>NC_042620.1:273359251-275759251 GCF_901001135.1 Rhinatrema bivittatum
AGTACACGGCACTTGGCCTGTCAGTGTGATTTCCTTAAAATTGCTATAGTAAGAGAACAGTTAGAGGTACCAAGGAGCATTGTTTTGATATGAATCAGGTAGAAATGTACAAAGTTCTCCTTTTACATCCTCAGAAGTAGTGGGGTTGTTGGGATATTTGCAGCCCTTGGTGTCTGATGCCCCCTTTCTTTTTCTCTTGCCCATAGATAAGTTCCAACTTCAGTAGTATCATTGCAGAAAAGTTACGCTGTAACACGCTACCCGACACTGGACGAAGGAAACCCCAGGTGAACCAGAAGGATAACTTCTGGCTAGTAACTGCACGCTCACAGAGTGCCATCAACAACTGGTTCACAGACCTGTCTGGGACCAAGCCTCTCACGCACCTAGCAAAAAAGGTATGTCTAAAGCAAAAGTGCTCCTTGCATGCCCTTCCCTCTGCTGGCTCAGGAGACACCCATGAGTGTGTTCCCTCATGCACATGTCATGAGAGCATCTCTTTATGTGCTCCTCCCACTGCTGGCCACCTCTTACACTGCTGATGGAAGAGACAGCCGTAAGAGTGTCTTCTCATGCATCCCTCCCTCTGCTGGCTAAAGAGATGAATGAAAGAATGTCTTGTACACACCCCCCCTCTGCTGGCTCAAGAGATAGGCCATTAGACTGTCTTTTGAGCCAGAGGTACGTGAGAAGACAGCTGTGAGAGCATCTCCTTGCAGGCTCCTCCCTCTCTGGGCTTACTTTGGCAAGCTGCTTCCGATTTTGAGATGGTAATGCTGACATTTTTTTTACTTAACTGTGGTTTGGTGGCAGGTTCCAATCTTCAGTAAGAAGGAGGAAGTCTTTGGATACCTGGCGAAGTACAGTGTGCCGGTGATGAGAGCCGCATGGCTTATCAAGATGACATGTGCTTACTATGCTGCTATAACTGAGACCAAGGTGAAGAAACGCCATGTCATCGATCCCTTCATAGGTATCTCTGCATTCTCTGATTAAAGGAACATTATTGACATGATGATTGTGTGCTGCCATGATATGTGTTTGTATGTTTGCCAAATACATGAAGTGGTAAAAAGATTAGCAAAGTTCGGTATTGTCTCTGGTCAGATTACGTTTCTTTACTTTTCTGGCCTGGTGGTAGTATACAACTTTTTTTTTTTTTTTTGCTGTTCTTGCTGCTGTTTCTCTTGTTTTCCCCAGAATTAGACTAAGATTTTTCTGCTCATTCTTTTGTGTATTCTTTTGTTTTATCTGGTAGTGTTGAGGAAATCTGTATTTCCGATGATATTGTACTTTGCTTGATATATGAGAATATGCACTTCTATTTCTATTTCTCCTGTGTTGCACTGCATACAGTATTGGGCTTTTTGAAGTTTCCAGTTCATTTTTTGTCTGCATGTTTCTGGTTTGTGGTGAGAGTTTGGGTTCTGTATGTGTGACTGAGGTGTGAGGTATTCTGCTAGTGTGTAGTTTTGTATAGAGATGTATAGTTTTCATAATATGAGGTATATTGGTGTTCTGGATCTGCTGTATTTTCACTGTGGCTGTTTGCTGGGAGTTAGTGCTGTTTTTGTACAATAGATTTGCTGTATATATGCCGGGTGTGTGTTTGCAGGATTTTCTGTTATATCACAAAGTTCCTGGTAGTGGGGAGAGTTTGTTACACTGTTACTAAGGCAATATCAAAATTAAAGTTGTTTTTTTTTGTTTGTTTTTTTTTTTGCATGAGATGAGTAAAGGGAAACATCCTACTTCTGATCTGCACCTGTAGGGGAGTTTCTCTGGATGTAGAATGTCTTTTTGCAGACCTGGAGCTGCAGAATTTAGGATAATTGGTTGGCTGCTGCTGTTGACTAATTTAATAATAATTTACTGGGGGGTAAAACTGGCTAGAGATTTCTTTATTGCACATAAAGCCCATAGAGATTTTTAGACTAGTTCTTTATGGCAAATTTAAAATTCCCGGGTGTACTTGGAATCAGGCCGAAGTATGCATAGTAGTGAGTACTCTGCTGCTTGGTTATTTAGGAAAAATTTGAATTTCTGTTAGAAATGTTTTCCAGATTAACTGATAGGGCCCATGATTTGCTGTAGGTTTAGTTTCTTCTTCATACCTTTTAGGATAATGGCTAAAATGATAAAATTGTCTGCATACAGCAGGCACTTAATTCCTTGAGCTACTTAGATTCAGCCTGGGGGTAGTAGATCATTCCTGTAACTTAGTGATTCAGTACAGGATGGCAGAAAAAAGCCAAGTAATCCATCATTCGTGCACATCCCAGCCGCCAACCCCAGTATGACCACCTGCAAAATTTCACTTTTTTTTCTTCCTTTATACTCCAGCATTTTGTATAGAAGAACATACAATCTACTGGTTCCCCACCAGTACCCACCTCTCTAATGTTCATTACAAAGCACTGTTATAATCTAGTCAGCAATACATTGGGCTTCCCATAGCCTGCCAGACAGACTTCAGTGCCTGTGTTTGCACTAGGTCTTCTGATTATTACTTGTAGTCTGCCAGATAGACCCACTTACTAGTTTGATACTGTCATCACAACATGATTTAACAGGTTAAAGATATTGAAGGTTAGACCAAGTATAAATGTAAAATTTATGGAAAAATTGAAATATTTGAAATACATTTTTCAGATCTCAATTTACAACTTTAAGATCATATGCATCATGTATAATTTAGTATACAAAATTGTAGTGCATGGTATATTTATGAAATGTAAAAGTATCAATGCCTTAGTTTCCATCAACTAATAATTACCAATTATTTGAATGAAATTTAAGTCTTTTAAAGAGAGAGATGTAAGCTTCTGCATCCAAAGATACCTGCACATACAACCCAATAACCTTCTCTTGGAAATACAAGCATCTCTAGTTTCTCTCTCTAATCAGAATTGGTATTTGAAAGATGAATAGCATCTGTTACTGAATCTGAACTTTTCATTTTTATTTGTCTAGCGTGTAGCCAGATGGACTCAGGACCAATGGGTTATGTGCTCCCCTGCTAGCAGATGGAGACGGAGTCAGGTTTCAAAGCTGACGTCACCTTAGATATACTTCTGCAGTGACATCAGCCATTCAGTATCTCCCGTCTCCTAGCAGATGTGGACGTGCTATCCCTACACTGACATTGGTGTTTAGCGGGATTGCAGTACTCATTAGAAGAAGGAAAATGTACCTTTCCTAGCGTGTAGCCAGATGACTCACGACCAATGGGTATTGTGCTCTTCAGCTAGCAGATGGGAGACTGAGTCAGATTTCAAAGCTGACGTCATCCTGGTACATATACCCCTGCACTGACCTCACTTCCTCAGTATCTCTCCGTCTCCTAGCAGATGCAGACACTGTACCACATACTAGAATAGTGTTAACAATTACAGCAAAGAAGAAAAAAATTTACCTTTAAGAAGATCGAGCCCCGCTCTCTTGCGGTGAAAGCTAAGGGTCCTTCCCCCCCAGTCGAGAATTCCTGAGGTGATGTCCGAGATCCCGCAGAGGTGAGCCTTGGTCCGGTAGGCAGTTCCTGGCGTGGACTTAGCCCCCAGGGTGGCTGAAAGGCAGCAGGTGCACAGTCAAGCGTGGAGGTGAAGGTATCCCCCCCCCCCCCCCCCCAACTGGAGACCGCCCGGCACGTGACCGCTAAGCACCGAGACCAGGTAAGGTAAAAAAAATCTTTTAATTAAGGTCTCCGGTCTCCAGAGCTCGGATAGCCGTACTGAACGTCTCTTCCGGCGAGGTTTAAAGGGACACTGATTGGGTTGAGCAGCCCGGCTTGGGCTAGGCCCCGATCCTGTGCAAGGGTCCACACAGGTGGAGACCCTCGGGAGGCGCCATCTTGCGAGCGGGGTCATCAGCACCATATTCCCTCCTCGACCGGCGGTATGCGCGGGGCAGGCTGGGCGGCCGATGCGCCTAAGTTGCGTGCACCCAATATAGTCGCATGCATAGCTGTGTGCACAAACTGAGACGTGTGCACAACATTCGCACACTGCGCGTGCAACTAAGCACACCTGGGCGCATTGCCACGCGCACAAACTGGTTTGTGAGGGCAGCCACGTGCACAAACTCGTGAAAAACAATGGCACCGCCGTCCAAGAAGGCCAAGGGACACTTCCTTTGCCCAGCCTGCCACATAAGAGCCGCACAGCCTGAATCGGAGTCCTGCCTATGCCAGCACTGCGAAGAAGCCCAGGGGGAACCAAAACCCGGACCCCCTACTGTCGGGAGAGGAGTCCGGACTACTGATAAGTGCTCCCCGGACCTATGTATCTCCGGCATGTACGCCCCTCAGGAGGGCACCTCTGGGGCCACTATTCCACCTCTCCCTGGGATCAACATGAACCCAGGGACCTTCTCCTGGGTGGAATCTTTCAAAGGGCTGCAAACCTTCGTTCAGGCACAACCAGCCCTAGCTGGGAAAAGCCTTTCTTTTGTAATTTGTCATGCTCTTTAGTGGACATATGTGTTTCCTGAAGAAACACGACATCCCCTTTAGATCTTTTAATATGGGACAAAACCTTTTCATGTTTAACTGGGGGAGCCCATACTAGCAATATTCCAGCTCATAATTCTGAGTGTTTTAGCCATTAGGAGACATTAAAGTTAGCTGTGACAACCTCGTATGTACCAGAAAGATCATTCGTAACACACTGGGGGCTACATTCACATGCAAAGAAACTTTTTAAAAGTTATAATCTCTTAAACCCATAGACAGTGACATTAAATCCAGTATCAGACCTGTCCCCTTAACAATCTCTATCCCAACCCCACCATTTTATGCGGCCTTCGCCATCGCTCATCACAAGGAGAGCCGGGGTCACTAATAGGTAACTGGGTGGGTCCGCTTCATGAAACCTGCAATCAATACAAAAAACAGAAATAACAAACTTGCATCACGAACCACATTCTCAGTATGTTCAAAAGTTGTTATGATGTTACCAAAACTTGTCCCGCCAACACATTCACTAGTAGTTGCATATTTACTTTCATATTGCTCCACATAAAACGTATTGCCTCATATCTTTTGGCCTTGCTTGTTTTAAAGAGAATTTCTCACTTCCCCATATGCCGATACTCTACTCATGGAACATTAGTTATTCAACTCATTGTCAAACCAAACCAAAAACAATAGCATTCCCGCATTTTCCGCTGTGTAGAAACAAACAAATCCATATGAAATTCTTACAAAGATAATGCATTCATGTTTTGCTCCAATTCTTCCATGAATTTGGTTGCATCCGGTGGGTATTCAAACATGTGTTGAGCCGGCGTTCCAAATATGGAGCCATGCTGGATATAAGCAGAGCAAAACGAATCTATTTAGCCACTAATGTAGTGCAAATAGGGGAAAACTCCTTTTGCTTTGCCGAGACTTTGCTGGAGAAGTCCTGAAATATTCTTATAGGTGCGTTCTTGTAATTTAAGGTCTATAGTTTGCGAGAGCTCATCCATATTTGCTGCTTGTGATGGTAATTCAGAAATCTGACTATAACCAGTCATGCTTGTATATTGTCTGTTCTCCGTGCTCCCAGCCTATGGGCCCATTCTACCACCGAAGTTGTTGCTAGCGACGGCAAACTCAAGGCCTCTGGAAGTCAGCCAGTTAGAATTTGTGCCAGGTCAGTTTCATCTATGTCCTGCGTGAAGCCCGCAAAATGCAAATTGTTCCTTCTTGGGGAAGACGATACTGATAGGAGTATATTATTACCGTCCACCTGGTCAAGATGGTGAGACGGACAGTGAAATGCTAAGAGAAATTAGGGAAGCTAACCAAATTGGTAGTGCGGTAATAATGGGAGACTTCAATTACCAACAACAAAAGTGGACAAAATGAAATTTAGAAATAAAGGCTAAAGAAGGCGGTTTTGAGACGTGTTGTCCGGATGAATCGGATACAGACTCTTGTATTTATAGCGTTCATACGCCCCTGAGGAAGCTTTCGGGTGAAACACGGGCCGTGTAGGGCCGTATTGAAATTAAATACATCCGCTTTAAAGAGTCTATGACTGACGGAGGATATTTTAAGAAAAGAAAAATTTTTTTGAACAAAAGTTGTTGGAAGTTAATAAATTTAAAAGAAGGCGAATGATTGAAAAACCGGTTGGTGTCTCTGTGTGAAGATACAACGTCAGGCTTGCTGACGCCTTCTTTAGCCTTTATTTCTAAATTTCATTTTGTCCACTTTTGTTGTTGGTAACATGGATTACAGTGGATAACTCTTGACTCTTGATGTTATCAGACTTCAATTACCCCAATATTGACTGGGTAAATGTATCATCGGGACACGCTAGAGAGATAACGTTCCTGGATGAAATAAACGATAGCTTTATGGAGCAATTGGTTCAGGAACCGACGAGAGTGGGAGCAATTTTAGATCTAATTCTCAGTGGAGCACAGGATTTGGTGAGAGAGGTAACGGTGGTGGGGCCACTTGGCAATAGTGATCATAATATGATCAAATTTGAATTAATGACTGGAAGAGGAACAGTATGCAAATCCACGGCTCTCGTGCTAAACTTTCAAAAAGGAAACTTTGATAAAATGAGAAAAAAATGTCAGAAAAAAACTGAAAGGAGCAGCTACAAAAGTAAAGTGTGCAAGAGGCGTGGTCATTGTTAAAAAAAAACAAAAAACCATTCTAGAAGCACAGTCCAGATGTATTCCACACATTAAGAAAGGTGGAAAGAAGGCAAAACAATTATCGGCATGGTTAAAAGGGGAGGTGAAAGAAGCTATTTTAGCCAAAAGATCTTCATTCAAAAATTGGAAGAAGGATCCAACAGAAGAAAAGGATAATGCATAAACATTGGCAAGTTAATGTAAGACATTGATAAGACAAGCTAAGAGAGAATTTGAAAAGAAGTTGGCCGTAGAGGCAAAATTCACAGTAAAAACTTTTTAAAATATATCTGAAGCAGAAAGCCTGTGAGGGAGTCAGTTGGACCGTTAGCTGATCGAGGGGTTAAAGGGACACTTAGAGAAGATAAGGCCATCGCGGAAAGATTAAATGATTTCTTTGCTTCGGTGTTTACTGAAGAGGATGTAGGGGAGGTACCCGTACTGGAGAAGGTTTTCATGGGTAATGATTCAGATGGACTGAATCAAATCACGGTGAACCTAGAAGATGTGGTAGACCTGATTGACAAACTGAAGAGTAGTAAATCACCTGGACCGGATGGTATACACCCCAGAGTTCTGAAGGAACTCAAAAATGAAATTTCAGACCTATTAGTAAAAATTTGTAACCTGTCATTAAAATCATCCATTGTACCTGAAGACTGGAGGATAGCCAATGTAACCCCAATATTTAAAAAGGACTCCAGGGGCGATCCGGGAAACTACAGACCGGTTAGCCTGACTTCAGTGCCAGGAAAAATAGTGGAAAGTACTCTAAACATCAAAATCACAGAACATATAGAAAGACATGGTTTAATGGAACAAAGTTAGCATGGCTTCACCCAAGGCAAGTCTTGCCTCACAAATCTGCTTCACTTTTTTGAAGGAGTTAATAAACATGTGGATAAAGGTGAACCGGAAGATTAGTATACTTGGATTTTCAGAAGGCGTTTGACAAAGTTCCTCATGAGAGGCTTCTAGGAAAAGTAAAAAGTCATGGGACAGGTGGTGATGTCCTTTTGTGGATTGCAAACTGGCTAAAAGACAGGAATCAGAGAGTAGGATTAAATGGACAATTTTCTCAGTGGAAGGGAGTGGGCAGTGGAGTGCCTCAGGGATCTGTATTGGGACCCTTACTTTTCAATATATAAGTGATCTGGAAAGAAATACGACGAGTGAGATAATCAAATTTGCGGATGATAAAAAATTGTCCAGAGTAGTTAAATCACAAGCAGATTGTGATAAATTGCAGGAAGACCTTGTGAGACTGGAAAATTGGGCATCAAAATGGCAAATGAAATTTAATGTGGATAAGTGCAAGGTGATGCATATAGGGAAAATAACCCATGCTATAGTTACACAATGTTAGGTTCCATATTAGGTGCTACCACCCAAGAAAGAGATCTGGGCGTCATAGTGAATAACACATTGAAATCGTTGGTTCACTGTGCTGCGACAGTCAAAAAAGCAAACAGAATGTTGGGAATTATTAGAAAGGGAATGATGAATAAAACGGAAAATGTTATGCCTCTGTATCGCTCCATGGTGAGACCGCACCTTGAATACTGTGTACAGTTCTGGTCGCCGCATCTCAAAAAAGATATAATTGCGATGGAGAAGGTACAGAGAAGGGCTTCCAAAATAAGGGGAATGGAACCCTATGAGGAAAGACTAAAGAGGTTAGGACTTTTCAGCTTGGAGAAGAGACGACTGAGGGGGGATATGATAGAGGTGTTTAAAATCATGAGAGGTCTAGAACGGGTAGATGTGAATTGGTTATTTACTCTTTCGGATAATAGAAAGACCAGGGGGCACTCCATGAAGTTAGCATGTGGCACATTTAAAACTAATCGGAGAAAGTTCTTTTTTACTCAACGCACAATTAAACTCTGGAATTTGTTGCCAGAGGATGTGGTTAGTGCAGTTAGTATAGCTGTGTTTAAAAAAGGATTGGATAAGTTCTTGGAGGAGAAGTCCATTACCTGCTATTAATTAAGTTGACTTAGAAAATAGCCACTGCTATTACTAGCAACGGTAACATGGAATAGACTTAGGTTTTGGGTACTTGCCAGGTTCTTATGGCCTGGATTGGCCACTGTTGGCAATAGGATGCTGGGCTTGATGGACCCTTGGTCTAACCCAGTATGGCATGTTCTTATGTTTTTATGTTCTTATTTATTTATTTCTAACATCACAAATCTATCCCCTCCTTTCTAAGTATTCTACCAAAACCTGCATCCATTCTCATTACCTTCCACTTAGCCTACTGCAATTTGCTCTTTGTAGGCCCTCCCCACTGAACCATTTATCTCCACTACAATCTATTCAAAATTCAGTTTAATGACTTATCTTCCTTCCTCATCACTATGACTGTTTTCCAAGTCTTCGATTTTTTTCTTTTTGAAGGAGTTGTTTAGTCAGTTTATCCAATTGTCTCATTTGAGCCAGCGAATTGTTTACCAAAGAGACTCTGCCTTCCAGATGTTCCTTACGAGGATCAAGTTCTGTTAGGGAGCCTTTAATCTCAGCAATCTGATTTAGCAATCGCTTCTAATTTTCCATGCAAGGCCTCTGTTAACTGTGTGTGAAATTGCCTCTATGACCAAGGGGTCCAGCAATGTGCATGAGGCCTGGTCTCCTGCGGCGGCCATCTTGCCTTCCCCTGGTTTCAGTTTCTCCTTTTCCTTTCTTGTGGGCCGAATCGGCATTCCCAGTGGAGATTTGGACATGTAGGAGTCTATACTCACAAGGATTGTGGAATATCGCCAAAGTGGAGCAATTTAGCTGAATGTGTAGGTCAGGATGCAAAAGATTGGAGCAGAGATTCCCGGAGCTTGCGAGGAAGACATCCTCACAGTCACACTGCATCATGTGACCCTCTAAATCAGATATTTTAAAGGATTTTCTTTGCATCAATGCCATACTCCCCTCAGGAGCGAGGCTCATCAAGTGAACCTGAAGACAACAGTTCCATAAGGTCATTACCATCTTCCCTTAGAGAACAAGAAAGAGAGGAAGAAACCACAATACATGACCTAAGCCTGGCGGACTCGGAACCAGAAATTAACATCCTGGCTTCTCCATCACATCTCTGGGTGAAAAAAGCGAAGAAAACAAGACTATACTTCCAACATGCCACCAGGTAGAGAAAGCAACTACCTGGATGACTTTGGAAAAAGAATGTTTCAAGGTGCTATGCGAAATTCAAGGATTCAGTGGCACCAATTTTATATTACTCAATATTTGTTTTGAGGGTCTACAGGGATGGAAACAAGGAAGTCCTAGTATTGATGTACAAGCACAAGCTCAAATTAAATCAGATATGGAAAAAGGCTTATGACATTTGATTAGAACAGTATATGAAGCCTTCGACACTTCTGCTAGAATGTCAGCAACTGCCATAGCAGCATGTAGAATTACTTAGCTCAGGGCAAGTGCCATAAGAGACTATGTTCATTAAAAACTTGCTGACATCCCTTGCAGAGGAGACAAACTGTTTGGAGACAGGTTGAGGGAGACTGTATCACAGTTGAAATTGATTGTCTGGTGTCGGCGTTGATTGGTTGAGTGCACTGGCTGTCTCCAGTTTTTGAAATCAGTTGAATTAGTTCAATCAAGTTTAATCATTTTTAATCAAGTTATTTAAACAAATATATATCCACAATTGCTTTTCGAAGAGAATACTGAAGAGCTGAGGTTCATGCAGGGGTATATCTAGAGTGACTGCAGCTTTGAAATCTGACTCCTTCTCCCATCTGCTAGCAGAAGAGTACATAACCCACTGGTCCTGAGCCATCTGTTTACACTAAGGAAAATGAAATTATCAGGTATGTAATTTCTCCAATTAATGGCATGGTATCTATTTAATGTTTGGGTATTTGCCAAATACATGTATCCTGGATTGGCCACTATTGGAAACAGGATACTGGGTTTGATGGACCCTCGGTCTGACCCAGTATGGAAATGTCTTATGTTCTTAAAGAAGCATTGAAAAGTCAGACAGTGCAGCTGCCAGGGCATCTCTAAGTTCCCTTAATACCTGCTGATGTATCTTATCTGGCCCCATCGCCTTATCTGTTTTAACTTTAGCTAGCTCCTCATGAACACACTTTTTTATGAAAATTGATTCAGGTTTACCTTGATTCCTCTCTTATTTAAGTTTGTTTTCTGTGGTCCTGCTGCTGGCCCATCCATAGTGAACACTGAACAGAAATTCTTAAGCAATTTTGCTTTTTCCTCCTCAACCTCTACATAGTCCTCTCCTTCACTTTTGAGTCTCACAATACCACTTTTGCACATCCTTCTATCACTAACATATCTAAAAGAAAAAAAAGTTTAGTCTCCCCCCCCCCCCCCCTTGTACCTTATTTGCTGGGTTTTTTTTTTTTTTTGCATTCCTGACTACTTTCCCAGCTTCCCTTAGCTTTTCCAGATATTGTCTGTCTTCCTCTTTCTCTGATCTCTTGTAGTTTATAAATGCGAACCTTTCTCTTACCTTTTCAGCTACTTCTTTATAAAGCCCATAATGGCTTCTTTTTCCTCTCTCCTTTATTTACTTTCCTAACATAAAGGTTGGTTGCCCTTCTGATATCCCATTTAGTTCTGCTCACTGCTTTTCCACTTGTCCTAGTTTTTCCCATCCAGTTAATGACTCCAGCTAACAAATGATTAGGGATTGACGAGCTTTGGAAGTGCTCTAGACACACTCCACTAGAAAGTAAATGATGTCCTGGGTGGAATGTTCAACTTTCATGCCGGACAACATTTGTAAAGCGGTCACTTGGTCCTCCTTACATTCCTTTACTAAGCCTTTATAGGATAGATATTCAGGCCAAAAGAGATGAAGAATTTGGGGCAAGCATTCTCGTGGCAGCCTTGTCCTCCTCCCTGTTGGGCCGATTCAGTAAAGTCTGCCACTCGCTTGTGCGTGCGATACAGTATTTAAATGAGGCCCAGCAGTAGAAATGGGCAAAAGGAGGCGCTAGGGACACTAGCGCGTCCCTAGCGCCTCCTTTTTGACAGGAGCGGCGGCTGTCAGCTGGTTTAACAGCTGACGCTCAATTTTGCCGGCGTCGGTTCTCGAGCCCGCGACAGCCACGGTCTCAGAAACCGGATGCCGGCAAAATTGAGTGTCCGGTTTTCGACCCGACAGCCGCCGGCCGACTTCAATTTTTTTTTTCTTTTTTTCTTTTTTTTTCTTTTTTACTTTCTTTTACTCTTCGGGACCTCTGACTTAATATCGCCATGATATTAAGTCGGAGGGTGCACAGAAAAGCAGTTTTTACTGTTTTTCTGTGCACTTTCTCGGTGCCGGAAGAAATTAGCGCCTATCTTTGGGTAGGCTATTAGGTTTGGCGGGTTGAAGGCGCATTTTCCACCCCTTACTGGGTAAGGGAAAACGCGCGTCCAATGGCAGGTTAACAGTGCGCTCCGTCGGAGCGCACTGTACTGTATCGGCCCGAGTGTTAGTTGGGCTTGGTTTTGTCCCACATGTTTGAACTGGTCAAACAGGATGATATGGAAGGAGAAATTTGGTCATAGTTAATTTCATGTCTATGAATTATTCTAGACCAGTGCAGGACCCACTTAGGAGGTCCAGGGGCTGCTTCGTTAACCTTGGTTGTATGTCTCTAGAGTCTTGCTGAAGATTTCATAGCTTCCCATAGGGAGTACCTAAGCATCATCAAATTTACTTCTGTCTGCTTGTTGCCTTTTATTTCCTCTTTGTTGTTCTGTTGTTTTGGGGGGAAGAAAATCTATCCTAAAGTTTTTTTTTTTTGTTCTCCTCTATGGGTTTTTTTTTATTTTTTAAGTGCTTTTATTGTGAATGTCACAATTTTATAATGTTAGTCAAACTATTGATTATTTGATTTTTATACATATGTATTGATGTATGTTTTTTATATGCCCTCATGAATTTTAATGGTAAGTGTGTAAACCGATGTGATGGTTGATTAAACTAAACACCGGTATATAAAAAACTGTAAATAAGTAAATGTTTTCAGTAGATTATTCAGGGGCACTATTTTGGGCTTATGTTATTTTGACAAAGGATAGCAGTACTTGGATTTCAGCCTTTGATTCTGTTCCGCATAGAAGACTTATAAATAAATTGTGCTCCCTTGGTATGGAACCTATGACTCTCTGGATTAGAAACAGTGTGGGAGAAGACAAAGGGTAGTGATAGATGTTTTCTCTAAGGAAGGGATTGTTACTAGCAGTGTACCTCAGGGATCAGTCCTTGGGCCAGTTCTTTTTAACATTTTTGTGAGTGACATCATGGAAGAGCTGTTGGGAAAGATTTCACTTTTTGCTGATGATACCAAACTCTGTAACAGAGTGGATGGACGGCCAAGAGGGAGTGAAATACATGAGGGGGGGGGGGGGTCTATTGAAGCTTGAGAAATGGTCTAAGTTTGTCAGCAAAGATTTAATGTTAAAAAATGCAGCGTAATGCATTCAGGATGCAAAAACCCAAGGGAAAGTTACAGCATTGGAGGTGAAATTCTTCTAAGCATAAAAGAAGAGCAGGATCTGGGGGTGATTGTATATGATAATCTTAATGTGGCCAAACAGTTGGATAAAGCAACGGTAAAACCAGAAAGATGCTTGGCTGCATAGGGAGAGGAATGGTCAGCAGAAAAAGGAAGATATTGCCCCTGTATAGGTCCCTGGTGTGACCTTACTTGGACTACTATGTACAATTCTGGAGACTGCACCTTCAAAAAGATATAAACAGGATGGTGTCTGTCCAGAGGGTGGCAACTAAAATGGTGTCAGGGGTCTTTGTTCTAAAGCATCTGGGGATAGACTTTAAAGATCTAAGCATATATATACCCTAGAGGAAAGGTGAGATAGGGGAGATATGATAGATGTTAAAATATCTCAAATGTTTCCATGCACAGGAGGTGAGCCTTTTTAAATGGAAAGGAGGATCTAGAATTTGAGGGGTCATGAGGTGAGGGTGAAAGGGGGGGTAGACTCAGGAGTAATCATAGGAAATATTTCTTTATGGTAGTGGATGTGTGGAACAGCCTTCCAGTAGAGGTGGTGGAAACAAATAGTATCTGAATTCAAGAAAGCGTAGGATAAATACAGGGGATCTCTAAGGAAATGATGAGAATTATAATGCTAAATAAATTGGAAGGATGGGCAGACTGTATGGGCCATAAAATCTTTTTCTGAAGTCACGTTTCTATGTTTTACTGGTCTTTGCCTATGCTGCACTGTCCTATATACTGGGTGATATTACTGGAAAAGATGTATATTTTTCGATATTTGAATTTGCAGATGTGTTGAGTCTTTTGATATAGGAGTGATATTTAAAGCTATTTCCTTCTTTTTCAAACTAGAATTCCCCCAGTACATCTCCCTCTTTTTCTGCATTTCATGACCAGAATAAACAATTGTTTGATACTTACAGGCCAATATGTAGTGGAGTCTTTGGCTAGTTAGGTTTCTTGTATTATGAATAGGGCTGGAAAGGTCCCGATCTCCTGGGTGCCTCAAATTTGGCTGCACGTACTGGCCTATAATGAAAAGGAGCTTCTGCTGTAGTTACGAGAAGGAGTTGTCACTGAGCTGCAGAAAAGGAAAAGCTGGGGAAGAAAGAATAGTTAAACATATCAATAACATGAGGATTGCCATACTGGATCAGACTGAGGGCCCATAAAGCCAAGCATCCTGTTTCCACAGTGGCCAGTCCAGGTTCCAAGTATCTGGCAGGATCCAAGGCTGCTTATGCCCAGAGAGAAGTAGTGGCTTTCCCTAAGTTTACCTGGTTAAATAAAGCAAAAGTAGTAGAGAAAATTAAGAGAAATGCTGTAAAGAAACATTTTTGATGCCTATGTTTTTTAAACATGTTTATACATCTTGCTTCATCAGATTGTCAATGAAATAAGTCTTGCTTTTGAATATTCCTAGTAGTGACAATGATTTCATCTTATAGGTGCTAGTGACGTACTTTATAATCTAGTAATACAGTGACAAAGTAAACACAATTTCTGTTGATCTAGGTTGTGAAATACAAGCATCTGATTTTTCATATATTTATGATCAAGAAGGGCACAGATGTCTATGGATAGTTTTTCTGCATAATTTACAGCAGTTCTTACTTTCTCTATGTATTTCTTCTATGTCATGTATTTCTTGGTCTCTTTGCCCAGTTCTCACCACCTCCTGTTCTCGTGGCATGCGCACTGGTGGACATTGCTGGATCTCTCTCTCTCTCCCTTGCCTTTACCCCTGTACTCAGGTTTATATATTCTTTGCAGAGTGGACTCAGATTATCACCAAGTACCTGTGGGAGCAGCTGCAAAAGATTGCGGAGTTCTACCGCCAGATGGCAGGTGTTGGTTGCATGTCTCCGTCAGGGCCTGCAGGTGTGGGCTGTGTGAATGCTTGGGGACCTATGCCACAAGAGGTGGAGCAGGGGCTGAAGCAATGGGAATATAACGAGAAGCTTGCTCTATTCATGTTCCAAGTAAGTGACAAAGGAAAGTGTGGGAGAGCTTTTAAACTCCTCGTTCTTTCTCGTGCATTTCCTGATTTTAGTCTGTGTTTGCGTCTTTCTGTCTGTCTTTTTTTTTTATTTTTTAAACTATTTATTGCTGGTTTTTGTTTATTTATTAATAGAAATTTATATTCTGCCCATTATCAATTTCTGTTTTGGGTGGATTACAGCATGATACAAAATAAATATTCCCATTAAAACATAATAGCAATAACATTTAAAACAAATACTTGTAAAACATTCAAAACTCATGTTCCCATTACCATCTTTCTCACCTAAAATACTTTAAAAGCTTCATTAAATAAGTTTTTATGGCTTTCTGAAATAGTTTATAATCTAGTTATAGAAATTTCTATATATTGTTGGTTAGGTTTAAACATATGCTTCACTTTCTTAAAGGGATTAATAAAGATGTAGATAAAAGTGAACTGGTAGATGTAGTGCATTTGGATTTTCAGAAGGCGTTTGACAAAGGTCCTCATGAGAGGCTTCTAGGAAAAGTAAAAAGTCATGGTATAGGTGGCGATGTCCTTTCGTGGATTACAAACTGGCTAAAAGACAGGAAACAGAGAAGGATTAAATGGGCAATTTTCTCAGTGGATGGGAGTGGGCAGTGGAGTGCCTCAGGGATCTGATTTGGGACCCTACTTTTCAATATTTATAAATGATCTGGAAAGAAATACGAGTGAGATAATCAAATTTGCAGATACAAAATTATTCAGAGTAGTTAAATCACAAGCGGATTGTGATAAATTGCTGGAAGACCTTGTGAGATTAGAAAATTGGGCATCCAAATGGCAGATGAAATTTAATGTGGATAAGTGCAAGGTGATGCATATAGGGAAAAATAACCCATGCTATAGTTACACAATGTTAGGTTCCATATTAGGAACTACCACCCAAGAAAGAGATCTGAGCGTCATAGTGGATAACACATTGAAATCGTCGGTTCAGTGTGCTGTGGCAGTCAAAAAAGCAAACATAATGTTGGGAATTATTAGAAAGGGAATGTTGAATAAAACAGAAAATGTCATAATGCCTCTGTATCGCTCCATGGTGAGACTGCACCTTGAATGCTGTGTGCAATTCGCCGCATCTCAAAGATATAGTTGCGATGGAGAAGGTACAGAGAAGGGCGACCAAAATGGTAAAGGGAATGGAACATCTCCCCTATGAGGAAATAGAGGTTAGGATTTTTCAGTTTGGAGAAGAGAAGGCTGAGGGGAGATATGATAGAGGTATTTAAAATAATGAGAGGTCTAGAATTGGTAAATGTGAATCGGTTATTTACTCTTTCGGATAATAGGACGACTAGGGGGCACTCCATGAAGTTAGCATGTGGCACATTTAAAACTAATCGGAGAAAGTTCTTTTTCACTTAACACGCACAATTAAACTCTGGAATTTGTTGCTAGAGGATGTGGTTAGTGCAGTTAGTGTAGCTGTGTTTAAAAAAGGATTGGATAAGTTCTTGGAGAAGTCCATTATCTGCTATTAATTAAGTTGACTTAGAAAATAGCCACTGCTATTACTGGCATCAGTAACGTGGGATAGACTTAGTTTTTGGGAACTTGCCAGGTTCTTATGGCCTGGATTGGCCACTGTTGGAGACAGGACGCTGGGCTTGATGGACCCTTGGTCTGACCCAGTATGGCATCTTCTTATGTTCAAATAGAAAAAAAAAAGGTATCGCTAAACCCTTTATTCTAAAATAAAATCACATAAAATGATCTGTATATACACGTCTGAATGAATTTATTCAGTTTCTAAAATTCATTTACTCAGATAAGTCCCCCGGATATGGTCCATGTTTCGCTGTCTGGCTGTGTCAGGAGGGACACGTCAAACTGCAGGAAGAATAAAGTTGATATGAATGACAGAATATATTCACTTCCCTCAGCGTACCATGAATTCATCAAATCAAAACTTGTGCAAAATAATTTCAGAACAGCTTTTCATCAACAGCACCAAGAGAAGTGAGAAAAGGTTTCAAACATTGCGCTAAAAGGGACACTTGGTACAGGATGACCAATCAGAAAAGAGCAGCATAATATGACATACGATTAAGCTGCATCAATTTCAGAGCAGAGCAGAGATTCTGAATAGCGAGAGTGACGTGAGGTAGAACATCCAGTCAGGTAGAGGCTACAGAAACTATGAACAGTTACAGCACCAAAAAATCTCAATGATAGAAAGATCACTTGATAAAGCAACCCGTCAGAGTCTGCAAGAAATGAGAAAAGGGGAATTGTATTCAAATAGGCAACACTGGGCCCTTATTTTTACGGTCTAGGGTACAGATGCACAGGCATTAGGGAAAAAGCGCAGGACTGCTTATACGGCTAACTGCAAAAGCAAAGCATGTTCAAGCAGCAGCATTATATGAATTACCAGGAAAGCTGCTCACTTTGTGAAAATGTTGCTAGCAGTAATTTTGTTGTGGGTTTGACAGTTGCTTGATTTTGATTACTAATATTACTATGCTTAAATAATTGTTGGGGGTAACCTGCACGAGGCGGCAGTTGCTACCATAAGAAACTTGCTGGACCGACTGGATGGACCATTTGGTCTTTTTCTGCCATCATTACTATGTTAAGAATTAGTGAATATTTGACAGTATGAAAGTGAGCAGCCAGTAGGGAGCTACTATCAGACCCAATAGTAGTGAGAAAATAGCTAGCACATTATAATAAAGAAACCCATGTAACATAAAAACAATAGGAAAAGGCAACGGAAGAGCAGCAAAGGAGAAAAAAAAAAAAAGCACGGTCTACTCAGTTTCATGGTTCAAGCCAGAAGGGGCAAGAGTAGCTATTCCTCAAAATTCCCACCATGACCCCGGGGGCACAGAACCTTCATAGCAAAAAAAACTATAAATCAGGGATTGAATGTTTACATTCAGGTCAATGTGTTACTCATGGCTCTTCCCCTTAGAGTTACGGATTCAGCTAAGATGTTAAAAAATGTGGGGTTTGAAGCATCTGTTGTGCTTTGCCCACATACAAGAGGGGGAGAATGGGCAGAGAACACTGGTATACAAATTTTTAGAAGTCGTCTGCTTCTAAAAACAAGCCATTTATTATTGATGTTGATGTGCTGAGTTCACATATGACAATTAAACCAGCTGATTGGCTACTGATTCCTTGCTATTTAAGTTTTTACATTTTGTGCCTGTCTATTGTGTAGATAGTACGTAGATAGTTTTAATCATACATTGTAAACTTGTCTTTTTGTATATTTATGGTTGCATAATATTTCTACTGTCCTGTTTAACACTTTAAAAATTAAATAAGCAAAAAGATTATTGAAACAAAATTTACTATGAAACATAAGGCCAAAATCTATTTGTTTTAAGCCGAAGCAGGCGCTGTTTGCCATCCCGCGGAGTGAGCTCTGCATGCGATACTTGTTTAAGTGCCATATCTGAACTATGGAACTTTACCGGTACAGAAAATAAAATTACTTCTGAGCCGGGGTTGGCTCAGCCTGCCGTTCCATGTTTTGAGCCCTTGCTTCTGACATCCTCTTAATTTGTGCATGTCAAATATATTTCTTCGCCTGTAAGAACATTCATAGTTTAGCCTCCATCCGTGGACGATCCTCGCACCTCTGCATGTGCAGTGAAGACTCCTTTCTATTCTTTACCAATAGCTACCTCCAAGGATTTTCCTACATGGGAGCCTAACCCATCACCTTCTAGATATGTACAATGATTTGTCCCCCTGACGCAGCCCTGATGCGAAACACGGCCATGTCGGGATTCCTGTTTTCTAAATTTATGAAAGTGTTTTATATTAATTTATGTTCAAGTGTTTCTGTAAAATATATATTTTTTAGATGCATTGACCAGTAATTTATGTTCTTAGGGTTTTCGGTGATTGTGGTAAGTTTCCTTTTGAGGTTGATTTCCCCTGCGGCAGCGGTTCCTCGGTGCCCTCCGACTTTAGTCACCTACCGCCATCGATTTTGGTTTTGCGGCCCTTTTGTTTCATCCTGACATGGCCATGTCCAGTTTTCAGCATTGCCTCTGCCGGTGCCTGAGAGCCATGTCCATCACTGATCCTCATGAGATGTGACCTCTGCTTGAGGGCATCGCATGACATCTGAGGTTGCTGCTTATGCACCCAAATGACCCGAAGGGACATCTGCTTCGACTTGACAAGATGGAACAGCTCTTTGGGTCGAAGAAGTCCGAGCCATCGACATCTGTAGGACTGTCTGTGCTGTTAGCAGGTATGGGTGCTGCAGAATGAGCACATTCTATCTCCTTCAGGCCGAAGACATCTGGTTCCTCATCAGTGGCCTTGGCACCAGGGAAGGAGCAGGCTGAGCATTGAGGGAAGTCGAAGAAGTATTGGCACCAGTCCCTGTCGATGCGCGGTGCCTGGCACGAGGATGCCAGGCACCGCTCATGCCACGATGCCCCCAAAGCGACCCCCGTGGTGAGGAGTGCCAGTCCCCATCAGTGCTGGGGCCTGTGTGGGTCTTCACTGGTCTGGATGCCAGTCACTGATCCACCTCATGGGTCTGAAGAAGATCTGGCCACCCCTTCCAGTCTGTGTTGGCATTGGTGAAGATTGAGGAGGAGCTGGAGCACCGAGTCCAGATGGTGGTGGAGCAAGTGTGCAGGACTACAGTCCTTTGGCACCAATGGTACACGCGTTCTCATACCGCTGCTGGAGAAGCTCAACGTGCTCATTGGTGCATTACCAACCCAGCTGGTATCAGTTCCCGGGAGGCCTCCCCCTATTAATACATGGCCATTGCTGGTTCCTCCGAGTAAGTTCCATCTGGGCTGGCAGAGACGCCGAGGCCTGCAGTCCCTCGTCCAGTTTTACCGATGCCTGCACTTCTGGATGATGGCCAAGCACTTAGGGCCCCATCCACTATAGCTTACAGTGAGGATGAGGACTCCTATGACCTTGGGGGGATGATGCTTCGGAGTCCTCCGAGGGCTGTGAAGGTCTCCCATCAGACCCTTCTTCAGATGAGCAAAGGAAGTCTCCGCCTGAGGACTTGACCTTCGCAGAGTTTGTGAGGGTGATGGCAGAAGCCATCCTGTTTCAGTTGTTAACAGAGGAGGATACTAGGCACAAAATCTTTGAGATCATCCAGTTCATGGAGCCTCCTAAGGAGGTTGTGGCGGTCCCAGGATCAATGAACACTCCCCTCAGTGTCTCCTGTTAATAAGAAGGCAGACGGGGTCTACCTCATCCAGAAGGCTGCCAGATTCGATAAGCATATTTATTTATTTATTTATTTATGGCTTTTATATACCGACTTTCTTGAATCAATCAACTCGGTTTACATTGAACAAGCAGTTAACCATAACCAATTAACAAAAGACAAAATTTGATGAAGCATAAAGTTACATTATAACAAGGGAGCAAAAACTGGGGATAGGAAAATAAAGGGGGGAGAACAGAGATAGTGTACTATATACAGGTGAGGGGTGTGGGAGGGAGGCAAAGGAGCCAATGTCGTTATGATGTATTAGTGTGTCTTAGTGCTTGTTTAATTACAGTGGAGATGGGAACAGTTCTGAGTCAAACTATTGGACTAAGAACAGGGAAAGGCTCGACCGAAAAGCCATGTCTTGAGTTTCTTTTTAAAAGTTAGGAGACAGGTTTCTTGCCTGAGGTCCGGGGGCATGGCGTTCCAGATGGAGGGACCTATTGTTGAGAATGCCCCGTCTGATATTTGAGTGGTGCACCGCTTTGATTGGAGGAACGTGTAAAGATCTTTTGTAGGCTTCCCTTAAGGGTCTGGCTGTAGAGTGAAGTTTGAGAGGGTGTAGCAGGTCAAGAGGCGTCTGATGGTGAATGTTTTTGTGAATGATTGTAAGTGATTTATGTAGAATCCTAAAGTTTACTGGGAGCCAATGAAGATCTTTTAATATGGGAGAGATGTGCTCTCTCCGATTAGTATTCGTCAGGATTCTCGCCGCCGCATTTTGAAGCAGCTGGAGGGGTTTTATTGTAGTAGCAGGAAGACCTTGCAAGATGGAGTTGCAGTAATCGACCTTAGAGAACAGGATGGCTTGGAGGACTGATCTGAAATCATGATAGAAGAGAAGCGGCTTGAGTTTTTTGAGTACCTGTAGCTTGTAGAAGCACTCCTTTGTAGTGTGGTTTATAAATTTCTTTAGGCTCAGGTGACTATCTATTATGACTCCAAGGTCTCTTGCGTGGGAAATTTGTGTGTTGGTGTATAGCTTTTGATGGAAGGGACTACCTTCTGGGGTGATGAGCTGGAGTTCTGTCTTGTTAGTGTTAAGCACCAGGTTGAGGCTTGAAAGGTAGAGGTTGATCGTTTGCAAGTGAGAATCCCATGTTTTGAGAGCTGAATCCAGTGAATTAGATATGGGGATTAAAATTTGAATGTCGTATGCATATATGTAGAACTTCAGATTTAATTTTGAGAGTAAATGGCAGAGAGGGAGTAGGTAGATATTGAACAGAGTGGGCGATAATGAGGAGCCTTGGGGGACTCCGAATGGGGTTAGTGCGAGTGGATTCTTTATTGATTTTAACCTTGTAGCCTCTGTTGCTAAGGAAAGAGTCGAACCATCTGAGGGCGGGTCCTGCGACTCCTATGTCTGATAACCGGTTTATAAGGGTAGTATGATTTACAGTACGAAAGCCGCTGAGATGTCAAGAAGAGCTAAGAGGAAGGACTATCCTTTGTCAATGCCAGTGTATAGCTGATCTAGGAGCGAGATGAGGAGAGTTTCAGTGTTGTGTTCTTTTCGGAATCCATATTGTGAAGGGTGAAGAATATTATGTTCCTCCAGTTAATTTGAAAGTTGGTTATTTACGATTTTCTCAATGATCTTGGCTACAAACGGCAGATTTGATATGGGGCGGGGTTGCCCCTCCAGTTGTGTTGGTTGAATCTGTTCTCAAGAAGGCCAGACATTTTTGGATTCATTCCTCTGTGCCCCTGGGGAAGGACCAAAGACCGATGGATGCTCTTAGGCGTTAAGGTGTTCCAAGGCGCCATGCTTATTGTCCGCATTGCTTCTAACTAGCTGTATATAATGAGCCAGTACCCACGGGACATCTGGAAGCAGGTGCAGGAGGTGGCTGAGCCAGCTGCCTAAACAGCAGCAGGACACACTCATGTCGCTGATGTATAAGGGCCTGGAGTGCGGAAAACACGAGGTCCGCGTGACCTATGATATTTTCAAGATGGCATCAAGAGTCTCTGCAGTGAGAAACGGCGCCAGCAGAATGGCATGGCTGTGGGCCTCAGATCTCCGACCAGGGGTACAGGAACGACTCGCCGAGGTGCTGTGTACTGAGGAGAATCTCTTCAGAGACAGGGTGAGGGACACCTTGGCCCAGCTTCGGGACCATCATGAAACCTTCCAACAACACTCCACTAGCACCACTGACCCATCCTCATCTAGGAGGCCGGCAAGACAGGAGCAAAAGAAGCCTTTCTTTCACTAAAGGAAGTACTATCCTCTGCCCCCTTGCTCCCGTCGTCATCAGGGCTCCCGTGGCCATCTCAAGCAGCAGAGAGCCCCCAAGCCCCAGCCGATGCTTCAGTCAACTTCCAGGGGTGGGGTTTTGACTAAGTCGTAGGGAGCATATGCCAATTGCACGTTCCCAGGACATTGGACTTTCCGGTCGGGGGCAGGCTGCAGTTCTTCGTGAACCAATGGCCCAGTATAACCTCGAACCAGTGGGTTCTTTCCATCCATCAAAGGTACCAACTGAACCTATTGGGTGTCCCGCCAAATTGCCTTCGGTGCCCGTTTTGGGGACTGGTAGTGCATCAGGAGGTAGTGGATTTTTAGGCTGTGGGGTCCTTTAAAAAGATGTAGACTCCATGTGAAGTGTGCTGCCATCGCATGTTTTTTTGGGACTTGCCGTGGTACTTTTTTTTTTTTTTTTCAGAGTTTTTCTGGGATAAAATATATCACCACATTATTTTCCCAGGCAGGGGTGAAATATCATTGGAATACCCCCCCAATGATATTTTGCCCTTCTCATGGTAAAATATTGTGGCTTCGTAAATCTTCCTATGTTTGCTCCTGAGGCAACGGAGGGTAAAGTGACTTGTCCAAGGTGTCAAGGAGTGGCAGTGGGATTTGAACCTTGGCTTCCCTGATTCACAGCTTCTTCACCACTTATCCAGTTATCCTTCTTATATGCCAATATGCCTTATTCTTTTATTATGTTGTAACAGTCTGTGAATAGCTGGAATAATTAAATATTCACTTGCTTGGTTTCAGTGGTTGGGGGGAAATCCCTGGGTATATTAGTTGTTGACATACTGGGATTAAGTACATAAAGCCAGGCACATGTTGATGTGGCAGCAGCGAATAAGGATTTTGTCTCCTGCTTCTGCTGTATCTTTTGCTTCTCTTTTGCTCCTGTGCCTCTTTGCTGACTGCATTTGACTAATAATAATCCGAGTCACCCATCTCCTTGGAAGCATTTATACAGCAGTGATACCAGAATGTACTTCCAGCCCCTTCCACTGCATGCATATTTTCTAAAATAAAGTACAAAGTATGGCTGCAGTCATTTGTGGAAGAAAGGGTTCCAGGAAGGGAGGCTGGTCCTCTTCTTCTTGGGTGTCGCAGTGCAGTCTGGTGTGCACGGTTTCTTTCTTTCTATGTGGTGCCATCATGGTGTTTGTTTTCCTGCGTTAGGATGGGATGTTGGATAGACACGAGTTCCTCACTTGGGTTCTGGAATGCTTTGAGAAGATACGGCCAGGAGAAGATGAACTACTGAAACTGCTGCTGCCGCCCTTTTTGCTGCGGGTAAATCCTTCTGACATTGGTTCCTGTTGAGGCTTTCTTCCTCTTCTGTCCTGCTGACCTTCTCTTTTCTACCCCTGCAACTATAGTTATGACCCCTTGTCTCTGCCTCTAGTCGGTGAAACTGAAGATTCTCTCTTGTTCTCCTCTCTCTGCTGCAGTACTCCGGGGAGTTTGTGCAGTCTGCATACCTCTCCAGGCGCCTGGCGTATTTCTGTACCCGCAGATTGGCAATGCAACTGGACGGTATTGCTGGGCATCCACCTCACATCATCGCAGCTCAGGCGGGGAGCACCCTACCTTCGACCCCCTCCTCAGCCGCCTGCTGGAAATCCACCCGCCACGCCCTTCAGTGACCTGCTTCTTTGCCCACAGCACCGCCCTGTGGTGTTGGACTTAGCTGCATGTTACAGGTAATGTTTTCAGTAACCAGGGGCACTTACCATTGGAGACAGGAGCAGGATTTATCAACATAGAAATCTTTCACTTTGAGCAAGAGTAAATGTCATTTTTCAGATTTTTGGTAGTAATCGTTTGTGTGGAGAAGTACTAAAGAGCGAACTCGGGAGTTGATGGCAGGATATAAGGGGCACCCAAAGTTTAAAAAAAAAAAAAAAAAGCATGGACAGTGGAAAGTGTGATCTCACTGTTTGTAATAAAGTGTTCACGTTATGAGAAAAAAATCCCACTTAGCATGCCATTGATCATAATGGAAATACAGATTGAATCATTTGCGTTTCCACATCTGAGCTCAGGTGAGTTAATTCAGGTATTGTAGGTGTTTCCCTATCCTCAGAGGGCTTACAATCTAAAGAGGTAATTTTCAAAGGAGTTATGCTAGTAAATGTAACATACTATCGTAAGTTTTAAAAACCCATTTAGCCGCATTAAGTGCACTTAATGCAAGTAAAACTTATGGACAATTCATAGCATGTACTGTAGCACTTTTCAAAGCCCGCTTCCATGGGTAAAGTGCATTTACACATGTGAAACCCAGTTTTAAGTGTGTAAATCGTTTTGAAAATTACCCTTAAGTTTGTACCCGAGGCAGTGAAGGGTGAAGTGACTTGCCCAAGGTCACAAGGAGCATCAGCCTACCCCTCCACTCGGAAAAGCAGAGAACATGACAGCAGGTAAGGACTGTAAGGCTCAGCTACTCTGTTCAATTTCATTCCTGTCACAATACCAGAGAGGCCCTGTCTTTCTCTTGCTGTCCCTTCACTTCTTTGTAACTAAGGATCCTGAGTGCTTATCCCAGACTCTGTCAAATTCTGTTACTGGAAGGCTATTCCATATATTCACTGCTCTCTCTGTGAATAATTATGTAATTGTCATGTCCTTTAGTGTATGGTAATCTATCCAGCATTTAGCACCTTGAGCTTCTTAAGTCCTACAACTTGTTTATATTTGTAAGGAAGTACACCTCCCGCCCCATATTTATCAATCTTCTATGTGAAGCTGGCAAATCACAGCTAGTTAACATACCAATGCCTCTTGAATACTGCATACATACATGCTCTTTGTGGATAGTGTTTCTGGCATAAACAAGGCTATTTGTGATCCACCAGTGCCTCCCAGCAATCTCTTGCTACAGCTTTGTCATCTTTTCTTCTGAATGGAAGTATATGAGACTCTTAATAGTGAACACATTGATTAACTGGCAGTGAAACTTTGTTTCTTATGACTGTAGTCCCTGATCAATGACCTAGAAAGACAGCTGGGAAAGAAATTAAAGGTTCCAGGCAAGATGCCATGTGGAAAGCAGGCTGCATTTGCAGCTGGAGATCTAATGGTAAAGAACCAGCAATGCACTATATGGAGAGCAGATTGTGTAGGGTCATCCAGTCAGACAGCTTGTAAGAACGCATCCTGTGATGATGCACTATGGCCAGTGGTATTTACTTTTGATCTTCTTATTCCTCAAATGGGTCGTATTTTCAGGATATCCTTAATGAATATGCATGAAAGGTTTGCATACACACTATCATGCATATTCATTAGTGATATCCAACAAGCCCAACCCATTTCGCTATTGAGGACTGTCAGTGAATACCAGTGTACTATGGAGAAAGGTTGGAGGATCAACCAGTTGGAAAGCTGGTAATAAAGTATCCTGTGTGTACGATAGGTAAAACAGGCTGCAGTGCAGCCAGAGAGAAAGAATTCAGCAATACACCATGCTGTGAGCAGGCTGGAGAGTCAGCCAATCAGATAGCAAGTGAGAGAGGATCCAGTGATACTTGAGCTTAAAAAGTGACAGAGTATACTGGTTCTAATGACATTGCGAGTATATTTTGCTCAAGATTCCTGGTTCCCCTCTCAGCATATCTTCTGCCGTCTCCTTGACTCTATGACCCTCTGTTATGTGCTTCTCCTCCTTTCTCCAAGTACCTTTGCTGTGCTATATTGTTAGATATGGAAAATAGCCCTGTTCTTATTTTCTTCTACAGAGCATCGTACTATGCTGCCAGTGCTCTAGTCTGGCACTATTCTCTGACTGACAGCAGGATAAAGACAGGCTCTCCACTTGATCATCTACCTGTTGCACCCTCTAATCTTCCCATGCCAGGAGGCAACTCTGCTTTCACTCAGCAGGTGAGCAGCTGCACTACCTGGCGCTTCTCCATTTGTATCTTGTGTCCAAGATTGTTTTAATATTTGAGTGTATGTCTGGGTTTCTGGTACATCCCTGAGTGGATCTAAGCTTGCTATTGCTTGGGCTCGTGTTATATTTGTATGAGTATTTCTGACACTGTGAGGGTTAATTATGTATTTCTGAGGTTTGTGGTATATATTTGTGCATGTGTGTATTTTAGTATAGTTCTGTTTAGAGTCTGTTCTTATGGTGGGCAGGATTATTGTTTTCCAGTAGACATTGCTGAATTCTCCTGTTCTGCTTCTGTCTTGTGTGGCTGAATAATCGTACAAAAAAAAAATCTCCAATAGTAATCTTATTTCTGCAGGTTCTTACTCTGTCGGATGTGTTGATATTTTGCTACCTATTATTTGTAAAATCCCTGTGTGTTTTTAAAGGAAGAGCAGAGGACTCTAGCTACTAGACTTTGAGTGCAGTATAATCAATTGTACGGTGAGGGGTAATCAAGCCAAGCACTACTAAAGTTCAGTTATCTATAAAGTCTAGCAAAACTCACCTGGTTCCCACACTGCTTACCTGGTTTCTTGCTTTGGCTAAGTCTAACAGTCTAATTTAATATAACTTTATTCTGTATTTTCCCAATATATTGTGCTTATTTGTGCTGTTTATCTGTTTGCCTCCCCCTCCCCAGAGTATTTCCTTCTTAAATATTTCTTCCAAGGACATAGGATAAATTGAATAATATAGACCTGACATACCAGTCTCTCAGCTACCTTATTAGTCACTATTAGCAAAATGTCCTTTATCAGTGCCACAATTGCGGTGCTTCTGTCCCAAGGCCTATCTTTTGGAGATTTAAGGTTGCCTAATTTGCCTTCAGCTGTCTTCCATGAATAAGGAGCTAATGCACCTGAAAGAAATTGTACAAGATTCAAATATCCTCCCCTTCCTTGCAGCATCCAAGATACCTCTCCCAATTCTCACAGAGGAGTCAGAAACCTAGGTACAAATGGTTTACATTGGGCTCTGGTAGAACAAGACCTGTGACTTGGACACCCAGTTTCCTCAACTTTGAAGCATCCTGAGTATCCACCCCCACTCCCACAGAGAAGTATAACTTCCAGGATTCAGAATCCCAGGAATAATTGGATTACAGAATAAGGCCGTGATGAAGAGATACCCACTGTTAGCCCTACAGAATGCATTTTCTGCATTAGAAAATGAAGAAGTCCAAGTAACAGAATATGAAATGGTCTGAAAGGGAAGTAGTTACCCAATGTACCCAGAAACCCTTCAGCATGATCAAATGTCATAAAAGAAAGTTACTTCAGCTGGGAAATTCAATCATCAGAGGAACCACTTTAGGAACTCATTTTGATGGGGGACACAAAAGTTAAATGCCTTCCAGGATCCTCAGCCAACAAAAATACAAACCAGGTGGTCAATGCAATTATAGAAGAAAGTAAGAACTCTGATATCAATGTTACCATCCATCTGGGAACCAATGACCTTGCTAGAAACAGTGTCTATAAAGTATAGAAAGATTTCCAAATTCTAGGGAAAAAGAGTAGATGTGGCAAAGACTTTTTCCTTTTCAGAAGTATTACATGTTCATGGAAAGGGAAAGGATATGACATATAGATAATTCCAATGTCTGGCTCAAAACCTGGTATAAAGAATGTGGATTTGGATACATTGGAGGCTGGGGCCGTGTATGGAGCAATAAGATTATTTGGTAAGGATGGCCTACATTTGTCAATGCCTCATCCATACAATGAGAAATACTTGAATTTAATAATATCTTTCTATTTAATCTTATTATACCAAATACATTATCACATTGTGTACATAATACCAAAATTATAACCTAATTACAAAAAAATCTTTCTAACTCACACATACCACCCATTCACACTTAAAAATGTAACAATATAGAATGCAAAAATGCAAAATCCTCCTATATATGAACTTACATCAAAGGAAAACTTAGCGATTTCTAAACACTATTGAAACAATATCTTTACTGCACCTATTACTCTTCTACATTATTTCAAAAGTTCCTGAACATACCCAGATCAGTCCAGAGAAGTGGGTTGTGTATCCCCCCAGCAGGTGGAGTCAGAGAACAATTAGAACTTTGGGCACTGCTACATAACGAGAGTGCCACCTGCAGTCCCTCAGTATTTCTCTGACTCCAGCAGGTGGTAGAGTGCATCTCCTGCAGTTTGTTTTTTTAGGGTAGTTAGGAAATCTGTTTTTATTTTTCCTTCTCGTTTGCTTTCTGAGGAGTTAGGCACCTTCGTGGGCCATCCCTCAGTGGAAGCCGGGTGTCCGGGTGGTTAGACACCCCTGACTGTGTCTCGCCCGCTCCGTCCCGGGGGCTCCTGGTCTTCCTACCCCTGAAGCTGCCCCCTCACCCCCTGTTAGTGCAGGCTTCAGTACTTAGTTGTTTAAAGTTAGTTAAAAAAAAAAAAAAGTCTCTTCAGTCTGAGGTAAGGAGTCGGCACCGGGGGAGCCTGCTGTGCAGCAGGTTGTGGGGACAGCTTTGAGCCGTCGCAGTTTCGTTTCCTTCCTCTCCGGGGTTCTGGGTTGATAGTGAAGGTAGGCAGTGTGTGTACCGGGTCCACGCCGCGTTTTCAGCACCTGGGTGGCTGAACAGCCCTGTTCCTCGCGGAGGCCTTGTTTTTCTATTTTTCTATTTTTTTTTCCCTCGCTGCCGGCTGCAGTTCTCGGGCCTATTTTTTCTTCCCTCAGCTGCTCTGACCGCGTGGCTATGCGGCCCGGCATAGCGCCGCGAAAATCGGCGATCTGCCGCTCCTGTGGGGTGCACGGGCAGAATTTGAACTCTGTGTCGTTGTGCCCAGACTGCTCCAGTTTGGAGGGCCTGTCAGGGGTGGCGCCCCCCCCCCCCCCCCCGCAGGGGTGTGTGTGTGTGTAACTCGTGACACTCTGAGCAAGAAGAGGATGCCCCCACCTCCCGCTCTGGTTCCCATAGCAGTAGATCCGATGTTGGGGACTGGGGAATCGGCCCTGCAGGACCCCCCAAATGGGGAGGTAGACGCGGGAGATTTTTCCCCAGAGTTTTTCTTGTTGATGCATCAGGCCTTTTGGCACGGAGACAGACTTCCTTAAAGAGACTCGGGTGCGCTGGGGATCCCGCTGAGCCCCCTCTGAAGCAGGGGCGTCCTGCAGCCACCCAGCAGCTCCCGGTGGTCCGCTCTCGTCCTGGGGAGGATGGTTGCGGGGCTCCCCATGACCCAGGTTTTGGGGCAGGGGTGGCGCCGGTTCCGAGTCTGGGGGTCGGATCTGCGCAGCTACCGGGTGCAGATCCGGACCAGAATCCTGATCCGGTGGACACGATACGGATGATCCTGATGGGGATGATCCTACTGTTGTCCGCCTAAGTGAGATGAGCTTCGTCTGCTTATTCCCCAGGTACTCGATTTCCTCGGTTTTAAGGTTACTCAAGAGGATTCCGATAATGAAGGGGTTAATCTGGTTCTGGATGGTATTCTGGGACCATCAACAGCTTTTCCACTGCCTAAGAAAGTCTGAAAGCTGGTGACCTGCGAGTGGGATAGACCGGATGCGGGCTTAAAGGTTGGTAGGGCGATGGGAAAGCTCTAACCGCTGTCGTCAGAGGGTGCTGGACCTGCTGAAGATTCCAAAAGTGGACGCGGCTGTCTTGGCGGTCACAAAGAAGACCACGATACCCGTAGCGGGATCTGCTGCCTTAAAGGACATGCAGGACTGAAAGCTGGAGATCCAGTTGAAGCGGGTTTTTGAAGTGGCCGCTTTGAGCCTTCGAGCGTCAGTCTGCGCTAGTCTTATGCAACGAGCATGCCTGTGTTGGGTCCAAGAGGCGTGTACTAATGCAGCGGACGCCGATGGTGGAGCGTTGCAGCTAGCCCGTTTGGAAGCCAGAATTGCATATGGAGTAGATGCGCTATATGACCTTGTTCGGACCTCTGCTCGGTCCATGGTGTCTGTGCTGGCAGCTTGTCGCCTTCTCTGGTTACGGAATTGGGCAAAATCCCAACTTTGTAACCTTCCCTTCAAGGGGCAAGCTTCTCTTTGGGGAGGAGTTGGATCAGTTGGTCAAGCTCCTCGGGGAGTCCAAGGGCCATAAGTTGCCAGAGGATAGAAGAGTGACCAAGAAAGTTTTTCCCCCTTGGGCTCGTTTTTGGGACTCTCGCCGTTTTCGATCTGGCAGATATTCCGCTCTGGCGGGTCCTAAGTCGACACTGGGTCGCCAACAGTCCTTTCGCGGTGGCCGCCGCTCCGGGAGGGACTCTGGACACCTTGGGGTGGGTAGCAGTAAACCCGCCCAATGAAGCCACGAGCACCCATTTCGTCGTCGAAGCTGTCGGAGGCAAATTATCCGGCTTTTACGCGGAATGGGCAAGAGTAACCTTGGATCGCTGGGTCTTGGAGGTGATCAGGGACTTGTTACACCCTGGAATTTGCGCGTCCAGTCCGGGAAGTGTTCGTGGAGTCCAGTGTGCGCTCTCACTCCAAACGCGAGGCGGTACAGGATACCCTGCAGCAGCGGCTCGACCTCAGAGCCATTGTCCCGGTGCTGGAAGCGCAGCAGGGACGGGGACGGTACTCAATTTACTTCTTGGTCCAAAAAAAGGAGGGTACTTTTCATCCCATCCTCGATCTGCAGAAACTCAACCATTGTCTCAGGGTCCCTCGTTTTCGTATGGAAACCCTACGGACTGTGATGGCAGCGGTTCGAAAGGGAGAGTTTCTAGGGTCCCTGGATCTCACGGAGGCGTATCTTCATATTCCGATCTGGATAATTCATCAGCGGTTCCTGCTGATGAATTACGCAATCGTTGCCCGCTGTTGAAACACTCTGCAGTCACATCTCTAACTGTGTTTGACGATGCATGCTGAATGAAGTCATCTTCACTTACTGTGCTACGTGGCATTACAACATAATCAAAGTAGAGTTTCATGACACAACAGGTAACAAGTTTTTAGTTTATATACGGCACTGTGGCATCGGCCCGGCAGGCATACTGTAAGGCCTGCCCAAATTGATTCCCCCTGAGGCAGCTCTACAAAGAGCGAAACTCAGCCAGAGTTGGGCATATTTCAATAAAGGGCTTTTTCCATCACCCGATTCTCGTTCTCTTCACTGTTACTGATCTGTGGTATTACAGGAACGAAAATTAGCAGGTATGAACCAATTTTCATATCTTTATAATCTAATTCAAACTTTTTGTACAATAGAAACATATATAGAAACATAGAAATGAAGACAGAAAAGACCAAATGGCCCATCCAGTCTGCCCAACAAGCTTTCATACTTGTTTTTCTCATACTTATCTGTTGCTTTGACCGCTGAGGTCAGGGCCCTTATTGATAACTTTTTGGTTTTAATTTCCTTCCACCCCTGCCATTGATGTAGAGAGCAGTGCTGGAGCTGCATCAATGTGAAGTATCAAGCCTAATTGTTTAGGGGTAGTAACCGCCGCAATAAGCAAGCTACTCCTACGCTTATTTGTTTGCCCAACCTGCGCAATTTAGTCCTTGTAGGTTGTTGTATGAATATAATTCCTTTTTCTTCATTCCACCCTTGCCGTTGAAGCAGTGAGCTGCACTATATATGTATTCAAAGTGAAGTAACAGGCTTGATTGGTTCAGGGTAGTAACCGCCGTAACAAGCAAGCTACTCCCACGCTTATTTGTTTTTCCAGCCTGTGCAATTTAGTCCTTGTTGGTTGATTTGAATATGAATCCTCTTTTCTTCATTTCCCCCTGCCATTGAAGCAGAGAGCTGCTTGGATGTGCATTGAAAGTGAAGTATCAGGCTAATTTGGTTTGGGGTAGTAACCGCCGTAACAAGCAAGCTACTCCCATGCTTATTTGTGAATGCAGATCCTTTTTCCCACATTTCCTCTTTACGTTGAAGCATAGAGCAATGTTGGAGTCTCATTAACCGTGTGTATGTTTATTGAATAAGGGTAGTAGCCGTCATTCCCGTAAGCCACCCCCATGCCTCTTCTCTTCATTTCATTCACATCCTTTAGACTTTATGGATCCCCAGTGCTAAATTTCAAAACAATTTTGAAACTATCTTTACTGCACCTATTACTCTTCTACATTATTTCAAAAGATCTTTATAATCTAATTCAAACTTTTTGCACTATGTTCTCATGTACTATTATATATTCAATTCTTATGTGATGTAATCCAACAAGACTCTTCTATGATATAATCCAGCGAAGTTCTCCTATATTGTAATCCCAAACTTTTATACGATGTTCTCATGTGCTGTTGTATATTCAATTATGCAGAGATTTAAACTGTGAAATCTATGTAATTTTATTTTATCTCATCGGGCCGATTTAGTAAATGCCCGCTCTCCTGTGCGCGCGATTCAGTATGCTAATTAGGCCTGGTGGTAAAACCAGGTAAAAGGAGGCGCTAGAGACACTAGCGCGTCCCTAGCGCCTCCTTTTGGACCGAAGCGGCGGCTGTCAGAGGGTTTGACAGCTGACGCTCAATTTTGCCGGCGTCTGTTCTCGAGCCCGCTGACAGCCACAGGCTCGGAAACCGGACGCCAGCAAAATTGAGCGTCCGGTTTTCGACCCGACAGCTGCAGGCTGACTTCAATTTATTTATTTATTTTTTACTTTTGGAAAGTTTCGGGACCTCTGACTTAATATCATCATGATATTAAGTCGGAGGGTGCACAGAAAAGCACATTTTGTTTTCTGAATCGCGCGGGAATACCTAATAGGGCCATCAACATGCATTTGCATGTTGCGGGCGTTATTAGGTTCGGGGGATTGGAAGCGCGTTTTCAGCCCCTTACTGAATAAGGGGTAAGGGAAAACGCGCGTCCGCGCACTGTACTGTATCAGCCCATATGTTTTTACTATTTTTTTTTAATTACCTTTGTAAATCGTTTTGGTCAATTACATATTGTTAAGATGGTATAGAAATATTTAAAATACATTTTTAAATAAATAAATAATTCTTAGCGTTCATAGAAATAGTTCGCCGGTTGGAATCAGGTAATGGATGCCATATTATAAGATAAGGAGTTTATGTAAGGTTAGTATAAATATAACATATATATGATGTTTGAATAATTTTTTGTTCCCTGTACGTACCAGGATCAGTCCAGACTGCTGGGTTATGCCCCCCCTCCAGCAGATGGAGTCAGAGACAACTGAAAAAAGGCACCACTCTTAATTACCTGGTGTGCCACCTGCGTTCTCTTCAGTATCTCTCTGACTCCAGCAGAGGCATGACCTGTGGTCCTGATTTTTTCTAAGTGTAACTTTTACTTGTATAACCAGGTTTGGTTTCATTTAATTTTCTTTTCTATTACCTTTGACTAGATCAATTAAAATATTTACACAGACTAAAAAAAAAATAATTTTTTTCTCTCAGGCAGGCTAGGCAGGGCGTTGCCCTAAAGCCTTATACCTGGAGATTTTGGCTGCTAGCCTGGTGTGGAGGAGACTATTTACCAGTAGGCCGGTCACTTTTCTCCTACTTTAGTCCTCCTTGACCCATATTTAAAAAAAAAAAAAAAAAGGGGGGGGGAAGTATTCGTTTTCTTCACAGAGGTTCTTCCTCTGTTGCCTGTGACATAAAAAAAAACAAAAAACCGAATACTAAATAAATTTATTACAAGGTAGTGATTATTTATATATTTTCAATTCACTTACTTGTGCCTGCCATATTTCCCCGGGCCTCCGGAGGGGTGGAATTGTTCACAGTTTTAAAATCGCGCCGTTTTCATGCCGCGGGGGCATACTTGTATTGCTTGTGGTGATTCGGGGAGCCGGCTCTCCCGCGAGGGTCTCTGTTCCCGTTGTCTTCCCGGGGGTGAGGGACCCTCACGAAAGACTGTCAGCCAGAACCTCCCGACTTCATAGCGCCTCAGAAGTGCCGGCAGCCAAACGTTTTCGTTCATGATCCCTCAAGGGCTCAGCGGCGGCCATCTTGAATGCATCGGAAGCCGCTGCAGAGCAATGCTGGGAAGAAGGGGAGGATCCTTCTCTCTCCCCACCGGAGTTAAGTCCCGAAAAACAGCGTGATTTACCTTCTAATGCTGCTCCTTCCTCAAATTCAGTTCCTGAGGGAATTTTAAATAAACAACCCCCTTTTTCAACTCAATTCATTCTATTAATGCATAAAGCCTACCTGGAGGCTGAAGCAGCTCTAATACAGGGGCAGTTCCTATCAATCCTGTACCCTCGACTTCGGGCTTGGGAATTTCAGGATCAGTGGTCCTTATTACTGCTGCAGTCTCCGGGATTCCCAAATCCTCAGCACCTGTAGGTCTTTCCCTGACAGACCTAGCCAACGCGGATGTTAATAGGGATATAGATTCTGCTACCCCAATGGAAGGAGATGATCCGCAGGTGCTCCGGTTATTCAGTAAAGAGGAATTGGATCCTCTGATTCCGCATGTTCTAGGTGAGTTGGAAGTTCCTTTACCATCTCAGATTTCAGACCCTTCTCAGGGGGATTTGGTTTTGTCCGGTCTACGTTCCCCTCCCCAAACTTTTCCTTTTCATCCGAAACTTTTTCAAATATTTTCTAAAGAATGGGATTCTCCAGAAGCAACCTTAAGGGTTAGTAGAGCCATGGACAAGCTCTATCCTTTATCCTTGGAATCTTTGGATTTGCTTAAAATTCCTCAGGTTGACTCAGCGGTTAAGGCCGTAGTCAAACATACTACAATCCCCGTTACGGGAGGAACGGCCCTGAAGGATCTTCAGGACAGAAAATTGGAGATTTTACTTAAACACATTTTTGAAGTTTCGGCTTTGGAGGTAAGGGCTGCTGTTTGCAGCAGCTTTATGCAGAGGGCCACCTTACGATGGGTTCAACAGTTGCTCATGTCTCAGGAACTTTCTCCTGAGGAGACTGAACAGGCGAACCGCATGGAGTCAGCAGTTGCCTACACGGCTGACGCCTTATACGATCTCCTTAGATCTTCTGCTCGCACAATGTCCTCGGCAGTTTCCCGCCAGAAGGCTCTTTTTGGCGCCGCCATTGGGCGGCAGATTCTACCTCTAAGTCTCAGCTGGGTTCCCTTCCCTTTTAAGGGTAAACTTTTGTTTGGAGAACAGCTAGAACAACTTATCAAGGACCTTGGAGACAATAAAGTCTATAACTCCCGGAAGACAAGTCTGTCTTCTCGGTTTGCAGGGTACCTTCCGGGGACATTTTCGGGTGTCAGCATTGTTTTCCGTGCTGGAAGGGGGACTCCCTTCATTCATGACAGACTCCTTTCCGGACTCAAGCATGGACACATTCCTTTCGTGGCAGGCGATCTCAGCGTGGTGGGACCTCGCACACCTTGCCCCTCCTAAGTCTTCCAAATGAAGGGATGCCGACCCATTCCTTCATGCCAAGAACGGGGGACGTCTCTCCCAATTTTACGAGGAATGGGTCAAAATCACCTCGGATCAATGGTTCCTAGACATAAGTCACGGCTACGCTTTGGATTTTGTTCACCCGCTTCGAGACTGTTTTCTGATATCTCCAGGCGGTTCTCGGGAAAAGCAACAGGTTATTCTCCAGACATTATCTCGATTGCGAGCACTGCGGGCTATATTCCCAGTTCCATCAGCCAAACGTCGGACCGGTCGTTACTCCATTTACTTCGTGGTTCCGAAGAAGGAGAATTCCTTTCGTCCGATATTGGACTTGAAGAAGGTCAATCTTCACTTACGAATTCCAAAATTCCGTATGAAGACCTTGAGGTCCGTAATTGCAGCCGTCCACAAGGGAGAGTTTTTTGCTTCTTTGGACTTAGCGTAAGCTTATCTTCACATAGGAATTCAAGAACACCATCAAAAGTTTCTACGGTTCATGGTACTAGGAGAACATTACCAGTTCTGTGCACTTCCTTTTGGCCTAGCGACGGCTCCACGTGTATTCACCAAAGTGATGGTAGTGGTGGCCGTGAGTCTATGACGGGAAGGAGTACTGGTGCATCCCTATGTGGACAACTAGTTGATTCGCGCAACGTTGGAAGAACTTTGCAAGGCAGCGGTACAATCAGTCTTGCTTTGTCTTCGCTCGCTTGGATGAGTGGTCAACTTTGCCAAAAGTCAACTGATTCAGTCCCAAGTTCTGGAATTTCTGGGAGCATGCTTCGATACAGGCGCTCGGAAAGGTTTTTTCTACCGCTTGGGTGCATGGAAAAGTTTGATGTCCCAGGTAAGAAACCTTTTGATTCTACCTTTACCACCGGCATGGGATTATTTAACAGGTTCTTGTTCTATGGCATCTACCCTGGCATTGGTTCCATGGGCTTTTGCTCATTTACAGCAAAGGCCTTACAGAAGGCCCTTCTTTCTCGATGGGACCCCAAGTCGGAGGAGTTTCACATGCCCTTACCATTGCTGGAACCAGCGAGATCCAGCCTCCAATGGTGGTTGGTTCCACTTCATTTGCTTCAGGGTGTGGACCTGGAAACTCCTCATTGGATTATAGTCACGACGGATGCCAGCCTGACAGGTTGGGGAGCGGTTTGTCAGTCCCGATCGATACAGGGCCAATGGTCCCCGTTCCAAGTGACTTGGTCCATCAATCGCCTAGAAACCAGGGCTGTCAGATTAGCCCTATACCAATTTCTACCGATGGTTCGTCACCAAGCGGTCAGGGTACTTTCCGACAACGTAACCACCGTTGCTTACATCAACCGTCAAGGAGGAACCAGGAGCCACCTGGTAGCCTCCGAAGCAGCCAAATTGATGTCTTGGGCGGAACGTCACCTATCTCGCATAGCATATGGACAATATTCAGGCGGATTTCCTCAGCAGGCAATGGCTAGATTCCAGAGAATGGGAACTCTCCGACGCAGCGATGCGGCTCATCACTCACCAGTGGGGAGTTCCTTGCCTGGATCTCATGGCAACTCGCCTAAACACCAAAGCGGCTCGGTTTTTCAGCCGCAGAAGAGAACACGGCTCAGAAGGAGTGGATGCTCTGGTTCTACCGTGGCTACAGGATATTCTTCTATACGTGTTTCCTCCATGGCCTTTAGTGGGCAAGATTCTGCGACGCATAGAATATCACCGGGACCAGTTATTCTGGTAGCCTCGGAGTGGCCGAGATGGCTGTGGTTTGCGGACCTCATCAACCTACAGGTGGATGGTCCTCTACGTCTTGGTCATCTGCCGAAGCTACTACGTCAAGGTCCGGTATTTTTCGATCAGGCGGATCGCTTTTGTCTTGCGGCCTGGCTTATAAGAGGAGACAGTTAAGGAAGAAGGGATATCCTGAGGTGGTTATTACTACTCTTTTTGCGGGCTCATAAGATGTCTACATCTCTTACCTATGTTAGAGTGTGGAAGGTTTTTGACTCCTGGTGTAGCAGGTTGAAGGTGTCTCCGCAGAAGGCCACCATAGTCCATATTCTCGCCTTCCTTCAGGATGGTTTGAAGAAAGGTTTGGCCTATAGTTTGCTTAGAGTACAGGTATCGGCCCTGGGTTGATTGACAGGTATCGGCCCGTGGTAAGATTGATGGATCTTCAATTGCTTGTCATCCTGATGTGGTTCGTTTCTTACGAGGAGCTAAACATTTAAACCTGCCAGTACGGGCTGTTTGCCCTTCATGGAGCTTGAACTTGGTTTTATGCGGTCTTTGTAATGCTCCCTTCGAACCTCTTAAACGGGCAACTTGAAAGGATTTGACCCTTAAATCGGGTTTTCTGGTGGCTATTGTTCGGCCAGACGTGTTTCAGAGCTCCAAGCTTTATCTTGTAGGGAGCCGTTTCTGCATATTTCGGATTCCGGCATTTCTCTCCGCACGGTGCCTTCCTTTCTTCCAAAGGTAGTCTCGGCTTTCCATGTCAATCAGTCTGTGGAGTTACCAGCCTTTTCTGACGTGGATAAAAACTCTCCTCAAGGTCGGGAACTGTGGAAGCTAGATGTCCGAAGGGTACTTCGCTACTTGGAGGTTACTAATTCCTTTTCGGCTATCTGATCACCTTTTCATTTTATGGGGTGGTCCGAAGAAGGTAGTAAGGCTTCCAAGGCCACTATTGCTCGGTGGTTGAAAGATGCGATTGCTTCAACGTACATATGTCACAGACGGCCAGTGCCAGATGGGCTAAAGCTCATTCTATACGGTCCACAAGCAGCTTCATGGGCGGAAAGCCAATGTGTTTCTCCTCAAGAAATCTGCAGGGCAGCAACTTGGAAATAGTTGCACACTTTTGCTAAACACTATCATCTAGATGTCCAAGCTCCGGATGACGATTCTTTTGGCAGCAGTATGCTTCGAGCGGGACTCTCTGGGTCCCACCCCATTTAAGACAGCTTGGGTACATCCCAGCAGTCTGGACTGATCCTGGTACATACAGGGAAAGGAAAATTAGTTTCTTACCTAATAATTTTCGTTCCTGTAGTACCAAGGATCAGTCCAGACGCCCCGCCCAGTGAGTTTTTAGTTCTTTTAATAGAGTCCGCTAGTCGATATTTCTCTCTTCCTTTTTTCTTCCAGATAGGTTCCTACAGACGACTTTTCTACAGTTTCTCCAGGCTAGGTTGCCTTTTTGTTCCAATGTTCGTTCAAATGTTATCTTCAATCTGTTTGCCTAAGACAGTTTTTACTTGATCTAGTCATTTGTTATGGAATTTTCTGCTTTGTTATTAATTATACTGAAGAGAACGCAGGTGGCACACCAGGTAATTAAGAGAGGTGCCTTTTTTCAGTTGTCTCTGACTCCATTTGCTGGAGGGGGTGCATAACTCAGCAGTCTGGACTGATCCTTGGTACTACAGGAACGAAAATTATCAGGTAAGAAACTAATTTTCTTTTGTGAATGATGGTCATTAGGTTAATGCGATTTGTATATGTTGTAATGGTATTGGGTTGAATATGTCCCTGAAGAAGTCTGTTTAATAGCGGGCGAAACAAGGAATTCTTTGGATTTCATTATATAAGAATTGAATATACAACAGCACATGAGAACATGGTCTAAAAGTTTGGGATTACAGTATAGAACTTCACTGGATTATATCATAGTCTTGTTGGATTACATAACATAAGAATTGAATATATAATAGTTCATGAGAACATCGTACAAAAAGTTTGAATTAGATTATAAAGATCTTTTGAAATAATATAGAAGAGTAATAGGTGCAGTAAAGATATAGTTTCAAAATTGTTTAGAAATTTAGCTAAGTTTTTCCTTTGTAAGTTCATATATAGGAGGTTTTTGCATTTTTGCATTCTATATTAAATTTTTAAGTGTGAATGGGTGGTATGTGTGAGTTAGAAAGTTTTTATTATATAGTTAGGTTATCATTTTTGTATTATGTACACAATTTGATAATGGGAGTGGTGCCACAGATTTGGAGAAGAGCGGTGTGGTGGTCCTGCTTCACAAGAGTGGTAACAGAGGAGGCTGGAAACTACAGTCTGGTTAGACTCACCTTGGTGGTGGGAAACTTATGGAGACACAGCTGAAGGAAAGCATGGTGAACTATCCTCAACCCAGTGGGTTGCTGAACCCAAGACAGCATGGATTCATCAGGGGAAGGTCCTATCAGACAAATCTGATTTTTTTTTTTTGATTGGGCGATTAGAGAATTGGATCAAGGAAGAGTGCTTGATGTGATCTACTTGGATTTCAGCAAAGCTTTTGATATGGTCCCGCATAGGAGGCTTGTGAATAAAATGAGAAGGCTGGGTGTGAGCACCAAGGTAGTGGCATGGATTACAAACTCATTGACTAATAGGCAACTGAGTGTAATGGTAAATGGAACCTACTCTGAAGGGAAAACCGTGTTAAGTGGCGTGCCCAGAGGGTTTGGTGTTGAGACCTGTTCTGTTCAATATCTTTGTGAGTGACATTGTGGAAGGAATTGAAGGTAAAATTTGTCTATTTGCAGATGATACTAATATATCTGCAATAGAGTTGGACATGCCTGAAGGAGTAGAGAGAATGAAAAGAGATTTAAGAAAGTTGGAAGAGTGGCTGAAGATTTGGCAGATGGGATTGAATGCCAAGAAGTGCAGTCTCATGCATCTGGTCTGCAATAATCCCAAAGAGCTGCATGTGATGGGGGATGAAAGATTGTGCTTGAAGCAAGAGAAGGATCTTGGGGTAATTGTGACTGGAGATGTGAAGATGGCAAAGCAATGTGACAAGGTGATAGCTAAAGCCAGAAGAATGCTGGGCTGCATAGAGAGAAATAACCAGTTAAAAAAAAGTGTTGATGCCCTTGTACATGTCTTTGGTGAGGCCTCACTTGGAGTACTATGTTCAGTTCTGGAGTTCACATCTCAAATAGGACAAAGACATAGAATGGCGGTGGTCCAGAGAAGAGTGACCAAAATGGTGTGAGGTCTGTATGAGAAGACCTATGAGGAGAGGTTGAAGGATCTGAATGTGTATCTTGGAGGTGCAGGGGAGATGTACAGACCTTCAGATATCTAAAAGGTTTTAATGATGCATATTTGACAAACCTTTTCATTGGAAAGAAATCAATAGAATTATTAGGGGGGTCACAAAATTAAACTCTAGCGAGGATGACTCAGAACCAAGGTCAGGAAATATTTCTTCACAAAGAGGGTGGTAGATGTCTGGAATGCCCTTCTGCTGGAGATGGTGAAGAGAAAAACTGTGAAATAATTCAAAGGGGCATGGGATAAACACTGTATCCCTAAAGGCTAGAAGATGGAAATAAAGAAAATAATGCACGGGGGTAACTTGCTGGTGTGGCAGTTACTACCCTTAACCAAAAAGTCTTTAAACTGTTGATGCAACTCCATCATGGCGTTCTACTTAACAGATGGAAAAGGGCATTTGGATTTGAACAGCAATTAATGAGGGCCCTGACTTTTACAGTCTGGAGAAACAAATATGTATGTGGGCAACTTGCTGATGTGGTGGTTACTACTTCTAACCAATAAGTCTGATACTTCGATGCAACTCCAACATTGCTCTCTGCTTCAACTGCAAGGAGTAACGGGGAATTGGATTCAAACAGCAACCAGTGAGGGCCCTGAGTTACGGTTTGAGAAACTGATAAGCATGAGAGAAACTTGCACGGTGCAGCAGATACTACCATAAGCTTGCTGGGCAGATTGTATGGATCATTTGCTCCTTTTCTGCCATCATTTCTATGTTTCTATGTCCTTGAAGGACTTTAATTGCTTGACCCTTGTAGGAGAGATTTGGATTTTTGGTCCAACTTTTGTGGTTTTTTACATATTCTGCTTATTTTAAATATTTGCCTAATCTTGTGGTTATTTTTAATATATTTGAGCCAACCTTTGGGGACAGATTTTTAAAAAATATGTGCGCACGTCCATGTGCACACTCTCCCGGCGCACGCACATGGACCCGCAATGTTAAAATCAGGGGCGGCATGCGTAAGGGTGGGGGTGGGGTCGAATTTGGCTACTTTTGTGCGGCGACGCATTAGGGCCTTCCCCAGTTCCCTCCCAGTCCACCCCAATTAAGGAGCGGACTGGGAGGGAACTTTACTACACCCTACACTAACCTCCCTTCCCCTCTCCTCTAAACCACCCCCCCCTTTTTTTTTTTGAACCTTTTATTTCGTAAGTTACTTCAGAGCCCGACCTAAAGTAACTTGCACGCGCCAGCAAAGCAAACAGTGGCACTGCCCCCCTTTTCAGGCCCTGGGATTTATGCGTGCCGGTGTTTTAAAATCCGACTGTTTTTGTGTATCAGAATAGGTACATTTTATTTCTATTCACTTGTTTGTTTTATATTTGTTACATATCTTTTGTTTTTGCTCAGATTTGTAATTTTATGCAGAATGTTTTATTTTGGCTTGATGGTAAAGTGTGAACAAATTAAATGTAATTACTTAGTGTGTGACCCTGCTATTGCCTGATTTTATGCTTTATATCAGGCATTCGTTTCTGGTCCTGGACTCATGTTATACCAACATATGGATGTCTTCATATGCTGACAATTTTTTCTTTGTGTTTGCAGGTTCGGGCTAAATTGCGTGAGATTGAGCAGCAGATAAAAGAGAGGGGGCAGGCTGTGGAGGTCCGATGGTCCTTTGACAAGTGCCAGGAAACCACAGCAGGTAGAATGTGGTTCATTCCCCAGTGTGACTCTCCCAACCCCTCTCTCCTGAAGTGATAGTGGTGGTCTTTCTAGTTTTTCTTGGTTAAAAAAACAAAATAAAACATGTGCATATATTGGATACCTGGTACAGAGTCACGCCATAATGATTGATGCTACTGTTCACAACTTTCAAACTTGTACTAATTCAGCCTTAAGTCTTTTTGGAAACCTCGCCTTTCATTGATTTTTTTTTTTTCTTTTGCTGGCTCTCACATTGTGTCTGAGATAATAAGCAAACCAGAAGGAGTTAATTCTAGTCTCTCTTTCTATCCCTTCCCTCCCTTCCATCCCATTCCTACTCACCCCAGCTCATCCTTTGATTTATAGGCAAAAGACACTTTCACATTAAAAATCAATCAGACTCTTATCTATTGTAAATCACACTTTTGCACCAGTTCTTATTGAGAGTTTAATTATCCCCTTGTAGGTCACTTCCAGATTAATAGTCAATACACCAATAAATTTCAAAGACTCGGATTTATACACATTCCTACTCCCATAGCAACTTAAACTTAACTAAGAACTCAAAAAATTTAAGATGAAGGAAGCAGTCCAGCAGCAAAAGGGGGTTCTTCCAGTCTTTTGCATTGTATCCCATGTATGATTTGGCTACCCGCCAGTGAGAAGTTGTGTGCACCCAATGCAAAGAGCTCCTGGCTTTCAGAGAATGGGTCTGATCTCTGCAGGGCAGTACTGGAGGAACTGAGGCAGGCAGAGGGGGGTATATGGATGAGACCGTCAGAGACATAGTAGCTAAGACCTAACTTAGTCTGGCAGCCCTGGTGCTGTTGGATCAGAAAGGTCTCCTGGTTGAAGAACATTACCCTGGTGTTGCAGGAAGTGATCCTGTAGCAAGGAATTGCTCTCCAGGTGATGCCTTTTCCTCTTGCACCAAGGACAAACCTCCCAGGGCTACTGCCTAAGAGGGAAAGGGTTAGGTCGACAGTCATAGTTGGTGATTCATTTATTAGGAATATAGATAACTGGGTGGTGGTGGACGTGAGGACTGCCTGGTAACTTGCCTGCCTGGTGCAAAGGTGGTGGACCTCACGCATCACCTAGATAGGAATTTAGACAGTGCTAGGGACGAGCTGGCTGTTGTGGTACATGTGGACACCAATGACATAGGACTTCAGGGATGATCCAGGAAACTATAGACCGGTGAGCCTGACTTCAGTGCTGGAAAAATCATGGAAACTGTTATAAAGAATACAATCACAAAACATTTAGATTGACATGGTTTAATGTGACACAGGTAGATGTGGTGCATTTGGATTTTTAGAAGGCATTCGACAAAGTCCTGCATGAGAGGCTTCTAAGAAAATTAAAAAGTCATGGGATAGTAGGCGATGTCCTTTTGTGGATTGTAAACTGGTTAAAAGACAGGAAACAAGTTTAAATGGTCTGTTTTCTCAGTGGAAAAAGGTAAACAGTGGAGTGCCTCAGGGATCTGTTCTTGGATGGGTGCTTTTCAGTATATTTATAAATGATCTGGAAAGGGATATGATGAGTGAAGTGATCAAATTTGCAGATGGCACAAATTTATTCAGAGTAGTTAATTTCCTAGTGTGTAGCCAGATGAACTCAGGACCAATTGGTTATGTGCTCCCCTGCTAGCAGATTGAGACTGTCAGGTTTCAAAGCTGACATCACCCTAGATATACCCCTGCAGTGACCTCAGCCATTCAGTATCTCTGTCTCCTAGCAGATGTGGACTCTCTGCCCCCTATCAGAAACACAGTTCTCTTTGGAATAGGGAAAATTTACTTCTAAATTTGAGAAATATCGAGTCCTGCTCTCCTGCGGTGATACCTATTGGTCCCTCCCTCAGTTGAGAATTCCTGAGGCGATTTCTGAGATCCCTCAGAGGCAAGCCTTGGTCCGGTATCTGGTTCCCAGCGTGGACTTGCTTCTGAAGCAGCGGGTGCAGGAAGCAGAGCATGGCGGTAACTGCCTATGCCCTCTCCCCCCCGCAGCCGGAGACTGTCTCTGTACTCAGCTGGTAAGTGCTGAGCCCCAGGTAAGCAGGAAGAACTCTTCCAATCTAGAAGCATGGGAAGGCTTCGGTAAGTCTTTCCTCCGGTCTCCTTGATCGGCGAGCCGTACCGACGAGGTTCCTGATCCCGCTGCGGAAAGGGAAGGGGGTTCCGAGCGGGTTAAGCGTGTGTCGTGTCCCCCCCCCCCCCCCCAATGGGCTAGGCCCTGCTCCAGGCTCTGTGGACAATCTACATGGTAGGGGCCATCTTGTGCGTGGTTTTCTGTGGCACCATCTTCGCCCACCTTCTGTTGGTACAACGCGGTGCAGGCCAGCTCTATTGTGCACCTAATACTTGCATAGTGGCCATTGAGTCGGAGATGCGTGTGTTTCCTGTGCGCCTATCGTGCCCGGAGGTGGGTGTGTTCCTGAGCGCCTATCGTGCCCCGGAGGTACGTGCGTCCCAATACGCCTAATGCACCTTTAGGTGCACATGCTCCTACGCGCATAACTACATGTGTGGAATCCTGGGCGCATAGCTAGGCGCATAACTGAGCGTGCAACTGACCGCATAACTGCACACAGACTCCCTCGCACAGTCAGGCGCCTACACGCATCTGGGCAGAATGTGCGCGCTTAAGCTGAGGCTTTGACCAACAGGATCTATGGCTCCGAAAGCTATGAAGCACAAGCGCCATTCCCTTTGTGCCGGATGCCATATTAGGGACGTACAGTCTGACCTTGAGTCTGTCCTGTGTCAGCACTCTGAGGAGGCCCAGGGAGGACTGGACTCTCAGAGCAATGACAGAGAGGAGCACCCGGGAGGCGGTGTGGCGCTTTATGTCTGGGATGGCACAGAGTCCAACAGGATAAACATCCTGCATGAGACTAAATGCACAATTGAATCTTTATGGGTAGAAATACCTTGTGTGTCGGGGAAGACTATAGTGATAGGAGTATACTACCGTCCACCTGGTCAAGATGGTGAGACTGACAGTGAAATGCTAAGAGAAATTAGGAAAGCTAACCAAATTGGTAGTATGGTAATAATGGGAGACTTCAATTACCCCAATATTGACTGGGTAAATGTATCATCGGGACACGCTAGAGAGATACAGTTCCTGGATGGAATAAATGATAGCTTTACAGAGCAATTGGTTCAGGAACCATTGCGAGAGGGAGCAATTTTAGATCTAATTCTCAGTGGAGTACAGGATATGGTGAGAGAGGTAACGGTGGTGGGGCTGTTTGGCAATAGTGATCATAATATGATCAAATTTGAATTAATGACTGGAAGGGGGACAGTAAGCAAATCCAAGGCTCTCGTGCTAAACTTTCAAAAGGGAAACTTTGATAAAATGAGAAAAATAGTTAGAAAAAAACTGAAAGGAGCAGCTACAAAAGTAAAACGTGTGCAAGAGGGCGTGGTCATTGTTAAAAAAAAATACCATCCTAGAAGCACAGTCCAGATGTATTCCACACATTAAGAAAGGTGGAAAGAAGGCAAAACGATTACCGGCATGGATAAAAGGGGAGGTGAAAAAAGCTATTTTAGCCAAAAGATCTTCATTCAAAAATTGGAAGAAGGATCCAACAGAAGAAAATAGGGTAATGCATAAACGTTGGCAAGTTAAATGTAAGACACTGATAAGACAGGCTAAGAGAGAATTTGAAAAGAAGTTGGCCGTAGAGGCAAAAACTCACAGTAAAAACTTTTTAAAATATATCCGAAGCAGAAAGCCTGTGAGGGAGTCAGTTGGAGCGTTAGATGATTGAGGGGTTAAAGGGGCACTTAGAGAAGATAAGGCCATCGCGGAAAGATTAAATGATTTCTTTGCTTCGGTGTTTACTGAAGAGGATGTTGGGGAGGTACCCGTACTGGAGAAGGTTTTCATGGGTAATGATTCAGATGGACTGAACCAAATCACGGTGAACCTAGAAGATGTGGTAGACCTGATTAACAAACTGAAGAGTAGTAAATCACCTGGACCGGATGGTATACACCCCAGAGTTCTGAAGGAACTAAAAAATGAAATTTCAGACCTATTAGTAAAAATTTGTAACCTATCATTAAAATCATCAATTGTACCTGAAGACTGGAGAATAGAAAATGTAACCCCAATATTTAAAAAGGGCTCCAGGGGCGATCCAGGAAACCACAGACCAGTTAGCCTAACTTCAGTGCCAGGAAAAATAGTGGAAAGTGTTCTAAACATCAAAATCACAAAACATGTAGAAGACATGGTTTAATGGAACAAAGTCAGCATGGCTTTACCCATGCTTCACAAATCTGCTTCACTTTTTTGAAGGAGTTGATAAACATGTGGATAAAGGTGAACCGGTAGATGTAGTGTACTTGGATTTTCAGAAGGCGTTTGACAAAGTTCCTCATGAGAGGCTTCTAGGAAAAGTAAAAAGTCATGGGATAGGTGGCGATGTCCTTTCGTGAATTACAAACTGGCTAAAAGATAGGAAACAGAGTAGGATTAAATGGACAATTTTCTCAGTGGAAGGGAGTGGGCAGTGGAGTGCCTCAGGAATCTGTATTGGGACCCTTACTTTTCAATATTTATAAATGATCTGGAAAGAAATACGAGTGAGGTAATCAAATTTGCAGATGATACAAAATTGTTCAGAGTAGTTAAATCACAAGCAGATTGTGATAAATTGCAGGAAGATCTTGTGAGACTGGAAAATTGGGCATCAAAATGGCAGATGAAATTTAATGTGGATAAGTGCAAGGTGATGCATATAGGGAAAAATAACCCATGCCATAGTTACACAATGTTAGGTTCTACATTAGGTGCTACTACCCAAGAAAGAGATCTAGGCGTCATAGTGGATAACACATTGAAATCATTGGTTCAGTGTGCTGCAGCAGTCAAAAAAGATATAATTGCGATGGAGAAGGTACAGAGAAGGGCTACCAAAATAAGGGGAATGGAACAGCTCCCCTATGAGGAAAGACTAAAGAGGTTAGGACTTTTCAGCTTGGAGAAGAGACGGCTGAGGGGGGATATGATAGAGGTGTTTAAAATCATGAGAGGTCTAGAAGGGGTAGATGTGAATCGATAATTTATGCTTTCGGATAATAGAAAGACTAGGGGGCACTCATGAAGTTAGCATGTGGCACATTTAAAACCAATCGGAGAAAGTTCTTTTCACTCAACGCACAATTAAACTCTGGAATTTGTTGCCAGAGAATGTGGTTAGTGCAGTTAGTATAGCTGTGTTTAAAAAGGATTGGATAAGTTCTTGGAGGAGGAGTCCATTACCTGCTATTAATTAAGTTGACTTAGAAATTAGCCACTGCTATTACTAGCAACAGTAACATGGAATAGACTTATGTTTTTGGGTACTTGCCAGGTTCTTATGGCCTGGATTGGCCACTGTTGGAAACAGGAAGCTGGGCTTGATGGATCCTTGGTCTGACCCAGTATGGCATATTATTATGTAAATCCAGCCCCTCTCTGTGTGAGGACAGATCGGCCACGACCTTATCCAGCAGCGCTCCGGATTTAAGCAACCCCAGAGCTGCGTCCTCCCCTGGAAGAAGGCAGTTCAGCGGCCCCTACCTCAGTTCTCCCCAGGCTAGGTATGGACCTAGTGACCTTTTCTTGGTTGGAATTTTTCCAGGGCCTCCAAGCTTTTGTTCAGGTACAGTCAGCTGCTGCCCTGCCCAGTCTGAGCCCCAACTGGGAGGGCCTCGTCCCCCCAGACCTACCAGCATACCTCTGGATATGCCTCGCCTCTCCAAGGGCATCCTGGACACCACGGACGACGATGGGGATGCAGATTGATTGGAGGACAGGGAAATCCCACCTGGCTTGGAAACGTACTGGACCATGCTATGCTTTTTCCACAGAGATGAATTGCCAGCCCTGGTCTTCCAGACCCTGAAGACTATGGGAGTGTCCGGCGCAGACTTTGTTGGAACCAGAAAGGAACCCATCTTGGTGTCTGTACGGAAATCCTCTTACAATTTCCTGATGCTGGAAGCCAACCAGGAATTGATTGACCTGGAATAGGATGCCCCGGAAGCCAGTTTTAAAAGAAGTCGGCCCTGTTCCCACTGGACTTGGCAGTTAAGGAATGCCTGCGTTTCCTGAAAGTGGATGCCTTTGTCTGTGCCAGCTCAAAGTGGACATCTATCCAGTAGAGGGAGGAGCGGCCTTTAAGAATGCACATGACAGGCAGTTGGAGTCCATCCTTAAGCAAGCCTTTGCACCTCCTGCTGTGCCCTGGTGGCTCGTACATGTCTGCTTCTCGAGAGAGGTTGATAGTTCAGGAGTTCTTCCTACAAAGGCGATGGAACCCGCCGCGGCCTTCCTAGCTGATGCAAGCTCTGACTTAGTGCGCATCTCGGCTAGAGGAGTTGCCTCAGTAGTAGTGGCCAGAAGACAGCTATGGCTGAGAAATTGATCAGCGGACGCAACCTCTAAGGCAAACCTCACGAAGATGACTATTAATCAGGAAGTGACCTACAAGGGGATAATTAAATTCAGAAGAGAGTTGGAAAAGCTGGCCAGTAAGTAGGGTGAAGCTCCAGTGCCTCGGCTACTGGAAGATAGGAAGAAAAGGTTACAATGCCCCTCACCCAGGAGGGATCGGGCCAGGGGCTCCCAGGCTTCTGGCCCTACTGAAGCTCTCCATTCCAACATCTCGTCCCCCGGGAAGGTCTCAGCCCTTACGGAACAGACAACCAAAAAGAGGAACTGGTTTGGGCTCCAGTTTGGTCCGAACTGTCCAATGAAGTTGGGCTGACCCATCCACAGGATGAGGAGATAGAAGAGGGATAGTCGACCCCTTATCAGAGGTGGGTCGAGATCACATCTGATAAAAGGGTACTGGACATCATATGAAAAGGATATGCCCTGGAATTTCACAGCATCCCTCAGGACATGTTCATGATGTTGCCTTGCCCCTCCCAGCAGAAAAGACTGGCAGTAAGGCTCCTCAATTGGAGGGCTATAACCTCGGTACCCACATCCCAGGAAAATGCGGGGCATTATTCCATCTATTTCATCCTTCCTAAGAAGGAAGGGTCATTTTGCCCCATTCTGGACTTCAAGAGCATCAATCATCATCTGTGGGTAATCCACTTCCACATGGAAACCGAGAGAGCTCTTAACATTGCTGGACCTCTCGGAGGCCTACCTTCATCTCCCTATCTGTCAAGACCACCAGCATTTTCTACAATTTGTGGTACTCGGCTGCCATTATCAGTTCCGGGCATTGCCCTTCGGCCTGGCAACCGCGCCCCTCCCCTCCTGAATGTTCTCCAAAATTATGGTGGTCTTAGCGCCAGAACTGAGGAAAGAAGGGATCCTGGTACACCCTTACTTAGACGACTGGCTGATCCAGGCGAAGTCATTGGAAGAGAGGCTTCAGGCGACTAGCAGGGTCAGAACCCTGCTTCAGGAATTCAGTTGGGTAGTGAACATAGACAAGAGCAGTGTCAAGCCCTCCCAGTCCTTACCTGGGAGTCCGGTTTGACACCAAGCAGGACAAGGTATTCCTCCTTCCCTCAAGGATAATGAAACTGATCTGCCAAGTGTGGCGGCTAACGAACACAATGTGCCCTAGAGTGTGGAGTTATCTGCAAGACCTCGGCCTCATGGCATCAACCCTGGAAGAAGTACCATGGGCGAGGGCACACATGCGACCACTCCAACACACTCTGCTGTCACGTTGGAACCCATTGTCTCAAGACTACGCGATTCGCCTCCACCTACCGATGGAAGTATGTTCTCGGCTCCAGTGGTGGCTACAGGAAGTTCACCTAAACAAGGGTGTAAGCCTGTCCCCACTGAACTGGATTGTCCTCACGACAGACACAAGCCTCTGAGGATGGGGAGCTCACTGTCAGAAATGGTCAACCCAGGGGTGATGGACTGAGGAAGAGGCACACTGGAACATAAACCACCTGGAAGTGAGAGTAGTAAGATTAGCATACCTGCAGTTCAGCCACAGGCTCCAGGGACAGGCAGTCTACGCGGTGTCAGACAATGCAACAATGGTAACCTACATTAACAGCCAGGGAGGAACTAAAAGCCACTAAGTGTCTCTGGAGATAGACCCCATCATGGAATGGGCAGAGTTAAACCTACAAGGGATCTCAGCCTCCCACATCGCGGGAAAAGACAATGTCAGAGCAGGCTTTCTCAGCAGGGAGAGTCTGGATCCAGGGGAATGGATGTTATCGACCAGAGTCTTCCAGCTCCTAGTAGTTCGCTAGGTCCCCCCATCCATCGATCTACTGGCTACATCTTACAATATGAAGATTCCCTGATTCTTCAGTCGCAGACAAGATCAGTGCTCATAAGGGATCGATACCCTTGTTTAGACCTGGCCAGAGGAGGACTTCCTGTACGCCTTCCCTCTGTGGCCTCTGCTGGGCATGATCATCCGCAAGATCAAACACCACAGAGGATTAATCCTTCTGGTGGCCCCGGACTGGCTCAGATGCCCATGGTATGCAGACATATGGAGGCTTCTCGTGAAGTCCCCTTTGTCTCCCTCTGCCCAGGGATCTTCTCCAATAAGTTCTGCTTCTTCACGAGGATCCAGCTCTATTCTGTCTTACGGTCTGGCCCTTGAGAGGACTCGCCTGACGAAACGTGGGTATTCGGCGGCCATAATTGCCATCTTGCTCCGCACATGGAAGTTCTCAACATCCCTGGCGTACGTACGGATCTGGAGAATATTTGAGGCCTGATGCAAGGAATGTGGGGTGCCCCTGCGAACGACCAAGATCCCCATGATTCTGGAATTTTTACAGGATGGCCTGAACAAAGGATTGTCCCTCAGCTCCTTGAAGGTCCAGGTGGCGGCTGTCTCTCAATGCATCTGGACTTGACACATTTCCTAAAAAGGTGTTAAACTCCTCTGACCACCCTTAAAGTGGCCGGTCCCCCTATGGAACCTCAATCTAATATTAGACTTTCTGGCAGGGCCTTCCTTGAGGCCACTGCACAGTCTGTCTCTACACCTGTTAACACTGAAAACTATATTCTTGGTGGTGATATGCTCGGCCCACCACATCTCTGAACTACAGGTGCTGTCATGTCGGGAGCTGTTCCTTTGGTTTACTCCAGGAACAGTACAGCTTCGCACCATCCCTTCCTTCTTACCAAAGGTAGTCTGAGTTTCACCTAAACCAGTCCATTTCCTTAATGTCCCCGGATAGACATAAGGACACGGAAGACTACTGCCTCCTATGCCACTTAAACATCAGTAGGCTTTTAGTACAGTATCTGGAACGTTCAGAACCGGTGCGCAAGACAGACCACTTGTTTGTCCTTCACGGGGGAAGAAAACAAGGTGAAGCAGCTTTGCGAGCTAGCATAGCTCGCTGGATCAAAGAAGTGATAATGGGAGCTAATGTAGAGGCAGGGAAACCTTTATCCCTTTAGATTAAAGCTCATTCTACTAGGGCCCAGGCAGTATCCTGGGCGGAAGCTAAGCTACTGTTTCCTGTCAACATCTGCTGAGCAGCGATGTGGTCTTCCTTGCACACCTTCTTCAGGTTCTATCGCCTGGATGTCCAGGCCTGAGAGGATGCAGCCTTTGTGAAGGCAGTGCTAACTGGACCGCGGGCAACCTCCCACCCCATTCGGGAGTAGCTTTTGTACAGCCCATTGGTCCCGAGTCCATCTGGCTACACACTAGGAAATGGAGAAATTTCTTACACGATAATTTTGTTTTCCTTAGTGTAGACAGATTGACTCAGCATCCCTCCCACAGCTGTCCATGAACGGTACCAAGGAATCGCTCATGAGGTGAATCTCGGTTCAATGAGGTTACGGTTAACCTCATGGAATCCAAGTCCCACTGTCGCTCCTTGTGACCGTGAGCAAGTTACTTTACCCTCCATTGCCTCAGGTGCAAACTTAGATTGTAAGCCCTCTGGGGATAAGGAAATACCTACAGTACCTGAATGTAATCCGCTCTGAAGGGCTGAAAAAAGTTTGAAAAGTGGAATAAAAAAAAAAATCTAAATCTAATGCCGTCGCCCTATCCCTAGTTCAGGGCATCTATAGTATTGCTGGGATTCAGTGCTTATGTTTGGTTGAGTACATTTGCGGTCTCCAGTTTTTTAATCTAGTTACTAAGTTGTGTCCAAATTCCAATCATGTTCTCAATAGTATGCCCGCAATGGCTTTTGAAGTGAATACTCAATGGCTGAGTATCTAGGGTGACAGCTTTGAAACCTGACTCTGTCTCCATCTGCTAGCAGGGGAGCACATAACGCATTGGTACTTAGTCCTTCTGTCTACACTAAGGAAAATGAAATTATCAGGTAAGTAATTTCTTCATTGGAAAGAATCCAGAATGTCTTGATGAAAGAGAGTCAAGACAGTGTCAAGCAGTTTGAATGCAAAAGGGAGGAGGGCGATGTGTCGATAGCAGGGTAGGTAGATGCCAGTGAAGGCTTTTGAGGAGTAGTGTATCAGTCTTTATGGAAGAAGTCAATTATAGTCTAGGCAGAGAATGAAGGGGAATTGGGAGACAGAGGCAGTTTGAGGAGGTAGGTGACTGTAGCAAAGATAGTGAGAGCTGGAGGCAAGAATATTTGTCAAATGGAGGCAATAATCTTGCTTGGTAAGTATAATAGCAAATCAGAAGAAGGTACACATGAATTTTGAAATTAATGAAGTCAACCTGGGAACGGGACTTCAGGCAGAGACGCTCTGTAGAGCGAGCACAGGAACGTAAGAAGTGAACTCTGGAGGTGAGCATGGTTGGGTTTGGCATGCCTTTCAGAATAGGGGAGAGAAGAGAGCAAGGTAGATGAGTATAGTGTTATAAGAAGATACTGCCTTATCAACTGTCAAAGTATTGGAAGAGAGAAGTGATGAGAGAGTACTGTAGAGGATGCAGGGGTCAATTGTCTGGTGCTGGTGTTCATTGGATGAGACTGCTGAGGAGAGTGGTTAAGTGTGAAAGTTATCAAATGATGGTCAGAGTGTTCAAGACCAGAGATGGGGGAAACAGAGTGCAATTAGAAGAAAAAACTAGGTCAAGGCAGTGGCCATTCTGGTAAGTGGGAGCAGTAGAGCATACTTGAGATCAAGTGAGGAGGTTAAGGTGAGGAAATTTCAAGCTAAATAATTATCAACATGGAGGTTAAAGTCCCCAAGAACAGATGAAAGGGAAGGTGGTTTGAGCAAGAAGGAAAACCAGGAATCAGTCTATAAGGAAGGTGGAGGGGGACTTTTTAAGGTGACAATAGATGACAGCAACCCAGAGTGAAAGTGGAGTAAAAAGATGAGTTGGCTTAAATTAAAAGAAGGGGTTAAAACCTGCAGGAAGAGGAGAATAGCAGTTCCCCCCCTTCCTACGAGTCCTTTCAGCCTCTGTTTTATCCCCAGGCCGAATGAAATGGTGAGAGCATGCACTGAGCACTAAATGTGACTCAATTCAAATGTTGGGAGCAGAGGCAGCAGAATTCTGGCATCCACATGGATCAGGCGGCTTAACTAAGTGAGCCTCCTGCTTGATTACACAGATTGTTGCTTTTTTTCTAAAAGCAGAGGGTAATAGAGTCCGGGAATGGGGGGAGGTCTGCTAATGATGAGGAACTGAGGGAATGGGATAAAGAGGCAGTCCATGCCTGGTGAGGAGGTGAGGCTAGGGAAGGAACTGGAGTCTATAGGCAGTGAAGAATAAAGGTTGCAGGCATTATCTGCATTGTGAGGAACAGGGTCAAGTGGGTGATATGCCTGTGTTAGAAGAGAGCTGAAAATGGACAGAATGAAGTTGAGAGCTGCAGAAGAGAGGAGGGGACAAACAGTTCCTGAAGCCCAAGGAAGCGTTCCTGAAAAACGTGCTGAAGCTGTTGATGATCTAAAAATGCAACTTCCCTGTACATACCAGGATCATTCCAGACGATGGGTTATGTTCCCTGTCCAGCAGATGGAGTCAGAACAGATTTCTGGGGGGAGATGCTACATTACCTCACCACCCACGTCAGCATCCCCAGTATCGTTCTGACTCCAGCAGATGCGGGTGGGGGAACCTGAGTTCCCCACAACTTTACCTTAGTTATTACCTTTCTCTCTAAGTCTTCAAGTATCCTTGGAAGCGGACAAATTAATGCTCTGGGCGGAAAGGCATCTGTTGCGTTTGGCAGCCTCCCACATTGCGGGAGTAGACAATATACAGGCGGACTTCCTAAGTCGTCAACGCCTGGATCCCGGAGAATGGGAACTCTCGGGGGAGGCGATGGATTTGATAATCTCCCGATGGGGTCCTCCCCACCTGGATCTCATGGCCACAGCAAGCAATGCAAAGACTCCGCGTTTCTTCAGCCGCAGAAGAGAACACGGCGCAGAAGGAATCGATGCTCTAGCCCTGCCTTGGCTGCGGAACATCCTACTTTATGTCTTTCCACCGTGGCCTCTCGTGGGAAAAGTGATTCGAAGAATCGAGAATCACCACGGTCCAGTGGTCCTCGTGGCGCCGGAGTGGCCTCGTCGACCATGGAAGGCCCTCTACGTCTCAGCCACATTCCACGCCTACTCCGGCAGGGACCCATATTTTTACAGCAGGCCGATCGCTTCTGTCTAGCGGCCTGGCTTTTGAGAGGCGCAAACTGAGGTACAGAGGCTACCAGGAGGAGGTCATTTCGACTCTATTACTTGCTCGTAAGAGATCTACTTCAGTCACTTATGTAAGAGTTTGGAAGGTCTTCGAAAATTGGTGCGGATCTCACGACATTCAGCCCACCAATGCTTCCGTATCGCAAATTCTCTCCTTCCTTCAGGAAGGACTAGATCTCGGTCTCTCTTACAACTCACTTCGAGTACAGGTCGCGGCTTTGGGCGCCCTCTTATATAGTGGCGAGGGATCGCGTCTCTCCTCTCATCCAGATGTGGGTCGTTTCCTTAGAGGGGTGCGTCACTTGAAGCCTCCGTTACGTCCTCCTTGTCCGTCCTGGAATCTGAACTTAGTTTTACGAGCACTTAGCGGTTCACCTTTTGAACCCTTAAGATTTTCCTCTCTTAAGGATCTGACTTTTAAAACTATCTTCTTGGTGGCAATCTGTTCAGCGCGACGCATTTCAGAACTACAGGCGCTATCCTGTCGAGAACCGTATCTCCGTTTTTCAGATGACGGTGTGTCCCTCCGCACGGTTCCATCTTTTCTTCCTAAAGTGGTTTCGGCCTTCCACCTCAATCAGTCAGTTGAGTTGCCTTCCTTCAAATTAAACGAACCCAGGGATTTACGTCTTTTGGATGTAAAGCGATGCCTGTTGCGTTATTTGGAAGTTACCAATGAGTTTCGTCTTTCCGACCATCTCTTCGTTCTCTGGTCGGGTCCCAGGAAGGGTCACATGGCATCCAAAACGTCTATCGCTCGCTGGCTGAAGGGGACAATTGCTTCGACTTATATTGGGGTTGGTAAGCAACCTCCTTTGGGGGTTAAGGCCCATTCCGTTCGCTCACAGGCGGCGTCATGGGCAGAGTCTAGCTCTGTTTCAGTCCAGGAGATTTGCAGAGCGGCGACGTGGAAGTCTCTCTATACTTTCGCAAGGCATTATCGTCTGGATGTTTCCGCACCATCAGACGGTTCTTTTGGGGATCGAGTCATCCGAGCAGGGCTATCCACGGCCCGCCCATAGGAGGGAAGCTTGGGTACATCCCATCGTCTGGAATGATCCTGGTATGTACAGGGAAAAGAAAATTATTCCTTACCTGCTAATTTTCGTTCCTGTAATACCATGGATCATTCCAGACACCCTCCCGTTACTATTGAAAGTTTTAATTAGGGTGGGCTATCTCTGCTCGACTGTGCTCTTCTCATTTTTCTGCTCCTTCTAGCACTCAGAGTTGTTTTGTTCAATATTTATGTGTTAGCAAGTTTCTCTGTTGAAGTTATCATTCTGGTTCTTTAACAATTAAATTTTAATGTTTACTTCAATACAGTTACTTGATCCCTCTCTTCCTCTTGGGCTTGGCTTTGCTAGGCTAGATACTGGGGATGCTGACGTGGGTGGTGAGGTAATGTAGCACCTCCCCCCAGAAATCTGTTCTGACTCCATCTGCTGGACAGGGAACATAACCCATCGTCTGGAATGATCCATGGTATTACAGGAACGAAAATTAGCAGGTAAGGAATAATTTTCTTTTATTTCATCTTCAGTGCCAGAAAAGCCATATAGATAGTGGGGTAATGATTGGAGGAACAAAACCAGCAGCAATTATCTGCATGCTGTGTGCATGCATGTCTTTCTCTTTTTAGGATTATGCATGTAACCACAGACAATTAAAGCTGGTGGTGTGGGAGAGCCACCAGTGTCTCTTGTGATAACACGGGCACATCTAGATTTGAAATTTAGATGTAATTATTCATCTTTCCATACCCATGCTCAAGGCAAGTTACAGTTGGGAACAGTAGGAATTTTCCTGCCTCAGAGGGCTTAAAATCTAAGGGGGTAATTTTCAAAAGGATTTACGTGAGTAAAAGTAACTACAATTGTAGCAATTTTCAAAAGCCATTTACCCATGTAAAATGCACTTACATGGGTAGATCCTGTGGATAATTCAATGGCATATATTATAGCAACTTTTGAAAATTGCTATAATATATGCCATTCTGGGCTATGACTTGATTTTAAGCCAGCATCTTCTGTGGTTCCAGAGCAAGAAAAATGACTAGCTGAAATGTCAGGGCAACAGAACAAGTGACTTGGGCATAAATAACGTTCTTGTTTTTCCAAATGTTGGTAGTGTCTCGCATTAACCTGGAATTAAGGGTATTATTTACTAATTAAAACAAAAGGTTTCTGTCAGACTGGTGAGTCTGAGGTATGCTAGGTTTGTAATGTAGAAAATTTAAACAATTTTTTTTTTTACAAATTGTCTGAGATGTAGTTTAGAAAGCTTTTAATTCATGCTTAAATATGACATTTAAAACATTGGACTTTTCTAAATACTTTGAATCTATTTTTATTAAAAAATGTTAAGTCAGTCTCTCTGCCTTTCTCTGTCCTCCTCGCTTTCCTTGCTGCCTCTCAACCCGTTCCTCCTCGTTGTGTCTCATTTTTTGTTCTTTGGTTTCTGTGGTGCAATTCTATGCCCTCATAATTCTGTAGGATTCACAATTGGACGAGTGCTGCACACCCTTGAAGTTCTTGACAGCCATAGCTTTGAGCGATCTGATTTCAGCAACTCCCTGGATTCTCTGTATAACAGGATATTTGGACTGGGGCCAAGCAAGGATGGTCATGAGGTAAGAGAAGGTGTGATCAGGTGCTAAGGAACAGAGTGAATTACTGTGTAAAAGTGATGAAGAGAAGTGGGGTTCTCTGTCCTCCAGCGAGTGAGAAGAGAGGAGTGATGGGGAGGGTGCCCCTTAGCTGTGAGAATAGTCACCTGCCATTTTAAAATGATGTTGAATTAGTTGTAGGTTTTGATGTTGAAGTATTTTACTATTTTATTTTTGTCATCTATTGTTTTAGGTATAATTTTGTTCTTGTAATTAATACTTATTGTATTACTTTATTGGTGTCTCTTTTTTTTTTTTCATGGTGGTTTTCCTATACCTGTTTCTAATGCCATCCTGGCACATCCTGAGGGGAGAAAGAGAAAAGCTGAGTTCCAGGAAGCAGCAGGGGACCACAGCAAGGGGCCACAACTGTGCAGCCAAAACTCCTGAGTTTCCCTCTGCATGCTTGCAGCCACTCCCACCTGACCTATCAGACCTGCGATCAAGGCCCCACCCCTAGGCCGCCAACATCCACTAAGGGTAGACCTGAAGTTGGGTCTTCCATTAGTGGGTCACTGAAGGGATGTGTCCATTTGAGCCCCCCCTTCATGTGCACCTCCAGAATCTTGCAACTATATTTGTGGAGTCTGGTCTCTCCTGTCAAGGGCTTGCTTCTTCACAGGTGTCCTCAAATATGCCTAAACTATTCCTCCTCCTGTTTATATCTATCACAGATTTCAAGTTGTACTTCACTACACATTTTTTGTATACAACATCCTGATGCTTCCTCAATTTGTAATATTCTTGGCCTGAGATAGGTAAGCCCTAAGTTACGTAGCAAAGGCCAGTAAGTTCCCAAAAATCCATTCTCTAGTCCTTAGGAAGCAGTCAGATCATGGTTCACCAAAATACTTCTCTTAATTTTTCCATCCAGCTGAGTCCCTGATCAGAAGTATATCCATATTATTTCATTTCTTTTATAGAACACTTTGTATAAAAACTTATACTTGAAGCAGTGGTACAGATTGGCTAATAGAATAGATGATTATATATGACCTACTAAATGAGGAATTCGCTGGCATTCTGTCTAACAGAGGCATGGGCTCAGAGCACATACTCCAACCTTTTAATATATATTGTTAGAATAAACAAATGGAGAGGTAGAGGTAGCAATCTTTAAAGAATCACTTAAATCCTTTCCCCCAAAAGAAAGTCACAAGTATTATAGTCCTTATTCTCCTAGGACAAGCAAGATGGTAGTCTACATGGATGGGTGACATCATCAGATGGAGCCTGGCATGGAAACCTTTTGTCAAAGTTTCTAGAACTTTGACTGGCACACTGAGTACGCCCAGCATGCCATTATCTGTGCGTCCATGCAAGGTCCCCCCTTCAGACCCTTTTTTTTTTTTTTCCCCACAGTGATAATTGCCTTGCGGTTTTTGGCGCTCTGCTCTTCAAGTGTCTCTTGTGCTTAAAAATAGCTTTTTTTTTTTAACCTGTCCTAAGTCGGGTCCCCCTTCTCCGGTCGGTGCTTTTCCCGGCGCGGTAGGTATTTTTTTACTACTTCTGTCTTCTTTTTGGTCTATTCCCGGTGTGTCGCTCCCGGATGGCTGCTGGCCGTTGACCGTTCGCTGGCTTACTTTAAAGGTGTCATCTGTTTTTCATTGGTGCCCCAGTGCTCGAGGACCATGTCCATCAATGATCCACATGAGGTCTGCATCCTCTGTCTGGGGGCATTGCACGATGTCCGAGGGTGTCAGATGTGTGATCAGATGACTCCCAAAGTTCGTTGTGCTCATCTTAATAAAATGGAGATATTTTTAGGCCCCTGGAATCTGTGGGTTTCCCTGATATAGGTTCTGAATTGTCCCCTCTGGAGTTTCATATTGTGACCCCTAGTTCTACTGTTTCATATCCAACAGAAAACGTTTGAAGTTTGTGCATCATTAATACCTGTCAGATATCTGAAGATCTGCACTTTCTCTCCTCCAGGGTAATATTACTACTGTTGTTGTTTTAATGTTATTTGTTATTAGTATTTATTCAATTGTCTCCAAGTTCATTTTCCTGTTCCATGTAAGACTCGCATTTTAAGTCACTCCAATGTTATATGTAAACCGAAATGATTAGCAACATTGTTGCTAGAATTTCGGTATATAAAAAATGTTAAATAAATAAATATTATTTAGGTCCTTCAGCCTCCTCTTAGGTCTTCTGAAACAGACCCTACACTTTTTGGTCCTCTTCCTCTAGACCGTTTCCATTCTGTGACTACCCATTTTGAGATATGGTCTCCAAAACGGAACATAGTACTCCAGGTGAGGCCTCACCAAGGACCTGTACAACGGCGTTATCACTTCCCTGCTGGTTATTCCTCTTTCTATGCAGCCGAGTATTTTTCTGGCTTTAGCTATCAATTTGTCACTTTGATTCATTGCCTTCAGATTACCAGACACAATCACCCGAAGGTCCCTTTCCTGGTCCGTGCACGATAGTATTTTGCTCCCCATCACATACATCTCTGTTGGATTATGGCATCCCAGGTACTTAGCAAACCCTGCAATTGTAGGCTCTCTGATATAAAGCAGCAAGCCTGAACTCTGCTGCTTTAAAGTGCTTGTGCAAAATAGCTTTCTGTATGTTGAAGAAGGCAGTGTTCGTGCCCTGTTTAATGAGCCTAAAGTGAGTTCCCTGTACGTACCAGGATCAGTCCAGGACACCTGGGTTGTGACTCCGCACCAGTAGATGGAGACAGAGCAAGATCTGTCGGACTCAGCCATATATGGCAATGTGCCTGCCACAGCCCTTCAGTCTTACTCTGTCTCCAGTAGATGGTGCAGGTGCAGTCACAGCCTCTTCCCGCCCTGGGTCTTTTTTAGTCAGTCAGGGTGGTTGTTGATTCTTTTCTTAGTGTTGATTAGTTTTGAGTTTTAAGAAATTTATTTTAGTTTGGAAAGTTTGAAGGAATCCGGTCCGTCCTGCCTCCCAGGGGGGTTTGAAGGTTCTGAGGGGACCATCCCCCCCCCCCTGGTTGAGGCCGCTGCCAGGGCTGAGGGCCCGGCTGAACTAGTGGCAGCGTCGGGGGTGACACCGGGCTCTCCGGTGTGTTTATTTTATTTCTGTCGGCTCTCCGTTTCTTTGCGCTCCTTCTCGGGGGGAGCGGCTGGACGGGGGGGCCGAATCTAATTTTTTTCTTCAGTTTTATTTTCTGTGTTCTTGCCGCGTTTGTGCGAGATGCCGCGGGGGTCGGTTTGCCGGTCATGCGGCTCGGCGAGTGCGCGGCTTTCTAGGGACGGAATCTGTTCTTCTTGCGTCTCGGGTGGAGAGGGCCCGTCCGGGACGAGTCGGGGGAGCCGTTCCCGCTCAGCTCGTTCGCCGCCGCGCGTTGCTGCAGTTTCTGAGAGGCCTGCTGACCCCTTCCCGATTAGCGCGGGAGTGGCGGCCATTTTAGGGATAGCCCGCGAAATCGCGCGGGAGGCTGCCGGGCCTAGCGCCATGCCTCCCGCGCTTTCTCCACAGAGAAGGCCATCGGGAGGGGACGCCCCGGGGGGGGGCGCTGAGTCCCCTGTGCAGGCCAGTGCGGGTGAAGATTCTTCGGACTCTGGGTCCTCATTTTCCTCCAATTTTGCCCTGTTGCTGCGCAAAGTTCTTAAGCATAAGAGACGCAGGCGCAGGGCGGAGAAAATTGTTCCTGCGGAAGGGGCAGGCAAAACTAAGAAGAGGAAGACCAAGGAGGCCCCAGGCCTTTCCCCAGCGCCACTCAGGAGGACGCGGCTGCCGAGAGGAGTCCCTCAGGAGACGGACACCGAGTCCTCCTCGCAGGAGGAGGTGGATTTGCCCGAAGAGCCCCCGGGGGGGGGGGGGGGGGCCGAAGGGACAGCAGGGGATGGTTCCGCCCAGCCCGGAGCGGGCAAAGGAACACAAGCCGTCGACGGGGATGACCCGAAAGTGGTTCGGCTGTTCCGGAGAGAGGAGCTGTCCCCTCTTATCCCGGCCATCCTTCAGGAGCTGGGGGTGGAGCCCCCACCAGTAATTTCCCGGCCAGGAGCCAACATGGACCCAGTGCTCTTAGGTCTCACTGGTCCAGCAGTGGCCTTCCCATTCCATTTTTCGTCATCGGATATCCTGTTTCGCGAATGAGATACACCGGAGTTAGGTCTGAAGGTCAGCAAGGCCATGGATAAGCTCTACCCGCTGCCAGAGGACGTCCTGGAGCTCCTACGGCTCCCCAAGGTGGACGCGGTGGTGTCGGCAGTGATGAAGCGGTCGACGATCCCGGTTATGGGGGCCACGGCTCTCAGAGACATTCAGGATAGGAAGCTGGAGGTACAGCTTAAAAAGATTTTTGAGGTGTCAGCATTGGGAGTCCGTGCCGCCATCTGTAGCAACTTCGCCATGAGGGCTAGTCTGCGCTGGGCCCAGGTCCTCCAGGCGAATGCAGATCTGTCAGTGGAGGAAGCCACGCAGGCAGACCGGCTGGAGGCGGCGATAGCCTATGGAGCAGATGCCCTCCACGATCTCCTTCGTACATCTGCTAGGTCCATGGTGTCGGCCGTCTCGGCACGCCGCCTTCTTTGGCTTCGCAATTGGGCGGCGGATGGATCCTCCAAGGCTCACCTCGGTGCGCTACCGTTCAAGGGGAAGTTGTTGTTTGGCAAGGAGTTGGATGATTTAATGATTTCCCTGGGGGAGAACAGGGCTTTTAAACTGCCTGAGGACAGGTCCAGAACTCGGTCCTCCTTCCCTAGCAGGGCGTGTTTTCGGGGAAACAGAAGATCGCGCCCCCAGAGGTCTACCGGGCCTTCCTACCGGTCGTCGTCTTCTCGGTCTCAGTGGCAGCAGTCCTTTCGTGGGAAGAGATTCGGTAGACAAGGGGGTGCCCCGTCGGGCTCGGGGCCCAAGGCTTCCCAATGAAATACAGTTGGTCCATCCCTCGCGTCAACCTCGGGCCATCGTTCCTAACGTAGGGGCGCGGTTGACGTTGTTCTTCGAGGAATGGGCCAAAATAACGTCGGATCAGTGGGTCCTCAGCATCATAAGACACGGCTACGCGTTAGATTTTGCACGGACTCCGGCAGACAAATTTCTGGTGTCACCCTGCAAGTGCCCAAAGAAAGGGACGGCAGTGCAAGAAACCCTGCGGCGCCTGGAAAGCGAGGCAAGGGCCGTTACTCCATTTACTTCATCGTGCCAAAGAAGGACGGCACGTCAAGGCCAATTTTGGATCTGAAAGGGGTAAACAGATGTCTTCGCACCCCACACTTCAAAATGGAAACAATTCGGTCGGTGATTGCCTCGGTGCGTCCAGGCGAGTTCCTGGCCTCTCTGGATCTCACGGAAGCGTACCTCCACGTAGGCATCCAGCCGTTCTTTCAACGGTTCCTCTGGTTTTGCATTCTGGGCAGACATTATCAATTCCGAGCTCTCCCCTTCGGCCTCGCAACGGCTCCTCGCACGTTCACGAAGGTGATGGTGGTAGTGGCAGCTCAGCTTCGACGGGAGGGTTTCCTGGTGCACCCCTACCTGGACGATTGGCTGATCCGGGCCAAGTCCAAGGATCGATGTCGTCAGACGGTCGCCAGAGTCCTCCATCTTTTGCAGTCCCTGGGCTGGGTCGTCAACTTCAACAAGAGTCAGGTCGTCCCCACCCAGTCCTTGGAGTACCTGGGTGCCCTGTTCGACACAAGACAGGGCAAAGTGTTCCTGTCCGGAGAACGTGTGCGCAAGCTGCAGTGTCAAGTGAGACGGTTACTATCTCTTCGACTACCGCTGGTTTCCGATTATCTAACGGTTCTGGGCTCTATGGCGTCAACGCTCGCGTTGGTTCCCTGGGCTTTTGCTCATCTACGGCCATTACAATCAGCCTTACTTTCCCGATGGAAGCCGGTGTCAGAAGAGTTCCACCTACCGCTTCCACTCACGGCCCAGGCCAGGTCCAGTCTTCACTGGTGGTTGGATCTGGACCATATGACTTGTGGAGTGTCCCTCCTGGTTCCCAACTGGACGGTGGTAACTACGGATGCCAGCCTCTCCGGTTGGGGAGCAGTCTGCCTGGGCAAGTCCGTACAGGGCCGGTGGTCTTACGCTCAATCGCAATGGTCCATCAACAGGCTAGAGACCAGAGCGGCTCGCCTGGCGCTAGTCCTTTCTGCCGCTGATACGGGGAAAGGCGGTCCGAGTGTTATCGGACAATGCGACCACCGTGGCCTACATCAATCGCCAAGGCGGGACACGGAGTCCACTGGTGGCGGAAGAGGCGCAACTCTTGATATCCTGGGCGGAACAACATCTCAACAACATTGCAGCGTCTCACATTGCCGGGGTCGACAACGTCCAGGCGGATTTTCTCAGCCGTCATCATCTGGACCCCGGAGAGTGGGAGCTGGCAGACGAGGCGTTTCTCCTCATCTGCGAAAAGTGGGGAGTGCCTCACATGGATCTGATGGCCACATGGCACAACGCGAAGGCTCCGTGATTTTACAGTCGGCGTCGGGAGAGAGGAGCTGAGGGAGTCGATGCGTTGGTGCTTCCCTGGCCGACGGACGAGTTGCTGTATGTGTTTCCCCCATGGCCGATGATAGGCAAGATCCTTCGGCGCATAGAGTTGCATCCGTCCAACGTGATCTTGGTGGCGCCGGAGTGGCCGCGGCGGCCGTGGTTCGCGGACCTCATTCAGTTATCAGTGGATGCTCCCCTTCGCCTTCAGGGGTTGGCGGGGCTCCTCCGCCAAGGCCCCGTCTGTTTGGAGGATGCGGATCACTTTTGTCTCACGGCATGGCTGTTGAGAGGAATCGGTTGAAGAAAAAAGGTTACTCGGATGTGGTGGTGTCCACGCTGTTGAGGTCCAGAAAGCAGTCTACGTCCTTGGCTTATGTCCGAGTCTGGGCGGTCTTTGAGGAATGGTGCGTGATGCGCGGTGGACCCGAGATCCTGGCGTTTCTTCAGGCTGGTCTTGCCAAAGGACTAGCGTGCAGTTCCCTCCGAGTGCAGGTTGCGGCCCTTGGTTGCTTGCGAGGTAAGGTTCGTGGATCCTCCCTCGCCCTGCATCCGGATATCTCCCGTTTTCTTCGGGGGGCGAAACATCTCCGTCCTCCATTACATCATCCGTGCCCGTCTTGGAATCTCCTCCTTCTGCGCGGCACCGTTTGAGCCCTTGAAGGGATCAAGTAAAAGATATATATTTTGTCTCTAATTTCTTTAATTGGAAAGTTTAAAAAAAAAAAAAAAAAATTTTTTTTCTTTGACAAAACTTACGGGTGGAGTGACGGTTTTTTACCTCACCGGGGCTTGCTTACAAGCCTTTTTCTCTTTCTTTTCTTCTCTCCCGTTTTTGTGTTCGGCTGGGGTAAGTGTTTTTTCTTTGTTTATTAAGTTGTAGGTTACCTCAGCGTGTTTTGTCGTCGAAATTTCGTCCGAGGGTGCATGCTGGTGGTCCAGCCTCTCCCCACACTTCCCCCTCCTCCCTCCACAACGCTCTCTAGTTGACCTGCGGTCCCGCGAAGTTCATTCCCCGGGGCCGCCGGCACGGTGGGTTTCGGAGTTGCAAGCGTTGTCCTGTAGGGAGCCATTCTTGCGCATTTCCGACTCGGAAGTCTCCTTGCGCACAGTCCCTTCCTTTTTGCCAAAAGTGGTGTCGGCGTTTCATTTAAATCAGTCAATTGAGCTTCCCGTGTTTCCGGTAGGAGATTCCTCGGACCCGAAATTGAAGGAATTACGGAAGCTGGATGTGCGGAGGTCCCTCCTTCGCTATCTGGAGGTCACCAATCCTTTTCGAGTGACAGATCATCTCTTTGTTCTGTTCTCTGGTCCCAAGAGAGGGGCCGCAGCTTCCCGGGCGACGATCGCCCGTTGGTTCAAGGAGGCCATTGGCTCAGCATACTTAGTGCGGGGAAAGCCTGTTCCCGTGGGTCTCAGGGCTCACTCGACACGATCCCACGCTGCGTCTTGGGCGGAATCGTCTCAGGTGTCGCCTCGAGATTTGCAGGGCGGCTACTTGGAGGTCGTTACATACCTTCATTAGACATTACCGGTTGGATGTTCAGACTGCTGAGTCCGGGGGGTTTGGAGAGAGGGTACTCCGAGCGGGACTCTCTGCTTCCCACCCTCGGTAAGTTGGCTCTGGTACATCCCAGGTGTCCTGGACTGATCCTGGTACGTACAGGGAAAGGAAAATTAGTTTCTTACCTGATAATTTTCGTTCCTGTAGTACCAAGGATCAGTCCAGGATCCCGCCTGAGTTGCTGCTCTAAAGTAACGGAGAGTCCGCTCGTTCTTTGATTTCCTAATCCGGTTACTTGTTCGCTCCCTCGGTTTGGGGAGTTCTGTTCCAGTTGGGGTTCTTGAATTGCTCCCCATCTAAAGTTGGGTTGTCTAGCTAGTTTCATGGTTTTGTTCTCTACTTTGACATTACGTAAGACTGAGGGGCTGTGGCAGGCACATTGCCATATATGGCTGAGTCTGACAGATCTTGCTCTGTCTCCATCTACTGGTGCGGAGTCACAACCCAGGTGTCCTGGACTGATCCTTGGTACTACAGGAGCGAAAATTATCAGGTAAGAAACTAATTTTCCTTTACATTCTGGTACAGCAGGTATTTTCCTGCACAAGTTTGTATCTAGGGCAATGGAGGGTCAAATAACTTGTCCAGGGTCACTAGGTAGAGTCAGTGGGAGAAATATGAATTTAACCATGACTTCCCTGGTTCTTAGTCCCTGCTTTAACCACTAAGCCACTGCTTTCTTCCTGCAGCTGTCCCCTGATGACGATGCTGTGGTTGCACTGCTGTGTGAATGGGCTGTCAGCTACAAGAGGTCGGGACGCCATAGAGCCATGGTAGTGGCCAAGCTGCTGGAGAAACGACAGGCAGAGATTGAAGCAGAGGTGAGTCCCACTGACACTGGGCCGGAAAAATTCCATTCTGGAGAAGGAGTTGTACTATATTTAAAAACAACAGTGTAAAAAAGGAACCAAAAGAACTGAAAAAATCTGTAGGGATAGAAATTCTGTGCTTAAGTCGGAATAGTATTAGGGCTGCACTTTCACCCATCTGGGCAGGGTAGTGACAGAGATCAGGAGGTAACAATCATAGCCTCTGCTCTCAGCAGCTCCAGGGTAGATTCTGTGGCAGCTGCTAGAATTTGAATGACTTGTATAAGCCAACAACTCGAGTTCTGAATGGGGACAGCTGTCAGTGAAGGGGACCGATCAGTGGCGAGTGTGAATAAATGAATATTAAATACCAGTACAGGCTACACTTTGGAGGAGCTGGTTTGTGGCTCCTTTTTGCCAGGCATGAAAATGGATTTTGCTGCACATGGGGTCAGCTACCCTGCCGCCTCATTTATCTCCCTGTGGGATAACTTGGATTTTGAGGTTAGGGATCAGTTGAAGGCCTTTTGTGACTGAATGGGAGTGGGGATCATGCAGCTTTGCACATGACAGAGAATGATAGAGTTCTGTTATCCTTTCAGCAATTGAGAGATTTCAAGACATTCAAAAAGAGCTTAAAGACATGGCTCTTTAGAGAAACCTTTTCACAACGAGAGCGAGAAAGAGAGAAACGCTGAAAGCTGTACACACAAAATCTTTATACAGCACTAGTACACTATATGTATGTACGTCATGGTTTGTTTACTACACCCTTAATTGAATTTATAAACTAACAGTCTTTATTGTAGTCACAGGTCAGATTAAACAACACTGAACATATAGCCTTTATTATGAAACTGTTACCAAGCTTATAAGACACCTCCACTACTAATAGGAACAGATACATGTACAATTTACTATATGTGCCTCTATGTAAACCATTGTGACGGTAATATACTGAACGACGGTATAGAAAAGATTTTAAATAAAATAAATTGCAGGGGGAAAGTATTCCTTGAGTAATAAGCACTTCTTTACATATTTGCAGCTGAGGCATTATGTCAATTCTTTAGGCCTTTTTTATAGCTGTGCTGGCAATCTTCAAGGAGGAGTTGGAAAAATGAGTCCAGCTCCCCATGAAGAAGGGCTTTGGTGTGTTGGCGCACCAACTACACAAGGACCGGCACTGTTGCTCCTTGATCTGCAGCTTGGTTTCTTGCAGGCGCTCATCAGTGCCATGCCAACATCTTCACTAGTGTTGGGTGGCAGTGTAGATGTTTAATTTTTAATAACTCAAGAATCAAATTGTAATATGTCTTTTATTGAAATGGTTTAAAATTACTTGCTATATTTTCTTTGGACGTTAGATGGCATCTAACACCAAACTTATTAAAATGAATAAGATAATTAAAAGATATATTTCACGTCTACAAAAGTTTAATATTATCTAATGAACTACATAATGCAATTAATATTTGTATATTTAATCATGTTGTTATCACGGGATCTTTAAGGGAAATAGAGAGTAAAACAGAATATAATTTCCAGGCTCATATATCCCTGCTTCTGCATTAGATACTTACTATTCAAATTTTTACTAACTGGCCAAGCTAGAAATTCAATGGGGAGAATTTGCTTCCAGAGAACAGCACTGAGATGCAGAATTTCTTCTTTCTTCTGGTTGGTGTTCTCTCTGTCTCTGATGATACGATGTCAGCAATTCTCTTTTATACCTTTTAGATGCCATAAAAATGCAGTTGAGAGCACTTGTCTCCTTCTCATTGGATGTATGTTCAAATTCTTTCTCATAAAAGGACTTCATATACAGTATCCCATATAAATAGCCAGGCTATATGATGCTGTAAATGTCCATCTTTAGTATTTTTACCACAGTCAGTGTATCTGCATTTTCTTCTGATTGAAGACAGCATATTGCATGCTATTTAGATACTTAGCAGTTCTTTTCATAACCACTAACCATTGTATTTGAATAAACATAGAAACTCTGAAGGCTTCAGCCCTTTTTATTGCACTAGCTCAATTAGATGCAGCATCAATGAAATCCTCTCCATCAACCAACAGCCACTGCAGCATCGATGCCCGATAGGGCATCGGTGCCACTGCCTGCTAGTCTGGTGGTCGCCCATGGTTCATGGGAGGAGGAAGCACCCCCAAGGGCAGGGATGGCCTTGGGGTCCCATCTCACTTGGCCAGTCAATTGGGTTCCCATACCACTGGCCAAGGACTGAGTGCCATGATATCCATCCCCTATGAAAGTGAGGAGGACCCTCTTAATCCCTGAGGGGGTGGCGGCTCCTCAGAGGCTTTGGAAGATGACACATGATGGCCTTCCCCCTGACCCATCTCCTCTTGACAGCAGAAGGAAGTCTCTGGAAGTCTTCTTCACAGGATTTGTTCAGTTGATGGCCAAGGCCATTCCCTTTATGTTGCAGATGGAGGGGGATGCTGGATATCTTCTAGTATGTGGAACATCCATAAGAACATAAGAAATTGCCATACTGGGTCAGACTATCAAGCCCAGCATCCTGTTTCCAACAGTGGCCAATCCAGGCTTACAAGTACCTGGCAGAACCCAAAAATTAAGTATATCCCATGCTACTGATGTTAGTAATAGCAGTGGCTATTTTCTAAGTCAACTTGATTAACAACCTGTAATGGACTTCTCCTCCAAGAACTTATCCAAACCTTGTTTAAACCCAGCTACACTAAAACTGTTGCAGTTCAGGTTCATGAGATCCTTATGGAGTTACTGTTGAGGATGTGGGAGAAACCCCTCCTGGTGGCTCCTGTTAATAAGAAGGTGGATGCAGTGTATCTCATCCAGAAGGCGCCCGGATTTGATAAGCTACAGCTGCCACATTAATTGGTTGTGCTTGAATCCGCTCTCATAAAAGCCAAGTGCCTTCAGACCCACTCCTCTGTTTCCACTGGGAGGCACCTGAAGGCCATGGATACTCTTGGGAGAAAGGTGTTTCAGGGAGCTATGCTCATTGTCCGCATAGCGGCTTAACAGCTCTTCATGAGTCAATATGCGTTGGATATCCTGAAGCAGGTGCAAGAAGTGGCCGAGCAGTTGCCTCAACAGCAGCAGCATGACATGGTCTAGAGTATGAAAACACTGGGTCTGTTCAATCCTTGATGTTTTCAAGGCAGCATCTAGAGTCTCTGCCGCAGGGATCACTGCCTGCAGATTTACCTGGCTGTGGGCCTTGGATTTCCGAAAGGAGGTGCAGGAGCGACTCGCTGTGCTGTGCACAGGAGAGAATCTCTTCAGAGATCGTATGAAGAATGTGGTGGCACAGATCTCTGATCACTGCACAACTCTCCAGCAGCTCTCTGCTAGCACCCAAAACCCAGCCTCCTTTAATAGGGTTGTGAGATCAGGGGCGAGGAAGGCTTTCTTCCACCTGAGGAATCATTATCCTATTCCCTCTTGGACCAATCAACAACTTGGACCAATCAACAACATCACCCACTTATGTAAACAAATTTTTCCATATTTCTCATGCATAGTATCTATTAACGAGGTTGGCTCCTTGCCCCCCTCTTTTGTATATAGTATTTATTTATTTATCTTTTCGTTCACCCCCTCTTTATTTCTTACTCCAGGTTAAGGCATCCTTGTTATAATGTAACTTTTATGCTCCTTTATCGCTTGTTGATTGGTTAATTATATTTTCTGCTTAGTTCATTGTAAACCGAGTTGATTTGATTTGTATCAAGAAAGTCGGTATATAAAAGCCTTTAATAAAATAAATAAATAAAATAAATAGGCCTCTCTTAGCTGTCCCCGACAGCAGAAGGCCCCAGAGTCCTAACCAGCGCCTCAGTCAACTCCTGGGACAGGGTTTTGACTGGATCAGAGAAAGTGTAGCTGCTGTCCCCGTACCGTGTCAGGAACAGGCTGTGGTTCTTTGCGAACCGGTAGCCCAGTGTAACCCTGGACCAATGGATCCTCACCATTATCTGCAGAGAGGAGAGGATCACCTTGCTGGAGGCTGAAAGGAATCAGTAAGTTTTTGCTTGGGACATTTTCTTTTTTAAAAGTATTGGGGTGAAGTTAACTATTTGGGAATATTATTTAGTGTGTTTGTGCTTTTAATAGTCAGTAAAGCAGTGAATAAACAGAAGTTAGACTGCATTTTTAAATAGTCAGTCAGTAAGGCAACTAGTAAGCAGAAGTTATTGTTTGTATATTAAAAACAATTGTTTGTATATTAAAAACAAAAAAAAAAGAAAAAAGTAGCCAGAAGCTAGAAATAAGCTAGGAGCAGTGTATATTTAAGTAAAAAGGTTGAAAAGTTCAGTTCAGTTACTCACCTTGGAAAGCTGTTAAGGTAGTGTGATTTGGTTTGATTAGGTACCAACATCTATTAATCAAGAGAGCAGTGAGTCACTCTGGCTGACTAACTGAAGTTAGACTGTTTGTATTTCCCAACCCTCCCACCCCTATCCTTCAATTTATAGGCAGGTGCCACTTTAAAAAAAACAAAAAAACCCCAAAACCTTATTGAGTTTGATCATTCCCCTGTAGGCCACTACCAGACATATAGTGAATTCACTAATACATTTAAAGGACATTAATTAGACACATTCCTACTCCCATAGCTACCTAAAACTTAAGTAGGAACTGAACAAATTTGAGATGAAGGCAGCAGTCCAGCAGCAAAAGGGGGGCTTCCCAGTCTTTTGCATCAAGTGTCATATGTATGATTTTTTTTTTTTTACCCGCCGGTGAGAAGTTGTACAAGTGCATGCGATGCAAAGAGCTCCTGGCTCTCAGAGAACGAGTCCGAGCTCTGGAGGCTAGAGTGGCAGACCTGGAGGAGCTGAGGCAGACAGAGGTATATAGATGAGACCTTCAGGGACATAGTAGCCAAGTCCCAACTCCAGTCTGGCAGCCCTGGTGCTGCCTTGGAGGAAGAAGGTCTCATGATTGGAAAGCATCAACCTGGTGCAGCAGGAAAGGATCCTGTAGCAAGGACCTGCTCTCCAGGTGATGCATTGTCCTTTCTCACCGAGGATATCTCCCAAAGGCCTACTGACCAGGAGGAAGGGTTAGGTTGGCTGTCATAGTTGGTGATTCGATTATTAGGAATGTAGACAGCTGGGTGGCTGGTGGGCGTGAGGATCGCCTGGTAACATGCCTACCTGGAGCTGCTATTATGATAATTAATAAGCAATAGTACCTTGTGATCTATCTAATGTTTGAGTGCTTGCCAGGTACATGTGACGGATTGGTCACTGTTGGAAACAGGGTACTGGGCTTGATGGACCCTTGGTATGACCCAGTATGGCATTTCTTATGTTTCCACCCCAGAGGTAACCTGACCTTCATACTCTTGGAGGGACAGCATGCTCCCCTGGAATCTGTGGGTTTCCCTGAAAAATTGTAGCCTCTGCCCAGTGTCTACTAGGACATACATTGTTGTTTATTTCTCCTCTTCCACCAGATTGTAAGGGGCACATAGGGTCTTAAATATGTGTGAATGAAGTGAAGAATGAATGAGTGAGCTGGGGATGGTGGGAGGAATGAACCAGGGAGAGGGGTTTGTGAGGTGGGGGAGTGATCCAGACTAAGTGAAGGAGTTCATCAGGGTGACTGAGAGATTGTGGGGGGAGCCGGATGCATGAGAGGTTCATGGGGGGGGGGGGGGGAATTGGCTAAGAAAGGAAAAAGGAGGAGTAATTGGAGTGGGGGGAGTGATTGAGTGAACTGGCATTGGGAGGGGGAAGTGATCTGGGGTAAGTAAGGTTCATGGAGGTGGTGGAGGGAGTGAACTAGGGTGACTGAGAGGTTTGTGGGGGGGAATCAGGGTGCATGAGTTTGAGGGGAGGGAACAGATGGAGGGAAGTGAAAGAGAGAGTGATCAGTGGGGGTGAGGGGGGAGTGAACCTGGGTGTGTTAGAGGTTTGCGGGGTGGGGAAGAGAGTAAAATAGGGTGCATGAGAGGTTGTGAAGGGAGGGAGTGGGAACCAGGGAGAATGAGGGGTTCTTGGGGGAAGGAAGTGAAAGAGGGAGTGTGAGGGATCAAAAGAACATTGGAAGGGGGGATAAAGGAAACAGGGGATGGGGAAGTGATTCTCAGTTGCGCTCTTCCTGCATGTCACGGTACTTCCCAGTTCATAGACGGGCTTTTACTATTTGTCAAATATATTCTTGAAAATACTAAGGTCAGAAGTTTTTGTCCAGTCAGACTCAATTTGTGAAACATCGAGATGCTGATTCTGAACCTTCATTTTTCTCTTCATGGACTTCCAATAAGTTTGCAAAGAATGAAATAAGCTGCTCTCCTCTTTTGCATGTTTTATTTCTGGATTTGTTGTGTAATTGTGAAAGCCATCAGTGTGGGCGAGGTAAGAATTTACATGCACTGATTAGGCAGTAGGAGAATGCTCCTCCCTCCATGTAGTGAAGTCTGTTGGGGGGAGGTGTTAGATTATGCTCCTTCTTCAGCTGTATTTGTGGGCGGCAGTCCTGGGTGTGTGGGGGAGCAGAAGTGTTACACTATGCTCGTACTTGAGCTGCATTTATGTGTGGGCATTTCTGGGGGGTGGGAAGCAGTGCTCCTCAATGCTCTTATTTCTAGTTACATTTAGAGGAGGTGTTCCCAGGAAAGAAAAGTGCTTGTATAGGTTGGATTTTTGGATCTATTATATTTTCCTGGAGGAAGGGTCCATAAACAATTAAGGCAGAATTGCAGAAGTCCACTAATTATTCTTGGGATAAGCAGCTTGGAATCTGTCTAACCTGCAGGTACTTGTGGATCCTGCAGGTACTTGTGACTTGGATTGGCCACTCTTGGAAACAGGATACTGGGCTTGCTGGACCTTTGGTCTGACCCAGTATGGCATTTCTTGTGTTCTTAAAAAAGTACTTGCCCAATAAAGCAGGTACACATGTACTACTTTCAGTCCTCACAAATGGGGGGTGATATCCGATGGAGTTCGGCCTGGAACTTTTATCTCACAATACCTCATGCCCGTGCGTCAGCCCCTTCAGTCAAATTTCTTAGCCTTACTTTGAGAAGCCAAGGGGAGGTAGGTGGGTTTCGTGAGGACTGACATCCTACTGGTCTTGGAGATCAGCTGCTACAGGTAAGCTACTCTATTTTTCACTTTAAAAATTGGTGCAGTACTTGAGGGAAAAAATACTTGATGTTCCAGTGCAGACAGTCTGAAAATTACCCCAAAAGCCTGCAGAAATCATTTTTGGGACTGAAGGGCAGCTATAATATTTGAAAACTGGTTTTTTGTTTTTTTTTTTTAATTTATTTTTATTTGAAGCAAATAATACATCACAAAAAACACTGTATTTGAAACATTAGCTTAACATACATTGAACAACATATTATTACTGCAGTCTAATAACATGTATAAACAGTACTTCAATTCCCCCCTTACTATCTCCCCACCCTTAGCATTTCATTCATCATATGAAAAGAATATTTAATTTTTTCCAAAAATTTTCCATTTGTCTATTGAAAAAAAAAGTGGGTAAAAACAGAAACTAATATTTTCCTGAATATTTACTTTTTTTTTCCCCCCAAGCCTTCACTTCTCTGCTCCAAGGGCAGAGTTTAATCCCAAGAGCCAGAATTAAGCAATGTTCATTTTCTCTGGTCAGGCAATGTCCACTCTTTGGGGCAGAGGTGAGTCCTATTGTCCCTGGGTAAGGCAGTGTCTGGACTTCAGTCGAAGGGGAGTAGAAAATGATTGGATGTGAAAAAAGAGATGGAAGAACGATGTTTGAAGTTGATAGGAAAAATGATTATAGATTTTATTTCCAGGAGATCTGGCATTAATTCAGTTTTCTCTGCAGAGATGTGGAGAGTCAGAAGGTGTGGATGAGAAAGGCTCCATCTCATCAGGATCTCTCTCAGCTGCCAGCGCTCCCGTTTTCCAGGATGTCCTTATGCAGTTTCTGGATACCCAAGCTCCCGTACTGAGTATGTACCTACACCTTACTCATCCATGCTCCTGTACTGAGTATGTACACACTCCTTACACACCCATGCTGCTGTACGATATGTATTTACTCCTTATGCTTTCAATCTCCTCTGCTGAATATGTACTTACTCCATACACACCCATGCTTCCATACTTGGTATGTCCCCACTCCTTATGCATCCATTTTTTTGTATGAAGTGTGTTCCTGCTCTCTACATATCAAGGCTCCTATACAGAGTATATACCCCCTCCTTTCTACTACTACTATTTACCATTTCTAAACTGCTACTAGACATGTGCTGTACAGAAACACATAAGAAGAGTTCCTGCTCAATGGAGCTTAGACTAGTCCACACAACCATACATAACAAACAAGAGTCTGTGGGAATTTATTGAAGAGAAGTGTTTAGAATTTAAAAGCAACCTCATAAAGGTGAGGCTTTAGACTGGATTTGAATACACCAGAGAGTGAGCGTGACGTGCAGACTCAAGTCTATTACAGGCATATGGTGCACCAAGGTGGAAAGTGCAAATTAAGAAGTTGATGGTAGAGAGGGACACAGATAAGAGCAACTTGCGTGATGAGTTCACGAGGGAAAGTGTAGGGGGAGAGAAGGTAGGTAATGAGGAACTGCAGAGTGAATGCATTTGTTGGCCAGAAAGAGAAGCTTGAATTCTGTGTGATTGCAGATGGGATGCCAATGTAGCAACTTGAGAAGAAAGGTTACAAGTCATAGTGATGAGGAAGGAAGATAAGTCATTAAACTGAATTTTGAATAGATTGTAGTGGAGATAAATGGTTCAGTGGGGAGGGCCTACAAAGAGCAAATTGCAGTAGGCTAAGTGGAAGGTAATGAGAATGGATGCAGGTTTTGGTAGAATACTTAGAAAGGAGGGGATAGATTTGTGATGTTAGAAATAAATAAATAAGAACATAAAAACATAAGAAAATGCCATACTGGGTCAGACCAAGGGTCCATCAAGCTCAGCATCCTGTTTCCAACAGTGGCCAATCTAGGCCATAAGAACCTGGCAAGTACCCAAAAACGAAGTCTATTCTATGTTACCATTGCTAATGGCAGTGGCTATTCTCTAAGTGAACTTAATAGCAGGTAATGGACTTCTCCTCCAAGAACTTATCCAATCCTTTTTCAAACACAGCTATACTAACTGCACTAACCACATCCTCTGGCAACAAATTCCAGAGTTTAATTGTGCGTTGAGTAAAAAAGAACTTTCTCTGATTAGTTTTAAATGTGCCCCATGCTAACTTCATGGAGTGCCCCCTAGTCTTTCTACTATCCGAAAGAGTAAATAATTGATTCACATCTACCCGTTCTAGACCTCTCATAATTTTAAACATCTCTATCATATCCCCCCTCAGCCATCTCTTCTCCAAGCTGAAAAGTCCTAACCTCTTTAGTCTTTCCTCATAGGGGAGCTGTTCCATCCCCTTTATCATTTTGGTCGCCCTTCTCTGAACCTTCTCCATCGCAATTATATCTTTTTTGAGATGCGGCAACCAGAATTGTACACAGTTTTCAAGGTGCGGTCTCACCATGCTTGAGCATTGTTTTCGATGTTTGTAGAGAAGGAGAGGGCAGCATCAAAGATGATTCCTAGTTCATGGGCTGATGAAATCGGGAGGATGAGAATGCTGTCCACAGACAGAAAAAGAGAGCAAAGTGGAAGTGATTTTGTGGGGAAAGATGAGAAGTTCTGTCTTGGCCATGTTAAGTTTAAGGTGACAGTGGGATAAGCAGAGTTCTCTCTGGGAGTCAGCATAAAAATGATACTGAAAGCCATTGGAGGAGGTCAGAGCACTGAGAGAAGAGAAGAGCCTTTAGGCACACTGACTGATAGCAGAATAGTGATGGAGAAGAAATCACCAGCGAATACAGTAGAAGTAGAATGGGAGAGACAAGAAGCATCCCTGAAATCCAGTGGAGTACAGTGTGTCAAGGTAATCAGCCGTGTCAAAAGCAGCAAATAGGTCAAGAAAAATGATTGAGTAATGGCCCTTGGATTGGGAAATGAAGAGGTCACTGTAGATCTTGGCTGTTGATTATAATGTTCAAGTATAATCAGTTTTGTTCACAGTTTGGCTTTTCCAGACAATACTGGTGGGGTGATGTCGGGGTGGGACTATAAAGCTATGATGTCAGCTTTTGCTCCGACTCCATCTGCTGGCAGAGATGCCTAACCCACTCGTTGGGATTGACCTGCCCTTACTTAAAGGAAAGGAAATTATCAGGTAAATAATAATTTCTCCTTTTACAATCAGCTTGTTTAATCCATTTACTCCTTGGTCAGTGTCTGGGGGCACCCCTCACTCTTGATTAATACTTTCCTCAAAAGCCAGAAATTTCTGGTTACCTTTGTGTTGTATCTTCTTTGTTTCTCCTGGTAGTGCACATTACTGGGATCCCTTGCTTTAGATGGAATTTGTAACACCTCTGTTATCTTTCTGGATAAAAGACTTCCTTCTTTAGTAGGTTTGGAATACTGATCCCCAGGTACCATGGGCTATCGGATCCGATTGGACAACATAATAGTTGAACCCAAGGAGGAAGAAGAATGGAATAAAACATCCTTGCCTCCAAACACAGGAGTTAATGCAAGAATACTCTTCCTCTATAACAAGTCACTGTCAGGTGTATAATCTGGGGGAGATAAAACACTCTGTAGGTCTTCCTTTACCCCAAATCCAGCCTTGAATACGGGGATGCCCCAATCCACTGCAACCAGGGGGATTGGCTGTCTCAGGGAATTCTCAAAAATTGTTTTGAACGTTTTAAGCCAATCTGAAAAGACTGGATAGTCAAGTCAACTGGTGGCTGGCTCTTAAATTTATTTATTTCAGTTTTTTATATACCGGCATTCATGATACAATCACATCATGCTGGTTTACAATTGAATGAGGGGTGCAAAATACATTAAAACTGGAACAAGTGCAAAGGAAATTGCAGTTACAAATAACAAGGGTGGTCGAACTGGGAGGAAGGAGAAATACAGTAGTAGTTTAACATCGTGTAGAGTTATTTACAAAGAGCAGCTGTGGCAGAGTTATAGATGTTATAAATGGAATGCTTCCTTATTCCTTTCCAATAACTTAGGAAAATTACACAACAGGAGACAGCAAGCTCCTTGCTGCTTGAAAGTCTAATCTATGAAGAAAGACTGTGCTGTAGATAAACAGCGAGGACATGGGGGAGCAAAACCTCTGAATTATTTCAACCCAGAACCTCCCGATTAATTGGTATACTCCTTTGATAAGGGGAAACCAAAGATCCCTTACAACTATTTACCTGCATCCTTTGGGAATGGTATTAAAGTGGTTGGGAGTAGCAGACAACTTGTTTTATACACCATACAGCGATGATGGAGATTTTCCAGTGTTAATTCAGGAATGTCTTGCCACTCTTACTAATTGGTTAGGTGGTAATAAGCTGGTGTTAAATTTGCAGAAAACAATTTTACTATTGACAGGGGAAGTCCAGCAAAGGGAGATTTAAAGGATTTGTTTTATGACGGGGTTACTATGCCAATTATTTCAGAAGCTAGGAATTTGGGGGTAATTTATATTCTAAATTAACTTTTAAAGTCCAAATTAAACAAGTGGCAAGAAATGCCTTTTATAAACTGGAAATGCAGAAAGCATTGAAGTATTTGTTTATTGATCCTTTTAGATCAGTGCTGCAGGCAGTAATTTTTGGTCAGCTGGACTATTGCAATGGTCTTTTATCTAGAATTTGCAAATAAGTACTTGCAAATATTACAGTTGATAGAATATAGCATTCAGCTGCAAAATTATGTGCAGCCTAGATTGGCTTCCAATAAAGTGACATGCACAGCTTAAAATTCTAGTGATAATATTTTAGATTACTTTGAAGGGTTCAAATCCCACTGCCATTCCTGGTGACTTTAGGCAAGTTACTTTACCCTCTGTTGCTTCAGGTACAAACTTATACCGGGATCATTAAGCAGCAATGTTTTTTTTTGCGGGAAGTCCACCTATTGCAGAAGTGGATTGCCATGATAGTGGGGCCCTTCCCCCGAAAAACATTGCTGTTCTATGGCACATTTTCTCTCATGGACAGATACCGCTGGACATAAGATCGCTGCTAGTGGCCCTTTAGGTGTGATGGTGGCCCCAACCTCAAGGGACCACCATCATCTTAAAGAACTGGCTGCTTAAGGTGACTGCAAAAAGAAAAAGTTGAATGGGGCTCAGGGCTGCCACTCTAGGCAGCCCCGACACCCTAATATAAAAGAAAAGATGGCATATCTCTCATCCCAAAACCCTTTGTTCACAAAAATCCAAACCCCATCTCCCAAAACCCATCTCCATATTTATTTTGTTCTCTTGTATATATAGAGGACTCCTTATTTACATTGTACACTTGTATATAATTATCCTCCTCTATCTCTTTTATTTCTTATAATCCCAGTTCATGAACCCTTGTTAATTGTAACTGCTTCTCTTCTCCACGTTTATTTATGTTTTTGGTTATATTTTTGCACCCCTGTTTTCTGTAAACCGACATGATGAGAACGAGTTCTTGAATGCCGGTATAAAAAAAACCTTAACTTCACTATATTTATTTATTTATTTATTTATCTCGTTGGAAGTTTTGCGTTCCTTTCCTCCTCCCTCCCTCCCCCACAAATATATGTAGAAATCATTGGGGTTCAGTGGGACCCTCCTTCCTACCCCAAAGATATAAAATAAATTTTCTGAGGACAAATAGGATGGCAGTCCTCACACATACGTGACATCATCCGATGGAGCCCAGCATGGAAAACTTATGTCCAAATTTCTAGAACTTTGAGCCTCTCTGAGCATGCTTGGGCATGCATTAACAACGTGGGGGTCCCTTCAGTCTTTTCTGCAGAGCCTGGTGTTTCCCGGTTGAGTCTAGTCTTTCTCTCTTGTTAAAGGTTTTGGTGTTTTTTTCGCTATTTTTTCCTGATTAAACCTCGTTGGGATCACACAGTCTACGCGGGGATCCCACCAGTTCTCCTCTCTTTAGATTCTTAGGGTTTTTGATGTTTCGGTAAGTTTCCTTTCGAGTCGAGCCCCCCAGAGCAGCAGTGTGCTCAGTTCCCACCGGCCATCAATTGCCGCTGGCATCAGATTTAAAATTGTGTCCCTTTTTATTTTGCAATGCCATGTCCTCGTTTGGGTTCCAACGGTGGTGTACTACATAAATGGAGTGTAGAAAGAACAATTGCACGTTGTTTGCTTGGTGTATGGTTTATTTTATTTGTGAAATTCTCTCAATAAAGAAGAAATTTATATAAATGTAACACTGGAGCCTTGGGACCCGGGGCTTCTGCATTACATTTACCAATTCCCCAGGAAGGGTGGTATCTTATCGCGGCTGACCGTTTCTCGTTTGGCCACAATCAATTATTTACATCAAATTGCCTAGTAATGTCATGCTTTGAATGCATTTGCATTATTAATGCATGCTAATCACATACAAAGCAGGTCATTGTAATAGAGGAGGGAACCTGGGCAGGGCCATGCAAATTGTCATGTATATCACACAATATTGCTCTGTTGTACAATATAATCTGTTTAATGCATGTTAGAGCACTACCGTGGCTTGATGCATCTCCCAGTTAGATTGTAAGCCCTTTGGAAGTAAGGAAATGCGTACAGTACCTGAATGTAATTCGCTTTGAAATGCTGTAAAACAGAATATAAATTTTAAAAATGTCTATATTCAGATACGCATGCTAAGATCATCTGAATTTAATTTGTTGGTTATTCCTGAAATATAAGATTATAGATTGCAATATACGAGTGAGCACTTTTTTTATATGTTGGCCCCACATTTTGGAATGCTTTGCCAGCTGAGTTGAAAGAAGAGAGAGAAAGTGTTTCAGGAAAAGAGCAAAGGTTTTGTATTTTAAGTGGGCATAAACAGTAAGTAGTTATATGTTGCTGTTTTAATGCCATGTATTATGCTTTTTATGAATGTATCTTATTGTAAACCACATTGAACAATGACTTGGCGGAAGCAATATATAAAAGATTTTAAATAAATGAAACAAGAACAGGATCGGAGGTTGTTTACATCAAGGTAGCCAAACAGGCGAATAGGATGATGGCATAAACCAGAAAGATGCTTGGGTGCATATGGAGAGGAATGGTCAGCAGAAAAAGGGAGATGATATTGCTCTTGTATAGATCCCTGGTGAAACCTCACTTGCAATACTGTGTACAGTTCTGGAGACTGCACCTTCAAAATATAAACCGGATGGCTAATAAAATGATCAGTGGTCTTCGTTCTAAAGCATATGGGGATAGACTTAAAGATCTAAACATGTATACCCTAGAGCAGGGGTGTTCAAACTGGCCCTACAGGCCCCCCAGCCAGTTGGGTTTTCAGGATATCCCTAATGATATGCATGAGAAATTTGAATACACAGGAGGTAGTGCATGTAAATAAATCATGCATATTCATTAGGGATATCCTGAAAAACCAACTGGCTGGGGAGGGGCCTGTAGGACCAGTTTGAGCACCCCTGCTCTAGAAAATAAAGGTAAGATAGGGGAGATATGGTAGAGACATTTAAATATATCAAAGATTGTGATTCACAGGAGGCAAGCCTCTTTCAACAGAAAGGAAGATCTGGAACGAGGGGTCATGGGATGAGTGTGAAAGGGGGTAGACTCAGGCGTAATCTAAGGAAATATTTCCTAGTGTGTAGCCAGATGGACTCAGGATCTCAATGGGTTATGTGTTCCCCTGCTAGCAGATGGAGATCGAGTCAGGTTTCAAAGCTGACGTCACACCTGCAGTGACCTCAGCCATTCAGTGTTTCTCCGTCTCCTAGCAGATGTAGACACTATCCCCACACTAGCGCGGTGTATAGCAGGATTGCAGCACTAGTTTGAAAGGAGTAATTTACCTTTAAATTGATAGAGAGATCGAGCCCCTCTCTCCTGTGGTGATACCTAAGGGTCCCTCCCCCAGTCGAGAATTCCTGAGGTGGTTTCTGAGATCCCTCAGAGGTGTGCCTTGGTCTGGTAGCTGGCTCCCGGCATGGACCTTGCTGCTGAAGCAGTTGAAAGGCAGCGGCTGCAGGAAGCCAAGCGCGGTGGTGACGGCCTAAGCCCTTTCTCCCACAGCCCTGAGACCAGGAAAGTAGAGAAGAGATCATCCGATCTAGAGTCGTGGAAGGGCTTCGGTAAGTCTTTCCTTCGCTCTCCTTGCTTGGCACACTGTACTGACGACATTCTCAATCTCATTAGGGCAAGGAAAGGGGGTTTCAGAGCGGGTTGAGTGGCCCCTCCCCGATGGGCTAGGCCCCGCTTCAGGCTTAGAGGACATGCCCTGTGGCGGCCCACAGCAGCGCCATCTTGCGCGTGGTTTGATGCTGCGCTGTTTTCCCCCATATCCGTTAGTACATGGGGTGCGGGCTGGCCTTTTGTGCACATAACATGCGCGTAAGTATGTGCATAACCGCGCGCATACGCGTACATCCGGCTGCTTAGATTTACATGTGCTGAGGCGAGTCTGTGCACGCTCGAGAAGCACTAGCTGGCTGAACGCACAAGCTTCAGAGTATTATGGCCCCGGCAGCAAAGAAACTCAAGTGACACTCCCTTTGTGCTGCCTGCCATATTAAGGCTGCACAGTCTGACCTGGAATCTTTCCTTTGTCAGCACTGTGAAGATGCCCAAGGAGGGCTGGACTCTCAGAACTTTTCCAAGTCCAGCCCCTCCCATTTGGAGGGCGGATCAGCCACGACCTTATCTGGCAGCACCCTGGACCTCAGCAATTCCAGGGCTGTGTCCTCCAAGGGAGAGAGCAGTTCAGCAGTCCCTACCCCAGTTCCTCCTGAGCTAAATATGGACTTGGTGGCCTTCTCTTGGTTGGAATTCTTTTAGGGCCTTCAAGCCTTTGTTCAAGCTTAGTCAGCAACTGCCTCTGCCTAGGCTGAGCCCCAGCTGGGAAGGCTTTGCCCTCTCAGCCCTATCAGCTTGTCTCGGGACATGCCTCACCTCACCAAGGGTACCTTCATATTCCAATACTTCAAGACCACCAGCGTTTCCTATGCTTTGCGGTACTGGGCCGCCATTCATTACCAGTTTCAGGCGTTGCCCTTCGGCCTGGCAACCGCCCCCAGAACAGTCTCCAAAATTATGGTGGTAGTGGCGGTGGCACAGAGGAAAGAAAAGATCCTGGTGCACCCTTGCTTGGCCGACTGGCTGATCCGGGCGAAGTCGTTAGAAGAGAGCCTCCAGGTGACCAGCACGGCCAGGTCCCTCCTACAGGAACTCAGTTGGGTCATGAATATGGACAAGAGCAGCCTCAAGCCCTCTCTGTCCTTCGAGTACCTGGGAGTCTGATTTGACACTAAGCAGGGCAAGGTCTTTCTCCCTCCCTTGAGGAGAAGGAAACTGATGGACCAAGTGGGTCTGACGAACACAATGTGCCCCAGAGTGTGGAGCTTATCTCTAGGTCCTCGGCCTCATGGCGTCAACCCTGAAGTAGTACCGTGGGCGAGGGCATGTTGGAACCCACTGTCTCAAGACTACTTGATTTGCCTCCACCTACTGATGGAAGTATGTTTTCTGCTCCAGTGGTGGCTACAGGAAGTTCACCTAAGCAAGGGTATAAGCCTGTCCCCACTGAACTGGATTTTCCTCACAACGGACACGAGCCTCTGAGGGTGGGGAGCTCACTGTCAGGAATTGACAACTCAGGGGTGATGGACCGAGGAAGAGGCGAGCTGGAACATAAGCCACCTGGAAGCGCGAGCGGTCAGATGGGCATGCCTGCAGTTCAGCCACAGGCACCAGGGACAGGCAATCCGCGTGATGTCAGACAACACAACGGTTGCCTACATCCAACCGCCAGGGAGGAACAAGAGCCACCAAGAGTCTCTGGAGATAGACCCCTTATGGAATGGGCGAAGTTAAACCTACAAGGGATCTCGGCCTCCCACTTCTTGGGAAAAGACACCGACAGAGCAGACTTTCTCAGCAGGGAGAGCCTGATCCAGGGGAATGGACGTTGTCGACCGGAGCCTTCCAGATCCTAGTAGATCGCTGGGGTCTCCCATCCATCGACCTACTGGCTACATCTCACAACCGATTCTTCAGTCACAGACTAGATCAGTGCTCCCAAGGGATCGACACCCTTGTCCATATCTGGCCAGAGGGGGATTTGCTGTTCACGCTACTACTGGGTAAGATCATCCGCAAGATGGAAGACCACAGAGGATTGGTCCTGGTGGCCCCAGATTGGCCCAGATGCCCGTGGTATGCAGACATGTGGAGGCTTCTCAAGGAGAGTCCCCTTTGCCTCTCCCACACAGGGACCTTCTCCAGCAAGGTCTGATTCTTCACGAAGACTCGACTCTATTCTCTGTTACGGTCTGGCCCTTGAGAGGGTTCACCTGATGAAGTGTGGATATTTGGCCTTGATCGCCACCTTGCTGCGTGCGTGGAAGTTCTCAATGTCCCTGGCGTAAGTACGGATCTGGAGAATATTTGAGGCCTGTTATGAGGAACGCAAGGTGCCCCCGTGAACGGCCAAGATCCCCATGATCCTGGAATTTTTATGGGACGGCCTGAGCAAAGGATTGTCCTTCAACTCCTTGAAGGTCCAGGTGGCAGCTCCTCTCTTGCTTTGGAGCCGAAGTGAACAGAACCCACCTGTTGGCACATCCGGACTTGGCTTGTTTCCTAAAAGGGGTTAAACACCTCCGACCACCCTTAAAGTGGCCAGTCCCCTTATGGAACCTCAATCTAGTATTGGACTTTCTAGCAGGACCTTCCTTCAGACCACTGCGCAGTCTGTCACTAAGCCTATTAATACTAAAGACAGTATTCTCGGTGGTGATATGCTCGGCCCGTTGCATCTCGGAACTACAGGCACTGTTATGTCGGGAACTGTTCCTCCGGTTTACTCCAGGAACAATACAGCTTTGCACTGTCAGTCTCAGAGTTTCACCTGAACCAATCCATTTCCTTACTGTCCCTGGATAGACGCAAGGACATGGAAAACTGCTGCCTCCTTTGCCATCTAAACGTCTGTAGACTTTTAGTGCGGTATCTGGAATGTTCAGAATCGATGCGTAAGACAGATCGCTTGTTTGTTCTTCACGGGGGAAAGAAACAAGGCGAAGCGGCTTCACAAGCTACATAGCTCGCTGGATCAAGGATATGATCATGGGAGCTTATGTAGAGGCAGGGAAGCCTTTACCCCTCCAGGTTACAGCTAATTCTACCAGGGACCAGGCAGTATCCTGGGCGTAAGCTAAGCTATTGTCTCCCGCTGACATCTGTCGAGCAGAGACATGGTGGTCCTTACACACATTCTCCAGGTTCTACCGCCTGGATGTCCAGGCCTGAGAGGACGCAGCCTTTGCAAGGGCGGTGTTAACCAAACCACGGGTAGCCTCCCGCCCCGTTTGGGAGTAGCTTTTGTACATCTCATTGGTCCTGAGTCCATCTGGCTACACAGTAGGAAATGGAGAAATTACTTACCTGATAATTTTGTTTTCCTTAGCGTAGACAGATGGACTCAGCATCCTGCCCACAGCTGCCCATGAACAGTACCAAGAAATCGCCCATGAGGTGAATCTAGATTCCATGAGGTTGCAGGTAAGCTGTCGCCCTATCCCTAGATCAGGGCATCTATAGTATTGCTGGAATCCAGCGCCACCTTGGTTGAGTACAGTTGTAGTCTCCAGTTTTTTTTTTTTAATTTTGTTCAAATGAACCAATAAAACAGAACTGTAATCAAGAACTATTACATTTTCATTTGGCATTTTATGAGTTATTCCCGTACTCCTTCCCCTCCCTCCCTCCCCCCTCCCCTTCTTTGCTCATGGTGAGGTAGAAAGTCAATAAAAAGTCAGTGGTTGGTGTTGGTTGAGTAATTTGGCTGATCCCAGGTGAGATGAGTAGTATCGTTGGTCATGCATCTTCCGGAACTCCCGTCGAGTGGTGATCAATATCTGCTGCGGGGCTCCAGAGATCTCGTGTGATTCCGACCCTAGGAGCAAGATGGTTAATAAACCCTGCCCATATCAAAGGTGTATCCACCAATCTCTTTGGTGTAGCTGGTGTTGAAAGGACATATTCCATGGAGCATAGGTTCAGCATATTTCTAAACCAATGGTCAAAGTTGGGCCTGGCTGAAGTCAACCAATCCGCTAATATGACCTGTTTCCCCACGAGACCTGCTTTTTTAAAAAATAAAATCTCGTACGGAGTTAGGTGCAGGTGGGGCGGTATATCAGAGCCAAATAGCCAAAGGTTTGGGTTAATAGGTAATATCTTATGCAGGTATGTGGAACAGGCATGGCTCAATTGCTGCCAATATCTGGAGATTGCCTCACAGTCCCAGAAACGGTGGAAGTAGTTACTATCTTCCTTTTTACATTTGGGACAGAGGGCACTATGCGTAATTTTCATTTGTTTGGCCCGGGTAGGAGTAATATAACATTGCCAAAGAAATTTGTATTGGATTTCCCGCAACTGAACATTTTCTGATATGCCAGGTAAGTCTTTAAAGCATGTTTCAAATTCGGCAAACGTCAATGAAAAAAGTGCCCAAGTCGTCCACCTCTCATATGCCAAATTCAGGACCTGTGCATCATCTAGGTTTAGTATCACCTTATAGTAATAAGAGATAGATGACTTGTTTTTGTTCCCCAATTGGATGATATCTCTTAGGTTTTGGACCTCCAGGGTCTCCCGCAGTTGAGGTTGCATAGCCTTTATAAAGTGAGTGACTTGGAGGTATGCAAAGTAATCAGACGAGGGTAGTGCAAATTTTTGTTGTAAAGTATGAAAAGGGAGGAGAGCCCCAGATAGATTATCATATAGGTCAGATATAAAGGCAATTCCCACCTGGTTCCACCGACGGAATGTGCTATTTTCTCTCCCTGGAGGGAATAAGTCATGTGCAGTGATGGTAAGCAGGGAAGTCAGGCGTTGTGCTACATGTCCTTTTCTACAAAACATAAGCCAGGCTTTCCAGCACATGTAAAGGAGCACTTGAGGTTTTATGTGAGACAGAAGCAAAGAAGCGTCAAGTTGTAATAAGGGTTTGAGGGATGCTACTCCGACCATTCTAACAGGTGGTGATATGGGGTGATCGTTGAGGTTGCAAAGATCCAGTCTTTTATGTGTCTCAAACCACAAGCTAGATTGTACACTCCTAAATCTGGGCACCCCAGTCCTCCCCTCTCTACTGCTCTAGTTAGTGTGTCAATGGGTAAGTGGGCTCGTTTTCCCCACCAGAGAAAAGATCTGAGTGCTTGACGGAGGGTCTGATGATCTTTTTTTGTTATCCAAATCGGGGTCATCTGTAATAAGTATAGCCACTTGGGCAATAGTCCCATCTTAAATAGGTGTACCCGACCCATAAGTGATAACGGTAGGGATGTCCACCGTCTCAAAGATAGTATTGTGAGATGCAAGAGGGGTTGTATGTTAGTGCTGTGTAGCTTGCTTATTTGTATTGGGATTCTAATGCCTAGGTATTTGAGACAATCTGATACCCATCGGAGCGGGAAAATTCCAGGCCAAGTTCTGTATAGCTTTCCCGTGATATTCACAGCCTCAGACTTATCAAAATTGATTTTAAGGCCTGCAAAGAGGCCAAATTGATGCTGAATATCTAGAATGACAGGGAGCGATCTCTTGGGTTGCGTAAGGAAAACCAAGAGGTCATCTGTGTAAGCAGCAATCTTAAAAATGTGATTAGGTCCCCCAAATCCTTTCACTTCTCTGCAGGCATCAATTTTCCAGAGGAGAGGATCTATGGATAGGATCTAGAGTAACGGGGATAGAGGGCAGCCCTGATGTACACCTCTTTGAATCTTCACCTCCCCTGATAAACAATTATTTACAAAATCTGCGAGGTCGGTTTATCATATATCAATGAGATATATTGGAGGAAATCCCCTTGAATGCCAAATTTCCTAGCGTGTAGCAGATGGACTCAGAACCAATGGGTATAGTGTACTCGTGCTAGCAGTTGGAGACGGATCAGATTTCAATCTGACGTCAGCCCCTAGTACATATACCCCTGCAGGAAGTGCAGATCCTCAGTATTTTCCGTCTCCATAGCAGTTAGGAGCTATCTGCACGCTCTCCGAGTGTTGGAACCAAATTTAAAGAAGAAAATTCTATTGAAGACGAGCCCCGCTCTCCTGCGGTGATACCCTCGGGTCCCTCCCCCAGTCGAGATTCCCGAGGTGATTTCCGTGATCCCTCGGAGGTGAGCCTCGGTCTGGCGGCCGAATCGCGGCGGGACCTAGCCCCCGGGCGCGGCATAGAGGCAGCCTCGGTCCGGCGGCCGAATCGCGGCGAGGACTTACAGCCCCCAAGCGAGAGGAGTTCGGGCGCGCCTGAGAGGCAGCGGGTGCACCCTCAAAAGCGGCGGTGAAGGTAGTTGCCCCTCTCCCCCCGCAGCCGGAGACCGCCCGGGTCGAGACCGGGAAGCGCTGAAGATAAGGTAAGGTAGAAATCTTTACTTGTGCCGGTCTCCGAGGATTGAGGACGAGCGCAGGCCATCGGCCGAAGCCAGCGCCACCGGGTTGATTCGCCCCAGCAGGGCCAGACCCTGGCATTTCCAAGGGCCTTCCGACGTGGAGACCCTCCAAGGTAGTCGCCATCTTGCTCGCATGGTCGCCGTCGCCATCTTGGCCTTATTCTCGCCGTTCACATCGCCGCCCGGCCAAGCGCACAAACCTACTTCTGCGCGTAAGTTATACGCACAAGAACCCTTGGACGCATAAGCGGCGGGCGGAAGTCCCGGTCGCACAGACTACGCGCACTCAGCTACCCGCGCGCACATTCCGGGTTAAGCGCTCAGATACGCGCACAGATACGCGCACATGCGGCCAGGCGCTCCGGAGCGAAAAATGTACGCGCAGGCAACCTTGACACCTCCAATAACGGAAGTAAAATCCCTAGGCCTCTGCTCAGCATGCCACCTCAGGGCCGCCCAGAGCCAGGAAGCCGATGCCTTATGCGCCCAATGTGAGGAGGCCCTGGGAGATCCACCACAGGCTCAGTCTCGCCCAGGGCCGGGGACTAGCTCTTCAGGGGGCTCCCTGGAGCTAGCAACCCCCAGCGGGACTCCCTCTCAGCTGGAGGCTCCCAGGGAAGCAGCACCACTCAATGTGGACCCCTCGTCTATTTCTTGGGTGGAACTCTTCAAGGGGATTCTCACGCCTTTGTCCGAATGCAAACGGATTCTCGGACGGACCAACCACATACGTCGCAGGAGGACCTCTATGCTCCAGTCCCCTCAAGACCTAGGCATAGGCTTTTACCGCCAAGTAGCCCCACCTTCGGGGGTACGGACATCTCAGAAGAAGAAGTCGAACCCCTAGAAGAAGGAGAACTCCCCCGGGGACAGAACCCCACCGAACCATGAGACGGTTCTTCACAAGGGAGGAGCTACCGGATCTGGTCTCCCAATGCCTGGCGGAACTGGCGATCCCGGATTCAGAAACCCAGGGGGATCCCGAGGAGAACCCATTTCTGGAAGGCCTTCGACAGACCTCCCATCATTTCCCGCTCTTGCGAGCCGCTCAACAGCTAATTGACCTGGAATGGAACACCCCAGAGTCTGCCTTTAAAGGGGGGCGGGCCTTGGTCAGCTTGTACCCCCTGGATCCAGCAACCAAAGACATGCTCGCTTGCCCTAGAGTGGATGCCATGGTCTGCGCAGTCTCCAAGCGCACCACCATTCCGGTAGAGGGAGGAGCAGCACTCAAGGACACGCATGACCGGCGGTTAGAAGCTATGCTTAAACAGTCATTTGACGTGGCCGCTATGTCTCTTCAGATTGCGGGAGATATCCTGGACCCAGCGCTATCCTTTCTAATGGACGCAGCCTCAGACCTCCTACGCACAGCAGCCAGAGGAGTATCATCGGCGGTGGCGGCCAGGAGACAGCTCTGGCTCAGAAGCTGGTCGGCCGACTCATCTTCCAAAACACGCCTCACAAGGATGCCCTTCAAAGGAACACTTCTGTTCGGCAGCGATTTAGAAAAGATGGCGGGCAAATGGGGCGAATCCCCAGTACCGCGCCTTCCGGAAGACAAGTCAAGGAGAGCCCAGCGACAGCCTTCCAGGGCCTCCAGGGGCAGAAGCTCGCAGCGCTTCAACCCATACAGGAGCAGCTACTAGGCGCCCCGTCCTCCGGGCAGGAAACAGTCCTTTCAGAACAAGCACAACAAGAGGGGAAACAGCTCGGGCTCAGGGCCCGGCTGCGCTCCACAATGAGAATCAGCCGACCCATCCAAGGGAAGCCATAGGGGGCAGACTGGCCCTATTCTACCAAAGATGGGTCGAGATAACTTCGGACAAGTGGGTCCTAGCCATTATCCGGGAAGGGTACTACCTGGACTTCATACGCACCCCCCCGGACAAGTTTGTAGAGTCCCCCTGCCACGACCCCACCAAAAAGGCGGCAGTGGAAGTTACACTGGCCAGGCTACTGAACCTCGAGGCCATAACTCCGGTACCTCCTCAGGAGATAAACTCTGGTCATTATTCTATATATTTTCTCGTTCCCAAGAAAGAGGGAACGTTCCGACCAATCCTGGACCTCAAATCCGTAAACAGATTCCTGAAGGTCCCCCGCTTCCGCATGGAAACCCTGAGATCCGTAATAAAGGCAATACAGCCGGGAGAGTTCCTCACCTCCCTGAACCTGTCAGAGGCGTACCTGCACATCCCAATTCATCAGGAACACCAGCGTTACCTACGTTTTAAGATCCTGGGCCATCACTACCAGTTCCGGGCCCTACCCTTCGGGCTAGCCACAGCACCACGGACGTTCACCAAGGTGATAGTGGTAGTGGCGGCAATACTGCGGAAGGAAGGAGTCCTCGTACATCCTTACTTGGACAACTGGCTGATCAGGGCAAAGTCACCAGAGGAAAGCATCCAATCGACCAACAGAGTCAAGTCTCTACTGGAGAGCCTCGGATGGGTGGTCAACACGAACAAGAGTTCCCTGCAGCCCTCACAATCGTTGGAGTACCTGGGGGTCCACTTCGACACCAAGGAAGACAAAGTCAGCCTGACTTCCACAAGGAGATCAAAACTGTGGAACCGGTTGCAATCCTTGATGAGCGACCCTCGCCCCACGGCATGGGATTACCTGCAGGCCCTAGGGCTGATGGCATCCACACTGGAAGTGGTCTCCTGGGCGAGGGCCCACATGAGGCCTCTACAACACTCAGCGCTGTCCCGTTGGAACCTACGGTCGCACAACTACACCGTACGCTTAGCCCTCCCGGGCACAGTTTGGACCAAACTACACTGGTGGCTGCAGCCCAGCCACATGAACAGAGGCTCAAGACTGTCATCCCCAACCTGGACTCTGCTAACTACAGATGCCAGCCTACGGGGATGGGGAGCACACTGCGAGGAATTAACCGCCCAAGGGCAATGGAACATCAATCGCCTAGAAGCGCAGGCAGTCAGACTCGCCTGCCTGCGGTTCGCCCAAAGACTCCAAGGCAAAGCAGTCAGGGTGATGTCCGACAACGCCACAATGGTTGCCTACATCAACAGACAAGGGGGAACCAGGAGCCAACAGGTGTCACTGGAGATAAACCCACTGATGGCATGGGCGGAAGCAAATCTACAGGAGATCTCCACCGCCCACATCGCCGGGAAGGACAACATCACGGCAGACTTCTTCAGCAGAGAAAGTCTAGACCCAGGAGAATGGAAGCTGTCTCCCGCAGCCTTCCGGATGATAGTAAACCGGTGGGGAACACCGGAAATGGACCTTCTGGCGAACAGAACCAATGCCCAAGTACCCAGATGTTTCAGCCGCAAGCGGGATCTACAATCCCAAGGGATCGATGCCCTGGTGCAGGCCTGGCCACGGGGGACCCTACTATACGCCTTCCCGCCGTGGCCCCTCTTGGGCGCAATCATTCACAAGATACAGCTACACAAGGGGCTAGTTCTTCTGGTGGCCCCGGATTGGCCAAGAAGACACTGGTACGCAGACATGAGAAGACTGCTGGCAGGGAACCCTCTACCCCTGCCCCCTCTCAGGGACCTGCTACAACAGGGTCCGATCTTCCACGAGGACCCAGCTCAATTCTCTCTTACGGTCTGGCTATTGAGAGGGCTCGGCTGAAGAAAAGCGGATACTCGGGGGCGGTAATAGACACCCTCCTCCGAGCACGCAAGTACTCCACATCGTTAACATACATAAGGATCTGGAGAATATTTGAAGCCTGGTGCGAAGATCACGACATCGAGACATGTTCACTTAAAGTTCCCATGATGCTGGAGTTCCTACAGAGCGGACTCCAGAAAGGACTGTTCCTCAACTCCATCAAGGTACAGGTGGCAGCACTGGCATGCTTCGGCACCAGTGGCGAGAGCGATAGCCTAGCCTCTCACCTGGATGTGTCACGTTTCCTGAAAGGAGTCAAACACATTCGTCCACCTCTGAAGTGGCCGGTACCTCTGTGGAATCTCAACCTCGTCTTGGACTTCCTATCGGGAACCACCTTCAGACCTCTTCGAGGGCTATCACTCCATCAGCTGACCCTGAAGATTGTCTTCCTACTGGCAGTTTGTTCAGCACGACGCATATCTGAACTACAAGTGCTGTCTTGCCGTGAATCCTTTCTTAGGTTCACTCCGGGATCCATCCAGCTGCGCACGGTACCGTCATTCCTTCCCAAAGTGGTCTCCCACTTCCATCTGAACCAGACCATCTCGCCCCCGTTGGCGGGAGCCCTGAAGAATTCGGAAGAAGCCCATAGTCTGCGTCACCTCAACGTTGGCAGAATCCTTTCCAGATACCTGGAAATGTCAGAACCCGTACGGAAGACGGACCACCTTTTCGTCCTTCACAGCGGGAAAAGACTAGGGGAAGCAGCCTCGCGGGCAACCATAGCCCGATGGATCAAGGAAGTCATCAAGGCGGCCTACGTAGAAGCAGGGAAACCTCCGCCTCTACAGATCAAGGCCCATTCGACCAGAGCCCAGGCAGCATCCTGGGCAGAAACAAGAATGATGTCACCCGCCGAGATTTGCAGGGCGGCGACATGGTTCTCCATCCATACCTTCTCCAGATTCTACCGTCTGGATGTTCAGGCCCGGGAGGACACGGCATTTGCAAGGGCAATACTGAGTGGGTCACAGGCAGCCTCCCACCCGGTTCGGAAGTAGCTTTTATACATCCCATTGGTTCTGAGTCCATCTGCTACACACTAGGAAATGGAGAAATTACTTACCTGATAATTTCGTTTTCCTTAGTGTAGACAGATGGACTCAGCAGCCCGCCCTTGGCTGTCGTCCGCATGGTATTGCAAATGATTCAAGGGTAAGCCTCCTTTTCGTTTACCTTGGTCTCCACCCGGCTGGGTGTCGATGCTTTCCGGTTGAGCTCCCTGGCGGTCTCCAGCTATACTCAATCGACCAGTTCAAATTAATCCAGTTAATCAAGTTATAACGTTTATATAGTTACGAAGTTATACAAGTTAATCAAATTAACCAATCGGTCAGTCAAACATATATCCACAATGCTTTGCAAGGAAGAATACTGAGGATCTGCACTTCCTGCAGGGGTATATGTACTAGGGGCTGACGTCAGATTGAAATCTGATCCGTCTCCAATTGCTAGCACGAGTACACTATACCCATTGGTTCTGAGTCCATCTGTCTACACTAAGGAAAACGAAATTATCAGGTAAGTAATTTCTCCATTTTTGTAGGATCGAAAAAAGATAAGGCCATGCTACACGGTCAAATGCTTTTTCTGAATCTAGAGCAATGGCCAAGGCAGGGATATTTTGGTGTTGGCAGATGGTCATGGCTTTTAGTAGCTTAATGATATTCGCATTTGGTTTCCGTCCATGGACAGACCCTGCTTGGTGAGGGGATATCAACTGTGGTAACATAACGTTCAACCGTTCGGCTAATACTTTTGTTAGAATCTTGAAATCGCAATTAAGTAATGAGATGGGTCTGTACAAGGAGGGGTACAACGGGTCCTTTCCCGGTTTGGGCAATACTGTGACATGGGCCTCCTTAAAAAGAGCAGGGAAGGAATTTTTGGTCAGCACAGCCGAATAATAATTCGTCAGTGGGGTAGTGATGCTATAAAGAAGTATCTTGTAAAAATCGTAGGGAAGCCCATCTGGGCCTGGTGATAACTTGGGATACCTTGTATGGCTGTATGGGTCGATTCAAAAATCCACGTTGCGAGGCCGTAAGCATGGGGAGCGGTAGGTCCCTTAGAAACGCATCCTCTTCCACTGAACCCCTGCTTGACTCGGCTGTGTAAAGTATGCTTATAAAATTGACTAAAAAGTTCGCTTATTTCCCGCTTCGTGGTCTTAGTTTTTCCCGCAGTTGACTTCAGGGAAGGGATAAAAGATTTCTGTCTGTGTGGTTTCATTAGATTGGCTAATAAACGGCTTGGTTTATTCCCAAATTTGAAAAAGTTCTGTTTCCCTTTCTGTAAATAAGCCTGTGCGCTCTATGGTCTAACAAAGTATTCAGACGCCCAAGGACACCGTAAAATTCTGCTCTATTGGTAGCCGAATTATGCTGTCGTAACTTGAGAGCGCGGTGCCCGGAGCCGACAGGGAACCCGTCCGTGTCAGCGCATCACCCCCAGTCTCCAGTTTTTTTTTTTTTTTTAAGTTGTAACTTTTTTATTGGTATCAAATAGTATCATACATGTCAGAATGCAATCAGTCACAATACCGTTACTCACAGCGAAAAGTAGATTAACTGAACATCATGACCAGAAGAATCTGGAAATACCAATTTTTCCAATCAACCATATCTATCCCCCCCTCTCGCACATAGTCATCATGTGAAAAATCATACAAATAATAAAGAATATCAGTCCTATTGATAATAAAAGAATAATACAGACAAGTTGAATAGTATAGAGAATCAGATCCAGCTTTAGCAGTCCCAAGTCTAAGAAAAACCCTACAAACATTCCTGTAAAAAGCATTGCAGAGGGAACATGTTGCATTATAGAAATCGAAAAACTGTTATACATTGAAACAATTATTGTGCATCTCCACCATTTGGTTTAGCTATTTCAAACTTTGAGGTGTTGTCCATTGCACATATTTATACCATATTTTGTGAAATTTAGCTAATGTTTTGTGTTTATGGGCCGTAATTTTCCCCAAGGTATGCATAACTCTCACCCTGGCATAGACATCCTGGATTGCTGGGGGTGACGTATCCCTCCATTTTTTGGCAATTGCTCCCCTGGCTGCGGTTACGACGTATTTAATAAAAGCATTATGAAACTTAGAAAGCTGTGGGTTGTCTTTGTTCAGTAACGCCTGCGATGGCACAAGTGATATTGGCTCTCTGAGAACTGTTGTCAACCAGCGAGCAACAGCATCCCAGAAAGGTGTAAGGCAGGGACACTGCCACCACATATGAAAAAAAGTTCCCGGTGCCTGGCATAACCTCCAACAAAACTCAGAGACAGTGGCTCGTATGCGATGTAGCCTATCTGGGGTCAAGTACCACCTGTATAGCATCTTATACCCATTCTCAATGTGATAAGCAGATATAAGACCCCTACCCATTGAATAAGATAGGTGTTTCCAATCCTCCAACGGCCAATGTTCCTGCAAATCCCTTTCCCAAGCAATAACATGGGGAGCCTGGTCACTTAACCCTCCCATTAGCATAGCATATATACGAGCTATGTGTCCTCTCACCTTCGCAGCTTGTATGCATAAGGCTTCAAATGGCGTGATCCCCAGCGGGAGCTCTACTGTCAACTGATTGTGGGTTAGAAAATGCAACACCTGAAGATAAAAGTAATGATCCTTCGAATCAAGATGGAATCTCGCGGAGAGCGTAGGAAAGGACCGCACCCCACCAGGATCCCACATGTCAGACACCTGCATGATGCCCCTAACTTTCCATCTTCTGGCAATATCAGAGTGTGCTGCGTAGCCAAAGGAGGTGTGGTGAAACAAGTGGGTGCTATGAAAATGTGTCCTCTGGCCCACTAAGACCGACCGCCAAGTATTCCAAATGGTGATGGTCGCCTGTACGGTGGCAGGTAGCTTAGCAGAGGGAAGCCAGGTGGATCTCCTCTGCCATAGTAATGCCGTGAGGGGGAGATCTCCCACAATTGCCTGCTCTAATTGTACCCATGGCTTTTGGTGGGATTTATTATGCCACTCCACCGCCGCCTTTAGATGTGCAGCGCCTTGGTAACCTACAAGATTGGGCATGCCTAAACCTCCTTGTATTTTAGGAAGACATAAAATCTGCTTTCTGATCCTTGGCTTCTTCGCCCGCCACAGATATTTAAAGAATCGACTCTGCCATTTATGTAGAAATTTTTTGGGTATTACTATCGGTAGAGTTTGCATCAAATATAAAATCCTTGGCAGAATATTCATCTTTAGTACCGCTAAGCGACCCAACCAGGAGATGTGATAGCGATCCCACTCCTCCAGATCCTTGTAAATTCTGGCTAACAAGGGAGGGTAGTTAAGTTGAAAAAGATCCCTCGTACATCCTATGTAAATCCCCAAGTATTTTATTTTCTCTTTAGCCCACTTAAAGGGATGAGTCTTCCGAAGGTGGTCCACCATTACCGTCGGTACGGATACATTAAGCAATTCAGATTTTTCCCAGTTGATTTTGAACCCCGAGATCTTGCTAAACGCCGAGATCTCGTCCGTGATGGCCACTAAGGATGAGACAGGGTTAGTTATGGTAAATAAAATGTCATCTGCGAATAAAGAAAGTTTAGAAGAAAATGAGCCAACCTTCACCCCCTGGATAGCTGAATTGGCCCTGATATGGTGCGTGAATGGCTCCAAAAAAAGAGCGAAAAGTAAGGGAGACAGAGGACACCCCTGGCATGTGCCTCTACCCACAGAAAAAGGTTGAGAATACCCTCCATTAATCTTTAAGCAGGCTTTCGGGGCCTCATACAGCTTTTGTATCCAGCGTATAAAGCGATCCCCAAAGCGAAAACATCTCATAGTGTGGAACAAAAAGGGCCAATGTACATAGTCGAATGCTTTTTCAGCATCAAGCGCTAATAACAATAGAGGGGTATGGTGCTCACGAGCCCAGTCCATAAGACTTACTATTTTCCGAACATTATCGGAGGCCATCCTGCCAGGTATAAAGCCTGACTGGTCAGGATGTATCAATTGCGGGAGCAGACTATTAAGCCTATTCGCCAATATTTTCGCCAGTATTTTCATATCCAAGTTAATCAGTGAGATCGGGCGATAAGACCCGCACAAGGTGGGATCACGTCCCGGCTTAGCCAAAATTGTAACCCCTGCCAGATTAGCTGAAGAAGATAAGGACATATCCCCCTGGAGGGCATTAAAAAGCTTAACCAATAGCGGCGTAAGTTGTATAGCAAATTTTTTGTAAAAGCCAGCCGTCAGGCCATCCAATCCCGGGGACTTTCCCACCTTTAAGCTTTTTATGGCCCAGGTGACCTCCGCTGGAGTCACATCCCGATCCAAAAACTCTTGATTATCAGGGAGTATGGTTGGAAGAGAGGATTGAGACAAGTAGTCCTCAATCTCTGGACTATTAATGGCTAAATCAGTAGCATACAATTCCGAGTAAAAACGGATAAAGCGTTGCCTAATTGCAGTATTAGAGGTTAACATAGCACCCTGTTCATCTTTTATTTTAATAATATTATTTTGCATTTGTTGGACTTTCAATTTTCTGGCTAACTGACGTCCCGCTTTGTTCCCACCTTCATAGTATTTTTGCTGCGTAAGAGTGAGTGAGTGCGCTATGTGGGCCGCTTCTAATTCCTCCAAGTGTGCCCTGAGTCTGTCCATTTCTCCCAAGATTGCCTCATCTCCGCTACTCTTATGTTGGAGACCCAGTTGTTGAAGGCTCTGTAGCGTTTCCGTTTTATCTTTGTTACGCTGCTTTTTCAAGAAGGAACCTCTGGCCACAAATTTCCCCCTGAGGACTGCTTTTAAACAATCCCAAACTAACATAGGGGACAGACCGTCCTGGTCATTAAAGATCAGATATTCCCTGATCTCCTCCTGCATCTGCAACACAAAATCAGCCTCTTCTAGTAGACTCTCGTTCATCCTCCAGAACCGCTGCCCCCGGTCATAGGAATTTATTTCCAACTGGATAGTGATCGGGCTATGATCTGACCAAGTAATGAGGTCTATTTGTGGGTTTTTAACTTGATTGACACAGCTTTTAGCTATGAGGAATAGATCAATTCTGGAGTAAGAACAGTGAGCTCTCGAGTAAAACGAAAAGTCTCTGCCCCTGGGGTTCCATATGCGCCACACATCCAGGAGATTTAAATGAGTCAAGAAAGTTTTAAAGAGATTACGGTCTTTCAGAGAAGTGTAAGCAAAACCCTTGGAATTATCTAGAAAGGGATTCAGAGTGATGTTAAAATCACCCCCTACTATCACATGACCTTCCGCCTGCTTGTCTATCAAGGTACGAATACGACTCAGGTATGTACCCTGCCCACTGTTTGGTACATATACATTAACAAGTGTATATTTCTCCCCGCCCATCACAACAATGAGTATAAGGTATCTCCCCTCTGGATCTTCGTACCTGGTTACCTCTTCATACATTACATCTTTGTGTATTAGGACTCCTACCCCCAAATATTTATGGCTTAAGGGGCGGGGCACCCAATACTGAGCCGGGTAAGACGGGTGTTTAAGGAGGTATTCATGACGCCTCTTCAGGTGGGTCTCCTGAATGAAGGCCACTGAGACCTGGTGTCCAATCAAGTCTGCATATAAACAATGCCGTTTATACGGGGAATTCAATCCCTTTGCATTAATAGATAAGTAATTGATGACCACCATGTTGTCAATGTCAAGTAACTATGAGAAGTCCGAGCCTGCACATTCCATATGCTTGGGACAGCATGTACACTGGGCTCTAACGTGGACTGACTCTGTGCCCAAGTGTTTCTAAGTATGTCTGTGTTTAGCAGTAAGAACCTGTGACCTGTGCAAGAACCCCCAATTCCCATTCCCCCTCCCCCCTCCCGCTTTACCAATTTCCCCTCTAGTTGGACCATCGCCCCCATCCAACCTAAGATCATAATGGAGGAATTTGTCATCTCAGGGTGACTGCCCCACCATCCCCAACCAACTATTGTGAAGCCAGCTAGTAACGCTGAGCTGGCTTTAATTGCTGAAATTCCCTCAGAACTAATCAGCTGTAGCAAAAAACAACTCTGTAGCTACAAGTAACAAGAAACAACAGTGTACCAAAACTATAAAATTATTCCCAACAGGAGTAAAATACTATGCAAACCAGCACTAGGCAATATGCCGCTCCAAACGAAGTGGTACTCTTTCCAGCAAGGAAATCAAAAATTTCAGGTTTGGTCCTTTTGTGATAATGAGGAGTCTGTTTGGCGCCTCAGTCTTTTGTCTCCTTTATTTACTCTCTGCCATTTCGGATACTCCTCTCTGCGGCTGTGAGGTTTGGGCGCCATTTGCAATTGATCAAAACCAGTAAATCCAGCGTTGTGCAAAAGGGTCGCAGCTTCCGAAAGATTTCTCACCCGGTGAGACTCGCCCTTTACCGAGAAACTCATCCCAAATGGGAATAGCCAGCGATATCGAATATTTTCAGCTCGTAGCCGATCTGTGACCGGTTTCATCTCCTGCCTCCGTCTGACAGTGATGGGTGAAAGATCCGCGAAGATCATAATGGCTGTGCCCTTCCAAAGCCACGTGGCTTGCTTTCTCGCTATAATCATTAGCTTGTCTTTCTGGGCAAAATCATGAAAGCAGGCCAATATATCTTTGGGCTTGTTAGCCACGTTAGGTCCCAGAACCCGGTGAGCACGGTCGATTTTAATATCCCCTCCGACTGTGTTACTGACCTGAGTCATTTCTGAGGTTAACAGCAGCTCGCAAATCTGTTTTACCACCGCGACACAGTCTTGGTTTTCTACCGACTCTGGCACTCCCCGGAATCGTAAATTATGGCGTCTAGAGCGGTTCTCTAAATCTTCCATTTTATCATGGAGCCGTTCCATTTCTTCACGAAATTGTTTATTTTGGTCGCGGAGGCCTTTGATATGTTCGCAGTTAGCGTCAACCCGGGTTTCCGTTTCAAATATCCGACGGCCATGATCTGCAAGGTCACCTTTTAACTCTTCTATCGATTCCATAATATTTTGCGTTTTGGTGGTCAGCTCGTTTTTGAGATCCGCAAACCACAGCTTCATTTCCGATTTAGTCGGCAGATCTCCCTCAGCCAGTTTATCAGCCAAGGCTTCCTGCCCATCATCCTCGGCTAATCGGGGGTCGGCAGCCGCCATGTTATCCGCCACTTGCTGGTTCCCGTCGCAGTCTTGCTTCTGGTACGAATACTTTTTAAAGTCCACAGCTTTGCGTCTCGTTGACATCAGTACAGGCAGGAATGATATCGCCAATGTTTTAAGATAGAAACTTGTAGCTGATGCTTACAATATTCTGAGGATTATAGTAAGAGGTGGAGGAGCTCTAGTTTTAGGCAGCCATCCCTTGCTATGACGTCACTTCCTCCAGTCTCCAGTTTTTTAATCAAGTTTTTAATCAAGTATTAAGTTATATCCAAGTTCAAATTAAGTATTTCATTCAGTTTGGAAGATAAAACTGAATGGCTGAGGTCACTGCAGGGATATATCTAGGGTGATGTAAGCTTTGAAACCTGACTCAGTCTCCATCTGCTAGCAGGGGAGCACATAACCCATTGGTACTGAGTCCATCTGTCTACACTAAGGAAAACAAAATTATCAGGTAAGTAATTTCTCCATTTCTTTACAGAGAAGATGGTGGATGCATGGAACAGCCTCCAAGTGGAGGTAGTGGAGACAAGAACAGTTATTTGAATTGAAGAAATAATGGGACAAACACAGGAGATCTGAGGGTGTGACAGGGATTGTAGAGATTTGTAGATTAGATTGACTGTGTGGTCTTTTTCTGCCATCATCTTTCTCCAGGGCTCAGGCAGAATGGTTCATGTGGCTTTACTTTATTTGTTTGGAGTATGTGGAGGGTTCTGCTTTCTAATAAATGTTTTTCTTCTTCCCTTCTTTCCCTTTCTTCCTAATGCTGCTCCTTTGTCCTGTGAACTCTCTTCCTTTTTCTGCTCTGTTTGTCTCCCATTTCTGCCTTTACAGCTGACCCCAGTAATGAAAGTGAGAAGGTGGAGTTCTTTAATTTGGTGCTGCTTTTTTGTGAGCTCATGCGTCACGATGTGTTTTCACACAATATTTATATGTGCACTCTGATCTCACGGGGAGATCTGGCACTAGACTCGCATGTCCAGCGTCCACGGTCACCCTTCGATGACACGGGGGAGGAGCATGATCGTAAAGAGCCAGAGGGGAACAGCAGCATCAAACTCGAGGTAAGGGGAGAATTAACTCATTCTAAGAGTGTACTGGCAGCGGCTACTACTTGGTCATATTGTTAATTATGTTGCCTGATATATCTATACTTGATAATTCAAAGAAAGGGGATAAATTATGTTAAAATAACATTCTGCATTGTAGCCAGTTAAGCGGTACAGTGAATATCTTGAATTGGCAGAATATCAATTTGCATTAAATAAATACAAATTTGTTCCTGACTCCAAATAAGAATGTCAGCTATTGGTTCTTCATATATGTTGCTGAATCACATGGGTTTACTCATGTGACCTGTGGTGGGACAGAACTTTCACAGATGTTTGCGTGTGACTGAAATTGTGATGCTCCTTTGCACATCAGGCTGTCACAAGAGGAAGGGGAAGGGAACTGGTGTGAGGGTGTGAAGGGTAGCGAGCTGTCCCTGTTACACTGAGCACCTCCTGCTGCTTTCTTTGGGTTACTGTTTCCCGGAAAATCCTATCCTATGTTTGAGGATTGTAAGTCTCTTCACTTTCCTTAAGGCTACTGTGCATCACTGCTGTAACTTGCTGGGTCTGTGGATCATAAACTTTCCCCACTCTAGAGTCTCAATTTTAAGCAAAGGAGCAGAGTTGTAGAAAATGTCAGACCTGTGGCTTACTCATGCAGGTTAGCAGTATGGGTTCTCTTCTCATTTTATATTGATTCTGATACTTATGGCTGTAAAGGGATTGCGATCTGAGGAGTTGCTCAGATTCATTCATGTCAGATATTTCTCTCAATAAGAAGTGTTCCTTCAGTAGTACTTATGATTCATTCCTGGGTATAATTTCAGATCTGTTAATTCCTTCAATCATTCTTGTAGGGCTGAATCAGAGGTGGAGATATGAGAGCTCTTAGTGATGCTGGAAAGCTTTTATTACAGGACAAAGGATCATTTTCCTTTAGAAGAGAACAGTTTTCTCTATGGGATGGGGGAAGATTCTAACGACTCAAATCAGGTGATTTAGCCTTCAAAGCTTATTTTTTCCCAATTGAACACATTTCTTTAACTGTAAGTCTTGAAGAAAATAAAAAGTTATCAGGTATCATAGGAAGTCCTATTTCTGGTAACAGCTGCAAAACTCCCAAGGATTTACCAATCCATTTTGCTGCAGAAAAAAATGCTAAAGTAATGGAGAGATCTGAACATAGGAAAGTTTCCCACAAATTGACTACAAGACTTCACATGCTTGCCAAGAATAAAATCTTTGTAATCTTTTAGGCGTTGTCTTCTCCCAAATGTTGCTCTGCTGGCCATTAACATGATTGGCAGGCTTCTCAAGAATAAAACCTCTGTAATCTTTGCATCCAAAAAGCAGATGTCCTAATACAGATAGATATCCAGGTATTCATGATGTATCTGAACTAGCAGGGAGGAGTGTAATCATATATCTTGTGTTTTCTGATCAAGATTCTCGCATGGTTCCAGCTTTCTCCTTTCTGACCATCAGGCTACTTCTACGCTTTTCATGTACTGAGAGAAAACTCATAGCAACTTTGAGGAGGAAGAAATTGGCCAGTATGGGGGTTGAACCCATGAGCTTGGGTTATTAGCACCACACTCTAACCAGCTGAGCTAACCAGCCAGATAAAACTCTGCAGCACACTCATTCAGCTCATTAGTTTCCCTTGGCAGACAGCTTCTTTACTGCAGTCTCAACTTTTAACCCTTTTAAGCTTGTCTGATATATGAGGTGTATTCATTTCTGGTGATAGTGAAGGCTGCTCAGAGTCAATTCCAACAGCAGCAGCAGTAAGAGTTTTCCATGGCTTGCCTGAGATGCACTATTTTTATCCTGGTATCTAGGGGATCCCTGGGCTTGGGCCTATGCTTCAGTCCAATCTCTGGGAGATCACTAGGCTTGGCTCTGCATTTTTGTCCTGGTCTTCAGTGGATACCTGGGCTTGGATTTGCATTTTAGTCCCAGTGGGATATCCCCAGGTTTTAGCCTGCAGGTCAGTCCCACTCTCTAGTGGAACCCTAGGCTTGGGCCTGTGTTTTAGTCCCAGTTTCCAGATTGTGCCCTGGCTTGGTTCTGCACATCAATCCTGGGCTCTGGGTAATCCCCAGAATTAGGCCTGCATTTCAGTCTTGGTTTCCAGGCAATTCCTGGACTTCATCCAGCTTTTCATTCGCAGTCTTTGGGAGATCCCTGGGCTTGGGGTTACTTTTCAATCCCATTCTCCAGGTCATCGCTGAACTTGGGCCTACATTTTTGTTTTCTCTCAGATTGTGAATATCAGTTGGAAAATAGCATTAGGAGGAAGTTGGGGTGGATACTAATAGTTTGGCACATGTTATGGAACAGCATTCTCAGGGTTATGATGAGTCCTGATTAAGTTTGGAAAACATATAGAGCAGAGCATCAAAAATAAAAAAAAGAATAACAAATGTTGCTTGTCACAAATGATGTGCATGATTTATTGTGTGTGCTGATTTCTTAGGATACAGGACTCTCAGAATCCATGGACATTGACCATAACTCGAGCACTCTCTTTGATGATATGGAGAAAGCAGATTTCCCAGTAAGTTCTCTTCTGCTTATGCACAGTCTATTATATGCTTGCAAATAAGTATCTCCTTTGGTTCCTGCATGGGGTTTGGGAAGGTTGGGAGGGAGAGATTGCATTCCTAGACACCCCAATTACCTGCTCAGGCTGCCAAGATTGATGAGCTAGGACAGATATTTGGGATGTCAAGTAACCTATATTTTACCCCTGGAAAAAGATTGAGAAACCATGATATGCATTTGCAGGAAACACGCTTCACTGCTATCCATTCTTTAAACTGTTTGCCTTTTCTCTTTCCTTTCTTCCTCTATGTCCTGTGGTTTGTGTTTTTTCCAAGAACAAGCAGGATGTGAAGCTCTCACTTATAGGTGATAGAGCCAATGTAGGAAGATTATACAAAAGCTGCTAGAAGCTTTAGACATGCTTGACTGATTACATGCGTCACAACCTGCTTCATATGTGTTATTGTTTTTCCATGGATCCTCCTATGGTTGTGGCGCTCTGCTTCTTGAGTGATTTTTTCACATTTCCAATATTTTTTTACCCAGTGGCTCATGGTTATTGTGATCTTATTTGTGTTAGTTTCACACAAGGACAGTTTCTCCAAATGGGTTTGTTTTGTTAATACCTTGACAGAAATAAATCTCATTCATAAGACAGTTTGTTTTAATGATATCAGTCTCTCAGATTTACTGCTAATACCTTTCTTAATACTTGCATTGTGCCAAAGAGAGCTTCCTTGAGTTCATACAGTGTATTATGTATGAGGTGTGCTTGGAAAGTCTTCTTAATCAGGTCCATGGTGCCACGGATTGCTCTTCATGAGCCAATACATAAGCTTAAGTTTCAAAATTGAGCTTCCTTTTCGGTAGTGCCAAAATTATGGATGATTTACCTCTGACACAATACCTACTTCCCTGTACATACCTGGATCAGTCCAGGACACCTGGGTTGTGACTCCGCACCAGTAGATGGAGACAGAGCAAGACCTGTCAGACTTAGCCATATATGGCAATGTGTCTCACACAGCCCCTCAGTCTTACTCTGTCTCCAGTAGATGGTGCAGGTGCAGTCACAGCCTCTGCCTTCCCTGGGTCCTGGTAGTTAGTCAGGGTTGGTTTTCGTTTTTAGTGTTGGGGGGGGGGGAAGAAATAAATAAATAAATAAATAAAGAGGAATTACAGGAAGACTGAAGAAGGAAGGTCTCTGTCCGTCCTGCCTCCCAGGGGGGTTGGAAGGTTCTGAGGGGACCATCCCCCCCGGTTGAGGCCGCTGCTAGGGTCGAGGACCCAGCTGGTTCCAGTAGCAGCGTCGGGGGTGACACCGGGGAGCCTGGTTCACTCACCCCCGCTGGAGCAGGAGCCTCAGGACCGGGGACAGCGGCAAGTTTGAAAAAAACAAAATGAAAAAACAAAACATAAAGCGGACGTTTTTGTTTTGAGGGCCGGCTCTCCGTTTCTTCGCCGGGGGAGCCGCTTGACGTGGGGTTGTATTTTTAATTGAATTTGATTTTAATTTAAATTTAATTCCTTCCTCGCGGTCGCTCCGGATGCCGAGGGGGTCTGTCTGCCGCTCATGCAGCTCGGCGCGCGAGGGAATTTGTTCTTCTTGTGTCTCGGGCGGCGAGGGACCGTCCGGGGCAGGTCGGGGGGGCCGGTCCCGGCCGGCGCGATCGCCACCGCACGTTGAGAAGGCTGCAGACATCTTCCCGCTTAGTGCGGGAGTGGCGGCCATTTTAGGGACAGGCCAGGAAGTCGCGCGGGAGGCTGCTGGTGATGGCAGCATGCCTCCCGCGCTTTCGCCGCAGCAACGGCCTTCGGGGGGGGGCGCCCCCTGTGGAGGCCAGCGCGGGCGAGGCGTCGTCGGACTCAGAGTCCTCATTTTCTTCGGATTTTGCGCTATTGCGCAAAGTCCTTAAATATAAAGGCCGCAGGCGGAGAGCAGGGAAGACATTTCCCGCGGGGGGAGCCGACAAAGCCGGATCCCGGAAGAGGAAATCCAGGGATGGTTCGCGCAGTACCCCAGCCCCACCTAGAGAGAAGCGTCCGTTGTGGGGTATCCCTCAGGACACGGACACCGAGTCCATGTCGCCGGACGAGGCAGATCCGTCCGAAGAGCCCCTGGGGGGGGGGGGCCGATGGGGCGACAGGAGAGGGTCCCTCCCAGCCAGGTACTGGAAAAGGAACGCCGGCCGTCGATGGAGATGACCCGAAGGTGGTCCGCCTGTTTCGGAGGGATGAGCTGTCCCCGCTTATTCCAGACAAGTGGGTCCTAGCCATCATTCGAGAAGGATATTACTTGGATTTCCACCACCTCCCTCCAGACAAGTTTGTGGAATCCCCCTGCCACGACCCTTCCAAGAGAATGGCAGTGGAAGCTACACTGACCAGATTGCTAACCTTAGAGGCTATAACACCGGTGCCCGCACAACAAATAAATACTGGACATTATTCCATCTATTTTATCGTGCCCAAGAAAGAAGGAACGTTTCGGCCCATCCTGGACCTTGTCGGTCAACCGCCACCTGAAGATCCCTCGCTTCCGCATAGAAACCCTACGCTCGGTAATAAGGGCAATACAACCAGGAGAGTTCCTTACATCCCTGGATCTGTTGGAAGCCTACCTACACATTCCGATCCATCAAGAGCATCAGCGTTTTCTATGCTTCATGATCCTGGACCATCACTACCAGTTCCGGGCACTACCATTCAGGTTAGCCACAGCACCCCGGATGTTCACCAAGATCATGGTGGTAGTGGCAGCAACACTGAGGAAGGAAGGAATCCTCGTACACCCTTATCTAGACGATTGGCCGATCAGGGCGAAATCCCCAGAGGAAAGTCACCAGGCGACCAACAGAGTCAAAACTCTACTGGAGAGCCTCGGGTGGGTGGTCAACACAAACAAGAACTGTCTGCACCTCCCAATCTCTAGAATACTTGGGAGTCCAGTTCGACACCAAAAAGACAAGATCATCCTGACACCGACAAGGAGATCAAAATTAATGACCCAGTTGCAAACCTTGTTGAGCGAGCTTCGTCCCACGGCATGGGAATACCTCCAAGTCCTCGGCCTCATGGCATCCACACTGGAAGTAGTGCCATGGGCAAGAGCTCACATGAGACCCCTACAGCGCTCACTACTATCACGATGGAATCCGCTGTCCCAGAACTACACCGTACGTCTTCAGCTCCCATATAAAGTTCGAACCCAACTACGATGGTAGCTACAAGAAGGCCATCTGAGCCAGGGAGTGAGACTATCCTCACCAACCTGGATCCTGCTCACCATGGACGCCAGCCTACGAGGATGGGGAGCACACTGCCAGGAGCTAATTGCCCAGGGGCAATGGAACAAAGAAGAGTCGGGATGGAACATCAATCGCCTAGAAGCCTGGGCAGTCAGACTAGCCTGCCCATGGTTCAGTCACAGACTCCGAGACAAATCAGTCAGAGTAATGTCGGACTACGCCACAACAGTGGCCTACATCAACAGTCAGGGAGGAACCAGAAGCCAACAGGTGTCTCTGGAAATAGACCCCCCCTAATGTCATGGGTGGAAGCGAACCTTCAAGAAATCTCGGCCGTCCACATCGCGGGAAAAGCAACATTGCTGCAGATTACCTCAGCAGAGAAAGTCTAGACCCAGGAGAATGGAGGCTGTCGACTACAGCTTTCCAATTGATAGTAAACTGTTGGGGAACACCAACCATGGACCTCCTGGCAAACTGGTCCAATGCCCAAGTGCCCATCTTCTTCAGCCGCAGGCAGGAACCTCAGTCCCAGGGAATTGATGCCCTGGTACAGACCTGGTCACAGGAAACTCTAATATACGCCTTTCCACCGTGGCCCCCTATTGGGCGCAATCATCCACAAGATAGAACACCACAGGGGACCAGTACTTCTAGTGGCCTCGGACTGGCCAAGAAGACTGTGGTACGCAGACATGCGAAGGCTGCTGACAGGCATCCCCCTCCCGCTACCGCCATACAGAGACCTGCTCCAACAAGGGCCGATCCTCCACGAGGATCCAGCTTGATTCTCTCTTATGGCCTGGCCATTGAGAGGACTCACCTGAGGAAGAGCAGATACTCGGGGGCAGTAATTGACACCCTGCTCTGAGCACCCAAGTTCTCCACATTCCATAACATACATAAGGATTTGGAGAGTATTCGAAGCCTGGTGTGAGGACCGTGACATCGTGCCACGCTCTGTCAAAATTCCTGCAATTTTGGAATTCCTGCAGAACGGACTGCAGAAGGGATTGTCTCTCAACTCCATCAAGGGACAGGTGGCTGCACTGTCATGCTATGGAACCAAGAGTGAGAGCAGCAGCCTAGCCTCTCACCCGGATGTCTCCCGCTTTCTGAAAGGAGTCAAGCAGATCCGACCACCCCTAAAGTGGCCGGTGCCTCTTTGGAACCTCAGCTTGGTCCCAGATTTCTTAGCAGGAGCCTCCTTCAGACCTCTTTGCGGCCTGTCTCTCCGACTATTAACATTGAAGACAGCCTTCCTGGTGGCAGTCTGTTCGGCCCGTCGTATCTCCGAGCTACAAGCACTGTCCTGCCGGGAGCCATTCCTCAGCCTCACCCCGGGAACCATCCAGTTACGCACGGTCCCGCCCTTCCTCCCCAAAGTGGTTTCTCACTTCCATCTCAACCAAACCATCTCGCTACCATCGCCAGATGAGCATAAGAATTCGGAATAGTCTCGCAGTCTATGCCAACTCAACGTTGGCAGACTCCTAGTCCAATATCTGGAAAGGTCGGAATCCGTATGAAAGACGGACCATCTATTCGTCCTTCACAGTGGGAAGAAGCAAGGGGAAGCGGCCTCGTGAGCAACCATAGCCCGCTGGATCAAAGAAGTCATCAAGGCGGCCTACATAGAAGCAGGCAAGCCACCGCCTTTACAAATCAAGGCCCATTCCACTAGAGCCCAGGCAGTGTACTGGGCAGAAACCAAGATGCTGTCAGCCGTCAAGATCTGTTGGGTGGTGACATGGGCCTCCATCCACACCTTCTCCAGGTTTTACCACCTGGATGTTCAGGCTCGAGAGGACACAGCATTTGCAAGGGCAGTACTAAGTGGGCCACGGACAGCCTCCCACCTGGTTCAGGAGTAGCTTTTATACATCCTATTGGTCTGAGTCCATCCGCTACACGCTAGGAAATGGAGAAATTACTTACCTGATAATTTTGTTTTCCTCAGTGTAGACAGATGGACTCAGCATCCCACCCACAGCTGCCGTTATTCATGGAATTCTCGAGTGACATCCCCGAGAGCGAGTGATTCACGGGTAAGCCATGCTTTCCTCCAACTAGGACACCCATCCTACTAGGTGTCGATGTTTCTCGGTTGAGGGCACTGGCGGTCTCCAGCTATAACCAATTCAACCAGTTCAAATTAATCAAGTTAACTAAGTTATAAAGTTAATCAAGTTATCCAAGTTATTCAAATGATTAAGTCATACATATATACACAATTGCTTTTCAAGGAGAATACTGAAGAGCTGCACTTCCTGCAGGGGTATATGTACTAGGGCTGACATCAGATTGAAATCTGATCTGTCTCCAACTGCTATCAGGAGTACACTATACCATTGGTCCTGAGTCCATCTGTCTACACTAAGGAAAACGAAATTATCAGGTAAGTAATTTCTCCAATATGAAAGTTAACAACATATATCTCTAAAAAATTAAATAGATCACAATAATAAAGCAATTATAGTACATTATGCTTTTCAATTCTAATTTAATCATAACACATACATGCATCAAATTATAAATACAAAAATTCATAATTATCTTAATATGACAAATTACTCCTGGTGAAATTCTGCATAAAAAACAGAATTCTGCGCACAAAAACTGAAAATTCTGCAAACTTTATATTGGTCAAAATAACACAAATTACATGACAGTCTTTAAGTAATTACTTTTTAAATTAATACAGAAAAAAGTTATTACTTAAAGATGCAGAATTTTATTTTGAGCAGAATTTCCCTAGAAATTCACTGAAAGTGTCCCTTCCACTCGCTCTCCCTACTCCCCTGGCCACTTTGCCCTCTCATGCCCTAACTCTTCCACCTGCCAGTATCTCTCCCCTCCACCTCTAGGCTCAACCCCCTTCCACTGTGTTGCCAGTCCCAGAGTTTGACCCCACTCTCAGTACTGCCCCTCACACAGGCTCCCTCTGTCCCTCCCTCTCTCACACACATGCTCCTCTCTCTAATACACATACACACACACCCTTATACAGACTCCCTCAGTCTCTCTAGCACACACACATCCCCTCATACAGGGCCGCCTTTCTTGCATATACACCCACACAAGCTCCCTTTCTCTCTCACACATACATCCTCACACAGGCTCCCTATGTCTCTCTCTCACGCACCCTTTCACACAGGCTCTGTCTCACATATACACAAGCTAGCACCTTCACATACACACAATCCCTTTTTCATACACACGAGCTCCCAATCTCTCTCACACATATACACTCCTTCATAATCTCCTCATATAGGCTTCCTCTCTCTGAAACCCACACTCAAACACCCCCTCTCTTAACTCCCATGCTCTCTCACCCTCCCCTCCCCTACACTCCCTCCCCTCATCTAGGCTCCCTCTCTCTGAAACTTACTCAAGCATCCCTCCCTCACTCTTACCTCCCGTGCTCTATCTCATACACTCCTGCTCTCTCTCACCCGCCCCCTCTCCTCTCTCTCTCTCTTTCTCTCTCACACTCACCAGGGCCTTCCATCTTCGCCGCGAGCGGTGCATGCTCCGTTTGCGGCACTCAGGGGCTTCCATCTTCGCCGCAAGCGGAGCACACTCAGTACGCGGCACACTGGGCTTTCCATCTTCGCCACGAACGGCGCTGGGCCTTCATCTTTGTCATGAATGGAGCGTGTCCCGCAGCACCCGCAGGACGGGATGCACTCTGTTCACGGCATGCCGGGGTCTCCTCTGCTATTTTCTGCGCAGGGGGGGAATTCTGCGCTTCGCAATAGGACAGAATTCCCCCAGGATTAACAAATTTAAGTATTATGACTAATATACATATAACAACATGATTAAATTTAATTAACCACATGAAACGAAAACGAAAATGCAATTAAAATAAAAATTGAAAACTAGCACCAATCACCATCATCAATCACACTACATTCCAGACACATTCATCTCATGACATAACCAACTCCCAATCTGCAATAAAATATTAAAAACCCCTCTCCCGTGCAAGAGTATCAATGATGTCTTCAATTGTAGTCTTCTTTAATTTAAAACTGCCATTGTCTTCACTGAGATGATGTTACAATCTTCACTGGGATACTGAAACTAACTACCACTTTTCAAAGGAGTATTGAAGCAAACTCCCAAGAATTCTTTGTTTCACCTTAAACAAGGCTTCATCAGGGGAAGTAACTCAGTCTATAACAGTTGCAAAATAAGTAGCTATTCAAACTAATAGGTCTGTGATAAAAACACTTAATCTAATTATTGCAACCTATGTCATATTGTAACGATTCTGTCTAAACTATTTACATCCCATTCAGTGAAAGCTACTACTATCTGGCTTCAGCACCATCTCACAGCCATCTTCTCATATTTAATAATAGAATTCTACAAACATTAAAGCTGGAAAAAACACACTAAAACAATAATGATACACAAAAACAAAATTCTACCAAATATAATGTACCAACATTATTTTTTTTATACTGACATTTGATCTGAGGTATCACATCGGTTTACATTCAGGTACTGTAGATATTTCCCTATCCCCAGAGGGCTTACAATCTAAGTTTTGTACCTGAGGCAATGGAAGGTAAAGTGACTTGCCCAAGGTCACAAAGAACGACAGTAGGACTCAAACCCTGGTCTCCTGGTTCATAGCCCACTGCTCTAACCACTAACCTCCTGCACAGAAAACTTAAAGCGGAGCCTACTTTTCATCCCTTGTTCTTGCCAAGATGACTTGCTCAAAATGCTGTAATAATGTCAATGGTCTGACGTATCTTGACGTAGTGCTCCTTTAAATACACTCCTCACTACTCTATCAATCATGAAATGTCAATCACTCTTAACCTCACAGAAAAACAGCCATTCAATTTGGTTGTTTAAACTATTAGGACTCTCTGTATGCCAAGAAAAATAAACCACTGTTCCAAGCGAAACAGTTTGACAGAAATATCACCATCATTATTCAAATGAATCTGATGGATGACAAAAATTCCCAAATCTTCAATGGAATGGGATTTCTGTAACCAATGAGTAACTAAGGGAGCATTTTCTTTCTTGGATCTAATGTAACTTTTGTGTTTGATTCTCAATTTGATCATTCTTTTAGTCTGGCCGATGTATACAAGAATGCATGGACACTCAATAGCATAAACAACTCCCTTAGTTTCAGGCCGATACAGTAAAAACCGCAGGAGAGCCGGTGCTCCGAGGTTGAGCACCTACTCTCCCGACACGCACCCAGGCCACTCTCTTGGGCGTGCGATCGAGTATTTAATTGAGGGCCCCACCATAAAAGGAGGCGCTAGGGACACTAGCGCGTCCCTAGCGCCTCCTTTTTGACAGAAGTCCCACAGCTAATTTGACTATAGTCACTCTCCCTCACTTGATGGCATTGTACAAACTGTGTTCTCAAATTCTGAAGTTTCCTTACTGCAAAAATAGGTGCCTTTCTGAAAGATTTCAAAGATGCCAACATGGGCCAATGATGTAAAATGATGTTTTGTTTTTTTTATTTATCAATTTTATCAGAAACATAGGTCAAACATAGAAATTACAAGCAGTGCTCAAACAATTAACTCCCAATCTCTCCATCCCTCCTTCCCTCCCATTGCACCTGAACAGTGGCATCTGTTACAAGGGATGCAAGTCTTCTTCCCACTCCGAGGCTATTGTCCAATACTGGTTAAAGCATTGCTAAAATGTCATTGCAGGCTTTGGTTGACAAAACATAAGAGAGTCTCTCCATAAAGCCATAAATTTAGCATAGGATTTGGAAGAGTCTGGTGCCTTAGATCTGCAAGCTGTCAAATGTTGAAAAGTTGCTAGCTTCTGCAGTTTAATTCTCCAATAAGTGAGTGACGGCACCTCTTATTTCATCCAGTAGGCTAATATTGATTGTTTCATCAATAAAAAAGCTTTTTGTAAAAATTGCTTTTGCTTGGTCTTTTAACGCACATTCCATGCCCTTTGTTGTACCAAATAGGCAGACCTTAGGGAACCTTGCATTTTAGGATCCTTCCTAAAAAGCCAAGAATCCTCTGCCAGCGTCTCTTAATTTGTGGACATTCCCAAAAATCATGATACAGCATACCTGGGGTTTGTTTACATTTCAAACACAAATTGGAATTTACCAATTTTGCTTTATAAGCCTAAGTAATAGGGACATAATTCCTCCGCAAAAACTTGTACTGTGTCTCAAGTAAAATCATATTTTCAGAAATGCCTATTATAGTACTAAAACATCTTTTTAATATCCCAGGGGAAATGGGGTGCTCTAGCTCTTTATTCCATGAGTTGTCCACTAACTGCCAGGCATTAGAACAATCCAATATTTTTTAAGAGCTTAAGTTAGAGATGCCATAGATAATTTCCTCCCCGGGGGAGTAACAAAGAATCCATCTAGAACATGGAGGTGGGTTCTAGATCACTTGAAAAAAAAAATCAGTCTCAGTAAAGTGTCTAATTTGAAGATATAAGTAAAACTCTTTGTATGAAAAATTATACTCATTCCATAAATCAGCAAAACTCCAAATTTCTTCACCAGTTTTACTTAAGTACCGCTTAAGTGTTACTAAACCCTTCCTTGCCCAATTCTGTAGAATCTTGTTTTCAAAACCTGGAGGGAATCTAGGATGACCCACTATGGCAAGAGCTGGAGAAACTTCCCAAGATATCCCCAGTTTTTGACACTCTTCCATGCATGCCGAAGAGAGGTCACCATGGGATTGTTTTGAATGTATCCAGGCAGTAGACTATTTGGAACATAAAACAAGTTGCCCAAATTTAATGGATGGCACCAGCTTTGCAAAAAGGATGTGGGGGAGAACATCTCATACCCGTACAGCCAATCAAAAACATTTCTCAGTAAAGTAGCTAGGTTGTATTGTGATAAATTTGGACATGCCTTGCCCCCTGCCTCCCAAGATAACTGAAGTTGCCTGAGAGGTAAGAAGGCTTTTTTATTCCACAAAAACCATTGTAAGGCCTTATCCAGCTCTGCCCAAGGCTGCTTCTTTACTCATATAGGGACCATTTGTAATACATATAGCCAGCAAGGGAGCTCCATCATTTTGAATAATTGAATGCAGCTGCTTAAAGGAAGGGGTACTGTAGCCCACTCTGCTACTTTATCCTTAGACTTTGTCAGCAAGGGGACAATATTATCGTTATACGGACGTGAGATATCCACAGGAATTTTTATCCCTAAATACTTCATTTCTTTGGTCACCCAATGTAAAGGAAACTCAGTTGGCCATTGCAACTTCAACAAGTCTAAAACATCCAAAGCTTCAGATTTATCTAAATTGATTTTTAGCCCAGAGAATTTGCCAAACTGGTTTTGCAGTGCCATAACTCGGGGTAAGGAAAATATGGGGTCTGTTACAAATACTAATACACCATCAGCGAATGCCGCTATCTTGAAAGTGATTTCTCCCAGTTTCAATCTGCCAATATCTGGGGAATCCGTGATTTTACGCAAAAGGGGGTCTAATGTTAAAATATATAGTAAGGGAGAAAGAGGACATGCATGCCTTGAACCTCTATAGAACTGAAATTCCTTGGATATACTCCCATTAGCTAATATGATGGAGCACAGTTCACTATACAAATGCGAAATCGATCGTACTATATCCCCAGCAAACCCATATCTTTGTAAAACTGAAAACAGATACCTTCAAACCCCCCTGTCAAACGCTTTTTTCGCGACAAAGCCCACCACCAAAGCTGGTATTCCCTGAAATTTGCAATAATTCATTGCTGTCCAAAGACGGGCAATATGCTTGCCTGCAAATCTCCCTTTCATAAACCCAACCTGGTGCTGGGAGATGAGCATTGGCAAAACCTGGTTTAACAGAGTGGCCTCGATTTTGGCAAACAATTTCAGGTCTACGCTTAATAGAGAAATGGGTCTATAGGAAGAAGCTAATGCAGGGTTTTACCCTCTCTTGGGTAATACTGTAATATAAGCCCTCTTTGCATCCTGCGGGAATGTTCTTTTTGCCAAAGCCTCGGTATAATATACTTGTAAGACTGGGCTCACCTCCACACATAGCAGTTTGTAAAATTCCGTGTTGAACTCATTGGGGCCAGGAGTTTTTGTGGTGGGCATGACTTAATGTTTTCAATTATTTCAACATTAATGATTGGCCTAAACAAAAGGGCCAACTATCGTTCCGTCACCTTCGAGAGATGCAACACCTGAAAAAAAACTGTTCCTCTTCCTCCAAGGCCCCAGGCGTGGTCTCCTCTTTATACTTATTTTTATAGAAAGCTCTCAGGATTTTACATTTCTCCTCCACAGAGGATTGTTTAACACCATCATCATTTAGTAAAGCCTCAATAAAATTACAGCTTTGTTTTGATTTTACCATATTTGCTAAAAGCTTATCCGATTTGTTACCAAATCTATATAGTTATGAGAGGATTAAAGCAGGAACCTTGTGGCCCATTGGTGTACGAGACAGTTTAAATGGTACAGAGTTTCTCTCTCTGTTTATTGGCGGGGGTAGGGTTAGCAATATATTGGGCTTTTATCTTCTGATGATCTCTTTCCAATTCTACGATTTGGCGCGATAGCAACTTATTTCTCCTAATGGTGAAAACTCCAATATCTCCTCTGATCACTGCTTTCCCTGCCTCCCAGTACAATACCGGGTTTGATTTATGGTCTGAATTGTACTCCTCATACTCTTTCCACTTAGTTCGCAGATAAGCCTGGAATTTAATATCGCCAGTTAAATAGGAGGGAAATTTCCACCTGCGCTGTCCCATCTGAGCGGCTCCCCATTTAATATCCACCTAAATCATGGAATGGTCCGAAAACTCAGATGTGATGTTCAGCCCTGTGAACCTGAGGAAACATCTCTGAGGAGATAAGAATATAATCTATGCGAGACATAGTGTCATGAACCCGTGAGATGTGTGTGTAGTCTCTCTCTCCTCTGGATGCAAAACTCTCCAAGCATCTAGCAAACCCAGTTGACAACACAGGTAAGAAATACCCAAACTAGGGAGAAAGGAAGGGTATTACTACTGCAGATTTCCTATCCACTTGGGGGTCTACTACATTGTTGAAATCTCCCATCACTAAGACCTTTCCCATAGCATTAGTGGCCAAGGCTCGCATAACCTCTTGGAAAAAACTGTGTGAATAAGTATTTGGCACATACAAACTACATATAGTTACTTCCTTTCCATATAATTTCCCCATTACTATAACAAAGCGCCCAGCTGTATCTTTAAATATATTAAGATGGGCAAAGGCTACTCCTTTTGCCACCAAAATTGCTACTCCTCCTTTTCTATGAAAAGCAGAGGAATAATATACTTGTCCCACCCATTCCCTTTTTAATTTACTATGCTCTAAGTCATTGAGATGTGTTTCTTGTATACAGGCTATTTGAGCCTTGTGTTGTCTAAGAGAAGCTAGCATTTTAGTGCGCTTCACTGGGGATCCCAATCCTGCTATTTTCCAGGACAGGACTTGTAGCTGATCAGCCATATTTTATCCAGAAAAAAACTCTCTGGAAAATATGCCAAAGTAAATTGTCACAACTCCTCCTGGTTCCCCCCCCCCCCCCCCCCCCAGCCTACAGAACCAATAAGTATTTGGCTCACCATGCACGTTTGGGCCTCTTGAGGAATTCTTATTAGTTTAGCCTGGCTCACAACTCTGGACATAGGAGGCTTACTAAAGTTAAAGCAAAGCGTACCCTCGAAAGATAGCGGAACACATTTCCAAATTCCTCTCCCATGCATCCTTGATTTAAATAACCCTAGATTCGGGGTCAGAGTGCAGTTAAAACAGCAAGTTCCCATATTCCCACAACCCTTCTCTCTCCCCCCCCCCCCCCCCAGTATCCCCAAATCGTGTATACAAAACACCCCCCCCACAGGAGTTGATATAGAGACCACATTTGCACCTGTACCGGTGTTCCCCCTCACCAAAACATGGTATTCTACTGTGGCATTTAAACAATAACTGTTCTTAAACATGAAAAATACTACCGGCTCAAATGAATCCAACTATTCCATCAACATCTTTCCCTTCAAAAAGGAACTATTGGGCCCATATTTCACCAGTAAATCTATATTCCAACTCTCATTACTCTGACAGGGACTCCACAAATTGTTTGGCTGCTGGAACTGTATCAAATGCTTTCCATACACCATTCTGTTCCACCCTCAGTTTGACCGGGTATTGTAGATTGAAGTATATGTTTGCTGAAGAGAGCAGTGCAGATAGGGGCAAAGGCTCTTCTGATTTGAGACACTGCAGCCGAGAAGTCCTGAAACAGCATAATCAGCAGGTTTCTTCCGATAAGCTTGCAAGATCATCACTTTATGTGCAAAATTTAAATATTTTGCAATCACCGTATGGGGTTTGCTTGAGCCCTCAATCCATGCTCCCAGTCTATGAGCGCTCTCTATAGAACAGTGCTCCAATAATGTTTCCAATCCCAGTTCCTTAAGCAGCCATTCCTCAAGTAACTTGTGAATTTCACGGTCAGGGAACCCCACAAATATTACATTATTTCCTGCGGGCCTGGTTTTCTAGATCATCTACCTTGGCCTCCAGTACCGTAATCTGCTGCTGTAGCGCCGACTGTGTTTGCAAGGCCTGTGCCTCCATTTCAATCGCGGCCACATGCTGCTGGGTGCCCTCCACCTGATTTTCAATCTTAGCCAGAGTCTCATTTCTTGCCTGGATTTGCTGGGATATCTCAGCAAAGCTCCGCCTAAGGCCCGCACCACCGCCGGAGTCACCTCCTCCACCAAGGAACTGTTCGTGGAGTTCGGGCCCATACTAGGGCTCGGTGGTCCGTCCGCCATTTTGGAGTCCTGCTCACTACATGGCAGCTTTTTCTCGCGCTGTATTTTGGATGCCATCGGGCCACTCTCCCACAGCAGGAAATCCTCAATGCATCTTTGCGAAGCCAGTAGGAGGGAAAGCAGCCCCTCTGTTGCCAAATTCTGGGTAAATGCAATGTTTTCTGAGGGGAACACCGGGAGCAAGCAGGACTCTCATCCTACTCAACCATCGGATCACGTGGTCTCCTAAAATGATGTTTTTAATGTGAGTAGTCTTCGAAGAGCATGGAATAGAGCACACTGTGAATAAGGGACTCCTTATTTTTAATTAATAAATTATCCCTGTTGGCATAAAGATCTCTTATATGCTTTTTTCACAACAGATTTAATATAGCCTCTGGCTAAAAATCTATCCATAAGACCCTGAGCTTGTACTTTATATTCGGCCGTAGTAGAACATAACCTATGAAATTGTAACTGACCCACAGGGAGTTAGCTTCAATAATCCTTTGAAAAGTTTTAGTTGGTTTCAATAACCCAGTGAAGATTGTAACATTATTATCTTAGCGACGGCAATGGCAGTTTTAAATTAATGAGGGCTATAATTGAAGACTTCATTGATACTCTTGCACGGTAGTGGAGTTTTAATATTTTATTGCAGATTGGGAGTTGGTTATGTCATGAGATGAATGTGTGTGGAATGTAGTGTGATGGTGATTGGTGCTAGTTTTTTCAATTTTTATTTTAATTGTATTTTCATTTCCTGTAGTTAATTATATTTAATCATGTTGATATATGTATATTAGTCATATAATACTTACATTTGATAAGATAATTGTGAATTTTTGTATTTATAATTTGACTCTTGGTTTAGTAGCAGTATTAGTAAAGCTTTTCTTCTCTGTCTCCATCTACTGACAAGGAGACAAAACCCAGGAGTCTGGACTGATCTGTGGTATTCTAAGAATGAAAATTAGCAGTGAAGAACCAATTTTCCTTTCTCTTGTTGTGTATATGAGGGCATCTGTACCCTGTGCTTTCCTGTATATCCCCTGTTCTTTTCTCTTGCTGTGTATATGAGGGAGTCTGCACCCTCCTGTATATCCCCTGTTCTTTTCTCTTGCTGTGTCTGTGAGGGAGTCTGCGCTCTATGCTCTCCTATATATCTGTTCTTTGTCAACAAGCAGCCATGAATTAGCCATTATATGTGTGTGCTGTCATCGGGCGCTGATAGCTCTGAGTTCAGTAAAGAATTTACTGAGCATGTGTAGGAATTTCTGCCCCCACTGTGTTGTCTTGTACATCCCTTTTTCTCTTGTGCTGTATCAGGCCGATACAGTACAATGCGCTCCAGCGGAGTGCACTGTTAACCCGCGATTGGATGTGCATTTTCGACGCGCTAGCGTTACCCCTTATTCAGTAAGGGGTCGAAAACGCGAGTCCAACCCCCCTGAACCTAATAGCTCCCGCAACATGCAAATGCATCTTGATGGCCCTATTAGGTATTCCCGCGCGATTCAGAAAGGAAAATGTGCAGCCAAGCCGCAAAGGTAGGTGCTAACTTCTCTGGGCACTGGGAAAGTGCACAGAAAAGCAGTAAAGACTGCTTTTCTGTGCACCCTCCGACTTAATATCATGGTGATATTAAGTTGGAGGTCCCGAAAGTTACAAAAAGCTAAAAATAAATACATAAATAAATACAAATTTGAAGTCGGCTTGCAGGTTGAAAACCGGACGCTCAATTTTGCCGGCGTCTGGTTTCTGAACCCATGGCTGTCAGGTTTGAGAACAGACGCCGGCAAAATTGAGCGTCGGCTGTCAAACCCGCTGACAGCCGCCGCTCCTGTCCAAAAAGAGGCGCTAGGGACGCGCTAGTGTCCCTAGCGCCTCTTTTTACCGCCGGCCTTAATTTGAATACTGAATCGCGCGCACAGGAGAGCGGGCGTTTGCCCGCTCTCCCGTGGACTTTACTGTATCGGCCCGTATGTAAGAGAGACTGCTCTCTCCTGTATATCCTCTCATTTTCTTATGCTATGTGTTTGTGTGAACCTTGCTTTTCATTCTTCTATATATGTATATATCCCATGTTATTTTATTTCATCAGATGTTCTCCCCCACGATGCATTGTGATTCAAAGGGAAGCCCCTCCCCAGAGAAGATGGATCCTGAGAAGGAAGGAAAATTGATGGTGAAGGAAAAAGTTTTTGAGGGGTCTTTAGCATCTCTATATGATCAGCCACGACATATCCAATGTGCAACTCACTTTCCCATCCCACAGGTGTGTAACCAGCAAGATACAAATGGGTTACATGATAAATGGAGAAGTAAAAATGTTGATAGGATGAAGAAATATGGAGGGAGGGAGAGAGGTATTGGATCTGTGAGATAGCCGAGAAAGATAGTGACATGGATGAGAGGTGAGAAGGAAGGGAGTAAGCGATATTGATGAAACTGTGTATTTGTAGGATGGGAGTAAGAAGAGATGAATGGGGAGAGAGACTGTGACTGGTGAGGTGAGAGTGAGTGATATTGATGGAACTGTCAGAGGTGAGAGAGAGTAAGATGAATGTGAAAACACATTGGTGAGATGTAAAGAAATGAGCGGCAATGATGGGACTAAAAGGGGATGTATGAGAAGAGGCATGATTGAGACAGATGAGATGGAAGAAGGTGAGCGATGATGGGACTGTGTAAAGGGGGAGGGATATAGTTTAACGGGGGAGAGTCAACATGTGTTTTGCAAAGGAAAGTTTTGCTTTACCAATTGACAAGATTTTTTTTGAAGACGTAAATAAACATGAGGACAAAGGTGAGCGATTGACATAGTGTGTATGGATTTTCAGAAGATATTTGACAAAGTCCCTCATGAGAGATGCCATAAAGGTCCATATTCAGACACAGCCAGCTAAGTAAGTTAGCCGGGTAAGACTTATCTGGCTAACTTAAGCAGCATATTTAGTTTTGTGGCCATGCCACTGAATGTACCTGGATAAGTCCAAAGTTAGCTGGATAAGTAGCTCCTCCCTGTTACACCCCCAGAATGCCTCTTTTTTTTTTTTAATCCGGCTAGATTTTAGCCGGATAAGAGGCTAAATATATCAAAACTTGCCATTTCCATCTAAATGGATTTTGAAATATCTGCCTCCTCAGGAAATTGGGAGGTCATGGGATTGGAAGCAGTGTCCTACTGTGGATTGGTAACTGGATAAAAGACAGGAAACAGGGTAAGACTAAATGGTCAGTTTTCCAAATGGAGAAAAGTCATTAGTGGGGTGCCCCAAGAGTCTGTATTGGGATCTGTACTATTTAGCATATTATATAAATGATATGGAGAAAGGAACGATGAGTGAGGTGAGTAAATTTGCAAATGACATAAAATTGTTTGAAGTTAAATCAGCAGTGGATTGTGAGGAACTGCAGAAGGATCCTGTGAGACTGGGCTTTTAAATGACAGATGTAATTTAATGTGGTCAAGTGCAAAATAATGCACGGAGGGAAAAATAATCCCAACTATATAGGTACATGATATTAGGTTCTGTGTGCTAAGTCACCCCCCAGGAAAAGGATGAGTCCATTTGGACCGGACTTTGAAATCTTCAGCTCAGTATGTGCTGGTGGTCAAAAAGGCAAATAGAATGTTAGGAATTATTTAGAAAAGAATAGAGAGCAAAATTGAGAATATCATAATGCCTTTGTATAGATCCAGGGTGTGACCACATCTTGAGTACTGTGTGCAGTTCTGGTCTGCCTCGTTTAAAAAAAAGACATAGTGGACATAGAAAAGATAGAGAAAAATGATAAAGGGGGTGGAAAAGCTCCCTTATGGAGAAAGGCAAACAGTTTAGGGTTTTTTTAATTGGGAAAGACATGGGAGTGGAAGAGTAGCTTAGTGGATAGAGTAGTGAGCTGTGAACAAGGAAGCCAGGGTTCAAATCTTGGTGCTGCTCCTTATGACCTTGGGCAAGTCACTTTGCTTTCCATTGCCTAAGGTGCAAACTTAGGCCTGGATTTATCAAAATGAACTAAATATCGTCTGCGATAGAAAAAGGGGCGTGTTTTATGGTAATATGTAGTTTATCATAATTTGCGCTAATAACTATGCGAAGAGCTAAGTTACCACAAATTGTGATAACTTTTTCGCACTTTGAGATAAGTGCCAGAATGTGGTATTTCCTACATAAAACCACTGGGGGGGACCATGTTTACTCTCATGGTCACTGAGGAAAGAGAGCGAGACTAGCCATAGCACCCTCACCCTAGATAGGTATTTATATCTCTAAGGGAGGCCCACCTAGTAACTTGGTGAGGTTTAGGTATTAGTGTAGGGGTTAGGGGCCACTTTGACATTCAAAATGAGATGCACGAACAGAACAGTGCTCTCTTGTGAAGATTTGATGACCCTCAGAGTGAGGAAACTCACTCAAAGATGATATTTGTGCAGTGTTCTCTCAACCTAGCTTGATGAACTCTCTACCTTGGTAACATCAAGCTAGGTTGAAAGAACATTGCACAAATCTCATCTTTCCCTGTACGTACCAGGATCAGTCCGGACTGTGGGTTATGTCCCCAGTCCAGCAGATGGAGTCAGACAAGAACTTCAGAGGGAGGTGCCACATAAGCCCGCACCCCCTCTATGCCTCTTCAGTATCTTTCTGACTCCAGCAGATGATGAGCAGGGGACCATCAGTTCCCCAGTGCATTGGCTTAGTGCAGTAATTCTTCTTTTACTTTTGCCTTTGTTCACTTTACTTGTGAGGGATCAATTTGCTTATTTAAAAAAAAACAAAAAACAAAACAGGACAAGTTTAACTTAGGGAGAGGCACGGTTACCTGGCTCTCTTAGGGGCACTTGCGGACAGGCCTGCGCTTCCTCTCATTCTCTGCCTGGCTTGTCTTTCTTCTTCCTACCTCCTTTGGTTCAGTTGGTGGAGTAAGTGCTTGTTTTTTGCTTGTCTTTCAGCCTCCTTCAGGGAATAGCGCTGCACCGCTGGGGTGCATGTTGGAGGCTCCAACCTCTCCCCTCCCTCCTCCTTTGGACGCTTCCCGACCTGCGGCCCTGCGACGTCACATTCCCCGGGGCCGCCGCCAGCCGGGAGGTCCCATTCCCCGGCCAGCATTCTTAGTCGGAGGGGGGTTAGCAGAGTTGGATCATCTTAGGCGCTCGCGGCGCCACCGGCCTACAAGTTCCCGTGCTCCCCTCTCCCCCCCCCCCTCCACGCGGCATGCTGCGAGCCTCGGCATGTGGGCATCTTGGGGGCCGGCTTTCAAGAGAGGAACTTTGCTCCGGCTGCCTCCCCAGCGGGGAGGGCAGCTCGTGGCAGGGGGATGGCCCAGGAGCGCGATCTCAGGACCACAGCGGGGGACAGCGTCCGGCCCCGTTCCCGCGGAGCATGGGAACAGCGGCCATTTTGCGGCAGGACCCGGCTGACTCAGGCGCCTCTGAGGATGACGCGGAGCCCTCCTTTTCGGTTCTGCCACCGGTTTTGGAGTCCATGCAGCCTTCGTACAAGTTGCCCCAGTCGGGGGAGTCCTTGCCTAGACCTCCCACGGGCCCACCAGCCTTTTCACCGGAATTCATTGTTCTGATGCATAATGCATTTTTGGGCCGGATGTCACAGCCCCTGGATCTTCTCACCCCCCCCCAAGCTGGTACGCACAGACCCTCTCCCTGGGGGTGATCTACCCCAGGAATTAGCTCATCGGGGGGGGGGACCATCTCAGGACACCCCGGGTTTGTCCAGAAGGTACCTCTTTACGCAAGGGGGGGATCCTGTTGCGGATCCGGCTGCGGATGACCCCTCCCTGTTGGCTGCCCAGATGGAAGGGGACAACCCCCGGGTCCTCAGCATTTTCCAAAAGGACGAGCTGGATGACTTGATCCCATATATCCTGCAGGAGCTGGACATTGATGCCCCTCCTGATCCTCCAGGGCTCGAGCCCACGGCAAAGAAGGGGTACCCCGTGTTGGCGGGATTCAGGCCACCCACGAGGGCTTTTCCTACCCATCCCACGTTCCTGCAATTGGTCTCTAGGGAATGGGATGCACCCGAGGCTACACTCAAGGTTAGCAGGACCATGGAGAAGCTATATCCGCTACCCGAGGATTTCCTCGAGCTCCTCAAAGTCCTGACTGTCGATTCAGCAGTTTTGGCGGTCACCAAACGCACCACCATCCCAGTTATGGGGGGCACAGCGCTGAAGGACCTCCAGGTCCGGAAACTAGAGGTGTACCTCAAGAGAGTCTTCGAGGTGTCTGCGCTGGGAGTGTGGGCAGCCATCTGCAGCTCGCTGGCACAAAGAGCAGGTCTCCGCTGGGTGCAACAGCTTCTCACTTCACAGGACCTGCCTCCAGATGAGATGAGCCAGGCAGATAGGTTGGAGGCCGTGATTGCCTACGGAGCGGACGCCTTGAATGATCTGCTCCAAGTCCTCGCCAGGTTGATGGTGGCGGCGGTCTCGGCTTGTCGTCGTCTTCTTTGGCTCCGGAACTGGTCGGCGGATTCCTCCTCCAAGACTCGACTGGGATCACTCCCGTTTAAGGGCAAGTTTCTCTTCAGTGAAGATCTAGATCAGATCATCAGGTCCCTTGGAGGAAATGCTGTGCATAGGCTTCCAGAAGATCATCCACGGTCCACGAGATCCTTCAGGTCATCTAGAAATCGTTTCCGCAATCAATGCCGTTTTCGTACCACGAGACAACAGACCCTTCGGACTCCAGCTTCCTACTCACATTCTTGCAACCGGCCCTTTCGAGGGCGCAGACCCGGCAATGCAGGACTATCTCATGGCGCGTCCTCCAAGCCCCCTCAATGATGCCAGGCCGACCCCCCCCCCCCCAGAGTAGGGGGCCGGATTTCTCTTCTACGAGGAATGGGTCCGGATCACATCGGATCAGTGGGTCCTAGATATTCTAAAACACGGTTACGCATTGGATTTTGTACGGTCTCCAAGAGACAAGTTTCTCTTCTCCCCCTGCGGGTCACTTCAAAAGCAGATCACAGTTCATCAGACGTTGGACCGGCTACTCGTGCTGGGGGCAATTGTCCCAGTGCCCCTCCCAGAAGTGGGCCAGGGTCACTATTCCATCTACTTCGTAGTACCCAAAAAGGAGGGCAATTTCCGCCCAATACTGGATCTCAAGTTGGTAAACAAAACCCTCAAGGTACCGCGTTTCAGGATGGAGACCCTACGCTCAGTAATAGCGGCAGTACATCGCGGGGAATTCCTGGCCTCCCTGGACCTCACGGAGGCGTATCTTCATATTCCAATCCTCAAGGCGCACCAACGTTTTCTCCGGTTCAAGGTCCTAGGGCAGCATTTTCAGTTCCAGGCACTTCATTTTGGTCTGGCGATGGCCCCACGAGTATTCACCAAGGTCATGGTGGTAGTAGCGGCCGCCCTACCTCGGGAGGGTATTTTGGTTCACCCCTACCTGGACGACTGGCTCATTGGAGCGAAATCCTTGAAACAGGGTCATCGGGAGGTCGACAGAGTACTCCAACTTCTCCAGTCGCTAGGGTGGATCATCAACTTCGCCAAGAGCAGACTCACCCCATCTCAGTCATTGGACTTCCTGGGCGCGAGATTCAACACTGCGGAGGGCAAGTTTTCCTACAGTCGGAGCGGGCACAGGCATTGCGGGATCAAATACAGCGTTTCCGGGTTCTCTCTTCACCCACAGCTTGGGATTATCTACAGGTCCTGGAATCCATGGCATCCACTATAGATCTGGTACCCTGGTCCTTCTCGCATTTGCGTCCGCTGCAGAGGGCCTTGCTTTCTCATTGGAAGCCGGTGTTGCGGGATTTCCAGGCGATCCTCCCGATTCCACAGACAGCCGAGGACAGACTCGACTGGTGGCTAGATCCCCTCCACCTGGCTCAGGGGTGTCCTTGGAGACTCCGGACTGGATAGTAGTCACGACAGATGCCAGCCTCTCTGGTTGGGGAGTGGTCTGTCAGTCGAGCTTGCTGCAGGGTCAGTGGACGCAAGAGCAAGCGCGGTGGCCAGTCAACCGCTTGGAAACCAAAGTGGTCCATTTAGCCCTGAAGGAGTTCCTTTCCCTCATTCGCCATCGAGCAGTCAGGATACTCTTGGACAACGCAACCACGGTGGCGTATATAAACCGCCAGGGAGGCACGAGAAGCCGTCACGTCTCCCTGGAAATGGACAAGCTCATGGCATGGGTGGAACTGTGTCTGATTCGACTGGCGGCCTCACACATCGCAGGGGTGGGCAACATCCAGGCAGATTTCCTCAGCCGTCAACACCCCGACCCCGGAGAGAGGGAGCTCGGAGGAGGCGATGCACCTGATTGTCCACCGTTGGGGGATCCCCCACGTAGACCTCATGGCGACAGCCCGCAACGCAAATGCCCCTCGCTTCTTCAGTCGCAGAAGAGAACACGGTGCAGAGGGCATCGATGCACTGATGCTGCCATGGCCCCACCATCTCCTCCTCTGTGTTTCCTCCATGGCCTCTAGTGGGCAGGGTTCTATGAAGAATCGAGAACCATCAAGGCACGGTAATTCTGGTGGCTCCGGAGTGGCCTCGCCGCCCATGGTTCGCAGATCTATTCAACCTGGCGGAGGACGGGCCCCTACGTCTCGGGCATCTCCCCCGCCTCCTTTGTCAAGGTCCAATATTTTTCGGCAAGGCAGCTCTCTTCTGTCTTGCGGCTTGGCTTTTGAGAGGCACCAGTTGAGATGACGTGGTTATCTGGAGGCAGTGATTTCGACTCTCCTTCGAGCACGAAAGAAGTCCACCTCCGTTGCCTACGTCTTGGTGCACTGCACACGCTACACAACCGGGACACACGTCTGTGTCCCAGATTCTCTCCTTCCTACAGGCTGGTCTGGAAAAGGGTTTGGCTTACAACTCTCTCCGGGTACAGGTTGCAGCCTTAGGAGCCTTACTTCGCCGAGGAGAGGAAATTCCTCTCTCTTCTCACCCGGATGTTCGTTTCCTTAAGGGAGCAAAGCATTTGAAGCCACCATTCCAAGCTCCTTGCCCCCTCTTGGAGCCTCAGCCTGGTGCTACGGATTCTTGGCGGAGCTCCCTTCGAGCCTCTACGGAGCGCTACTCTCAAGGACTTTACTCTCAAGACGGTTTTTCTGGTAGCCATTTGTTCGGCCCACCGGGTCTCTGAGTTACAGGCATTATCCTGCTGGGAACCGTATCTTTGATTCACTGACTCGAGGGTCACTTTGCGTACAATACCCTCTTTTCTACCCAAGGTGGTCTCTACTTTTCATCTGAATCAGACGGTGGAACTGCCTTCTTTCTCATCGGTTGACTCTCGGGACCTACGCAAGCTTGATGTTAAGTGCTGCTTGATGCGTTACCTGGAGGTTACCAACGACTTTCGGCTTTCGGATCACCTATTTGTCCTCTGGTCCGGACCGAAGAAGGGGCACCTGGCCTCTAAGACGACGATCGCTCGCTGGCTGAAGGAGGCCATTGCGGCAGCGTACATTGGCGCGGGGAAGAAACCCCCGATGGGGGTCAGGGCTCATTCCCTTCGCGCCCAGGCAACATCCTGGGTGGAGAGTCGTTCGGTCTCATCGAAGGAAATCTGCAGGGCGGCCACCTGGAAGTCGCTGCATACTTTTGCTTGACACTACCGTCTGGATGTTCAGTCATCCACCTTTGGTTCGTTTGGCGACAGGGTCATTCGAGCAGGGCTAGCTACGGCCCACCCTCAGTAGGGAAGCTTTGGTACATCCCACAGTCTGGACTGATCCCGGTAAGTACAGGGAAAAGAAAATTATTCCTTATCTGCTAATTTTCATTCCTGTAGTACCATGGATCAGTCCAGGTGCCCTCCCTCAGACTGGTTGGGGTTTCTCAGGGGTTTTACTGCTCGATTTTCTTTCGTCTTTGACCCTCTTGGGTGGAGTAGTTCTATCCTTCTGTGGAGCTGTTTCTTACAGTACTGTTGGCAAGTTGCCGTTAGACATCAGTTTGTTTACGCTTACAGTTTTCAGGTTTTAGTGTTATGATAAGATAGTTTACTTGATCCCTCTGTTTTTCTCTTTCTATGGCTTTGATAGTCTATTTACTGAAGAGGCATAGAGGGGGTGTGGGCTTATGTGGCACCTCCCTCTGAAGTTCTTGTCTGACTCCATCTGCTGTACTGGGGCCATAACCCACCGTCTGGACTGATCCATGGTACTACAGGAACGAAAATTAGCAGGTAAAGAATAATTTTCTTTTGAGTGAGTTTCCTCACTCTGGGGGTCATCAAATCTTCACAAGAAAGCACTGTTCTGTTTGTACATCTCACTTTGAATATCAAAGTGGCCCCTAACCCCTACACTAATACCTAAACCTCACCTCGAGTTACTAGGTGGGCCTCCCATAGAGATATAAATACCTATCTAGGGTGAGGGCATTATGGCTAGTCTGTCTCTCTCTCTCTCTCTGGACCTTCCTGATGCTCTGGGAGCCTCAAAAGTACTAACGCAGGCATTGGAGAATACATCGCACACTGCGATCAAGCCTTAACGCAAGCTATCGCATGGCTTAACGCTATTGAAAAAGGTGTAGCTAAAATCGGAGTTAAAACCATGCGATAGGGCTTCGCAAAATGGTAGACCCAGCCCACTCTCGCCCCTAACTCCTCTTCTTTTTCGGATTTGCATTGCACCATACGATATGGTGCTATCGCATGCATTAATGGGGCTTTTGGCACGCGAGAAGCCCTTAACGCATACAAAAACGCCTTAGCGCATTTGGATAAATGACCCCCTTAGATTGTAAGCCCTCTGAGGACAGAGAAATACCTACACTACCTGTAGTGTAATCTGTTTTGAAGTGTCTGAAGAATGGGAAATAAATCAAATAAGATATGATTGAAATTTATAAAATCGTGAGTGGGTCCTTTCAAACACCTGGACTAGGACACACTCCATGAAACTAGCAACTGGCAGATTTAAAACAAATCGTAGGAAGTATTTTTTCACTCTGTGCACAATCAAGCTATGGGATCTGTCGCTGTAGGACGCAGTCAAGGCAACTAGCATAGTGGGTTTCAAAAGAAGATTGGACAAGCTCCTGAAAGAAAAGATCATATATAGTTATTAACCCGGGAGTCTTGGGAGAGAGCCAGCACTTATCCTCTGGGTGTGAGATACAAGAAATAGATCAACTTCTGGAGATCTGATGGATAATTTTGACTTGGACTGCTATTGTTGAGAGAGAATGCTGGGCTTGATGGACCTTGGTCTGACCCACATGGCACTTATGATCTTATGAGACATTGAAATGGGTGAGATGGAAGAAGACAAGCTTTGTTGAAGGGACTGGAAGAGGGCAGAGGGAGTGAGATGAATGGGAAGAGAGACATTGATATTGTGCAAGATAGGAATGAGAGAGACTGTCTGCATTTTGTATAATGAAGGAAGTAGATAGAGAGAATAATGAGATGGAAATGTTTTGGCAGTGAATAATAGAAAGGAGAAGTGTTAATGAGACTGGTGAGATGGGGGAAAAGAGATGAGTTAAAGGGAAAGGTGCTGATTGAACTATGAGGTTCAGGGAGAGTGTGAAAAGTGAGGAGGAGAGTGAGGGAAGAGATCTAGACCAATGTTTCCCAATCTTTTCAAGCCCAAGACACACTTATATAAACAAAAATGTTGCATGTTACACTAGCCTTTTCAGAGCAGAGAATGTGGAGAAGACTCATGGCCAAAAGAAGAGCTAGTGATGCACTGAAAACCCCACCAGTCTCTCCCAAATTTTGGGGGAGAGGGAACAGAAACACATGAACCTGTCACAATGGACCAGCTCCTGCTATATACAAGTGCAGAATAAGAGAAGTTTGTGTGGTATAGGCAGCAGGTTTGCTTAGTTACCCTGGCTGCCACATGTGGCTGCTGGAGCTTCTTCACTGCTATTACTCCCAACACTCAGTTAGTTACATCCAGTACTCAGTACACAATTTTCTCGTCTCACTCAGCTAGGGGGATAAGATAAGACAGAGGCAGGAAGGGCTTAAAGGAAGGGGAAGAGGAAGAGGTGCTGTGTGTACTATGTGTGCTGCACAAAGCAGAGACCAACTATCCATGCCCTGCCTGCTGCCCATTAATTCTCACAATTCAGGGCTCATGCTGTAGCTGGGAAGAAGAGTTGTGCATGATTACACACATGCTCAGAAAGAACCTCCTAAAGGTTTTGGAGCTACCGCTGGGTGTCTCTTATTGCTGTGAGATGCTAAGAGCAGAGCCAAGGTGCTGGTCTAGATCTGAGCATCAGGTAGTGATTACCTTTCCGTGGCATAGCTGATCAAATCTGAAGGCATACTGGGAAACACTGGTCCAAACTATAGAAACATTGGAGGGCGAGTGATGTTGATTATGTTGCAAGATGGATAGATTTTATGTGATGGGGAAGAGACGTGTCATTCTCCTAAGTTTTTTTGCTCTTGCACTTCAGGAGGAGTCCTGCAGCCATGAATGTAACCAGCGTCTTGTGGTTCTCTTTGGTGTGGGGAAGCTGCGTGATGATGCCCGACACAGCATTAAGAAAATAACCAAAGATATTCTGAAGGTGTTAAACAGAAAGAGCACAGCAGAGATCGGTTTGTATGGCAGTCTCCAACCTCTTCACATGTTCTTTGGTGCTTTCCTGCTCCTGTTTTAATCCTCTGATTTTTTTTTTCTCCCTTTTTATGTCTCCCATTCCTGATAGCATATCTTGTTGACCCTCATTAACCCCTGAGGGCTAGAGAGCCATCATCTCTAAGAGAATTCTTCTTCTCCTCTGCTCTACAGCCAGCAGGAAACGATCTGTATTTGCAACACTGAACATGAGGCGAAACTTGATTTTTCACAGTGCAGTAACAGTAACACTTGTTCCTTGTATGTACCAGGATCAGTCCAGACCACTGGGTTGTGTCTCCCTTCTAGCAGGTGGAGTCAGAGAAAAAACTGAAAGGCACCCCCTCTTACCCAGGTGTGCCACCTGCGATCCTTCAGTATTTCTCTGACTCCAGCAGATGAGGGTGACAGAATCTGCGGGCCTGATCCATTAAAAAAAAACAACCCAACAAAACAGGAAAGCAAAGCAAGCCAGGAATAGTAAGACCTAGGGAACTTTGCTTTCTACCAGTGGCTAAATGAAGCTTTTAAAAAAAAAAAAAAAAAGCAGTAGTTAGTTTTCTTTCTGGAGGTGACAAGAGTCAGTTCTCCTGAGGCTGCTGTCTTGGTTGAGGTACGGCTGGGGTTAGATACCCCATTAGCCGTTTTCCCGGAGCCGCTTTTTCTGCCGGTGAGTAGGGGGATTAACTGGTGGGCCGATCACTCCCCCTTGCACCCTGAGACGGCATAATTCCTCGGGGGGTCTGCCTGTGCCACGACTGAGGTCCCAGGGGCGTTTTTTCCCCTGGGTGGCTGCGTGTCAGTGTTTTTGGGAAAGAAAAAAAAAGAATAAACTTGTTCTACTGTGCGCGCAGGGACTGAGGTCCCAAGGGCAGCGTCCCTTTTCTTCCAAATTTGTGCTTTTAATGCACATGGCCTTTTTGGAGGCAGAGACTGAATTGCAGGCTGAGGAGCCTCCGCCTGCGAAGGTGATTAGGCTTTCTGGGGGGTCCGATTCCTCCAGAGGCAGGGCAGGCCGTGCGGTTTTGGATCCCTCCGGGACCCTGGCTTCCAATCCACCAGATCCCCCTTCGCTGGACCCTCTCCTCGTGGATATTGGCCGGGATGTTGATGAGCCCACCCCAGTTGAGGGGGATGACCCGAGGGTCCTCAGATTGTTTCAGAGGGAGGAGCTTGATCTGTTAATCCCTCATGTTCTGACTGAGCTCGGTATTGAGGTGCCACAGCCTAGCTCGGAGGCTACTTAGGGGGACCCCGTTCTCTTGGGGCTTCGGGCCCCTCCTAAAGCTTTTCCTTTTCATCCGATGCTACTGGAACTCGTGACCCGAGAATGGGAGGCTCCAGAGGCCAGCCTTCGGGTGGGGCAAGCCATGGAGAAGCTCTACCCATTGCCAGACGAGTCCTTGGCCGTCCTTAAGGTCCCTAACGTGAACGCGGCTGTTTCAGCCATCACTAAGCGGACGACCATTCCGGTAGCAAGGGCTGCCCTCTTAAGGATCTTCAGGATAGGAAGCTGGAGGTCCTTCTTAAGCGGATTTTTGAGGTCTAGGCGCTTTGCGTTAGGGCAGCGGTCTGCAGTGGCCTCATTCAAAGGGCAACTCTTCGTTGGGTGCAGCAGTTGCTCACCATGCAGGAGGTGCCTCCAGTGGAGGCGGAGCAGGCAGATTGCATGGAGGCGGCCTGGGCTTACACAGCGGATACCTTGTATGATGATCTTCGTATGTCTTTGCGCACTATGGCTTTGGCGGTCTCTGCTAGAAGGCTTCTGTGGCTCCGCAACTGGCCGGCCGATGTTTCCTCCAAGGCCCAGCTAGGCAGTCTTCCCTTTAAAGGGAAATTCTTGTTCGGGGATGATCTGGAAGCCCTTATCAAATCCCTTGGGGACAGTAAGGTGTACAAGTTACCAGAGGACAAGCCTAAAACCTCCAGGTCCTTTGGGTTGGCGCGCCCTTGGTACCGGGGACAGCGCAAGTTTCGGCAGCCCAGGGCTCCTGCCTTCACTCCACATCAGCTGTCGACAAGGTCTCAGGCTTGGTCTCATTCCTTTCGCGGCCGCAGGCCTCTCTGCGACGGGGGTCCTCAGGGATCTTCCAGGGTCCAGTCCTCCCAATGAAGGTGTCCTGGCCCACTCCTCTGTTCCTGTGATAGGCAGCCGCCTGTCTCTATTCTTCGAGGAGTGGGTCAAGATTAAGTCAGACCAGTGGGTTCTAAGCATCATTGAACACAGCTACGCTTTGGATTTTGCACGCCCATTGCGGGACCTGTTCTTGATGTTGCCCTGTGGGGCCTGCGCAAAATGGACAGCAGTGCTTCAAACCCTGGGCCGGTTAAAAGCGCTGGGAGCCATTGTCCTGGTCCCGCCGGCGGAATGCAGGACCGGCAGATACTCCATATATTTCGTGCTTCCAAAGAAGGAAGGCTCCTTCCGCTCGATCTTGGATCTGAAGAAGGTGAACAAAGCGCTTCTGGTACCCCATTTTCGCATGGAAACTCTCCACTTAGTCATTGCGGCCGTCCACTCTGGCGAATATTTGAGCTTCTTTAGACCTGACGGAAGCGTATCTTCACATAGGGATCCGCGAACAGTATCGGCGATTTCTCCAGTTCATAATTCTGGGCGAGCATTATCAGTTTCAAGCACTTCTGTTCGGATTGGCGACAGCTCCCAAAGTAATGTTGGTAGTAGCTACGGCCCTCAGACGGGAGAGGATTTTGGTTCATCCCTATCTGGACGATTGGCTCACCTACGCAAAGTCGGAGGAGCATTGCAGGGCAGCGGTTCAATCAGTAGTGGCCCGGCTCCAATCCCTTGGTTGGGTCATCAACTTTGCCAAAAGCCAATTAGTCCTGTCCCAGGTGCTGAACTTCTTGGGTGCTCGGTTTGACACATTGGTCGGCAAGTTTTTCTTACGCAGGAGCGAAACGACAAGTTAACAGCGCAGATCCGGTGGCTGTTGTCTCTACTGCTACCCCGGGTTTGGGATTAGTTATAGGTGCTTGGTTCTATGGGGTCTACTCTAGAATTAGTCCCTTGGGCCTTTGCTTATATGAGACCCTTGCAGAGGGAGTTACTTACTCGTTGGGACCCGAAGTCGGAAGAGTTCCAAATCCGATTGCCACTCTTGGAACCTGCCAGGTCCAGTCTCCATTGGTGGTTGATTCCGGCCCACATGCAGCGCAGAATGGACCTGGAGGAGCCCCAGTGAGTGGTCGTGTCGACAGACGCCAGCCTTTCCGACTGGGGTGCGGTTTGCCAGTCGAGGGCAGCACAGGGCTGTTGGACAGGGCAGCAGGCAAAATGGTCCATAAATCGCTTGGAAACCACGTCAGTACGTCTGGCATTGTGCAGTTTCCTTCCCCTGGTGAGCCATCGATCAGTGAGAGTATTGTCCAACAATATGACATCGGTGGCTTAAATCAATCGTCAGGGGGGAACCAGAAGTCATCCCGTGGCATTGGAAGCCAATCGGGTAATGCTCTGGGTGGAATGCCATCTGGTCCGACTGGCAGCTTCCCACATAGCCGGGGTCTATAATGTTCAGGCGGATTTTCTCAGTCACCAGCATCTCGATCCCAGAGAGTGGGAACTTTCCGAGGAGGCAATGCATCTCCTGACTCGTCGGTGGGGTGTTCCTCGCTTGGACTTGATGGCGACTTAGAGAAATGCGAAGGCGGCTTGGTTCTTCAGTTGCAGGAGGGAACACGGGGTGGAAGGTGTCGACACCTTGGTCCTGCTGTGGCCTTGTGACATTCTACTGTACGTCTTTCCTCCCTGGCCGTTGGTGGGCAAAGTCTTGCAAAGGATAGAGACCTAAACGGGATCAGTCGTTCTCATAGCTCTCAGTGGCCATGGCGGCCGTGGTTTGCATATCTGATCAGCTTAGCGGTGGACTGTCCTCCGGCTCAGTCATCTACCGAATCTTCTTCGGCAAGGTCCAGTCTTTTTCAATCAAGTGGATCGCTTTTGTCTAGCGGCTTGGCTTATGAGAGGCAGCAATTGAGGAAGAAAGGTTATATGGATTCCGTTATTTCCACCCTACTGCAAGCGCGAAAAACGTCTACCCTGCTCATCTATGCTTGAGTCTGGAAGGTTTTCGATTCCTGGTGTAGCGGGTTGAATTTGTCCCTGTGGCACACCTCAATTGTCCATATTCTGGCGTTCTTGCATGAAGGTCTGAAGAAAGGCTTGGCATGCAATTCTTTCAGGATTCAAGTGGTGGCCCTGGGATGTTGGCGGAGGAAGATTGATGGGACATCTCTGGCGGCTCATCTGCCTGAGAGGTGCTAAACATTTGAACCCTCCAGTTCGTCCAGTGTGTCCTTCCTGGAGTTTGAATCTGGTTCTCCGTGGCTTGTGTGGTCTTCCATTTGAGCCTTTGAAACAGGCCACCTTGAAAGATTTGACTCTTAAGACGATTTTCGTGGTGGCTATCACTTCGGCATGGCGCATCTCCGAGCTTCAGGCGTTGTCATGTAGGGAACCTTTTCTCCGGATTTCGGATTCAGGGACAGTGCCCTCCTCTCTACCAAAGGTCGTGTCAGAGTTTCATTTGAATCAGACCATGGAGTTGCCTGCCTTCACGGATTTGGATCGGAGTTCACCTCAGTGTCATGGCTTGCGAAGATTAGATGTGCGGTGGATTCTGCTCCACTGTCTGGAGGTAACCTATCCTTTATCGTTTGATCATCTGTTCATCTTATGGAGTGGTCCTAAAAGAGGACATAATGCAACTAAAGCCACTATTGCCTGATGGTTGAAGGACGCAGTAACTTTGACATATATATGTCTTGGGCGCGCAGTATTGGAAGGTTTAAAAGCGCAGTCAGTTTGATCTCATGTGGCATCTTGAGCGGAGAGTCAGTTTGTTTTGCCACAGGAAATTTGCAGAGCCGCGACTTGGAAATCTTTACACACTTTTGCTAAGCATTACCATTTGAACATCCATGCTCCGGATGGCGACTGTTTTGGTAGTAGTGTTTTTCGAGCGGGATTCATCATCATGCATCACAACATGCTTGGTAACCCCATCCCCATACTAAAATACCACCACCAACCTTTCACATACACACCCAACATCATACACCAACGCAACAACACCTCATCCCAATCATGCTCACACCATTCACACAATTCCTGGGCCTCACCACCATTGCCATTATTCTCTTCAATGCGCAATCCATCACGAAAAAACCCACCATTCTGCATGATATGTTAATTGATGAAAAACCTGATATATGCGCTGTGACTGAAACTTGGCTGAAAGAAACAGATGCAGTTTTACTTAAACAATTACCCAATCACTTATACATTATATACTCATTTCCAAGACCAAAAAAAAAGGAGGAGGGCTGCTGCTCGCTACAAAAAAGGAACTGAAATTAGTACCACAACCTACACAAACTGCTCCAAAATTCGAAATTGGTCTTTTTACGTCCCCTCACATACAAATTTGCCTAGTCTACATTCCCCCTGGCATACTTGAAAAAAATCCCTCACCTATCATTGAATTCATTGCACAAAACATTACAATTGACACCCCAGCTATCATTATGGGTGATTTCAACATGCATGTTGATGCCCTACCAATCTCCCCTGCCTGCGAAACATTCCTCACAACTCTAAAAGCAATGGGATATAGGCAAATCCTATCTAACCCCACCCACAAAGCCGGCCACACCCTTGACTTGATCTTCATCAACGATAGCATCTCTGCAAACAACACTGACTGTACTCCTGTGCCCTGGTCAGATCACCACCTCACCACCACGCCGCACTCTCCCTTCAACCCATCATACCACCCAAACCACACGAATATAAGACCATACATGTTCGTAAACAATGCTCCAAAGATGACCTCACTAATGCCCTCAATAGTGAAATGCACAACCTCGACCTATCAGACGCTAATCGTGCTATCACATCATGGAGCACACTTACCAATAACATTGCCAATGAAATATGCCCACTACGCACTAAGAAATTCAACCACCTCAACTCAACAAAAAAGCCATGGTACACTCCTGAACTAAGAACAATGAAACGCTCCCTCAGGAAATTAGAGAGAGAATGGCGCAACGACCCCTCAATCACACGTCTCAATGCTTATAGAGCATCCCTCTGCAAATACTGTGAGCAAACCCACAACACAAAAAAAGACTACCATGCTAAAAGAATTCATGATTTACAGTTCAACTCAAATGCCCTTTTTGCATATGTAGCTGAAATGACCAAAACCAATACTACTCCCAATAATGACATAGACGCCGGAAATAAAAGTGACGAATTAGCCAAATTCTTCCACGAAAAAATAGCTAAGATCATGACTCGTTTCACAAGCAATAACCTCCCAACTAGAACCATACCTCAAAACCCACTGGCTACATTCAATTCATTTGAACCCACTGCCTCCCTAGAAATTGAAAATACTATTAAGAAAATGAAACCTGCCAAACACCCAAGCGACACCATTCCTACGAAACATCTACTGGCCATCCCAGAAATTATAGCACCTCACATTGCTAACATTGTCAATTGCTCCCTTACCTCGGGTGAAGTCCCATCTGTGCTTAAACAAGCCATCATTAAACCTATACTAAAAAAGCCCAAAGCAGATGCCAATCTCCTAGCCAACTACCGACCTATTTCCAATCTGCCTTTCTTGGCAAAAATTCTGGAAAAAATTGTTAACACACAACTCACTGACCACTTAGAAAAACATAGTATCCTCTCACCTGCACAATTTGGTTTTCGTAAGCACTTAAGCACCGAAACCCTACTTATCTCCCTCACTAATTACATTCTTACTGGACTTGACAAAGGTCATTCATACCTCCTAGCCATGCTTGACATCTCAGCAGCATTTGATACTATTAATCATCATATTCTTATCACCAGACTCAAGGAAATACGCTTAACCGATACCCCCCTACTCTGGTTTGAATCTTATCTACATGGTAGACAATACAAAGTCAACATTGGAAACAATGAATCCCAGCCATATAATATAAACCATGGAGTACCGCAAGGATCTGCCTTGTCTTCCACACTCTTTAATATATATATCCTTCCCCTCTGTCACCTCCTTACCGAACTTGGTCTCATACACTTCATCTATGCTGACGATGTTCAAATCGTCATCCCCATCTCTGACTCACTTAATAATGCCCTTAAGGCATGGGACACAGCCCTTGACTCTATCACCACACTCCTTACAAGCATTAACCTAGCCATTAACCCAGATAAAACGGAACTCATGATCATTTCCCCCCAGAAAGGCAATAACCACAGCCCATCCACACACATGCCTTCCCCCTCAATGACCTTTATGCAAAATGTTAAAAATCTTGGTGTCACAATTGACAACCATCTTAACTTCAAAAAACACATTAATAACACTATAAAAGATGGTTACTTCAAGCTACATACCCTAAAAAAATTAAAACCCCTACTATACCAATGTGATTTCCGCACAATACTGCAATCCCTTATTTTTGCTAAAGTCGACTACTGTAACGCCCTCCTTCTTGGCCTACCCAAGTCCACCATCCTGCCATTGCAAATGTTACAAAACTCAGCAGCGCGCATTCTCACCAATACACATAAATCAGAACATATCACACCTAGTCTCAAAGAACTGCACTGGCTGCCCATTACACAAAGGATTATTTTCAAAACTTTATCGTTGATACATAAGACCCTACACACTGAAGAAATGTCCTGGCTCAACGATGCCCTGCACTTCCACAAGCACACCAGACCACCTAGAATGCAACACGCTGCTACACTACACACACCCTCCCACAAATTATCTCTACTCCATGCAACCAAAATGCGTGCCATGACCATAGCTGGGCCCTCACACTGGAACAGCATGCCCCCTGACCTAAGTCTAGAAGCATGCCCGAAGAAATTTAAACAAAAACTCAAAACATGGCTTTTCATACAAGCTTTTACATAAATTAATCACCAGCCTTTATAATCATTATTATCCTTATCGCATTCTCACTCCCTCTCCATGAATCCCTCATAACTACTCCACGAGACTTAACCTGCCAGTTAATATATTATTGCCTTCAATTTTGGTAGTTCTCTTACATATAACTCTCTTGTATAAGTTAATTTCTACCCTCTATCTTGCTTCCCTCATTCTTTGTATAGAACTGTCATTTATCTCAAGCTGATTGTTATCTCAAGTTTATTGTTATCTGTAAACACTGCTGCGATTACCTGTATCTTGCTTTCCTCATCCCTTGTACAGAACTGTTATTTATCTCAAGTTTAATAGTTATCTGTAAACACTGCTGCTATTGCATAGCGCTGTTGTGAGTTCCTGTTGAATGTAAACTGATGTGATGTTACTAAACGATTATCGGTATATAAAAGCCTCAAATAAATAAATAAATAAGGAGCCCTCACGGAAACCTTTTGTCAGAGTTTCTAGAACTTTGGCACACTGAACATGCCCAGCATGCCACTATCCATGCAGCTACGCGGGGTCCCTCTTCAGTCTCTTTTTTTCTGCGAAGTAGTTGCCTCTCGATGATAGAGCTCTACTATATAGTGCTTCTTCAAAGTGTTTCCCAGTTGTTTCGCGGCTTTTTCTGCACTGGGTCCCTCTTCTCCAGTTAGTGCCCCGTCCAGCGGCATGTAAGGGGTTGTTTTTCCCTTTATTGCGGTCGATTCCCAGCGTATCGCTCCTCTGGCTGCTGGCCATTGACCACATGCCAACTGTTTTTTATGGCGTCTGGTTTTCGACCGTGCCCCCAGATCTGTGGACCATGTCTATTACTGATCTGCATGAGATTTGTATCCTCTGCCTGAGGGCGTTGCATGACGTCCTTGGGTGCCATCTGTGCGTTCATTTGAACCCCAAAGGCCGTTGTGCCTGGCTGGACAAAATGGAAAGCTTTTTGGATCCAAAAAGTCTGATCCATCTACTCCGGCATCGGAGATGTTGACTCCTAGAGGCCGAGGGGAACTGTTAGACACGCCGTCCCTTTCCACTCCCCCAGCAGGCCCGTCTTGAGAGAGAGGAGCTGGAGATATGCCATCTCCGGTGTCGTCGCACTCCAAGACCTCGGGGTCTTCACCTTCCTCTGTGCTGGGGAAAGAGTGGGCTGAGCATGGTGAAAATTTCCGCAAATGTCACTTGTCACCCTCGATGCACGGCTCTGGGACCGATGTGGCATCAGTGACTGACGTGCTACCACTGAAGCGACCCCATGGGGAATAAGCATCGACTTTTATCAGACCCAGGAGTCCCAGGCATTCCCCACCGATGGCAGTGCTGGGCACCGAGCTTCCTCGAGGCTCCGGTAACGCCTCCTCATCCTCTTCCTCTGTCCGTCCTAACTTCGCTGGACTTTCAGGAGGAGTTTGATCATAGGGTTCAGCTGGCTGTGCTCTGAGACCTGTGGAATATTGAACAGCCACTGGCACCGGTCCTCATGCTGATGCTGGAACCTGTGCCATCTCTCTTGGTGCCCCTGCTAGAGAATCTGGATGTCCTTTTAGGCATCCTTATGACGCAGCTGGTGCCTGGAGGTCCATCGGTTACTCAATGGCCTCTGATGCCCCCTCTGGAACGAAATCAGTCATTGGGTCCTCAGAGGAGGAAGACTTACTGCGGCTGTCTGTGCCCTCAGGGCCACCAGACCTGTGGCCAGAGTTTCCCGATCCCATTCCTGGGCCATCAGGGATCTCTGTGCCTTCAGTGCCCAAACCAAGAGGCTTGGGCAGGGATCATTCACGCCGGCCCCCAGGGGACCTTATTGAGGAAAAGGCCCCATATAACCCCGGGGGGGGGGGGGGGTGATACTCTGAGTCCTCTTCGGAAGTCTCAGGTGATCTTCTTTTGGAACCTTCTTTGCCAGATGAGAGGTGTAGAACTCCCCCGGAGAATCTTTCCTTTGTGGGCTTTGTCTGGGCCATGGCTGAAGCCATCCTATTTCAGCTCTTCATGGAGGAGGTCACCCAACATAAAATGTTGGAGGTCCTCCAGTTTTCTGGACGCTACAAAGCAAGTAGTGGCTGTCCCAGTCCATGATATTTTTAAGGAACTTCTCCTTAGGATCTGGGCACATGCTTTGTCCGTTCCTCCAATTAATCACAAGGCGGATGCCATCTACCCGGTCCAACAGGCATTGGGTTTTGAGAGGCACCATCTCCCTCACTAATCGATTGTGGTGAAGTCCGACCTTAAAAAAGCCAAGTGCTCCCGCACCCAAGCCTCTGCCTCTCCAGGGTGAGATCACTGGACATTGGATGCGATGGAGAAGGTACAGAGAAGGGCTAGCAAAATGATAAGGGGAATGGAAAAACTCCCCTATGAGGAAAGACTAAAGAGGTTAGGACTTTTCAGCTTGGAGAAGAGACTGAGGGGGGATATGATAGAGGTGTTTAAAATCATGAGAGGTCTAGAACGGGTAGATGTGAATCGGTTATTTACTCTTTTGGATAGTAGAAAGACTAGGGGGCACTCCATGAAGTTAGCATGGGGCACATTTAAAACTAATCGGAGAAAGTTCTTTTTTACTCAATGCACAATTAAACTCTGGAATTTGTTGCCAGAGAATGTGATTAGTACAGTTAGTACAGCTGTGTTTAAAAAAAGGATTGGATAAGTTCTTGGAAGAGAAGTCCATTACCTGCTATTAAGTTCACTTAGAGAATAGCCACTGCCATTAGCAATGGTAACATGGAATAGACTTAGTTTTTGGGTACTTGCCAGGTTCTTATGGCCTGGATTGGCCACTATTGGAAACAGGATGCTGGGCTTGATGGACCCTTGGTCTGACCTAGTATGGCATTTTCTTATGTTCTTATGCCCACTCTATCTTGACAAAAATTTCAGAGCAGATTACAATTTAAAACACAACAAAAATTTGACATACATTTCAAACAAGAACATAAATCATAAAAGTAAAATTAATAACCATGAAATCAATAAAACAAATCTGTTTCAATCTCCAAAGGCTTGCCTAAAATAAGCTGCTTCCTAAAATGAATTACTGGGGAAAATATGGCAGATACCCATTCTGGAGAATGTTTTCAAAGGTGATTATTCAGATGAACTGAACCAAATCATGGTGAACCTGGAAGATGTAGTAGGCCAGACTGACATTCAGAAGAGTAGCAAATCACCTGGACTAGATAGTATACACCCCAGGGTTCTGAAAGAACTAAGAAATGAAATTTCAAACATATACTAGTAATTTGTAACCTATCATTAAAATTGTCCATTGTACCCGAAGACAGGAGAGTGGCCAATGTAAACCCAATATTCTAAAAAGGACTCCAGGGAGATCCAGGAACAATCGTTGAAACGGTTCTAAAGATCAAAGAACATATAGATAGACATGGTTTAATGAGACACAACCAGCATGCATTTACCCAAGGGAAGTCTTGCCTCCCAAATCGGCTACATTTTTTTTTTAAAAGGTTAATAAACATGTGGATAAAGATGAACCAGTAGATATAGTGTACTTGGATTTTCAGAAGGATTTAACAAAGTCCCTCATGAGAGGTTTCTAAGGAAACAAAAAATTCATGGGATAGGAGGCGATGTCCTTGTGTGGATTGCAAAGTGCTTAAACGACAGGAAATGGAGAATAGGATTAAATGGTTGGTTTTCACAGTGGAAAAAGGTGAACGGTGGAGTGCCTCAGGGATCTGTTCGGAAACCTGTACTTTTTAATATATTTATAAATCATCGGAAAGTAGTATGACAAGGGAGGTGATCAAAATTGCAGATGACAAATTATTCAGAATAGTTAAATCACATGTGGATTGAAATGTAGAGCTGATACCTTGGAATACTTGAAATTTAATGTCTCAGAAGAAATTTCTCCAATTGTTATTTGGGACTGCTTGAAAGCGGTAATGGGGCAAATTGATAGCTAGGGCTTCTCATGTTTAAAAAGCAGGTGTCTCAAGAAAGAACGGCCTTATTGAAACAGTTAACTCAAATCGAACGACCCCTCACAAATTAATCGGCATAAAGTAGAAGCGTGCAGATCTCATTTATTACAGCTAGAGGCTGCTAAAATTGCGCACAATATGGAACAGGACAAACAGGTTTATTTTGAAGGAGGAAATAGAGCAGGCAGAATTTTAGCTAACTGAAAGCAAAACGCCTACATAATACTATAACTAAAATTAAAGATGAAAATGGAGCGCTATTAACAGCTAATAATATCCGACAATGCTTCCTCCGTTTCTATTCAGAATTATACAAGGCTATTATACTCTAATATCAAACCAGATGCTATAGACCAGTTTCCTAGAAGGTATTGCCCTCCCAGTTCTGACTGAAGCTCAGTCTTTATTTCTTGATAAGGACATCTTTCCACAGGAAGTCACTCTGGCAATTAAACAGCTTAAGCCAAACAAAACACCAGGCCTAGATGGCTTCTCGGCCTATATTTATCAGTGTTTTATAAACAAATAATTACCCCCTTGACTAAAATGTTTAATACGCTGCGAACCTAAGGCTCCTTGTTACAAAATACCAATTTGGCTGGAGTCTCGGTTATAGCTAAGCCTGGTAGAGACCCCACGATCCGCAGGTCATATCGCCCTATATCTCTCCTTAATATAGATTTAATAGCTTAATAGCACATATTATACACCCGGACCAAGCTGGGTTCATCCCTGGCCGTATGGCCTCTGATATCATCTGTAAAATTTTGGACTCTATATGGTGGGCGAAACAATCGCTTCCATTTTTACTCATGGCCATGGATGCCGAAAAAGCATTTGACCTAGTACATTGGCCTTGTTTATTTAAAGTACTTCAAAAAATGAAGTTTGGCCCCTTTTTCCTTATGTGGCTTCTTAAGCTCTTTGATTCTCCCAGGGCTTGTATTAAGGTGAATGCGGGATATTCAGCAACTTTTTTTGTGGGCCATGGTACACGTCAGGGATGCTTGTTATCCACGCTACTTTCTGCTCTATTTATAGAACCTCTAGCCGAAAAGATTCTCGATGATCTCTTAACTGGAATTCAGGTGGGGGACTTCTCTTCGAAATTGTCAATGTTTGCAGACAATGTCTTATTTACGGTCACAGACCCCATGGTCTTCCTACCAGAGATTTATTTATTTATTTATTTTAGTTTTTTCTATACCGGCATTCGTGAGGGTATCACATCATGCCGGTTTACGATTAAGGTTATTGCCCAATTTAGCTCCATCTCCGGGTTCTCTATAAACTAGGACAAATCTGAGATTCTCAATATAAAGCTCCCTGCCAATCAGGTAATAAATCTTAAACAGAGCTTCCCTTTTAGGTGGTCCAGAGAAAAAATCAAATAGCTGGGAGTCTATATTGGGACCATAAAAGATATATTTCAACTTAACTACCCACCCATACTCGCACGCATATATCAAGACCTCGAAGAATGGGACCGCTACCATAAATCATGGCTTGGACGATTAAAAACAATAAAAATGTCCTTCCCAGGCTTAGCTACCTTTTCCAGACTATACCCTATGATATTCCGTCAGTGGTGCTTAAAGCGTGGCAACATAGGTTAATGAAATTTGTCTGGAAGGGAAAATACCCCAGATTGGCCCAAAGGATTTTGTTTCAATCTAAAACACAGGGTGGCCTTGTAGTGCCTAACCTTCTTTGGTATCATGCGGCTGCTCAACTAAGAGCTATCATCGATTGGCATAAGATGGATTTTCACAAACCTTGGGTGATACTAGAACAAGCGATTGGCCAAATGGCCTTCAGGCATTACCGTGGCAACCTAAAAAGACCTGACCGCCTACTCCATTTTTACCTACACCCCTTTTACACACACTGCAAACATGGGAGAGGTGGAAAACCACCATTATTGGTCCTAAATCTTTATCAATACCTTTTTCGTCATACAGATTTCCTGGGAGGATTGGCATTTCAGTCATTTTCTAATTGGATAAAGAAAGATATTTATAAATGTGACCAGGTTTGGGATTCTTGAGGGGTGCAAAATTTAGCACTCTACAAGCTAGGTATAATCTACATGCCTCTGAATATTTCCATTATAAGCAACTCTGTCATTTTTTTACAGTCCCTCAGTGTGAAACAGGAACTTACAAAAATGTTACACTGTTTGAAACATTCAGTAAATTTGCGGATAAATCACAGAAAAAAATGTCTAAAATATATAAATTGTTAAACCAGGAAATCATATTTACTTATCAAAAAAACAAGAGAACATTTATTTATTTATTTATTTATTTATTTAAATTCTTTTACTATACCGATACTCTAGACGCGGTCTTATCGTACCGGTTTACAATAGAACAGGGGAAACCAATTAACAACTATATAGAAGGTAAGAAGTTACATCAAACAGGGAGCGAAAAACATGGGAGCTGGAGGACAGGAAAGATATTTTAAAACGATATCAACTGAAGAGTGCTAAAATAGTCATTGAAAACAATGAAAACAAAAGACAGCGATACAAAATCAGCTAGATTAAGCTTGGCCGTGGGTTAATCTTATGTAATTATTCACAATTATTCATAAATCTTGTGGACGGGGGAAGCATGGAGGGGTAAGCAGGGGGGGAGGTGGGAGGGCATGGATGGGGGGGCGGGGGGGAGTAGGGAGGCGGTCAAGGGTGAGGGACAATGTGTTTGATAAAAAGTTCCTTCAACCGTAAGCTTGAATGAACAGCCAGGTTTTTAGTTTCTTTCTGAAGGAGAGATGGCATTGTTCCTGGCGTATATCCGGGGGAAGCGAATTCCAATGGAGCGGACCCGCTGTCGAAAGTGCTCGCTTATGAATGGAGTTGTGGACCGAGGATTTGTTAGGGGGGGCCTTGAGAGAACCTTTGTAGGCGGATCTGATCGGTCTTGCGGAAGTATGTAGTTCGAGAGGGATGGAGAGTTGGAGTGTGGATTGCTGGTATACAGATTTGTGGATGATGGTGAGAGTCTTGAATAGTATTCTATAATGGATGGGTAGCCAATGAAGGATTTTTAGAATAGGTGTGATGTGGTCCTTACGACGTGTGTTAGTAAGGATCCTGGCCGCTGCGTTCTGCAGCATCTGTAGAGGTTTAGTAGAGGAGGCAGGAAGACCGAGTAGTAGAGCGTTGCAATAGTCAATTTTTGAAAACAGTATGGCTTGCAGCACTGAACGGAAATCCTGGAAGTGTAAGAGCTGTCTTAGCTTCTTCAGGACCTGTAGCTTAAAGAAGCATTCTTTAGTTGTAGCGTTAATGAACTTTTTGAAATTCATTCTAGAGTCAAGGGTGGCCCCAAGGTCTCTAACCTGGCTAGTTAGCGGAATAATTGTATTATTATTAAGTGTTCTGTTCACCTATTTATCTATCTATCCTTCTATACTGTATCATGAATAAATCTTTTATTTCTTTCTTTCTTTTTTATTTCTTTTATTTATTCCTGTACATTGTAGTTATTATATTATAGTTGTCGTATTTATTTATATATTGTTATGCCAATCAGTATTATCTATAGTTCCTGTTACTGTAAAATGCATATGATACCCCTTTATTTAGTTCCCATTCTTAAAACACTTCTAATTGTTATCACACCTTTCCCCATTATTTTTCATTTGTTACTTGTATTCGATTGTTACTTGTAAGGGCCCTGCCCAAAAGTTATTTGTTTTATGTAAACCGATACGATGTGCGAACGGTTATCGGTATAGAAGAGACTTTAAATAAATAAAATAAATAATTTCAAAATCATATATAAAATTTCAGCTATATCAAACTTTTCTTCTGTTTAGATTGACACACCTGTACCTCACTCGTACTATTAAATATCCCTTGCTTATACTATCCCATCCCACTGAATATATTGATTTATTCAAAATCAAACTACACCCCTTATTCATACAATCCCGCCCCAGTAAAAATATACGTTTTTAACTTTTTATTTTAACATAAAAATCTTAAAAAAACAGTTGTTATTACAGAATACCTTCTTATTTTAAAAGACATCTTTTGTTATACAGTTCCCAATGATGAAAATATTAAAATGGTGTTCCAGAGAACCAGTTCTATTCCAGATAATGAAAATGAACAAATATTATTTCAAACACTCTTTTTTCAAAAATCAATTCCCAATGGTGGAAATATCCAAACAGTATTCCAGAGAACCAGCTAGATTCCCTAAGAGTAAATGTGTCCAGGTTTTATTTCCAAAAGTCCACAGTATTCCAAAGACCCAGTTCGATCCCCAAATTCAAAAGCCTGACACCATGGCGTTTCGGCGGAATCCCGCCTGCATCAGGAGCACTTCAACCAGACGTAGACACATATATCCACCAAAGAAGATTTTTAAACCACCATTTCCACTCTTTTTAAACCATCATTTCCACTCTTGTTCAGAGTTATTGTAAAATCTTCTATTGCTGACTCTACACAGATGTGCATCCACTGTATTTTTACAGTTGCATTGAAAATGATTTTACTTTTGTACCTTTTGTGTTCAATGTTCTCCTTTAAAAACACTTCCTCTGAAGAAGTTTTTATGGTTGACTGAAAATGGTTTTACTTTTGTAATAGTTGTGCTGAATGTTCTCCTTTAGAACCTTTTTCATTGAGAACAGTTAAATGGCTCATTGGCAGTGAGCTGTACTATATTGTTTAAGCGGCTCATTGGCATTCATTCAAATTCAAAGTACTTCCATCTTATCTGAATATCAATGGATGGAACACATCTCTGGAACACATCTCACTGCCCTGGAACACCATTTTAATATTTTCATCATTGGGAACTGCTGTGATATGCTGCAATTGTAAATCGTGTGCACTTCGTGCATATATTTTAAATTACACCTCATTCGCATAAGTATGTACCTAATCTTAAGAAATTGCTCAAGAAAATGTACTTGGCATATCTTTCCTAGGACTTTGCTGGCTTTTACAAGCATATGTAGGTGGATTTCAAAACATGTTCGTGTGAGAGTCAACCCAGTTTTTCCAATTAGTCCACGAAGATCCCTCCGGTTCCTCATCCTGCACGCCTTTCAGTTGACTCAGACCCTTAGTCCTGTCCTATAAACTCTAAAATGCGAGAGCTACAGATTTGCTCCTCATGTAGAGCAACAGTAAAGTTAAGCTGAAGCACCACGGTCTCCATTTTTAAAAAAAATACGGTGTTATTTGTGTAATTGTTGGCCTGGCCCCACCCTGGAATGCCATGCTCCGCCCATGCAGTGCATTACTTGCATGCGATCCACATACATATGTATGTGGGCATTTTTGCAAAAGCAACGCTTTTAAAATCAACATAAGTCTGCTTGGTTATTAACAGTTTATGAACTTCTCCTCCAGGAACCTTCTTTAAACCCAGCTACGCTATCTGCCTTAATCACCACCTCCAGCAGTGAATTCCAGAGTTTAATTGTGTGTTGAGTGAAAACAAATTTTACTGACTTGTTTTGAATGTGCTACTTACTAATTTCATGGAGAGTTGTGTCTTTCTATTTTTTGAAAGAGTAAATAACTGATTTACAATTCCCCATTCTATTGCACTCATGATTTTATAGACCTCTATCATGTCTCTTCTCCAAGCTAAAGTGCCCTAACCTCTTTAGCCTTTCCTCATAGGGGTGCTGTTCCATCCCCTTTATCATTTTGGTTGCCCTTCTCTGAACCTTTTCTCATTCCATTATATCTTTTTTGAGATGCAGCAACCATAATTGCACATGGTATTCCAAGTGGGGTCTCACGATGGAGCGATACAGAGGCATTATGACATTCTCTGTTTTATTCATTACTGCCTTCTTAATAATTCCTAACATTTTGTTTACTTTTTTTTGATTGCTGCCGCACACTGAACCGATGATTTCAGTGTATTGTCCATGATGTCAGCTATAACTCTCTTCTGGGTAGTGACTCCTAAAATGGAAATTAACATCATGTAACTGCAGTTTGGATTATTTTTCCTATGTACATCTTGTCCACATTCAATTTCATCTACCATTTGGATGCCCAGTCTCCTAGTCTCAAGATAATATTGTAATTTCTTACAGTCCTGCTTGTTATTTAACAGCTTGGAATCATTTTATCTGCAAATTTGATCATCTAACTTGTTTTCTTTTCCAGTTCATTTATATATCTATATCTATCTATCTATATATTATATATATGTTAAAAGCACAAATGACAGTGCAGATACTGGGAACTCCACTATTTACTTTCCTTCATTGAGAAAAATGTTTCCTTACTTTTAGCCAGATTACTATAAACTATTAGACCATTGCCTCCTATCCCATGACTTTAATTTTCTGAGGTGTCTCGTTTTGAGGGACTTTATCCAGATAGACTATACTTACTAGCTCACCATTATCCACCATTATCCCTTCAAAGAAATGTAACAATGGTGACGCAAGACTTCCTGTGGGTAAATCAATGTTGGTGTGTCCCATTAAACCATGTCTGTATATGTGTTCTGTAATTCTGTTCTTCAGAATAGTTTCTATGATTTTTCCCTGGCACTGATGGTCAAGCTCACTGGTCTATAGTTTCCCAAATCAGCTCTGGAGCCCTTTTTAAAAATTGGTGTTACATTTGCCAACCTCCCATCTCAGGTACAATAGATGATTTTAATGATAGTTTATATATTACTAATAGGTCTGCAATTTCATTTTTTTTTTCAGAGCTCTGGGGTGTAAATCATCTGGTCTAGGTCATTTGCTACTCTAGTTTGTCAATTTGCCCAGTTAAATAGTAATATAATAAATAACCTCAGGTAAAACCCAAAGAGATCTAGTCAGTCTTCCCAGTAGTCATTTTATGTGCATTTTTCTAAAGTAGATCAAATTCCCACATGGAAACCAATACCTTGTGTTCCCTTTTTGGGTTGCAACTATCTTTCCATGCAGGTTTCCCTATGCCGTCCAGGAAGTAGAATCTTGCCTTGGGCTGCATTTGTTGCTTAGTGAAGATTGCCTAATGTCTTCATTATCATTCTCTTGTCACTAGGGATCCTTGATATTTATACCAGGCTTTCTTGAAATTTGTCACTATCCTTGTCATCACTGTCTCTTCCAGAAGGGCATTCCAGATATCCACCACAACTGCCTTGAAAAAATACCTTCTGACATTGTTTAGAATCTTCATCTTCCAGGTTCAGTTCCTCTGAATCATCACAATTAAATACCATTTCTGGCATGGGAATCTCCCAAACATCATCTTCAGCAAACACCGAAGAAAAGAATTAATTTAATCATTTTGCTATGGCTTTGTCTTTCCTAAGTTTCCCTTTTACCCCTCAGTCATCTTAACAGTTCAGTCGTCTCTCTCAGGCTTCCTGCTTTGGATGTATTTGAATAATTTTTATTATGAGTTTTTGCTCTTTGGCAAGCTTCTTTTCAAATTTTCTCTCTTCCTGCCTTGTCAATGTTTTGCATCTAGCTTGCCAATACTAATGCTCTTTCATATTGTCTTCATTTGGATCCTCTTTCCATTTTTTGAAAGAAGTTCTTTTGACTATAATAGCCTCTTTCATCTCACCTTTAACTATGCCAGCAGTTGCTTGGCCTTCTTTCCATCTTTTTTAATGCTCTGAATACCTCTGGTCTGGGTTTCCAAAATGATATTTGCAAACAATGCCCATGCCTGATATAAACTCTTAACCTTTGCAGCTGCACCTTTTAGTTTTTATGGACTGTTTTCCTCATTTCATCATAGTCTACTTTTTGAAAGCTAAATACTAGAGCATTAGTTTTCCTTAGTCCTCCCTCCAGTAATTAAGTTAGATCTGATCACATTATCACATTTGCCAAGTGACCCCACTACCATTACCTCTTGAACCAAATCCCCTCTCACCAATTCATAGACAAGCTCCTCCATTAAGCAGTCATTTCTTTCGCCTAGAAACTTTTCCTCCCTAGCATGTCCTGATTATATTTACCTGGCCAACCTTGTGGTAATTGAAGTCTCCCATTATTAGTGTACTACAAAATTTGATAGCATCCCTAATCTGTCAGCAATTCATCTATCTGGCCGTTCTGCTCCCACCACTATATTTAACCCATCACACATGGAATTTGTATCCACACAGATTCCACTATGCATATAGCCTCCTGCAGGATCTTTATCATGTTTGGCTCTATGCCAGCCTTAACCTATAATGGCACAGACAAGAAACTCCTAAAGAAGCATCTGTGAGGCAACATTTCAAGGATTAAAAAAAAAAGTTAAAACTACTAGAAACTTTAAACCAGCAACAAGAAATAAAATGAAACCAGTATGTAGCATTAACAAACCTAAATCTCAGAATATGTTCCTTCAAGATGGGAGCGAAAACTGTGAGTTCAAGGACCTTAAACATTCCACAACAGCTCTAACCCCCCCCCCAAAAAAAATTTAAAACTGATATAACCCAAAATACTAATTGCAGACTATTCCCACCATGAGACTGATGATACGGATGCTTGACATAATGCTGACTGGGAGGGTTTTCTTTTATCCAGCAGTTTTCCTGCTCCTTTGGGTTTCCAGCTGAGTCAGAACCATAGCTCAGATCTGGTGCCATGAACCTTCACTTACAGTGGAGAGAGATAATGATGGTGGAAGGGAGAAAGACTGTGGGAACAGTTTGAGGGGATAGTGTTTCCCACCCCTGCAATATTTAATGCAGCAGATCTTTATTAATTATTTTCTATTTGCCTAATGCAGCCCCCTTCCTTCCCCCACCCAAGGACTCATCAGTGCTATGCAGCCCTTCATCTACAAAAGGTTCCTCACCCCTGTTCTAAATGAGAATTCCATTTAGAACATGTAGAAGGAACTTTAAAACTAAACCAGGTTTAGTAATCCAGATTGGGCAAAATCTGGGCCAAATATGTCCAGTGCCTCTTTAAAAAAAAAATATAAATAAATAAATAAAAAAATCGAACCAGACTATCTCACACAAGATCAAAAACATAACTGGACATTTCTGTAACAGTACTGTAAATCAAGGAATACTGCCAGACACTTAAACCCAGGAAAGTATGTGGATCTGGGAGAGGTATAAAAAAAACAATATATAAATTCTGGTGTCAAGTCAATAATGGTGATACACTTTCTCCACTACTGGATACTTTGTGAAATAACAGAAAACCCTGTAAAAAAACACACACCGTGCTTTTTTAGTACCACAGGTTTGCCACATAGGCACAAACTCCCAGGATACACAACAATTTTACCTATGAAAAGGCAGCACTGCAAATGTTAATTACATGTGTCCTAGAACACCAGCATATTGTTATTAGGAGATACATTGGAAAACAGAACAAGCAGGACTGCTACAGATCCCTACACAGAAACTACACCCTCACCTGGGTCACACATGCAAAACACAGACAGATGAATAAGTGACCATAAAATCTAAACTGAAAACCTCAAACTAGACTCTGCATACAGTGCAACATCGGAGAAATAGGAACAGAAATGCCTTTCCTCCTGTGCTGTGCAAAATACAAAGAAATCCGAGAAAATAAAGCACTTTCACAAAAGAATGAACAGGAGAAAATCTATATAATACTGGGAGATAGAGAAGAAACTGCAGCAAGAGCAGAACCTGGGAATTGTCCTTTATTTCCATTCTGTACTTTGTAAAAACTTTTCTTGTACTACTTAATCATTACTTTGACAGCACATGTACAAAGTGTCAGGCCCAAAAAGATTGTTTTACTCTGATCTGAAGGGAATAGAAGGGCTATGAAGAGAGAAAAATGGAGGCAGGCTGTGAAAAGCTAAGAGGTATGGCAGAAACCATAGAGCAGAGAAAAAAAAGTAGAATCGGTTAAAAAAAAAAAAAGACAGATAGACATGAGTTTCATAATAAAAAAGAAAGATTGAAAAGATGGTAAAAGAAAAAGGCAGAGGACAGACTGCAGAGAAGCAAAATAGCTCAGGACAGGAAGGTTAGCAAAATGTGTTTTGAGTCCTCCTCTGTGTTTAAACTTGCTATATGGTTTTAACTTGGTACTCCATCAAATTCCTTTTGTGTAGCAGTGATTGGTGTAAAATAATACCCGATGGCCTCTGTAGCAGTATATTTGGATGATAGATTTTCTAAATCCAAATTGAAGGCGAGTTACAATTCAGACACTATAGATATTCTTCCCTCCATCTTTACAACTGATCGCATTACCTATAGGCCATTCCATTCCCAATAGACAGCAGCCTGGAACCTGAGCATGCTGCAGTTTGAGCTCTGAGGGAGTTTTTCTGCCCTTGTCCTATGGCACTTATTCCAGGACACATGTTGTGAAGCTGCTGAGAGCAAACGGTAGACTGAAGTATTTTGTGTTTAGAATTTTGGGTTTTGAGTTTTGTAGATGGCACTTTCATCTCTTTGTCTTGGTGTTCTGTAGGAGGAGATGAAGGGCAAAAGCGGAAGAGGAGCAAACCAGAAGCATTTCCCACAGCTGAAGATATCTTTGCTAAATTCCAGCATCTCTCTCATTTTGATCAGCACCAAGTCACCTCTCAGGTAGGTGCTGTTTCTTACTTGTGGCAGTGACCTGCAAGGGGGGTAATCTCTGCTTTGGAAGAACGTGAGAAGCAGAGCTGTTGGTTACTCCTCGCCATCTTTGCCTAGGTATCTCGAAATGTTCTGGAACAGATTACCAGCTTTGCCTTGGGCATGTCTTATCATCTGCCTCTTGTACAGCATGTTCAGTTTATTTTCGACCTGATGGAATATTCCCTGAACATCAGTGGCCTCATCGACTTCGCAATTCAGGTACAGGACAAACGCACATCATGCTGGGAAAAGTTCCAGGTTCAAAGGGCCTGGAGGGAAAGTACAGAGCGTGTGGGAGGTTGTGGGGTTTGAATGTGGAGAGGAAATAACAGGGAAGAGAGAGTGGATTGGGCACTGCATGGGGAGAAATACAGTACATGGGCAACAGCACAGAAGAGAGGGCACTGTATTGGGATGTATGCAATGTATGGGATGCGCTGCACGGAGAAGAATATAGTGTGTGGGAACAGCACAAGAAGAGAGGCCATTGTATTCGGAACATAAGAAATTGCCATGCTGGGTCAGACCAAGGGTCCATCAAGCCCAGCATCCTGTTTCCAACAAGAACCTGGCAATTATCCAAACACTAAGAAGATCCCATGCTACTGATGCAATTAATAGCAGTGGCTATTCCCTAAGTAAACTTGATTAATAGCTGTTAATGGACTTCTCCTCCAAGAACTTATCCAAACCTTTTTTGAACCCAGCTGCACTAACTGCACCAACCACATCCTCTGGCAACAAATTCCAGAGCTTTATTGTGCATTGAGTGAAAAAGAATTTTCTCCGATTAGTCTTAAATGTGCTACTTGCTAACTTCATGGAGGTATGCAGTACATGGGAAACAGCACAAGAATAGAGGGAACTGGGGAGGTATTGGATGACTGCATGAGAAGGAATACAGTGTATGAGAAACAGCACAAGAGAAGGGTACTGCATGGGGACATAGACAATGTATGGGATACAGTATAGGGAGAGCATGCTGAATGGGGAGGAATACAGTGCTTGAAAAACAGCAAAGGCAGAGAGAGTGAGCACTGGATGGGGAGATATGCAGTATGTGAGAAACAGCATGGAGGAGAGAGAGCATTGTATGGGGTGGCTTCATTACATTGGAAACAGGGAGGAGAGGCATAAGACACAGTATGGGTCTTGTTAGCACAGGGGCGAGAGCACTGGACACAGTGTGGGGAGATGGGCAGTGCAGTAGAGAAATATGGTGCTGACAATACACAGGGCTTTTTACTCATGCATTTCTTGCTTTCTTTCTGGCCTCTGCCTCTCCCTTAAATCTCCTTGCTTTTTCTATTCCCCCACAACACTTGTCACCACCTGCTTTCTCCTACCATTCCTGCTCTCTTCCTCTCTCCTCTCACTGCACATTTTTACTCACTTCCTCCCCTCCTCATTCCTGCCGTCTCATCACTCTCCTCTCCCTGTCCTCTTTTATCCCCATATCTCCTTCCTGCTCGCCCTCTTTCCTTTCAGTTATCTCTTCCCTACTCTTTTATCCCTTCCTGCCTTCTTTCCTCTCTGCTTTAATCCCCTCATCCTTTTTCCTATTGTCACTCTTCCTCACCATCTATTTCCTGCTTGCTTCTCTTTCCTCCCTGCTCTTTCCTGGTCCTCTCCTCTTCCCTAACTCCTTTTCTCTGTTGGCTGCAGCTACTTAATGAGCTGAGCGTTGTGGAAGCAGAGTTGCTCCTGAAGTCCTCCAGCTTGGTTGGCAGTTATACCACCAGCCTGTGTCTGTGCGTAGTAGCAGTGCTGCGACATTATCACGCATGCCTCATCCTCAACCAGGAGCAGACAGCCCAGGTCTTTGAAGGGTAAGATGTCTGATATAGCTCCCTCTGTTACTTACATATACTCAGTTTATGATCGGGGACTTCTGGGACTTGGGTCTCTACCTTTTTATGTTTTTACAACAAATTGTGATCATAATTGTTGTGTACTCTGCATTGGACAGCAATGCTGAGAGATTGCGCAATATAAATTTTATAAATACATAGGAAACTGAACTGCATAAGAAATGGGGTAGTGGCAACAAAAGAAAGGTGAATCTTGAAAATGAGCATAGAACAAACTCAAGTTGTTGAAGTATTACTCTCCCTGGCCCTCCTATGTGTCAGTGTATAGAAAGCTCACACTGATATTTGAAATCTGACTTGAGAGTTTTAGCTCTTGAAAACTACTTAGGGAATGTATTGTTAGTTCAATAAAAAGGTATCATTAGGTATATATATATATATTTTTGTTTTTTGTGGACCTATATTTTTCCAAGGACAAGTCCTCATTACATGAGTGACATCATCTGATGGAGCCCAGCATGGAAAATTTGTCAAAGTTTCTAAAACTTTGACTGAACCTCTCTGGGCATGCTCAAGCATGCATTATAACACATAGCCACGCAGGGTTCCTTCAGTCTGTTTTCTTTTTTCCTATGGAGCAAGGTGTTTTGTAGTTGTTTAGTCTCTGACTCTCTCTCTCTTGTTAAAGTTTTTGGCGCTTTTTGCTAATTTTTCCTGATTGAATGTCGGGATGGCACAGTTGACGTGGGGACGGACCCCCTGTTCTCCCTTCCTTAGATCCTCAGAGTTTTCAATGTTTCAGTAAGTTTCCTTTCAAGTAGATACCCTGGGGCAGTGGTGCACTCGGTTCCAACCAGCCATCGACAGCTGCCGCCAAGAATTTAATATTGTGTTCCTTTTATTTTGCAACACCATGTCCTCAGGGTTCCAGTGGTGCCCTCAGTGCGAGAGGACTATCACGGATCCCCATAATAGATGTCCTCTACCTGGACACACAATGCTGGATATCCTCCAGTACATGGAGCCTCCTCAGGAGGTCATGGCAGTCCCAGTGCATGAGATCCTTATGGAGTTGCTGATGAGGATATGGGAGAACTCCCTTTTGGTGGCTCCTGTTAATAAAAAGGCGGACATGATCTATCTCATCTAAAAGGCTCCTGGATTCGTCAGATGCCACACCAATCAGTTGTGGTTGAATCTGCTCTCAAGAAGGCAAGCATCTCCGGACCCATTCCTTGGCCCCTGGGGAAGGATCCAAAGACTGTAGACACGCTTGGAAGGAAGGTATTACAGGGAGCTATGCTCATTGCCTGCATAGCGGCCTACCAGCTCTTTATGGGCCAGTACAAGTGGGACATCCTGAAGCATGTGCAGAAGGTGGGTGAATAGCTGCCTCAGCAGCAGGACACCCTCCAATTGCTGGTGCACAGGGGCCTAGAATGTTCAAAACATGGGGTCTGCTCGACTTATAATGTTTTCATGGCAGCATCAAGTGTCTCAGCCTTGCTGCGGACCTCAGATCTCCATCAAGGTGCAAGAAAGATTCGCTGACATGCCCTGCACAGTATGGAGATAAAGTGAAAGATGCTGTGGCTCAAATTCATGATGCTCCAGCAACTCTCTACTGGCACTTAGGACCCAGGAGGTCTTCGAAATCTGGCCCAAGGAAGTGTTTCTTCTGCCTGAGGCGACACTTCCTCCACCATCTCGGTTTTGTTGTTATCAGCAATCCCCTCATAGCCTCTCAAAGCAACAGAGGTCCCTGAAGCCCCAGATGGCATCTCAGTCAACTCCTGGGATGTGATTTTGACTGTTGGCGAGAGCATAACCAAAACTCTTGTACCTGTGATGACAGACCTCCTGGTTGGGGGCAGGCTGTGCTTCTATGCAAGCCAGTGTCCCAGTATAACCTTGGACCAGTGAGTCCTCGCTATCATTTGTAGAGGGTACTAATTAAACCTATTGAGTACCCACCAAATTGCCCTCCAAGTCCATTTTGGGAATGGTAGCACATTAGGAAGTGCTCATATCGGAGCTCTCCTCCATCTTAATGGCCAGAGTGATTGAGCCAGTTCCACCAGGGCAGCAAGGGTGGTGATTTTACTCCCGGTACTTCCTGATTCCAAAGAAAACAGGGGGACTCAGACCCATCCTAGACCTATTTATTTAATTTATTTGATTCATTTATTTGTATTTGTGTACCGTCATTCTGTTGACAATCATGGCAGTTCACCTAAGGGCCTTGAACAAGTTCCTCAAAAGAGAAAAGTTCAAGATGGTTTCCCTGGGCACCTTGATCCCTTTCCTGCAAAAATGAGATTGACTATGCTCTCTCGATCGCAAAGATGCATACACTCCCATTGAGATCTTTCCCAGCCACCGGAAGTGTCTCCAATTTGCGTTGTGAATACACTTCTAATACCGCATTCTGCCATGGGTCTTTACAAAATGCCTGGCCATGGTGACAACACACCTTCACAGATGGAGATCACGTTTTCCCCTATCTGGATGATTAGCTGGTCAAGAGCACCCCTCGGGCATGGGCTGAAGGATTCAAGTGTTCGACCATCTGGGTGTTGAACTCGCTAGGGTTCTTTATCAACTACCCCAAGTCCCATCTCAGCCCGCCACATTGAATGGACTTCATCGGAGCCCTGCTAAACATTGCTCAGGCCAAAGCCTTTCTGTTGCGGTAACAGGCCATGACCTTTGATCATCACGGCAGAGATTCAAAAGAGCCAGCATATATCAGCATGGCCCAATGAACCCTGAGGTCCCAATGGATTCAGGCCACTCGGGATCTGCGAGACTTTATCCGAGTCACTTTATCCTTCTGGGACTCTTGTCCTGGTGGCAGGAAATTTCCAATTTCGAGTGGGGTGTATACTTCCAAATTCCTCAGGTTCAAATTATCCTAACCTGCCCTGGGTTGGGGAGCCCATGTAGATGGAATCAGCACCCAAGGTTTTTGGTCCACCCGGGAACAACCGTCAAATCAACTTCCTGGAGCTCCAGGCGATCAGGTATGCACTGTGGATTTTCAGTGATCGGCTATCCAACAAAATTGTGTTGATCCAGACAAGGCAGCACAGTGGCAAGTACTGTGTTAAGCAGGGAGGTATAGGCTCTTACTTCCTGTGTCAAGAGGCAGTTCAGATATGGTCATGGGCCCTCTCCCATGGGATAGTGCTAAGGGTCATGTATCTGGTCAGTACATAGAATGGGATAGCAGATGATATGAGTTGCTCCTTCAAACCCCCCTGAATGGTTTAAACTGGCTCTTCCAAGGTGGATCTGTTTGTGGCCCCTTGGAACAAGAAGGCTCCTCAGTTATGCTCCAGGTACAGGACACATGGCAAGCTAGCCTCCTATGCCTTTGTCCTTCACTGGGGCCAGGGTCTCCTGTATGCATATCCTTCACCTCTACTAATGGATAAGACTTTGTTGAAGCTCAAGGAGGACAAAGGGACTATGATCCTTATAAGCCCCCATTTGACTGAGTCAAGTCTCGTTTCCACTCCATCAGGAGTTGTCCGTCTGGACACCTATCAGACTAGGGACTTTACAAGATCTTATCACCCAGGATAGGGGCAGGTTGTGATACCTCAATCTTCAGGCCTACGGTAGTGGCTGGGCAGAGCAGTGGATCTGGTGCCCCCTGTCTGGGTGGTAGTGACCACAGATGTGAGTCTGATGGGCTGGGGAGCCCATTGTCAGGAACTCTGCATACAGGGGCTTTGGTCTCCATCGGAGGCGGTCTGGAAGCTCAGGCAATTCACTTAGCCCTCCTTGAATTCTCACTTTGGTTGCTCAGGAAGGCGGTGAGAGTGATGTCTGACACCACCACTGTGGTAGCATTCTTAAACTATCAGGGAGGAACCTGGAGTCCGCAGGTCTCCTTGGAGATGGATCTACTTCTTCTGTAGGCGGAGAAGTATCTTCTGGCCTTGGTGGCATTCCACATAGTAGGCACGGAAAACGTAAAGTTGGTACACATTGGATGTGGAAGAATGGAGTCTATCAGATGTGGCATTTGACCTCATTGTAGTCAGGTGGGGATTACCATTTCTAGATTTGATGGCGACCAGAGCAAATGCAAAGATATGCCATTATTTCAGTCGCAGGAGAGATTCATGGTCAGCTGACACTGATGCCTTGATGCAGGAGTGGTTGTAGGGGGAGACCTTGTTTGTGTTTCCTCCTTGGCCTATGATAGCCAGAGTAATTCAAAGGAACAGCAGGGCAACCAAGGCTGGTGGTTCTGGTGGCTCCGGATTGGCCTCTGAGGCCTTGGTTTGCAGATCTGTCTTGTTTGTTGTGCTACAGTCCTTTTCAGTTCCTGTCTTTAGGGAGCTTACTTTGTCAGGGGCCAGTGTCTCATGAAGATCCAGATTGATTCTCTCTTACAGTATGGTCTTTGAGAGGGCATTTTTGGTGAGGAAGGGATATTTACAGGTGGTGATAGCAATAATATTGAGAGCAAGGAAGTTTTCAACTTCTGATTTATGTGCGTGTGTGGTTAATTTTTGAAGATTGGAGTGTCAGTATGTGCTGGGGAATCTATTCAGCAGGTTGACTTTAAATACCTAGAAGGTGCAGGTCACAGCTCTCTCTTGTTGTAAGTGCTAGTTGAAAGGTAGGCTTCTGTCTTCCCATCGGATGAGGGATGTTTTTTGCAAGAAGTCAAGCACATTCCATTACCAGTTTGGATCCCCTCGGATCTTAAACTGGTCCTCTCTTTTTTGTTGGGGGCACATTTTTCCCCTCTTAAGAGCCTTCCCTTATGATTGCTCACCTTGAAGATAGTTTTCCTTGTTGCTGTCTGTTCAGAGAGGTAAGTATCGGAATTGTAGATGTTCTCTTGTTAGGAGCCTTTTCTAATAATTTCTCTGGATAAGGTTCAGCTTCACACAGTACCTTCCTTTCTTCCTAAGTGGTTTTGAACTTTCATATGAATCAGTCTTTTCCCTTGCCTTCTATAGACATGGAGGAGAATGTGGCAGAATATGCACTGCTTTGTCCTTTGGATGTGCACAGACATCTTTTAGTTAACTCAGGGTGACCAATAAGCTTTGGAATTTGGATCATCTTTGTTTTGTATGGCGGGTATATGGAAAGAGAGCAGCCTCTAAAGTGACTGTGGCACGATGGATAAAGGAAGTGGTCATGGCTGCATACAGTATATGAAGGCTAATGTGCCTTTACCAAAGCAGATTTAGGTGCATTCCTCAAAAGCACAGGCTACTTTGTGGGCAGAACTACAGTTGGTATCTTAAGGTGAAATTTCTACTTCCCTAATAACTTTCTTTCCTCTAGAACAGTCAGGCCAGTCCATGTTCCCTCCCAATGCTGCTTTCTATTTCTATGATGGCAGGTCGTCCAGGAAAGGCATATAAATGTCATGTTGGTCAGAACCTAAGTTCTTGGTGAGAATGGAGGGTATTGTTTTCCTTTTCCACCATGTTTACTGCTGCTTCTGTTTTTTTTTTTTTGTTTCCTTCGCTTCCTTGTTCTTCTGAAAGTTAAAAAAAAAAAAAAAAAGTTGAATTAAGAAAACTAAGGAGAATTGTTTCTGTTTTTAAAGTGTTCGCAGTTAACTTTTGCAGAATTTACTGGCAGACTGATGTCAGCACGGAGGTATATGAAAGGTGACAGCGAGTTTTTGATCTATCTCCATCTGCTGGTTAGTGTAATTAATTCATTGGTAATAGACTGGACTGACTGTTCTAGAGGAAAGGAAATTATCAGGTAAGTAGTAATTTCACCTGTATTATTGACATTTTATATTCCGCCTTTTACCAAGAATAACCTTAAGATGAATTACAACAAATTTAAATCAGACAATTACAATTAAAACACCTACAATGGGGATCAAATTTACACCTAGAATAGCATTGGGGACCCAGTGGTATATCTTTGTTGGAAGTTAAGGTAGTTAGATTGTGGGAATGAGGTCTCTGCAGGGAAGACCTGGCTGAAAAGTCATGCTTTAGGTTTTTTCCTGAAAGTGAGGTAACATGGCTCAAGCTGTAGGGGTAGTGGTACCTTGTTCCAAATTTTTGATTTATAACAGCTTAAAACATGAAGTTTTGTACAGGACACTATGACAGAAGCCAGAGGAGGAGAGGAAAGATGAGCCATTTGGGAGAACTGGAGTTCTCTTGTGGGTGTGTATGAGGAGAAAAGCCAGTAATCTAGTGTGAAGGACCTGAAGGGAAGGAGTTGAGAGGCAATTTAAAGAAACAGGTTTCTGAAAGAGGTAAGAGAGTGTGGGCATGGAACTGGGAAGGAAGTGAAAGAGGGGGGGATGGGAAGCTAGGTAGGGCGTAAGAGAAATAAGAAAGGGGATGAGTTACAGTAAATTAGATGGGATTAGTGAATAAATCAAATGCATAGATAAGTGTTGGGGAGAGGATAAGTAAGAAGGGTGAAAATGAAGGACCATAGAGTGGGTGACCGACAGAAGGGCAATAGGAGGCTGAGAAATGAGGCAGAGGATGGGAATGGGAGATGGAAAGCTGGTATTTAGGTAAGAGGTAAAAAGAGGGATACTGCAGACTAGAGGATGAAAAGGAGAGAATGTGCAGCAAAATCTAGCTATTAGTGGATAGAGAGGTGGAGAAGAGAGAAACAGAGGAAAAGGAAAGATCAATTTCAGAGACTGCTATAGAGAGGAAGGAAGAAAGACAGGAGGAGAAATGGCTCGGAAATCATGGAAAAGAACTTAGGAAACAATTGACACCAGGAAAATGGAAAAGAGAGACCAGAACAACTTAATTAGACTAGAAATGCCCAGACAACCAAGATAGAAAAGAAAAGATTTTATTTTCAGTTTGTAGAACTTGGAACAAGTCCGCTTTGGGAAATGTTCATCTCTTTTGTTTTTGTATCTTGCAAAGTATAGGAGGAAGTGCAATTCTGTTTCTCTTTCTCCAGTATTGCACTGCTCACACAGTCTGGCTTCTTGGGTATCTGTTTCAGGTTTTGCATATTTCTGTATTATATGAAGGTTTGTCCATGTTCTGAATATATGACCAAGGTGAGGGATTCAGCTAGTGTGTAGGGATCTGCAGCAATCTGGTTTGTTTTGTTTTTTCAATAGGTGTAGCATTGGTGTGCTAGAGCCTGATGTAATATTTACGGTGCTGAGTTTGCTGTTTGAGTCCTTGGAGTTAGTGCTCTTATGGAATGATAAGTTTTGCTTTATAGATGCGGAGTGTCTCTTTTTTCCAGGATTTTGTGTTACTTCACAAAGTATCTGACAGTAGAAGCAAGTTAGTGTTGCTGCTACTGAGGTGACAGCAGAATATGAACATATATTTTTTGATTGTGAGATGTAAGGGTCAATGTTCTAAGTCCATTGTTGGGAGGGGGCTAGAATTTCTGTGGATGCAAAGTGTGTGGTATAAACCAATTTGGATTATTATAATGCTTTGTATATAGGGTAAGCCTAAAATAATGTTTTTGTGTTTTACAATTGGCACAGGGAAAATAGCTGCCTGGATCAATATTGGCACTAGATTTTGTGAGAGCATTTCTCTAAAACTTAAGGAGTTTACATGGCTTTCAGTGCAGCAAAGAACTTATTGTAAAGTACTTGCTATTATTCAAAAGTCTCTTTATAGTGATAATTCATCTTGTTATAAGTAGCTGACTCAATATAATCCAAGGCATTAGCTTTGATCTTTAGGCCAAAATCAATGTGATGTTCCTTCTATATGAGATTGTAAATTGCAGGACAACAGGCACTGAGCTTTTTCTTTTGCAGGTCCAGCAGCTTGGAAAGCTTTACCCTATACCTTGAGGGAAGAGTAGGATTATTTGCATTTTATGAAAGAGATGATTCTTTTTGTTTGGGTGTATCATGACTAACTGTTTTAGTTTTCAAAAGGTTTTATAATTCACATATATAATTTTACTCCTGGGGAAATTCTGCGCAAAAAAAATCCATTTTAGTTCGGGAGGGGCGGCTCGGTGCGCACAGTGTTTTTTTCGGGGCTTCCTGCACCTAGCTCGGCTACAGCTGATCCATTCCCACTGAGCTCGGGAACGGAGGCCATTTTGAGCAGCTACAGGGAAGCCAGGAGAGCCGCGATGGGGGAGGGGATGTTACCACCTTCCCTCTCACCTCAACAGATGGCCCCGAGGGGTGGCCCGGCAGGTCCAGACTCTCCACAGTCTGTGGATAGCCCTGAGGGGACTTCAGACTCCTCCTCCTCGTTTTCATCTGAGTTTGTCCTGCTTCTTCATAAGGCTTTTAAAGCCAGGAAATCAGGAGAGAAGCAGGCTGAGGAGAAGATCTCTTCACTAGATCCTCGCAAAGCTAATAGGAAGAGGTCCAGGTTTAAAGTAAGCTCTGAGAGGGCGAAGGGGGGCTTCACACCCGTAAAGGTTAAATGCCCTGTAAGACCACTAGTGGCTAATACAGACTCTGACTCCTCGACGCAGGAGGACCAGTACCCACAGTCCAAACCCCCGATGAGGGTGGATGGCGATGCGGACCAGCGTCAGGAGTCTGGCCAAGGTTCCCAGGTGGTGGAAAGGGACGACCCCCAAAAGTGGTCTGTCTTTTTAGAAAAGAAGAACTGGGACCATTCCTGCGATTCTGGGGGAGTTAGGTCTGGAGGTTCAGCCAGAAGAAGCTAAGCTGGGGGCTATGGATCCAGTTTGTTGGGCCTGAGGGGCCCCACTGCCTCTTTTCCTTTTCATTTTTCGGCTACAAATTTACTGTTTAAGGAATGGGGCACCCCAGACCTGGGCTTGAAGGTGAGTAAAGCTATGGATAAGCTATATCCTCTGCCTGAGGAAGCTTTAGAGTTACTCTGAATTCCCAAGGTGGATGCGGCTGTGTCGGCGGTCACCAAAAAGACCACCATCCCGGTGACGGGAGTGACTGTCCTCAAAGACCTGCAGGACTGGAAGTTGGAACTTCAGCTTAAAAAGATATTCGAAGTGTCGGCTCTTGGGGTCCGGGCTGCCATGTGCAGCAGTTTTTCTTTATGTGCGGGCCTTCGCTAGGTGCAGCAACTACAGGCCAACGAAGGTTTTTCAGAAGAAGAGGCACTCCAGGCCAGTCGTCTAGAATAAGACTGGCGTGTAGTGTAGACGCGCTTTTCAATTTGTTACGAACTTCGGCCAGGTCCATGGTGTCAGCCATTTCTGCCTGCAGACTTCTGTGGTTAAGGAATTGGGCTGCGGACATCGCATCAAAAGCTCAGCTCGGCTCGTTGCCCTTTAAGGGCAAGTTGCTTTTTGGAAAGGACTTGGAGGACATGATTCAGTCCCTGGGCGAGAATAAGGTACATAGATTGCCAGAGGATCAACCCAGGTCGAGAGGATCCTTTTTTCCGCAGTCTCGTTTTCGTGGAAATAAGAGATTTCGCCCATCACGCTCTTCGGGTCCTTCCTTGCGCCAGAGTTCAAACAGACAGCAGACATGGTCTCGGTCCTTTGGAGGTCATCGGTTCGGTAGGTCCGGTAATGCCCAGGCTGCCCCTGGGGTCAAATCCTCGCAATGAAATGAGGCAGGTCAATTCTTCAGTTCCGAAGGTGGGGGGCAGGCTATCGCTCTTTTACGAGGCATGGACCAAGTTAACGTCGGACCAGTGGGTCCTAAGGCGAGGTTACGTGATAGATTTTGTACGTCACCCTCAGGACAGGTTCCTGGTCTCCCCCATGCGCTTATGAGGAAAAACGAAAGGTGGTACATGAAATGTTACAGCGCCTTCTCGAGCTGGGCACCATTAACGCCTGTCCCGTCTGCAGAACAAAGGAGAGGCCGCTATTCCATCTACTTCATAGTCCCCAAGAAGGAGGGGACCTTCCGGCCCATCCTGGATTTAAAAAGAGTCAACAGATGTCTTTGGGTTCCTCGGTTCTGCATGGAGACTCTGAGGTCAGTCATTGCCTCAGTGCAACGGGGAATTTCTGGCGTCTCTGGACTTAATGGAGGCTTACTTACATTTCAGCATCTGGGACATCCACCAGAAGTTTCTGCGGTTCTTCATTCTGGGACGGCATTACCAGTTTTTAGCATTACCTTTCGGGCTAACCACCGCTCCCAGGACCTTCACCAAAGGTAATGGTGGTAGTGGCAGCGCAGCTTCGGAGAGAAGGATTGTTGGTACATCCGTCCCTGGACGACTTGTTAATTTGAGCTAAATCGGAAACGCTTTGCCTGTCAGCGATCCACAGGATGCTGCAACTATTGAGGTCACTCGGTTGGGTGATCAACCTTGCCAAGAGTCGCCTGGTTCCCTCCCAATCCCTGGAATTTCTGGGAGTGCTGTTCGACACACAACAGGGGAGAGTGTTCCTTACCACGGATCATATTTGCAAGTTACAGGGTCAGGTGCGAGACCTATTGACCAAACACTCTCCCAGAGTGTGGGATTACTTGAGGGTCCTAGGATCAATGACTTCCACTCTGGAGTTGGTGCCGTGGGCATTTGCTCATATGCAGCCCTTACTATCAGCATTGCTTTCCTGGTGGAATCCGATCTCAGATCAATTTCATCTGCCCCTTCCTCTTACGGGAGTCTGCACGGTCCAGTCTAGATTGGTGGCTCCTCTCAGACAACTTAGCACGCGGAGTATCGTTGGTAATGCCCGAGTGGACAGTGGTCACTACAGATGCCAGCCTCTCCGGCTGGGGAGAGGTTTGTCTGGAGAAATCTGTCCAAGGTCAATGGTCTCAGGTGGAATCTCGGTGGTCGATCAATCGTCTGGCGACCAGAGCGGTGTATTTGGTGTTACAAGCTTTCCTTCCACTCATCCAGGGGAAGTCAGGGTGCATCCAACAATGCGACCACGGTGGCATATATAAATCGCCAAGAAGGGACCAAAAGCCGACCAGTGGCGGTAGAAACTCAGCAGTTGATATGTTGGGTGGAACAGCACCTGGTCAGCATTGCGGCATCTCAAATAGCCAGTGTCGACAATGAGCAGGTAGGCTTTCTAAGACGGAACCGTCTCGATCCTGTCCTGTGGAATGGGAGTTGGCGGATGAGGCCTTTCAGCTCATATGTGACATGTGGGGTATGCCCAGCATGGATTTGATGGTGACGTTCAAGAATGCCAAGGCTCCGTGTTTCTTCAGTCGGCGAGGGAGACAGGAGCCAAAGGCATGGATGCTCTAGTCCTTCCCTGGCCGACGAACGTGTTGTACGTCTTTCCTCCATGGCCTCTGGTCGGAAAGATGCTTCGGCGAATAGAACATCACCTGGCAGAAGTCATCCTTGTGGCTCCGGAGTGGCCGAGACGTCCATGGTTCGTGGGTCTGTGCAACCTAGCTGTGGCGGAACCTCTGCGTCTGCGGGATTTCCCAGCGCTTCTTCATCAAAGTCACGTCTGTTTGGAAGAGGCGGATCGCTTCTGTCTAGCGGCATGGCTTTTGAGAGGCGGCGTTTGAAGAGCAAGGGATATTCGGAAACGGTGGCAGTGACTCTTCTAAGGTCACGCAAGCCCTCCACTTCCTTGGCCTATGTCCGGGTATGGAACGTGTTTGAAGCTTGGTGCGTTGAACAGGGCGTAGTTCCATCCCCGGTGTCGGTATCGGATATTTTGTGTTTCCTGCAGGGTTTGTCGTGTAGTTCTCTCAAGGTGCAGGTAGCAGCTCTCGGTTGTTTGCAAGATACCATTCAAGGAGTGGCATTAGTAGTGCATCCGGATGTGGCTCGTTTCCTCCTGGTTTTTTTTTTTTTCCCAACTTTAAAAGAAAACAAACCTGAACCTTCTATCACTTTTTTTTCTAATTATCTCTTTATTAATTTTTGACCAATACAAAATAAGGATTACACACCTTACAATTCAGGTATAGCATATTAGAGAGTAAAAATACAACAATCTCACCCTGTATATACTATGAAATTAGAACAAAATGGAGAAAAACATAGGAGCAATAAAAATATATCTTTCCTTTTAAATAATATTAAAGAAAATAAAGGGTGGAGGGGATAATACTTATTTAAATACCCGAGTATTCAGCTAGTTTGGGCTAATTCCTCTTTTGATTTCAGAAATAACTCCAACTGCTCTGGCTCCATGAAAATATACCTTGTATTTTCAATTGTTAAGATACATTTACAGGAAAATTTTATGAAAATTTGCGCGCCTAAAGAGCGGGCTCTAGGACATAAATTCAAAATTTTCTTCCTACGGATTTGGGTTGATTTAATAATATCTGGGTACATCCATATCCTTTCACCCAGGTACAATTTAATCCTATTTCTAAAGAAACTTCTTAGGACATTATCTCTTTCAGCTGGTATACTAAATGTTACTAGTAGTATTCCCCTCCTCTCAATCTGCTCTTCCTGAGAAGTTTCTAAAAACCCAGATAAATCTTCTAAGGGAGATAATGTCTCTGGGTTTTTCCCAGATAATTCTCCATCCACATTCCTATCTCCTCTCTTAATTCTGGAAGAAAATATATTTTTGAAATTGTAGGTAAAATAGTAGAGGAGAAAGACACAACCTCCCGCAAGTAATTATTTAATTGTTCCTTGGGTGAAATAATTTTACACTTAGGAAAATTCATCAATCTCAGATTGTTATATCTGAGATTGTTTTCCAGATTCTAAATTTGTTTATCTGTCTTCCGTTCCCCCTGAATTAGGCCAGCCTGTATTCCTTTCATCTGTGAAATCTGATTATCTAATTCCTGTATCTTATTGGAATTAGCTAACACCACTGGATTAACAACTATAGATTGATCCTGGAAGCTTTGAAACGCTTGGGTCAAAGATATTATAGCTTTCTCAATCACTGATACAGCATTCCACAACACATCCAAAGTCACCATATCTGTTTTTTTTTGCAATGTAATCTCCTGTATATTTACTGGCAACTTCTGAAACGTATTTTCCATTCTGCCCAAATCAGTCTGATCTCTCCCTTCCGTGGACAGTTGCAGCGAACTGCCTGATCCACTCAAAATCCCGATATTTATTTCCTTCAAGGCAGACAAAACTCTGTCGCCTTGAGATTGCCCCGGTATCTTAACAGAAGGTCCTTCCTCGATCGCTTCCTCCCTCTGGGACAACATCGTACCCGAGGACTCTGCAGAACCTACTGTTCTACAATGGGCTGGAGGGGAGGGAGTCTCTGGAGCTCCAGGGCTCAAAGATGTCTCGTCGAGGGGTTCAGGTAACTGCTCCTGTTCCATCATCCCAGCCGACCCTCCTGGAGAAACCCCCACCGCGGGATAGAATTCTCTAATCGTCGTCTGCCCAGGGGTAGATAAACGTGGGGTCGAGGTTCCCTCACGAATTTTCCCCTTTCTTTTCGTATGCGGCATTGAAATTCAAGGTAATAATTAATTATACAAACGGTCTTAGAGAATTCTGCTTACCCTTCCCTTCAAATTGTCCATATTTATTCTCCCTGTGAGGGGCTGATCTCTGTGAGGATCCAGATATTAGAAGAAGTATCAATTTCCTTCCCGGTCAGCTTAACACACGCAAAGCCGTGCGCCCCTTTGACATCGGTTGCGCATCGCTGTAAGCCTGATCTTATAGGCAGTGTCCGGGTGCAGGGTGGATATGACATCACGCCCCTTCTCCTCAGCTCCGGGGTCAGCTTTTGTTAGACTCTTTGCAGGGAAAAGTCAGCCGGGTTGGAAATCCTTCCTTGCCGCCTCACAAGCAGGTCAGCCCCTCACTTTTTTTTTTTTTTTTTTACACTAGTTAATCAGAACAGACTGTAGGTTTTGCACCTTCGCCATCTGCTGGAGACAGAGAAATACTGACAGACTGTAGGTGGCACCTTAGGATATAGAGCAGAGTCTGTCAAAACTTCTCTGTCTCCGTCTGCTGGAGGGAAGGCAAAACCCAGGAGTCTGGACTGATCCATGGTACTACAGGAACGAAAATTATGAGGTAAGAACCAATTTTTCTAAATTCTGCACATTTGTTTGTCAAAATAACACAATATGTTTTGCAAATTATCATTCTGCATTTCAGTTCAATTCAATATTTTCATTTTTCCCACTAGCAAGGGTGTGTAGCACCCTTAGGCAGACCAATGTAACACTGCCCCCCGCCCAACCCACTCTGAGTTGAAAGTGCCCCTCTTATAATGGTAGATATATGTAGAGCCATGTTCTCTCTTTCTCTCGCTTTTGTGACAGCTCTCATACCAACTTCACTGCTCGGAGACGTCCCAGGTATGGTCTTCAGGCAGGCTTGCTCATGCCATGCTCTTCCTCTTCCGGCAAGGCTCGTGGAGCAATATTAATTATTGCCACGATCCTGCCTGTGATAGTGCTCAGAGCAGCGGTGTGGCCTGGATTCTGCAAAGTGAAGGAGGAAACTTGCGGGAAGGGGGAATTCTGCACAAATTCTGCAATAGTGGAGAATTCCCCCAGGACTATAATTTATATTTTATAATTGTATTGGTTATTTGTTATATTCAAGTTTGATGTGTAATTATGAATGTTTGCCATATACTCTGCAGTATTTTGGAAGTTGCAGAATATAAGAATATACAAATGAATTCAGAACTGGAGTTGCAGGTTTTATATTGAGGTTTTTTTTTCACTTATTGTATAGACCTTAGACTTCACTGTCATATCTATGCAGAAGAATTGGTTGAATGAGGCTATGAAATAATTTTAATGTTCCCTGTACGTACCAGGATCAGTCCAGACGGTGGGTTATGTCCCCCGTCCAGCAGATGGAGTCAGAACAGAGCTCGAGGGCACCGCCTCCTGTACCAGCGCACCCTCTACTGGAGCTCAGTATCTTTCTGACTCCAGCAGATGTGAGTTGGGGAATCAGTGCTTCCCCAGGGTGACAGGTTCTGAGTTTTTATTTTGCTCTTTTGAGTCTCTCTCCTGTCATTTCCTTTGATATTAACAATTTGGATCAAGTTTGTTCAAAAAAAAAAAAAAATAGTAAAGAGAAAATCTTCCTGTCAGTAATTTTGAGGAGGCGTGCTTTTTCTGTGTTCTGTCTCCTCCTGCAGCTTGTTTCACTTGCGCCTGGGGTAAGTGTGTTTTATTTGCTTTTCAGCTGCTTGTTCTAGGCGTTTGCCGGGACTGCCGGCGCCTGCACACATTCTTCAGCGGTCCCTCGGCCCGGCGACTTCTACCTCGGGCCTGGGCGCGCCGGCAGCGGTTCTTCCCGCCGGCGCCTGGGGACCACTCGGGCGGGTTGTGTCGGCCCTCAGGCCCCCCCGCGCTGCGTTTTCGAATCGCCCCCCCCCCCCCCCCCCCCCGAGGCTTCTTTCCGGCGGCGTTTTTTCTTCTTATGCCGCGCGGGTCTCGTTGCGAGACCTGTGGCGAGGCGGGGACTCGTCTTTCTAACGAGGGAGTCTGCCCACGCTGCCTCCCCGATGGGGAAGGTGCTGCGCACGGCTCGGGTTCGCGCCCAGCGCCCCCCTCTCCACAGCCAGGGAAGCGCGGGCCGGCCACGTTCTCGGCAATGGCGGGAACGGTGGCCATTTTGGACGAAGATTTCAGCGCGGACCGCGCTCCGGATGAGCAGGACGCAGTTCGGGGAGCCCCCCGCCTGCACCGGGGCCCTGAGGAGGGCCTGTCTGCCCGGATTCCACAAGGGGATCCTGCTGCTGCGCCTTCGCCTGGTCTGCCGTTTTTTTCACCAGACTTCATCCTGAAGATGCACACGGCCTATTTACAAGGCCTGGCGGATCCGGGGGGTGCTCCCGCGGGACCTCCTGCGCCCAAGATCGCCAAGCTCGCGGTCCCCGCCCCCGGGTCCCTGGTTCCACCTGGGATGGCCACAGGAATCTCAGCTTTGCCATCCCAGTCGCTTGCGGTGGGAGCGGCTTTCCCTTCGGGCCCTGACCCCTCGGACCCTCCGGATCCTGCGCATTCGGAGGGGCAGGCCGAAGGCGACGATCCGCGAGCCCTGCGCATTTTCCACAAGGAAGAATTGGAGGACTTACTACAACGGACCTTGTAAGAGCTCGATCTGGACCCTCCGCCGGATCCCCTGGCACCTGTGGCCCCAGCGGTTGCGACGTGCTCCAAAAAAGGGGACCCGGTTCTGGCGGCCCTCAGGCCTAGGGCTAAGGCTTTCCCGGTCCATGAGTCGTTTCTTCAGCTCCTCACCGGGGAATGGGACGTCCCGGAGGCATCTTTGAAGGTCGCCCGGGCCATGGAGAAATTGTACCCGCTGCCGGAGGATTTCCTGGATCTCGTCCGGTTCCCAAAGGTGGACTCGGCGGTCTCGGCGGTGACTAAGCGGACTACGATCCCAGTTACTGGCGGAACGGCCCTACGGGACACGCAAGACCGCAAGTTGGAGACGTTCCTCAAGAAGGTTTTTGAGGTTTCCGCCTTGGGGATGCGCGCCGTCATGTGCACTTCTTTGACCCAGAGGGCCAGTCTTCTCTGGGTCCAGCAGCTCCTAACGTCGCAGCAGTTGCCGCCGGATGAAGCCGCTCAGGCCGACAGCCTGGAATCTGCCATCGCTTACGGGGCGGATGCTTTGTATGACCTCTTTCGCGTCCTGGCCTGGTCCATGGTGTCGGTGGTGGCGGCTCGTCGACTCCTGTGGCTCCGGAATTGGTCTGCGGACACCTCCTCCAAGTCGAGCCTGGGGTCCCTTCCATTTCGGGGGAAATTCCTCTTCGGAAATGACCTGGATCAAATCATCAAGTCTCTGGGGGAAAACTCGGTGCATCGTCTACCCGAGGATCGGCAGAGACCTTACCGAGCTTTTGCTTCCACCAGAACCAGGGCTCGGGCGCAGTGGCGCTACAGATCGTACCGGCAGCCAAGTTCTCGCACAACTTCGAGTAGACCGCAGCCGTGGTCGCGCTCCTTTCGAGGGCGGAGGCCCTCGAGGGAGGGCTCGGGGCAGGGGAACCCCCCCGCCAAATCTGCTCAATGATGCCAGACCGGCCCACTCCTCCTGCCCGCCCATCGGAGGCCGACTCACACAATTCGCAGAGGAGTGGGCAAAGGTTACTTCAGACCAGTGGGTCCTGGACACCATCCAATACGGTTACGCCTTGGAGTTTGTCCGCCCCCCTCGGGACAGGTTTCTCTTCTCTCCTTGCGGCTCCGACCTCAAGAGGGTGGCGGTTCAACAGACACTAGACCGGCTGCAGGCCATAGAGGCTATTGTACCCGTTCCCTTCGGCGAGGTGGGCTCGGGCCATTATTCCATCTACTTCGTGGTGCCCAAGAAAGACTGTTCGTTCCGACCCATACTGGATTTGAAGGAGGTGAACCGCTCGCTGCGGGTCAACCGGTTCAGCATGGAAATGCTGCGATCCGTGATTGCCGCAGTTCATCAGGGCGAGTTCCTGGCTTCCCTGGATCTGACGGAGGCATACCTGCACATCCCGATACGTCCGGACCACAGGCGTTACCTACGCTTCAAGATTCTCGGTCAACACTTTCAGTTCCGGGCCCTACCCTTCGGACTCGCAACGGCTCCACGGACGTTCACCAAGATCATGGTGGTAGTGGCGGCGGCCCTTCGGAAGGAGGGTATACTAGTGCATCCTTACCTGGACGACTGGCTGGTGCGGGCAAAGTCTTTCTCGCATGGTCAGGACTCGGTGGCCAGGGTCTTGGAGGTGCTTCGCTCCCTGGGCTGGGTGGTGAACCTCCCCAAGAGTTTCCTCGTTCCATCTCAACGCTTGGATTTCCTGGGAGCAACCTTCGACACGCATCTGGGCATGGTGTTCCTGCGTCCGGACAAGGCTATCTCCCTGAGGGAACACATCCATCGTTTTGCGGCCTTGTCGGACCCTACAGCGTGGAATTATCTTCAGCTTCTGGGAGTGATGGCTTCCACCATCGACATGGTGCCCTGGGCGTTTGCACACCTACGTCCACTGCAGGCGTCCCTGCTGTCTCGCTGGAAACCTGTGTCGCAGGAGTATCAGGTAGTTCTGCCCCTCCCTCAGTCGGCTCGGGACAGTCTGAACTGGTGGCTGGTTCCGGCTCATCTGGCCCGCGGCGTCTCGCTCGAAGTCCCCTCCTGGGTGGTAGTGACAACCGACGCCAGTCTTGTGGGTTGGGGCGCCGTCTGCGGCAGAAGCGCCACACAGGGGATGTGGTCCCCGGAGGAGGCAAGGTGGCCGATCAATCGTCTGGAGACCAGGGCGGTACGTTTGGCGCTTCAGCGTTTCCTCCCCCTGGTTCGGGACAGGGAGGTACGAATTCTCTCGGACAACGCGACGACAGTGGCTTACATCAATCGTCAAGGCGGGACGCGGAGCGAGCAGGTCTCCGCGGAAACCACGCTCCTGATGGCATGGGCGGAACTCCATCTTGTGCGTCTCGCAGCCTCCCACATCGCCGGGGTAGACAACATTCAGGCGGATTACCTGAGTCGTCAGCGGTTGGACCCCGGCGAATGGTCTCTCTCCGCCGAGGCGATGGACCTCCTGGTTCAACGCTGGGGACCGCCACGGTTGGACTTGATGGCTACAGCCCTCAACGCCAAGGCCCCGCGCTTCTTCAGCCGCAGAAGGGAGCGCGGCGCGGAGGGGGTGGATGCTCTCGTATTACCGTGGCCGACAGGTCAGCTCGTCTATGTGTTTCCTCCCTGGCCATTGGTGGGCAAGATCCTCCGAAGAATCGAAAACCACTGCGGTCCCATAATCCTAGTGGCCCCGGAATGGCCGCGGCGGCCTTGGTTCGCGGATCTACTCCACATGGCGGTGGACGGCCCGGTCCGTCTGAGTCATCTTCCCCGGCTCCTGCATCAGGGTCCGGTATTTTTCGAGCAGGCGGCACTCTTTTGTCTTGCGGCCTGGCTTTTGAACGGCGCCGACTCCGCCGCCGAGGCTATCCGGAGGTGGTGATTTCAACGATGCTTAGGGCTCGTAAGCCCTCGACCTCTGTTGCCTACGGGCGAGTGTGGAAGGTTTTCGAGTCCTGGTGTGTCTGTCATGGGACCCGCCCGACGGAAGCAACGGTTCCCCTAATCCTTCAGTTTTTGCAAGACGGATTGGATAAGGGCCTGGCATACAATTCTCTCCGAGTACAAGTGGCGGCCCTGAATGCCCTGGTACAGACAGAGGTTTCTCTACCTCTCCAAGCGGATATCGCTCGTTTCCTGAAGGGGGTTAAGCATCTTCGGCCTCCGGTTCGAGATCCCTGCCCGTCGTGGAGCCTTAACCTAGTTCTCCGGGCTCTGGCGGGCTCTCCTTTCGAGCCACTGCAGGAGGCTTCCCTCAAGGACCTCACTATGAAGACGGTTTTCCTTGTGGCGATTTCCTCGGCTCGTCGCATCTCGGAGCTACAGGCGCTTTCCTGCAGGGAACCGTACCTCCGCCTTTCTGATGCGGGGGTTTCTCTACGTACCGTACCATCCTTCCTTCCGAAGGTGGTTTCTCCCTTCCACTTGAACCAGACGGTGGAACTTCCGGCGTTCTCGCCAGGGGAAGAGAGGTCCCTTCGTCATTTGGACGTTAAACGGGCTCTGCTCCGTTACCTGGAGGCTACCAATGAGTTCCGGGTTTCTGATCACCTGTTTGTGCTCTGGTCGGGACCTAAGAAGGGCTCCGCCGCATCGAAGACAACGATTGCCCGCTGGATCAAGGATGCCATCTCGGCGTCTTATATCGGGGCTGGTCGTGCTCTGCCTACAGGCGTCAGAGCTCATTCTACACGCTCGCAAGCCGCGTCTTGGGTGGAGTCTCGGTCCGTCTCGCCACTGGAAATCTGCCGGGCAGCGACATGGAAGTCGTTGCATACCTTTGCTCGGCATTATCGGTTACACCTGCCGCTTTCAGCCCCTGGGCTTTTTGGCGATCAGGTTCTCCGAGCAGGGCTCTCAGGGGCCCACCCGGTTTAGGGAAGCTTGGGTACATCCCACCGTCTGGACTGATCCTGGTACGTACAGGGAAAAGAAAATTATTCCTTACCTGCTAATTTTCGTTCCTGTAGTACCATGGATCAGTCCAGACGCCCACCACTCTGGGATACTGCTCCCCTGCTCGGTCTTCTGTACGTGTCTCTGTCTCATCTTCTCTTCCTCTCTGGTTCTCTTTCAGAGTTGTACAGCTCCTCACAAGTTGACTAGGGCGACCTCGTTCTGGGTCTGCCTATCCATTGTTCTTGATGTTGGTTTACGTCAGGGTTTTTGATCCAAATTGTTCTGTTTTTGGCTCTTTTGGGCTTTGTTATTCATGATACTGAGCTCCAGTAGAGGGTGCGCTGGTACAGGAGGAGGTGCCCTCGAGCTCTGTTCTGACTCCATCTGCTGGACGGGGGACATAACCCACCGTCTGGACTGATCTATGGTACTACAGGAACGAAAATTAGCAGGTAAGGAATAATTTTCTTGTACTTTTAATGTAAGGTCGAAACTGGGTGTATTTTTTTTTTTTCATTACACAGAAGACCCTTGGGACTTTTTCTTGATGTCTTTTGTAGCCTGTTTAAGGCAGAGAAGCATGCTGTGGGGTTGGGTATGATATATGGATATGTAGCTTGCCCATTCAATTATTTCTGTTTAGAGATGCCACTGATCCTATTTTTGTGAATGTTTTTCTCTTTAATTTTGTATTACATTTTTTCTGTCCATCTTTCTTTTCTTTTAACAGAGCAGTAATGCATGGAATGAATACTCTGTTTATAGCCTTTCTTCATCTTTCTCTTCTCTGTGCAGTTTGTGTGGAGTAGTGAAACATGGAATGAATAGATCAGATGGCTCTTCAGCTGAACGTTGCATCCTGGCCTACCTCTATGATCTCTATACCTCATGCAGTCACTTGAAGAATAAATTCGGGGAGCTCTTTAGGTAAATATGTGATGTGGAGCATATGGCTAGCCCCTGCACACTTATGCAATGAATAAAGTTAAGAGCAGTATCTATTAGCATTTTTTTCTGGCATGTACAGCACCAATTTGCTGAGCAGGGGGATTTTGCTCTTCCAGTCTTTGTTTAGCTGTAGTAACTGATGACAGATAGACCAATTGTCGCATTCAGTATGCTTAGTTGAGATTCTTCCTCTGGTCTAGATGAGTGTGCAAATTCCCATATGCAAACCAATACCATTTCCCTCCCAGCACAGCCCTCCATATCTGTCCCAAGCATGTCCAAAATCTGTCACTTTGCCTGCCTCTACCACCTCCCCTGGAAGATCATTTCAGATCTTGTCTTCTAAAACCCAGGCCCCTCTCCAAGTGTTACTAAGTTTTCAAATAATCCATCAAAACATCTGGTCTCCCTGTGCTCACTGCTGTTTGGGTTTTGATCATGGTAACTCTGTGGAGATTACTCAGCTTTCTTGTAGGACTGACATAGCTGTAACCACCGCTCTATGCTCTTTGCAGGTTACCCAGTACTAATTTCTCATCCTGGGTAGATGCACATACAAGATACCATACTTAATTGACCCTTACCTCCTTCCTTTTCCCTTCTCCACAATGTTTTATCCACAAGCTTTGTAATAATCTAAACAGCTTTCAAAGCTAGCAGGGCTGTTTCCCTGGTATGTCTCTGTGGACTTAATGAACAGTACCTGACCACTATTAGCCTGCCAGTAATGATCCACTAGGTGACACTTCCATTCTCTGTCTTTTTGTTTTGACTCTGCTACTGAGAGAGTGAAGAGTGGCTTGTTTGCAATACCAACTTCCCAAACGTATTCCTACCACTATCATAGAATATGACAATAGATAAAGGACCACTAGCCCCATCCAGTCTTCCCAGCACCTTCCTTGACACAATGCAATAGACACTATCCAGTCTCTGGCTCTCCCTCACCTCTTTGTCACCAGTGATTTTCTGTGCTTATCCCATTAGTTTTTTAATTGCATTCCCCGAGGACAAGCAGGATGGAGCCCCGACACGGAAGACTTATGTCAAAGTTTCTAGATTTTTGACTTGGCGCTGTAATAATGCCCAGCATGCTCTATACCACGTGTCCGCGCGGGGTCCCTTTCCAGTCTCTCTTTTCCATGGAGATGCAGCATTGACGTTTTTGGAAAACTTTCTCTTTTTTGCTTCTTTTTGTGGTTTTTTCGAAGATCGATGCAGAATCCTTCTTGGTCCATCCCCAATAGTGTTCTTAGTCTGGGTTTTCGTTGTTTTTCGGCAAGTTTTCTTTCATAGTAGATTGCCCCATGGTGGCGGTGCTTTGGTGCTCACTGGCCATCGAGTCCACCACCATCTATTTTAAATTTTGTGTCCTTTTTATTTTATCCTGTCCTGGCCACGTCTTGGTTTCCAGCGATGCCCATGTCAATTACAGACCCCCATGAGACATGTGACCTCTGCCTGGGGGCATCACATGGCATCCAGGGTTGCTGCTTATGCGCACAAATGACCCCGAAGGGATGTTGTCTTTGGCTCGACAAGATGGAACAACTCTTTGAGTCGAGGAAGACTGAGCCAGTGGCATCAGTATCGATGGACCTCTGAGCCGCACAGATGGACACTGCTCCAGAGACTGACCACTGTGAGTTCCTAGAGGTCAAAGATGTCAGGTTCCTCATCATCAGCCTTGGCACTGGGGAAGGATTGGGCCAAGCATCGAGAGAAGCCGAAAAACATTGGCACAGGTCACTGTCTGTGCATGGTGCTGGGCATGGGGATGCACCAGCGTATGCTGTGATGCCTCTGAAATGAACCCGCAGCGAGGAACACCAGTCCTCCATTGGTGCTGGGGTCCACAAAGGTCTCCACAGATCCTGATGTCAGTCGCTGATCTGCCAGGCAGGTCCGAAGAGGATCTGGCCACCCCTCCTTCCTCCGAGTCTGTGTTGGCATTGGCAATGTTTGAGGAGCAGCTGGAGAGGCAGGTCCAACTGGGTGGTGGAATGGCGATGCAGGGCAACGGTCATGTGGCACTGATGGCACCAGAGCTAGTATCATCCATCATCCTGAAAATGCTGCTGGAGAAGCTCATTGTGCTCATCGGTTCGTTACTGACCCAAATGGTGTCAGTTCCCGGGACGCCGTTGATGCCTGTCGGGGCACCGCAGCCTCCCCTTACCAATATAATGATCATTGCCAGTTCCTCAGAGGAAGAAGCTCCTCCCAGGCCGGCATAGACGCCGAGGCCTGTAGCCTTCTGTCCAGCTTTGTCAGTGCTTGCAACTCTGGAAGAAGACAGAGCGCCTAGGGCCCCCCATCCTCTTTCTTACAGTGAGGATGAGTCCCTATGACACATCGGAGTCTTCCTCCAAGGGCTCTGAGGGTCTCCCATCAGACCCTTCTCCAGAAGAGCGAAGGAAGTCTCTACCTGAGGACTTAATCTTTGCAGTGTTTGTGAGGGTGATGGCAGAAGCCATCCCATTTTGGTTACTGATGGAGGAGGATGCCAGGCACACAATGCTTGAGATCCTCCAGTTCGTGGAGCCTCCTAAGGAGATTGTAGTGGTCCTGGTACATGATATCCTTAAGGAGTCGCTGTTGAGGATATGGGAGCGCACCCCCCTTACAGTGCCTCCCTTAAACAAGAAGGCTGATGGCGTCTACCTCGCCCAGAAATTTGCTGAATTCAATAAGCGTCAACTGCCCCATCTTGAGAATCCGCTCTCAAGAGAGCCAAGCGCTCTCACACCCATTCCTCAGTGCACTCTGGGGGAAGGACCAAAGAGCAATGGGATGCTCTTGGAAGAAAAGTGTTTTGGGGCCATGCTCATTGCTTGCATAGTGATGAAATGCTGACCTTGGACTTGTGAATATGCTGATGCCAGAACCAGTCTGGACTGGACACCTGGGTCTGAACCAAGTGGGCAACGTGTACAAGTTGCACAAAAGATCTTACAGTTTCAGCAATTCAAAGTCTAAATTGAGAAAGTGAATAACAGGAAAGTGAGGCTATGTTTTCTGAGTACGAAAATAAATCTGTGAAGCAAAGGACGTGCGTGTTAGGAGCTGATAAGGGGAAGAGAAAGTAGGCCAAAGTGACAGTTGGCATGATAAGGAAAAATGTGACCCTGAGTGTAGGTATGGAGCAATCATGAGCTGATTTAGAGCAATACAATTTCTAGCTTGCAGTGCATATTATGAAACCTATAAAAACTGTTGGAAAGAAGAAGTAAGCAAGCAAAGCTGTTTCTTTGACTGACCTGTGTATTTAATGTGAGTATAGCAGTGATTATTTTATATTAATTAGCTTGATTCTTTGTTTCCTGTATAGGCCACTTGTCGCCTATCCAGTTCTATAACAAGATATTAATATAGCATGTAACAGATTTCAATTAATAAAATTTTTTTATTTGCATTAAGAAGCTTTTGTAAATTGCAGTTTGTTCAGTGTCATTTTCTCTCACAATATAACAGTTAAAGTAGGAAAAAAAACAATAGCTTCCTAATAGCTCTATATGAGCCAGTACATGCGGGACATTTGGAAGCAGGTGCAGGAGGTGGCCAAGCAGCTGCCTCAGCAGCAGCAGGACGTCCTCATGTTGCTGGTGCATAAGGGCCTGGAGTGCGGAAAACACGAGGTCCGAGCAACCTACGATGTTTTTGATATGGCATCAAGGGTCTCTGCAGTGGGAATTGGCACCTGCAGAATGGCATGGCTGCGGGTCTCAGATCTCCAACCAGAGATACAGGAATGACTTGCTGACATACCATGTACCAGAGAGAATTTCTTCGGAGATAGGGTGAGGTGGCCCAGCTCCAAGACCACCATGAAACCCTCCAACAACTCTCCGCTAGCACTCCGGACCTGTCCTCCTCCTCTAGGGGGTCAGCAATATTGAGGCAGAGGAAGTACTATCCTCTGCCCCCCTTGCTCCTGTCAACAGCATCAGGGCTCCCTTGGCCATCCCAGGCAGCAGAGAGCCCCTGAGCCCCAAGCCCCAGCTGGCGCCTCAGTCAACTCCAGGGATGGGGTTTTGACTGTGTCGTAGGGGTCGAGGGCCAGTCACCCATATCTGGGATGTCAGACCTTCTGGATGGGGGCAAGCTGCGGCTCTTTGCGAACCAGTGGCCCAGTATAACCTCAGAAAAACTGGGTTCTTTCCATAGTCTGTCAAGGGTATCAATTGAAATTAATAGATGTCCTGCCAAATTGCCCTCTGAGCCCATTTTGGGGCCCAGTAGCGCATCAGGAGGTACTGCTAATGGAGCTGTCTTCCCTTTAAACAGCCAGAGCAGTTGAGCCTGTCCCACCAGGGAAAAGAGGGTAGGGATTTTACTCTAGGTACTTTTGGATTCCAAAGAAAACTGGAGATTTCCATCCCATCCTAGACCTAAGGACCTTGAATAAATTTCTGTAAAAAGAAAAGTTCAGAATAGTTTCCCTGGGCACCTTGATCCCCCCCTTTTGCAAAAAGGGGACTGGCTATGCTCCCTCGATCTAAAGGACGCATACACTCACATCGAGATCTTCCCCAGTCATCTGAAATATCTCTGATTTCCTAGCGTGTAGCAGATGGACTCAGGACCAATGGGTATAGTGTACTCCTGTTAGTAGTTGGAGACGGATCAGATTTCAATCTGACGTCAGCTCCTAGTACATATACCCCTGCAGGAAGTGCAGCTCTTCAGTATTTTCCGTCTCCATAGCAGTTAGGGACTATCTGCATGCTCTTGCAGCGTTTGAACCAAATCCAAAGAAGAAAAACAAAATTAAAGGGGAAAACCTACCTGAAGACGAGCCCCGCTCTCCTGCAGTGATACCCTCGGGTCCCTCCCCCAGTTGAGATTCCCGAGGTGATTTCCGTGGTCCCTCGGAGGTGAGCCTCGGTCCGGCGGCCGAATCGCGGCGAGGACCTAGCCCCCGATCCTCAGGCGTGGCTGAGAGGCAGCGGGTGCACCCCTCGAGTGCGGTGGTGAAAGTATTGTCCCTCTCCCCCCCCCGCAGCCGGAGACCGCCCGGAACGAAACCGGGAAGCGCCGAAGACAAGGTAAGGTGGAAATCTGTTTGAATCCGGTCTCCGAGGATCGAGGAGGAGCACAGGTCACTGATCGGAACCAGTGCCACCAGGTTGATCCGCCCCAGCAGGGCCAGGCCCCGGCTATTTCCAAGGGTCTGCCCACGTAGAGACCCTCCGCGGAGGTCACCATATTACCTGCATGCTCGCCGTCGCCATGTTGGCCCTATTTGCCGCGCCGCCCGTCATTTGATCCAAGCGCACAATCGAGCTAAGCGCACATAAAACCTTGCGCGCATAAGTTGCACGCACAGAGCCGGGCGCATATCTACAGCTAGGAGCATATCTGCGCGCACATCTCAGGCGCACTGGAGCGCACAAGAGCTTACTCGTCCACAGACATGGCACCTCCAGAAACAGGAATAAAAGCTGAAGGCCTCTGCCCTGCATGCCACATCAGAGCCGCACAGAGCGAGGAGGCCGACGCCCTCTGCGCAGACTGTGAGGAGGCCCTGGGAGATCCAGGTCAGGGCCAGGCCCACCCAGGGCACAGTGCTAGCTCCTCATGGGGTACCCCGGACCTAGCAGGCCCCAGTGGGTCCCCCCCACAGACGGGGGACCCCCAGAGATTCTGTGCCCCTCAACTTAGACCCAGCGTCGATATCTTGGGTGGGGTTATTCAAGGGGATTCATGCCTTTGTCAAGATGCAAACTGCACCTCTGGCTGATCAGCCACATGCTCCACCGGAGGATCCTCATGCCCCAGGACCCTCGAGGCCTAGGCACAGGCTCCCACCGCCCAGAAGTCCCGTCTATGGGGACACAGATTTCTCCTAAGAGGAAGTTGAACCCCTGGAGGAGGGGGAACTTCCCTCGGGGACAGAGCCACACCAAAGTGGTCTCACACTTCCACCTTAACCAAACCATCTCACTACCAATGATGGATGGCTTGAAGAATTCGGAAGAAGCCCGTAGTCTACGCCACCTCAACATCGGCAGACTCCTAGCCAGATACCTGGAAATGGCGTAACCAGTACGAAAGACGGACCACCTTTTCGTCCTTCATAGCGGAAAGAGGCAAGGAGAAGCGGCCTCGCAGGCAACCATTGCCTGCTGGATCAAAGAAGTCATCAAGATGGTCTGCGTAGAAGCTGGAAAACCTCCACCTCTACAGGTCAAGGCCCATTCTACCAGAGCCCAGTCAGTATCCTGGGTAGAAACTAGAATGTTGTCACCTGCCGAGATCTGCAGGGCGGCAACGTGGTCCTCCATCCATACCTTCTCCAGATTCTACTGGCTGGATGAGCAGGCTCAGGAGGACATGGCATTTGCAAGGGCAATTCTAAGTGGACCACGGGCAGCCTTCTACACAGTTCGAGAGTAGCTTTTATACATCCCATTGGTCCTGAGTCCATCTGCTACACGCTAGGAAATGGAGAAATTACTTACCTGATAATTTCGTTTTCCCTAGTGTAGACAGATGGACTCAGCATCCCACCCTTGGCTGCCGTTATACATGGTTTGTTTGGTTTTTTTTTCGTCAATGAATCAAGGGTAAGCCATGTTTTCATCTACCTAGGGCATCCACCCTGCCGGGAGTCTACGCTTTCCGGTTGAGTACACTGGCGGTTTCCAGCTATAGCCAATCAACCAGTTCAAGTTAATCATGTTTTAAATGTTCTAACAAGTTATGAAGTTATTTAAGTTAATCATATTATTAAGTTAATCAGTCAGTCACACATATATCCACAATGCTTTTTGAGGAGAATACTGAAGAGCTGCACTTCCTGCAGGGGTATATGTACTAGGAGCTGACGTCAGATTGAAATCTGATCCGTCTCCAACTGCTAACAGGAGTACACTATACCCATTGGTCCTGAGTCCATCTGCAAACACTAAGGAAAACGAAATTATCAGGTAAGTAATTTCTCCATTTGTGGTGGGAAAACCGCACCAGGTGTTGGTATTTGGGCTAGCACCAGCCCCACAAGTCTTCACAAAATGCCTGGTCGTGGTAGCAGTGCACCTCCACAGGCTGGGGGTGCATGTTTTCTCTTATCTGGATGATTGGCTGGTCAAGAGCACATCTCAGGCAGGGGCCATCAAGTCCAAATGCTTGAACATTGCTTTCCTGGTGGAATCCGATCTCAGATCAATTTCATCTGCCCCTTCCTCTTACGGGAGTCTGCACGGTCCAGTCTAGATTGGTGGCTCCTCTCAGACAACTTAGCACGCGGAGTATCGTTGGTAATGCCCGAGTGGACAGTGGTCACTACAGATGCCAGCCTCTCCGGCTGGGGAGAGGTTTGTCTGGAGAAATCTGTCCAAGGTCAATGGTCTCAGGTGGAATCTCGGTGGTCAACTGTCCATGTCCATGTCAGTCCCTTGGCACGATTACACATGTGCAGAGCCAATGGACCCTGAGATCACAGTGGTGCCAGGCCATGCAGAACCTCCAGGATTGCATCCGAGTTACCCCATTCCTCAGGTCTCATTGTCCTGGTGGCGTGTACTTTCAAATATGGAAACGGGGGATCTTTTTACGAAGTCCTCCTATCTCAATTTTCCTAATCACAGATGCGTCCACCTGGGCTGGGGAGTTCATGTAGATGGGCTGAGCACCCAGGGTCTCTGGTCTGGTCAGGAAAGCTGTTGTCAAATCCTGGAGCTTTGGGCAATCAGGTATGTGCTATGGGCTTTCAGAGATCGGCTGCCCAACAAAGTTGTCCTGATCCAAACTGACAACCAAGAGCGATGTGGTATATCAACAAGCAAGGAGGTATGAGATTATATCTCCTGTGTCAGAAAGCGGTTCAGATCTGGTCATGGGCACTGTCCCATGGGATTGTTCTTGGGGCCGGGGCGGAGAACGTGGTAGTGGGCAGACTGAGTCGTGCCTTCAGATCCCACAAGTGGTCCCTGGACTAGGGGGTGACAAATTGGATATTCCACCTCTGGAGTAGCCTGAACATAGATCTATTCGTGTCCCCTTGCAATAGGAAGGTGCCTCAGTTCAGCTCCCTGTACAGGTCAGATGGCAAACCAGCCTCAGACGCCCTTGCCTGTCACTGGGGCAAGGATCTTCTGTATGCGTGTCCTTCGATACCCTTAGTGGCGAAGACTCTTGAAGCTTCGCGAGGACAACAGGACTATGTTCCTCATAGCCCCTTATTGGCCAAGACAGGTCTGGTTTCCCCTCTTTATGGGAGTTGTCCATCTGGAGACTGATTAGCCTGGGGACTTCCCAAGATCTCATCACGCAAGATCGAGGCAGGTTGTGACATCCCAATCTCCAGGCCCTGTCGCTCACAGCTTGGATATTGAGAGATTAATCCTGCAACTACTCAGTCTCTCACAGGATGTGTCTCAGATCCAGGTGGCTTCTAGAAATCCTTCCACTAGAAAGTCCTATGGACTGAAGTGGAAGAGGGTTTTCCGTGTGATGTGAGCAGAAGGCCCTAGATCCTTTCTCCTGCCCTACACAAAAACTGCTTGATTTCCTTCTACACCTATCAGATGCTGGCTTAAAAACCAACTCTGCTAGAGTTCATCTCGGTGCAATTGGTGCATATCACCATGGTGTAGATGGTACGCCCATTTCTGTACAGCTGAAGCCCATCTCTTTACAGTTGAAGCCTCCCCTAAGGCTACCCACTGTGTCTTGGGACCTCAATGTGGTTGTAGCTCAGCTAATGAAAGCTCCTTTCAAGCCACTGCACTCTTGTGACTCTTGGAAGGTCATATTTTTGGGAGCAGTCACCTCAGCGTGCAGGATCAACAAGCTCCAGGCCTTAGTGACTTATCCACCTTACACTAAGTTTTTATCATAACAGGGTGATCTTATGCACGCACCCTAAGTTCTTGCCTAAGGTGGTTGCGGACTTCCATCTTAACCAGTCCATCATCCTGCCAACATTCTCCCAGGCCCCATTTGCACCAAGGCGAACGAGCACTGCATGGTTTGGGCTGCAAGTGAGCCTTAGCCTTCTGTCTGGAGTGGACAGAAGCCCATAGACAGTCCACCCAACTTTTTGTTTCTTTTTTTTTTTTTTTTTTGTTTGTAATCTATTTTTATTGGCAGAATCCATAAAACACGATAATACAAAAACATAGCTATCATATACAATGTTTCTTTTGATAGAAATAGGTTGGGTATTGCCATTGCCAAACAGACAATATCCACTTGGCTAGCAGATTGCATCTCCTTCTGTTATGCCCAGGCGGAACTGCATCTTGGGAGTCATGTCAAGGCTCATTCTGTCAGAGCCATTGGCAGTGTTGGTGGCCCACTTGTAAGCAGTTCCCGTGGAGGAGATCTTGTAAGGTTGCAACTTAGAGCTCTCTCCACACATTCACATCTTACTATTGCTTGGATAGGGTTGGCTGACGCAACAGTAGGTTTGGCAACTCTGTCCTTCAAAATCTGTTTCAGGTGTAGAACTTAACTCTCTCCCACCTAGGCAATGTTATTTGGGTTCGGGCTGTCTCCCCCTCTGTTACCAACAGCACCATTGTTGTGCCCATTGGTACCAGGTTTGGTTGTCTGTTGGTCCCCTTTTATGTTGAGCAGCCTGTAGCTACGGATTCACCCATGTGTGAGGACTACCATCCTGCTTGTCCTTGGAGAAAGCAAAGTTGCTTACCTGTGTCAGCCCGATTCAATAAACTTTGTGGGAGAGCCAGCAATCCGAGCCGAGCGCCTGCTCTCCTGCACAATTTTGTATTTAAATTAGTGCCTACACTAATGAGGAGGCGCTAGGGACACTAGCGCATCCCTAGCGCTTCTTTATTGGCGGAAGAGGTGGCTGTCAGTGGGTCTGACAACTGACGCTTAATCTTACCAGCGTCGGTTGTTGAACCCGCTAACAGCCACGAGTTCGGAAAACAGACGCTGGCAAAATTGAGCATCCGTTTTCCGGGCCGCTGGCAGATTTTTTTTTTAAAGTTTTTTTTTTTTTTAATTTTTTTTATTTTTGGGACCTCCGACTTAATATCGCCATGATATTAAGTTGGAGGATGTACAGAAAAGCAGTTTTTTCTGCTTTTCTGTACACTTTTCCCGGTGTTGTCCCTGATTAACGCCTGCCTTTGGTTTCCTTACATAAAGTTTTTTTTCCTGGTGATAAATGCCATCCAGGAATTGATTGATCTGGAATGGGATGCCCCCAGAGGCAAATTTTGAAGGGGTTTGGACATTGGAATGCCTGTACCCCCTAGATTTGGCTGTGAGAGCGTGTTTGTTTTTTCCCAAAGTGGATGCTCTGGTATGTGCCCGTGTCTAAAGAGACTATCCCTGTGGAGGGAGGAGTGGCCTTGAAGGATGTACATGATAGATGGATTGAGGCTACTCTTTAAGCAAGAGCTTTAAGGCAGTGGCAGTGAATTTGCAGATTGCCTCCTGTTGCACCCTAGTAGTGAGATCTTGTCTGCTTCTCTCTCAGGAGGTTGAGTCTGGAGGGAATTCCAGAGTGGTTATGGAGCCTGGTGCCACCTTTTTAGTGGATGCAGGCTGTGATTTGGTCCGGACCTCGGCCAGAGGAGTGGCTTCTATGATAGCGGCCAGGCGTCATCTCTGGTTGTGAAATTGGTCAGCTGACCCAGCTTCCAAAGCCAGTCTTACCAAGATGCCCTTTAAAGGCTTGCTCTTGTTTGGGAGAGAGTTGGAGAAACTGGTCAATAAGTGGCGTGAGTCTCCGGTGACTCGGTTGCCGGAGGATAAGAAACAGTTACAGTGTCCCTTTGGTATGAGGGGTCATTTCTGGGGTTCGAGGCATTTTCATCCCTACAGAGGGACGACCTTTCAGTGGACTCGGCCTTTCGGTAGGTCTCAGTCTTTTCATCCCTGGCAGCCCAAGAGAAGAGCTGACTCGGGTTGTGGACCTTCCCGAGCTTTGCAATGAATGTTTGCAGACCCACTTTTCATAACAGGAAATAGGACATTTCTCTCTCTTTTATCGGAGGTGGGCAGAGATCACGTCGGACCAGTGGGTCCTGGAGGTGATATGCGAAGTGTGCACTGGAATTTCTCAGTATTCTTCAGAATGTGTTCATGGTGTCCTCCCTTGCCTCTCCTCACAGAAGAAGCAGGCATTGGAGTTCATGCTTCAAAGGCTTCTCAGATTGAGGAGCTATGGTTCCAGTGCCCATGTCTCAAGAAAGTATGGAGTGATATTCCATTTATTTTGTTGTAACCAAGGAGGGAGGGCTCCTTTCATCCCATCTTGGATCTCAAAAGGGTCAGCCGTCACTTGGTGCCTCAATTTTGAATGGAAACCTTATGCTATGTAATAATGGTGCAGTCGAGGTAATTTTCTCACTTCCTTGGATCTGTCAGAGACTTACCTTCATATTATCATCCGATTGGAACACCTACGCTTTCTACGCTTTGCGGTGTTGGGGCGCCATTATCAGTTTCGGGTACTGTCAGTTTTTGGTCTAGTCACTGCTCCAGAACGTTTTCTAATATTATGGTGGTGGTAGTGACGGCCTTGCAAAAAGAAGGAATCCTGGTGCACCTGTATTTGGATGACTGGCTGATTCTAGCCAAGCCTGAGGAAGAGAGCCGCCTGGTGACACATAATGTGATCTCCTTATTGCAGTAGCTTGGTTGGGTGGTGAACCTGACCAAGAGCAATTTTCAACCATCCTAGTCATCTGAGTATCTGGGGGTCCAGTTAGACATGGGACGGGTCAGAGTTCTCCTACCAGAAATTCGGATCCAGAGATCGATGTCTCAAGTGTGCCAGTTGATGAACACCATGCGCTTGATGGTGTGGTCCTACCTAAAGGTACTCGACGTGATGGCAGCTACCCTGGAAGTGGTGCCATGAGCAAGGGTGCAAATGCGTCCTCTTCAGCGCTCTCTATCTCGTTGGAACCCGCAGTCTCAGGATTATGCGGTTCAGCTCCACTTGCCGATGGAAATCTGCTCCCACCTACAGTGGTGGTTGTAGGGAGGATCATCTGAAAAAGGTAGTTCCTTTGTCCTCTCCGGCCTGGTTGGTACTCAAGACAAATGTGAGTCACCATGGTTGGGGGGGCTCACTGTCTGGAGTTAATGGCCCAGGGGCGCTGGAATGCTGGAGTCCCGCTGGAACATCAATTGCTTGGAGACCCAGGCATGCTTGCAATTCAGCCATAAGCTATGGAATCAAGCGTTTCATGTGATATCAGACAACATGATGTCAGTGGCCTATATTAATCACCAGGGAGGAACCAAGAGCCAGCAAGTGTCGCAGAAAATAAATCAGCTGATGGAATGGGCAGAAGGTCAATTGTAGATAATCTCGGCCTCTCACATTGCAGGAAAAGACAATGTAAGAGTAGACTTTCTCAGCAGGGAGAGTCTGGATCCAGGAGAGAGGGTGTTGTCAGCTGATTGTGGATCACAGAGGTCTTCCGTTTCTATACCTGCTGGCGACTTCTTGAAATGAGAAGGTTCCTCACTTCTGCAGTCGCAGGAGAGATCCGTCGTCCCTGGGAATAGATGCTCTCATACAGGTCTGGCCGGAAGACAGATTTCTTTATGCCTTTCTTTCATGGCCTTTGCTAAGCAGGATAATTCACAAGATCAAAGTCCTCAGGTGGATAGTCCTCCTGGTGGCACCAGACTGGCTCAGGCACCCATGATATGCGGATGCGGCGACTCCTGGCGGAGGCCCTCCTTCATCTGCCGCACATGGACCTGTTATAGCAGGGACTGGTTCTTCATGAGGATCCAACTCGATTCTGTCTTATGGTTTGGCCTTTGAGAGTGCTTGACTGTTAAGTGTGGTTATTCCTCTGTGGTGATTGCCACTTTACTCCACACTCACAAGTTCTCCATTTCCGTGGCTTATGTGTGGGTTTGGAGAGTTTTTGAGGCCTAGTGTGAGGAGAAGGGTGTTCTTCCTCATTCTGTTAAGATCTCTCTTTCTGGATTTTTTGCAGGATGCATTGAATAAAGGCTTGGCTCTTAATTCCTTGAAGGTGCAGGTTGTGGCTCTTGCCTGTTTCAGAGGCCTAGTGAATGGTGTTTCCTTGTCTCATCCTGATGTGGCCCATTATTTGAAGGGTGTGAAGACCTTAGGCCTCCCTTGAGGTTACTGGTTCTATTATGGAGTCTTAATTTGGTGCTGGACTTTTTGGTGGGCCCTATGTTCTGACCACTGTGTAATCTTTCCTTATGGCTGTTGACTTTGAAGATTGTGTTTCTGGTGTTGTGCATGTCGGATTTCTGAACTGCAGGCTTTGTCTTGCCAAGGAGGCGTTCCTTCAGGTGACTCTGGAGGCATTACAGCTCCGTACTATTTTATCCTTCTTGCCCAAGGTAGTCTCCGTGAAGCCGGAGCACCCTGCTTACTCCCGCCATGGAGAACAAACAAGCAATCCATCTTTTGTAAAGACTCAGTCCATCTCCTTGCCATCCCTGGATAAGGTCAGGGATGCAGAGGAGCTTCGCCTTTTGCACTCCTTGGATGTTCAGCGTCTTGCTGTGCGGTATCTGGAGGTCTCTGAGTCTTTACAAAAGATGGATTGCCTGTTTGTTCTCCATGGCGGAAGTAAGTAGGGTGCTCCGGCTTCACGGGCTACCTTTGCTCGGTGGATTAAGGAGGTGGTTATGGCCACATATATGTATGCTGGAAAGCTGATGCCTACTCAGGTTAGGGCTTATTGCACTAGGGCTCAGGCAGTGTCATGGGCGGAGGTTAGTCTGTAGTCTCCCGTCGATATCTGCTGAACTGCGATGTGGTCCTCCCTACACACTTTTTTCATGTTTTTGTCATCTGGATGTGTAGGCCCGGGAGGATGCAGCCTTTGAATGTTGGGAATTATTAGAAAGGGAATGGTGAATAAAACGGAAAATGTCATAATGCCTCTGCATCGCTCCATGGTGAGACCGCACCTTGAATACTGTGTACAATTCTGGTCGCCGCATCTCAAAAAAGATATAATTGCGATGGAGAAGGTATAGAGAAGGGCGACCAAAATGATAAGGGGAATGGAACAGCTCCCCTAAGAGGAAAGACTAAAAAGGTTAGGACTTTTCAGCTTGGAGAAGATATGGCTGAGAGGGGATATGATAGAGCTGTTTAAAATCATGAGAGGTCTAGAACGGGTAGATGTGAATCTGTTATTTACTCTTTTGGATAATAGAAAGACTAGGGGGGCACTCCATGAAGTTAGCATGTGGCACATTTAAAACTAAACGGAGAAAGTTCTTTTTTACTCAAACTCTGGAATTTGTTGCCAGAGGATGTGGTTAGTGGAGTTAGTATAGCTGTGTTTAAAAAAGGATTGGATAAGTTATTGGAGGAGAAGTCCATCATTACCTGCTATTAATTAAGTTGACTTAGAAAATAGCCACTGCTATTACTAGCAACGGTAACATGGAATAGACTTAGTTTTTGGGTACTTGCCAGGTTCTTATGGCCTGGATTGGCCACTGTTGGAAACAGGATGCTGGGCTTGATGGACCCTTGGTCTGATCCAGTATGGCATGTTCTTATGTTCTTATGTTTCTTATGTTCTTACTTGCCTGCTGTTGATGTTGCCGCTACATCCCTCCTGCCCGCCCCTACTATTTTACTTGTTGTGTTGGGTTTGGCTTATATTGTTGCAGCCAGAGGAGAGAGGGGGTGGGTAAGCTGAGCCAATTGGGGGTTATGCCTGGTTTAACATTTGACTGACTTGATGGTGGTCATGTCAGGGATTCCTAGCAGAACAACTGGGTGCAATTGTTCCTCGTACGGCTCTTTGCTGGATGGTGGGGGTTGACATGCACGGCTCCTTACCGGGTGGCGGCGGGGGTCGTGGGTATGCTTATTGCTGATGATATTTGACATTCAGGCTAGGTAGTCCAGTGTTGCCCATCTTGCTGGTCCGTGGCGGATGGACACTGGGGGGTTGATTGTTACATACATCTGGCTTGGGCTCCTGGTTGTGAAATGTAATAAAGCTGTGGTCTGTTTGACCCCACTCATTTCTTTGTTTATTGTGTTGTTTGTAAAGGGATGGGAGAGGGAGAAGTGTTAGTCTTGGCTACCCATAATATGTCCACAGTTGCTTTTGAAGAGAATACTGGCAAGCTGGGGTCACTGCAGGATTATATATACTGTGACGTCAGCTTGCTCTGGACCTGAGTCCATCTATCTACACTAAGGAAAACGAAATTATCAGGTAAGTAATTTCCCCAATTCATATCATGAATGATGCAATCCGAGCTTCAGATTGTATCATTTATTTTTGTGCCTAAAAAGTAAGTACTGTCCTAATTCAGTCATAGATTTATTCATAGATTCAGTTAAAGGTGTATATTAGTCATTTCTGGTTTAATTTGAGATTCTTTTCCTTCTTAATTCACTTATCCTCTGCAATTCCCAAATCAAAGGTCATATATATTGACCCAGTAGCATATCTTGAATACTAAAGCCAATCACCAATTGTAAGCATCATTTTCATTCTTAATTACCCAGACTTAGTAAAGTATGACTACATTTATTTTGGAATGTATTCCAGTGTAATCAAGAGATTTAAATCAAATATTAAGAGCAGCCTTCTGTGTGGCTAACTAAGCACTGTAGCAAATTATTTAGGAGGTTGGTGAAATCTCTGTCCTTGTAGGTTTTTAAATGCATCTTTCTGAGAGAAGTTAAGTACATTGGATCCTGTGTCTAGCCATGGCTATAAACTGAATTATCTCTTAAGATCCTTTCCAGCCTTATCTTTCTGTGGTTCTGAGTGTTAGTGGCTTGTCTTAACACATTGTTTTAGGGGATTAAAGGAGGATGAATAATTCTGCAAAAAAAATTGAAATGTCATATTTTTCTTCTCTTTTGTGATTGGAGAGTCACATTTTCAGTTTATGCATTCATTTTTTCCTTTGTATTCTGCCCACACAGTGACTTCTGCTCGAAGGTAAAGAATACGATCTATTGCAATGTGGAACCGTCAGACTCAAACATGCTGTGGGAACCCGAGTTTATGATGGACACCATTGAGAACCCCTCTGCCCACAACTTCAGTTACTCTATGCTGGGCAAGATCCTGAATGATAATCCTGCCAATCGCTATAGTTTTGTATGTAATGCCCTCATGCATGTGTGTGTGGGACATCATGATCCTGACAGGTTAGTGTACTAGGTACAATGTCATTTCTCTTCTAGGCTGTTAAAGATAATTGATGGCATGGGGTGCTACCAATGAGGATAACTGTTGCCCTTTGTTGTGAGTGCTTATCCTGAAGATGAATGATAGCCATAAAAAGCATGCTGGAGGGAATTAGATATCACTGATGTTCTATGCTGTCGTTGGATGCTTATAATGAGGATGATGTCACTGCTCTTCTATCTCTGATTGGCTTTTCTTACAAATGATTACTATTCAGTGCTCTGTTTGGCTCTTGTTTAAAGATGATGGATGATAGAGTACTGGATGGGAATATGATGTCACTTTTTGTGGTCTGCTTCTGTGACAGCTGCACATTATTTTTCATTGGTACAGAGTTAATGATATAGCCATCCTGTGTGCTGAACTGACTGGTTATTGCAAATCTCTAAGTGCGGAATGGCTGGGAGTGCTGAAGGCCCTGTGCTGCTCATCAAACAATGGCACCTGTGGCTTCAATGACCTACTGTGTAACGTAGACGTAAGTCCTGGATGAAGCAGGGGTGGAAAAACATACTTTTTATTTAGTTTGGATATAGCTCACACTTTTCATTAGTAGCTCATAGCATGTTCTTCATGTGCTATAGGTATTTTCCTGCCTCCATATTTAACAATTATCAATGATGATCATTTCACTTGTGATATTACATATGACACCAAGAAATATCTACTGACACCAAGAAATTTAAACAAGATCTGAAATCCTGGCTTTTCAACAATGCCTTCTCGCTAACACTGTAACTTAAAGCTCACCCTTAATTCTAGGATATGCTCATTGAATGTCGTCTTGTTGATATATCTTCCTGTTTTTAATGCCTTCCTTCTAACTCTTCCTTTTACTTTGTTTAACCTTATACACCGTTGTGATCTAGTGATTCTCACACGGAACAACGGTATATAAAAACCAAAATAAATAAATAAATAAATTGCTTTATGTAATGGTTGGGACCACATTCTTATAGTTTTATTGTTCTTTTCAGTCTTAATTTGATTACTACTAGTTCTTCTCAGCCTGACACAGATCCAGCTGTGTTCAATCTACCAGATAGGCATAACCACCCCCCTAATTTCTAGCCTGCTGGACCAACTTGGCTACCGCATTCACATAGAGAAAAGAAATTAATTGTGCTCAGCAGCTTTCCACATAATGTCACCTCTTCTTTTTATCTTGAAGACTAGATAATTCAGTTTCTTAGCATCCAGTCAAATGAATCCAGAACAAGTGGGTGCACCTTTACAAGCAGATGGAGACGGACCAAACTGATGTCACAGTATATATACCCCTGCAGTGACATCAGCCTACCAATATTCTCAGTCTCCTGCAGATGGTGGACGTGCATCTCCCTACTGGAGATTGCTTCATTTTGAAAAAGGAGAATTAAGGATATTAAATTCACCCCGCTCTCCTGTGGTGATACCACAAGGTTCCTCCCACAGTTGAGAATTCCTGAGGTGATTTCCGTGGTCCCTCAGATGAGTATATTGGTCTGGTAGCTGGTTTTTCAGCCAGCGTGGACTTAACTGCTTAAGCAGCTGAAAGGCAGTGGGTGCAGGAAGCAGAGCCCTCTTCCCCTGCAACCGGAGACCGTCTCTGTACTCAGCCAGGTAAGGATGAGCTTGGGTAAGTTTAAAAAAAAAAAAAATATATATATATCTATATATATATCTATCTATATATACAGGGTGGCCCATGGAAAAGTAGCCCGCCTTCAATACCAGTGCATTGGAGGCAGGCTACTTTTCCATGGGCCACCCTGTATATACAGATATATATAGATAGAGAGAGAGAGATATTTGCAGAGACATAAAAGGAAGCTTTTGTAGTGTAGGGCTTCCTCCTTTTTCCTGGTCTCCATGCTTGGCGCTGTTCTGACGTTCATCCCACTCTATGGGAGGTAGAGGGATGTGTGCAAGCCTGGTGGGTTGAGCAGACTCTGTAGGCTAGGCCCTGTTCCCTGTACGTACCAGGATCAGTCCAGGACACCTGGGTTGTGACTCCGCACCAGTAGATGGAGACAGAGCAAGACCTGTCGGCTCAGCCATATATGACAGTGTGCCAGCCACAGCCCCTCAGTCTTACTCTGTCTCCAGTAGATGGTGCACATGCAGTCACAGCCTCGGCTGCCCTGGGTCCTGCTAGTCAGTTAGGGGTAGTTTGATTCTTGTTTTAAGTTTAAAAGTGCTGGTTAGTGAAGTTTTTTTCAGGCTCCTCTTGTTTCTTTTTTTCTGTGAAGGGCTGTTTTTAAGTTTGGTCCGCCCTGCCTCCCAGGGGGGTTGGGAGGTTCTGAGTGGACCATCCCCCCCTGGTTGAGGCCGCTGCCAGGGTCGAGGACCCGGCTGTTCAAGTGGCAGCGTTGGGGGTGACACCGGGGAGCCCGGTTCACTCACCCCCGCTGGAACAGGGCTTCAGGACCGTGGACAACGGCAAGTAAATGTTAAAAAAAAAAAAAAAAAAAAAAAAGGTTTTGGTTTTTTTTCTGCCTGCCGGCTCTCTGTTCCTCGCGGCTCCGTCTCGTTTCACAGGAGGGGGGCCGCTTGCTGGGGGGCGGATTTTTAAAATTTGTTTTAAATTTGTTCTACTTTGGTTCTCTGCCGTTTTCTTGCCGCGATCGATACTCATGCCGCGCGGGTCGGCCTGCCGAGCATGCGGTTCAGCGCGCACGTGCGCCTCTCAAGGGAGGGCCTTTGCGCGTCCTGTGTCCCGGGGGGCGAGGGGCCGTCCGAGCCATGTCGGGGGGGGGCCGTTCCCGGGCGATTCGATCGCCGCTGTGTGTAGCAGCAGCATCGGGGGGGGGGGGCCAGAGGGAGCTCTTCCCGCTTAGCGCGGGAGTGTCGGCCATCTTGAATTCGGCCTGCGAAATCGTGCGGGTGCCCGCGGAAGATGGCGCCTTGCCCCCCCCGCTTTCCCCGCGACCGATTCCGGCGGGGGGACGGGACGCTAGTTACAGTGAGGATTCTTCGGCCTCCGATTCTTCTTTTTCTGATGATTTAGCGTTGTTGCTGCGCAAGGTCCTTAAGCATGGGGGCCGCAGGCGTAGGCATAGGTCGGGGGTCGGGTCCTCAGCAGAAGAAAGTCAAGGGGTCTTCGGGTCTCCCACCGGGTTCCACCAAAGAGAGACGAACCCCGCGGGGTGCCCCACAGGACACGGATAGTGAATCTTCCACCTATGATGAGGTGGAGTCCCACGAGGAGTCCCCGCGGGGGACCGAAGGGGCGCCAGGGGGCGGTTCCACCCCGCCCGGTGTGGGCAAAGGGGCGCAAGCCGTGGAAGGCGATGACCCGAAGGTGGTCCGCCTCTTCCGCAGGGAGGAACTGGCCCCGCTTATCCCAGTGATCCTCAAGGAGCTGGGGATCGAGGCTCCGCCGGTGGTCGCCCGGCAGGAGGCCAACATGGATCCGGTGCTTTTGGGTCTCACTGGCCCTGCAGTGGCTTTCCCCTTCCATTTTTCGTCGACGGATATCCTGTTTAAGGAATGGGATACACCGGAGTTAGGCCTGAAGGTGACCAAGGCCATGGACAAGCTTTATCCTCTGCTGGAGGAGGCGTTGGAGCTGTTAAGGATCCCGAAGGTGGACGCAGCGGTTTCGGCGGTGACCAAACGGTCGACAATCCCTGTCACAGGAGCCACGGCCCTCAGAGATATCCAGGACCGGAAGCTGGAAGTACAACTCAAGAAGATCTTTGAGGTATCTGCTTTAGGAGTCCGGGCCGCCATTTGTACTAATTTTGCTATGAGAGCCAGTTTGCGTTGGGCTCAGGTCCTCCAGGCAAATGCGGGCCTCTCGGAAGAGGAAGCCTCACAGGCAGACCGCTTAGAGGCGGCAATAGCATATGGAGCAGATGCGCTCCACGATCTCCTGCGGACTTCTGCTAGGGCCATGGTCGCGGCTGTCTCCGCGCGTCGTCTCCTTTGGCTTCATAACTGGGCGGCGGACGGCTCCTCCAAGGCTCACCTAGGCTCGCTTCCGTTTAAGGGAAAGCTGTTGTTCGGCAAGGAATTGGATGATTTGATGCTTTCCCTGGGCGAGAACAGGGCTTTCAAATTGCCTGAGGACAGGTCTCGGTCCCGGTCCTCCTTTTCCAGTAGGCCCCGTTTTCGTGGAAGCAGGAAGTCGCGTCCTCAGAGATCTTCGGGTCCCGCATACCGGTCGTCTTCCGCTCAGTCTTCCCAGTGGCCGCAGTTCTTTCGTGGGAAAAGATCCGGTAGACAGGGGGGAACCCCTTCGGGAGCGGGGTCCAAGGCCTCGCAATGAGATGAGGTTGACCCATTCCTCGCCTCCACCCCAGGCCGTAATTCCCAACGTCGGGGCGAGGTTGATGTTATTTCTCGAGGAATGGGTCAAGGTCACGTCGGATCACTGGGTTCTCGACGTGATAAGACACGGTTACGCTTTAGATTTTGCTCGAATCCCATCAGACAGATTCCTGGTGTCACCCTGCAAACATCCAGAGAAGAGGGCGGCCGTGCTAGGGACCCTCGGGCGCCTAGAAAGGTTGGGAGCCATTTCCCCTGCCCGGTCCGTCAGCAGGGCATGGGCCGTTACTCGATTTACTTCATCGTTCCAAAGAAAGACGGCACGTCCAGACCGATTTTGGATCTGAAAGCGGTGAACAGGTGCCTTCGCGTCCCACACTTCAAAATGGAGACAATTCACTCAGTAATTGCCTCGGTGCGGCCCGGCGAATACCTGGCCTCGCTAGATCTCACAGAAGCGTACCTCCACGTGGGTATCCAGCCATCGTTTCAACGGTTCCTCAGGTTCTGCATCCTGGGGAGTCATTATCAGTTTCGGGCGCTCCCCTTCGGGCTGGCGACGGCTCCTCGTACGTTCACAAAGGTGATGGTCGTGGTGGCTGTTCAGCTTCGGCGAGAGGGTTTCTTGGTACACCCTTACCTGGACGACTGGTTGATCCGGGCCAAGTCTGAGAGCCAGTGTCGGATAGCCGTGGACAGAGTCCTCCAGCTGCTGCAGTCCCTGGGCTGGGTCGTCAACTTCAGCAAGAGTCATCTAGTTCCCACCCAGTCCTTGGAATATCTGGGAGCCGTCTTCGACACGAAACGGGGCCGGGTGTTCCTGTCCGGGGAGCGCGCGCGCAAGCTGCAGTCTCAAGTCAAGCGGTTATTGTCTCTTCGGCTACCGCTGGTTTGCGATTACCTGATGGTTCTGGGATCTATGGCGTCAACGCTTGCGTTGGTCCCCTGGGCGTTCGCTCATCTACGTCCATTACAATCATCTTTGCTATCCCGTTGGAAGCCGGTATCAGAGGAATTCCACCTTCCGCTGCCGCTTACGGATCAGGCGAGGGACAGCCTGCAATGGTGGCTAGTATCGGATCACCTGACTTGCGGTGTGTCCCTGTTAGTTCCCAACTGGACGGTAGTGACCACGGACGCCAGCCTCTCCGGATGGGGAGCGGTTTGCCTAGGCAAGTCGGTACAGGGCCGGTGGTCCTCGACTCAAGCGCAGTGGTCCATCAATCGGCTAGAGACCAGAGCGGCTCGCCTAGCACTGCAGTCCTTCCTGCCGTTGATACGGGGAAAGGTGGTGCGAATATTGTCGGACAACGCGACCACCGTAGCATACATCAATTGCCAAGGCGGGACACGGAGTCCACTAGTAGCGGAGGAGGCGCAGTTGTTGATAGGCTGGGCGGAGCAACATCTCAGCTACATCGCAGCGTCTCACATTGCTGGGGTCGAAAATGTCCAGGCGGATTTTCTCAGTCGTCATCACCTGGATCCCGGGGAATGGGAACTGGCGGAGGACGCCTTCAGGCTCATCTGCAGGACGTGGGATGTTCCCCACATGGATCTGATGGCCACGTGGCACAATGCAAAGGCCCCACGGTTTTACAGCCGACGCCGAGAGCGAGGGGCCGAGGGCGTCGACGCTTTGGCTCTTCCCTGGCCGACAGACGTGTTGCTGTACGTGTTTCCGCTGTGGCCGATGATAGGCAAGATCCTCCGACGCATAGAGCTGCACCCGTCCAAAGTGATCCTGGTGGCGCCGGAGTGGCCTCATCGTCCGTGGTTTGCCGATCTCATTCAGTTGTCGGTGGACGCCCCCCTTCGTCTCCAGGGGTTCACGGGGCTCCTCCACCAGGGCCCCGTCTGTTTGGAGGATGCGGATCACTTTTGTCTCGCGGCATGGCTTTTGAAAGGAACCGCTTGAAAAGGAAAGGTTACTCAGATGCGGTGGTAGCCACGCTGTTGCGGTCCCGGAAGCAGTCTACGTCTTTGGCGTATGTCCGAGTCTGGGTGGTCTTTGAGGACTGGTGCGTGAAGCGTGGGGTGGTTCCCACGTCAGCCTCCGTCTCCGATATCCTCGCTTTTCTCCAGGCTGGTCTTGCCAAAGGATTGGCGTGCAGCTCCCTGCCGAGTACAGGTTGCGGCGCTTGGTTGCTTGCGAGGTAAGGTTCAGGGGTTTCCCCTGGCCCTGTACCCGGATATTTCCAGGTTTCTTCGGGGAGCGAAGCATCTCCGTCCTCCATTGCGTCATCCCTGTCCGTCTTGGAACCTTAATTGGGTTCTCTCCTCCGCCGTTTGAGCCCTTGAAGCGGTCAACTATTAAAGATCTCACGTTGAAGACGGTATTCCTGGTGGCGATTGCTTCGGCACGGCGTGTTTCAGAGTTGCAGGCTCTATCCTGTAGGGAGCCGTTCTTGCGCATTTCCGACTCAGGAGTCTCCTTGCGCACGGTTCCTTCCTTTTTGCCTAAAGTCGTGTCGGCGTTTCATTTGAATCAATCGGTTGAGCTTCCCGCTTTCGTGGTTGGGAAGTCCTCAGATCCGGAAATGAGGGACTTACGAAAGCTAGATGTGCAAAGGTCCCTCCTTCGCTATCTGGAGGTCACTAATCCTTTTCGAGTGACAGATCATCTTTTTGTTCTATTTTCTGGTCCAAAGAAAGGTGCCGCAGCGTCCCGCACGACGATTGCCCGTTGGCTCAAGGAGGCCATTGGCTCAGCGTACGTGGTGCGGAGAAAGCCGGTTCCCGTGGGTCTCAGAGCTCACTCGACACGTTCCCACGCTGCGTCTTGGGCGGAATCTTCTCAGGTGTCGCCTCGAGATTTGCAGGGCGGCTACCTGGAAGTCGTTACACACCTTCATTAGACGCTACCGGTTGGATGTTCAGGCTACTGATTCCGGGGATTTTGGAGAGAGGGTACTCCGAGCGAGACTCTCTGCTTCCCACCCTCGGTAAGTTGGCTCTGGTACATCCCAGGTGTCCTGGACTGATCCTGGTACGTACAGGGAAAGGAAAATTAGTTTCTTACCTGATAATTTTCGTTCCTGTAGTACCAAGGATCAGTCCAGGATCCCGCCCGCATTGCTGTTTTCGGAGTAACGGAGAGCCCGCTCGTGGTCGATTGCCTAATCCGATTCCTTGTTTCGCTCCCTCGGTTAAGGGAGCTCTGTTCCAGTGGGGGTTTTGTTTTGCTCCCTGGTTAAGTTAATTTTAGTCAAGGTTACTGGGTTCATGTTTCTACTTTGACATTTCGTAAGACTGAAGGGCTGTGGCTGGCACACTGTCATATATGGCTGAGCCGACAGGTCTTGCTCTGTCTCCATCTACTGGTGCGGAGTCACAACCCAGGTGTCCTGGACTGATCCTTGGTACTACAGGAACGAAAATTATCAGGTAAGAAACTAATTTTCCTATCTGAGGCTTTTTCGCTGCGCACCGTGTGGTACCCCGCAACAGCATTTTGTGCACTTTCTAAAGTTGTCCTCCATAAGATTGTCAGTTTGGAGTCTGTGTCTAGCTGTGTATGCTGGTTGTGCGTCCAGTTTTTGGAAACTTAGTTGGGCCTTGTATTATGTGCGTCTATGTTAAGTGGCAGCTTAAGTGGCCACACATTTACCTGTGCGCACAGGTTTTATTGTTCATTTAAATTGTTTTACGGCACTTATTTTTGGGACGCTTACGTTTTGGATACCTAGGGGGTGAGATGCCTAAGTGTTGGGTGATTAATTTTTGGATGCCTAGGTTGGGCGCCTAATATTTTTGTATGTGCTAAAAAAATAGACTCACGCCTCCAGCCTCTGCTCAAATGCACTGTCTGCCATAATGGTGCCTATGCCTAAGAAACCTTAAGCGCCTTTCTCTTTGCAGTGCTTCTCATATCCAGGCATCTCAGCCCCCAAGAGTCTACCGTCTGTCTCCCAGGATACCCTGGCATCCCAAGCCATGTTCCAGATCTCCATGATCTTGTCCCAATTCCTCTCTACGGTGGAACAGCAAGGCAGGCGCTCCGGCGGAGCACAACCTCCGGCCCCTCTCGAGGCTCCTCCTTCACCACAAGATAGCCTTAGCCTGAGGCCTCGTTCCATCAGCCCAGACTCTCCCAACTCTCCATCCACAAAAGGCTTGCCTCATTGGCCTCCATCTACCTCTCCGGGATCCTTGACCGGCTACCCTTCAGGTCCCCTGGAAGATCAACCGGAACCTGTCGCCCCTCCGGAGGATCTTTCTTACTCGAAATTTGTGGAGAAGGTAGGACACAGATAGAACGTCGAAACCAGGAAGATATCAGACCCCCGAACAGAGGTCCTCGGCATATTAAAGATTTTTGAGGCACCGTCGGAGCCCACTGCTTTGTCCTCGCATGCAGTCCTGGATGCCGTGATGACCAGGACATGGGAGTCTCCCTTCACTGGTCTACCCACATCCTGCAAGATCGACATTCTGCAAGATCGACCTCAAATTCTGCATGAGGCAATGGCCCTTCTACAACGCCTTGCAACTACCTCTCGCCTCGGTCTTAGTTGAATCCGCAATGCAAAGAGCAAAAAAATCACGGCTGCACTTCAACACCCCCCCCTCCCCCGGAGATGGATTCTAAATACCTGGACGATTTTGGCAAGCGGGCCTTCCAGTTGGGCATGCTCAGTGCGAAGATCCAACTGCATCAATTCTATATAACTCAATACCTATACGATTGCTTACAATTGCTGAAGCCCCTGTTACAAGAGGCCTCCCTGGATAATCGCCCACCATATCAATTCCATGACCTGGACGAAGGCCTCCAGCACTTGCTCCATCCCATCTACGAGGCCTTTGACTTGTCTGCCCGGACCATGGCAAATGCCATTGCAGCCCGCCATCTAGCGTGGCTCCATGCAAGTGAAATTTGAGATGTGCACGAGAAGTTGGCGGACCTCCCATGTCTTCCTGACAACCTCTTTGGGGTCAAGTTGCACAAAACAGTGGCACAACCTAAGGAGCAAAAGGTGGCTGTGATGTCGCTGTATCCACCAGGTGTTACTACCCTAGCTACAGGAAACCTTACTTCCAGAGGCATTCCTACCAGCCTTATCCGCCCTTCCATCCTCAGCCTTATCCGCTGGCCCGGCCGCAACCACCTCAGCAGCCGGCGAATTGCTCATGCCAGCATCCCCCACAGCAACCCCATCCTCCCCAAGACAACAATGCCACTAAACCCATTCAAGGCTTTTAGAGAAGGCGGGGCCACCCCTGCCTCTACCAGTGGAGGGATACTTTCCAATTTCCTCACGTTGTGGGAAGCGATCACCTCTGACCGTTGGGTGCTGAAGATAATCGAGGAAGGCTACAATCTAAACTTCGCATCCATCCCATCCCTCCCCCACACGGTACGTCCAAAGCAAGTCGACTCGCAAAGCAATCAACTCCTGAAAGAGGAGATAAGCAAGCTGCTGCTTCAATGATCCATCTGCAGAGTCCCTGCCTCCCAGTATCATCAGGAATTCTACTACCAATATTTCCTCATTTCCAAGAAATCGAGAGGCCTGTGTCCCATCTTGGACCTCTGATCTCACAACAGATTCCTAGCCCAAGAGAAGTTCAAGATGACTTCCCTCAAGTCCATCCTGCCCTTCCTCCACCCCAACGATTGGATGTTTTCACGCGACCTTAAGGATGCTTAGTCCCATATCCCTATGCACCCTGCGCCCTGGCGATACCTATGTTTCACGGCCAATGGGTGCCACTTCCAATACAAAGTGCTCCCCTTTGGCCTCTCATCAGCCCGGAGTGTCTTCACAAAGTATCTAGCGGTAGCTGTGGCCTATTTCCGGAAACAGGGGATCCAGCTGTTTCCTTTCCTAAATGACTGGCTACTAGTGGCTCCCAATCCTCCCACCCTGAGCAGCAACCTATTGACGACTATCCGCTGCCTGGACAGCCTAGGATTGCTCATCATTTGCGAAAAATCCAAACTGCAACCTTCTCAGGCCCTACAATTCATTGGGGGCCTACATCAAGACAAAGCTGGACAGAGCATTCCTTCCGGAATCCAGGTCCCTCACCCTCCGGACACTGGCTGCTCATCTCTACGGAGACACCAGCGCCTCTGCTTGACAAATCCTGACAATCCTGGGACACATGGCAGCATCCATCTATGCAGTTCCATGCACCCGCCTGCACATGCGCCGGCTCCAATGGGGCTTGAAATTTCAATGGTACCAATTCCGCCACCCCCTATCCAGACAAGTCCTCCTCACATGCAGCATGAAACAGGAAATAAGGTGGTGGCTGAACCTGTTTGTGCTCGCGGCGGGAGCACCTCTCCGCCCCCCCCAACCCATCATGTAGTCTTCACCACTGCTGCATGGAACAGGGGATGGGGCGCCCACCTAGCCCAGCTTCAAACTCAGGGGCTATGGTCCACTTGGGAGCGGGTGCAGCAAATCAACCTTCTGGAACTTTGAGCCATCAGCAATGCACTTCGCACCTTCGAGACCTTCCTTCGGGGAAAGCTGTAATAGTCCACACATACAACCAAGTCGCAATGTTCTTCGTCAACAAGGAAGGAGAGTCCGGTTCTTGGAGGTTGTGCAAGGAAATGGTTCAGATCCTGGAATGGATGGAACACCACTCCATCATGTTGCAAGCCACGTATCTACAGGGGATACAGAACTCCAGAGCAGACAGACTAAGCAGAATCTTCCACCCTCATGAGTGGGAACTTCAGCAGGGCATGGCGAAAGACTTTCAAATTTGGGGTCTTCCTTGCGTTGATCTTTTTGCTATAGAACACAACTGCAAGGCGCAGGCCTACTGCTCGGTGTACCCCAGCACCCAACACCTGGCACAGGATACGTTCCTCATCTCATGGATGGAAGGCCTCCTATATGCTTACCCTCCCCATACCTCTAATTGCTCAGACAGTTCAGAAATGCATTGCGGGTAAGGCCGATCTCATCCTCATAGCACCAGCATGGCCGAGACAACTTTGGTAAGCGTATCTAGTTCGACTCTCCATAGACAAACCAGTACCACTCGGCCACAGCTCAGACCTACTCACCCTGGAAGGGGGTTCCCTGCTACACTCCCTCCGTCACTCTCTGCATCTCACTACGTGGAGATTGAATGGGTGGCACTCAACCACTTAAACCTATCCCCACAACTTCAGGACATCCTGGTCTCTTCCAAGAAACCCTCCACGAGGAGGAACTATCAAGGGAAATGGATCCAATACTCCTCTTGGTGTGCAGAGCATGGCGTGGACCCATTATCCTGTTCTTCAGAATGATTGCTGGATTACCTTCACCTTCTCTACCGAGCGGGGTTGGTGACGGCGTCGGTCAGAGTCATCGCAACCTACCATCACCAGTTTCGTACCACTCATTAATCTCCAGATTCATGCAGCTGCGACTGCCCATCCACAAATCTCTGGTACCATGGGTCCTCAATGTGGTTCTGGAACAATTAATGCTACCGCCCTTTGAACCTCTGGACAGTTGCCATCCACGATACCTCTCCTAGAAGGTGCTCTTCCTCGTCTGCCTCACCTCGGCACGGTGTGTCAGTGAAGTACAGGCACTGGTTCACTACTCCCTGTACCTGCAATTCTACCATGACAAAGTGACACTACTTACGCATCCAGCGTTCCTTCCCAAAGTGGTCTCCGTTTTCCATCTAAACCAGACCATCACTCTGTCAACCTTCTATCCGAAGCCGCACAGGAATGATAACGAACAATGGCTTCACACATTGGACTGCAAACGTGCACTAGCTTGCTATAAGCATTGGACTCTGATCGCAGAGCCTCCCAGCTTTTCGTCTCCTTCAAACCGAATACTCCAGGGCTTCCGGTCTCCAAGAGAACCCTTTCATCCTGGATTTCGAATTGTATACAGTTCTGCTAGCAGAAAAGATCTGAAGCCTTAGCTATTTTCCCTAAGGCTCACCAGGTTCGCGCTTGGCAGCTTCCATAGCCCACCTGCACGAGGTGCCCATTCTGGACATTTGCAAGGCTGTAACCTGGTCCTTACTACATACCTTCACGTCCCATTACTGTCTTGACAGGCAGACGGCGGCAGACGCGGACATGGGTAGAACCATCCTTAAATCAAGCACAACTTAGGGAGACTGTCCGCCTCACACAGAACTGTCTTGTGCGCTACTCATGTTTTCACTGACGCAATACCTGCCCTAAGGACTCTCCATGCTCAACATGATCAGCTGGACACTCCCAGACAGCAGGGCTAATACATCCCTGCTTATCTATGGCAAAAAAGCAAGTTTGCTTACCATAAACGGTGTTTTCCATAAATAGCAGGATGAATTAGCCATGCTGACCCACCCCACCTCCCTGGACATTCTCTTTTGCTTCCATCTTTGCTTTGAAATGGACTGAGGCAGACTGGGAGCTGCGCGAGAACTCACACGCAGGTGCACTTGCACAAACTCTATCTGCTAAGAGAAGCTCTGCCACTTGGCCGCCCAGAGTATGTCCCAGACAGTATAGCTAATTCATCCTGCTATCTACAGAAAACACAGTTTATGGTAAGCAAACTTGCTTTTCCCTTTTGCTATAAAGGAGAGAGATTTCCAAAAATATCTCAGATTTGTAGTAGGGAATCATCACCTCCAGTATCATTTGACCTAGTATTAGCCCCACGTGTCTTCACAAAATGTCTCACCATGGTGGCAATGCATCTATGCAAATTGGAGGATACATGTGTGTTCCTTCTTGGACGATTGGTTGGTCAAGAGCACATCTTGGGCAGGAGCCATAGAATCAATGTGCAAAACCATACAGATGTTGGAGTTGCTAAGGTTTGTCATCAACCACTCCAAGTCCCATTTGAGCCCATTATCTCAGTTGACGTTTATAGGAGCTCTGCAAACATGATTCAGGCAAGAGCTTTCCTCCTGCAAAATAGGTCTATGACATTGATTTCCACAGTGGAAAGGATTCAATAGTCATCAGCATGGGGCACGTTGAGGTTGTTGGGTCTTATGACATTGAATGCATGTTACTCCCTTGGCATGTCTCCATGTAAGAAGAGCCCAGTGGACCCTTGGATCACAGTGGCCTCAAGCCACTCAGGATTTTTGAGACATCACTCATGGACTCCCTATCCTGGTGGTGAATCCATTCCAATTTGACCAGAGATGTACCCTTCCAAATTTCTCCCAACCAAATTGTCTTCTATATGGATACAGCCAACTCGGGGAGGGTGGGGGGTGGCAGAGCCTAAATAGAGGGTATCTGCACCCAAGGCCTTTGGTCTGCTTAATAAAATATTCCTGGAGCTGAAGACTGTTTGGTATGCTCTGAATACTTTCAGACTGGTTGTCCAGCAAAGTAATCCTCGACTAGACAGATAATCAAGTGGGGATGTTTTACATCAACCAGCAGAGAGGAATGGGTCTGTAATTCCTGTGTCAAGACTTCAGATCTGGGACTAGGCCTATCCCAGGGGATGTTTCTCAGAGCCATGTATTTAGCAGGTGAGGAGAATTTCCTGGCAGACAGGTTGAGCTGTATCCTGGAGCCCCATGAATGGTCCCTGCAATGGGAGGTAGCAAACCAGATATTCTGTGATCAGGAACAACTGTAGTGGATCTGTTTGTATTCCCTGAGAACAGGAAGGTCCCATTCTTCTGTTCCTGGAAAGGGACTCAAGTCAAACTAGCCTCAGAGGACTTTGCCCTGGATTGGGGCCAGTGCTTGCTATATGCCTAACTTCCACTCGTTGTGAAGTCTTGTTGAAGCTCAGACGAGACCAAGGGATTATGTCCCTCATAACTGCCTTTTGACCGAGGCAGGTTTGATTCTCACTGCTGTGGGAGATGTTCATTAAGGACCAATCAGGCTGGGGAATGCCCCAACCCTCATCATTCGGGATCAGGGACTGCCCCAACCCTCATCATTCGGGATCAGGGACTGCTGCATCATCCCAGCATTGGGTCTCTAATTCTCAGAGCTTGGATGTTAAGAGAGTGATCTTACAGTATCTAGATCTTTTAGAGGATGACTCTCATATTCTGGCTTCAAGAAAAGACTCCACAAGAAAGTCTTGTGGATTGAAGTGGAGATTTACCTTTTGCTATGAGAAAAAGATCCTAGACCATTTCTCATGCTCCACACAAAAAATTCTCAGTTGCTTCCTGCATGTTTCTGAGTAGGGTCTTAAGACTAACTCAATAAGGGTTCTTCTCAGTGCAGCTGGCATCTATCACCACCATGTAGATGGTAACCCATCTTTGTTCAGGCTCTGATTGCCTGATTTATGAGGGTCTTGCTTCATCAAGCCTTCCGCTGTGTCTTGGGACCTTACTGTGGTACAGACCCAGATGATGAAATCTTTTGAGCCAGTTGACTCTTGTGACCTGGAAGGTCATATTTTTAATGGCAGTGGCTTTTCTACACATAATCATTGAGCTTCATGCTCTAGTGACTTATCTACTTTATACAAAATGTTTTCATCATAGGGAGATTCTGCACACCATGCTAAGTTTCTACCTAAGGTGGTGTCTTTTTTCCAACATTCTTTCCCAGGCCAAGATATACAAGTACTACACAGTCTGAACTGCAGGAGAGACTTGGCCTTCTATCTGGAGCAGACTGAAGCCCATAGAAAGTCAAGCCAGATTTTTGTTTCCTTTGACAACAAGCCTGGGATTGCTGTTACCAACACTCTATCAAGTTGGCTAGCAGATTGCATCTCCTATTTGCCCAGGCAGGCCTGGATTTGGTTGGTCATGTCAAGGTTCATAATATCAGAGTCATGACAGCGTTGGTGGCCCACCTATGATTAGTCTCCGTGTAAAAGAGCTGCAGGGCTAATTGGTCTTTTTGCACAGTTTCTGCAGGGAGCTTCTGTCTGTGGCCCCTGGCTGAAGACTATTGCTGCAATAACGGGGGCTGGAGAGGAGCAGGGCGAGGATTAAAAACTGGGGGAAAAATATCTCTGGGTAGTTGTATACAAAGGCTTATGGCACCATAGTCCTGTAAGAGCTGGTTCTAGTTGAGCAGGAGTCAACTGCAAGGCCCTCCAAAAATAGTAATTTTCTTGGGCTTGGAACTGCTGGAGAAATACTCATATTGGCGAATGATTGTGTAGGTATCTGCAGAGGAGGGGATCATCACATGAAGTCTTAATTTGATGACTTTCTGTAAATGCTAGCCTGTTAGACTCCTTCTGAGGCATTGTCCATTGCACCTGATTTTTAATAATGAATAGAAAGAAATTGTCGATAAGAAAATTCCTGTTCTCAGAGCAGATAGTAAGAGATGGGGCATAGGCTGTACTTTTTTTTTCCTGGTTTTCTGCTGTTCTTGTTTTTACTTGTCTGTTTTTGATCATCCCAGGTGAGTGACCTGTCCTTCCATGACTCCCTGGCCACCTTTGTGGCTATTCTCATTGCTCGTCAGTGTTTGTTGCTGGAAGATCTGATCCGGTGTGCTGCCATCCCATCCCTGCTAAATGCTGGTGAGTGCTGGCTCCGTCTGAGTCTGTCTCAATGAGTGTACCTATTTTGTGACTCTGAGTTCTTGGATGCATACAGGTATGTGTTTGCATCTTCTCCCCCACTAGCACAATCATCTTTTTCTTCACACTTCCCCTACCACAATCATTACTCTTCCTCTCCCTTCCCACTCTCCCCAGAACAACCATCTGTCTCCCACCCTGACCTATTCCAATCATCTCTTTTCCCACCTCTCCTACCTGCCACTTCAGTCATCTTCTCTCACCCCCACCCCCCTGCCCCAGCACAATCGCCTATTCCCACCACAATCTCTCTCCCCCCACCCTAACCTGCCCAACCCAGCACGATCATCTCTTTTCACCTGCCCTACCCCCCACCACAAACATAAACTCTGTCCCCATCACCTTCCCTCTGACCCCTCCACAGCGCAATCATCATTTCTCTCTCCCTAATCCTCCTGCCTCTCTAGAGCAGTCATCTTTTTATGTCCTCTACTCATCCCCTCACCACAGTCGTCATATCTCTGCCTTCCCCCTTCTTTGGATACTATTCCTTTCAGCGAAAGAAGAGTAGTGCTGCTTACCTATGTCCGCCACCTCACCAGCTTCAGTCTAAAGTCTAAATGTTTGGTACTGCTGGGTCCCATGAGATTACAAGGCTTTGCATGGATCAGACATCAGATTGAAGCCAACAGAAAACTGTGTCGGGAGCTGGAGATGGAAACCGGGAGAGGTGGAAGAAGGCCGCTGGAGTTATAGTGGGCCTGTGGCACCCTGAGAAAAGACTTTGCTGGCACAGGGTTCATTGCACTTGCTACAACTTCCCCCCTCCCCCCCCCCTCCAAGTTGAAAGGATAACTTGAAGGAGCAAACCACAATGATCTTAAGAGTCAGGAAATATGCCAGACAGGAGGAAGGAATTAGAGGGCCAAGATAAAAGGAAGAAAAGGCTGCAAATTCCTGATATAGTAAATTGGAATTGGACAAGGTTTACAGACTTTCTTGAAGAGAAGGGGATGAGAATGAGAGAAGGAAAGTGTGGATGCACAGCAGGATAAGGGGACTGGTGGGTTCTGTTCATTACAACCATAAATCAGTTTGATCTTCTAAGGCAGTGATTATACACCTCCATAATAAAGTGTAAAATGAATATATGAAATAAAATGCATGCTCAGAGATCAGATTCTATACATTTAGGTGCTGAAATGTGAAAAGCTGTAGCTACTTTGGCTTCTTTATCTGCTTCAAGATGCAGTACTGGTCCTGTAAAATTTAGTAATGGTGGTGCTGGAAGCCAAGACTAAGCCAGAACCAAGAGACCCATCTGAACTGTGACTCAACTGTATGAACTGTAGGTTAGAATAACTGACTGAAGATATATAATTCTAGCATCTATAGTGGTCCTGGAGAAAATGGAATTCCTTTTTATTTAAATTGGAATTTTTTTATTCCATTTTCCATACATGTATAAGCTGCAATACAAATTTCTCTTTCAACTTATTCCCACTTACTCAGACCATTCTGTTTCTTCTTAGAGATCTTACTTAAGAACATAAGAAATGCCATGTTGAGTTAGATTAGAGATCTATTGAGCCCAGCTTGAAAAAGACTTTAATAGTGGAGTTTGCTGGGTACTTCCAGGTTATCTGGACTGATCACTGTTAGAGACAGGATGCTCGGTAAACCAATGGTCTGACCTAGCTTGACGTTTCTTATGTTCTTATCCTGTCTTCTATCAGATTCCAAAAAGAGTAGATCATTTCTTGTTGCTTATTCCCAGGGAGAACCTGTGGCTTTTCCCATATCTACTTGGCTAATAATGGTTTATTGACTTTTCCTCTAGGAACTTGTCCAAGCCTTTTTTAAATCCCTCTATGATACCATGAGAATATCCTCTGGCAACAAATTCCACAGCTTGATTGTGCATTGAATGAAAAAATACTTTCTCCAATTTATTTTAAATCTTCTACCTGTTGATGTCGTGGAAAGTTTGAAAAGGGTATATAACTGTTCCCTATTTACCTATTGTACCCCACTCATGTTTTTTATAAGCCTCTATCATGTCCCCTCTCAGGCATCCTATTCTTCAAGCTGAAGAGCGCTAACCTTCATCTTTATCATTTTTGGTGACCCTCTCTTTACTTTTTCTAAATCCCTTAGACTTTTTTTTTTTTTTTTTTTACTGAACAGCTATATTCTGAATGTAGCTGGGTTAGATATAAAGTTATCTAAATAAACATTCCCAGATAACTTTATACCTGCTCTCCACCATGACTAGACTTGTCCTGCTAAACTTATTGAATCATTGAAGTAATCAATTAATTCGTTTATTTATAAATATTTCCAGCCAACACCAGAGAATTGGACAGGGTACACTTTTACCTCCATAGCTAGGAATATAAAAACACGTCACACATTAAACTAGAATATATGCACGCCGACAAGATAAGTTGAGCCGTATTCTCTTTCAATGAGACCATGTTAAATGTTTGCTAGATAATTCAGATGCCTTTTTAACTTAAAAAAAAAATCTTCAAAGTATTCTTAAAGGTTTTAGCTTCTTGAATATTCCAGATAGAAACAGGATTCCAAATCACTGGTGCAGCAAGTCAGAATGCCGTTTTGCTTGATTCAGTTAGGTGCACAAGTTTTGGTGAAGGAACGTCCAGTAATCCCTGGTTTGAAGACTGAAGGGATCTGGAGGAAGTATATAGCCTTACAGTTGAACTTGTGGAAAATATCAGCACCATCGAGCTATGTTGAATCCTTGTCCTCAAAATGCCCCCACGCTGCTGCTTTATTTGGGAAAGTTTCAATTTGGAAAGTCATATAAAACTAGGGACTGTAACTTTCAGACCAGCGTGTGGGCACACATTAGTGCAATTGTGCACCAGCGTGTGCCCAGGGATGCAGTGATTTTATAACCTGCACGCACATATGCACACACGTTAAATAGCTTTAGACGCATGTACGTGTGCCTAATTTTAAATAGGGGTGCGCCTGGGTGCGCAAATCCAGCTTCTAAGCGGGAGATTTTAAAAGGGGCGCGCGCCCATGCCATTGCCAGTTTCATCAGCTCTTCCACAGGTTTGCCCAGTTAATAGCTAGGTCCTCCAAAAGCCTCTGGTTGAATAGCTAACACTCCCCCAGTTACCCTAGACCCAGTATTTTATTTTTTTAAACTTTCACCTTGTTCCTAGCAGAAGTAAACTTACGCAGTACTGGAGCTGGGCACACGACCATGTACATCTTTTGACCACACCCAAACCACTCCCTTTTTAGAATCAGTGTGAGCCTGGGAGATAGATGCACATCTAGGTGACTTTTAAAATGTGGTGGGCGCACCATCCTGACTTGTGCACACATCTTCTGATTTTGGTGTGCTCCGGGCTTTTAAAATTCACTTTTATCTGTTTTGGCAGGATGGGAACATCAAAACTCAGGGTTTGTGTGGCTAAATCTGAACTTATCCTGTCAGAAACCTTTGAATATGGAACTCTTTTTTTTTTTTTGCTATGGCCTTGTCATCCCTGAGTGCCCTTTTTACCTCTTTGTCATAATGTGGTCCAACTGACTCCCTCGCAAGCATTTTTCTTTGAATATAGAGGATGACTGTTCCGGTCACGGGCACCACTGCGCTGAAGGATTTGCAGGATCACAAGTTGGAGATCCAATTGAAGAAGATTTTTGAGGTATCCTCCCTGGGGGCTCGAGCGGCGATCTGTAGTAACTTTGCCCTGAGGGCAGGGCTGCGTTGGGTGCAACAACTACTTGCTAATGAGGCTCTGTCAGAGGAAGAAGCCAGACAGGCCGGGCGTCTAGAGGCGATGGTCGCTTACTGCGCGGATGCGCTGCATGACCTCCTTAGGACTTCGGCGCGATCCATGGTGTCCGCAGTCTCAGCCAGACGCCTCCTGTGGTTGCGCAACTGGTCGGCGGATGGAGCCTTCAAGTCTCGCCTGGGCTACTTACCCTTCAAAGGAAAACTGCTTTTCGGCAAGGAGTTGGATGACATGATACAGTTACTGGGTGAGAATAAAGGCTATCGCCTGCTGGAGGACCGGACACGATCGAAGGGGTCCTTGTCTCGGTCGCGTTTTCGGAGTAACCGCAAGTCCCGAGTCCCTCGGCCTAAAACACCCTCGACTTCCTTTCGTTCAGGGGGAGGTAGACAGCAGCCTCAGCCCTTTCGGGGGTGGCGTTTTGGCAGACCTTCCTCCACCTCATCCACCCCCGGCGGTAAGTCTACTCAATGATGGCCTGCCGGTCCTTTCCTCTGTGCCGAGGGTACGGGGCAGACTATCCCTCTTTTACGAGGCTTGGACCGAATTCACAACAGACCAGTGGGTACTATCAGTAATAAGACACGGCTATGCTTTAGATTTTGCTCGGCAGCCCAGGTCAAGGTTCTTCCCGTCCCCATGCGGCCACGCAGACAAGCGTGAAGCGGTCCACCAGACTTTGGTCCGCTTGCAAAACCTGGGGGCCATTGTTCCGGTTCCCGTTTTGGAGCAACGAAGAGGACACTACTCCATATACTTCATCATTCCAAAGAAAGAAGGCTCCTTTCGGTCCATCCTCAATCTGAAGGTGGTCAACCAAGGTCTGTGGATACCACGTTTTCGCATGAGACCCTGAGGTCCATGATTGCTTCAGTGAGACCGGGAGAGTTTCTGGAAATCTTCTCAAGGGGGTTTCGATCCTAGCTCCGGATTGGATGATCCTCACCACGGACGCGAGCCTCTCCGGCTGGGGGGTGGTGTATCTGCGACAGTCAGCACAGGGACGCTGGTCCGCGACCAAATCAAGGTAGTCGATCAATCGCCTGGATACCAGGGCGGTACGTCTGGCGCTGAGAGCCTTCTTCCCCCTAGTTCAGGGAAAAGCGGTCAGGGTCCTGTCCGACAACGCGACTACAGTGGCGTACATCAATCGTCAGGGGGGGACCTGGAGTCGTCCGGTGGCCCTAGAGGCTTGTCTTCTCTTCCAGTGGGCGGAAAGGCATCTCCTAAGCATAGCCGCGTCCCATATCGCAGGGGTAGACAACGTTCACGCGGATTTCCTGAGCAGACATCAGCTCGACCCCAGCAAATGGGGAGCGGACAGACAGTGTTTTCCAGCTCATCTGCGAGAAGTGGGGGCAGCCAGCCATGGACCTGATGGTAACCTTTCAGAACGCCAAGGCTCCACGCTTCTTCTCCTGGCGCAGGGAGCTGGGAGCGGAAGGGGTAGATGCCTTGGCATTGCCCTGGCCGACCTCAATCCTTCTATATGTCTTTCCCCCGTTGCCTCTCATAGGCAAAGTCCTCCGTCGCATAGAGACTCACCCAGCAGAAGTTATCTTGGTGGCCCCAGAATGGCCATGACGGCCGAGGTTTGCAGACCTCGTCAATCTGGCCATGGAACCTCCACTCCGTCTCCTGGCAATACCGAATCTGCTTCATCAGGGACCGGTCTGTTTCGATCAGGTAGATCGCTTCTGTCTAGTGGCATGGCTTTTGAAAGGCGCTGTTTGAAGGACAAAGGTTATTCGGAGGCGGTGGTGTTTACTCTCCTTCGGTCGTGTAAGACCTCGATCTCCATTTCCTACATTAGGGTCTGGAAAGTCTTCGAGTCCTGGTGTGTTTCTCGGATGGTCCCACCTGTCCGGGCGGCCGTTTCCGATATTCTAGCTTTCCTCCAGGATGGTCTGGCCAAGGGACTGTCTTGTATTTCATTGCATGTTCAGGTGGCAGCCCTTGGTTGTTTACGGGGCACGGTGGAAGGGAGAACGCTGTCCTCTCACCCTGATATTGTCTGTTTTTTGAAGGGGGCGAAACATTTGCGTCCACCCCTTCGGGCTCCTTGTCCCTCCTGGAACCTCAATGTAGTACTCAAGATTTTGGGCTCACCTCCGTTTGAGCCCTTGAAGAGGGCTACTCTGAAGGATCTTACGCTGAAGGTCGTGTTTTTGGTGGCAATCACTTCGGCCAGGAGGGTTTCCGAGCTTCAGGCTTTGTCATGTAAGGAGCCCTTTGTTACAGTTTTGGCTGCAGTGCAACCGCCTCACCACCAGGGGTCCCCTCTAGTGCTGGCTTTCCGGACAGGCCCAGTCCATCTTATCTGTCCACTCTGTGCTCTGGGTGTGTCCTTATAACCCTGCCTGACAGTTGCCTCGGTGCTTCGGCATCGAGCTCACCTGGGCTCCCTGCTCTAGCCTTGCGCGGCCTTCGGGCCTTTCCTTGCCTTGCCCTGCGCGGCCTTCGGGCCTTTCCTTGCCTTGCCCTGCGCGGCCTTCGGGCCTTTCCTTGCCTTGCCCTGCGCGGCCTTCGGGCCTTTCCTTGCCTTGCCTTGCGCGGCCTTCGGGCCTCCTTCCTCGTTGTTCTCACCTGGCCTACGGGCCTTCTGACCTGCCCTGCTCTGCTTATGGTGTGTGGCCTATGGGCCTTCTGTCTGTGTGTGTGGCGCCTACGGGCCTTCTGACCTGCCTTGCCCCGCTTATGGTGTGTGGCCTACGGGCCTTCTGTGTGTGTGTGGCCTACGGGCCTTATGAACCTTGCCTTGCCCGCTTATGGTGTGTGGCCTACGGGCCTTCTGACCTGCCTTGCCCTGCTTACTGTGCCCTGACCCAGCCTGAACCTAGACTCTGCTCATTGCCGCCTGCCCTGACCCAGCCTGAACTTAGACTCTGCTCATTGCCGCCTGCCCTGACCCAGCCTGAACTTAGACTCTGCTCCTTGCCGCCTGCTCTGACCCAGCCTGAACTAGACACTGCTTATTGCTGCCTGCCTTGACCCAGCCTGGAACCAGACACTGTTTTTAGCTTCCTGTCTCTCTCCACCTGGAGCCACCCTGCTGGGTGGTGTTCACGCCTCCTGACCGGAGCCCAAGCGTAACACCCTTCTTGCATATCTTTGATTCCGGAGTTAGCCTTCGGACGGTTCCCTCATTTTTACCTAAAGTGGTTTCCTCATTCTACCTGAACCAATCGGTGGAGCTGCTGTCCTTTTCGCATCTTGATAGCTCGGATTCCCTGTCCAAAGAGTTGAAGAAGTTGGACGTAAGGCAGGCCCTGCTCCGCTATCTGGAGATCACTAATAGTTTTCGGGTTTCCGATCATCTTTTTGTATTGTGGAAGGGTCCCAAGAAGGGTAACATGGCTTCCAAGACTACCATCTTGCGTTGGTTGAAGGAGGCCATAAATTTGGCGTATCTCTTGACTGGTCGCCCTTTGCCCTTGGGAGTGAAGGCGCACTCCACTCGTTCTCAGACTGCTTCCTGGGTGGAGTGTCAGCAGATCTCTTCTCTAGAGATCTGTAAGGCAGCGACTTGGAAGTCGTTGCACACGTTTGCACGTCACTATCATCTGGATGTACAGGACTCCAGGGAAGGCAATTTCGGAGCAGGCGTGTTGAGAGCGGGCCTCTGTTTCCCATCCTGTGCAGTTGAGCTCTGATACATCCCAGGAGTCTGGACTGATCGGTAAGTACAGGGAAAAGAAAATTAGGTCTTACCTTCGATAATTTTCGTTCCTGTAGTACCAAGGATCAGTCCAGAGTCCTTCCCCACTGCTGTGTGAAGTTCGGAGAGTCCACTGTTCCAAAATGTTTGCCATGTGGTACTATACCCCACTGCTATACTCTTCTCCATCACATATGGAATGTCTATCCATAAAGATTCCACAGGACTTTTATTCTGCTTGACTCTATGACATCTTTAACATAACACACCCCTTCATCAATTTGAAATGCTCTGTCATGTCATTATAATATATACCCTGCTATCTCAATAATCTCATTGGTTATTCTCCTTCATTAGGTCTCTGAAATACCTATTGTCTACATTCTAACTCTCCAATAATATTTTTTTCTTACATTTGCATACTGAAAATGAGTGTTTTATTTTTAGGTTTTGAAATTTTTATTAAACTAAAATTAACCTTCAAAGCATTTTCCATAAAATTTACATGGTCTTTTGTATATTACAAGATTTACCAAAATCAAGACAATCACTTATGTTTAAAAGCCATAAAACAACAGCAACCCCTTACAAACTTAGTCTTGAAAAGGAAAATCTCTCCATTTTCCAAATCCCACCTTCCTTTCTTTATCCTGTCCTCCCATTCTTTGGCACAGGCATAAGATGTTGTGGTTCCTTCCATACAGCTTAATGATATTACCATACTCCACCCTTAAGTACTACAGGTGCATACGTTTGCCTTCTAGGTATCTAAACACCTGCTCCCATTCCTTTTCAACCATTGAGTATTATCCTCTACATTATTTATGAACATTTGATATTCCACCTTTCCCTGTACATACCCGGATCAGTCCAGGCAGTGGGTTGAGTCTCCTTTCCAGCAGATGGAGACAGAGAACACTCAAAAGATATCCTATATCAGGACAGTGCTCCCCCTGTGTCCCTTCAGTATTTCTCTATCTCCAGCAGATGCAGATAACAGAACCTGTGGTTCCCTTTCTTTGTAGCAGTTTTTGATTTGTGGAAGTTCTTCTTCCTCCTCTAGTTATAAAGGATCAAGCAAGTATTGGTTTAATTTCCAGTGTTTAAAAAAAAAAAGTTTAGTCATCGGGAGCAGTTTTGTTCTGACTCCTCGCTCTTGCTTGGGCCTAGGGGTGTCCTGTCCCCTTGATTTATTCAGCCTAGGACCCTTTCCCGGTGGCCTCTTGCCTGGCTCTGGGGTGATACTGGTGGTCCAGTCGTCCGTCCCCCCCCCCCCCCCCCCCCCGTTGAGACCACTGAGAAGTTTCATGCTTCGGGTCTCTTGTCAGAAGAAGTAAAATTCCTCTGTCACTGTAAGCTGTCTGGGAAAAAAAAAAGAGGAAATGTTTTTACTTTTTATTAATCAGTACCCTGGACAAGGACTGGCAGCTTACGGGGGAAGGAGCCGAGAGCAGTTTTCTCTCTCTCCCGCTCGCAGCAGCCAGGCACAGAAGGACTTTGCCATTCCTGCGGCAACTCCTTACCCTCCCTCCCCCGATGCCTCGATTGCCATTTTATATCGACATATGGAGAGCCGGCCTCCTGCACATATCGAGCCTTTTTCTTTGCCGGACGGGGGAAGGGATTCTGTAGTTCATCAGTCCCCTCTGAATTTAAACCCTGTCGACTCTCCAGATTTGATCCTGGACCCTCAGGATGATATCCCACCTCCTCAATTCCAGGGAAAGCCCCTTCTCATTGTACTACTGATTTTATACTTTTATTACACAGACCTTATGTTGCTAGCTTGCTGCAACAGGAGGATACCCTCAAAGTCCCCCCACCTGTGACGGTTCCTATAGGCCCTCCACCTGCAAAGGTGCCTAGGGTATCTACAGACCAGGGACCCAAGCTCCCAGATTCCCAGGGGACTAATTGGGTTCGGACCATACCAGGGGCGCAAAACCTCCTGGATCCTCCTACCCCACCTCCTTAGCTCCCGGAGCCTGATCCGGATGCAGATCCTTTAACTCAGAATCCACCGGTTGAAGGGGACGACCCGTGGGTCTTACGCTTGTTCCAATGGGAGGTGCTGGACCCGCTCTTCCCTTTTTGTTCTAGCCGAGCAGAAGCCGCTAGTACCCCGGTTTCCAGTAACATGGACCCTGTCCTTGCAAGACTGAGAGCCCCTCCATGTACCTTCCCTATTCAACCTATGCTAATGCAATTACTTCTCCGGGAAGAGGAAGCTCCAGAATCCAGCTTATGAGTGGGCAGAGCAATGGACAAGCTCTATGCCCTCCCGGACCACTGCCTAGAGATTCTCAAGGTCCCTAAGGTGGATGCTTTTGTTTCTGCTGTCACAAACAGAACCACCATCCCAGTGGTTGGAGCGACAGCTTTGAAGGACCTTCAGGATCGAAAGTTGGAGGTACATCTCAAAAGGATATTTGAAGTTCTAGCGCTCTGTGTTCTGGCGACAGTCTGTAGCAGTCTCATGCAGCGGGCAAGTCTCAGGTGGGTTCAACAATTACTCGGCACCCAGGACCTCCCGTCTGCAGAGGCGGGTCGGTTGGTGGCCACGGTTGTGTATGGGGCTTATGCTCTCTATGATCTCCTCAGGGTGCAGACCAGAGCCATGGTTTCAGCGGTGTCGGCCAAGCGCCTCCTCTGGCTGCGAAATTGGGCAGCAGACTCCTTTTCTAAATCGCAGTTGGGCACTCTCCCATTTAAGGGTAAGTTGCTTTTTGGGGAGGACCTGGAACAGCTTATCAAATCTTTAGGTGACAACAAGATTCATAAGCTGCCGAGGACCGCCCTTAAACAGTCCAAGTCCTTTTTTGTTTTCCTTCGCGCTCTTATTTCAGGGTACAGCGCAGGTACAGCAAGCTGCGTGGGGCTTCTCAAAGACTTCCCTCCACTAGATCTCAATCATGGTCTCATTCCTTTATTGGATGACAGCCATTCCGGGATGGTAACCCTCAAGGATCCGCCCCAAGTCCTCGCAATGAGATGCAGCCAGCCCATTCCTCCGTTCCCAATTTAGGTGGTCGCCTGTCCCTATTTTACGAGGAATGGGTCAAAATTACTTCGGATCGGTGGGTCCTCGAAGTAATCGAATGAGGCTATGCTTTAGAATTTGCTCAGGATCTTCCAGACTGCTATTTAATTTCTCCCTGCGGACTTCGGAAGTGTTCAGCTCTGCGCCAGACTCTCGACAAGCTTCAACAGCTCGGAACCATAGTCCCTGTCCCCCTGGAGGAACAGGGGTCAGGCCAGTATTCCATCTACTTTGTGGTCCCCAAAAAGGACGGCTCTTTCCGACCAATCCTGGACCTCAAGAGAGTCAACAAGGTGCTCAAGGTCCCTCATTTTTGGATGGAGACCCTGAGGGCAGTCATCATGGCAGGCAAATTTCTTGTTTCTCTCGATTTGCCGGAGGCCTACCTTCAAATCCCAATCCTCCAGGAACATCAGAAGTATCTCCGTTTCAACATCCTGGGACGGCATTACCAGTTTTGAGCGCTCCCATTCGGCCTCTCCCCCGCTCCATGCACATTTACCAAGGTCATGGTGGTAGGGGCGGCCTTCCTCCGCCGAGAGAGTATACTGGTCCATCCTTACCTGGACAACTGGCTCATTCGGGCAAAATCGGAGAAACTCTGTGCAATTGCAGTCAACAGAGTCTTGTCATTTCTCACCTCCCTTGGTTGGATAGTCAATTTCCCAAGAGCAACCTCAAGCCCTCTCAAGTCCTGGAATTTTTAGGGGCACGCTTCGACACACAAGTGGGCAAAGTCTTGCTTCCCGAGGCCCGGGCGCTCAAGCTCATGAATCAAGTATGACATCTGTTATCTCTCTCTGTGCTCATGGCCTGGGACTATCTCCAGGTCCTGGGCTCTATGGCTTCAACTATAGATTTTGTTCCATGGGCCTTCGCACATATGCAGCCTTTACAGAAAGCTTTGCTGTCCCGCTGGAAGCCAGTCTCGGAGGAGTTTCAGACACCTCTACCACCCTCCGACTTTACCATCACTAGCATGCAGTGGTGGCTCTCACTCACTCACCTGTTGAAGAGGATACGCCTGGAAACACCTTAGTGGATCATTGTTACGACGGACGCCAGCCTCTCCGGCTGGGGAGTGATATGCCAGAATCAGTTTACCCCGGACCAAGATGGCCGCTACATGAGAAGCAGCGGGAGGAGCTCTGTTAGTGCTTGCCTGGAAATTGCTAAATAACAAATACCTTTTTTAGAAATAGATGTTTGAAATGCCACATACGAAGTGCAAAGCACGTGTGAAAGATATTCCTACCAGCAAGGATGAAGGTTTACAGCAAGCGAGGATTGAGAGCTTCTTTGAGCCTACCCCCAAGACGCCGGGAGCGAAGGCCGCAGAGGGAGGAGCCTAGGAGCTCGGGCCGATTCCCATGGCCGAGGAGATCTTGCTCAGCCCCGGGGCGCCCGAGAAGCCGACGCCACCGCAAGGTCAAGCGAGGGCAGAAGCAGTGGAAACACCACGAGGCTTCGAGGAGAGGAGGAAATAGCAGCCCCCCCTCCCTTGCAGGACGGAGGCGGAGGAGAGTCGATGCCAGGAGGGTTTGGAGAAGCCCTGGAGAGAGTGGCTATATCCACACCTAAGCCCCCCAAGGCTATACCGGAAAGGAACCATCGAGGACACGGCATGCCAATGGAATCCCTCCACAAAACGTGGTCTTACTGGAACAGCTGCCTTTCAGCAATCAAAAACATGCTAACAAGCCTCAACCTCGTGCTAAATACTAGCAAAACTGAAATCCTCATAATAGCTCCAGACAAGTGCTCTCTATTCAACCCAACTAGTTCCACCCAACTCTCCTTCACATCAATCGACCACACGCCACAAGTAAGAGATCTTGGTGTACTTCTGGACAACCAACTCAACTTCACCAAGTTCATAAACAATACTACCAAAGACTGCTTCTTCAAATTGCAAGTCTTAAAAAAATTAAAACCTCTTCTACACTTCCGAGACTTCCGCTTGGTACTACAATCTATCATCCTCCCTAAACTGGACTATTGCAACTCACTCCTCCTGGGCCTGCCAGCCAACACCATCAAACCACTTCAGATGGTCCAGAACGCGACGGCCAGAATTCTCACTAACACCAAAAAATGGGATCACATCACCCCTATCCTCCAAAATCTTCACTGGCTGCCTATAAAATTTAGGATACAATTTAAATCCCTCATGATGATTCACAAGGCTCTTCACAACATCTCCCCCCTCAATCTATCCTTCCAACTACAGCAACACATCTCCAATAGACCAATCAGAAGTGCATACCAGAACATGCTTCACACCCAGCCAACAAAAACCTCATTGAGGAAACGAGCTCTGCCCACTGCAGGCCCCCATCTTTGGAACCATGCCTTCCGACATTCAAAAAGAAGCTAAAGACTTGGCTATTCACTCAAGCTTTCCCTGAGAGCTAAAATCTGGTGAAGCGACAGACGATATACCTACCTCTGTACATATGTTCCTGATATGGTTCCCAGTTACATTTAATTGAGTTTATGAAAGTTCTCTAATAGTTTTCCTGTATACTTGTGTTAATGTATTCTGCCTTGAGGAGACTGTTTTAATGTATTTCCGCCCTGGAGGCGACTGTTCAGTTCCTTGTAAACCGGTGCGATATGTATTCTTTATAGGAACATCGGTATATAAAAATTAAAAATAAATAAAATAAATAAGAACTGGTAACTCTTCAGTCTAAGAATATATTTTCTTTGCAAAAAACCCCTGTAGTAACTTTAGACTCTTTATGGAAAGCTATAACCTCTATTGAATCAGCAGTTACAACCTTGACACAGGCTTTTCTTGATTTAAACAAAAGGGGTCTAAATGTTGAAAAAGTAATGACTATACATCAAGAAAAAATGGAAAAACTTGAGGAAAAAGTTGCCTCAATGGAAAATGTTCAAGGAACAATAATAAGATCTGAGATAAAAGTGGAGAGAAAATTTGAAAGTATTGAAAATTCCTTATGATATTTAAATCTCCGTATAGTAAATTTCCCAGTTGTGAAAAGATTAGCTCAGATGGCATTACTAAAGGAATATTTCTCAGAATGTCTAAAGATTCCCAAAGAAATAAATCCAGCTATCTCTAAAGCTTACTACGTTTCAAAGAAAGAAATACTATCTACGGGATTGGAGGAAGCGCAAGAAATGAAATCTTTGAATGCCTCTGAATTGAATTGTCCATACAGACTGAGATTAAGTCTAGGGGCACATTGTTGATAACTTTTCCTTTTGAACAGAATAGAAATCTAATCATGAAGTTGTACTTTAGAAATAGATGTGCTCATTTTTATGGGCAATATGTGTGGCTATCTCCTGATATTGTATGCTCCACACAGGAGCCTAGAAAAAAGTTTTTGATTATGAGGCCTGAAGTACTAAATCAAGGTGCAAGTATGGGTGCTTAAGTTTCCTTGTAAGTGTTGTTTAAAGTTTCAAGAAAATAAGTATATTTTCTATGAACCTGAGCAATTAAGGGGATTCTTAGACGGGATTGGATGACCTGTGTTAAAATGATTAAGGGTAGATGCATCCTGTAACAGGCTTATTTCTTACTCTATATGTTTGAAAGAGCTCCATTATTGTTTTATATCTTGGTCCCAATATTACCTGAGAAATTATTAGAGATCTATACTCTATACTACAAAAATTTGTAGATAAATTTTCATGTGTATTACATTACTATTAAGATCTCATACCTTTGATATATGAAGTAATATATCTGTAAATGCATAAAAAAAAAAGTTTACCCAAGGGCAATGGACCCCAGTCCAATCTCAATGGCACATCAATCACCTGGAGGCCCGAGCGGTTCGCCTGGCGCTCAAGACATTCCTGCTCTTACTCCATCACAAAGCGGTGTGAGTTCTCTCCAACATTGCCACCACAGTGGCTTACATCAATCGCCAGGGTGGCACCAGGAGTTGGCTGGTAGCCCTGGAAGCCAATAAGCTGTTCTCCTGGGTGGAGCACCATCTGGCTCGACTGGCAGCCTCCCACATTGCGGGGAAGGAGAATATTCAGGCCGACTTCCTAAGACGTCAACACCTAGACCCCGGAGAGTGGGAGTTGTCTGAAGAGGCATTGGATCTTGTTGTGCGCAAGTGAGGAGCCTCCCACGTAGACCTGATGGCCACTCTGAAAAATGCGAAGGCTCCCAGATTCTTCAACCGCAGACGGGAGCACTGCTCGGAAGGGGTGGATGCCCTAGTGCTACCCTGGCCTCGCTACATCCTCCTCTACGTGTTCCTACCCTGGCCTCTGGTGGGAAAAGTACTCAGAAGAATAGAGCTTCACAAGGGGCCAGTCATTCTCATAGCGCCAGAATGGCCCTGGAGACCATGGTTCGCGGATCTGGTGAACCTCACGACAGACGGACCTCTTCACCTCGGTCACCTCCCAAACCTACTGCGGCAGGGTCCCGTATTTTTCGATCAGGCGGATCGCTTTTGCCTAGCGGCCTGGCTTTTGAGAGGCGCAGACTGAGGAAGAAGGGTTATAAGGAAGAGGCTATTTCCACCTTGTTGCATGTGCGTAAGACTTCAACCTCTCTCACTTCGTTCGGGTATGGAGAGTGTTTGAGAAGATGTGTGCTGACTCAGGAGTACTGGCACGCAAAGCTCCGGTTTCCCAGGTCCTATCTTTTCTACAGAATGACCTCTCCAAGGGTTTGTCTTTCAATTCCCTGCAGGTTCAAGTTTCGGCTCTCAGTTCCCTCTTAGGGCGGGTCAATGGTTACGTGGTGGCGGCCCACCCGGATGTCGTGCGGTTCCTCAAGGGGGTTAAGCATTTGAACCCGCCTGTCCGGGCTACTTGTCCATGGTGGAGCCTTAATCTGGTACTTCGAGTTCTCTGCGGGGCACCTTTCGACCCCCCCTCAGGCGGGCCATGCTCAAAGACAGTATTTCTGGTCTCTATCTGCTTGGCCAGGAGATTGTCTGAGCTCCAAGCCTTGTCTTGTAGGGGGGAACCATTTCTTCGTTTTTCTGATTCAGGTGTTTCCCTCAAGACAGTACCATCCTTTTTACCAAAGGTCGTGTCCTCTTTTCACTTAAATCAGTCAGTGGAGCTACCTACCTTTTCTCCAGATGACATTGCGAGCACACCTGGTGGAGACCTAAGGCGCCTTGATGTGAAAAAAGTGCCACTGCAATACTTAGAAGTCACAAATGAGTTTCGGGTCTCTGATCATCTCTTTGTCTTATGGAGCGGACCCAAAAAGGGGAACCAAGGCTTCTAAGGCTACCATCGCTCGCTGGCTAAAGGAGGCGATTGCGTCGGCGTATATCTGTCGGGGCTGGCTGGTTCTGGAGGGCTTAAATCCCATTCGTTGCGTTCACAGGCTACCTCTCCCCGCAAGAAATATGCAGAACAGCTACTTGAAAATCTCTTCATACCTTTGCTTGTCATTATCACCTTGATGTACAGGCGCCAGTTTTTGGTTCCTTCGGCAGACAGGTGCGTCAAGCGGGACTATCTCGGTCCCACCCTACTTTAGGGAAGCTTAGGTACATCCCACTGTCTGGACTGATCCGGGTACGCACGGGGAAAGGAAAATTGGTTCTTACCTGCTAATTTTCATTCCTGTAGTACCACGGATCAGTCCAGATGACCACCCTTCTTGCATTCTGACTTTTCTTGGAAACGACCGCTTGAAGTTTTTCATTTACAGATTTTGGGAGTATCTACTAAGCTTATCAGAGCAGTGCATATCTGAGCTATAAGGCACCGGAAGTATCTGACCATTATATGTAAGAGCCCTTTTTTGCATTGTTTCAAATCTCCAGCTCCAATTTGGAAATTACAGGTTTTACTTGCTTGATCTTTCTCTGGTTAAGATTACAGTTTACAATTTTTTTTCCTGCTTTGATAACGATTATACTGAAGGGACACAGGGGGAGCACTGTCCTGATATAGAATACCTTTTGAGTTTTTCTCTGTCTCCATCTGCTGGAAAGGAGGCTCAACCCACTGTCTGGACTGATCCGTGGTACTACAGGAACGAAAATTAGCAGATAAGAACCAATTTTCCTTTTCCCAAAGTTTGTCTCAAGGCGGATTACAATAAATTTAAATGTACAGAGGCATTAGAAGTGCTTACAATCCAATCAGAATTTCCATTTAATATAACCTTGGAGTCCAGCATCAAAAACCATTTCTGAATAGATTCAAGACACAGCTGTGTCCCTGTTGTATATAGCACAGACCCTCGTCAGAGGTTCAGGAAATTGGGCTGAAGTTGTGAGTCTTAGGGGAAGGCCTGGCTGAAAAAAACAATCATTCAGTTCCTGCTACCAGTCATTGATATGTGCGAGTTTCCTCTTTTCCAATATCTTAAAAGCACTCACCTCCAGCTGTGAGAAGTTTCTTTAATGTTCTAAATTTCTTTCCACCCCTCAAAATTTGAAGGTAAAAACAAAGTAAAATACCCTCCGATCTTCAGGAGCCTCAATCCCCAACATGCACTTTGCAGCATTTTTAACATTACTCCAGAAATGAACAAGAAAACTATATATGTCAAGTTCCCCTCAGTCCCACAATCTCCAAAAGTCATCTGTTTTAGAAAGATCCATGGCTTTCAAGAATGATCAGGTAAGACTGTCCTCATACAGATTTAATATTTTTGTTCCACAATATCCAATGATCTGGAGCAGTTCCAGATTCCATCTATTACTTAATCACAGTCCTCGTGTGGAGTTCCCATCCTTTTACTTTATCCTACATATCCTTAAATCTTTGAACAACTGCAGAGCTTTATACATTTTACTTTGTGGACCCTAGAATCTTTATTTAAAAATGTTTTTTCCAACAGTAGGGGGGTGCTGAGATCATAATCATTTTTTTTTTAATTCTTACAAATAGCTTCTCTCGTCTTCAATAAAAACCGTTCGAAACGATGTACAAAGAGCCAAACAGAAATACAATATGCTTCTATACATCATATAAAACACACAACAATTAATAACAACCAGGAACCTAGTAGAGATAATCATATCTATGACCCAGTTTCAGGAGTCTATCTCGCAAAGCCCGTCATCCCAGCACACTGGAGAAAGCTGCTCTGGCACTTCCCGCATCTGTTTCAGCAAAGTCCACATGTACTTGCCCATGAAGAGCTGGAAAGAAACTGCAGGTTCTAGTGATTTATCCACCTTATACAAAACATTTTCATGATAGGGTGGTTCTATATACACATCCTGTTTCTGCCTAAGATGGTATTGGAATTGCATCTCATTATTAATAATAATACATCTTTTATTGCTCACACTGTCCATCGCTCGAGGTGAATTACTTATTAATATATATAATTTAAAGTCATAACATGACAGTAAACCACAGAGATGAGATGCAGTAACAGCACAGAGATGAGAGCAGTAACAGCACATCCTCTTATAAAATGATTTCCAAAATACTAGCGCCTGAATGTGAGATTAACGTGAGCTTTCAGTTGTTCTTAAAGGTTTTAAAGCAAGAGATGGAACGTAATTGAGTAGGTAATATATTCTACAGACCAGGATCAACCACTGAAAAGACTCTCATGAGCCTTGACCAAGTGAACTAGTTTCAGGGAAATAATATCTAATAATCCCAAACTGCTTGATTGAAGTGTGAGCGGGAGTCAGTAGATCTTCAAGACTGTTCTAATGCACAGAGGTATTTGATTTAGTGCTTTATGTATAATAGCAACCTTGAATTTTATCCATCATAAGATTGAAAACTAATGTAAAGATTCCAGTACTGGTATTCTATGGTCTCAGACAAGTACCAGTAAGAACATGGGCAGCAGCATTTTGTACAAGCAGTAGCGTCAGGGATACCAATGTAAACTGAATTGCAGTAATCTAACCCTGATAAGACCAAGGACTGTAAAACAGTTTAAAAATCAGTAGGTGACAAATAGGCGTAGTAATTAAAAAGTCAACATTTTTTTACCTGACAACAAAATGACAAGTTGGTTTTGTAAATTATGCCTACAGTTTTGGATTGGCAAACAATTTCTTTCCTAAAACACATGCCCACAAAGTTGAATAAGCACTGAACAGTTTGGCATGCAAGAGAGTCTTTGCCTGGAGCAGACTGAAGCTCATAGAAAGTCCAGCCAGCTTTTGTTTCTTTTGACAGCAAACTTGTTACGCTTAGATAGGCCTGACTCTATTGGGCCATGTCAAGGCTGGAAGTGTCAAAGCCATTGCAACATTGATTTGCCCATCTAAAATTGGTTTTCATGGAGAAGATCTGCAACGGGTAAGATAGCAACATGGAGCGCTCTCCAGACATTCACATCTCATTATTGTTTGGACAGGCATGCTCGATACAACAGTATGTTCAACCATTTTGTCAGAAGGAATGACTTTGATGTGTAAAACCCAACTCCATCCCTCCTAGGGCTGATTATTTGTTCCAGGCTACCTCTCTGAAGGATAAATTTGCAGACAAAAGGCTCATTGCCACTCAGAACAGTTGTTGTGCCCATTGGCACTGTTTTGGTTTTCCCCTTTTTTATTCAGGGTAGTCTGTAGCTAGGGATTCCCCATTGTCAGGGCTGCCATCCTGCTTGTACTCGGAGAAAGCAGAGTTGCTTACCTGTAACAGATGTTCTCAGAGGATAGCAGAATGTTAGTCCTCATGAAACTTGTCTGCCTTCCCTTGGAGTTGTCTTCTCCAAGTATTAACTAAGGAATTAGACTGATGGGATCACTGTGTGGACACAGGGTAATATACATACTCAAAGGTTTAGAAACTCTAAGATAAAAATTCCGTGCCAGGCTCCATCTGATATGAGGACTAACATCCTGCTGTCCTCTGAGAACACGCTTTGCTGCTATTATCTGCTTATATTGTTTCATCTGTAAGTGACAGTGCTGGTTTTAGCAAGCATAGATGATCATGAAATCACAGAGATTTCTTCTTTGGATTGATCCTGTGAATTTCCAGGGACCCAAGATTCAAATACAGTCTTACAACAATTATTTCATAATTCCACCATTTAATCTAATGATTCTCCTTCAGAATCTAAGGGCATAACCTCTAACATTTCAGTCAAGTTATAAGTATTCAATTTAGACAAATTCCCTGAAGAAATCATAAACCATTTATTTATTGTATTTATATTCTGCCTTTCGGATGCTTCAAAGCAGGTTACATTCAGGTACTGCAAATAATTCCCTATCCCTAGAGTGCTGCTCTAATCACTAGTTACTACTCCACTCTCAAGAAAATTAGCTAGAAGGGTGCTAATTAATGTTTCACATTTAATTTGCCAGTGGGCATGCATTTTTCTATTTCAATTTTTTGAGATGCCTTTATGACTTTGATAGCTTTTTTCACATCACTACATAGACAGGTTCTTCTTTTGACTTTCTTCTAAATTGTGGTAAATATTTTATTTGTTTTTCCAAGACTCATGCAGACTTTTAACCCTAACTGGTTCTATTAGTGTCCTTCTAGCTAATTTCCTCATTTTATCACAATCTCCCTTTTTAGAGTTATATGCTGGTGCATCAGTTTTACTTGTTAATCTCCCTCCAGTGAAGTCAAGTTTGATATATTATGATCATTATTGCCAAATGGCTCCACCTCTGTTACCAATATATAACATACAATGCCACAACAAGATGACGATCTACCAGCTTGGTCAATCAATAATTGTCATGTGTCCAAATCAAATATGTCCAATAAAACTGTAATTAACTCTACATAATGTATTCAACAATACTTTTGAAAAATGTATTTTAATTGAAAAAAATAAGAAAATATTTTTTATGGAAAGGGTTGTGGTTTCATATTCTGTATATTCATCAATTGGTAATATTCCATTACCTTATATTTTTCTAATCATTAACCTACCCAACCGCCTTCCAACTAATAAACTTTTATTGAAAAAAAAAAAGAAAATTGTCCTCTGTTTTATTCCAAAAAAAAAAAAAAAAAGGGCAAAAGCCTCTTCAACTCTTACAATATTATTTCCCCAACACTCTCCATCAAACCATAGCTGAAGTGTTTCACAAGTTCTTATTTATGATTTTTGTCAGTGTCAAGAAAAATGACTTCACGTTGTCCCACCTGATGCTCTTTAATTCCAAAAGAGAATCGATATATTTACGTGCTCCCAACGTGGCCGCATTTCAGACAATGTCCTTCATCAGGGGTTATTTGTAAAGATCATCAAGAAGCTTGACCTCGTGTGCACTCCTTCATGGTCGAACAACAACTGACACTCAGATTTCAGATCCAGCCACACACCGAAGCCTTGCCTCAGCAACAAGTTTCCTGCCTAGAGCAGTGCGTGTTGCTCCTGCGTCCTTGATTATTCCTGTGTTCTTGGCTCCTTGCTTCTTCGTTCCTGTCATCTAGCCTGTCCCATCCAGCTTTGCCTTGCCCAGCTGTCTTGTCCAGTGTCTCTTGTATTTCTTTGTCAATCCTTAGCTTGATCTCCTGGACCTGACCTCTTGCTTTGGACCCAACCAAGTTTGCCTGCTGCCTGGACCTGACCTCTTGCTTTGACCCTGGCCACGTTTGTCTGTCACCTGGACCTAACCTCTTTCATTGAACCTGACTACATTTGCCTGCTGCCTGGATCTGACTTCTTGTATTGTTTGCTGTCTATGCTTGTCTGCCACATGCCCTGACCCTTGGTCTGTTTCCAGTCTCTCCCTCTGCTGCCTGACTTGACCCTCAGCATGCCCTTGGACTCTTGTTCTCTCTACTGCCCTTGGGACCCGCCTAAGTCCTGCCGGCTGCCAGAACCCAGGAGCCTAACCTACGGGGAAGATGGCTGATATAGGCAAAGCTCTAGTCTGTCCTGCTTCAGGGCGCGTTTGCCATCTGTCAGTGTACGTCTCATGGATTCGCCAATGAGGCTGCGTTGTTTATGCCACAGCAATAAGGGCTCACTCTCTTACTTCTCATCACAAGAAGCTTCCTGACTCAAATGTGGTTTAGGGACACAGATATCATTCCAATAGGGGCTTTACCTCTTCTTAGAGCTAAGGCTTTGGCAAGTCACAGTCCTTTCAGGACTCATGTAGGCCAGCATGTGAAAACTCCAGTCAGGGAGTCAGAGGAGGCAAAACCACGCAACGAAACAAGGCTGGTCCACTCTTCTCTGGAAGTCGACAGAGGGAAACTAGTCCTCTTCTATGAAGAGTGGACCAAGATCACTATGGATCAGTGGGTCCTGGCAGTGATGCGAGAAGGGGTAAACTTTAGAATTTGCTTGTCCAGTCCGAGAAGCCTACATGATTTCTCTTTGCATGTCCCGCATCAAAAGAGAGATGGTCTGCGCCATGTTAGAACAACTATGGCACTTGGAGACCATAATTCTCCCCCCCCCCCCCCCCCCCCCCCCCCCCCCAGGGAGCAGGCAAAAGGAAGGTATTCCATCTATTTCATGGTTCCAAAGAAGGAAGGAACCTATTGGCCAATTCTGGATCTGAAAAACGTACATGTGGCTCTCAAGGTGCTATGGTTTCGCATGGAGATGCTGCAGTCAGTGATAGTGGTTTGCAAAGGGAAACTCCTGGCATTGTTGTCAGTGTCAAGAAAAATGACTTCACATTGTCCCACCTGATGCTCTTTAATTCCAAAAGAGAATCGATATATTTACGTACTCCCACTTAAAAAACTTTAAAAATTCCTATGATTCATGGTGCTGGGGGAACATTTTCACTTTTGTGCGCTTCTGTTTGGTTTAGCGATGGCACCTTGCTAATTGCAGCCTTGCGGAAGGAAGGTGCTTAGTACATCCTTATCTGGACAACTGGTTCATTTGAGCAAAGTTAGAAGTCCAATGTTAACAGTCGGTACAGCTGGTGATGCAGAGGTTGTGGACTCTGGGCTGGGTGGTGATCCAGGTGAAGAGCATTCTGGTTCCAACTTAGTCATCGGAATATCTGGAGGCCCACTTTGACACCAAGTTAGGCAAAGTATTTCTCACAGCTGACGGGGTGACAAAATTGCAGAGACAGGTCCGCCGCTTGTTGCAGCTCTCAATATCCAGGGTCTACGATTATTTGCAGGTCCTGGGTTCTTTGGCCTCTACACTAGATCCAGTGCCTTGGATGTTCATGTACATGAGGCCTCTCCAGAGGATGCTTTTGTCTTGCTGGAATCTTCAGTCAGAGGAATTCCAGTTCTTGCTTGGTCAGCAGAATTCCAGGTTCAGTCTCTCATGGTGATTTTTTTGGGCCAATTTGGAGTAGGGGTGGACTTGGAAGTCCTGGATTAGGTGATGGTGACCACCGATGCCAGCAAACATCTCAGGGTCCATGGCGGAGGCGTCGTAGTCTATCAGTTGTTTAGAGATGAGGGGGGTTCACATGGTGTTGCTTTCCTTTGTTCTGTGGTTGCACGGTCAGGCGGAATAAGTCTTATTGGACCCTGTGATGACAGTGGCTTATATCAACTGCCAGGGGATTCTAAGAGTCTCAGGAGGCCCAGGAACTTTTCAGTTGGGTGGAACAACACCTGGCAGCGGCGTCCCTTGTGGCCAGGGTGGACAATGTATTGCAGACTTTCTCAGCCGGCAGGTGTTTTCCCAGGGGAATGGATGCTGTCAGCACAGGTGACGGCTCTCATTCATACCAGGTAGGGTAGCCCTGAGCTAGACTTGATGGCATTGATGTATCGCCAAGATACGCCTTAGATATGCTTTTTCAGTCGGAGGCAAAAGGTTGGATCAGAGGGTTTCGCCATTCTGGTTCTCTCATGGCTGGCGGGAATACTGTTATATATCTTCCCTTCGCGGCCCCCAATAGGAAGGGTGTTTCATCATGTCGAGAGGCACCCAGGGAAAAATGATTCTCATGGCTATATCTGCTGTGGTTTGCAGATCTGGCAAATCTCATGGTGGATGATCCCTTAAGGCTTGATCATCTTGTAGAGTTGCTTCATCAGGGACCAATTTTCTTGGATCAGGTGGATCACTTTTCTCTTATGGCCTGGCTTTTGAAAGGCATCATTTGCGAATGAAGGGATATTCAGAAGAGTTCATTGCCACCTTTCTACAGGGTAGAAGACCTTCCACTTAGTTTATGTCAAGAGTGTAGAGAGTGTTTGAGCTGTGGTGTCTCAAGAAAGGAGTTGTGCCTACTCGGGCTTCAGTGTCTCATATTTTGACCTTTTTACAGAATAGTTTAGTGAAAGGCCTTGCTTATAATTCTCTTAGGCTTCAGGTGACAATCTTAGGCTGTTTTCAGGGTAAGGTGCATGGGGTTTCCTTGCTTTGAATCTAGAAGTGGTCTGTTTTCTTAGAGGGGTGAAGCATTTGCATCCACCGGTTCATAAAATATCGCCCTCGTGCAGCCTCAACTTAGTCCTGTGGATCTCCATTTGAGCCATTTAGACAGACATCACTGGAAGATTGTACCCTGAAGGTGGTCTTTCTGGTGGTGATTTGTTCGGCCAGAAGGATTTTGGAACTTCAGGTCTTGTTGTATCGAGATCCCTTTCTTCAGTTTACTGAGGACAAGGTGTCGTTGCGCACGGTGCCTTCCTTTTTACCGAAGTTAGTCGCTGCCTTTAACCTCAGTCAGATGGTGGAACTCCCCGCGTTTAGGAATTTGGATTCAGCAGCTCTGCATGTGAGGGACCTTCATTTGTTGAATGTCCATCTGGTCTTGTTGTGTTATCTCAAGGTCACTAATGATTTATGGAGATCTGATCACCTCTTCGTTCTATTTAGTGGAGCGAAGAAAGGGTATAAGGCTTCCAAGGCTACAATTGCACAGTGGCTGAAGGGAGGTAATTGCATCAGTGTATATTTGTAAAGGACGGACTATTTCTGAGGGATTGTGTGCCCATTCTACTAGGGTGCAGGCTGCCTCCTGGGTGGAGTGTCAGTTGGTTTCCAGACAGGAGATCTGTGAGGCGGCAACTTGGTCTTTGCTACATACTTTCATCAGACATTACCAAGTCAATGTTCAGGCACTGGAGGAGGGGTAGTTTGGGGAGAGTGTATTACGAGCCGGACTTTCTCGTTCTCACCCAGTTTAGGGGAGCTTGGATACATACCATGTGTCTGGGGTATGAGCAGGAAATGAAAATTGGTTCTTACCTGCTACTTTTCATTCCTGGAATACCACAGATCAGTCCTGAGCCCTGCCTTATCTGGAAAGACAGATCTCTCTTCTTTTTGTAAATAGTGGAGAATCTTTGTATGATTTGGGAATTTTCAGTCCCTGTTATTGATGAAAAAGCTTCAGTTTGGGGAGGCTAAACCTTTTCCCTACTGTGTTTGGGGTGGGGAGAGTAAGTTTTTGACTTGGATCTCATCTTGGCTTGGGGTACAGGTCATACTGAGGGGACTACAGGTAGCATTCTATGTTAAGAAGTAGTGTCGGTAAAGCTTTTCTTCTCTGTCTCCATCTGCTGGTAGGGATGAAAAACCCATGCTTCTGGACTAATCTGTAGTATTCCAGAAACCAAAATTAACAAGCAACCAACCACTTTCCTTTACCCTTTCAAATAGGCCTAGGGGACACTCCATGAAGCTAACTGGTAGCAGATTTAAAACAACTTTATAAGACTATTTTTTTCAATTAATGCACAACTAAGCTATGGAATTTGTTGCTGGAGGATATGCAAAACATTAATAGTTTATCTGGGTTTAAATTTGCCAGTTTCTGGAGGACATTAGCCAGGCAGGTGTGGAGATTGCCACCTCCTATGTCTGGGAGTGAGCAACAGGGAATGGATCTCCCCATTTGAATTTGCTGTTTACTTCCAAGTGAATTGGATTGGGCACTGTCAGACAGGATGCTGGGTTTAATGGACCATTGCTCTGATCCAGCATTGCACTTATGTTACACTCATGTGAGTTTTTCATCACTGGAATCTCATGTAGTACTAGTCAGTGATTTAATTTGACTTTCTGAGACCACTAAGAAAAGTATCAGATCAATCTTCGGAGCTCAGTAGAGATTAACATTCTATCAGTGTCCTACAATGCCTGTTTCTGAATGCAGATGAGTGTGTTCACACGTCTGTCCTTGCATGTGTGTCTGAGTCTTGATGTGCATGTCTGAATGCCTTGTGGATGAGTGACATGCATCTCTGTACATGCATTTGTGGTATGCATGTCCATATATTTTTGCTTTACAGAATTTGTGTCCTGTGTGTCCACATATGTGTGTCTCTCTAGGTTTATATTCAGCTCTGGATGAATAGAAATGGTTTCTTTTCCTAGCTTGCAGTGAGCAGGATTCAGAACCTGGAGCTCGTCTTACCTGTCGAATTCTGCTTCATCTCTTTAAGACTCCGCAGCTGAATCTGTGCCAGCAGGACAATAGTGAGTACTCTTTCCACTGCCACCTTCCCCAACTCCCCAAAAAAGTAAAACTGAATTATTTGATAAAAGTATGATGCATGAATGATGGGTGAGTTTGCACTATCATGTGGCACTACATTATAGAACTATAATGCTGAGAACTGTAAGCACTTTATCCTTAAGAGAACTTGAAAACACTCTCTAAAACCCCTGTGCATTTCCTGTGCTTTTCAGAAAGGGTGTGCATCCTCCTTACAGAGTGAGAGAATGCAGGCTTCTGGGGATGTCTCCCTGTGTCTTGCAGAGTGAGAGAGTGCAGGCTTCTGGGGTTGTCTGCCTGTGGCTTACAGACAGGCCGATACAGTAAAGTGGGGCCGCGGTTACCCCGCTCCTAACCCGCTTTCTACTCACTTTCCGGCCGCGTTAGCCCTTCCTGCGATACACTATCCCCTTTAACCCATCCTTACCGCCTCTTTAAATCCCCGGGTAACCCCTTCCGCACGCGGCATGTATATTAAATGTAAACAATCGAATTAGCTATTCCCTCCCATACAGTAACGCGCGCCCCGACTATCGCTATTTTACCCTGCTGTTTTGCCGCGCGTTTAACCTGCTAACTTACCGACTACCCTTACCCCTGCGTTAGAGGCAGGGGTAAGGGTAGGTGGCAAACTTTCCCCCAAAAGGAAACCTCTAAAAACCTAAAATCCCCTCCTCCCGAAGCGACTTTTTGTTGTTTTCTTACTTTTTGTTGCTTTCGGCTCCTTCCCTTCTTTGCCGTCCTCCGGAGGGGCAGCCGGCGGCGAAAGCGGCTTGCAGCGTTCTCTCGCGACCATGTGCAGCGTCTTTTGGGAGGAACCGGAGTCCTAGCGCCTCCAGTGCCTTGGAGGAAAAATCTCCCCCCCCCCCCCCGGAGAACCCAGCTGGGGTTGAGAGGCGCGAGTACTGAGTGAATCTCCTTCCCCAGGGCAGTGCCCCTGACAGGGGCTGCAAGGTAGCGAAGTGTACTTTCATTGGCCTGAGCGCCCGTCAATTTGGGCGCTCCAGCCAATGAAAGCACATAGATGGGCGCGCGTGACGTCACGGCGTGCATCACGCACGCCCGTCTATGTGCTTTCATTGGCTGGAGCGCCCAAATTGACGAGCACTCAGGCCAATGAAAGCACGCCCGTCTGTGCTTTCATTGGCCTGAGCGCCCGTCAATTTGGGCGCCCCAGCCAATGAAAGCACATAGACGGGCGTGACGCACGCGCGCCCGTCTATGTGCTTTCATTGGCTGGAGTGCCCAAATTGACGGGTGCTCAGGCCAATGAAAGCACGCCCGTCTGTGCTTTCATTGGCCTGAGCGCCCGTCAATTTGGGCGCCCCAGCCAATGAAAGCACATAGACGGGCGTGACGCACGTGCGCCCGTCTATGTGCTTTCATTGGCTGGAGTGCCCAAATTGACGGGTGCTCAGGCCAATGAAAGTACGCTTCGCTTCCCTCACAACCTTGCAGCCCCTGTCGGGGGTGCTGCCCTGGGGAAGGGGATTTACTCAGTACTCGCGCCTCTCAACCCCAGCTGGGTTCTCCGAGGGGGGGAGGATTTTTCCTCCAGGAGAACCGGGACCTGCGCGGGGGGGGACCGCTGCGAGCCGTTTTCGCCACCGGCTGCCCCCTCCGGAGGGCGGCAGAGAAGGGAAGGGGCTGAAAAGCAACAAAAGGGTAAGTTGGCACATGTCGAGCCGCTTCGGGAGGAGGGGATTTTCAGTTTTTAGGTTTTCATGGGTTAAAGTTGGGATCCACTTCCTGGTGCCTGTCATTTCAAATGTCATTTGAAATGACATTTGAAATGACAGGTACCAGCGCACCCAGGATACTGTATAGGCGCTGTATTAAGCGCCTATACAGTAAAATGGGTTGTGCGGGCCTAACGCTTCGCCTAACGCTTTGCAGATGCGGCTTGCATTTGCAAGCAATTTAAATAGAGTATCGAGCGGTATGTGATCAGAACAGTGCGTGGGGCAAACGAGGGTGCGCCCGGCACTGCCTCACTCTTTCTAACGCGGCCTTACTGTATCGACCTGAGAGTGAGAGAATGCAGCCTCCTAACGTCTACCTGTGCCTTGCAGAGTGAGAGAGTGCAGGCCCCTGGGGTTGTCTGCCTGTGCTTTCCAAAGAGAACATGCTGGTGATGTTTATGCTGGAGTACTTTGCATTTAGATAAGCCCACTGTGGGAATCCGCTCCTCCTGTGATCGGCATCTACTCGCTGCCTCTCAGAACCGAATTGTGGATGGCGCGGTCTTCGCTGTGCTGAAGGCTGTCTTCGTCTTGGGTGAGTGCTTCATATTTTGCCTGATTTGCTAAGAAGCAAAGGTTGCCATGAAACAAGCTGGAAGCTTAGCTGCAAATTCCATTTCCCTGTACGTACCCGGATCAGTCCAGACAGCGGGTTGTGTCTCCTGTCCAGCAGATGGAACCAGAGAAAAAAAATAACTGAAAGGCATACCATATATGGACATAGCTCACCCTGCGCTCCTCAGTATTTTTCTGGTTCCAGCAGACGCAGTCAGACGAACCTGCGGTTCCTCTCCTCAGAGATATTTCACTGTTTTCTTCTCCTATATTGAGTCAAGCAAGTATTAAAATATAAAAAAAAAAAAGGTTGGAACAGAGTTTTAAATTTACAGGAGACAGTTCTGTCTCCTAGCTCTTAAGGAGTCCTAGGGGGGATTTCCCCTTGATTATTCAACCTAGGACTCAAATTCCCTGTAGCCATAACAATTTCCTTGCACAGGGGTGATACTGGTGTTCCAGTCACTCCCCTTTACTGTTCTGGTCTCCCCTGAGATGTTCTTACCTCAGGTCCCCTTGCAGAGATGTTGCCATTCCTCTGTTGTGGTGAAAGTTCAACAAAGTTTAAAAAAAAAAAAAAAAGCCAAAGGGGATTAAAGGAGACAGTATTTCTGCTTGTTTTAATCTGAAGCAGAGGGAAAAAGTCTATTTATGCGGCTGTTACGCCGACCGGCAGGGATTTAAGCACCTCACAGCTGTTTTGCTGGCTCCTGCGCTTCACTATTTTTTTTTCAGCTCAGCTGATTTCTTGCCGCCCGATACCGAAGCCACCTCTCTGCCTCGCCTGCGGGGGAGCCTGCTTTGCGGCTGTCCTGCGAAGGGCTCTGCTCTGTCTGCTTACACGGAGGGGAAGGACCCTCCGGGACTGCTTCTAAGTCGACGACCTGGGGTCGGGTCGCTAAGCGTGCGACTGGGTTGGCCCTCCCTCAGAAAATCGCGGGAACGGCGGGCATTTTGTGCCTGGACCTCAAAGCAGTTTCAGAGCCTCGGGGGGGAGGGGAGCCCGATTTATTACACTCTCCACCTGACTTAAGCCCCCATGGGGCCCCCCTGTTACAAGTTTTGATTCTCAAGGGGCCCCTCCCCCACAGGTACCTGACAAGCCTTACCATGGTTTTTCCACAGAGTTCGTGCTTCTTCTACACAGGTCTTTTTTGGCCAGCTTGGAGGCACAGGGGGATCCCATTCCGGGCCCTCCCCCAGCTAAGATTCCTCATTTGGTCCACCGGACTCGCAGGGGACTACTAGGGTCCGCACTTAGAAACATAGAAATGATGGCAGAAGAAGACCAATCAGTCCATCCAGTCTGCCCAGCAAGCTTCACACTTCTTTTTTCTCATACTTATCAGTTTCTCTTGGCTCTTAGTAACCTTAGGTTTTATTTCCCTTTCACCCCCACTATTAATGTAGAGAGCAGTGATGGAGCTGCTTCCAAGTGAAATGTTAAGTTTGATTAGTTGGGTAAGCGGCAGCATAGTTCTCTGCCGTTGAAGCAGAGATATGCGTGAAGTATTAGTTTTTCTTCTCCCCTGCCGTTGAAGCAGGGAGCTATGCTGGATATGCATTGAAAGTGAAGTATGCCTTGAAAGTCACATTAACTATCATCAAATATTGAAAAGCCTAATAATTGGTAATTGAATAAGCCTAATAATTGGTAATATCTATAGCCCATGAACCCATCCCTGTCTTGTTTTTTTTGTTTGTTTTTTTTTCTTTTTTTTAATTGGGAGATGGCAGCCCTCCATCCTTCCGCTCCGTGAAGGTGGAACACCAACCACTGGCCACTGGCATCCCGCTCCGTGAATGCTTCTGTGGCTACTGCTGCTCCGTGCAGTGTTTTGCTGCCTGCTCTTTATACGCGTCCTCTAGACCTGATGGATCCACAGTGTTTATCCCACGCCCCTTTGAAGTCCTTCACAGTTTTGGACCATCACTTCCTCCATGTAAACCGCCATCTCGGCGATAGTTATCTCTGTTATCTGTGAACCGGAGTGATATGTATATTATACAGGAACTTCCGGTATATAAAAACCAAAAATAAATAAATAAATAAATTCCAGGCATCCACCTCTCTCTCCGTGAAGAAATACTTCCTGACATTGGTTCTTAGTCTTCCTCCTTGGAGCAAGGGCATTCCAGGCATCCACTGTACCCGAGTGGTACAGTGGTACATCCACTGTACCAAGGCACTGTACCCAAGGCCTCAGATACTCTTCACCCTCCACAGCCTGCTCCTTTGCCACAGATTCTGATTCAGATCCGGATCTGCTGCTTGTGAATCACCCGTAGAAGGAGATGACCCACGGGTCCTGCGGTTATTTAAACACGAAGAGCTGGATCCACTTATTCCCTTTGTTCTGGATGAACTAGGGATTGAAGTCCCACCGGAAGATACCACCAGTGCCTCCACATCTGCCAGTGCATCCACTTCCTGCACCATAGATCTGGTCCTAGCTGGCTTATGGGCTCCGCCTCGTACCTTCCTGTTTCATCCTATGCTTATACAGCTCCTACTCCGGGAATGGGAATACCCCGATTCTGGCCTCCGGGTGGGCAGGGCGATGGATAAGCTGTATCTCCTGCCAGATCTGACCCTCAACATGCTTAAAGTCCCCAAGGTTGATGCTTCGGTGTCTGCGGTCACCCAAATGCACTGCCATCCCAGTGGTGGGGTCAACTGCTTTAAAAGATCTTCAAGACCGCAAGTTGGAGCTATATCTCGAGCGAATCTTCGAGCTGCTGTCCTTAGGGGTCCGCACGACGGTGTGTAGCAGTCTCATGCAGCGGGCGAGCCTTAGGTTGGTTCAACAATTATTCAGCACCCAGAACCTCCCGGCTGCAGAGGCCGAACAAGCAGAGCGGCTCGAAGGGACGATTTTGTATGGCGCTGATGCCCTTTATGATCTCCTTCGGGTGCAGGCAAGAGCCATGGTCTCCGCAGTCTCCGCTAGGCGACTCCTCTGGCTACGTAACTGGGTGATGGATTCCTCTTCTAAGTCGCAGTTGGGCTCTCTTCCCTTTAAGGGTAAGTTGTTTTTTCGGGAGGACCTGGAACAGCTTATTAAATCCTTGGGAGACAACAAGGTTCATAAGCTGCCCGAGGACCGCCCTAAACAGTCCAAATCCTTTTTTCCTTCGCGCTCTCGTTTCAGAGGTCAACGCAGGTACCACAAGCTGCGTGGGTCTTTTCAGCGGAATACCCCCTCCAGATCTCAGGCATGGTCTCATTTCTTTTGGGGACATCGGCCATTCCGAGATGGAAACCCCCAAGGATCCGGCGCCAAGTCCTCACAATGAGATGCGGAAGGCCCATTCCTCTGTTCCTGTCTTAGGTGGACGTCTGTCCCTTTTTTCGGGGAATGGGTCAAAATTACTACGGATCGATAGGTGCTGGATGTGATCGGAAATGGTTACGCTTTAGAATTTGCTCGAGACCTCCCGGGCCGCCACCTGATACCTCCTTGCAGCACTCAGAAAAGGCCTGCGGTGTGTTGAACCCTCGACAGACTCCTGGAGCTAGGGGCCATTGTTCCTGTTCCTCCAAACGAACAAGGATCCGGCCAGTGTTCCATTTACTTCGTCGTGCCCAAGAAGGACGGCTCTTTCCGACTGATCCTAGACCTCAAGTGGGTCAATCGGGCTCTCAAAGTTCCCCATTTTCAAATGGAAACCCTGCGGGCGGTCATAGCAGTTCGCTCCGGTGAGTTTCTGGCTTCTCTCGACCTCACGGAGGCTTACCTGCACATCCCTATTCACAAGGAGCACCAAAGGTTCCTTCGCTTCGAAATTCTGGGCCGGTACCTGCAGTTTCAGGCTCTCTTGCTCAGATTGGCCACTGCTCCTCGCACGTTCACCAAGGTGATGGTGGTAGTAGTGGCTTTTCTTCGGCAAGAAGGAGTCCTAGTCTATCCCTATCTAGACGACAAGGCTTATCCGGGCGAAGTCGATAGAGCTCTGTGTGGTGGCAGTGAGCCGTGTCGTATCGCTGCTTACCTCCCTCGGATGGATAGTTAACTATTCCAAGAGCAACCTCAAACCCTCTCAAGTTCTGGAATTTCTGGGAGCTCGCTTCGACACCCGTGAATCCAAGGTCTTCCTACCCAAAGCCAGGGTGCTCAAGCTCATGAATCAGGTCCAGCTTCGCGTATCTCTTTCGCAGCCCACGGCTTGGGATTACCTTCAAGTACTGGGCTCCATGGCCTCCACCATAGATTTGGTTCCCTGGGCGTTTGCGCATATGCGACCCTTGCAGAAAGCTTTGCTTGCCCATTGGAAGCCGGTTTCGGAGGATATTCGGGCAATTTTACCACTTCCCGAATCTACTGTCATCAGCATACGGTGGTGACTCTCTTTCGACCACCTCTCAAAGGGAATGCCCCTGGAGTCTCCCCAGTGGATGATTGTGATGACGGATGCCAGCCTCTCCACCTGGGGGGCGGTGTGTCAGTCTCTATCGACTGAGGGCCGGTGGTCCACAGTCCAGTCCAATTGGCACATCAACCGTCTGGAGGCTCGGGCGGTCTGTCTGGCTCTCAAGTTCTTCCTTCCCTTGCTTCGCCACAAGGTGGTGAGAGTCCTCTCAGACAGTGCAACGACGGTGGCTTATATCAATCGCCAGGGGGGGCACCAGGAGTCGCCTGGTGGCCCTGGAGGCCAGCAAGCTGTTCGATTGGGCGGAGCATCATTTGGAATGCCTGGCGGCCTCACACATTGCAGGGAAGGAGAATGTTCAGGCCGACTTCCTCAGTTGTCAGTAACTCGACCCCGGATAGTGAGAATTGTCAGAAGAGGCGATAGACCTAGTCGTACACAAGTGGGGGGTTCCCCACCTGGACTTGATGGCCACCTTGAGAAACGCAAAAGCTCCCAGGTTCTTCAGTCGCAGAAGGGAACACAGCTCGGAGGGCGTGGATGCTCTGGTCCTGCCCTAGCCCAGCGATGTCCTCCTCTGTGTTTCCCCCATGGCCTCTGGTGGGAAAGGTACTCCAAAGGATAGAGGTTCACAATGGGCCGGTAATTCTCATCGCGCCAGAGTGGTTTGCGGACCTCGTGAATCTCGCGTCGGACGGCCCTCTTCAACTCGGTCACCTCCACAATCTCCTCTGACAAGGTCCCGTGTTTTTCGAGCAGGCAGATCGCTTTTGTCTAGCGGCCTGGCTTTTGAACGGAGGCATCCAAGAAAGAGAGGCTATAAGGAGGAAGTCATCTCCACGCTGTTGCAGGCTCGTAAAACCTTTATGTCGCTGGCGTATGTTCAGGTTTGGAGAGTGTTTGATAATGTGTGCGGAACATGGGGTTTTGCTGCGTTTCTCCAGAACTGTCTCTCTAAGGGCTTGTCTTTCAACTCCTTGCATGTTCAAGTTTCAGCTCTTGGCTCTCTTTTGGGGAAATTAGACGGTTACGCGGTGGCATCCCATCCGGATGTGGTGCGTTTTCTTAAGGGGGCTAAGCATTTGAATCCGCCCGTCCAGCATACATGCCCATCTTCGAGTCTTAACCTGGTCCTTCGGGTTCTCTGCAAGACTCCTTTTGAACATCTACGTCGGTCCACGCCCAAAGACCTCACACTTAAGACAGTGTTCCTGGTGGCTATTTGTTTGGCCCGGAGGGTATCTGAACTGCAAGCTTTATCATGTAGAGAACCCTTCTTGAGGATCTCGGATTCAGGGGTCTCTTTAAAGACTGTTCCCTCTTTCCTGCCAAAGGTAGTCTCCTCCTTTCATGTCAGTCAGTCAGTGGAGCTCCCTGCCTTTTCACAGGAGGATATTGCTAGCTCAGCTAGTGGTGATTTACGCCTTTTGGATGTTAAGTGAGTTCTCTTGCACTACTTACAGGTCACTTATGATTTCAGAGTTTCTGATCATCTCTTTGTTTTATGGAGCAGCCCTCATAAAGGGCAGAAGGCCTCTAAAGCTACTATAGCTCGCTGACTAAAGGAAGCTATTGCGTCCGTGTATCTCTGCTGGGGCTGGCCGGTTCCGGAGGTTCTAAAGGCCCATTCAGTTCGCTCGCAAGTTACTTCTTGGGCGGAGAGCGAGCTGGTTTCCCCGCAAGAAATTTGCAGAGAAGCCACTTGGAAATCCTTACATTTGTTTGCTCGGCATTATTGTCTCGTCGTTCACGCACCTATTTTTGGTTCCTTTGGCAGACAGGTACTCCGAGCAGGACTATCTCAGTCCCACCCTAACTAGGGAAGCTTTGGTACATCCAACTGTCTGGACTGATCCGGGTACGTACAGGGAAAGGAAAATTGGTTCTTTCCTGCTAATTTTCTTTCCTGTAGTACCACGGATAAGTCCAGACTCCCTCCCGGTCTACTTTTTCAGTCCACTCGTAGTCTTTTTCCTTTTGCAGTGCTGGTAAATGCCTTTTTTTATCCTACAGAAGTATTAAATAAAGGATTCATAAGGCACCGGATGTTACTTTCACAATTGTTAAGAGCTATGTATAACACTGTTCCAAATTGGCGTTATATTATTACTGTTGAATTGTTACTTGTTTGACCTTATTCAATTTCTTTTTCTAATTTGTTAATGTTTATACTGAGGAGCGCAGGGTGAGCTATGCCCATATATGGTATGCCTTTCAGTTATTTTTTTTCTCTGATTCCATCTGCTGGACAGGTGACACAACCTGCTGTCTGGAGTGATCCGTGGTACTACAGGAACGAAAATTAGCAGGAAGGAACCAGTTTTCCTTTCTTGCTTATATACTGTAAATCCAGCTCATAAGACCTCCACGATGTGGTGTACAACATAATTTTATAGTGCAATCAGTGGCAGGATAATTAAAAAAAAAAAAAAAATAAAATAAAAATGATTATCTTCAAGGCACTCAAAACCATTGAAATAGAGCCTGAGTACCGCCATATTTTATTTTATTTTAATTATTTATATGCTACACTAATCATAGTCCTAGTTGGCTTACAGGTAAAAATTAACTTGTTTACAATAAAACAAGACATAGCTCAACAAATTCACACTGTGCTGCAACAAATATCTCCTATCATTCTGCTTAAATCAAATAAAGCTCCAGAAAGGTATTCTGCATACAATAGGGGAACAGCACACTGTAGCTTAAATAGTTCACTGAAAAAGAGTGTGCTTTGAACTTGAAGGAGACAGCTACAATTATAAATTCTTGGGGAGAGCTAAGGAATAAGTTTAATGTATCCGTATTTTAGAGGGCTTGTTTGTTATAGTTTTCTGTTTTTTGTTTAGTGCTAGCCTTATCTGTATATTTTTCTAGATATTGATATTGCTGCATTAAATTGCTTTGTATTTGTTTAAGCAAAAAAAAAAAATCCAAAAGGGATTGGCTAAACAGCTTTGGGCAGCTGACTCATAGTGCATTGCAGGGGGCAATCAATTCCTCAGTCTACTTTGAACTTGAAGGAGACTGCTACAATTACAAATTATTGGGGGAGAGCTAAGGAAAAAGCTTAAATTAGTTAGCCAAATCTGAGGAGGGTCTCTTCAAAATCAATAGCAGATAGTGTCCACTGATCAGCCCTGGCCAAGTGTTAACTGTTTAACTCCCTCCCACCCTGCCCCTCTACCCACCCACCCCTAGGTTTGTTTTTCTGATATAATATGCCTAATTATATAATTGGCAACAAGATAAATTAGAAATTTGGTATTTCCTTAGGTATTATCCATCAAATAAATTTACCAAAATGAGGACTATCCAATGTAACTATTGTGAAGCCTTTATTCTGAGGGAAATCATCTGGAAACGTAGGGCTTGCCCCATTTGTTCAGAAACCTCTTCCTTGAAAAAGGAGCTGACTGACGTTAAAGTTGAATTAGCTGCAATAAAGAAAGTTTCTCCCACTTTACATTATTCAGGAATTAATTCCCCATTACCACAAAAAAAACCAAAAGTCATGGAAAAAAGGGGTTTACAGTGGGCTCAGGTAGATAAGACCTGTGACCCATAGACACTTGTTCTTCACAGCTGTGCAGCCCACAGGTTTACCCCCAACTCATACAGGGCATTAAGGAACTCAAAAAACAAAGGGATTACAGTGGGCTCTGGTAGAATTAGATCTGTGATGCGGAGACACACGCTGTATCAAGTGACACAAATACAAAACGCCTTCTCTGTATTAGGTAACAAAGAAGCTCTTGTGAAAGAGATGAAGTGTTATCTGAAAAGAAAGAAGAAACCCAATGCAAACAAATTCCATAATACAATCAATAACCAAAGGAAAAAGTTCATTGTGCTGGGTGACTCTGTCATCAGAGACACTAATCTGGGAACTCTTAGCGAGGGAAACACTATAGTTAAAAGCCTCCCAGGATCATCGGCCAGCAGAAATGCTATTCAAATAGTCAAAGTGATCAAAGAAGAAAGCAAAGACTCTAAAGTTGATATTATCATCCATCTGGGAACCAACGACCTTGCTAGAAACAGCATTCAAGTGGTACAGAGAGAATTCCAGTCTCTAGTGAAGCAGATTAGTCACATGGCGACAACCATTGCCTTTTCAGAAGTGTTACCTGTTCATGGAAAGGGGAAGGAGAGGCTAAGCCATATTAATAACTTCAATGTATGGCTCAAATCCTGGTGTAAGGAACAAAGTTTTAGATTTATTGGGGGCTGGGGCCATGTATGGAACAGTAAAAAGCTCTTTGTCAAAGATGGCTTACATCTGTCTGTATCAATACTCAAAATAATGATCCAGATAATACCAGACACTTGTGTACTCAACAAAAAATATTAATAGTCTGGCTGGAAATGGATTGTATATGTTTGAACTGGGGAAACCTCATAAAGTGCCTAAATTGGGCTATATGGATATGCCCAATGGCTACTAACGAGACTCTAGCTCCAACTTAGTGGTTGTTAGAGAAAAGATATTTATAATCATTGGAAAACCCCAGAATGTACAAGTTGCTCAATCTATTATTCTGATGGCTAACTTGATAGTCGAGTGTGAGTCAGCTGTGGTGGTATACAAAAATTAAATGTTATACCATAAAAGACTCAGTTATGACGCCAAGATATTGTATACATAACTTCATGCAATAAGTATTGTAATCCCGACAGTGCAGTGTTTCGAGTAAATCCTCTTCATCAGGGAGTGACTCAAGCATGGAATATACCTCTATGACTCAGCTGTGAAAATGTGCCTGGAACGATATTCAAAGTTATACAATCTTTATCATGATGTGATAATACATCTATGTACAAAATGGCAACTTATAGATGATTAAGAACTCACTCTTTAGGTGATGGCAAAATTTGCTCCTTCACATTGAGTGCTGTGCTGACGCTGAAAATGTCGCAGTGATTATATCTTCTGCGACATAATCAAAAGATTATGGTTTCATATCACAAATAGGATACGGAGAAGAAGCACGAAGACCCGAGTTTTGCAGTTCAAAAACACGGACTTTGATGAAATGGGGAAATACCTGCAGGAAGAACTAGAAGGCTGGGAGAACAAGAGAGATGTGGAACAACAATGGACCAAACTAAAAGGAGAAATTACCAAGGCAACTAATCTATATGTTAGAAAAGTGAGAGAAAAATGAAACCTATCTGGTTCTCAAAGAATGTGGCTGACAAAATAAAAGCTAAAAGAACAGCGTTTAAGAAATATAAAGGATCCCAAAGGGAGGAGCACAAGGAAGAATATCTGGTGGAACTGAGTGTTGCGTCCTTCGGTCTTCGGCTTTGCCCCACCTACCTCTCTCTACTTGCAACTCCTCCCGCTCTCCTTGGACTGATGGCCACGGCGGCGTCTGTTTGCCGACCTCTTCGGTGTCCCCGGACCGGCTTTGGTGCTGCCTCCCGCCATGCTCCTTCAAGGTACCTCTAGGGCGCGCACACGCCACCCTCATCTTTATTTCCAGGTTGGCGCAAACCACAGGGGCATCCCCCTGTTCTGATGTCACGACTCCAGGGTATATCTGCCTACTACATTTGCTACCTTGTTGAGTTAACCTGAACTCTTACGGATGGGATTCACTCTTCGTTCCTAAGCTACTCTCCCACTCCAGCTCTAACTGGAACTCTTACTACCCTTCGGGGTTACTAATGGGGTACCCGCTCCTCGGGGGCCTCTCTGCTTCTTTCAGGTGCTATCAGGAAACCGGTACTCGCTCCTTGAGGGCCCATGTTCCCTGTGTCGCTGCCTGCAACTTCTACTTTCTACTTGGAAGAACTAACTACAGTCACTATCTGTGAGTACAAGAAACATCTCTCTCTCCAGTACCGCTTCGCCGGAATCAGGTACTCGTTTCTCGAGGGCCTGCCATCTGCTCCGGTGCCAGACCTCTCGTCTAGTGGAATCTCTGTTACTGCTAGTGAGTACAACTCTACCAAGTCTCTCTGCTCTAAGGGACCAGGTACTCGCTCCTCGAGGGCCTGCTCTCCCTGTCTCGGAGCTCTCCTATTCTACTTGGGACTCTGAATGCTAATTCTACTGTGTGCTCATAACTCTGTTTCTTTCCACTACAGCACCGCTTACAGAGGATCCGTTTCCAGCGTTCTGTGAGAGATGCGCCCAGCTGGGCTCTACAACCACTACTCACTACTGCCACCTCTGGTGGTTCCATATACTGTTTAATAAAAGATTCAAATCTGTGTTTGTCTGTCCGGAGTTTAGCCTGACACTGTGGTCCCTCATGGGACTGCCCCCCCCCCCTCCCCCCGTGGGCGTGGTCAGCTGTCACAGTGTCCAAGGATGCACCCAAACACCAATAACCATAACACTGAGGAAGACAAAGAAAGTAATCAAGACTGCAAAAGGTCAAGCGGAAGAAAGGATTGCCAAAGTGGTAAAGCGAGGTGACAAAACATTTTTCTGTAACATCAGAGAAAGGAGAAAAGTTCAAAGTGGTATAGTGAAATTTAAAGGTGAAAAGGATCAATGTGCGGAGAGAGATGAAGAAATGGCAGAAATATTAAACAAATACTTCAGCTCAGTGTTCACTAAAAGAGGACCCTGGAGAAGGACCGTGGCTAGTTAACAAGAAGCTGGAGGGGAGTGGAGTAGATGTAACTCTGTTTACAGAAGAGAATAAATGGGAAGAGCTAGGAAAACTAAAAGTGGACAAAGCCGTGGGGCCTGATGAGTTTCATCCCAGGATCCTGAGGGAGCTCAGAGATGTGCTGGCGGGTCCACTGTGTGACCTGTTCAATAGATCCCTAGAAACAGGAGTGGTGCTGAGTGATTGGAGAAGAGTGGTGGTGGTGCCGCTTCACATGAGTGGGAGCAGAAAGGAGGCTGGAAACCTCAGGCCGGTTAGCCTCACCTCGGTGGTGGGAAAAGTAATGGAGTTGCTGCTGAAGGAAAGAATAGTGAACTATCTACAGTCAGAAGAATTGCTGGACCAGAGGCAGAATCCTGCAGACAAATCTGATTTACTTTTTTGATTAGGTGACTAGGGAATTAGATCGAAGAAGAGAGCTCGATGTCATCTACTTGGATTTTAGCAAAGCTTTTGATACAGTCCCGCACAGGAGGCTTGTGAATAAAATGAGAAGCTTAGGAGTGAGTGCCTAGGTGGTGGCCTGGATTGCAAATTGGTTGACAGACAGAAGACAATATGTGATGGTAAATGGAACTTACTCTGAAGAGAGAGCGGTGTTAAGCGGAGTGCCGCAATGATCGGTGTTGGAACCGGTCCTATTCAATATCTTTGTGAGCGAAAATTGCGGACGGGATAGAATATAAGGATTGTCTTTTTGCGGATGATACCAAGATCTGCAAGAGAGTGGACATGCCGGAAGGAGTGGAGAGAATGAGACGGGATTTAAAGAAGCTGGAAGAGTGGTCGAAGATATGGCAGCTGAGATTCAATGCCAAGAAGTGCAGAGTCATGCATATGGGGTGTGGAAATCTGAAAGAACTGTATTTGATGGGGGGTGAAGGGCTGATGTGCACAGAGCAGGAGAGAGACCTTGGGGTGATAGTGTCTAATGATCTAAAGTTGGTGAAACAATGTGACAAGGTGATAGCTAAAGCCAGAAAAATGCTGGGCTGTATAGAGAGAGGAATATCTAGTAAGAGAGAGGAAGTGATGATCCCCTTGTACAGGGCCTTGGTGAGGCATCACCTGGAGTACTGTGTTCAGTTCTGGAGACCGTATCTCCAAAGGGACAGAGACAGGATGGAGATGGTCCAGAAAAGGGCAACCAAAAAGGTGGAAGGTCTTCATAAATATGTATACCCTGGAGGAGAGGAGGAGCATGGATGATATGATACTGTTTTTCAAATACTTGAAAGGTTTTAATGATCCATTGTCAACAACAAACCTTTTCCATTGGGAAAAAAAATCAGTAGAACTAGGGGGTCACGATTCGAAACTCCAGGGAGGAAGACTCAGAACCAATGTCAGGAAGTATTTCTTCACGGACAGGGTGGTGGATGCCTGGAATGCCCTTCCGGAAAAAATGATGAAGAGTAAAACTGTGAAGGATTTCAAAGGGGCATGGAATAAACACTGTGGATCCATAAAGGTTAGAGGATGGGAATGAAGAGAAGAGCCATGGGGGTGACTTGCTGGAATGGAGGCTACTACCTGGTGATTACTACCCTTACTCAATAAGCCTTCGCATGGTTAATGCAACTCCAACATTGCTCTCTGCTTCAACGGCAAGGGGAAATGTGGAAAAGAGGATTTGCATTCAGACAACAACCAACAAGGGCCGAACTTCACAGTCTGGGTTAACAAATAAGTGGGGGGTAGCTTGCTTATTACAGCAGTTACTACCCTAAACCAGTTAATCCTGATACATCACTTTGAATGCATATACAACGTTGCTCTCTGCTTCAACAGCAGGGATAAATGTGGAAAAGAGGATTTACATTCAGACAACGTCCAACAAGGCCTTGATCTGTGCAGGCTGGGTAAACAAGCATTGGGGTAACTTGCTTGATGCGGCGGTTACTACCCTTAACCATTAAGCCTTATGCTCACCTTTATTGCAACTCCAACATTACTCTCTGCATCAGTGTCAGGGGATGGCAGGAAATTTGAATCAAACAGTTACCAACAAGGGCCCTGAACTTGGTGGTTGGTGAAACAGATAAGTATGGGAAAATAAGTGTGGGAGCTTGCTGGGCAGACTGGATGGGCCAATTGGTTTTTTTCTGCCGTCATTTCTACGTTTCTATGTTTAGATGTTTTTTTAAATTTGACACATTTCCTGCAAAAGATGCTCACATTGTAGATTCCACATAGCTGCACCTGCCTTGGCAAATATTCTGTCTCAATGTTCAGCTAATTTAATTATTTTCCATAAGAGATATCAAGAAGGCATCTGCTAATACACTACAAATTTCTCATAGTTCTATAAATTTTGAGAGCTCATACAGAATGGTGCATCACTATTGAGGGCCCTGTGTATTAATGTCAAGATCTTAAACTTTAGCCTCCATGGGACCAGGGACCAGTGGAGTGACTGCAGGGCAGGGGTAAAGTGCTCATTATAAGAGATTCCAGGGAGTATTTGAACCATGTACAAAACTCTCAACTCCAAAGTTGATAGGCAGAATTACAATAATCCAGTTTTGTTCAAAAATAAACGTAGAAGGCTTTTAAGGTCATGTGATTTCCCTTGTGACTCAGGTTCGTAATCTGTCATTCTTGACTCAGTCCTTACAGTGCATCCTCATTTTAAACCATGATTCAGACATGTTAAAGCAGTTGAAACCCTTGTTGTGTCCCCAAGATGTTCCTAACATTTTACTTAACACCTGGATTACAGGATTTCAGTTCTCCTTGTCCTTCCTCTACCTTCTCTCTGCTCACTTCAAATCGTGCAGAATGCAGAATTTAGCCACAAGAATTTTAACTGGCAAGTCAATACGTGAACACTTACACCAATGCTTAGTTCTCTCTGCTGGTTGCCAGTCCAGTGCAAATTAAATATAAGATTGCAATAGTAATTCATAAACCAGGATTTTTCCCCATAGGTTAATGCTGTCGTTCGCATTTAAGCCTTCTCGATCTCTTAGGTCCATTTATACAAGCTGCCCATCTTTCAGACACCAGTGACAAAGGCCTTCTCTATTGCTGGCCATAATTTTTGGAATAGCCTCCCAGTGGCCATATGGCAATGTGAGGATGCACAGTCTTTTAAGAAAGCCCTAAAGATTTTATAATTTCAACAGGTAGTTTGCTGTTAGGTATGCAGATATTAGGCATTATAATTAGAGGTTGCACAATTTCTCAAGGCATTAATTGTATGCTATGTGATTTACATGTGTTTAGGTTAGTTTCTTTATTTTCATGTTTTATTATTGTGTGTTTTATTGTTCCCTGCTTTGATCATTGGAATTTGCATGCTACACATTTTTTAAATAAATACATTTATGGTATCGAAACCTGCAGAAATATCAAACAAAATCAGCAAGTATTCCGTACCAGGATTGAAACATTACCTAATGCTAGAAAGTAGGAAGACTTTGGTATTATGTTTAGGCCGAAAACCTTACTGATGGTTGTCCAGGATGTTATTTTCATCCAAAAATTCCTGGAGCTGCCTCCGCACTAGTGTCTCATGTACTTTTGCCACAAAAGAAGTGGAAGATATTGGATGACAATTAAAAGGATCCATATAATCAAGATTTGGATATTTTATAATAGGCAAGAAACCTTCAACCAACCGAGCCTAGCATCCTGTCTCTGACAATAGCCAGTATGGGTTGCAAGTACCCTGCAGATTCCTTAAAGAAGATCAATTTCCTGTTGTTCGCTTTCTGGGATAACAATAATAATATTTTATGAACTTTTCCTCCAGGAACTTGTCCAAACCTTTCTTAAACTCTCTTATGCTAGTTGTCTTGACTACTTCCTGTGGCAATAGATTCCACAGTTTGATTGTGCATTGAATAAAAAAGTACTTTCTGTGATTTGTTTTAAATCTTCTGACTTTTACTTCCATGAAGTTCCTCCTTGCTTTAGAATTATTTGAAAGGATAAATAACCATCCTTTATTTTCCTGTTCCTCCCCACTCATGATTTATAAACTTCTATCATGACCCTTTTCAGTTTCTTTTCCAAGATGAAGAGCCCTGACCTGTGTAGCCTCTCATCATACAGGAGCAGTTTAATTCCTTTATCATTTTTGTTGCCGTCTTCTGCACCTTTTCTAGTTCTACTATGTCTTTTTTGATGGGCTTATCAGAATCACTCAAGGATTTTAGGAAATCAATTAAAACTTATTTTTATTTAAACAATGCTATTTTTTTTGGGCCTACATTGTGTTTTAGTTTTATTTTGTTTATCAGTTTTTTTAAACTTTTGAGTATGTTTATTTAAATTTAAGTATGTTCCATTGTTTTTATTCTCTTTGAATATTGTTTATCACGTAATTATATTATGTATGTTTTACTGTTCATCGCTCAGGCCGGTACCGTGTTGAGTGATTAAGAAATGCAATAAATGTAAATGATGGCTCAATACAGAGACAATATGATGTTACAATGGTATTCTTCATTCAGTGGTGGGAAAATTAATAGATAGCTTGCAAATAGTTCATTATCATTGCCTTCAGCAATCTAATAAGTTACAGGATCAGAGGCAACATGGTTTTATCAGAGAAAGGTCTTGTCAATCAAACCTGATTGATTTTTTTGATTGGGTGACTAGAAATTTGGATCAAGGAAAAGTGTTCAATGTGGTTTACTTGGATTTCAGCAAGACTTTTAATACAATCCTGCATAGAAGGCTCATGAATAAAATAAGAAGCATGGGAGTGGTTCCCAAGATGGTGGAATGGATTACAAATTGGCTGACATGCCAGTGACTAGTGACAAATGGAATCTATTCTGAGGAACGAACAGTGTTAAGTGGAGTACCTCAAGGATTAATTCTGGGACCGGTTCTGTTCAATATCTTTGTGAGTGATATTGTAGACAGATTAGAAGGTAAAATTTGTCTTTTTGCGGATGGCACTAAAATCTGCAAAAGAGTTTGACACCCCTGAAAGAGTAGAGAGAATGAGAAGTGACCTGGGCAAGCTTGAGAAGTGGTCAAAGGTTTGGCAGTTGGATTTCAATGCCAAAAAGTGCAATCATGTTTGGGGTACAGCAATCCAAAGGAGCTGCATATGATGGGGCGAAAGACTGATGTAAATGAACTGGAAGAGACACCTTGGGGTGTCAGTGTCTGATATGAAGGTGGTGAAGCTATGTGACAAGATAGTGGCTAAGGCCAGAGGGATGCTGGACCGCATCGAAAGAGGTATAAATAGGAAAAAGGAGGTGATAATGCTGCTGGTCAGAGCCTTGGTGATGCTGTGTTCGGTTCTGGAGACTTCATCTCAAAAAGGATAAGGACTGAATGGAAGTGGTTTAAAGATAGGTAACCAAAATGGTGCAGGCTCTGCATGGAAAGACACAAAATGAGACTGAAGGAGCTTAATATATATACCTTGGAGGAGAGGAGATATGATACAGAACTTCAAATACCTGAAAGGAATTAATGTGCACAAAAAGTGAATCTCTTCCTATGGAAAAGAAGCTGCAAACCAAGCGGTCACAATATGAAACTCCAAGGGGGAAGACCCAGGAACAATGTCAGGAAATAGATTTCAAAAGAGCGTGTGACAAACATAGAGGATCCCTAAAGGCTAGAGAATGGAAATGAAGACATGGGGTGATTTGTTACACCTAAAGTTTACATTTCTGCTTGGGGATAATCAGCATGGAGCAGCAGTTACTAAAAAACTTGGACTAGTTAGACCATTTTGTCATTTTCTGATGTCACTTACTATATTACTATGTTCATTCTTTTTCAAATCATTCCTAATGTTCTATTTGCATTTTTGACCACCACCGTATACTGAGTTAAGGTTTGCAATACATTGTCTACATGAACTCAAGGTTCTTTTTCTGGGTGATGACTCCCAGTATAAAACTCCCAGCATTATGTACCTGTAGGTGGGATTATTTTTCCTTATTTAGGAATATATTAAATAGCACATGTTCCAGTGGTACACCTTTCTTCATTTGGAAAACTGACCATTTAGTTCTACCCTCTGGTTCCTGTCTTTATCCAGTTACCATTCCACAATAGGTCACTGCCTCCTTTCCCATGACTTCTTAAATTTCTGAGGAGTCCCTCATGAGAAACATTGTCAAATGCTTTCTGAAAATACAAATTAACTATATTCACCATCTTATCTTTATCTACATATTAACACTTTCAAAAAAATCTAAACGTTTGCTGACACAAAATTGACTTTTTCCCATTAAGCCATGTTTATCTATATGGCCAATGATTTGGTTTTTAAAAGTGATTTCTACCATTTTGCCTGGCACCAACTTTAGGTGTCTTGGATGTTTTAAATGAAAGGTTACAGATTACTACAATCAGGCCAAAAGAAGAGAGGAAATGTGGCTAAAGTACTGGGTATTGAGGGATACAAAGGGAAGGAAAGATGGGAAGAGCAGAGGCAACAGATAAAGGGATTAGGGATGAAGTAGAGAAGGCTTCAGAGAGCAGGATAAATGGGAGAAAAGGTTGAGATGAGACAAAGCTAAGTAAGAAGGTTATAGAAAGGGAAGGAGGTTGTTGGAGGGCAGTGATGAATGAAGTGAGGGAAGGGAAAGAGAAAAAATTAGAAGTTTAGACTGAGGAAGGAGAGCAGAATTAGAGATACAGTAAACAAGGAAAGAATTAAGATGGCCAAAGGAAGACAAAGCAAACAGAACAGAGATGTAAAGGCAGATGTAGAATTGTTAGAATATCTTTCTCAGGCATTTTAAATATGCTACACAAATTTAAGAACATAAGCTGCCATACTGGGCCAGACTTTGAGGGTTCATGAAGCCCAGCATCCTGTTTCCAACAGTGACCATTCCAGGTTTACTAGTACCTAGCAAGTACCCAAACATTAAATAAATCCCATGCTACTAATACCAGTATTAGCAGTGGCTATTCCCTAAGTCAACTTGACTAATAGCAGTTTATGGACTTCTCCTCCAGGAATTTACCCAAACCTTTTTTTAAACCCAGTTACAGTAACCACATCCTCTGGCAACAAATTCCAGAGCTTAATTGTGCATTGAGTGAGAGAGAATTTTCTCTGATTTGTTTTAAATGTGCTACTTGAGGAGGAAGCGACATCACCATCAGCGATGGCCACATAATCCCCGAGCTCCTGACCCAACCTTGCTAACTTTCCCTGCATCGGGCTGTTACAGAGCAAAGACAAGCTATTTTGGCATCCCAGCAGTACACAAAAGTGGCGAGATGGCGGCACAAAAGAAAACAATTCTTAAACAAATTCTCCTTTACAAGTTGCCACACTGCTGTTGGAGTCTGGTGCGGACGGTGGTGTGCAGGCCGACCACGCATCCCAAGAGGTGAGCGAGGATAATAGCTCCGGAGCAGGGGATGGCACGCCGATCTGATTTTTTTAATTGCTTTGGGGCCCTTCGCAGCAACATGGCTGGCTTAAAACAGGAGATTCATGGTTTGCTGGCTGAATTGAAAGGGGATATGGTGGATCTGGAGAAGTGGATCGAAGAAACAGAGGTCTGTCTGGAAGGCCAGGCCTCAGAAGTTGTAAGCAATCTCAAAATAAACTTATGCAATCCAACTCCGAGTTAATAAATCGTATTGAAGACCTGGAAAATAGGTCATGGAGAGTGAATTTAAGATTCTGAGGTGTTCCGGAGAATCAAGAATTTGCTGACTGCAGACAAGTGGTGTCTAATATATGTGCACAAATCTTGGGCCCAGATTCGACGTCCTCTGAGGCACCAGTGGTGAAGTTGGAAAGGATGCATAGGGCACTGGGAGCTGCACGCAGTAATAATCCACGAGATATAATCACCTGCTTTTCACAATTTCTCTCAAAAAGAGGACATTATTTTGCAGCTCGAAAATCACGGCCTGTGATATGGAAGGACCACAAGCTGATAATCTACCAAGATTTGGCAATTTCTACAATTTGCAAGCTCAGCAAGATCTCATCACTAAACTTCAAAGTCATCCTCACTAACTCCAAAAAGAGGGACCACATCTAACCCATTCTGATAGAGTTGCATTGGCTACCAATCGCTTCAAGAATACAATAAAAAGTTCTCTCCCTCATCCACAAATCAATTGTAAATGAAAACACGCACTGGCTCAATCCCCCCTTCCTTCCTCACGTCTCCACAAGACCAATTCGGACCATCCTTCAAAGAACGTTGCACCTACCATCCTTGAAATTCACCAAACTTACCTCAACTACAAAAAGAGCGATAACCCTGGCCGGCCCTACCCTCTGGAACTCTATGCCGCACGAACTCCGCACTGAAACCTTTACACCCAAGTTAAAAAAAAAAAAAAAAAAAAAAAATTAAAAACCTGGCTATTTCAGCAGGCCTTCACCTAAATTCCTCAACACCTCGGCTATTTCAAAAGACTTACCTCTGCTCACCCCTTGCTTCCCAAGTGCCCCTTCCCAATTTAGTTCAGTTGTTTACCCTTAAGTTTCTCCTCCCCTCCCCTTTTCTGTTAACTTACTCTTAAATCACTTGTCATAGTACTTTTCTCCCTTTGAACCTCTCACTAATTATTCGCAATGTAAATATGCTTTTCTCACATATATAAGCTGTATATATTTATTATCTTCCTTGTTTAAATGCTGAACCAAAGTTAGCATAGTGATGCTTATGTTGTGTTTATCCCTATTTTACTTTGTTTATCAATATCTTTATTGTTCATTACTGTTCTTTGTTCAATGTAAAGGATACGCCCCTTTCCGTGGCTTTCCATTTTGTTCCATGTAAACCGGTACGATGTGTAAACGGCTATCGGTATATACAAATGTTAAATAAATAAAATAAATAAAGTATCGATGGCTTTTCCCATTTGGGACAGAGTTTTACTATCGCTGGAGTAACTTCCTGAGTCTCTACTGTTGACAAAGCAGCAGACATTCTCCAGACACCATCACTTCGGCTAACACTCGATCATGCTATGACACCCCCAGATGGCAATGTATGGACAAAGGTGGCAGGAGGCTTTGGTGACACTCTGGAGAGTCACAATCATCTAAAGATCATCCAGGGTGAATAGTCTGGTTGCTATGGGCTTCTTATTGACTAGTTAATAATGGACTAGAGTGGCTCTGATAAGAGTTCTTTAATGTTATTGTCTCTTTCAAATAAGGGTAAAGGGGATATTTTCAATTTCATATATTGCTTCTTGGATAGGTCAAATGGGGTCAGGGTGGAGCGCTTAGGTGGTACGATTACTTCATTCCTTAAGGAGGTGATCACAGGAAGTGGATCTGCTATGGGGGGGGAGGCAAAAGATTATGGTTAGAATTGGTGGATTGGGTTGGGTATTTTTATAATTTGATGGGTTGGTACGTATTCGAGGGGAAGTATGTCAACTTTTTGTGTCAGGTTTATCAGAAGGGAGGGGCTTGATATCCTTGCTTTACTTACAGGATGGAAGGGTTGCGAATAATCTCCATTAATTCTAAGGAGCTCAATACTCCAACTAAGAGGAAGGTGCTATTTCAAAAGGCACGGAGTTTGCAGGCCAATGTCATTTTCTGTCAAGAAACCCATGTACTTAAACGCACTGAATGACTGTTATGGGACAGATCCTATCCTCAGTAATATTTAGCCTCTGCCTCAGTTAAAAACAAATATTGTGGAGTGGGTATACTATTTGAATGATCTTTAGCGGTAGACGTCATAGACAACCAACATGATGCAGAGGACAGATTTATAGCTCTCAAAGTCATGATTGGTAGTGAATTGTTTACACTCTTTACTTTATATGGCCCGAATGTAGACCAGGGTCCTTTCCTTACATGCATATCTGCCTTGCTGGAGATGTGAGCTTAGGGCCAAGTATTATTGGGGGGTGACTTCAACCTAACTAGATATCCATATCTGGATAATACTGGTTCTGGAGGGGGAGGGAATAGATCTCATAGGCAGGCATTAAAGAATTTGGTCTCTGAGAGGGGATTAGTGGATATCTGGCAGCTGAGGAACCCAATTCAGCGTAACTATATGTATTTTTCATATGTGCATCATTCCTACTCTTGCATAGATTTTTTTCTTAAGTGATAAGTCCTTAGTTGACCTCATGGCTGAGTCTGATGTGGGATCCATAACTTGGTCCGACTGTGCCCCGGTGTGGCTGGAAATAAGGTCACACAGCAGAGGCTCTGGCTGCTGCTTTTGGCATCTAAATGACATTACGGAATACCTGGATATTAACAATACTGGGGAAGTTACCCTGGGCACGATCTGGGATTGCTTAAAGGCAGTGCTCAGTGGTAAGCTTATTTCTAGAGCTTCCTTCCTCAAAAAAGAAAGGAGTGCCAAGCAGTTGCAGGTTATGCAACGTATCGCTAATCTGGCGTTAAGCCATAAACGCACCTTAGATCCCGGAAGACTAGCGGAATTAGATTCTGCAAGAAGGGAGCTTCAGGCATTAGATATGGCACAGATAGCGTTCCAATTAGATATGTTGAAATACTGGCAATTTGAATTTGGTGATAAAGCTGGAAGGTTACGTGGCAGAAAATTGGAGAGCCGCACAATCCCTTATTACTAAAATTAAGGACTCTACAGGGGCATTTTTTATATGAATCAGGGGACATTGGTAATTGCTTCATTAGTTTTTATGAGGAGCTCTATGCATCTGATTCTACTGTGGGAGAACAGGATAATAGACTATTATTTGCAGGAGGAGGAATTACCCTCCTTATCAGATAGAGCCTGCGATTTCTTAAAGCCGAGATCAAACAGAGTAAGGTTTACCAAACAATTCAGGGTCTGAAGCTGGGGAAATCTCTAGGCCTAGATGGGTTCATGGCCAAATTCTATAAATTTTTATAAAGTTTTTCATCCAATGGTGATTTCGCCTTTGGACATATTTAATGCCCTAAGGTCAGGGTGCTCTATTTCTTCTGAGTATAACCTGGCTGGGATAACTGTACTGGCTAAAGGTGGGAGAAACCCCACGTTTTGTCGGTCATACCAACCAATTTCCTTGATAAATATTGATTTAAAGATCCTTGCCAAGATTTTGGCAACCAGATTGGGGAAGGTAGCTCCTCTCATTATCCATTAGGATCAGTCCGGATTTGTTCCAGGCAGACTGGCCTCTGATAATATGAAGAGAGTTCTGGAATTGATCTGGAGGGCACAGCATGGTAATATCCCTTTAGTACTTCTGGCGGTGGAAGCCAAGAAGGCCGTACCTGTTTAAAGTATTAGAGACAATGAACCTAGGCCTGACTTTATTGGGTGGATTCAGCATCTTTACGAGAACCCTAGGGGTTGCTTAAAAATTAATGGGGAATACACATTGCCATTCAAGGTAAAGAGGGGTACCAGACAGGGCTGCCCTCTTTTGCCTTTGGTATTTGCCCTGTCCTTAGAACCATTTGCGGATAGGGTGAGACATAATTCTCAAATTCGCGGATGATCTCATTTACGGTGGCTAATCCAGAATCCTCATTACAGGCTTTGTTACAGGATATGAGAGCATTTGGCAAAGTATCTTGTTTTAAAGTTAATGAGGATAAATCAGAGGTTTAAATAATTCAGTACCAAGTGACCCATTTGGCTGCATTAGGGCTAATCTCGCATTTTGTGTAGCAAAGGGGTAGGTGAAATACTTAGGGGTGAAAATCGGCCATGAGGTTAAAGGATTAGTTTGGGCTTAACTATACTCCTTTATTTTCTAGTATACAAAAAGATTTAGAAGGAGCTTTTCATGGTTTGGGAGAATAGCTATTATCAAAATAAATGTGTTGGCCTGTTTTTGTTACTTTTTTCAAACCTTGCCAATGCATGTGCCAGACTCATTGTTGACCCTGTAGCAGTGTAAGCTCCTCAGATTTATCTGGAAACACCACCTAGAATTGCTAAAGCAGTTCTTTATCAAGATAAAATGAGAGTGGGGCTGCAAATTCCCCATTTGATGTGGTACTTTGCTGCGTCCCAATTGAGTGCGTTTATACACTGGCATAAAGATGAGGAACTGAAACCCTGGGCTCACATCGCTGCACAGGGCACCGGCGATCCCCCAGTTACATATTAGAGCTTGGCAACAGGGTGGTGCCAGTCTCTCTGCTGCCGCCTTTCTCTAGATTAATTTTTAAGATTTGGGGGAAGTGGAGGTCCAGAATAGTGGGTGATAAACAGGCCTATCATCTGACTTCCTTCCTTTATGACAGATCTTTCCCTCCAGGGACAGAACCAAGGGGGATGGAACTTTGGGGGGGAGGGGGGGGGGTGTTCAAATGGGAATAGTTGTGGGATGGCCAGAAATTTTTCTCCTTTTATGAATTACAACTACTATATCAGGTCTCCAAATCAGATCTTTTTGTTTATAATCGGATCCTTCGTTTCTTCTCCTCCTCAAAAGTTGGGCAAGAGCTTAAAAAGGGCAGATCTCTCTTTGAAAATTACTGTACTCAAACTGACAAGCTTACTAAATCTATTTCCAAGATCCTTACCCTGTTAAGTAAGGAACCACAGGGGAAAGATGGCATACCAAATCACTTGGGAACGAGACTTGGGAGGTCTTCTCGAGGATAAAGAATGGGACCAATGCTTTTTGCAGTTAGCAGGTGCTCAGTATCCTCTACAATAAAAGAAAATGGGTATAAGGTACTTTATAGGTGATACTTAACCCCTGTAATACTCAACAAGATGTATAAGGGATCGGGTGATCAATGTTGGAAGGGCTGTGGAGCTACGGTACTTTCCTGCACCTATGGTGGGAATGCCCGGCAACTGGGAATATATGGAGGCTGTGTTGGATTTTATTTACTCATTAGATGGTAATCAGGTGCCCAAAGATCCCAAAGTTTGTCTTTTATGTATTCCAACGGTTGTAGGGTCTGTGTCCTTTCAACGCTGGATACAGCAAGTTGTCGCAGTCGTCGGATGCGAAATTGCCTTTTGGTGATGCAGACCCACTGTTCTGTCTTTAACTGATGTGCAATCTAGATTGGATAGAGTGTATTATTTGGGGAAATTAATGGCCATGCATAATGACAGGGTAGCCAGCTTCGAGAAAATTTGGCACCCCTACATACAATAGAAATTTAGGTCACATGTGAGTGCTCATTTTGGGATGAAGAGTTTGAATCTGGGTAGATATTCAGCGATGCATACTGGATCTTACTGATTCTTATGTGTAACTTCAGGGCCTCAACCCTGGAATTTCTGCTATATACAATTTTTGTGCTTTGATTGTTTATATATATATTGTTGATTACTCATTGAGGAGTACATATTCTCCTTGTGCTTTGCTGTTATGCACACACTTCTTAGGTACCTGTTTAGGGATATCTTTATCTGTACTTTAATTTTCCACCAAGTGCAGGGATTAAGAGGGGCAGGGGGAATGGTTAGGGTTGTGGGGCATAAAATGAAAAGTCATAACCAGTTGTGTTATGCTGTATTTTATTGTTGTACTTTATTGATAATCTTACATAGAATTCTTGCATTAAGGCTGTATACACTGATTATGTGTTATGGTTCTTATCTGTTGACCAATAAACATTTAATTGTAAAAAAAAAAAAATTAAATAAAAATTGCTTCTTGCTATCTTCATGGAGAGGCCCCTAGTCGTCCTTTTATCTGAAAGAGTAAATAACTGATTGACATTTTCCTTTTCTAGTCCTCTAATTTTATAGCCCTCTATCATATCCCCCCTCAGCTATCTCTTCTCCAAGCTGATCAGGCCTAATCTATTTAACCTTTCCTCATAGAGGAGCCATTCCATCCCCTTTATCATTTTGGTTTCCCTTCTCTGAACCTTCTTGAATGCAGCTATATCTTTTTTGAGATGCGGCAACCAGAATTGCACACAGTATTCAAAGTGTGGTCTCACCATAGAGCGATACATGGCCATTATGACATTCTCTGTTTTATTCACCATTTCCTTCTTAATAATTCCTAACATTGTTTGCTTTTATGACCTCCACAACACACTGAACCAACGAATTCAATGTATTATCCACTATGATGCCTAGATCTTTTTCGTGGTGTAACTACAGCAAGGGTTATTTTTCCCTATATGTATCACCTTACATTTGTCCATATTAAATTTAATCTACCATTTGGTAGCCCAATCTTTCAGTCTCACAAGGTCCTCCTGCAGTTTATCACAATACCCATGTGATTTAACTACTCTGAATAATTTTGTTTCATCTGCAAATTTGATCCTCACTTGTCATATCCCTTTCCAGATCATTTATAAATATATTGAAAAGCACCAGTCCAAGTACAGATCCCCGAGGCAATCCACTGTTTAGCTTTTTCCACTGAGAAAACTGACCATTTAATCCTACTCTCTGTTTTCTATCTTTTAACTAGTTTGCAGTCCGTGAAAGGACATCACCTCTTATCCCATGGCATTTTAGTTTTCTTAGAAGTCTCTCATGCGGGAGTTTGTTAAATGCCTTCTGAAAATCCAAATACACTATTTTATTTATTTATTTTATTTATAACTTTTATATACCGGCATTCGTAAAAAAAAACATCATGTCGGTTTACAGACAACTGAGAAAGGAAATTACAATGATAGATGGAGGAAGGATAGGAAGTTAAAAGGTGACAACTTTACTGTAGAGCCAACGGGCGCCACAGTTATTAAATGAGATTACATGTGGTTAACCAGGTTGGACATAAATTAATTATATACAAGAGGCGACAGAGTGGGGGGTAGCGCGGGGTGGGGGATGAAGCGCATAGGGGAGGCGGGGTGGGGTAGGAACTGTACAAGGGGGCAGGTGGTGGCGATGGGAAGGAGAGGTGGTGACTGAATATCAGGAAGCCATAAAATGGATGGGGTGGTGAGGGAGGGAGGGTGTGTAGGGGGGCGGGGGGACACTGTACTAGGGAGAGGGAAATAATGAGTGTTGAGGAGAAGTCAAATGCTAGGGTTGAGAGGCGTTGGGATAGGCCTGTTTAAATAACCAGGTCTTGATTCCTTTTTTGAATTGATTAAGTGAAGGTTCTAGTCGGAGCTCGGTTCATCTTTATCCACATAAGAAATTGCCATGCTGGGTCAGACCAAGGGTCCATCAAGCCCAGCATCCTTTTTCCAACAGAGGCCAAACCAGGTCACAAGAACCTGGCAATAACCCTTTCCAAAAAGTGTAGCAGATTTGTGAGGCAAGACTTCCCTTGAGTAAATCCATGCTAGCTGTGTTCCATTAAACCGTCTTTTTATATGTTCTGTGATTTTACTATTTAGAATGGTTTCCATTCAGTTGGAATAGACTCACTACTCAATTGTTCTGTAAGCAAGTTTATGTGTGCAGGGACTTGTCTGCTACAGGACACTTCAAGTTCACCTCCCACTTCACTTCACGATCCTGTGCTCAGGAAAAAGACAATGTATTCTCCTCAGAAATAGACTTTTTCCAAGCTGTAGCCATATGGACTTAGGACCAATGAGTTATATGCTCCCCTACTAACAGATGAAAACAGAGTCAGGTTTCAAAGCTGACGTCACCTTAGATACACCCCTGCAGTGACCTCAGCCCTTCAGTGTCTCTCCATCTCTTACCAGATGTGGATGTGCCTTTACTATCTGGATTGCAGTACTCTTTAGAAGAGGAAATTTTACCTTTAAATTGGAGAAAGATTGAGCCCCCGCTCTCCTGCAGTGATATCTAAAGGTCCCTCTACCAGTTGAGAATTCGTGAGGTGATTTTCTTGATCCCTCAGGGGTGTGCCTTGATCGGGTAGCCGGTTCCTGGTGTGGACTTTGCTGCTGAAGAGCTGAAAGGCAGCAGATGCAGGAAACTGAATGCAGCGGTGATGGCCAAAGCCCTCTCCCCCTGCACCCGGAGACCGTCTCTGTAAGCTGGCAAGTAAAATAAATAAATAAATAAAGGAAGAGACCCTGTTCAGAGACGTTGGAGGGGTTTCTGTTTCTTCTGGTCTCCTTGTTTGGCGCGCAGTACCAACGTCATTCTCGTTCCATTGCTACAAAGGGAAGTGAGCTTCTGAGCGGGTTCAGCGGCGCCCCCAATGGGCTAGGCCCTGCTTCAGGCTGCTTAGGCACACTGCGTGGTAGGCTGTGTCGGTGCCATCTTGTGCACGGTTTTGTGTGCCTTGTATTGCCCTCCATACAGTGTCGGTACGCTCGGTGCGTGCCGGCTCTGCGCAAGCGCTGTGTGCACAAGTACATGCACACGTACGCAACTTCATGCGCACTCATTCTCGTACACACAACAACTTAGGTGCAGAATTCCTGAGCGTTCGGGCTGTGTGTGCACCTTGCTGCAGCCCGCTTAGGTGCACACAAAGTCTTCGAGCACAAGCCGGCTGAATTCACAACTGCTGTCTCTGTCTCTGACAGCAAAGAAACGTAAGCGCCATTCTGTCTGCGCTACTTGCGATATTAGGGCTGCTCAGTCTGATCTGGATTCTTATGTCAGCACTGTGAGGCGGCCCAGGGAGACTTGACCTGCCCAGATTTTACCAAGCCCGGTTCTTCCCAATTCGGAGGATGAGTCAGCTACAACCTTAACTGGAAGCGCCACGGATCTGAATAATCCCGGGGCTGGGACTTCCGTAGGAGAATGAAATTCAATGGCACCTACTCCAGTTCCTCCTGGGCTAGGTATGGACCTGGCGGCCTTATCTTGGGTGGAATTTTTTCAACACCTTCAAGCCTTTATACAGGCACAATCTGCATCTCTTGCCCCTGTCCGGAATGAACCACAGCCAGTAAGGCCTCCCTCTCCCAGACCTATCGGCAGACCTCAGGACATGCCTCCCCTCACCAAGGGTGTCCCTGACAGGGACTCGGACTGCACGGACAAAGAAGGGGGATCTAGATTCCTTGGAGAAATCCCTCCAGTTTTAGAAACGTATCGGACCATGTTACTTTTTTTTCCATAGAGACAAATTGCCAGCCCTGGTTTCCCAGACTCTGAAGATGCTGGGAGTTCCTGGGTTGGACCCCATGACAGAACCTAAGAAGAATCCCATTCTGGTGTCTCTACAGAAAACTTCTCGCTGTTTTCCGGTGTGGAAGCCATCCAGGAGTTGATTGATCTGGAATGGGCCGCTCCTGAAATGAGTTTTTAAGGTGGTTGAGCATTAGAAGCTCTATATCCAAGCAAGAGGGGGCTTTCCAGTCTTTTGCATTGACACATGTATGACTTTTTACCCGCCAGTGAGAGATTGTATGTGTGCACTCGATGCAAAGAGCTCCTGGCTCTCAGGGAACGAGTCCGATCTCTGGAGACTAGAGTGGCAGACTTGGAAGAGCTGAGGCAGACAGAGAGGTACATTGATGAGACCTTCAGGGACATAGCCAAGTCCCAAATCCAGTCTGGCAGCCCATTGCTGCTTGGATCAGAAAGGTCTCCCAGTTGGAGAACATCATGCTGGTGTAGCAGGAAGGTGATACTGTAGCAAGGACCTGCTCTCCAGGTGATGTATTATCCTCTCGCACTGAGGACAAGTCTCCCAGGGCTACTGCCCAGGAGGGAAGGGTTAGGCCGGCCATCATAGTTGGTGATTCAATTATTAAAAACGTAGATAGAGTGGGTGGTGGACGTGAGTACCACCTGGTAACTTGCCTGCCTGGGGCAAAGGTGGCAGACCTCACATGTCACCTAGAAAGGATTATAGACAGTGCTGGGGAGGGAGCCGGCTGTCATGGTACATGTGGGCAACGACGACATAGGAAAATGTGGGAGAGAGGTTCTGGAAGCCAAATTTAGGATTTTAGGTAGAAAGCTGAAATCCAGAGCCTCCAGGGTGGCATTCTCTGAAATGCTTCCTGTTCCACGTGCAGGTCCCCAGAGGCAGGTAGAGCTCCAGAGTTTCAATGTATGAATGAGACGATGGTGCAGGGAAGAGGGATTCAGTTTTGTAAAGAACTTGGAAAACTTTTTGGGAAGGGGAGACTTTTCCAAAATGATGGATTCCACCTTAACCAGAGTGGAACCATGCTGCTGGCACTAACTTTCAAAAAGGAGATAGAGCAGCTTTTAAACTAGAACAAGGGGGAAAGCAGACAGTCCCTCAGCAGTGCATGGTTTGGAGGAATGTATCCTTGAAGGATACTAATGAAACAGGAGAGTTAGGGAATCCCAACAGAGAGGTTTCAATAAAAGCAAACGTAGTCCATGTGCCTATATGTAAAAAATCACCTGAGCTAAAGATTTCCAACATTCGTAGGAACATCATGCCAGTTTACTTTGAACAATATTAACAGAAACAAAAGTTACATAGAACAAGGGAAATTGAAACCGGGGCTTAAGGCAGTAAGGGTAATTAATAACTAACTTGCACATCAGAAAAGCTAAATAAAATGATAAAATATTGACTAGAGCAATTTGAAGCAAAAGATATGAGAACACCAAAATACATAGGGGGAAAAGAGGCAAATGACTGGGTAAATGTAACATCAGGACATGCTAGAGACATAAAGTTCCTAGATGTAATAAACGACTGCTTCATGGAACAATTGGTTCAGGAACCAACGAGAGAGGGAGATATTTTAGATGTAATTCTTAGTGGAATGCTGGATTTGGTGAGAGAGGTAATGGTGGTGGAGCCACTTGGCAATAGTGATCATAACATGATCAAATTTAAACTAATAACTGGAAGGGTGAAAATAAGTAAATCTACAGCTCTAACACTAAATTTTCAAAAGGGAAACTTTGATAAAATGAGAAAAAAACTGAAAGGTGCAGTTGCAAACGTAAAGTGTTCAACAGGGGGGGTGCTGTTCGCCACGAGGAAAGATGGCTGCCTAAACCTTTGGCTTCCATATCCCCTCACATAAATCACTCGAAATGACGTGAATCGTGAACTCAACTGAGAATCAAACTAACTCTGAACCTCACAGCACAACGGCCTGATGACAACCAAGAAAAAAAGTGACCTGCGAAGGTTCTCTTTTGCCAAACTGACTGTTGATTCAAAACAAGCAGGCCTCGACATTGCGGATTTGTATGGCAGGAGACGAGACTGAAACGGAGGTGGAAGCCCCGATCCTCTCACCCCAAGCGACAGTGGACTTTACCCCCAACTTTAGCCAACTTACCAACTAAGGCTATTATGCGAGACTGGTTCATCGAACTTCGGTCTGAATTAAAAAATCAGAAGGAAGAACTACTTGCTTCATTTTCAGAGCTCCGAGATGATTTCCTTGCCCTAGGACACAGGGTTGACGAACTGGATATGAGAATCGATGATCAGGACACAACAATAAAAGATCTGACACAAAATAAACTTGAAACTAAATCGGAGCTAATTGCACTTGAAGAAAAACTTCAATATCCGGCTCAGAGGGATCCCTGAAACCCCAGATTATGCTGACAGTATGGCTACCGCACAAGCTTTCTGCAATTTTCTCCTCACACATGAAGAGTACGGGAGCGAACAACGAGGAGAAGCTGACTCTGCAATCCTTACAATTGAGCACGCACATCGGGCTTTGGGAGCCCGTAGAAAAAACAGAACTCTGGACATAATTTTCAATTTTAACAGCTATATTCAAAAGGAGCAAATTCTAACAATTGCACGACAAAAAAGGAATTGGGTATGGAATAACCTGGAAGTAGCTGTGTTTCAAGATCTTGCAACCAGCACCCTTAAAAAGAGGTACGAACTGAGACCAGTCACAGAGTCTCTACGAAGGGCAGAGATAAAATACCGGTGGAATTTCCCATTTGCCCTATCATTTCAACATGCAGGCAAAACATACAGGCTGAAAAACATGGCGGACGCCACAGCAATTTTTCAAGATGCAGGACTAACACTTTCTCTACTGGAATACCCTGTAGCAGCTTCTAAACAATGGGCAGCCATGATCCCTAAATGGCAGAAGGTAGAGAGATCCAAGCAATGTCCCCTCATAAACCGGTGTCATCTTGTGAAGATATGGCAGAGCAGGACTGACTGTGAACTGTTTTTCTTTTGTTTATTTTTTGAATCCTATACAGGGCACAATGTTCAAGCCTGTGAGGATATTTGCAATCAGATTGCACAATTACAGGTTTAAGTTTTGGATTTAATAAACAACGGGTTCATGTTGGACACAATTTACTGTTTAAACTAATATTTAAAGTGTTGGTTTTGAGTGTTAATGTTTAAATCACTATTCTTGTGCTAAAATTCATATGGGGGGTGGGAGCCTTCTTGAATCGACTGGCGAGTCCTCCAAGCGGGGATCCACAGCAGGAGGAAAGTGTATCATACAGGGGGGGGAGGGATAGATTTACCCACAGCAGAAGGAGGGGAAACGTCATCACTATATGGTAATGAGCTTTGCAAGGTATGGATGCATAACTGTATTAGCAATGTACTGCAGATGGCACAGGGATATACAATAAATAGCAAACGCCATGTATAATTCATATACTATCCTTGTCATATTATTGAGATATGATGATTAGAATTGCAACACTAAATGTCAAAGGGTTAAATACTTATCGAAAGCATTATTTACTTCAAAGAGACCTGAAGCGACTAAACATAACCATAGCATTCTTACAAGAGACACATATACGGAAAAGACATGAGCATTTGCTTTCATTTCGTGGATACCCACACGCATATTTAACTGCAGCGGGGAAGGATAGCCGATATGCTGGAACTGGTATTTTAATATCTTCCTCCATTTTATTTGACACAATAGAGCAAATCTCTGATGATAAAGGCAGATGTCTTTCTTAAAATTAAACTGGGCAAAGATATATATTCCCTTTTATCTGTCTATTCGCCCTCTCAGGAGCAAGCTTCCTTTATTTCCAAAATGCAGCAGTTCCTAGAGAAACAGGGAGAAGGCTATATTATTTGGGGGTGGGGGGGGGGGGGATTTTAATCTATCAAAACGGAACTTGACAATTCTCATATGAACCAGCAGAAACACCTTCCAGGACAAAAAGCTAGGGCTATGTTGTTCAATATATTTTATTGAGGAAGTGGTCCTTCATAAAACAATACACTGTAATGCAGGAACAAGGTAGCAACCAAACTACCACAAGGCAAAAGACAAACAATACATCACTGGTGCACCTTCGTCTAGTCCGTAAAGGGAGCACTATCCAATTTTATCCTAATGAGAGAGGCATTACCCAACCCAACATCGTGGTATCCGGGAGCCCCTATTCTTCCCCCTCCCCGTCAGCCCCACCACCGCCATATATCCAGAAACATACCTCCCATTAGCTAGGGCTATGTTAAACACCACCATGAAGACATGGCATTTAGTGAATATCTGGCGCCAGTGAAATCTGACATCTACAGCATATACATTTTATTCTAAACCTCATAACTCATACTCCCGTATTGATTTCTTTTTGGTGGACACCGGTGTGACCTTAAAGATTACACAAAGTGAGATTGAACCGATCATGTAGTCGGATCATGGGATGGTCTGGCTAGATCTTTCCACTCAGGTAGGACATGGAGGACAGTCTTTCTGGTGACTTAATGAATCATTACTAAAGAACAAAACATTTGTTCAGAATTTAGCACGCTCTTTGTTGGAATATTATCAAATTAACCATAGTCAATCGACCTCCGTGAGCTGTGTGTGGGAATGTTCTAAGGTAGTAATTAGAGGACAGTGTATAGCCAGAGCAACAGCTGTTAAAAGGGAAAGGGAGTCTGCACGTCAACTATTATTAGCTGAAATTAGTCGCTTATCCAAACAACACTTTCAAATACAATCTGCTAAGGTGTATCAACAGCTCACAGAGGCTCGTTTCAAGCTGAATACATTAAATGATGCCCAAATAGCTTATATCATGGAAAAAAAAACAAAAATACTATGAGGGCAGTGACAAAGCTGGTAAATTCTTAGCCCGACAGCTGAAGGAGCTCTCAAAGTCTAATCACCAAAATAAGACACCGGTCACCATATTACACTGGACCCCACAGAAATCAGAAAATGTTTTACAGACTTTTATGCTACTTTGTATAGCACTGCCATGAAGATACCGGATGTTGAAATCCCCGAATATTTGAAAACCATGGAGATCCCTCAACTCACTTTGGAACAATGACACATCCTAGATGAGCCCATATCAGTTGAGGAGGTAACCATGGTGATTAAATCATTGTAAAACAGCAAATCACCCGGCCTAGATGGCCTTCCTGGGGAGTACTATAAAGCCCTTTCGGACTGCGTGGCCCCCCACCTTATGGAACCTTTTAATAACATACGAGATGGTGGTTCCCTGTTTGCAAAAGCTAACACGGCTGGCATAACGGTGCTACCCAAACCTGGTCAGGACCCCACTCTCTGCAGCTCTTATCGGCCAATTTCGTTAATCAGGACCTCAAAATACTAGCTCGAATACTAGCATTACGGATCAATAAATATTTACTGAATCTAGTACACTCAGATCAGGTTGGATTTGTGCCTCAGCGTATGGCGGCAGACAATGTGAGGAAAATTTTGGATCTGGTTTGGTGGGGAAAAAAGGAAAACATCCCAGCTGCCCTACTTTCCATTGACGCAGAAAAGGCATTTGACATGGTCCATTGGCCTTTTCTATTCCAAACTTTAATCAGAATGAATTTTGGAAATTCTTTTTTACAATGGCTTTCCCAGTTATACAATAATCCACAAGCCATGGTCAAAGTAAATGGAGGCTACGGGGACAGATTTAAGATTGGAAGAGGCACCCGACAGGGCTGTCCACTCTCCCCACTATTATTTGCCTTATTTTTAGAACCCTTTACTACCAGGATCTGGAGGTCTGATGCCATATCGGGGATAACTTTAAAGGAATATAGTTTTAAACTATCCCTCTTCGCAGATGACATGTTTACTTTAACACACCCCACCCAGACTTTATCAGGGGTAGAAGCCGAGACTGGGAGGTTTAGTAGAGTCTCAGGTTTCAAAGTCAACTTGGAAAAATCTGAGTTATTAAATATTAATCTATCACAGACTGATGTCCAATTTATAAATCAAAAATCTCCCTTTTGATGGGCAAAAAAAGCACTAAAGTATTTAGGGGTTTATATAATGCTAATTTAAATGACCTTTATGATCTCAATTATGCCCCGCTATCCAGGGCCATTGATAAAGATTTGGACAAATGGCATAAGGGACTGTTTACCTGGATCGGGCATATTGCAATAGTCAAAATGAATGTCCTACCAAGATTCTTATACCTATTTACTACACTACCTATGCTTCTGCCGCCTTCGTTGCTGCGCAAGGCACAAAAAAATTTTTTTTTTTACTTTATTTGGGTCGTAGGCTGCCCAGAGTAGCTCGACGCATCTTATATCAGCACAAAAGACAAGGTGGCCTAGGGGTACCAGACTTACCAGCCTATTATGCGGCTGCACAACTAAAAGCAATTATTAATTTGGCGCGAGTGCGAACTCTCAAGCAATGGGTCGCTGCCGCTCAACTAATGATTGGGGCAATGCTCATAGGAGCATTGCCTTGGCAACCAAGCTCTACCTGGACATATATTAAATGTATGCCTTGGTCTTTAAAAACTAAGTTAAAAATATGAGATAGATGGAGTGGAAGGATAGTGGGGTCCTATACCTTTTTCTATCAAACTTATCTATTTCATAATAATGCATTTGCAATTGGCTTCCAATCAGCAGCCTTCCAGGCATGGCACACAGCGGGCATCATCACCATCGGCCTCATGTTACAGGGAGGTGAGGTAATGACCATGTCTCAACTGGAGGATAAATATACTTTACCACCAAACAATTTTTTGGCATACACTCAGGTTAGGCATTTCATCAAAACTATCAGTAACTTACAGCAGTTACGGAGGACTCACTCCCTTTTTGAGAACATGTGTATCAGGGCAGATGTTCTCACCAAAAGGGTATCTAAAATTTATTCTATGTTGAATTCATCCGATAATCCTATATCACCCCATTTCTTGAACTGGGAGAGAGATCTAGGGGAACCAATACCCCCCAAGATAAGGAATGTCATATTTCAAAGAGCTACTAAATGCTCCATATCTGCTAGGTTACAAGAACACAATTATAAAATGATTTATAGGTGGCACATTGATCCTGTAAAGCTGAATAGAATGTATCCTACCATAACACTGAAGTGCAGGAGGGATTGTGGCTCTAATGGATCTTATTACCACATTTGGTGGGAGTGCAAAAAAATAATGCCTTTTTGGCATTCCATTCATAATTCGACAATCCAAATTCTGCAGATTCGGATTTTGTTGGCACCTGGACCCGCACTATTAAATACACCTATAGCTCGACTGAATAAACAGACATTGTGTATGTATATAATGATGGCTTCTCGAATAGCCATTGCCCAACATTGGAAATCCACAGGGATTCCAACTTTGAGTGAGGTGGTAACTCTTTTTCAGGCACATCGCCGATTAGATTTTTTAACCGTAATCCAACACAATAAAGTGACAATACACAATTTAGTTTGGAAACCATTTATTAAGCATTATCATACCGAATGACTCCAACAGAATATCCCTGACCGCCTTTAGTGCACGGATCATATATATATATATATATATATATATATATATCAAGGAACATCAGGGGACATAAATTACACATAACATTGCAAGGTGGTTTCGTGTCTCTAATACACTAGGGTTCCATAGATACAACTACTCTTTGATACAGTCTTTATTCTTGGGAATCCTTTGACTTTTGAGGCTCAATCTGGCTACGTAATATCAGGATAATGTGATTGTACCACGGCTTCAATACACCTTGCAATCCATAGAATATGAGTAATTCGGTAAAGACGTCTTATAGACAACATTACAGATGATGTATGATAGAAGTCTTATGAAGGGGGAGGAGACCAGGGACATGGACAGGGTATGCTTACTGTTACCTATTACGTTTGACAAAAGGGAAAAGTTCATTCTGTTCTTGTTTAAAACACTGTATAATATTCATGACTATGTACTGTATTGATTTTGTCTTATTGTATACGTGTGAAAAACTAAATAAAAAAAAAAGTGTTTAACAAGCATGGACATTGTTTAAAAATATAATCCTAGATGCACAGTCCAGATATATTCCATGCATTAAGAAGGAAGGAAGGCAAAATGATTACCAGCGTCGTTAAAAAGTGAGGTGACAGAAGCTATTTTAGCCAAAAAAAAAAATCCTTCAAAAATTGGAAGAAGGATCCATCTGAAGAAAATAGGAAAAAGCATAAGCATTGTCAAGTTAAGTGTAAAACATTGATAAGACAGGCAAGAGAGAATTTGAAATGAAGTTGGCCATAGAGGTAAAAACTCATAATAAAACATTTTTAAAATATATCCGAAGCAAGAGACCTGTGAGGGAGTCAGTTGGACCGTTAGAAGACCAAGTGGTTAAAGGGGTCTTTTGGGAAGATAAGGCCATTGCAGAAAGACTAAATGAATTCTTTGCTTCTGTGTTTACTAATGAGGATGTTGGGGAGATACCAGTTCCGGAGATGGTTTTCAAGGGTGATGTCAGATGATCTGAACCAAATCACTGTGAACCTGGAAGATGTAGTAGGCCAGATTGACAAACTAAAGAGTGGCAAATCACCTGGACTGGATGGTATGCATCCTAGGGTTCTGAAGGAACTCAGAAATGAAATTTCAAATCTCTTAGTTAAAATTTGTAACCAGTCATTAAAATCATCCATTGTACCTGAAGACTGGAAGGTGACCAATGTAACAACAATATTTAAAAAGGGTTTCAGGGGCGATCCGGGAAAATATAGACCAGTGAGCCTGACTTCAGTGCCGGGAAAAATAGTGGAAACTATTCTGAAGATCAAAATCACAGAGCATATAAAAGACATGGTCTAATGAAATACAGCCAACATGGATTTACCCAAGGGAAGTCTTGCCTCACAAATCAGCTTCATTTTTTTGAAGGGGTTAATAAACATGTGGATAAAGGTGAACTGGTAGATGTAGTGTGTTTGAATTTTCAGAAGGCATTTGACAAAGTCCTTCAAGAGAGGCTTCTAAGAAAACTAAAAAGTCATGAGATAGGAGGCAAGGTCCTTTTGTGGATTACAAACTGGTTAAAAGACAGGAAACAGAGTAGGATTAAATGGTCAATTTTCTCAGTGGAAAAGAGAAAACAGTGGAGTGCCTCAGGTTTCTGTACTTGGACCGTGCTTTTTAATATATTTATTAATGATCTGGAAAGGAATATGAGTGAGGTTATCAAATTTGCAGATGATACAAAATTATTCAGAGTAGTTAAATCACAAGCGGATTGTGATACATTACAGGAGGACCTTGCAAGACTGGAAAATTGGGCATCCAAATGGCAGATGAAATTTAATGTGGACAAGTGCAAGGTGTTGCATATAGGGAAAAATAACCCTTGTTATAGTTACACAATGTTAAGTTCTATATTAGGAGCTACCACACAGGAAAACGTTCTAGGCATCATAGTGGATAATACTTTGAAATTGTCGGCACAGTGTGCTGCAGCAGTCAAAAAAGCAAACAATGTTAGGAATTATTAAGAAGGGAATGGTTAATAAAACTGAAAATATCATAATGCCTATATGAGACCGCACCTTGAATACTGTGTACAATTCTGGTTACCGCATCTCAAAAAAGATAGAGTTGCGATGGAGAAGGCACAGAGAAGGGCGACCAAAATGATAAAGGGATTGGAACAGCTCCCCTATAAGGAAAGACTGAAGAGGTCAAGGATGTTCGGCTTGGAGAAGAGATGGCTGAGGGGGGATATGATAGAGGTCTATAAAATAATGAGAGGTCTTGAACGAGTAGATATGAATCAGCTATTTACACTTTTGGATAATAGAAGGACTAGGGGGACTCCACAAAGTTAGCTAGTAGCACATTTAAGACGAATCGGAGAAAATTCTTTTTCACTCAATGCCCAATTAAGCTCTGGAATTTTGTTGCCAGAGGATGTGGTTAGTGCACTTAATGTAGCTAGGTTTAAAAAAGGTTTGGATAAGTTCTTGGAGGAGAAGTCCATTAACTGCTTTTATTTATTTTATTTTATTTATTTGTGTTTTTCTATACCGGCATTCACGGGAGTACGTATCATGTCGGTTTACATAAAACAAGGGGTGATCAATACATTATAACTACATAACTAAAACATAAGAGTATACATTACAGGAGTATAAACAAGTGCACGGAAGAGAAAGTTACAATAAAACAGGGGTTATTCTAACTGGGATTAGAGTTAAAGGAAAGATAAACAAGTTTAACAAGAAGTAAAACATTGTAGTGATTGGTTTGTAGTGTCTGATTCAGTTAGAAGAGAATGTTCAATTAAATAATTGTTCTTTTAAATAAATATTTTATTTGATAGAAAATGTTCAGTATTGCTGTATTTGATTTTGCTGCAATTGATGGAAGTGAATCCTTAAGGGTCTGGAAATGCTTTCATGAACAGCCATGTTTTCAGTCTCTTTCTGAAGGTTAGGAGACATGGTTCCTGTCTTAATTCTAAGGGGATTGAGTTCCATAGTGGGGGACCTGCTGTGGAGAAGGCCCGATCTCTCAATGTTATATGTTGGGTGGTATTGTTGTGTGGTACCTGTAGATATTCTCTATAAGCTTCTCTGATGGGTCTGTTGGAGGAGTGTTTTTTGAGAGCTATTTGTAGATGGAGTGGAGCCAGTCCATGGATATTCTTGTAGATTGTGGTGAGGGACTTATGAATTATTCTATAATGGATTGGTAACCAGTGAAGGTCTTTGAGGACTGGTGTAATGTGATCTCTTCTCCTTTTGTTTGTTAGAATTCTTGCTGCCGTGTTCTGTATCAATTGGAGAGGTTTAGTATGTGCTGATGGGAGGCCTAGAAGAATCGAGTTGCAGTAATCAATTTTCGCAAATATTATTGCTTGGAGCACTGTTCTATAGTCATGGAAGTGAAATAGGGGTTTTATTCTTTTTAATACGTGCAGTTTGTGGAAGCAGTCTTTGGTTGTTTGGTTGATAAATGATTTTAAATTTAACCGGTTGTCTATGGAAACTCCTAAATCTCTTACTTTTGAGGTTTGCAAGTTGGCTGGAGGGTTTGTAGTGATTTTGCAATTGTCTGGAGAGATTAGAATGAATTCGCTTTTTGTTTGGTTTAGAATTAAATTTAAGCTGGATAAGAGATCATTGATTTCATGAGAGCAATTTTCCCAAAGTTCTAGAGCTTTAGTGATGGATTCTTTAATGGGGATCACAATCTGGACATCGTCGGCAAATATGAAGTGTTTAAGGTTCAATTTGTTTAGCAATTGGCAAAGCGGAAGAAGGTATAAGTTGAAAAGTGTCGGTGAGAGGGAGGAACCCTGAGGAACTCCTTGCGAAGATGGGTATCTGGGGGATTCTTTGTTGTGAATTTTAACCTTGAAACCTCTGTTTTCTAAGAATGTCTTGAACCATGTTAGTGCTGATCCTGCAATACCGATGTTCGCCAGTTGTTTTAGTAATATGGCGTGGTTGACAGTATCGAACGCTGCAGATAGGTCCAATAAAATCAGAAGGAAGGCCTGTCCTTTGTCTAGGCCCAATATAATGTAGTCAGTCAGTGAAATGAGAAGGGATTCGGTGCTTGATGCCTTTCTGAAGCCAAATTGAGTAGGGAATAGAATTCCGTGTTCCTCTATGTAGTCCGATAGTTGTGTGTTGACTAGTTTCTCCATCACCTTGGCAATGAAAGGCAGATTTGAGATTGGACGGAAGTTGTTGGGATCATTGGGGTCCAAGTTAGGCTTCTTAAGGAGCGGTTTGATGGATGCTAGTTTGAGGTTGTCTGGATAGAAACCCTGGGTGAATGAGCAGTTTATGATGTCTGCTAGGGTTTTGGTTATGGTGTCCGGGATTAGCAGTAGTAATTTAGACGGGATCTGGTCTAATGGATGCGATGAGGGTTTCATTTTTTTAAGAAGTGTTTGGATCTCTGAGGAAGTGGTGAGTTCAAGAGATTGGAGGGAGATGTCTTTATTATGGAGTACGTAATTGCTAGCTGGTGAGCCTGTATTGGGCTTTAATTGTGATAGCAGGTTCGTGATTTTCTTACTGAAGAAGAGTGCCAGCTCATCAGCTTTTGTTTGAGCTTGGTTAGGTGGTATGTCAGAAGGGTTTTCATGAGTTAGATTGGAGACAAATGTGAATAGCGCTTTAGAGTCTAATATAATGTTATGAATCTTTTGAGCGTAGAAGTCCCTTTTTGTTTTTAGAGTGGAGCTCTTGTATGAATGGAGGGCGAGTTTGTATGTAGAAAGTGTAGTGGGGGAAGGAGCTTTCCGCCATTTACTTTCTTTTTGACGTAGGTTAAGTTTAAGGCTTTTGAGTTCGTTAGAAAACCATGGCTGCCTTTTTGATGCACCTTGTTTGACTTTTTTTGTTATCCATGGACACAGTTTGTTTGCCACAGATTCTGTTATGTTGGACCAGGAATTTACGGCTGTATTAGGTGATGTGACATCTATGTGTGAGAGTTCCGTGATTAGATGATTGCTGAGTTCATCCGAGGGGCATACTTTTCTGTAAAGAAATGAGTGTTGAGGGGAGTGTTTATTATTCGTTTGGGTCATTGAGAAGGTGGTGGAGATTAAAGAATGGTCTGACCAGGGAACTTTTTGGCATGTGGGTTGTACTGTATGTGTAATACCTGGGTTCACAAAGATTAGGTCCAGTGTGTGACCAGCTTTGTGGGTGGGTTCATTGATTATCATGTTGACTTTTAATCAAGTTGACTTAGGGAATGGCCTCTGCAATTACTGGCATCAGTAGCATGGGATCTTCTTAATGTTTGGGTTCTTGCCAGGTTCTTGTGGCCTGATTTGGCCTCTTTGGAAACAGGATGCTGGGCTTGATGGACCCTTGGTCTGACCCAACATGGCAATTTCTTATGTTCTTATGGATCTGGCGGCGAGAGATCACCTGCGCTTCCTTAAAGTGGATGATCTGGTTATTCCAAGAGAATAACTATCCCAGTGGAGGGAGGAGCGGCCTTAAAGGATGTGCATGATAGGCAGATTGAGTCCATCCTTAAGCAAGCCTTTGACATTACAGCAATGACTTTGCAGATTGCTTCCTGCTGTGCCCTGGTGGCTCGCTCTTGCCTGCTCCTCTCTAGAGCATTGGATGACTCTGGTGTACTCCAGAGAAGCTATGGACCTGCTGCCACCTTTTTAACTTTCACGAGCCCTAACCTAGTCCGTACCTTGGCTACAGGACTGGCCTCAGTGATCGCGGCCAGAATACAACTATGGCTGCGAAATTGGTTAGCAGATGTGACCTCTAAGGCAAACCTCACAAAAATGCCCTTTAAGGGATCACTCCTCTTTGGAAGCGAATTGGAAAAGCTGGGCAGTAAGTGGGGTGAATCTCCAGTCCCCCAGCTACCGGAAGATAAGAGAAAGCACCCCTATGAGGGGTCGATCCAGGGGCACCCAATGCTATTGACCCTACAGAAACTCGGAATTTCAGAGGCCTCTGTCCTCAGGGATGTCTCAGTCCTTTTGGAGCCGACAGCCCAAGAAGATGAGCAGGGTGGGGTTCAGATTCGACTCGAACTCCACAATGAAGTTTTGCCAACTCATCCACAGAACTAGGAGATAGGGGGTCGACTGTCCCTCTTCTACCAGCGGTGGGTCGAGATCACACCAGACAAATGGGTATTGGATGTCATATGAGACGGATACTCACTGAGTTTTGTAGCTCTCCTCGGGACATGTTCATGATGTCTCCTTGCCACTCCCAGCAGAAGCAGCAGGCAGTGGAGTCTACCTTGATAAGGCTCCTCAAATTGATGGCTATAATTCCAGTACCTGTGTCCCAGGAAAATACAGGACATTATTCAATCTATTTCATCGTACCCAAGAAGGGAGGGTTCCTTTCGCCCCATCCTGGATCTCAAGAATGTCAACAGACACCTATAGGTAAACCATCTCCGCATGGAAACTTTGCGCTCTGTAGTAATGCCCATACAACCGGGAGAGTTCCTATCCTCCCTGGACCTCTCCAAGGCCTACCTTCATATTCCAATCCGCCAAGAACATCAGCATTTCCTATGCTTTGTGGTACTGGGCCACCATTATCAGGTCCGGGTGCTGCCCTTCAGCCTAGCCACTGCCCCTAGAACATTTTCCAGTATTATGGTGGTTGTAGCGGCGGCACTGAGGAAAGAAGGAATCCTGTTGCACCTGTACTTGGATGGCTGGTTGATCCAGGCGAAGTCATTGGAAGAGTGTCTCTGGGTGACGTCCCTGCTTCAGGAGCTTGGTTGGGTCGTAATCAAGGACAAAAGCACCGTCAAGCCCTCCCAGTCCTTGGAATATCTGGGAGTATGGTTCAACAGCAACAGGGCAAGGTCTTCTTCCCGCCTTTGCAGATAAGGAAGTTGATATCCTTAGTTTGTCGGTTGACTAACATGATACGCCCCAAGGTGTGGAGCTGTCTTCAAGTTTTCAGTTTGATGGCGTCAACCCTGGAGGTAGTATTATTGGCAAGGGCACACATGTGGTCACTTTAACGCTCCCTGCTGTCTCAAGACCATTCGATTCACCTCCACTTACCGATGGAAGTATGTTCTTGGCCTCAGTGGTGGCTTCAGAAAACTCACCTGAGTAAGGGTGTAAACCTGTCCCTGCCGAACTGGCTGATCCTCACAACAGATGCGAGCCTCCGGGGTTGGGGAGCTCACTGTCAGGAACGTTGGACCAAGGATGAAGTGCTCTGGAGCATAAACCACCTGGAAGCCCGGGTGGTCAGATTGGCGTGTCTACAGTTCAGCCACTTACTCCAGGGTCAGGTGGTCCACGTGATGTCGGACACCGCAACAACGGTAGCCTACATCAACTGCCAGGGAGGAACCAAGAACCAACAAGTGTCTCTGGAGTTAGATCTCCTTATAGAATGGGCGGAAATGAATCTACAAACGATCTCAGCCTCCCACATCGCAGGAAAAGATATCAGAGCAGACTATCTAAGCAGGGAGAGTCTGGATCTAGGAGAATGGTCGCTGTTGCCCAGATCCTTTCAGCTACTGGTAGATTGCTGGGGCCCTCTGACCATCGACTTGCTGGCCGCATCGCACAATGCGAAGGTTTCCATATTCTTCAGTCGCAGAAGAGATCAGTGATCCCTGGGGATGGATGCCCTTGTTCAGACCTGGCCAGAAGAGGACTTTCTATATGCCTTTCCTCCGTGGCTACTGCTGGGCAGAGTCATTCGCAGAATCAAGTGCCACAGGTGATTAGTCCTTCTAGTGGCTCTGGATTGGCCCAGGTACCCGTGGTATGCAGATAGGAGACTTCTGGTTGAAATCCGCCTGTACCTCCCACCTCACAGGAACCTGCTCAGCAAAATCCAGGCCTTCATGAGGATCCGACTTGATTTTGTCTTACAGTTTGGCCCTTGAGAGGGGTTGCCTCATGAAGTGGGGATATTCGGCTACAGTAATTACTACCTTGCTTCTCACTCGGAAGTTCTCGAAGTCCTTAGTGTATGTGCGGGTCTGGAGAGTATTTGAGGCTTGGTGTGAGGAACGATGTGTTGCCCCTCGGACGGCTAAAATTCCTCTGGTTCTGGAATTTTTACAGGACGATTTGAATAAAGGCTTGTCCCTTAACTCCTTGAGGGTCCAGGTAGCGACTGTCTCCTGTTTCAGAGGCAAGGTTAATGGAACCCGCCTGTCGGTGCATCCGGACAGAGCCCATTTTCTAAAAGGGGTAAAGCACCTCCGGCCACCCCTTTGGTGGCCAGTTCTCTTGTGGAATCTTAACCTAGTATTGGAATTATCAGCCGCTGCGCAGTCTGTCTTTACGCCTATTAAACCTGAAAAAGGTGTGCCTGGTGGTGATATGCTCAGCTTGTCGAATCTCTGAACTACAGGCATTGTAGTGTAGGGAACCATTCCTCTAGATGACCCCAGGGGTGTTACAACTTCGTACCGTTCCATCCTTCTTGTCCAAGGTAGTCTCAGAGTTTCATGTGAATCAGTCCATTTTGTTGCTGTCCCTAGATAGGTACTAGGACACAGAACAATACCACCTCCTCTGCCATTTAAACGGCAATAGGATTTTAATGCGGTATCTGGAACTTTCAGAACTGGTGCACAAAACAGACCGCTTGTTCGTTCTTCATGGTGGAAGGAGGCAGGAGAACCAGCTTCGTGGGCTACCATAGCTCGCTGGATCAAGGAGGTGGTCATGGGAACTTATGTGGAGGTAGGAAAGCCATTACCCTTTCAGGTTAAAACTCATTCCACTAGGACTCAGGCAGTATCCTAGGCGGAAGCTAAGCTACTGTCTCCCGTCAACATCGGTCGAGTGGCGACATGCTCTTCCTTGCACACCTTCTACAGGTTCTATTGCCTGGACGTCCAGGCCCGAGAGGACGCAGCCTTTGCGAGTGCAGTGCTAACCAGACCGTGGGTAGCCTCCCACCCCCGATCAGGAGTAGCTTTTGTACATCCCATTGGTCCTGAGTCCATCTGGCTACACACTAGGAAATGGAGAAATTACCTGATAATTTTGTTTTCCTTAGTGTAGACAGAAGCACTCAACATCCTGCCCATTACTGCCCAAGAACGGTGCCAAGGTCCATAACTGAATATCGATTCCAAGAGGTTATGGGTAAGCCATCACCAATCCCTAGATCAGGGCATCTATAATCTTGCTGGGGTTCAGCATTTGTTTAGTTGAGTACAGTTACGGTTATCCGTTTTTAATCAAGTTTTTTCAATAGTGTGTCTACAATGGCTTTTGAAGAGAATACTGAAGGGCTGAGGTCACTGCAGGGGTGCATCTAAGGTGACTTTACCTTTGAATCCTGATTCCATCTCCATCTGCTAGCAGGGGAGCATGCAAACCCATTGGTCCTAAGTCCATCTGTCTACGCTAAGGAAAACAAAATTATCGGGAAAGTAATTTCTCCATTATTTATCAGATTTAGCAGTATATAGCATTTAGAAAATAACAAACATTCCTGTCTCTAACATCCTGGCCACTAAGCAGCAGTTTATCCTAAAGAAAGTTCTGTACCATGGGTAGTTACAAACATGACATAAACCTTAGCCTGCTTAATATATTACTTATGGCTAACTTACTTACCCCCCTGGTTCCAACTTCAGGCGATATCCTCTATTCACCTCTGAAGCAGATGCTGGCTGGAGGTCTGGAGAATGTGCAGGGAAGGAGACTTGCTTCCTAGGTTTGATACAGGCAGAGCTGGTAGTGGTCTGTGAAGAAGACTTGCTTTTGGCTCTGGTACCTGCTGGGTTGTGTGGGACTTGCCCTAGCCTTTCATTGTCTCAGACTCTGTGTCACTTGTCAAACCTGAGCAGGGCATCTCCTCTCTCTGGTCTTCTGCCCCATTCTCCTGGCCACACCTAGTCATCATCTTCCTCGATAGCAGGGGGGTGCTGGTCTGTTTCAGACTCCCTTCAGACTCCCTCTTCTGGATTCTTTTCTTTCAGGGGTCCCTTCTCTGGTTTCAGGTTCACACTCAGGGTTTGCTTCTGGTTTTTGCTCTCTTCTCCTAATTCCCCCCCCCCCCCCCCCCGGTCTTATACTTTCCAGCTGATAAATATGCATAAGCTCATGCATAATAATGTGGTGAGTGGAGGGTCTTTGCCACATTGCAGGTCTTTCCCCACTCCCCATTTCTTCAGGGTAGAGTACTGTCACATCTGTATGCCACGTTATGCTAGAGTCAGTGTTTTTCTCTGTCTGACTGCCCCCTCTTCCAAGGGTGAGGGTTCTTCTGACCTTTGGACTTGCTTGACTGGTCCATGAATCCCACTTAGGAACTTAAGTTGCTGCATTATCTCTCTGCCTTGGTTTTTATTTACACAGGCACTTGCAAACAGGTAGATCTAGGTAAAGTATGCTTCAGTGTAAATTCTCATCTGGGTAAGGTCTCTTCTTTTTCCACTGAGACAGAGTCTTGGCCTGTCAGTATTTGGTCTGCATATTGCTTGGCTATTATGATTCATATTTGTGCTTTCAGTGGTAAAACATGGGATATCTCCCTACAGTTCAGTGGGTTTTTTTGCATTCAATCTGTGCTTATTTTGTTTTAAGTTGATTCTTTTGTCATGTTTTGTTTTAATTATTCATATTATGAATGTTTTATTGGTATCCACAGTGATAAGTATGGAATTTGCAGAATATAAGCATACTATATAGGCAAATTGTGATACAATGTTCCCTTTCTTCAGGTGATGCAGAGCTGAAAGGATCTGGGTTTTCTCACATGGGAGGAGTTGATGATATCACTGAGGATGACATGGGTGCAAAGAAGTCCAATGGAAGAACCGTTTCCATAGAAACGGCAAGTCTGGATGTTTATGCCAAGTATGTGTTAAGGAGCATCTGTCAACAGGTGAGTCCCAGGTATCTGCTCCTTCTATATGTCTGTATACTATGGTGTGCATGTGCTTCTTGATACAGGGGAGGTGTGTGTATACTGCAGGGTGCATGTGTTTCCTGATTCAGGAGAGGTACGTGTGTATACTGTGGTTTACCTGTGCTTCCTGACACAGGGGGAGATACATGTGTATACTGCAGCATGCATGCTTCCTGATAACAGGGGAGGTAGGTCTATACTGCAGTGTGCATTTTATTCTGCATTAACAGACACAACTAAATTAGTCCCACATGTGGGTGCCATCTTCTGATAATCTTACTTTTCATCCAGCCAGACCAGTCTAGATGCATGAGTTATGCCCTCTAACAGCAGACGGAGACAGAGAACAACAGGTTTGATGACATCACCACTTATAAGGTCCCGTCTCTACACTCAGCCTGCCATTATTCTCTGTCTCCAGCAGATGGTAGGAGCATCCTGTGCTGTAACTTGAGTCCTGGTTTTAGGCTGAGTGAAGAGAAAGCTAGTGGATAAGGCCACTCCTGAGGTGATAGTCTCTGGTCTCTCTTTCAGTTGAGCTGCTCTTGAGTTGATAGTCTTGGACTCCCTCCCTCAGTTGAGCTTAGCCTTTCGGCTATTTGGTGCAGGTTTTTTCCAGTTAAGGCTGTTAAATCCTCCAACATCACCACCACACTTGTTTTCTTCCTCACTCCTGCCCCTGTTTTGGCACTCTGTTCTGCAGCCTGTCCTCCCTGAAGAAGAAAGGATTGGAGTCTGATCTTCTTTTTCTCTGTCTTCTCATCTCTGATTTCCTCTGCTTGTCCTTTGGCTGAGTTAATAAAGTTTAAAAAAATAAAGTCAAGGAAGAGAAAAGGGGCTGAAGAATTTTCTAGGCATCTCTTCTGGCTCGAGCATGAGATCAGGTATTTGCTTGGGAGTTTAGTTTCTTTGTTGGAAACTGCTGCAGGAGGAGAAAATCAGCTATGGCTTCTCTGGTTGAATGCGGGGAAAGAAGCTTACTGCGTGTGGAATGCAGTGAGTTGGTGGGGAGGAAATATCTGCAGGAGCTGTGGGAAGGAAAGAGAGAAAAGGCAGGAGCTATTGATTTGGGGGAAGGCTGTATCAGTGGGCTGACCATCCAGGCCGTTCCTGCCAGTGTGCTTATTGTCTCGGGAACAGTAACCATCTTGGAGCTAGAGGAAGGAGGGAGTTTGGGGTTGGGGCCTCTCTCAATGTTTTCTGCAGCTGTGGAAATGGTAGCAGAACCTTCTGGGGCTGCAGGCACTGTGGCATTTAGATGATCTGGGCCTCTTTCTTCAGTGCAAGAACCATTTCCTAGCCATTCTTGTTCTGCTCTGTTTGCTGTTTTCCTCCTTATCCTTGCCTCAGTACTGTGTTACCTCCAGGTGCTAGCCTTACAAGGGCTAGAAAGGAAAATGGGGAGGATCTTGAGGAGAATAAGTCCTCCAGATCAGACACTTACTTGTTCTCAAGGAGGTGAGATGCAGTTAGAGGAGGGAGAATATTCTCCCAGGGAAGAAGGTCATTCTTCAGTGTTTCATCTGTTTCATAGAGAAGAGCTCTCATCCTTGATTTGTCTGTTCTGGATTCTGAATATTACAGAAGAGAAAGGTTAGGAAGAGGTAAATTCAGGAGAGAAGCCCCATCATGGTGGGTTTGCAGAAGCCACCCAAAGCCTTTCCTTTGCATAGGTCAATCAAAGAGTTGATTTCTATTGGGGGGGGGGGGTGCTAGTGAGCACTAAGGAAAATGACAGCCTAATCTCTCAGCTCCTCAGAACTCCAACTGATTTTTCAACTTAGATAACAAAATAAGCAACTGCTGTCTTCCAATTTTATTCCTGGTGGTTGGTGACTGTGTCAGGACCAAAGAGTGGGAAAATCGAAGCTGCCTTCACACTTACGACAAGATTGAAGAAGTCAAAACACAATCCCCCTACTCCAGAGAAGCAGAATAAATCTGATGCATCACTGGACCCGATACTCCCAGAACTGTTGCAGTTAAAGGAAATGCTCAAAATAAACACAGAAACCACATGTGCCATTAAATTAGAGGTCACTGAGCTCTCTTCAAATGTTGCTGCTTTCCAACCGTGTTTTGAAAGTCTGGAACACCAGATGGGTATTTGCAAAGAAGCCAGAGCAGAACTCTGTATAGTGATACTCAAAATGGTGGGCCTTCATCTAGACATTGAGGATCTCTCGAACTGAAACAGACACAATAACTTACAAATATTTGGTATGCCTGAAGGTCAAGAAGGGGGATCCACTATGATTTCATACCTTCTTAGTCTTATCCCAGCCTATTTATATCTCAACTTCGATCCATCATTGGAAATTGAAAGGGTGCACAGAATTCCTTCTAGGCTGCTTTCTAATTCAAAATATCTGCAGCCTGTAATCCTAAAAGTTCCACCCTACCAACAGGCACTAAGCATTCTTACTTCCGCCAAGGCCCAAATGCAAGTATAATTCAAATCGATGAGATTAATATTTGTTCCAGACTTAGCCCAGACAATGGTGTGTCACAAGAAACTATTTTTGGCTTTGTAACCTTGACTCAAGGATATCAGTGCGAAATATGGCCTCTTTGTATCCTGCTCACATGATGGTCACTCATAATAACTCCACCACTACTTATGATTTACTGGAAGAACTCAATCGCTATCTGAAATTGCTACTGTTGCTCAAGTGTCCACTGTGGTGGTGGATTTTAGCAATCTTATGAGTCATAATGGCATTCACCTTGCTTGCCACTATTCCTTTCTATGGTGGAACAAAAAATAGTCACAAAACCGACCAAATGGCTGCATTTTTTTTATGTGACAGTTTACTAGTTATAAGAGTTATTTCAAAAGAAATAGCTTATAAGTTACTGCTTACAGATGTGTATTCCTGTATTGATGACTGTACCTTATTAGTTAATATTTCAGAACATCATGGTTTGCAGAGGCAACTGCATTGTTTCAGGCTTGATGGTAGCTGGAATTTAAGAGCTGCATGCTCCTTGCCTCGTAGAACCCTTTACTTTTTTTCTCAGCCCAATTTAGGGGTTGTTGGTGTGGAGTGGTTTTTTTCCTCCACATCATTTTTATGTGGTGTTTCTTTTCTTCTCTCTTTCTTTTTGGAACCATGTTCCTCATTTTACCATTTCTGTATTTTTTTTATAGGTGTATCTGTATAATAATTCTTTCTGGAAGCTTGTATGCTTGGTCACGTGGAGTACATTGAGCCTTTGGTCTTAATACTTATGTATGGCTATTGACATTAAAACGTTTTCCTTAAAGTGAATGATATGAATCACTGTATCAAACATACCAAGGTTTTGACATATTTTAAATATATCCACCCAGATACAGTATTTTTACAGGAAATTAATTTGTCTTCTGTTAAATCTATGAAATTTAAAAAAGAATGGGTTGGACATGTTTTTTGCTCCATCTTATTAAAAAAAAAAAAGCAAAAAAAAAGCAGGGAGTTGCTATTCTTATTAATAAATCTCTTTCCATTCAGACTATTTAACGCAAGATGCAGATCCAGAAGGCAGATGGGTTGCAGTGGCGATTAAAGTCCATGATAAACCTATATCGCTTCTTAATGTCTGAACCTCTAATTCTCATGTATGTTCTTTCTTCCAGGACATTTTCACGATGGCACTTCTAAACTTGCTGACCTTCCAGTGCTCAAGGGGGGGGGGGGGGGTGATTTTAACTAGCCACTTGACCTAATTTTGAATCACCAATCCTCCTGTTTAGCTAGGCCGTCTCCATCTTGTAAGGCTATTCATGATAGTTTCATGATTCATGGCCTTGTTGACCCCAGAAGACTATGCCACCCAACTGAAAAAGATTTTATATTTTCTTTTCCACATCATACATATATAGATCATGTTCTGATCTCTTTTAGAGCCCACGTTTGCCACTATTATCTCTCCTATTTCTGATCATGCTGTCACTTCAATTTCTATACACTGGGATTTGCCTTCTCCTGACACTCCCTGTTGGTGATTTAGTGTTGAACTGCTAGAAGATCCAGCTTTTATCTCACAATTAACAAAAACCATGAAGGTTTACTTTGCTCAAAATGAAATGCCAGACATTTCCATCCAGATTGTTTGAGAGGCTCCCAAAACGTTTGCTCCATCAATGCCTACATCAGAATCATTGATGCCCTGGGGTTGAGGGAAACAGTTTGATGTGCTTCCCCTTTCTACACCCCTGGCGGCTTCGTGAAAGGAACATGGGGACGGTGACCACTCCTCCATGATCTCTCCACTTTCCAGGACATTGGGATCGTCAGCTTCCTCGGCACCAGGGAAAGACCAGGCCGAGCATCATGGGAGATCCCAGAAACACAGACACCGGTCACCATTAACACATGGCACTAATGGCTGCCGTGCGGCCACTGAAGCAACCTCCTGGCAAGGAGGCCTCATCCTCCAACAAGCCTGGGAGTCCCAGGCATTCCCCACCAATACCGATGACGGGGACTGTGCCTCCTCAGAGCTCCGAGGAGATGCCAGTGACACCTCGTCCCCCCTCCATCAGTCCTGTCTTCATAGGACTTCCAGAAAGAGTTGACTTCAGGGTGTAGTGTGCGGTAATCCAAGCCCTTCGGAGCATTGAACCACCACTGGCCCCCATAGCGATGCCAGAGCACACGGCATCCATCTTGGCTCACCTGCTCGAGCGTCTGGATGTCCTGCTTGGAGCCCTCCCAACACAACCGGTGCCCGAGGGACCCTAGGTTCTCCAATGACCACAGATGCCTCCCTTGGGTGCATTTCCCATCATTGGGTCCTCCGAGGAGGAAGATGCATACCGACTGCTGACACCGTCCAGTGCAATGGTCCCAAGGCCTTTGTTCCGCAAGCCCTTGCCTGGGCCCTCAGGCTTCCCAAGACCTTCGGTGTCTCTGATGCCACCAGGGCCATCAGTTCCCTCGGTGCCTAGGTCCAGGGATTTCCGCAGACCTCACCCGCATAGGGCCCCATGTGGGGACCTCAGTGAGGAAGAGGGTCCCTATGATCCATGGGGAGATGACTCTTCTGAGTCTTCCTCCAAGGTATCTGATGACCCCCTCTTGGAGCCTTCATCCCCAGAGGAAAGGCGTCTTTCTCCCCTTCCAGCTTCTGACGGAGGAGGATGCACGGCATAAGATATTGGAGGTCCTCCAATTTATCAATACCCCGAAGGTGATTGTGACTGTTCCCATCCACGATATTTTTAAGGACCTCTTGATATCCATCGCCCCAGTTAATAGGAAGATGGATGCACCATCTCCCCCCCCCCCCCCCCCCCCGTCGGTGGTAGTGGAATCCGCTCTCAAATGGACCAAACGCTCCCACACCCATGCCTCGGCTCCTCTAGGGTGAGAGCATAGGGAGCTTGATGCCTTGGGTAGGAGAGTTTTTCAGGGCGCCATGCTCATCACCTGGCTAGCCTCTTACCAATTGTACACGACTCAGTACAATCGAAACCTATGGAAGCAGGTCCAAGAACTTGCGGAGCATCTCCCGCAACAGCAGCAGGAGTCCGCTATCACGCAGCAAAGTCTCGAATCAGGCAAACATGAGGTGAGGTCCACTTACAATGTCTTCGAGACCGCTGTCAGGGTGGCCGCTGTGGGCATCGGTGCCTGTAGTATAACATAAATAATTGCCATACTGGGTCACACCTAGGGACTGTCAAGCCTAGCATCCTGTTTCCAAAAGTGGCCAAACCAGGCTACAAGAACCTGGCAAGTACCCAAACACTAAGAAGATCCCATGCTACTGATGCAATTATTAGCAGTGGCTATTCCCTAAGTCAGCTTGATTAATAGCGGTTAATGGACTTCTCCAAAAACTGATCTAAACCTTTTTAAAACCCAGCTCCACTAACTGCACTCAGCACATCCCTGGCAACAAATTCCAGAGCTTAATTGTTCGTTAAGTGAAAAAGAATTTTCTCCGATTAGTTTTAAATGTGCTATTTGCTAACTTCATGGAGTGCCCCCTAGTCCTTTTATTATTCGAAAATGTAAATAACCAATTTACACCCATCCATTCTAAACCTCTCATGATTTTAAAGACCTCTGTTATATCTCGCCTCAGCCGTCTCTTCTCCAAGCTGAACAGCCCTAACCTCTTTAGCCTTTCCTCATAGGGGAGTTGTTCCATCCCCTTTATTATTTTGGTCACCATTCTCTGTACCTTCTCCAGTGCAATCATATCTTTTTTGAGATGCGGTGACCAGATTTGTACACAGTACTCAAGGTGCGGTCTCACAAGGAGCGATACAGAGGCATTATGACATTTTCTATTTTATTCACCATTCCTTTCCTAATAATTCCTAACATTGTTTGCTTTTTTGACTGCTGCAGCACACTGAGCTGACTATTTCAATGTATTATCCACTATGATGCCTAGATCTTTTTCCTAGATGGTAGCTCCTAATAAGGAACCTAACATCATATAACTTCTGCATGGGTTATTTTTCCTTATATGCAACACCTTGCACTTGTCCACATTAAATTTCATCTGCCATTTGGATGCCCAGACTTCCAGTCTCGCAAGGTCCTTCTGCAATGTATCACAATCCGCTTGTGATTTTGTATCATCTGCAAATTTGATAACCTCACTCGTCGTATTCCTTTCCAGATCATTTGTAAATATATTGAAATGCACCGGTCCAAGTACCTGAGGCACTCCACTGTTTACCCTAGTCCACTGAGAAAACTGACCATTTAATCCTATTCTCTGTTTCTGTCTTTTAACCAGTTTGTAATACACAAAAGGACCTCGCCTCTTATCTCATGACTTTTAAGTTTTCTTGGAAGCCTCTCATGAGGGACTTTGTCAGTCGCCTTCTGAAAATCCAAATACACTATATCTACCGGTTCACCTTTATCCACATGTTTATTAATCCCTTCAGAAAAATGAAGACTTCTCTTGGATAAATCCATGTTGACTGGTTCCATTAAATCATGTCTTTCTATATGCTTTGTGATTTTGATCTTTAGAATAGTTTCCACTATTTTTCCCGCCACTGAAGTCAGACTCACTGGTCTGTAGTTTCCCCGATCATCCCTGGAGCCATTTTTAAATATTGGGGTCACATTGGCCACCCTCCAGTCTTCAGGTACAATGGATGATGATGATGATAGGTTACAAATTTAAACTTATAGATCTGAAATTTCATTTTTTATTTCCTTCAGGATCTTGGGATGCATACCATCCTCTCCAGGTGATTTGCTACTCTTTAGTTTCAGTCTGGTCTACTATGTCTTCCATGTTCAGTTCATCTAACTCATTACCCTTGAAAACCATCTCCGGAACTGGTATCTATCCAACATCCTGGCTCCGTGATTACGACCAGAGGTCCAGAAGAAGTTGGCTGACCTCCGCTGTACAGGAGAGAATCTTTTTGGGGACAAGGTCAGGGATGCAGTAGCCCAGCTGAAGAATCACTATGAAACCCTTCAACAGCTATTTGCCAGTGCTTTGGACCTGCTGTCCTCCATACGGAAACCTTCCTGACCCGGTTCCAGGAGGTCTTTTTATAGGCAGCAGAAATATTATCCCCTTGCCTTCCGAACTCGCATGCCTCATACTGCTTCCAGGGGCCGATCCCGTCAACAGAGAACTCTTAGGCCCCAGCTGGCCCCATGCAACTTAAAATTATATTTAAAAAATCTCTTGCCAAATGATTAAAGGTAAGACAATGAAGGTCTTTTTGACCGTTAAGTCTCTAATATGATGGCAAACAATACTGTGTATTCAAGACACACAGATTATTTTGTTATGGGGAATTCATTTGTTTGGATTACTTTGGTTATTTTCCCTACTATTTTCATGCTGTTACTAGTGGGGGAGATAACAATATCACAGTCATGGTACTCTGTGACTGCCATTGTATATGACTGTCCCTAGATCTGGGATTTTATTTCCCAAACTCTGAGCATCAGGGTACACAGCTTTCCAAATGTTGCTCTTTTTTGACATTTTGCTATGTGTTTATGGAGCACTTTTACATATATTGGGGCTTTGTCTGCCCATCCCAAACAATCCTAGTTTAAATTCCTCCTTAGTATTAATAAATGATGATTAGGTTTTCCAGTCTGTTTTGGAAGGCACTATGCCCCTTCTGGACAATTGCGGTACTTGGACTATTGTCCCATGGTCCAGAAAGCCTAAATGTTTTTATTAATACCATCTACATAGTCATTCATTCATTCATCTCCAGGCAGCAGTCTTCCTTGACTGGGGGGACTGAGAAGAATCCACCTGTGCACCTATCTGCTTTACCATCTCTCTCAGAGCCATGGAGTCCCATTGATAAACTGTGTGCTAGCTAGCACTACCTCCTTCATATGAGGTCCAGTTTTTCTTGAATTTTACATTCTATGGAAAATGTTACCTTCTGGTACTTTACCGAAACCTGCTAGATATTTGAATGAGGAATGATGCAGAAATTAAAGGGTCAAGATATAAGAAAGCAAGGTGGACCTTGAAATAAGAAGAAACAAGTGTTACAGATTTTGAGCACCCTAGAATGCCCATGTATGTGCTCTGTTTCATAGGAGTGGGTGGGTGAAAGGTGTCTGAAGTCACTCTGCGAGGACAGCAATGACCTACAGGACCCTGTACTCAGTAGTATTCAGGCCCAAAGGCTGATGCAGCTCATCTGTTACCCACACCGACTGCTTGACAGCGAGGAAGGAGACAACCCTCAGCGCCAGCGCATCAAACGCATCTTGCAGGTATGAGTCTTCCTGTGTGTGCACTTCTCTCAGGATGGATGTAAATATTGTGCTGCTTTGATGTATTTATCAGATTTCCAATAAATATATATGCAACAGTTGGCTATAGACAGGATGCGTGTCAAAGAGTACAGACTGAGCCAGTCATGGTTTTACTTCATTGCATGTATATACTTGTAGTTCAAATTTTTCTATTGATTTCCCTAAGAAAATCAGAACTACAGCGCTGTGCATGTGGTGAGTAAACCCAGCATTGGCTTAGCCTGTTTCCCTTGACATGGAGTGTTATGATTATACTAGATATGATCCATCTCCATGTGAGGGTGTTCCTCATGGATAAAATCAACATCGTTTTATTTAAAACTGCCACTACATATATGAATAAATGCTCAAGGGCAAGTTTACAATAATAAAATTACAATGTACATAATGTGCAGGATACAGGATTTTTGCCATATCAGGGTGTGTGCCACCTCAGGATATCTGCCTGTCACAAAGGTCTCCAGGGAGTAAGGATGTCTGTCATCTGATGCAATGGCCGTTGAGGTCCAGTAGCATCCAAATTCGTCCTAATCGAATGTCCTGGTTCAGTAGCCAGCGGTCTTTGGTGTGAAGTGAAGCAGCTCTAGCCCCACTTCCCAAAAGAAGAAAAAACAGGAAGAGCAAGGAAAAAGGAAAACCACAAAAGGCTAAAATGGCTTCTGTGTAGTCACCGAGTCACATGGTCCACTGTATAAAAGGGATATTCTCCCAGGACAAGCAGGATGGTAGTTCTCACATATGGGTGACATCAGATGGAGCCCTGTCACGGAACACTTTTGTCAAAGTTTCTAGAACTTTGACTGGCACACTGAGCATGCCCAGCATGCCACTAACCCTGTAGCCACCAGGGGTCCCCCTTCAGTCTCTTTTTTTTTTCCGTGCAGCAGTTGCCTCGCGGTTTAGGAGTTCTGTGAGAAATCTCTCACAACTTTCCTCACGGAAATATTTGAAGTTTTTCTTAAAAATCCGTCACCGGGGTCCCCCATCGTGCTCCGTTCCCTCCGATGCTTGGTAAGTGTTTTTTCCAGTAATTGCAGTTGGTTCCCGGCGGCTTACCACTTCGGTGCCCGACAGTCACCGACTGCGCGCCCGCCAGTCTTCGACATGACCGAGTTTAGAAAATGCCCCGAGTATCTGAGGACCATGTCCATAATCGACCCACATGAAGTCTTTGTTTTGTGTTTAGGCCCCTCGCACGACATCCGTTGATGCCCTAGTTGCGCACAGATGATCCCCAAAGGCCATTGCGCTCACCTGGACAAAATGGAGCAGTTGTTTGCTTCAAAACGCACTGCTCCATCGACGCCAGTTCAAGTACCACAGACTGGAGGGTCCATCGACCTTGGAGATGATTCGCCAGGAGCATCGTGGACAGGGTGACCATCCGTCACTGACTCCATTGAGGACATCGGCGTCATCGTCCTCTGTGCCGGGGAAAGATCGGACCGAGCACCGAGGGGAAACATCGATACTGGCACCGATGGGTGCCCCCAACTGCTGCCGGCACTGATACCGCAGCGGCATCGACTTCCATTGAGCCGCCTGCAAAGAGGGCCCGGGACCCCTAGGCGTTCCCTACCGATACCAGTGCCGGGCACCAGCCTCCATGGGCCCCCCGTGGAAGCGCCGGTGACGCCTAGCCTGCCTCCTACCCCAGTAGCCGTGCCACCCATGCCGGCTTCCTGGGAGAAATTGGATCGCATGGTCCAAGAGGCAGTGCTGAAAACCTTACGAGGCTTCCAATTTCTGCCGGCCCCGGAACCGGCTCCCTTGATGTTTGCACCGCTCCTCGAGCGCCTCGATGCGCTCATCACTGCCTTACTGACTCCTCTGCCACCGGGCATGCTGGTATCGAGTCGTCCATCGAGGCCTCTGCAGGTCCCGATTCCAGTTCTGGGTTCCTCGGAGGAGGAAGGATCGATTCCCGGCCACGTCCCTCCATGGGAACCGTCGATGCTGGAGCCCATGCCAGGGCCATCGGGGCTACCAGTACCCAAGTGCACCTCATCTGCCCCGGTACCCCTCGATGCCAGTGTCGCATCCATCGATGCCTTCCCACCATCTCGGCTTTGGCATACTTCCTCCTTTGGGAGATCCACTGGGAGAAGGGGAAAGTCCCTATAATCCATGGGATGATGCCTTCTCAGATGATTCTTCACGAACATCCGAGGACTTGCTCTCAGAGCCTTCACCACCGGAAGAAAGGTGAAGATCTCCTGCAGAAGACTCTCCTTTGCCAGTTTTGTCAGAGATATCTGAGACTATACTATTTTCACTAGTTACGGAGGAAGACGCTCTCCATAAGATGTTGGAGGTCTTACAGTTCGTAGATGCTCCAAAAGAAAAAATGGCAATACCGGTGCATGAAGTTTTTTTGGACCTCATGCACCGCCAGTGGGAACATCCAGGTACGGTACCTCCAGTCAATAGAAAGACAGATGCTACCTACCTGGTACAACAAGCCCCAGGTTCAAAAAAGTCAGCTGCCCCACCACTCGGTAGTTGTGGAATCAGCTCAGAAAAAGGCTAAACGATCGCGTCCACATTCCAAGTTTTCCAAGGGTCCATGTTGATATTGTGAATCGCAGCATATCAATTATATATGACACAGTATACCAGAAATCTCTGGAAACAAGTCCAGGAGTTTGCGGAGACGTTGCCTCAGCAACAACAGGAGACTGTCCTCCATCCTGCAAAAAGGAATGGAAGCAGGCAAACATGAAGTCAGAGCTGCCTACGATTCTTTTGAAACAGCATCCAGAGTCTCGGCAGCGGGCATCAGTGCTAGACGCTGGGCCTGGCTTAAGGCCTCAGACCTACGCCCAGAAGTGCAGGACAAACTGGCAGATCTACCCTGTACAGGAGACAACTTATTCGGGATAAGATCCAGGATGCAGTGGCCCAATTAAAGGACCATCATGAGACCCTGCGCCAGTTATCAGCTGTCTCCCCAGATGTTCCCTCCGTAACCCACAGGGTCACAAATAGGGAACCCAGGAAACAATTCTACAGGCCACACAGATATTACCCTCCTCCATCCCGTGCACAACTGGCTCGGGCACCTCAGAGGGGACATGCGCGCCAAGCGAGAACATCTGGACCACAGCCAGCTCCACAAGCTGGCCCTGCGGCTGGATTTTGACTCTTTTCCAGAGAGCAGCAGCCATATTCCAGTAGGAGGGGCCGCCTTTGCCACTTTGCAACAAATTGGCATCCAATTACCACAGACCAGTGGGTATTGTCCATCGTAGCCCTCGGTTACCTTCTAAAGTTTTCAAAAATACCCCTGGACTTCCCACCCAATCCATCCTGGAGCTGGGACGACCACACAGGAAAACTCGAGTCAGAACTCTCAACCCTTCTGTCGGTCAGAGCCATGGAACCGGTTTCTACTCCAGATATTTTCTAATTCTAAAAAAGACCGGCGGCCTCTGGCCTATTCCGAATCTCCATGTCTTGAATACATTTCTTCGCAAGGAACGTTTCAGAATGGTATCCCTGGGCACCATGCTTCCTCTACTTAAATAAGGGGATTGGCTCTGCTCTCTGGACCTTCAAGACGCATACGCCCATATTGCGATCTTCCCTCCTCATCTCAGATATCTGCGATTCATGGTGGGTCACAGTCACTATCAATACAAGGTACTGCCATTTGGCCTAGCCTCGGCACCTCAAGTCTTTACGAAGTGCTCGGCAGTCCTGGCTGCGCAATTACACAGGAGAGGCGTAAATGTTTTTCTATACCTGGACGATTGGCTCATAAAAAGTCAGTCCAAACAAGGAGCCCTTGACTCTCTCGGTCTCACCATAAGGCTTCTGACACAGTCTCATCTTCTCTCCTTTATAGGAGCAGACCTAGACACGACACTGTCCAGAGCATTCTTGCCCAATGACCGTGCAATTACGCTGTCCAACCTTGCCAGCTTTATCCGCCGTCTGAGAAGAGCCTCTGCTGGCCAGCTACTCAAGTTGCTTGGCCATGTGGCATCAACAGTCCATGTTACCCCTATGGCATGCCTTGCCATAAGAGTGACCCAATGGACTCTAAAATCTCAGTGGCAACAGACTACTCAACTGCTGTCGTCCCTGGTACACATAACCAGCCAGCTTCGTCTGTCCCTTGCCTGGTGGACATACAAGCCAAATTACAAGTGGGTCTTCCTTTCCAACAACCGGCTCCTCAGGTGACCTTAACTATGGACACCTCCAACCTAGGTTGGGGAGCCCATGTCCAAGGCCTTCAAACTCAAGCGACTTGGACAACAGCCAAAGCAACCCATCAAATCAACTTTCTGGAGCTTTGGGCAATGCTGTTCACCCTGTATGCATTCCAGGACTGCCTCTCCAACAAAGTTGTCTTGATTCAAACAGACAACCAAGTTGCAATGTGGTACTTGAACAAACAGGGGGGCACAGGCTCTTACCTGCTCTGCCAAGAAGCGGCGCAGATCTGGGCCTGGGCCCTGTTGCATTCCATACTTCTACGAGCCACTTATCTAGCGGGAACACAGAATTCACTGGCGGACCGCCTCAGCCGACGTTTCCAGCCCCACGAGTGGTCTCTAGATCCCTCGATCGTGAGCAGAATCTTCCACCGGTGGGGTCAGCCGACCATCGACCCCTTTGTGCCCAGTCAGAACCACAAAGTGAAACGCTTCTGCTCCCTACACAGGGACCGACAAGCACCAACCATGGATGCCTTCGCCTGTCCCTGGAATACAGGCCTGCTTTATGCGTATCCTCCAATTCTGCTAATAAGCAAGACTCTCGTGAAGCTACAACAGGACTGGGGCTTAATGATTCTCATAGCTCCGTATTGGCCGCGCCAAATTTGGTTTCTCATACTTCTCGACCTTTCTGTCAGGATCCCATTCGCCTGGGCACATCGCTCAACCTCATAACACAGAATCACGGCAAGTTACGCCACCCTAACCTCCAGGCCCTGTCTCTGACGGCCTGGATGTTGAAAGGTTGATACTACAACCACTCAACCTTTCAAGTGACGTTTCTCAAGTCCTCGTAGCTTCACGGAAGCCTTCCATGCGGAAATCCTACTGCTTTAAATGGAAGAGATTTACCTTGTGGTGCACACAGAAGGGCTTGGATCCCTTTTCTTTCCCCACATCGAGTCTGTTAAATTATCTCTGGCACCTTTCGGAATCTGGCCTCCAGTCGTCATCTATCTGAGTGCACCTTAGTACCATTTCTGCTTACCATCAACGAATAGGGGATGCCCTGATAATGGCTCAACCCCTGGTGAGTCGCTTCATGAGAGGCTTATTACAACTTAAGCCTCCTCTACGGCCACTGATCATGACATGGGACCTCAATGTTGTCCTTGCACGGCTCATGCACACTCCTTTTGAGCCCTTGCACTCCTGCGAACTCGGATACCTTACATGGAAAGTACTTTTCCTAGTAGCCAACATGTCTGTTCGCAGGGTAAGTGAGTTACAGGCCCTTGTGACCTACTCACACTACACAAGGTTCCTCCATGACCAAGTGGTTCTTTGCACTCACCCTAAATTCCTTCCTAAGGTGGTAACTGATTTTCTTTTAAATCAGTCCATAGTCTTGCCCACTTTCTTTCCAAGGCCTCACGCTCACCTGGGTAAGCGAGCTCTACACACCTTGGACTGTAAGCATGCTCTTGCATTTTACTTAGACCGCACTACAGCCCACAGGAAGTCCACCCAACTTTTTGTATCTTTTGATAAAAACAAACTTGGGGATGCGGTGGGCAATCAAACACTATCAAACTGGTTTGCAGACTGCATTGCATTTTGCTACCAGCAAGCAGGCCTTCCACTGCACGGACGGGTGAAGGCACACTGTCAGAGCAATGGCACCGTCAGTAGCACACTGTTCAGTACCGATTGCCGACATCTGCAGGGCTGCAACATGGAGTGCTCTCCACACCTTCGCAGCTCACTACTGTCTAGACAAGGCTGGATGACAAGATTCTGTCTTTGGCCAGTCTGTCCTAAGGAATTTGTTCCCAGTGTAGGAACCCAACTCGTCCTACCTCAACCCGCTGTGAATTTCAGGTTGCCTCATCCTTGCCAACAGCACCCCAGTTGTGCCAGTTGCACATGTTGTGTGCTGCTTGGCCTCATATGTATGACTCGGCCTGTAGCTTGCTATTCACCCATATGTGAGGACTACCATCCTGCTTGTCCTTGGAGAAAGCAGAGTTGCTTACCTGTAACAGGTGTTCTCCCAGGACAGCAGGATGTTAGTCCTCACGAAACCCGCTCGCCACCCCACAGAGTTGGGTTAGTTACCGTTTTCTTATTTTATTTTTCGCTCGTACTTTTGCTACAAACGAGACTGAAGGGGGACCCCTGGTGGCTACTTGGTTAGTGGCATGCTGGGCATGCTCAGTGTGCCAGTCAAAGTTCTAGAAACTTTGACAAAAGTGTTCGTGACAGGGCTCCATTTGATGTCGTCCACCATATGTGAGGACTAACATCCTGCTGTCCTGGGAGAACACCTGTTACAGGTAAGCAATTCTGCTGTCTGGTTCTTCTCCCACTTTCCACTCAATGCACAATTAAACTCTGGAATGTGTTGCCAAGGGATGTGGTTAGTGCAGTTAGTGTAGCTGAGTTTAAAAAAGGTTTGGACAAGTCCATGGAGGAGAAGTCCATTACCTGCTATTAATTAAGTTGACTTAGAAAATAGCCACTACTATTACTAGCATCAGTAGCATGGGATGTACTTGACAGGTACTTGTAGCCTGGATTGGCCACTGTTGGAAACAGGATGCTGAGCTTGATGGACCCATGGTCTGACCCAGTATGGCAATTTCTTATGTTCTTATATCTCACACTGAAGGTCAAATTTTTGTTAGTTGTCACTCGGTAGGAGGGTCTGCTACAGAACCCAAGGCCTTTTCTACTTTTGAAGTTTTTTCCTAATTGTTTCTATGCATGTTTCTAGTCATTGACTAATGTTGTGCATATGTCTATAAAGGCAATCTGTTGTTACTCTTCAGATACAAGTAATCCGCAGCCTTCCATCTGGAGGGATCTAAAGCTCCAAATAGTCTACTCAGGCTTTCTTCTTGACACCAATAAACCTGATCATAGCTAAGAGCTCTATTTTTCTTGGTTAGTGAATTGTGCCCTTTCCCCTCACCCAGGAAGACTTGTGTTTAGTGGGGCATGTCTGAGCTTACTGTGCTGGAACTCTGACTGCATCTGATTCGAAGTGACAAAGTAGGATTTCCTAGCGTGTAGCAGATGGACTCAGAACCAATGGGTATAGTGTACTCGTGCTAGCAGTTGGAGACGGATCAGATTTCAATCTGACGTCAGCCCCTAGTACATATACCCCTGCAGGAAGTGCAGATCCTCAGTATTTTCCGTCTCCATAGCAGTTAGGAGTTATCTGCACGCTCTCCAAGCGTTGGAACCAAATTTAAAGAAGAAAATTCTATTGAAGACTAGCCCCGCTCTCCTGCGGTGATACCCTCGGGTCCCTCCCCCAGTCGAGATTCCCGAGGTGATTTCCGTGATCCCTCGGAGGTGAGCCTCGGTCCGGCGGCCGAATCGCGGCAGGACCCAGCCCCCGAAGGATCGGGCGCGGCATAGAGGCAGCCTCGGTCCGGTGGCCGAATCGTGGCGAGGACTTACAGCCCCCGAGCGAGAGGAGTTCGGGCGCGGCTGAGAGGCAGCGGGTGCACCCTCAAAAGCGGCGGTGAAGGTAGTTGCCCTCTCCCCCCGCAGCCGGAGACCGCCCGGGTCGAGACCGGGAAGCGCCGAAGATAAGGTAAGGTAGAAATCTTTACTTGTGCCGGTCTCCGAGGATTGAGGACGAGCGCAGGCCATCGGCCGAAGCCAGCGCCACCGGGTTGATTCGCCCTAGCAGGGCCAGACCCCGGCATTTCCAAGGGCCTTCCCACGTGGAGACCCTCCGAGGTAGTCGCCATCTTGCCCGCAGGTCGCCGTCGCCATCTTGGCCTTATTCTCGCCATTCACATCGCCGCCCGGCTGAGCGCACAAAAATTTACCTATGCGCACAAACCTACTTCTGCGCGTAAGTTATACGTACAAGAACCCTTGGACGCATAAGTGGCGCGCGCAAGTCCCGGTCGCATGGACTACGTGCATTCGACGACCCGCGCGCACATCCTGGGTTAAGCGCTCACATACACGCGCATGCGGCCAGGCGCTCTGGAGCGAAACATGTACGCGCAGGCAACCTCGACACCTCCAATAACGGAAGTAAAATCCCTAGGCCTCTGCTCAGCATGCCACCTCAGGGCCGCCCAGAGCCAGGAAGCCGATGCCCTATGCGCCCAATGCGAGGAGGCCCTGGGAGATCCACCACAGGCTCAGGCTCGCCCAGGGCCGGGGACTAGCTCTTCAGGGGGCTCCCTGGAGCTAGCAACCCCCAGCGGGACTCCCTCTCAGCCGGAGGCTCCCAGGGAAGCAGCGCCACTCAATGTGGACCCCTCGTCTATTTCTTGGGTGGAACTATTCAAGGGGATTCACGCCTTTGTCCGAATGCAAACAGATTCCCGGGCGGACCAACCACATACATCGCAGGAGGACCCCTATGCTCCAGGCCCCTCAAGACCTAGGCATAGGCTTTTACCGCCAAGTAGTCCCACCTTCGGGGGTGCGGACATCTCAGAAGAAGTCGAACCCCTAGAAGAAGGAGAACTCCCCCCCCCCCCACCCCCCCGGGGACAGAACGCCACCGAACCATGAGACGGTTCTTCACAAGGGAGGAGCTCCCGGATCTGGTCTCCCAATGCCTGGCGGAACTGGCGATTCCGGATTCAGAAACCCAGGGGGATCCCGAGGAGAACCTATTTCTGGAAGGCCTTCGACAGACCTCCCGTCACTTCCCGCTCTTGCAAGCTGCTCAACAGCTAATTGACCTGGAATGGAACACCCCAGAGTCTGCCTTTAAAGGGGGGCGGGCCTTGGCCAGCTTGTAACCCCTGGATCCAGCAACCAAAGACATGCTCGCTTGCCCAAGAGTGGATGCCATGGTCTGCGCAGTCTCCAAGTGCACCACCATTCCGGTAGAGGGAGGAGCAGCACTCAAGGACACACATGACCGGCGGCTAGAAGCCATGCTTAAACAGTCATTTGACGTGGCCGCTATGTCTCTTCAGATTGCGGCCTGCTGCACCGTGGTGACACGTGCCTGCTTATCCCAGGTCAGGAACGGCACCCCGGGAGATATCCTGGACTCAGCGCTATCCTTTCTAACGGACGCAGCCTCAGACCTCGTACGCACAGCGCCCAGAGGAGTGTATCATCGGCGGTGGCGGCCAGGAGACAGTTCTGGCTCAGAAGCTGGTCGGCCGACCCATCTTCCATAACACGCCTCACAAGGATGCCCTTCAAAGGAACACTTCTGTTCAGCAGCGATTTAGAAAAGATGGCGGGCAAATGGGGCGAATACCCAGTACCGCGCCTTCTGGAAGACAAGTCAAGGAGAGCCCAGCGACAGCCTTCCAGGGCCTCCAGGGGCAGAAGCTCGCAGCGTTTCAACCCATACAGGAGCAGCTACCAGGCACCCCGCCCTCCAGGCAGGAACCAGTCCTTTCGGAACAAGCACAACAAGAGGGGAAACAGCTCGGGCTCAGGGCCCGGCTGCGCTCCGCAATGAGAATCAGCCGACCCATCCTAGGGAAGCCAAAGGGGACAGACTGGCCCTATTCTACCAAAGATGGGTCGAGATAACCTCGGACAAGTGGGTCCTAGCCATCATCCGGGAAGGGTACTACCTGGACTTCATATGCACCCTTCCCCCCCCCCCCCCCCCCCCCCCCGGACAAGTTTGTGGAGTCCCCCTGCCACGACCCCACCAAAAAGGCGGCAGTGTAAGTTACACTGGCCAGGCTACTGAACCTCGAGGCCATAACTCCGGTACCTCCTCAGGAGAGAAACTCTGGTCATTATTCCATATATTTTCTAGTTCCCAAGAAAGAGGGAACGTTCCGACCAATCCTGGACCTCAAATCCGCAAACTGATACCTGAAGGTCCCCCGCTTCCGCATGGAAACCCTGAGATCCGTAATAAAGGCAATACAGCCGGGAGAGTTCCTCACCTCCCTGGACCTGTCAGAGGCGTACTTGCACATCCCAATTCATCAGGAACACCAGCGTTACCTACTTTTCAAGATCCTGGGCCATCAGTACCAGTTCCGGGCCCTACCCTTCGGGCTAGCCACAGCACCACGGACGTTCACCAAGGTGATAGTGGTAGTGGCGACAATACTGCGGAAGGAAGAAGTCCTCGTACATCCTTACTTGGATGACTGGCTGATTAGGGCAAAGTCACCAGAGGAAAGCATCCAATCAACCAACAGAGTCAAGTCTCTACTGGAGAGCCTTGGATGGGTGGTCAACACGAACAAGAGTTCCCTGCAGCCCTCACAATCGTTGGAGTACCTGGGGGTCCACTTCGACACCAAGGAAGACAAAGTCAGCCTGACTCCCACAAGGAGATCAAAACTGTGGAACCGGTTGCGATCCTTGATGAGCGACCCTTGCCCCACGGCATGGGATTACCTGCAGGCCCTAGGGCTGATGGCATCCACACTGGAAGTGGTCCCCTTGGCGAGGGCCCACATGAGGCCTCTACACCACTCACTGCTGTCCCGTTGGAACCCACGGTCACACAACTACACCGTACGCTTAGCCCTCCCGGGCACAGTTCGGACCAAACTACACTGGTGGCTGCAGCCCAGCCACATGAACAGAGGCTCAAGACTATCATCCCCAACCTGGACTCTGCTAACTACAGATGCCAGCCTACGGGGATGGGGAGCACACTGCGAGGAATTAACCGCCCAAGGGCAGAGGAACACAGAAGAGGCAGGATGGAACATCAATCGCCTAGAAGCGCGGGCAGTCAGACTCGCCTGCCTGTGGTTCGCCCAAAGACTCCGAGGCAAAGCGGTCAGGGTGATGTCCGACAACGCCACAACTGTTGCCTACATCAACAGACAAGGGGGAACCAGAAGCCAACAGGTGTCACTGGAGATAAACCCACTGATGGCATGGGCGGAAGCAAATCTACAGGAGATCTCCGCTGCCCACATCGCCGGGAAGGACAACATCACGGCGGACTTCCTCAGCAGAGAAAGTCTAGACGCAGGAGAATGGAAGCTGTCTCCCGCAGCCTTCCGGATGATAGTAAACCGGTGGGGAACACCGGAAATGGACCTTCTGGCGAACAGAACCAACGCCCAAGTACCCAGATATTTCAGCCGCAAGCGGGATCTAGAATCCCAAGGGATCGATGCCCTGGTGCAGGCCTGGCCACGGGGGACCCTACTATATGCCTTCCCGCCGTGGCCCCTCTTGGGCGCAATGATTCACAAGATACAGCTACACAAGGGACTAGTTCTTCTGGTGGCCCCGGATTGGCCAAGAAGACCGTGGTACGCAGACATGAGAAGACTGCTGGCAGGGAACCCTCTACCCCTGTCCCCTCTCAGAGACCTGCTACAACAGGGTCCGATCTTCCACGAGGACCCAGCTCAATTCTCTCTTACGGTCTGGCCATTGAGAGGGCTCGGCTGAAGAAAAGCGGATACTCGGGGGCGGTAATAGACACCCTCCTCCGAGCACGCAAGTTCTCCACATCGTTAACATACATAAGGATCTGGAGAATATTTGAAGCCTGGTGCGAAGATCACGACATCAAGACATGTTCACTTAAAGTTCCCGTGATGCTGGAGTTCCTACAGAGCGGACTCCTGAAAGGACTGTCCCTCAACTCCATCAAGGTACAGGTGGCAGCACTGGCATGCTTCGGCACCAGGGGCGAGAGCGATAGCCTAGCCTCTCACCCGGATGTGTCACGTTTCCTGAAAGGAGTCAAACACATTCGTCCACCTCTGAAGTGGCCGGTACCTCTGTGGAATCTCAACCTCGTCTTGGACTTCCTATCGGGAACCACCTTCAGACCTCTTCGAGGGCTATCACTCCATCAGCTGACCCTGAAGATTGTCTTCCTACTGGCAGTTTGTTCAGCGCGACACATTTCTGAACTACAAGCGCTGTCTTGCCGTGAACCCTTTCTTAGGTTCACTCCGGGATCCAGCTGCGCACGGTACCGTCATTCCTTCCCACAGTGGTCTCCCACTTCCATCTGAACCAGACCATCTCGCTCCCGTCGGCGGGAGCCCTGAAGAATTCGGAAGAAGCCCGTAATCTGCGTCACCTCAACGTTGGCAGAATCCTTTCCAGATACCTGGAAATGTCAGAACCCGTACGGAAGACGGACCACCTTTTCGTCTTTCACAGCGGGAAAAGACTAGGGGAAGCAGCCTCGCGGGCAACCATAGCCCGATGGATCAAGGAAGTCATCAAGGCGGCCTACGTAGAAGCAGGGAAACCTCCGCCTCTACAGATCAAGGCCCATTCGACCAGAGCCCAGGCAGCATCTTGGGCAGAAACAAGAATGATGTCACCCGCCGAGATATGCAGGGCGGTGACATGGTCCTCCATCCATACCTTCTCCAGATTCTACCGTCTGGATGTTCAGGCCCGGGAGGACACGGCATTTGCAAGGGCAATACTGAGTGGGTCACAGGCAGCCTCCCACCCGGTTCGGAAGTAGCTTTTATACATCCCATTGGTTCTGAGTCCATCTGCTACACGCTAGGAAATGGAGAAATTACTTACCTGATAATTTCGTTTTCCTTAGTGTAGACAGATGGACTCAGCAGCCCACCCTTGGCTGCCGTTACGCATGGTATTGCAAATGATTCAAGGGTAAGCCTCCTTTTCGTTTACCTAGGTCTCCACCCGGCTGGGTGTCGACGCTTTCCGGTTGAGCTCCCTGGCGGTCTCCAGCTATACTCAATCGACCAGTTCAAATTAATCCAGTTAATCAAGTTATAACATTTATATAGTTACGAAGTTATACAAGTTAATCAAATTAACCAATCGGTCAGTCAAACATATATCCACAATGCTTTGCAAGGAAGAATACTGAGGATCTGCACTTCCTGCAGGGGTATGTGTACTAGGGACTGACGTCAGATTGAAATCTGATCCGTCTCCAACTGCTAGCACGAGTACACTATACCCATTGGTTCTGAGTCTATCTGTCTACACTAAGGAAAACGAAATTATCAGGTAAGTAATTTCTCCATTTTGTCCTCACACGGAGCTTTTTGGGGTGTAGAACCCAACTCCATTCCCTCCTAGGGCCTGTTATTGGTCAGCCTGCCAGAAAATAAAGAAAAAAAAAACAGTAATGTGAGGTTGGCTTGATGCCACCCAAAAGAGTAGTAACTTAGTTTTCCCTTTTGTTTGAGGCAGTTTTAGCTTGGGAGTCTCCATATGTGAAGAATGGTATCTTGATTGTCCTTGGAGAAAATTTATCTATTTATTTATTTAAAATATTTATACTGCAGATCTGGATTTCTATGCGGTTCCCAAGTAAACATTCATAAAATCAATAAAATATAAATACATAAAAACACTGGAACACATACAAATTCTAAACTACAAACAAGTACATTAAAATCAGGAAGACCTAATAATCATTAAGACAATAATATCCATACTAAAACATGGCCATTAAAACAAATACATATCGTGCCTTGTGCAAAAGTGACTCACTGATTTAGAAAGTGCCACTGGTATATGGTCAACTGTTTGAAGCTCCTCTGTTATATTTCAGAGAAGTTTTTGTTGAAAGAAGAAAACGTTTACCATCTTCCAGAGCTTTAAGAAAAGAACTCCCTTTCTTTATTAGCGTGGCAAAGAGTTCCACAATTCTGGGGCTTGGACTTAAGAGAAGCTCATGAGATTCATTGAGCTTTACTAATCTGAATGATAGAATGTCTAGTAGGTTTTGTGTTGCAGATCTTAAAGGCCTCACTGGTCAATAAAGTTTTAAAGCAACATTAAAACTGGCAGGAACAAGGCCATTTACTTACCTGTAAAGCTGGTTCTCTGATAGACAGCATGATGTCAGTCTTCACAGAATCTCCCTCGTCTCTCCTTGGAGTAGATTTCTCCAAGTCTTAGCTTAATTATGGACTGAGGGGTCCTGCCGAGGGACATAGGGAGGATAACTTGAAAACACTTGAGCACGTACCCATGTATGCGTGTATATGTGTTCATGCACTTCCAAATGCAAATAATATAACCTGCGCATATGATACATGTGAATTATAAATTACATGCAATTACCTTGCAACATTTGCGAGTAAGAAAAAAAAATGCATGTGAATAGATATTGATGATAGCTGAATAAGTTCAGTCTGAAAAGCACTATTTGTCTGGCTAAGTGTGAAAAGTGCTACTTATCTGATTTGAAAAACACTTATCTGATTTGAAAAACGCTACTTACCCAGCTAAATCTGAAAAGCTCTACTTATCTGGCTGAAAAGCGCTATTTTACCTGACTCTGAAAAATGCTTTTCAGACTTACCTGGCTCTCTGACTTAAGCCAAATAAAAATTGCTTTTCAGACTTACCTAGCTAAGTAGCTGCTACTTAGCTGGATAAGTCATAATGTATCTGGCTATGTGACACGCAACTGTTTACTTGTGTATTTTTACTACTTTAAAAATAGACGTGGGGAGATTTTACATGCATTCTCTCCCCCCCCCCCCCCCCCCCATAAATCAGCTTTAATACATATAAATTGGCAGATTTTCCAACATGCATGTATCAGCAAAATTGCCAGTTTTACCAGTTAGTTCACTAGTCATCGAGACCCTCCTGGCTCTTCAGCCTGACCTCCCCCCATTCATCCCGACTGCCCACCCAGTCAGTATTTCACATTAAAGAAGTTTACTATCACATCAGATAAAGAGCAGGTGAAACTTGCCAATATGTATCTTGAAATAATCAAACAGCTCTTAAATCAGATGGAACTGGTAATAAACATCGACAAAACAGAATTCGTATACCTTGAACGTAAAAACATACATCATATACAACCAACAATCACAATCAATAATATTCAAACCGTTGAGTTAGCATTAAAAGTACGAAATCTAGGAGTAATAATAGACCCTGAGCTAAACTTGAAACAACACATCTCACTGAAAATAAAAGACGGATACGCGAAACTAATGATCCTGAGAAGACTAAAACCTCAACTAACACTAAACAATTTTCGCACAGTTCTACAGGCAATGATCTTCGCAAGTACAGATTATTGTAACTCCCTGCTTTTAGGACTACCACAATCTACTATTCGGCCACTACAAATATTACAAAATTCAGCTGCTAGAATTTTGACTGGCAAAAAAACGAATGACCACATTACAGGAACACTCGTGGATTTACACTGGCTTCCAATTGAACAAAGAATACAATATAAGACACTATGTATAATTCATAAACTAATCCATGATGAAAAAGCAGACTGGCTCAACACTGCACTGCGCGTACATGTACCTCAAAGAAACCTGAGATCTGCTAATAAGGCTTTATTAACTGTCCCCTCTGTCAAATCAGCACGCCTCACGCAAGTAAGGGAAAGAGTTCTATTGCTGGCTGGCCCCGTACTATGGAACACCATTCCACTTGAAATAAGGCTGCAGAGAAATTTGAAAATATTCAAAACTAATCTGAAAACCTGGCTATTTAAACAAGCCTTTTACAAAGATAAAGATAAGGAGAAAAACAGTTAAATGATAAGGATGCACCAAACTAGAAGTTATTACTTTTAACCTACAAAATGCATTTTAATGTTAAATTAAAACCGCATAATATGTTCCGAACAAATAAGCTTAACTGACACTCACAGTTTTTGACACTAAATTGTTACCGTTCTATGATGGCACATGGTTAATTTGTAATCTATACCACTCATATTTTTCGTTAATGTCCTTTTTATAAACCGTTGTGATGGTTATCTAACTCAACGACGGTATTGAAGAGTTTTCAAATAAATAAATATATAAATAAATATACGCGAGTAAGCTGCCAAATTTACACGTGTAAATCTCTCTTAAAATAGCAACTGAAACACATAACTATTGGCTCCACCCTGGAACATTCCTAGACTGCCCCTTTTGTACATGCATATATATTTACTTATGAACTCTTATGCATATATATTTCAGGTTTATAAAATAGCATATATGCGAGTGCATACTATTTATATGCATATATGCTAATTTTTACATGTGTAATATTTTGAAAATTCATTTTCCCTTTACATACCCGGATCAGTCCAGACAGTGGGTTGAGCCTCCTTTCCAGCAGGTGGAGACAGACTAAAACTGAAAAGGGTATCCTATGTGAGGACAGAGCCTATCCTGTAACCCTTCAGTATTTGTCTGTCTCCAGCATGTGTATCAGCTCACCCTTCGGTCTCCTGAAGGCTAGTCAGCCTTCTCTTCTTCTTTTCTTTGGATCAAGCAAGTACTTCTTCTTTAGGATCTTGATTGGCTTTCTCTCTGTAAAAAAAAAAAAAAATAGAAGTTAGTTTTCTTCTGTGCAGGAGACGGTCCTGCACAGGACGGTCCCGTCTCCTGGCTCTTGCTGGACTCAGGGGGGCTTCACCCCTTGTGTGGGGCATAGCCTGAGTCCGTAAGTGATTCCCGGTGTGGGGACCGATGCTGGTGGTCTAGTGTTCGTCTCCCCCCCCCCCCCCACCACCACCACATTCTCGCGGCCGTGGGGACCGAGACTGGTGGTCCAGTGCTAGTCTCCCCCTCCCTGGTTGCCCAGGGGGTGGCTAATAAAGCAGTACTTTCATACTAATTTTAAATTCTACTTCCTGGGGTTTTTGAACCGGCAGCCAGACAGGCAGGAGTCAGCAGGTTTCTACCCTGCTTCACTCCTGCCGGCAGGCTGCCAATCAACTCTATTTTTTTTAACCTTTTTTTCTTCAGAGCGGCTTCTCATGCCGCGGCTGGCAGCCTACCTTCCCTGTGAGCAGCCCTCATCGTGATTTTCACGCGAGGGGCTCTGTTCAGCCTGCCTGCTGGTTGGGGAAGGCCCCTCCTCGGCAGGACAGGCAAATTTAGACCAGGGATTGCATCCCCTCAGCATAGCCAGGCTGTTCTCGGGTCGGCAAAGCCCGGGAACGGCGACCATCTTGGATTTTTTGGCGGCTCCATTTTCGGAGCTGCCTGGGGCTGGGGGGCTGGATTTTTCAGACCCCCCCCTGATTTGAGCTCCGAGGCCCCCCAGGATGGGATCCTTGACCCCCCTTTGACCCCCTCTTCCCCCCCCCCCCCACCCAGGGAAAATCCAGGGCCGTTTTTTCTCCGCTTTTCTCCTCCTTCTGCACAAATCTTGTTTGTTTAGCCTGGAGGAGGAAGATCCCCCCCCTTGCCCCCCACCGAAAAAAAAATGTCCTTGCCACGCGTTGCTCACTGGTTGCCCGGTCGCTTCGCTTGGGTGGGGTGGTTCCGGGGATGGCCCCCCTCCCCCGGTGGCCCCAGTTCTTCAGGATCCTGATCCCACGTCTCTTTCTGTCAGCACCCTCCCGTCCCTGGAGGGGGACATTCCCAGGGTCCTCCGCATGTTTTTCAAGGGAGGAATTGGGGCTGGAGGGGCCCTCCGCGGATACTCTTACGGCCTCCTTGTACAAAAAAACCCAAAACCCGGTCCTGGCAGGACTCAGGCTCCGGCAAGTGATTGCCCATTTCATCCCCCACGCAAGCTACTGCTCTTGTGGGCATAAGAGGCTCCTGTAGTGGGACTCCGGGTGGGGTGTGCTCTGGACAAGCTCCACACCCTCCCAGAGGTATGTTTAGATATGTTGAAAATTCCCACTGGGTACTCCTCGGTCTCTGCGCGGACAGGACCATAAGCTTGAGGCACATATAACACGCTTTTTTGGAAGTCCTGGTTCTGGGGGTCCATGCAGCTGTCTGCACCAGTCTCATGCAGTGGGCAGGTCTCAGGTGGGTTCAACAATTACTCGGCACCCAGGACCTCCCGTCTGAAGTGGCGGAGCAGGCTGAACGTCTGGAAACCGTCATCGCTTAGGGGGCTGCTGCGCTCTGTGACCTCCTCCGTGTCCAGGCGATGGCCTCGGTGGTGTCCGCCACACGACTCCTCTGGTGGCCAAATTGGTTGGCCGACCCATCCTCCAAGGTGCGGCTCGGCGCATTGTCTTTCAAAGATGAGTTGCTCTTTGGAGAGGACCTTGAGAAGCTTGTTGATTCCTTAGGGGCAGATAAGGTTCATACGCTTCCGGAGCACCGTCTGAAACATTCACGCTCTTTTACACCCTTTTGTCCTCCTTCCGGGGACAGAGACGGTATATGCCCCGCGGACGAGGTACCTCCTCCTGGGGTTATCCTTCTCGCTTTCAGTCCTGGTCGCAGCCCTTTAGTGGGCATCGCTCCCTTCGCAAGGGCCGTCCTCGCGTTCCGCCCCGGAGCCTGCTCCACAATGAAGTTCAGTTGACCCGTTCCTCGTTTTTCTTTAAGGAATGGGTCAAGATCTCGTCAGACCTGTGGATCTCCGACATTGTCCGAACCCTTGCCTGACTACAGAGTCTGGGCGCAGTGGTCCCGGTTCCGGAAAGGGAGCGCGGCGCAGGCCAATATTTTACTTACTTAGTGGTTCCCATGAAGGATGGGGTTTTTCGGCCGATCTTACCACTCAAGGGGGTCATCCGGGCCCTTCAGATCCCATACTTTTGCACGGACGCCTACAAGCGTTCATCGTGGCGGTTCTCCCCGGTGAGTTCCTCGCCTCGCTCGTTTTGACAGCAGAGTACAAAACGAGCACAGCATATCGTTTTGTGCTCGTTTTGATAGCATATCCCGATTTACTGCGATTGCCTGATGTATCTTCGCTCCCACATCCTCAACAGGTTTTCCCAGTTTCTGGCGCTGCCCTTCGGCCTCACGACTGTGCCATGCACCTCCCCGTGGTCCCGGTGGTGGTGCCCTAACGGGCCCAGTCGGTGGCTCTTGCCAATCAAACGGTGGATCGGGTATTAGCTTTCAGAGCAACTCTCAGCCCTCCCAGGACTTGGAGTCCCTGGGAGCCCACTTACACACTCACATGGAGCGAGGCCTTCTTGCCTCGTGTGCGGGCCCTCCAGTTGCTCGACCACATTCAGAATAGACTCTTGCTACCTTTTCCCACGGCCTAGAACTGCCGGCCGGTCTTCGGGTCCATGGTCTTCCACCATCGACCTCGTACCCTGGGCATTTGCTCATCTGCGACTGTCACAGAAAGCTTTGCTATCCCGTTGGCAGCCAGTGTCGGAACAGTTTTACTTAGTCCTCCCACTTTTGGTCTCTGCCGTCGCCGACTTGCAGTGGTGGCCTTTGCTTCCTCATCTTCTCCAGGGAATGCTTCTCCAAGCTCCACAGGGGACGATGGTGACCTCGGGCGCCAGTCTCCCGGGCTGGGGTGCGGTCTGCCTATCCCAGTCCACCGGTTGGAGACTCGGGCGGTGCGTTTGGCTCTGCAGGAGTTTTTTCTCCCCCTGATCCGCGGCAAAGCGGTAAGGATGCTGTCCGACAGCTCCACCACTGTGTCTTACATCAATCATCAGGGGGGCACCCGCAGTTGTCTGGTGGCCTTAGGAGCCAACCGTCTCTTCGTCTGGGCGGAATGACACCAGGTTTGCCTAGCGGCATCCCGCATCGCAGACAAGCCGACTTTCTCAGTCGCCAATCGTTTGCTCCGGGGGAGTGGGCTCTCTCAGATGCAGCTATGGATCTGATTGTTGACAGGTGGGGTCCCTCCCACCTGGCCCTCATGGCGACCTTGCGCAATGCCAAGGCAAGCCGGTTCATCAGCTGCTGGAGAGGCGGGGATGCTCTGGCTCTCCCTTGGCCCTTGGACGTCCTTCTGTACGTGTTCCCCCCCCGTGGCCCCTAGTGGGCAAAGTTCTCAGGAGAATAGAGCTCCACCGGGGATCCGTGGTACTGGTAGCACCTGAGTGGCCACGCAGGCCATGGTTCACAGCTCTCATCAACCTGGCGATGGATGCTCCTCTTCGGTTAGGTCATCTCCCTCACCTACTTCGGCAGGGGCCAGTATTTTTCGACCAGGCCGATCGCTTCTGTCTAGCGGCCTGGCTTCTGAATGGCGGCGCCTGAGGCGTAAGGGCTGTAAGGCAGCGGTCTCTCCACCTTGCTGCGGGCCCGAAAACAGTAGACTTCTCTGGCTTACGTGTGTATCTGGAAGGTTTTTTGAGTCTATTTGTGTAGAGTCAGGTGTCTCAGCGCGCTCCGCCCCAGTCTCGTTGGTGCTCTCTGTTCTTCAGGAGGGTCTTCCAAGGGCTTTTCCTCCAGTTCTCTGCGCGTACACGTCTCCGCTGTCGGCTCTCTTCTGGGTCGGGTAAAAGGTCATCCCTTAGCAGGCCACCCGGACGTGATTCAGTTCCTGAAGGGGGTCAAACATCTACGTCCGCCTTCTTGCTTCACTTGCCCGGCGTGGAGTCTTCACCTGGTCCTCCGGGCCCTCTGTGCTGGTCCGTTGAAACCTCTCTGTCTGGCTATGTTAAAGGATCTCACGCTCAAGACCGTTTTTTTCTTGTCTCTATCTCCTCCGCTTGGCGGTCCTCCGAGATCCAAGCCTTGTCCTGTTGGGACCCTTTTTTGTGCTCCTTTGTTTCAGGGGTTTCCCTCAAGACGGTTCCTTCCTTCTTGCCGAAGATTCTCTCTGCCTTCCTTGTCGACCAGTTGATAGAACTCCCAGCGTCATCCCCAGAGGAGATTGCGGGTACGGCTGGGGGCGATCTTTGTCTATTGGATGTCTAATGGGTTCTATTCCAGTATCTTCAGGTTACCAACAACTTTCGGATCTCGGACCATCTTTTTGCCCTCTGAGTGTTCCCAATCGGGGTGCACTGGCTCTAAGACCCTTTTTTGCGCGGTAGTTGATGGAGACGTTCTCTTCAGGCTATCTTTGCCCAGGTCGGGCGGTCCCGGAGGCCCTACAGGCACCTTAGCTATATTTCCAAGCTACTTTCTGGCGGAGAGCCAATCGGTCTCCCCGCAGGAGGCTTGCAGTGCTGCCACCTGGACGTCCCTGCATACTTCTGTTTGCCACTACCATCTGAAGGTGCAAGCGCTGGTTTTTGGTTCCTTTGGGCGGCGAGTGCTTCCAGCGGAACTGTCTCGGCCCCACCCGGGATAGGGAAGCTTTGGTGTACATCCCACTGTCTGGACTGATCCGGGTACGTACAGGGAAAGGAAAATGAGTTCTTACCTGTTAATTTTCATTCCTGTAGTACCACGGATCAGTCCAGACGCCCTTCCCTGTTTGTCTTTCTTTCTGTCCTCTCGAAGCTTGTTCTTGCAGATTCACAGATTTTGATACTTCATCTTTTGCAAGTATACTGAGCATTTACACCGGAAGCCTTGGTTGTTCAAGTACCAAGTATATGCAAGAGCGGATAGTCATACCATGTTTCTTACATTGTCCGACTGTTGCTCAGTTGAGCTTTCTGGTTACTTGCTTGATCCTATTCTGGTTTTTGTTGTTTTCTGCTTTGACAATGGTTATACTGAAGGGTTACAGGATAGGCTCTGTCCTCACATAGGATACTCTTTTCAGTTTTAGTCTGTCTCCACCTGCTGGAAAGGAGGCTCAGCCCACTGTCTGGACTGATCCCTGGTACTACAGGAATGAAAATTAACAGGTAAGAACTAATTTTCCTTTTTAGACCTCATATGCCTAGTAGAGCATGCTTTGAAATCTAAGTTCTGTACCAGGTGCCATCTGATGTCACTCACATGTGAAAACTGATATGCTGCTGTCCATGGAGAACCAGCATTATAGAAAAATAACTTCACTTTCTCCAGTGTAATCTATTCAAAATAGATTTCTGAGGAATTAAAAAGTCATGAGAGAGGCTATAGAGCCGTAGCATGCCTATGGCCAATATGGCCTTACATAGTAATGCAGCAGAAAAGGGCCAAATGGTCCATGCCAGTCTGGTCTGCCCTGCAAGCTTCTTATGGTAGTAATTGCCACTCCATGCAGTTCTCCACAAACCTTACGATAACCCATAAAAAATGTACTGCTAGTCTTGACCATTGGTGCTGCTACTGGAAGGGCACTCTAGTACTGCCGGAAATGCCTCCTATTGCTGTCATTGGAAGCAGCAGAATGAGGAGGAGGTGCGTTGTGGTCCCTTTAGAATCACATGTGGAGCTGCTCTTAAGAATGAGGAAGAGCACCGGCCTTAGGCAGAGGATGAGTGCCGTGGCCATGCCAGAATTGCTGGTGCAGCCTGAGTAAGAGGAGCAGCTCTGTGGTCCTGCCAGAATCACCAGGAGGGTCTTTGGAGGAGGAGGAATATTGCAGCCCCACCAGAAACATCAGAGGGGCCTTAGAAAGAGAAGTACCACATCCCTGCCTGTGACGCTGGATGAGGAGAGAAGTGGCCTGCTCTGCAGGAAGAGCACTAGGCCAGAGCTAGGTCGGCCCCAAGAAGAAGTCACCCTGTTGGCTGCAGGGGCTGAAGGAGGAGGGGTTCTGATGCTGTTTCAAGAGGGGGAAAATTGAGGGAGAGCATGAGCATATGTGTGTGTGAGTGAGTGAGAGAGAGAACAAGAGCGTGTGAATGAGAGGGAGCATGTGTGTGTGTGAGAGCATGTGTGTAAAAGGCTGAGAAAGAGAGTGTAAGTATGTGTGAGGAGAAAGTTTGTGTGCAACCAACTCCCTTCCTCTCTGCCTGCTAATCTGTGACAATCTCTGGACATCTGGAAATCAAATATCCCCAGGTATGGAAAGCAGGGATTTAAAAAAAAAAAAAAAATTCTTATTAGTTTTAATATATTGGCTATTGTTTAATGTTGGTGTTGAAATATTTTATTGGGGTTCAGAAAAAGGTTTTGAGTAATTAATGTATGATATTCTATTAGCTGTTTTGAATTATAATTTTTATTGGTGTGGTTTTAGTACTATTGATAAAATGTATATTTCTTGGTTATTGTTTTATGAGGGAATAGTAATGTTTCTTTTTTAAAATTGTTGCACTGCATACCAAATTTGGCTTGTTGCAATTTCCAGTTCAGTTTTAGCCTGCATGTTTCTATTTATATTTTATGTTCTCTTTATTCTGTTTTTGAAGGCCTGTCTGTATTCTTTATGTGTGTCTGACGTGAGGTATTCCACTACAGTGCAATTTTTTGGAGGGATTTATAGCATATTGACTTATTCTGTTTTCCTAATAAACAGTTGAATTAGTGTTTTAGAGCCTGGTGTAATATTTGCCGTGTTGCCTTTTCATAGGTAGGGTTGTTACTGTTTGAATGCTGGCAGTTAGTGCTGTTTTGATATAAAAAGTCTACTGTACTGTAATTTTCTCCTAGAAACATAAACATGATGGCAGGAAAAGACTGTATGGCTCATCCAGTCTGTCCATCCATCCATTTACTTTAGTATTATACTTCTTATCACTTCCTTAGAGATCCCCTGTATATCCCATGCTTTCTTGAATTCAGATACTGTTTTTATCTCCACCAGTTTCACTAGGAAAACAGAGAGTAGGGATAAATGGTCAATTTTCTCAATGGAGAAAGGTACCTAATGGAGGCCCCAGGGATCTGTCCTGGGACTGCTGCTTTCTAATGTATTTATAAATGACCTGGAAATGGGAACAATGAGTGAGGTGATCAAATTTGCTGATGCAAAATTATTCAAAGTTGTTAAATTACAATAGGATTGTGAGAAATTGCACTTGAGGATAAGGAAACTGATGTGCCAAGTGTTGTCAGTTGACGAACACAATGCGCCCCAGGGTGTTGAGCTATCTCCAGGTTCTCGGCCTGATAGTATCAACCCTGGAAGTAGTACCATGGGCAAAGGCACACATGCAGCCACTCCAACGCTCCCTGCTGTCACATTGGAACCCACTGTCTCAAGACTACTCAATTCGCCTCCACCTACCGATGAAAGTATGTTCTCGGCTCCAGTGGTGGCTACAGGAAGTTCATCTAAGCAAGGGTGTAAACGTGTCCCCACCGAACTGGCTAGTCCTCGCGATGGACATGAGCCTCCAAGGGTGGAGAGCTCACTGTCAGGAATTGACAACCCAGGGATGATGTATAATGGAAGAGGCGCGCTGGAACATAAACCGCCTGGAAGCCAGATCTGTCAGATTAGCGTGTCTGCAATTCAGCCACAGGCTCCAGGGACAAGCAGTCCACATGATGATGGACAATGTAACAGTAGCCTACATCAACCGCCAGGGAGGAATCAAAGCCACCAAGTGTCTTTGGAAGTAGACTCCCTTATGTAATGGGTGGAGTAATATCTACAAGGGATCTCGACCTCCCACATAGCAGGAAAGACAACGTTAGAGCCGACTTTCTCAGCAGGGAGAGTCTGGATCCAGGAGAATGGATGCCATCAGCCAGGGCCTTTCAGCTCCTGGTAGATCACTGGTGCCTCACATCCATTGACCTACTGGCCACATCTCACAATGCAAAGGTCCCCCAATCTTTGGTTGCAGAAGAGATCAGCGCTCCCAAGGGATCAATACACTTGCCCAGTCCTGGCCAGAGGAGGACTTACCTTCCCTCTGTGGCCTCTACTAGGCAAGGTCATTCACAAGATCAAATGCCACAGAAGATTAGTCCTTCTGGTGGCCCCAGATTGGCCCAGATGCCTGTGGTATGCAGACATACCACAGGCATCTGGTGGAGAGCCCCCTATGCCTCCCCCCACACAGGGACCTTATCCAACAAGGCCCAATCCTTCACGAAGTCCCAACTCTGTTTTGTCTTACGGTCTGGCACTTGAGAGGGCTTGCTTGACAAAGTTTGGATATTCAATGGCAGTAATTGCCACCTTGCTCTGCATGGAGAAGTTCTCAACATCCTTGGCGTACGTGTGGATTTGGAGAATATTTGAGGCCTGGTGCGAGGAACCCGGGGTGCCCCCTCGGATGACCAAGATCCCCATGATTCTGGAATTTTTACAGGTCAGTCTGAATAAAGGGTTGTCCCTCAATTCCTTGAAGGTCCAGGTGGCGCACGCTCCTGTTTCAGGGGCGAGGTGAATGGAGCCCACCTGTTGACGCATCTGGACTTGGCCCATTTCCTAAAAGGGGTTAAACTCCTCCAACTACCCTTAAAGTGGCCGGTCCCCCTAAGGAACCTCAATCTAATATTGGACTTTTTAGCAGGGTCTTCCTTTTGGCCGCTGCACAGTCTGTCTCTATGCCTGTTAATGCTGAAGACTGTATTCTTGGTGGCAATATGCTCGGCACGTTGCATCTCTGAACTACAGGCACTGTCATGTCTGGAGCTGTTCCTCCGGTTTATTCCAGGAACGTTACAGCTTCGCACCATTCTTTCCTCCTTACCAAAGGTAGCATCGGAGTTTCACGCCAGTCCATTTCCTTACTGTCCCTAGATAAACACAAGGACACGGAAGACTACCGCCTCCTATGCCACTTAAACGTCAGTAGGCTTTTAGTACGGTATTTGGAATGTTCAGAACCGGTGAGCAAGATGGACCGCTTGTTTGTTCTTAACAGTGGAAGGAAACAAGGCGAAGCAGCTTCGTAAGCTAACATAGCTCGCTGAATCAAGGAAGTGATCATGGGAGCTTATGTAGAGGCAGGGAAGCCATTACCCTTCAGGTTAAAGCTCATTCTACTAGGGCCCGGGCAATATCCTGAGCGGAATCTAAGCTAATGTCTCCTGTCGACATCTGTCGAGCAGCAACGTGGTCCTCCTTATCCACTTTCTCCAGGTTCTGTCGCCTAGAAGTCCAGGCTCTAGAGGATGCAGCCTTTGCGAGGGCAGTGCTAACCGGACCGCAGGCAGCCTCCCACCCCGTTGGGGAGTAGCTTTTGTATATCCCATTAGTCCTGAGTCCATCTGGCTACATGTTAGGAAATGGAAAAATTACTTACCTGATAATTTCGTTTTCCTTAGTGTAGACAGATGGACTCAGCATCCCACCAATGGCTGCGCATGAACGGTACCCAGGAATCACCCATGAGGTGAATCTCGATTCCAAGAGGTTATGTGTAAGCTATCACCCTATTCCTAGATTAGGGCATCTGTAATATTGCTGGGATTCAACACTTATGTTTGATTGAAATCAATTACAGTCACCAGTTTTTTAATCAAGTTTTTAATCAAGTATTTATTTTATTTATTTTTTTAGGAGTTTTTATATACTGTCATTAAGTTATTCACCATCATAACGGTTTACAATAGGGGGCACCTGTATCAAAAAAATATGGGTCCTACATTACATAGGGGGTGCCATTAGTTTTCGGTAACAAAAAGGCATTTAATTGGGGGATTGAGTGTTTCATGGTAATATGTCCTGATGGTTGACTACAGTTAAAATAGGTTGAACTAGTTCAGTAAGGAGCATTAAATTAGGCATTCGGTGCTTTATGCTGCATATCCTTGATTAATTGCCTGCATCAATTTTCTTTCTTGAAGGCTTGTATAAAAAGCCAGGTTTTGAGCTGCGTTTTGAAAAGTTTATGATTGCTCTGGAGTCTAAGGTCCAGGGGCATGGAGTTCCATAGTATGGGACCGGCTACAGACAGAGCTCGGTCCCTCACTTGGGTAAGTCTTGCAGTTTTCACAGAAGGAATGGGAAGGAGTGCTCTGTTTGCTGACCTTAAATTTCTGTGTGGGACATGTACTCTAAGTGCAGTGTTCAGCCATTCTGCTTTATCGTCGTGGATAAGTTTGTGTACTAAGCACAGTACTTTCAACTGTATTCTTTGTTCTATGGGAAGCCAATGTAGGGTGGCAAGTGTATCTGTTATGTGGTCTCTTTTGTTTTTTCCAGTGAGGATTCTAGCTGCAGCATTTTGTAAAATCTGTAGAGGTCTTACTGTAGTGTTGGGTAGGCCTAGTAGCAGGGCATTGCAATAGTCTGTGCTGGTGAAAATCAGGGATTGGAGTACAGTTCAGCTTGGAGAAGAGACGGCTGAGGGGGGATATGATAGAGGTCTTTAAGATCATGAGAGGTCTTGAACGAGTAGATGTGACTCGGTTATTTACACTTTCGAATAATAGAAGGACTAGGGGGCACTCCATGAAGTTAGCAAGTAGCACATTTAAGACTAATCGGAGAAAATTCTTTTTCACTCGGCGCACAATAAAGCTCTGGAATTTGTTGCCAGAGAAGGTAGTTAATGCAGTTAGTGTAGCTGGGTTCAAAAAAGGTTTGGATAAGTTCTTGGAGGAGAAGTCCATTAATGGCTATTAATCAATTATACTTAGGGAATAGCCACTGCTATTAATTGCATCAGTAGCATGGGTGCTTCTTAGTGTTTGGGTAATTGCCAGGTTCTTGTGGCCTGGTTTTTGGCCTCTGTTGGAAACAGGATGCTGGGCTTGATGGACCCTTGGTCTGTCCCAGCATGGCAATTTCTTATGTTCTTATGTTCTTAAGGATAATAATGGTTTCAGTTTTCTGAGTATCATGAGTTTAGCATAACCTTCCCTAACCTTTAAAGATATGTGTTGTTTGAGGTTTAGTTCATTGTCAATTATTACTCCGAGATTGCGAACTTTCTTTGCTAAGTCAATTTGTTGGTTATTGATAAATATTGGACTTTGTGTGATATTTATGCTTTTCCTTTCTAAGTGTATAAATTCGGTTTTATCAATGTTGATTATTAGCTCCATTTGGTTTAGTAGTTGTTTTATTATGTCCAGATACATCATGGCTAGGCCTATTTTTTTTTCAATAGTTTCATCAATTGGTAGGATTAACTGGATGTCGTCAGCGTAGATGTAGTGTATGATTCCCAGTCCAGCGAGGAGATGGCATAGTAGCAGCAGATATATGTTAAACAGAGTAGCGGACAGTGCTGACCCTTGTGGGACTCCTGTTTTCAAGGTAATCTTTTCGGATAGTGTGTTTTTAATTTGAACTTGAAAAGTTCTGTTATTTAGATATGATCTGAACCATTTGATTGTTTTGTCTGGTGAAGACACACATACATGGCAAACAAGAAGTGTACCATAGAGAAGGATGGAATTTAAAAACAGTTTCAAAAAAGTAACGGGCCGATCCAGTAAACCACGCGGGAGAGCGGGCGAATTGTATCCAAATTTTATTCAAGTATGTTCACAATGGCTTTTCAAGAGAATACTGAATGGCTGTGGTCACTGCTGGGGTGTATCTAAGGTGACGTCAGCTTTGAAACCTGACTCCATCTCCATCTGCTAGCAGGGGAGCACATAACCCATTGGTCCTGAGTCCATCTGTCTACACTAAGAAAAACAAAATTATCAGGTAAGTAATTTGTCCATTAGTATAGCTGCGTTTAAAAAAAAAAAAAAAAAAAGTTCATAAACCATTATTAAGGTGGACTTGTGGAAATCCACTGCTTATCTCTGGGTTAAGTAGCATGTAATCTATTAACTTTTTGGGATCCTGCCAGGTACTTGTGACCTGGATTGGCCACTGTTGGAAACAGGATGGACATTTGGTGTGACCCAGTATGGCAAATCTTGTAATCTTATATGTATGCACTTGTATGAGTCTGTGTTTTATACTTGCTTGCTAATTATATTCAAATTCAGTTTTAATAACTTACAGGCTGATACAGTACAGTGTGCGCCGGTGGAGCGCACTGTTAACCGGCATTTGGACGGGCGTTTTTGACGTGTTATCTTTACCCCTTATTCAGTAAGGGGTAATAGTACGTCGAAAACGCGCGTCCAACCCCCCCCCCGAGACTAATAGCGCCCGCAACATGCAAACATTCCCGCGCGATACAGTAAGTAAAATGTACAGCCAAGTCGCACATTTTACTTTAAGAAATTAGCGCCTACCCAAAGGTAGGTGTTAATTTCTGCCGGCGCTGGGGAAGTGCACAGAAAAGCAGTAAAAACTGCTTTTCTGTGCACCCTCCGACTTAATATCATGGCGATATTAAGTCGGAGGCCCCAAAAGTTAAAAATAAAAGTTAAAAAAAAAAAAAAAAGAAAATGGGCCCACAACTCGCAGGTTGAAAACCGGACGCTCAATTTTGCTGGCGTCCGGTTTCCGAACCCGTGGCTGTCAGCGGGTTTGAGAACCGACGCCGGCAAAATTGAGCGTCGGCTGTCAAACTCGCTGACAGCCGCTGCTTCTGTCCCTAGCTCCTCTTTATACCGCGGGCCCTAATTTAAATAAATTAAATTTCTGAATTGTGCGCACAGGAGAGCGGGCGCTCGCCCGCTCTCCCGCGTGATTTACTGTATCGGCCCGTTACTTTTTTGAAACTGTTTTTAAATTCCATCCTTCTCTATGGTACACTTCTTGTTTGCCATGTATGTGTGTCTTCACCCGACGACTGTAAGCTGCAAGGATCAGGGTCGGTCTTGTATGTGTATTTGTTCACTGCTGCCTTTCTGGTAGTGCTTTAGAAATGATAGAATAGTAATGTAACCAACTCTTTTCTTTGTAGAACCTGGACCAGTGGACCATGAGACAGTCTTCGCTGGAGTTACAACTGATGATTAAGCAGACGGTTAACAATGTAAACTTTTATTTCCCTACATTATATATGTTTGCATGTCATGCATGCTATCCTGTGTTTTGGGTTGCAAGTTGCTTTGTGTTGGCTTCCAATCATATGCCCTTGCCAACATTACTGTTTCCAGCATGTTTGAGTTATACACGTGGAGAGCATTGTTAGTTTATCTAAGCTGTGCTCATTTGCTCTTTGACCTATTCTGATTCACGACCTCAAAGGATAGTTTTCTGAAAACCAGAGTCATATAAGTTCTTTGAGGCACACAGTAGCGTGCTTTACATGTTTTAAAGCCTTCTCTTTGCATGCATACAACTTTCTTTCTGATGGTGTATATGAATCCAGTGATCTTCAACTTTGCAATGTCTATAAAGCTAAAGTTTCCATTTCTAATGTTCAGGCTGTGTAGAGTAGTATGCAGTAATGACATGTAAGGCTCTCCAGACCAGGGATTGAGTGTTGTCCTGCTTGGGGAGCTCAGGAGTAATGGCAGGATTGTGACTCCTACTGCAGAGGCCATTCTCTCTCCCCTTCTTACTTCCTCCCTTACTTTGCTCTCCCCTCCATGTTTTTCTTTTCCACTTTAGCTTCCCTCTCCTCTCTGCTCTCCCTAGTGATGTGTTTGACTACTGATGCTGGGTGGGCAAACGACTGGAATGAGTACAGGAATAGGTGAAGCACTTGTAAGCATGCAGTTGCTTCTCCTGCCACCCATTATTCAATGGGTTCAGTGAGCTGCAGGAGCAGCATGCTCCCACATCCTATGTGTCACCCTACTGTTAAACAGGGCTCTGTGCTTCTCCCCTCCTCATTCTGTTCTTTTTTTTTAACACAGGTTTTTTTTTGTTTTTCCTAATAACCAAAACACAGTAGAAACTGTCAATCTTACACTCTCACAGGCCCCTTCCCCACCAAAAAAAGCCATGCACCCTCCGGCAATCTAAACTTTTAAAATTGATACAACCCCCTGAACCTCAATAGCAAAATTGGGCAGGAGGCATCCCAAGGTACTCCTGCCCAATTGTAAAAATGGTAGCTGGCACCATTTTGTTGTACAGAAATGCATGATTTGCTGTGGTGCTACCCAGTAAATCCATTTGATATTAGGCCTATAATAGCACATTGGGTATGGGTTTGACCCTCCGAAAGTCATGAGTAAACTAAATGACAATAATGATATAGTAAATTTCCCATAATAAAATACTACTAACTGCCAGCACTCAAACAAAAACAACCCTATCTATGAAAAGGCAACACTGCAAATATTACACCAGATCTTAAAACACCAATACAGTTCCTGTGGGGAAAAACTGAACAAACCAGATTGCTATAAATCCCTGCATAGAAACCACAAACTAGCAGAGTACCCAACCTTGGTTACACATGCAGAACACAGACAGACAGACCCTCACCAAACACAGAATAGAGACTACGAAGTATAAATCGAAATGTGTAAACAGAAACCAAAGTGGACTCTGTATACAATGCAGCAATGAAAAAACAGAAACTTCCGTCCTCATAAATTATTCATCAAAAGTAACATTTTGTTATGAGACTGAACTCACATATTATAAGATTGACTACATAAAGCCCCTGAGGCAGCCCCAATGTGGGGGCGAAACTTGGCCTGAGTCGGGCTCACCTTAAAAAGAATACATCTCCATAAATAAAAGTTTCTAATCGGACATTCCTTGACACAGAGAAAAGGAGCAGGAAAATGGGCTCTCTCTTGGTGGGTTCCTCTTCTTTCTTTGGCCGCCGGTGGGATGGGATCCATCAGCAACCTTGCGGACTTCCTCCTCTTCTCGGCTGTGGCCCCCCACCAGGTATGCTGCCCTGTGCAATTTGTATGATGTGCATACCCGGTAATACCAGGCCTGCTGTTAAACTACAGCTGCCAGGGGAACGTGAGAGATACAGCAGCACTGGGGTCAAAATGTGGGTCCAGAGTGCAGGCCAGCTCTTCAGAGCTCTACAGCTACTTCTTGAATTCATATATTGGTTTTCTCTCCACCTCTTCCATGGTCAGGTTGTTCAGTGCATCCACTACCCACTCTGTAAAGAAATATTTCCTAAGATTACTCCCGAGTCTACCCTCCTTTCGGTTGAAAGAGACCCATCTCCTGTGCATGGAAACCTTTGTGATATTTAAATGTCTATCATATCTCCCCTATCTCGCTTTTCCTCTATGGTGTACATGTTTAGATCTTTGAGTCTATCCCCATATGCTTTGGAAGGAAGAACACTGATCATTTTAGTAGCCACCCTCTGGACTAACTCCATCCTATTTCTAACCTTTTGGAGGTGCGGTCTCCAGAATTGTACACATTATTCTAAATGAGGTCTCACCAGGGACCTATACAGGGGCAATATCATCTCCCTTTCTCTGCTGACCAGTCCTCTTCCTATGCAGCCAAGCATCTTTCTGGAGTCTGCTGTCACCTTATCTACCTGTTTGGTCATCTTTAGACTATCAAATATTATCACCTCCAGATCCCTTAGAAGAAAGTCACCTCCAATACCCCATACCTTTCTTTGGGTTTTTGCAACCTAAATGCATTACTCTGCATTTTTTAGCATTAAATCTTAGCTGCCAGACTCTAGAGCATTCCTTGAGCTTCACTAGATCCTTCCTCTTATTTTCCACACTGTCCTCGCTGTCTGCTCTGTTGCAGATTTTTTCATCCACAAAAAGATAAACCTTTTCCGAAAATCCTTCTGCAATATTGCTCATGAAAATGTTGAAAAGAATCAGGTCAAGGACCGATCCCTGAGGCACACTGCTAGTAATATTGCCCTCCTTAGAGAAAACTCCATTTACAACTACCCTTTGTCTCCTCCCACTCAGCCAGTTTCTAACCCAGTCAGTCACTCTAGGTCCCATACCAAGTGCATTCAGTTTATTTATAAGTCTCCTTTGTGACTTATAAATAAGTTGATTGATAAATACATGTATAAGTCTCCGTGTCAAAAACCTTACTGAAATCCAAGTACACTTCGTCTAGTGTTCTCCCTTGATCCAATATGCTCATCACCTAGTCTGATGTGCACGGACCAAGAGAAGGATCTTGGGGTAGTAGTGATCTGAAAATGGCAAAGCAATGTGACAAGGCAATAGCTAAACAAGAAGAATACTGGGCTGTATAGAGAGAGAAATAATTAGTAAGAAAAAGGTGATAATGCCCATGTACAGGTCCTTAATGAAGCCTCACCTGGAGTACTATGTTCAGCTCTGGAGACCATATCTCGAAAAGGATGGAGGCGGTCCAGAGAAGGGTGACCATAATGGTCCTCTGTCTGTTTTGGAAGACATATGAGAAGAGGCTGAAGGATATGAATATGTATACCCTGGAAGAGAGGAGGTGCAGGGGAGATATGACACAGACCTTCAGATACCTGAAAGGTCTTAATGATGCACAAACTTCAAACCTTTTCTGTCGGAAAGAAAACAATAGAATTTAGGGTTCACGAAATAAAACTCCAAGGGGAACGATTCAGAACGGTCAGGAAATATTACTTCATAGAGAGGGTGATGCCTGGAATGCCCTTCTGGAGGAGATGGTGAACACGAAAACAGTCTCTCTGCTTCAATGGCAGGGGGCAAAAAAGGAATTGGATTCAGACAATAGCCAAGAGGGCACTGACATCTACCATCTGAGGTACTGATACACAGACACAAGGGGAAAAGCACAGGATTGCTTCTATGGCAAAGTCCATAAACAAAGCACGTCAATCGACCATATCTGAATTTTCAAGAAAGCTCATCACCCAGTAAAAAATGTTGCTAGCAGAAATTTTTATGGGTTGTTTTAAGGCTTGAGGATAACTTCGCGGAGCAGCAGTTACTGCCCTTAAGAGAAATATGGAAGTGGCCCGCACAGAGTGGCAGCTACTACCTTGAAGCTTGCTGGGCAGACTGGATAGACCATTTGGTCCTTTTCTGCTGTCATTACTATGTTACTGAAATTCAGATAGGCCTCATCTGCTGCATTCCTGTCATCTAATCAAAAAAATTGTTTGGCAGGATTTTCCCTTGTATAACAATGACTATGATCCTATACTCACTTGCTTCGTACTGCAGTATTCACCCCTTTAGTAGTTTTCTATTACTTGGCTCTTTAAGGTTACCAAATGTCCCCGATTTTCAGGAACTGTTCCTTAATTTAGATGCTTGTTTCTGGAAACCTGATTGTTTCCTCGAATCACCAGATAGACAGCCAGCAGCTAACTTATCCCAGCCTGTCAAGTGGAATGTAACCAATTGAAGTGTGAGTGGGTATTCTCCTCCTTCCCCCACATCCAGGAAGAATGTGACTGATCAGTGCCACGGGGGAAGAAATTATTTTTTTGTCCCTCAGAAGATCCTCTGCCTCCCTTCCTTCCTCCTTCCTGCCCCATGCTGCTGATGTCTCCTGCTGCTGGAAGACCCACACTTCTGCCCCTCTCCCTGAGTCCCACCCCATGCTGCCTCTCTTCCTCCAATCCCATGCTGCTGAAGGGCTAGCATTGTTTCTTGGGCTGGGCCACCAGCAGGCAGGAACTGCAGCAGTGAAGCTGATTCTGGTGTAAAGCAGGAGGAGCAGCCATCAGAAAGCTCCCTGAAGTCCTCTCTCCCTTCTGAGATGATGACTGAGAGCAGCTGCAGATGAGTTTGGAAGAAATGTTTCTGATTTGCTGTTGCTGCTGCTTTACCAGCTCTGGTATTGATTTGCCTGTTTTGTTCACTGCAGGAGACAGGGAAGCAACAGCAGTTCAGAAATGCTTCCTGTAACAGAGGTGGGAGCAGGGAGATAAGATGTGGGGAAAGGAGAGAAGAGACCAGGCTAGGAAGGAGGAAGTGAAAGAGCAGGGAAGGGATGAAGTGAGAATGCAAGGAGGGAGAGATGTGTGCATCTGCTAGCACTGCAAAAATGCTAAGTAGTAACAGTAAATCAAAGCAGGTGTTGAGATGAGGTGGGTGAGGGAGGGAGCTGAGAGCAGAGAGATATATACCTAGTCATTTATGAATTGTGGGACCCCGATGTTTCATTACCACACTAGGCCCAGCTCCAGCTTGAGAGCCCTGTGCTGATGCTGCCTTGCTTTGCACCCACACTGCTGCTACTTTCATCTTTGTCCTTGTCCTCCTTGTTTGATGCCTGCTTCTTTTCCTCCCATCCGGTGCCCTCCCATGCAAGGAGAATAACGAGACACCAAAGAGAGAGAGAGAGAAACTTCTATGCATCCCTCACTCTTTCTGTAAAGTTATATTTCCTAAGTTTACTCTTGAGACTACTCCATTTGAACCTTATACCATAACTACTTGTTCTAGAACTTCCTTTTTACTGAAAAATTTGTTTTTTATACATTAATTATACCTTTCAGGGATTTGAATGTTTTTATATCATCTTCCTCTTGGCTATACATCTTTACAGCTCATTTCATGGGGTTTATTGTACCACCTCTGCACCTTTTTGGTAGCCCTTCTCTGACTGTCTCTAATCTGTCTATATCCTATCGAAGATATAGCTTCTAGAATTGAGCAACACACTGCAGAGGAAGACTCACCAATAAAATGTACAGAAGTATTATCAATTTTAATTTTTGCGAGTTGAACCTCCCCCATTGACCCTAGTAGTCCTCTGGATCTGTTCACTGCCTTATCACACTGGTTTGCATCTTAAGGTTATCAGACACGATTACCACAAAATCTCTTTTTTTATGCACATCAGTATCTCATTTCCCATGATTTACTATTTCCTTGGATTTCTGAACCAGAAATACATCTTTTTTATACTGAATTTTAGCTGCTGAGCATGTGACCATGCCTCACATTTTCTGTTCTATATGGAGTATCCCACCTTACCACAGATCGTAGCATTATCTGCAAAAAGACAAATCTTTCCTGCAAACCCCTCTGTAATATCACTTGGGAATCTGGATTGACTCTCACTTAACTTTTTGACGTCATGTTAAAACCGTTATCAAATCTATTTTTTTCAGATTGAGGGTTTTAATTGGTCTTAAACATGTGCTGGATAAGGTTGATTTTCAGACAGTTGTTCAAGTTTCTATACTACCCATGGTTGATTAGAACATAAGAACATGCCATACTGGGTCAGACCCAAGGGTCCATCAAGCCCAGCATCCTGTTTCCAATTGTGGCCAATCCAGGCCATAAGAACCTAGCAAGTACCCAAAAGCTAAGTCTATCCCATGCTACTGTTACTAGTAAAGGTAGTGGCTATTTTCTAAGTCAACTTAATAGCAGGTAATGGACTTCTCCTCCTAGAACTTACCCAATCCTTTTTTAAACCCAGCTACATTAACTGCACTAACCACATCCCCTGGCAACAAATTCCAGAGTTTAATTTCTCCGATTAGTTTAAATGTGCCACATGCTAACTTCATGGAGTGCCCCCTAGTCCTTCTATTATCCAAAAGAGTAAATAACCAATTCACATTTACCCGTTCTAGACCGCCTTGCCACTCCAGATGTCTTCGTCTGCCTTGCCACTCCAGATGTCTTCGTCTGCCTTGTCCTCTGTCCGGCCTGCTGCTTCACACCACTCCCTAGCAGCAATCCGAAAGGGCTTGGAAAGGTCGGAGGACCATTCAGAGACCACCATTGCATTGGTGGTCTCAAGGAAGCGTGCAGGTCCGGTCGAGGCTCAGGGTAAGGACGGTTCACCGCAAGGTCACAAACATCTCTTGTCCCGCGCTGGGGAGCGCCTCCTGGCACTCCCTTCATCCACAGCGCAACGCAAGGCAAGTCTTGCCTCACAAATCTGCTTCATTTTTTGAAGGGGTTAATAATCATGTGGATAAAGGTGAGCCAATAGATATAGTGTATTTGGATTTTCAGAAGGCGTTTGATAAAGTCCCTCATGAGAGGTTAATCAGAGTAGTTAAATCACAAGCTGATTGTGATAAATTGCAGGATAAATTTGTGAGACTGAAAGATTGGGCAACCAAATGGCAGATGAAATTTAATGTGGACAAGTGCAAGATGATGCATATAGGGAAAAATAACCCTTGCAGTAGTTAAACAATGTTAGGTTTCACATTAGGAGCTATCACCGGAAAAAGATCTAAACATCATAGTGGACAATACATTGAAATCGTCATCACAGTGTGCTGTGGCAGTCAAAAAAGCAAACAGAATGTTAGGAATAATGTTAGGAATTATTAGAAGAGGAACAGTGTGCAAATCCAAGGCTCTCGTGCTAAACTTTCAAAAGGGAAACTTTGATAAAATGAGAAAAATTGTTAGGAAAAAACTGAAAGGAGCAGCTACAAAAGTAAAAAAATGTCCAAGAGGCGTGGTCATTGTTAAAAAATACCATTCTAGAAGCACAGTCTAGATGTATTCCACACATTAAGAAAGGTGAAAAGAAGGCAAAACGATTACCGGCATGGTTAAAAGGGGAGGTGAAAGAAGCTATTTTAGCCAAAAGATCTTCATTCAAAAATTGGAAGAAGGAACCAACAGAAGAAAATAGGATAAAGCATAAACGTTGGCAAGTTAAATGTAAGACATTGATAAGACAGGCTAAGAGAGAATTTGAAAAGAAGTTGGCTGTAGAGGCAAAAACTCACAGTAAAAACTTTTTAAAATATATCCGAAGCAGAAAGCCTGTGAGGGAGTCAGTTGGACCTTTAGATGATCGAGGGGTTAAAGGGGCACTTAGAGAAGATAAGGCCATCACGGAAAGATTAAATGATTTCTTTGCTTCAGTGTTTACTGAAGAGGATGTTGGGGAGGTACCCGTAATGGAGAAGGTTTTCATGGGTAATGATTCAGATGGACTGAATCAAATCACGGTGAACCTAGAAGATGTGGTAGGCCTGATTGACAAACTGAAGAGTAGTAAATCACCTGGACTGGATGGTATACACCCCAGAGTTCTGAAGGAAATAAAAAATGAAATTTCAGACCTATTAGTAAAAATTTGTAACCTATCATTAAAATCATCCATTGTACCTGAAGACTGGAGGATAGCAAATGTAACCCCAATATTCAAAAAGGGCTCCAGGGGCGATCCGGGAAACTACAGACCGGTTAGCCTGACTTCAGTGCCAGGAAAAATAGTGGAAAGTGTTCTAAGCATCAAAACCACAGAATATATAGAAAGACATGGTTTAATGGAACAAAGTCAGCATGGCTTTACCCAAGGCAAGTCTTGTCTCACAAATCTGCTTCACTTTTTTGAAGGAGTTAATAAACATGTTGATAAAGGTGAACCGGTAGATGTAGTATACTTGGATTTTCAGAAGGCGTTTGACAAAGTTCCTCATGAGAGGCTTCTAGGAAAAGTAAAAAGTCATGGGATAGGTGGCGATGTCCTTTCGTGGATTGCAAACTGGCTAAAAGACAGGAAACAGAGAGTAGGATTAAATGGACAATTTTCTCAGTGGAAGGGAGTGGACAGTGGAGTGATAAAACCAAATTGGGAACTCAGACCATATCTACCTGGCTAGCAGATTGTATTTCATTTTGCTATCATCAAGCAGGACTTCCTCTGCAGGAACATGTTAAAGCATACTCAGTAAGAGCAGTGGCAATGTCAATGGCACACCTCCATTCCATACTTCTTGCTGACATCTGTAGAGCTGCCACATGGAGCTGCCTCCATACATTTGTAGCTCATTGTCTTGATAAGGCTGGCAGACAGGATTCCATCTTCGGCCAATCGGTCCTGTGTAACCTGTTTCCCATATAATAACCCAACTTCCTTCCTGCGACCCAGGGAGATGATCAGGCTGCCCTGCTAACCAAAACTACCACAGTTGTTGTGCCTGTTGCAGATCATTAGGTGTTTTGGCTACATGACATTTGGGCATCCTGTAGCTTGCTAATCACCTACATGTGAGGACTACCATCCTGCTTGTCCTGTGAGAAAGCAGAGTTGCTTACCTGTAACAGGTGTTCTCACAGGAAAGCAGGATGGTAGTCCTCAGGAAACCTACCCGCCATCCTGCGGAGTTGGGTTCGTTTACATTTTATTTTATTTTTTGCTCGTACTTTTTACCACAAAAAGACTGAAGGGGGATCCGTGCTGGATGCAGGATTGGTGGCATGCTGGGCATGCTCAGTGGTGCCACTCAAAGTTATAGAAACTTTGACACAAGTTTTCCGTGATTGGGCTCCATCCTGATGATGTCACCCACATGTGAGGACTAACATCCTGCTGTCCTGTGAAGAATGCCTGTTACAGGTAAGCAATTCTGCTTTACTTAGAGGCACTTGGGCTACTTTTGCTTTTATTGGAACCTCTATGTTGGGATGTCCTAACTTCCCTGTTTCATTAGTATCCTTCGAAGAGACCTCCCTCCAAACCATGTACTACCGAGCAACTGTCAGCTTTCCCCCATGTTCTAGTTTAAAAGCTGTTCTATCTCCTTTTTAAATGTTAGCACTGGCAGCCTGGTTTTACCCTGATTAAGGTAGAGCCCATCCTTTCAGAAAAGACCCCCTCTTCCTCAAAATGTTACCCAGTTTTAACAAAACTAAATCCCTCTTCCCTGCATCATTGTCTCATCCATTCATTGAGATTCCAGAGCACTGCCTGCCTCTAGGGACCTGCGCATAGAACAAGGAGCATTTCATGGAATGTACCTTGGAATTCTGGATTTCAACTTTCTACCTAAGACGGTAACTTTAAAATTGGCGCGCAGGTGCACTTTATCAGTCTACACCCAGGTATGTGGCTATTTAATAACTTGCACATATATTTGCGCGCATGTTATAAAATAGCCTGGCAGTGCACATGTGTGTGCGCCAAATTTTAAGTGGGCACGTGCAGATGTTGCTTCTACCGTGTAAATCGGGGTATTTTAAAAGGGGCATTTGCCAATGCCATTTCTAGTTTTACCAGTTCGTCCAGTTGAGAGAGGTCTTCCAAACCCTCTAGTTTAATCCCTCTTAAAACCCTGCCGATCTGCCTATTTATTTTATAACTTACACAGCATCCATAGCAGAAGTACATAAGAACATAAGAAATTGCCATGCTGGGTCAGACCAAGGGTCCATCAAGCCCAGCATCCTGTTTCCAACAGAGGCCAAAACCAGGCCATAAGAACCTGGCAATTACCCAAGTAAAGTTACATGGCAGGAGGCCTCAGCGCGTGCCAGCTCACATAAGTATTTACGTGCACGTCTCAGCGTCACGCCCTGAAATGCCCATGCCTCGCCCCTTTTTGAAAGCTGCTGAGATATGTGCGCTGTGGCATTTACATGCCTATCCAGGCAGCTTTTAAAATCTACTCAGCATGCGCAAGCCCAACATATTCACACATCCCCTAATTAATGCATGCATCAGGCTTTTAAAATTCATCTTTAAGAAGTTAAATTTGCCTTCTAGATCCTCCCTCCCACACCTTCCTATGTTGGTGCTCCTGTGTACAGCTGGCTACCCCCCCCCCCCCCCAGCACTATCTAAAACGTTGTGTAGGTGATATGTTAGGTCCTCTACTTTCAACCAGGCAGGCAAGTTACCAGGCAATCCTCACATCCACCAGCCACCCAGCTATTTATATTCCTAATGAATTAATTGCCAGTTGTAATTGCTTTCCTAATCCTTCCCTCCTGGGCACAAGCCAGGAAAATTTCTAGACTGTTCAGTTACATTTCCAGCATGATGTGACATGGTCACATGACCCAATGTCTCCACCAAATTGCTGTCTAAGGACAATGGTAATTAGTTCAATTCTCTTTTTCAGCATTTAAGTTTTGCTTCCAGAAAAATCAACAAAATGCTATAAAAACATTTTGTTTTTTCTTACTTTGTCAGCCTCTCTTTATACCCAAATTCACCTGTCTTCTCTCACTTTTCTTCTCTGTAAAGCCTCTCTTCTGGCTTTACCCCACTATTAGTCTCTATCCTTCTCCCCCTCCAAAATTCTTATACCAGCCTCTTTTTCCCTTTGCTCCTGCATTCTCTCTTCCTTGTCCAACTCAGACATTTTTTCCTTCTCTTCCTCTGTGGAATCTGAGGCTGTGATCTCTGCTTGTGCAGTGCTTAGTCCATGTGGACTTGATGAGCAACAGTTAGGTGTACGATTGAACCTAGTATGGCTAAATGTTATGCATTTGTCGCCCTTAAGTGTGTGTGTGTGTGTGTACTGCATGCTGTTAGGCAGATGTACTAAGCTGAAATTCAGTGTTCAATTTCTTAACGCACATGCTTAAAAAAATTTTAACTCTCAGTGCAATAAGCCAGTGGAATGATAATGCATCACAGGTTTAAATAAAAAGCATGCTAACTCGAAAATGTGCTTAAAGAATTGCTTAACATGCATAAAAACATGATTTGTGTATAAAGAGCACAAAAAAATATTTGCGCATAAATCCCGAGTTGCTCGAGCTAAGAGCCCAACCTCTGACCAGGAATTAACTTTGAGCATTAACAAAACGTGGGGTAGGCCTGCACATTTCTATAGCTAGTGCCTTTATGAGCATCCAGTGAATGCAAGATAGCATGCAGTGCACATGCATATACAAACACAGTGCATGATATAATGAGGGTTAAGCCTGTGCACCTCTATAGCTAGTGCCTTCATTAGCATCAGCCTTCCATGCGAGAGCACTAACCAACATGCCCAGCTTTGCACACACTTTCTGTGGCTGATCTAATAAAACCATGCGGTAAAACGGGCACTCAGTATGAGCGCCCGTTTTCCTAATGTGCACACAGCCACCTCTCCTGTGCGTCTGATGCAATAATCTAATGAGCTGCTGTGCTAAAAAGGATGGGCTAGGCAGGGGAAATTGTGTGTCCCTAGCGCTCCATCAGGCACCCAGGAGACATGACTTTGCGCAAGTTAGGAAAACAAACGCTCAATGCGAGTGTCCATTTTATCCCGCCGTGTCCAGTGAAGATCCAACTTATTGAACATTGCAACTGCTTGAATACAAGTAAATTACAAATTTGTATGGTTGAATGTTATCTAACAAAAAGAACAATTGCACCCTCAATATATAAAAATACATCCAAAAAATATTTTTTCAGGAGGAAAAACTTCAGATGCCAGATTTGCAACAATTCACAATTGTTCTTCTTTTTAATAGCTATTTCCTGCCCCGTTTGCCTCTTTTATTTTTTAGCATTATCTAACAGCAGGGCATTTGTTTTTGGACCTTCAGTGCTGTATTTTGGAACGAGTAATGAGATCAGAAAACATTTTTTAAATAAACATGAACAGTTTCAGATTTTTACTCTTCAGTCTATGCATAATTCTTAATCACCCTTAATCATCGCAATGATACTAAGTAGGAGGAACGACAAAAAACAGTATTTTTTGCTTTTATTTGAGCCCTTGACGTGCAGTAAGACAACGCCAGCTCCGGGGCAGGTGTTAAATTTGCTGTGTTTAAAAAGTGCACATTGGGCGCACAGTGATTTTTTTTGCATCTAATAGCCTCATCTACGTGGCATGTACATGCGATGAGCACTATTTGTTACCTACACGTTTGGATGTGCGTTTTGAATGCCCTAATCCCCTTATTGCATCGGGTGTTAGTCTAGCACACCCAAAATGTGTATCCCATTGCTCATTAAGCTGTACACTAGGCTGAGCACACTTTATTGCATCAGCCTTTTGTTGCAAAACTTGCTGCATCTGGAATAAAATATACACACAAAACTGTGCAGACAATTGTAGGTAGAACTGATCTGCTGAATGTACCTTATTACATCAGGCCCTGCGTTTGTATGTACATGTGCACTACATGCTATTTTGCATTACCCTCACTGGTGTACATAAGTTGTTTTGTTATTCGTGTTGCATGACAAAGCAAGATAATAATTCTTCTCTGCTCCTCAGGAAATGAATTCATTATTGGAAAACATTGCCAAGGCCACCATTGATGTATTTCAGCAGTCAGCAGAGACCTGCTGTGCTAGTGTTTCAGGGAACGGTGTCAACAGTGGTTCAGCAAGCATCATACCTCCTAGCAGCAAAGCAAAGCCCATCCTGAGGTAAATACAAGCAGAATTCAGGCTTGTTATTTGAAATCATCTGAAATGTGCTACAGGCATAAGCAGAATGGCAGTCCTGCAACTCGCTGTTTAAAGGTCTTCAGTGAGCTCTAAGAACACTTCAAATTGCGCAAAATGCTGCTCCCTTATATATTGATGGGCTCTAATACAAGAAATTAAATCACACCAGTCATCTTCTCACTTCACTGGCTTCCTATTCAATGGCATATTTTATATACAAAGTGGCAGTAATTCATAAATTGTTTGCTTATTTATTTAGAAATGTATGGACTGCACCATCCCATGTTCTGGGCAGCATACAAGAATTATACATTCATAAAATATGATAAAACAATGAAAAAAACATATTACTAAAACAAATATTAAATATAAAAGTATAAATAACTAAAAAAATATATAAAAATACAATAATCAGAAACAGACATTGTTGAGTATTACAGTTGTCTACAGTTAGCTTGTTACTGAAATACTGGCAGGCTGGTATCAGCACAGATATATATAATACCACCTGCCTTTGGATTAGTTCAGTTTTATGGATTCATACATCAGTTTGAACTTTGAGATCTACCAGTCAGGCCTTATTTGAAGTCCCCTCCCCATGTCTTGCGCACCTTACAGAAACACGAAGGAGGGTGTTTTCAATAGCTGTACCATTATTATGGATCTCGCTGCTTTCATCCTTGCGCAGTGCTTCTGACACTCGGGTTTGTTATTATATAATGAGATTGAGGCTTTAGAAAATCTTGCTAGAGTTAAAAACCTGGGCTTAATTAATTTTCCATATACTAGATTATTACCAGCATCTGAAATGTTTAAAAAACACTTGCAAGAAGTTCTGTCTTTTTCAGAAGCTGATGTACCTTACGTTTCCGAAATATTTTGTCTGAGGAAAGGATCAGACCAGATAAATCAGCCTCCTACTTTAGAAAGCCCTGGCCTATCAACATCTCTTGAGGAATCGGTAGACTTAATAAGTAACAGAGCTACTTTAATAGTTTCCTTTTGTGCAGAGTAAGATAAAGAATTGGTGTTTTACAAATACTTGAAAAATAAGGATATCTCCTTTTGTGGGCAAAAGATACAAATATTTCCTGATGTCTCTCGTCCTACACAAGTACATAGGAGACTCTTTCTTTAAAAAATAAGGTTCTTGCCCTGGGAGCATCCTTCTTTCCTTAAGTTTCCTTGTGGATGTTTTATAACTTTGAATTCAAATAAGTTTGTATTTACTGATCCTTTACACTTGGAAACTTTCATTCTTAATAAGAATGCAGAGAGAGGTTCAGAAGACCAGTGTTTGTAAATTGTGGTAAGGATGTAGTTGTGGGGGAAAGTCTAAGAAACTTAGATTACCCAAGTATTTTCTCCTTTTTCCTTCAATAACGTTGTTGTAGTTTCTTACAACTCCCCAATTTACAGGGCATACGATTGCTGTATTTTTTAAATTTTTGTTAGCAAGATTATTGCTTGTAATTATTGCTCTACAACAATTGTATATTCCTTATCTTATTGTAATTAAATAAAAATGTAATAAAGCACTAAAATCTGTGCTGTTTCAGAAGGCATATGAAGATCGAGTTTCCCCCATTTCTTAATGTAGATTTATTGTAAGCTGCAGTAGGAATACTTATTTGTGGGCTTTGTTACAGTCCACCCAACATTTATTTAGTTTTAATATGTTTGCTTTGTATTGTGTATTTATACATGCTTATCTTTTTCTGTATATTACTATGTACCTCACCCTGAACTTAGGGAGGGGGTGCAGATTATAAATATTTTAAATAAGTGGAAGTCATGTTTAGAGCTCGGCCAAGGACATTTTATGCCATTTTATAAAATTTTGATTGTACCTCCCTGAGCATGCATGGCATGACTGATCAAGGTTTCTCATGCTCCTGCTTCAAGCGTTTTTTTCTTTTCAGTGCACATCAACAGGATTCATTTGTCACAGGTCCCCTTTCTAGGGTCTAAGTAGGTTTGTTTTTTTTGCCATCTTCTAAGTTTCCTTTCACGCTCAACTGGTGCACCAGTATGTTGCGGTCATTAAGTCATTCAATTTTGATTCGCTTTTTTTTGACTGGCCATGGATAAGCAAGCCAGTAGCTGCCATTGATACCCCATGTGTGAAGAGGTTTATCATGGAACCCCATGATAGATGAATCCAGTACCTGTAGGCATCTCATGATGTCTAGAGGTGTCACCAGTGCGCGACCATCACCCCATTGGTTCTGTCTGGAACTGATGCAAAAGTACTTCTGGCACTGAGAGACAACCCATTGGAATTGGCATCGGAGCCCATTGGTGGATCTGGGAGTTGTACCAGATGTTGGCAATGCATCGCCATTAAGGGGGCATCGTATTCCTCAACATCAAGCATCAGGAAGGACCTGAGATGCAGGCTATTGCCTACCTCCTCATACTCAAACAAGGTGATAGGTTCCACCTCTTCAGTTCTGGCATTGAACAAATGCAAAGAAGCATCAGTCTCTATCAGTGTACAATGCTAGAGCGGTGACATCCTGGCTGTGGCCATGAATCCCCTGAAACACTCTGTGAAGAAAACACATCCGCATCAGTTTCCAAGGGTCCAGGTGTTAGCCATGGCTTCATAGTAAGACATGGCCACTCCTCTTGCCTCCCATTTGGTGCTGGCATCAGCAGCTGGACAAAAAGATCCAGCAGTCCTTGAGCATGGCGATGCAATGTCTTGGTGCTCTGGCATCAGGGTTGATGCAGGCTAAGGTCCAGCCTCTGCTTGAATTCTTGCAGCTGCCCAATAGCCTTGCATCAAAGCTGATGCTGGCTCCTGGAGGGGAATTGGCGTCAATGTGGCTGCCTTGATGGCAATCTCTAATCCATCAGGGATGAAGCTTCCCTGAAATACGGGAGATCGAGTTCTAATCCCCAACAGACAAATGCTACCTTCTCTGAGGCCTTGTCTGTGAGACAGGTGCCATCTGGGTCTTAACCACCAGCATTCTAGTTGGACTTTGACTCACTGTATTCCTGGGGGTACAGTTACAGATCTGGAGATATCTCTGAAAAAGAGGAATGGACAGGTCTCCCCTCTGACCCCTGTCCACCACAGAGAAGGAAGTCCCCTCCAGAGAACTCTTCTTTGCTGGATTCATTCAGAGAATGGCAAATACCATTCCTTTTCCTTTGTTCAAGGAGAATAAGACCAGGAATAAGATGGTGTACATTCTCCAGTTCTTGGAGCCTCCTAAGGAATTTATGGCAGTCCCAGTTCATGAGAGCCTTTGGAAGGTACTGATGAGGATGTGGGAATTCTGCTCTATGTAGCTCCCATAAATAAGGCAGACCCGATTTATCTAATCTGAAAGGCTTCTGGATTCAAAAAGTAGTATCTATCTCATCAATTTGCGCTGGTCAAATCTGCTCTCAAGAGGGTCAAGATCCATTCCTTGGTGCTGTCATGGAAGATTCCAGAACCTTGAATACTCTTGGGAAGAAGGTATTTTCAGGGAGCTATGCTCAACACCCACATAGGCCCTCTACCAGCTCTTTATGGGCCACTAAATGCAAGATATGCTGAAGCAGATGCAAGAGATAATGGAGCGGTTTCCTTGAAAGCAGTGCAACAATCTTCAGTCACTGTTGGGAAAGGAAATGAAGTGTGGAAAAACGCATTCTCATTTACCTTTGATGTCTTCAAGACTATATTGAGAGTCTCTGCCATGGAGATTGGAGCCCATAGACTCTCCTGGCCGCGGGCCTCAGACCTTCAATCTGAGGTTCAGAAAAGACTTGCTGATGTACTGTGTACTGGAGAGACTCTCAAAGATAGGATTAAGCATGCGGTGGCACAGATCCGTGAACACTGTGCCATAGTTCAGCAACTCTCCATAGCCACTCCAGACCTGCCCTTCTCCGCCAGGAAGTTCTCGAGCATGGGGCCGAGGAGACACTTCTAGCCGAGAAAGCATTATCCTCTGCCCCACCTCAGTCCATGCACAACAGGCCCCCTCCTATCTTCCCAAGGTTGTAGGGAGCTCCTAAATCACATCCGGCAGCCCTGTCAAAGCCTGGGATGGAGTTTTGACTGGATCACGTAGAGCATAGCCTGCATTCACATACTCATGTCTGTTGAAGGCAGGCTGAGGTTTTACATAAACCACTGGACCAGTATAACTTTAGGCTTGTGTGTCTTCAGCATCATAAGAAAACAGATTACTTCTATCTGGTGTCCCTCCAAATTGATTTGTGGACTTCACTTGTGGGCATTCTCTGCATCAGGAATTACTTCAGAAGGAACTCCTTTCCCTCTTAGAGATCTATGCGGTTGAACCCTTAAAACATAAGAAATTGCCATGCTGGACCAGACCAAGGGTCCATCAAGCCCAGCATCCTGTTTCCAACCGAGGCCAAAAGAACCTGGCAAGTATCTAAACACTAAGAAGATCCATGCTACTGATGCCAGTAATAGCAGAGGCCATTCCCTAAATCAACTTTATTACAGCAGTTATTGGACTTCTCCTCCAAGAACTTATCCAAACCTTTTTTGAAGCCAGCTACACTAACTGCACTAATCACATCCTCTGGCAACAAATTCCAGAGCTTAATTGTGCATTGAGTGGCCAATACAGGATCCCATGGAGTAGAAAGATTCCATGCTGCTTATCCCAGAAATAAGAAGTGGATTTCTGCAACTCCACCTTAATAATAACTTGTCCAGGGCTTTTTTAAACGCATCATCTACACTAATAGCTTTCACCATATCTTCTGGCAACGAATTTCAGAGCTTAATTATGCGCTGAGTAAAAAAAAATATTTCTCTTATTTTAAATGTATCACCTAGTAATTTCATTGTGTCCCCCCTAGATTTTGTACTCTTTAAAAGAGTAAAAAAACGATCAACATGTACCCATTCCACTCATTATTTTATAGACTTCTATTATATCTCCCCTCAGCCATCTCTTCTCTAGAATGAAGAGTCCTAACCTCTTTAGTTTTTCCTCATAGGGGAATCATTCCATCCCTTTTATCATTATGGTCGCCCTTCTTGGTACTTTTTCTAATTCTGCTATATCTTTTTTGAGATGTGGTGACCAGATTACACAATATTCAAGATGAGGTTACACCATGGAGCGATACAGAGGCATTATGATATTCTCTGTCTTATTCTCCATTCCATTCCTAATAATTCTTAGCATTCTATTTGCTTTCTTGGCTGTTCCCATACACTGAGCAGAAGATTTCAATGTATCATCAAAAATGATGACTAGATCCTTTTCCTGGATGGTGACTCCTAACGTGGAACTTTGCATTGTGTAGCTATAATTTGGGTTACTGTTCCCTAAGTGCATCACTTTGCACTTGTCCACATTAAATTTCATTTGCATGCCCATTCTCCCAGTTTTTGGAGTGTGTAGTTCAATGTGTTTGCTTAGCCAGTAGTTTTGCTGTCCTGTGATTATTTTGTGGAGGATTGTTAAAACTTTGTAGTCAATTCTGTATTTTATTGGGAGCCAGTGTAAAGAGATGAGAGTTGGAGTAATATGTTCGTGTTTCTTTGTTCCTGTTAGAATTCTGGCGGCTGCGTTCTGTAGTATTTGGAGAGGACGGATGGTAGCAAGTGGTAAGCCAAGGAGTAGGGTATTGCAGTAGTCTATGCTGGAAAAAATGAGTAGTTGCAGGACTGTTGTGAAATCATTCTGTGTAAGAAAAGGCTTAAGACGTCTGAGTGTAAGTAATTTGCGATATCCTCCTCTAATTTTATTTATGTGGGTTTTGTATGATAATTCTTTGTCTATGGTGATTCCTAGGTTTCTAGCAAGGTTAACATGAGAGATTAGTGTTTTTGGGTTTTCTGTTTTGAGTGTTTGCATGGGTGAGTCATTGACTTTTTTGTCTAGGATGATTAATTTGGTTTTCTTGATGTTTATTATGAGTGTTAGGGTGGATAGACGTTTGTTTCTGCAAGATAGATGGTTATTATCTCGTAGGTTTCTTCAAGCATATTCTGTATTGGAACCAATATTTGAATGTTGTCAGCGTATAGGAAAAAGTCAGACCTAGGCGATCGAGTGTGTGACAAATTGGTAGGAGATAGATGTTGAAGAGTGTAGCTGACAGGGCAGATCCTTGTGGGACTCCTGTATTTAGGTTTACTTTATTAGATAGGTTGTTGTTGAATATTACTTGGAAACTTCTTTGAGATAAATAGGAGGTGAAACATTTTAGTATAGTACTCGTTGCCCCTATTTCGGATAGTCTGAGTAAGTCTGATGAAGTCGCTGGGAGAGGCGAAGGGCAATAGGCTGCCAGAGGATCGAAAGTCTGGCCAGAAACCTTTCTCCTCTCGGCCTCACTTTTGGGAGTCGAGGCGTTTTCATCAGCCGAGGTCCTCAGGGGTCTCAGCCCCATGACAGTCCTCGCACAGGCAACAGTCCTTTCGGGGGTCTGGAAGGTCATCTAAAGGCGGATCCACCCAGGGAGCGGGTGACAATAAGTCCTCACAGTGAGATCCGGCAGATCCACTCCTCATCTCTGGTAATTGGGGGCAGGCTGGCCCGGTTCTATGGGGAGTGGACCAAGATAACCTCCGACCGGTGGGTCTTGAGCGTGGTGAGAGACTGCTACGCCTTAGAATTTTCTCGCCCTCTGTGGTCGGTGTTTCTGGAGTCGCTTTGTCTTTCCCAAAGCAAGCGGACGGCAGTCCAGGAAACGCTTCAGCATCTGTTAAGCCTGGAGGCGGTTGTACCAGTACCAATGTCCAAACAGAGGCAAGGCAGATATTCCATTTACTTCGTGGTGTCCAAGAAGGAAGGCACGTTCCGTCCTATCTTAGACCTGAAGAAGGTCAACCAGAGTTTGAAGGTACCACGTTTTCGGATGGAGATGTTGCGCACTGTAATTGCAGCAGTTCGGGGAGGAGAGTTTTTGGCGTCTCTGGATCTCACCGAGGCTTATCTGCATATCCCCATCTGTCAGGAGTACCAAAATATTTCTCAGATTGATGGTTCTGGGACAGCACTATCAGTATCAAGCACTTCCTTTCGGACTGGCCACCGGCCCGCGGATCTTTACGAAGGTGTGATGGTAGTAGTTGCGGCTCTGCAACAGGAGGGATTTCTGGTACACCCCGTACTTGGACGACCTGGCTGATCTGGGCGAAGTCACTAAAGGAGTGTGTGCAGTCCATGGACAGAGTTCGGTCACGCCTGGAATCTCTGGGCGGGGTTATAAATGTGCAGAAGAGTCATCTGGTCCCCTCCTGTTCCCTCGAATATTTGGGAGCCTGTTTCGACACCCAGTGGAGCAGAGTGTTTCTCACAGATGACAGGGTGAACAAGATTCAGGGACAGATAGCACGTCTGCTGCGTCTACAGGTGCTGAAGGTCTGGGATTATTTACAGGTCCTGGGCTCGATGGCATCCTCGTTGGAACTGATGCCCTGGACGTTTGCCCACTTGAGACCACTGCAGAGCGCTTTGTCCCGTTGGAATCCTTTGTCGCAACAATATTTTCTGCCCCTATCTCTGACGGAGCTGGCCAGGTCCAGTCTGGCCTGGTGGATGATGCGGAGCAATCTGGAGAAGGGAATGCCTCTCGAGGATCCCAGATTTGGGTGGGGTTGTCGTTATGGATGCCAGTCTTCAGGGCTGGGGAGCAGTTTGTCTTGGCAAGCCTGCTCAGGGCCTTTGGTTGATGTTGGAGCAGGCGTGGTCCATCAATAGCCTGGAGACGAGAGCGGTATGCAGAGCTCTGGAACAATTTCTACCCTTGGTCCATGATCAGATGGTGCGCGTTTTCTCGGACAACTCGACCACGGTAGCTTACATCGACCACCAGGGCGGAACCAAGAGTCCTGCGGTAGCACAGGAGGCTCAGCTGCTGTTCGAGTGGGCAGAGCTTCATCTTGAGGGAATCGCCACGTCGCAGGAATCGACAATGTCCAAGCGGATTACCTCAGCCGATAACAGTTGGATCTGGGAGAGTGGGAACTCTCTCGGAGTGCCTGGGAGCTCCTCTGCGAGCGGTGGGAGACCCCGCAGTTCGATCTCATGGCAATGAGTCTCAATGCCAAGACGCAAAGGCTCTTCAGCCGCCAGAGAGAGTCTGGTGTGATGGGGCTTGATGCCCTGGTATGTCTGTGGCCAACCGGGGTCCTCCTGTATGTCTTCCCTCTGTGGCCACTGATAGCGAAGGTACTCAGGCGAGTAGAGGGTCACGCGGGGTCAGTGATAATGGTGGCTCCAGAGTGGCCTCACCGCCCGTGGTTCGTGGATCTGGTGCGTCTGGCAGTGGATGGTCTGCTACGCCTGACCCACCTACTGGATCTCCTTCGTCAGGGTCCTATATTTTCCGATCTGGAGGATCGCTTCTGTCTTGCAGCCTAGCTTTTGAGAAGAGGCGATTGCATGTGAGAGGGTATTCGGAGCCACGCTTCTCCAAGCGCTACACCCTTCTACCTCGTGAGCCTATTCCAGGGTATGGAAGGTGTTTGAGGCCTGGTGTGAACAACAGGGATTGGACCCTCTTCAGGTTTCGGTATCCCATATTTTGTCCTTTTTGCAGGAGGGTTTATCCAAAGGATTAGCCCATAGTTCCCTTCGAGTCCAGGTTTCCACTTTGAGCCGTCTCAGAGGGGGAGAATACAGGGGAAGGCCTTGGCTTCCCAGACGGATTTGGTACATTTTCTACGGGGAGTCAAGCATCTCCGTCCACCTCTGCGTAGCATTTATCCAGCATTGAACCTCAATCTCGCGTTGCGGGCCCTTTGCGAGGAGCCTTTTGAGCCTCTGAGCCGGACATCTTTGAAGATCCTTACTCTGAAGATGGTCTTTTTGGTAGCTATCTGTTTGGCTAGAAGGATTTCGGAATTGCAAGCACTTTCGTGCCGTGATCTGTTCCTCCGGATATCATCGGATAAGGTGTCCTTGCAAACGGTGCCTTTGTTTCTTCCTAAGGTGGTGTCTGTTTTTCATGTGAACCAATCAGTGGAGTTGCCCGGGTTTACGGATTTGGATAGGGATCCCTCGATGGGTCGGGAGCTTCATCTTTTGGATGTAAGACGAGTGGTATTGCGTTACTTGAAAGTCACTAACGCTTTCCGTCATTCGGATCATTTGTTTGTCCTGTTCGGGGGAGCGAAGAAGGGCGAAAAGGCGTCTAAGGCATCTTTGTCTCGTTGGTTGAAAGAGGCGATCTCTGCAGCTTATGTATCCAAAGAAAAGAGGTTCCAGTGGGGCTTAGAGTTCATTCGACTAGAGCTCATTTGACTTGAGCTCAGGCGACGTCTTGGGCTGAGTGACAGCTGGTGTCTCCACAGGAGATCTGTAGAGCTGCGGTATGGTCCTCATTGCACACTTTTACCAAGCATTATTGTTTGGATGTGCGGGCCCCGGAGACGCCCCCTTTTGGGGAGAGTGTTCTTCGAGCAGGTCTTTCGGGTTCCCGCCCAGTATAAGAGGGCTTTGGTACATCTCACTTGTCTAGACTGATCTGGGTATGTTCAGGAAAAGAAAATTGGTTCTTACCTGCTAATTTTCGTTCCTGTAATACCACAGATCAGTCCAGAGGCCCGCTCTGAGAATCTCTGCCGAAAGACTGCTTGGTCTACTGCTGTAGTTATTTGAAAAGCAGATTTGTCATATTTTGGCTTTGTTCTTGGTTTAATGTTTTCTGCATTATCTAGTTGGTGAGGAGTATCCATGTTGGGAGCCTCGTTCGCTCTATTTTACTTATCTTGGCTTGGGTATCGATTAATACTGAGGGACTGCAGGTGGCATTCTCGTATATCAGAGCCCAAAGTTTTGTTCTCTACCTCCATCTGCTGGTAGGGATGAATAAACCCCGCTTGTCTGGACTGATCTGTGGTATTACAGGAACGAAAATTAGCAGGTAAGAACCAATTTTCCTATCTTCAGATGTCCCCGGGAGGGCATTCGGATGGCTGTAGGATGAAATGGGTGGAAATTCTGCTCTTCAACAATTTAAAAGCATTTTTTTGGGGTACCCATCCTCTAGGATTTATGCTGCTCTTGTGCAAGGCTATCAGTTCAGGGTGCTGGACTTACAGTATTCCATTGGGTCATCCAGTTATCTCCCTGTCTAGAAGGGGACAGGGATTAGACCGAGGCTTTGAGAAAATTTCCCTAAGAGAACCTATAGTTGAGCTCATAGGGGTATCCTGACCAGTTTAATCACAACTTATATTTGACAAATGTCCCTAAAAGTACTGTACTTCAAGATCCAAAAGTCAACCAAGTTTTATCACTGCTCCCATTACAAAATCTACATCTATTACCAAGACATTTCTCCTAGAATACAAATTCGACAATGGCAATTAAAGTGGTTGGATGTATCAGTGGGATTGGAGCAATGCATATATTGGAGCTATGCATATGGAGCAATGCATATGTTGACAATACAATATGGATCATTAAATGGATATTTAATAATTGTGAAGCAAAGTCATATTTGGATATGGAATTTAGTTACTGTTAAATTTTTGCTTCATTAGACATACTTCGTTAAAAAATCATCATTCTGTTTTAATGGGTGGGTATCCCCTGAAGAAAACGGTTGTGGATCATTGAAACTAGGGTCTTAGTAAGGATGTTTGGGAATGCTGGGGGATTTTTATGTAAATGTAGGCTGATGTTTTGTATAAACATGTAGATATAGTTGATGATTTAATAAATATACTTTTATTAAATTGAGGTACTATTTATTTATATTTGCAATTTTTATTGAAGGTACCATGATAATACCTTTGTTATTACCAGTCAATATTGTGGTAATTGAAATCTCCCATTATTATTGCACTGCCAAATTGGTTAGCTTTCCTGATTTCTCTTAGCATTTCATGATCTGTCTGATCATTTTGGCCAAGTGGATGGTAGTATACTCCTATCACTATACTCTTAACCAACACACATGGGATTTCTACCCATATAGATTCTGCTGAGCATTTAGTCTCTTGTATGATCTTTATCCTATTAGACTCTATACCCTCCTGGTCATAAAGTGCCACACCCCCACCAAGTTAATCCTCCCCATCATTGCGATATAATCTGTACCCTAATATAGCATTGTCCCATTGGTTATCCTCCTTCCACAAGGTCTCTGAGATGCCAATTATGTTTATCTCATCATTCACTGCTATACACTCTCTCCCATCTTACTTCTTAGATTTCTGGCATTGGCATGCAGACATTTCAAAGTGTGTTTTTTGTTTGTATTAACAACCTGCTTTTCAATTGATAGGGCTAATTTGGAGTTCTTAAGCTCAGGTGATTCTTTACTTATAGGCACAAGGACTACTTTTGCTTTATTTGGAACCTCTGTTGGGATGCCCTGACTCTCCTGTTTCATTAGTATCTTTCAAAGATAAATTCCTCTGAGCCATACACTGCTAAGTGACTGTTTGCTTTCCCCCTTGTTCTAGTTTAAAAGCTGCTCTATCTCCTTTTTAAAAGTTAGCGCCAGCAGCCTGGTTACATTCTGGTTAAGGTGAAGCCCGTCCTTCCCAAAAGGTTGTCCAGTTCCCTACAAAAAGGAATCCCTCTTCTCTGCATAAGAACATAAGAAATTGCCATGTTGTGTCAGACCAAGGGTCCATCAAGCCCAGCATCCTGTTTCCAACAGAGGCCAAACCTGGCAAATGCCCAAACACCAAGAAGATCTCATGCTACCGATGCCAGTAATAGCAGAGGCCATTCCCTAAATCAACTTTATTAATAGCAATTAATGGACTTTTCCTCCAAGAACTTATCCAATCCTTTTTTGAACCCAGCTACACTAACTGCACTAACCACATCCTCTGGCAACAAATTCCAGAGCTTAATTGTGCATTGAGTGAAAAAGAATTTTCTCCGATTAGTCTTAAATGTGCTACTTGCTAACTTCATGGTGCCCCCTAGTCCTCCTATTATTCGAAAGTGTTAATAACCTATTCACATCTACTCATTCAAGACCTCTCATAATTTTAAATACCTCTATCATATCCCTCCTCAGCCGTCGCTTCTCCAAGCTGAACATTTTGGTTGCCCTTATCTGTACCTTCTCCATCGCAACTATATCTTTTTTTGAGATGCCGCGATCAGAATTGTAAACAGTATTCAAGGTGCGGTCTCACCATGGAGCGATAGGGGCATTATGACATTTTCTGTTTTGTTAACCATTCCCTTCCTAATAATTCCTAACATTGTTTCCTTTTTTGACTGCTGCAGCACACTGAGCCGATTTCAAAGTATTATCCACTATGATGCCTAGATCTTTCCTGTGTCGTAGCTACTAAAATGGAACCTAACATCGTGTAACTACAGCAAGGGTTATTTTTCCCTATATGCAACACCTTGCACTTATCCACATTAAATTTCATCTGCCATTTGGATGCCCAATCTTCCAGTTTCGCAAGGTCTTCATGCAATTTATCACAATCTGCTTGTTATTTAACTACTCTGAATAATTTTGTATCATCCGCAAATTTGATAACCTCACTCATCGTATTCCTTTCCAGATCATTTATAAATATATTGAAAAGCACTGGTCCAAGTACAGAGCCCTGAGTCACTCCACTGTTTACCCTTTTCCACTGGGAAAATTGACCATTTAATCCTACTCTCAGCATTATTGTCTCATCCACGCATTGGTACTCAGAGCTCTGCCTGCCTCTGAGGACCTGCACATGGAACAGGGAGCATTTCAGAAAATGCCACCTGGGGGTTCTGGATTTCAGCTTTCTACCTAAAATCCTAAATTTGGTTTCCAGAACCTCCCTCTCACATTTTCTTATGTCGTTGGTGCCCACATGTACCATGACAACCGGCTCCTCCCCAGCGCTATCTATAATCCTATCTAGGTAACACGTGAGGCCTGCCACCTTCACACAAGGCAGGCAAGTTACCCGGCTGTCCTCACGTCCACCAGCCACCCAGCTATTTACATTTTAAATAATTAAATCACCAACTATGATGGCTGACCTAACTCTTACTTCATGGGCAGTAGCCCTGGGAGACTTGTCCTCTGAGTGAGAGGACAACTCATCACCTGGAGAAGCAGGCCCTTGCTATAGGATCACTTCCTGCTACACCAGGGTGATGCTTCAACTGGGAGACCTTTCTGATCTAAGGCAGAACCGGGGCTGCTAGACTGGATTTGGGTCTTGGCTACTATGTCCTTGAAGGTCTCATCAGTGTATCTCTTTGTCTAACTCAGCTCTTCCAGCTCTCCCATTCTAGCCTCCAGAGATCAAATTCGTTCTCTGAGGGCCAGGATCTCTTTGCATTGGGTGCACACATACAGTCTCTCACCGGTGGGTAAAATATCATACATGTGACACTCTTGCAAAAGACTGGAAAGTCCCCCTCTTGCTGCTGGGCTGCTGCCTTCATCTTAATTTTGTTGAGTTTCTGGTTAAGTGTAGGTTGCTAAGGGAGATGGAATTAGAGTACTTAAAGTTTATAGGTGCTTTCACTAATTAATCTGCTAATGACCTACAAGGGGATGATTAAACTCTCAATAAGGGCTGGTGCAAAAGTATGATTTAGATGTGATCCTGATTGATTTTTACTGAGAAATTGTCTCTTTCCTAAAAATCAAGGGTTGAGTTAGGGGTGGGTGGGAGGAAAAGACAGGCACTAGAATTAACTCCCTCTGGCTTTCTTATTATCTCAGACACACTCAAACTCTAAAGAATATATCCCACTATTTCACCTCTCTTCAAAACCTTTTTTTAAGTCCTAAGATTTCCCAAAGCTGTACTTACCAATCCTCTTCAATCACCATTAAGTTGATCTTCACTCAAAGAATTGAGGGGTTTGAGATTTTTGCGCTTAAGGGCGTGTGCTTCTAGTCCTCTTCTACTGCAGAGGGTTCAGGGTCTCTGGAAGCTGGGGCTATGGAGTTTGAAGCCTGGATCGCTCGCTGTGACCTCCGGAGTCCTCTTCTGGGGGATGCTGGGAACAGTATGCAGATGAGCCTTTCAGTCCCCTTCTACTGCAATGGGTGCGGGGCCTCTGGAAGCTGGAGCTGTGAAGTTTGAAGCCTGGATCGCTCGCTGTGACCTCCGGAGTCATCTTCCAGAGAGTGCTGGGAACAGTATGCAGATGAGCCTTCCATTCTTCCACTGTCTCCTGCATCATCACCTTCTCTTCCCTTTGCTGTCCATTCTATCCCTGCACCATCACCTTCTTTTTCCTTTTCTCTTGCCTCTAACCCCCTGCTTCATCACCTTCTTTCCTTTTCTCTCCCCTCACCCCTTGGTATTATCACCTTCCCCTCCCTTCTCTCTCCCTCCACCCCACTGGAATCATCACCATCACCTTCCTTTTCCTTCCCTCTCCTCTGGTTAGCATCAGCCCATGCAGCTGAAGATGCCTTGATAAATTGCTCCTAGTGGTGATGGGCCTTGAGATTCTCTTCCCATTTGAATAGGGCTGTTCAGGGGATCAGAGGCTCCTGAATGACAGTGGCCTACCAGTTCTGGGGAGGATGGATATCCAGATGAGTCCAGTTCTCCTCACCACCCCACTCCAGCCCAATTAAAAAGAAAAAAAAACAATTAGTGGAGCAGTGATCTGTGCAGGGAGATTTGCGGCTTTCTGTGCAGCTTGCTAAAGTTTATTTGAAAAAAAACCAAAACAAAACAGATGAGAGCAGAGAAGGAAGCAAGTGTCTGGAGTTACATTTGCCAACCACCCTTGTCTTCAGTTGCTGTGACTGTTTTAAATAATAGGTTAGAGATTACTGGCAACAGGTTTGCAATTTCATGTTTGAATTATTTGAGGATTTTAGGTGGGGATAGTATTTGATTCTCCATTATCACTGAGTTTTGTTTTAGTTGCTCAGAATCGTCACCATCAAAGAATGTTTCCAGTATGTATGTGAGTTCCCAGCAGCCTTGACAGTAAAGATCAAGGCAAAGAATTCATTCAGTTTTTCTGCTTTCCTTGTCCTCCCTGAGCATCCCTTTTACTCATCCTTCATCAGTCATCTAGCAGCCCTCGTAGGCTCTTTATTTTGAATGTGCTTGAAATCGTTATTCATTTTTGCCTCACTGGCAAGCTTCTCAAATTCTCTCTTGCTCTTCTATATTTAACTTGCCAGTGCTAATGCTTATTTTCTTAATTTGGGCCTGCTTTCTATTTTTTGAAAGATGACCTTTTCTCTTTACCTGCCATTTTCAACTCAACATAAAACCATGCTAACAGTTGTTTGGTCTTCTTTCGACCATTTTTAAGGCATGGAATACTCTTTATCCAGGCTTTCAAGATGATATTTTTAAATAACGTCCATACCTCTTGCAAGTTTTTAACCTTTGCAACTGCTCCTTTTTTTTTTCTAATTTTCTCATTCTGTTATACTTTCCCTTTTTAAAGTTATATGCTACTGCAGTAGTTTTACTTAATGTCCTCACTCTAGTGATTATGTCGAACTTGATCATGTTATGATCACTATTGCTAAGTGATTCCCACCAGGTTGTGTGTTCCACTGAGGGTTAGATCTCAAGAAGCTTGCCCCTGTTTTCTTTTCTAAGACCAGCTGTTCCATAAAACAGTCATTTGTGGCATCTAGAAAGTTAATCTCTCTAGTTTCTTTTGATGAGACAATCCACTCAGATTTCAATTACTGAGGTAATTACTAAGATAATTGAAATCTCCAATTTTTGTGTTGCCAAATGTATTTACCTTTCTAGTTTCTACTAACATTTCACTTCCTATTTCTTCACCTTGGCCAGGTGGATGGTGATATATACCCACTTCCATATTCTTACCTGTTGCACATGGAATTTCTTTCCCTGAGGATATCACAGTGCATTTTGTCTTGCATAATTTTTCTCCTGCTTGACACTCTGCCTTCCTTTACACCCCACCACCAATTTGATCTACCTTGTCACGTCAGTATAATGTACACCCTGGTGATGCAATGTCCAATTGGCTATCCTCCTTCCACCACATCTCTGAGATGCCTATTGTGTGAATATCCTTGTATTATACCATACAATCTAACTTTGCACACTTACTGACTTCTGGCATTTTCATACAGACATTTTAAAGTATATTTGCATTTCTGTTTCTATTTGTATTGACAACCCGCTTATTAGCAGATGCTACAAGAAGTATAGAGTCATTCATATCCATGTGCTCTTTATTCACACATCTTAGGTTAATTCAGCCTTAACCACAACCTCTCTACTAGAATATTCTAACTTCCCTGTTTTGCAAATATCCTTGGAAAATCAATCACTCCAAACCATGCATTTCTGAGTGACTATCTGCTTCTCCCATGGTCTAGTTTAAAAGCTGCTCTATCTTTTTGTAAATGATAGTGCCAGCAGCCAATTCCACCCTGAATAAGGTGGAGCCTATCCCATTGGAATAGGCTTTTCCTTCCCCCAAAATGTTCCCCGGTTCATAACAAATCTAAAGACCTCTTCCCAAAACTATCATCTTAACAATGCATTGAGATTCTGGAACTCAGCTGCCTTTGGGCTCCTGTGTGTGGAACGGGGAGCATTTGTAAGAGTGCAACCTTGCAGGTTCTGGATTTCAATTTCCTACCTAAGAGCCTAAATTCAGCCTTCGGAACCTCCCTTCTGCACCTTCCTGTTTTATTGGTACCCACATGGACCATGATAACCGGCTCCTCTCCATCTCTCAAAAATCAAACACTAGTGACTACTTCCTCAGGCACAGTTCTTACACTATCTCAGATCAAGGAAGTAACCTTTACAGATTCATTATTCTAGACTTAAACTGCCCACAGAATTCAAACTCTATTTCCCAGAACACACACAATTATAAACTTAGAATTAAATGCTAACTTTAAACTATATACAAATTGTCAAGCTCTCTCTCCCAGAACACACATAATTATAAATTTAGATTTAAATCTGAACCTTAATCTGCTGAAAAAGCCATTTTTAGATGCCCTATGGCTTCTCCTTCATTATCTTTGCTGTTCTGGCTACATTGACTCCCAGTAGGCTCACGGATCCAATTTAAGATCTTGTCCCTCATTTTACAAACTCTCGGGAAATGAGCCACTGTATTTGAAGAATAAGCTAGAGTAGTACACTCCATTCTGGTAATTACAGTCGAGCCAGTGTGCCCTATTATCTTTATCTACTGTTAGGATGGTTAAGAAAATTAGGATTTGGGAGAGGGCTTTCTCAGTAATTACTCCTTCTTTTTGAACAAATTGCCAGCTAATATTAGATTGAAATAAAATTATTATCGGTTCTACACATTCATAAAAGGCCTGTCTATTCTCTTAAAGATGTGTGACGAGGGACATTCCTTGTTTAGGGTTGATACCTGTATGATGAGTATGTCAGTTTATTTTAATAGTCATTTTGTATTGTTTTTGCGGTGTGATATTTCTGTATTTTATGTTGCTTTATTGTACACTGCTTTGGGGAACTGTTTAAGGCTGTGGAAGCAGTCAAGAAGTGGTTTTAAATAAACATATCTACACACAAGATTAATTCAAGCTCTATTTTCACAACACACAAAGTTATAAACTTAAAATTATCCTCTAAGTTTAGAATTTAATTCTAAAACATGCACACACACACCCATAAACGCATGCATAGGAGTATGTGCCCTCATGTGAAAGTATCTTATGTCGTGTGCGCAAATGCATTTACACTATATAAAATACACTTAAATCAACACAAAGCATGTCTAAAAGGATACCTAGCATGTTTTTTCAACACACCCTCATTAGATTAATTCCTTGTAAGAATAATTCCCACTAGATTTTTCAGCTCCATCAGTTCTTGTCTGCAGTCTAAGAATTCTTCCAGTCTTGGTCTTTATATTAGATTTATTGGTATCTGAAGTTTTCTTCAACCCATTTACTTTTTTCGATCTGATATTTATTAATTGTGTTTCATTTCGTGTCCTTCGAGTAATTCTATTCTCTCCCATGTTCCTGTATCCCAGTTATATGTATTCCCTTGTTCCTTGTAACGCTTACATGAGACTTTCAGTTTCATTGTAAACCGGTGTGATTTGTATTTTATACACGAACATCGGTATAGAAAAGTTAAAAATAAATAAATAAATAAACTTTCCTAGCGTGTAGCAGATGGACTCAAAACAAGTGGGTATAGTGTGCTCGTGCTAGCAGTTGGAGACGGATCTGACGTCAGCACGGGTGCATATACCCCCGCAGGAAGTGCAGCAATTCAGTAATTTCCGTCTCCAAAGCAGTTTGGAGCTACCTCACGCTCGCTGAGCGTTTTTCCAAATTCTAACGACTAAATTCATAGAAGAAACCTACCTGAAGACGAGCCCCACACTCCTGCGGTGATACCATTCGGTCCCTCCCCCAGTTGAGTTTCCCGAGGCGATTTCCGTGGTCCCTCGGAGGTAAGAGCCTCGGTCCGGTGGCCGAATCGCGGCAGGAACCTAGCCCCCGAGTGAGAAGGGCTCGGGCGCGGCATAGAGGCAGCCTCGGTCCCGGCGTGGACTTGGCCCCCGAGCGAGACGAGTTCGGGCGCGGCCTAGAGGCAGCGGGTGCACTTCCTCGAGCGCGGCGGTGACGGTAATCACCCTCTCCCCCCGCAGCCGGAGACCGCCCGGGTCGCAGCCGGGAAGCGCCGAAGACAAGGTAAGGCGTACATCTTTACTTGTTGGTCTCCGAGGAAGCGAGGATTAGCAGAGTCTGCCTATGTGGCAACCTGCCAAGGGGGTCGCCATTTTGCCTGCCTGCTCGCCGTTGCCTTCTGCCCTGGTTTGTCACCGCGCAATAGGCGCATGTGCTATGCGCACGCTGATAGGTGCCCGTTGCTAGGCGCCCGTTGCTAAGCGCACGCTGATAGGCGCCCGTTGCTAAGTGCACATTGATCGGCGCCCGTTGCTAAGCACCCGTTGCTAAGCGCACATTCATAGGCGCCCGGTGCTAAGCGCACGTTCATAGGCACCCGTTGATAAGCGCACATTGCTAAGCACACGTTCATAGGCGCCCGCTGATAGGCGCACGTTCATAGGCGCCCGCTGATAGGCGTACGTTCATAGGCGCACGTTAATACGAGCACGTTGATGAGCGCACATTCCTAGGCGCACGTGGATAAACGCATATTGGTAGGCGCACATCTTTCGCGCATATTACAAAGCGCAGACTCTAGCTGAGTTAACAGACGAGATGGAGCGTAAGAGAGCCCATGCGTCAGCAGAGCCGGCACCTCCAGAATCAGGCATAGGCCTCTGCTCTGCATGCAACCTCAGAGCCACACAGAGCGAGGAAGCAGACTCCCTATGTGCCCAATGTGAAGAGGCCCTGGGAGTTCCAGGCCAGGACCGGTCCCAGCCCAGCGTACTTGCCAGTTCCTCAGGGAACACCCCGGACCTAGCAGGCAGCGGTGAGCTGCCAGGGAACCCGAGAGACCTGGTGCCCCTAAGGCCAGATCCTGCTTCGCTCTCCTGGGTGGAATTATTTAAGAGGATTCACGCCTTTGTCACAATGCAGTCTGCTCCACGAACGGGTTCATACGTACCGGATGACCCGGCCCCTGGACCCTCAAGGCCTAGGCACGGCCACTCGCCACCCGGAACCCCTACTTATGGGGATTCAGATTGCCCTGAGGAAGACGACGAGCCCCCCGAGGAGGGAGAACTTCCCTCAGGGATTGAACCATATTGGACCATGAGGCGCTTCTTTCTGAAAGAGGATCTCCCAGGACTGATCTCTCAATGCCTGTCGGAACTGGCTCTTCTGGGCCATGACACCCCAGGAAAACCGAGAATGAAACCCCTGTTAGAGGGCCTGCGCCAAATGGCTCACCATTTTCCCCTCCTACAAGCAGCACAGCAGCTAATTGATCTGGAATGGAATGCGCCGGAGGCCTCATTCAAAGGGGGTCGGGCCTTGTCTGGCATGTACCCCTTAGACCCGGCAACTAAGGAGATGCTGGCGTGCCCTCAGGTAGACGCCATAGTTAGCGCAATTGTGAAGCGCACCACCATTCCGGTGGAAGGGGGGACGGCCCTCAAGGATACACACGACCGGCGCATGGACGCCATGCTGAAGCAAGCCTTTGAGGTGGCAGCCATGTCCCTAGGAATTGCAACCTGCTACACCATGGTGATGCGTTCCTGTTTATAACAGGCTAGGAACAACACCCCGGGAGAAGAGATGGAATCAGCTCTCTCGTTCCTCACTGACGCAGCCTCCGACCTAGTCCGTACGGCAGCCAAGGGAGTGTCATCCTCAGTGGCAGCCAGGAGACAGCTCTGGCTAAGTAATTGGTCAGCCGACTCCTCCTCCAAAACACATCTCACGAGAATGCCCTTTAAGGGATCCCTCCTGTTCGGCAGCGACCTCGAGAATCTGGCCAATAAATGGGGCGCCTCTCCATTACCCCGTCTACCAGAAGACAGGCCAAGGAGGAGCCAGCGCCCTTTTCCTAGACCATCCAGAGGTAGAAACTCTCAGCGCTTCAACCCTTACAGGGCTCGCTGCCAAGCACCTCGTTCCCAGGCCAGGAACCAGTCCTTTCGGACTAAGCACAACAAGAGGAGAACTGGCTCGGGCTCTGGTCCCGGCCGCACCCCACAATGACAATCAGCCGACCCATCCGGGGGTAGCAGTCATAGGGGGCAGGCTAACCCTCTTCTACCGCAGGTGGGTCGAGATTACCTCGGACCAGTGGGTCCTAGCCATCATCCGAGAAGGGTATTACCTGGACTTTCTTCGACTCCCGCCAGACAAGTTTGTGGAATCTCCTTGTTCACCCCTCAAGAGGACGGCACTAGAAGTTACCTTGCAGAGGCTCCTGTCCCTAAAAGCCATAATCCCAGTGCCTGCATGGGAGGAAAATTCTGGGCATTATTCCATTTATTTCATAGTACCCAAGAAGGAGGGCACTTTCAGGCCCATCCTGGACCTCAAGTCAGTCAACAGACACCTACGGGTCCCCAGCTTTCGCATGGAAACCCTGCGGTCTGTCAAGAATGCAGTACAGCCAGGGGAGTTTCTCACATCCCTAGATCTGTCGGAAGCCTACTTGCATATCCCAATCCATTGGGATCACCAGCGCTATTTACGCTTCAAGGTCCTGAATCAACACTTCCAGTTCCGAGCTTTACCCTTTGGGTTAGCCACCGCGCCGCGGACCTTTACCAAGGTCATAGTAGTAGTGGCGGCGTCACTCAGTAAGGAAGGAATTCTCGTCCATCCCTACCTGGACGATTGGCTGATCGGGGCAAAGTTCCCGGAGGAGAGCCACCAGGCAACCAACAGAGTTATATCTCTTCTGGAAAGCCTAGGATGGGTAGTAAACTTGAACAAGAGTTCCCTACAGCCTTCTCAGTCGCTGGAATACCTAGGAGGCCGATTCGACACCCAGGAAGACAAGGTCAGTCTGACAGCCAAGAGGAGAGCAAAGCTCCGGAATCGTCTGCAGGCCCTGCTGAGCGCCACCCGGCCCACAGCTTGGGATTACCTACAGGTCCTCGGCCTTATGGCATCCACGCTGGAGGTGATACCATGGGCGCGGGCTCATATGAGACCATTACAATGCGCCCTCCTATCTCGGTGGAGCCCACGATCACAGAACTACACCGTACACCTACCTCTACCAGCCAGAGTGCGGCATCAGATACGGTGGTGGTTGCAGCCTGGCCACATGAGCCGGGGGGTCAAGAATGTCCTCCCCAACCTGGACCCTGCTCACTACGGATGCCAGCCTGATCGGATGGGGAGCACATTGCGAAGAACTCACCGCCCAAGGGCGGTGGAACAGAGAAGAGTCGGGGTGGAACATCAACCGACTAGAGGCACGGGCAGTCAGGCTAGCGTGCCTGCGATTTGCCCACAGACTTCGAAACAGAGCGGTCAGAGTGATGTTGGACAACGCCACCATGGTGGCATACATCAACCGACAGGGCGGAACCAGAAGCCAACAGGTATCCCTAGAAATAGCCTCCCTGATGACTTGGGCGGAAGCAAATCTCCAGGACATCTCCGCTGTCCACATCGCCGGGAAGGACAACAACACGGCAGACTTCCTCAGCAGAGAAATCCTAAATCCAGGGGAATGGCAGCTGTCGCCCACAACTTTCCAGATGATTGTGGATCAGTGGGGGACGCCGGGCATGGACCTACTAGCGGACAGGTCCAACGCTCAAGTACCCAGATATTTCAGCCACAGGAGGGATCCTCTATCCCAGGGGATCGATGCCCTGGTACAGCCATGGCCTCAGGGGATCCTCCTATATGCCTTTTCTCCATGGCCCCTGCTGGGTGCCATTATACACAAGATTCAGCGGCACAGAGGCCTAGTTCTTCTAGTGGCCCTGGACTGGCCAAGAAGACCCTGGTACACAGACATGAGAAGACTACTGGCAGGGACTCCATTCCCCCTGGCTCCACACAGGGACCTGCTGCGGCAAGGTCCCATCCTCCACGAGGATCCAGCTCAATTCTCTCTTACGGTCTGGCCATTGAGAGGGCTAGACTGAAGAAAAGAGGATACTCGGGGCCGGTAATAGATACACTCCTCCGAGCACGCAAGTTCTCCACATCACTAACATATATAAGGATCTGGAGAGTATTTGAAGCCTGGTACGAAACTCACGGCACCAATCCACATGCCGCTAAGATCCCTATCATTTTGGATTTCCTGCAAGATGGACTTCAGAAGGGTCTGTCCCTCAATTCCACAAGGTTCAAGTGGCAGCACTATCCTGCTACGGTCCCCGGAGTGACGGCAACAGCATCGCCACACACCCAGACGTTTCACGTTTCCTGAAAGGAGTCAAACACATTCGCCCGCCACTTGAAGTGGCCAGTACCCTGTGAAACCTCAACCTAGTTTTGGAATTTTCTAGCGGGACATGCCTTCAGACCAGTTCCCTGTCCCCTTCGTTTGTTAACCTTGAAGATGGTTTCTGCTGGCTGTATGCTCAGCACGCCGCATCCTCAGAGCTACAAGCACTGTCCTGCCGTGATCCGTTTCTCAGAATCACTCCAGAGGCTATCCATCTTCGCACGGTTCCTTCCTTCTTACCAAAGTAGTCTCACACTTCCACCTCAACCAAACCATATCCTTGCCTACCACGCAGGTTTGAAGAAGTCTGAAGAAGGTCGAATACTACACCATCTCAACATAGGCAGGCTGCTGTCCAGATACCTGGAAATGTCAGAAGCAGTACGAAAGACGGACCACCTGTTCGTCCTTCACAGCGGGAAGAAGCAAGGGGAAGCGCCCTCACGGGCAACCATCGCCCGCTGGATCAAAGAAGTTATCAAGGCAGCCTACGTAGAAGCAGGAAAACCACCACCTCTACGGGTCAAGGCTCACTCTACCAGAGCGCAAGTGGCCTCCTAAGCAGAAACTAGGATGCTGTCGCCGGCAGAGATATGTAAAGCGGCAACGTGGTCCTCCCTCCATACCTTCTCCAGATTCTACCGTCTGGACGTCCAGGCCAGGGAGGACACAGCATTTGCGAGGGCAATCCTGAACGGACCTCGGGGAGCCTCCTGCCCAGTCGGGGAGTAGCTTTTGTACATCCCACTTGTTTTGAGTCCATTTGCTACACGCTAGGAAATGTAGAGATTACTTACCTGATAATCTCATTTTCCTTAGTATATGCAGATGGACTCAGCATCCCGCCCGGCTGCCGGCATACATGGGGATTCACCGACTCATGGTAAGCCATGTTTTTTTCTTATAATAGGGCATCCACCCTGCCGGGGGTCGACGCCTTCCGGTTGAGAACACTGGCAGTCTCCAGCTACTATCAATCGGTCAGGGTAATCCTGTTCATTTAATCGATCGGTCAGTTACACATATATCCATAAAGCTTTTGCAAGGAAGATTACTGAATTGCTGCACTTCCTGCGGGGGTATATGTACCCGTGCTGACGTCAGATCCATTTCCAACTGCTAGCACGAGCACACTATACCCGCTTGTTTTGAGTCCATCTGCATACACTAAGGAAAATGAGATTATCAGGTAAGTAATCTCTACAATAGCCGGATTAGTAGTGTTTTAATACTTATCTGACTATATTACCTTGCTCGATAAGTAGCGTTTTTTGAGACTTACTGAAGAAGTCAACATTTATGCAGATAAGTGGTACAAAATATTTGTACTCCTAATTTTAATTTACACATGGAGATTTCACTTGCATATTTTCTTTAACACTTGTCGGAATTTACACATGTAAGTCATCAAATGTTGTAACATGCACGTGTGAAGGAAATTACCAGTATTACTAATTAGTCCAGTTTGCCCAATCTCTCTGTAGGTCACCAAGACTTCCTGAGTCTTCAGCCTGCACTCTCCCCCAGTTTACCCAGACCCTTCACCCAGTCAGTATTTGGCGATGAGGATATTTATTCTCACTTATTCAGACTTAGGTGTGTCACTTTGGAGGTTATAAAATAGGAACTTGTAAGCGTAAATGTTGGCCCCTGCCGGGAATACCCTGACCTGCCCCCTTTTATATGACAAATTTACTCACGCACCATTACTTGCACATGTGTGTTTGAGGTTTATAAAATCGCATTTACAGGAATATGTCCTTTTTTTGCATGCATGTGCTGATTTTTACGCATGAAACCCTTTGAAAATTCACCTTTTAATCTACACACAGGGATTAATTCAAGCTCTCATACTACTCAGCAGAACACAAACATACATAGACAGCAACAGTTTGACCCACCAACAATTTCCTTTGCAGATGTAAGCACTATGTCCAACTTCCCCACCAACAGATGCAGTTTCTGCCGTCAGCACTCCTCAGGACTGAGGTTTACTTAGTTTTTGTCTTCCAATATATCTGTGCTTCTAAGACAATTATTTCAAACAAAAATACACTATGCTAGGTTTGATGGATCTTTGGACTGACCCATCTTATGTTCTTATAAAGGATTCGTGCAGCCGTAATATGCAACCAAGGTAACCCAGAATCATCAGATTCATAACACACTGTGCCGACCCTGGAATACTGCAACTGCATGTTGACTTTGCTAACCCTGCCACACCACACATCTGGTGTAATCCAGGATTTATTGCATCTAGATTAACCCAGGGTCATCTTAGCCATAACACACAGCCAGTCTAACATAAGGTCAGCTCTGATAAAACACACAGCAAGTGGTGTTTGGTGATGATGGGATGTGGTAACTTAGCATTGTCTAGGGTCTATGGTAGAGGAAAATGCATAAAGTGCCAGGAAACAGTAGAAATCCATATTTTATGCAAATTTGGTAACACAATATTGGTAAAACATTTTTAAGAGTAGTATTTGTCCTTGCTTTGTTTCACAGTGCTTTGGAGAGATCAGGGGTGTGGTTGGTTGCTCCACTGATTGCCAAATTGCCAACTTCTGTACAGGGTCATGTTCTGAAGGCTGCTGGGGAGGAACTGGAAAAAGGGCAGCATCTTGGATCATCATCCCGCAAGGAGAGGGATCGGCAGAAACAGAAAAGGTTTGTACCCGTCTCCAAATACTCATCCTTCAGTAGCATTGAATGATTCTCCTCTTCCATTTCAGTTACCACTGGGCCTCATTCCCTTATCCTTTCATCATCCTACAATACTTGAGTCTCTCACTTTTATGCCTGTTAACTCCATCCCCTTACAGGCCTTCTGCATTATACTTCCTGTAGCATGGGCAATTAATAATCTTCACTTTGTTTTCATTGGTATGGGAGCAGCATTTTGATGGATTGAAGGGGATAGAAGCAGAGAGGTAGAATTTGAGGTTGCTGGGTTGAGATGTGTAGAAAGCAGAATAGGTAAACGAACCAAAGACAAAAGGGATAGAGGGTTTAAGTGGAAACAGGGATAGGGAGACCCAAAAGCTTTGGAGCTTCACTGATGTTCAAAGAAAGTCTCATAGTCTGCGCCACTCCTTTTCTTTAACTGGATCCCCCTTCTACACAGTTTGGGAATGTGCAAAAATCAAACCTTTTCTGATGAAGAGGAAGTTGTAGAATTAGGGATTATGATATGAAACTCCAAGAGGGTAGACCTCAGGATTTTTGTTTTAGTTATTTATTTATCCATCTTATATTCCGCAGATCCATGGATTGTTCACTGCGGATCACAATAAACATACTTAATAAAAACATTCATAAAATAAACAACACAAAATGATAAAAAGACATCAAATTAAACGTAACTTCATACATTTCTAATGCTGGAGCCAAAGCTATACCCCAGTCTAACCAAAACCCTGCACAACTTTCTTATGAAACTTTAAGTAAACTGTTTCACTATGATTGTCTGAAGCTAAACAGTTCCACAATGACAAGAGTGGCAAACGTTAAAGCGCTCGCTCTCATAGTCTGAAGTAAAAAATTATTAGTGGAGGAAATGCTTAAGTTTCTGCGATGATGAGCAGAGTGAATGAGTTGCACATACCAAAGAAACAGTGAGAGGCCTCATCAGTATTGTGCATAATAAGTACTTTAAACTGTACCCATTGAACAACTGGTAACCAATAAAGATCTTTCATAAATGGATAAACATCTACTCCCCAAGGAAGTCAAAAAATTAGGGGAATGTTCACATTTTGCACCAATGGTAAAACTTGTTGCAGATATTTGAGCAAGCCTAAAGGTACCGTTGCAATAAATCATTTATTTAAAATAATCAAGATGATTTAATACGGTAGCATGAACTACTGATCAAAATTCTTCATTAGGTAACATTTTTTTAAGAGGTCAAAAAGAGTAGTGGATCTGCTAAGCAGATGGATAATATTTTAATTAATATATAAATCAAGGGAATGCCCTAGAAGGAGTTCATGAGGATCAAGAATGGTAATTGAATTCAAAAGGGTATGAGGTAAACACAAGAGGATGCCTAGTAGTTAGAGGATGGACATGAAGAAATGGGGTAACGGTAAATTTTAGGTGTAATATTTCTGCATGGGAGTAACCTTTACGGAGCAGCAGATACTACACTTAACAGAAGTCATGGGGGTAACCCACATGGAGTGGTAGTTAACTACTCTAAGCAAATTGCTGGGCAGACAGGATGAACCATTTGGGTCGTTATCTGTGATCATTTACTACGTAAGCTGAAGCTGCCGGAGTAATTGTCAGCCAAAGGAGTGTGTCATTCAGAACCCAAAAGCCATCTTCTCTTTTACGGCTACAGCTGTAAATGCCAACATGCCCCCCAACCCTGTCCACCACCCCCTAATGTCAACACCAAACTGCCCTGACTTAAGCATAGGTGTCACAGAGGAAGGCCAATAATGTTACGGCCATGGTGATGTAAGTTGCCCATCTGAGGTCTGCCTCCATTAAGCAATATATCAAAAACAAACCCTGTGTATCTATAATATTTCAAATTTTATTTTAACAATATTAAAAAGACAATTTTCCTAGCGTGTAGCAGATGGACTCAAAACAAGTGGGTATAGTGTGCTCGTGCTAGCAGTTTGAGATGGATCTGACATCAGCACGGGTACATATACCCCCGCAGGAAGTGCAGCAATTCAGTAATTTCCATCTCCAAAGCAGTTTGGAGCTACCTCACGCTCGCTGAGCGTGTTTTCCAAATTCTAACGACTAAATTCCTAGAAGAAACCTACTGAAGACGAGCCCCCACACTCCTGTGGGTGATACCAGGCGGTCACTCACCCAGTTGAGTTTCCCGAGCTGACTTCCATGGTCCCTCGGAGGTAAGAGCCTCGGTCCAGTGGCCGGTTCACGGCAGGGACCCAGCCCCAGAGTGAGAAGGGCTCGGGCCCGGCTTGGCCCCCGAGCGAGACGAGTTCGGGCGCGGCCTAGAGGCAGCCTCGGTCCCAGCGTGGACTTGGCCCCCGAGCGAGACGAGTTCGGGCGTGGCCTAGAGGCAGCGGGTGCACTTCCTTAAGCGCGGCGGTGGAGGTACTCACCCTCTCCCCCCGCAGCCGGAGACCGCCTGGGTCGCAGCCGGGAAGCACCGAAGACAAGGTAAGGCGTACATCTTTACTTGGTCTCCGAGGAAGTGTGGACTAACTGGGCCTGCCTACGAGGCAGCCCGCCAAGGAGGTCGCCATTTTGCCTGCCTACTCAACTTCGCCAACTAAGCGCATGTTGCTAAGCGCACGTTGCTAAGCGCACGCGATAGGCGCACGTTGTTAGCGTACGCGATAGGCGCACGTTCGCGATAGGGGCACGTTGTTAGCGTACGCGATAGGCGCACGTTCGCGATAGGGGCACGTTGTTAGCGCACGTTGTTTGCGCACGCGATAGGCGCACGTTGTTTGCGCACGCGATAGGCGCACGTTGTTTGCGCACGCGATAGGCGCACGTTGACTAAGCGCACGCTACTAGGATACGAGCACATTTATAAGACGCCCGTTTATAGGCGCACATTTATAGGAAGCCCGTTATAGGCGCATGTTATAAGACGCCCGTTATAGGCGCACATTTATAAGACGCTCGTTATAGGCGCATGCTGTTAAGCGCACGTGTTAGGCGCACATCGTTGGGCGACACCAAATTTCAGGCGAATGGAGCATAAGAGAGCCCATGCGTCTGCAGAGCCGGCACTTCCAGAATCAGGCATGAAAGCTCCAGGACAGCTCCGCCATCCACATCGCCGGGAAGGACAACAACACTGCAGACTTCTTCAGCAGAGAAAGCCTAAATCCAGGGGAATGGCAGCTGTCGCCCACAGCTTTCCAGATGATTGTGGATCAGTGGGGGACGCCGGGCATGGACCTACTAGCGGACAGGTCCAACGCTCAAGTACCCAGATATTTCAGCCGTAGGCGGGATCCGCTATCCCACGGGATCGATGCCCTGGTGCAGCCATGGCCTTAGGGGATCCTGCTATATGCCTTTCCTCCATGGCCCCTGCTGGGCGCCATTATACACAAGATTCAACGGCACAGAGGCCTAGTTCTTCTAGTGGCCCCGGACTGGCCAAGAAGACCCTGGTACGCAGACATGAGAAGACTACTGGCAGGGAATCCACTACCCCTGCCTCCACACAGGGACCTGCTGCGGCAAGGTCCCATCCTCCACGAGGATCCAGCTCAATTCTCTCTTACGGTCTGGCCATTGAGAGGGCTAGACTGAAGAAAAGAGGATACTCGGGGCCGGTTATAGATACACTCCTCCGAGCACGCAAGTTCTCCACATCACTAACCTATATAAGGATCTGGAGCCTGGTGCGAAACTCACAGCACCAATCCACATGCCGCTAAGATTCCTATCATTTTGGATTTCCTGCAAGATGGACTTCAGAAGGGTCTGTCCCTCAATTCCATCAGGGTTCAAGTGGCAGCGCTATCCTGCTACGGTCCCCGGAGTGACGGCAACAGCATCGCCACACATCCTGACGTTTCACTTTTCCTGAAAGGAGTCAAACACATTCGCCTGCTACTGAAGTGGCCAGTACCCCTGTGGAACCTCAACCTAGTTTTGGAATTTCTAGCAGGACACGCCTTCAGACCACTTCGAGGCCTGTCCCTCCGTTTGTTAACCTTGAAGATGGTGTTCCTGCTGGCTGTATGCTCAGCACGCCGCATCTCAGAGCTACAAGCACTGTCCTGCCGTGATCCGTTTCTCAGAATCACTCCAGAGGCTATCCATCTTCGCACGGTTCCTTCCTTCTTACCCAAAGTAGTCTCACACTTCCACCTCAACCAAACCATATCCTTGCCTACCACGGCAGGTTTGAAGAAGTCGGAAGAAGGTCGAATACTACCCCATCTCGACATCGGCAGGCTGCTGTCCAGATACCTGGAAATGTCAGAAGCAGTACGAAAGACTGACCACCTGTTAGTCCTTCACAGCGGGAAGAAGCAAGGGGAAGCGGCCTCACGGGCAACCATCGCCCGCTGGATCAAAGAAGTTATCAAGGTGGCCTACGTAGAAGCGGGAAAATTACCACCTCTACGGGTCAAGGCTCACTCTACCAGAGCGCAAGCGGCCTCTTGGGCAGAAACTAGGATGCTGTCGACTGCAGAAATATGTAGAGCGGCGACGTGGTCCTCCCTCCATACCTTCTCCAGATTCTGTCGTCTGGACGTCCAGACCAGGGAGGACACAGCATTTGCGAGGGCAATCCTGAACAGACCTCGGGCAGCCTCCCGCCCAGTCCGGGAGAAGCTTTTGTACATCCCACTTGTTTTGAGTCCATCTGCTACACGCTAGGAAATGTAGAGATTACTTACCTGATAATCTCGTTTTCCTTAGTGTATGCAGATGGACTCAGCATCCCGCCCGGCTGCCGGCATACATGGGGATTCACCGACTCACGGTAAGCCATGTTTTTCTTATAATAGGGCATCCACCCTGCCGGGTGTCGACGCCTTCCGGTTGAGAACACTGGCGGTCTCCAGCTACTATCAATTGGTCAGGGTAATCCTGTTCATTTAATCGATCGGTCAGTTACACATATATCCATAAAGCTTTTGCAAGGAAGATTACTGAATTGCTGCACTTCCTGCTGGGGTATATGTACCCGTGCTGACGTCAGATCCGTCTCCAATTGCTAGCACGAGCACACTATACCCGCTTGTTTTGAGTCCATCTGCATACACTAAGGAAAAGGAGATTATCAGGTAAGTAATCTCTACATTGTTAAAAATCTTTGTTCAACACAAAAAATAGTTATTTATAGTTATTGCTTAGTTCGATGTAAACCGAGTTGATTTGATTTGTATCAAGAAAGTCGGTATATAAAAGCCTTCAATAAATAAATAAATAAAATACAATACAATAATACCCACAAACATTCACTCACCATTCATACTAATCAACAAAACATTACAGAAAAACATTTTTCACATATCACAAATAACAAATCAATAAAAACACGATCTCTAAGTAACCACGTCTTCTTTCTTCTTCCCATTAGTGGGAAGGAAACTTTAATTAAATAATATGAAACAGATATATCTGGAGATAGTGTTCTGAAAGGATTACACCACCATAAAAGAAGAAGAAAGAAGACGTGGTTACTTAGAGATCGTGTTTTTATTGATTTGTTTGTGATATGTGAAAAATGTTTTTCTGTAATGTTTTGTTGATTAGTATGAATGGTTTGTGAATGTTTGTGGGTATTATTGTATTTTGTGTTGAACAAAGATTTTTAACAAATTGTCTTTTTGATATTGTTAAAATAAAATTTGAAATATTATAGATACACAGGTTTTGTTTTTGATATATTGCCTAATGTTATTTTTCCTGTGTTAAAACACAGATTGTGTATGTATCTGCCTCCATTAAGGACATTTGCAAGGCTGCAGTATGTTCAGTCCACTCATTTAGATGCAGTCTCTGGAAGAGATGAGTTTGGTCTGTCAGTTCTCACAGGACAAGCAGGATGGTAGTCCTCACATATGGGTGACATCATCAGGATGGAGGCCAATCAAGGAACACTTTTGTCAAAGTTTCCAGAACTTTGACTGGCACCTGCTGGGCGGCATGCCCAGCATAGCACCAACCCTGCATCCAGCAGGGGTCCCCCTTCAGTCTTCTTTTTTCCGTGCAGCAGTAGCCACGTGGGTTAAGGAGCTCTTCAGAGATTCCTGACAGGAATTTTTCTTCACAGAACTTCTTCAAAAATTTCAAAAAAATTTTACCCCTCAGGGATCCCCTTATCTCGATATCTTTGCTCAGCAGTTGAACGGTAAGTTTTTTACCTGCTTGCGGTCGATTCCCGTCGAGTTTTTCCCTCGCGGCCTACCGGCCATCGACCACACCGCGGCTAAATTTTGTCTAGGCCATGGCATCAGGTTTCCGTCGGTGCCCTGACTGCACTCAAACGATGTCCATCACTGACCCTCACACGGTCTGTGTGATGTGTTTGGGGTCCAACCATGATGTCCTTACTTGCACCAAATGTGCCCAAATGACACCAAAGGGTCGCATGACTAGGCTGGAAAAGATGGGACTTCTCTTTTGGCCAAAAACCCCGACGCCATCAATAGCTTCAACGTCTGAACCAGTACCGTCTACTTCGTGCCAGCACCGGGAAACCGCTGCTGCCCGACCGGCTTCAACGACTCCGCGGGTGTTGACCCCCTCTATTCCTTCTCAGAAGGACCGAGGTGAACATCGAGAAAAACATCGACAAGGCCACCGTAAAACCCGGGCCACCAATACAGGCAAGCCCTCGGCATCGACGTTGTCTGAGCCACCGACAAAGAAGTCCCGAACAGAAAAAGGCCCCATCCTCTTCTGTCTCTGGGTCACCGAGGCATTCCCCACCTGGACAGGTGCCAGGATCCACGATTCCACCTTCACTGGTGGACCCTCCGGCTACGCCAGTGCTACCTCCTATTCCGGAACCGGGTATCCACGCCCCAGGTTTCTGTGAGGAATTGGATCGGATGATCCAAGAGGCCATCGGAAAAGCACTCCAGGGGTTCAAACCTCCATCGGTGCTGGTTCCCAAGCCGGCCACCGATCCGATTCCCATGGCGCTTGCACCGCTATTGATAAGAATGGACAAGTTAATCGGTGCCCTTCCGGTGCATCTGAGAGAACCATTGGCCCTGATTCCTTCCTCACTGATACCCTTGTCATTGGAAGAAGAGGAAGAATCACCGATCTCCATTCCGCTCTCCGGAGTGCTACCACCGACACATCCATCGATGTCACCGATTCCATTGGTGCCTCCATTGATGCCTCCGATGCCTTCTGTCCCACTCCCAAAGCCATCGATGCCTAGGCCAGGACCTTCCAGAATAACACCTTTACTCCCTTCTGATGAACATATGGGAGCTGGTGATGAGCCATACAATCCCTGAACCAATGATTTGTCCCAGGATTCAGACGATCTGCCTTCACAGCCCTCTCCTCCTGATGAAAGGGAGCGTTCTCCTCCAGAGGACTTGTCCTTTATCAACTTTGTTAAAGAAATGTCTGAAACAGTTCTATTCTAGCTTCAGAATAAAGAGGACTCTAGGCATCAGATGTTACAACTTCTCCAGTTTCTCGATGCTCCTAAGGAAATCATGTCTATTCCCATTCATGACATCCTTTTGGACCTTTTAAAGAGAAATTGGGAGCACCCTGGCTCTGTGGCACCTGTTAACCGTAAAGCAGATGCCACCTATCTAGTTCATCCAGCCCCTGGCTTCCAGACAGCTCAACTAGATCATCATTCAGTAGTTGTGGAGTCAGCCCAGAAGAGGGCACGACGCTCCAAACCCCACTCTTCCATTTCCCCAGGAAAGGAACAGAAATTTCTGGATGCGTTTAGAAGACGAGTATTTCATGGGTCAATGTTCATCTTTCACATTGCTTCCTATCAATTATACATGACCCTGTACAATAGGGCCCTGTTTACAGAGATTCAGGAATTTGCTGAAGCCTTACCTCTGCAATTCCAAGACCAACTTCATGCTCTAGCACAAAAGGGTCTAGATGTACGTTCGGCATATGACATCTTCGACACCGCCTCCAGAGTTTCGGCGGCGGGAATTAGTGCAAGGAGATGGGCCTGGCTAAAATCTTCAGACCTCAGACCAGAAGTACAGGACAAGTTAGCTGACTTGCCCTATGCTGGGGATAATCTTTTCGGAGAAAAGATTCAAGAAGCAGTGGCGCAGCTCAAGGACCACCAAGAGACTCTGCGCCAGCTCTCCTTACAGCCTTCTGATCTCTCTTCCTCTTCCAAACGTTCTTTTAGAAGAGACTCCAAGAGACAATTCTACTGGCAAAGGAGATTCTATCCCCCGGCGTCCAGGGCTCGAGCTTCTAAGTCTTATCAAAAAGGCCAATCCAAGCAACCTCAAGTACAGAAGTCACAGCCAGCCTCCCAGCCAGGTCCAGCGTCTGGCTTTTGACTCCTTCCTAGAGAGCAGTACCCAGCCTCCGCTTCAGACTATTCCCGTCTGAGGCCGGTTGTGCCACTTCTCCAAACCATGGCACACAATCACCACAGATCAGTGGGTACTCGCTGTAATAACCCAAGGTTACCACCTCAACTTTCTCTCTGTTCCACTGGATTCCCCACCTCGGCTGAAGTGGGGAACATCCGACCACTCACCGCTCCTGGAGCAGGAAGTCTGTCTCCCTCCTCCAGTCCCGAACAATAGAACCAGTGCCCCTCTCCCAACAGGGGCAGGGTTTCTATTCCCGGTATTTCCTGATACCAAAAAAGTCAGGTGATGTTCACCCAATATTGGACCTTCGCACCTTAAACAAATACCTTCAAAGAGAAAAGTTCAAGATGGTGACCTTGGGTTCTCTTCTTCCCCTTCTCCAAAGGGAAGACTGGCTCTGCTCTCTAGACCTCCATGACGCCTACACACACATTTCAATTATTCTGTCACATCGCAGATTCCTGCGGCTCCTAGTAGGCCCAAAACACTTCCAATATCAAGTGTTACCATTCGGCCTAGCATCTGCCCCACGAGTCTTCACCAAGTGCCTAGTAATGGTAGCTGCCTTTCTCAGGAGTCAGTGTCCACGTCTACATCTATCGCGACGATTGGTTGATCAGGGCTCCTACTCAGCAAACTGCACTGAAGTCTCTACGTCTCACGTGCCATACCCTGATCTCCCTAGGTTTTCTCATAAACTATCCAAAATCCAGGCTAGTTCCCTCTCAAACCCTATCGTTCATAGGGGCCAACTTGGACACTCTAAAGGCGAAAGCCTTCCTACCTCAGGATCGAGCTTTCACTCTCACCTTTCTGGCCCATCGACTGCAGTCTCGACAACACTCAACTGCATGTCACTTTCTGATCTTACTGAGTCATGTGACCTTGATGCATGTCACTCCCATGGCCCGCCTGGCCATGAGTGTAATGCAGTGGACTCTAAAATCGCAGTGGATTCAGTCTTCTCAGCCAATGTGCACCATTGTCCACATCACCAACCAGCTCTGCTTATCGCTGGCCTGGTGGATAAACCAACCCAATCTGCTTCAAGGCCTTCCATTTCAGGCTCCAGAACCTCAAATAACCTTGACAACAAATGTCTCCAACCTCAGCTGGGGTGCACATGTTTCAAACATGCAATCTCAGGGCATTTGGTCTCCAGAGGAAGCCAAACACCAAATAAATTTCCTGGAGCTTTGTGCAATCTGATATGCTCTCAGGGCTTTTCAGGATCACCTCTCCAACCAGGTCATCCTGATTCAAACAGACAACCAGGTGGCCATGTGGTACATCAACAAGCAAGGGGGAGTGGGCTCCTACCTCCTGTATCAGGAAGCTACACAGATATGATCGGAAGCCCTTTCCCACTCAATGTACCTCAGGACCACCTACTTGCCGGGAGTGGACAGTGTGTTGGCAGACAAGCTGAGTCGCAGTTTTCAACCGCACGAGTGGTCCCTCAACCCCACTGTAGCGGACTCAATATTCCAACGTTGGGATTACCCTCACATAGACCTCTTTGCGTCAATTCACAACCACAAAGTAGGGAACTTCTGCTCTCTCACTCGCAGCCAACACTTTCAGCCAAGAGACACTTTCTCCCTCTCATGGGCCAGTGGTCTCCTTTATGCATACCCTCCACGTCCACTCATTTCAAAGACTCTTGTGAAGTTGTGAAGGGACAAGGGACTAATGATTCTCATAGCCCCTCATTGGCCACGCCAGGTCTGGTTTCCAATTCTCCATGACCTTTCAGTACACCGGCACATTCCTCTGGGGAGGGACCCGCTTCTGATCACTCAGAACAACAGCTGCCTTCGTCACCCCAACCTCTAGGCCCTCTCCCTGACTGCCTGGATGTTGAAAGGTTAATACTGCAACCTCTTAATCTTTCAGAGCCGGTTTCCCGTGTCCTAGTAGCTTCACGAAAGCCTTCCACAAGGCAGACTTATCGTTACAAATGGAACAGATTTACGGTTGTGGTGTACTTCTATGTCCATCGATCCTTTCACTCATTCCACACCAAAGTTTTTGGACTACCCCTGGCACCTGTCAGAGTTAGGTCTCCAAACTTCTTCTATAAAGGTACATGTCAGTGCGGTAGCCGCCTTCCATAAAGGTGTCGGGGATGTATCTATTTCAGTAATAACCCCTTGTAACACGCTTTTTGAAGGGCTTGCTCCACCTTAAACCTCCACTGCGCCCTCCGGGCCCCTTCCTGGGACCTCAACTTGGTTTTGGGGCGGCTCATGAAACCGCCGTTTGATGAGCCGCCTCCAATCCTGTAATCTCCGCCATCTCACCTGGTAGGTGATTTTTCTTTTGGCGATCACATCTGCTCGCAGAGTTAGTGAGTTACAGGCCTTAGTCACCTACCCACCTTACACTAAACTTCTGCATGACAGGGTAGTACTCCACACTCATCCTAAGTTTTTGCCTAAGGTAGTATCGGAGTTTCATATCAATCAATCCATTACACTACCCATCTTTTTTCCCAGGCCCCACTCAAACCCAGGAGAACGGGCTCTGCATACCCTTGACTGTAAACATGCTCTAGTATTTTATCTAGACCGTACAGCTGCCCACAGGAAATGCACTCAGTTGTTTGTTTCCTTCGATCCCTGTGGGTAAGCCTGTGGGTAAGCAGACTCTCTCCTCCTAGTTAGCGGACTGTATTTCCTTTTGTTACCAACAGGCAGGCATTCCGCTTCAAGACTGTGTCAAAGCGCACACTGTCAGGGCCATGGCAACATCAGTAGCGCACCTACGCTCGGTGCCGCTTGCTGATATCTGTAAGGCTGCTACCTGGAGTTCTCTCCACACCTTCGCAGCCCATTATTGTTTAGACAAGGCTGGCAGACAAGATTACATCTTCGGCCAGTCTGTGCTACTCAACTTATTTGTGAAATAAGGTACCAATATCCTTCCACCAACCTGGTAGGGTTCAGGATGCCCTCTACCTAGTTCCACCCCAGTTCTTGTGCCTGTTGCACGTCTTTGGGTACATTTGGTCCATTCCTCGGGCATCCTCAGCTCGGTACTCACCCATATGTGAGGACTACGATCCTGCTTGTCCTGTGAGAAAGCAGAGTTGCTTACCTGTAACAGGTGTTCTCACAGAACAGCAGGATGTTAGTCCTCACGAAACCCGCCCACCACCCCGCGGAGTTGGATTTGTTTACGTTTTCTTATTTTATTTTTCGCATGTACTTTTTACTATAAGACGAGACTGAAGGGGGACCCCTGCTGGATGCAGGGTTGGTGCTATGCTGGGCATGCCCAGTAGGTGCCAGTCAAAATTCTGGAAACTTTGACAAAAGTGTTCTGTGATTGGGCTCCATCCTGATGATGTCACCCATATGTAAGGACTAACATCCTGCTGTCCTGTGAGAACACCTGTTACAGGTAAGCAATTCTGCTTTCTTCATGGCTTCTTTGTGAGTAGAACCCAAACTCTTCTCCACTTGGGCCTATTATATTATTTCACGATATATGCCATATTATTCAATATGATTAAAAAAAAAGACACAAGTGAAAAGGATTTTCCCTAATATAAACGTTTTTCTGCTTATCGGCAAACCTTGTTGTACCCATTTTTTTTACCAAGGACAACTCTTAACTCTGTGATCCTGCTTGTTCTCAGAGAAAGTGAAGTTGTTTACCTGTAATAGGTATTCTCTGAAGACAGCAGTTCCTCTCACCTTCCCTTTACAGTTGTTTTCTTCCCAAACAAGGTTATCTTGTTCTTGTCTTTACACTTACTTCTCATATCCTTGGTCCCGAAGGACCATTTGAGGCAGCTTACAACATATGAAAATACAATTCATAAAAAATTCAAAACTAACAAAGCAATAAACCCTAATACCCAGTATTCACTTCCTACTCACTAGGAAATGGCCAATTGAGTTTACAATTTAAACTAAAATACAAAAAAAATTAGTTACAATAAAACGTGACAACACCCATGGCAAATGCACAAAACACTCTACACCAGGCTCACTTACAGTCAGTGCAAGTATTGGGGATTGCATGTCTTTCTCCTTCCCTGTTGCTCTTCCCTCTCAGGAGGCCAACCCTTTTTATTTATTTATTTGGATTTATTGCCCACCATTCAGTCAGAGCAGCTTACAGTAGAGGAAGGTACGCAGTAAGGACAGAACAAGAAATAAATCAGCAATAATGACTACATTTAACATAAATACATGGACATGATATGAAGCAATAATGCCTAAACCTGAAAAAACTACACAAACTTGAAATCAACAATAATGCTTACGTTTAGAGTAAATATACATCATTTCAGCAGACATCAGTTTATAGCAATATGTTTAAAGCACACAAAAATGGTGCCTATTAGTTTGTTGCAACGAGTTTAATTAACTAAATAGAACTGAAGCAGAACACCACCTAGTATAAATTCCGAAATAAAAGAGGTGCTGTAAATATCAATTTCAAAAATAAATTTGCAATGTTCATCAGCCAGACTGTTCATTTTTTAAACAGATATCTATTTGTGCTCTCTAAAGTATTGCCTCTTCTCACTAAGGGTTTCAAGCAAAATCAGTTGGAAGTGCTTAAGCAAATCATTTAACAGTTTTGATTGCTATTTTAGACTGAATCAGTCACCAATTGTATATGGCAGAAATGACTGTAAAACAACTTATCTTATAAGCCGCCGCTTAAAGTGCACCACATCCAGGGAGCCCTGCTTGTGTGAGCTCACTGGCTGTGGCGCTCTTTAAGCTGCAGTTTATAAGATAAGTTTGTTTTACAGTAATTTCAGCAGTATACAATTGATGACTTATTCATAGTCTAAAATAGTTTAATTCAGCATATATGTGGGGATAAGCTTCACCTGCTTAGCTGCTTTCTAGAGTGGAGGTAGTTATGAGTTTGGCATTAAGACTGGCAGAAAAGCCAGGCTTTAATGTGTTTTCTGACGAAGTAGTCATGCATTTGGCAGAGCTCTTCTGGGAGATAGTTCCCTGTGGCATGTGCTGCACCCAAGAAGGATCATCAGTGGGTGTATGCTCTTTTGATTTCTTTCGTTGCCAGAGTTGTCAAGGAGATCTCAAGTGAGGATCTTAGTTGTCTGGAGAGCGTGCATAGGGGGACAATCTTTCTCTCAAGTAACCAGGTCCATCTCCTCTTAGAGCTTTGAAAATCTATGTCAAGGTTTTGAATTTGGTCCTACGGAGCAGTTGTCCCCAATCCTGTCCTGGGGGCCCACCAGCCTGTTGGGTTTTCAGGATATCCGCAATGAATATGCATGAGAGCAAATTTGCTGTTATGGAGGCGGTGCATGCAAATTTTCTCTCATGCATATTCATTGCGGATGACTTGAAAACCCGACTGACTGGTGGGCCCCCAGGACAGGGTTGGGGACCACTGCTGTAGAGGACTGATAGCCTGTGTAGTTTATGTAGGATGCATGTGTCATGGTCTCTTCGGACAAGCAGGATGGTAGTCCTCACATAAGGGTGACATCGGATGGAGCCCTATCATGGAACACTTTTGTCAAAGTTTCTAGAACTGTGATTGGCACACTAAGCATGCCCAGCATGCCACTAACCCTGCATCCACCAGCAGTCCCCCTTCAGTCTCTTTTTTTTCCGTGTAGCAGTTGCCTCGTGGTTCTTAGGAGGTCTGTGAGATTTTCTCACAACTTTTCCTCATGGAACATTTTTTGAAAATTCTTCAGAATTTTTTCCTGTCCCGGGGTCGCCCATCAATTACCGCACTCCGCTAATGTTCCGGTAAGTTTACCATGTTCTTGCGGTCGGTTCCCGGCGGTGTTCTTACTGGTGCCCAACGGCCACCAAATGCGCGCTGCCCCATTTTTCAATGGTGACCAGGTTTCCTAAGTGCCCCGAGTGTCCGAGGACTATGTCCATAACGGACCCTCACGACATATGCGTTTTATGCCTCGGGCCTTCCCACAATGTGCAGCATTGCACTAGTTGTGCTCAAATGACCCCAAAAGGCCACCGCACCCGCCTGGAGAAGATGGAGCACTTGTTTGCCTCTAAGCGCTCATCTCCACCGACTCCAGGTAAAGGCGCACTGAGTCGGAAGATTTTTGTCTTCGATCCCCGTCTCCATCGACATCTCAACAGCGTAGAGACACTGGTGACCATCCGTCACCGGCTTCTTCCTATTCGAAGACTTCAGCGTCCTCGTCCTCTGTGCCAGAGAAAGACTGGGCGGAGCATCGAGAGAAGCATCGTTACTGGCACCGACGGGAATCTTCATCCGGTTCTGAGCCGCCGTCTAAAAGGTCCCGGGGAGAGAAGCCCCCATTCTCCTCTGCACCCAGGACCCCGAGGTGTTCCCCACCTACAACGGTGTCGGGAGCCGAGACTCCACAAATTACTGTGGACCCTCCGGCAAAGCCTAGTCAGCCTCCAGGCCCAGGAGTCGCGTTACCCACGCCAGCCTTCCGGGAGGAATTGGACCGGATGGTCCAAGAGGCAGTATTTCGAGCCCTTTGGGGTTTTCAGTCACCACCGACGCCAGTCCCCATGCCGACACCAGATCTGGTGCCTCTTATTTTGGCTCTGGTCCTCGAGCGCTTGGACACTCTGATCGGTGCACTTCCATCAGTGCCCATCCCTTTGGGACCATCGGCGCCTCCCCAGCCATCGATTCCTCCTCCGGCATCGATCCCAATTCCGGTGTCTTCGGATGATGAAGATGCCGACTATGGCTCCTCACCTCTCCGGGAACCACAGATGCCGGAGCCAATTCCTGGACTGTCGGGCTTAGTTGTCCCTCAATGTCAGTCGAAAACACCAATGCCATCGGTGCCACCACCGATGCCTCGTCATTTTCCATCGGTGCCATCCTCTCAACCATCTGGACTTGGACTTCTGCCTCCATCTGAAGGGCCACTGGGAGAAGGAGACCCTCCATATGACCCTTGGGGGGGGACGATTCCTCTGACTCACAAGATTCTGAGGACCTTTTATCAGAGCCTTCAACCCGCTGCTTCCCTCCAGAAGACCTCTCCTTTGCTAGTTTTATCAAGGAGATGTCTGAAACCATCCCTTTCAAATTACAGACGTCGGAGGATGCCAGACATAAAATGCTGGAGGTGCTTCAATTCGTGGATGCCCCTAAAGAGGTAATGGCAGTTCCGGACCACTAAGTTCTCCTTAATCTTACTCCGAATCTGGTGGCACCCTGGGACTGTGCCCCCAGTCAACAGGAAGACTGACGCCACATACCTAGTTCAGGAAGCCCTAGGGTTTCAAAAGTCTCAGCAACCCCACCAGTCATAGTGATGGAATCCACCCAGAAGGCGGCAAAGAGATCTCGACCTCACTCTTCTGCCCCACCTGGCAAAGAACAGAAGTCTGGATGCTTTACGCCGAAGAATTTTCCAAGATCCATGCTGATGGTCTGTATAGCAGCCTACCAGCTTTATATGACACAATATACCAGAAATCTCTGGAAGCAAGTCCAGGATTTCTCAGAAACCCTAACTGAAGAATTCCAGGAAGGATTATCCACCATACTCCAAAAGGGATTCGAAGCTGGAAAACATGAAGTCAGAGCAGCATATGATGTCTTCGACACTGCTTCCAGGGTTTCAGCGGCCGGCCTTAGCACCAGGTGCTGGGCTTGGCTCAAAGCTTCAAACTTAAGCCAGGAAGTTCAGGATAGGTTAGCAGACCTTCCCTGCACAGCGGACAGTTTATTTGGGGACAAAATTCAAGAGGCAGTGGCGCAACTTAAAGACCACCATGAAACCTTTCTCAGTTGTCCACTGTCCCCACGGATTTTTCATCCACATCCAAAAGAGGTTTCAGACGAGACACCAGAAGGCTGACCTACAAACCACATAGGTACTACCCTCCACCATCCCGTGCTAGATCTACTAGACCATCTCACAGAGGCCAACCTCGTCAGCACAGACCCCCAAGACTCAACAAGCCCCCCAAACTGGTTCTGCTGCGGGATTTTGATTCCCATCTCGAGAGCAGCAGTCAATCCTTCCCCCCCAGCCACCTTTTTTGTGGGAGACCACTTTGCCACCAAGTGGCTCTCAATCACCACCGACCAATGGGTCCTTTCTATAGTTGCCCATGGTTACCATCTGAATTTCCTTACGCTACCCTCGGACCCTCCACCACGTCTGGCGTGGAGTCTAACCGACCACACTACATTCCTCGAGACAGAGCTCTCTATCCTTCTGCAGTCCAAAGCCGTGGAACCGGTTCCTCAAATGCAGCAATAAAAAGGGTTCTACTCTCGATATTTTCTGATTCCAAAAAGGTCCAGAGGCATGCGTCCCATCTTAGACCTCCGTGCCCTAAATAAACATCTTTGCAAGGAGAAATTCAGAATGGTTACCTTGGGCTCAAGGCTCCCCTCCTGCAAAAGGGAGATTGGCTCTGCTCTCTAGATCTCTAGGAGGCTTATGCCCATATAGCAATCTTCCCTCCTCATCAAAAATATCTCAGATTTGTAGTATGTCACAGACACTTCCAATACAGAGTACTGCTGTTCGGCCTAGCATCAGCACTCCGAATACTCACAAAATGTCTGGCAGTCATGGCAGCTTACTTGAGACAACACAGTATCTATGTCTACCCATATCTAGATGATTGGCTGCTCAGGAGTCCATCCAGAGAAGGAGTTCTTCAATCCCTCCGTCTTACCATACAACTTCTACAGTCACTGGGATTTCTCATAAATTACCCAAAATCTCATCTGACTCCGTCCCGCACCCTCTTGTTCGTCGGAGCAGATCTAAATACCATTCAAGCCAAAGCGTTCCTTTCAAGGGACCGAGCATGCACACTTTCAATATTGGCCAAAGCAGTAGAGACTCATCAGTCAACTTCAGCTCATTAGCTACTAACCTTGCTGGGTCACATGGTGTCTACAGTTCATGTTACCCCAATGGCTCGACTAGCCATGAGAGTAACACAATGGACTTTAAAGTCCCAGTGGTCCCAATCAAACCAAGATCTGTCACAGATTGTCCACGTAACCAGCCAGCTTCGCCACTCGCTGGCTTGGTGGATACAAGAGTCCAGTTTCCAGATAGGACTACCCTTTCAACTTCCAGATCCTCAGATTACGTTGACCTCAGATGCCTCCAATCTGGGTTGGGGAGCCCATGTCAACGAACTACAAACCCAGGGAACCTGGACCACGGCGGAAGCGCACCACCAGATAAACTTTCTGGAGCTCCGGGCGATAGGGTATGTCCTATTCGCATTTCAGGATTGCCTATCCAACAAGGTAATCCTAATTCAAACAGGCAACCAGGTAGCGATGTGGTATCTCAACAAGCAAGGGGGCACAGGCTCTTACCTGTTATGCCAAGAGGCGGTGCAGATCTGGGCCTGTGTTCTCTCCCATTCCATGCTGCTGAGAGCAACCTACTTGGCAGGCATAAATAATGTGATGGCAGACTTCTCAGCCGGATCTTTCATCCCCACGAATGGTCCCTAGATCCCACTGTAGCAAACAGAATTTTCCACCAGTGGGGTCACCCGCACATCGACCTCTCTGCGTCATTTCACAACCGCAAAGTAGACCAATTCTACTCTCTACACCGCTGCCACAAGACACCACCGATGGATGCCTTCGCCCACTCGTGGAGCACGGGTCTTCTTTACGCACACCCTCCATTTCCACTCATCAGCAAGACTCTCGTGAAGTTACGACAAGACCGGGGCACAATGATCCTTATAGCCCCTTACTGGCCGCGACAGGTTTGGTTTCCAATACTAAGCGACCTCTCAGTCCAGCAACCAATTCGACTGGGCACGGCATCAACTCTAATAATGCAGAACAAAGGACTATTGCGTCATCTGAACCTCCAGTCTCTGTCTCTGACTGCATGGATGCTGAAAGATTAATTCTGCAATCCCTTAATCTTTCTAATGATGTGTCACAGGTCCTTGTAGCTTCACGAAAGCCTTCTACTAGGAAATCTTACCATTCAAAATGGAACAGATTCTCCTTGTGGTGCACGACAAAGGGAATAGATCCTTTTTCCTGCCCCACAACACAGTTCCTAGACTACCTCTGGCACCTTTTGGAGTCTGGCCTACAAACTTCCTCCATCTGAGTACATGTAAGTGCCATAGCCGCTTACCATACAGGTATAGGAGATGCCCCAATTTCGGTGCAACCCCTTGTAGGGTGCTTTCTGAGAGGCTTGCTACAACTGAAGCCTCCACTGCGTCCCCCAGTTGTGGCATGGGACCTCAATGTTGTGCTAGCACGGCTCATGCGACCTCCATTCGAGCAACTACACTCCTGCAAGCTCCGACATCTCACTTGGAAAGTGATCTTCCTAGTGGCTATAACATCAGCTCGCAGAGTCAGTGAGCTACAGGCACTGGTAACATACCCACCTTACACAAGATTTCTCCATGACTGTGTGGTGCTCCGCACTCACCCTAAATTCTTACCAAAGGTAGTATCTGATTTCCACTTATATCAATCCATAAAACTACCTACCTTTTTTCCCAAACCTCATTCACACCCAGGTGAGAGAGCCCTGCATTCCTTGGACTGTAAGCATGTGCTCGCCTTTTATTTGGACCGCACTACAGCCCATAGGAAGTCCTCCCAACTTTTTGTCTCTTTCAATAAGACCAAATTGGGAGTTGCGGTGGGCAAGCAGACCCTATCCACCTGGCTAGTGGACTGTATTTCCTTCTGCTACCAGCAAGCAGGCCTTCCGCTAGAGAGACGCGTGAAAGTGCATTCAGTCAGAGCCATAGCAATGTCAGTAGCGCACCTCCGTTCGGTACCTATTGCTGATACCTGTAGAGCTGCTACTTGGAGCTATCTCCATACCTTTGCAGCTCATTACTGTCTTGACAAGGTTGGCAGGCAAGATTGCGTCTTTGGCCAGTCTGTACTGCGTAATTTGTTTCCAGTTTAAGAACCCAACTCTTCCTACCCACAGCCCACTTTGAAATTCAAGCTGCCCTCCATAACCAACAGCACCCCTGTTGTTGTGCCTGTTGCACATTGTTGGGTGCTGCTTGGTTGATTATGTTCATGCATCCTGGGAGAAAGCAGAGTTGCTTACCTGTAACAGGTGTTCTTCCAGGTCCTCACAAAACCCACCTGCCACCCTGTGGAGTTGGGTTCGCTAACGTTTTATTATTTTATTTTTCGCTCATACTTTTTGCTAGAAATGAGACTGAAGGGGGACCCCTGGTGGATGCAGGGTTAGTGGCATGCTGGGCATGCTCAGTGTGCCAGTCAAAGTTCTAGAAACTTTGACAAAAGTATTCCATGATAGGGCTCCATCCGGTGATGTCACCCTTATGTGAGGACTAACATCCTGCTGTTCTGGGAGAACATCTGTTACAGGTAAGCAACTCTGCTGCTTTCTTGATGGAAGGCGTTTTACTTGAAGCTTTTCCAGAAATAATGCTTTGTTATGCTGTTTAGAATATTGCTCACACTTGCAATGGCTGTTGAGAGAAGCTGTGGGAGCCACAATGCCTTTAACTGCTTCTCTCCAGTTTTTCAGAACCACATGCATGGATAATATAATAATAATAACACATTTTTTTGTTGTTGTTATTATATTATCCACATATAATTATCCACATATATTATCCACAATAATATTACTATTATTATTATTATTATATTATCAGCATGCATGGATAATATAATAATAACAAATTTTTTCTCCTTAGTACCTAGTCCCAGTGTCATCTTTTCAGACACCTATACACCTAAGTTAGCATCTGGCTCGCCGGTTTTTAAGCTCTTCTAGTTATTCTTCTCTGTTAAACCCAGTTCCTTTGATCCAAGTTTATTCATCCTTGTTTAATGTAATGCATTCTTATGCGCTGGTTATCATTATAATGTAAACCGAAGTGATTTGTAACTTGTTACATGAATATCGGTATATAAAAGCGCTAAATAAATAAATAAATAAATAAATAAATAAATATGCACTCTTTGAATTTTTTTTCCCAAAGGGGAACCCCCCTGCCTAGACTGTGTGTAGTACATTGTGAATGCAGTGTCTTCTTTCAGGAACTCTTGCATGTGAGCAGTAAAAGCCTTTATGCCTTTCCATAAAGCTCTGGAAGGATATTCCATTTGGCATTTAGTGCAGTCACATATCCTACATGTGTGACTGGTGAACTGCTGAGTTCAGAGAACACCAATTACAGATGAAAAGCTTCATTTTTTGCCACAGTTGATAGACTGGATAAAAATGTAGATATCTGTAGTATTTTAAAGCAAATATTACAGGAATAGTATATATAGGCTGGTTGGGGTCTTTGGAAACATGCACTGTTCACATAGTGGATATTACAGGCATGATATAGGCATGTTGGGAGTCTTGGGATATATGTAGTATTCACATTACAGGCACATTACAGGCATGATATAGGCTGGTTGGGGTTTGGGTCTTAGGATACTTGTATTCTCCCAGGACAAGGAGGATGGTAGTCCTCACATGTGGGGTGATGTCAGCAGATGGAGCCCTATCAAGGAAAACTTTTCTGTCAAAGTTTCTAGAACTTTTGACTGACACACTGAGCATACCCAGCATGCCATAATCCCTGTAGCCACGGGGGTCTCCCTTCAATCTCTTTTTTTTTTCCGCTCTGCAGTTTGCCTCGTGGTTAGGAGCTCTGTGAGAATTTTCTCACTACTTTTCCTCACGGAAAAATGAAGTTTTCTTCACAAAAAAATTCCCTCATAGGGGTCTCCCATCACGACATCGCTTTCCTCGACGTTCGGTGAGTAATTTCCACTGTTTTTTGGTCAGTTCCGGCTACCTTACCCTTGGTTCCCGCAGGCCACCGACTGTTTTCGCGTCCCTTTTTTCCAACATGGCTACGGGCTTTAGGAAATGCCCAGAGTGTCCGCCTATGATGTAAATTACAGATCCGCATGATGTCTGTGTGTTGTGCCTCGGCTCAACACATGATATTCGTCGATGCCCAAGCTGTGCTCAAATGACCCTGAAGGGCAGGCGTGCCTAACTGGACAAGATGGAGTCCCTTTTCAAAAAAAAAGTTAACTCCATCGACATCTACCCAGTCATTACCGGCAGGAGCATCGACAAAGTCCATCGACAAACCTCGCCAGGAGCAGCAAGGCAGCGGTGACCATCCGTCACCGACAACATCTAGGGCATCGGCATCTTCTTCGGTGTTGGAGAAAGACCGGGCCGAGCACCGAGGGGAAACACCGGCACCGGTGCGAGTCTATGCCCAGCGCCGGCACTGCCACTGCATCGGCTTCAATGGCTATCGAGCCAATGCCGAAGAGGATACAGGTAGAGGAGCCTCCAACCTCCTTTCCACCCGAGATACCGAGGCGATCCCCAACGATATCTGTGCTGGGTACTGAGCCCCCATAAACACCTGTGGAGGTGCCAGTAGTGCCTAGCCTGCCTCCCCCTGCAGCTGTGTTACCCATACCAGCCTCCAGGGAGGAGTTGGACATGCTTGTCCGACCAGCGGTCTTCGATGCCCTCCGGGAACCTACAGCTGCCATCGATGCCTGCCCCCATACTGGCACAGACACCGGAGCCATCAATATTCACACCTCTACTCGACTGCCTGTACACACTCATCTGTGCCCTTCCAAGCCAGCCTGGGCCATCAGTACCGAAACAACTTACTGAGTGTCTGAAACCTCCAATACCCATTCTGGGGTCATCGGAAGACGAAGGCACGGACTCCAGCGCTGCTTCCACCGATGCCGGAACCGGTTTCTGGCCCGTCGGAGCTCTCAGAATCGAGATGCCATCAAAATCTTTATCAGTGCCACTGCATCCTCCATCAAGACCATCGAGGGATCCATCGATGCCAACACATCCAGGAGTACCAGGTCTTTTTCCTCCCTCGAGATCTCAGTAACACAGACACTTCTATGGAGGACATACTTTCAGAACCATCTCCTCCGGAAGAAAGGAGACGGTCTCCCCCAGCGGACCTCTCCTTTGCTAATTTTATAAAGGAAATGTCAGAAGCAATTCCCTTTGACCTGGTCACCGAGGAAGACACACGTCATAAGACATTGGAAGTCCTCCAATTTGTGGATGCCCCCAAAGAAATGATGGCTATTCCCATCCACGAAGTACTCCTGGACCTCCAGCATCGCCTATGGGAGCACCCTTGCACTGTCCAACCAGTTAACTGAAAGACAGATGCAACTTATTTAGTCCAACACGCTCCTGGTTTTCAGAAACCACAGCTACCCCACCAGTCAGTTGTGGTGGAATCTGTGCAGAAGAAAACCAAAAGATTGCATCCACATTCTTCTGCACCCCCTGGAAAGGACCAACATTTCTTGGATGTTCTGGGCCGAAAAGTTTTTCAGGGCTCTATGCTAGTGTCACGCATAGCGGCCTATCAATTATACATGACACAATACCAAAGGAACCTGTGGAAACAGGTCCAAGAGATAGCAGACTCTCTGCCTCAATAACAACAAGAAGGTCTCAGTATCATTCTTCAAAAAGGCCTTGAGGCAGGAAAACATGAAGTAAGGGCTGCTTACGATTCCTTTGAGACTGCTTCTTGATTATTAACGACAGGAATCAGCACCAGAAGGTGGGCCTGGCTTAAGGCTTCTGACTTGCGAGCTGAAGTCCAAGACAAGCTTGCTGATCTACCATGTACCGGAGAAAATATATTCGGTGATAAAATACAGGACGCAGTGGCTCAACTGAAAGACCACCACGAGACCCTGCATCAGCTGTCCACAGTTACTACGGAGGCTCCCTCCTCTGCAAGAAAAACTGTGAGAAGGGACCCCAGAAGACCGTTTTATCGCTCACGCAGGTATTATCCACCTATGTCTCGCGTGAGACCATCCAAACCACCTTAGAGAGGACATCCACGACAACCCAAGCCATCCAGACCTCAGCCAGCTCTGCAAGCAGGCCAAGCCTCTGGATTTTGAAATCTATCCAGAGAAAAGCAGCCATTCCACAAATCCAAATCCAGACTTGCCGGTAGGAGGTCGGCTTCACCACTTCATAACCAACTCCATCTCTTTTAGACTATCTTTGGCACCTTTTAGACTCTAGTCTCCAGGCTTCCTCGGTGAGGGCACACCTGAGTGCCATCTCAGTGTACCACAAGGGAGTGGGGGATGCCCCAATAACAGTGCAACCCCTTGTGAGCCGGTTTATGAGGGGCCTACTACAACGTAAGCCCCTTCTACATCCCCCAGTCACTGAATGGGACCTAAATGTAGTACTTACAAGGCTCATGCGCTCCCTGTTTGAGCCTTTGCACCCCTGCGATGTTAAATTTCTTACAGGGAAAGTTCTCTTCGTAGTAGCCATTACATCTGCTCGAAGGGTTGGTGAGTTACAAGCACTTGTCACATACTCACCATATACAAGGTTCCTACATGACAGAGTGGTCCTCCGTACTCACCCTAAATTCCTTCCAAAGGTGATAACTGACTTTCACCTGAATCAGTCTATAGTCTTACCCACCTTTTTCCCAAGACCTCACTCTCACCAGGGCAGGAGGGTGTTACACACCTTGGACTGTAAACGTGCACTTACATTTTACCTAGACCGCACTGCAGTCCATAGGAAATCCACCCAACTCTTTGTTTCTTTCGATAAAAAACAAACCAGGAGTTGCAGTGGGCTAACAAACTCTTTCCAATTGGCTAGCAGACTGTATCGAATTCTGCTATGACAAAGCAGGCCTTCCTCTCCAGGGACGAGTGAAGGCGCACTCAGAGCCATGGCAACCTCAGTAGCACACTATCCTTCAGGACCAATTGCTGAGATCTGTAAAGCTGCAACATGGAGCTCTCTTCACACATTTGCAGTACATTACTGCCTGGACAAGGAAGGACGTCAAGTCTCTGCCTTTGGCCAATCTGTCTTGAAGAACTTATTTCCAGTATAATCCCAACTCCTTCCACATCCATCTGCTGTGATTTTCAGGCTGCCTCATTTATCCAACAGTACACAGGTTGTTGTGCCTGTTGCATAAGTCGTACGCTGTTGGTCTAAAACAAATGAGTCAGCCGGTAGCTTGCTAATCACCCACATGTGAGGACTACCATCCTGCTTGTCCTGGGAGAAAGCAGAGTTGCTTACCTGTAACAAGTGTTCTCCCAGGACAGCAGGATGTAGTCCTCACGAAACCCACCCGCCACCCCGCATAGTTGGGTCCGAAACGTTTTATTATTTTATTTTTTCGCTCGCACCTTTTGCTACAATCGAGACTGAAGGGGAGACCCTGTGGCTACAGGGATTATGGCATGCTGGGCATGCTCAGTGTGCCAGTCAAAAGTTCTAGAAACTTTGACAGAAAGTTTTCCGTGATAGGGCTCTGTCTGCTGATGTCACCCCACATGTGAGGACTACATCCTGCTGTCCTGGGACAACACCTGTTACAGGTAAGCAACTCTGCTGTATTCACATAATGGATATTACAGGCATGTTATAGGCAGGTTGGGGTCTTGGGATACATGTAGTGTTCACATAGTAGATATTAATGGCATGATATAGGCTGGTTAGGGTTTAGGCTTAAGATACATTTGTTCACATAGTGGATATTTCAGGCATGATATAGGCTGGTTGGGGCTTAAGATACATGTAGTGTTCCTTTGGTGGGTATTAAAGGCATGATATGTATAGGCAGGATGGGGTTAAGGATCATGTAGTGTTCACATGGTGGGTATTAGAGGAATGTTATATATAAACTGGATGGGGTTGGGGCTTGGGATACATGTAGTTTGTTTTAATTACTGATTTTAATTGTTTGTGGTGGTGATTTTGCCTCTCTTCCTGATAGCATGTCTCTCTTGAGCCAGCAGCCCTTTCTATCTCTAGTGCTGACATGTCTGAAAGGACAGGATGAGCAGAGAGAGGGCCTCCTTGCCTCCCTATACAGTCAGGTGCAGCAGGTAAAGATTCTTCATTGTTGTAATGTTGCCTTTAAACATGCATCTCCAGCTGTATATCCAGCTCAGGAACAAAATGCTTCTCAGAACTATATGCTTGGATCTGTGTGTAATCCATTGTGAGCGCAGTGTATTCTCCCAGGAGCCCAGTAACTAGTAATCCCTGCATCTTGAATACTGGGTACTTGCTCATGGGCATTGTGTGCCTCTGATAGCTTTTTTGCTCCTTTGTGGATACTGTTCTGCCAACATTTTTTAATTCCATAGTGGGCACTCTTAGTGTGTTCTGTGCCTGGAAACTGAATGCTGGACATTCTTTCATGGAAGTAGTAAGCTTCCCAGGGAGTCACAGAACTGCATGTTGGGCACTCTTTGCATGTCCCTCCTGGAAGCTTTATATTGTCTTATGTTTGTTATTTCCATGGTTTAAGTGAGAAGTTTCTTTTGTCCCCTAGATAGTAACAAATTGGAGAGAAGATCAATATCAGGATGACTGCAAAGCCAAGCAGATGATGCACGAAGCCCTGAAATTACGACTTAATCTGGTAAGACGTAAGCTGTCTGCACTTTGATGCACATCTTGAGAAATCGGTGAATTACTGTGTAAAAATGTTTGGTATAGAGGAAAGACATGCACACACATGGGTGGGTGGAAGAGCTGTAGTGAAGTGGCATGCAGTGTGTGAGATGCACCATGTGTTTGTGGGTACATAGAGGTGTAGAGGCACTCAGAGGTCAATATTCAAAATGATTTGTTCTGCGAAGTTTGAGACTTAGCCGACAAACCAGGGGGTTTAAATATGTCCCCCCTACTGTACAGATAAGTTTGTCTGTTGTTATTAGCAACTAAAACTTATTTGCTTAAAAAAAGAGGTGTTCCAGGGGCGGGTTTTAGATTTAGCAGGATAGTGAATATCCATGTTTTCTGGCCCAGTTTAGCCAACTAAATGAGTGTCTGTTACCTAGGTACATGTACCCAGATAACTTTAGCCTTAGTTGGGTATATTAAAACATTGCTTGTTAAGTAGCAGGGGAAAAAAACCCTTGTGGACCTGCAGGCCCGATTCTCTCAACCTCCCCCTGCTGAGAAACTCCAAATTATATCTGGGGCATAGTGCCTGAACCTTTCCAACACCCCAAAAGATGTTAAACTCCCAACTCTTTCACACCAAATTCAAACTCCTGACTCTTGCCTACAAAACAAAGGCCTAGCGCCAACCCACCTCATCAGGGTTCTGACTGTAGACACACACATTTGCTCCATATGCTGCTTGGCACAAGCCCACATATTAGTGCTATCCTAGAACAGTGTGCCTCGTCAGCACAAGGAAAAGATCCTTTGCAGTATCGGACCCAACTGTTTATTTTATTTATTTATTTAACAACTTTTTTTATACCGACATTTGTGGGGACATCATATCAGTTTACAGATAACTAGGAAGAGAAAACACAGAGAACAGGGCGAGGGGGAACCGGGAGCACATAACAATATATATAGCTTAACTAGAGAGGGTGGAAGAGAGGCAAAGCGGCAGCAATAAGATAACAATTAAACATAACGACAATATAAAAGGATTGGTTAGGTATGTTGAACTCTCTACCATTAGACTTGCCCTGGACTTACTATTCTTCAGAATACTAGTGAGAATCTGGCTTATCGAAGCAGCTTTTGGTACCAACCAGTGATCTCATCTTGAGAAACTGTATGGAGAAACCCCTCAATGTTATACATTATCAATCCTGGCTTTCTGAAGCAGCCTTCAATACCAACCTATGCCATGAACCTTACAAATTTTCTATATAGTAACGCCCACCCCTCTACACACCAACCAGCCCAAACTAACTATGACATTAACCATAAGGATCTTGTATTTAAGCTTGTCTTCTGTTTGAAAACCCTATATTTGGTTATTTAACTAATTGAACTATATTATGTTGACTCCCAACTAATACTCTGTACTGTGCTTAACTTCCTATGTGATATACCTACTGCTGTTCTAGCCAACTTGACTGCTTTATAATGCCATACCCTGTGATTCCACTTGTAACTCACTTAGAACTCCCTGGCTGGAAAAGCGTGTCAAAAATAAACAATGATGACTGCTGATGATAAACTGTGTGGGTCCAAGGAACCTCCCCATCCCTAAATTCTGAAATTATTGGTGGCCTCTGAGCCCTGCTACTAAAACCCACTCAAACAGGAATGTTCCCACCCCACCCAGCAACCCCAAAATCCCCACACTGCCAGGAGTGCAAAAGATTCATAGTGCTTTCCACAGGATCCACGGTTGCTATGTATAGTTCAGATTGTGGGTGGACTTTGAGAGGGGGTCTAGAGACCACCACTAATTTCAGACTTCAGGGGTTGGGGGACTTCTCAGAATATCTTTTGTGTGGTTTGAAGGGTAAGATGTGTTTGGACACTGTGCTGCATATAAGTTGGAGTCTCTCATAGGGGTGGGGAGGAACTGGAGGGAATCAGGTGTGCCAGGCCCTCAAGGTTTGTTTGTTTTTTTGGTGAGGGACAAAGTGTCATCTACTTAATCAGCTATGTTTTAAGTTAGGATAATGTTACCCGGATAACTTTAACCCTAATGGTATATTCAGACTTAGCCTGTTAGATTTGAAAGTTATCAGGATAATGTACCCAGATAACTTTGGGCAAGAATATTCAGAAGGACATTTATTCCACTGAATATCCCTGGTAACTTAGCCTTATAAGATGTCCATTTATGACTTTTCTCATAGTGTAGCAGGAAGGTGTAGAGATGTATCTGGCATATGTGTGTGAGTGTGGGTAGAGAAGTGGTATGTGTGTGTGTGTGGGGGGGGGGGGGGGGCTGGAGAGGTGAGACATGTTGGATGGGGATGCAGAGATGAATAGTGTGTGCACAGAGGTGTAAAAATGTCATTGTGTAGTAGGGAAGTGTAGAGATGCATTTTGTGCATGTATGTGAATGTCGATATAGAGATGTGCAGTGAGGTAAGGAAGAAGTGTAAAGATTTGCAGTGTTTAGGGGGAAGAGTGTAGAGATACACAAGTACGTGTGTGTGCACGTGTGTGTGAGGGGTATAGATGACTTGTATTGTGTGAGAGAAATTGTAAAGATACCTAATGTGTGGGGATGGTGTGGCGTAGAGTTGTACCTTTGTGCGGCGGTGTAGAGATGTACAATGTATTTATTTTTTAGCAATTGATATTGTGTGTTTTCCTAAAGGTAGGCCCAAAGTGGATTATATAAAGTAACAAGACATTGATTATATAAGATATAACAAATATCGGGTAGATTTCTAATAAATATATAAGACGTGCATACTTAGGTAGGAGTCAGGAAATGGGTGCTTTGGGTACAAATTGCATATATCTATATAGATATATATAAACTAGAAATCGGGCAATGGGGAACCCCTGGTACAGAGATCGCCATACAATAAATGTACTATCTCATAGGCTTCTTCACTGTAAATGTGAATGAATAAGGCCACCTCGGCTTTGTAGTGAGGAGCATTCAAAGTCAGGTCCTGGAAAATGAAAGTTTGTGCATGAAGTCTGAAAAATAAATGTAGGTCACCCAATTGACCCTATTTCATTAGGGATACCATAAGTCTTGCTGAATCAGTTGTGATACTGTATGAAAATCGCACCAGCACATCTCCAAATGGGGCAAACACTGTAAATACTGAGTTATCAACTCTTAATCCTGTTTGAAAAATGATCTAATCAGGATTCAAACCTTCCTCCTGATGCCTGTACCGCATCTGCAGGAACCATGGCAGTCCTCACAAGTGGGTGGCATCATTCAGTGGACTTCATATGCAGCTTTCATTTTCCCAGTCCTGATTTTGAATGCACTTCACTACAAAGCTAAGGTGTCCTTATCCATTCACATTTACAGTGAAGAAGCCTATGAGATATGTTTATTGTATAGTGATCTCTGTGCCAAGGATTCCCCCTGAAGAAGCCGTAACCTGCAAAACAAGGATCTTGTTGGGAACTTCATATCAGACCCAAGAAATATACCAACAGTATACAATGATTCATCACTTTGAACCTCCTCTTTGAATTGTCATCAGTTTTGAGTGAAGGATGTGTGGATAATTGCACAATTAAAGCAGGGACTCAATTGTATCAGTCTAATTAGTGAGTGTTAGAGAAATGTGCATTAGCTTCATTATCTTGCAATTCAGCCATACTGTCGAAAAACTTAATGATTCATATGTCACACTAATCATGTATTATATGGATTTGATATTGTATTAAGCATTTCATGTTAGGTGCGAATGTGCAGTCTTACTCTTGTTTAAATAACTATTATACTATATGGTCTACATAACTATCGGATGATTCAGTTTACATTAAACAGCAGTGTAAATGACAGGTGCAAGGCCATAGGTCTTTATCTTTTGTTAAAAACAGCTATTCAGGAGGATCACGTGTTGCGGTGAGTCGGGGTGGCAGCACAACCCTGTGCTCCGGGTGCCTCCCCCTGAGAAAGCCTTGAATGCCTTAAGATAATCCTTTTTTCACTGCAACACCTACCCGACAACTTTATTCATAGTGTGGTCCAACTTTTTTCTCTTGTTGGAGACTTTACACCTGCGATGTCCACACGTTTCGCTAAAAAGGAAAGAGAGAAACTGTGCGAGCCGGAGAAAATGAGAGAGGTAGAACAACAGTGGGCCAAACTAAAAAGAACAATTACAAAGGCAACTAATCTGTTAGAAAAGAAAACAAAAGCAAGAGAAATAAGAAACCTATCTGGTTCTCAAAGGAGGTGGCTGATAAAATAAAAGCAAAAAGAACAACAAGAAATATTAAGGATCCCTAAAAGAGGAACACAAGGAAGAATATCTGGTGAAACTGAGGGAGATGAAGAAAGCAATCAAGAAACCAAACGTCAGGCAGTAGAAATTGCCAAAGAGGTTAAAGCGAGATGACAAAACATTTTTCAGATATATCAGAGAAAGAAGGGAGGCCCAAAGTGGTATAGTGAAATTGAAGGGTGATGAGGAGAACTCTGTGGAGAGAGATGAATAATTGGTGAAAATATTAAACAAATACTTCAGTTTGGTGTTCACTAAAGAAGACCCTGGAGAAGGTCGGTTACTGGTTCACAAGACCTTAGATGGAGATGGGGCAGTTGAAACTCCGTTTACAGAAGAAAATGTATGGGAGGTGCTAGGAAAACTGAAAGTGGACAAGGCTATGCGGCTGGATGAGATTCATCCCAGGGAATATTGAGGGAGCTCAGAGATATGCTGGTGAGTCCGCTGCATGACCTGTTCAATAGATCTCTGGAAACGGGAGTGGTGCCAAGTAATTGGAGAAGAGCAGTGGTGGTCCCACTTTACAAGAGTGGTTCCAGAAAGGAAGCTGGAAACTACAGGCCAGTTAGCCTCACCTTGGTGGTGGGAAAAGTAATGGAAACTCTGCTGAAGGAAACGATAGTGAACTATCTACAGTCAGGAGGATTGCTGGACCCGAGGCATCATGGATTCACCAGGGGAAGGTCCTGTCAGACAAATTTGATTGATTTTTTTTTTAATTGAGTGATTAAAGAATTGGATCAAGGAAGAGCGCTCGATGTGATCTACTTGGATTTCAGCACAGCTTTTCATACAGTGCCACATAGGAGGCTTGTGAATAAAATGAGAAACATGGAAATGAGCGTGAAGGTGGTGTGGATTACAAACTGGTTGCCGGATAGAAGACAGGGTGTAATGGTAGATGGAACCTACACTGAAGAGAGAACGGTGTTAAGCGGAGTGCCACAAGGATTGGTGTTGAGATTGGCTCTTTTCAATATCTTTGTGAGCGACATGCGGAAGGGATACAAATTGTAAAGTTTGTCTATTTGTGGATGATACTAAGATTTGCAATAGAATGGACACGCTGGAAGGAGTAGAGAGAATGAGACGTGATTTAAGGAAGCTTGAACAGTGGTCAAAGATATGGCAGCTGGAATTCAGTGCCAAGAAGTGCAGAGTCATGCATCTAGGGTGCGATAATCCAAAAGAGCTGTAAGAGTTTCAAGCTCTCCCTTTCGGCCTGGCGACGGCTCCGCAAACTTTTCACTAAGGTCATGGTGGTCGTGGCGGCGTTCCTGTGCAAGGTGGGAGTCCTTGTTCACCCGTATCTCGACGACTGGCTAATCCGAGTGAAGTCTCAGGAGGACCTTGCAGTCACTTGGCTGGGTCATAAATGTCCAGAAAAGTCATTTGGAGCCCACACAGTCGGTGGTCTACTTGGGAGCGCTCTTCGACACTTTCCGAGGCAAGGTTTCTCTGGCAGCGGACCATGTAACAAAGTTGCAGGATCAGGTTCAAGCCTTGCTTCAGAGGAAGAAACCGACAGTTTAGCATCACTTACAGGTTCTGGGATCCATGGCCTCTACCTTGGATTTGGTCCCGTGGGCGTTCGCCCATTTGCTTCCGTTGCAGCGTGCGGTGTTATGGTGGAGTCCGGTGTCGGAACCGTTCCATATACCGTTACCTCTCCTTCCAGAGTCAGAGATGGGGAGTGAAATGCTGTTATGCACAGAGCAAAAGAAGGACCTTGGGGTGATAGTGTCTAGCAATCTGAAGACAGCGAAGCAATGATAGCTAAAACCAGAAGAATGCTGGGCTGCATAGAGAGAGGAATAACCAGTAAGAAAAAGGAGATGATAATCCCCTTGTACAGGTCCTTGGTGAGGCTTCACCTGGAGTACCTTGTTCAGTTCTGAAGACCATATCTCAAACGGGACAGAGACAGGATGGAGGCGGTATCAATTTCAAGGATACTTACACTCACGTAGAGATTTCCAGGTTACAGAAAATATCTTGGATTTGTAATTGGGCATCGTCACCTCCAGTATCCCATGCTGCCCTTGGGTCTAGTGTCAGCCTCTAGTGTCAGCCTCTAGTGTCAGTCTTTACAAAATGTTGCGCCACATTTAGGAAAACTGGCGGTGCATTTGTTCTACAGTTGCCTGATGGAGACCACAAAAGTTCATACTGCTAAGGATCATTTAATACATAGAATTATTATATGTAAACAGTTAGGAAAATATTCATAACCAGAAAAACTTGTTTATAGGAAGTTATCAGAAAATTCATACTAACATCACATACATACTCTTGAACTCAACTCACACATTTATAACCATCCTTCCAATCATATCCAGCATATTTATAGATAAAATTCAGATTGTATACAGTTTCAATTAATTACACACACAAAATTTCTAATAGTAATGCAAAAATCATTTTATACAGTTAAACATTTTTTTTGTTGTGAACCAGCAGCAAGAGGGGGGCTTCCCAGTCTTTGCATCGAGTGTCACATGTATGATCTTAAGTGTAAATGCCACACAATCTTAAAACCGTCCAGTGTTCAATTAATGTCCAAATTCACAGTTTCCAATTGTCTCCTTAGGAAATTCACAATGCCATTCAGGTGATTACATTATTTCAATCGCCAACTCAATGTTGAATCACAAAGAAAATGAGCCTGATAGTGTTCTTCAAAACATGTCATCTGCAGCAAACTTTTCAATCTTTAAAGCGCATGTTAGTGCATGATGTGAGTTTAATGGCCATCTGCAATAATGCACCCACCACCAAATGCAACAAACGGCCTAGGTTGTGAAAACATGGAGTAACCTGGTAGGGCGATTCGGTTTACCAGAGCAGAGCTGGTGTCTAATAACCATGTCTCCATCGGACAAAGACTGTCTAGAGAGCTCAAATGCAAAAGATCATATATAACAGGGATCTTCTTTTTAACAGCCTGCATGTTGACAAGCAAGAATGTTAATGAAGTAATGGTAAGCAAGGCAGAAAAAGATTTAGTACTCCCAGCGATAGACAACAAACCCGATGCTATTTAATATGGTTCTGGGAAGACAGGTCTCCATAACAGCCATGCCCTGTAATGATCGGTATAAACGATAGTGACATCATGATAGATTTGCTATCGCAAAAAAATAAGTCACTGATGCCCAGAGCTGATGACAAGCTCAGCGAAAGGTCAGGAACAGTCCATGATGCAGGATGGAGAAAAGCACATGGGGAGGCAGTCAGGCAGGTAGAGATATAGAGAAAACACAGGGTTTGTGTGTGAGCGGAGGTTTAGAGACTTGCAGTATGTGAGGAAGGTGTAGAGATAAACAGTGTGTGCATAGGTATGAAGATTTGCAGTGTGGGGTAGGGGAAGTATAGCAATGCCTAGTGTGTGGGAGGGGAGGTGTAGAGATGCACAGGATTTGTGTGCGCACAGAGGATTAAAGTCTTGCAGTGTGAGGAAGATGTAGAGATGCAAGGTGTGTATGTAGGTGTTCAGCTTTGCAGTGTGTGGTGGGGCAGTTATATAGACGTGTTGTGTGTAGATCAGAGGGTGTAGAGACGCACATTGTATGTGTGTGCTCCAAGTGTTCCTGGCTCTTTCACCAAGCCTTCCCTGAACCACCAGACAATTACTAGTTGGCCTTTCACTCCTACCCGGTCTGGCACTCTGTTTTCTCGAAAAAAAAAAAAAATGGACTCTGAGACTTTCAGGGTAAAGCACAGTTTTTTAAGTTTTATAACTCGTACACTCTATGGCAGGGGTCGGGAACCCATGGCTCGCGAGCCAGATATGGCTCTTTTGAGGGCTGCATCTGGCTCGCAGACAAGTGTCGCCATACTTCGCGGTTCCCCGCTGACCCAGCTGCTCCCCGGCTCCTCCGCTGCCCCGGGCTTAAAATGCTGTCAGCCCGGGCGGAACGCGGCAGGACAGCTGGAGTCAGCGGCACCGGCGTCTCTCTTGCTCCCCCCTCCCCCCCCCCCCCGCGGCCCGGAAGAGGAAGTGGAGAGCATCGGGTGCCCTGCGCGGGAAGAAGAGACCACACTAGCGTGGTCTCTTCTTCCGCGCAGGCACCCGATGCTCACCACTTCCTCTCCGGGCCGCGGGGGGGAGGAGAAGAGAGCACGCCGACTGGAGTCATCCGGGTGCCTGCGCGGGAGTCATCGGGTGTCAGCCGGGTGCCAGCACTGGAGTCATCGGGTGCCTGCGCGGGTCTTCCCGCGCAGGCACCCGATGCTCTCCACTTCCTCTTCCGGGCCCGCGGGAAGAAGAGAGCACGCCGGTGCTCTCCTTCTTCCCGCGGCCCGGAAGAGGAAGTGGAGAGCATCGGGTGCCTGCGCGGGAAGACCCGCGCAGGCACGCTAGTGTCCGGGAAGAAGACTGCAGCGCGGCTCGGAGGAAAATGAAAATCTTCAACCGCGGCCGATGGGACTCCGCCTCCGCGAGGGCTGAAAATGAAGGAGGTTAGCGTTGGGAGGTGGCTGCTGCTGCCGCGAGTTCCCGGGGGGGGGGGGGGAAGGGGGAGAGAGAGAGTGAATGAATGAGCGAGCAAGCATGTGTGTTTGAGATCCTGTGTGTGTGAGTGAGAGATTGCATGTATGTGAATGATTGAGAGCCTGTATATGTGAAAGAGAGTATGTCTGTGATTGAGATCCTGCCTGTGAGAGAGAGAGCATGAATGTAAGTTTACCATTGGGAACCTGTATGTGTAAGTTTGTAATTGAAAACCTGTTTGTTTGAAAGAGTATGTGTGTATGATTGAGATCCTTTGTGTGTGAGAGAGATCATGTGTATGTATGATTAAGAGCCTGTGTGTATAAGTAAGAGAGAGATCATGTGTGTCTGTGTCTGAATTGACAGCTGGTTTAGGTGATGGAGCATGTGAGTATGTGATTGAGAGCCTGTGTTTAAAATGAGAGAGAGAGACCATGTGTGTCTGTGTGATTGAGAGCTGATTTAGGTGAGGGAGCATGTGAGTATGTGATTGAGAGCCTGTGTTTAAATGAGAGAGAGAGACCATGTGTGTCTGTGTGATTGAGAGCTGATTTAGGTGAGGGAGCATGTGAGTATGTGATTGAGAGCCTGTGTGTAAATGAGAGAAAGAGAGGACATGTTTGTAAGCATGTGAATGAGAGTCTGTGTGTGAGAGAAAAAGACAGCATGTATTTATGTGATTGAAAGCCTGTGTGTGTGTAAGCGTGAAAAGATAGACAGCATGTGTGTAAATGTGTAATTAAGAGCCTATATAAGTGAGAGAGAAAAAAACATTTGTATATGTGAGTGACTGAGAGCATGTGTGTATAGGTGTGTCATTGAGAGCCAGTGTGAGAGAGAGCGCTGGTATGTGACTGAGAGAGGAGAAAGTTCCAAGCAAACCACCCCACCTCCTGCTAATTCAGAACAATCTCAGGACACCTGGATATCAAACGTTCCCAGGTATGCAGAGCAAAAAAAATTTTGTATCCTTATTATTTTTCATTACTGGATCTTTGTGTCTGCTATTTTGAAATATTTTGTTGGTATCTGGAAATGTTTTATATGAGTTTTTTAATTATTGGATATTCCACTCAGCTGTTTCGAAATATGTTCTTTTTGTTAGTACAGTTTTACTGCTGATGATTTTATATTTCTTGATTTGTTTTATAAGGATGTGTGATGTTTCTTTTTTCCTTTGTTACACTGCATACAGAGACTCTGGCTTGTTGCAGTTTCCAATTCAGTTTTTGTCTGCATGCTTCTTGTTATGCGTTTTGGTCTCTTTATTCTATGTTAGGTGAGGGACAGCACGTGATTCAGGTGAGGTTTTCTGCTGGCGTGTAGTTTCTGTGTAGGACTCTATAGCAGCCTGACTTGGTCCGTTTTCCTAATAGGAGATGTATTGGTGTCTTAAGGCCTGGTGTAATATTTTCAGAGACTTATTGTACTTTAAAAGTGTGATCTTACATAAAATGCACACATTTACTTGTATTTAGTTTTAAACATATTGTATGGCTCTCATGGAATTACATTTTAAAATATGTGGCGTTTATGGCTCTCTCAGCCAAAAAGGTTCCTGACCCCTGCTCTATGGTAACAATACTTTTATTACCGGCCTTTCTTCTTTCCAGCTTGTAGTAAGCTTCCAAGTTCTCTCCCCCTGTTGATTTGTAACTTTGACTTATTCCTACCTATTGTTATCTTTCGTTTACTTGAATTTGTTTACTCTAGTTTTTCCCTTTGTTAAACTGTAAACCGATCCGATATGGTTATTTACTATGAAGGTCGGTATAAAAAACTGTTAAATAAATAAATAAAGTGTGAAGGCTTGCAGTATGTAGTGGTGGTGAATCCATTGTAGGGATGCCTAATGTGTGGGAGGGAGAGGTGTAGAGATGTGTGGGAGGGGGAAGGTAGAGATTCACAGTGCAGTGGTGGGAGGTATAGAAATGTGGTGTGTTGGGAGGGAGGTGTATAGACTTGCAGTGTTTGAGGAGGGGATTTAAGGTACTGTATTTGTGGGTGGAATGTTGGTGAGATGTTTGGGTTACTGTTAGGGATATTGTGAGTGTGAGCACTGAGAGGAGAGGGTCACCTTACTGGTTGCTGAAAGGAATCAATAAAATTTTGCTTGGGAAACTTTCTTTTTTAAAAGTATTGGGGCGAAGTTAACTATTTGGGAATATTATTTAGTGTGTTTGTGCTTTTAATAGTAAGGCAGTGAATAAACAGAAGTTAGACTGTTTGTATTTTTAAATAGTCAGTCAGTAAGGCAGCTAATAAGCAGTAGTAGGTGTGTTTGTATATTAAAAACAAAACAAACAAACAAAAAGTAGCCAGAAGCTAGAAATAAGCTAGGAGCAGTGTAAACCTAAGTAAAAAGGTTGAAAAGTTCAGTTCAGCTACTCACCTTGGAAAGGTGTTAAGGTAGTGTGATATGGTTTGATTAGGTACCAACATTTGTTAAACAAGAGAGCAGTGAGTCACTCTGGCTGACTAAGTGAAGTTAGACTGTTTGTATTTCCCACCCATAGCTCATCCTTTAATTTATAGACAGGTGCCACTTTCACACACAAAAAAAAAACAACCTTATTGAGAGCTTGATCATTCCCCTGTAGGCCACTACCAGACATACAGGTCGATACAGTAAAGTGCGGCCGCGGTTACCCCGCTCCTAATCCGCTTTCTACTCACTTTCCAGCCGTGTTAGCCCTTCCTGCGATACACAATCCCCTTTAACCGATTCTTACCGCCTCTTTAAATCACCGGGTAACCCCTTCCGCCCGCGGCATGTATATTAGATGTAAACGATCGAATTAGCTATTCCCTCCCATACAGTAACGCGCGCCCCAACTATCACTTTTTTATCCTGCCGTTTTGCCGCACGTTTAGCCTGCTAACTTACCGCCTACCCTTACCCCTGCGTTAGAGGCAGGGGTAAGGGTAGGCGGCAAACTTACCCCCAGCCCTCGCTCACCTGCCCTGGCCGCGTCAATGGGTGCTGGTCGCCGGGGCAGTCCCAGTCCTCTCCCCCCTCCTCCTCCCAAAGCAACGAAAGCAGAAAAAATCGAAAAAGCCAAAAAAAAAAAAAAAAGTAGCAACGAAGTGGACGGTTCTCTACGCTCGGGATTGCCAGTCCTCTCTCCCCTCCTCCCGAAGCAAGGCGCGTAAAGCAGCCTTGCTTCGGGAGGAGGGGAGAGAGGACTGGCAGTGTAAAACGACGACTTACTTTTTTCGCAGCCCTCCTCCGGAGACGGATCGCGGCGGAGACGGATCGCGGCTCCCCTGCCTCCCGGAGGCGAAGATGGATGCCTGCACAGGCGAAAGCAGCCCCTGTGCGTGCAATTGGGCCGCTCAAGATGTGATGTCACATGTCGTGACGCCAACGTCGTGACGTCACGCCTTGAGCTTTACGCGCCTTGCTTCGGGAGGAGGGGAGAGAGGACTGGCAATCCCGAGCGTAGGAGAACCGTCCACTTCGTTGCTACTTTTTTTTTTTTTTTTGGCTTTTTCGATTTACACTGCCCTCCTCCCGAAGCAAGGCTGCTTTTCGCGCCTTGCTTCGGGAGGAGGGAGAGAGGACTGGCAATCTTGAGCGTAGGAGAACCGTCCACTTCCTGGTACCTGTCATTTCAAATGACATTTGAAATGACAGATACCAGCGTGTCCATGAAGCGTTAGGCCAGCACACCCAGGATACTGTATAGTGCTCTATACAGTAAAATGGGTTGCGTAGGCTAACGCTTCACGGACGCTTCTTGGACGTGGCTTGCATTTGCAAGCAATTTAAATACAGTATCGAGCTGTAGGTGAGCCGGACTGTGCGTGCAGCAACCGCGGGTACGCCCGGCACTAACGCAGCTCTTCCTACAGCTCCTTAATGTATCAGCCTGATAGTGAATTCACTAATACATTAAAGGACATTAATTAGACACATTCCTACTCCCATAGCAACTTAAAACATAAGTAGGAACTGAACAAATTTGAGATTAAGGCAGCAGTCCAGCAGCAAGAGGGGGGGCTTCCCAGTCTTTTGCATCGAGTGTCACATGTATGATTTTTTTACCCACCGGTGAGAAATTGTACATGTGCATGCAATGCAAAGAGCTCCTGCCTCTCAGAGAATGAGAGTGGCAGACCTGGAGGAGCTGAGGCAGACAGAGAGGAATATAGACGAAACCTTCAGGGACATAGGAGTCAAGTCCCAACTTCAGACTGGCAGCCCTGGTGCTGTCTTGGAGGAAGGTCTCATGATTGGAAAGCATCAACCTGAATGCAGCAGGAAAGGATCCTGTAGCAAGGACCTGCTTTCCAGGTGGTGCATTGTTCTTTCGCACTGAGGATGTCTACCCAAGGCCTACTGCCCAGGAAGGCAGAGTTAGGTCGGCCGTCATAGTTGGTGATTCGATTATTAGGAATGTAAACAGCCAGGTGACTGATGGGCGTGAGGATTGCCTGGGATCAAAGGTTCCATTTTAAACTGGTTTTTATCTTTTCTCCATGAATGATCATTCCAAGTGAAAATTAAAAACACAACCTCCGAAAAGATCCCACTAGAAACAGGGGTCCCCCAGGGGTCTGCCCTTTCAGCTACATTGTTTAATGTTTATCTACTACCAGTATGCTATTTACTGGCAGGATTAGGGTTAAATTTCTATATCTATGCTGATGATATTCAGTTCTTGGTACCTGTTGATGATACAATAGAAAAAACGCTTAATTTTATCACTATATATCTCAAGGCTCTAAAGCAATTACTGTCACACATAAAGTTAGTTCTAAATATGGAAAAAACAGAAGAAATGTTATTAGAACGGAAATTGAAAAATGACGGAATTTCCCCTCTAAACTTCGAAAATAATGTAAAGATTAAACAGTCAACTTTTGTCCGAGACCTCGGCATTACATTAGAAACAGATCTCAGCTTCAAAAAACATATATCCACTAAGCTAAAAGAAGGGGTACCACAAACTCATCATATTACGAAGGCTAAACCCACTGCTTGAAAAAATGATTTTAGAACTGTCCTACATTCATTAATTTTATCCAACGTAGACTACTGCAATGCATTGCTTTTAGGACTCCCAGTGTCCACAACCCGGGCATTACAAGTACTGCAAACGCAGCTGCTAGGATCCTGACAGGTAGCAAAAAACTCAACCACATTACACCAACAATGAACTCTCTTCATTGGTTACCAGTTGTATATCGTTCCCAATATAAAACGGTATGCATTTTACACAAAATAATCTATGGCGAACAAACCGAATGGCTAAACAGCGCCATCTGATTACATGTGCCTAAAAGGAACCTGAGATCAGCAAACAAGGGTTTACTGACAATTCCTACTGTTAAGTCTGTGCACTTGACAGAAGTAAGAGAGAGAGCAGTATCGATCGCAGGTCCTAAACTCTGGAACTCCTTGCCTGTAGAGCTAAGACTGCAAACAGACATCAAAAACTTCAAAGCTGATCTAAAAACCTAGCTTTTTAACCGTGCTTACACAAGTTCTAGTTAATGTTTCAGTTCTGCTATGTTTTAATTTAGCGCTCTATAATTTTTAAGATAACCGATTATGTCTATTATTTTATTGTTCTTAACTTTAATGTATTTTATTGACATTAGCAGTTATTTTATATTGCTTTGTTAATTTTTGTACCGTTTTAGAATTATGCATTGTTCTCTTAACTGTTTAATAGTATTTATTCTCTCTTATAATCACTGTTTTATGTTTACTCGTTGTAAACCGATGTGATGGATTTTCTGATACGTCGGTATATAAAAAGTAATAAACTATAACATGCCTACCTGGTGCAAAGGTGGCGGACCTCACGCGTCACCTAGATAGGATTTTAGACAGTGCTGGGGAGGAGCCAGCTGTCGTGGTGCATGTGGGCACCAATGACATAGGAAAATGTGGGAGGGAGGTTCTGGAAGACAAATTTAGGTTCTTAGGTAGAAAGCTTAAATCCAGAACCTCCAGGGTAGCATTCTCTGAATTGCTCCCTGTTCCACACGCAGGTCCCCAGAGGCAGGCAGAGCTCTGGGGTCTCAATGTGTGGATTAGACGATGGTGCAAGGAAGAGGGATTCAGTTTTGTAAGGAACTGGGGAACCTTTTGGGAAAGGGGGAGTCTCTTCCGAAGGGATGGGCTCCACCTTAACCAGGGTGGAACCAGACTGCTGGCGCTAACCTTTAAAAAGGAGATAGAGCAGCTTTTAAACTAGAACAAAGGGGAAAGCAGACAGTTGCTCAGCAGCGCATGGTTCGGAGTCCAAATGCCTGTAACTAAAAACTCACCTGAGCTAATGCCAGAAGTCTAAGAAGTAAGATGGGAGAATTAGAATGTATAGCAGTGAATGATGACATAGACTTAATTGGCATCTCAGAGACATGGTGGAAGGAGGATAACCAATGGGACAGTGCTATACCGGGGTACAAATTATATTGCAATGACAGAGAGGAGCACCCAGGAGGCAGTGTAGCGCTTTATGTCTGGGATGGCATAGAGTCCAACAGGATAAACATCCTGCTCGAGACTAAATGCACAATCAAATCTTTATGGGTAGAAATCCCTTGTATGTTGGGGAAGACTATAGTGATAGGAGTATACTACCATCCACCTGGTCAAGATGGTGAGATGGACAGTGAAATGCTAAGAGAAATTAGGGAAGCTAACCAAATTGGTAGTGTGATGATAATGGGAGATTTCAATTACCTCACATCAATACGTTGTAAGCAAAAGGTTTTCTTCTATGTGCTATATTTCATATAGATTAATTTGTGTGGGACCATCATAACACCCACGGTATACAAGCAAGTAATCTTCTGTATTAACCGCTACAGGTCATATTTAATCATCGGTCCAAGTCTTTCAAAAAGGTTACGTTTTATTAATATGTACTTTTTTTCTTTTTTATACTTTTTTCTAAAATTAATGTGGAACGGTACTTCCCTTATTGGTTGACAGCGCTTACCGTGCTTCGGAGATCCAGTTCTTTTTGGTGCGCTACCGCGCTTCAAAGATTTAATCACTTAACAGCGCTACCGCGCTTCAGAGGTCCACTTGTTCAGGGGTCTAGTCCGACGTACGTTTCGCAAAGCTGCTTCAGGGACTGCAACAAATGTGATTCTCCTGTACTGTCCACTGAGAAGTTTAATTCATCGTATTGATTTGAGATATTGCGTGGCTCGGTTGTACATTGGGATTAACTGTTAGTATTTTTTGTAGATTTCATTACCTCAATATTGACCTGGGTAAATGTAGCATCAAGTCATGCTAGAGAGATAAGTCCTGGATGGAATAAATGACAGTTTTATGGAGCAATTGGTTCAGGAACCGACAAGAGAGGGAGCAATTTTAGATCTAATTTTCAGTGGAGCACAAGAATTTTGGGTGAGAGAGGTACGGTGGTGGGGCCGCTTGGCAATAGCGATCATAATATGATCAAATTTGAATTAATGACTGAAGGGGGGACAGTAAGCAAATCTATGGCTCTTGTACTAAACTTTCATAGAAACATAGAAATGACGGCAGAAGAAGACCAAACGGCCCATCCAGTCTGCCCAGCAAGCTTCTGCACTTTTTTTTTTTCTCTCACATACTTATCTGTTTCTCTTGGCTCTTAGTAACCTTTTTTTATTCTGTTTCCCTTCCACCCCCACCATTAATGTAGAGAGCAGTGTTGGAACTGCGTCCAAGTGAAATAGCTTAATTTAGTTAGGGGTATTAACCACCGCAATAAGCAAGCTACACCCATGCTTATCTGTTTATTCAGACTGTGTAATTCAGTCCTTGTTGATTGTTGCCTGAATATAGATCAACCTTTCTTCATTCTCCCCTGTCGTTGAAGCAGAGAGCCATGCTGGCTATGTATTGAAAGTGAAGTATCAGTCTTGCTCCCCTGCCGTTGAAGCAGAGGACTATGCTGGATATGCGTGAAATGTCAAACTTCCTCCCTGCCGATGAAGCAGAGAGCTATGCTGGCTTTGCATTGAAGTGAAATATCAGACTTGCTCCCCTGCTGTTGAAGCAGAGGGCTATGCTGGATATGCGTGAATTGTCAAAATTTCCTCCCCTGCCGTTGAAGCAGAGGGCTATGCTGGATATGTGTGAAGTGTTAAACTTCCTCCCCTGCCGTTGAAGCAGAGAGGTATGCTGGATTTGCATTGAAAGTGAAGTATCAGGTATTTTTTGGTTTGGGGTAGTAACCGCCGTAACTAGCCAGCTACTCCCCTGCTTTTATGTGGTTGCAAATTCTTATTTCCACATTTCCTCTTGCCGTTGAAGCATAGATCAACGTTGGAGTCGCATTATTGAATAGGGATATTCATCTCCAGATAGTAGCCATCATTCCCTCAAGCCACCCCCATGCCTCTTCTCTTCATTCACATCCTCTAGACTTTATGGATCCACAGTATTTATCCCACGCCCCTTGAAATCCTTCACAGTTTTGGTCTTCACCACTTTCTCTGGAAGGGCGTTCCAGGCATCCACCAACCCTCTCCGTGAAGAAATACTTCCTGACATTGGTTCTGAGTCTTCCTCCCTGGAGTTTTTAAATCATGACCCCTGGTTCTTCTGATTTTTTTGCAATGGAAAAGGTTTGACGTTGTCTTTGGACCATTAAAACCTTTCAAGTATCTGAAAGTCTGTATCATATCACCCCTGCTCCTCCTTTCCTCCAGGGTTATACATATTTAGATTCTTCAATCTCCCCTCATAAGTCTTTCGATGAAGACCCTCCACCTTTTTGGTCGCCCTTCTCCGGACCGCCTCCATCCTGTCTCTGTCCCTTCGGAGATACGGTCTCCAGAACTGACACAGTACTCCAGGTGAGGCCTCACCAAGGACCTGTTCAAGGGGATAATCACTTCCCTTTTCTTACTCGATATTCCTCTCTCTATGCAGCCCAGCATTCTTCTGGCTTTAACTATTGCCTTGTTACATTGTTTCGCCGACTTCAGATCATTAGACACTATCACCCCAAGGTCTCTCTCCTGCCCCATGCACATCAGCCCTTCTCCCCCCATCGAATACAGTTCTTCCGGATTTCCACACCCCATATGCATGACTCCGCACTTTTTGGCATTGAATCTCAGCTGCCATATCTTCGACCACTCTTCCAGTTTCCTTAAATCCCGTCTCATTCTCTCCACTCCTTCCAGCGTGTCCACTCTGTTGCAGATCTTAGTGTCATCCGCAAAAAGACAAACCTTACCTTCTATCCCGTCCGCAAGTCGCTCACAAAGATATTGAACAGGACCGGCCCCAACACCAACCCTTGCGGCACTCCGCCTCAACACCGCTCTCTCTTCAGAGAGAGTTCCATTTACCATCACACATTTGTCTTCTGTTCCGTCAACCAGTGTGCAATCCAGGTCAATCACCTTGGCACTAACTCCTAAGCTTCTTATTTTATTCACCAGTCTCCTGTGCAGAACCATATCAAAAGCTTTGCTGAAGTCCAAGTAGATGACATCGAGCGCTCTTCCTTGATCCAATTCCTTGGTTACCCAGTCAAAAAATTCTATCAGATTTGTCTGACAGGATTTTCCCCTGGTGAATCCATGCTGCCCTCTGGTCCAGCAATTCTTCCGACTGTAGATAGCTCACTATTCCTTCTTTTAACAGCAACTCCATTACTTTTCCCACCACCGGGGTGAGGCTAACCGGATGTCTTCAACCAGATCTCTGTCCAGCTCTTCCTTTTGGTTTGGAGGCCTGTAAACTACTCCAATAAAAATGGATGTCCCATCTTTTTTAGGTTGGCCCATAGTGCTTCTTCATTGCCCCATCTTCCTTGCAACTCAGATGCTTGGATGTTGTTTTCTGATGTAAGAGCCACGCCTCCCCCTTTCCTATCCACTCTGTCCTTCCTTAACAAGTTATAGCCCGGTATTTGCCGTTATCCCAATCGTGAGATTCCGGTGAACCATGTCTCCGTGACAGCAACAATGTCCAAGTCCGCCTCCTCCATTAGGGCTTGCAGATCTGGGATTTTATTGCCCAAACTACGAGCATTTGTGCTCATAGCTTTCCACATTCAGGTTACTGCTGTTCCTGGACTCCTTTTGTGACTTTACTTGCGTTTTGTTATCCCCCTTTCCCTTTGCATTTGTGCAAGAGGAAAGATTAGTGCCTTTGGTGACAGATTCATCAAGCACAATTAGCTTTTTCCTTTGGTTACTGATCTGGAATTCCTGTATACATTGGGTTTCTTCTCTCTTTTCAGATAACACTTCAATCTTTTTCTCTAGAGCTTCTTCAGTATTTAATACAGAGAAGGCTTTTTGTACTTGTTGCACTTGATACACAGTGTGTGTCTCTGCATCAAGGTTCAATTCTACCAGAGCCCTCTGTGATCTTGTTGTTTATTGAGTTGTTTAATGCCCTGTGTGAATGGGGGGTTAGACTAGTGGGTTGCACAGCTGTTAAGAATGGGTGCCTGTGGGTCACAGGTCTTATCCTGCCTGAGCCCACTGTAAATCTCTTTATCCTTGACTTTTGGTTTTCTGTGGTAATGGGGAATTACTTTCCGAATATTGTAAAGAGGATGAGCCTTTCTTCATTGAAGCTAATTGAGCTTTAACTTCATCCAGTTCCTTTTTCAAGGAAGCGAGCTGTGAACAAATGGGGCAAGCTTTAAGTTTCCAGATGATCTCCCTCTGAATAAAGGCTCCACAATAGTTGCATTGGATAGTCCTCATGTTGGTAATTTGATGGTTAACACCTAAGGAATATCAATTTACTGGTTTATCCTGTTGTCAATAATGTATTTAAGTAGACTTTGATAAACTTTGATAAAATGAGAAAAATAGAAAAAAAACTGAAAGGAGCAGCTACAAAGGTAAAATGTGTGCAAGAGATGTGGTCATTGTTAAAAAATACCATCCTAGAAGCACAGTCCAGATGTATTCCACACATTAAGAAAGGTGGAAAGAAGGCAAAATGATTACCGGCATGGTTAAAAGGGGGGAAGTCAAAGAAGCTATTTTAGCCAAAAGATCTTCATTCAAAAATTGGAAGAAGGATCCAACAGAAGAAAATAGGATAATCCATAAGCGTTGGCAAGTTAAATGTAAGATATTGATAAGACAGGCTAAGGGAGAATTTGAAAAGAAGTTGGCCATAGAGGCAAAAACTCACAGTAAAAACATTTAAAATATATCCGAAGGAGAAAGCCAGTGATGGAATCAGATGGATCAATAGATGATCGAGGGGTTAAAGGGGCACTTAGAGAAGATAAGGCCATTGCGGAAAGATTAAATGATTGCTTCGGTGTTTACTGAAGAGGATATTGGGAAGGTACCCGTACCGGAGAAGGTTTTCATGGGTAATGATTCAGATGGACTGAACCAAATCACGGCGAACCTAGAAGATGCGGTAGGCCTGATTGACAAACTGAAGAGTAGTAAATCACCTGGACTGGATGGTATACACCCCAGGGTTCTGAAGGAACTAAAAAATGAAATTTCATACTATTAGTAAAAATTTGTAACCTATCATCAAAATCATCCATTGTACCTGAAGACAGGAGGGTGGCTAATGTAACTCCAATATTTAAAAATGGCTCCACGGGCGATCCGGGAAACTACAGACCAGTTAGCATGACTTCAGTGCCAGGAAAAATAGTGGAAAAGTGTCCCTAAATATCAAAATCACAGAACATATAGAAAGACATGGTTTAATGCAGAGCTTTCCAAACTGTGTGTCGGGACACGTTAGTGTGTCGCCTGCAGTGTTCAGGTGTGTCGCACAAGCCCGGTCAACTCTGATGCGAGTTTGGGCTTTTTTTTTCCTAGAGATTCACTTTTTTTTTTCAGTTTATGGGTTGCTTATTATTGGGTGATTTTTGCTGTCAATCGCGTTTTTTTGGGGGGCTTGGTGGGTGGAAACGAGCCCAGCCATCCTTGCATTGGCTGCTGCTGCCGATGAGGGCCTGGCCATGAGGAGTACTGACTGCAAGCAGCAGTGTCTGGTGATCATGGAAGGGAGTGAAGCACTTAACTGGCAACAATCAAAAAGATGAGGTACATGAGTGTGGGGGCCAGACATGTGCTGGGGGAGGAGAGAGATGAGTGTGTGGGGGACAGACAATTTGTTTTATATTGTTTCTCATAAATTATAACAATAACATGAATCTTGGAATATATATTTTTAATATAAATTTAAGGTTTTCATGAGATAGGTTGTGTCGTGAAAACATTTTATTTATGTATATATTTAAGGAAACATACAATAAATTGTCGAAATATGTTTCGTTCGTTTAACCTTTAACCTCTGGTTTACTAGTAGACTGAATTACCGTGTCGTGAAATTATGTTTGTCTAAAAAGTGTGTCACCAACATGAAAAAGTTTGGAAAGCTCTGGTTTAATGGAACAAAGTCAGCATGGCTTTACCCAAGGCAAGTCTTCCCTCACAAATCTGCTTCACTTTTTGAAGGAGTTAATAAACATGTAGATAAAGGTGAGCCAGTAGATGTAGTGTATTTGGATTTTCAGAAGGCGTTTTGACAAAGTTCCTCATGAGAGGCTTCTAGGAAAAGTAATAAGTCATGGGCTAGGTGGCTAATGTCCTTTCGTGGACAGGAAACAGGAGTAAATGGACAATTTTCTCAATGGAAGGGAGTGGGCAGTGGAGTGCCTCAGGGATCTGTATTGGGACCCGTACTTTCAATATATTTATAAATAATCTGGAAAGAAAGACGAGTAAGGTAATCAAATTTGAAGATGATACAAAATTGTTCAGAGTAGTTAAAATCACAAACAGATTGTGATAAATTGCAGGAAGACCCTTGTGAGACTGGAAAATTGGGCATCAAAATAGCAGATGAAATTTAATGTGGATAAGTGCAAGGTGAGATGCATATAGAGAAAAATAACCCATGCTATAGTTACACAATGTTAGGTTCCATATTAGGAGCTACCACCCAAGAAAGAGATCTAGGCTTCATAGTGGATAACATTGAAATCATCGATTCAGTGTGCTGTGGCAGTCAAAAAAGCAAACAGAATGTTGGGAATTATTAGAAAGGGAATGGTGAATAAAACGGAAAATGTCATAATGCCTCTGTATCGCTTCATGGTGAGCCGCACCTTGAATACTGTGTTCAATTCTGGTCGCCGCATTTGAAAAAAGATATAGTTGCGATGGAGAAAGTTCAGAGAAGGACGACCAAACTGATAAGGGGAATGGAACAGCTCCCCTATAAGGAAAGACTAAAGAGGTTAGGACTTTTCAGCTTGGAGAAGAGGCGGCTGAGGGGGGGATATGATAGAGGTGTTTAAAATCATGAGAGGTCTAGAATGGGTAAATGTGAATCGGTTATTTACTCTTTCGGATAATAGAAAAGCTAGGGGGCACTCCATGAAGTTAGCATGTGGCACATTTAAAACTAATTGGAGAAAGTTCTTTTTCACTCAATGCACAATTAAACTCTGGAATTTGTTGCCAGAGAATGTGGTTAGTGCAGTTAGTATAGCTGTGTTTAAAAAGGAGAAGTCCATTACCTGCTATTAATTAAGTTGACTTAGAAAATAGCCACTGCTATTACTAGCAACAGTAACATGGAATAGACTTAGTTTTTGGGTACTTGCCAGGTTCTTATGGCCTGGATTGGCCACTGTTGGAAACAGGATGCTGGGCTTGATGAACCCTTGGTCTGACCCAGTATGGCATGTTCTTATATGAAGCGTGTATATATATATATATATATATATATATCAACCTAATAAACGAAGCTTGACCGACGTGCCGCAAATGCGCAGTAGAGAGCAGCTCTACTGCGCATGTGTGGGCAAGCACGTCCGTCTCAGCGAGCGTATACCAACATGGCGGTGGCATCGGGCAGCGGCGACTAGGAGAGGCAGCAGCGGCGGCGACGAGGAGCGGCGGCAATGGCGGCGGCAACGAGGAACGGCCGTGGTGGTGACGAGGAGCGGTAGCAGCGGCGGCCAGTAGCGAGGGAGGAGAGAGGGAGGGAGGGACTGAGTGAGAGGGAGGGACTGAGTGAGAGGGAGGGAGGGAGGGAGGGACTGAGTGAGAGGAAGGGAGGAGGGAGGGACTGAGGGAAGGAGGGAAGAGTGGGAGGGAGGGAGGAGTGGGTGAGTGCGGGAGGGAGGGAGGTAGGGGGTGGGGAAGAGTGAGGGGAGAGAGAATGAGGGGGAGGTTAGAGACAGAGGGATGTGAGTAAGTGGAAGGGTAAGAAGTTGTGGAGCAGAGAAAAAGGGAGTGGAGGAGGGCTGAGGGAGAGGGGATGGGATTGAGAGAGGGTGGGGATTGACTGAGGGAAGGGGAGAGAGGTGAGAGTAAGGGGAAGGAGGCAGTGGGAGACAGAGGGGGGGTGAGTAAGACTGAGTGGAGGGAAGGGGAGTGAGGGAAAAAAAAGTGTAGAAGGGGTGCTGTGTTTGAAAATGGACTGAAAAAAAAATTTAATGTAGCCCGTTTTAACGGGCTTAACGGCTTGTATACATATAATACACACACACACACATATACATATATATATGTATATTTTGCCATCTTTGTGTTTTTATCTACTTGGATTTCTTTACTGTTCTTCACCAAGGCTTCCTAAGACCCAGTATGATTTACAACATAAGTCAAGTTAGATCAACAAAACATAATTTATAATCTAAAATACATCTAACAATATAGAATATTACAAAATACACAATTTTTCCAAATCAAGAACTATCCACCCACCACTGAAAATAGCCCACTCTTACCACCCCTCTCTCTCTCACTTAAGGATGGATTACTCACTCTAGAATTTCTTTCTAGCCCTACCAAGAATAAATAACAGTAAAAGTCCTCAATATTTCCCAGTGGTCCATTCGGAGGTGATCTGCCACCCCAGGCTGTTGTCTTTCTTCAGATGACATTATTTGGGGAGCTGCGATTAAAACTGAGTCCCCTGCAGCTTCAGCTAGTGATGGAAACAATATTGCAGAGGGAAAACAGCTCTCCTCGGAGAACCTTACAGATGTAGATTTGTGCCATGGTTCCTAGTTCTCTCCTCTTATCCATCCCAAGCCTCTGGCAATCTTAAGACTGGTTCAGAAAACTTGTGTCTGAACAGGAAAAGAGAGGATTGCTGATTTTCTCTCTGCAACACAAAAAGCTGGGCAGGGCTGCAGGGAAGCAGTAGGCTTCCTCTCCCCAGGGGTTCAGCAGTGTTTGTATGGCAGCATTTTCCTTCATTCATTGTTTTTGTACACATGTGAGCTAGTGTGTGTATGTACATGTGTATGAGCATAAGCATTATCTTTGTATTGTAAATCTCTGTGAGCTGAAGTATTAGGGATGCCATGTATGTGTGTTAGCACAAGTATGATCGACAGCTTTGTCATTGCCGTGTATATAAACAAGAGGATTATCATTGTTTCTTTGTGTTTGAACAGAAGCACTGCCAGTGATGCTGTATGTAAGGACTTGTGTGTTCGAGCAGAAATATTGACTGTGATGCTATGGATTGTAGAGGAAAATTGGTTCTTACCTGCTAATTTTCATTCCTGTAGTACCACAGATCAGTCCAGACTGTTGGGTTTTGCCTCCCTTCCAGCAGATGGAGACAGAGAAAAACTTTGAGAGCAACCCCTCTTAGTCCGGTGTGCAACCTGCATCTCCTCAGTATTAATACTAGCAAAGCAGAAACATTTCAAGCCAAGAACAAGAAAGAAATAACCTCTCTAAGTATATATATAATCAAATTGTGAGAAGGATACGGAGAGACCTGTACCCATAATTAGTCTGCAGCGATGGTGTATAAAAAAGAAGACAGAAGACGAGCGGATTCTCATGTAGAACTTTGTCACTCCAAGGGCGGGCGTCTGGCTGATCCATGGTACTATAGGAATGAAAATTAGCAGGTAAGAACCAATTTTTCTTTCCCTGTACATACCCGGATCAGTCCAGACTGCTGGGATGTATCAAAGCTTCCCTATCTGGGGTGGGCCCTCAAGAGTCCCGCTCGAATGACACTGCTTCTGAAATTGTCAACACCAGGAGCCTGTACGTCCAAACGATAGTGTCTGGCAAAAGTACTTAAGGACTTCCATGTCGCTGCCCTGCAGATTTCTTGCTGCGAAACCAGCTGAGACTCTGCCCAGGAAGCTGCCTGAGATCGGATCGAATGGGTTTTCAAACCATCCGAAACAGTTCGCACCCGACAAATGTAAGCTGAAGCAATGGCCTCTTTCAGCCAACGGGCTATGGTCACTTTTGATGCTTTATGACCCTTCTTAGCACTACTCCATAAAACGAAAAGATGATCCGATACCCTCTAGATATTGTAAGAGGGTTCTTCTGACGTCCAGACACCTCAATTCCTTGGCATGAGGCGTATCTGGCTCGACTTGAGGAAAAGCCGGACGTTCCACCGACTGATTCTAGTGGAAGGCTGAGACAACTTTCGGAAGGAAGGAGGGAACCGTCCGAAGAGAAACCCTAGAGTCCGAAGTTCACAAAAACGGTTCCCTACAGGAGAAAGTCTGAATCCCAGAAATCCTCCGAGCTGAGCATATTGCCACCAGAAACACTGCTTTCAAAGTTAAATCTTTCAAGGTGGCCTTCTTGAGGAGTTCAAAGAGAGTGTCACACAGTACCCTGAGGACCAAGTTAAGGCTCTAGGATGGGCAAACCGGAGGGACAGGAGGATTCAAATGTTTCACCCCACGGCGGAAATGTACTACATCGGGGTGGGCCACCAGGGATGCCCCATGAATCTTGCTGCTCAAACACCCTAAGGCCGCCACCTGCACCTGGAGGGAATTGAACGATAAGCCTTTACTAAGACCTTTCTGCAAGAATGCCAGAATGTGAGCCACCAAGGACTGGTGGGGGAAGATTCCCCTTTCGCAGCACCAAGTCTTGAACACCTTCCAGACCCTGACATAGATCAAGGAAGTAGAAGGTTTCCGAGCCCGAAGAGGAGTGACAATAACATCTTCCAGATAACCTCTCTTCCTCAACCGCTGCCTTTCGAAAGCCAGGCTGCTAGACAAAAGCGATTGGCCTGATTGAAAAATATAGGGCCTTGACTAAGTAGGTTCGGAAGATGGCTGAGTCGCAAGGGTTCGTCCAGAGCGAGATTGAGCAGGTCTGCAAACCAGGGTCTCCGGGGCCACTCTGGAGCTACTAGGATCACCCTCACTGGGTGAACTTCTATTCTCCATAGCACCTTGCCTATCAGAGGCCAAGGAGGAAACACATACAGAAGAACTTTGTGTGGCCAGGGGAGTACTAGGGCATCAACCCCTTCCACTCCATGTTTTCTTCTGCGACTGAAGAAATGCAGAGCCTTGGCATTCGCTCGAGTTTGCCCATCAAATCCAGATGAGGGAGTACCCCATCTGCGTGAGATGAGACATCACTGCCAGGGACATTTCCCACTCTCTGGGGTCTAGTCTTTGGCAGCTCAAAAAGTCTGCTTGCACATTGTTGGTTCCCTCTATGTGTGACGCCACCAATAAGGCCAAATTCTCTTCTGCCCAGGACATCAGCATCTCCACTTCTAGGGCAACCCAACGACTTCTGGTTCCTCCTTGATGTAGGCTACTGCCATCGCATTGTCCGATAGAACCTGCACCGCCCGGTTGCGTACAAGTGGGAAAAACGCTGTAAGGTTAGGCACACCGTTCTCGTTTCTAGAAGATTAATGGACCAGTGTGCCTCTTCCATTGGCCCTAGGCGATTGAGACTGGCACACAGGCCCCCAACCTGAAAGACTGGCATCAGTGGGCACCTCGAGGGCAACCCCATGTCTCAAGTGCTTTCAGACCAGCCACCGACCAAGACTGGACCTAGCGGACTCTGTGAACGGTAATACCAGCTGGAAATCCTCTGACATCAGATCCCAATGGGATAGCAACCGTGCTCTGTAAGGGTCTCATATGAGCAAACGCCCACGGGACCAACTCCAGGGTGGACGCCATGGATCCAAGGACCTGCAAGTAATCCCATACTCTGGGCACCGAAGCTGTCAACTATTGCTGGTCACAATTTGTGGATGCATTCCTCCATGAGGATGCATTCCTCCATGTGGATGCATTCCTCCATGAGGAAGACTTTGCCTACGCGGGTATTGAAGCGTGCTCCTAAGAAGTCTAGGACCTGAGAGGAACAAAGATGACTCTTGGCCTGGTTGACGACCCAACCTAGAGACTGTAGGCAGAGCAAGACTTGTCCACTGCCTGCTTTCAGAGTGCCTCTGACTTCGCCCGGATGAGCCAGTCGTCCAGATATGGGTGAACAAGCACTCCCTCCCTCAGGAGAGCTGCTCCCACCACCATCACTTTGGTGAACGTGTGCGGAGCCATGGCCAGGTAGAAGGGGAGAGCATAGAATTGAAAATGCTAACTGAGTATCATGAAGCGGAGAAACCTCTGGTCATCCCTGCAGATCCTGATGTGCAGGTACACTTCCGTCAGATCCAGAGAAGCCAGGAACTCCCCACTGCGGATGGCCGCAATGCCAGAACACAGAGTCTCCATCTGAAAACGCGTTACCCATAGGGCCTTGTTCAGGTCCAGTATTGGACGGAAAGATCCTTCCTCCTTCGGCACGACAAAATAAATGGAATAATGTCCTGCTCCACCTGCGGCACCGGAACAATGGCCCCCCAGACTTTGCACCCTCTGAATGGTCTGTCGAACTACTTGAGTTTTCAAGGGGGAGCCACAGGGAGAGGTCAGAAACAAGTCTCACAGAGGTCGAGCAAATTCTAAAGCATAGCTGTGTTCTATGACACTTAAAACCCACTGGTCCAAAATTATCTTGACCCATTCTCTGTTAAAAAAAAAAAAAAAAAGGGACAGCCGTCCGCCGATCACTGGAATGGAGGAATGGGTCGGCCGTATCTCATTGAGAGGACTTGGATCCGAGGGACCCCTGACCGGACCCATCTCGGCTCAGTCTGCGACCACGAAAGGACTGAGACCTCCCTGAGGTTTGTCTCTGGCCTGATCCAGGCTTCCTACTCTGGCGGAAGCGCTGCTGCTCCCGGAAACGAGAGCGAGTTGGAAGAAAACTCCTGGTTCCTTTGGGCTTATCTTCCGGCAGCTTGTGTACTTTATTGTCTCCCTAGGGACTTAATCAGCTGCTCCAGGTCCTCACCAAAGAGAAGTTTGCCTTTGAAAGGCAGCTCGCTAAGCTGAGCCTTCAAAGAAACATCAGCCGCCCAGTTATGTAACCACAAAAGCCTCCTTGCCGAGGCCATGGTCCTAGAGAAGGTACGAAGAAGATCATACAAGGCGTCTAGTCTCCATATGCTACCACCACTTCCAGATGCTCTGCCTAGGCCGCTTCCTGAGGTGGTAGGTCTCTGGCACTCAGCAGCTGCTGTACCCACCTCAGGCTTGCTCAAAGCATGAAGCTACTGCAAACGGCAGCTCGAATGCCGAGGGCCGACACTTCAAATATCCTTTTGAGATGCACTTCGAGCTTTCTATCCTGTAGGTCTTTAAGGGCCGCTGCCCCTGTCACCGGGATGATAGGCCACTTCGTGACTGCTGACAACAAAGCGTACACTTTAGGCACCTTCAAGAGCTCCAGAACCTCCTCTGGCAAAGGGTAAAGCTTGTCCATGGCCTGGCCCACCTGAGCCCCATTTCCGGAGTATCCCTCTCCTGGCTCATCAGCCGTTGGACCATAGGATAAAGAGGGGAAGGTCTTGGCTGGGCCCTGCAACCCCGCTAGGACCGGATCCACTGTGTCCTGGGCGGGTCCTCCTGAGGGACTGGCCCGCCCAGCTCTGCCAGGACATGTGGTATCAGAGGCTCCAATTTGTCCCTCAGAAACAAGCGCACAACTTTGGGATCATCCCCTTTCAAGGGTGAAGGCTTCTACGGTTCATCATTTGGATCCGCCCCACTAAAGACCGGAGGGGTCGAGAATGAGTCTTGTCCCAGGGTTTCCCATGAGATCTGGGTCTGCCAGGGGATGTTCACCATCGTCGCCCCGAGGTGAGGGGGCCCCGACCCTTCGAATCCTGATGGCCCCCTGTTGGTCCGGCTGTTTAGGAACCTTCCTGGGCTACTCTTCGACTGGCCTGGGCTTAAAAGACTTGCCTGGGCGAGGCTGACTAGCGAGAGAGGCTTTGTGCATTAAAAGCACAAAATCAGCTGTGAAATCAGTCGGGCCTCTCAAATCCCCCTCCAGGGGATCGGGTTCATCCTCTGACGTGTCATGGATGGAGTCCTGAGGATCCTCAGGACTTGTGGCAACCGGCGACAAGTAGGGCGGGAGATCCCTTCCCCTGTTACCCTTTCTTTCACAGCTGCGAAGGATTTCAAAATGGCTGCCGTTCCCGCGTTAAGCAGGAATGGATCAGCTGCAAGCTCCGATGCAGCGGGCCTTTTTTCCGCACTGCGGGACTTCCCAGCTGCAGTCCCCACAACTCCGGAGGAACCTCCCCTCTGGGGAGGCACCATGAACACATGCCGGCATGGGAGAGCCTCGAGGATAGCATGGTCGGCAGGAGAAGCGCGGACGGGTGCCATGGAGCACAAGGCAGAAAGAGACCTGGGAGCCGAAACACGGGCGAGACTGCACTGTCTTACCCTGATCACAAACTGCCACGAGGCCACTGGAAAACAACCCTGCTGCTGAAGCAAAGAAGGTTGCAGTACCTCTCGATCCTTTTTTTTTTTTTTTTAAACGAACTTTACCAGCAAGGGCTAGGCTTCTCCAGATCCAAAAGAAGAAGGGAGGAGGAGGGACCGGACCACCGGTAATCACCCCTGATGCCTGAGAAAAGGGAGCAATAGGGCCACCAACCCACACCCCTGCTATACCTGCTACCAGGGGGGTTGGTCCCACCGAGACCTACCAACCCCCTGGGAGGCTCAAAGTCCCGCTTGTCCTGCCTGAAAACTGCGATAGTACAGCAGAAAAGCTGACGCTGTAGTTCTAGATTTTCTTTCTTGTTTTGCTTTTCTTTTTGTTTTGGAAACAGAAGATAATCAGAACCGCAGGTTTTGCACCGCCTCCATCTGCTGGAGTCAGAGAAATCCTGAGGAGATGCAGGTTGCACACCAGCTTAAGAGGGGGTGCTCTCAAAGTTTTTCTCTGTCTCCATCTGCTGGAAGGGAGGTAAAACCCAACAGTCTGGACTGATCTGGGTACATACAGGGAATGAGAGCTTTGTCAGCAGTGTGTCTGATTTTTGATGGCCTTTGCCCTGCTGTTCTCTCCCTTAGGTTGGAGGAATGTTTGATACTGTGCAGCGTAGCACGCAGCAGACGACGGAGTGGGCAGTACTCCTCCTGGACATAATCAGCAGTGGCACGGTCGACATGCAGTCTAACAAGTAAAGTACCTACATTTTAATTCTATGCCAGTGCAGGCAGTCTCTGCCAATGATTACTAGTGGGACTGGATTTGTGGCATTGATGTGGCTGTACAATTTCCCTGGAGCATTTTTTGCCTTCTTCCCTATAGAGTAAGCTGAACAGTATTTTTCCAGGAAAGGCCATTCTGTTACTTTCCTGAGATAAGCTGTGAATTCGTTCCCAGGCCTTGGATGGTTGGTGATTATTAAGCTAACACAGCTAGCTTGTTGCTATATGCTTCAACTGTGCAAATCTTTCCCTGCTTTCTCTGTGCAGTGAGCTGTACACCACAGTACTGGACATGCTGAGTGTTCTGATCAATGGAACTCTAGCTGCAGACATGTCCAGTATCTCTCAGGGAAGCATGGAGGAGAACAAGAGGGCCTACATGAACCTAGTCAAGAAACTCAGGGTAAGGAACCAAAACTCCTCCCTTCTAATTGTAGCACCCCTCTCACTTTGTTGTCTCCTCTCATAACCTCTGTGAGGCCCCCCCCCCCCCCCCCCACCTTCCTCCTCATGTCATTACTCTTTTTTTGCCTCTTTCACCACCACCTGACATTGCTCACCTCTTCTCATCTTCCTATCATTGCATGCCTCACTCCTTCCTCCAGCTGCTTGCATTACTCCCTCCTATTCCTGCTGTCAGTCGCCTCACCTCTCCTCCACTTCCTAACATAGTAATGATGGCAGAAAAAGACCAACTGGTCCATCCTTTCTGCCCAGCAAGTTTCTTATGGTAGTAACTGCCGCTTTTTGCAGGTTACCCCCATGCCTTAAGGATATTAATACATAAAAGCAAAAACAAGTAACTGTCAAACCCATAACAAAATTACTGTCACAAGGGTAATTGCCATACTTGCAGGGGTATTATTGGGCACTTGGTCTTGTGGGTGCCTTGGTGTGGCTCCATAGGGAACAGGTGATACTGTGGTATTCTACAGAAGTTCAATTACATGAGGTCTTGATTTACCAGTGTTACTATTACAGCTTGAATTGTTTCATGGAGTAAGAAAGGCAAGGGGTGCAAGTCCTCATATCTCACGCTCACTGAAGGTGTGGAAGGCTATGTGCAAAACTTTAGGCTTTAGCATACAGCCCCTGCTGGACATTATGCCAATACGGCGCAACATGAGGCTGGTATCCACTATGTTGCACAGGGATGTGATCGACTGGTGGAAATCAGAATTGATGCCTTGGGGCAATTATGGGAAGAGGACACAGCCCAAATCAAATCGCTCAAGGACCTCAGGATTGAATTTGAGATAGGAGAGGAAACTGACTCCTTCTATAACCAGCTGGCAGAGGAACTAGTGGGCAAAGGGAGGATGAATAGAAGGTTCTTAACCCAAAAGAGAAAGTAATTGTACGGAAAGAAATCTCCAGGAGAGCAATCTCCCAATTATATAAAGCTGTGCTCGTATATCAAATGGAATAGTGACTCAGTGGAATAGGTACCTACAGGTGAGCTAGAGTGTTAAGCACTGAAAAATCATGGAAAAAGGTGCACTGGATATCACAGTGTAGTTGGAGAGTAGAGCTAATGGTTAAACTGCTTCATAGAACATATAGGTACTCGGCTTATTACACCAAGTTTTCTGCTGGAGTTTCTAATTTTTGCTGGAGGTGGGTGTGGAGAGTTGAGTACTTACCTGCATGTGTGGTAGGAGTGCCCCATAATGGGAGAGTTCTGGAGCCAGATTAAGAGTGAGATAAGCAGGATTGTGATTGTTGAGGTTGGCCTGTTGCCATCACTCTGTTTATTGGGGCAATGGGGAGATCACGACCTTAGCATGGCAAAGCGGATTCTGGTAGATCATTTGATTCATGCAGGTAGGTTTACAATAGCTACTGTACGGAAATCTTCCCCTGTGCTAGATTGCTGGTGAAGACAGGTCCATGAAATAGCCCTGGTGGAAAAGTTAACACATTTGCTTCTTAGACACTCGACTATATATAATATCTGGGTGCCTTTCTGGACATACTGGGTGGAACTATACCTGATATGGGACTGGAAGGGTATGGTTCTGAAAATATGCAAGGCTATGTGTATTAGATTGTTTGATGGGAAGCGCCTATTTCACGGATACAGATGGATGTCTGAAATTTAAGAAGGCAATGCATGGCACTGTAATGTATATTATACTTTGTGTATGGAATGATATTGTGGTGTTGTAATGGGTTTGAATCCGAGACATGAAGCTGTATCTCTCAAATGGTAATGATGGTTATGGTTATGTTTGTGGTAGTTATTGCAAAATCAAAATAGTTTTAAAAAAATACAGCAAAACACAATAAAATAATCACAATATATCAATAAAATAAAACACAAATTTAAAGTAGACATTTAACTAAAAGCCTCCTGAAAGCACAGTGCCTTAATCTTCTTACCTCTGTTTTTTTCTTTCTTTTCCCATATTATCTGTTGTCCTCTGGCTCTTCCTTTCACTCCTCTTTTTACATGGTATCTCTCCATTTTATTTTTTCCTCCCTTTCCCATCAACTCTACCCACTGTTCCAGGCTGTCTCTTCTCCTTCTGACTATCTCTTCTCACGTTGCTTTACAGAAAGAACTTGGGGACCGACAATCAGAGAGTCTGGAGAAAGTTCGGCAGCTGCTTCCCTTGCCCAAACAAACCCGTGATGTCATTACCTGTGAACCTCAGGGATCCCTAATTGACACCAAAGGCAACAAGATTGCAGGTTTCGACTCTATTTTCAAGAAGGAGGTCTGTGTAATATAGATCACCAGGCGCATTTGGTCTTCCCATGTTCCCTCCCTATTGTGGTACTACAGACTCTGGATAATCTCCTTTTTTACTCATGCTTTCCTACCACTAAGGATGTTCTGGTCTTATATTTATTTCAGAGTTACATTTGACATTTTGAGAACTCTTGAATATGAGACCAGCCCAGAAGCCTCGGACTTTCTGGGAAATCTATGAGAGAGTGAGAGAGAGTCACACGTAGCTCAAGTCTCTCTAAACTTCCTTATTCAGTTCTTGCTCATATTAGATTCCTCTTCCTCTCCTATTACCTAAGCTGTAAACCAGAGCAGCTGTGATGCATGCCCTGAAACAGCGCATACACATGCTGTTCCCTTGACTGCTGTGGCTTCTTGTCCAGAAGTGAAGCACATGCCAGCAGAGGGGCAACAGCCATAGGAGGATGAAGTGCATGCATCACAGGTCTGGGGAGAGAAGATGCAGATCCAGTGGTGGGAGAGAGGAGGACACTGAGGGGGGAGAGCAGGGGGTGGGTATGAGAGGAGAAACTAGCAGTAGTACAATGAGGTAAGAAAACTTTAAATTTAAATATCAGTGTGTAACTTTTGAAAGCTTTAAATATGCATCATAGTTTTAAAAATTATTTTAAAAATTATATTTGTAATCACTCTTCCTTATTGTCCATGTCAGACCTGTCCAACAAGTGGGTTATGTCCTCCTTGCCAGCAAATGCAGACAGAGAAAAAAAAAGCTCAAAGTTGATTTCACTCCCTCTGTAGGACTCTGGTACTGCCTTCAGCAGATATGTGGACTGGTGCTGCAGCTATGTTTAGGACACTCCTGGGAAGGCTTTAGGCCCAGGGTCCTGGTGGAGCATAGGTAGAGTCTTGGAGGCACTCTGGTTGATGGTCCTAGTGGGACTGATTCTCCCTTCCCCCTTGGGAACCAACTCAGTTGGAGTCTGAATTCCTGCACTAATGGGTCAATTACCAGGTGGTCCCACGTTACTTTGTTCCCTTGGTGGATCTGACAGCTCACACTCGTCTATTCTGGAAGAGCAGCAGGGAGGCAGAAGTTTAAAAGAAAAAAAAGGCAGCACAGCCTTTTCCTTGGATTGCCTCCCAGTCTCCTATGGTGCTGTGCTGGATTTGAACTCCAGGGATCTGAGGTGATCACACTTCCCTGTCCCACTTCCTGCTGTCTTCCAATATGGCTATAAAAAGAGAGAGGCTCGGTGGCTTGACGTGTCAGCGGGCATCAGGTGGGTGGGTTCAAACTCGTTGCGTCCGTCGGTCTCGGACAGCTTCGACCTTTGTGCCTCACCTTTCTCTCTGCTCTCCCCTCTAGCCTTGGGAAGATGGCCACCACCGCGTCTGCATGCCACTCTCTCCGGCGTCCCCGGAACGGCTATGGCAAAGCCTCACGCCATGTTTCTCCTAAGGGCCTCCTAGGGTGCCCACGCCACCCACGTCTTTATCCGTGTCATGGCGGGAACCTCGGGGGCGTCCCCCTTGAGTGACGTCTCGCCATCCGGGTATTCAGCCTGCTCTTGTTTGCTAGCTCATTGAGTTAGCAAGGATCAGATTTGGATCGTGAATGGATGGAATGCCTCTGGTCTGAGCTACTCTGCCGCTGAAAGCGCTCTCTCCCCTTCGGGGTATTTCTCTAACCTGGGGTACCTGCTCCTTGGGGGCCCTTTACTTTCTTTCAGGTGCCTATCTGGGATCAGGTACTCGCTCCTCGAGGGCCTGCTCTCCTGGGCTTGGTGCTAGTGTTCAACTACTTCTGCCTGCTGGGATCTCCACCTATACAGTTACCAACTTAGTGAGTAATCTTAACTTTCTCAGTCTGTCTCACCTACAGCTCTGCTGCCTTGGGAACCTGCATCCGGATATCCCTATACCATCTCTGTGAGACGGGTCCCCTCTGCCGAGGGTCCCTGGACTGCTACCTGGATTACCTCACTAATGCCACCTCTGGTGGTATACATCAGCTGTACAATAAAAGACGAATCTCTGTGTTTGTGCATCCCAAGTCTAGCCTAGTACTGTGGTTCCTCACGGGGCTCCTCCCCATGGGCGTGGTCACCTCCACAGTACCCAAGAATCCACTCAAGCACCTCAAAACCATAACAAAACTGCAGTGGGGCAACACCCTACCAAGAGCAAAACTGGGTGGGTTCCCCAGTTTGAGCCCTGGCCCCCTTGATGGAAGGCAACACTGTAGTGCACATGGAGCAGGGCCTCATTGGCACACCATTTTGGCCGAATCAACAGACATTTTAGTGTTGCTTCATGCCAAAAGTAATAATACATTAAGACTACTAGACTCTTTACCTCCCTCTTCCCTCTGATATCGAATAGGGAAGTTTTGGGGAGGCTACATATTTTCCCTTAGGTACAGTAGAACCTGCGCAGCTCCAGTTCTGAGTTTTTCAGCAAGTAACCTCATGTGCATGTTGCAGCTTCTCTCTTCTGCCCTCTCTGATAACCAAGCAATGGAATGAGCAGCCTGCAAAAACTGCTCTCTTCCTCTCTACACAATTGAAGATTCCTGGAGGGTCTTTTAAGGCTAAATTAGGCTTCTGAAGCTATAGACTGCTGTAAACTGTGTTTAAAAAAAAAAAATCCAGCGTGGTCCTGCTTCGGAAGCACCTTTTGGATTTCTCCTCAAGCCCTTCCTAGCCCTTGTCCATGTTCTCACATGGAAGACCTTTAGCTTATCCTTGACCACATTTGGAGGGCTGGAGGACTCCACTAGCTAGGTCAGTCATAGAGAATTGGCTGACAAGAGGAGCAAGAGATGGCTGATCCAGCAGACAGGGCAATTACCACCTTAGTGGAGAGGCTGTTCAAAAGGGAGAGGGCATGACCTCCTTCAGCTCTTGATTGAGCAATGAAAGAGTAATTTGTAGGGGGATTCCTTATTCCCGAGTGCTCTTAGACTCCCCTCTCCAAGAGTTTCCCACTACTTCTGACTGTTCGAGATGGGATCTCCTCAGTATGAGAGACCTGGTTCTAGCCTTAAGGTGGCCAAGATGGTGAGAGATCTATTTTATTTTCCCAGGGAAGAGAAGAATGTGGCATTGGATTATCGGGGAGGGGAGCAGATGTTTACTCTCAGCTTTTTAGAATTACAATTGGTGGATGGAAACATAACATTCAGGGTCCCCCATGATAGAACGATTGAATCTCTGCTTAGACTATCTTTCTTTTTCTATAGTCTCTCTCCACAGGTTGACTTTGTGAGTCGAGTCCTCTTACATTTGATCTAGCATCCATCGGAGACAATCATGGTGACCTTCCCCACAGGTAATAGTGTGCTGAGATTGGAGGTCGCAAACATGGATGGATTCACGGTTGGTGATCTCACACAGTGGAGATAAGTGATGCTAGGAGCTCCTTTGGTTAGATTCCCCATGTGGCCTGGCCCAGGTTAGTTCAGGATGAGCTATAGTGTGTACAGCTGTGCTTCTCTGGAGCTCCTTCACAGAGTAGTGGCCACTGCAATCTCAACCTTTTCTACAGTTTTGCCCTCTCTAAGGGGCTGATGCAATACAGTGCGCAGCAGCTAGCACATGGCTTAACACGCAATTGGATGTGCGTTTTGGACGCGCATCCATAACCCCTGATGCAGTACGGTGATTAGCACCTCCAAAACGCACATCTAAATCACCACGTAGCTAATGGCACTCATCACATGTAAATTCCACGTAGATGAGGCTATTAGCTAATCCCCGCGATGCAAAAAATTTCCCATGCGGCCAATGCACCCACTGCAATGCAGCAAATTTTATGCCAGCCCAGCAAGTGGGTTTTGTATCCCTACCACCAGATGGAGGCAGAGAACAAAAACTTTGAGGCACTGCAGTCCCTCAGTATTTCTCTGTCTCCAGCAGATGCTAGAGGTGCAAACCTGTGGTTCTGACTGAAGGTTGAAATTTGGAGATAGTGAAGAGTTTTGAGCCTTTAAAACAAGCTTCCTTGAAAGACTTTACGTTGAAGACAGTTTTTCTGGTTGCCATATGTTCAGCCAGGTGGATTTCCGAGCTTCAAGCACTATCTTGTTGGGACCATTTTTTGAGTATTGCAGATGACAGGGTGACGACATGACGGTACCTTCCTTTTTGCCAAAAGTGATTTCTGCTTTTCTCTTGATTCAAACAGTGGAGCTTCCGGCTTTTCCAGAGCGGTCTAGACAGTCTCCGCAGGATAGGGATCTTCATCTCCTGGATATGCATCTCATTCTGTTGCATTATTTGAAGGTCTCTAATAGCTTTCACCAGTCAGATCATCTTTTTGTGGTGTTCGGTGGAGTGAAGAAAAGGGAGAAAGCTAAGTCTACAATTTCTAGATGGCTGAAGGGAGGTCATTTGCTCGGCGTATATTTGTAAGGGTCGCGAGATTCCATCGGGCCTCAAGGTGGTTTCGACTAGAGAGTAGGTGGCCTCTTGGGCCAGGTATCAGTTGGTGTCTTCCCAAGAGATTTGTAGGGCCGTGGTGTGGTCCTCCCTTCATATTTTCACCAAATATTACCGATTGGACATTTGAGTGCAGGAAGAGGCATCTTTTGGTGAAAGTGTGAGAGCGGGTCTTTCGGGTTCCTCCCCAGTGTAGGCGTGCTTTGGTACATCCCACTTGTCTGGACTGATTTGGGTATGAACAGGAAAAGAAAATTGTTTCTTATCTGCTAATTTTCATTCCTGTAATACCACAGATCAGTCCAGAGACCCTTCCTATTTGCTGCTGAAAGACTGAATTGCCTGGTAATGGTATACTCTGTTTATTACAGGTGCTGCAACTTAAGAGTTAAGAGTTATTATATTCAGCGGTTGTCAGCGTGTTTCCTTTTGTTTAAGAAGCATGTGTGCTTCCAGGGCAGGGGATAACAACCCTGTGTTTCCGGTTCGCCCTAGAAAGGGAAAGGCTATCTACTTTTTGGCTTGGGTACAGGTCAATACTGAGGGACTGCAGGTGGCACTCTCAGTTATGTAGCAGTGCCTCAAAGTTTTAATCTCTGCCTCCATCTTCTGGTAGGGATGCAAAACCCACTTGTCTGGACTGTTTTGTGGTATTACAGAAACAAAAGTTAGCAAGAACCCATTTTCTTCTTTCTGTGATTCCTCCTAATTGTATTGTCGTGATACTAAGTAGGAGGAACCAAAGAAAGCAGATTTCGGTAAAAAAGAAAAAAAAAGTTTTTGGAAAAAAAATTCTTGATGCCCAATATACTCACACAAGATACACAATCCAGGCCATGTATCTTGCGCATGTATATGCCAGTAGCAGGAGAAAACAGATGCTCATAGTTTGTGCATCATTAAATCCTTTTAGATTATCTGAAGGTCTGCATCATATCCTCCCTACACCTTCTCTCTTCCAGGGTGTTACATATTCAACTCCTTCAGCCTCTCCTCAGAAGTCTTCAAATATAAACCCCACATCATTTTGGTCACCCTTTTTTTGGACCACCTCCATCCTGCCTCTGTCCTTTTTGAGATACAGGCTCCATTACTGAATACAGTACTACAGGTGAGACCTCACCAAGGACCTGTACAAGGACATCACTACCTCCTTTTTCTTACTGGTTATTCCTCTCTATGCATCCCAGCAATCTTCTGGCTTTAGCTATCTCTTTGTCACATTGCCTAGCCACCTTCAGATCAGCAGACACCATCACCCGAAGGTCCCTCTCCCAGTCTGTGCACATTAGTCTTTCACACCCCATCACATACAGTTCTTTTGGACTAGGGCATCCCAGATGCATGATTCTGCACTTCTTGACATTGAATCCCAGCTGCTAAATCCTCGACCAGTCTTCACGCTTAGTTAAATCACTTTTCATTCTCTCTACTCCTTCAGGCGTGTCCCCTTTGTTGCAGATTTTAGTATCATTACAAATAGACAAAATTTACCTTGTATCCCTTCCGCAATATCACTCACAAAATTATTGAACAGAACTGGTCCCAAAACTGATCCCTGTGGCACTCCACTTAATACTGTTCTCACTTTAAAGTAGGTTCTATTTACCATTACATGCTGTCCCCTGTCAATCAAACCAGTTTGCAATCCGTACCATTACTTTGGCACCCACTACCAAGCTTCTCATTTTGTTCACTAATCTCCTATGTGGGACTGTATAAAAAGCTTGGCTGAAATCCAAGTAAATCACATCTATCTTCCTCGATCCAATTCTCTAGTCACCAAATCAAAAAAAATCAGATTCGTCTGACAGGACCTTCCCCTGGTAAATCCATGCTGCCTTGGGTCCAGCATCTACCAAATTGTAGCTAGTTCACTATCCTTTCCTTACTTCCAGCCTCCTCTTTGCACCCACTCTTGGAAAGCGGGACATCCATCACTTTTCTCCAATCTCATGGCACCATTCCCATGTCCAGGGATCCTGTTTCTAGTCCAGAAAATTGAGATTTGTCCCATTGCCAGCTGATGGAGGCAGGTTGTTTATTTGTTTTTGTTTTTTTTTAAATAACATAACTACTACTACTTTATACTATGTGCAGAAACTGATGTGCCAGTATTCTCTGCCTCCAGCTGATGTGAAGTCCTGATGGTGCAGCAGAATTTTTTTTTTTTTTTTACTATAGATAGCTGTTTGTTTTAATTTGTTTATCATTGAAATTTAATGAGGGGCTAAAACTCTTGGGCGGTGCTCCTACCTTTAGGTGTGTGAAGCGAGCATTTATCTATTACTGTTCCTTTCCTCACAGTAGAGATTATGGTAGAGAAAGAATGTATTTTAAAAACAGCCGGTCTCAAGAGGAAGAAGATTCCTCAGAGCTTTCCTTATCCCTTCTAATTGTCCAGTCTATGAGAGCCTGCCTTTTTAAAATTTCTGGTTGTATTTCATTGTGCTTATCTAAAGAATGCTCATTTTGTTAAAATAAAAAAGACCGCTAGACCAAGTAGCATCAGGCAAGCCTACAGGAAGGTAAGCCTTCTGGAAATCTTTATTCTTCAGCCCAAATAAAAAAGCTTAATCTTCACAACAGCCACAGAGTTGCTTTGCACATATAACAAGTAATTTATGTTTCTGCTGCGATGGCTAAAAAAAAATGCCAACAGATAGTAGCACAGACTGCTGTATGTGTGTGAGCGCAGCAAAAAGGGGCTCTGATTTAAAAAAAAAATAATAAAAATTGAGATTGAAAGATACTCAGGCATTAATATTCATAAAGCAGCATTTCCTAGTATTGAGGAAAAATCGAGTTTGGAAGTTGATCTAGCTGCAGCCACCATTTTGAATAATGCTCGAACTGACCTCAAAGATATATTTAAATGAAAAGAAAATGAGCCATCTCTCATTTTTCATAGCCCAAATTCTCAGAGAACAGTCTCAAGTGCCACAAATAATTTAACAGGTAGTTTCTCTCCTGAGTTATTCAATTTTCTCCATCAGGCTTTTTGTACATTGCAAAAGCAAACAGTTACACAGGATTTTAAATTCTGAATGGCAGTCTGAGTCTGTCTTTTTAACTGTTAAGCATTCCAAGAGAGCAAGGTACAGAACTGAATTAGAAGAATCCTAGCACCCTTCAAGTCATCATCGTTTATTTATTACACACTTTTCCAGCAAGTGAGTTCATAAGGGATCTGGGATCTATGTTCAGGGGCCAAAGGCCTCATGAAACAGCCAGGTTTTATTTTTTATTTTTTTTGAATGATTGTAGGTCTGGTTGCCTGATGTCCAGTGGCAAGGACTTCCAGATGGAAGAGGCAGAGCCAGAAAAAGTTTTCTTCCTTGTGTTAGCAGGCCGCATTGCCTTGGGGGCAGGTGCTATCAGACGAGTGTTGGGCAGTGAGCGAAGACAATGAGCCAGAGAGTAAACAAAGAGATGGCTGTTTAGGTATGCAGGAGCCAGGCCCTTGATTGCCTTATAGGCCAGGAGCAGAAGTTTGAAAGTGATGCGATAGGTGACGGGAAGCCAATGCAAAAGTTTTAGAAGACGATTGACTCATTCAAATCTGCTATTATTGAACAAGGATAGAGCTGCAGTGTTTTGTATAAGTTGCAGCTGTCTAATCAGTTTTTTTGGTAAACCCATATGAATGGAGTTACAGTAGTCCAGGCAGGAGATAACAAAGGCCTTAGACAGCTGTTGCATAGGCTGAATCGTCCAAGAAATGTGCAGATGTCGAAGCTGTTGAAGGTGGAAGGTTTTTTGTGGGTTGATTCAATTTATTGCAATGAAGCCAACTAGCAGTCTCCTTGAGGCACAGGTTTAGGTTGGTAATATCTTGGTCAGAATTAATGCTTAGGGAGCACAACAGTTGTATGTCATCAGCATGTGCGTGGAAGGGGACATGGTGATTCCTGATTAGCTTGCCAAGCAGGGACATATAGATGTTGAACAAAGTTGGAGATAAAAATGGAGCCTGTGATACACACTACAGGAGGGGTGAGGTGGCTCGACCCATGAAGATGGTTTTGGTGTGGTCCTGAAAGAATGATTTAAACCACTGTAGTGCAGTTCCAGACAGACCAAGGTCTAATAGTCAGGAAATAAGGATCTCATGATCTACTTTGTCAAATGCTGCAGACAGATCCAGAAGCACTAGAGAAGCCTGTAGCAACCTGTCTAGATATAAAGTAGGTCTTCCACCAGGCAGATCAGGGGTGTTTCAGTACTGTGGGATGGTCTGAAGCCAGATTGAAAAGGGTCCAGAAAGTTAGTGGCTTGAAGAAACTCATTGAGTTGATTCAAAACTGCTTTTTCAGTGATTTTACTAAGGAATGAATGTTAGAGACTGGCCTGTAATTATTAAGTTTATTGGGGGGTCTAAGTTTGGTTTCTTCAGTGTGGGTTTTACTGTAGTTTCCTTGAGGCAGCGAGGGAGATAACCCACTGAGAGGGAAGAGTTTATGATGTTCTGAAGGCAAATGAGAACAGATCTGATCTGCTTGATGAGCTACATTGGGCACAGGTCATTAACATAGGTAAAGAGGGCTTGATATCAGACAAAGAGACTGAGCAGAAAGTGGCAAGGGAATGCGAGGGAGTGGTGGGTTCCATATCCAGTGTGAGGTCTGTGGTGATGAGATTAAATTCTGATCTGATGGTGATTTTATTGGCATTCAGCAAGCTTATTGCAATGAAAGGTGATATCTAGAGAGACAGGTAGAGATGCAGTAGTTCCTATCAGCTTGGAGATGGTGAATTTTTAGTGTGAGAAATCATGGAGGAGTATTGATTTCATAAGGGAAAGTGACTGACTCCCTTGAGGAAGGGGATGTTTTTTCTGAGGAAGATGATGAAACAATAATGCGCCTGTTAAAGACAAAATCACAGCCTTAATTTCTCAAGTGAGTTCACCACTAAGATTATCAGACAAGTCTGAAGAGACTCCAAATTGGGACCCCATAATTAAGGGTATACAAATGTCTCCATCTTCTTTTCCCCTCCATGCTGAAATTGAGAGAATAATAGTGTCTGAATGGGAGTCTCCAGAATCAGAATTAAAGCATATAAAACACTTTTCAAAGTTTTATCCACTCACAATAGGATGTGCAAGTGTGCTTATTTCAGATCTCAAGGGTAGATGCATTGGTCTCAGCTGTGACCAGAAGAACAACCATCCCAATGGAAGGAGGAGCTTCACTAAGATGTTTGCACAACAAGGAAGTTGAGCTTAAACATGTTTTCTCATCAATAAGCTCAATTATTCAAGGGATAGTTTAAGTTATGTATTTAGAGCCCTACTTCGCTGGATCCAGCAGCTTCCAGAAGCAGAAGAGACTACAAGGCTAGAATCAGTCACAACTTACCTAGCAGACGGTTTGTATGATCTTAAAAGGCAATTATCAAGGTTCCTAGAATTTTCAGTAAGTGCAAGAAGACATCTATGGCTTATTTTTATGTATTTATTTATCCATTTATTTATTTATTTAGAAGCATTTATATCCTGCACCCTCCAATGTTCAGGGCAAGTAACACTCAAATATACATAAATAAAAACAAATACAGACATATCCAAAACAGATCTTGTAAGCAACTGAGTAATCAGTAGCTTCTCTTAGCCAAGGGAGATAATATTGTTACTTCTGTCAAAAATACTGTGTACAGACTTTTATATAGGAGGGCCTAGTCGGCGGTAGAATTTAAGCTGAAGGCAGTTGAAAATTCCTTAGCATTATTCAGTGTTCGAACTGGCTGAGGCAATGAGTTCCACAAAGTGGGGCCAGCTATGGAAAAAGCTCATTCAAGTGTGAAAGCCTTGCCACTTGCAGAGAGGGAATTTCCAGAAGTGCTTGAGATGCTGATCATAGTCCTCTAGTTGGAGTATACAGTTTGAGAGTGCTGCTAATCCAGGGTGATGAAACGTGGCGTATAAGGTTATGAATGATAGATGCCAGTTTGTATTGAATGTGAAACTGGTTTGGAAGCCAATGTAAAGTCTGAATGGTTGGCATGGTATGTTCTCTGATAAACATTGGGTGGCAGATTCATGGTCACAAGTTCACCTTTGTAAGTTGCCTTTCAAAGGCCAGATGTTATCCAGTGGGGAACTAGAGAAATTAGTAAAGACATTGGGTGAATCAAGATCCCACCGTCTGCTGAAAGATCAAAGCAGGATAGCCTCTTGGTTTTACAGACCTCGAAGCCAATATTGAGATTATAGAAGATTCTGACCTACCAGACAGTTTGCTTCTCAGTTTCTTAGATTAAGGGGAAGAATGCAGCCCTTTCAGAGAGCTAGAAAAACAAGCCCAGATTCTTCAAGGCTTTCAATTTTAGCAACCAGCAAACAGAATTATGGATCCACTCTTTGTTTCAGCTGATAGGAGGACATTTTCAAAACTACTTCAAAGAGTAGGTCCTTATAAATATGAACCAGTGGGACATTATTTAAAATAATTATTATTTCGAACTAGCATGTCCAATAAAGGAGAGATTCATGGTCTCTCCATGTATAAATCCCAGAGAAAAACAGTGCAAGTAACTCTAGGCAAGTTGTTACAGTTTCATGCGATTTGCCTAGTGCCTTATAAAGAACAGAGGCTTAGTGGTGGTTCAATTTATTTCATCATACCAAATGAGGATGGAACTTATCGATCAATTTTGGATCTAAAAGTGGTGAACCAGAGCTTACATGTTCCACACTTCTGAATGGAAACTCTTCATTCATTTATGTTGTCATGCTGAAAAGAGGAAATCTTTTCATCCCTGGATCTCAAAGAAGCATATTTCCATATTCCAATAAGGGAAACTCATCAGAAATATCTTTGCTTCTGCATAACAGGAAAATATTATCAGTTCAGAGCACTCCCTTTTGGTTTAGCTATATCCCCGAGAACCTTTACCAAAATAATGGTATTAGTGGCTTACTTAAGAAAGGAAGGAATAAAGGTTCACCCCTGTCTGGACGATTGTTTGATCAGAGCAAAGTCTCTCCAAGATGTTATCAAAGTTACGGCCAAGGTCTTGGAAATCTTAGAGCCGCCTAGAATGGATGGTCAGTTATACAAAAAGCAATCTTCATCCATCACAATCAATAGAATTTATAGGGGTACATTAAAATAAAATAAATCATAGATGGAAAGGTATATCTCACCGAGAAAAGAATAAAAAGGATTATTATTATTGCCTAAGTCAAGGCGTTTATTAGTTTGGAAGCCTTAAGAGCTTGAGACTATCTCCACCTATTTGGTTTCAATGACAGCAACCATAGATTTAGTGCCTTGGCCAAGGACACACATGAGACCACTACAGAGAGCTCTGCTATCACTTTGGAGATACTAACAACAAAATTATTATTGTCTTCCCTTCCAATTTTGGTCAGAGTCTACATTGGTGATCAGACAAAATTCCCAGGGTCGCTGGTCCCAAACAGAGGCTTCATGGTCAATTAACAGGTTAGAGACCAGAGGAATTTGATTAGCTTTACTTTGATTCCAGCCAATGCTGAAAGGGAAACCATTAAGATTACTTTGCGACAATGCAAAGGCAGTGGTATACATACATAAAAAAGGAGGCATATGAAGTCATGGGGTTTCAAAAGAGACAAACCTAATATTCCTAAGGGCAGAAGGCAATTTGCTAAATATTTCTGCACTGCATATTGCAGGGACAGAAAATGTGAAAGCAGAATTTCTAAGTAAAAACCTTCTAGATCCAGGAGTGTGTGAATTGAGCGACGAAGCGTTTCATTTGATAATACAGAGATGGGACATGCCACTTAATGGTAACTCGCAAGAATGCCAAGGTAAAGCAGTTCTTTAGCTGTCACAAAGAGATCGGAATCAAAAGGATAGATGCTCTAGTACAGACTTGGCCTAAGCCAGGTTTAATATATGTTTTTCCGCCATGGCTCCTGATAGGGCATGTTTTGCGAAAGGTAGAAAAGGAAAATGCTCAAGTAGTGCTAATTGCTCAAAAAAGACCTTGTTTGCAGAACTGATGAGACTTAATATTAATCTTCTTCAGTTTGCAGGAGTCTACTGTCTTTAACACCACAGTCTAGTATTAATGGAAGATCCAGCTCTATTTTGTCTTATAGTATGGCTCTTGAGAGGAAAAAATTATTAAAGAAAGGTTACTCTTCTTCAGTGATATCTAAGTTACTAAATACTATAAAGCAGTCTACATCCTTGATGTATATATGTGGACGTTGTTTTGAAGTGTTTTATAAAGATAACTTCTATTTGACTATGGAAAGCTCAGATTTCAGACAAAGCTTTTTTGCAGAGAGGATTAGGCAAAGGACTAGCACACAATTTCTTGAAAGACCAGTTAGAAGCAATAGACTGCTACAGAGGAAGAAGTAAAGGTCTTTCAGTAGTATCACATCCTGATGATACGTGATTTTTGAAAGGAGTAAAGAAAATTCGACCAACAGTCAAACCAGTAATACTACGGTGGAATCTAAATTTAATTCTTAATGTTCCACCAGCATCTTCTTCTGAGCCATTGAAGAAAACAACTATCAGAGGGGATTCTTCGAGGTTGTAAAATAGAATGGAAGGGATCCTCTAGAGTTTCAACTTTAGCCATTGAGAGAACTAGACTATATAATGAGGATACTTAGTGTTAGGTGTTACAGCCTTCAGTGGCATGAAAGAGGACCATTAGCGGACCACAATTTGTAAATTGGATTCCCAGATGCTCCAAATACTGAGGAGCCAATATTTCTCTTTGAGGGATCCATTCTTTCGATTTTGTTGTTCTGCTAGAGGAGACTGGGATTAAGGCATAATTTACAGAGACCAGCTGTGGCTTGCTGAATGGGGCACTGTCAGAGAAACTGTTTTGCTACTTTCTCAGATGGGATACTGATTTCTAGGGACTCAAGAACATTTTGTGAAAGGTCTACTCATGATGGAACCTAAGTTTAGTTCTGAAGGGATCTGGCCTTCCTTTACTCTCAAGCATCATAGGGCATCTCATTGAGTCTTATTGTTGAAGTTGGCTCCTTGGTATATCTGAACCCATTCTAATGGCAGTGTTTCACTTCTGTCAGAATCAGATTTTTCTCACTTATGTCGGTGGGAAAGTAGAGTGATGTAAACCAGGACAGGGAAGGCTATTCTCAAGCCTGTTGCAAGTCACCTTTGAAATGTTTGTAGCAATATTTTTTTTTTCTTAGATAAGTCTTTGATGTGTCCTATTATAAAGCTTATTGCCTTCTAACGGGTCGACACAGTAAGGCTGCGTTCGAAAGAGTGCAGCAGTGCCGGGCGCACCCTCGTTTGCCGCACGCACGGTTCTGATCACATACCGCTCGATACTCTATTTAAATTGCTTGCAAATGCAAGCCGCGTCTGCAAAGCGTTAGGCGAAGCGTTAGGCCCGCGCAACCCATTTTACTGTATAGGCGCTTAATACAGCGCCTATACAGTATCCTGGGTGCGCTGGTACCTGTCATTTCAAATGACATTTGAAATGACAGGCACCAGGAAGTGGATCCCAACTTTAACCCATGAAAACCTAAAAACTGAAAATCCCCTCCTCCCAAAGCGGCTCGACATGTGCCAACTTACCTTTTGTTGCTTTTCAGCCCCTTCCCTTCTCTGCCGCCCTCCGGAGGGGGCAGCCGGAGGCGAAAACGGCTTGCAGCGTTCCCCCCCCCCCCCCCCACGCAGGTCCCGGTTCTCCTGGCTCGGCCCTCATCAAATTGTGAAGTCAGGTGAGAGCCCACTGTTCTGTGCTTTTCAGCCCCTTCCCTTCTCTGCCGCCCTCCGGAGGGGGCAGCCGGTGGCGAAAGCGGCTTGCAGCGTCCCCCGTCCCCCCAGGTCCTGGTTCTCCTGGCTCAGCCCTCATCAAATTGTGAAGTCAGGTGAGAGCCCACTGTTCTGTGCCCTCTCCAGTCACGGCGCGAGCGAAGCGAAGCATACTTTCATTGGCCTGAGCGCCCGTCAATTTGGGCGCTCCAGCCAATGAAAGCACATAGACGGGCACGCGTGACGTCACGACGTGCTCTCACCTGACTTCACAATTTGATGAGGGCCGAGCCAGGAGAACCGGGACCTGCGCGGGGGGGTGGAACGCTGCAAGCCGCTTTCGCCGCCGGCTCCCCCCTCCGGAGGGCGGCAGAGAAGGGAAGGGGCTGAAAAGCACAGAACAGTGGGCTCTCACCTGACTTCACAATTTGATGAGGGCCGAGCCAGGAGAACCGGGATCTGCGCGGGGGGACCGCTGCGAGCCGTTTTCGCCGCCTGCTGCCCCCTTCGGAGGGCGGCAGAGAAGGGAAGGGGCTGCAAAGCAACAAAAAGTAATGTCAAGTCGCTAGGGGAGGAGGGGATTTTAGGTTTAGAGGTTTCCTTTTGGGGGAAAGTTTGCCGTCTACCATTACCCCTGCCTCTAACGCAGGGGTAAGGGTAGGCGGTAAGTTAGCAGGTTAAACGCGCGGAAAAACGGCAGGGTAAACTAGCGATAGTCAGGGCGCGCGTTACTGTATGGGAAGGAATAGCTAATTCAATCGTTTACATTTAATATACATGCCGCGTGCGGAAGGGATTACCCGGTGATTTAAGGACGCGGTAAGAGTAGGTTAAAAGGAATTGTGTATCACAGGAAGGGCTAACGCAGCCGGAAAGTGAGTAGAAAAGCGGGTTAGGAGCGGGGTAACCGCGGCCCCACTTTACTGTATTGACCTGTAAGTCTTTGATTTCAGTAGGAAGCAAGGAGATGAGTGCTTTGGCCTGCTGCAGCAAGAGTTTGCAGGTCCCAGAGGGTTATTGAGCCTACTTGAAGAGGGTGCAGGACTTCTCTAGGTAGAATCAGAATCTTTCTTTCCAGAGTATAATGGCAGGGTAGCGCCTTTGTCTTTATTGTATCCCTGCTTTACAGACCTTGTATTGGTGTTCAGACTGGGAAAGGCTGTGCCTTGGATACGGGAGTCCTGAAAGTTGGCTTCCTGGAGCTTTGGTATGTCCCACTTGTTTCGACTGGTCTGGCATGGATGATAAGAAAGATGAAATTTAAACATGCCTATTAATTTCCTTTCCTTTTGTCCTGCCAGACCAGTCCAGAACCCACCCAGGGAAGCCACAACTATCAAGGACTTTTGGTATGACAAGTTCATATAAATAGCAGCATGTACATTGGTGTCCACTCTGAAGGTAGTTGGCCTAATCATGACCTTTGTATAGGGATTATTCGACTCCTGGGTTAATGACCGTGGAATGAAATTTCTTGGCTGCATCAGGTTTTAGTTGTAGTGGTGGTTTGGAAACCAAAATAAACATTTGCCTTCAGTTATTTTAGCTTTCATATAGGAAACTAAAGAAGGCAGCACCAGATCCCTATAGATTAGAACAAGGATGGCCAACTCCAGTTCTCAAGAGCCAGAAGCAGGCCATGTTTTCAGGATATCCACATACATGAGAGAGATTTGCATACAATGGCAGTAGTGCATGCAAATCTATCTCATGCATATTCATTGTGGTTATCCTGAAAACCTGGCCTGTTTGTGGCTCTTGAGAAGTGTAGTTGGCCACCCCTGCTATAAAGGTAGTAAAGTTAGCTTTGTGCTTTTGTTCTGTTTCCATCGGCTGGCACAGGGGACATAACCTATTTATTTGGATTGGTCTGACAGGACTAAAGGAAATGAAATTAACAGGTAAGTTTAAATTTCACCATATGTATCACTGCTCTACTCTCAGCTCTTTCTCCTGCACTATTTAGCAAAGCAAATGTTTTTTTATTGGGGGGAGAAAAAACATTGGTATAACTTTTGCTCTGCTCATCACCTGCACGTAACCCTAATTCTGGGTCTCACTGAAGTCAGAAATCTGAACTGGAGCTATCTGTATTCCCTACCCCAGAATACACTGGGAGATCTGTGAAAGAGGTACTCTCTCTGCCCCAGTGTGTTCTGGGAGATCTGAGAAGGAGGGACCCTCCTGTTCTAGTGCATTCTGGGAGATTTGAGAGTTATCCTCTCTGCCCCCGGTACACACTGGGAAATCTAAGTCATAAACACCCCATCCCAATACACTCTGGGAATCCTTGACAAATGGTTCCTGCCCCATAGGTATTTTTGATACAACAGTGACAGTATATGAAGTGTTTTGCATGCCAAAAGTCATAGATTTATAAGATATTTCATAATTAGCTTGCAATTAAAGATTCACACAGGTAACCTTGAGTGAGAAGTTCCTGGATGGCTGGAATAAAATGTGACACTTGAGTGGATTTTAGAACATTACAATTTGGACTGAAGGCAGTTAAATGGCTATAACATTTGTAGAATGTAAGAGTTCTACACCCAGCTTTACATGAAAGACCGATCAAAATAGATGGAATTGGTAGACCAAGGGGGCCAGAAGTTAAAACTGCTCATGAATAAATTAACAGCAAATCATGGAAAATCCTTTCACAGTCTGGGTTATGATGGCAACAAGTTAACAGCGAAGTCTTATGTGATGGTATTTAAAATTCTTTACTTTTTAGAAATAAAGGGAAAATATATTCGAGAGAACACACATAGGTAGGCTGTAAATAATTTCTTCTTTGTACTCAGGGTCTTCAGGTATCTACAAAGCAGAAGATATCTCCCTGGGATCTGTTTGAAGGCCTGAAACACTCAGCTCCTCTGTCCTGGGGCTGGTTTGGGACAGTGCGTATGGACAGAAGGATCTCACGTTTTGAGGAGCAGCAGCGACTCCTGCTCTATCATACTCACCTTAAGCCTAAACCTCGAAGTTATTACCTGGAGCCACTTTCTCTCCCTTTGGAGGAAGAGGAGCCTCCAACCCCTGTTCCTTTGGAGCCAGAGAAGAAAGTCACTGAGCCAGTGAAAACAGAAAAGGCCAGTGCAACCTCGGCCAGCAGTACAGAAGAGCGAAAAAAGAAGAACGTCAAGAATAAGAAGCGCAATCAGCCAAATAAAACTGAGGTACAGTTGGAGATAATATACCCCACAATTGTCCAGATTATTATCACATGTTATTCCCCAATACTAGCCAGGATATTATCCCATCACTGCTGACAAAAAGTATTAGCCAGCTCAAAATGTTACTACTCCCAGTACTGGCTAGGATATTACCCCTCAGGACATTGCTCAGCCACTGACTGATATTCCTTCCCACTGCTAGCCATGAGATTACCCAGCCTACAATATCCATCACTGCTGGCCAGGATACCACCCAGCTCCTAATATTAATCCTCCACTGCTGGCAAGGGAGGTACTCAGCTCACAATATTATTACCCCCATTTTTGGTCAGATTATTATCAAGTTCACAGTTTTATTCCCCCTCTGTTGACCAAGATATTACCCAGTTCCACAATATTCGACTCAAAATATTATCTCGCCCACTACTGTCCATGGGGGTGGGGGTTATATATACACACTCATATACTCATAGTCATGTTTGTATATGTATACATTATATATATAAATACACATTTACGTACTCTTACATGTATGTGAGTGAATGGGTATAAGTGGTGGTTGTATGTTATATGTGATTAATTTAGAGGTATTTGGAACATGTAACAGTTGTTATTGTGAACCTTAGAAATACACTTGTGTGAAGGATTGTTTCATAGAAATTGTTATTGGAGATATTCACATTATATATATTTTGACCGGTTCATGGTCTTAAAATTTGTTTCCCTGTACGTACCCGGATCAGTCCAGACAGTGGGTTGAGCCTCCTGGCAGCAGAGGGAGACAGAGAAAAACTGAAAAGGTATCCTATATCAGGACAGTGCTCACCCTGCGTCCCTTCAGTATTTTTCTGTCTCCCAGCAGAGGCAGGCAGTTGAACCTGCATTTCCCTAGCTTTCTCTGTTTTCCACACTGTGGTGATTTCTTTCTTTCTCCTTCTGATTGTTTCCAGGATCAAGCAAGTATTGATTAATTTCTATATGGAAAAAAAAAAAGAATTTGAAGGAAATCAAACTTCTTGTCTATGTGAGACAGCTCTGTCTCACAGCTCTTACAGGGTCCCGGGGGGATTTCCCCCTTGAGTACTCAGCCTGGGACCACTTGCCTGGCTTAAAGGGATGATACTGGTGGTCCAGTCACTCCCCCTTTTTGCGGAGTAATTGTTGAACCCACCTGAGGCTTGCACGCTGCATGAGACTGCTACAGACTGTGGAGATCAAACCTCAAGCTCCGCCAGGACTGCAGGATGAGGGGTTCCAACTCCTCCCTCTGGAACAGACGTACCACCTGAGGGTCATCACCCTCCAAAGAAGCCTGTTTTCCTTGCTCCTCATCCATGCCCCCCCTTCCCCCCACTGGTGGGCTCCCATTCCTCTGCTCGTTTCTTTGAAAAAAAAGACCAACGGAGGCACAGCTTACCCATGCTTTTCATTGCAGGCTCCAGCAAGGTAAGCATCCAGGGAAGTGATTACTGGTGGTCCAGTCCCTCTCTTCACCCGTGTGTGTCTGTCTGAGCACACTGCAAAAAAAAAAAAAACAAAAAAAAATTTTTTTGAAAATTTTTCTTTTTTGGTCAGTTGCAATCCAGGACCCCTGCCCACCTGAATCGCCGTGTTTTGGCCGATTTCTTTGTGTTTTTTGAGCTGTTTTTCCCCCCACCATGCCACGGTCATCCTGGTGTATAGCATGTAGGGAATTGTCCGCGTGGCTTTCTAGGACTGGGATTTGCTCGAGGTGCCTTCCAGAAGGGGTGGGCAGCTTTTTTCAGGGTCTGCAGCAACAGCAAGCCTCGTGGCGCCAACATCAGGCTCTGCAGGAGCTCAGAGCTGATCCTTTCTCCCTCAACGTAGGGACGGCAGCCATATTAAGCACATGTGCTGCAGCTCAGGCAAGGGCTGTGGGGGAGGGGGAGCTTCCTCCAACATTGTATCCAGTCCCTGCAACTGATGAGAATGTAGATCAGGATCAGGTTTTTTTTACAGGATGACCCTGCTTTTCCAGGAGATCAGGATGTTGATTCTGATTCCTTTTCTTTAAATGTTGTCCTCCTTTTGCATATAAAGCCTTTTTAGCTTCCAGGTCTCTGCAAGGTGGTATCTTGCCAGTCAGACCTAAGCAGGGACTGCCCCCCAAGGTAGCCAAGCGTGCCGATGTTCCCACGTCTCTAAGGGTCGCAAAGTTAAAAGGCACAGTGGTTTCAGGAGGGTCTGCTGCTCCGGACGTGCCGGGCAGTGCGGCTGCAGATGCAGGAGCCTCTCCTCCTCCTCCCGCGGGGGAGGAGGGGGCATGGATGAGGAGCAAAGGAAACGGGCTTCTTTGTAGGGTGATGACCCTCAGGTGGTACGTCTGTTCCAGAGGGAGGAGTTGGAACCCCTCATTCCTGCAGTCCTGGCGGAGCTCGAGATTTGATCTCCACAGTCTGTAGCAGTCTCATGCAGCGGGCAAGCCTCAAGTGGGTTCAACAATTACTCAGCACCCAGGATCTCCCATCAGCAGAGGCGGAACAGGCAGAAAGGCTGGAAGGCGCGATTGCATATGGGGCTGATGCTCTCTATGATCTCCTAAGGGTGCAAGCCAGAGCTATGATCTCAGCGGTGTCAGCCAGGCGATTGGCCTGCAGACTCCTCTTCTAAATCGCCGTTGGGCACTCTACCCTTCAAGGGTAAGTTACGTTTTGGCAAGGACCTGGACCAGCTTATCAAATCCTTGGGTGACAAGGTTCATAAGCTACCGGAGGACCGCCCCAAGCAGTCCAGATTCTTTTTTCCCGTTGCGGTCTCGTTTCCGGGGGCAGCGCAGGTACAACAAGCCACGTGGAGCTTTTCAAAGAAACACCTCCACTAGGTCTCCAACATGGTCTCACTCCTTTTGGAGCAGTTGGTCCTTCCGAGATGGTACCCATCAAGGCACCGCCGCAAAGTCCTCACCATGAGATACGGCCGGCCCATTCCTCCGTTCCAGACTTAGGTGGTTGGCTGTCCCTATTTCTCGAGGAATGGGCCAAAATTACTTCGGATCAGTGGGTCCTCGAAGTAATCGAAAGAGGCTACACGTTAGTTTGCTCAGGATCTCCCGGACCTCTACTTGATCTCTCCCTGTGGAACTCTGAGGCACCCAGTGGTGTGCCAGACTCTCGACAGGCTTCAAGCACTCGGAGCCATAGTTCCGGTCCCCCTCCAGGAACAGAGATCCAGCCAGTATTCGATCTACTTCGTTGTCCACAAAAAGGACGGCTCCTTTTGACCGATCCTGGACCTCAAGAGAGTCAACAAGGCCCTCAAGGTTCCCCATTTTTTTATGGAGACCCTGAAGGCAGTCATTGCAGCAGTTCGTACAGGGGAGTTCCTTGCCTCTCTCGACTTGATGGAGGCCTACCTTCACATCCCGATCTGCCAGGAACACCAGAGATTTCTTCGTCTCAACATCCTGGGACGACATTTTCAATTTCGAGCACTCCCATTCGGTCTTGTCACCGCGCCACGCACATTTACCAACATCACGATGGTAGTTGCAGCCTTCAACCGGCAGGAGGGAGTCCTAGTCCACCCGTACCTGCGTGATAGCAGTCAACAGGATCTTGTCGGTTCTCACCTCCCTCGGGTGGATAGTCAGTTTCTCAAAGAGCAACCTCAAGCCCTCTCAGGTCCTCGAATTCTTAGGAGCACGCTTCGACACTCGTGTGGGCAAAGTTCTGTTACCTGAGGCCCGTGCACTCAAGCTCATGGGTCAAGTCCAACATCTATTATCTCTCACGGTCCCCACGGCCTGGGATTATCTCCAGGTTCTAGGCACTATGGCTTCAACTATAGATTTGGTTCCCTGGGCCTTTGCGCATATGCGTCCTTTGCAGAAAGCTTTGCTATCCCGCTGGAAGCCGGTCTCGGAGGAGTTTCAGACACCCTTACCACTTTCCGATGTTACCATCGACAGCATGCATTGGTGGCTCTCTCTCGCCCACCTATTGAAGGGGATGCCCTTGCAGACACCTCAATGGATTGTTGTGACAATGGATGCCAGCCTCTCCGGTTGGGAAGCGGGGTGTCAGAATCAGTCTACCCAGGGATGATGGACCCCAATCCAGTCGCAGTGGCACATCAATCGTCTGGAGACCCGAGCGGTCTGTCTGGCTCTCAAGACCTTTCTGCTCTTGATCCATCGCAAAGCTGTGCAAGTCCTCTCCGACAATTCCACCACGGTAGCTTACATCAATCGCCAGGGGGGCACCAGGAGTCGTCCAGTTGCCCTGGAAGCCAGCAAGCTGCTACCCTGGGCAGAGTGCCATCTGGAACGGCTAGTGGCCTCCCACATTGCGGGGTAGGAAAACACTCAAGCCAACTTCCTGAGTCGTCAGCATCTAGACCCCGGAGAGTGGGAGTTGTCCGGAGAGTCGATGGATTTGATTGTGCACAAGGGGGGGGGGGTCCCTCACTTAGACCTGATGGCTACTCTGAGCAATGCAAAGGCCCCCAGATTCTTCAGCCACAGAAGGGAGCACTGCTCTGAAGGAGTGGATGCACTGGTCCTACCCTGGCCTCACAACGTCCTCCTTTATGTGTTCCCACCTTGGCCTCTGGTGGGAAAGGTACTCAGAATAGAACTCCACAGGGGGCCAGTCATCCTCGTGGCGCCGGAGTGGCCTCTGAGACCGTGGTTCGCGGATCTGGTGAACTTCGCTACGGACGGTCCTCCCCTGCTCCGACAGGGTCCAGTATTTTTCGATCAGGCAGATCGCTTTTGTCTAGCAGCCTGGCTTTTGAGCGGCGGCGACTAAGGAAGAAGGGTTATAAGGAGGAGGTTATCTCCACTCTGTTGCAGGCCCATAAGACTTCTACCTCTCTGGCTTATATTCAGGTATGGAGAGTATTTGAGACTATGTGCGCTGAGTCTGGAGTTCCGGCGCGTAAGGCTTCGGTGTCCCAGGTTCTCTCCTTCCTGCAGAATGATCTCTCCAAAGGTTTGTCTTTCAATTCCTTGTGGGCACAGATTTCAGGGCTCTGTTCCCTCCTTGGGCAGGTCGATGGTTACGCATTGGGGACCCATCCGGATGTCATTCGGTTCCTCAGAGGGGCTAAGCACTTGAACCCGCCTGTCCGGGCTACTTGTCCGTCATGGAGCCTTAATTTGGTTCTCCGCGTTCTTTGCAAGGCGCCCTTCAAACCCCTTTGGCGAGCCACACTTAAGGATCTGACCCTTAAGACTGTCTTTCTGGTCTCTCTTTCCTCAGCCAAGAGAGTATCCAAGCTCCAAGCACTGTCTTGTAGGGAGCTTTTCCTTTGCTTTTCTGATTCAGGTGTTTTCCTCAAAACAGTCCCATCCTTCCTGCCAAAGGTTGTCTCCTCCTTTCATGTAAATCAGTCAGTGGAGCTCCCTGATTTTTCTCCAGAGGACATTGTGAACACGCCTGGCGCGGATCTACGGCATCTTGATGTGAAGAGGATCCTACTGCAATATTTGCAGGTAATGAATGATTTTTGAGTCTCTGATCATCTCTTTGTCTTATGGAGCAGGCCAAGTAAGGGGAATAAGTCTTCTAAAGCTACTATCACTCGCTGGCTAAAAGAGGCGATTGCGTCGGTGTATATTTGTCGGGGCCAGTTGGTTCCGGAGGGCTTAAAAGCTCACTCTTTACGTTCTCGGGCTACCTCTTGGGTGGAGAGTCAGTCAGTCTCGCCGCAAGAAATCTGCAGAGTAGTTACTTGGAAAACCCTACATACCTTTGCACGTCATTATCGCCTCGATGTTCAAGCGCCAGTCTTTGTCTCTTTCGGCAGACAGGTACTTCGAGTGGGACTGTCTCAGTCCCATCCTGTTTAGGAAAGCTTTAGTACATCCCACTATCTGGACCGATCCGGGTACGTACAGGGAAAGGAAAATTTTTTCTTACCTGCTAATTTTCGTTCCTGTAGTACCATGGATCAGTCCAGACTCTCGCCCTGACGACATCTACATTGCTACGTCCGCTCGGAGTTTCTCTTTCACAGGTTCTTTTTGGGATTCTCTACTTCCTATTTGAGCTTTAAGACACTGGAAGTTCATCCGAATTGTAAGGCATCGGAGGTAACTGCTATATATATATATATATATATATATATATATATAGCTGTGTAAGAGCATTTTTCATACATGTTTGAATTTCTTGTTTCATTTTGATAGTTGTTTACTTGCTTGATCTTATCCTGGTTCTCTATGCTATTTTGGCTGCTTTGATATCGATTATATTGAAGGGACGCAGGGTGAGCATTGTCCTGATATAAGATACCTTTTCAGTTTTTCTCTGTCTCCCTCTGCTGGACAGGAGGCTCAACCCACTGTCTGAACTGATCCGTGGTACTACAGGAACGAAAATTAGCAGGTAAGAACCAATTTTCCTATACAACTGTTAATAATTTTTAGCAAAGAATTTTAATGTAACAAAAATTATTGGTAAAAATGTTGATGTAATTTTATTTACCCCTGCTCTTTGATATAGATCTTGACAGTGTATTCAGTGGGTTAGTTATGCTTTCCAGTTTTTCTACCTGAACAGTAAAAGACAACATTGTCCAGCTGTGTAACTAGGTGAACAGATTTATCTGAGCCAAAATCTTTAAATTAAAGATAAGTCTATTGGTAGACACTCAAGTGTTAGGGTAAAATAAAGCTGCTTCATATGCAGGCTGCCAAAGCAGAAATATTTGGTTGTCGTCAGCATAGATTTGATATTGTATCCTAAAGGAGGAAAAAAAGGTTACCAATACCTCAGATATTAGAAAGGGCAGAGCTTGGCTAACTGCTTTAAATTAGAACAGCTGAACCTGACCTGTTTAAAAAAAAAAAAAATTCAATTTATCCTGTTCCATGCTACACAAATCAGTAAAAATGTTAATTGAATCATATAAAAACAGGCATGCATCTTAGTGGCTTTTAGGATTTTCCCGTAGATAAATTAGCATGAATTAGCCATGCTGTCTGGGTATGTCCTCCATGCCACTACGTGGCGGAGCTCTCAAAGATCACCAAAGTCTTTTTGTGAGGTGATCCTTCCTGTATCTTCCTGCATTTCCCCAAGTCTCCTCAGTCCAATTTTTTCCACGTGACAGAGAACACATGGAGCTCTCTTCTCTCTGTGAGAAAGCGATTATTCAGGAAAAAAAAACCCCATCAAAATCACCTCTGGATTGGCAGAGAATCCCATTATACCTCGTCCACCAGGCTTTAAGTTCTGCCAATGCAGAAAGATAATATCCGTCACAGGCAGACACCAGGTTTGTTACATCTGCCTAGGTCCAAACCATGACCAGGCTAACTGCAGGGACTGCGGACACATGTCCCCTCGGGCCCAGAGGCAAAGAGCTGCCATGATTGAGCAGCTTCGTGTAGCACCATCAGGCTCTTATGCCCCATCAGAGGTCTCTACAAAATCCTCCCTGGGCCCCCACAGATGCTCAAAAGCCCCATCTCACTGTCAGGCGGCTTCAGCAGCCCCCCCCCCCCCCGGACCCTCGGATTTGGCGCCAAAAAAGACCCGTTTAAAATCGACGCATGGCGCGGCAGATGCGCTGGCTGCCTTGAAGCAAAAAAACTTCGTCGAAAGCATCGAAGCATGGCGATGCCGATGCACGAAGCTAACACTGGCACATCAATGCCTCTAAGGGCTACCGAAGCACATTGCGCCGGATTTCATTCCCATTGACGCACATCCACCAACTCTGTCCTGCGTCAACGCGCACCGACGTCTCGTCTATTTTACAGACGCTGCCGACGCAGCCTTCTACAGGACCATCTTTAATTCCTTCTACACCGACACTGCCGATGCAGCCCGCTTCCAGACCGTGCAAGAAACACTCCTCCGGTCACAAAAGACCCAGGGAGCCTTCTCTCTTACTGAATGTAGAATTGGAGGGAGATCCATCTTCCCCAAGACATTCTGACACTGCTTCAACCTCATCGGAGGTGTTTTCAGGACTCTCCGGGCACCCAGACACAGCACGGTTTCCAGCTTACAGGACCCGCTGTATGAAAAAGTAGGACGACCATCGGTTGACATAGCTCAACCCAGAGCACCGGATTCGGACATACTGCTGGCAGCACTACCCCCAGCAGGTATACCAACGCAACCAGTACTACCCCATCACAGTCCTCCCCAATGTAATTGCCATGCTTTCGCCCAAGTTATATTGACCCATGTCACTATACCTGCTTTCACCCATTTTATGTTATCAAGGTTATTTCTACCCTGTTCATTGTAAAACAAGACTCTGTCTCTGTTCTTTTTGCTGGTTGTAATGTAAACCGAAGTGATAATTAATCTTGTTAATTGAACCTCGGTATATAAAAGTTATAAATAAATAAATAAATACCCCTCCATCGGGGTTGGCTTCACAAGCAATTTCTCAGATATCACTGATCTTATCCCAATTCTTGAGATTAGTAGAACAGCAGAATCAACCACCAGTGAACAAACCTTTTGAGGCTCCATTACCTCCTCAAAGGCCCCAAACTCCGAATCCTACACCCAGACATCAGCCTTGCATTCCTTCTCCTCCGAAAGAGCATTTTCTTCTGATTCAATCTCTTCCGACACCTCTACAGGTTACCCATCCGATCCAGCGGAGATTCCATTGGCGCCAGTATCACCCCCAGAAGACCTTACCTACTTGCAGTTTTTAGAGAAGGTGGGTCAAGATTCCAGATCCCAGACAGGAAATGATGGGTATTCTAAAAATTTTTGATACCCCGTCAGAGCCTACAGCAATTTCAGCACATTCAGTTCTTGATTCCCTAATGCAGAGGGCGTGGGAATCTCCTTTCACCTCACCACCAACTTCAAGAAAAACAGATTTAAAGTATCGCATGCGGGATTCACCCTATTATAACACGGTACAGCTTCCCCATAATTCCATTGTCGTGGAATCGGCAATGCAAAGACCGCAAAAATCAGGGCTCCATGCTAACACCCCTCCGGGAAGAGACCACAGATACTTGGATGATTTCGGAAAGAAATCTTATCGATCAGACATGTTAAATACAAAAATCATCAATTTTACGTCACTCAATACTTTTTTGAGTGCCTTCAATCCCTTAGACCCATCTTGCAGGATGCCTCTTCAGATGCCCGCCTTCCTCAGGAATGTTTTGACATGGAGGAGGGCCTTCTCCACCTCCTTTGTTCTATATATGAGGGATTTGAAACATCGGCGAAGGCCACTTCAAATGCCATCGCAGCCCGCCGCATGGCCTGGCTCAGGTCGAGTGCAGTAAGAGATGATGTCCATGAGAAGTTAACAGATCTCCCATGTCATCCAGACAACCTCTTCGGTGACAGGCTAGCGGAGACAGTAGCTAAATTAAAAGAGCAAAAAGTAGCAGTCCTGTCATTAACTGGCCTGCCAGAAGGTCCTAAACGTCATCGTCTTTCAAGAAAACAAACTACCCTCGTCGCACCTACCAATCCTACTTGTCATATCGACCACCGCCTTATCAATCCAGCCGCCCTCAGCCATATCATCAACACCCTCAAGCTCCACGACAACACAAACCATCAACAGAAGCTCATCCCACCAAAAACCAACACGGTTTTTAAGAATAGCATTACCACCACTACCGAATCACACCGTGGGGGGCAGACTATCGTGATTCCTACCAGCCTGGAGCACCGTTACATCCGACCTTTGGGTCCTCAATATAATAGAGAAGGGTTATTCCCTAAAATTCCAAACCCGCCCTCCCCTCCCACATCTGGTTATCCAAAAACATCAGAGGATGCACCAGACACCTCTCCTACAGGAGATAGATCACCTACTCCAACAAGAGTGTATCCAAGAATTACCATCACCACAAATCCAACAAGGATTTTATTCTCAATACTTCCTCATTCCCAAGAAATCTGGAGGGCTACGCCCCATCCTATACCTACGATCTCTCAACAAATACCTGCAAAAAGAGAAATTCAAGATGACATCCCTAAAATCCATCTTACCCTTCCTACAACCCAGAGATTAGATGTGCTCACTAGATCTGAAAGATACGCATGCACACATACTGATGCACCCCAAATCTTGGCGATATCTCTGCTTCACCATGAACGAGAGACACTTCCAGTACAAGGTATTACCGTTCAGACTCTCCTCCACCCCGAGGGTCTTCACGAAATGCCTAGCGGTAGCAGTGGCATTCCTTCGCCGACAGGGAGTACAGATTTTTCCTTACCTGGACAATTGGCTACTAGTAGCCCCCACTCAGTCAGCCCTGCGAAGCAGTTTACTCTGCACAATTTCTTGCCTAGACCATCTGGGCCTCCTAATCAACTACGAGAAATTGAACCTACAACCTACTCAGTGCCTGCAATTCCTCGGCGCACATATTGACACCATTCGAGACAAAGCTTTCCTGCCAGAACCTCGAGCGATTACTCTGACAACGATCGTCCATCGACTTCTGGGTAGTACAGTTGCTCCAGCCTGTCAAATCCTCACCATCCTGGGCCACATGGCGGCAGCCATCTATATAGTTCCACACACGCATCTTCATATGCATCGTTTACAATGGGGTCTAAAGAGACAATGGGACCAGTTTCGCAGCCCTCTCTCCACTAAGGTCGCCAGAACAACCAACATGAAGCGAGATCTTCACTGGTGGAGAACACCACCGGCACTAAGAATGGGCTCGTATCTACGCCCCCCTTGTCATCAGACAATACTCACCACAGATGCATCTCCCTCAGGTTGGGGAGCCCATCTCACACACTTACAAACTCAGGGACAATGGTCCAACTGAGAACGAACCCTACACATAAACCTTCTAGAGCTCCGGGCCATTCGATACACCCTCCAAACTTTCGAGCACAGGCTCCAAAACCAGATTGTCATGGTCCACACAGACAATCAGGTAGCAATGTTCTACATAAACAAAGGAGGAGGGTCAGGTTCATGGAACCTTTGCCAAGAAGCTATAAGAATCCTGGAATGGGCTCACAGTAGAGGAATCTCCCTACGAGCCACATACCTGCCGAGAATCAACAACTCCAGAGCAGACAAGCTAAGCAGGATTTTTCACCCCCACGAATGGGAACTCCAGCAGGAGGTAGCCAATTGAATTTTCTCCACTTGGGGTCATCCCCGGATCGACATCTTTGCAACAGAACACAACAGGAAGGTCAAACTATTTTGCTCAGTATACCCCAGCCCACACCGGCTGTCACCAGCTGTATACCCCAGCCGGCTGTCAATGGCTGTCCCAAGACCTGCTCTACGCATTCCCTCAGATACCTGTCTCGCACAGTCCAGCGATGCATCGAAGACAAAGCAGATTTGATTCTCCTTGCCCCAGCATGGGCATGTCAACCCTGGTACAGCTACCTAATTCAATTGTCCATACACCAACCGATCCCCCTAGGCAACAGCCCTCAACTGCTTACCCAGGAAGGGGGATCTCTACTGCACCCACTGCATTCATTCTTGAATCTCACTGCTTGGAGGTTGAAAGGCTCGTATTCCAAAACCTAAACATCCCTCCTCATCTCCAGGATATTCTACCAACAACTAGACTCAGTTATCAACGAAAGTGGACACGTTACACGTCCTGGTGTACGGCTGAGGGAGCAGATCCACTCACCTGTCCACCAGAGCGCCTACTAAATTATCTCCATCTACTCTACAGGGAAGGTCTAGCTACGGCTTTGCTTCGAGTACACCTCCGCGCCATAGCGGCTTACCACATGCCTCTCAATGGAGAACCTATTTTTTGTCACGCATTGGTCTCCAGGTTCATGAAAGGTGTCCTACATCTTCGGCCCCTGACTAAGAAACCTTCAGTACCGTGGGACGTAAAACATAGTGTTTGAACAACTCATGCTACCACCCTTCGAACCATTAGAAACTTGTCATCCCAGGTACCTTTCCTTTCCTGGAAGGTACTCTTCTTGGTTGCCCTGACCTCTACAAGACGCATCAGTGAATTACAAGCCTTAGTTCACTACCCACTCTACCTTCAGTTTTACCACGACAAAGTTACATTGCGTACACATCCTAACTTACTACCGAAGGTGGTTTCTGCATTCCACTTAAACCAAACCATAAGCCTCCCTACTTTCTTTCCAAGACCTCATGCGATCGAGAGCAAGCGATGACTACATTCATTAGACTGTAAACGAGCCCTTGCCTATTATAAACAACGCACGCAATCTGCTCACAGACCCTCTCAACTCTTTTTATCCTTTAACACGAATGCACCAGGACTCCCCGTATCCAAGAGAACACTTTCGTCCTGGATCTCCAACTGCATTCACTTCTGTTACCAAAAACTAGAGACGCTATCTGCTTCACCCAGGGCACATCAGGTTCATGTGATGGCTGCTTCAATTGCCCACCTCCACAAAGTGCCTATCTTGGACATTTGTAAAGCAGCCACATGGTCTTCATTGCATACCTTCACATTCCACTACTGTTTGGACAAACAGACCACGGATGATGCACACATGGGACAGATTATTCTTAAGACAAGCACCTCTGCCTCTCATCACAACAACCATTGAGAACTGTCCACCTATGTTCCTTACCGTATTGAGCATATTATTTTCAGTACCACATATGAACAAAGAACGCTCAATACTGCAGCTGGGGACTCCCAGACAGCATGGCTAATTCATGCTGCTTATCTACGGGAAAAGAGCAAGTTTTCTTACCGTAAACGGTCTTTTCTGTAGATAGTAGATGAATTAGCCATGCTGACCCGCCCGCCTCCCCGGACAGCTCTTCCATTACATCTCATCTTGCTTGGATAAGGACCGAGGAGACTTGGGGAAATGCGGGAAGATACAGGAAGGATCATCTCACAAAAAGACTTTGGTGATCTTTGAGAGCTCCGCCACCTAGTGGCATGGAGGACATACCCAGATAGCATGGCTAATTAATCTGCTATCTATGGAAAACACCGTTTACGGTAAGCAAACTTGCTCGTCTCTCCACATCCCACCATCAGTCTTTTTTTTTTTTTTTGCTGGTTTTATTTCTCCTTGTCCCTCCTTTCTCTTTCACCTTACTCTGTTCTCTTACAGGAGTTTGTGATGGCTCCTGGCCGTGGGGTGTCCTATGGAGTTGGAATGACGACAGACCTCATGCATCATCAGCCTCCAAACTCTATGGCACGACTGACCTATGGACAGACAGCTGTGGGTCTCTATACGCAGAACCAGCCATTACCAGCAGGTCAGTAAAAAAAAAATTTTTTTTTTAAGCATTTCTATTAGATGCCATATCTCGAGAGAGTTTATTAAAATAAAAAGCACAGGAGAAAATCAGTCTATTGAGGAAGGAAAGGCAGATAGGAGCCAATACTGTGCACAAATTAGAGAGGGGCTTCTTTTTGCAGTAAGGGGTTTATGTCCTGTGGAATGACACAGATGTGTGGCCCTCCACAGGAAATGTTCTGAGGTTTTAGAAATGGACTGAATGGAATTGTTGTTATGGGTGGTATGTGAGGTTTCTCAGGGAGAACTGCTCCCCTTGACCTCCGCATTTCCCTATTCCAGAAGTCCCTCGGGATCTTATATTGGTGAGGAGATGTAAATGAACGGATAATTTGCAAAACTGAAGGGCCTGACCCCTGAAGAAGACCCTGAAGGGGTATTATTTCTCTTTCCTATTTGTGTGAAAATGATGCTGAAAGCCATCCGTTGGGACTGAGAAATATTAAAACACCATCAAATGCTTTATACTTTTAGAAGTAGTTTTCAGTAGCATAGTCAGTATTCATGCACGTTTGTAGCTAATTTTCCAAGTGAAACCACCTGGGTAGTATAAAATCAGTGCACAGAAAGGGCACATGTACTTTGCACCTCTGTGAACAGGCAAGGAAGGAGTAAAGTAGCAGGTGTACATCTGAAATTCCCATGAATGCATTCTGTTATGCGCTTCAAAAAATTGTCCATGTAAGGATTTGGTGGTGATGTCTGTCATATAAACATAGGATAGGCCATTCTGGGTCAAACCAAGGTCCATCAGGCCCAGCATCTTGTACATAAGAGTACTGGGCTGGGTTAAATCAAGGTCCCTCGAACCCAGCATTGTGTCTCCCACAGTGAACATAAAAACAAAAGAAATGCCACGCTGAGTCAAACCAAGGTCCATGGAGTCCAGAATCCTGTCTCACACAGTTAACAGAAGAAGTTGCCATACTGGGTCAGACGAAGGGTCCATCAAGCCCAGCATCCTGTTTCCAACAGTAGCCAATCCAGGCTATAAGTTCCTGGCAAGTACCCAAACATTAAATAGATCCCATGCTACTAATGCCAGTAACAACAGTGGCTATTCCCCAAATCAAGTTGATTAATAGCAGTTAATGGACTTCTCCTCCAGGAACTTGTCCAAATCTTATTTTAAATCCAGCTACGCTAACTGCCCTAAACACTTGCTTTGGAAGTGAATTCCAGAGCTCAATTGTGCGTTGAGTGAAAAAGAATTTTCTCCAATTTGTTTTATGGTTAAATCTGTTTTTATTATTTTCAACAATAATAGTTACAAACATTTGTTTGGATAATGGTGAGATCTACTCCGTACCCAGTGCCAAGTTTTTAATAAAACCATAATAACAATTCCCTTCAGAAGTATCCCCTCCACTCTGCTCCCCTTTCTAGTCAGCCCCTCCAATTTGTTTTAAATGTTCTACTTGCTAAGTTTATGGTGTGACCCTAGTCCTTGTATTATCTGAAAGAGTAAATAACCAATTCCAATTACCCTTTCTAGTCCTCTCATGATTTTATAGACCTCTATCTTAGCCCCCTTCAGCTGTCTTTTCTCCAAACTGAACACCTCTAGCCTTTGCTCATAGAAGAGCTGTTCCATTCCCTTCATTATTTTGGTCACCCTTCTCTGAACCTTTTCCAGTGAAAATATATCTTTTTTGAGATGTGGTGACCAGAATTGCACACACTGCTCAAGGTATGGTCTTACCATGGAGCGATGCAAAGGCATTATGACATTTTCTGTTTTATTCACCATTCCTTAATTCCTAACATTCTGTTTGCTTTTTTTGATTTCTGCAGCACACTGAGCTGATGATTTCAATTATTGTCCATTATGATACCCAGATCTTTTTCCTGGGTGGTAAGTCCTAATATGGAACCTAATGTCATGTAACTACAATGTGATTTACTTTTCCCCATGTGCAACACTTTGCACTTGTCCACATTAAATTTCATCCGCCATTTGGATGCCCAGTCTTCCAGTCTTGAAGATGGGCAATTTTCTCAGTGGAAGGGAGTGGGCAGTGGAGTGCCTCAGGGATCTGTATTGGGACCCTTACTTTTCAATATATTTATAAATGATCTGGAAAGAAATACGACAAGTGAGATAATCAAATTTGCAGATGACACAAAATTGTTCAGAGTAGTTAAATCACAAGCAGATTGTGATAAATTGCAGGAAGACCTTGTGAGACTGGAAAATTGGGCATCCAAATGGCAGATGAACTTTAATGTGGATAAGTGCAAGGTGATGCATATAGGGAAAAATAACCCATGCTATAATTACACAATGTTGGGTTCCATATTAGGTGCTACAACCCAAGAAAGAGATCTAGGTGTCATAGTGGATAACACATTGAAATCGTTGGTACAGTGTGCTGCGGCAGTCAAAAAAGCAAACAGAATGTTGGGAATTATTAGAAAGGGAATGGTGAATAAAACGGAAAATGTCATGCCTCTGTATCGCTCCATGGTGAGACCGCACCTTGAATACTGTGTACAATTCTGGTCGCCGCATCTCAAAAAAGATATAATTGCGATGGAGAAGGTACAGAGAAGGGCTACCAAAATGATAAGGGGAATGGAACAACTCCCCTATGAGGAAAGACTAAAGAGGTTAGGACTTTTCAGCTTGGAGAAGAGACGACTGAGGGGGGATATGATAGAGGTGTTTAAAATCATGAGAGGTCTAGAACGGGTAGATGTGAATTGGTTATTTACTCTTTCGGATAGTAGAAAGACTAGGGGGCACTCCATGAAGTTAGTATGGGGCACATTTAAAACTAATCTGAGAAAGTTCTTTTTTACTCAACGCACAATTAAACTCTGGAATTTGTTGCCAGAGGATGTGGTTAGTGCAGGTAATATAGTTTTGTTTAAAAAAGGATTGGATAAGTTCTTGGAGGAGAAGTCCATTACCTGCTATTAAGTTCACTTAGAGAATAGTCACTGCCATTAGCAATGGTTACATGGAATAGACTTAGTTTTTGGGTATTTGCCAGGTTCTTATGGCCTGGATTGGCCACTGTTGGAAACAGGATGCTGGGCTTGATGGACCCTTGGTCTGACCCAGTATGGCATTTTCTTATGTTCTTATGTCCTCTTGCAATTTATCACAATCCACTTGTGATTTAACAACTCTAAATAATTGTCATCTGCAAATTTGTTCACCTCACTCATCATTCCCCTTTCTAGATCATTTATAAATATATGAAAAAGCACAGATCCTGAGGCACTCCACTGTTTACTTTTCTCTCACGAGAAAACTGACCATTTAATCGTACTCTGCATTTCCGATCGTTTAGCCAGTTTGCAATCCACAAAAGGCCATTGCCCCCTATCCTATGACATTTTAATTGTTTTAGAAGTCTCTCATGAGGGACTTTGTTAAATACCGTTTGAAAATTCAAATACACTAAATCTACTAGCTCACCTTTATCCACATGTTTATTAACCCCTTCAAAAAATGTAGATTTGTGAGGCAAGACTTCCCTTGGGTAAATACATACTGGCTGTCTCATTAAACCATATCTATCTTTATGTTCTATGACTAGCTTTCATGGTTTTTCCTGGCACTGATGTCAGGCTCACCAGTCTAGTTTCCTGATCAACCCTGGAACCCTTTTTAAATTCTGGGATTTCATTGGCCACCCTCCAGTCTTAAGGTACAATAAACTATTTTATTGATAGGTTACAAATTTTAGTAATAGATCTGAAATTTCATTTTTTAGTTCTTTCAGAACCCTTGGGTGTATACAATCTGATCCAGGCAATTTGCTATTCAGTTTGTCAATCTGATCTACTACATCTTTCAGGCTTACCATGATTTGGTTCAGTTCATCTGAATCACTACCATTGAAAACCATTTCTGGAACAGGTATCTCCCCAACAACCTCATTAGTAAACACCAAAGCAAAGAATTCATTTAATCTTTCTACAATGACCTTATCTTCCCTAAGTACTCCTTTAATCCCTCGATCATCTAATAATCCAGCTGACTCCCTTGCAGGCTTCCTACTTTGGATATATTTCTAAACGTTTTTATTATGAGTTTTGCATCTACGGCCAGCTTCTTTTCAAATTCTCTTAGCCTGTTTATCAATGTTTTACATTTCACTTGCCAATGCTTATAATTTTTCCTATTCTTCAGATGAATCCTTCCAATATTTGAAGGAAGTTCTTTTGGCTAAAATAGCCTCATTCACCTCACCGTTTAACCATACTGGCAGTCGTTTGGCCTTCCTTCCACCTTTATTCATGTGTGGATTACATCTGGATTGCACTTCTAAAATGGTACTTTTAAACAGTGTCCATTCCTGTTGTACACTCTTAACATTTGTAGTTGAACCTTTCAGTTTTTTTTCTATTTTCCTCATTTTATCAAAGTCTCTCCATTTTGAAAATTTAGGGGTAGATTTTAAAAAGATGGGCGAGTGGGTCCACGTGCGCATGCTACCTGGTGCATGCACATGGACACGCAATTTTATAACATGCGTGCACCAGTGCACATGTTATAAAATTGGCGGCGGCACGCACAAGGGGGTCAACTTTGTCTACATTCGTGCGGCGGCGCATTGGGGCCCTCCCCAGTTCCCTCCCAGTCCGCTCCAATTTAGGAGCGGACTGGGAGAGAACTTTCCTACCCCCCTATCCTAATCTCCCTTTCACTTCCCCTCTCCTCCCACCCTCTAAAACCCTTTTCCCTGTACGTACCGGATCAGTCCAGACTCCTGGATTTTGCCTCCGCACCAGCAGATGGAGACAGAGCTAGATTTGACAGGCTCTGCCATAAATACCAGGGTGCCACCCACAGCCTGCCAGTATTACTCTGTCTCCAGCAGATGGTCCGGGTGCATGGCCCACAGTCTGAATTGATTTAAAAAAAATAAATAAATACAGAGAGAAAGGGGTTTTAGATAGAGTGTGTTGATTCCTTCTTTTTTTAATTAAGTTTAAAAGAAAAAAGGGAGGAAGAAGATTGCAGAGTGTAGTGCCGGTCTGTGCCTCCCAGGGGGTTGGCAGGTCCTGAGGGGACCATCCCCCCTGGTCTTGTAGGCTGCTGGTGCTAAGGGTCGAGGACCCTGCTTGTTTTCACAGCCCAGCTGGGGTGATACCGGAAAGCCCAACTTACTCACCTCAGCCAGACCGCTTCAGGATCCAACGAGGGACAGCGTCTCAGGTAGAAAAAAATATATAAATAAAACTAGTAGCGCAGTGGGCGGCGGCTCTCGGGACTTTGTGTTGCGGCGGTCAGCAGTCGAATTTTCTCTCTCCCCTCCCCCCCCCCCCCCCCGATCTTTAATTTTTAACTTGATTTCTCGGCGCTCCGATTCTAGCATGCCGCGAGGGTCAGCCTGCTCAGCCTGTGGCTCGGGGAGCGCGCACCTCTCGCGGGATGGGCTGTGCTCAGCCTGCGGCTCGGGGAGTGCGCACCTCTCGCGGGATGGGCTGTGCTCAGCCTGCATCCCCGGAGGCGAGGGACCATCTGGATCTGTTCGGGGGGTGGTGGTGAGGTGTCTGACAATGGCGATTGTGGTCGGGGAGCATTCCTCTGCTCTCCCCAAGCAGCTGCCGATAAGCGCGGGAAAACCCGCCATTTTGGCGGGGGCCAGGAATTCCCCGCCCTTCCTCTCCCCGCAGAGACCGGTCTCGCGGCCAGTCTCGCCAGCGGGAGCAGCAGGGGGAGGGAAGGGGGATGATGCAGGAACAAATTCGGAGGGCTCCTTTTCCTCCTTTTCTTCAGATTTTCTTCTGGCAATGCGTAGGGCCTTTAAGGCCCACAAAGCCTATAAGAGACATTCGCCACAGTCAGGGGGCTCTGAGGGCCCACATCCTGCGGACAAGAGTCAGCCAGGTCAAAGCGCCCATTGCGGGCTATCCCCCCAAGGGAGAACACGGATTCCCCCTCTGACTCTACGGATCATGAGGATCAGGAGGAGCCGTCCCCACCCCCGTGGGGGGTAGAAGGAGACGGCACACCGTCGCAGGGGGTGAGGGGACGACCCGAGGGTGATCTGCCTTTTCTGCAGAGATGAGCTGGGACCTCTCATTCCCGCCATTTTGGAGGAGTTAGGGATTGCTGCGCCTCCCGAGGAGTCTTGTCTTGGCTCAATGGATCCTGTGTTGTTGGGCTTGAGTGGCCCTCCCATGACATTTCGCTTTCATTTTTCTGCTACGGACCTTCTCTTTCGTGAGTGGGATACCCCGGACTTGGATCTGAAAGTCACAAAGGCTATGGATAAGCTTTACCCTTTGCCTGAGTACGCCCTGGAAGTTCTTCGGGTGTCGAAGGTGGATGCCGCAGTCTCGGCGGTAACGAAGAGGACTACTATCCCGGTCACAGGGGCCACGGCACTGAAGGACCTCCAGGATCGAAAGCTGGAGATCCAGCTTAAGAAGATTTTCGAAGTATCCGTTCTTGGAGCCCGAGAGGCAATTTGTAGTAATTTTGCATTACGGGCCGGGCTGCGTTGGGTCCAACAGCTTCTCGCCAATGAAGACCTCTCGGAGGAGGAAGCCAGCCGGCAGCAAGGAATGATGCTGTCCTGGCCCGCCCCCTTTTAAGGCCCAGGCACTTACACGTGTCCCAGGATTTATGGGTGTGGCCTGGCCCGTTTGAAAATTGGCCTGGCACGCGTAAGGCCCGGCCACGTGCATAAACCCCGGGATTTATGCACGCCAGAGTTTTAAAATCCAGCCTTTAGTGTTAGAAGTGTAGATTTACTTATTGTCCCCCTTCCAGTCATTAAGTCAAATATGATCATGTTATAATCAACTGTTGCCAAGTGGCCCCACCTCCGTTACCTCGCACCAAATCCCGCGTTCCATTAAGAATTAGATCTAAAATGGCTCCCTCTCTTGTTCCTGAGCCTATTGCTCCCAAAGCAGTCATTTATTTCATCCTGGAACTTTACCTATCTAGCATGTTCTGGTGTTAAATTTACTCAGTCAATATTGGGGTAAATGAAATTTCCCATTATTACTGTGCTGCTAAATTTATTAGCTTCTCTCTTAGCATTTCATTGTCCATTTGATCATTTTTTCCAGGTCGATGGCAGTATACCCCTTTTGTTATACTCTTCCCGAACACACATGGGATTTCTAGCCATGAGGATTCTGCTGTGCATTTAGTCACCTGCAAGATCTTTATCCTGTTGAACGCTATGCCATCCTAAACATAATGGGGTAGATTTTCAAAAAGGGCGCCCTCGCGTACTTTTGTAGGTGCATCAGGCGCAAACAAAAGTACGCTGGATTTTAGTAGATACGCGCTAGCCGCGCGTATCTGCTAAAATCCTGGATCGGCGCGCGCAAGGCTACCGATTTCGTGTAGCCGGCGCGCGCCGAGCCGCACAGCCTACCTCCGTTCCCTCTGAGGCCGCTCCGAAATCGGAGCGGCCTCGGAGGGAATTCGCTAACGCCCTCCCCTCACCTTCCCCTCCCTTCCTCTACCTAACCCACCCCCCCCGGCCCTGTCTAAACCCCCCCCCCCCCTACTTTGTTGGGGGATTTACGCCTCCCAGAGGGAGAAGTAAATCCCCGCGCGCCAGCAGGCCGCTGGCGCGCCTAGACGCAACCCGGGGGCGGTTTCGGAGGGCGCGGCCACGCCCCCGGACCGCCCCAGGCCGAAACCACGCCCCCGGGCCGAAACCACGCCCCCGGGCCCGCCCCCGAAATGCCGCGTCCCGCCCCGAAAACGGCGCACCGCTCGGCCCCGCCCCCGACACGCCCCCTCGGAAAACCCTGGGACTTACGCAAATCCCGGGGCTCTGCGCGCGCCGGCAGGCCTATGTAAAATAGGCGCACCGGCGCGCAAGGCCCTGCTCGCATAAATCCGGGCGGATTTACGCAAGCAGGGCTCTTAAAATCCGCCCCAAAGTGTCATCCCCACCAAGTTGATCCACTTGGTGTGGGGGGCATTTGCAATATAATTTGTTTCCTGGTATAGCATTGTCCCATTGGTTAACCACCTTCCACCAGGCCTGTGAGATGCCAAATATCTCTACCTCTTCATTCAATACTGTACAATCTCTCTCCCATCTTACTTCTTAGACTTCTAGATTTTAAATACATTTCAAAGTATGTTTTTTGTTTGTATTAACCTACTTATCAGTTATCAGGGATAATCTGGAATATTTTAACTCAGGTGGTTCTTTACTTATAGGCACATAGATTACTTTTGCTTTTATTGGAACCTCTCTGTTGGGATGCCCTAAGTTTCCTGTTATTAATAACTTTCAAAGAGAATTCCCTCCAAACCATGCGCTGCTGAGCGACTGTCTACTTCCCTCTTTCTGTTTAAAAGCTGCTCTATCTTCTTTTTAAATGTTTATGCCATCAGCCTGGTTTCCACCCTCGTTAAGGTGGAGCCTGTCCTTTTGGAAAGGACTCCCCCCATCCCCAAATGTTTGCACAGTTCCTTACAAGACAGAATCCCTGTTCCCTGTACCATTGTCTCATCCATGCATTGAAACTCCAGTGCTCTGCCTGCCTTTGGGCTCCTACATATGGAACAGGGAGAATTTCAGAGAATGCAGCCCAACATAAGAAATTGCCTTACTGGGTTAGACCAAGGGTCCATCAAGCCCAGCATCCTGTTTCCAACAGTGGCCAAACCAGGCTACAAGTACCAGGCAAGTACCCAAACACTAAGTAGATCCTATGCTACTGATGCCAGTAAGTCATCTTGATGCCAGTAAGTCAGTTTGATTAATATCAGTTAATGGACTTCTCCTCCAAGAACTTATCAAACCTTTTTTAAACCCAGATACACTAACTGCACTAACCACATCCTCTGACAACAAATTCCAGAGCTTAATTGCGCAATTAGTTTTAAATGTGCTACTTGCTAACTGCTTGGACTGCCCTAGTCCTATTATCCGAAAGAGTATATAACCGATTCACATCTACCCATTCTAGACCTCTCATGATTTTAAAGACCTGTATCATATCCCCCCTCAGCTGTCTTTTCTCCAAGCTGAACAGCCCTAACCTCTTTAGCCTTTCCTCATAGCATAGCTGTTATATCCCCTTTATCATTTTGGTTCCCTTCTCTGTACCTTCTCCAGTGCAACTATATCTTTTTTGAGATGCGGTGACCAGAGCAGTACTCAAGGTGCGGTCTCTCCATGGAGGCGATACAGAGGCATTATGACATTTTTCGTTTTATTCGCCATTACCTTTCTAATAATTCCTAACATTCTGTTTGCTTTTCTGACTGCTGCAACACATTGAGCCGACAATTTCAATGTATTATCCACTATGATGCCTAGATCTTTTTCCTGGGTGGTGACTCCTAATATGGAACCTAACATCGTATAACTACAGCATGGGTTACTTTTCCCTATATGCAACACCTTGCACTTGTCCACATTAAATTTCATCTGCCATTTGGATGCCGAATATTCCAATCTCGTTAAGTGGCCCTGCAATTTATCATAATCCGTTTGTGATTAACTACTCTGAATAATTTTGTTTCATCTGCAAATTTGATAACCTCACTCGTCTTATTCCTTTCCAGATCATTTATAAATATGTTGAAAAGCACTGGTCCAAGTACAGATCCTTGAGGCACTCCACTGTTTGCCCTGGAGGTTCTGGATTTCCACTTTCTACGTAAAAGCCTAAATTTACTTCCAGAACCTCCCTCCCACACTGTCTTATGTCATTGATGCCCATATGTACCACAACACTGTTCTATGTCATTGGTGCCCATATGTTCCACAGCTTCTCCCCAGCACTGTCTAAAATCCTATCTAGGCTTCTCATGAAGTCTGCCATCTTCGCACCAGGCAGGCAAGTTACCAAGAGATCCTCAGGTCCACCAACCTCCCAACTATCTATATTCCTAATAATAGAATCGCAAACCATGACGGCTGACCTAACCCTTCCCTCCTGATCAGTAGCCCTGGAGACTCTTCCTCAGTGCGAGAAGCTAGGGCATCACCTGGAGAGCAGATCCTTGCTACAGGATTACTTCCTGCTACACCAGACTGATGCTTTCTAATCAGGTGACCTTCCTCCTCCAAGGCAGGACCGTGGCTGCCAGACTGAAGTTAGGACTTGACTACTATGCCCTGAAAGTCTCCTCTATATATCTCTGTCTGTCTCAGCTCCTCCAGATCTGCTACTCTAGTCTCCAGTGATTGGACTCGTTCTCTGAGAGCTAGGAGTTCTTTGTACTGGGTGCACACATGCAATCTCTCACCAAGTGGTAAAAACAAATCATACTTGTTACACTCAGTGCCAGAGACATGAAGGGCCCCCATCTCGCTGCTGGACTGCTGTCTTCATCTTAATATTGTTGCTAAGGGAGAAGGTATGAGTAAATTAGTCCTTTCAATTTTTGTGGTATGCTCGCTGTTAATCTAGTAGTTACCTGTAAGGGGATAATTAAATTCTTGAAAAGGACTGGAACAGTCCTGTGTTTTAGATAAAACCTTGATTGATTTTTAATGTGAAAGTGTCTTTTGCCTATAAATCAAAAAATGAGCTAGGGGTGAGAGGAAGGGAAAGAGAGAGACTCCGCTTAGTACTGTTATATGTGGCCAATAAATATTTTAATAAATTAATAAAACACTAGAATTACTTACCTTATGCCTGCTTTTTATTTCAGGCACACACACTAAAGAATATACCCCACTATTTCACCTCTCCCCCACTTCAAGTTCTAAAATTTCCAAAAGCAATACTCACCAATCCAAGGTCCATTAAGCATAAGAACATAAGAACATGCCATACTGGGTCAGACCAAGGGTCCATCAAGCCCAGTATCCTGTTTCCAACAGTGGCCAATCCAAGTCACAAGTACCTGGCAAGTATCCAAACATTAGATAAATCACAAGCTACTATTGCTTATTAATTACAGTAATAGCAGTTTATGGATTTTTCCTCTAGGAATGTATACAAACCTTTTTTTAAACCCAGTTACACTAACTGCTGAAACCACATCCTCTGGCAATGAATTCCAGAGCTTAACTATGCACTGAGTGAAAAAGAAGTTTCTTCAAATTGTTTTAAATGAGCTACTTGCTAACTTCATGGCGTTTCAAAAACACAACGAATATAGGCAGTTTGTTTCATTCATGGGGGCCCCGAAATGAATAGAGACCCCCAGAATGAAAAGAACCTTATCTGTTGCATTCATTTAAAATGAATGCATTGGGCCTAGGCCTGAGGCCAGAACCTTGCCTAGGACATAGGCCGAGGGCCAAATCAGGGGCCATGGCCCATGCCCTAGTACAATTCCTGTGTCTCGGCCTAGACCTAGGGCTGAACCTGGGGCCTTGCTTAAGGCATAGGCAGAGGTCCAAGGCAGGGGCCATGGCTTAGGCCTGAGCATGATGTTGGAGTTCTGACTTAGGTGTGGGCCAACACTGGGGACTTGGCCAAGACCTGAGCCACTTGATCCATCTCTTACCTGATCTGTCAGGTATCAGAGGGCCAGGACTGGTCCCGGTATCAGAGGGCCAGGACTGAACATTAGAAATGCCACGCTGGGTCAAACCAAGGTCTATCAAACCTAACATTGTGTTCTCAGACAGTGAAACTAACATAAAAGTGCCACAGTGGGTTAAACCATTCTCCATTGAGTCCATCAGCCTGACTCAGACAGTGGCCAGAACAGGTCACTTGGAAGAAGCACCCAAAAGATCCAAATGTGGAGAAATATTCATGCTGCTAGCAAGGAAAAGTGGAGTTCCCCAAGCCTACCTGGCTATTAATTGTTAAATAATTTGGTCCTCAAGAAATTTGTTGAAACTTATTTTAATCCCAGCTATACTACTGACCTTGAGCTCATCCTTCAGCAACAAATTGCACAGCTTAACTGTGCATTAACTGAAAATATAGTATCTTACATGTGTTTAAAATCTTCCACCAGTTAGTATAATGGAATGTCCCCCAGTTCCAGTTATTTTATTTGTTTAGATCATGCCTTTTCATTGGTAGCTCAAAGCAAGTTACATGCAGGTACAGTAGATGCATTTATTTATTTATTTATTTATTTAGATTTATATTCCACTTTTTGCAGCACTTCAAAGTGGATTACATTCAGGTACTGTAGGTATTTTTATTTCTTTGTCCTTAGAGGGCATACAATCTTAAGGGTCTATTTACTATGATGTGGTATTTATCTATAAAAAAAATTTACAAACCAATTAAATCAAATATATTGTAGAAACATAGTAATGACAGCAGACAAGGAACAAATGGTCCAGCCAGTCTGCCCAGCAAGCTTCTTATGGTAGTAACTGCTGTGCCGTGCAGGCTACCCCCATATGTCTCTTAATGCAAATGCCACTCTGTGCAGTTATTCAATGAGCGCCTTGAAAATTCAGACAGCGGTGATGAGTTTTGCTTATGGACTTGGCCTTAGAAACAGACCTGTATAAAGACCATAAAGGTCAGGGGTACTGATACTAGGTAGTGTACAAAATCACATAAAATAGTGTAAAACACTATCAACATAAAAAATAAATTAAAATCAACACAGATTTAAAACAGATAAAAAAAGAAATTACAATAGCATATTTGCAAATGCTTCTTAGAATAAAGAAGCTTTCAACTGCTTACAAAAATCTTTAATATCTTGGGTTCCCAAAGCTGCAGTCATCATTAATGCAGTCTGTGACTGCCATCTGTTTAAAAGGCCCAATTGACCCAAACATTGCCACTGCCCCTTCAAAGCAACTGAAATGTAAAAAAAAAAAAAAAAAGTAAAGTTGCACATGCTGGACAGTTGGTGCAGGACCCACTGTTTCCCCACTATAGCCCTCCCTGATTAAGACTCACCATTAAACATTATTTGCCATGCATTCAAGCCTAACACAGTTTAGGCTTGAATGCCTCAGGTAATTGCCAGTTTAGGCATTGACTCAGGTAGTTGGCCCCTACCTGAGGCAATGCAGAGCAAAATGACTTGCCTAAGGTAACAAAGAATGTCAGCAGGATTTGAACCCTGGTTTCTCTGGTTCCTCAGTCTGTGGCTCTAACTACTTGGCTACTCCTTGGCATTGGTTTGTGCTTCAGTAAATATGCATATTATATGGAAAATAACCATCCCCTATTTACTTATGGTTTTATACATTTCTACAATAGAGCTGTAACTAGACAAGCCTTTCTTCATAAGGGAACTCTTCCATCCGCTTTATCAACTTTACCCCTCTATACCTTTTCTCTTTTTTTTTTTTTTATAACCTCTTTATTTAACCACATTTTCAGGCATATATTGCAGAGAAAAATCCACTTAAAGGTATGGTACAAATTAGTACATAGTACAACCGCTCGGTAGTATTTAATGATGGCACAATTTTTCAATTTCAGCAATGTCACGTATCTGGTTCTGCCAATAATCCAAATGAGGATTATTTTCCAGAAGGTCGCTTTAGTAAATCTTTCGCGAGTAGCAATTGGCCCATCAAGGTCCTATACTTAACTGGTACTGAAGAGCTAACCCAGCTACCTAGGAGACCGAATCTTGGCCCAACAAAGAGGGGAGCCCCACAATATCAGCAATCTTTTATGTAACTAAAGACCAAAAATGGCGAGTACTCTGATAGTGCCATCACGTATGCAGAAAGGTCCCAGTTTCCCTGCAACCCCTCCCATAGGCTTCATCTGAACCTGAGTATATCTTTGCAAAAACACAGGGGTTCTATAGGTTCTATGCAATAGGTGTATCATTAAAGCTACCCTTTTTGCACAAATAGAAATATGATGTGCGGAGGCCCATATAGGTTTCCAATCTCTACTGACCAAAGATAATCCCAAATCTTCATTCCAAACATCTGTAAGGGCTTGAGGCATATCAGCGCCATATTTACCCTCTAAGATATCATGATAAATCAGTGCAACACCCCGCATCTGCAAATCTTATCAACAGGAAATTTCTCCATTCCATTTAAAGGCTGCAAAGGACGCTCAATGTCCAGCTGGGCTCTAAGGGCCTGTCGCAGCTATAAATAATAAGCATGTGAGTCATGGGGTTTTTTTGTGGGGTTTTTTTAACTCTTTATTTATAAATTTCAATTGACAAACAAAAAAACTTGCTTGTATCAGGAACAATTAGATTTTTTTTTTAATTTTATTTTTATTGAATTTTCATATTTAAACAGAACACAATTCAAGAAAAAGTTAGATACAATTTTGTATAGGAACATAATACAAATTAAGAAATATGTATCTAAGTTTAGGCAAAACATATCTATTATAGGTAATATTGGGGAGATCAAGATGTAAAGGAGCAATCATAACAAGAAAATTAAACCATAATTAAAGTTTAGAAATCCCATACAATTACATTTCAATTGCCGTGCCCCCCATGAATTATTACTTTAGGAGTGCGAATCCAGATATGTACGGAGTTGGGTAGGTTCAATAAATAGATATCTAGTATTTTGATACATTAACAGGCATTTACACGGATAACAGAGATTAAACTTAGCCCCCATCGAGATTATTTCGGCTTTCATCAGTAGAAACTTTCTTTTCGGTCCTGAGTATTTCTTGTGATATCCGGAAATATCCAAATTTTCTGTCCATGAAAACATTCTCTCTAGCGCCTCTTTTTGCCGCGGGCCTTCATTTGAATACAGAATCGCGCGCACAGGAGAGTGCCCTGTGCGCACGCCGGGAGAGCGGGCATTTGCCCGCTCTCCCGCGACTTTTACTGTATCGGCCCGACTGAGCTTGAGAGCCAAAGATATTATCCACGATGACTCAGTCCTTTTCCCGAGTAGTAATTCCTAATGTGGAACTCAGTATTCTTTACATGTAGAGGTTAATTTTTAAAAGCATTGCTCATACAAAAATATGCACACATGTACATAAGGGGGTGTGGCATGGGCGTTCTGGGGTGGGGCTGGCACTTAAGTGTTTAACTACATAATTTAAAAACAAAAACTGCAGCACTCGTAGGCTAAATTTCTGTGTAATTTTACTGCTGCTCCTGAAGAGGAGCAAGTCTGTAGAGATCTTGAGTTTTAAGGCTTACAGGGCAGGGTGAGGGGTCCAGGTCAACTGAAGGGTGTGCTGGATGAAGAACCAGAGGGGTCTGACAGACCCTTAGTATTAACTGGGCAAACTGGTGGACTAACTAAAAAACTGGGAATGTGCCTTGCACAAGCATGTTTTAAAATCTGCTGACAGTCCTATGGAAGACACACGTGCTAGCTTTGCGCAAATAACCTCTTAAAATTAGCATGCATACGCACAGTTGGTGTATTTTAAAACACGCACGCAACTGCACCCATGATTTAATGTTCCAGCATGTCTTCACTTGCATGCTGATTCATGCATGTATGGGTGCACGAGCGCTCATTTTAAAATTACTGCCTTAGTAAAGATTATTCTTCCATCATTGCCCCCCCCAGATTGGAAATCGGCCTATTCAAATCCAAAGAGCTTCAAATCTGCCTTATATATGTCTCCCCCCCCTCCCCCCCCGGCCTACTGGAACACAACCCATCCCCTCTCATTGAATTTATATCAGACAATCTCAATATAGACACCCTTGCTGTAATTCTAGATTTCAATCTCCATGTTGACGCTACCCCCACCACCTCCTCCTGTGAGACCTTCCTCATCTCCCTACATGTCCTTGGTTTCAGACAACTTATCACTTCACCCATTCACAAAGCAGGCCATACCCTCGACCTTATCTTTATCAATTCTCATATTCATTCCCCTGACTCACCCGCTTGTATTCCTGTCCCTTGGTCAGACCATGCCCTCATCAAAGCACTCCTCTCTATAAAGCCCCCTCCTACTCACACCCCCACTCACAGTAACACCATCTCCTTCCATAAACCCTGCTCTACTGATGACTTGATCTCCTCCCTCGCCAAATCCTTTAACAACCTAGACCTCACCAACCCTGACGCAGCACTCTCCTCCTGGAATAACCTCACCACCAATATAGCCAATGAAATATGCCCCCTTGTCAATAAAGAAATACATCATACACACACACAACAAAAAAACCCTGGTACACCCCTGAATTAAAAAAACTGAAAAATGACCTCAGAATCAAAGAGAGTATTTGGCACAAAAACCCCACCCCGAAGCGCACAGACACTTACAGATCCACCCTTCACGCCTATAGACTCTCCACTCTCCAGAGCAAACGTGACTATTATGCTGCAAAAATCCATGACTACCAATACAATGCAAAAGCCCTATTCTCATATGTGGCAGAACTCACAAAATCTTACCCCCCCCCCCCCCCCACCACCACTGATGAAGAAGCCAATAGTAAATGCGAAGAACCCGCCTCCACACCAGCACACTCCCCTCTCCAAAAATCCCCACACCAATCTAGTGTCCCTCAATTTAACCTCTGCCAAGGAAATCAAATCTATTTTTAAAAAAATCAAACCTGCTGCTCACACCTCTGACACCATCCCCACCAAAGCACTACTATGAATCCCCACGATCATCGCTAAACCCCTTGCCGATATAATCAACTGCTCCCTCTCCCATGGCAAAGTCCCAGACCCCCTCAAACTGGCCATTGTCAAGCCCCTCCTCAAAAAACCCACCCTCGACCCCCACCAACCCCTCCAATTACCTTCCCATCTCCAACCTTCCCTTTTTAGCCAAAGTTATGGAAAAAGTCGTCAACTCCCAGCTCTCCGAATACCTGGAAGATCATAACATTCTACACCCATCCCAATTCGGCTTCCATAAGTCCCTTAATACAGAAAGCCTCTTACTCTCACTCACTGACACTCTCCTCAAGGGCATGGACCATGAGCAATCCTATATCCTTGCCCTCCTTGATATCTCCTCAGCCTTCGATACTATTAGCCACAAGATCCTCTTTACCCGCCTATCTGAAATTGGCATCACAGGCTCAGCCCTCCTTTGGTTTACATCCTACCTGAATAATAGAGACTACACTGTAAAAATCGCAAATGCTGAATCCTCTCACATCCCCCTTACCCAAGGTGTCCTTCAGGGCTCCTCCTTGTCCTCCACCCTCTAATATATACCTGTTGCCGCTCTGCCATCTCCTCTCCGACCTTGGCCTCAAGTTTTTCCTATATGCTGATGACGTTCAAATCCTCATTCCTATTCAAGAATCCCTCCCCAAATCTCTAAAGTTTTGGGAAAACTGCCTGGTTTCCATAAACACACTCCTCACCAACCTCCACCTAGCCTTAAACACCTCAAAAACTGAACTCCTCATATCTAACCACCACAACCTAATACCACACTCCCCCCTGCGACCCCACCCTCCCCTTGATCTCCTTCCCGCACACCATACGAGACCTTGGAGTCTCCATAGACCACCAACAACTTAAAAAAACATATTAACACTACCCTAAAAGAAGGCTTCTTTAAGCTCCATATCCTCAAAAAACTTAAACCCCTGCTCCATGCCCAAGACTTCCGTACAGTCTTACAAGCGACACTACTATCTTAAATGGATTACTGCAATTCCTTTCTCCTAGGCCTCCCCTACTCTACTATCAAACAGCTCCAAATGTTGCAGAATGCAATGGCCAGAATTCTAACACCCGCAAAGCCGACCACATCACCACTATCCTCAAGGAACTACATTGGCTCCCCATCTCCTCACGCATCATATAAAAAAAACCCTCACCATCATTCACAAGTCCCCTTACAACCGCCCCACTAGAACTGCCCACAAAGGAACCCTCTACACCCCTACCCTCAAAATCACACACCTCACCTCTACCAGGGAGCGAGCCCTATCTGTCGCAGGCCCCACCCTCTGGAACACCATACCCCATGATCTCCGTCTAGAATCCTGTGCTCTGAAATTAAAAAAAAAAAAAAAAAAAGCTAAAGACCTGGCTCTTTAAACAGGCATATCTGGAGTTGGACCCCACTTAGTCCCCTCCCTCTCCCTGCACCGTTCTTCTCCTGCTTCCCTTCAGTTTAAAGTTTCTCATTTCCCCCTGCATCCTTCCCTCCCACTTCCTACCCCCCCCCCCCCCCGGTTAGCCCCATGGTTTTCTCCCCCCGCTACCTCTTGCCCTCCCCCCCCCCCCCAATCGCTCCATTGTACGATTACAAGACTAACTGCCATACTAGATCCCTTGGTCTTCAGTATTGTATATTGTTATGTTATTGTTTATCTGCAAATTCCAGTACCATCTCAGATTGTTTATCCGCAAGGCAATTATTCCCCCCCCCCCCCCCCCCCTGTTTCTCCCCGGTCATTTGTCCTTTCTCCCCCCTCGGCTCAAGTAGCTCCTGGCTGTTCTCACCTTCCTTTGTCCCCGTCTCTTTATTTCTTCCTTTTTTTTCCCTTCCCGTCTGTTCCTTCTCCTACTTGTTTCTCCCCTCTCACCCCTCAACTCCCTCCCCTTACCCCCCTTCCCCTGCTCTTCTAAGACCTTGCCATGTATCTTTTGTATAATTTGCAAGATTGTATATAGTGCTTATTGGCTAGTTCATGTATCTCTATACTCTGTTTTACCTTGGTTCTGTTACTACATTAGTTTTTTTCTGTCCTTTTCTCCCTTTTATCACCGGTTCTTTTTATTTCCTCGCTGCTCCCCCGCCCCTGTTTTTTGTATTTTCCTTCAGTTATATGTAAACCGATACGATGTACCCATGCATGTCGGTATAAAAAAAGCTTCTAAATAAATAAATATGCATCACTTTGCACTTGCCCACATAAAATTGTCTGTTATATAGATTTATTTTATTTATTTATTTGATGGTTTTTATATACTGTAGTTTGGATCAAGCCTTCACCACTGTTTACAGTGAAAGCAACAGAATACATTGAACATAGCAAATTAACTGATTACATTATAACGAGAAGCAAGGTAGGGGTTTTAACAACTGGAAATAAACAGAGCAAAAACAGTATTATACAGAGCATATTAACTGATAGCATTATGATAATAAATTAAGGTAGGGGCGATGAGGGGTGCTTATTTCCCCTGTTTTGTAAGATCCTCCTGCAATGCACCCATAACTCCTTTTTCCAAATCTATGTTCCCTGTTACCCTCATCTTCCCCCTCAGATCAAAATAGAAACACAGCTTTTACCTGACCTTGGCTTTCCCAGGAAACAAATCTAAAATCAATTAAAAAAATAGGATCCTATTATGGAAGGAATAACAACTAAAATTAGCAATAGAGGTAAAAAAGAATCCTACTTGACTTCCTTGCTATAGCATCTCCTCTTGAGGAGGTTCCTGGTGGAGTGCACCTCCTAATCTTGCCTACTGTTCACAGAGCATTTATTGCCTTTCATCTCTGGGCCCTCATTAGCAAGTGAATTTTTAAAGGAGTTACATGGGTAAAACCTATGGACAACTCAATGGCATGTACTTGTAGCAGTTTTCAAAAACCCACTTACACTGGTAAATTGCATTTACATGGGTAAAACCCAGTTTTAAGCGTGTAAATTCTTTTGAAAATCAGGCCCTATGGGAGGAAATGCCCTCCTTGCACTCTCCACCTCACATCTTTTTCTTTTCGTTATGGAATAAAGTGTCTTTCCCATGCTTTCTGTCTTTTCTCTCTCATTACAGTAGGCAGTATCCTTTGCATGCTTTCCACCTCAAATATCTTCTCTCTCATTAAGAGGGGGGAGGGGTGTTCTTCATGCCTTCTGCTTTGCATCTCTTCTCTTTCGTTATGGAAGGGAATGATCTTTCCATACTCTGCCCACATCTCTTGTCTCAGGATGTGGCATACATCCTGCACGCTCTACTCTGCATTCCACCTCTTATTTCAAGAATGAGCATACCCACTGTCCTGGCTTTATATCTCTTCGCTCTTGTTGTGGGAGAGAGCATCCTTCCTGTGCTCTCCATCTTTCATCTTTCTTCTTGTTACAGGAGGCCCTCGGTTGGACACCTGCAGACCTGGACGGATGCCAGTTGGAAAGCTGGTACAGACCCGCCCCACATACCCTGCTGTACTGGCTACAGGAATTGGGGGCATGATGGCAATTGACCCATCCTACAAATCGCCTGTCTACAGACAGCAGCCACCTGTTCCCCAGGGGCAACTACTACGCCAGCAGCTTCAGGCCAAACTGGTGAGGAGAGGTTGGCACTGCCAAGCATAAATTAGCCATTACTTTAATTGGCTGTTTGTACCCTCCGTGAATAACCCAACTAACTTGAGCAGGGTAAGACTATAGAAGGACATTCTCATAGTGAAAATTCCAGCTAATCTGAGCAGGGGATGACTAGAAAAACATTCTCACTGCAAGATATCCAGATGACTTGGGCAAGGCGTGACTAGAAGGATGCTCTCAATGTGAGATATCCAGATGACTTGGGCAGGGCATGACTAGAAAGATGCCATCATTGAGAGTTCCAGGTAACTTAGGTAGGCACTGTTTTAAGGAAGCTTGCTTTGCTGTAGTCTAAGATGGCAGTGAGAGAGCACCGCTTTGAGAACCCTCATTGTTGGAGTGCTAACTGATTAAATAAGGCACTGAGGAAGCTCCCACTGCTGGAGTTCTGTGGGTGCAATGTTGCCATTAGACTATATGGGCAGGATCTTCCTGGTTGTGGAGATAGTTATAGGTGAATATCCTTTGCACTGTTGGAAATGAGTTTAACTGCTGCTCTTTATCTTTTACAGCAGGGGCTACCTCAGCCCATTCGTCCAATAAATGCCAGCCCCTCCTATGGTGCTTTGCAGCCCTCCCAGGTAAGCACAGCACTCCTCCTCCTCTTTGTCTAGAGAAATTACCAGGGACCACCTCAAATCAATCTGTCACAGCCTGATAGAGGACATCTAATGAGGAAATCATTCCAGTGTGGTTTCAGCTTTTGCCTTAATATTCGAAAGTTTTCAATTGGAAATGTAAACCTCCTAGTAGGGCATGTGCACTGGAGCTGCTACTGCTGCAGTAGGGTGTTGTACTTTTGAGGCTGGGGCCATGAGAATATGCACTGTGACGGCATGTGTTTCAAAACTGGACGCCATGGTGATATGGGCTTTTGGGGGAAGAGATGGCACTATAGGTTTTTACTTTGCAGGTGATGGTGCAGTTCAGGGCCGGAGTTAGGTTTTCTGCTGCCCAGTATGAAAAATTAGTGTGCTGCACCCCCACCCCCCCCCCCCCCCACCCCCACTCCCCAATTCATTCAGTGTCTGTCCTGGGCCCATCAAATATAGCCAAGGTCCGTCCTGCAGTCTATATTTTTAAAAGCTGATACGACTCCCACCCCAGAACCCGTGGTTAGGGAAGGGTATTATAAGAATATAAGAAATTGCCATACTGGGTCAGACTAAGGGTCCATCAAGCCAGGCATCCTGTTTCCAACAGTGGCCAAATCAGGCTACAAGAACCTGGCAAGTACCCAAAACACTAAGAAGATTTCACGCTACTGATGTCAATAGTAGCAGATGCCATTCCCTAAGTCAACTTGATTAATATTAGTTCTGGACTTCTCCTCCCAGAACTTATCCAAACCTTTTTTAAACCCAGCTACACTAATTGCACTAACCACATCCTAGGTACGCGAGGCAAACCTTGCAGCCTTGCACACACGCCACCGCCCCCCCACTCCCACACCCTTTACAGACACACACAAATTATGCATTTATAACAAATTTTACATGAAAAAGAACATTCAAAAATATTCTAAGGAAATAACACTTAAACATGCTTATATTTACATGATCTCCTCTGGAATTAGCATTTATAATGCATATTGGGTGTGAGCTTGGTCCTCAGAAAGCCATGAAGAAACAGAATTACCATTACAGTATAGTAAACGTCCCATACCAAAACAACACCACAATCTTATCTATGAAAAGGCAGCACTGCACATATTACACCAGGCCCTAGAACACCAATAAAACTGTTATTAGCAAACCAGGCTGCTATAGATCCCTACACAGAAATTACCTGCCAGCAAAATACCTCACCTAAATACTTCACCTCTGTCACATATGCAGAACGCAGACCAGACCCTCACCAAATACAGAATAAAAAGATCTATAAGTATAAACAGAAACGTGCTGAGAAGAACTGAACTGGAACCCACAAAAAGCCAGCCTCTACATGCAGAGCAATAATAGAAAAACAGAAACATTACCTTGGCACCCCCCCCCCCCCCCCCCAAGGCATGGCATAGCACAGGTCAAATCACTGAGACGGCAAGGAGGTGCCGTCCCCCCTTGGAATCTGGCCCTTTCGATGATTTGGAATGCTGGGGAAGTGGGCAGACAATGGTCAGAATTTCCAGAAGAATGGCAGATAGTGTCAGTGATATTTTTAAGAAGCTGGCAAACCTGCCACACTCCTCGGAACCCTACCATCTGCTTCCCACCCTTCCCCACTATTTGCACTCTGGGAAAATGGGAGATGGGTGAATGGTGACGGTCTGTTCGTGGCGCGCTCTTTCAGGGCACTCTTGTGCTCCCCATTCCCCCAGCTCTCACCACACACAATTAAAATTATGTATGAATAACAGATTTTACATGAAAAAGGACATTCAGAGTACAGTCTTCTGATGTAAAAATCTTACAATATTTATATGCAATGCTGAGATGCCAATGAGGAAATCCGGCAAAAAAGACCTTTGGAGCCCATATGTATTTAGGCCTATTGTAAAGTGCATTGGGTTTGAGCTTAGCCCTCAAAACGCCATGAATAAACTGAACTAAAATTACAATACAGTAAACCTCTGATACCAAAACTGTACTAACTGTGAGCACTCAAACAGGAAAAATCCTGAAAATATTACACCAGGCTTTAAAATACCAATATACCCCCTATTTAAAAAACAGAACAAGACAAGCTGTTATAAATCCCTACACAGAAACTATACAATAGCAGAATACCTCACTTCCGTTACACACCAGAATGCAGACAGACCCTCACCAAATACAGAATAAATTGACCCTAAAATATAAATAGAAACGTGCAGACAAACACTGCTAATAGCCATACTTTGTATGCAGTGCAACAATGGAAAAACAGAAGCATCACCATTCCTCATAAAACAATAAAATCAGGAAATATAAAAAGTCATAATAGTAAAACCTTGCAAATAAAAAAAATATTTCCAGACAGCCGATGAATAGAATAACATTCTAAAATTAAATTCATATAAACATTTTCAAAGTTCCCAAAAACCAATAAAGTATGTAAAAATAGCAAACATCATCCAATAATTCAAACAAATAAGGATAAAAAAAAAATCTCCAGCTTTTCATACCAGAGAACTTTTGATTTCCAGTAACTCTGAAATTGGCCTGGAGTATTAAAGGAATGGAGAGCTACACACAAACTTTGTTCACTCTCTCTCATATTCGCAAACATTTTAACATACATGTTCATTCTCACACACTCGCTCACACTCTCTCATTTGCTGTCACACACAAGCTTGCTCACTCACATGCTCATGCTCTCACACACACAAGATCACTCACATGCTCTCCCACAAGCTCGCTCACACTTATGCTTGCTTCCCTTTCGTCTCACTCATCTGCCCCTTCTTTCCTTCCTTCTCAGCCCACTTTTCTTTCCTTCTCTCCCCTCTCATGTGCACGCTTACTTCCTCCCTCTTTTCCTCTCCCCCTCTTCTCCCTTATCATTCACCCCCTTTATATTTCATTCCCTCTCCCCTCCCATGCCACTCCCTCTCACACCCCCACTTTCTCTTCCCTTTCCTTACATTCCACTCAGCAGGTCTCTTCTGTTTTTTTTCTGTCCACGGGATGTGGGACCTCTGTGAGCATGTCATATTCCAGTGTTGGCCCAAGAGATGTCTTTCTGCCTGCGGTGTGTGGAATCCCCGCCAGCACATCATAATATCAGCTTTTGCCATTGTTGTCTTCCCATGGGGCCTGATGTGTATCCCCTGTGGGTACATCATAAACACATGCCGCTGCTGCCTCTGTCTTCCTGCTCGTGGGTCTGGGAGCTCAGAGTGCGTGTTCTAAATTTGCACTGCCACTGCTGCCGTTTTCTTCCTGCTCGCAGAGACTGGGAGTCCAGTGACCATATCAGAAATTCTCGCCACTGCTCTCTTCTTCCTACCTGCAGGGCTGGGTATCCCTGTGGGTATGTCATAAATATACACCACTGCTGCTGTTTTCTTCCTGCTCGCAGGGTTGGGAGCCCCGCAAGCACATCAGAAATGGCCCACTCCCCCCTCGGGTGTGCCGCCCCATGCAAATGCATGGTATGCACACCCAGTTGCTCCAGGCCTGATTCAGTTGGTACTGATACAGAGGGTAAATGAGCTTTTTGTGACGGTGCTATGTGCCATGGAAGGATGTGTGCTGCAAGGGATGGTACAATGGGGGCAGTGCTGTGGGAGTTTTTCTTAAGGGAGATATTGCTCTGAGGGCTTGAGTAGTCTGTCTACCCTTTGGCATCTTCCCAGGTACTTGTGACCTGGATTGCTCACTGTTGGAAATAGAATACTAGCTTAATGGATCTTTGGTCTGACCTAGTATGGCATATCTTATGTACTTATGTGAGCTATAGAACATGGCATTGGGGGGGGGGGGGTGTCACCACAGGGACATTGCACTGGGGTTTCAGGGTTTTGGAGTTATGAGCTGCAAAGGTTGGTGTCGTGGTGCCATAATGTACAGGTGATGTGCCATGGGGGCAGTGTAACGATTGCTGTTGCATCATGCGTTTAATGATTATCGTACATAAGCTACTGTATTCGAAAATCACTGTGTCCTAGCGGAAGGCCTGCATTGGTATGAGCCCACCCACACATTAAGATCTTCAGGGACAAACCGAGATGGTAACTTTCAAACTGGTGCGTGGGCACATATTGGCGTATGTTGGTGCACACTCAGAGATAGTCATTTTATAACTTGCATGCATGTTATAGCCTGGTTACATGCACATGTGTGCACAAATCCCGCTTCTTCTGCATAAGTTGGGGGATTTTAAAATGGACATGCGTCCACGCCATTGCCAGTTTCAATAGTTCTTCCACCAGTTCACCCTGTTAAGAGATAGATCCTCCAAAATCTCCTAGTTTAATAGCCAACACTCCCCTCAGTTACCCTAGACCCTTAAATCACCTCGGATATGGCTAGTGGGGTGTTTGTTTTTTTTTGTTTGGTTATTTGTTTGGTTAGGTTTGGTTTTTTTTAACTTACACCTCCTCCATAGCAGAAGTAAACTTAGGCGGCACTGCCCAGACAAGTAAATATTTGCGCACACATCTCTCATCCCTGCCCTGGAACACCCATGCCCTGCCAGACGCCACCCAGACCACGCCCATTTTTGAATTGAAGTAAGATGTGCGCCCTGCAGGAGATACACACGTATCTGGGTGGCTTTTAAAATACGGTGGGCTCATATGAGCCCAACTTGTTCCTGCATCCCCTAATTCATGCGCTGCCATCCCATAGCGCCTATAGACTGCAGGAGCACTGTACTACAGTGGGCCGAAACTGTGAATGAACTGCCACCACAACTAAGGGCAGAAAAAGATATCAAACTATTTAGCAAGGGAGAGAATACATGGCTCTTCTCACATGCATGACTATAATTACTGTGCACCGTACAATAGATTTTATCTGATTATTGTTTGAGTTTACTTTATGTAATTTGTTGTTGTAGTAAGCTTAATATTTATTTATAACTTTTTATATACCGAGGTTCAATTAACAGGATTAATTATCACATCGGTTTATATTACAACCTGCAAAAAACAACAGTGACAAAGTCTTGTCTTACATTTAACAAGGTAGAAATATCAACGCCATTTTGATTACTGGCAGCCGATGGCCCTTTGCCCTTACTATGTCACAGGGGCTATTGCCGCCATTTGTCGACCCCAGTGACATAGTGAGGGCAAAGGGCCGTCGGCGCCATTTTGACTACTGGCAGCCGACAGCCCAAGTCCAGGAGATCGCTCCCGGACCGCTCCTGGACCCCCGCTGGACCACCAGGGGCTTTTGGCAGGTCTTGGGGGGGTCAGGAGGGTGGGGGTTGTAGTAAATTAATTTTGGAGGTCTTGAGGGACGTCAGGAGGGTGGGGGATTTTGTTAGATTTTTACTTTTTTATTAAAGATTTGTCTGCGAGCCAGATGCAGCCATCTAAAGAGCCAAATCTGGCTCCCGAGCCATAGGTTCCTGACCCCTGTCCTAGGGCCTTTTCTCAAAACGAGCTTTGTGACCCTGGAATCCCCTCCCCCTTGCTAGAGTGCTGAAATCACTGGTGGGCTAATGAGAATCTCCTGCCATGCCCTGAAGTGGCAAAATTATAAAGAAAAAAAAAGTACAAAAATGTGACACCCTGCTGGCTCTGGCCCTGCCTCCTCCCCCTACCAGAAGCCAAGTTTTCTGCTTGGCCTCCAGGGATTTATAGGCCGATCTGGAGTCTGGGGGATAGCAGAAGGAGGTGTGGGGGGGGTTTCGCATCACAGGAGGTGGGGCGTGGCTACTGGTTTTTCTTCTCTTTGACTATGTTACTTAAAGTTGCTTAAATGTTCATTGTTCCATGTAATGCCGTCAGGCAAGTTTTTGTTCTTTGTAAACCGGTTTGATTTGCATCTAATGTAGGAAGATCGGTATAAAAAAAACATAAAATAAATAAATAAACCTTTTTTTTTTTTTTTTTTCTAAACTTTTGCTGCCTCAGTGCAGCTGGGGGATGGGTCTCAGACACTCAGGAGGTTAGACACTTGAGGCTGGGAAGGGTCTGGGCCTGCACAAGCCTGCGATGTGGTGGATGTATTGCCGAGATATTTTTGCCTGTTGTATTTGACAACGGGGAAAAATACCACAAGAGTCAAACTTACCATGGCTTAGTAAATCTCCCCATAAGCTTGCTACTGGGAAAATGGTGGGAGAAGTGACTTGCCCAAGATCACAGGTTTTGTGAGGATTTAAACATTGACTTCCCCGGGTTCTCAGTCTTCAGTGCTAATTTGTTATGGGAAATTATGTGATAGAAAGGGAGGGCACCTAATCAAGGAGGTTGTTTTCCTGTAAGGGCACCCTGTGAGCAGGCTCACATCAGAATGGGATAAAATGAACTATATGAGCACTACCAAGGGCAGCTCATCATACTGACACAAGCACAAACCTTTTCTGACAGTTTAAATGCAAGCAGGATGGTAGTCCTCACATGTGGGTGACATCATCCGAAGGAGCCCGGCACGGAAAACCTTTGTCAAAGTTTCTAGAAACACAAATATGACCACAACTTGTGGAAGTAGGTCCAAGATTTTGCGGAGAACCTCCCCCAGCAATAGAGGAGTCTCTGCCCTTGAGGAAATACTTTTTTTTTTTTTTAACCATACTGGGTCAGACCAAAGGTCCATCAAGCCCAGCATCCTGTTTTCAACAGTGGCCAATCCAGGCCATAAGAACCTGGCAAGTACCCAAAAACAAAGTCTATTCCATGTTACCGTTGCTAAGTTTATACTAAGTTTTTCCATGATAGGGCCTGCATATACACCCTAAGTTCCTGCCTAAGGTGGTGACGGACTTTCATCTTAAACAGTCCATCGTCCTGCCAACATTCTTTCCCAGGCCCTATTTGCACCAAGATGAACAAGCCCTGCACAGTTTGGACTGTAAAAGAGCCTTAGCCAAACACATACAGTCTACCCAACTTTTTATTTCTTTTGATAGAAATAGATTGGTATTGGCATTGTCAGACAGACATTATCGAATTGGCTAGCAGATTGCATCTTCTTCTGTTATGCCCAAGTGGAAGTACATCTTAGGGGCCCTGTCAAGGCACATTTTGTCTGAGCCATGGCAACATCAGTGGCCCACTTGCAAGCAGTCCCATGGAGGAGATCTGCAAGGCTGCAACCTGGATTTCTCTCCATACATTCACATCTCATTGCTTGGGCCCATTGTTTCAGTTCAAGATGTCTCCCCCTCTGTTATGAACAACACCAGTGTTGGCATCTGGTTGAGTATTTGTTGGTCCCCTTTTTTCGCTGGGGACCGCCTGCAGCTAGGGATTCACCCATGTGTGAGGACTACCATCCTGCTTGTCCTTGGAGAGAGTAGAGTTGCTTACCTGTAACAAGTGTTCTCAGAGGTCACCCATATGTGAGGACTAACATCCTGCTGTCCTCGGAGAACATCTGTTAAAGGTAAGGAACTTTCCTTTATCTGCTCATTGAGCAAGCTAGCATATTAGCTACTAATCTGATATCAATTGGAAATTGAGAAGATCATCTCAGAATTACTTAGTATATGTAGTTATCTAGTACATATGTTCACAAAAGTAAAAGTTTTGATGATAATTTTCCTAAGATTTCACCTATATCTGGTTTATTGCTAACACAGTATATACTCCCTTGCTTATTCCCAATATGATGATATGGCTTTTATTGAAAGAAATCAGTAGCAGTAGTTCAGATGTTCCTAACACCACAGATAGACTCTTACTTCCTTCTGTTCCTGTCTCTGGTATCCAAAGCTGTTGCCCCATTGGAAGCCATGGTGGCTGTGTTCTTTGCAAGCTGTCCACAGAGAACAGGCCTAAATAAAAAAAAAAAACACAAAAAAAACCCCACAGATCCATCCATTTTTCCACATTAACAAAGAATTAATTTCTGCAGACTTTTGGGCCCTAATAATATTCAGAGCGTTCAGGTTGCATTTCTTTACAGTGCTTCAGCAAATATGCATGTGAAAGCTGATGCACAATGAATGAAGATCCTGATCAAGGAGCAAAATTGCTTAGATTGTTTTTTTGTGGCTTCTTGATTGTCAGGAAAATGTTTGGGCCTATCTGGCACTGTGTAGGTAGTCATTTTTCCCACACTCCCTGTAGATAGATAGGTTGTGAGGGGGGGGGATACTCTGTACAGGAATGGTAAAATGAGGTACATTTGTCCTTTTTGTGCACCTCAGGGATACACCACCTACAGTTCGCACATGGGCATGCAGCAGCACTCCTCCCAGCCTGGTTCTATTGTACCTCCCACTTACTCTAATCAAGCCTACCAGAGCTCCCATCCCACCTCCACTCCAGCACTGCCAGATCCTCGACAGATGCAACAGAGACCAAGTGGCTACGTGCACCAGCAGGCCCCAGGATATGGACACACCATGCAAAACACTCAGAGGTACTGTGAGAATACACTGGCTGCAAGCTGTGATCACACTGTGCAGCATACACACACTGCACCAGGCAGCTACAGGGGGTACTGGAATGGCTGCAACCTTTCAACCCATTATGCAGAACGCACAAAATTACCACAGGAGTATGTCGATTGCAGGAGGGCTTCAGTCTGTACTTGCATCAACAGCACTGGCATTACAGCACTGACAGATTTGCAGAAAAAAGATATGATCGCCTGGGGCATTTCCATACCATTAGATAAAAAGCTTGATGCCAGAATAGCAGACATAAAAGTAAAGGAAACAAATAAGAATGGTTTTGCTATTAGAAATGTCAGAAGCAAGTGAGTATTCTGTATGATGTAAGGAGAGAGAGATCATCATCAAGTACCATGATATGCAATCATAGAACAGGAAAGTGTGCAGAAGGATAAACAAATTGTATCAAGAATTTGCAAGCACATCTTGATATGTTACCTGTGTATATTCTCTCAAATGAATTCCAGAAGGAAGCTCTGTCTTGCACAATGCAAGTATTAAGGGCATTAGCAATAATTCTGAGTGAGATTAGACTCTGCATTCCTGGCTCCTTCCTCTCATGCTATGTGCAAGAGACTTACTTTCCTCATAAGTTTAGGGGTATGGAAGTCAATCTTCAAAGGGTTTATATGTCTAACTTTGAGAATTAGGGTCCTACATTGGACATTTTGAAAATGTACTAGGGCTCAGTGCCTAAATTTAGTTCCCTAAAAAGTAGGTGACTACAGGAGAGGAGTTAGGATGGGGAAGCAAAGTTAAGAGCTCAGCCCCAATTTTCAGCACTAGCCATGTAATTTAGGATCCTAAATTTATGCAAACAAATAGCAGCCCTAAACTTAGGATTATGTTGTGGTAATCTAAATTTAGCTGAAAATTTAAGACTCCTGCAAATAGGTCCCTAAATTTAGACACTTGCAGTTTTCTAATATTGGCCTCATGAGGATTACAAGCTGCAGGTACGGGGGGGGACGGGGACTGGGGGTACACCAGAATGCACAGAGCTCCTGCAAGGATGGATACAGGGGCTTGTAAGTACATTATGCAGCACAGAAGCAGATGTGTAGACTGTCCATTAAGTGATATGATATAACTCAAAAGATCAGTAATGTCAAATTCACATGAGTCTAACTTTGGTGCTCATGGCTTCATAGCATCTTCTGAAAAAACAAGATGTCATCTAAATAAGGATGAATTGGGGCAGCATATCACAATATCATTTCCAAAGTGCTAAAATGCAGTAGATGTATTACAAATACCAAAAGGCATGACAAGAATTCAAAATGTCTGTAACCATTCATCACAGACATGGACACGATGACATTGTAAACTCCTTGCAAATCCAGAGGTATTGAAATAGTTTATTAATGACCCTGGTTGTATTCTGAGCCCAGTAGTCCACACAAGACCATAAGAATTGGTGTCCTTGCAGGTGATGTGACGGATCAGATGAATCCCTTTTCCAAATTATTTCTGAAATATTCCTGAAGCACCTGCAGCTCACTTAGATAATGGATAAATTTGTTCAAAGGAAATTCCACACCAGACCCCAAAGATCAATTGGGCAATGATAGACATTTATTTTCCCATCGATAGCAGGGCTGAATTAGCCATGCTGTTTGGGAAGCGTCATGACCCGAGGTAGGCTGTGTCTCCTCAGCTAGTAACAGAGCTTTGACTCTGTGCGGCTGCGCGGTGGTGTTCCCGCGCGGTTCCCTCTTCTCCTCAGTTTTTTTTTTCCGCGAGCTGATCGCATGCGGGGTTTTTCTCCTCACACGATTTTTTCCTCAGGGAAGGTTTTTTCATCATTTTTTTTCTCGAAATTTTTTCCTTGATCGAATCTCAGATGGCTCCGAAGTCGGCGGGATTCAAATATTGCCAATGTTATTGAATTCTGTAACCAAACGGGTTTTCTATGCTTTTGTACATTGGATGGTTCCTTGTACCGTATGTTATTCATCTGCTGAATGGTTCAATAAATGAAAATTTAAATTTCAAAAAAAATATTGCCAATGTGGCAAAATTATGTCCTTAACGGATGGACATAATTACTGCTACTTGTGCCCAGATTACGACCAGTCGTCATGTAGAGACTGTGGCTGCATGTCTCCCTGGGCCCGGCGGCATAGGGCAGCGAAGATAGAGCGCCTGCGGATGGGCCCCTATGCTCCACCGACCTCCGTCCATTCATCGCCAGGACCAGCAAAGTCGGGTAAGGCCCATAGAAAAAGGGCTTCTTCCATAGACCCCTCTGCAGTGCGCCGTAATCTCCCATCGGGATCCCAGAAGCCGATCCCACCCTTAAGCCAAGTCGGGGCTCAGATGTCTGAAGGTGCGACGCAGGGGAAAGGAGATGCGTCGAAGGGTGTCAGGCCTTCTAAGCCTAAAGAACCCCTCCATTCTGTGCCGAAGCAACGGGCGCATGGTGCTTCCACGACGCAAGCCATTTCTACGGTGCATCCAGACCACACGGCGCATCGAAGCCGCACGACACAGGTCCGAAGCATGCCGCATCTAAGGTGCACAGCGCAGATTCAAAGCACGGCGCATCAACAGAGCTTGCGTCGGGCTTGAAGTGGGGTGCATCTTTTCAACATAATACGGACGAAGCAAACCGTACTCCCAAAGAGCAGGGGGGACGACCGGTGCACAGCAGACCTCTGAAGCAGGCTGCACCTACGACGCAGACCTCATCAGATCACATATCTCTGTCTTTAGAGAATACTCCTAAGAAAAGGTCTCAAAAAAGGAAACACCAGGAAGTTTCCCCCATGCCTTCTACATCCAGTCGAGACATTAACGTGGAGATTCTTTCTGCAGTAGAGTCCTCCTCATCACTACAATCTATTGCGATTGACCACTCTCTCTCAGGAATGTCTTCAGTCTCTAGATCCAAGGGACTGTCTTCCACACAGCAAACTCCTTTGGCCAAGATACATCATTTGCCTCCTATCATCAAGTCCACATCCCAAATTGTGGAACCTTCACCTACTCACTTTCCTACAAAACATAAGAAATCTAAGATATACATTCCTCCGCAGGGAACACTAGCAGAATCTGCCATGTCAAAGATATCAGAGGCACTATCCTCATTCTTTCAGGACCTGGAACAGGCTAAACAGTTACCTCCTGAGACCCCCTCACAAACACCTTCATCACCTTTACTGGCTCCTATTCCACAGGACCCTTACTCAGAACCGGAATTTCAACCCACCAGCCCGGTTTCCCAAATTTCGATTACTTCTAACTCTTCGACGGGACTACCATCGGATCCCCCGGAGGGACCACTGCAACCCTATTCCCCTCCAGAAGACTTAAACTATGCCAAGACCCGACAGGGAAATTAGCAGACCCAAGGGCTGACATGATGGGCATTCTAAAGATATTCGAAGCCACCGCTGAACCAACTGCCCTCCCACCACATGGTGTCTTGCAGAATCTTCTTTTAAAAAATTGGAAGACTCCTTTTTCCACTACAGCAACTTCCAGAAAGATTGATTATTAAATACAAAATTCGAAATTCCTCCATTTATGAGACTCCTTAACTTCCCCATCAATCTGTCGTTGTGGAGTCAGCTCTTTCAAGGGCAAAACATTCCAGGCTTCATTCTAACGCCCCACCAGTTAAAGAAAGTAAATGCTTGGATGACTTTGCAAAGAAGGTGTACCACTCCTTGATGTTAACCTCAAGGTTACAACATCATGAATTTTACACCACGCAGTACCTTTTTGAAACTGCAAAAATTGCGCCCACTTTGCATTTCGGAAGACAACACTCTTCCACAACCCTTTCTAGACCTAGAAGAAGGTCTTTGGCATCTCCTCCGATCCGTTTTTGAATCCTTTGAATCAACAACACGGGCTTCTGCTACGGCTGCCAGACGTCTTGCTTGGCTCAAAGCCAGTGCTATTCGAACAGACGTCCATGAAAAGCTAGCAGATATTCCATGCGTGGGAAACAATCTTTTTGGTGATCAATTTACAGATATGGTATCTCATCTCAAGGAGCAATCTGCAGCGGTACAATCACTTACCTACACATCAGAATCACAGAAACATCAACAGAGATATCCACCATTTTACCGTTGTCGGTATTACCCAAGGGCATATTCTCGACCCTTTACTCAGTATAGACAACAGCCATATACTTCTTACAGGTCCACACCCCAGGCTGCGACAAGGGGAAGGCCTAGATAACAAAGACAACAAAAACAGGCACTGGCTACACAACAAAAACAGCTATCGTCTTCTTTTTGAGTGCGATTCAGCCACCACCACCCCCAGATTTCATAGGAGGACGTCTTCAATTCTTCCTAGCCAATTGGGAATCCATTACCACAGACCAATGGGTAATCAACATCATCAAAGAAGGTTACCAACTAAATTTTAAATCCATCCCACCTCTTCCTCATCGATCTTCAACACGGACTGTACCTACTCATACAGCATCCATCAACACAGAGTTAACCAACTTGACCCTGCAGAATTCCATACAAATAATCCCTCTTCATCTTCAGAACCAGGGATTCTATTCCCAATATTTCCTCATTCCAAAGAAATCAGGGGGCCTCCGTCCTATTCTGGATCTCCCTCTCCTGAACCAACACATTCAGAGGGAAAAATTCAAGATGACCTCTCTCAAGAACATCCTACCTCTGTTGCAACCCAGCGATTGGCTATGCTCCTTCGACCTGAAGGATGCCTACTCCCATATTCCAATTCACCCTTCCTCTTGGCAATACCTCTGTTTTCAAGTTCAGAATTCACATTACCAATACAAAGTTCTCCCCTTTGGTCTTTCCTCAGCCCCCAGGGTATTCACGAAATGCCTAGCAATGGTGGTGGCTCATCTCAGACAGATGTCGATCCAAAATTTTCCCTATCTGGACGATTGGTTGATAGAGGCTTCCAATCCATCCACTCTCAAGGAGCACGCGTTACGCACCATCAATTGCCTTCAAACGTTGGGATTCCTAATCAACTTCAAAAAATCCCAACTCCAACCTACCCAAATACTTCAGTTTATAGGTGCTCTCATCAATACGATAGAACAAAAAGCATATCTCCCATCAGACAGAATGCACACTCTTGTGACTTTAGCAAACAGCCTAATCAATCTGCACGCCCAATCCTTCAACTTCTGGGACATATGGCGGCAGCCATCTATGTAGTTCCCCACACCAAACTTCACATGTGCCGCTTACAGTGGGGACTAAAGACGTAGTGGTCTCAGTTTCTACAACCACTCAGCTCCAAGATTCGCATTACCAACTCAATGAAAGAGGACATTCGCTGGTAGCTCTCTCCTTCCAACCTATCAACTGGAGCTCCCTTCCGTTTACCTCCACATCAACTTGCGCTCACTACGGACGCATCCAAGAAGGGTATGGGAGCCCACCTAGGCATCCTCAAAACACAAGGTCTTTGGTCTCCCCAAGAATCTATGTACCAGATCAATCTCTTAGAACTTCGAGCATTCTGGAAAGCACTTCAAACCTTCTCCACTCAAGTCCACCGCTCAAACCTCATGGTGTATACCGACAACCAAGTGGCAATGTTTTACATAAACAAGGAAGGAGGGTCCGGTTCTTGGATACTGTGTCGGGAAACACTTCGAATACTTCATTGGACTCTCAAGTTCCAAATCTCCCTCCAAGCCACTTATCTTCCGGGCCTAGACAATATAACAGCAGATCATCTAAGCCGAGTGTTGCATCCACACGAGTGGACCCTGAATCCAGAAGTAGCAGAAAACATTTTTCAACAATGGGGGGTTTCTGAAAATAGATCTCTTTGTCATAGAAAGCAACAGACAAGTTCAAACCTTCTGCTCCATTTATCCCAGCAGCATATGGTTCGCCCCCGATACCTTCCTCATTTCATGGACAACAGGCTTAATGTATGCTTATCCTCCCATTCCACTAATTTCTCGGACAGTTCAGAAGTGCAAACATTTATTTATTTATTTATTTATTTAACATCTTTTATATACCGTCCCTCAGAATCTATCGGAACGGTTCACAACAAGTAATAATTAACATATCATATATAAAATTAATTAACATACAGTATAAAACTTATAACTAAACTTTTCCAGCTAAAATTACCCATTAAAATGTTATAAAATATACGACACTCCAAATGCTTCTTCAGTGTGTAAAATATATCTAAAATCCTAATAAAATTCTAAAATAAAGTTTGATTCAGATTCAACCTCCTCCCCCTTTCTGCTTTCATACATCTAGTGTGCAACAGTAATTGACTTATTCTGTATACGCTCCAGCATGGCCAAGGCAGCCGTGGTATGCGTATCTGAATCATCTTTCCATATGCCCAACAATACTGCTTCAAAACCGTCCACATCTTCTAACGCAAGAAGGGGGGCTCTCTTCTTCACCCGATGAATCAGTCACTTCATCTCACAGCATGGAGATTGAACGGCAGGTATTGAATCACCTCAACTTACCCACAAATGTGGAAGACATCCTCATCGCATCCAGGAAACCTTCCACCAGACGTAACTATACAGGCAAATGGCATCGCTATCTCACCTGGTGCAATTCTAGAAACATAAATCCTTTTTCTGTTACCGCTTCTCAATTACTACAGTATCTACACACTCTGTACGAAGCGGGTTTAGCTACCACTTCCGTCAGAGTTCACATTAGCGCTATAACAGCGTTTCATGACCAGCATAATGATTTGCCTATATCGAATCATCCACTAATATCTAGATTCATGAAAGGCATGTTATGACTTCGCCCGCCAGCGACTAAACCACCGGTACCATGGGACCTCAATTATAATATTGGAACAGCTTATGCTATCACCTTTTGAACCAATGGACACCAGCCACATAAAATATGTGACATGGAACATTGTGTTTCTAGTGGCCATTACATCAGCACGGAGGGTCAGTGAACTTCAGGCATTGGTTCACTACTCCCCTTATCTAGAGTTTTACTATGATAAAGTAACTCTCCGACCTCACCCTACTTTTCTCCCAAAGATGGTTTCCTCTTTCTATCTAAATCAAACCATCACTCTCCCTATTTTTATGCCAAAGCCAAATGCCAATGATCCCTCAAAGGTCTCCTAAATCCTAATTAAACCAAAGATGATTTTGATATAATTCCTGGATGGTGTGATATCCCTATAGAAGAATGTAATCTTTATACAAAGGTTCTTGCACCTGCATATGTGACCAGTCATACACCATTTATGAAAACCTGGATGTGTTCTGGAAGTCAGCAACTGCTGGTGTCTCACAGCTGGCAAAGAGGGACATTAATTTCAATTCATAGAAGGCTTTATGATTGCTAATTCAATCTCATTTTTAATCTGTTACTATGTGTCCAAAGAAAGAGATATGAAAAGATTTTGGAAGCAGGTAAAAGCAATTTTGTTTACTGAAGCTTATGGAGATATATGAATTTTGTAATTTCATTTTAATCCTGTTTTTATTGCATTGTGTTTTAATCAATTATGTATGTTAAAACTATAATCTGCAGTGAACACTGTAGAAACTACGGACTATAAGAACTTTTAATAAAAAATGTTCACATATTTTTCTGTGCAAATTTCAGCATGACAAACTGCTGATGAGGGCATTTTTACTATTCAGAAGTTCATATACTCGCTAAAAAGACGAGGACTTTCTCAAGAAAAAGGATGCTTGCACTATTTCATTTCAAAACAAAAGTGATTTCACAGTTAAAAGTTTGTAACTTGTATGTTTTAACTTGATAAATTGTTGATTTTTGTACTTGTTACATTGTTTATTTGTATATAGGTTCAAAATTGTTTAAAAACAAACATGGTTTTCAGTTTTAAAAAATTGACTTTTTTGCATAGAGGTATGAATCTTTATGCAAATTTGTCACAGAATTTTGAAAACTGCCACAGAAGCTTGAAAAATCCATTGTAGGAAACCGAGGGTGAAGAGAAGGCCCTCTACTTATACGTAAGAAGAAAGGAGAATGAGGCAGAACTAGGTGCGTGTCGGCCAATTTCTTTGATAAATTCAGACATTAAAATCTTAGCAGAGCTATTTTAGTTAAGACTGGAGCACCTTATGCCTGAAATTATATATTCGGTTTAGATGGATTAAAGGTCCTATATCTGTGAGTAGCATTAGATGGTTTAATTTTATACATATCTCAAATTCAAGTAGCTTGTCAGGAACAGAGATTGCCTTAGATACAAGCAAAGCAGTGGCCTTTCCTATCTGGCATGTTGGAAAAGTTTGGATTTCCTGAAATATTCAATAGGTGGACTAGGCATATGTGCAGGTTAATGATTTTTTAACTTCTGCTCTTGCAATTTGAAGTAACACTAGACAAATGTCCATTATCCCTTCTCTTTGATTTGGCAGTTAAACCCCTTGCACAAGCTATCAGACTGGGCAATTTACTGGGCTCATGACTGAAGCACAGAATATCACTTTATGTTGACAAGCAGGCCTGAATTAGTTATGACATATGGATGGTGCAGCACAGACCTATCTCTCCTAACAAATATAATTTTTGCTGTACTGATATTGCTCAGGAGTTCCTACGTGTGTGCTGCCTCATGAGCCCCTCATTCTTTTTATGTCTGAGCTTTGGCACAGATGTGTACTCTCTCTCCTGTTTTGGTACTTTGTAGTTTTTCCTTCAAACTCATTTCAAGTAGTTTCAGTGCCTCAGCAACCCCTCAATAGCACTTTTCAGTGCCACCAAAAAAAATAAAATAATGAATGTCCAGCTCCAAGATGGCTACCTCCAGTGGCTTCAAGGACTGTGTTCATGGCTGCAAGATGTCCATTATTAAAAGCCACAATATTTGTTACAAATGCCTGTGACCAGACCACAAAAGAGCCAATTGCTATGACTGGCCAGATGTCACCAAGGTCCCAGAGGAATAGGGCCTGGAAAATGGAAGAACTTTGCAGCATGGCTTGAGATTTGTATGCACGTGTGGAAGGGAGACAAATGGATGGGTCACATTTTATGAATTGAAAGAAAAATGTAACATTGCCCCAGAGACAAAGCATTGCAAAGAGTTAGGAGCCAAGGGTGGGCAACTAGACATTCTAATACTTTAGAAAGATTGTGATCAAGGAGTTAAGCTGATTACAGAACAGGCATCGGGAAGAATTCAGAGTCTCATAGACAGAATTTTTTAATGTATATTCCACCTTACATGACACTTCAAAGCAGATTACATTCAGGTACTGTAGGTATTTCCCTGCCTTCAAAGGGCTCAAATCAAAGTTTGTACCTGAAACAATAGAGGGTGAAGTGACTTGCCCAAGGAGTGTCGGTGGGATTTAAGTCATGGCTTTCCTGGTTTGCAGCCCACTGTTCTAACCACTAGGCGGCTACTCCAAGATTGATCTTGACATTCTGGCAAGGATCTCCTTCAGTCTCCATTGTACCTATAGATATATGCTGATGTTTTTATCAAATTACCAACACTGATGTGTTGGTGGGGCTGTACTGTTCAGGGATCACACTTGCATATGCCCTAGGTAGGGTACACCAATTTTGGGAAAAATAGAGACAGAAATTAATTTAATTGTTGGGAGATGTTGCTTTCCCCAATTTTTTTTGTAATTAATTTTCTATTGATCCAACAACGTAGTATGACAACATATGAACAATTGTAGCAATCCACACCCCAGATTGAACAACAGCAAGACGTCATAAACATGGGCATCCAAAGGTACAAATGTAGGATCATTAGGTTTCATTTTGCATATCTTTCGCTATTACTTATAAACTCCCTTTTCACCCTCCCACCATCGTCTTCTATGCCCCCCCCCCTTCCTTCCCTCTACTTATTCACTCATCAGTATGCACTTATGCTGTTAAAATAAAATTAAACTGACCACTATTACAAACTCTTCACAGTGGATGTACTATTTCTTTTCCATTGTTCATAAGGCTGCCAAATCCGCCCAAACTTCTTCAGAGTATCTCTCTTTAAAGCAGTTAGTCTGTTCAAATAATATACCCTCTCCATTTGATTAAACATATGTTCCTTAGTGTTCGGGCAAGTCAGTCCCAGCGAGTGGATTATACACTTCTGCCAGCAGATGGAGACTGAGCAAAAGCTGACGTCACGACCATGTAGTCCCACCCTGACATCAGCCGGCCAGTATTCTCTGTCTCCAGCAGATGGTGGACAATCATTTCCCTTCAGAGGATTGCCTCTGAGTACAAAGAAGGAATCAAAAGGAGATAAATTAGAAACAAGACATCTATATAGCCCCGCTTACCTCCTGAGGTGTGATACCTTGCAGTTTCTCCCTTGGTATAGTGCCCTCAGTCCAATAGCCTTGACTGGCATGGACCAAAAATTTCAATAGCGGTAGCAGGCCGAGAGAACCTCAGTGGTGAAGGCTTTAGTCCTCTCTCCCTGTAGCTGGGACCCGTTCCCGCTCTCAGCCAGGGAGGACAAACCTCAGGTAAAAGTTTTTTACTTTACAAAAAAAAATACACCAAGAGGAAAGCAGAAGAAATGGGGTCTGTTACCTCTGCATTCTGTTGTCCCCCTCATATCTCTGTGAAGTTCGGTGAAGTGAGCAGATAGTGCAGCCACGGTGGGTTGAGCAGCCATTTGACTAGGCCCTGCTTCCATGCTTCTCTCTTTTTGGCGCGTGGTAGGCCACAAGGTGATTTTGCTCCTTTTTTGCTGAGGACCATCTGCGCACCCATTGTGTGCCGAACTTCATCTTTTTTGGGTTGAAATGTCTATATAGCACTGCTTGCCTCTTGAGGTGATACAGTGCAGTCCCTCCCTCAGTAGAGTGCCTCAGTCCGGTAGCCTTGAGGGACTTGGACCTAAAATTTGATTTACGGTTGCAAACAGAGAGGCTCAGTGGTGAGAGCTTTAGCCCTCTGTTCCTGCTGTCAAATAGGGAGGGCTGAGCTCAGGTAAATATTTTTCTTCAAAAATAAAATAAAAAAAGATTAAAACAGTGCAAAGAAGACCGTAAGCAGGAGAAAGGGGTCTGTTACCTCAGTATTCGGCTGTCCCCCTCATGTCTCTGGGGAGTTACATGAGGTGAGGAAGCGATGCAGGCATGGTGGGTTGAGCAGCCTTTTAGCTAGGCCCCGCTTGCAGGCTTCTCCCTTTTTGGGCTCGAGTAGACTGCGAGGTGTTTTCTATTACTGTGTAGTACTGCGCGTCCTTTTGTGCATCCTACTTATATTGAGCGCCCAGATTGGATGCCTAGTTAGACGTGCGGCGTATGCTTCCGAGCCCATTTTTATGCGCGCAGTTTTTGTGCATGTGGGTTTATACAAGCATATTCTAGGTGCAAGCTTTTATCATTCTGCACACTTTACAACTACGGTGCCCTCGATGAAGAAGCCGAAGCGCTTATCTGTTTGTGCTGCATGCCACATCAAGGCCGTTCTGCCAGAGCTTTCTTTAAGCCTGTGTCAGCGTTGTCTGGATGCTCAGGGAGATTTACTCTCTTCTGATTTTGCTAGCGATGGTCCATCTCCTCGGTCTGAGGGGAGTGGGCTGAGGGAGACATGACACACGTGTCTCCTTCCTTGATTAATCCACGGGGTGAATCGTCACGAGCTGCTGGTTCTCAGGACATTGTGTTCGGGCCTATGAGGCCTGGAATGAACTCATCCTCCTTTTCCTGGGTTAGAATTCTTCCTAGGATTGCAGACGGTTCTACAAGGCTGGTCTTCTGAATTGGCACTGCCTACTACGGTTGGTCCGTGCTCTCCAAGTGCTCCTCTGCCTGACTCCGCAGTCAAGTGCCATGGCACAATGCGGACTGACTAAGCTTGAATACAGATGGATCAGGATGATACCAATGGTGGTGGGGAACATTCCATCTGTTTGAAGCCATATCAAACTCTTCTCCATTTCTTTCATAGAGATGAGTTGCCCTGGTTTGATCTCTCAGATCTTGAAGTCACTCAGAGTGGCTGGGTCTGACTCCTTGGGGATGCAGAAGAAAGTTCCTATTTTGGTCACCCTATGCAAGCCGCCTTTTCTTCCCCTCCTGGATGCAATCCAAGAGTTGATTGATCTGGAATAGAGTGCACCAGAGGCGTCTTTTAAAGGACGACAAGTCTTGGCAGGTTTATACCCTTTGATCCCTCCTATTTCTCCTTTATCTTACAATAAGAATGGAGTATATCTTTTGTACTTCCGTAGTCATTTTATCTGCATAATTGCAAAATCATTCAAACAGGCTTTCCCCTTTTAATAAGTCCCTCTCACCTTCTGCTTTTTTCATCAAAATGCTGGATCTGCATATAGTAAAATCTGTCTCATGCAATGAGAATGTTCTTTGAAACAGTTCAAAGATTATTACCCCCTTATACTTTCCCCAATTCTAAGCCTATTTTAGTTATGAAGATAATTTTTCAGAAAGAGACAGAATCATAATACATTGTATACACGCAGCCAGATACACTTTTGCTCTGTACTGGAAGAAAAGCTCCTCTATAAAGCAATGGAAAAGACAGCTTTTGAAATTAGCACTGATTGAAAAGATTATATACAGTCTTAAGGGGAGGATGGATAAATATGATATGACATGAAGCAAATACTGCATGTGTGTACATAGGGATTTGAAATAATAAGATTGAAATTCCCTGCCCATTTTCACCTTAGTGACGGTTAGATGAGAAACTTAGATTGTATGGATAATGTGTGTAGTTTCCGGCTTCAGTTTTGTTTCTGTGTGTTGCTTGCCTGTTTAAAAAAAAAAAAAAAAGCAGAACTATAAAAAGTACAGAGAAAGGCAGCAAAACTGATAAAGAGGATGGAATGGCTCCCCTCTGAAAAAAAGACCAAACAAGTTTGGGCTTTTCAACTTGGAGAAGAGACAACTGAGAAGGGGATGTGATGTAAAATCAGAGTGGGGTAGAAGGGGTAAAGAGGGATAAGATTAGGAGACATTCCATGAAACTAACAAGTAGCACGTTTACAACAAATCAGAGAAAATATTTTTTCACTCAACGCAGCCAGAGGATATAGTTAAGGCAGCTAGCATGGCTGGGTTTAAAAGAAGTGTGGACAAGTTCCTCAAAGTCCATAATGCATTATCAGTCAGGTAGATTTGGGAAAGGCAGCAATAAGTAATGGATCTGCCACTGTCTGAGATAGGATGCGGGGTTCTGTAAGAATGCTTATAATGCTCATGGACGGCTCTGTATGGCGATATGTAAAGAGAGAAAAGAGTGTTCTGCCTTTAGCAGTATCTTGCATCTATGTAAGCCTCTCTTGTGCTTTTCCTTCATTTCTTGTTGCCTTTTTGTTCTATTCTGTCCATATTCTTCTTTCTTTTCCTTTTCTCCACTTCCCCCATCATCCTACTTTTGTCTTCTTATCCCCCTCCCCTTTCTTCCTCTCATCGCTTTTTTCCCTCACCCTTCCACCCATCTCCTCTTTTTCTCCATGTTCAGGTTCCCACATCAGCAGATGCCACAGGCTTCCATGATAACTGGAATGAACCATATGGCAACACAAGGGGTCCCGTCTGGAATTCGGCCTAATCAGATGTTACCAGAGCAGCAGCAGCAGTTCCTGAGACACCAAATGCTGAGGGTAAGTGAAAGGGAGTTTCGGGAGGGAGAAAAAAGCAATACCTTGGGCATCAGAGCAAGTGGATAAAGACAAAAGTAGCTGGGGGCTATTGGAAGGGGCCTTGCTAGTAGTAACGGAGTCAAAAGCAAATCAAGTTTAAGCAGCACTGTATGAATTATCAAGAAGGCTGCTCACCCCGTAAAAATGTTTATAGCAGTAATTTTGTTATGGGTCTGATAGTTGCTTGGTTTTGATTGTAAATATTACTACCCTTAACATGAGGCTTGGAGGTAATCAGCATGGAGCGGCTGTTACTGCCATTAACAGAAACAAGGGGGTAACCTGGATGGAGTGGCAGCTATTACCATAAGAAACTTGCTGGGCAGACTGGATGGAATGTTTGGTCTTTTTCTGCTGTCATTACTATGTTACTATGAGGAGATAGTAGTATGGAGCAGCTGATGTTGAGGGGAAATATAGGAATAGCCATAGATTTTGAGGGAACAGAAGGCTAGGGAAGCAGTAGATGCTGAAGAGAGTAGTAGGATAGTATGAAGAGTAGCTATATTTGGGGGCAGCAGATCCTGAGATTTTGGCACAACAGATAAGGTGTAATATGGGAGAATCAGTGAGTGATAGAGGGTCCTCCTTGCAGCTGCCCTGAGATTGGATTCTGAATTAGACTGAGAGCTCAGACCAGAGAAAATGCAGTGCTGCAGCGGAGACATGTGCTGCTGACAGCAAGAAATGCTTCCTCTCTTTCTGTTCCTACAGCAGCAGGCACCTGCGCAGCAGCAGGCACCTGCGCAGCAGCAGGTGTCAGCAGTGCCTCAACCCCAGTCCCAGGGCCAACCTCCAGGGCTGAGCATGCAGGCTCTTCCCCCACAGCAACCATTGGTGGTAAGTGTCTTGTCCTTAAAAAAAAAAAATTAGCTACTTTGAGGTAAAATTACAGCGCACAGAATAATCGATCACCTCTGTGCAGCATATGTAGAGATTGATCGAGAATCTGCTCCAACCAGACCTGATAATGAAAGGAGGTGGCCATAGAGTGGTGAGTAGAATAACACATGCTTCAGCTATATTTCTCCCTCAAATGGATGTAAAGTCAAGTTTAACTTTGGTGTGGCTGCCAGTTGTTACTTTGGACACTTTCTGGGCAGTGCTAACTAAACTAAAGGAAGCTATTCCCAAATGTTCTACAGATATTGCTGGTGTGGCTTCTTTGACTGAGCTTCAGGCCTCTGCCCAAGGGAAAGTTAAGGAAGATCTTACTGTGAGAATGGGTGAATTAGAACAAATGGTAGGAAGTCTGCCACAGTGCAAGTGAGGCTACTCAAGATGAAATGGTAATCCATTAGAGATTGGAGATGCTTAAAAATAATTCTATGCATCTGAATTTTAAATTTGTGAATATTACCAGAAATGGCCATGGAAGCACCACTTACTGCTCCCTAGCGATACTTCTCTGAAGTGCTTAACATGCCTCTCCCAGCAAAAGTGTTAAAGGAGGGACAAAAGGACCTCAGATGAGAGTTTGAATTTGGTGATTTTGGTGCAGCCAGCTAAAGAACACACTTTTGCTAACATTTGACTTTGAACAGGTCAGACAAATGATTTTTTTGTGTATTTTTTCATTTTAAGACTTTTTTTCATTTTTGGGTCAGCAGATTATGGGTATACGCAGATTTACATAACGTGACGCAAGACAGACATACAAAGGCACACTCTATTGGTGCAGAAATATTTGTTAGATTTCCTTGTAAATGTCTTGAGACATGATAATGCATGTTTGTTTTCTTTGAATTGTCCCAGCTAAAATTGGTTTTAAATGCAAAAAGGATTTCTGCCTAAGATGTTTGCTCTGTATGTCGGGAAGCTATGGGAAAGAAGCTTTCTTACCTTTTAATCTCATAATTATGAAATCCGTTTTCCTTTCACCATCTACCTTTACTCCCTGCCTCCAGGGATTTCCATTCATTCTCCCTGGATTTGGCTTCTGTGTTGTATGTGGTGGGGGCTTTTTGGGGGAAGGGGTTCTTATGCACTTATCTCTTTGATAGTTTTTATTCTACATTTTATTTTTCCTGTAATGAAGTGACTTGTGATTATTTTGTATAATTAATGATAATTTTAAAAAGTAGCTGCTATTAATCTCGCTCTCTGCATGTCTCTCCCCTCTTCTCCTTTCCAGTTCCAGCGTCAGGGCCTGCAGCAGACACAGCAGCAGCAACAAACAGCTGCTCTTGTCCGGCAATTACAGCAGCAGCTTTCTAGTAAGTATTTCCAGGAAGTTTTTTTTTCGCTGTTCCTATATGCTCCAGCATTCTACTTTCTCTCTCACACACACTCCTGCTCCTGTATCCTCCTCTCTGTTTTGCTCTCTCTCCTATATTCTCCAGTGGTGTTCTTTGTCTCTCTTGCTCTTCTGTTCTTGTTTCTTCCAGCATTCTCCTTCTCTCATTCTCCCTTCTCCCTTATTCCTCTATATGCTCCTTTCTCTATCTGTTAATGTCACTCTCTCTGCTTCTGTATCCTCCATCATGCTCCTTTTTCTGTCTCTTGTTCTTCCTGATCCTGTATTCTGTTACTCTCCCCAACAGTTTAGTCTGAAAAGCAAAACTTCTTGATCCCATCCTCCAGTGTTCACACTGGTTGCCATGCTATTGGCATATGAAATATGAGACAGCTTGCTGATACATATGCTCTTATACAATTCAAAAAGCCGAAGGTTAAGTTCTCTTTTGCGCATTTATCAGCTGTCTCACTGTCTGAGGTCAGCAAATAAAAGTCTATTTGAGATTCCTTCTGGAAAGTTGGCCCATTTGGTTGAGACCCAAGATCACGCATTCTCGATTGCTGGGCCACTGCTGTGGAATTCACTTCCTGAAGAAATCAAATTGACATCGGACAAGGCGAGATTTTAAAAAAAAAAAACCTATTAAAAACCTTTCTGTTTAAAGAAGCTTTTTGTCGAATCAAAGTCTGTCTGCTGGGGCACTGCATGAAGTTAGCAAGTAGCACATTTAAAACAAACTGGAGGAAAAATCTTTTTCACTCAATGCACAATTATGCTCTGGAATTCATTACCAGAGAATGTGGTTAAGACAGTCAGTGTAGCTGGGTTTAAAAACGGTTTAGATAAGTTCCTGGGGGAGAAGTCCATAGACTGCTATTAATCAAGTTGACTTAGGGAATAGCCACTTCTGTTGCTGGCATTAGAAGCATGGGATCTATTTAATGTTTGGGTACTTGCCAGGTACTTGTATCCTGGATTGGCCACTTTTGGAAACAGGATGCTGGGCTTGATGGATCCTCGGGCTGACCCAGTATGGCAACTTCTTATGTTCTTAAATCTGGACTGTGCAGTCCGGGTATTAATTTATGTTCTACTAAAAATGGGTCACCAGAAGCCCTGAGTGTGTCGTTCCCTAATTAAGTCTTTTATGTTTTTTTGTTTAATTGTGAATTTTATGAATCTATACCTATAATGCGCTTCGAACCTTATAGAAGCAGGATATAAATATTTTAAATAAATAATGTAAACCGGCAACCAAGCAGAAATATTAATGACCACTTCTGGTGAGGGACAGTCTGCTGTCTGGAATGGAGAAGGATCTGCAGCAATGTCAGCTGGAGTTGCTGGAGACTCTGCTTAAAGTTCATAGTCTCTCTATGTAGCCACTGAGGCTGAGCTAGCTTGGAAGTGCATAGCTGCCCTAGTTCATCAGAGGGATGCCTGTTTACTTTAGCATCATGCGTATATGCTAATAGTGTGACTTGACCTGTGGGTGCCATCTTAGCCCCAGAAATTCCTTCACAAGACCTGAGGCAGGATGGTAAGGGGTGTGTACCCAACAGAGCTGCTATAAATTTTTGTTGTTTCTTGTGCCTTGGAACGTTCTCAGGCTGGAGCAGGCACTGGAAAAAGTCTGGTCTCCTTTTTTGACCAAAGTGCCTTTTTGCACTTGTGGATGAACTGGGTTGCATCCATTTTGGTTTGGTCTGGCGGGGTAAGGCCTCCATTCCAGTTTGATATGAAAGGTGGACACTGGAGGTGGAGCTGACTGAGGTATCTGTACAGTAAAAAGGGTCTTCCTAGCTCTTATTTTCCAGTGAAGCACTGGATACGCAGGACTGCCCTGGTCGTTCCTTTAACTTAGATTGTTCCCATTGAAGATGAGTTTCTGACTGCTGATACAGAGGACAAGTTATTTTGGTGATGGCAGAGAAAAGCAAGTTCCCTCTAAAATGGTGTGCAGAGACAGGCTACTTCTGCTTACTGTGTGAGGATATGCCAAGGGCACCTATCCCAGAGGAGTGCTTCAAGCCAGAATGTGCTGGATTGTCTGAATTCAAATGTACATAGATCTCTCCGTTATTGAACGCCATTTGTAGAGCAATGGGTCTTACATGGGAGAGGGATTCAAGAGGATCCTCCCACATTGGAAATCTTCCAGTCTTGTTTATATTTTAATAGGAATTGCCGCATTCTTTGTATATAGAGCAAGAACAGATCACTAGTGAGGGAACTCGCTTATTTCTAGAGTCTTCAGTGAGGACCTTAATTAGGAAAGTGGCCAGAGCTCTCATCATGGAAACGGGGGACTACCGTCCTTTGAAACCACTTGTTAGGTACAAAGTCTAAAGGTCTATATAGGCATTGTGGGACTCATCAAAAAGGAATGGCTTTGCTCAGAAGAAAGGGGTGGTCATACCAAAGGCACTGACCAGACTCCTTAAATACCTTTAGAATCAGTGTCAGGCTCCTAATATAATCTGTGATTGCAAGGAGTGGAATAAAAAAAAAAAAGCTACTTATCGCTTTGTGTTGGCTGCCTCACTAACAGATATCACTCATCAAAGAATAAAGCAGCTTTAGATAGGGTGTATGAGATGAATGGCTTAATGTTTCAGTGGGCACTATGTCTTCCTACCCCTGCAAGACTATGATCACATGGTAACAGAAGAACCTGAAATGAATCCATCAAGTTTGGTTTCTACCTGGCATCAAGGTTTCTTGCTGACCTCACATCTGTAAGCCATTGCATAGCTTCAGCAGCAGCATAAGTTAGTAAATCTAGTCCACCTGTGAGTGGGTGTAGACTGCACTTGTTTTGATGCGATCCATTTTCTGGTTTGGATGGCCACAATTTTCCTCTCCTGGAAGGCCACAGCGGTGGCAAGAAGGGGTCTCTGCCACAAACAAGCCACTTTATGCGCATTTCCTTTGAAGGAGAATATCCCATTCAATTCCCAGCTACAGAAGATGAAAAGAAAGCTCCTCTTTCTCGGGAAATGATGGTGTACACTGCAACTGAAAGAATTTTTTTTCCTTCATTTTATAAAGCTCAAAATAATTCCCACAATCAAACTGTTTATTACAAAAATGGAAAGAAAAGGAAAAATTATTACCATAAAAAGAGAAAGTCGCAGGAAAATCAGGAACTCCCTTTAGTACGTAAGTCCCTTTCAAGTACCTTATGGAGGTAATTTTCAAAAGCCATTTACCCACGTAAAGTGCACTTGTGCAAGTAAATCCTATGGGCAATTCAGAGCATATATTGCAGCAATTTTCCAAAGCCTGCTTTTTTTTTTTTTTATTATTTATATACTGCCCCTCCATCAAAAGAGATCAGGATGGTTTACAATAAAAGCATTCATACTTGGGTAAAGTGCATTTACACATGTAAACCCCATTTTTAAGCATGCAAATGCTCTTGAAAATCAGACCCTAAATATCCAATTAAAAATTTTCTGAAGAAATGGACAGAAAGGAGGCAAGATGGCCGCATAGAGGAAACGCGGATCAAACGCTGTCTGTTTCATCTAAGTATTTGCCTGAATTTGGATTAATGCCACCGAAAAGAAAAGGGAAGGGAAGGGTTTTTCCCTCTGTGCCATTACCTTCTCTTACACAACTGGAGATTCTGCAGTTTCTATCCCAATCGGGAAACTTGGAGGGAGTTCGGGAACCCGATGGAGGCTCGAGTTTGGGAGAGCTGGAGCCCCCCCCCCCACCACCACCACCCCAAGGAGACGTCCCTCAGCCCGGATCATCGACAGTCCCCGGTGCAGCGTGACCCTAGCAGTGAGACGCCTCATTCGCTCTCTGCTGATGCGGGAGGGGCGACTGAGAGTGAGGGAGCAACGAGCTGCAGGAAGAGTTTAACCCTACTGACGCCGGAGGAAACTCGAACGCCGGGAAAGGAGAGGAACTGGTTGTTCGCCCAAAAGTGCACCTGGGGAGAGAGAAAGCTGCAAACATTCGGGAAGAAACCCAGGGTGAGTTCATGCTGCAATCCCCCAGACCAGAGGCAATCACCCTAGAAACTATTTGGGAGTTAATGGTTGGCTTCGGTTCCTCCTTGAAACGACTAGAAAGTATACTCAATGGCTTATAATAACCAACAAAAAATAGTAGAGATCCAGCAAACAACAAATACTCTCATTGATAAAGTTGCAGAAATTGAAAATAAAGTAATGGAGAACTCTAAAGTAAATTCTGCTTTAATTAAAGATCACTTAACTGTGGCGAGAAGAATGGAAATGACGGAAAATAATCAGCGGCAGTTGAACTTACGGATTTTAAATTTTCCTCAGATGGAGAAATTTCGTTTATTACCTTAAAATGTTTCCTTATACGAGCTCTTGCTTTTCCTGAGGATAAATTACCATCTATTAATTCTTGTCGTTTTTTGTATAAAAGGGTTTCTAATGTGAGTAATACTTCATCATTACCTATTACTCATAACCTCACAAACTTCCTAGAAAATTCAAATTTAGAAATAATTGATAGGAAAACTTTACTGGTGTCCTTTATTACTGCGAAAGATGTAAACGATGTTATGAAAAATTTTTTCAGGAAATTTCCAGTTAATTTCTACGATCAACAAATAAGAATTTATCCTGATTTATTTCCTATAACTCAAATTAAAAGGAGAGAGTTTCTTCATTTTAGATCAGAAATAATCTCTATAGGTTTCACTTTTACTTTAAGGTATCCTTGCAGATGCCTTTTAAAAGAGGTGTGATGAGTCCTTTGCTTTCTCACAAGTAGAGCAATTACAGCAATTTATTAATTTTATTTTAATTTTTTGACAGGAGCGGTGGCTGTCAGCGAGTTTGAAAGCAGATGCTCATTTTTGCCGGCATCTGTTCTCAAACCCGCTGACAGCCACAGGTTCGGAAACCAGATGCCGGCAAAATTGAGCGTCCAGTTTTCAACCCTTGAGCTGTGGGCTGATTTTAAATTTTTTATTTTTTTACTTTTGGAACCTCCAACTTAATATCGCCATGATATTAAGTTGGAAGTGCCGAGAGAAATTAACGCCTACCTTTGGGTAGGTGCTAATTTCTGAAAGTAAGATGTGCATTTGCATGTTGCACGGGATTGGACGCGCGTTTTCGACCCCTTACTGAATAAAGGGTAAGGCTAACGTGTCAAATGCGCGTCCAAACGCGGGCTAACAGTGCGCTCCACCGGAGCACACTGTACTGTATCGGCCTGTTAGTTATATAGGTAAAGGGTAAAGATAGAAAGAAACCGATAGTAACACTATGCAATGCCACTAATCTTTGTAAATTTTCCTGTCTTTTTTTTTCCTTCCAATTAAGATTTAAGTTTTCTAAATTTAAAAATAACACAAATTGGATAAAGATTATAATAATGTTGGACAATTTCTTTGTCCGTGGTGGTATATCTGATTGTGAAAATAATATACTTTTACAGTTTGTAAGATGTTGAAAATTGATAAAGAATTAAAAAAAAAATTTCTAAAGCAAAAGAAAGGGTTCATGACCTAAATATAGTCTTAAACCTTCAAGTTCTCATACCCCAGAAATAATTAATTACCAAAGTCCCAGCATAAACTCCCTGCAGTCCTGTCACTTCTTTAGTAGTAAATCCACCACCAAGTATTGAGAGATCCTCAGGTTCACAATCTGACCTACTACAAATTTTGCTTCAATATTTTCAGCAGTTAGATCAATTCAGGCAAAGCATTTGACCTCCATTTGAGATGAGCACTGCAGATGGCACCACAAGTTCAAACAGGGCAATCAGCTGCAATTCCAGGACCAGAATTCTCAACTGGGAAGACACAGGCTTTACCATTCCTCTTCAGCCAGCCAAACCAATTCAGAAAAGTGGGGTTACACCTCCTAACCAGCAGATGGAGACCCTGTGTAGGATCCTGGGCTGGCCTCAGTTAACAGTATTCTCTGTCTCCAGCAAATGGCAGGCAAGCATCCCGTGTTGTGAGCTGAGGCTTGCTTGGGCTGAATTAAGATAATAGAAATTTGTACTGGCAGCTCCTGAGGTGAATGTTTTGTACTCCCTCTGTAGGAACACAGCCAATGGACCAGTGAGCTTACAGTTATTGGAATGAGGTTCTTCCCAGATATGGTTGCTGGAATTATTCCTCTTCCTGCTTACTCTCTATTTTTTCTCTCCTTTTCCATCAGTCTCTTCTAAAAAAACCAAAAACTAAAGGCTTCCCTTGCTATATTTCCTCCCTTCTCCTGAGCCCTGTGGCTATACCTGGTTCTGGCTTGCTAAAGCTGTTTAAAAAAAAAAAAAAAGTGGAAAGCAGACAAATGGTTTGCTGTCTGTGGGGCAAGAGATTCTTGGTAGCCAAGGACTGCAAGTGAGGTAGAAGTGGCGGAGGGAGTAGTGGTGTCTTAAGGAAGTGCTCAGTAGTTTGCAGTGCAAATGGATTGCGCTATCAGGCACTGGGTGGGGGAAGCCTCTGTAAATCTTGTCGGAAGGAAAGGGAGATATGCCAGCAAACTGAGTTGTCTGTCCCAAGGGGGAGAGGGGGGCATGAGCAGGCCGTTTCTGCCAATATGCTTGCTGCCACTGCGGGAACAGCAACCATATTGAAACTGCAAGAAGAGAGTAACTCAGAGCAAGGGCCTCCTACGCTAGTTCTGGTGGTATTGGATGCTGTAGCAGTCTGGTCCATGGCTCCTTTGGGTGGAGTTCCAGGAGGGACAGCTCCTTTTTCTTCACGTGGAGATATGATTCCATCCTCTTCCTGGACCTCTGTTTCCACAGTGTTGTGAAATGTTTGAAAAGGGCCTTTTTTCTGTAGGGCTGAGTGCAGTTCTGGGTTTCTTCCTGCAAGACCCCCTACCTGGGGCATCCATGCAGAAGAAAGAAGGATTCAATGACTGATTTAGAATTTTGCTGCCCTAGGCACTGTTGGTGCTGTTGCCCCCCCCCCCCCCCTTTTCTTCCCCTTCCCCCACACCCTCTTCAGACAGGAGAAAGCAGAGCAGAACATCTAAGTCACAGCCTTCTTTGTTCTCCTCATTCTGCTCTAGGCTCATCTTCTCCTCTTAAGTCCATGAATGATGAGCAAGATGTAGGATTAGGGAACAGAGTGACTTTCCTTGATTTCCTGCTATGCTGTGACCTCACCTCCTTCCTCCTGTTTCCTGCACAGGACAGGAGATGAAGGGCTGGAATTAGGGAGAAGTCTGTTTTCTTTGCTCTGTCTCTTCCATCCTCATCCTTTCTTTTCTCTTCTCTGCACTGGAAGGGGAAGGGTTTGGAGTAGAACTGGGAGGAAATACATTTTCAGCTGGCTTGCTACCCCCACCCCCAGAATTTTTCCACCGTCGGCACAGGCCTAGTGTGCCTGTTGGCAAATCCAGGCCTGGGAGAATTGGGAGGGAAGGAAGTCCTATAGTTTCAGTTCTGTCACTTTTAGACGTTAAGGATTTAAGGGTTGTAGCAGGGAGGTAGAGTTGGAGGAAGAGGAATGTTCCCCTAGGGAAAAGGATGTTTCAGATCTGGCTAGGTTGTTCCATGAAAAGGAGCTTTCTTCCATAATTTCATAGTCCCTTGTGATAGTGTGTGTTCTTTGTGAGTGAAAAAGATAGTCACCACCTGAAACTACAGTTCCCAAGGGGCCAAGGGACAGAGGCTGGCTTGGATGATTCACAGAAAGAGAGAAGTGAGGGGCCTTAGGGGTGGAGTCCCAGGTGAGGGAGAGCATGGATTCCCAGCACACAGATTAAATGTGAAACAGATGTGCTGACTCAAGGGAGGGTGGGAGAGAAAGAGAGAGGCGGGATAACTGAGGTCAAGGAGGAGCAGTAAGATAGAATTCTGCCAGAATCTAGAAGGCCACAAAATGGATTTTGTCAACTGTTTTGAAGAACAGTGTGAATTACAAATTGCTGGATTCAGCCAGAACAGACAAGAGCAAAGGAGATCTATAAACTGTAAGCTTGGTACTTTCTACATTGAAGCTAGATTTTTCTAGGGCTTGTCTTTAGAGAGGCACAGAGGGGCTGCATGCAATATTTGTACGTAGAAAACGGGCGCTCAATGTTGTGCACCCGTTTTCCTAACACAAGCCCCGCCACCTCTCCTGGGCATGCAATGCAATATTTAAATGAGGGATCACGCTAAAAAGGAAGTGCTAGGGAAAATTGTGCTCCCTAGTGCCTCCTCGCCATTGGGTGTACAGAAGCGTTGGCTGTCAGAGTCATGCTGTTTGGGCTCTGCAATGCCCCTGCAGTTTTCCAAAAAATGGTCAGTGAGATCTTTCATGACCTTCTCCAGTCCTGTATGGTCAAATATTTAGACATCTTAATCTTTTCATGAACACTTCCACGTATTGCTCCTCAAGCCAGTGGTACTCTTATGGCTCCACAAATTTGATAACCTCACTCATCGTATTCCTTTCCAGATCATATATATATATTGAAAAGCACCGGTCCAAGTACAGATCCCTGAGGCACTCCATTGTTTACCCTTTTCTACTGAGAAAATTGATCATTTAATCCTACTTTCTGTTTCCTGTCTTTTAACCAGTTTGTAATCCACGAAAGGACATTGCCTCCTGTCCCATGACTTTTTAGTTTTCTTAGAAGCCTCTCATGAGGGACTTTGTCCAACGCCTTCTGAAAATCCAAATACACTACATCTACCGGTTCACCTTTATCCACATGTTTATTAACCCCTTCAAAAAAATGAAGCAGATTTGTTAGGCAAGACTTCCCTTGGGTAAATCCATGTTGACTGTGTTCCATTAAACCATGTCTTTCTATATGCTCTACGATTTTGATCTTGAGAATAGTTTCCACTATTTTTCCTGGCACTGAAGTCAGGCTCACTGGTCTATAGTTACCCAGATCGCCCCTGGAGCCTTTTTTAAATATTGGGGTTATATTGGCCACCCTCCAGTCTTCAGGAACAGTGGATGATTTTAATGATAGGTTACAAATTTTAACTAATAGATCAGAAATTTCATTTTTGAGTTCCTTCAGTACCCTAGGATGCATACCATCCAGTCCAGGGGATTTGCTACTCTTTAGTTTGTCAATCTGGCCTACTACATCTTCCAGGCTCACAGTGATTTTGTTCAGTTCGTCTGACTCATCACCCCTGAAAACCATATGCATAATTAAACTCTAGAATTTGTTGCCAGAGGATGTGGTAAAAGCTGTTAGTATAGCTAGGTTTAAAAAAAAAGATTTGGACAAGTTCTTGAAAGAAAAGTCCATAAACCAATATTAAGGCAGACTTGAGGAAATCCATTGCTTATCTTTGGGATAAGCAGCATGGAATATATCAACCTTTTGGGATCCTGTTAGGTATTTGTGACCTGGATTGGCCATTGTTGGAAACAGGATACTGGACTTGATGGACCTTTGCTCTGACCCAGTATGTTCTTAAGGCCATGGTCTTTGCCTTATGCTCAACTTCTTCCCCAGAGTCTGGAAATCTCTCTATTGCTTGGATGCTATTTTTAACAAGATCTTTTGGCCCCAGATGGATAACATTGATTTTATAGTCCTTACTTTCTTCTTTAATTGCATTTACTATCTGATTTGTATTTCTGCCAGCTGAGGAACTTGGAAGGCATTTAACTATTGTGAATTACCTCAAAATGAGTCCCTTGTTGGTTCCTCTGATGACACCGCCAGCAGAAGGAGCTTTTTGTTTTGATGTTTCATTGCATTTTGGAGTTTGTGCATTAGGTGTCTCTCCTTTCAGATATCACATCAGTTTCCATTTATAGATCATCTTCATTTCCCAGTGCATAGAAGACATTTTGTGTGGGTATAATTTGGGAGACCATGTCTCTGGTTCACATCTTACCCTTCCAGATCCCACTGTAATCCATTTCTTCTTGGGTTTCAGAATCCTTTGTGGGAGGGGGGGGGGGGTGGATATTCTGGATGCTGCACAGTTGGGGAGGTTTTTTTTAAATAATTCCTTTTTCAGATGAGTCAGCTCCGTTTTTGTTGCAGATAGGTGAGAGCAAATGGGATAAGTTTTGAGCCTTCAGATAGTCTGCCTTAAGACAAGGACGGTTACTTTTAAACTGACACATGGGCAAACACATACACATGAATGCCAGCTCGCGCTAATGGATGCGGCCATTTTATAATGTGTGTATATGTGCACATGATATAAAATAGGCTGTACACGTGCGCGCAATTTTAAATGTACGCACATGTGTATGCAAATACCGCCTCTACTGCAAACGTGGGGAGATTTTGGTACATATGCGCGCCAATGCAATTATCAGTTTCCCCAGTCTGTTCCCAGTTCTCCCAGTTAAAAGTATAGGACTTCCTAACCCCCCTAGTTAATAAGCCACCCATTTAGCCCCTACTGTCTCTAACTAGCTTCACTTTTTTTTTTTTATTAGTTACACGCTATCCATAGCAGAAGTAAAGTTACGTGGTAGGGGACCCCGTTTCTCGCTTGTGCGAGTAAATACACGCAGATTTCATTGAGAAATCTTTGAACACCCAAGCCCCACCCGGATCACACCCCTGCCTTTTTTTGCAAAAAAAACTTTTGTGCACATACCAGGAAATACGTGCATTCTCATGCACTTTTTAAAATCTGCGCAGCACGCACCAGCCCAACTTCAGCTCATATCTCCTGACTTTGACGCGCGTAGTCAGGTGATTTGGCGCCTCTGGCCAAGTGAAAAACCACGCCCTCACCCATTACATTACACATGAGACCACGAGTTGGGAGACTCTGTACAATGTTTGTACAACAATGCCCATGGCCAGAGCCAAGAGTATTAGGTGTCCTAGGAAAACTTTACAGCCTTGCACCTCCCACCCCATCACACCCGCCTCACACACAATTAACAATTATGCATTTATAACAGATTTTACATGAAAAAGAACATTCAAAGCACAGTCTTCTGAAGTAGAAATATATTGCAGTATATATATTATATTTACATGCACTGCTGAAGTGTCAACCAGAAAACCCTGCAAAAAAGCAAGAGATACTTGGAACCAGGGCCGGTGCAAGGGGATTGGGCACCCTAGGCACCTTCAGCCTTGCGCTGCCCCCAGCCGCAGCCCCAACTCCTCCTCCCCCCCCACCCCCCACACACACACACACAAAAGAAAACTTACAAAATACCTGGTGGTCCAAGTGGGGGCCCGGGAGTGAGCTGCCGCTCCCGGGGCCTCGGCTGCCACTAACCAAAATGGCGCCGGTGGCCTTTAGCCCCTACCATGTGACAGAGGTTACCAGTGCATTGGTTGGCCCCTGTCACATGGTAGGGGCTAAAGGCCACCGTCACCATTTTGCTTAGTGGAATTGGAGGCCCCGGGAGTGGCAGATCGCTCCCGGGCCCTCCGCTGGACCACAAGGGGGGCGACGGGAGGGTGGCACGGTGAGGCAGGGGCTGGCAGAATTTTGAAAGGGCACTTTTTGCCCTTTCAAAATTTTGCCGCCTGCCGCGGTGCCCTCTAAATTACGGCGCCCTAGACACAGGCCTAGCTCACCAAGTGGTTCCTCCGGCCCTGCTTGGAACTCGTATGGTATTAGGCCTACTGATATGCATTTTGGGCATAGACATGTCCCTCAGAGAGCCATTCAAACAGCAACAACACTACCTATGGAAGTTACTAATATAAATATTTACACCAGACCAAAAATAGTAATAAACCCCCTATTAGGAAAACAGAACAATACAAGCTGCTATAGATCCCTACATCGATGGAATAACTGATTTCAGTCACACATGCACAACACAGATAGACACTCAAATACAGAATAAAGAGACCATACAGTATAAATACAAATATACAGATAAAAACTGAACTGGAAACCGCAACAAGCGAAATTCTGTATGAACTACAACAATGTAAAAAACAGAAACATTATCATTCCTCATAAAACAAAATTAGTAAAACCATACCAATAAAAAGAATAATTCAAAACAATGAATAAAATAACATTCAATAATTAAAAACTCATAATAAAAATCTTCCAAACATCAATAAAATATTTCAAAACAGACCATCAAATAATAGCAAACAATTAAAATAAGGATTTTAAAAAGTCCCCCTTTATCCCAACCTTGTAACTTTTGATTTCCAGATGCAAAGAGTAACTGGAGTAGTTATGCACACACATGCGCTCTCTCACTCTCCCACACACAAGCACGCATGCTGTCTCTCACTCACTTCCTCCTTGACTTAGCAGGCAACAGCAGTCTCCTCCTTCAGCCCCCTTGGCCAAGGGAAGGACTTCCAGCCCCGATGAGGCTAACAGGAAGGAAATTGATGGTTGGAAAATTCCTGCTTTCCTTTCTGTCTCCAGCACACTCAAATTGTTTATAACTTCTTCTTCTCACTAGGGAGGGAAATGATGGCATACTCCTCATTGTCACTTTTCTTCTCCATGTTTATTGAAAAGCTGTTCCCTCATGCAGGGCCAGCCTCAGGATAACCCTACATCTCTTTAACTGAATGTTTCTTCTTTGCAGATACACAGCCGCAACAGAACACAAATCCTTTTGGACGCTACTGAAGTAAAGCATAGGCTACGCACCTCTAGAGAGACCCCATGGTGCCTAACATGGGACAGACCCATATTGGGTTAGGGCTCGCTCCTCTGTGCTCTCTCACTGCAGGCAAGCACCTTCATGGATCCAGGCATCATGGCACAGCTCTGCAGCTCTTGGGAGAGCTCAAAGACACTTCCTGTACAGAAGATGAATTTTTAATGTCCGGTTTTTACCCTTCTTTCTGAACCTTGTATGTGATTTTGTGGTTTCTCCTTGGCTTCATCCTTTTAGTATTTTTGTTAATCTGATAATTAAGCAGTGTAAGATTTTGTACTTTATTTATACTTGATACAACCATGTATGAAAATCCTCTCAGAGCAATACAGAGTCTACTTTGCAAAAAGAATATTTATTTCAGTTTGTGTTTTCAGTTTTGATGGCATCATATTCAGGGTGCTATACAGTGTGTGGGAACTTCTACTGCCCCTGAAGAAATCTGTCAGTACTGTGTGCTCTCTCAATGGGAATATCTACCAGAAATCTGTGCTCTCTCTATGTGGGGATGTGCCAATGCTGTGTGTGCTCTCCCTGTGGGCATGTTACCCATGCTATGCATGTTTTTCCTTTTCTTAATGTCCAGATAGATGAATTCAGATCCAGTGGGTTATGCCCCTCTACCAGCAGATGGAGCAAAGCTGACATCATGATATATATACTCGTGAAGTGTCAGCCTGTCAGTATTCTCCATCTCCAGCAGATGGTGGACATCCATCTCCCTGCTGGATGTCCACCATCCAGTAGGGAGAAAGAAGAAGGAAATTTAATTCACCCCGCTCCTGCAGTGATACCAAATGGTCCCTCTCCCAGTTGAGAATTCCTGAGGTGATTTCCATGAGCCCTTAGATGAGTGCCTTGGTCCAGTAGCTGTTTTTTTCATCCGGCGTGGACTTAGCTGTTGAGGGTATATGCCCTCTCCCCATGCAGCTGGAGACCATCTCTACTCAGCCGGGATGGGCTGAGCTCAGATAAAGCTTAAAAAAAAAAGAAACAAAATAGAGAAGGAGGGGTTTTTATAGGGCATCCTCCCGTTTCCGTGCTCGGCACAACAATCCAATATTCGTTCCCACCCTCAAGGGAGGTTAAGGGACATGGGCAGCCTGGCGGGTTAAGCAGCCCTTTTGGGCTAGGCCCCACTCTTAGTCTTTTCTCTGTGTGCCGCGTGATAGGTCATGGCAGTGTTTTCACGCCTTTTCCCTTGCGTTAGGCTGCCCTCTTCAGGACCATCTGTTTGTGCGAATGCGTTCAGCTGTGCATCCAGATTGTGCATACAGGTTTTGGACGCTTAGTTGGATGCCTGCTTGGGTGTCCAGGTGGTAGCAGTGTCTGTGTTAGGCTCAAGCTTGCCTATGCACACAATCTGAGCTGCATTGAGGGCACTCAGTTCTTTGGGCGCTTATCAAGGACAAGGTTGTGCACTTAAATTTTGGACGCATATATTTTACGAATTCAGGTGCACATCTTTCAGTTGCCTGTTAAGCATATTGGCAGATTGATTTGCACCTATAGCTAAGAAACCTAAACGCCTTTCCTTCTGTGCTGCCTGTCATATTTGGGCATCTCAGCCTGGTGTTCCCTCTAACTTGTGCCAGCACTGCTTAGAGGCTCAGGGAAAATTACCTTCATCTGATTTTACTAAACCCAGCTCTTCCCAGCCTGATGAGGGCCTGGGTAAAGACATGTCAGAAGAGGCGCCTGACCTTGGTACTTCCTTAACTGGTTCGTCAGTGGAAGCAGGTAGCTTAGTGGGCACAGGACAGATGCCTTTTGGTTTTGGCATGGATCCTTCTACATTTTCTTGAGTGGAATTTTTTCAAGGATTGCAATCCTTTCTTCAGGGGCAGCCCTCTGCCCCGACCAATTTTGCCAGGTCAGAGTTGCAGGTGGTGATCTCCCATACGTCTGGTGCAGCTGTTAAGCTCAGAAGTACACTGAGTTCTTCAGCCGATCTTCCTGATAGGGATCTGGATGGCACAGATGAAGAGGCCGATCCTTACTCTCTGGAGGGTGGGGAAATTCCTCTGGGACTGGAACCGTATTTATTTATTTATTTATAACTTTTTTTATACCGAAGTTCAGGTAACAGAATTACTTATCATTCTGGTTTACATTATAACAAGTAGAAAACAATGACAACATATAGGACTATGTTGTGGTTCTTTCATAGAGATGACTTACCAGCTCTGATTTCCCAGTCATTAAAGATGCTTGGGAGTACCTGGGGCTGATTCCATGTCTGATTCAAAGAAAAATCCCATTTTGGTTTCTTTGTGCAAAGCCTCTTGTTTTTTTCCCTGTTATGGAAGTCATTCAAGAATTGATTGATCTTGAGTGGGGCACCCCAGAGGCTAATTTCAAAGGGGATTTAGTCTTGGAAGGCCTGTACCCCTCTGGATCCAGTGGTGAGAGAGTGGTTGCATTTTCTGTAAGTGAATGCGCTTGTGGGTGCTGTCTCCAAGCAGACGGCTATCCCCGTGGAGGGGAGGAGTGGCTTTGAAGGATACACATGATAGGATTGAGGCCATCCTTAAGCAAGCATTTGAAGCAGTGGCAATAACCTTTCAGATAGCTTCTTGTTATTCCCTGGTGGCTCACTCATGTTTACTTCTCTCTCAGGAGGTCAATGAATCTGGAATGAATTCCAGGGCAGTTATTCAGCCAGCAGCCACCTTTTTGGCAGATGCGGGCTGCGATTTGGTCCGCACCTCAGCCAGAGGGGTGGCTTCGGGTAGTAGTGGCCGGGCATTCAATTATGGCTGAGAAATTGGTAAACTGATATGACCTCCAAGGTTAACCTTACAAAATTGCCCTTTAAAGGCTTGCTTTTGTTTGGGAGCGAGTTGGAGAAAATGGCCAATAAGTGGGGCAAATCCTCTGTTGCCGGAGGATAAGAAATAGATACCGTGCTCCTTTGACATGAGAGGTCGTGCTAGGGGATCAAAATGTTTTTGACTCTACAGAGAAGCGACCTTTCAAAGGACTTGACCTTTCGGTAGGTCTCTGTCCTTTTGTCCCACACAGCCCAGACAGGGCGTAGGCTCAGGTAGCGAAACCTTCCAAGTCTCCCAATGAAGGTTTGCCGACCCACCCCTTTGAACAGGAGATAGGGGGTCGCCTCTCTCTCTCTTAACAGAAGTGGGTCGAAATCACGTCAGACCAGTGGATCTTGGAGGTGATATGAGACGGACATGCACTGAAGTTTCGCAGTGTTCCTCAGGACATGTTCATGGTGTCTCCTTGCCACTCCCCGCAGAAAAGGCAGATGGAGTGTATGTTGTCAAGGCTCCTCAGTCTGATGGCCTTGGTTCCAGTGTCTACGTCTCAAGAAAATATGGGCTAATATTCCATTTAATTCGTTCTGCCCAAAAAAGAGGGCTTTTTTTTGTCCCATCCTGGATCTCATATGGGTCAACCATTATTTGCAGGTGACTCATTTTTGCATGGAAACATTGCGCTCAGTGATAATGGCCGAGCAGTCAGGGGAATTTCAGACCTCCTTGGATCTGTCCGAAGCTTACCTGCATATTCCCATTTGACTAGAGCACCAATGTTTTCTGCAATTCATGGTTTTGGGTTATCATCAGTTTCGAGCACTGCCTTTTGGTCTGGCCACCGCGCCCAGAAATTTTTCCAAGGTTATGGTGGTGGTGGCAGCAGAGTTGAGAAAGGTTGGGATCCTGGCTTCGACGACTGGCTCAGGCCAAATCTCTGGAAGCTACCTGGTAACCTGCAAGGTGATTTCCTTGTTGCAGGAGCTTGGTTGGGTGGTGACTCTGGCCAAGAGCAGTCTTCAGTCATCCCAGTCGCTAGAGTATCTCAGTGTTTGATTCGACACGAAGCAGAGTTGGGTTTTCCTGCTGGAGTAGCGCATTCAGAAGTTGTTGCAGGTGCGTCTGTTGATGAACACGATATGCCCGACCATGTGGTCCTATCTACAGGTGCTCGGTTTGATGGCGGCAATCCTGGAAGTGGATATTCCCACTGTGGGCTCCAATCTCTCATTGGAGCCCACAGTCTCAGGACTATTTGATTCAGTTCCACCTGCTGATGGAGGTCTGCTCTCAACGACAGTGGTAGTTACAAGCCGATCATCGCAGAAAGGAGGTTTTTCTCTAAAATCACCGGACTGGCTAGTACTCATGACAGATGTGAACCTCCAGGGTTAGGGAGCTCACTTTTAGTAACCAACAGCGCAAGGGCACTGGAGTGCAAAAGAGTCTCTCTGGAACATCAATTGGCTGGAAGCCCAGGTGGTCCAGTTGGGATGCTTACAGTTCAGCAACAGGTTGCAGGTTCAAGCAGTCCAGATAATGTCAGACAATGCAACGACGGTGGCTTACATCAGTCAGCAGGGAGGAACCAAGAACCGGCAAGTGTTGCAGGAAATACACCAACATGGAATGGAGGGAAGAGCGTCTTCAGAAGATCTCAGCCTCACACATTGCAGGAAAAGACAATGTAAGAGCAGTCTTTCTCAGCGGGCAGAATCTGGACCCAGGAAAATGGGTATTGTCAGACAGAATGTTTCAGCTAATAGTGGATCGCTGGGACCTTCCATTTCTGGACCTGCTGGTGACTTCTCATAGTGCGAAGGTTCCTCAGTTCTTCAGTCACAGGAGAGAGCTGAAGTAATTGGGCATTTGGGATGTGCAATCGTTTTTGCAGAATTGGAAAATTTCAAAGAAATAGTCCAATTCGGCATGGGTTGGAGGACCCGAATCCCGAGACGGATTTTCCACGAACTTCAGGGAAAATTCGTTGTTCAGGTTAATGCAGGGGGAGGGACACATTTATTTATGAAAAAAAACAAAACCCAAACCCACCCCAACCCTTCAAACTTAGTTAAATTACAACCACCTCACCCTCCGACTTCCCCCAAAACTTGCCTAAAGTCCCTGGTGGTCCAGCAGGGGTCCCGGGAGCAAAGGGCCACCGGCGCCATTTTGTTTATTGGCAGCCAACGGCCCAAGAGCAGGAGATCGCTCCCAGGACCCCTGCTGGATCACCAGGGACTTTAAGCAAGTTTTTGGGGGGGTCGGGAGGGTGGGGGGGTTGTAATTTAACTAAATTTGAAGGGTTGGGGGGAGTTCGGTGAAAATTGCGGAAAACAAAAAACGGGTTGCCCGACCCAATAGAAAAAACCAAAGCACATCCCTGTTGGGCATTGAATCTCGTGCAGAAATGGCCGGAGGACACATTTCTGTATGCCTTTTCCCCATGGTCCATGTTGGGAAGAATGGATTGGAGGGTCATGAGTCACAGATAGATGGTGATTTTGGTGGCACCAAATTGGCCCAGGAGATCATGGTATGCTGATTTGTGGAGGTTCCTAGTAGATTCCCCCCTTCAGTTTCCAGCACACAGGAGCCTGTTTTCCCGAAAATCAGACCTGATTTTGTCTTATGGTATGGCCCTTGAGAGGGCTCACTTGCTGAAGCGTGGATATTCTACTGCGGTGATTGCCACCATGCTACGAGCAAGAACGTTCGCCACTTCCTTAGCCTATGTGCGAGTTTCGTGAGTGTTTGGGGCTTGGTATGAAGATTATGGGGTGCTTCCTAGTTCATTTAAGATCCTGCTGATTTTGGAATTTTTGCAAGATGGATTGAATAAAGGGTTGGCCCTTAATTCCTTAAATTACAGGTAGCGGCTGTTGCTTGTTTCAGGGGTCAAGTGAATGGTGGACCCTTGTCAGCTTATCCAGATGTGGCCCGTTTCTTGAAAGGAGTGAAATATCTTCATCCTCTCTTGCTATTACCTGTGCCCTTGTGGAGTCTTAATCTGGTTTTGGATTTCTTAGCTGGTCCTATGTTTCGACTGATGTGTAACCATTCCTTGTGGTTGCTGACATTGAACACACTGTTTCTTGTGGCGATTTGTTCTGTGCGTAAAATAGCCAAGCTACATGCCAGGAGCCATTCCTTCAAGTGACTCCAGGGGCTATACAGCTGTGTACTGTTCCTTCCTTTTTGACAAAAGTGGTCTTGGATTTTCACCTGAATCAGTCCATTTTCCTGCGTTCTCTGGATAGGAAAGAGATGCGGAGGAATATCACCTTTTTGCGGCTCTTGGATGTCAAGAGACATATCATGAGGTATCTGGAGGTTTCTAAACTTTTCCAGTAATGGATCACCTGTTTGTCCTCCATGGTGGAAGTAGACAGGACGAGCCGGCTTCCTGGGCTACAATAGCTCGCTGGATTAAGGTGGTAGTAACAGCCAAGTATGTGGATACTGAAAAACTGTTACCTTGTCAGATTAGGGCTCATTCTACTAGGGTGTCATAGGTGGAAGTTAGATTGTCTCCCATCGACATTTGCAGAGCTGTGACGTGGTCCTTCTTACTCACCTTTTCCAGGTATTATCGTCTGGATGTGCGGGCCCGGGAAGATGCAGCCTTTGCACGTGTGGTTTTGTCTGGACCACAGGCAGCCTCCCACCCTATTCGGGAGTAGCTTGGGTACATCCCACTGGTTTGGAATTCATCTGTCTGGACACTAAGAAATGAGAAATTAGTACTTACCTGATAATTTCCTTTTCTTTAGACCAGAGAGATGAATTCAGCTTCCTGCTGTTGGCTGCCGAATAATTGCGCTATGGTTTTCCTGCGTGGCTACGAGTTCCAGGGGTTGCTGAAAAATGTTAGTCCAGTCCCTAGACTAGTGTCGATACATTCTTTGTCTGAACTCGTGTTTCTTGTTGGCTGAGTACTGAAATTATCTGGTATTAATCAAGTTTTTACTAGTTTGCCCACAGTTGGCTTTTGAAGAGAATATTGGCAGACGGATATCACTGCAGGAGTATGTATACTGTGATGTCAGCTTTGCTCCATCTCAATCTGCTGGTAGAGGTGCATAACCCACTGGTTCTGGATTCATCTGTCTGGTCTAAAGAAAAGGAAATTATCAGGTAAGTACTAATTTCTCATTAGGATTCTGCCAGTGCAGTACGCACTTTCTCTGTGGGCTTCTGACAGTGCAGTGCATGCTCTCCCTGCAGGACGTTGCCAGTGCAAAACTCACTCTCTCTGTGGGCATCTGGCAGTACAGTGCACGCTCTTCCTGCAGGAGTCTGCTAATGCATTGCACGCTCTCTCCCTGCAGGCTTCTGCCAGAGCAGTGCGCACGCTCTCCCTGCGGGCGTCTGCCAGTGCAGTGCCCACGCTCTCCCTGCGGGCATCTGCCAGTGCAGTGCCCACACTCTCCCTGCGGGCGTCTGCCAGTACAGTGCACGCTGGCTTCCTGCGGGCATTGCCAGTGTTGTATCCTCTCTTCCTGCCGACTTTGCCAGTGCTGCGAGTGCTCTCCCTGCAGGCACTGCCAGTGCTGCATCCACTCACTGTTTTGAAGGATGTCTCTGGCAGTAATCTGCCTCACTAGCAATGCAGTGATATCACAATAAGTGTTTTAAGAAAATTGCTTCCAGCAGCTGAATTAGCAATCCTCTAAATACCAGTGATACAGCCAAAATATAGTAGTTTTAGGCCACCAGTAAATTCTTCCTCTGTGAACATGTGTAAAGGGGAGTTGGATGAGCTTCTAGAAGATACAAAGATTAGCAGATGTAAAGATTTTCCTAGATTCTGGGTGCTGACCCATAGGGAGGTTATTTTGGGCCCATGAAAGTGATTCTTCCTGTAGGAGGCAAATTTTGCTGTGACTGTTTTTGTTCCTCACTTGGTGTCCCTTCTGTTCTTCCTTGCCTAACATGAGACCATGGAATGACAAATTGTATTCTTAACTTCAAAGTGAAACCCTTTCTGCTGCTTTCCTACAATGCCCTGATCCCTGCCTCCTATGGAAAGGGATCTGAATGGTTCATTGAATGTGTCATGTCATTTCTAACATAGTCCAGTGAGTGTGAGATGATCTGCAACACTTGCTGATGTAGCTGCTGTCAGAGAAGGTGATGTAGAAAAGTTTGTGAAGTGTGTGAAATGAGTATTGCATCTTTCTGTGAGTACTTCTGAAATACTGCAGAGAAGACTAAGGCTCTTTCAAGTATATGTAGAAAGTATTATCTGTTGGTTTAGTCCACTCTTGGTTCAATGATGTGAAACATGGACTTCCCAACCAGATACAAGCCTTTATTATCAGGAGGGTGTAGGAGGGAGGGTGTTGTTTGTCATTTATAACTTGCCTTTTCACAAAAGTGCTCAGGGCAGGGTACAACAAATGGCTATATAAAATCGAAAAAAAATATGAAAAGGACAAAAAATTACGTTTTCCTTAAACTGTGAAAATGACATTTAAATCATAAACATAGTTAAAACAATCTTATCTGCACTAACAGCTACAAAACATAAATAGTAATAAAGAAATAAAAACATAAAAAGAGGCATCTAATCAAAAGAAATTAAGACCCGCAAACTTACTGAAAAAACCAGGTTTTCAGTAGGTGCCGCAATGTCATGTAATCCTTCATTCGACAGGCTTTCTTGGTAAGGGAATTCCATCTAGATGGAATAAAATATGTAAAAACCTTTACCGAAGAAAAAATTTTCTCATTCCTTGCCTTGGTTGCTATCTATAGTTGGGCGGGTTATTAATTAACAAACAAACTAGTGTGATAGCCTTTAAGGCTGACTTTCATGGCCATTTAGGTAGATAAAAACATAATCTATCAAATAGGTTGGTGGATCCGAGAAAGCATGGATTCACCAGGGGAAGGTCCTGTCAGACAAATCTGATTCTTTTGATTGGGTAACTAGAGAATTGGATAAAGGAAGAGCATATGATGTGATTTACTTGAATTTTAGCAAAACCTCCTGCATAGGCTCATAAATAAAATAAGAAGTTTGGGAGTGGGCACCAAGGTGGTGGTGTGGATTGCAACCTAGTTGACAGACAGGAGACAGCATATAATGGTAAATGGAACCTACTCTGAAGAGCGAACAGTGTTAAGTGGAGTGCTACAGGGATCTGTTTTGCGACCGATTTTATTCACTATCTTTGTGAGCGACATTGTGAAAGGATAGGAGTAAAGTTTGTCTATCTGATACTAAGATCTGCAACAGAGTGGACACACCTGAAGGAGTAGAGAGAATGAAAAGTGATTACAAAAGCTTGAAAAGTGGTCAAAGATTTGGCAACTTGGATTCAATTAAAATGACCAAATAGACCTTTATTATGAACCCCCAAGCACCTATAACAAGAACAATACAGGTATTATATCTTAATTGCCTAAAATACTCAAGGTTATAACCCAAACTGTAAACATACCAGTTTACTTTCATTTGAATAGCAGAGTGTGATTTAAATGTCTAATTTGTTTAAGTTTTTTATATATGCAAATAAAATTCTCTCTTAGTGTCCTTTTATGCAAAACTTTTGCTTAAATTATGAAAAATGCCTGCCCAATACTGGCAGTGTTTCGACGTGACGTATCTGCTTCAGGGTCTGAGGAGAGTTGAACACTATTTTCTTCAATTAAATGACTGCTGTCTTCAGCAGCAACTTAAGAAAAAGTATTGAGTAAAAGGACGCTAAGGATATCCATTTACGATTTTCAAGTTAAGTACAAAAACCTTTTTCTTAAAATAGTTGTGAGTGAGTGGGCATCGCGAGAATTCTGCATCTCTACGTTTCAAGTTGTAACTTGGATTCAATGCCAAGAAGTGCAGTGTCATGCATTGAGGGTGCAGTAATCCAAAAGCTGAATGTGTTTGGGGAGAGTGGATGAAAGACTAATGTGCACGGATCAGGAGAGGGACTTTGATGAAATAGTTTCTAGCGATCTGAAGGCAGTTAATGTGACAAGGCAATAGCTAAAGCCAGAAGAATGCTGGGCTCCATAGAGAGGAATAACCAGTAAGAAAAAGGAGGTGATAATGCCCTTGTACAGGTCCTTGGTGAGGCCTCTCCTGGAATTCTATGTTTAGTTCTGGAGCCCATATCTAAAAAAAGATGAAGCTGGTCTAGATAACCAAAATGGTGTGGGGTCTATATAGGAAGACTTATGAGGAAAGGCTGAAGGATATGAATGTGTATACCCTGAAAGAGAGGTGGTGCAGGGGAGATATGATACAAACCTTCAGATACCTGCAATGTTTTAATCATGCATGAACTTCAAATCTTTTTCCTTGGAAAGGAAACAGTAGAGCTAGGGGTCACAAAATGAAACTCCACAGGGGACATCTCAGAACCAACATCAGGAAATATTTCTTCATGGAGAGGGTGGTGAATGCCCTTCCAGAAGAGGTGGTGAAGACAAAAACAGTAAACCAATTTAAAAAGGCCTGGCATAAACTTTGTGGATCCCTAAAGGCTAGAGTTTGGAAATGATAAAAAGAGTGGATGGGGGTAACTTGCATGTAGTGGCAGTTACTACCCTTAACCAATTAGCTTTCATGATTTTGACACAATTGCAACATTGCTCTCCCCTTCAACAGCCGGAGTAAAAGAGGAATTGGATTCAGATGACAGCCAAAGATGGGCCCTAACTTTTACGGTCCAGGGTATTGATACGCAGACATTAGGGAATAAGCACTGGACGGGTTCTACGACCAAGTCAAAAAGAGAATTCAAGAAATGCTGTGCCGCAAAAGTTGGTTTGTCATCTCAAGGAGATTGACGGTGGAATTATATTCTAAGCCCCTGAAGCAGTGCTAACGAAAAATATCATCACATCAGGCAGTCTTCCTACAATTACACGGGGAAGTTTTTTTACTATTCATTTTTCCACCATTTTATATGCAATTGTTCTTTAAACCCCCCAAAAAGAAAAATTAGACAATTGAGGACCAATGATTAAATAGGACCTGAATGTGCAAGAAGGTGAAAAATTAAGTAATCTATGCACAGGTGTAGAGAGATGAAAATAGTGTTTGGCTTTTTTTTTTTAAGTGCTGCTTATTGGTGTGTCTCCTCCTTCAAGCCATCGCATTCTTCCACCATTTTCTCCAGCCAGGGAAACCTCCAAGAAACGCACTCCATCTCAGCTTGTATCCTCAGCTGAAGAGTGAGTCATCCATGCCACTTCTCCACAGGATCCTGACAGCTGCACTGATGGTACAATCCCTTTTGGAATCACTGAAAAGCTGTGAATCTCTGGACTCTGTGAAGTTTCTGCTTCGGAACTGGCAGACACTCCATGATCCAAGCGCAGACACTGAGGCAACAGCTCTGGAACTGGACTGAAGCAGCCCTATAATTGTCAGCTGAACAGATTGCAAGTCAGGTTCAAGGGAGAAAACCATTACTCTTCCCTTGTGCTTCACCATCATACAAGAAAATAAAAAAGTAGATAAACCAGGAGCTCTTCTGATTCAGCCAGATGCTATCTTGGATCTCTCCATTCTCCACAATCATCAACTTTAAGGCTCATTTAAATACTGATTTATTAAATTGATAGTAATTTAATCACAGCCCAAACAGCCATAGAGTTGAATATCATTGGCTTAGAAATTTTCTAATCACTTCCCCCAACAGAAAAAAGAAAAGATTGAGCGCTGAGGCAGCCCATAGAACTTGGAGATGAGCATGATTCACCCAACACAGCTTGTTTAGATCTCCCCTGCGAGAAAGACCAAAACTAATTTGTCATAACTGACAAGCCTAAAACTTTTAATCGATCTAACAGGATAATATGATGGACAGTATCAAATGCTGCTGATAATTGTAGCAGAATTAGCAGGGACAAATAATCCTATCTAGCACTCGATATGTCATTGAATAAAGCCAATAGAATGGTTTCTGTACTGTAGCCAGATCTAAACCTGGATTGTGATAAGTCCAGAAACTGAATGTTATCCATTAACTTCTGGACTTATAGCACTGCTCATTCAATTGCTTTTGACAAAAATGAGCTGTTGGCACAGATCTAAAATTTTCAACATTTTTTGAATCAAAAGATGGAATGGGGATTAACAGGGGACAGACAGCTGCCTTCTTTAATGAACCAGTCATCAACTCTTTTACTTAAGAATGTACAATATCTATAAGCCAAGCTGATAAACATTCCTCACAGCTTTCACTAAACAGTATAGAAGGGGCCTAGAATGCAGCAGGATGTATCCAATGATCCAAAATTTTACTTATCTCCTCATACTAGGCCATCCAAAAACAAACTCATCAGAATAATAGGAAAATCCAGATTCATAATTAAAGATGGCCCAGAATTAAAACTAAGTGACCTTAAATAAAAGAATTTTGTTGACTAACAGGTAAACGTTAAAAGGAGACGTGCATCCAAAAACAAGCATATTGGGCATGCGAGCAAAAATACGCTTAATTTTATATCATGCATGTAAGTCAATGCTTATCTTTTAAAATATACCTACCATGTAAATGTGTGGAGTCTTTATGCGCGTACTGACAAGTGACCATGAAGGGGGGGAGAGAGAGATCGCCTCTGTTAGAGAGAGTCTGACACTCTATATATATCTCCCACTGTTGTAAGAGGGGCACTTTCAACTCAGGGTGGGTTTGGGGGGGCAGTGTTACATTGGTCTGCCTAGGGCGCCAAGGGTCTGTAGACCCTTGTAACACTGCCCCCGCAAAACCCACCCTGAGTTGAAAGTGCCCCTCTTACAATGGGAGATAGAGAGACATTCTGACTCTCTATAACAGAGGCTCTCTCTCACCCCCCACCCCCTCCCCGTGTTCAGGATCCCTCTAGCCCCAAATTTCCAGACTTGCGCCTCATGAGGACCAGCAGTAAGGTTACGCAAGTAACATGGCACACGTTGCCATATTCAGCCTTGCAAAATTTGGGGCTTACACGTGAAAGTCTTGGCCCCACCCTGGAATGCCCAGGCCCTGCCCCTTTTCTGCCGCCTCCTTCTTGGCGCGTGCACAGGTATTTACGTGTATGCTTCCCGGCTTCTTAAAATTCACATTTCTCGCACACAGCAACACATTTATTTATTTTAAAGGGTTTTTTTTATTCCGACATTCAGTTGCATATCACATCGGTTTACATGGAACAGTATTAACTATAACAAAAGAGATTTACATGTAACAGATTTTAATGTCAAGATATGAAATTTGCAGTTGTGATGTAACAGGAAGGAGAACATACATGCAGTTAAGTGGTGTAACAGGAACGAGAATATAAATGAGGTGAGTACATGGAACTAATATATCAAAAAAGAGGGATTAAAAAGTGAGTAGGAGGGGGGAGGTAAAATATCAAGTCCATGAGGAAGGATGTGAAAGGTTAGACTGTAGTTGATGATTGAGGGGGGAAATGTTAGAGGTAAAGGTGCATAGAAAATCTTGATGCCACATTTGTGTAGAGAGGTTCTAGTAGTGGCATTGTTTAATGTAATGTGGATGAGGGGTAGATGTATGGGGGGTTATGCGAAGGCCTGCTTGAAAAACCAAGTTTTCAGTTGTTGTTTTATTTAATTTCTGGGTGCAATGTTCTTGTCGCAGGTCAGGGGGCATTGAGTTCCAGATGGAAGGTCCTGCAATGGATAGTGCACGTTCTTTCGTTGTGATCAGATGAGTGAGAATGGGAGAGGGTGTGTGTAGGGTTCCCTTGTAAGAAGATCTGGTGGGTCTGTTAGAGGTGTGGAAGTGAATGGCGTCATTTAGCCAGTGCATGTTTTGGTTGTGTAGGGTTTTATGTATGATTGTGAGCATCTTTTAGAGAATTCGGGATGAGATTGGGAGCCAATGGAGATCTGAGGATGGGGGTGATATGGTCTTTTTTGCGAGTGTTTGTAAGGATTCTGGCGACTGAATTTTGCAGCATTTGTGGAGGCTTAATGGTGGCTTTGGGGAGGCCTAGAAGTAGGGCGTTACAGTAATCAGTTTTGGAGGAAATAGTGGCCTGAAGGACAGTGCGGAAGTCGTTGAAATGGAGGAGGGGTCTTAGTTTCTTTAGGGTGGAGTTTATAATAGCATTCTTTCATAGTGGTACTGATGAACTTTTTTAGGTTAAGTTGGTCATCAATGACGACGCCTAGGTCTCAAGCATGTTGTGAGATGGATATTGTGGGGGGGTCGGAGTTGGTTTCAGCAAGGTATATAGTGTTATGGTGGGTAGAGATGATAAGTTCAGTTTTGGATGTATTAAGTGCGAGGTTGAGGTTAGTGAGGAGATTGTTGATTGAGGAGAGAGCGTTTTCCCAGGTTTTGAGGGATTTGGATAAAGATTCGGTAATAGGGATAAGGATTTGGACGTCGTCCGTGTAAATTAAGTGAGCAAGACCTAGATCAGAGAGGAGTTGGCATTGCGGTAGCAGGTAAATATTGAAGAGGGTAGAGGATATTGAGGAGCCTTGTGGAACGCCTCGAGTTAGGGTGATAGCTTTGGATTCACTATTACCTATTTTGATCTTGTAGAGTCTGTTATCTAGGTAAGATTCAAACCACCACAGGGGGTTTCCTGAAATGCCAATTTCAGTAAGACGGTTTAGTAGGATGCTGTGGCTTATGGTGTCAAAAGCAGATGAAATATCTAGTAATGTAAGACTGTCCTTTGTCTAAACCTTTGAGGAGAGTGTCTGTGCGTGAGATTAGAAGAGTTTCAGTGTTGAAGAATTTGCGGAAGCCAAATTGGAAAGGGAATAGAATATTATGTTTTTCTAAGTGGTCAGAGAGTTGGAGGTTTACAGCTCTATCAAGGATTTTTGCTATAACCATAACTGCTGACGTACCAGTTTAATCTAATAGAGCTGTCCTGCACACCACCACTTAACTTAAACTGTATTTTAAAATGACTTGACCAAGATATTTATTTATTTAGATTTATATTCCGCTTATCACACTTTTTTCAGCATTTCAAAGTGGATTACATTCAGGTACTATAGGTATTTCCCTATCCCCAGAGGGCTTACACTTTGAACCTAAGGCAATGGAAGGTAAAGTGACTTGCCCAAGGTCAAAAAGAGTGACAGCAGGACTTGAACCCTGATCTCCTGGTTCATAGCCCACTGTTCTAACCACTAGGCTACTCCTCCACTTATTAGGAGTGGAGGAGTAGCCTAGTGGTTAGAAAGATAAGGGGATTAACAGCACTTCATCTACTCTCAATTTGGCAAACTAAAAAACTAAATGTAAAATATGGTCAGCCACCATAAATTAGTCCACTTATGCAATTTTCCATGCCAGTGAGTGTCTTCTTGCAGACCCATGTTCCAATTCTACTTCCACTCCTCTCCATGGACTTGATTCACCCCATTATTTTGGGGTTTTGGAGAATAAATATCTCCAGTTACTAAATTTGCCAAATAGCATATTTAGTAAAACAGAATAGTCGGAGAGTCGTAAAAGATATGTCACAGCTTAAAAAAAAAAAGATGTTTAGGATGTGTAGGACACAGAATTGCCATAGACATTCCATTAATAATATCCACTCTGCCCACACACCTGTCAACAAAGGGTTGTTCAGCCACACACTTACATGGTAACGTAGTAGATGATGGCACCAAGGCCAATGCAAGCATATTTGGTGCCCTAGGTAAATCTTTGTTCATTCACTCCCCTCCCCCAACTTAACTACCAGCGGTAATGGCTCCAAAACAGCACTCCTTTCTTTGATGGTATTGGGTGTGTTCTCCCAGGACAAGCAGGATGGTAGTCCTCACATGTGGGTGATGTCAGCAGACAGAGCCCTATCACGGAAAACTTTTCTGTCAAAATTTCTTGAACTTTTGACTGGCACACTGAGCATGCCCAGCATGCCATAATCCCTGTAGCCATAGGGGTCTCCCTTCAGTCTCTTTTTTTCCATGCTGCAGTTTGCCTCGCTGTTAGGAGCTCTGTGAAAATTTCTCACTACTTTTCCTCACGGAAAAACTTGAAGTTTTCTTCACAAAAAGTTCCCTCATGGGGTCTCCCATCGCGACATTTTCTCATCGCTCAGTGAGTAATTTCCACCATCTTCGGTCGGTTCCTGCTACCCTGTCCTCGGTTCCCGCAGGCCACCAACCATTTTTGCGGCCCCTTTTTTGCATCATGGCGACAGGCTTTAGAAATTGCCCGGCGTGTCCGCATACCATGTCAATTACTGACCCACATGATGTCTGTGTGTTGTGCCTCGGATCATCACACGATGTTCGTCAATGCCCTAGCGGTGCTCAAATGACCCCGAAGGGTAGGCATGCCCGCCTGGACAAGATGGAGTCCCTTTTCAAGATAAAGCTAACTCCATCGATGTCCATTCAGTCGTCACTGGCAAGAACATCTACAAAATCCATCAACAAACCTCGCCGGGAGCAGCAAGGCAGCGTAACAGTCCGTCACCAACAACATCCAGAGCATCGTCTTCCTCTGTGCCAGAGAAAGACCGGACCGAGCACCGAGGGAAGCACTGACGCGATTCCACACCTGGTGCCGGCACAGACACCGCATCAGCTTCGATGCCTATAGAGTCGATTGCAAAGAGGACACGGGTAGAGGAGCCTATGGGAGCTTCTTATGTTTCATATGTTCCTCTCCACCCAAGACACCGAGGTGATCCCCACCAATATCGGTGCCGGGTTCTGAGCCCCCATAGATTCCTGTGGAGGTGCCAGTAGCACCTAGCCTGCCTTCCCCTGCAGCTGTGTTACCTATACAAGCTTCCAGGGAGGAGCTGGACATACTTGTCCAACAGGCGGTCCTCAATGCCGTCCGGAACCCAACCATCGATGCCAGCCCCCATACCGGCACCAACACCAGAGCCATCGATCTTCACATCGTTGCTCGACTGCCTGGATACACTCATCTGTGCCCTTCCAACCCAGTCTGGGCCATGGGTACCAAGATGCAGTGAGTCTCCGAAACCCCCGATACCCATTCCGGTGTCCTCGGAAGACGAAGGCACAAACTCCAGTCCTCTTCCAGCTCCACTTCCACTGATGCCGGAACCGGTTCCTGGCCTGTCGAGGCTCTCAGGATCAAGGCACCCTCGATTACCCTTGATGCCACCTCAGTCTCCATCGGTGCCACCACATCCTCCATCAAGGGCTCCGCCGATGCCAGCACGTCCTGGAGTAACAGGTTTTTTCCCTCCCTCGGGATCTCAGCCTGAGACCCCATATGATCCATGGGAGAATGTTGACACAGACACTTCTACAGAGGACATACTCTTGGAGCCATCTCCTCCGGAAAAAGGAGACAGTCTCCTCCAGAAGACCTCTCCTTTGCTAATTTTATAAAGGAAATGTCAGAGATCATCCCTTTTGACTTAGTCACCGAGGAGGACACACGTCAGAAGACATTGGAAGTCCTTCATTTTGTAGATGCCCCCAAAGAAATTATGGCCATTCCAGTTCACGAAGTGCTCTTGGATCTGCAACATCGCCTATGGGAGCATCCTTGTACTGTCCAACCTGTTAATAGAAAGACAGATGCAACTTGTCTAGTCCAGCACACTCCAGGGTTTTAGAAGCCACAGCTACCTCACCAGTCAGTGGTAGTGGAATCTGCGCAGAAGAAGGCCAAGAGGCTACGCCCCCATTCTTCAGCTCCCTCTGGAAAGGACCAAAATTTCTTGGATGGTTTGGGCTGGAAGGTCTTTCAGGGTTCTGTGTTAGTGTCACGCATAGCTGCCTATCAATTATACATGACACAATAACAGAGGAACCTGTGGAAGCAGGTTCAAGGCATAGCGGACTCTCTGCCTCAACAACAGCAAGAAAACCTCATTGCCATTCTCCCGAAAGGCCTCGAGGCAGGAAAACATGAGGTCAGAGCTGCATATGATTCCTTTGAGACAGCGTCTCGCTTATCAGCAACAGGAATCAGTGCCAGAAGATGGGCCTGGCTTAAAGCATCTGACTTGCGAACAGAAGTTCAAGACAAGCTCGCTGATCTCCCCTGTACTGGAGATAATCTCTTTGTTGACAAGATTCAGGACACAGTAGCTCAATTAAAAGATCACCATGAGACCCTGCATCAGCTCTACACAGTCTCCACAGAACCTCCTCCTTCGGATCGTAAAACCACCAGAAGGGATGCCAGAAGACCTTTTATTGTTCATGCAAGTACTACCCACCTACATCTTGCGTGAGACCAGCCAGACCACCACAAAGAGGACAGCCATGTTATACCAAGCCGTCCAGATCTCAGCCAGCCCCGCAAATGGGCCCAGCCTCTGGACTTTGAAACGTATCCAGAGAACAGCGGCCACTCTCTAAATCCAAAACCAGACTTGCTGGTAGGAGGTTGGCTACACCACTTTATAACCAACTGACACAGCATTACCACAGACCAATGGGTTATATCCATCATAACCCAAGGATACCATCTAAACTTTCTCGTGGTACCCCCGGATTCGCCACCCAATCCACTGTTGATGCAAAAAGATCACAACCCTTCTAGAGTCAGAACTGTCCACCCTACTGAGCGCCAAGGCTGTGGAAGCCATTCCCCGGGCACAGCAGGGCAGAGGGTTCTACTCCCACTATTTTCTTATTCCAAAGAAATCAGGCAGCCTCCACCCTATCCTAGACCTCCGCAATCTCAACAAATTTCTACAGAAAGAAAAATTCAGGATGATGTCCCTGGGCACCATACTTCCCCTTCTGCAAAAAGGAGATTGGCTCTGTTCTCTGGATCTTCAAGACTCTTATGCTCACATTCCAATATCCCCTCATCACCGCAAATATCTGCGCTTTATAGTGGGACATCAACATTTTCAGTACCGGGTTCTGCCTTTCGGACTCGCCTCGGCACCCCGTGTATTTACAAAGTGCCTAGCAGTGGCTGCGGCCCATCTATGCAAACACAGCATACACGTGTTTCCTTACCTGGATGACTGGCTAATCAAGAGCCAATCCAAACAAGGAGCTCTCAAGCTGCTACACTCATTCAGGTTTCTCATCAATTACCAGAAATCCCACCTGATTCCATCTCACCTCCTTACTTTCATGGGAGCAGTTTTGGACACTACGGTCTCAAAGGCTTTCCTGCCCAACGACCGCGCAGACATACTCTCCAAGCTAGCTACGTCTCTGTGCACAAAAGAAACAGCCTCAGCCCATCAATTCCTAACGTTGCTGGGCCACATGGCTTCCATGGTCCACGTCACTCCTATGGCCAGGCTAACCATGAGGATAACTCAATTGACTTTGAAATCTCAGTGGCTCCAAGCCATTCAACCTCTTTCATCCCAGATCCATGTAACCTACCAGCTGCGTCTATCACTTCTCTGGAGGACAAACAAAGCCAACTTGCTCACATGTCTACCTTTCCAGCAACCAGTTCCTCAAGTGACCTTAACCTCAGACACATCCAACTTGGGTTGGGGAAGTCATGTGAACAACCTTCAAACTCAAGGGACTTGGACACAACTTGAAACAAAGTTTCAAATCAACTTCCTAGAGCTTCGAGCCATATGCTATGCTCTATTTGCATTCAAAGACTGCCTTTCATACAAGACTGTTCTCATACAAACAGACAACACAGTTGCAATGTGGTACTTGGACAAACTGGGAGGCACAGGCTCTTATCTCCTCTGCCAAGAAGCTGCACAGATCTGGGCCTGGGCCCTTGCACACTCCATGCATCTCAGGGCCACTTATGTGGCAGGCATACAAAACAAAGTAGCATATCGCCTCAGTCGACAGTTCCATCCCCACGAGTGGTCACTGGATCCTGTGGTAACGAACAAAATCTTCCAACGCTGGGGTCAACCAATAATAGACCTCTTTGCATCTGAACTGAATCACAAAGTGGACAGATTCTGCACAAGCAGCAAAACAAATTAGCCATGGACGCCTTTGCTCGCCCCTGGAACTCAGGCCTCCTATATGCATATCCTCCGATACCACTAATAGCTAAAACTCTCATGAAACTACAATAGGACAAAGGGTCAATGATACTCATAGCCCTGTATTGGCCTCGACAAGTATGGTTTCCCATGCTTCTCGACCTCTCGATCCGAGAACCCATTCGCCTGGGCACAGCGCCCAATCTCACAACTCAGAACCAAGGCATGCTGCGCCATCTGAACCTTCAAACCCTATCCCTCACATGTTGAAAGCTTGATCCTACAACCACTCAACCTTTCAACTGATGTCTCTCAAGTGCTTGTATCTTCAAGAAAGCCTTCCACACGAAAATCCTACATAAGAACATAAGAAATTGCCATGCTGGGTCAGACCAAAGGTCCATCAAGCCCAGCATGCTGTTTCCAACAGAGGCCAAACCAGGCCAAAGGAGCCTGGCAATTACCCAAACACTAAGAAGATCCCATGCTACTGATGCAATTAATTGCAGTGGCTATTCCCTAAGTAGCTGTTAATGGACTTCTCCTCCAAGAACTTATCCAAACCTTTTTTGAACCCAGCTACACTAACTGCACTAACCACATCCTCTGGCATCAAATTCCAGAGCTTTATTGTGCATTGAGTGAAAAATAATTTTCTCCGATTAGTCTTAAATGTGCTACTTGCTAACTTCATGGAATGCCCCCTAGTCCTTCTATTATTCGAAAATGTAAATAACCAATTCACATCTACTCGTTCAAGACCTCTCATGATTGCTGCGACCGTCGCTGCCCGACATCTCCACTCCGCCCACCTTACCTCTTTTGCAACTCCCTCTTGGGTTGATGGAACATTGGCTGCTGCGGAGTCATCCTGCCGTTCTCCTCTGGCATCCCCGTACTGGCTAGACGCTGCCTTCCGCCATGTTCTCCTAAAGCCTAAGGGGGCGCGCGCGCGGCGCGGCCCCGACTCAAGTACCAGCTGTGGCATGAACCTAAGGGGCGTCCCCCTGAGATGACGTCATCATCACCGGATATTTAAGGTCTCATTTCGCTAGCTAATTGAGTTAGCAAAGGTTAAGGTTACTCTACGTTTACCTAGCTTCCTCCAGGTATCGCTGCGGATGGGATTCGCTCTCCGCATACCTTGCTACTCTGCCTCCTCGGACTTTACCAGGGGTACCTGCTCCTTGGGGGCCTCGCTCTCTCTCTTGCTTTTCAGGTCGCAGTCTGGAACCGGTACTCGCTCCTCGAGGGCCCACGTTCCCGGACCTGCTATCGAATACTACTTCTGCCAGGAAGTCACCGCTGCCTACAACACCAGTGAGTTACCATCTCTCTCTCAGAGCTTTCCCTGGAACCAGGTACTCACTCCTTGAGGGCCTACTTCACTCCAGCTCCTGGGCCGCTTCCAGAGACTATTGTGTGTGTTACCATCCAGGTTCTGTTCCTGAACTCTGCATATCCTGCCTACTCACTATATTCAGTTTCTCTACAGCTCAGCCATCCTGGGATCGCTGTTCCAGTACCTGAGGGATTTCAGCCCAGTCTGGCTCTTCCAGCTCACTATTGCCACCTCTGGTGGTTCACTATACAGTTTAATAAAAGAACTATTGTGTGTCTGTCTCCAAACTCTGAGCCTGACCGGTGGCTCCTCTCGGGACCTTCCCCCGTGGGCGTACTCATCTGCCACCGGCCCAAGGATCCACCCACAATTATCACAAATAGTAACAATGATCTTAAAGACCTCTATCATATCCCCCCTCAGCCCTCTCTTCTCTAAGCTGAACAGCCCTAACCTCTTCACTTTCATCCTATCGTTCTAAGTGGGATAGATCTACCACATGGTGCACGCAAAAAGGTATTAACCCTTTTTCCTGCCCCACTCCATCTCTGTTAAATTATCCCTGGCACCTTTCAGACTCTGGTCTCCAGACTTCCTCGGTACGAGTACAACTTAGTGTTATCTCAGCGTCCCACAAGGGAGCAGGGGATGCCCCAATATCATCGCAACCCCTAGTGAGTCGGTTTATGAGGGGCCTGTTACAACTTAAGTCCCCTCTACAGCCACCAGTTACAGAATGGGACCTAAACATAGTACTTACAAGGCTCATCTGCTCCCCGTTTGAGCCTTTGCATTCATGCGATGGTAAGTTTTTTACATGGAAAGTTCTTTTCCTAGTAGCCATTACATCTACTCGAAAGGTTAGTGAGTTACAAGCACTTGTCACATACTCACCCTATACAATGTTCCTACATGACCAGGTGGTCCTCTGTACTCACCCTAAATTCCTTCCCAAGGTTGTGATGGACTTTCACATGAATCAATCTATAATCTTGCCCACCTTTTTCCCAAGGCCTCACTCTCACCAGGGCAAGAGAGTTTTACACACCTTGGATTGTAAACGCGCACTTGCATTTACCTAGACCGCACTTCAGTCCATAGGAAATCCAACGAACTCTGTTTCTTTCGATAAAAACAAACCAGAAGTTGCAGTGGGCAAACAAACTCTCTCCAACTGGCTAGCAGACTATATCGAATTCTGCCATGAAAAAGCGGGCCTTCCCCTCCAGGGACGAGTGAAGGCGTACTCAGTAAAGAGCTATGGCAACCTCAGTAGCACACTATCGTTCAGTACCTATTGCTGAGATTTGTAAAGCTGCAACATGGAGTTCTCTTCACACATTTGCAGCACATTACTGCCTGGACAAGGAAGGACGACAGAACTCTGCCTTTGGCCAATCCGTCTTAAAGAACTTATTTCCAGTATAATCCCAACTCCTTCCACATCCATCTACTTTGATTTCAGGCTGCCTCATTTTTCCCAACAGTACACATACAGTTGTAAGCTGTTGGTCCAAATTAAATGAGTCAGCCTGTAGCTTGCTAATCACCCACATGTGAGGACTACCATCCTGCTTGTTCTGGGAGAAAGCAGAGTTGCTTACCTATAACAGGATGTAGTACTCACGAAATCCACTGCCACCCCGCGGAGTTAAGATCCGAAATTGTTTTATTATTTTATTTTTTCGCTCGCACCTTTTGCTACAAAAAAGACTGAAGGGAGACCCCTGTGGCTACAAGGATTATGGCATGCTGGGCATTCTCAGTGTGCCAGTCAAAAGTTCTAGAAACTTTGACAGAAAAGTTTTCCATGATAGGGCTCTGTCTGCTGACGTCACCCACATCCTGCTTTCCTGGGAGAACACCTGTTACAGGTAAGCAATTCTGCTGTATAGCACCCCTATAGAATTCACACTGGCAGGATTTTGCTACCCTCAAAATTTTAGTGCTCTAGGCAAGCGCCTAGTTTATCTAACATGACCACTGGCCCTGAATGGCAAATGAAAAACACCTGCTCACTTGAGTAGGTGATCATATAAAATCCCATATTCAACCCAATATGCTATCTTCTCTTACCAAACTTCTCAAACCTTTTCCCTCCACTACCCTCCATATCTAACCTAAGCATGCCCAAAAGTGTTATCCACCGCCTCCACTGAAAGGTCATTTCAGGCCTTCTCATCTTCAATTTTGATACTTTGAAGACCAATACATAATCCAGTGCTGAGGCCCCTTTGTATCTTATTACCAAGATTTGTGGTAGTCTCCACCACCATCAAAATAATTCATGAAGCCACCAGAATAAGTGAGGTGGTTATCCAATGAAATCTGACCTCTTCATGCTTATTGATGTTTGGGTTTTTGTTTTTTTTTTTATAATTTATATTTTATTGATTTTCCAATAATTTTACAGAACATCATTCATAATCAATATTTTCAAGTACACAAACATAAGAATAAATCCTATCCACAATTGTTATAATCAATCAATGGCAATTATCTATTAATCATCTTAAGAAGAACAGAGGTATTGAAAAACTAAGGGGAGATAATCAATCTGTAATAAGTTTCCCAGGAAAATTTCACTGTATTACCTGCAATATAATTTTTATTTGCTGGGTATTGGGGATATTATGGCAGATCTTCTTTGTTCTATAAAGTTTTTTAAGTGATCGGGTATAAAAAAAATAAAGGTATCTTGTTGTTTTTTAATTATGCATTTGCAAGGATAATGCAGAGTATACGAGTATCCCATTGCAATTGCTTCTTGATGAAACTCCAAGAAGCTCTTTCTTCTTAATTGTGTAAGAACTGATAAATCAGGGAAAATCTTAACCATAGAGTCATGAAAGGAGATGGGGTATTTACTAAAATATAGTTTCATTACTTTATTCAAGTCCCTTAAATTCAGAAATGAAACCAAAAGTAAACCCCGGTCTATTGTCTGATTACTTTACTTTCTAGAAAGTATGTGAGGTCCCCTTGAAAGGGGGACTCCTCTATTTTCACTAGGGTTTTGTTTTTTTTGGTAAAAAATAGCAGTAGCTAATTTCAGGCAAATCGTTTTCAAGGAAACCTAGTACTTCTTTAAGAAACCTCTGTAAAGTCTCGATTGGAACCTCGCCTGCTATTCGAGGAAAGTTAAGCAGACGAAGATTCAATCGTTTAGTGTTATTTTCAAACATTTCCATACGTCTCAATAAGAAATCTCTGTCTTTTACAACTGCAGCTTGAAATTCAACATTCTTTTTCCCCATCTCCTCTAAAGACTTAATTCTAACTTCTGAGTTATCTAATGCAATTTGAATAACTGATATTTCTTGAGTATTTTTCCTTACAAATGAGTCCATTTTCTTTTCTAGTCCCTTTAAATTAGATGTCATCAGTGCCATCATATCCCATAATAGCTCCAGCGTGACCACTGTGGGACATGTCAGAGTCTCTGGGGTATTCTCGCTGGCTATGGCTTGACTTTCTTTATCTATCTCAATCTCTTGAGTAGGCTGTGCCCTTAGTTCTTTAATCAAGCTCAAGCTAGAACTTTCTCCAGCTGAAACTCCTGCACCACTTCTACATAGTGCCTGAGGTCCGCTGGTATTGGGCTGCACTTGCGAGCCTCCCAGAGTCCCCACTACATCTCTCCACTCCAGTGGTAATCCAAGATTGGGGCTCAACGAAGCCTCCTCCAAAGATTCAGACCGACCTCCCAATTTGCCTGAATCAGAAGATTCTTTGGCTGTTGGTTTTTGTGCAGGCAGAGACATAAATCGGACAATTTCCTGCTGTGTTAATATAGGTGGGGGAAGAGAGGGAAAAACCCTAACTTTTCCCTTTCGTTTTGGTGGCATGATAAATTAAAGAAATTATACACACCTGCAGGCAGTCCGTTTATGTCAGACAGTGCAATTTATTTAACCTCTGTGGCAGCTGTATTCCACGATCAAGGGGTCCCCTCTCACCTGATCAAAGCCGCGCGCGCCGGCGGCAGTGGCGCGCCTAAGGACGCCGAACTTAAAGGCGTCCTGATTCGGCTCCTCCCACCGATGGTACAGCAAGCGGGGAAATCCAAATTTGTAGAAACAGCTCACCAGGGGCTCCTTCTCGTAAGTACAGCTGCCGATGTTTGGGTTTTAACCATGGTTACATAAGCTTTCCTGGACCCCCAATACTGATATACCAGAGCAATTAGAATTATAATCACTATTCTGAGCAAGCTATTGTTAATATTTTCTTGAAGTCTGATGCAGTCATCCCTCTGTTAAAGAAACATAGTAACATGATAGCAGAAAAAGACCATGTAACCCCTCTAGTCTTCCCATCCATCCATAAAATTCCCATAACTCCCTCAGAGATCCCTTGTATTTATCTCGTGCTTTTTTTTAATTCAGATGCCATTTTTTCCTCCACTATCTTCACTGGGAGGCTGTTCCATGCATCTACTACACACTCTGTAAAGAAATATTTCATAAGATTACTCCTGCCCTCTTTCAGCCTCATCCTATGACCCTCTACTCAAGAGCATGCAGGAGCTCTTTTCTGAGCACGTGTAGTCATGCATGCTTCTCCTGCCTAGCTATAGCATAAGCCCTAGAATGTAGGAATTTACAGGGTACCGATAACCAGGATTTGCTTTGTGCAGCAAGCATGCACATTGCACACAGCACCTCCTCCGTTTCCCCCCTTTTGAGCCTTTAAATCCTTCCAGTCTCTGTGTTATCCTCAGGGAGTGCATGCACTGAGCAATGGTTATGACTTATTCTGACTGCAGAGAGCAGCAGTGGAGGAACTCTAGTAGCTAAATATAGCAATCAAAGTAACTAACAGAACAATTACCCACACTGCATGGATTTCTGATTTCTCCTGCAAATAGAGGAAGCTGAAATTCAGGAGTGGGGATCAGGGCTGTCACAAAGGGTGGGCAAAAGGGGCATCTGCCATGGGTGCCAAGCCTTGGGGGAGCACCATGCTACCCACTTGATTCAGTCTGTGAACATGCAAGACCAAAAGGGAAGGGATGCTCCTAAAGCAACATTTGTCCGGGGCATCATTTTGTCCGGTAATTTCCTTGGTGGGGAAGAGCTAAGGAGACATGATTTTGAAAATCATCTATGTGGTGAGAATCTAAGGGTAAAGAAGGAGCACGAAATCTGCAGGCAGTGAAGAATGGAAGAGATTGAAAACATCTACAAGGTGAGCTGAGGTAGGTTGGTGATGTGCACATGGAAACTTTGACGATACTTAAATGTTGCCCTTCTCTGTACCTCTTCTAATTCTGTTATCTTTTTTTGAATTGTGGTGAGCATAACTGCACACGATATTCAAGATAAGGTTGCACCGTAGAGCATTACAGAGGCTTGATATTTGTTTTATTCTCCATTCCTTTCCTAATAATTCCTCAGAAGGATAGCCATGATAGTCTGGGGTAGCAAAAATGACAAAAGGTGGGGGGCATCTTATAGACTAACCAATTTATTGAGTCATGAGCTTTTGAAGACAGAATCCACTACTTCAGATGCAAAATTCCTAGCATTCTATATGCTTTTTTGGTGGCTGCTGCACACTGAACAGAAGATTTAAACATACCAATGATAATGCCTAGATCCTTTTACTGAATGGTGATTCCTAATGTGTGAAACCTTGATTTGTGTAGCTATAATTTGGGTTACTCTTCCATAAGTGCATCAATTTGCTCTTGTCCACATTAAATTTCATTTGCAATTTGCATGTCCAGTCTCCCAGTTTTGTAAGGTCCTTTTGCAATTTCTCACAATCCTCTTGTGATTTAACAACTTTGCTACTACATCAACCACAGGCCATATATGTTATGATGATGCTCACTAAATCACTATATTATTAAAACCTCAGTATTCAAGATTAAATCTTTATTATTTATTTCAAATTGTTTACTGTCATTTGTATAAACCCTTTAAATAAATTTAAAAAATGTTACATCGATACTCATTCAACCACCACACATACCATTCACAACTCAATCCCAATCACACTACAATCCCCCATTGCCCCATTATAAAATACACACTTGTAGAAAATTCATAAATCAATAAACAACACACTTTTCTTCAAATGGAAATGTTCTTCAAACTCCTCCTCCACAGGAGACTGTTTTCACCTCCGTGAACATTGATGTGCTGTAGTCTCACCAATTTTGATTACATGTATTCTTTGACTGCAAAATGGCGTTAACTCCACTTGTATAATTTGCGCTTACTCCATCCCAGATGTTTTTTACAACACCGGAACCAAGTCCACACTGTCAATCCCCACTCAATGCAGCTTGTCACATGATCTATATTGCACAAAGCCCAAATCAACTCTCATCAAATCTTGACGGCATATGTTCTTTGGAAGGTGAAAAACAAAAACATCACTTGTATAGTTCATTAAAGCCGCACTAATGATCGCCTCTATAAAGTTAATCAGATGATGAACATTACAAAATGCCCGACGCCATGGCATTTCAGCTGCCGTCCCGCCGCCTGCATCAGGGGGCTCTTTAAACTCCAAAACTTTGTCCTGGACACAGCTTCAAAAATGAACTCCAAATCAACTTCAGAATTCCACCGGCTCGTTGGTGCTAACTGGCTTTTTTACATCTTCCAACTGCTGGTATTAAACAAATATTCATTTAAAACTCCTCAATAGTCAAATCCAACTCACGGCATTTAATATATCAACAGCACAGTGTCACTATACATTCCAACAGTTCTACTGTACATTTATTTATTTATTTATTCAACCTTGTATACCGGCTTTCAAATTCATTTCAAGGCGGTTTACATTGATTGAAATTGCAATAGCAACATTCAAACACATATATACTAAAAACATATCATTGTACATATTACATGACTCAAATACATTAGAACTAAAAAGCTACCTAGCTAAAAATGCATTAAAACTACTCTTTCAAGTCCCATAGTGATAGCCAACACTTCTACCACGTCTTCCCAAATTTACCCCCCTTCCCTCCACCCTTCCATCTCAGCAAATAACCACCCCACATCCACAACAACTTATCCGAGTCAACATGACAACTTCTTTTTGTGGCTGTAAGCTTCACCACAAATATCCCGGCTTTAAAAAGCCGCAAACCACCCCCCTTCCTGCCCCCTCCATTGTTACATCACCAACGCGCAGAATTCCTTTCACTTTGGTAAAATATGTTAAATTGTATACAATTTTTACCTCTCAAACTTCCTATAACTATTTCAAAGATCCCCTTTTTTTTATATTTCATTAAATTTAATTTGAAAATTATCCCCGCTGTGTCATTGCCTATCGCTGTAATGGTGGGACCAACCCAACCTGATTGAAGACTCCTCAGCTGTCTTCCACTTCTGGATGTATTGGCAAAGCGGATCTGAATGGTAGCCCCATTTCCTAAGAACCCCAACTTAAACTCACCAATCCCCAAACTTGCTGCTCGCTATTCAACTGATGCTTTTCTATACCCCCTAGAACACTGTCCCACTCTAATCAATTTGAAAAAGGCTTAACCCTATCTGCCACCTCCACAGCTTTTACATAAAAGAGCAGGACCTAATTGAACACCCCCATTCCACTTCTTTATTGAGGCGTCTCGGAATTACAGTGTTCCATTCAAATATATATCTTTGTTCTTTTTTCATCAATAATTTATTCACATCACCTCCTCTAATACTAAGAGGCAATTGCTCCACAGCCAAAAATTTCAGATCCTCTGCACTGTGACCCATCTCCACCCAATGCTGAACGAGGGGCGCTTCCACATGGTTCATCTTATGCAACTCATGTGCTCCTGTATTCGATTTCAGCCTTATAATCACTGGAGTCCATGACAACGACGGCTCCCCCCTTATCCGCCGGTTTGATAGTAATTTCCCTGTCCAACTGTAATGTTCTTAAAGCTATTCTTTCTGACTTGGTCAAATTATCACTGGGGCTATCTTGGATCTTGTACTTTATCAATTCCAGAAATTGCATTATCCTCTGTGAGGGTAACTTTAAAATGAGTGCACAGGTGCCCATACACTAGAATTTTAAAACGTGTGCATTTGAGCGTATGATTTAAAATATGCCTACTGCGCATATGTATGCTTCTAATTTTAAGCGGTTACTCAAGCAAAGGTACTTCGTGTATCTTCCTTAGGACTTTGTTGGCTTTAACACATGCAGGTAAGCGGATTTTAAAACATGCTCACATGAAGGACATTCCCAGTTTTACCACTTAGTCCACCAGTTTGCTCAGTGAGTCTCAAGTTCATCCAGACCCCTCTGTTTCTTCAGCCTGCAACGCTTTTAACATTTACCCCTGTTTTAGCAGCAGTTTAGTCACCAGATTAGTCAGACTTAACCAGTCTGTGGTTACTTCCATTTTTGTGAAGAGGAACCACATCCGCTTGTCTCCAGTCCTCCAGAACTACTCCAGACTCTAAAGAAGCATTGAGAGGTCAACCAGCGGAGCTGCCAGAAATTCTCTAAGTTCCCTTCAAACCCTCAGACATATCCCATTCAGCCCCATCTCTTTATCTACTTTAAATTAGCTTGCTTCTCATGAACACAATTTTCTTTAAATCATTTTAGGATTACCTCACTTCCAATTCTATTTTTGTCCATTTCTCAGTCCCACATTCCCCTAAATTTTCCCATCCTGTTAACTTACAAGTGGAGGAGTAGCCTAATAGTTAAATCAGTGGGCTGCGAACCAGGGAAGCCAGGGTTCAGATCCCACTGCTTCACCTTGTGACTTTGGATAAATCACTGTACCTTCTGTTGCCTCTGGTACAAATTTAGATTGTGAGCCCTTTGGCGACAGGGAAATACCCACAGTACCTGAATGTAATCTGCTTTGAAGTACTGAATGGCAGAATATAAATCAGGTAAATACAAATATAGATGTCCATATTCAAAAGCCACTTAGACGGAAAACTCAAACGCTATCCTTCTAAATGGCAAATATGGTGTATTCAGCCACTTATCCATCTAAATTATAGCTTCCAGCGTTATGCAGGTAATAACTCTAGAAGCGTACTTAGTGATCCTGGCACGGAGAAAAGGGAAGATTGTTACAGGTAATGGGTGGGTGTCAGCCTGAGGTGGAAAAGGGGAGATGATTGTGGGATGGGAGGCAGAAGAAGGAAATGTAAAGTTTGTTTTACCAGGGAGGCCAGGACCAGCAGCAGTCTTGGTATGAAAGTTTGTAATGTATTAGGCAATGTTTTGGTACAGTGGAGGAGGGTAGATGTATGTGGTGGTTCGAGGGTAGGTATTGGGCCAGGAGACTCGCAGCTTTTTCTTTTTCCCTAAGATATGCTACTTACCCGGATATCTTTGAAGATATTCAGGTAAGTAGCAAGTTATCCCAGTCACATGAGACTAGATAACTTTAGGCCTAACCAGCCATATTCAACCAATGACTGATTAGGGTTAAAGTTATCCAGCTATATGTAGCCGGATAACTTTAAACAAGTTTATTCAGCAGGACATTTATTCTGCTGAATAATCAGGGCAAGTTAACCAGCTAACTAGCCAGATAACTTGCCCTCTAAATAGCCTACTGAATATTGGCCTCACCATTTTCCTAAGGTCTAGAACCATCACCTTAAATGAATCATTACTGCCTGTGCTCTGATACTGAACCATACCATCCAGTGATCACTGGATCCCAGATGATCATCCACTAAAACATCAGAAAAACTCTCCCCATCAGAAAACACCCAGTACAGTATCTATTGAGTTCTTTACTAGTTAAAGGCCATGTATATACTTCTTTGGTATTTCTGTCAGCAAGGCATTATAATAATCCAGCCTTGGAGAGATTGAAGTATGAAGCACCTTTATCAGATCCTCTCTCTTCTAAGTAATACCTTAATTTCCTAAAAAGGTCGTAACCACTGATGTAATCTGTGGATGCATTGACATATGTTCATGTCTAAGTTGCATGCCTCTCTCTTAGATGGAACTGACTTTCCATCTGGTAAAATCAGTGCAACCATAGAATCCATTCCTGGTTTTATAGATATGTACCACCTCTGTTTTCCCAGAGTTTAACTTCAACATATTTCTAAGGCAGGACAAGAGATTCTGCAGGGCCTCAGATCAGCCAGCCCCTAGTGGGTACATAAGAGCTGGATGTTATCTGAATATGCTAAATAATTTTTCTTAGAGGGTATAGATATAAATTAAATAGTATATATGATAGGCACAATCCCTGAGGAATGCTGCAGGTCATCACACAGGGACTAAATGCCATATCTCTCACTGTCACTACTTTTCTGCCTGTTGGAAACAGGATGCTGGGCTTGATGGACCCTTAGTCTGACCTAGTATGACAATTTCTTATGTTCTTATTATCTTCTCTTTTTTTCCAGCTGGTTATGCATCTCTATGCAGCCCAGCATCCTTCTAGCCTTAGCCACTTCCTTGTCACATTTCTCAGCATTCAGACATGTTAATCCACAACCATTGGATTATGCACCTCTACCAGCAGATGGAGACAGAGTAAAGCTAATGTCACAGTATATATATTCCTGCTCTTGACAGCCTGCCAGTATTCTCCATCTCCAGCAGATGGTGGATGTGCATCTCCCTACTGGGGATTTCTTGTTAAGAAAAGAAAGAGAAGGATTAATCACCCACTGAGGTTATACCTTATGCTCACCCCTTCAGTTGAGTTCTGCTGAGGTGATATCTGGCGATCCCTCCCTCAGTCGAGTGCTTTGGTCCAGTAGCCAGTTTCTGGCATGAACTTAGCTGCCAGGAAATAATCAGCTGAGAGGTTAGCGGGTATAGGAAGCCGAGTGCGGCAGTGAAGGCATTAGCCCCCTGCTGCTGGATACCGACTCTATACTCAGCCTGAACAAGCTGAGCTCAGGTAAAGAGTTTAAAAAAAAAGTGAGAAGAGAGAAATTTAGGGATTCCTCTCCCCTCTTCGGTTTCTGGTCTCTGAGCCTTGGCGCACCGATCTGACGTGCATTCCTGTCTCTGTGGATTTCCTCCTTGCACTTTTTCTGCACAAGATGCCCACGAAAGTAGTGCCTGGCGTCGGTTTACACTTGCGCGTCCAGGGATGAGCGTTCATCTGTACCATGTGATTGGACGTCCAAGGTTTGGGTGTGCATATTACAAGCGTTTAATGGAATGTATATATATATATATATCTACATATCTATAAACCAGGAATGGATTCTATGGTGTATATATATATATATATAGAGAGAGAGAGAGAGAGAGAGAAGTGAGTGTGTGTGTCCATATCTCAAAAAGGATATAGGTGCCTATTGATATATAGGTGTCCTATAACTGGGTGACCTAATTTTTGAGCATCCTGTACAGGCTTGCTGAGGACAGACTCACTGTTGGACACACAATTGTTCAAGATTTATGTTGTTGAGCATGCTGCCTCTGGATATCCTTTTTTCACAGTGCTGGTAGCAAAGAAGCCTAAGCGCCTTGCAATTTGCACAGTTTGCCATATTCAGGCATCATAGCCAGTGGCCGCGATTTCCTCCTTGCACTTTTTCTGCACAAGATGCCCACGAAAGTAGTGCCTGGCGTCGGTTTACACTTGCGCGTCCAGGGATGAGCGTTCATCTGTACCATGTGATTGGACGTCCAAGGTTTGGGTGTGCATATTACAAGCGTTTAATGGAATGTATATATATATATATATCTACATATCTATAAACCAGGAATGGATTCTATGGTGTATATATATATATATAGAGAGAGAGAGAGAGAGAGAGAGAGAGAAGTGAGTGTGTGTGTCCATATCTCAAAAAGGATATAGGTGCCTATTGATATATAGGTGTCCTATAACTGGGTGACCTAATTTTTGAGCATCCTGTACAGGCTTGCTGAGGACAGACTCACTGTTGGACACACAATTGTTCAAGATTTATGTTGTTGAGCATGCTGCCTCTGGATATCCTTTTTTCACAGTGCTGGTAGCAAAGAAGCCTAAGCGCCTTGCAATTTGCACAGTTTGCCATATTCAGGCATCATAGCCAGTGGTCCCCTCTAATCTTTGTCAGCGCCGTTTGGAGACTCAGGACGAGTCGTCTCCAACTGATTTTGCTGAGCCCTGCCCTTCGCAGCAGGTTGCCTTGTTTTGAGAGTCCCCTAACTGGTTCATCAGCAGGGGAGAGCACCTCAGTGGGAGCCAGACCAATGACCCCTGGTTTTGGTATGGACAATTCTGCCTTCTCTTGGGTGCAATTTTTTTAGGGGCTGCATTTCTTTCTACAGGCATGTTCAGCAGAGCCATCCAAACTTGAAAGTTCAGGATTACAGGCTGGGTGCTACAGGTAAATGTCGGAAGGCTCTCAGGCTGTTGGAACCTTGTAGAACAATGTTGCACTTCTTTCATAGAGATGAATTGCCAGCACTAATCTCCCAGACATTGAAGATACTGGGAATATCAGGTACTGATCCCATGTCAAAGCCAAAGAAAAATCCTATGTTGGTTACTTTGCGTAAAGCATCATGTTTGTTTCCCATTGTAGATGCTATTCATGAGTTAATTGATCTTGAATGGGGCACTCCGGAAGCAATTTTTTTAAGAGGGACGAGCCATGGAATGTGTATATACCCCTGGATTAGGTGGCGAGAGAGCAGTTGCATTTTCTGAAAGTGGATGCGCTGGTGTGTTCCGTCACCAAGCGGATGACCATTCCAGTAGAAGGAGGAGTGGCATTGAAGGAGAATTAAGGCTATCCTTAAGCAGGCCTTTGAAGCAGTGGCAATGAATTTGCAAATAGCTTCTTGCTACTCCCTGGTGGCTCGTGCTTGTTTGCTTCGATGAGACTGGTTTGAATTCCAGGGCAGTAATGGAACCGGCAGCTGCCTTTTTGGTGGATGTGGGCTGCGACCTGGTCTGTTCTTCTGCCAGAGGGGTGGCTTTACTGATGATAGCCAGATATCAACTGTGGCTGCAGAACTGCAAAGTCTAATCTTATGAAATTGCCTTTTAAAGGATCACTCTTATTTGGGAGTCAGTTGGAAAAAATGGCCAATAAGTGGGGGTGAGTCTCAGGTTCCTCTGTTGCCAGATGATAAGCAGGTGCCATGCTCGTTCAGTGCAAGAGGCCATACTAGGACTTTGTTATTTTCAATCCTACAGAGGAGTGGCTTCGCAGAGGACCAGACCTTTGGGTACGTCTGTCCTTTCGGCCAGGGTAGCCCAGACGGGGCGCAGGATTGGGTAGCAATGCCCTCCAGATCCCCTCAATGAAGATATACCGACCCACCTCCCAAACAGGAGATAGAGGGTCGTCTATTTCTGTTTTATCGTAGGTGGGTCAGGATCTCGTCAGCCCACTGGGCTTTGGAGGTGATAAGGGATGGCAATGCTCTGGAATTTCTCAATGTTCCTCGGGATGTCTTCATGGAGTCTCCCTGCAGCTTCCCGCAAAAGAGGCAGGCAGTAGAAACTATGTTGTTGAGGCTCCTGAGCTTGTGGGCTGTGATTCCAGTTCCCAAATCACATGAAAATATAGGCCGTTATTCCATTTATTTTGTTGTGCCCAAGAAGATGGGTTCTTTTTGGCCCATTCTGGACTTAAAAGGAGTCAGTCGTCATTTGCAAGTGACTCATTTCTGCATGGAAAATATATGTTCGGTGATAATAGCAAAACAGTCGTGGGAGTTTCTTACGTCTCTGGACTTGTCAGAGGCTTATCTACATATTCCCATTCATCTGGAGCATCAACTGTTTCTGCAGTTCACCATTTTGGGACAACATCATTTTCGAGCACTCCCCTTCGGTTTGGCCAGCGTATCCCAGAACCTTCTCCAAGGTCATGTTGATACTAGAGGCAGTATTAAGAGAGAGTATCATTCTGGTCCACCCATACCTAGACAACTGACTAATTTGGGCCAAAAGCTTGGAAAAGAGTCTTCAAGCCTTGTGCAAGGTGGTCTCCTTGCTACAGGAGCTAGACTGGGTGGTGAACTTGATCAAGAACAATTTACAGCCGTCCCAGGTGCTGGAGTATCTCTGTGTTCGTTTCAACATGAAGCAAGGCAGGGAGAACCGCATTCAAGAACATAAGAACATGCCATACTGGGTCAGACCAAGGGACCATCAAGCCCAGCATCCTGTTTCCAACAGTGGCCAATCCAGGTCATAAGAACCTGGCAAATACCCAAAAACTAAGTCTATTCCATGTTACCATTGCTAATGGCAGTGGCTATTCTCTAAGTGAACTTAATAGCAGTTAATGGACTTCTCCTCCAAGAACTTATCCAATCCTTTTTTAAACACAGCTATACTAACTGCACTAACCACATCCTCTGGCAACAAATTCCAGAGTTTAATTGTGCGTTGAGTAAAAAAGAACTTTCTTTGATTAGTTTTAAATGTGCCCCATGCTAACTTCATGGAGTGCCCCCTAGTCTTTCTACTATCTGAAAGCTGATGGCTCAGGTGCAACTATTGATAGAAGCATTTTGCTCAATGGTATGTTCTCACCTGCAGGTGCTCGGTTTGAGAGTGGTCACCCTAGAGGTGATTCTATGGGCAAGGGCATATATGCATCCTCTTCAGTGCACACTGCTTGTCCGGTGGAGTCCACAGTCTCAGGACTACTTGATATGGCTTCAGTTACCGGTGGAAATCGGCATCCAACTGAAATGGTGGTTGCAGGCAGATCATCTAAGGAAGGGAGTTTCCGTTCAAGCTCCCAAACTAGCTGGTGCTGACAACATATGCAAGCCTTCAGGGTTGGGGGACTCACTGTCACGAGTTGTTGGCACAGAGGCATTGGAGTACAAAGGAGTCGCTTTGGAGCATCAGTCGTCTGTAAGCACTTGTCGTTTGGTTGACATGCTTACAGATTGCTGACCGCTTGCAGAGAGAAGCGGTCCGAGTGATGTCAGACAATGTGATGACAGTGGTTTACATCAATCTCCAAGGAGGCATCAAGAGTCAACAAGTGTCGCAGGAAATAGACCAGCTCATGGTATGGGTGGAGGTATATCTCCAAGAGATACCATACCATGTCTTGTAGGAAAAGACAATGTGAGAATCTATTTTCTTAGCAGTCTGGATCCAGAGAATGGGAATTGTCAGACGAAGCATTCCAGCTCATAGTGGGTCACTGGGGCCTACCATATCTAGACTTGCTAGCGATGTCATGCAATGTGAAGGTTCCTTGTTTCTTCAGTCACAGGTGAGTCCAAAGTCTCTGGGCATTAATGCTCTAGTGCAGGAGTGGCCAAAAGGCAAGCTTCTGTATGCCTTTCCCCGCTCCCCCCCCCCCCACCCCCCATGGCCCTTGTTGGGCAGGTTAGTTCTGAGAATCAGAGATGGTGCTTCTGGTGGCTCCCAACTTGCCCAGAAGGCTGTGGTATGCAGATCTGTGGAGACTCTTGTCCGGCTCTCCTCTCCAGTTTCCACTCCAAAGAGACCTGTTGCAACCAGGGCCTATTCACGAAGATCCAACTCAATTTTGTCTTACAGTATAGCCCTTGAAAGGATTCTGTTGCTGAAGCGGGGATATTCCTCTGATGTGATTTCTATCTTGTTTCTAGTTCAGAAGTTCTCAACCTCCTTAGCCTATGTTTGAGCGTTTGAGGCTTGGTGTGAAGAATGAGGGGTTCTTCCTCATTCGGTTAAGATTCCACTCATTTTGGACTTTTTGCAGGATGGGTTGATTAAAGGCTTGGCCCTTAATTCCTTGAAGGTTCAGGTGGTGGCTGTTGCCTGTTTCCGGGGCCAAGCCTTTAATCGGCCCATCCAGATGTGGCCTGATTCTTAAAAGGTGTTAAGCATCTTCATACTCCCTTGCAGTTGCCAGTGCCCTTGTGGAGCCTTAATCTGGCTCTGGATTTTCTGGCGGTTCCCACCTTTTGACCCTCCCCTTGACATTACTTACTTTGAAGACTGTTTTTCTGGTGGCAATTTGTTCTGCATGTAGAGTTTCTGAACTGCAGGCTCTTGCTGCTTGCCAGGAACCATTTCTGCAAGTGACTCTAGGTGGAAGTGACTCTAGGTGGAAGTCAAGCTGCAAAATGTTCCATCTAATTTTGCCAAAATTGGTTTTGGACTTTCATTTTAATCAATCGAGTTCCCTGCCAATGCTGAATATTTGTTGCAGACCTTGGATGTCAAACGACATCTCTTGAGGTATTTGGAGGTTTCTAGACCTTTTAGGAAGACTGACCAGCTGTTTGTTCTTCACGGTGGAAGTAAACAGGGTGAACCAGCATCGCGGACTACAATAGCCTGCTGGATTAAAGAAGTTATCATGACTGTGTATGTGGATGCTGAGCAGTCATTACCTAAGCAGGTTAGTGTTCGTTCCATTAGGGCTCAGGCAGTGTCATGGACAGAGCTTCAATTGTTGTCTCCCATTGAAATTTGCTGAGCAGCATCATGCTCCTCCTTACACACTTTTTTCAGGTATTACTGTCTGGATGTGCAGGCCTGGGAGGACACAGCCTTTGCATTTGTATTATTGATCAGACTGTGGGCAGCCTCCTGCTCTTTTCAGAGTAGCTTGAGTACATTCCACTGGTCATGGATTAACCTGTCTGAATGCTGAGAAATGAGAAATTACTATTTACCTGATAATTTCTTTTTCTCTAATGAAGACAGGTTAATCCACCTTTCCATCCTTGTCTGCCAGTTTGTGGTTGTATTGACGTCCTGAGTGGTTGCATTCCGGGGATAACTGGCAAGTGTCAATTTAAGTCCCTAGATTAATGATGTTATGCTCTTTGGCTGAGCTCATTGTTTCCTGTTGCTGCGTGCTTGAGTGGTTGTCTGTTAATGGTTATAATCAAATATTGTTAGTTTGTCCACAGTTGGCTTTTGCAGAGAATACTGGTGGGCTGATCACAGAGCAGGGATATATATATACCGTGACATCAGCTTTGCTCCATCTACATTTGCTGGTAGAGGTGCATAACCCACTGGTCATGGATTAACCTGTCTTCATTAGAGAAAAGGAATTTATCAGGTAAGTAAGAACACAAGAACATGCCATACTGGGTCAGACCAAGGGTCCATCAAGCCCAGCATCCTGTTTCCAACAGTGGCCAATCCAGGCCATAAGAACCTGCCAAGTACCCAAAAACTAAGTCTATTTCATGTTACCGTTGCTAGTAATAGCAGTGGCTATTTTCTAAGTCAACTTAATTAATAGCAGGTAATGGACTTCTCCTCCAAGAAGTTATCCAATCCTTTTTTAAACACAGCTATACTAACTGAACTAACCACGTCCTCTGGCAACAAATTCCAGAGTTTAATTGTGCATTGAGTGAAGAAGAACTTTCTCCGATTAGTTTTAAATGTGCCACATGCTAACTTCATGGAGTGCCCCCTAGTCTTTCTATTATCTGAAAGACTAAATAACCGATTCACATCTACCCGTTCTAGACCTCTCATGATTTTAAACACCTCTATCATATCCCCCCTCAACCGTCTCTTCTCCAAGCTGAAAAGTCCTAACCTCTTTAGCCTTTCCTCATAGGGGAGCTGTTCCATTCCTCTTATCATTTTGGTCGCCCTTCTCTGTACCTTCTCCATCGCAATTATATCTTTTTTGAGATGCGGCGACCAGAATTGTACACAGTACACAGTAATTTCTCATTGTTTCACTATCTTCAGATCATCAGATAGTATCACCCCAAGGTCTCTCTCCCAGTCCATACACATTAGTCTCTCACATATTATAATGTGCAGCTCCTTTGGATTATTTCACCCCAAATGTATGACTCTGTACTTCTTGGCATTGTAATCTAGCTGCCAGATCTTTGACCATTCATCAGATTTTCTTGGATCACGTCTCATTTTCTCTACTTCTTGAGGGGTATTCATTCTGTTGCAGGTCTTTTGTAGGCAGACAAACTTTTCTTTTGAATGCCTCCTCACTATTACTCTTAAAGATATTGAACAAGAACTGGGTCAAATATTGACCTTTGAGGCACACCCCTTATCACCATTCTCTCTTCAGAGTAGGTTTCATTTACCACTACTTGCTGTTGTCTGTCAATCACTCAATTTGTAATCCATTCTATCACTTTAGGACCATGCTCAGGCTTCTTATTTCATTCATGAGCCTCTTATGTGGGACTATATCAATAGCTTTGCTAAAATCCAAGTACACCACATTGAGTGTTCTTCCTTGATCTAATTCTCTAGTCACATATTCAAAAAAATCAATGAAGTTTGTTTGACATAACCTTCCTCTATGTTGCCTCATATCTTGCAACCCACTGGATTGTAGATTTTTCACTCTCTTTTCTTTCAGCACTCCCCCCACTAATTTTCCTATGACTAAGGTAAGGCTAACTGGCCTGAGGTTTCCAGCCTCCTCTTTGCTACTGCTTTTGTGAAGCAGAACCACAGCAGCCCTTCTCCAGTCTTGCAGCACCACTCCCTTCTCCTTTAAACTGATATATCAGCGGACGTGTCAGCACTTTTCTGAAATCCCTTAGTATCCTGGGATTTACCTCATCTGGCCCCTGGCCTAGTCCACTTTCAATTTTGTAAATGGGATGGTATCTGCCCGACACACATCTTTACTCTTGCCAAGCAATAAAGGTCTTCTTTAGTGAACATGGAATTAAAGTATTTGTTTAATATTTCTGCAATTTCTTTGTCTTTCTCCCTACATTGCTCCTTGTTATCTCTTCAATCTCACAATAAACCAATGACCTTTCTCTGATATATCTGAAAAATGTTATGTCACCTCGCTTTACCTCTTCGGCAATATTTTCTTCCACCTTTGCTTTTGTTCTCCTGATTTCTTTCCTAGTCTCGGCTTCACCAGATATTCTTCTCTGTGTTCCTTTTTGTGAATTCCTTTGTACTTTTTGAATGCTAATCTTTTTGCCTTTATTTTCTCAGCCACCTCTTTGGTGAAACATATCAGTTTCCTTTTTCTCTTTTACTACATAAAGATGTTATATTTATTTGCAAATCTTTATTTGAATCTGAGAAAAAAAAATACAATCAATTTTCCATATCAGAGACATTGATCATCTCAATAACTAGTTAGAAACATCTCAATAACTAGTTAGAAACATCATACAAGTACAATAAGCTTTTTCATAAAACATTTCTCTGTGATTCATTTTCTTTCTCCTACTAGAAAGTGGTAGCTATATTAACCCTCTCCCAACTCATCCACCGTTCTCCCAACCCTCACATACATTCCATTTTCACCACAATTTCACTCTCGGCTGATTCTCTATCTTCTGTAAAACTCTAGATCAGTTTTAACACCGCATCCCACAGTTGAAAAATAACCGTGTTGAACTGCCAACTATTTAGGGTGATGCATAGTCTCTTCCTGAAGTATCTCCATCTGCGCCATCTGTTGCATTGAGTCTTTCCAGGAACAAACTGTTGATAAAACATTTTTCCAATTAAGTAATCCTTTGTTTTTGGCAAACAGGATTGTGACTATAATAAACTTTTTTCCTCTCCCTGGGATAACCGCAGGCTTCTGTGCATTAAATGACCTGCCCTCACCAAGAAACGGAGCAATCCAGAACCCGGTCCAGTAACATGCATATTTGCTGCCAGTAGTTCTGCAATTTGACACATCCCATAAACATATGGCAGAGAGTTCCCCTCTGGATATTACATTTTATGCATAAATCTGATTCTCATAATTGCATTTTAAACCCTAGGGATCTAGTTAGATATATCCTGTGGAGGAGCTTGAATTAAATTTCTCTCAAATTAACCAAAATTAGATGCTTGTATAACAAAGAGAATGCTAATTGCATATCTTCTACCTCCACTTCCATGCCCATATCCCCACTCCAATGCTGTACTAGATGTGATAGGTGTCTATCCGGCAATTTAGATTTAAATGCCTGGACCAAATTGCTATTTTATTAAATTTGGGAATGATTTAATAAAAGGTTTCTTCCTCATCTGTAAAAGACAAGAGCTGCAGGTCTCCCTTACATATCTTCAAGCAATAATGTCATCCCTGCAGATATGCAAAGAACTGCGGCACTGGCAATTCCCATGCCTCTTGCATTTGTTGAAAAGAATATATGCAAGGAGAATCCAAATCCACCATTGCCCCATAGAACGCAACCCCTTTAGGACCATTCTTTAAATATCCCACAGTCAAGCCCTGGAGAAAAATCAGTTTTCCTTTAATGTTAAAAAAGGAGATACAGTGGAACTGCATCTAATACACTTCCTCCATCAAATCCAGGCCTTCTTTATAGCTTTCAGTCAAAAGGCCAGACAATAATATTGAGGCCAATTTGGTCTCAGTAGATGTAGCAAATTGACGGGATTGTATGGGTACATCCAATCCAACAGTAAACTATCTACATCAAACTTTTATGATAAGAAACCCAATTTTTGAAATGACACGAGGCATTAAACAAACCTGGTAAGACTAGCCTACCCTGGTGTTTCCCCAACTGCAGGGTGTCAAATTGAATATGTGCACATTTATTACCCTAGATCAGGGTAATAAATGTGCATATTTCTCAACAGCTGTGTCGGGACACCCTGGTGTGTCGCAGGGCCAGCAGGAGGCTGCTGTCTGTCTCATCAGCCCGGGTGGGAGCTGGTTGACTTCTCTTACATTGGGCCTGATGGGAGGCTGCTCTCACTTCCTTCTCTTCTTTCTGGCCCAGTGGGAGGCTGTTTCCTCTTTCATCCAGATCAGAGCGAGACATTGCCAGCTCCTGCAGTTCTGGGCCTGAGGAGACTCAAACTTTATCTTCCCCTGCTGAGTCTGGGAGTGATGCTGCTGATGATCTCTTCACCCTGTGGAGGATGAGCAGATGCTGAGCAGATAGAGGTGGAAGGGAGAAGGAATGTGGGGGCTGCTGATCAGGAAGGGGTGGGAAAACAGGGTCGGGATAGTTGGGCAGTGAAGGGGATGGGATGAAAGAGGAAGGGAGAGAGGGAGCACAGGAAGAGGCTATGAAGGGGGGTCATGAATACTGGGCAAGGATGTGAGTGTGAGCAGATGATTGAAAAGAAGTAACTGGGAGAAGTGAAGGATGATGAGGCATGGAGGGTGAGTAATGGGGTGCAAGAGACACATGTTTTGTGAATGTTCATTTTTTCTCTCTTTGTATTTTGCATAGTGTAGGAGGAAATGTATTTCTTTTTTTTCTTTTTTTTTTTTTCTTTATGCATTTAAAGAATTACATCAAGTATATCATCTTGACAAGAATTACAGAGATTTATCAAATCATCAATTTCAAGGAAGTTCCACAAAAAGAAATTATATATAAATTTACATCTCTGTATATAAAGTCCTCAATAGAGGGGGATGGTTATACACAACTCTAGGAAAACACAAGAGCAACTCTTAATCAATATAAAGAAACAACTAGGAGATCCAAGATCTCTTTACTATGAGGGACATACAGTTTCAATATTAGGAACTTCTGGTGTTACTGCAACTTTGTCTAGTAAAAACTGAGTTAGCTGGGGTGAGTCAAAGAAAATATATGTATTATTACAATATTTAATAACACACTTACACGGAAACTTTAAGTAAAATACCCCCCAACATACAAAACTTGAGGTCTTAGTAGAAGGAAGGCCTTTCTTCTTTTTTGAGTTTCATGTGAAACATCCAGCTTTATTTATTTATTTATTTTTATATACCGGTGTTCGATTTTACATATCACATCAGTTTACATTTAAACAAAATAAACTCTTATCTTACAACCGAGAAACATATCCTCCCTATGTCGTAGGCTTAAACGAAATAACCACTCCTTGTCATGGTCCAGAGCTAATGTTACTATTAGAGTTGCGGGAATTGCCAAATCTGTATCCGATGTCTCCAATAAATTTGTAATATTTAAGGATTGAGCTTGTTCAGGTTCATTAGACTGTCTGGCCTCTATTTGTTCCTCTGGTCTTCTCAATGGTAAATAAAATATTTTTGTGATTGGAGGTACAGCAGACTCCTCTATTTGTAACACATCCAAGAGATATTGCTTAAATAAATACATCTCTAGGAGCTCTCACTGGAATCTTAGGAAAGTTTATATATCTTAAATTTCGGCTCTTACTTAGATTCTCTAAGTTTTCCAATTTTCTTGCTATGATATTTCTCTCTTTAATCATTACCTCCTGGGTTGTTTTTACTTCATTTATCTGTTGCCTATTTGGCTTTCCAGCTCCACCGTAGTTTGATTTAACACAGTCATTTTTAACTCTAGCGCTTCAACTCTAATATTCATTGGGATCATTTGTTGTAAAATTGACGTTCTCATTTCGATAATAGTTAATAAAGTAGTTAATAAAGTAGTTAATAAAGTAGAGGGAATCTTTTCTATACCATCGTTAAGTTATATACCATCACAATGGTTTACATACAGGCACATAAATTAAAGTTGGTAGATGTGTAGGGTAGTACATTCTAACCAAGTGCCAATAAGGTTCGGTTACATCATGTCGTAATAAATCTTATTTATTAAGTGAGGTATAGTTTCTAGGGAAAAAGGAATAAGGTCTTACCACTTCTGGCAGAGTTATCGCAGACTTTCCTGCAGCAGCTCCTGCTTGTCCTAATAGTGAAGTTCCTGTTCCAGCACCGAGTTGCCCTCCGATTGAACCTGGACTTCCTGAAGCGGCTGCAAACCCTCCGATCCCTGCCAGGTCACACCCCTCGACACTTCGGGCGGTCGGCGTTCCTGTCGGCAAGGGAGCAGCTCTCTCCTCAGCTGGATTCCCAGTCGGTGACCCTTCTGCGGGGCTGAACGGAGACATTGAGCCAGGAGAGAAGGGAACTCTTCTTCCCCTCCCCCTCTCTCCAGCGGCTGCGGACTTTCCGCGTCTTGGTCTCGACGCACGGTGTGTGCATCCGTGGGTCCCTGGATCGGCGTCGAAGTAGAGGGAGCCGCAGGGAAAGGTTCCCCTCTAGGTTTTCGCTTTCTACCCATAAGGTAAATGATAGCAAGAAATAAGTTTATTACCAACTCAGGAGCACACAGCTCTCCTAGGCAGCGGCCATCTTGGAACCGCCCCCCCCCCCCCCCCCCATGGAGGAAATGTATTTCTGATTCAACTTCTCCAGTTTTGCACTGCATGCAGAGTGGCTTTTTGAGGTTTCCATTCCAGGTTGTGTCTCCATATTTGTAATTTGTGGTTTTTTATTCCGTATTTGGTAAAGGTCAGTTCTGTGTGCGTGATCGAGGTGAGAGATCTTACTTGTTGCATTTTCTCATTCTCAATAGGAAATGCACTGGTGCTGCACTGTTGCCTTTTCAAAGGCAGGGATATTGCTGTCTGAGTTCTTGGAGTTAGGATTGCTATGGTATGGCAGGTTTGCTACACGTCTTGAGTTTTATTTCTTCAGATTTTGTATATTTACAATGTACCTGGTAGTAAGGGAGTTTTTCTATCACTGAGATAGCACCAGAAATCAGAATATCTTTTTTATATGGCAAGTTGTATCAGGAAATCTCCTCTGCATCCACTGTTTGGGGACTGGGGAGGAGGGGGATGAGTTCCTGTGGATGCAGAGTATATGTTTACATTTAGCCCCACGATGGTCAAGTGATCAGTGTGTCATGCATGTAAGCATTATCTGTCAGGTGTGTACCAGTAGAAAAAAGGTTGAGAACCATTGTCTTAGATGATCAACCCTAAGCTAACTTAAATGCTTGTATGTCCTTATTTGTTATCCATATTAGGATCATCTGCAGGCAATATAGAAATTTAGGAAGGATTACCATTTTAACCAGGATGTACCTTCCCATGAGTGACAAGGGCATGTCTCCATCTCTTCAGCTGCATCTTGATCTTTTCTAAAATAGCTGTAAAATCTAGTGTATAAAAATCCGATTCCATACATGCTAAATATATTTCCTAAATGTCTTAATCTATCCATGGTCCCCATTAAAGGGAATGTACTCTCCCATTCCTCCTGTAGTGACTTGTTATAATTAATTTGTAAACCTGCAAATGCCCCAAATCTGTCAGACATTCATGTTATCCCACAAACAAACTTTGGAATTACTCATAAACAGCATCATGTCTGCAAACAGGTCCATTTTCATGATTTAATTTTTAATACAAACACCTTCAAATGAATCTAAGGTGCACGGTTTTATGGCCAGAGGCTTAAGGGAAAGCACAGATAGCAAGGGCAACAATGGGCAGCCCTGCCTCGTGCCCCTGCCCAAGTCAAAAGGGTCAGATAGTGAGCCATACACCAATAATTTAATCTGTGGCTGAATATATAAGAGCCTTATCCAATTTATGAACTCCTGGCCCAAGACAATTCTCTGCAATGCCCACTGCAAGTTCGGCTATTCCATGCAGTCAAAGGCCTTAGCAGCATAGAGACTCACTAATGTTCCATCCCAATTATCACCCTTGGAAGACTGGAGTGCCAAGATCACCTTCAGCAGGTGGTGGTTGTTGTGATTGTGGACCCTTGGTCCAAGGCAGAGTTGACACAACCTGAAGGGAGGAGCCCTGCAGGTTTCTATTGTCAGCAGACAGACCCGGACGAGGCAGATTCCCAACTGGAGCTTCGCTTTTACCAGCCCATGTTCCCCTCGTTTGGGTACTGGGGCCAGTGGGTCTTAGGGAGAAACTTCTGTTTAAGGAGAGATCCTTAGACATAGCAGGATTGGAACAAGAGAAGGCAAGGCATATTCGGTGGCAGGCTGTACTCTGAGGTTGGCGGCAATCAGGCTGGTCCAGAAGTCAGGCAGTGGTCAGTGGTAGGCAGCAATGAGAATATCTGGAAGTCAGGTTAAGGTCAATATTGAATATCCGTCTGAAAGAAAAAGAGGGATGGATAGGAAGGGCAGACAGCCAAGGAGCAGAACAAACAGGAGAGAACATAAGAATTGCCATACTGGGTCAGACCAAGGGTCCATCAAGCCCAGCATCCTGTTTCCAACAGTGACAAATCCAAGTCACAAGTACCTGGCAAGTCCCAAACATTAAATAAATCTCAAACTACTATTGCTTATTAATTAATAGTTTATGGATATTTCTTATCCAAGTCTTTTTTAAACCCAGTTACACTATGTATAAACGGTTTTTATTGAGTTTTCAAAAAATGCAACATATAAAATACAATGAGGAAGAGTGTTTCTGATTCTTCCCCACAATATCAATTCCAACAATAAACATACTCAACTGATCCCCACTAATACCCCCCCAACCCTTCTCCAGCCCCACCTCCGCCCCTCCCTGTGGACCAGTCCAGTGAGATAGGGGCATTACAGTCCTCGGGCTACATGTATCTGCTTCGAGCAGGCTGAGGAAGTATCCAATCAATCGTTCAGTACAAGACTGCGAGCTCGATGAGAAAGGTGTTGAATATAAGGATTCCAGACTTTAAGGAACGCTTGACGTCAACGTTGGGTGCCGCAAGAAGCCAATCCTTCCATCGTCATCATGGCATGAAAGTGATTTCTCCAGGCCCAAAAGGATGGCGCAGTAGAAGACTGCCATACTAGTAATATCGTTTTCTTCCCCACTAAGCTAGCTTTTTGTAATAGCAAGCGTGAGCCAGGATCTCGTATTTGAATAGGGGAGATACACCCAAATAAAAGCCACATAGGGGAAATGGGAAAGGCTACTTCCAATAGATCGCCATATAATTGGCCACTTTGCGCCAAAACTTGCAGACCGGGGGGCAAGTCCAGAAAATGTGAGAGCGTGCCTTCAGCTAATTGACATCAGGTGCAAGTGGCCCAAAGGAGCTATAGTCAATTGACGTGCCACCTGGGGAGGCACATAGGCACGACAAAGAAATTTGAATTGGAGCTCCCAGTTACACTAATTGCTGTAACCACATCCTCTGGCAATGAATTCCAGAGCTTAACTATGAGCTGAGTGAAAAACTTTTCTTCGATTTGTTTTAAATGAGCTACTTGCTAACTTCATGGAGTACTCCCTAGTCCTTCTATTATCTGAGAGAGTAAATAACCGATTTACATTAACTTTTTCAAGCCCTTTCATGATTTTGTAGACCTCTATCATATCCCACCTCAGTTGTCTCTTCTCCAAACTGAACAGCCCTAACTTCTTTAGCCTTTCCTCATAGGGCAGCTGTTCCATCCTCTCTATCATTTTGGTTGCCCTTCTCTGCACATCTCCAGTGCAACTATATCTTTTTTGAGATGTAGCGAGCAGAATTGCACATAGTATTCAAGATGCGGTCTCACCATGGAGCGATACAGAGGCATTATGACATCCATCATTTTATTTGCCATTCCCTTCTTAATAATTCCTAACATTCTGTTTGCTTATTTGATCACTACAGCACACTGAGCCGACGATTTCAATGTATAATCCCCTAGGATGCCTAAATCTCTTTCCTGGGTGATAATCCCTAAGATAGAACCTACCATTGTGTAACTACAGCAAGGGTTATTTTTCCTATATGCATCACTTTGCACTTGTCCATGTTAAATTTCATCTGCCATTTGGAAGCCCAATCTTCCACTCTCGCAAGGTCCTCCTGCAATTTATTTATTTATTTATTTTTAAATTTTTATATACCGATGTTCTTGTATGAAATACAAATCACTCCGGTTTACATAAAACAGTGAAATGCCCAAAAAAGGGGAAGGGCTTTACATAGAACAATAGAACAAAAGTACAAATTAAACAAAGTATAATATAGTATAAAATAGTATAAATAGCATAAATACAAGAAACGATTGAACTCGAAATCATAGTGCAGTCAAAAAATTATAATAGTGCAACTCCATGAGGTGTCCCATAATTTGGATTTATTATCGCGTCTAGGCAGCATTAAGTGTCTGGGAAGGCTTGGGGGAAAAGCCAGGTTTTTAGCTTTTTTTTTGAACTCCTGATGACCTGGTTCTAGTCTTAGATCTGGAGGGAGCGCGTTCCATTGGTGGGGGCCTGCTGAAGATAGTGCTCGTTTGCTCAATGATGATTTTATCGGCAGGGCATGCAGTGTGCCATTGTATGCGCTTCTAATTGGTCTGGCAGATGTGTGAGGTTGGAGTTGTGTGCTTAACATGATAGGAGCAAGCTTGTGTGTTGCTTTGTGAACGATTGTGAGCACTTTATAGAGGATCCTGTGTTTAATAGGAAGCCAATGAAGGTTGCGAAGGATTGGAGTGATATGTTCTCTTTTGTTAGAGTTTGTGAGGATTCTGGCGGCGGCGTTCAGTACCATCTGTAAGGGTTTGATAGTATTTGTGGGGAGACCGAGAAGAAGGGAGTTGCAATAATCGAGCTTAGATAATATGATGGATTGGAGTACTAGCCGGAAGTCAGTGAAGTAAAGGAGGGGTTTTAGTTTTCTGAGGACTTGCAGTTTGTAAAAGCAGTCCTTTGTGTCACAATCTACTTGAGATTTAACTACTCCTCATGATTTTGTGTCATCCGCAGATTTGATCACCTCACTCATTGTACCCCTTTCCAGATCATTTATAAATATATTAAAAAGCACCGGTCCAAGTACAGATCCCTGAGGCACTCCACTGTTTACATTTTTCCACTGTGAAAACAGTCTATTTAATCCTACTCTCTGTTTTCTGTCTTTTAACCAGCTTGCAATCCACAAAAGGACATCGCCTCCTATCCTGTGACTTTTTAGTTTTCTTGGAAATCTCTCATGCAAGACTTTGTCGAACGCCTTCAGAAAATCCAAATACACCACATCTACTGGTTCACCCATTCAAAAAAAAATAGGAGATTTGTGAGACGAGACTTCCCTTGGGTAAAGCCAAGCTGGCTGTGTTCCATTTAAAACATGTCTTTCTATATGCTTTGTGATCTTATTCTTTATAACAGTTTCCACAATTTTTCCCAGCACTGAAGTCAGGCTCACTGGTCTATAGTTTCCCGGATCACCCCGGAGCCCTTTTTATATATCGGGGTTACATTGGCCATCTTCCAATCTTCAGGTACAATGGATAATTTTAATGATAGGATACAAATTAATTGAAATAGGCCTGAAATTTCATTTTTTTAGTTCTTTCAGAACCCTAGGATGTATGCATCTGGTCCAGGTGATTTACTACTCTTCAGTTTGTCAATCTGGCCTACCTCATCTTCCAGGTTCACCATGATGTGGTTTAGTTCATCTGAATCATCACCCTTGAAAACCATCTCTGGAATGGGTATCTGCCTAACATTCCCTTCAGTAAACACCGAAGCAAAGAAATTGTTTAATCTTTCCGCCATGGCCTTATCTTCCCTAAGTGCCTCAGGTACACTGAAGAATTGAGAGGCAACCACAAGAACGGACAAGTAAGACAAGGGCCATGGAGGCTGGAGACTAAGACTGCTGGAGCTGAAGACTGAAAACACAGGACCAAGTACATTGGAACTGAAGTCACAGTTCAAAGGATGTTAGAACTGAAGACACAGGATGCTGGCAGGCAACTTGCTCTACTAGGATATAAAGAGACCTCTTGCTGAGGCAAGGACTGAAGGGGGCACGTGCCCAGAGGAGCACGGGGAGAGAGTGCAGGAGCGGTGGCATCTGCTGCGTGTCAGTGGTGTCTTGCTGCATTGTGTTTGGCTCATCTGGTTGCACCAGCAGCATCCTGTTCATGTACAGGAATGGGCCTGTAGGCATTCGGCAGCCTTGGCTGCGGCAGCTGATGCTGGTAGTTTGGGCCCAGGGCTGGAAGTAAGAGCAGTGGCCCTGGGGCCACCTGTGAACCACCAATTATAACAATTGTTGGATATTCTGTCTTTAATAAAAACCAGACTGATCATGAGCCACCAAGTCTTGAATAATTATGTTCAATGGAACAGTCAGAACCGCTGCTAAAATTTTGATGTATTGATTCAACAATGAAATTGGGTGATACGCTTCTGGATAGCAGGGTTCCTTACCCAGGTTGGGCAACAGTACCACTGTCGCCAAGTTGTTCCCCACCTCAAAAATATCTCTTTCACATGCAGCATGGAAATAACCTTCAACGGGGTGAGAGTTATGTCCCACAGGAGTTATAAAACTGCTGCCTTTGTTATAGCTTCTTTTAATATTGCCCAGTAGGGATGTGAATCGTTTTTTGACGATTTAAAATATCGTCCGATATATTTTAAATCGTCAAAAATCGTTAGAGCCGCGATACAATAACAATTCCCCCGATTTATCGTCAAAAAATCGTAAACTGGGGGAAGGGGGAGGGCGGGAGAACCGGCACACTAAAACAACCCTAAAACCCACCCCGACCCTTTAAAATAAATCCCCTACCCTCCCGAACCCCCCAAAATGCCTTAAATTACCTGGGGTCCAGAGGAAGGGTCCCAGTGTGATCTTTTACTCTCGGACCTCCGGTGCTTGTAGAAATGGCGCCGGCGCTACCTTTGGTTTTTCCATACAGAAAAACGATTCGCGGCAGGAGATCGCTCCCGGACCCCCGCTGGACCCCCAGGGACTTTTGGCCAGCTTGGGGGGCCTCCTGACCCCTACAAGACAACACGATTCGACTGCAGGAGGTCGTTCCGGACCCCCGCTGGACTTTTGGCAAGTCTTGTAGGGGTCAGGAGGCCCCCCCCAAGCTGGCCAAAAGTTCCTGGGGGTCCAGCGGGGGTCCGGGAGAGATCTCCTACGCTCCTGACCTCGGGGGACAAAAAACAAAATGGCGCCGGTGCTACCTTTGACCTGTCATATGACAAGGCAAAGGTAGCGCCGGCGCCATTTCTACAAGCACCGGAGGTCCGAGAGTAAAAGATCACACCGGGACCCTTCCTCTGGACCCCAGGTAATTTAAGGCATTTTGGGGGGTTCGGGAGGGTGGGGGATTTATTTTAAAGGGTCGGGGTGGGTTTTAGGGTTGTTTTAGTGTGCCGGTTTTCCCGCCCTCCCCCCCACTGGACCCCAGGTAATTTAAGGCATTTGGGGGGGGGGTTCGGGAGGGTGGGGGATTTATTTTAAAGGGTCGGGGTGGGTTTTAGGGATGTTTTAGTGTGCCGGTTTTCGATTTATACGATTTTCACGATATTTAAAAAACCCAAATGGCGACGATCCGATTCCCTCCCCCTCCCAGCCGAAATCGATCATTAAGACGATCGATCACACGATTCACATCTCTATTGCCCAGTGTTCTACCACCCATCTTCTCCCAGACTTCTAGCTCCTCCTCATGGTACATCCCCATTTAGCCAAAATCTGGATTTAAAAAATACAGAAATTTGGTGTTCATGTGTCTTCTCTCTGTCTTGGCTACTATATTAAACCAATGCTATCTGATGATTACTAGGGCTCGGGCACCTACTTGGACATTAGCGATACTGTCACCATTTGTGAGTACCCGGTCCAGAATCACTCCTTATGGGTTCCATCACAATTTGTCTAAGCTGAGCCCCTTGAAGGGCATCCACAATCTCTCAACTTCTTAAAGATTCTGCAGCAGGGATACTCCGGTCCACATCCAGTAGATTAAAATCTCCAGCAAGCAACATCTATACCTTCTTTGTCATCTTTTGGATGTTTTCAGCCAATTCTCTATCCAGTTCTTTTGTGCGAGGCACATGTGAAACCACTCCAGTGGAAAATTGAAGTGCCATTGTCATTTTTTTTTTTTTTTTAAAGATAACCTACAGCACTTCTACTTTTCCCCAGGCCCCTTGCATTTCAGTTGCTTGGATGTTGGTTTTGACATAAAGAGCTACTCCACCCACTTTTCTGTCATCTCTATCTTTTCTCAACAGGTTATAGCCCAGTATAGCCATATCCCATTCACGAGACTGTCTGAACCATGTCTCTGTAATTGCAAAAATGTCCAAGTCTGGCTGCTCCATTAGGGGCCTGCAAATCTGGAGCTTTATTACTGAGAGTACAAGCATTTGTCCTCTTAACCTTTCAGCTTTTCTTCCTTGGCTTGCTGCTCTTCCCGTGTACTTTTCCTGCTCTTTTGTTTAAGAGTGGCCTGTAGAGCTGACTTATTGCGTTAATTTCTTCTCCCATTTCTTGTATTTTTATTTATCAGGGCAGTGGGAGCATTGAGAGGAGAGGATCACTTTGCTAGTGGCTGAAAGGAATCAGTAAGTTTTTGCTTGGGACATTGTCTTTTTTAAAAGTATTGGGGCAAAGTTAACTATTTGGGAATATTATTTAGTGTGTTTGTACTTTTAATGGTCAGTAAGGCAGCGAATAAACAAATTAGACTGTATTTTTAAATAGTCAGTAAGGCAGCTAGTAAGCAGAACTGAGTGTTTGTATTAAAAAAAAAAAAAAAAGTAGCCAGAAGCTAGAAATAAGCTAGGAGCAGTATATACCTAAGTAAAAAGGTTGAAAAGTTCAGTTCAGTAACTCACCTTGGAAAGGTGTTGAGGTAGTGTGATTTGGTTTGATTAGGTACCAACATTTGTTAATCAAGAGAGCAGTGAGTCACTCTGGCTGACTAACTGAAGTTAGACTGTTTGTATTTCCCAACCCTCCCACCCCTCGCCCACTCACCCCTAGCTCATCCTTTAATTTATAGGCAGGTGCCACTTTCACAAAAAAAAAACAAAAAACCCAAGAACAAAAACTTTGAGAGTTTGATCAGTCCCTTGTAGGCCACTACCAGAGATATAGTGAATTCACTAATACATTTAAAAGATGTTAATTAGACACATTCCTAATCCCATAGCAACCTAAAACTTAACTAGGAACTGAACAAAATTGAGATGAAGGAGCAGCCCAGCAGCAAGAGGGGGGCTTCCCAGTCTTTTGCATCAAGTGTCACATATGATTTTTTACCTGCCGGTGAGAAGTTGTACATGTGCATGCGATGCTAAGAGCTCCTGGCTCTCAGAGAATGAGTCCAATCTCTGGAGGCTAGAGTGGCAGACCTGGAGGAGCTGAGGCAGACAGAGAGGTATATAGATGAGACCGTCAGGTACATAGTAGCCAAGTCCCAACTTCAGACTGGCAGCCCTGGTGCTGCCTTGGACAAAGAAGGTCTCATGATTCTAAAGAAGATAAAACCGTCTTCTCACCCCCTAGACCATATCCCATCAAACCTGCTAAGTTCCATCCCTGACATTGTGGCCAAGCCACTTGCAGATATCATTAACTGCTCTCTCGCCCAAGGCCAAGTTCCCAATCAACTCAAGTCTGCAATGCTCAAACCTCTCCTCAAAAAACCCAACCTTCCCACGACTGATCCTGCTAACTACAGACCTATAGCAAACCTTCCTATGTTAGCCAAAATTATGGAGAAAGTGGTTAACCGACAACTTTCGGAATTCCTTGATGACAACAATATCCTCACCAATAACCAGTTTGGATTCCGGAAGAAAAAGAACACCGAATCACTATTAGCTACTCTAGCTGACACCATTATCTTCAATCTTGAAAAAGGACATCCTTGCCTTCTCGCACTCCTAGATCTGTCAGCAGCGTTTGACACCGTGAATCACACTAGCTTACTACAACGACTCACTGATATCGGCATCACAGGAGCAGCACTCAACTGGTTTAAATCCTTCCTAGAAAACAGAACATACAGAGTCAAAATAAATAACAAGGAATCTCATCCCATCCAAGCCAAAATGGGGGTACCACAAGGATCTTCACTCTCCCCCACCCTTTTCAACATATATCTTCTCCCACTCTGTCAACTTCTCACCGACCTCAAGCTTACCCATTTCCTATACGCAGATGACATACAAATCATCATCCCCATAACGGACACCTTACACAAGACCATGGCCTTCTGGAATAAATGCCTCACAACCATCAACGACCTTCTAACCAGCATCAACCTGGTTCTAAATACCAACAAAACGGAAATCCTTATAATAGCACCGGAAAAATCTACCCTGCTGGCCTCCAGCAAGTCTCCAGACACCTCAGGATTCACCACCTCACCGCAAGTCAGAGATCTGGGTGTTATACTAGACGACAGATTCAGCCTCAATAAATTCATCAACAATACCACTAAAGAATGCTTCTTTAAATTACAAGTCTTAAAGAAACTAAAGCCACTTCTTCGCTACAGAGATTTCCGCACAGTGCTCCAAGCCATCATTCTCCCGAAACTAGACTATTGTAATTCGCTTCTGCTGGGACTTCCCGCCTGCTCCACCAAACCCCTCCAGATGGTACTAAATGCCACAGCAAGAATTCTCACCAACGCCAAAAAAAAAGACCACATCACCCCGATCCTCCAGCACCTTCATTGGCTTCCCATTAAATACAGGATACAGTTCAAAAGCAGCATGATGATGCATAAGGCCCTTCATAGCATATCCCCACTCAACTTAACCTTCAAGCTGCAACTACATACTTCCGATAAACCAACTAGAAGAGCATACCAAAACAGATTGATTACCCAACCCGCAAAATCCTCCCTGAGAAAACGCGCTCTATCAACGGCGGGCCCGTCCCTCTGGAATTCCCTTCCACCAGACCTCCGCCTTGAGCCGTGCCATTCTACTTTTAAGGCAAAACTAAAGACTTGGCTCTTCCTGCAAGCATTCCCAGAGAGCTAAGATCCAAAACAAAACAATCCCTGTCCTTTTGTTCTAATGTATTTATCCTTATGCTTTATTTATCCAAGATTATAAATTGCCTTATTTATATGTTTATAGTTGAACCAGCTAGTTTGTTTTTTTCTTTTTACTTAGACCAAATTTTTCTGTTTTCTGTTCCAAGATTTGTTCCATGTAAACTGCCACCCGGCAGTAGTTATTACTGTTAATTGTGAACCGGAGTGATATGTATTGTATACAGGAACTCCGGTATATAAAAACCATAAATAAATAAATAAATGATTGGAGAGCATCAACCTGGTGCAGCAGGAAAGGATCCTGTAGCAAGGACCTGCTCTCCAGGTGATGCCTTGTCCTTTCGCACAGAGGATATCTCCCCAAGGCCTACTGCCCAGGAGGGAAGGGTTAGGTCGGCCATCATAGCTGATGATTCGATTATTAGGAATGTAGATAGCTGGGTGGCTGGTGGGCGTGAGGATCGCCTGGTAACATGCCTACCTGGTGTGAAAGTGGCGGACCTCACGCGTCACCTAGATAGGATTTTAGACAGTGCTGGGGAGGAGCCGGCTGTCGTGGTACATGTGGGCACCGACATAGGAAAATGTGGGAGGGAGGTTCTGGAAGCCAAATTTAGGCTCTTAGGTAGAAAGCTTAAATCCAGAACCTCCAGGGTAGCATTCTCTGAAATGCTCCCTGTTCCACGTACAGGTCACCAGAGGCAGGCAGAGCTCCGGAGTCTCAATGTGTGGATGAGACGATGGTGCAAGGAAGAGGGATTCAGTTTTGTTAGGAACTGGGGAACCTTTTGGGGAAGGGGGAGTCTCTTCTGAAGGGATGGGCTCCACCTTAACCAGGGTGGAACCAGACTGTGACACTAACCTTTAAAAAGGAGATAGAGCAGCTTTGAAACTAGAACAAAGGGGAAAGCCGACAGTCGCTCAGCAGCGCATGGTTCGGAGAGAGGTATCTTCAAAGGATACTAATGATGCATTAGAATTAGGGCATCCCGACAGTGAGGTTCCAATAATTAGAAAAGTAGTCCAAGTGCCTGTAACTAAAAACTCACCTGAGCTAAAAAATTCTAACTTATCCCTATCAATTAAAAAGCAGAATGAAAATACAAACAAAAAACAAAACTTTGAAATGTTTTTATGCTAATGCCAGAAGTCTAAGAAGTAAGATGGGAGAATTAGAATGTATAACAGTGAATGTTGACAGACTTAATTGGCATCTCAGAGACATGGTGGAAGGAGGACAACCAATGGGACAGTGCTATACCGGGGTACAAATTATATCGCAATGACAGAAAGGAGCACTCAGGAGGTGGTGTGGAGCTTTATGTCCGGGATGGCATAGAGTCCAACAGGATAAACATCCTGCACGAGACTAAATGCACAAGTGAATCTTTATGGGTGGAAATCCCATGTGTGTCAGGGAAGACTATAGTGATAGGAGTATACTACCGTCCACCTGGTCAAGATGGTGAGACGGACAGTGAAATGCTAAGAGAAATTAGGGAAGCTAACCAAATTGTTAGTGTAATAATAATGGGAGACTTCAATTACCCCAGTATTGACTGGGTAAATGTAGCATCAGGACACGCTAGAGAGATAAAGTTCCTGGAAGGAATAAATGATAGCTTTATGGAGCAATTAGTTCAGGAACCGACAAGAGGGGGAGCAATTTTAGATCTAATTCTCAGTGGAGCACAGGATTTAGTGAGAGAGATAATGGTGGTGGGGCCGCTTGGCAATAGTGATCATAATATGATCAAAGTTGAATTAATGACTGGAAGGGGGACAGTAAGCAAATCCATGGCTCTCGTGCTAAACTTTCAAAACTGAAACTTTGATAAAATGAGAAAAATTGTTAGAAAAAATCTGAAAGCAGCTACAAAAATAAAGTGTGCAAGAGGTGTGGTCATTGTTAAAAATACCATCCTAGAAGCACAGTCCAGATGTATTCCACACATTAAGAAAGGTGGAAAGAAGGCAAAACGATTACCGAATTGGTTAAAAGGGGAGGTGAAAGAAACTATTTTAGCCAAAAGATCTTCATTCAAAAATTGGAAGAAGGATCCAACAGAAGAAAATAGGATAATGCATAAACGTTGGCAAGTTAAAATATAAGACATTGATAAGACAGGCTAAGAGAGAATTTGAAAAGAAGTTGGCCGTAGAGGCAAAAACTCACAGTAAAAACTTTTAAAAATATATCTGAAGCAGAAAGCCTGTGAGGGAGTCAGTTGGACTGTTAGATGATCGAAGAGTTAAAGGGGCACTTAGGAAGATAAGGCCATTGCGGAAAGAATAAATGATTTCTTTGCTTCGGTGTTTACTGAAGAGGATGTTGGGGAGGTACCCGTACTGGAGAAGGTTTTCATGGGTAATGATTCAGATGGACTGAACCAAATCACGGTGAACCTAAAAGATGTGGCAGGCCTGATTGACAAACTGAAGAGTAGTAAATCACCTGGAACGGATGATATACACCCCAGAGTTCTGAAGGAACTAAAAAATGAAATTTCAGGCCTATTAGTAAAAATTTGTAACCTATCATTAAAATCATCCGTTGTACCTGAAGACTGGAGGATAGCTAATGTAACCCCAATATTTAAAAAGGGCTCCAGGGGCAATCCAGGAAACTACAGACTGGTTAGCCTGACTTCAGTGCCAGGAAAAATAGTGGAAAGTATTCTAAACATCAAAATCACAGAACATATAGAAAGACATGGTTTAATGGAACAAAGTCAGCATGGCTTTACCCAAGGCAAGTCTTGCCTCACAAATCTGCTTCACTTTTTTGAAGGAGTTAATAAACGTGGATAAAGGTGAACCGGTAGATGTAGTGTACTTGGAATTTCAGAAGGCATTTGACAAAGTTCCTCATGAGAGGCTTCTAGGAAAAGTAAAAAGTCATGGGATAGGTGGAGATGTCCTTTCGTGGATTACAAACTGGCTAAAAGACAGGAAACAGAGAGTAGGATTAAATGGACAATTTTCTCAGTGGAAGGGAGTGGGCAGTGGAGTGCCTCAGGGATCTGTATTGGGACCCTTACTCTTCAATATATTTATAAATGATCTGGAAAGAAATACGACGAGTGAGATAATCAAATTTGCAGATGATACAAAATTGTTCAGAGTAGTTAAATCACAAGCAGATTGTGATAAATTGCAGGAAGACCTTGTGAGACTGGAAAATTGGGCATCAAAATGGCAGATAAAATTTAATGTGGATTAGTGCAAGGTGATGCATATAGGGAAAAATAACCCATGCTATAGATACACAATGTTAGGTTCCATATTAGGTGCTACACCCCAAGAAAGAGATCTAGGCGTCATAGTGGATAACACATTGAAATCATCGGTTCAGTGTGCTGCGGCAGTCAAAAAAGCAAACAGAATGTTAGGAATTATTAGAAACGGAATGGTGAATAAAACGGAAAATGTCATAATGCCTCTGTATCGCTCCATGGTGAGACCACACCTTGAATACTGTGTACAATTCTGGTCGCCGAATCTCAAAAAAAATATAATTGCGATGGAGAAGGTACAGAGAAGGGCTACCAAAATGATAAGGGGAATGGAACAGCTCCCCTATGAGGAAAGACTAAAGAGGTTAGGACTTTTCAGCTTGGAGAAGAGACGGCTGAGGGGGGATATGATAGAGGTGTTTAAAATCATGAATGGTCTAGAACGGGTAGATGTGAATCGGTTATTTACTCTTTCGGATAATACAAGGACTTAGGGGGCACTCCATGAAGTTAGTGTGTGGCACATTTAAAGCTAATCGGAGAAAGTTCTTTTTCACTCAATGCACAATTAAACTCTGGAATTTGTTGCCAGAGGATGTGGTTAGTGCAGTTAGTGTAGCTGTGTTTAAAAAAGGATTGGATAAGTTCTTGGAGGAGAACCTGCTATTAATTGAGTTGACTTAGAAAATAGCCACTGCTATTGGTAGCAACGGTAGCAACTAGCAATGGACCCTTGGACTGACCCAGTATGGCATGTTCTTAATATTCTGATGTCTCTGACCTCCTTCTGCCACCCAACTTCTAGTTTAAATGTTTGATGACAATCATGCAATGGGTCAGGTTACTGAAAGTCACTTATCGCAGTAGATGGCCAGAACACAGACAATGCTTATTTTGATAGTTCTCTTTTTAGTTTATCCTATCTATAACCACAAAGTAAGGTTTGTGGGGCTGTAAGCTATCTCAGATTTCCATATAAGTCTGGATTTCCTCTATCCATATAAGAGCAAACACTATAGAACAGTTTTTCTCTTTGTTACAGCATAAATCAATATAGATTCAGGCCTCATTCAATCTCACAGGCTTGGATAGCTCATTTTCATGCAGGCACAAAATGTAGCCGTTTTGCAAGCACAAGTAAATATCAGTCTTCAGACCTGTTTTCTTCCCCCCCAACCCAAATGTTTCAGTTCAAACAGAAAATGCAGATTCATTCACTTTCAACAACTCACAACCCTCTCTATAATGAGATTGTTTGCCACCTTCCCCTTGTGACTGAGCTGCTGGCATGATTCAATTAAAACAAGCTCAGTCCCAGCTGGCCCCCGGCAAACAAATTATCTGCAATCTTCTTGGTTCGTGCTTTACTTACTTCCTTAGAAAGCTCTATATTGGCTTTTCTTTCTGACTCCTATGGTTTCTTCCATGTCCATAAGTTCCTCCAAGGAGTTCTTCCCAGTTCTGGGGCTGGTCTCTCCTCTAGGTCCATACCTGAAGGAAGGAGCTCCATTTCCTCCTCCGCTTCCTGTCTATTCCCTACCTTATCTGTCACTCTTGTCTCCATATTCCACTCTTGATTTGTAATGCTGGGAGGTGGGACCCATTCATCCTGTTCTTGCTATCTACCCTCCTGACGATATGTAACCTTTTCCTCATCTTCTCACGTTCTGTCTCCTTCTGAGGGCAAGGATCTATTCCACACAATGACATATGATCAGAATTTCTCATTTAGAATCTGCCACAGACAGATGTAGGCCATCTTTACCATATAGCCTTTTGCTGTTCCATACATGGTTACTCAGCCTCCAATATATCAGAATCTTTATTCTTTGCACAGTTCTTGAGCCATGTATTGAAGCTGTTTATATGTCACAGCCTTTCCTTTTTCTTTCCATGAATGGGTTTTGCAAGAACAAGTTAAAATCGTGTTTTGGTTCTCTGAAAAGGCAATGGTCTTTGCCGTGTGCCCAAACTGCTTCCCCAGAATCTAGAAATCTCTCTGTACTACTTGCTATTTCTAGTGAGGCCATTTGTCCCCAGATGGATGATAACATCAGTTTTATAGTCCTTACTTTCTTCTTTAATTGCATTGACTATCTGGTTTGCACTTCTTTCATCTGAAGATCCTGGAAGGCATTTAAATATTGTCTCCCTCAACACTTTATTTAATTATTTGTTTATAATCCACCTGTACTAAGGCCCTAGGCGGCGTACAACCAGAGCATATATAATCAAGTAAAACACAACATAATAGCAAAAATAAGAACACTGGAACAAAAGACAAAATAAAACAGAATTTCCAAATATAATCAGTATATCTCTCAATGGGAAACAAGATGTGATTTCATAGAAATGCCTGTCTAAAGAAAAAGGTTTGTAATAAGCCCTTGAATGTTTTATTACAATATATCAGTCTTAACTCTTATGGTAAGATGTACCAAATGACTGGAGCAGCTGCAGAGAATGCCTGCTTCCTAGTGTCAGCCAGCTGGGCCTGTCGTATGGTTGGCATATCTAGAAGTCGTCTTTGTGCAGATTGCAATAATCTTGTGGGACTATATATTCTAAGCATAGAATTGATCCACGGAAGGCAGTCTAGAGAACAGCTTTTGAACAAGCATTGCAACCTTGTATTTGATCCTCCACTAGACGGAGCCAGTGGGGTTCAAATAGAACTGGCATATGATCTCCAATGCTGTAGTTTGAAATTAATCAAGCCACAGCATTTTGCAGCAGTTGCAATGCTTTCAAAGTGTTGATTGGCAAGCCCACTTAGAATGAGATGTAATAGTCCTCTCTAGGGAGTATAATCGCCTGACTACTGAACGAAAGTCATCAGATCACAACAGTGGTTTTAGCCCACACAATGTCCGAAGCTTGTAAAAATCAGATTTAATCACTGCTTTCATTTTTCATTTATTAAAACGTATTAATCGCTTAACATACAAGATTTGGCCTAAGCGATTTACAATAAAACATACATAAAATTATATCATATGCAAACAAAAATATTAACAGAAAATAGAGAAAAGAAAAGAAAAAAAAACCTCCTTGCATAAATAGAAATTTTCAGCTCTTCATTTTCCACTTTAATGTATGGTGGAATTGAAGAAAAATCACCATGCTGAATGACTACAATTTTAGTTTTGGAAAAGTTCAAAGCCAATTTTCTATCAGCCAGCATGTTATTGTGGTTACGCAAAGGGAAATCACTGCCAGTGTTTCAGATCAAGAAGAATCCATCAAAATGTAAAATTCTAAATCTGCATAAAGGCAGAATCCCTCCCTGAGTCCAGCAAATAATTTGTAAATTGGCACTAGATAGATATTAAATAAAGCACCAATAAGGCTGAATCATGCGAGACTTCTGTCTGCGTTGGGTACTAGTCTGAGTTGGTCTCACCATTGCTTCCTCCCGGATAGATAAGACTGGAACCAACTCAGGACAGTACCTAAAATTTCAACTGATACAGGAAGATCTTGTGGGCGACCATGTCAAATGTTCATAAAAAAAAACCAAGCATTATAAGTACATAGCTCCAGCCACCATTAAGACCTCTTCTGATTATGTCAAAGAGTGATGATAAAAGGATTTGTGTTCGGGGAGTACATATAACCAAATTGAAATGGATTAAAGATTTACTGATTCTCAACAAACTCCAACAGCTGTTTTAAGACCACAGATTCAATGTGTTTGGCCATAAAGGCTAGTGATTATATTGGCCGATAGTTGGTCAGATCATTGGGATCCAAATGTGGTTTCTTTAGAAGAGACCTTACTGAAGCTTATTTCAACACCTCAGTCATATGCCCTTCAGAGAATGAAAGATTTCCTAGCGTGTAGCATTTGGACTCAAGACCAATGGGTATAGTGTACTCCTGATAGCAGTTGGAGACGGATCAGATTTCAATCTGAAGTCAGCCCTAGTACATATACCCCTGCAGGAAGTGCAGCTCTTCAGTATTTTCCGACTCCATAGCAGTTAGGGACTACCTGCATGCTCTCACAGCGTCAGAGTAAATTTAACGGAGAAAACCCGAAACAAGAAGAAATCTTACCTCTACAGACGAGCCCCGCTCTCCTGCGGTGACACCCTCGGGTCCCTCCCCCAGTTGAGAATTCCCAAGGTGATTTCTGTGACCCCTTGGAGGTGAGCCTCAGTTCGGCAGCCAGCCCTCGGCGGGGACCTAGCCCCTGATTTCAGGCGCAGCTGAGAGGCAGCGGGTGCAACCTCAAGCACGGCAGGGAAGGTATTTCCCCCTCTCCCCCTGCAGCTAGAGACCACCCGGAACAAAACCGGGAAGCACCGAGACAAGGTAAGGTAGAAATCTTCTTTAAAGACTCCGGTCTCCGAAGCTCGAGGAGTCGCACAGGTCGCCGGCCAGGACCAGTGCCACCGGGTTAATCCGCCCTAGCAGGGCTACACCCCGGTTAGATCCAAGGGTCCTCCCACGTGGAGACCCTCTGAGGTGGTCGTCATCTTGTCCACGTGGTCTCCATCGCCATTTGGCCCTGTTCGCCGCCCTGTCCGCCGTCTCGATCCATGCGCACAAAGGGCGAGCCGGGCGCACAAATTACTTGTGCACACATCGCACGCTCAAGTACCGTGCACACAAGTTACGCGCGTAACACACGCTTACTGTGCCGGGCGCATATCTGCGACTTGTGCGCACACCCAGTCCACGCGTGCATAGTTGACGCACCGGAGCGCATAACAGATTTTACGCGCCTACATCCATGGCACCACTGGAAAAGGAGCTCAGGGCCTCTACCCAGCATGCCACATCAGAGCCGCACAACACGAAGCGGCCAACGCCCTGTGTATCCAATGCGAGGAGGCCCTGGGGGATCCAGCCCAGGGCCAGCCCCATCCGGGACAGAGTGCTAGCTCCTCAATAAATACCCCGGACCTAGCAAATTCCAACGGGACTCCTCCCCCCCCCCCACCAAACGGGGCTCCCCAGGGACACAGAACCTCCTAGCTTGGACCCAGCGTCTACCTCCTGGGTGGAATTCTTCAGAGGCCTACACACCTTCGTTCACATGCAGACGGAGCCTCCGATAACATGGCCACAGCCTTCACCAGAGGACCTTTACATCCCAGGCCCCTCTAGGCCCAGAGAAGTGAATCCACCGCCCAGAAGCCCACCTACGGGGACACGGACAACTCAGAGGAGGAATCGGAGCCCCTGGAGAAGGGGGAACTCCCTCCGAGGACAGAGCCTCACCGGACCATGAGACGCTTCTTTACCAAGCATGAACTTCCAGACCTGGTCACCCACAGCCTGAAGGAGCTTGCTATCCCGGGCACAAGTGCCTCGGGAGAACCTAAGACGAATCCCCTGCTAGAGGGACTCCGTCAGACCTCCCGCCATTTCCCTCTGTTACAAGCCGTTCAACAGCTAAATGACCTGGAATGGATTGCTCCAGAGTCTACATTCAAAGGGGGATGGGCTATGGCAGCCATGTATCTTCTGGACCTGGCAGCCAAAGACCTTCTGACATGCCCAAAAGTGGATGCCATGGTCTGCGCGGTCTCGAAGTGCACTACTATCCCAGTGGAGGGAGGTGCAGCACTCAAAGATGCTCAAGACAGACGTCTGGAATCCATCCTTAAACAGTCCTTTGACATTGCCGCTATGTCCCTAAAATAGCGGCCTGCTGCACCGTGGTGACACGTGCCTGCCTATCACAGACCAGGAACAACACTCTTGGGGAAGCCATGGAACCAGCAGTATCATTCCTCGTGGATGCTGCTTCCGATCTGGTGCGCACCACAGCTAGAGGAGTGTCATCAGCTGTGGCAGCCAGGAGGCAACTCTGGCTCCGAAGCTGGTCGGCCAACGCGTCTTCCAAAACGAGACTCACAAGGATGCCCTTCAAGGGATCCCTCCTGTTCGGCAGCGAACTAGAGAAACTGGCTAACAAATGGGGCGAGTCTCCACTGCCGTGGCTACTGGAAGACAAGAATAAGAGAAACCAGCGACCCTTCCCCCGACCCTCCAGGGGCAGAGGTTCACAGTGCTTCAATCCATACAGAAACACTTATCAAGCGCCTCGTCCTACAGGCAGGAACCAGTCCTTTCGGAACAAGCACAACAAAAGGGGAACCAGCTCGGGACCAGGCCCCAGCCGCACCCCACAATGAGAATCAGCCAACCCGTCCAAAGGAAGAAGCCATAGGGGGCAGACTTGCCCTATTCTACCAAAAGTGGGTCCTAACCATCATTCAAGAGGAGTGCTACCTGGATTTCCTCCGAACCCCTGCAGACAAGTTCGTGGAATCCCCCTGCCACGACCCCTCCAAGAGGGTGGCAGTGGAAGCTACATTGACCAGATTACTGGCCCTCGAGGCCATAACCCCAGTGCCTCCACAACAAAAAAATACTGGGCATTATTCCATATATTTTATCGTCTCCAAGAAAGAGAGGACGTTCAGGCCCATCCTGGACCTCAAGTCGGTCAACCGTCACCTGAGGATTCCCCGCTTCTGCATGGAAACCCTACGCTCTGTAATAAGGGCGATATAATCGGGAGAGAGTTCCTCAGATCCCTGGATCTGTCGGAAGCCTACCTACACATTCCGATCCATCAAGAACAACAGCGCTTCCTATGCTTCAAAATCCTGGACCGTCACTACCAGTTCCAGGCACTACCCTTCGGGTTAGCCACAGCACCCCGGACATTCACCAAGATCATAGTGGTGGTGGCAGCGGCAACACTGAGGAAGGAAGGAATCCTCGTACACTCTTACCTAGACGATTGGCTGATCAGGATGAAATCCAGAGGAAAGTCACCAGGCAACCAACAGAGTCAAAACTCTACTGGAGAGCCTCGGATAGGTGGTCAAAACTAACAAAAGCTGTCTGCACTCCTCACAGTCTCTGGAATACTTAGGAGTCCGATTTGACACCAAAGAAGACAAGGTCAGCCTCACACTGACGAGGAGATTAAAACTGATGAACCAGTTGCAAACCCTGCTGAGCGAACCCCACCCCACAGCATGGGATTTACCTACAAGTCCTCGGTCTCATGGCATCCACACTGGAGGTAGTGCCATGGGCACGAGCTCACATGAGACCCCTACAGCACGCACGCCTATCGTGATGGAATCCACTGTTCCAGAACTACACCGTACGTCTACAGTTTCTGGGCAGAGTTCGGACCCAACTACGATAGTGGCTACAAGACTGCCACCTGAACCAGGGAACAAGACTATCCTCACCGACCTGGATCCTGCTCACCACGGACGCCAGCCTACGAGGATGGGGAGCACACTGCGAAGAGCTAACCGCCCAAGGGCAGTGGAACGCAGAAGAGTCTGGATGGAACATCAATCGCCTAGAAGCTCGGGCAGTCAGACTAGCCTGCCTACAGTTTGGTCACAGACTCTGAGACAAAGCGGTCAGAGTAATGTTGGAGAACGCCACAACAGTGGCCTACATCAACCATCAGGGAGGAATCAGAAGCCAACAGGTATCTCTTGTTGGCTTCTGAGAAGTCCATTAATGGCTATTAATTAATTTTATTTAGGGAATAGCCACTGCTATTAATTGCATCAGTAGCATGGGATCTTCTTAGTGTTTGGGTAATTGCCAGATTCTTGTGGCCTGGTTTTGGCCTCTGTTGGAAACAGGATGCTGGGCTTGATGGACCCTTGGTCTGACCCAGCATGGCAATTTCTTATGTTCTTATGTCTCTGGAAATAGACCCCCTAATGTCATGGGCGGAAGTGAATCTCCAGGAGATCTCGGCTGTCCACATCGCCAGGAAAGACAACATCACGGCGGATTACCTCAGCAGAGAAAGTCTAGACCCAGGAGAATGGAAGCTGTCGGCCACAGTATTCCAACTGAAAGTGAACCATTGGGGAACACCAACCATGGATCTTCTGGCAAACCGGTCCAACATCCAGGTACCCGGTTACTTCAGCCGCAGGCGGGAACCTCAGTCCCAAGGGATCGATACCCTGGTACAGACCTGGCCACAGGAGACTCTGTTATATGCCTTTCCGCCGTGGTCCCTAATAGGCACAATCATTCACAAGATAGAACTACACAGGGGACCAGTACTTCTGGTGGCCCCGGACTGGCCAAGAAAACCTTGGTACGCAGACATGCGAAGACTACTGACAGGGACCCCCCTGCCACTACCTCCACAAAGAGACCTGCTCCAACAAGGGCCGATCCTCCACAAGGATCCAGCTCGATTCTCTCTTACGGTCTGGCCATTGAGAGGACTCGCCTGAGAAAGAGCGGATACTTAGGGGCTGTAATCGACACCCTTCTCCGAGCACGCAAGTTCTCCACATCTCTAACATATACTGTCTTGGAATTCCTACAGAACGGCCTACAGAAGGGATTGTCCCTCAACTCCATCAAGGTACAGGTGGCCGCATTGTCATGCTACGGAACCAAGAGTGAGAGCGACAGCATAGCCTCTCACCCGGATGTTTCACGCTTCCTGAAAGGAGTCAAGCACATCCGCCCACCCCTAAAGTGGCCGGTACCTCTTTGGAACCTCAACCTGGTCCTGGATTTCTTAGCAGGAGCCTCTTTCAGACCTCTCTGTGGCCTGTCTCTCCGACTATTAACTTTGAAGACAGCATTCCTGCTGGCAGTTTTTTCAGCCCTTCGTATATCCGAACTACAAGCACTGTCCTGCCATGAGCCATTCCTCAGGCTCACCCTGGGAACCATCCAGCTATGCACAGTCCCCTCATTCCTCCCCAAAGTGGTGTCTCACTTCCATATCAACCAAACCATCTCGCTACCATCACCGGATGAGCATAAGAATTCGGAAGAGGCTCGAAGTCTACACCACCTCAACAGCGGCAGACTCCTATCCAGATACCTGGAAATGTCGGAACCCATACGAAAAACAGACCACCTATTCATCCTTCACAGCGGGAAGAGGCAAGGGGAAGCGGCCTCATGAGCAACCATAGCCCGCTGGATCAAAGAAGTCATCAAGGCAGCCTATGTAGAAGCAGGCAAGCCGCCGCCTCTACAAGTCAAGGCCCATTCTACTAGAGCCCAGGCTGTGTCCTGGGCAGAAACCAAGATGCTGTCACCCGCCGAGATCTGCAGGGTGGCGACATGGTCCTCCATCCACACCTTCTCCAGGTTTTACCGCCTGGATGTTCAGGCTCGGGAGGACACAGCATTTGCAAGGGCAGTACTAAGTGGGTCACGGGCAGCCTCCCACTCAGTTTGGGAGTAGCTTTTATACATCCCATTGGTCCTGAGTCCATCTGCTACATGCTAGGATATGGAGAAATTACTTACCTGATAATTTCGTTTTCCTTAGTGTAGACGGATGGACTCAGCATCCCACCCACGGCTGCCGTTACTCATGGAATCCTTGGGGGACATCCCCGGGAGCGAGTGATTCAAGGGTGTAAGCCATGCTTTCCTTCATCTAGGACACCCATCCTACAAGGTGTCGACGTTTCCTGGTTGAGGGCACTGGCGGTCTCCAGCTATAGCCAATTCAACCAGTCCAAGTTAATCAAGTTATAAAGTTAATCAAGTTATTCAAGTTAAGAAGGTATTCAAGTTATTCAAATTAGTCAGTCACACAAATATCCACAATGCTTTTCGAGGAGAATACTGAAGAGCTGCACTTCCTTCAGGGGTATATGTACTAGGGCTGACGTCAGATTGAAATCTGATCCGTCTCCAACTGCTATCAGGAGTACACTATACCCATTGGTCCTGAGTCCATCTGTCTACACTAAGAAAAACAAAATTTCAGGTAAGTAATTTCTCCATTAACCAAGAATACCAGAAAAGGAGCAATTGTATCTTTTACAGGCTTCAAGGTGGTAAGATTACAAACATTTAAAGGGCAGAGAAGGGGGTGACCAAAATGAAAAAGGGGATGGGACGATTCTCCTATGAAGAAAGGCTAAAGAGGTTAGGATTCTTCAGTTTAGAGAAGAGATGAAAGAAGAGAGATATGATAGAGGCCTTTAAAATAGAGTGGAACAGGTAAACGCGAATCAGTTGTTCACTCTTTCAAAAAGTACAAAGACCAGGGGACATGCAATGAAGTTACTAGTTAATACATTTAAGACAAATAGGAGACAATATATTTGTATTCAATGTATAATTAAACTCTAAAATTAATTGTCAGAGGATGTGGTAAAACTGCTATTATAGCAGGGTTTTAAAAAAAATTTACAAGTTCCTTTCATTTTTTTTCCTTTCATTTCTTTTGTTAAACTTATATAAACAACCTGTCAAACAGGTTCCCCAGGTTGTTTACAAAGTATCAGGTAGATTTTAAAAGCGTTGCTGGCACAAAAATGGTCCCATACACAAGTATGTGGGCTGTGCACAAGCAACGCAAATTTTTTAAAACATAGAAACATAGAAATGACGGCAGAAGAAGACCAAACGGCCCATCCAGTCTGCCCAGCAAGCTTCACACATTTTTTTCTCAGGGGGGGGATGGGCATTCTGGGGTGGGGACAAGATTTATGTGCGTAATCCCCAAAGTTTGCAAGGCTGAACATGGAAACGCGTCCCATGTTACCGGCGTAACTTTACTACTGATCCTGATGAGGCGCAAGTCTGGAGATTTTGGCCAGGGGGATCCTGAAAAACAGGGAGAGAGAGGGGGAGAGTGTGTCAGAATGTGTCTCTATTTCCCACTGTCAATGGGGCACTTTCAACTCAAGGTGGGGGTTTTTTTGGGGGGGGGCAGTGTTACATTGGTCTGCTTTTCTGTACTTCTTTTCTTAAATAAAAAATAATAACTTGGCAGAGCGCCGAGTTATGAAGACCGATGCCGGTAAACTCAGCGTCGGTTTTCATAACCGGCCGTCTGCCAGTAATGAAAATGGCCGCTGAAACTCAGCGTCCGTTTTCATTACTGGAAGACGGCCGGTCATAACCAGCAGCTGCGGCGGGGTCGCGTTAGCAAGGAGGCACTAAGGTCATGCAAGCATCTCCTTGCTAGCACGACCCCCTAATTTGAGTATTGCATGGTGCCCCCTTGCAGGCGCTATACGCGCGTTAGGAAAGCGGGCGCTGACTTTTCAGCGCCCGCTTTCCGTATTTTATATTGCATCGGCCCCTATACATCAGTCTTTGAGTAATTAATGTAAAATGTAATACAGAAGCGTTATTACCAGATGCAGAGTTTTAAAAATTTTGAACAGTATTCCCCTAGAAGTACATTGTAACAGTATCCCTTCCATACTCTCTCCCTACTCCTCTGGCCAGACCCTTTTCACTATGCCCTATCAGGCCCCAATTCCTCCGCTCCCCACTAAACTCTCTCCCTCCAGGTTAAACTCCCTTCCACTCTATCTCTATCCCGCAAACCTCCACTCCCAGACGGGCCGATACAGTAAAAAACGCGGGAGAGCGGGCGAGCACCCGCTCTCCCAGCGCGCGCACAGCACTCTCTCCTGTGTGCGCGATACAGTAAAAAAATGTATTTAAATTAGGCCCGGCGGTAAAAAGCGCCTCTTTTTGGACAGGAGCGGTGGCTGTCAGCGGGTTTGACAGCCGACACTCAATTTTGCCGGCGTCTGTTCTCGAGCCCGCTGACAGCCACGGGCTTGGAAACCGGACGCCGGCAAAATTGAGCGTCCGGTTTTCGGCCCGACAGCCGCCGGCCCATTTTAAATTTTTTCTTTTTTTTTTTTTCTTTTTACTTTTTTTTGCCGTTCGGGACCTCCGACTTAATATCGCTATGCACTTTCCCGGTGCCGGCAGAAACTAGCGCCTACGTTTGGGTAGGCGCTAATTTCTTAGAGTAAAATGTGCGGCTTGGCTGCACATTTTACTTACTGTATCCCGCGCGCATACCTAATAGGGCCATCAGCATGCATTTGCACGTTGAGGGCGCTATTAGGTGCGCGGGTTGGACGCGCGTTTTCCTCCCCTTACTGAATAAGGGGTAAGGGAAAACGCGCGTCCAAGAGCAGGCTAACAGTGCGCTCCGTCATAGCGCACTGTACTGTATCAGCTTGTTAGTTTGGCCCCTTACACAGGCTCCCTCTCTAGCACACACACACACCCTCACACAGGCTCCTTCTCTCTCTCACCCACACACACTTTCATCCAGGCTCTCTCTCCCACACATCCTCACCCCGGCTCCCTCTCACTGTCTCTCACACACACACCCTCACCCAGGCTCCCTCTCTCTGTCTCTCACACACACCTTCACACAGGCCCCCTCTCACTCACACACCCTCACACAGGCTCCCTCTCTCTTTTCAAACACACAAACCCTTCACACAGGCTTCCTCTCTCAGACACCAACATCCTTTCTCACTCCCACAAACATAATTCCTTGGTCTCTCTCACATACACAACCACCCCCACACGCATACTTTTTATTTCTTTTACGTGGACTCAGCTGTCAGCACTCTCATTTTGCTGCAGGCATGCAGCTATCCTGGGCCTCTGCTTCTTTCTCCCTCCGGGCCTAATCTTCAGCCGTGAGCGGAATAGACTTCACTCATAGCCCACTGCTGTCCTCGGCCGTGAGTGGGATGGGCTTCACTCATGGCCTGCCGCCAGGTCTCCTCTGTCCTTGGCTGTGAACGGGATGGGCTCTATTTGCAGCCCACCAGGCCTTGTTGCTCCTTGGCCACGAGCGGGATAGACTCTGCTCATGGTCCACTGCCAAGTCTTCCCTATCCTTGGCTGTGAGCGCAATAGGACTCCGCTTGTGGCACACTGCCAGGTCTCCTCTATCCTTGGCCGTTAGCAGGATGAGCTGCATTTGCGGCCCACTGCCTGGCCTCTTCCAATTTTTAGCTGTGAGTAGAATGGGCTCTGCTTGCAGCCCGCTGAACCTTCTTGCTCCTTGGCCACGAGAGGGATGGGCTCAAGAATAATTAACCTTGTTATGGACCCTAGCTCTTTATAGGAAAAGCAAGGTCTGGGGTAGGGCTGGAGAGATTTCAAATGTAAAGGACACTTTAAACTCAAAACTTACATGCTGGAGTGCAACTCCACAGGTCCTTTTCTAAAGAGAGAGCAGGGAAACTTAAGAAACCATAAGACATTGTCAAAACCATAAGCAAACTTCAATTAATAACAAAAGGTAGAGTTATAAGCAAGCAGCAAAACAGGTTAAAATTAGTAGCACAAATATTATAGATGAACAAGTTTAAAGCAAAAAGATTTTTTTTCAATATTTATAGCCAGAAATAAAAACTTAGCAGTTGGAAGCATTTGGTTCTCTCTGTGAAAGTTTCATAGCCAATATGCTCTGAGTGATTAGATTTCTCTGGCCAGCCCCTTGCAAGGCAAATTCTTTTTTTTACACGATGGCCAGAGGAAAAAAATTTAAATAAATCCAAACCTTAGTTTTTAAAAAGCAGTTTCAACATGCACAAGTATCAATACAGTGCATAAAACAGTTTCTTTATAAGGGCCAAAGAGGGATAGATTACTCATTCAAAAAGGGTTTCCACAATGAATATGCAGGAGCTGCATTTGCATGCAATGCAGGCAATGAATACAAATGCATCTCATGAATATTCAATGTGGATATCTTGAAAACCCGACTGGTTTGCAGCATTTGAGGACTGGAGATGCCTACCCCTGCTCTAACCCCATCCCAGATAACTGTGTTAGCAATATGTAATGAGAAACTCTTTCAAAAGCTGAATTTAGATCCAGTAAAATTAGCAAAGAATAATTTCCTCTATCTAGCTCAAACAATATATCATCAGACCAAAGCCACAGCACTACTCTAAATCCCAGTCGATATTTAACAAGCATATTTTGTTCTTCTAAAAACTACTGCAACAGAAGGACTCCAATTTTTCTAGGATCTTACATAAGATAAATTAGAGACAGGTCTAAATTAAGACCCTCTCCATCCAAGTTACTCTTTTTTTTAAGAGCACATGTATTAGTGGTAATTTAAAAATTTCAAGTACAACACCTTAATTCAAGGATGCATTAGCCAACATCATAAACCCTTTACTAACGCCAGCAATTCCTACTTTCAGCAACCATGTGAAGCATGGAGCATAGAAACTGGTGGTTGTCCTTGCAACTCTATTTCTGTTACGTCCCCAATTCATTATATCCACATCTATTTATAACGCTATTGCATTCCCCTCAGCAAGCACAACACAAGAAGGGGCCATATTAGGTTAGACCAAAGGTCCATCAACTTCAGCATCCTAACCAATCTGGGACACTAGTAGGAAGTAACTATCTGGCAGATCCCAATATTAGATCCATTACTTGTTACTGTCAAGGATAAATACTGGCTTTCCCAAGCCTACTGGACTAATAACCGTATAACTCACCATACAAAAAAAGATAATCTGGTTCTGATGAAATCTTAGTAAAAGCAAAACAAACTCCCTTTACTGGCAGGCACAATACCCCTCCTTATGAAAGTAATTTACCACTAATGCATGTCTTATTGAGAAAACACATCAAATAAGATTGATACAAATGCCTACATGCTAGTAAAATACCTCGCCTCAGTCACACACCCAGAACTGACCTTCAGCAAGTACAGAAAGACCACAAATTATAAATATGGAGACAAACTGGAATGGAAAACAAAAAAAGCCACTCTGTATGCAGTGCAAAATGGAAAGAGAAATATAGCACTTAACATAATAATGCACACAAACTAATCCGCACAAAGTTAAACCTGTATTATGGAACACACTCAAACAGTAACAACTTATCTATGAAAAGACAACACTACAAATATTTAACCAGGCCTTAAACACTAATACACCTCTTATTAGGAAAACAGAGCAAGCCAAGCTGCTATAGATCCCCACTCAGAAATAATTGTAAAACTATACTAATAAATGTTACAAAACAGCTGATGAACAGAATAACATCCAACAATTAAAAACTCATAAAAATTATTAAAAATTGTCCAAATATCAATAAAATATTTTGAAATAGAAGACATCACATAATACCCAATAATTAAAATGGCAGTCAATCAAGAAAAATAAACTTAAAAAAACACTTTTACTTACCCTCTCCAGAAACTCTCCTACTCCTTTCCCTTCCAGGCCAATAGCACTCACAAGAAGCAGCAGTGGCTGCTGAAGCTCTGTCCTCACAGTCCTCTACCTTAGAGCCCACAACCAGTCACTCACACACAGTCTCTGTCTCACAGACCAGTAACCTCCCTAACTAGTCTCCCTTCCTCACACACACACCAGTCACTTCCCTGACCAGTCTATCTCTCTCTCTCTTTCTCACATACACACACACACACACACACACACCAGTCATCTTCCTGACTAGTCTGTCTCTCACAGAAACACAACACCTATGACCAGTCTCTCTCTCAATCACACACACATGCTCTCTCACTTACAAGCTCTGTCACACACAAATGCTCTTGCTCCCAAGCTGCCACTCACGAACCCAGGCACCCATTCTACCACACACACACACCCACCCATAGTACCACACACACAAGCTCTCACTCACGCACCCAGGCACCCATTCTACCACACTCACACACACACACAAAGCTGCCACTCACGCACCCATTGTACCACACACACACAAGCTCTCACTCATGCACCCAGGCATCCATTCTGCCACAGGCACACACAAAGCTGCTACTCATACACACACTGGCCCAATAACCCTGGCCTCTGCTTATCAGCTGCCGCTGGCCTGGCCTCCTGTGGTGTGCAATGTCTCTCCAGCCACTGCCAGTGCACAGCATCTCTCCAATCTTCGGCCCCGCTGGCCTGGCCTCCGGTGACGGCGCACAGAGTCTCTCCAATCTTCGGCTCCGCCCCTGGGAAGAAGGGAAGCACAAGTGGGGCAGTGGGACACCAGGAGCTGCGACACAGCTGCTGGTGCTTGGTGACACACTGGTTGAGAATCGCTGTTCTAGACTTTACTTCCCTTGAATCCTTACCTTCAAAGATTATCATCAGTGTGGGTATCTCCACAACATCCTCCTCAGTTAAGACCAAAGCAAAGATTAAGAACTTACTTATAGTAGGTTTTCTGCTATGGTCCTGTGCTCCTTGGGTGGCCCTCCCTTCACCCCACCCCCCAGCCATCTAGTGATCCAGCTGACTCTCTCACAGGTTTTCTTGCCTTAGATCTACTTGAAAAACTTTTTACTATTTTTTCTTCTTTCTTGGCCTGCCTTATTAATGTTTATCTAACTTGCCAGTGTTTGTTTTCTAACCTATTCTGCTTCTTTAGATCTGCCTTGAGCAAGACTGATACTTCACTTTCAATGCAAAGCCAGCATAGCTCTCTGCTTCAACGGCGGGGCGGGGGGGGGGGAATGAAGAAAGGTGGATCTATATTCAGGCAACAATCAACAAGGACTGAATTACATAGTCTGGATAAACAGATAAGCATGGGTGTAGCTTGCTTATTGCGGTGGTTAATACCCCTAACTAATTAAGCTATTTCACTTAGATGCAGTTCCAACACTGCTCTCTACATTAATGGCGGGGGTGGAAGGGAAATAGAATACAAAAGGTTACTAAGAGTCAAGAGAAACATAAGTATGTGAGAGGAAAACAAAAGTGCGAAAGCTTGCTGAGCAGACTGAATGGGCCGTTTGGTCTTCTTCTGCCGTCATTTCTATGTTTCTATGTTTCCATTTTTTGAGAAATGTCTTTTTTTCTTTAATAACCTTTTTAACCTCACCATGCTAGCAGTTGCTTGCATCTTCTTTCAATTGTTTTTTAATGCATAAATATATTTTATCAGGGCTTCCAAAATGGTGTTTTTAAATAATCTCCATGCATCATGCAAACTTTTAACCCTTGCACCTGCTTCTGTAGATTTTTTTTTTCTAATTTTATCATTTTAATGTACTCTCCTTTTTTAAAGTTAAATGCTACTGTGGTAGTTTCACTTGATATCCTCCTACCAGTGATTATGGAAGGAGTATGATATTCTGGTTCAGTATTACAGCTCAGGAAAACACATTTTGCTAAAATGGTGAAGTACCCCAAGGAGTTGTTGCAATAGGCATAATTAAAATGGAGCAAACTAACTTTTTGTTAGGTAAGTAAATAAAGGTAAGAGGGGGAAAACACTATGGGGCAAAGGAAACAGACCTCACATGCCACCTAGATGAGATTTTAAACAGTGCTGGTGAAGAGCTGGCTGTTGTGATCCTTGTACCAATGACACAGGAAGGTGTAGGAGGCAGGTTCTGGAGGCTAAATTAAGGTTTCCTAGCATGTAGTCAGATGGACTCAGATTCAATGGGTTATGCTCCCCTGCCAGCAGATGGAGGTGGAGCAAAGCTGATGTCACAGTACATACACCCCTGCAGTGACCTTAGCCTGCCAGTATTCTCCGTCTCCAGCAGATGGTGGACATACCTCTCCCTATGGGGATTGCTGTACTTTTTGGAAGGAGAAATTCTGCATCTTAAATTGAGCCCCGCTCTCCTGCTGTGGTACCTAAATGTCCCTCCCTCGGTTGAGAATTCTTGAGGTGATTTCTGTGGTCCCTCAGAGGCATGCCTTGGTCTGGTTGCTGGTTCCCGGCGTGCACTTTGCTGCTTATGCAGCTGAAAGGCAACAGCTGCAGGAAGCTGAGTGTGGCAGTGAGAGCCAAAGCCCTCTCCCCCCCCCCTTCCCGCAGCCGGACACTGTCTGTGTACTCAGCCGGTAAGCGCTGAGCCCAGATAAGTTTAAAAAAAACCCAAAAACGGAAGAAGTCTTTACCTTCTGATTCAGAGATGATTGGAGGGGTTTTCTTTAGGTCTTCCTCCGGTCTCCGTACTCAGCGCCTTACTGACATCGTTTCCGCTCTCGTTGGGGCAAGGAAAATTGGGCATCCATGGGGGTTGAGCGGCCCCCAATGGGCTAGGCCCCACTTTAGGCTTTTAAGCACACCACGTGGTAGGCCACGGTGGCGCCATTTTTTTGCATGTTTCTTTGTGTGCCGTAGTACTTTCTATAGGACGTTGTACTCGCAGTGTGTCGGCTCTGCGCACACGCTATGTGCGTGATGTCAGGCACGTACTTATGTGCACAACTTTTAAGAACGTAGGATACGCTCCAGCTGTGCACATGGGCTGTGTGTGTGACTCATCACACCTTTTTACCTGGGCGCTTGAAATTTGTGCACATACATTTTTAAGCATGAGCTGAATGAATGCACAGCTACCGCCACTAATGGTACCGGTAGCCAAGAATCCTAAGCGCCTTTCTCTTTGCGCTGCGTGCCATAATAGAGCTTCGCAGCCTAACCTGGATTCCAACTTGTGTCAGCGCTATGAAGATAGTCAAGGAGATTTGTCCTCCTTGGACTTTGCTAAGCCTGGCTCCTCCCATTCAGATGATGGGCTGACCACAGCCTTAACTGGAAGTTCACCAGATTTGAGTACTCCCTTGACTGGCTCATCCATGGGAGATGGTAATTCAGTTGGGCCCACACCTGTACTTCCTGGACTAGGCATAGATACAAGCCTTCATGCAGGCGCAGTCTTCTGCCTCACCTGCCCCATCCAGATGGATCCTAAACCGGTGACCCTCCATCTCCCATCTCTACCGGCAGATGCCAAGTCACGCCTCACCTTGCCGCGGGTATTCCTGTTAGGGAATCGGATGGCATGGATGAACAGGCGGATCCTGACTCCTTGGAAGATGGGGAAATCCCTCCTGGGTTGGAACCGTATCAGACCATGTTGCAGCTCTTTCATAGAGGTGAATTGCTGGCCCCAATTTCCAATACATTGAAGAGGCAAGGAGTTCATGGGGCAGATTCCCCCACTGGGATTGCAGTGCTGAGAACTAGCCTGATCCCTTGTTTTTTCCACAAGCAAAGTCCCTGAAGTAACAGTGACAATTAAACCAAAGAAGAAATCCCATTCTGATTTCCCTGCGGAATGCCTCTTGCTTCTTTCCAGTGATGGACGCCATTCAGGAGTTGATTAACTTGGAATGGGACATCCCAGAGGCAAGTTTTAAAGGGGGCCAAGCATTGGAGGTTTTATATCCTCTAGAACCAGCGGTAAGAGATCATTTGCATTTCCCCAAAGTGGATGCGCTGGCCTCGGTGGTGGCGGCAAGATGATGGCTATGGTTGCGGAATTGATCAGCCGACATGGTCTTCAAAGCTAATCTTACAAAAATGCCCTATAAAGGATCACGTTTATTTGGGAACGAGTTGGAAAAGCTGGCCAGTAAATGAGGCAAATCCCCAGTTCTCCGGCTACCAGTGGATAAGAGGAAGCAGTTACAGTGTCCCTCATCTATGAGGGGTCACCACAGGGGTTCCCAGCATTTTCGCCCCTACAGAAACTCAACATTTCAGAGGTCTTGACCCTTTGGGAGGCCTCAGTCCTTTCATTCCCGACAGCCCAAGAGAGGGACAGGTTTGAGTTCTTGCTTGTCCAGAACTCCCCAATGGATTTTTACCGACCCACCTTCGGGACGAGGAAATACGGGGGTACCTACCTCTCTTCTACCAACGGTGGGTCGAAATCACATCGGACAAATGGGTCCTGGAAGTTATACAGGAAGGATATGCGCTGGGATTTTGCAGCACTCCTCGGGACATGTTCATGATGTCTCCTTGCCACTCTCAACACAAGAAGCAGGCTCCTCTGAATGAGAGCTGTGATTCCCATACCTATGCCCCAGGAAACTATGGGGCATTATTCCTTTTATTTTGTTGTACTCAAGAAGGAAGGTTCCTTTTGCCCCATCCTGGACCTCAAGCATGTCAATCATCACCTGTTGGTGACTCATTTTAGCATGGAGACCTTACAGTCCATGATAATGGCTGTGCAATCAAGGGAGTTTGACCTCCCTGGATCTATCCGAGGTCTACCTACATATTCCAATCCGAGAACACCATTTCCTCCGCTTTGCAGTACTAGGTCACCATTATCAGTTTCGGGCGCTGCCATTTGGCCTAGCCACTGCCCCCAGAACATTTTTCAAGATTATGGTGGTTGTGGCCATGGCGTTGCGAAAAGATGGGATTCTGGTGCATGCATACTTGGACAATTGGCTGATCTGGGCCAAGTACTTGGAAGAGAGCCTCCTGGTGACCAACAGGGTAATCTCCTTGTTACAGGAACTCAGTTGGGTAGTAAACCTACCCAAGAGCAGTACCCTTCCCAGTCCTTGGAGTATCTGGGAGTCCGGGTTGACACGAGGCAGGGCAAGATCTTTCTGTTGACCACATGGATCCAGACATTGATGTCCCAGGTGCATCAGTTGATGAACATGATACGTTCTACAGTGTGGTGCTATCTCCAAGTTCTCGGTTTGATGGTGGCTACCCTGAAAGTGGTACTGTGGGTGAGGGTGCATATGCATCCGCTTCAGCATTCTCTGCTGTCATGTTGGAACCCACAGTCTCAAGACTATTTGGTTCGCCTCCACTTGACGATGGAAATTTGTTCTTGCCTCTACTGGTGGCTGCAGGAGGCTCATCTGAGGAGTGTGCCCTTCTCCACCCCCACAAACTGGTTGGTTCTCATGACAGATGCAAGTCTCCAGGGTTGGGGAGCTCACTGTTAGGAACTGGTGGCCCAGGGATGGTGGATGGATGAAGAGGATCTCTGGAACATCAATCACCTGGAAGCCTAGGCAGTCAGGTTGGCAAACTTACAGTTCAACCACAGACTCCAGGCACATGCAGTCTGTATGATGTTGAACAATGCGACGACTGTGGCCTATATCAATCTCCAGGGAGGAATCAAGAGCCAGCAAGTATCGCAGGAGATAGACCTCCTTATGGAATGGGCAGAAACACATCTACAGATGAATTCGGCCTCCCAAGCAGGAAAAGACAAAATCAGAGCAGACTTTCTAAGCAGAGAGAGTCTGGATCTAGGAGAGTGGGTGTTGTCCACCAAAGTATTTCAACTGATAGTGGATCGCTGGGGCTTCCCATCACTCTGCCTGCTGGCTGCATCTCGCAATGCGAAGGTTCCTTGATTCTTCAGTCACAGGAGAGATCCAGGGTCCCTGGGAATCGATGCACTCATTCAGATCTGGCCAGAAGACTAGATGCTATACGCCTTCCCTCCATGTTCCCTACTGGGCAGAATCATTTGCAGAATTGAACACTACAGAGACTTAATCCTCCTGGTAACTCCAGATTGGCCCAGACATCTGTGGTATGCAGACCTATGGAGCCTTCTGGTGGACAATCCCCTATACCTTCTGCCACACAGGGACCTGTTACAGCAGGGGCCATTATTCACGAAGATCCGACTCGATTCTGTCTTACGATCTGGCCCTTGAGAGGGCTTGCCTGATGAAGCGTGGATATTCTGCAATTGTAATTGTCACCTTGCTTCGCACTCTGAAGTTCTCCATATCTCTAGCATATGTGCAGGTCTGGAGAGTATTTGAGGCCTGTTGTGAGGAGCGCAGTGTTTCCCCTCATGCGGTCAAAATCCCACTTATTCTGGAATTTTTACAGAATGGGTTGAATAAAGGCTTGGCCTTTAACTCCTTGAAGGTTTAGGTAGTGTCTGTTTCAGGGTTGAGGTGAATGGGGCCTCCCTGTTGGCCCATACTGACATGGCCCATTTTCTGAAGGGGGAGTGAAGCACTTTCGGCCTCCCTTGCAGTTGTCAGTCCCCTTGTGGAATCTTAATTTAGTACTGGATTTTTGGTGGACCCTACATTTCGACCACTGCGTAGTCTTTCCTAGCATCTATTGACCTTGAAAAAAGGTGTTCCTGGTGGCTATATGCTCAGTGCGTCGCATCTCCAAACTGCAGGCATTGTCGTGCCAGGAGTCATTCCTCTGGATGACTCCAGGAGTGTTACAACAACATACTGTTCCATCCTTCTTGCTTAAGGTGGTCTTGGAGTTTCATTTAAGAACATAAGAAAATGCCATACTGGGTCAGACCAAGGGTCCATCAAGCCCAGCATCCTGTTTCCAACAGTGGCCAATCCAGGCCATAAGAACCATCTCTAGAAAAGCTCAAGGACGTGAAGGAATATCACCTCCTGCGTCATTTGGATATCAAAAAAACTGCTAGTGCTGTATCTGGAAGTTTCAGAACCGGTCCAAAAGACAAGACTGCCTGTTTGTCCTTCACTCTGGAAGGAAGCAGGGCGAACCAGCTTTGCAGGCTATCATAGCTTGCTGAATTAAGGAGGTGGTCACGGGCACCTATGTGGAGCCTGAAAAGCCATTGCCTTCTCAGATTAGGGCTCATTCCACTAGGGCTCAGGTGGTGTCATGGGCAGAGGTTAGACTGTCGCCTCCTGCCAAGCTGCGACATGGTCCTCCTTACACACCTTCTCCAGATTTTATCGCTTGGACATACAGGCCCAAGAGAACGCAGCCTTTGCATGGGCAGTATTAACTGGACTGCGAGCAACCTCGGGAGTAGTTTTTGTACATCCTGAGTCCTTCTGGCTACACGCTAGAACAATGGTTCTCAACCTGTGTGTCACGACACACCAGTATGTCGCCAAGAACACGCAGGTGTGTCGCCACATTTCCCGGACCCCCGCTGACCCAGTTGCTCCCCCTACCCAAGCAAAATAGGTCCTCCGCCCGGCACGGCCCAGAAAAGGAAGTGGTGAGCAGCAGGTGCGTGCATGGGAATAAGAGACCATGCTAGTGCGGGCAGCATAGGCCCGAAGAAAAGAAGAGAGGCGCAGCCTGAAAGATGAGCGGCGCAGCTCTGAGTAAAATGAGGAACAATGTCAACCCTCGTGGCCGATGGGACTCCTTTCTCCGCGAGGGCTGAAAATGAAGGAGGTTGCTATTACTAGCAACGGTAACATGGAATAGACTTAGTTTTTGGGTGCTTGCCAGGTTCTTATGGCCTGGATTGGCCACTGTTGGAAACAGGATGCTGGGCTTGATGGACCCTTGGTCTGACCCAGTATGGCATGTTCTTATGTTCTTTAGGGTTGGGAGGAGGCTGCTGCTAGTTCAGGGGAGGGGGGATAGTCTGTGAATGAGCAAGCATATGTATTTGAGATCCTGTGTGTGTGTGTGTGTGTGTGTGTGTGTGAAAATGAGATAGCATGTATGTGAATGATTGAGATCCTATGTGTGAGAGAGACAGAGCGTGAATGTAAATGTATGACTGAGAGCCTGTATATGTGAAAGAGAGTCTGTATGTGAGAGATAGCATGAATGGAAGTGTGTGACTGAGAACCTGTATATGCAAGTTTGTGATTGAAAACCTGTTTGTGTGAAAGAGTATGCGTGTGTGATTGAGATCCTTTGTGTGTGAGATAAATCATGTGTATGTATGATTAAGAGCCTGTGTGTATAAGTAAAAGAGAGAGAGCATGTGTGTCTGTGTGTGATTGAGAAACTGGTTTAGGTGAGGGAGCATGTGAGTATGTGATTGAGAGCCTGTGTGTAAATGAGAGAAAGAGAGGGAGCATGTTTGTAAGCATGTGAATGAGAGTCTGTGTGTGAGAGAAAAAGACAGCATGTATGTGTGCGATTGAAAGCCTGTGTGTATGTGTAAGCGTGAAAAGACAGACAGCATGTGCGTAAATGTGTAATAAAGAGCCTATATAAGTGAGAGAGAAAAAACATGTGTATATGTGAGCGATTGAGAGCCAGTGTGAGAGAGAGAGAGGAGAAAGTTGCAACAAACCATCTCCCCTCCTGCTAATTCAAAACAATCTCAGGGCACTTGGATGTCAAATGTTCCCAGGTATGCAGAGCAAAACAGTTTTTGTATCCTTATTTTTCATTATTGGGCCTTTGTGTCTGCTATTTTGAAATATTTTATTGGTATCTAGAAATTTTTGATATGAGTCTTTAATTATTGGATATTCCATTCATGCTGTTTTGAAATAATCTGTTCTTTTTGTTAGTATGGTTTTACTGCTACTGATTTTATATTTCTTGATTTGTTTTATAAGGACTGGTGATGTTTCTTTTTTTTTCCTTTTACACTGCATACAGAGACTCTGGCTTGTTGCAGTTTCCTATTCAGTTTTTGTCTGCATGTTTCTAGTTATGCGTTTTGATCCCCTTTATTCTTCATTAGGTGAGGGTCAGCACATGTGAATTCAGGTGAGGTTTTCTGCTGGCGTGTAGTTTCTGTGTAGGGCTCTATAGTAGCCTGGCTTGTTCCGTTTTCCTAATAGGAGGTGTATTTGTGTCTTAAGGCCTGGGGTAATATTTTCAGTGTTGCCTTTTCTTAGGTAAGGTATTTACTGTTTGAGTACTAGAAATTGGTGCTGTTTTGGTGTGGGATGTTTACTATTTATGCAATTTCTGTTCAGACAGAATATGTATCTTTTCCTTGTGTCATTCTTAACAAAAATAATATTGGACCTTTATTTTTTATTTCCACCGTGAATTGTAATGCGCAGTGTGTTATGCATGAGCAAGGTCTGTCAGGTGTGTCATGATGGGAAAAAGGTTGAGAACCACTGCGCTAGAAAATGGAGAAATTACTTACCTGATAATTTCATTTTCTTTAGTGTAGACAGGTGGACTCAGCTTCCTGCCCTCGGTTGCCCAATGATTGTGCCACGGGTTCTCCCATGGAGGGCTTCAAATCCAAAGTGATTACTGGTAAGTGTTCATCCAGTCCCTAGATTGGGAAATCTATGTTCTTACTGGAGTTCAGTGTTTATGGTTGGTTGAGTACAGTTACAGATGACCATTTTTAATCATATTTTTAATCAAGTTTTTTACTAGTTGTCCACAGTGGCTTTTGAAGAGAATACTGGCGGGCTGAGTTCACTGCAGGGGTATATGCACTGTGACAGCTTTGCTCCGTCTCCATCTGCTGGCAGGGGAGGATTACCCATTGGTCCTGAGCCTATCTGTATACACTAAGGAAAACAAAATTGTCAGGTAAGTAATTTCTCTAGTCTTAGGTACAGGGCCGGTGGAAGCACTAGGCAAACTAGGCCTGGGCCTAGGGTGCCAAGCATTAGGAGGCATGGTATACTGAGGGGAGGTCAGGGGGAGCCAGTGCCCCCAGGCGCAGGGCTGACATGGGAGGCCCATGCCACCACCGGTGGACCTCATCTCACCAGCGGGTGAGCAGGGAACTACAGCAGGAAGATCGGCGGGGCCATGGTGGAGTTTATCTCACCACGACCCGAAGAAAAAGGTCACATTCAAACCTGCAGGTGCTCCTCCTCTTTCCTGCTTGCGCAGCCCTGGAAGAAAAGCGTTGCCGAAACCGCGTGGGCAGGAAGGAAGAGGAGCATCTGCCGCATACAGAAGAAGAGCAGCGTTAATGGGCTGCCACAAATCCCACGTTGCGGTGGTCCGAGAAGAGGAGGAGGCCCAGTAGCAGGGCCGCCGCTGCAGATCCCATGTCGTGGGTGGCCAGAGAAGATCAGGGCCGCCGCAGATCCCATCTTGCAGCAACCCGCGCAGAGGAGGCCCAGAGGTGAGAGAGAGGCTGAGGGCCTGTAGACTGTGTGTATGAGATGAGTTGAGAGATTGTGTGTGTGTGTGAGTTGAGAGATTGTGTGTGTGTGAGTGTGAGTTGAGAGATTGTGTGTGTGTGAGTGTGAGTTGAGAGATTGTGTGTGTGTGAGTGTGAGTTGAGAGATTGTGTGTGTGTGTGTGTGAGTTGAGTTGAGAGACTGTGTGGGAGTGAGGACCTGAATGTTTGGAGAGACAGCATGTGAGAGCCTCTGTGTGAGAGGGACAGCATGTGACAGTAAGAGCCTGTGCTTGAGCAAGACAGCATGTGGGAGTGAGAGAGCCTGTGTGTATGTGAGAGTGAAACAGTGTGTATGTATGTATATGAGAGAGCATGTGAGTTGTGAGATCCTGTGTGGTGTGTGTGTGTCTGTGTATATGTGTGTGTATGTGTGAGAGAGACTGCATGTGAGTGAGAGAGCCTGTGTGTGTATATATGTGTGAGATAGATAGCGTGTGAGAATGAGAACCTGATTGTGTGTTTGAGAGAAGAAGACAGATGGAGAGAAAAGAAATAGAAAAAAAAAAGACCCTGTAAAAGGAATTGGCAAAAAAACAAGAAAGGAAGGTGGAAAAAAAAAAGCCTGTGACCAACCGATTAGAAAACTAAAATCAGACAGCAAAGGTAAAAAAAAAAAAAATAATAAATTATTTTTTAGTAATTGGCATATGTTATCTTTGGGAATGTGCAAGAGTAGCACTTTCTCTATGCCGATCTCGCAATGTACGAGATCGGCATAGAGGGTGTCTTCCTGGGGGTGTATGTGTGAGAATAGGTGCCTGCCTGTGTGTGGAGTATGTGTGTGAGAATGAATTGGTGCCTGCCTGGGGGTCTCTGTGTGTGTGTGAGAATGAATGTGTGCATGCCTGGGGGGTGGGCAGGGAGCGGTGTGAGAATGAATGGGATCCTGGCTGAGGGTCAGTGTGTGTGTTGTGAAGAATGACTGGGAGCTTGCCTGGGTGTGTGTGTATGTGAGAGAGCCAGTGAGAGTGAGAGCATGTGGTGTATGAGAGAATCCAAGGGAGTGAGAGCTTGTGTATGGGTGGTGGTGGGGGGGGAGGGTCTTAGAGACTTGAAAGTGTGTCAATGTCTGTGAGTGAGAGGGAGGTTATGGGTGGGTATAAGAGCATGTATGTATGTGTGTGTCTGTGACAGTGTATGTGTGAGAAAGAATGAACATGAGTATATGTGAGAGAGAGGATAAAGTTTGTGCGCTCCCCTAACCTAGTCCTCGACAATTTCAGAGTGACTGGAAATCAAGAGTTCCCAGGTATGGACAGCAGGGACTTTTTAAAATCCTTATTAGTTTTAATTACTGGGTGTTTGTTATGTAGGCTCTTTTGAAATATATTATTGGTGCTTGGCAAATTTTTAAAAAATGTATTTGATTTTAATTAATAGAAATTATTCTATTTCAGTAGTTTTAAAATATTCTTTTATTAGAATGGTTTTACTATTATAATTGATGCTTCATGTTTCTTGATTTTATTTGTTTTATGAGGAACGATGGTTCTGTTTTTCCATTGTTACACTCAGAATCTGGCTTCTTGGGGTTTCCATTTCAGTTTGTCTAATTTGTGATCGTTTATTCTGTATTTGGTGAGGGTCTGTCTCTGCTCTGTGCATGTGACCATGATGAGAGATTGTGCTAGCGGGTCTGTGTAGGGATCTATAGCAATCGGGGTTGTTTTGTTTCCTTGGTAGGTGGTGCATTGGTATTCTAGGACCCAGTGAAATATTTACAGTGCTGCTTTTTCACAGGTAGGGTTATTGTTGTTGAGTCCTTGGTGATATTACTGTTATGTTATGATATGTTAAAGCTTGCTGTATAGATTTCGCGTGTCTTTTTTTGCGAGCTTCTCTTAGTTCACAGTGTGTCTGGCAGTGGAAGATGCTTGTGTTGCTATTACTATGAGGTGATACCAGAATTTGACAATATTATTTTGTTTGAGTTGTAAGGGAAACACCCAAGCTCCATTGTTGGGTGAATTTCCTTGGATGCACTGTATGTTACAGAAATGGAGGTGCAGGATTTATATTGACATTCTTTTCCTTCCTGTATAGGTTCCAGACTTCACTCTCATGACCATATAGAATTAGTTGAATAAAGCTATCAAATAATTTTAATAGTAGTTTTACTAGGAGGCCATGCTATGGAGGTGGATGTGATGAGGAAATGTCATTTTGGCTCCCCCCCCCCCCCCCAATTCTTCTGTGTAGAGACGCCACTGATTTTCTGTGGCCTTAAGCCACAGAAAGGATTGGGGGGTTGCTGGAGAGGCACACAAATGCATTAGCCCCTGGATGCCAGAGACCCTTGGTACGCCACTGGGCGCGAGCCACATGGGGCTGCAAGCGGCGGCAAAGAGGAGTGACTATTTGGCGGGCACAATCAAGAATGAGGTAGGAGTCGGGGCCGAGACCGTGGGGTGGCGTGACCGGGAGGGGAGTGTGGAGGCGCAAGGCAGAAGGTTCGCCTAGGGTGCCTAATCCCCCTTGTACCAGCCCTGCTTAGGTAGAAAGTTGAAATACAGAACATCCAGGGTTCAATTCTGAGAAATGCTCCCCATTCCACATGCAGGACTCCAGAATCAGGCTAAGCTTCAGAGTCTTCATGTGTGAATGAGACGATGGGCAGGGAAGGGTGTTAAGTTTGTTAGGAACTGGAGAACATTCTGGGGAAGGGGGCAGCTTGTTCTGACAGGATGAATTCCACTTTAACCAGGGTAGAATCAGGCTGCTGGCACTAATTTTTATAAAGGAAATAGAGCAGCTTTTAAACTAGATAATGGGAGGAAAGCCGAGAGTTGCTTAGAAGTGCATGGTTTAGAACAGTGGTTCTCAACCTTTTTTCTATCAGGACATATGCATGAGACATTGAATACAGGAACATCATGAGACTTAATATAAGCATCAGCTCTGCATCCTGGAATCTCCCGTTTCCTGACAATGAGTGCAAAGCAGAACTAAAACATTTCCCTGTAAAACTCACCATACAAAAAAGATATTCTGATTCTGGTGTCATCTTAATAACAGCATCACAAACTCTCTCTACTACCAGATGCATTGTAAAATAATACAGACAAACCCCACTCTGTAGATGTCTATCAAACCTGCCATACCTCAGCAGCACTAACTCCAAGAAATGAAGCAACAATAGCCCTACCCATGAAAAGGCAGCAGCTCACCACCAGTGCAATATAATATTGAGAGAATACAACAAATAAGACTGATACAAACCTCTAGTAAAGTACCTCATCTCAGTCACATACACCCAGAACACAGACAGATCTGTCTTCATCAAATATAGAATAAAAGAAAACAATTTATAAATGTGGAAACAAAACCTGGAATGGAAACTCCAAGCCCTTCTGAATGCAGTGCAAAACTGGAGACTAGAAACAGAAATATATTTCCACCTACACTAAGCAAAGTTCAAAGAGAGAAGAAATGCATATTCTCGAAACTGACAGTGTGGCCCTTGCTCCCCGTCACTTCCCTCCATGTCCCATCACTTTCACTTCTCCCAACTACTCAATCATCCCTTTACATGCGCACATTCCCCCACCACACATCCTCTTCCCTCTCTCCCCTGTTAACTTTCTCCCCTTCCCTGCCCAGAATACATCTGACCACTTATTTCCTACCTCTTCCTGCTCAGCATCCCCTGACCTCCCCTCTCCCCCAACCCAGCCACTCCACACCTCCATCTCTCTACTTCTATTTCTATTCCCTGCCTAGGAGCCTCCAACCCCTCCCTCCCCCTACCCAGCAATCCTATCCTCCTTTCCCCCACTCCTGACTCCCTATCTCACCATGCTTTCCTGCCCAGTGCATTTCCCCCTCCTCCTGGCTCCTGGCTAGCAGAAAAGACTCGTCCAAGCCAGAGATTCCCTCCCTCTTCACTGAGGAGAGGATGATGAGGAGGCAGCAGCAGGGGATCTACAGAGCACGCACCTTATGCTTCTTCTTTCACATCCAGGCCCCATGGGGTGAAGAGAGCATCAGCAGCCTCACTGCCAGGTCAGGTAGGGGAAGATAAAGTTGGTGTCCTGCCAGGCCCATATGAACAGGAGTTGGTGATGATGTGCTTTGATCTGGGTGAAGGAGGAAGGAAGAACGTCCTACTGGCCAGAAAGAGAAGAAGGAAGCAAGAGCAGCTTCCTGTCAAACCCAATAAGAGAAGTCAGCCAACTCCTGCCCAGACTAATGAGGAAAGATCAGTCTTCTGCTGGCTCGGTGACACACCTCCCGGGACTTCACGACACACTAGTGTCGAGAGCCACTGGTTTAGAATGATGTATGTTTGAAGGATACTAATAAAACAAGGAAGTTTGGGCATCCCAATAAAAGAGGTTGCAATAAATGCTAAAGTAGCCCAGGTGCCTGTAAGTTAAGAGAAGGCAGAGCAGAAAGATTCCAAATTACACCTCTCAACTGATGAGCAGGTGGTTAATACAACCAAAAAGAACACACTTTGAAATGTCTCTATGCAAATGCTAGAAACTAAAAAATGGCAGAGTTAGTGTATAGCACTGGATGAAGAGGGAGATATAATTGGCATCTCAGAGAGCTGATGGAAATAGGATAACCAATGGGACACTGTGATACCAGCATACAAATTATATTGCAATGATAGGATGGATCAGTTTGGTGGAGGGGTGGCGCTATATGTTAAAGAAGGCAAATGAGTCAAACAGGATACAAGTTCTGTAGGAAACAAAATGCAATGTTGAATCTTTATAGACAGAAGTTCCAGGAGAGAAGGGGAATAGAATAGCAGTGGGGGTGTATTACCATCCACCTGGCCAGAATGAACAGACAGATGAAATGCTAAAAGAAATTAGGGAATCCAACAAAATTAGCAACAGTAATAATGAGTGATTTCAATTATCCCAGTATTGAGTCTGTGAATGTCACATCAGGACATGCTAAGGGGGTAAACTGAAACACTCCAAGCTGAATAGTCTAATCAGAGTATGAGTTATTGGTTGGCCTTTTGCCAGGGCAGGGCCAAAAATCTGAAAATAAGCAGACACATCTCAGCAGTCTGGCTGAAAGGCAGCTGAACTGCGGGAGTGGGAGTGCAGCTGTGTATATTCCCTTTTCTGCTCTTTAACAGGCGTGAACAAAGAAAAAGAGATAATCTAGCCTTTGTTTTATCTCTTACTCCAGAAAATATGAAAACCACATGTAGGAAAGCCAATAATTATTTGTAAAGTGGAGAAAACCTCATAAATTAGCTGATGGTATAACGCTTATGATTGCATTAATGAAATAAACATCATTTTCTGTTGGTACCGTACCCGTGTATTCCCATTTTGTATGGGGTTCCGAAGGTTCATAAGACACTGATCAAGCCTCCTTTGAGACCCATCATTTCCAGCAATGGATCGTTGCTGGAGCCATTAGCCATTTTCCTTGATAAAGTTTTGCAAGAACAAGTTAAAATCGTGCGTTCTTATGTACAAGATACAACTCAAGTTCTCAAGAAATTACAGGATATCACTTTATCTTCTGACAGACAATTTTGATTTCTATGGATGTAATATCGCTTTATAACAATGTTTCACATACAGTCGCTATGGATGTTGTGGCAGAAGCCTTGTCATCTCAATCACATAAACATCAGGTACCCATGAAATTCTTATTATCTATAGCCCAATTGGTCTTGTGACAGAATTACTTCATGTTTTGTGATCGGTATTATTGACAGATCCATGGGATTGCCATGGGGTCCTCAGTGGCCCCATCTGTCGCCAATTTGATGATGAACAGATTCGAATGCACACATATTTACAAATCTCCATTTTTTTCATCATGTCACTTTCTGGATTTGATATATTGATGACCTTTTATTTTTTTGGGACTCTACTGAATACAATTTAAAACAATTTTTAGAAGTGGCTAAACAACGTTGATGTTTATTTCAAATATACTTCCCAATTTGATCTTTTTCAAATTCCATTTTTGTATATAAGGATCATTAAGGATGGCATTCATATAAAGACCACAATATATCGTAAGGCAATTGACAGGAACACTCTGTTAAGATATCATGGTTTCCATCCTAGGGCATGGGCATTTAAAAATGGACTTCCAGTTAGTCAATACTTCCGTTTGCACCATTTATGTTCTTCGCTGGAGGATTTCAAGCAACAATCATATGATTTAGCTATTCAATTTTTAGAATGGGGGTACCCCTTTTCAGTTATATGCATTGCCTACAAGAGAGCGTTATACTCGCCCAGAGCTTCCCTGTTAGAGTATCAAAGCAGACGTTCTTCACACCATACTGTTTGTGTATTGCAGCATACAGACAGATCATCAGCAATTGTTCGAAGTATTCATCGACATTGGTACATTCTACAACTTAATTCGGTATTCCTTGAGAAACTGATGATATCTTTCCAAAGAGGACCCAACATTAAAAATCAGGTTGTTCGTGCCGCTCTACTCACTACCGTACAGCCATCTAAAGATCGGATTTTTAATTTATCTTCAGAATTTCCATCAGGCATGAACGAAAACGTAGAGTGGATGATGTTGGTTTAAAGAGCCTCTTTTGGTTCTTTCATTGGTTCACATAGTGATGTTCAGTGTGTGATTGGTTGAACGATGAGTCACTGGAGCGTTTAAATGCTTAGGTTATCAAAATGGCGGATCCTTCAGAAACACTATGGCCACTGTGTTATAACGGGAGAAAAACGTTTTTGCAAAGACATGTACATATAGAGTTAACAAACTCTTTAAGATATTGGACACAATTTGGGCACTCTAATTATACTTTTTGTTTTATTTTGTAGAAGAACGCTAAATTTATAGTTATTAAGGCCCCTGAGGAAGGGGCAACACACCAGTTCCATATGCGGAAAGATGAACAAATGATAAGTGTCTTTTGGTTTATATTGGTTTTTGAAGAAAGCACACTAAAGAGGTGGCACTAAATTGTAACAAGTGGAGAACCCAGTGATTACATTTTGGAACGGGTATTTCTTCATCACTTTGGTAACACTTAAATACATTGTTTTATCGGTTTAAGTGAATATGTCATTAACACAATCATAAGCGTTATACCTTCAGCTCATTTATGAGGGTTTCTCCACTTTACAAATAACTATTGGCTTTCCTACATGTGGTTTTCATTAGTCTGATGTATACTCATACTGCATTATAACCAGTTTCAACATTGTATTTTATTTCTTACTCCTGCTGTCTCTGGGACTTTGGTCCCTCCCACCCACTCCTGGATCTACATTTTTTTAATAGGTAACGTAGAATAATCATACAATTAAACTAAATTAGATTCACAATATATTATTGAGGTTTTCCACTTAGAACACCACCAGCCCATCCTCAGATTCTGAAGTGATTGCAGGCCTTGTCTTATTCCCTATGTCTCCAATTCATTTTCTCTTTCTGATGCTAATCCTCCCTAATCTTATTTCCTGCTGCAAACCACGACTACTTTCAAGACTAATTTCCCTATCTTCTTGAACTTCAGTTTTCTTTTTCTCATCCTGCCATTTCCATCTCATCCTTCTATCAGCACATCTCTACCCATCTTCTCCGTATTCTCCCTCTCTTTCTACTTTCAACCAGGGATATCAATCCCAATCCTTCAAGGCAACTTTCACCCCATTATTCCACATCAATCCGTAACCCTTCCAGTCTTATCACTATGCCCCTTCTTCCCGCCTTCTTCTCTTCCTTTCTTATGCTCCCTGTGGAATGCAAACTCTCTGCCCAGATTATGGCTATTTCCATGACAAGATTCATAAAATTAGTCTTGAGTTCGCAACCAGATCACCTTTACCTGCCTCTCCCCTTCCCCTAGCCTCCAGTACACTCTCCTCCTTTCTTGAAGTCACAGTGAAACTCAATACTTGTTCTTCTATGTCCCCACCCAATTCCTCAGCTTTATCTCCACTGCAGTCAGGGGCAGCGCAAGCCTTTTTAGTTTGGGAGCAACCAAGCCCTGCCCTAACTCCATCCCCAAGCTCTGCCCACATTCCAAATGCCAAGTTTTTACTTTAAATTTGCAGTTAATTTTTCTATCCTATATATATTCTTTGCATTAATCAAAGAGTGTAATTATTCATTCCCAGACCAATTAAATGCTTGAAGCTAGAAAACCAGACATAATTGTAAAGGAACAAATGACAAAAAATGACTAATAGAAATGTCAGTACTAAGTAGAGGTGTGCATCCATTTTCCACGTATTTGTAATCCGCAACTTATTTTTTGCTATCTGTTAAATACGTGGGGAGGCGAAACGCATCGCGACTCCCCACGTATTTAACAGATTTCTGTTTTATTCGGCCTCCTAAATAAAAATGTAAACCCCCCCACCCTCCTGACCCCCCCAAGACTTACCAAAACTCCCTGGTGGTCCAGCGGGGAGTCAGGAAGCCATCGCTGCACTCGTTTGCCGGTTTCATCACGGTGCCGATAGCCTGTGTCACAGGGGCTACCAGTGCCATTGGTCAGTCCGTATCACATGGTCACCGGCACCATCTTGTGCTCCTACCATGTGACAGGGGCTGACCAATGGCACCGGTAGCCCCTGTGACATAGTATGGGCAAAGGCTATCGGCGCCATTTTGAGTCCTGGCGTCGGACAGCAGGTCGCTCCGGGACCCCCGTTGGACCCACAGGGACCTTTGGCCAGCTTGGGGGGGCCTCCTGACCCCCACAAGACTTGCCAAAAGTCCAGCGGGGGTCCGGGAGCAACCTCCTTGCATGCCGGCGTTCGATCCCAATACTCAAAATGGCGCCGATCGCCTTTGCCCTCACTATGACGGCGATCGGTGCCATTTTGAATATTGGTATCGGACGGCGATTTTGAGTCTCAAAATGGCGCCGATCACCATCATAGTGAGGGCAAAGGCGATCGGCGCCATTTTGAGTATTGGTATCGGACAGCGATTTTGAGTCTCAAAATAGCGCCGATCACCGTCATAGTGAGGGCAAAGGCGATCGGCGCCATTTTGTGTATTGGGATCGGACACCGGCATGCAAGGAGGTCGCTCCCGGACCCCTGCTGGACTTTTGGCAAGTCTTGTGGGGGTCAGGAGGCCCCCCCAAGCTGGCCAAAGGTCCCTGTGGGTCCAACGGGGGTCCCAGAGTGACCTGCCGTCCGACACCAGGACTCAAAATGGCGCCGATAGCCTTTGCCCATACTATGTCACAGGGGCTACCGGTGCCATTGGTCAGCCCCTGTCACATGGTAGGAGCACAAGATGGCGCCAGTGACCATGTGATACGGACTGACCAATGGCACCGGTAGCTATCGGCGCCGTGATGAAACCGGCAAACGAGTGCAGCGATGGCTTCCTGACTCCCCGCTGGACCACCAGGGAGTTTTGGTAAGTCTTGGGGGGGTCAGGAGGGTGGGGGTTGTAGTTAATTTTAATTTTAGCTGGGACAATAATTTAACTCGCCATAGTAACGTATTTACAGATCGACAACTTATTGAATTCTCCATACTTCCGCATGAAACGGAATTGACCCCCCACGAATACTTATCACGTACGCAACGAAAACTTTTTGCCTGCACATCCCTAGTACTAAGTGACTGTTTGTCATCATAGACCATCCCCCACATACACACACACAGCCTTCTAACAATGGGGTCAGAACAGGATATTTTCCCCTACACCTCACCTTAGAAAAAAATTCTGGTATCATCTAAGTAACAGAACTACAAATTCCCTCCACTACCAGGCACATTGTGAAATAATACACGCAATGTGTATTATTTCACAATGGGGGAAGGGGGACTCTCTGCACATTTGTAGCAAACCTGCCATAATACAGCAGCACTAACTCAAATCTCCAAAAGCAACCACTCTACCTCTGATCTGGCAACACTGCAAATATTACTCGGGCCCCTTGAATACCAATACACCACCTGATGGGAAAACTCAATGAACAAGACTTCTACAGACCCCTACGCAGAAACTACATGCTAGCAGAATGCCTCACCTTAGTCACACATGCAAAATGACCTTCAACAAATACAAAATAAGTGATTACAAATTAAAAATAGAAATATGCAGATAAAAACTAGAATGATAACCTCAAGAAGCCAGACTCTGCATGCAATACAGCACTGGAGCACTAGAAAAAGACATGCATTTCCTCCTAGGCTAAGGAGAAGCCCAGTCATTGTTCTTGTGGGAAATGAGGGATGTTCTGTAATATAACTCCCCTCACAAGAAAAATGGCAAAGTCTCGGCAGAACCCACATAATATGGTATTATACTGGGGCCGCTCAGCCTTTGTCACTTTTCTTGTGGGAGGTGGGTAGGAGCGAGAGAGCAACAGGAGAGGGGTGGGGAGCAATGAGACCAAAGGGAGAGGAGGGGGATAGGACAAGGGGTTGAGAGCAAAAGGGAGTGGAGATGGGGGAGGGATGTGGGGTTCTGAAGGGGGCAGGGGGGGGGCAGTGACATAGTGTTTGGCACCCAGGGTGAATACTTCCTTTGGCACCCCCATATATAATTTAAAAATGTAAACACACAGAAAAATATACTATATCTGCAAAGTAGATTTTTAAATAGTACAGTAAATACAGTATTGTCATAAATTGGAAGTGAGAAAAATGTAGGACCATAATTCAATGAACAGGTATTACTGCACATGTAGCTAAAAAATATTGTACAAGAGCTTTTCAAACTACATAGGCCCCTTCTTCAGATGTCAGATCAGAGATTCATATCTAAAGATGGGTCCTAATTTATCTCAATAACTCATGTACAGTATGTTTGGATAGTACTTACATAGCTCCAATAAAAGCTATTACAGCCTGCTAAACATACAGTTTACCCCAAGAAAGAAATCTGCTGTATCAAAACAGCACTAACTCCCAAGTTTCAAACAGCCTACCCAGGAAAGTTCAGCATTCAAATATTACAATAGGCTTTGGAAGAGCAATATACCTCCTACTGAAAACAGAAATATAGAACCCTTCACAGAAACTATACACTAACAGAATCCCTAATCTTGGTCACATATACAGAACACAAACAGACTAACAAACAAGAAAATCAAGAATAATAAAACATCAATCATAATAAAACCATACTAATAAAAATAATAAATATTTCCAAACAGCTAGTGAGAGAACATCCAATAATTAAAATCTCATGAAAATGTTTATAAATTTCCCAAAACACCAGTATAATATTTCAAAACAGCAGAGACATCAAAAACATCCAGTAATGAAACTAAGGATTAAAAAAATCTGCCACTCCATATCTGGGATACTTTTTTATTATTTCCAGTCACCCTGAGATTATCATGGATTAGCAGAAGGAGTTTACACAAACTTTATCCTCTTACTCACACACACCCTCCCTTCTCGTTCTCTCTCACACACATGCTCACATAGCCCCTTTCTCTCACACACTCTCATACATACCCTTTCTCACACACATATACACACACAGGCTCTGTCTCACACATTTCCTCTCTCTTCCTCTCACACACACAGGCTCTCATACACCTATTCCCTTCAGTCTTGCTTAACAGCCCCCAGAATTCTTGTTCCCCAGCCCCCTCTTCCCAGCATTCTTGCTCTCAAGCCCCCTACCTACTCTTGGTCACAAGCCCTCTCTCCCCTCTCTGACCCCCAGCACTCTGCCCCCTCTCTCCTCTCAGACCCCCACTCCCCAGCAGTCTTGCTCCCCAGCCTCCTTTTCCCACCCCATACTTCCCAGAAATTGTTCCCCAGTCCCCAACAATCTTGTTCCCTTTCCCATACCTTCTTGCCCACAATCACCTCACTCACCGCAGGTGGCCAATGCATTATTTTCACTGGTGCTGCCACAACCCCTCACTCACCCTCCATACTTCAAATATGAAGAGGATTGTGGCCTTGTAGCACGGGCTGCTTCTTCCTCCTCGGCTGTCGGCACTTGATGTCATTCAGATACAGGCAGCAAGGAGGGAGGAAGCAGTCCGTGCTTCAAGGCCACGATCCTTTGATTGAGAGTTAGTGAGGGGATTGCAGCAGCACCGTGGGTTGAGCAGTGGAAATGGAATAATGTACCCTCCCACTGCCACCAATGAAGCTTTTCCCATTCTCAAAAAATTGGAGGGAGGGGTCATGGCCCCTGTGGGGCCCCACCCGTTCTGATGCCTATGAGTGCAGTCATCCCTTCCATCTGTCACATCCTCAGTCTACCACTCTCCACTGCCACTGTTCCTGCTGCCTTCAAACATGTCATAATCATAACACTTAGAAAAATCTTACTGGATCCTATCTATCCTGCCAACTATTGTCCATCTCCCTTTTGCCTCTAGACTACTTGAACATACTGTTCACTGCCATTGTCTTGACTTTCTTACATCTCAAGCCATTCTTTATCCACTCCAGTCTGGTTTTCGTCCTCTACATTCAACTGAAACAGTCCATGCCAAAGTTTCCAGTGACGTGTTAATGGCTAAATCCAAAGGTGTTTACGCTGTCCTTACCCTCCTTGACCTATTTGCTGCTTTTGACACTGCTGTTCACTACCTACTCCTTGATGCTCTGCCCTCCCATGGATTTCAGGACTCTGTCCTGTTTTGGTTCTCTTCTTACCTCTTCCGTTGCACTTTTAGCATTTCCTCTTGGGGTTCCTCGTCTACTGCATTCAACTATCAATGGGTGTGCCTCAGAGTTCTGTCCTGGGTCCTTTTCTCTTCTCCCTATATACTAACTTCATTGTACTCTGATTTCCTCCCACAGCTTGCAATACAATTTTTATGCTGATGACTCCCAGAACTACTTATGTACACCAGAAATGTCACCAGAAATCTAATCCTGGATCTTGGCTGTCTGTCTGCCATTGCTGCCTGGAGGTTCCACCGCCAGCTTAAACTCAACATGGCCAAGATGGAGCTCCTTATCTTCCCCCGCAAGCCCACCTCCCCTCTTCCTCCTTTCTCTGTTTATGTGGATAACATGGTCGTCATCGTCCCTGTCCCATCAGCCTGTAACCTTGGAATCCTCTTCGACTCCTCTCTCTCCTTCTCTACGCATATCCAACACACTGCTAAAATGTGTCGTTTCTTTCTTTATACAACAAGCCAGTGAAAATAAATGAAAAACTCAAACCAAAAAGAAAAAACTTTCACTATAAAATAAAAATGTATCAATCACTGCAGTTGTCGATGCTGGATCTAACAACTTTTTGTAAATTTAAGAGCTTGCTGCAATCTTTTCAATCATCGGTCAAAAAACCTCCATCCACCTTTTATTCAGAAAAAAGTTCTAATATTTTTCTATATATAAAAATTAACTAACAGCAGTCTCCATTATGAGTTAAGTTTAAAATTTAAATACACAAAAAGGATAATGATTTATCTACAATCCAGGGGGTTGCTGGATTCACTGCAGCATGATGGATTCACCAAATCTGAAAAGATTTTTTTTGATTGGGTGATTAGAGAATTGGATCAAGGAAGAGCACTCGATGTGATCTACTAGGATTTCAGCAAAACATTTGATATGGTCCTGCATAGGAGGCACATGAATAAAATAGGAAGCTTGGGAGTGAGTGCCAAGCTGTAGCATGGATTGCAAACTGGTTGACTGACAGGAGACAGCGTGTGATGGTAAATGGAACCTACTCTGAAGAAAGAACCATGTTAAGTGGAGTGCTACAGGGATCGATTTTGGGTCCAGTTCTGTTCAATAACTTTGTAAGCGACATTGCAGAAGGGATAGAAGGTAAAGTTTGTCTGTCTATTTTTATTTATTTATTTATTTTTCTATACCGACCTTCGATTTGGTATATCACATCGGTTTACATATAACAATATGTCTAAGGCGAACCTTGTAATGACATAGTACATTATAACAGCTTAACTGAGAACTGGCTATAATCCAAAACGGTTTTACATAATTATTATAACATGCTTGAATGGCATAACTTAATACAGCATATAAATAGGTTTAATAAATTAACTATGTACAGAGGACGGGTGGGGCATGATATAAGGTGGGAGGGGGAGACTGTGGCAGGGTTACAAGGTATACCCCCTCCCACCGTTTTGGATTATAGCCAGTTCTCAGTTAAGCTGTTATAATGTACTATGTCATTACAAGGTTTGCCTTAGACATATTGTTATATGTAAACCGATGTGATATACCAAATCAAATGTCGGTATAGAAAAATAAATAAATAAATAAAAATAAATAAATAGACAAACTTTACCTTCTATCCCTTCTGCAATGTCGCTTACAAAGTTATTGAACAGAACTGGACCCAAAATCGATCCCTGTGGCACTCCACTTAACATGGTTCTTTCTTCAGAGTAGGTTCCATTTACCATCATACGCTGTCTCCTGTCAGTCAACCAGTTTGCAATCCATGCCAACCAATGGATTCAACCAAAGGGGGTCAACCAATGGCACCGGTAGCCCCTGTCACATGGTAGGGGCTGAAGGCCACCGGCGCCATTTTGCTTAGTGGCAGCCGAGGCCCCGGGAGCGGCAGATCGCTCCCGGGACCTCCGCTGGATCACTAGGGGGGTGTCGGGAGGGTGACACTCAGGGGGAGGCAGGGCGAGTCGGGAGCTGGCTGTCTGCCGCGGCGCCCCCTAAGTCTCAGCACCGATCTTCTTTCTGTGAGTATGTGTGTATGTGAGAAAGGAGTCTGCCAGTTTAAAAAAAATGAAATATAATACATATACCTGAACTTTTGAAAAGTTGGATGAAAGATAAAATTACTGAATTTTTTAAGCATCCCTCTTCTGGAAAATAAAATTTAACTTAAAGTGGGTAGAGACAAATACTAAAGCAAAACAATTAAAGTATTTAAAATGTTCATCTCAGCAAAATCACAAATTTAAGATACTGATGCCAGTTGGGGTTTGGGTTTTTTTTTGTTTTGTTTTTTTTAAGCATAATTTAAGCATGAAGACTAGAATAGAATCTGAAATGGTTTTGCTTTTTTTTTTTTTAAATCTTTAGAAAATGTGTATTTTTAAATTACTAAGACTGGAATCTTCCCATTTAAAAGGGAAGCTGACTAAGGATGTCTTTTGGTTCCATATCTCCCACATGAATAATCATATGACTGATAGTTTGAAGAAAGACACTTGCTTTATTGCCTGGAAGCGTAAAACAAGAGAAGCTGTACTGTGTGGGTGGCTGTCCCTTGGGAAGACAGAACCTGAAGGAAGGGTGTCATTTCGCCTTTTGATAGGAATGTGGTTTTCTTATTTAATGGTTGAGAGCATCACTTTCACTTTTAGTAAAAGTGAAAAATGCTGCAAGTCTGAAAGCAAGGTGCTTCTGTGAGAGTGTAATATGTATGTGAGACAGGGAGGGTGCTTCTGTATGTGTGTGGTGTATATGCGAGTCAGGGAGGGTGCTTCTGTGCGTCAATGTGTATGTGCGAGAGAGATGGAGCATGTTTTTGGTTGGCTTGTGGCTGTGAGAGAGGGCATGTGTGTGATTGAGCCTGCTTGTAAGTGAGATAGAACATGTGTGTGATTGAGAGCTTGTGTGTAAGTGAAATAGAGCATGTGTGTGATTGAAAGCCTGTGAGTAAGTGAGAGAGAGCGAGAGCATGTGTGATTGAGAGAGACTGACCAGAGAGGTGATGTGTGTTTGTGTGAGAAAGGCTGATCAGGGAGATGACTGGTGTGTGTGTGAGAGAGAGAGAGACTGGTTGGGGAGATGACTGGTGTGTGAGAGACAGAAACTGGTCCTGAGGGTGTGACTGGTGTGTGTGTGAGACAGAGAAGAGACTGGTTGTGGTTCCTAAGGAAGAGGTCTGTGAGGACAGCTTCAGCAGCTACTGCTGCTTCTGGTATGGTCTGCAAGGGAAAGGAGTAGGAGAACTGCTGGAGAGGGTAAGTAAAGGTGGCTTTTTAAGTTCATTTTTCTTGATTGACTATCATTTTAATTATTGGGTAGTATGTGATGTGTCTGCTGTTTGAAATATTTTATTGGTGTTTGGTAAAGCTTTCAAAATTTGCATGACTTTAATTATTGGATATTTTATTCATCAGCTGTTTTGAAATTATTTTATTTGTATGATTGTATAATTATGATTAATGATTTATATATCTTTATTTTATTGATTTGTTTCACGAGGAATGGTGAAATTTTTGTTTTTCCATTGTTACACTGTATAGAGTCTGGCATGATGCGTTTTACAGTTCAGTTTTTGTCTGCACATTTCTATTTATAATTTATGTGGCTTTATTCTGTATTTGGTGAGGGTTTGTGTTCTGCATGCAAAGACTGAAATTAATAGGGATGTGAATCGTTTTAGGACGATTAAAATTATCGTCCGATAATTTTAATATCGTCTTAAACCGTTATGGAACACAATACAATAGAGATTCTAACGATTTATCGTTATAAATCGTTAGAATCGTGAGCCGGCACACTAAAACCCCCTAAAACCCACCCCCGACCCTTTAAATTAAATCCCCCACCCTCCCGAACCCCCCCCCAAATGACTTAAATAACCTGCGGGTCCAGCGGCGGTCCGGAACGGCAGCGGTCCAGAACGGGCTCCTGCTACTGAATCTTGTTGTCTTCGGCCGGCGCCATTTTCCAAAATGGCGCCGAAAAATGGCGGCGGCCATAGACGAACACGATTGGACGGCAGGAGGTCCTTCCGGACCCCCGCTGGACTTTTGGCAAGTCTTGTGGGGGTCAGGAGGCCCCCCCCAAGCTGGCCAAAAGTTCCTGGAGGTCCAGCGGGGGTCAGGGAGCGATTTCCCGCCGCGAATCATTTTCGTACGGAAAATGGCGCCGGCAGGAGATCGACTGCAGGAGGTTGTTCAGCGAGGGTTCCGGCGCCTCGCTGAACGACCTCCTGCAGTCGATCTCCTGCCGGCGCCATTTTCCGTACGAAAACGATTCGCGGCGGGAAATCGCTCCCTGACCCCCGCTGGACCTCCAGGAACTTTTGGCCAGCTTGGGGGGGGCCTCCTGACCCCCACAAGACTTGCCAAAAGTCCAGCGGGGGTCCGGAAGGACCTCCTGCCGTCCAATCGTGTTCGTCTTTGGCCACCGCCATTTTTCGGCGCCATTTTGGAAAATGGCGCCGGCCGAAGACAACAAGATTCAGTAGCAGGAGCCCGTTCCGGACCGCTGCCGTTCCGGACCGCCGCTGGACCCGCAGGTTATTTAAGTCATTTGGGGGGGGGTTCGGGAGGGTGGGGGATTTAATTTAAAGGGTCGGGGGTGGGTTTTAGGGGGTTTTAATGTGCCGGTTTTGCGATTTTACGTTTTTTTCGATTTTTTTACGATTTTTCACGATTTTTCACGATATTTTACCCCCCCAAACGGCAACAATACGATTCCCTCCCCCTCCCAGCCGAAATCGATCGTTAAGACGATCGAGGACACGATTCACATCTCTAGAAATTAAGCATTCTTTTAGCATGTGGTTTCTCTGTAGGGGTCTGTAGTAGCTTAGCCTGTTCTGTTTTCCTGATAGGAGGTGTATTGATATTTTAGATTCTGGTATAATATTTTTGGTATTCTTTTTCATAGGTAGGGTTGTTATTCTTTGAATGTTGGCAGATAGTATTGTGTTGATACGGGAGGACCATGCCGAAATATATCATAATAGGTATGATGCCATATGAATTCCAAGATGCAAAGTTTTCATGTTGGCATCACAACAGTGCATGAAATTTCACAACAACTTGTATATTAATTTTACCTCAGAATGTCATTTTTCATGTAAAATATGTTATAAATGCATAATTTAAAATTGTGTATGGGGAGGGGCGCCTGACTGTAAGATTTGCCTAGGGTGCCTAATACCCTTGCCCCGGCCCTGGCTGTTCCATCCCCTTTATCATTTTGGTTGCCCTTCTCTGTACCTTCTCCATCACAACTATATCTTTTTTGAGATGTGGCGACCAAAATTGTACACAGTATTCAAGGTGCGGTCTCACCATGGAGTGATATAGAGGAATTATGACATTTTCCGTTTTATTAACCATTCCCTTCCTAATAATTCCTAATATTCTGTTTGCTTTTTTGACTGCTGCAGCACACTGAGCTGATGATTTTAAAGTATTATCCACTATGATGCCTAGATCTTTTTCCTGGATGGTAGCTCCTAATATAGAACCTAACAGTGTAACTACAGCAAGGGTTATTTTTCCCTATATGCAACACCTTGCACTTGTCCACATTAAATTTCATCTGCCATTTGGATGCCCAATCTTCCAGTCTTGCAAGGTGGTCCTGTAATGTATCACAATCTGCTTGTGATTTAACTACCCTGAATAATTTTGTATCATCCACAAATTTGATAACCTCACTCATCGTATTCCTTTCCAGATCATTTATATATATATATTGAAAAGCACCGGTCCAAGTACAGATCCCTGAGGCATTCCACTGTTTACTCTTTTCCACTGAGAAAATTGATCATTTAATCCTACTTTCTGTTTCCTATCTTTTAACCAGTTTGTAATCCACAAAAGGACATTGCCTCCTGTCCCATGACTTTTTAGTTTTCTTAGAAGCCTCTCATGAGGGACTTTGTCAAACGCCGTCTGAAAATCCAAATACTCTACATCTACCGGTTCACCTTTATCCACATGTTTATTAACCCCTTCAAAAAAATGAAGCAGATTTGTTAGGCAAGACTTCCCTTTGGTAAATCCATGTTGACTGTGTTCCATTAAACCATGTCTTTCTATATGCTCTACAATTTTGATCTTGAGAATAGTTTCCACTATTTTTCCTGGCACTGAAGTCAGGCTCACTGGTCTATAGTTACCCGGATCACCCCTGGAGCCTTTTTTAAATATTGGGGTTACATTGGCCACCCTCCAGTCTTCAGGTGCAATGGATGATTTTAATGATAGGTTACAAATTTTTACTAATAGATCAGAAATTTCATTTTTTAGTTCCTTCAGTAGCCTAGGATGCATACCACATCCGGTCCAGGTGATTTGCTACTCTTTAGTTTGTCAATCTGGCCTACTACATCTTCCAGATTCACAGTGATTTCGTTCAGTTCATCTGACTCATCACCCCTGAAAGCCCATCTCCGGAACTGGTATCTCCCCAACATCTTCATTAGTAAACACGGAAGCAAAGAATTAATTTAGTCTTTCTGCAATGGCCTTATCTTCCCTAAGAGCCCCTTTAACCCCTCGGTCATCTAATGGTCCAACCGACTCCCTCACAGGTTTCTTGCTTCGGATATATTTTTAAAAGTTTTTATTATGAGTTTTTGCCTCTATGGCCAACTTCATTTCAAAGTCTCTTTTCACCTGTCTTATCAACGTTTTACACTTAACTTGACAATGCTTATGTTTTATCCTATTTTCTTCAGATGGATCTTTCTTCCAATTTTTGAAGGATTTTTTTTGGCTAAAATAGCCTCTTTCACCTCACCTTTTAACATTGATGGTAATCGTTTTGCCTTCCTTCCACCTTTCTTAATGTGTGGAATACATATGGACTGCGCCTCTAGGACTGTATTTTTAAACAATGTCCATGCCTGTTGAATACTTTTAACCTTTTCAGCTGCACCTTTTAGGTTTTTTTCTAACTATTTTCCTCATTTTATCAAAGTTTCCCATTTCAAAGTTTAGTGTTAGAGCTGCAGATTTATTTATTGTCCCCCTTCCAGTTATTAGTTTAAATTTGATCATGTTATGATCACTGTTGCCAAGTGGCCTCACCACTTTACCTCTCTCACCAAGTCCTGCGTTCTACTAAGAATTAAATCTAAAATAGCTCCCTCTTTTGTTAGTTCCTGAAACAATTGCTCCATGAAGAAATCATTTATTACATCCAGGAACTTTGTCTCTAGCAAGTCCTGATGTTACATTTACCCAGACAATATTGGGGTAATTGAAATCTTCCATTATTATTGCACTGCCAAATTGGTTACCTTCCCTGATTTCTCTTAGCATTTCATCATCTGTCTGACCATTTTGTCCAGGTGGACGGTAGTATACTCCTATCACTATACTCTTACCCAACACACATGGGATTTCTACCCATATAGATTCTACTGAGCATTTAGTCTCTTGTATGATCTTTATCCTGTTGGACAAACTTCAAACTTGTTCTGTTGGAAAGCAAGCAGTAGAACTAGGGGTCACAAAATGAAACTTCAGGGGGCATGAGAGAGAACCAATGTTAAGAAATATTTCTTCACGGAGAGGGTGGTGGATGCCTGGAATGCCCTTCCAAAAGAGATGGGGAGGATGAAAACAGTAAACAAATTAAAAAAGGAATGGAATAAACACTGGATTCCTAAAGGCTAGATGATAAAACGAAGAAAAGGGTGCATAGGGTAACTTGCATGCAGTGGCAGTTACTACCCTTAACCACTTAGCTTTCAAGATTTGGACACAATTGTGACATCGCTCTTTGCTTCAATGGTGGAGGAATTGAATTCAGATGACAGCCAAAGATGGGGCCCTAACTTTTATGGTCTGGGGTACTGATACGCAGACATTAGGGAAAAAGTGCAAGACTGCTTCTATGACCAAGACTAAAAGCAAAGCATGTTCAACCAGCATTGTCTGAATTATCAAGTCTGCTCACCCTATAAAAAAGTTGCTCATAGTAATTTTGTTATTGGGTTTGATAGTTGCTTAGTTTTGATTGTAAATATTACTACCCTTAATATAAAGCTTGAAGGTAATCTGCACAGAGCAGCAGTTATTACCCTTACCAGTCCCATGGGGCTGACCTACACGGAGAGTAGGTTACTAGCTTAAGAAACTTGCTGGGCAGACTGGATTGGGACCGTTTGGTTCTTTTTCTTTCATCATTACTATGTTACTATGTAAGCTAGGCGACAATATCTGGAAAGCGGTCAAGAATGCAAAGATGTAAATGGAAGAAAAAATTGCAAATATGGTAAGGAGGACACGCCTTTTTTTGTGTTTGTTTTTTGTTAGTGATAGGAGGAAGTGCAAAAGTGGCATTGTGAGACTCAGAGGTGAAGGGAAGGAATATGTAGAAGATACAGAACAAGCAAAATTGCTTAACAAATATTTCTATTAAGTGTTCATGGTGAAATGGCCAGGAGCAGGCCCCCCATAAAGCAAACACAAATCAAATTGAAAGTGAGGAAGAAAGGATCTTTATCAGTACCCCATGCAGGAGTGTCACTGATACATGTAAAGCCTGAAGACAGCACAGACATCTAAGGAGCAGATCTTCCTCAGAGTTCCATGCAGGAGCTGCACTGATGCATAAAGCTCAGCTATATGCAGGAGCTGCACTGATGAATGTAGCTCAGCGAGCTGAAAAGAAGATCTTCCTCAGAGCTCCATGCAGGAATTGCACTGATGCAAATGCAGCATGAATACAGCACCGAGCTCCCTTCAGCAGTTGCACTGATGCAAATACGGCATGAATACAGCACAGACAGCTGAAGAGAAGATCGTCCTCAGAGTTCTATGCAGGAATTGCATTGATGCAAATGCAGCATGAATACAGCACAGAGCTCCATTCACCAGTTGCACTGATGCAAATTCGGCATGAATATACCACAGACAGCTGAAGAAAAGATCTTCCTCAGAGTTCCTTGCAGGAGAGTCACTAATTCACGTAAAGTCTGAATACAGCACTGATAGCTGAAGATTGGATCTTTATTAGAGCCAAAAATCCAACGAAGCAAAATCTTTATTAGAGCCTCATGCAGGTGCCAGTCTGCGTCATGTAAAAGCTTGAATACAGCACAGAACGCTGAAGAGACTGAGGCGAGCGGAGGTAGAGAAAGAGGAGGAGAGCTGCTGATTCCCTTCTCCCGCTGACCCTTCTACTATAATCCATTACTAGAAAAGAATAAAGCAGAGATGTCTTGATGAGAGAGGGGAGACAGGCAGACAGCGAGGAGCTGCGCCTTTAAGGGGCGCCGTCGGGCACGCGCCGCGCGCCCTCATGGCCCTGGCACGAGCTCTGGAATGCCCAGGACGGCGGAGGCGCGCGCGCGGACCCGCGGCGGAGAGAGAGACGGAGGGAGGGAGCCGGAGACACGGAGAGAGACGGAGGGGAGAGGCGGACAGACGTCGGGAGGGCAACGAGGGAAAGACGCGGAGAGCCGGAGGCGACGCAGCAGGTGAGAGAGCACCTCCCTCTCCCTCCCCACCATCTCTTCCCAGCACCCCCTCCCTCAAGGTTATTCCCTTTTTCTCCTCCGGAGCATCTGTACGCCCCCCGCTCCCAACACATACCCTTCGTCCCCTGGTGCATCTCATTTCCATTTCCATTCCCTTTCACTATCCGCCATCCCCACCCTCTATCTCCCTGCTCAGAGCATCTCCTGGGCATCCTCCTCTCATCTCTTCCTCTCCCCCCCCCCCTCCCCCACCGGCCAGGTGCACACCATCAGTATCCCCTTTCAGCATCCTCTGGTGCTTTTCTTCCCCCTTCCTCCTTTCCCTCAGAGCATCCCTCTCCACCTAATCATCCCCTGCAGCACCTGGAGCCTCTCTCTCCCTCCCCCCCCCCCCCCCCCCAGGGCCGGCTTTTGAGACGTGAGACCAGGGCAGTGGCACAGAGTGCCAAGCACTAAGGGAGGCCAGGCCCTTCCCAGCATGGGGCTGAAGAAGGGTCGCTGCTGCCTCCTGTGCTCCCCACCAGCCCCGTTAAGAAGAATCACTTCCCCTGCAGTCCATGAAGTCAAGGTGCTGCTGCCATCGCACCCCCCCCCCCCTCAACAGGCCTTGGGGGCCCGGTCCTTCCAAAATTTGGTGCCTGCCACCAGCGCCTCTCTCCCCTGTATACTCTAAGACACTGATGGCCTTCAGAAGGGCTGGACCCCCAGTGCTGTGCTCCTGTCAGCATGGAAGGAAGGGGCAAGAACAGAAAGTAAGAATGAAGAGAGAAGGATGGCAGACATAGGGGGACAGGAATGGGAGAAGAGGGAGCAGGGATAGAAGTTAAGAGTGAGAACGGGAAAACGGAAGTGGGGGCAGAGATGAAAGGAGGGGAGCAGTGACGGAAGGTGTGGAAGGGCTGGGATAGACATTCAGAGCCAGGAGGGGAGAATGGAAGGGAAGAGCGAAGCTGCAGGTGTTGGTATGAGTGAAGCTGATATTTTACACTCTTGGGGGGGGCGGAGAGATGGAGAGCACTGAGCCTAAAGCTGGCCCTGCTTTCTCATTTCCCCAGATCTCCATTCTACCCTCTATCTCTCCTCTACCATCCCTTCAAATATCCTCTTCATGGAGTGTTCCCCCCCCCTCCGAACCTCCTACCTATTCCTGCATAGCTACCCCAGCATCCCTCCTATCCCTCTGCACCCTCCAAGCATCCCACCTATCCCTCCACAGCCTTCCCTCCCCCAAGATTACTATTTCCAGCCTCTACCCAAGCATCCCATCCTGTACATTCCTCCTGGTTCCACCTCCCTCATCCCCCTTGAGTATCATGCTTATCTCTCTATAGCTCCCCCTCTCTGAATATCTTATCTATCTATCCCTTCACCCCTCTTCCCAAACAGCCCATGGATCTATCCCCAGGAGCATCCCACCTATCCATTCCCTTTATTGATCCCTAGCTCTTTCCCTCCCCAAACATCCAAACTATACATCCCCAAGCTCCCCCCACCTCGAGTATTCCTACTAGTACCTACCTGGCCCTCCCTGCTCTGCATCCCTGTCAGGCCCCTTTCCCCACCCGGGCATTTCATCCATCCACCACCCAGCAACCCATATATCTCTAGCCCTCTTCCTTGAGCATCCCAGCCCGGCCAATCAGCATCCCATCCTTCCCTCCAGCTACCCATTCAACCCCAGCCCTGAGCATTTCATCCACCCTTTCAGCTCCCCCCCTCTTCAGCATCCCAACTACACATCCAATGCCAACCCTGAGCATTTCATCCATCCTTTCAGCTCCCCCCTCTTCAGCATCCCAACTACACATCCAATGCCAGCCCTGAGCATTTCATCCATCCTTTCAGCTCCCCCCTCTTCAGCATCCCAACTAACACATCCATCCCCAACCCCCTGAACATCTTACTTATCCATTCCTTGCAAACCCTTAGCATCCTATCTATCGACCTAAACTCTTACCCCAAGTATTCCATCCATTTCCCCAACGTTATACCTGCTGATAATCCCATTTGTTCATCTCTGACGCTCTCCATTCCTAAGCATTCCATCCATCTATTCCTCCATCCTTCTTTGCAACATACCTCCTAAGCATCCTCTCTATCTCCCCTCCCTTCATAGCATCTCCCTCATCTCCACAGCCCCGCCAAGCACATCACCTATTCATCCTCACACTTCTGAGCATTTCAGTCGTCATCCTGGCCCTACCCAGGCAATTCTTCCATCCATCCAGCAACCTACCTATTCAAGCCCTCTCCCCTGAGCATACCATCTCATCCAGCCAATAAAATCAGTTACAAACATTTCCCACCACCAGTCAATCCAACCATCTATCCCCTCCCTCTCCACTAAGCAACACATTTGTCTGTCCCAAAACACATCCAGTAAGCATCTCATCCATCATCTCATTCATCCAGCTCATTCCTCTCTATTCCCTTGAACATCCCATACATCTGGAACCAGCTTCCATCTGAGTATACTATTCATGTTTCACCAACTCCCCCAACCCCAAGCATACCATCTATCTAACCCTAAACCACAACCCCCCGAGTATTCCATCATCTAGCCCCAATTCTCCCCCATCTTGAGCATCCCATTCATCTAGACCCAACCCCACACATGAGCATCTCATCCTTCTCACCCCACCCCAAACATCCCTTACATCCAGCTTCAAATTGCACCTTCCCCAAGCAACCCATTCTTCTATACTCAAAGCCTCATCCATACCCCTCCCATCCATCCAGCCCTATCATCCCAGAAAGCACATCCATTCATCCATGACATTATCAAGCATCCCATCCATTCAGCTCTAGACTCCTCACTCCAAGCATTCCACTGATCTAGCCCCTCTCCCTCTGAACATCCTATCCATCCAGCCCCAATCCCCCTCTACCTCAATTATGCCATCAATCAAGCTCCAACCTCCCTCACCTCGTTCATCCCATTCTTCTAGACTAATCACCCCTAATCTTCCCAATTATCCACCTTTGGCCAATACCATCCCAAACATCCCACCTACACATCCTCAGTCACTACGTCCACGAGCATCCCATCCATCCACCTAGCCCCACCCCCTGAGCATCTCACCCATTATCAATCCCCTCCCCCCTTCAATCATCCCCTTTCCATCTCCTGAAGGTCCATCTTCAGCCATCCCTCTCTCTCTCTGTTCTGAAAATAACGCATGTTTAGCCAAACCTCTACCCACATGCTGAGCACCCATCCATCCTCTGCGTCTACCTTTAGCCATCACTCGCCCCATCTTCTGATAATCCATCCATTCCTATCCCTTTTCCTCACCATGAATACAGTCCTCTCTCTCCCAATTTCCTAAGCATCCATCCATTGCAGCTTAAAGCTCCATCCATCCTCTGCCGACCCTTTCTCTGCCTCTTCTCATCCCTCAGCCTTCTCATCCTTCATATTCATCTAAATGTTTTCCTATCTGCTTCCCTGTTAAGTCCTGAGCCATTTGTTTTCTGGTAGCCTCTCAATTTCCTTCCTGATCCATCTCTCCTCATTTTCCATCTTCAACCATCCCTGTTCCCATCTCCTCCTCCTTGCCATCTCATTGTCATCCTCCATTTTCAAGAATTTTTCCTGTCCCCTCTTATCTGCCTGTCTGAGATCCCTTTTCCCATCTCTCCTCCTCCCCATCTTCTGCATTACCCCTTTGTCTTCCTCTCCTCCTCCTCCTCATTGTCATCAAGGTCATTGAAGAAAGAAAGGGTAGGATTAGGAGGGTGATAAAAAAGAATGTTAGTAGACTTACTTTATTCATACTCTATATAAGTAAACTATTCTAATATATATATAAATATATATATATATATATATATATATATATATATATATATAGAAGGAAAGAATGCCAGAGGAGTTAATCAGGCAGAAGTAGAGATGAGGTCCCCCGTCTGCCATGGACAGAGGAATAGGGGCAGCAGATGATACTGGAAAGAGTGTAAGAGCAAAGTGGGAGGGTTTGTTCAGTTGAAGATGAAGAGGATCAGTAGATTTAATTGAGATGGAGTGATAGTCCCAGAGAGATTGATGGAAGAGGATATGCTGAACAGTAGTGGATCATGAAATCAGAATGAAAAAGTTATGGTTCGGGTTAGACAAAAAGAGAGAAGATTTGTTTTTACTCTCAATGCATAATTAAGCTCTGAAATTCATTACTGGAGGATGTGGTGAAAGCCATTAATATAATTGGATTTTAAAAAGATTTAGGCAGATCCTGGAGGAAAAGTCCATAAATCATTATTAAGGTGGACTTGGGGAAATCCACTGCTTATCCCTGAGATAAGCAGCATGGAATCTACATACGTTTTGTTGTGAGTCATTTTGGGCCTTGGTGTAGAAGACGCACAAATGCAATAAGTAAATAAATCTATCCCCCCTTGGTATCCTGCCAGGTACTTGTGACCTGGATTGGCTACTGTTGGAAACAGGATACTGGGCTTGATGGACCTTTGGTCTGACCCAGCATGGCAAGTCTTATGTTCTTATGGAGTTGTGATGTGGCCAGACATGAGCAATAGCAGTAGAGTGAGGAATGAAGTCATAAGGAGGTCACATTACTGATAGAAAGAGAGACAACAAACTAGTAATTATGGGAGAAAGTGAATAATAATAGAGTAAATTACTATAATATTCTTAAACCAACACCCTTCATGTCGTTTATCCAATCTGTCTGCCCTATCCCATCCACTGCCCTCTATATCCATCCCAGGCATGTTTAAATTCAGTCACAGTGCTGCCCTCTGCTGGCGTCTTTGTTTTTTACAGGTCTCGTACATAATGCAACAGCTGGAAATCTTAGCACCAGGCTTTGCAATAATCTAAACAGCCCCTAAAACTAGTGAGACTGTTGTTGAAATATTCCCTCATGGCTATAACGATGGCCACTCCATGCAGGTTACCTCAGCCTTCTTGGAAGCCTGACACAGTCATAGCATGGCTATTCAGATATTACCACGACTGCTCTATGCAGGTTGCATAGAGCTTCCATTCTTCCTACGTGGCCCTCTATAATTTCCCATGAAATTCACACTCAGTTCCCCTCCCCCATCTACTTTATCATTGCGCTCCGGGTCTGTGTCGGACACATTTGCATTCTCTCATGGGTTTCATTGTAATTAACTCTGTGGGGAGGATGTTCAGGAATGCACCACCCAGTCTCTAAAGAAGGGTTTCCTCTGAACCTTCCTCCCTGCAGCTTCACATCTTGACCCCATAAGAACATAAGAAATGACATGCCGGGTCAGAACAAGGCCCATCGATCCCCTTGTCCAGTCTCTCTCACAGTGGCTAGTCCGGGTCACAAGTACCTGGCAGATCCCATAAATTAGATCTAATTCCTGTTACTCAGGCCCAGGGATAGCAGCAGCTTTCTTTAGTCTACCTGGATATAATGTGTTATGGACTTTTCCTCCAGGAATTTATCATCATCTTTATCACGTCCTCTGGCAACAGGTTCCGCAGCCTGGTTGTGCGCTGAGTGACAAAGTGCTTTCTGTGATGTTTTACATCGGCTGGTTATTGGTTTCATGGACTGTCCCCTTGTCCTTGAATTTTCTTCCTGTGGAAAATTTCACTTTTCCATAATTTATTGAAGCCTGTAACGTATTTGAATGTTAATAATAATTCATGTTAAGAGAGCACAAAGATGAGCGGTCATAAAGGATTCAGGGAACAAATGGAGAACGGAGAATAAGACGAAATAGGACAGCATAGGGTGAAAACCTAAATTACGGGGGGGGGGTGGGGGGATGGGCTGCATTGGGACCTAATGGGAGCCTAGGAATGGACTCGTAGCTCATATATTGGTTGCAGTCCCACAGTCGCTACTGTTAGCAAGAGAATACTGGGATACAAAGGTGGGGGGATGGACTGATGATACAGCTGCCAGCATCCCCGCCAGCAGGCACAGCTCCCGACATTCAGAGCTGGGAATGGCTGAGCTGCAGACTCCGGGAGGCGCCGCCTGGGACAGAGCTGAGATGACGAGGAGAGACTGTATTTACTATCAGCTGCCCTGAAACGAGCCGAGGTGGTTTGAGGCAACTTCCTCATGTGGACCGGATTCTGCCTTCCGCAGCATTAGGCGGGAGTGGAGAGGTGCTGGATTTATCCTATCAGGAGCCTAAGCTGGATCTTGTACTGTCAAATGATGACGGTGTTGCTGGGGTTCATGGTGAGGAATTCCAGTAATCGCCGCGCTGTATGGTTCAATATTAGATTCAGACTTCAACCGAACAGATCCCTGGACTTTAGGATGCAGAGGACCTGCCAGGAGCCCCAGAGCCAAAGGATAATGGGGGAACTGTGGGCAGCAATGAAAGGGGAGTAGTGAGCAAGAAATTGTTATTTAAAGGAAGAGGGAAAATACAGTGCTCTGCTTCCATGGGGAGGGAACAGAATGGTAAGAGAGGCAGGAAGTTCAGTCAGAAAATTCACAGTCAAGGGAGGACAGGTAGAATTATCAGTCAGAAGGGAGGGGGATGGGGGTTAGAGGAGCAAAAACTCCCAATCGAACAAGGAAGAGATAAAGGCACCTCTAGATATGGAAGTGTTAACCCAACCTGGACGGAGCCCACAAAATGTGAGAGGGTCTAGCGCCTGAGTGAACTCAGTGCTGGTGTCCTACGAGGGGTCGAGCCAGGTGGTGTAGTGAACCTGTGCCCAGAGGCAGGAGGGTATAAAACATCCTGAACTGGAGAGGGGCCCACTTCCAGAGAATCCCTTCACTGAGCCACCAAAACACACTAGCATCAGAAAAATGGGGACTGGCTGTAAAGATATTTTCCAATTTCCGGTTTTAGCAGCAGAGAGAACTGATTAAAGCTTCCAGAGCTGGGCTGCGATGGTTACAAAAGTAGAAGGCAGGGTGTAATGCACTCTTCAACAGTTTATATAATCCTCCCCTTGGTTAGGAAAACTACTTACAACATCTCCCCACGGAGAATACAGCGTCCTCTCTCTTCAGCCACAAATTCTTCCCTTTCTCAGCAGACAGCGGCTCTCACAGTCTTAGGCTAACGTATGGCACTTACGTGCATTCATAGACACACAGCAGTTCTCTCCATTCTCAAAGTAACCTTTCACACATTTCTTCTGATGCCTATATACAAGCAATAGCAAAGGACTGTCCCCAGCTCTCACCCCCTCTGAGGCTTCTTCACGCCATTTTCTTCCCAGCGACTGAGGGAGCTACGAAATCCTCCAACTCGGGGATTCAAGTCAGGTCTGCTGGTTATATTTCCCCTTGAGAAGAAACTTCTCTCCCCTTCCAGGGCCTTCTCATAAGCGAGGCCTCCCTAGGCGCACTCAGACCCTGGATGGGTTCCCTCCAGCAGCTCCTGCCGAGTCCTAAGCCCAGCATTTTATACTGAGGGGGACACTCTCTTAAAGAGGAACATATCTCATCAAGGTTCATTAATCACTCTTCCCACATGTTACTCTCCATGCATTGCATCGTGTGCAGTTTTACCAGACATAATACTGTTCATGAGAGCAGAGGAATGTAGCAGTAAGTGATAGCTTCTGCCCTTCTACAGTATATCCACAGTCTTCATTCATTCCTCAAGTCTATCAGTCTCCTACACCCGGACTCCTTTCCAAGGGAGACCCCCGCCACATGAGGGAGAGGCAAAAAAAGAAGAAAGTGGAATATGCAAAGAGGAAGAGCAGCAGAAGGCAGAAAAGTTGAAATAAGTTCTTGTGCTCAGACATAAAGCAAAAGGAAATGTGGTTAACAAAGGTGAAATAATTAGAAATCCATTTCCAGATGAGGGGGTACTCGAAGTATTTGCAGAAAGGAGTGCAGATAAGGCCATAGGGACCTGAGGGTGTGCTCCCCTGATTCTTAAAAGGCTCAGGACAGTGCTGCCAGCCACCCTATCTTCATGGACCAGCAGAAGAGGGGGGAGTTTCTGAGGAAGTGGAGAGACACACAGCTCTAGTCCTGCTGTGCACGTGTGGGGAGAGGGAGAACTCGACTACACGCCTAACAGTGTAATGGCATAGCTAGGGGAACAGTAAAATAAGAGAGAGAACATGACTTCAGAAGGAGAGGGGGCTTTGGTCAGAGCTTTGATTGAGTTTTGAGGGGGCGCACCATGGTGGATCCAGAGAGGTATCGTAGACTTTGGCGCTCTCTGGGCTTCAGTAAAGTGTAGACATTGTTCAAATCCCTCTGATACCAATTTATTTCACATGTTGAAGTGGTATGAGCTCAGCTCCCCATGCCATCGAAATGTTGAAGATTCAGTCTTCCTCTAACTCCCCCACAACCCAACCGTAAGCCTCCCGGTACCTTTTACATTGAAAATCATCTGCCCAGATTGTGGTAAGCAGCGACAGCCATGCCCGGCCCAGGGTATCTTCCCTGCTGTGTACTAGGAGGGTTAGGGTTGAGGGGGAGGCCAGCCTGGACGATCTGAAATAATTGATTTCAGAGGGATTTGAAGGGTGGCAGGGGCTTGCTTTTGTGCACAAGATACTTTATTTTCTGTCAGCATTGCACTTGATCGCCTCTCTTGTTTGCAATATAGCTGGTGAACTCTCAAGTTATTCGCCGTACTTTAGACCTGCTCTGGGGCCTGTATAAAGCTACAAAATTGGCTAAATTTTCCAGCTAACTTTACCTGACCCGGAATGCCTCTTTCTTATCTGGATAGGTTTTAGCTGGATAATGACTTGTCCAGCTAAAATCCAGCCGGAGAAGTGACCTAATATTAAAAAAAGAAAACGTGCCATGTGGCTGCATAACTTGTGTGTTATCTGGCTAAAGGCCTTTGAATGTTGACACCCCCCCCCACCCCCCCATATATCTTTGTCAGTAACCTGACAGAGGGACTTGAGGGGAAAATATTCTTCCTTCCATCCAGAGGATAGAAAAATCTGTAAGAAGAAAGAGAGACTGGCATGAACTGGGAGCTGTACTTCAGTGTAAAAAAAATGTATAAAATCATCCGTAGGAAGAACAGACAAGCTCCAACAGGAAAAAGGCGTACAAGTCATCCTCTTCTGTAGCATGCCAGTGTGAAAGCAGGGGGCGATCCTCAGAAAGCCCACACTGAATCCTTCAAGGTCACCTTAAAAGTCCTGCCGTTCTTGCTTATTGCTTTGGGTCAGTAAAGAAAGGTACCGGGGTGTGTCCAGTGGGGAAAAGGAAGCAGGCCCGGAAAGGTTCTGGGCTGGGGATCCGGCAGCATGTTGCTAGGAGCTGCCTTTCCCTCTTGGTGCTGTTTGTGTGGGGAGCTGCCCAGTTCCCTGAACTCCTGCTGGGGATCCAGCTCACAGGGCTGACCTCTGGGGAAACGATGCTGTGATTGGGGTAGGGAGGGCGGGAGGCTACATTGCTGGGGTTGCTGCGTTCCCGGAAGGTAGGGGTTAACGCGGAGTCTGGTGGGGGGGAGGGGGAGAGCAGCAGAAATCAATTTGGTGGAAGAAGAAAGCCAGTGTGAATAAAGGTCTGGCTGCTGCTGTTGTCATGGTGACGTGTGAATCTGGGATTGTGTAATGTCAGCTCCACCAGTGCATAGAAAGGGAGGAAAGATTTCCTTAGAGCAGTGTCTTCACAGCCAGAGCGTGCTGAGAGTTGGGGGCACAGCGGTTACAGCCCCACCGTTTCTCCTCATCCACAGGCAGGAAGGGGCTTTCACATCCCTGTCCCAGGACTGGAACCATCTGTGACATTCTCTCTCCTTCACAGAGTCCTGAATCTACCAGTGCCCCTTCTTACTGTCCCCCAGCACTGGCCTTGCCTGCACTCCTCCCTCACAAAGTCCTGACACTGGCTAATAATGTGTTGTGGACATGTAACCAACCCCCATCTTTGTGCTGTAAATCTCATCAGGGATGTTACGGTTTACCAGGCTTCACGTCCAGGGGGGTTATCTTCCTGGGCCTCTGGAACAGTCACTATCTCTTTCGTATACAAACACACACTCCAACTGGATGATGCCCACCAAGTGTACCGTGGTCCAAAATAGGAGCAAGGAAGCAAAAATGAACAGAAAGAGTTAAGTAGCAAGAGGAAAGAGCCCTAGAAAATTAACCATACAGAGTCCTGGCTGGTGTTCAAAATAAACAGTTTACTTTCACTTAAAATGAGTAACCATGCCAGAAATGAAAAAATTAAATTTGCAGCAAAAAGATTAAAGTGATGAAAACCATCATTTCCTTGTCCATTTCAGATTTCCTTCTAGGAACTCCCCTCCTCTTGAAGGGTATGGTTATTGGAGTGTAGTTCCAGGTCAAAGGATGGAAAAAAGATCCCAAAGTCAAACTGGTAAAAAAAAAAAAAAGAAAACCCACCCAAACTGTAATCCAAATCTCAAAAGTTCCAGGTCTCTTGAGTTTTTTGGTTAAGAATCCCAACGTCTTCTCACCCTTGCATTCTCTGTTTGCTCAGGCAAAAAAAAAACACCTTTGATTGCAGCCCTTCAGGATCCTGGGGGGATGCTCTTCTCTCTAGGCTGAATCAATCTTCTCAAAAGTCTCTTCAGCTCTACTCGAATCATAACTCTTCCACTGCAAATCAAAACCCCCAGGGATGAAACAGTGACCAAACAGCCAAGCTCTACTCCTCCTCTCGAGCTGCCTTCCCACTAAATCACTGAACATGCTCCAGGGGATTTTATACCCCACTGAACTCTTTCCCCAAAAAAGATAGAATTATGGCAAGGGGAAGAATCCCAAATATCAACCCCACCCACCCATTGCTGGAAAAGCTACTTGGAAGCAAATGTTAGTGATTGACAAAGCCTCATCACAGACATTTCCTCCAGAAACTTGTCCGAACCTCTTTTAAAGCCCGCTATGCTCGTCGCCTTGATCACATCCTCTGGCAACACATTCCACAGCTTGCTAGTGCACTGAGTGATAAAGTACTTTCTACAATGTGTTTTAAATCTGCTGGTTGTTAGTTTCATTGAGTGTCCCCTTGTTTTAGTATTATTTAAAAGGATAAATAGCCATCCTTTATTTACCTATTTCACCCACTCATGATTTTATATAGACTTTTATCATGTCCCCTCTCAGCCATCTTTTTCTAGCTGAAGAGCCCCGACCTGAGTAGCCTCTCATCATTGGAGAGATGTACTTTCCAAAATTATCCCTAAAAAATGAAAAAGAGGTTGTTAATACAAAAAACAAACATACCACATTTTGAAATGTCTGTTTGCTATTGCTAGAAGTCTAAGAAGTAAGATGAGAGAGTGTAGAGCAGTGAATGATGAGATAGACATAATTGGCAGAGTCCTGGTGGAAGGAGGATAACCAAAGGGACAGTGCTATACCAAGGTACAAATTATATCGCAATAATAGGGAGCATCAACTTTGTGGGGGAGGGGGTGCTTTATTTCTGAGAGGGGTATATGGTTCAACAGCATAAAGATTCAAGAGACTAAATGCACAATAGAATCTTTATGGGTAGAAATCCCATGTGTGTTGGGTAAGAGTATAGTGAGATGAGTATACTACCGTCTACCTGACCAAAATGATGAGGTGGATGATGAAATCAGGGAAGCTAACCATTTTGGCAGTGCAATAATAATGGGAGATTTCAATTATCCACAAAGTCACAGGTGCAAGTAAAGAGATCAAAGTCCCATTCACTTAATATAACAATTTATTAACCATGAATAAAGTTCATATATTATTTAATTCGGCAACTCCATATCAGTAGTGACAAGCATGTAGTTTTCTATGTCCCCCGACACGGTCCCGTGTTTCGCGGAGGCTGCATCGGGAGGGACCCAGAGAAATCATTCATATCTAAAATGTGATATAATATAGTATAAGAAACGGAACACACACTGCCAAACAAGTAGTAACTTTAAAGTACACATACCCATTCCATTCTTCTCAGGAGCGCACTAACCCTGTAATCTGACAGCCATTTAAAGAAAAAGGCGCGGAGACAGAATCTCGCGAGATACAACAATCAGCAGGCACCTGTCAATAAACACTGCCAAAAGAAGTTAGTAGAATAGGTGCCATTCGATATCTTTATTGAGGCCAGAAGGGGCTACTGTGTTTAAAGTGTGGATCCATCGCTGCTCTCTCCGGCCCAGCGCACCGGAGAAGTCTCCTCCCCGTGGAGGGGGCGAGACCACCTCCAACACGGAGTACGTGAGCGAGTCAATCGAGTGTTCAGCTTGGAGCCAGTGGGACACCAGAGGTTCATCGATTCTAGAGGATCTTATATTCGAACAGTGTTCAATAACCCGTGTCTTTATCATTCGGGATGTTTTCCCCACGTATAACAATGGACAGGGGCATCTTATCACATAGATCACTCCTTTTGTGCAGCAGTTTGATTGGGAATATAGTTTGGAAGAATGGAATGGGTATGTGTACTTTAAAGTTACTACTTGTTTGGCAGTGTGTGTTCCGTTTCTTATACTATGTTATATCACATTTTAGATATGAATGATTTCTCTGGGTCCCTCCCGATGCAGCCTCCGCGAAACACGGGACCGTGTCGGGGGACATAGAAAACTACATGCTTGTCACTACTGATATGGAGTTGCCGAATTAAATAATATATGAACTTTATTCATGGTTAATAAATTGTTATATTAAGTGAATGGGACTTTGATCTCTTTACTTGCACCTGTGACTTTGTGGATTACCTTATGTGCAAGGTGCTTCTGACATACTTTTAGATTTCAATTATCCCAATATTGACTGGGTAAATGTAACATCAGGACATGCTAGAGAGGTCAAGTTCCTGGAAGGAATAAATGACTGCTTCATGGAGCAATTGGTTCAGGAACCAACGAGAGAGGGAGCTATTTTAGATTTAATTCTTAGTGAAACACAGGATTTGGTGAGAGAGATAACGGTGGTGGGGCCACTTGGCAATAGTGATCATAACATGATCAAATTTGAATAATAACTGGAAGAGAAATAATAAGTAAATCTACAGTTCTTACACTAAACTTTTAAAAGGGAAATTTTGATAAAATTAGGAAATTAGTTAGAAAAAACTGAAAGGTGCAACTACAAAGGTTTAGAGTGTGCAACAGGTGTGGACATTATTTAAAAATACCATCTTAGACATGCGGTCCAGATGCATTTCACGCATTAAGAAAGGTGGAAGGAAGGCCAAACGATTTCCGGCGTGATTAAAAGGTGAGGTGAAAGAGGCTATTTTAGCCAAAAGATCTTCATTCAAAAATTGGAAGAAGGATCTATCTGAAGAAAATAGAAAAAGCATAAGCATTCTCAAGTTAAATGTAAAACATTGATAAAACAGGCTAAGAGAGCATTTGAAATGGCCATAGAGGCAAAAACGTCATAAAAACTTAAAAAATAAAATAAAATATATATCTGAAGCCCCTGGCTATTACATATTCCATGGAGCATAAGTGGATCATTTTCTGAAACCAGTGTTCATAGTTGGGGCCCTTGGGGGGTCCAGCCAGCAAGTTAGAATTACCTTTCTGCCTATCAGGCTAACTTGTTTGAGAAAGAGGTGAGTCCCCAGGTCTAACTGTTGGGCAGCCTGTGTCACTACACCGAAGAGCCACAGATTTGGGTCTGGAGGCAGCTCAATGTGGAGTAGATGGTTACATAAAGAAATTAACTTGTTCCAAAATGCTGCTATCAGTGGGCATTTCCAGAAACAATGTGGGTAAGTTCCCGTCCCATTGCGGCACTTTGGGCAGATATCCGAAGAAGTTAATTTAAATCTGTAGACTTTGTAGGGTGTGATATACACCTGCCATAAAAACTTGTAATGAGATTCTCGTAGGATTGCATTGTCAGATATATCCAGTAGGGTGGTAAAAAGTCTTTGAAACTCTTCACAAGGAAATCTTAAATGGTGTCCATTCTTTCCATTTCTCAAATATTCTTGTCAAAACAGGGGACTGATCCGTTTCTTCTAAGATTTTATAGAAGTAGGATATTTTAGTTTGTTGTCGGTTCCCCAACTGTATGACCTCCCTAAGTCTTTGGGACTGTGCTGACTCAAGAAGGGAAGGCTGATTTCCTTTGATAAGATGCCATACCTGCAAAAACCCGAAAAAGTCCTCCTGTGATAGCTGGAACTGGTGGCCCAATTCCGCGAATTCATGGAGCTGCTGAGTGGTTGCATTAAACATTTGGTATATATACTTAAGACTGTTTCGTTGCCATTTAACAAAGGTTTTTTCGGAAAGGCCTGGTGGGAAAGGGGGGTTGTGAGCTATAGTAATGAGAGGAGTCCGTTTATAAGGTAGCCCATATATCCTGCAAAGCTGTAACCAGGCCTTCCTGCAGGTGCGGAATAGCATATGGGATCTTAGGTGGGAGGGAGTCAACTGCAGGTCTACTTGTAGCAAAGGATTAAGAGAGGGGACCCCATACCATGCCAGTAAGTGCTGGTATGGAACAGTTGTGGAAGACACGAAAAGCCAGTCTCACACATAGTGCAAGCCAAGTTATATGAGACTAGGTTGGGACAACCCAGACCCCCAGCTTTTGTTGGTTTTATAAGTGTGACCATTGAGAGTCTAGCTTTTTTTCCCCTCCAGAGAAAAGTCCTTAGAATTCTGAGTAGGTTTTTATGATCCTTTATCATTATCCACAGGGGTATCATTTGAAGGATGTAGAGCCATTTGGGAAGGAATACCATTTTGAAGAGTTGTAATTTTCCCTACTAGTGACAGGGGAAGGGATTGCCACTTGTCTAAAGTATTTATGGTGTGCGCTATTAGAGGTGGTATTTTTGCGTTGTAAATTCCCTGCACCCTGAGTGGAATTTTGATACCTAGGTACTTCAGTTCCTTGGACACCTACTATAGAGGAAAGTTGCCTGGCCAGTTCACCCGAAGCTGCCCAGAAACATCGATAGCCTCGGATTTGTCTTGATTGATTTTGAGTCCAGAGAAGTGTCCAAACTCATTTTGGAGGTTGAGCACCATCTTAAGAGAAGAATGCGGATGAGTGAGGAATTTGAGGACGTCGTCCGCAAAGGCAGCAATTTTGAAGGTGTGTAGGGGTTTCCCAAATCCTGCTACAGCTGGGTGGAGGTCAATTTTCCTTAGCAAAGGGGTCAATGGAAAGGATATAGGGCAAAGATGACCACGGACATCCCTGACAAACACCCCGACGAATGTGAAGGTCTCTGAGAGTGATTTATTGGCTATGATCTTTGATATCAGGTTGTTGTAGAGAAGGGAGAGGTAAGTTAAAAAGGCCCCTTGAAAGCCGAAGCGGTGGAGTATGGAGAAGAGATAAGTCCATGACACCCGGTAGGCCGATATGGCCTCGACCATAGGTGCCATTAGTAGAAGGACGCCATAGCTGTGCATCTCTACTAAGCTGGTGGTGTAGGAGAAGTGGCCGCTCAGTTTACTGACTCTTGCCTCTCCCCCTCCCCCCCCCGACAGAGCTACTGAGGAGCAGGAGCCCTTCTGCCACAGCTGTTCTGTGCTGGCACAGCCACTGGTAGAGTCAAAATTGAGGGGGCGGACACTTCCTGGTGCTAATCTCCCATAACATCAGCACCAGGAAGTGCCTGCCTTCTCCTCCCCGGGTTTGAACCAGCTAAGTGCAAGGGTGGGATGGGCTGCAGCGAGTTGAGAGGGATCAAAATCCTACTTGGGCAGGGTGCAGACGGGACCTCACAGCACTTGCCCGTGGCAATCTTCCCCTCCCCATCTCAGCAGGCTGCAGCCAGCCCACAGGAGGAAGTTATAGAATCGCTAAACCTGCTGACGTGCTGCTGGCTGCTGGGAACGGGGAGCCACAGGGCCTCTTGATTGCCTGCTGTAAGACCTAGAACCAGGAAAACTCCCCCCCCCCCCCCACAAACCCCTTACCAGGGGCTGGTCCCAGACTTACCTGCTCCTGCTAGTGCTCATCTGCTTGAAAGGAAGGGACCGAAGAAGCCTCTGCTTGACCCCAGAGACCTGCTGGAAGGAATTTTTTTTTTTTTTACTTTCAAAGATATTTTTTTTAAATTCAGACAGGGCTTAGAGGGGAATGATGAGAGAGTTCAGGGGAGAAAGAGGGAGATACTGGGCAGAAGAAGGGAGAAGGATATGCGCAGAGCATAGGAGGATATAGAGAAAGAGACACTGGACTTCTAATCACTCTTTCTCCCTCCGCTCCTCCTCAGCCTCTGCCCAGTGTTACTCTGTCTCTCCTACACTTTGTCCATAACACCCTCCCTTGCCTCCCCCCAAGGCATACATAAAAACTAAGGGAGTTCGGCAGGGAGGACACTGGGGTTGGGGGGGGAGGAGGCAAAGTAAAACAAGAGATGGAGTAGGATAGAGAGAGGGTGGGGATGGAGATAGAGACTGCTGTGGTCAGGGTAGGGGTACAGAAAGAGAGAGTCTGGTAGGACCAGAGTATGTGGATGGAGAGAGAGTGAGAAAGAGAGAGACTGATGGGAAAGAGGTTGAGAGTTGATCCTTTCTTTGGGGGTGGGAAAGGGAAGCGAAGAGTCCTCACCCTCTCACTCCTCAAAGGTGAGACTCTTGCTAGTGTTTTCTGGTTTTTTGGTGGGTGAAAGATTGTCCAACTCTGTGCAGGTGCAGCACGGGTCCCCAGTCTGCAGTGCAGTCAAGGACCTGCCACATAAGTAAGTGAAGGAATGTAAGCGGGGAGAGGCAGGGAGAAGATACTGTGGAAGAGGTGGGGAAGGGAGGGCAATTGCTAGTGATGTGAGTTAGCTGAGGATAGACACTGTGAAGGGAGAGAGGCATGGGGCAGATGTTGAGGAAGAGACTAGGTGGGGCAGATGCTGAGGAAGCAGTTGCTGGGGAAGGGGATTGTGGGGAGATGTTGGAAGAAGAGGCAGGGGAAAGAGGGTGAGAAATGGAGGGTTGTTGGAGGCAAGTGATAAGAAATGTGGAGGGATATGATCTGTGGTGGGGATGGGATTATATGGGGGAACAGTGCTGGGGGAGCAGGCAGCCTGAGGTAAAGTATTGAGAAGTGTCCTGCTGGAATCCAGTCCGGGTGGGAAAGGGGTGAGTGCTGGTTGGAGGCAAACCTAAGAAGGGGAGAAGAGGGCGAGTGCTACTGGGATACTTGGGGGGGGGTGAGGAAGAGAAGAGAGAAAAAGACTGCTGGGTCCAGTCTGAGGAGGGTGAGGTGGGAAGGGGGAGAATGCTCGCTGGAGTTGGACCTGAGAAGGAGGATATTGCTGTTGGAGTCCTGCCTTGTCAGCGGGGGAGGGAAAAGAGAAAGAGTGCTGAGGGTTCAGCTTGAGGAAGATGGATGGCTTAGGAAGGGGGAAAATGCTGGGCTCTATCCTGAGAAGGATGGGGTTGGAAAGGGCAAAGTGCCAAGGTTTGTCCGGGGGTGGGGGGGGAGAGGAAGACTGTTGGGGTCCATTCTGTGAATGGGGACAATACTGAAGGTCAGTCCTGTGGAGGAGGGGGGAATGGGAAGAATGCTGGGGTTTTCCCCATCATTTCTCCCTCCCCCCCAATCTACATGAGCCTCAGGGTGACCAGAACTCAAATGTTCCCAGCTATGCTTCTTGGGGTTTTCAGTTCAATTTTTGTCTGCACATTTCTATTCTGTATTTGGTGAGGATCTGTCCGTGAACTGTGTGTGAAAGAGGTGAAGGATTTTGCTAGGGTTTAGTTTCTGTGTAGGGGTTTGTAGTTCAGCTTCTTCCTCTTTTATAATAAGAGGTATATTGGTGTTCTAGGACCCTATATTATTTTTCCAGACATAAGGGTTACTCTTTTGGCACCATGATCACACTTGTCTGCTACAGATTATAAATAAAAATACTGTTGTGTGTTTAAATTAAGAAAAAACCCCAAAAACATTCAATAGAAGCTTCCAACTCATGGTGTTGTATAAAGAGTGAAGGTGCGGTTTTTCACTTGGCCATAGGTGCCAATTTGCCTGCCTACGGCTCTGTCGATAGCTCATGCTTTAATAAATTATTTGGTCTACAAGGTGCCACCCAATTCCTGTCATTTTTGCTACACCAGACTAACACGGCTATTCCTCTGAAAATTTCTCAATTGTGTGTTTTCTCTTCAGGAATCTCATCTACATTTGCCTCTTGAAACTCAGGTGGCAACTTTATCAAATACAATTTCTGTATTGCAATCAACAGCTATGGCTAATGTCAAAGTACTTTGATTCTTCATAACAAGTATGAATCCCTAGAAAATATGATAAGATCTATAAATTTATGCCTATAGAATTTTCCTTTCAGCATCTGAGCTGTTTAAGAAGTATATGGTTGAAGTTTTACAGTTTTCCCAAGATAAGGAGTTTAATAGGAAGAAAAATATAAATGTGGAGGAAGGTGCTATGGATGTGTTGGCCCTTTTGATAAAGCTCCCATGATATTATTACAATTGGAGACAAACTTGTTAGAACTTTTGCCTTTGTGTCTGATAAGGACATGATTCTTAATCAATACAGAATGAATTATTTTGTACTGAGATAATTCTGGTGTTCTAGGACAAGCAGGATGGTAGTCCTCACACATGGACGACATCATCAGATGGAGCCTAGCATGGAAAACTTTTGATGGCACACTGAGCATGCCCAGCATGCCACTGTCCATGCGGGGTCCCCCTTCAGTCTCATCTGTGCAGCTTTCTCCTCCAGTTGTGGAGCTCTTCTCTCTATAGAGTGTTTTTCCTGGTTCTTTTTGCAATTTTTTTTCTGGGCCAGGTTCCCCTTCTTCCTCATAGATACTTCTATAGAGTGGCGTGGTAAGTTTTTCCTTCTTTGTAGTCGATTCCCGACAGTGTTGTGCTTCAGTGACCGCTGGTCATTGACTGCTCGCTGGCTCTTTTCTTGGCGTCCTCAAATTTTTGCTGATGCCCCCAATGCCCATGGACCATGTCCATTACTGATCTGCATGAGGTCTGTATCGTACGTCGTCCGGGGGTGCCATCTTTGCAATCAAATGAACCACCAAGGGTCGTTGGGCCCGGCTAGATAAGATGGAGAAGCTCTTCAGATCTAGTAAGTCTGATCCTTCGACTCTGGTGTTGGGAGCCTCCTTATCCAAGGGCTGGGGAAAACTGGTAGACGTGGTTCCATCAGTGTCTACTCCCCCATTGGGGCCCACTCGGGAAAGAGGGGCTGGAAATAGGCCCTCATCATCATCGTCATGTTCCAGGACATCAGGATTGTCCAGGCTAAGCACTTTGGGAAACCTTGGAAGCACCGTCATTGCATGGTACCGGGCTCGGGTCGGCAACGATAACCACCGTGGTTCCCCCGAAGCGACCCTGTAGAGAGGCATCAACCTCTATCAAGCCTGAAAGTCCTAGGCATTCCCCACCGATATTGGTGCCAGGCACCAAGCTTCCTCAGGACTCCGGAGAAGCTCCGGTGATGCCTCTTCCTCCTCTTCCTCTTTCTGTCCTAACTTTGGCGGATTTTCAGGAGGAGCTGGACTGCAGGGTGCAACAGGTGGTGCTCCGAGCTCTTCAGGGCATCGAACCCCCGGCTCCACCAGTGCCTCCTCCAGTGTTGGAGCCTGCCCCTGCGATGTTAGCGCCACTGCTGAAGCACCTTGACATCCTCTTGGCTGTCTTGTCCACGCAGCAGCTACCAGCACCTGACAGTCCCCCAATGCCCCAGTGACTGCCGGATCCGCCTCCCACTGGAGTCATCCCCATTGTGAGTTCTTTGGAGGAAGACAATGTTTTGCAGCCGAGGGCACCATCGGGGACTCTGATGCTGTGCCCAGGTTTGTCCAGTCCAAACCCTGGTTCCTTGGGGACCTCTATGCTATCGGTGCCGTTGGTGCCCCCCCCCCTCCGGTACCACCTGTGCATATGCTGCCCTCCATTCCACTGGTGCCTTTAGTGCCAAAGCTGAGGGGCTTGGGCAGGGGCCCTCCATGAGGGTCCCCAGCAGACTTCAGCGAGGAGGACGCCCCATATGATCCTTGGAGGGATAATACCTCCGAGCCTTCTTCGGATGATTCAGAAGACCTTCCTTCAAGCCCATCTCCAGATGAGAGGCGTCTGTCCCCACCAGAGGATCTAACCTTTGTGGGCTTTCTGTGGGCTATGGCAGAGTCCATTCCTTTCCAGCTCCTAATGGAGGAAGATGCCCGCCATAAGATGCTGGATGTTCTCCAGTTTGTAGATGCCCCAAAGGAGGTCATGGCTATCCCCATCCATGACATTTTTAAGAAATTACTCCTTAGGATTTGGGAACACCGGTGCCTTCAGGGAATCGGAAGGCGGATGCAGTCTACTTGGTACAGCAGGCCTTGGGGGTTTGAGAGGCATCAGCTCCCGCACCAGTCAGTGGTGGTAGAGTCTGCTCTCAAGAAAGCCAAGCATTCCCGCTCCCACACCTCTCCGCCTCCGGGTCGGGAACACCGGGCATTGGATGCCGTAGGTAGGAAGGTGTACCAGGATGCTATGCTGATCGCCCAGATTACTTCCTACCAGTTGTAAATGACACAACTTGTAAGACCCATATCGAACAATGTCCAAAAGAAATAATGAGCAAAAAAGCATTTCCTAGCGTGTAGCAGATGGACTCAAAACAAGTGGGTATAGTGTGCTTGTGCTAGCAGTTGGAGACGGATCTGACGTCAGCACGGGTACATATACCCCCGCAGGAAGTGCAGCAATTCAGTAATTTCCGTCTCCAAAGCAGTTTGGAGCTACCTCACGCTCGCTGAGCGTTTTTCCAAATTCTAACGACTAAATTCTTAGAAGAAATCCTACCTGAAGAAGAGCCCCGCACTCCTGCAGTGATACCCTTGGGTCCCTCCCCCAGTTGAGTTTCCCGAGGTGATTTCCGTGGTCCCTCGGAGGTGAGTGCCTCGGTCCGGTGGCCGGATCGCGGCAGGGACCTAGCCCCCGAGTGAGATGGGCTCGGGCGCGGCTTAGAGGCAGCCTCGGTCCCGGTGAGGACTTGGCCCCCGAGCGAGACGACGTTCGGGCGCGGCTTAGAGGCAGCGGGTGCACTTCCTTGAGCGCGGCGGTGACGGTAATCACCCTCTCCCCCCGCAGCCAGAGACTGCCCGGGTCGCAGCCGGGAAGCGCCGAAGACAAGGTAAGGCATACATCTTTACTTACTGGTCTCCGAAGAGCGAGGATAAGCAGGGTCTGCCTACGTGGCAGCCCGCCAAGGAGGTCGCCATTTTGCCTGCTCGCCAGCCTTGGTTCGCCGCCTCAATCTAAGCGGGACGACGGGCGCGTATGTTAGGCGCCCGAAACGATTTGGGCGCCCATTGCTGGTGATACACACACGCTGATAGGCGCACATTGCTACATGCACGCTGATAACGCGCACATTGCTACACGCACATTGGTAGGCGCACGTTGATAGCATAGGTGCACATTGATACGCGCATGCTGATACGCGCACATTGATAGTCATACGCGCACATTGATACGCGCACGTCCATAGGCGCACGTTCATAGGCACACGCTCATAGGCGCACATTAATACGTGTAGGCGCACGTTGATAAGCGCACACTTATAGGCGCTCATTGATAGGAGCTCAGACGCGATGGAGCATAAGAGAGCCCATGCGGCCGCAGAGCCGACACCTCCAGACTCAGGCATAAGAGCTCTAGGCCTCTGCTCAGCATGCCACCTCAGAGCCACACAGAGCGAGGAAACAGACTCCCTATGTGCCCAATGTGAAGAGGCCCTGGGAGTTCCAGGACTGGGCCGGTCTCAGCCCAGTTTGACTGCCAGTTCCTCAGGGAACACCCCGAACCTAGCAGGCCGCGGTGAGCAGCCTGGGAACCCTACAGACCTGGTGCCCCTACGGCTAGAACCTGCTTCGCTCTCCTGGGTGGAATTATTCAAGGGGATTCACGCCTTTGTCAAGATGCAGTCTGATCCCCGACCGGACCCATACGTACCGAATGACCCTGCCCCGGGACCCTCAAGACCTACGCATGGCCATCCGCCACCCGGAAGCCCCACTTATGGGGACTCGGATTATTCTGAGGAAGATGGCGAGCCCCCCGAGGAGGGAGAACTCCCCTCGGGGATAGAACCATATCGAACCATGAGACGCTTCTTTCCTAAGGAGGATCTTCCAGACCTGGTCTCTCAATGCCTGTCGGAGCTGGCTATACCGGGCCAGGGCACCCTGGGGGGAACCCAGAATGAATCCCCTGCTAGAGGGCCTGCGTCCAACGGCTCACCATTTTCCCCTTCTACAAGCAGCACAGCAGTTAATCGATCTGGAGTGGAATGCGCCAGACGCTTCCTTCAAAGGGGGTCGGGCTTTGTCTAGCATGTACCCCCTAGACCCGGCAGCCAAGGAGCTGCTGGCGTGCCCGATGGTAGACGCCATAGTTAGCGCAATTGTGAAGCGCACCACCATTCCGGTGGAGGGAGGGGCGGCCCTCAAGGATGCACATGACCGGCGCATGGACGCCATTCTGAAACAAGCCTTTGAGGTGGCAGCCATGTCCCTACGAATTGCGACCTGCTGCACCGTGGTGATGCGCTCCTGCTTATCACAAGCCAGGAACAACACCCCGGGAGAAGAAATGGAATCAGCCCTCTCGTTCCTCACTGACGCTACCTCCAACCTAGTTCGTACAGCAGCCAAAGGAGTATCATCCTCAGTGGCAGCCAGAAGGCACCTCTGGCTACGTAATTGGTCGGCCGACTCCTCCTCCAAGACTCGCCTCACGAGAATGCCCTTTAAGGGATCCCTCTTGTTCGGCAGCGACCTCGAGAAATTGGCTAATAAATGGGGCGCCTCTCCATTACCCCGTCTACCGGAAGACAGGCCAAGGAGGAACCAGCGCCCTTTTCCTAGACCATCCAGAGGTAGAAACTCTCAGCGCTTCAACCCTTACAGGGCTCGCTACCAAGCACCTCGTTCTCAGGCCAGGAACCAGTCCTTTCGGACTAAGCACAGCAAGAGGAGAACCAGCTCGGGCTCTGGTCCCGGCCGCACCCCACAATGACATTCAGCCGACCCATCCGGGGGTAGCAGCCATAGGGGGCAGGCTAACCCTCTTCTACCGCAGGTGGGTCGAGATTACCTCGGACCAGTGGGTCCTCGCCATCATCCGAGAAGGGTATTACCTGGACTTTCTTCGGCTCTCGCCAGACAAGTTTGTGGAATCTCAGTGTTCACCCCTCAAGAGGGCGGCACTAGAAGTTACCTTGCAGAGGCTCCTATCACTAAAACCATAATCCCAGTGCCTGCGTGGGAGGAAAATTCTGGGCATTATTCCATTTATTTCATAGTATCCAAGAAGGAGGGCACTTTCAGGCCCGTCCTGGATCTCAAGTCAGTCAACCGACACCTACGGGTCCCCAGCTTTCGCATGGAAACCCTGCGGTCTGTCAAGAATGCAGTACAGCCAAGGGAGTTTCTCACATCCCTAGATCTGTCGGAAGCCTACTTGCATATCCCAATCCATCGGGATCACCAGCGCTATTTACGCTTCAAAGTCCTGAATCAACACTTCCAGTTCCGAGCTTTACCCTTCGGGTTAGCCACCGCGCCACGAACCTTTACCAAGGTCATAGTAGTAGTGGCGGCGTCACTCAGGAAGGAAGGAATCCTCGTCCATCCCTACCTGGACGATTGGCTGATCAGGGCAGAGTCCCTGGAGGAGAGCCACCAGGCAACCCAACAGAGTTATATCTCTTCTGGAAAGCCTAGGATGGGTAGTAAACTTGAACAAGAGTTCCCTACAGCCTTTTCAGTCGCTGGAATACCTAGGAGTCCGATTCGACACCCAGGAAGACAAGGTCAGTCTGACTGCCAAGAGGAGAGCAAAGCTCCGGAATCGTCTGCAGGCCCTGCTGAGCGCCACCCGGCCCACAGCTTGGGATTACCTACAGGTCCTCGGCCTTATGGCATCCACGCTGGAGGTGATACCATGGGCGCGGACTCATATGAGACCATTACAACGCGCCCTCCTATCTCGGTGGAGCCCACGATCACAGAACTACACCGTACACCTACCTCTCCCAGCCAGGGTGCGGAATCAGATACGGTGGTGGTTGCAGCCCGGCCACATGAGCCGGGGGTCAAGAATGTCCTCCCCAACCTGGACCCTGCTCACTACAGATGCCAGCCTGAACGGATGGGGGAGCACACTGCGAAGAACTCACCGCCCAAGGGCGGTGGAACAGAGAAGAGTCAGGGTGGAACATCAACCGACTAGAGGCACGGGCAGTCAGGACACACACCCAGACATTTCACGTTTCCTGAAAGGAGTCAAACACATTCGCCCGCCACTGAAGTGGCCAGTGCCCCTGTGGAACCTCAACCTAGTTTTGGAATTTCTAGCGGGACACACCTTCAGACCACTTTGAGGCCTGTCCCTCCGTTTGTTAACCTTGAAGATGGTGTTCCTGCTGGCTGTATGCTCAGCACGCCACATCTCAGAGCTACAAGCACTGTCCTGCCGTGATCCGTTTCTCAGAATCACTCCAGAGGCTATCCATCTTCGCACGGTTCCTTCCTTCTTACCCAAAGTAGTCTCACACTTCCATCTCAACCAAACCATATCCTTGCCTACCACGGAAGGTTTGAAGAAGTTGGAAGAAGGTCGAATACTATGCCATCTCGACATCGGCAGGCTGCTGTCCAGATACCTGGAAATGTCAGAAGCAGTACGAAAGACGGACCACCTGTTCGTCCTTCACAGCGGGAAGAAGCAAGGGGAAGCGGCCTCACGGGCAACCATCGCCCGCTGGATCAAAGAAGTTATCAAGGCAGCCTAAGTAGAAGCGGGAAAACCACCACCTCTACGGATCAAGGCTCACTCTACCAGAGCGCAAGCGGCCTCTTGGGCAGAAACTAGGATGCTGTCGCCTGCAGAGATATGTAGAGCGGCGACGTGGTCCTCCCTCCATACCTTCTCCAGATTCTATCGTCTGGACATCCAGGCCAGGGAGGACACAGCATTTGCGAGGGCAATCCTGAACGGACCTCGGGCAGCCTCCCGCCCAGTCCGGGAGTAGCTTTTGAACATCCCACTTGTTTTGAGTCCATCTGCTACACGCTAGGAAATGTAGAGATTACTTACCTGATAATCTCGTTTTCCTTAGTGTATGCAGATGGACTCAGCATCCCTCCCGGCTGCCGGTATACATGGGGATTCACCGACTCATGGTAAGCCATGTTTTCTTATATAGGGCATCCACCCTGCTGGGTGTCGACGCCTTCTGGTTGAGAACACTGGCGGTCTCCAGCTACTATCAATTGGTCAGGGTAATCCTGTTCATTTAATCAATCGGTCAGTTACACATATATCCATAAAGCTTTTGCAAGGAAGATTACTGAATTGCTGCACTTCCTGCGGGGGTATATGTACCCGTGCTGACGTCAGATCCGTCTCCAACTGCTAGCACGAGCACACTATACCCACTTGTTTTGAGTCCATCTGCATACGCTTAAGGAAAACGAGATTATCAGGTAAGTAATCTCTTCATTATAAACCACCAGCAATACTTATCTGTTAAGGCGTCAATTATGGAGAGAGTCCTGACATGGTCCCATGTTTCGGATATAACCTGCTTCAGGGAGATTGTACTCAGTGAGTGCGTATTGGAGTACAATCCCTCAAAGCAGGTTATATCCGAAAATGGGTTTGTCTGGGCTCTCTCCATAATTGATGCCTCCGCAGCTAAGTATTGCTAGTGGGTTATGAATGCTTTTTTTTTTTTAATCTTATGTTTATTGTATATTGAACAACATAACAGCTGCAATACAACTTTAACATTACATGTTCAAAGTTATAGTCAATTCCATCATATATTGCATTACTGGTATCCCCATAAGTTTGTCAGTAAATTTTTCTCCTTTCCCCTCCCTCCTCCCCCTCCCCCCCCCCTCTCTCCCAAGGATCTTGAAAACCATCAATCGCTCGAAGAAGTTCTCTGCCTTGTTATCAAGGGATAGAAGATTTCTTGACACATTCTTGCATGGATAGTGATAGAGTATTCCAGTATTTGCTCCAAATAGCATGACATTTGGTTATCGCCTCTTGGGATTTTGAATTTGCTGTCATATAGTCAAACTGTAGAATCTTATATAGTCAATTTTTCCATTGCTCCACTCTAGGCTGTACCGCCGATATCCATTCATCGAGCACGGGTTGTAGAGCCACCAATAATGCTTTTTTCAGGAATGTCTGGTCACTTTCCTCCATAGTTTCCAATGGTCCTCTAAGGAAGCGTAATAAACACACCTCTGGTGTCTGAGGCACCTTTGCTTGTAAAATATGTCCCAATACTTTTGTCACTTGTTCCCAATATTGTTTAAGTTTATCACATTGCCAGAGATTATGGAACAAAGAACCCGGTTCTCTATTGCATTTCAAACATGTATCAGTGGGACATAGTTTGGCGATATACATTCTGGTTCTGGACATATACATACAGCGTATAACCTTGTATCCTATCTCTCGCAAGATTACATTTTCTGTACTTTTCAGACAGTCCAACAAAATCTTGTTGTCAAACTTATCCCAGCCTGGTTTTCCCATTTCCTTTGTATTTCTACAAGAATATCTTCCGAGCTTAATTCCCTTAATGCTCAGGAGAATACTGAACATGAATTCTGCTTTTTACCCATTGGTGTAAAAAATTCCTGCATCACTTCAACCTTCTGACTTAGCCCGTACGATTTATGCAATGCATGTATATAATGTCTAGCTTGAAGGTAAGCATAAAAATCTTTCGACTTTAAGCCATATGTTTCTTGTAGTTCTCTAAAACTCCACACCATGGCGAGGTTTACATCCCATAGCTGAGATACTCTTATTAATCCAACTTGTTCCCATTTTTGGAACACCAGGCCGGAAAGCCCTGCCACAAACTGTGGGTTCCCTCTAAAGGTCAGGTAATGTAAATTAAGCCCTTCACTACCCAATTTTTCCTTACTTAAACATTTCTAAGCTTTTCTACAAGCTTGAATTAAAATGCGGTGTTTGTAAGGTGATGGAACTTCTGTCTCTGGAATTTGAAGCATATTTTCTGGTTTATAGGGAAATACCCACTCCTTGATAAAATCATACAGAGTGTAAGAGCTAGTGCCCTGTATCCAGTCTTGCACATGACGTAATAAGCACGCCAAATTGTAATCTCTCCAATTAGGACAAGATAGCCCTCCCTGTGAGTAAGGGCACATCAGAGATCTTAGTGATACCCTCGCCCGACGTCCTCCCCAGATATATCTTCGTATTAATCTATTTATCTGTTGGATCTCTCGTTTATTTAACCAAAACAGAATCTGCTGTAACACGTAGAGCCATCGCGGCAGTTCCATCATCCTCAGGAGACTAAGTTTACCTACTATCGTCAAAGGGAGCGAGGTCCACACCCGTAATCTATGCTCCATTTTTCAAGGAGCGGCCATATATTTGCCCCCCTTAGTTGTTCCACTTCCCTGGTTATCTGAATGCCAAGGTAACGCATAGACTGATTTACCCAGCGCAATGGAAACGTCCCTTTCCATTCTGCCTTGACTCTTGGTCCTATATCCATAGCCTCGGATTTCTCCTCATTTATCTTTAGGCCTGCAAACATGCCAAATAGCTTCTGATGTGTCAATATCTTTTGTAAGGAGAGTTGTGGCCCAGTCAAGAATACTAAAACATCATCTGCAAAAGCAGAGACCTTAAATTCCTGCGTTCTCCGTTTAAAACCGGTGATTGATATATCTTCTTCAATCTTACGGAGTAATGGATCTATTGATAAAATATAAAGTAATGGGGATAGGGGACATCCCTGTCTCGTCCCCCTATGCAATTGAAAGTCTTCGGATATATGCCCATTTGCTATAATCGCCGACTTCGGGGTTTTGTATAACATCTCTATATTATGCACTATGTCTCCCTGAAATCCATATTTTCCCAACACAGAAAAAAGATAAGGCCATGATACCCTATCGAAGGCCTTTTTGGAATCAAAGCCGACTATTGAAGCCGGGGTGCCGTTAGATTTGCATTCCTCCAAGGCTACAAGCAATTTGGTTATATTCGTACTGACCGATCTCCCCCTTACAAATCCTATTTGATTGCTTGTGATGATTGTTGGAAATACAAGGCTTAATCTGTCCGCCATAATTTTGGCGAATACTTTTGCTTCGTAATTCAACAGGGAGATTGGTCTATACGACGAAGTAAACGCCGGATCTTTCCCTGGTTTCTCTAAAACTGTGATATATGCTCGAATGAACTCGGTAGGAAATTGCTGACGTTTTTGAGCTTCTTTATAAAATTGTAATAAATCCAGGGCAATTTGAAATAGTAGGGATTTATAATATTCAGCACTGAAACCATCTGGGCCTGGCGCCTTCCCAGGTTTACTAGATTTAATCGCACCAACAATTTCCACCAAGCTAAGCGGTTTATTGAGTTGTTCCAGTTGCGCTGGGCTGATTTGTGGAAGGTGGAGATCCCTAAAAAACTCTGCTTCTTGTTCGATACCCCCACTACGGTCATCCGTATATAACTTTACGTAAAAGTCCCTGAATGCAGCACATATATCTGAATTCTTACGAATTGGGATTCTCTGACTGTCTCTTAGTTTAGCTATGTAGAATTTCCCCCTTGCTAGTCGGGTCATATTTGCTAGTATCCGTCCAGCTTTATTTCCATAGCGGAATAATGTATGGTCACCATATAGCATCGCCTGTTGCGCTTTCTTATGTAACCACTCATTTAAGGAATGTAAGATTGCTTGATATTCTTCTCGAGACTGCGCCGTGTTATGGGTTGCCATATGATTCCTAGCTAGTTTGAGTTGGGACTCAAGCTGTTTTATTTGGGTATGTATATTTTTAGATCGAGCTATCTGATATGCTAAGATTTCACCCCTCATCACCACTTTGCCTGCTTCCCAATACAAGACTGGATCTGCTTTATGCTGTAGATTGTGAGATTCATAATCTCTCCATTTGTTCTTTAAAAATTCCTGAAATTTTTGGTTGTCTACTAGAAAGCCCGGAAATTTCCACATTTTTGTGCCATTGTTCTCCTCTATGCTTTTTACTTCTATCCATATTATTGCATGGTCAGAGATTTCTATGGGGCCAATAGTCGCTTTTCCTATCTTAGGAAATAAATCATCTGCCACCAATATGTAGTCTATCCTTGACATTGTGGCGTGAGCTCTCGAAACGTGGGTATAATCACATTCGGTTGGATGCAATGAGCGCCATATGTCTATCATATTCAATTCTTCACATAAATAATCAATTCCTTTTTTCTTCCTTCCACTTCTTGTATTCCCTGGTCCTGTTCTGTCCATCAATTGATCACTTACACAATTTGTCTCCCATGAGAATGAGTGAACCCCTGGAGATCGAAATTAGTTTGGCCACTAAATTTTGGAAAAAGGAATGTGAGTAGGAATTGGGACCATATACCGTACAGAAGGTGTATTCCTTTCCCTTAATTTTCCCTACCATTATTAGATATTGACCTTCATCATCAGCTATTTGGTGTGAGACTTCCAATGATATACTTTTGTGAATCAATAGTGCTTCTCCTGCCTTTCTGTGGACTGCTGGGCGAACAGGCATTGTCCTACCCAACTGCGTTTCAACAGTGATAGGGGTATACTACCGTCCACCTGGTCAAGATGGTTTTTTTATTTTTTTTTATTTTTAACTTTTTTATATACCAACATTCAAGACGGTGGTCCCATCATGCTGGTTCACAAGAAACAGGGGTGCAATTATAATAAACTTTACCATTTAAACAATAGTGCAGAAAAGCAGTTACATATAACAAGATGGTGAGATGGACAGTGAAATGCTAAGAGAAATTAGGGAAGCTAACCAAATTGGTAGTGCAGTAATAATGGGAGACTTCAATTACCCCAATATAGACTGGGTAAATGTATCATCGGGTCACGCTAGAGAGATAACGTTCCTGGATGGAATAAATGATAGCTTTATGGAGCAATTGGTTCAGGAACCGACGAAAGAGGGAGCAATTTTAGATCTAATTCTCAGTGGAGCACAGGACTTGGTGAGAGAGGTAACGGTGGTGGGGCTGCTTGGCAATAGTGATCATAATATGATCAAATTTGATTTAATGACTGGAAAAGGAACAGTGTGCAAATCCAAGGCTCTCGTGCTAAACTTTCAAAAGGGAAACTTTGATAAAATGAGAAAAATTGTTAGAAAAAAACTGAAAGGAGCAGCTACAAAAGTAAAAAATGTCCAAGAGGCGTGGTCATTGTTAAAAAATACCATTCTAGAAGCACAGTCCAGATGTATTCCACACATTAAGAAAGGTGGAAAGAAGGCAAAACGATTACCGGCATGGTTAAAAGGGGAGGTGAAAGAAGCTATTTTAGCCAAAAGATCTTCATTCAAAAATTGGAAGAAGGATCCAACAGAAGAAAATAGGATAAAGCATAAACATTGGCAAGTTAAATGTAAGACATTGACAAGACAGGCTAAGAGAGAATTTGAAAAGAAGTTGGCTGTAGAGGCAAAAACTCACAGTAAAAACTTTTTTAAATATATCCGAAGCAGAAAGCCTGTGAGGGAGTCAGTTGGACCGTTAGATGATCGAGGGGTTAAAGGGGCACTTAGAGAAGATAAGGCCATCGCGGAAAGATTAAATGATTTCTTTGCATCGGTGTTTACTGAAGAAGATGTTGGGGAGGTACCCGTAATGGAGAAGGTTTTCATGGGTAATGATTCAGATGGACTGAATCAAATCACGGTGAACCTAGAAGATGTGGTAGGCCTGATTGACAAACTGAAGAGTAGTAAATCACCTGGAACGGATGGCATACACCCCAGAGTTCTGAAGGAACTAAAAAATGAAATTTCAGACCTATTAGTAAAAATTTGTAACTTATCATTAAAATCATCCATTGTACCTGAAGACTGGAGGATAGCAAATGTTACCCCAATATTTAAAAAGGGCTCCAGGGGCGATCCGGGAAACTACAGACCGGTTAGCCTGACTTCAGTGCCAGGAAAAATAGTGGAAAGTGTTCTAAACATCAAAATCACAGAACATATAGAAAGACATGGTTTAATGGAACAAAGTCAGCATGGCTTTACCCAGGGCAAGTCTTGCCTCACAAATCTGCTTCACTTTTTTGAAGGAGTTAATAAACATGTGGATAAAGGTGAACCGGTAGATATAGTATACTTGGATTTTCAGAAGGCGTTTGACAAAGTTCCTCATGAGAGGCTTCTAGGAAAAGTAAAAAGTCATGGAATAGGTGGCGATGTCCTTTCGTGAATTGCAAACTGGCTAAAAGACAGGAAACAGAGAGTAGGATTAAATGGGCAATTTTCTCAGTGGAAGGGAGTGGACAGTGGAGTGCCTCAGGGATCTGTATTGGGACCCTTACTGTTCAATATATTTATAAATGATCTGGAAAGAAATACGACGAGTGAGATAATCAAATTTGCAGATGACACAAAATTGTTCAGAGTAGTTAAATCACAAGCAGATTGTGATAAATTGCAGGAAGACCTTGTGAGACTGGAAAATTGGGCATCCAAATGGCAGATGAAATTTAATGTGGATAAGTGCAAGGTGATGCATATAGGGAAAAATAACCCATGCTATAATTACACAATGTTGGGTTCCATATTAGGTGCTACAACCCAAGAAAGAGATCTAGGTGTCATAGTGGATAACACATTGAAATCGTCGGTGCAGTGTGCTGCGGCAGTCAAAAAAGCAAACAGAATGTTGGGAATTATTAGAAAAGGAATGATGAATAAAACGGAAAATGTCATAATGCCTCTGTATCGCTCCATGGTGAGACCGCACCTTGAATACTGTGTACAATTCTGGTCGCCGCATCTCAAAAAAGATATAATTGCGATGGAGAAGGTACAGAGAAGGGCTACCAAAATGATAAAGGGAATGGAACAACTCCCCTATGAGGAAAGACTAAAGAGGTTAGGACTTTTCAGCTTGGAGAAGAGACGACTGAGGGGGGGATATGATAGAGGTGTTTAAAATCATGAGAGGTCTAGAACGGGTAGATGTGAATCGGTTATTTACTCTTTCGGATAGTAGAAAGACTAGGGGGCACTCCATGAAGTTAGGAGGGGGCACATTTAAAACTAATCGGAGAAAGTTCTTTTTTACTCAACGCACAATTAAACTCTGGAATTTGTTGCCAGAGAATGTGGTTCGTGCAGTTAGTATAGCTGTGTTTAAAAAAGGATTGGATAAGTTCTTGGAGGAGAAGTCCATTACCTGCTATTAAGTTCACTTAGAGAATAGCCACTGCCATTAGCAATGGTTACATGGAATAGACTTAGTTTTTGGGTACTTGCCAGGTTCTTGTGGCCTGGATTGGCCACTGTTGGAAACAGGATGCTGGGCTTGATGGACCCTTGGTCTGACCCAGTATGGCATTTTCTTATGTTCTTATGTTCTTATGTTTTTACTCTCCTCCTCTGTAAGATGGATTTCTTGCAGACTGGCTCCTCCTTTTTTTTTACGTAGTAGAGCACTAAGTATTTTCTGCCGCTTTATTGGCGAGCCAATACCTCCAACATTCCAAGACCCACATCTGAGTGTCATCATTTTCTGTTCTCTGTTATTACCCAAATAATTAGCTGCTGTGTACACAAATAACCTTGGGGTCTCCCAGCCTGGACCCCCAGGTTTGCTCTGCAATCTGAATGACTGTCAATGATCCCTTCCTCTTCCCCTATTTGATGGTTTTCCTGAGTAGTAGATCCCTCTGCCCGTCCCCTCTTCCCCCCTCCCCTTCTATCCCACCCTAATTCCCCAGTTCCCCTCTGAATCCGCGTTTTAGTTTGGATTCTATTTCCCATCTGATGTCGTACAATCCCCATTTTCTTTGGGGTCGAGATCCGTAATGTGTGCGCTCAGGAGCTTCCCCCCTGTGTTAGACTAGTATGTCCCTTTCTGGGTTCTACCATCTTCACAAATTTTACTGTGATCCTATGTATTTCAAAGTGTGTTTGACCCTGAACAAAATATATCCTTTGATCGTCCCCTTGCATACAACCTAGCAAGAAAATCTTTCAGTTACTGTGATACATCATCAGTTCTGTCTTTGATACCATCACTAATTCCCACAGTCACAATTGCCCTACCCATCTTTATTTTCTTCATCCGAGGGCATGTATGCTTTAAGATTTCTACAATTTTAAACACTTAACTGCAACTTACAACTTTTGAGTCTTGTCTGGAGAAACCTCCAGCCAGTCGCAACTTAAAGACATCGAAAAAAGAAAACTTCAAAACTTCAGGGGACTGCGGCGACTGAAATTCTGCTGCTTGTTTTCAGCCGTGCGCTTGAAAGTCCCTTCTCTGGTCTATATTGTAGTAATCCGTCTTCATCAGGTGTTTCCTCTTCCTTTGGTGAGCCATTCCTCTGCCTGTTGGTGTGAGTCAAAAGAAAAGATCTTTCCTTCACTCCAGATCTTTAAAGTGGTCGGGTACTGCAGCGCGAAGCGAGTGTTCTGATTGTAGAGATCCTGGCAGGTTTTAGAAAATAATTTTCTCTTCGTTGCTACTGCAGCGGAATAGTCCTGGAAGATTATGATTTTATGTTCTTGTAATTTCGTTGTTTTTGTCTTTCGGTATGCATTCAGGATGGCTGCCCTCTGCCCCCAGTTTAAAAATCTGGCAATAACCAATCTAGGCCGATGCTCTATATCTCTCCTGGGGCCCAGTCTGTGAGCTCTTTCTATGATTAGCTTACCCGCCAAATCTGGTAATTGCAGCTCGCGAGGTAGCCAGTCTTCCAGCGTAAGCTTTAGGTCATCTTCCGTAATTGCCTCCGGGATTCCCAAAAACTTTAAATTATTCCTCCGTGACCTGTTTTCCAGGTCTTCTAATTTGTCTTCAGCCACTTTTATGGCCTTTTCCAGCACTCTCACTTTTGCTGTCAGCGCCATATTGTCCTCCTCTACAACGGAGATTCTACCTTCAGCGATTTCAATTCTATGCCCTATGTCTCCCAGCGTTTCTTTTAGGGCTGCAAAGTTTTCATTTAGCCCTTCGAATTTATGGTCCAATATGGCTACCACCGCTGCGGTCAGCCTCTCTATTCCCCTGTCTTCACTTGCCATTGTTTCCAAAGAGCCGCTTCCGTCCGCCATTTTGTCTTCAGCTCCGGCTGCCTTTAGCTTATCTTTCTTCGGCGCTTTTGAGGCCAACCTTGATATCGGTGTCGCTGTTGCCCTCGCGAAATCATTGCTGCAGTTTTCACCCGTTATTTATATGCCTTTTCTTCCCGTGGGACCTAATTTTCAATGCGGTAGATGTTGGATTGAGGGGGTGGGCTCCTGGAGCTCAGGCGACTGCGACTCGCCTGGCTCACCGCATCACATGACCTCCTATGAATGCTTTTTTGCTCATTATTATTTCTTTTGTACATTGTTCAATATGGGTCTTACAAGGTGTAAATTTACATGACCAGCATTGCTTATTTTATTTGAATTTCACTTTGAAAAAAAGAAAAGTGAACCATTTGATTTCAGCAAACATTGTTTAGTATTTAGCTGAATGAATAGTGGTCCTACATATATTTATAAATCAAAGGTTGATTATGCTCCTATTTTATTGAAATATATGACCCAGATCTTAGATAATTTGTATAACACTGAGGATACAAGGGACGACAGCTTAGAGATTTCTGAACGTGGTGGGAAACCAGGATTGGCGCTGTTTGATAACATCACCTCCTTGGACCTATATAAGCCTCACTCTGGCAACACTTCTCTTCTTCAGCAATGGGTCTTCCACACACCCCATGTAGTTTCTTTGTTCCTGTGTTTCTGGTCCTTGCCTCATCTCTCCTGCCCAGCCTTGCCTCATCGCCCTGTCACCCCTCGGACTGACTTCTGGATCTGACCTTTGCCTGGACACTGACCATTCTTGTTTGTCGCCTGTCTCTGATCCTTGCCTGGACACTGACTATTCTTGTTTGCCGCCTGCCTCTGACCCTAGCTTGGCCCTGGATTGATGCCTGTGTCACTGCCACAGAGACTCTCGCCTAAGTCTTGCTGGCCCCTGGAACCCAAGGGAAAAGGGGTTTGTATAGGTGTGAAGTTCCTAGTTAGTCTCTCTCCTATGTCACTCCACCAGCTGTTGGTGAGGGCCTGTGAGGCCTACCCCATAGGTTGAGCCAATCTCATCACAGCAGCAAGGGTCCACAGATCTTACAGATTGCAGAGGCCATGGACTTGGCAGACCTGACCTCACTCCAGGCTATACTAGGTCTGGCCCAACACAACCAAGAACAGCAGGGGGTTCTTAGCCAGGTGACTCCCCTGCTTAAAAGACTTGTGTACCATATGGACTCTTTCACGCTGGCACCGGCTCCTCTTCCAGCTTCTCCACTGCCTCCTCTCCACACAGATCGATTCCTCATCTTCTGCTGCCACCACGCTATCATGGGGATCCCAAAGAATTTTGTGGTTTCATTAATGCTGCATTCATTTTGACCTACAGTCCGCTCTCTTTGCCACCGATCGGTTTAAGGTGTGACCTACATTCTCACACTGCTAGGCGGCACTGCACTGGCCTGGGTCTCTCCCATATGGGAATGTGACGATCCTCTGCTCCAGAGCCTCCCTGATTTCCTCCAGCAATCTTGATTGGTGTTCGAAGAACCAGGTCGGACCTCCTTCTTGGCAGCTGACCTGATCTGGACTCGACAGGGCTCAAGGACTCTTGGAGAATATGCTCCAGAATTCTGTATGCTGGTATCCAAACTGTATTGGGGGGAGGACAGTCTCACTGCCATCTTCTGGCAAGGTCTTTCAGGCAGAATCAAAGATGAATTGGATGGCCAAGACATTCCTAATTCATTGGATGCCTTGGTCTCAGTGGCTGGTTGCATTGATCATCGCTTCCAGGAAAGGGCTCAGGAGAATAAGGCCACCCAGCACCTGGTATTGTTGGCTCCCCATTTCCAGGCTCCTATCAGCCAGGTGTCATCTCCAGAGCCTAAAGTTCCAGAAGATCCCATGCAGCTGGGTTGAGCTAAGCTCTCCCCAGAGGAGAAGCTTTGGAGAAGGCAATTGGGCTTATGCCTTTATTGTGCTTGTCATGGAAATATTGCATCACAGTGCCCTGAGAAATCTGGAAACTCCTGTGCCTAGGTCAGACACTTTTCTCCCGTCAACTACTGGTTCCCATCTCCGTCTCCAGTGCCAGCTTAATACAGAGGCCTTCCTGGATTCTGGAATGGAGAGAACTTCATTGATCAAGCCCTGGTTTGTCAGCATCAGATCCCTACCACCACCCTGGAATACCCTGTAACCATCTCCTTAGTATGGAGATCCTCTCCCTTGGCCGCTCATGGAGATCACAGTGCCATTCATCCTTTGGACCGGCCTCCTTCCTAAGGAGATCATCTCCCTTCATGTGATTTCTTGAGCAGTGAATTCAGTTATTCTGGATTTGTCCTGGCTGCAACAACACCAGCCAGTTATCGAGTGGCAATCTTTGGAATTGGCATGTTGAGGCCCCACCTGTTGTTCTCCCTGTCGCACACCTGTTTGTCCTTCGGCCTGTTTGACTCTGTCTGCCACTATACCTGGACTTCTCCCACAGTATGCTTACTTTGCTGATTTGTTCTCTAAACAGCAGCTGAAACCCTGCCACTGCATCACTCTTACGATTGTGGCATATTCTTCCTTCCTAACAACTTATCCCCGCGGGGACGGGTTTACCTATTATCAGCTCCTGAAACCACGAGTCAGGACATTAAGGAAAACCTGGCAAGGGGCTTTATATGGCTATCTTCTTCCCCCACTGGAGTGGGATTTTTCTTTGTGGGCATGAAGGAGAAGACTCTCAGGCCCTGTATTGATTACAGGGGCTCAGTGCCATCACAAAAAATAACTGGTACCCACTACCTCTCATCTACGAGTTTTTTGACCATCTGCAAAGGGCTAAGGTCTTCACCAAGTTTGATCTGTGGGGAGCATACAACCTCATTAGCATCAGGGAGGGAAATGAATGGAAAACCATGTTCAGTACTAGAGATGGGCATTATGAATACCTCATCATGCCATTCGGATTTGCAACGTCCCATCGATTCCACAAAAGTCATTATCACTGCTGCGATACCAGTTCCTCCTAGGAAGCTGGTACTACTCAGAATCCAAAGCCAAGGACCTTGAGGAGGGGGAGTACTGCAATTGCCAAGGGGGTAGTTGCAATCTGCCTCAACTCCTAATGCCACCCAGCCTTCACATGCAAGGAAGCCGCTGGAGCCCCTCTCCCACAACATTCTCAGCACATTGGGAATGACACCGGCTCCATTCTCCACGACTGCCATGCCGCCAAGGTTTTACTTCCTTTTAGGCAAATGCATGCATGCTTGTGCGCACATAATATGCGCTCAGTGGTGGGAAACAAGGATCAGTGCTCTCTGATGACATCACCCCCTCGGACCTATATAATCCTCAGCAACTGTACAATACATACAGTATGTGTACAGCCCGTGTAGTATGTATTGTTGCTTCTTCATTCCTGGCTTCTCTGTTTCCAGTCCTTGCCTCATCTCTCCAGCCCAGCTTTGCCTCGTCTCTTCAGCTCCACTTGTCTCATCTCGCTGTCTCCCCTCAGACTGACTTCTGGATCTGACCTGTTCTGGACACTGACCATTCTCATTTGCTGCCAGCCTCTGGCCCTGGATCGAAACCTACATCATCGCAACAGAGACTCTTGCCTAATCCTGCCGGCCCCCGGAATCAAAGGGCTCAACCCAAGGGGAAAGAGGTTAGTATAGATGAAACTTCTTGTCAGTCTCTATGTCGCTTTACCAGCTGTGGGAGAGGGCCTATGAGCCCTTCTAATCTCACCACAGCAGCAAGGGTCCACAGATCTTTCAGATTTCATTTCAGTTTCAAAAGTGCTTCAATAATATATTCAAGAAACACAGACAAGGCAAATAAGGGATGAGACATAGGGAAGATACTAGTCAAAGCCATTTCCAAAACAGAGTGATTTCCCCTGGAGAATGTCTTTTAGACAATTGCTTATCTGGTGTGCATCTTAACTTCTGTGCCTGGGGTCTGTGTGTTTACCCACTGAGAGCAGAGGAGTTCCTCACATGGAGTTTGCACTTTTTTGTGTGTGGAGTCTGTGCATTTACTCGCTGTGAGCAGAGAAGTTCTTGGGGTGAGGTTTGCAGTTCCACGCGTGGGCCCTGTGTGTTTACCCACTAAGAGAAAAGGAATTAATGGGGCGGGGTTTTCACTTCTGTATGCTGGGTCTGTGCTTTTACTGACCATGAGCAGAGGAGTTTTTAGAGTGGGGTATGCACTTCTGTGCGTGGGGTCTGTGCATTTACCCACTTTGAGCAGAGGATTTTCTAGGGTGATGTTTTCACTTCTGTGCGTTTATCCGCTGTAAGCAGAGTAGTTCCTGAGGTGGGGGGTTTGCACTTCTGTATGTACTTTAGAATTTTGCACAACTTAACAGGTGTAAATCGGTAGGGGTAGTTTTCCTAGGGTAATTAATGTAAGTTGGCTTTGAAAATTGGTGTAAATTCCACAGGCAAATGATTGCAGCAGTTACCCCATAAGGATGAAGAGAAATCCTCCTGCTCCTCCAAGCTCCCAACGTGCAGCCTCCATTCTTTTAGGACAGACTCTCAATTCTGGGTCACTTCAGCAACACTTCTTCCAGTCCCTCCCTGGCATGTACCTTACATTCTGAATCCTTTCTTCCTCCTTTATCAACTCCATCATCCCTTCTCATCCACAATCCCTACTACTTTCATTATTCCCCATGGACCCTCCTTTTTCACCACACTAATGATCCAGTCTCCCTCCTCCTCATAAATCTTCTCTCCTCCAATGTCTCCCCTAATTCATTTTCCTCTATTCCACTGCCTTAGGATACCTCCTCCCTAAATCCTCCCCCTTTTCTGAAACTTCATCCATTCTGCCCCCTTACAAATCCATCCTCCATTCTCCAGCCATTACAAATCCCCCTGCATAGTCATTCTACCCCTTTACAAATCCTCCCTCCCTTCTCCATTCTTCCCCTTTACAAATCCTCCCTACCTCCTCCATTCTTCCCCTTTACAAATCCTCCTCCCTCCTCCATTTTCCTTTACAAATCCTTCTCCCTCCTCCATTTTCCTTTACAAATCCTCCTCCATTCCCCTTTACAAATCCTCCTCCCCCTCCATTCCCCTTTACAAATCCTCCTCCCCCTTCATTCCCCTTTACAAATCCTCCTCCCCTCCCCCCTCCATTCCCCTTTTGTAACGTGGAAGAATGGAGGAGGGAGAGAGGATTTGTAAAGGGGAAGAATGGAGAAGGGAGGGAGGATTTGTAAAGGGGAAGAAGGGAGGAGGGAGGATTTGTAAAGGGGAAGAATGGGGGAGGGAGGATTTGTAAAGGGAAGAATGGAGGGGGAGGGAGGATTTGTAAAGGGAAGAATGGAGGAGGGAGGGAGGATTTGTAAAGGGGAAGAATGGAGGAGGGAGGGAGGATTTGTAAAGGGGAAGAATGGGGGAGGGAGGATTTGTAAAGGGAAGAATGGAGGAGGGAGGGAGGATTTGTAAAGGGAAGAATGGGGGAGGGAGGATTTGTAAAGGGAAGAATGGAGGAGAGGGAGGATTTGTAAAGGGAAGAATGGAGGAGGGAGGGAGGGAGGATGTGTAAATTGGAACATAAGAACATAAGAAATTGCCATGCTGGGTCAGACCAAGGGTCCATCAAGCCCAGCATCCTGTTTCCAACAGAGGCCAAACCAGGCTACAAGAACCTGGCAATTACCCAACATCAAGAAGATCCCATGCTACTGATGTAATTAATAGCAGTGGCTATTCCCTAAGTATAATTGATTAATAGCAGTTAAGTAAACTTGATTAATAGCTGTTAATAGACTTCTCCTCCAAGGACTTAGCCAAACCTTTTTTGAACCCAGCTACAGTAACTGCACTAACCACATCCTCTGGCAACAAATTCCAGAGCTTTATTGTGTGTTGAGTGAAAAATAATTTTCTCCGATTAGTCTTAAATGTGCTACTTGCTAACTTTATGGAATGCCCCCTAGAATGGAGGAGAAGGAGGATGTGTAAAGGGGAAGAATGGAGGAGGGAGGGAGGATATAAAAAGGGGAAGAATGGAGGTAGATATAGGAGTTCAGTTCTGAAGTGGGATATCATTGTTTTTGTGAGGTTATAGACAGCGAGAAGAAGGAAGGAAATACTGGAGACTCTCAGAGGAATGTTTACCCCAAAAGGGACCAGGAAACAGGCTGGGGAAAGATCCTCAAGTAGGATCTTTCTGTGATATACAGGGATCCCCTCGCAGAGTAGAAATCAGTTTGGTTTTAGAAATTATTTTAATACTGAAACTCTTTTAATTGCAATGACCGACACTGTGTTAAGGGGCTTTGATACTGGACAAAGCTACTTCTTAGTACTTTTAGACTTATCTGCAGCCTTTTGATACAGTTGTCCACAATATTTTACTTAATCGGCTGAAAGAAATAGGAATTGCAGATGTTGTCCTTAAATGGTTTTCCTCCTTCCCCAGCAAACGCTCCTTTCAAATGAAAATAAAAAACTCAGTGTCCCATAAAATCCCTCTAGAAACCGGGGTCCCACAGGGGTCGGCACTATCAGCCCCCCTTTTTAACATATACTTACTACCAATTTGTCACTTACTTACTGGATTAGGCCTAAATTTTTATATATATGCCGATGATATCCAGTTTCTCCTCCTATTGAAGATACTTTTGACGAAACTTTTAAGATTATTGTAGTATTTTTAACTGCTATAAAACAACTACTTCTACACATGAAATTAATTTTAAACATGGACAAAACTGAAATAATACTTTTAGAAAGAAAATATAGGAATGATAATATTCCACCACTGGTTTTTGAGAACAGCATCAAGATAAAACCTTCCATTTTTGTGAGAGGTCTTGGAATTATACTGGACTCAGAACTTAGTCTGAAAAAATATATTTCTACTAAATTGAGAGACGGTTATTTTAAACTTTTAACGCTGCGGAGGTTAAAACCATTACTGGAAACGAATGATTTTAGGACAGTTCTCCAAGCTTTGATATTCTCTAATATCGATTGTCGCAACTCATTGTTACTAGGACCTACCCCAGTCCACAACCCGTCCCCTTCAGGTATTACAGAATGCTGCTGCTAGAGTATTGACTGGGAGTAAAAAAAAATGCGATCATATTACACCAATCTTAATTTCGCTACACTGGTTACCAATGACATCGCACACAATATAGAACTGCCTGTATCTTACACAACATTATTTATGATGAAAAAAATGAATGGCTAAACACGGCAATACGTCTGCACATTCCTCAAAGAAACCTGAGGTCAGCAAATGAGGGCTTATCAACAATTCCTACAATAAAGTCAGCTCGACTTAGTCAGGTGCGAGAGCGAGCAATTTCAATAGCTGGCCCCAAGCTCTGGAATACGTTCCCGATGCAGATAAGGCTTCAAGCAGACACTAAGAAATTTAAGACCGAGCTTAAGACATGGCTTTTCAAATGTGCATATGCAGATATTAACTAACAAATGAGTTTGTTTACTGTCTTTAGTTTTAAGAAATTTTTATTTCTGCACTTACCTTTTAGCATTTGTATTTTATATTGTAGCTGTGCCTTGATAGGATTCTATAATCTTATTATTTGTAATGTCTCTTAATTATTTATTTGTTCTTAATTACCTATTTACTTAATTTTAACTGCTATTAATGAATTATTGTATTTTTCTTAGTCTTATTTTATTGTAAACCGTTGTGAAGGTTTTACTGATGTGACGGTATATAAAAAAACCAATAAACTAGAAACTCCCCAGAATGGGTTTCTCTCTCACTCAGAGAAACAGTGGTGAATAGTGGCTAAGGAATCTTAGAGCTGGGCAGTTACACAGAGAGAAGGGGACTACTAGCTGTAACTGCAGTTTTGATGACTTGACATCTATTTAACTTTTTGAACAAAATCAATAAAATATTTTTTGAACACCCAGTCCTGTGTCCATCTCATCTGATCCAAAACAGCCTTACCTCCTCAGAAAAAAACTAACACATGGGTAAGAGACTCACACTACTGCCTGGGCATTAGAGCACCAGCTTTCCCTCACAAAGGATTCACTTCTGGGGTTAATACAGACCCATCCTGGGACAAGCAGGAAGAGTGTTCCACTATATAAATTACTTTTGTGTTCCTTTGAAGAAAATGCTACTTCTAAGAAGAGTTAACTGTTATCGCGCAGTGATAAGTAGTAGCAAGTTCTTAAATCTACTTGTTTTAAGAACAGTTTATTGACTTCTCCTTCAGGAACTTGTCCAAACCTATGCTAACTGCCTTAACCACATCCTGCAGCAATGAATTCCAGTGCTTAATTATGCATTGAGTGAAAAATAATTTTCTCCAATTTCTTTTGAATGTGCTACTTACCAACTCCTTGGAGTGTCCCCTAGTCTTCCTCTAGCATGTCCTCTCTCACAGACCCTCTTCCGCCAACTCCTGATACTCTCTTCACCCTTCACAGGCGCTCCCTCCCTCTACTTTCCTACTTTGGTGCCTTCTTGGAGTTTCCCTCCTGTGCCTTTGAAAGACCCTCTAATGGTGCATTCGGAGTCCATCGGTAGCTAACATGTGAAACTGATACTTCTCTGTGGTGAGAGAATCTGCTTTTGTTAATCCTTTTCCTTTGCTTTCTTCTTCACAGAGCAATCTGTCCATCCAGCATACTACAGTGGACACAGAGAGCCGACAGAAAGCTATCACCTCTAACAACCTGGCATTTCAAAAATATATTTATGTATTTGCATCATACAAAGATTACAGAGCCTTTTTTACTTTTCCTTTCTGGGAGTTGGACCTCCTTGATTCTTTCCTTCTCTGTATGAGGATTTGTCTTGCTTCCTCCTTGCACCTCTCCCTAGTCCTTCACCTCATATGCAGAGAGCAGAAGAGTTTTCTTGACACTCTGATTTGAAGTCCTGCACCCCTGAATCTCCACCCCAGCTCTCTGTTGGAGTCCACTTTCAGTTTGGGTGCTGGTAGACTTCGTTACGGACCATGCATCGTCAACACCAGCGAAATCTTCCATCTCGTCACTTCCTCCAACTAATGGAACTGCTCTATGGCTTGAAGCTGCCCCTAGCTCTGTGGCTTTGGAGCGTTGCCTTGCGGGTGGTGCCTCTGGATGGTCAGACATATTCTCAGACTGTGAACACGCACTATGGAAAGATCCGCGGCACACGAGTACCCCTGCCCAGCGAGTTCTTGGGACCTGTGGATCAGTATCTGGGGGTCCCGTATGCAGCCCCCCCTGTTGGAGAGAGGCGGTTCCTACCTCCAGAGCCTCCCCCCTCCTGGTCTGGTATCAGGAACGCCACCCACTTCTCACCAGTTTGTCCTCAGAACATTCACAGCGCTGTGCCCGAGATCATGATGCCGATCTGGTTCACCTCAAATCTGGATATAGTCACCACCTACATCCAGGATCAGAGTGAAGATTGCTTGTACCTGAATGTGTACGTTCCAACAGAGGATGGTGAGTTCCCCAGGCGGGTTCCGATCCTCTCACAAAGCAAACTAACTTCTTGGGTTCTTTTTTGTTCTTGGGATTTTGCGGTGATTTGCTTTGTTCTCCTCCTTACCCTCTGGAATTTTTGGTTTCCTCTCTAGAAACTGTGTTTGAAGCATGAAATCATTGGTGTCTGCTGCATGCTGGCTATTTTGTGGCCCCTTTCTCACCTTGCCCTCTGCCATTTTCTCTCTTGTTCACAGTCTGCTCCACTTTCTTGTCTCCTTTGATCCCCAGCACTCCCTCCCTGGTATTTCCTCGTATGGGCTCTCCTTTGTGTCACTGGATTTGACTGGTACTGACCAATGTGGGTTTCTGCTGCTGGGCTCTCACTAGCCCTGTTTTGTTTCCCCCTCCACTGGTTTTGCATACTGTTTGGAGAGGTGGGGGGATTAGAATCACTGCAATTGGGTGGTGGGAGGGGGAACATTATTCTTAGCGCATCTTGCACTGGCAAATCTTGAGACCCCATTGATCTTAAGCATGGGGAATCAACAACATATTTCCTATTGACCACTCTAAAAATTAAATGTAAAATATCAAGTGATTTACTAATTTTGTAGAAGAGGGATGGGATCTTTTTCATCTAAATAATTGGGCCTGGAGCTGTCATTGCAAAATTTAGTCAGACTTGGTTTAGTTGCAAAAAAATAAGGCTTATTATTGAGCTTGCAGTAACTCTTCATCTGAACTAGTTAGCATTATGTAGAGGGATTGCTATGAAGTGGTTACATGTATCTAGCCAGGATTCCCAGGTCTGATTGTGCACGGGCATGTAAAAGGGGCAGATAGCTTTCTGTTTCCTGGGTGTTGTGGAGGAAGAAATGTCCCTGGAGTGAGTTCCTCAGGACTCCATATCTCTGCCTAATGTTTTCCCTTCCAGGAGAGGCCGATGGCCGTACCAAAGGGGAGGGATTGTTCTCACCTTAGAGAACCCATTAAGGCACAGGGTGTAGAAACATGAGAGAATGAGGCAGACATTCACAGACCTCTGGTCAAACACAGACCTCTGGTCAAACACAGCAGAGAACAGTGGCAGCTTCTGAATCGGGGAAAGTGTGATTGCACTATCAAACATATATATTGAGACCGGAGATGCAAAAGGCGACAGAGAAGGATGCTGGAGGAGTCCAAAGAGGAAAGGGGCAATGGAGCAGGAGAGATGCATGGTGTACCAAGTAGTGTTGGCAGGAAAGGCAAAAGGAGGGAGAATAGTGCTTGTTGCATCACCTGCTTTTTTAACCACCAGCTGCTACTGGCAAAGAACAAAGATCAGATGATTTTCGGCTAGATAAGGGTTTGGGGTATGCAGGAGAACATAGGAGGGTGGGGAAGGGCTTAGGGTGTGCAGGAGGATAGAGGTGGGTGGGGAAGTGTTTAGGATTTTCAGGAGGACAAGTGGGCTGGAAGGGTTTAGTGTATGCAGGAGGACAGTGGTAGGCAGGGAAGGGTTTATGGTATCAAAAGGACAGCGGTGGGCAGGGAAGAGTTTATGCAGGAGGAAAGAGGTGGGTGGAGAAGGGTTGAGGGTATGCAGGAGGACAGAATTGGGCGGGGAAGGATTGAGGGTATGGGGAAGAGTTTAGGATAAGCAGGAGGACATGGGTGGGGAGGTTTAGGATATGGAGGATTCAACCCAATAAAGGAAAGAAGGGAGATATGTGAAACACACAATTCTATATAGAACTCCCAACAAGAATATTTGTTGATTAACTACTACTTTTGTGCTAAAAATGCATTTATATAAAAGAAGGAAAAGGCCTCAGAATCCAGGAAGTAAAATGTTTTGACTTGCCTAAGATAATCTTATCACTGGTCAAAAAAACCTCCAATACCGACCATTTATTTTATTTGTTTCAAACAATTTTTTAAGAGTTTTTTTTGGTATATATTAAAAATCCTTTTAAGAACTTATCTCTTTCATGGGTGCAGAAATTCTTGAGAAAATCAATCAATCAATCAATCTTGTGAACTATATTCCAACTTCAGGAAATATTGCCTTGAAGCAGTAATCAAGTGCACTGAATTTTGTGGATTATATTCCACCTAAAATATATATACCTCCCTGAATCAGCAATCATTGCGAAATGCTGGCCACCGTCGACATTGTGGTTCAATTTAGTATAAAAGGAATTTCTACACCCATGAAAGAGAAGTTCTTAAAAATTAGGGTAAGCAGGAGAACAGAGGTGGGCAGGGAAGAATTTAACATATAAAGGAGGATAGACGTGTGTGGGGAAGGGTTTAGGGTATGCAGGAGGACAGTGGTGGCTGGGGCAGAGTTTAGGGTAGGCAAGAGACAGAGGTGGGTGGAGAAGGGTTTAGGGTATGCAGGTGGACTGAGGGAGGTAGAGAGGACTTAGGGTATGCTGGAGGACGAAGCTGGATGGGGAAGAGTTTAGGATGTGCAGGAGGACAGTGGTATCTGGGGCAGAGTTTAGGGTAGGCAAGAGACAGGTGGGTGGAGAAGGGTTTAGGGTATGCAGGTGGACTGAGGGAGGTAGAGAGGACTTAGGATATGCAGGACGACAGAGTTGGGTGGGAAAATGTTTAGGGTTTGCTGGAGGACAGTTTCATGGGGAAGATTTTAGGGTAAGCAAGACGACTGGTGAAGAATTGTTTAGGATATGCATGAAGACAGAAGGAGGTAAAGAGGGTTTAGGATATGGAGGATGGCAGAGTTGGGCGGGATAGGATTTAGGTTATACAGGAGGACAGAGATGGGTGGGGAAGTGTTTAGGTTTGTAGGAGGACATTGGCGGGTGGAGAAGAATGTATGGTAAGCAGGGAGGACAAAGGTGGGTGGGGAAGGGTTTAGGGCACGCAGGAAGAAGGAGCTTAGGCAGGTTAGGGTTTAGATTATGCAGGAGGTCAGTGAATGGCAGGAAAGGGTTAAGGGTATTCTGGAGGACAGAGGGAGTAGACAGGACTTAGGGGTATGCAGGTGAACAGAATTGGGCGGGGAAAGGTTTAGGACATGCAGGAGGACAAAGGAGGGCAGGGAAGATTTTAGGGTATGCAGGAGGAGAGAGGGCTTAGGGTATGCAGGAAGACAGAGGTAGCTGGGAAGGGTTTTAGGGTATGGAGGCGGGCAGAGGTGGCTGGGGAAGGGTTTATGGTATGCAGGAGGACAGTGGTGGGAGTGGAAGGGTTTGGATATGCAGGAGGATAGAGTTCAGTGTGGAAGAGTTTAGGGTATGCAGGAGGACACGGGTGGGTGGGGAAGAGTTTAGGGTATGCAGGAGGACACGGGTGGGTGGGGAAGAGTTTAGGGTATGCAGGAGGACACGGGTGGGTGGAGAAAGGGTTTAGGGTATGCAGGAGGACACGGGTGGGTGGGGAAGTGTTTAGGGTATGCAGGAGGACGGAGGTGGGTGGAGAAAGGGTTTAGGGTATGCAGGAGGACGGAGGTGGGTGGGGAGGTTTTTAGGGTATGCAGGAGGAAGGAGGTGGGTGGAGAATGGGTTTTAGGGTAAGCAGGAGGACGGAGGGTGGGTGGGGAGGTTTTTAGGGTACGCAGGAGGAAAGGGTGGGAATGGAAGGGTTTAGGATATGGAGGACGACAGATGTGGGCAAGAAAGGGTTTAAGGTATGAAGGACAGATGTGGGCAGGTATGGAGGACAGATGTGGGCAGGTATGGAGGACAGATGTGGGCAGGAAAAGGTTTAGGATTTGCAGAAGGACAGCGGTGGGCAGAGAACTGTTTATGGTATCCATTAGGACAGAGGTGGGCAGGGAGTGGTGTAGAGTATGCAGGAGAACAGAGCTGGGCAGGGAAGGTTTTAGGGTATGTGGGAGGATTGAGGTGGGTGGAGAATGTTTTAGACTAGAGGATGGAGGAATACAGAGGTTGGTGGGGAATGTGTTTAGGGTATGCAGGAGGTCAAAGGTGGACCAGGCGTTTAAGGTTATCAGGAGTGCAGAGGTGGGTGGGGAAGGGTTTAGCATATGGAAGAGGACTGAGGTGAGTGGGGAAATGTGTTTAGGGTATGCAGGAGGACCAAGATGAAGAGGGGAAGTGTTTGGGGTATGGTGTAGCTCGGAGGTGGTCGGGGCAGGGTTTAAGATATGCAGTAGGACAGAGGTGGTCGGGGCAGGGTTTAGGATATGCAGTAGGACAGAGGTGGGTGGGGAAGAGTTTAGGGTATGCAGGAGGAGAGAGGGAGGTAGAAGGGGTTTAGGGTATAGAGGAAGACAAGGAGAATTAGAGGGTTTAGATTGTTTTGGAGGACAGAGGTTGGTGGGAAAGGGTTTAGATGATATTGATGTTTGAGAGTATACATTCATCAGTTTGCAGCAGTTGTGGTGGTGAATGCCATCACTGTGGGGACTCAGGACATATATGGAGGGCAATGATAGGAAAAAGGTTGAGAAGTCAGGTAAATGACTTGGAGGAGTAGGAAGTTTGTGCTGGATAACATTTGGGAATTTACTGTGTATGTGCGTATGTACCCAAACTGGATGAATCTCAACTGGGTCAACTGGATTGGCCATTTTGGTCTTTACTTGCCCGCAAGTACTATGTTGTTATGTTACTCTGTATCTGACTCCCTCCATATGGCTGAATGTTTGCACGGTGTTCCCTAATGTCACCTTCAGGGAAGATAATCACAGGGAGATCTTGTGGTTGGGATTGGAAAATGTTATTTTTCTTTTTCCTATTATTTCGTATATCGCTTTTCCAATTATGTTAACCATCGAAGTGGTTTATAATTAAAATAATTAAACATAAAAGGCTTTTTTCAATCCAAACTGTGCAAGGTTGTTCACCTTTGTGGACTTGTGTCCTGGGGAAAAAATGTTGATAGGACAATTGATTGGTTAACCTGTTCACAAGGATAGATTGAATGTTATTTTCTCGCAAAATCTACCTTCACAAGCAGGAGGTGGAAGTTTAAAAGTCAATGTTAAATCTGGTGCAAAGTCCACATGTAAAACATACTAGTAGAATGTGTCCCAAAGCGAACCATCTGGAAATTGCCCCCTTAGAATATATAGGACAGAGGGAGACTGGAAAGGATTTGGAGCATGTCGGACACAGTGATGCAGAGGGGTTTAAGGGTGTGTAGGAAGTGTGAGAGAGTTTAGGCCAAGTTAGTTTGCTGCAGCAGAAGATGCCAAAGCCATCACCCAGAAATAAGAAAACTGAAAAAGTTTATCATCAGGAAGCAGGAAGAGTTAAGTATCCCTTCGTAGAAAGGCAACAGTAGATGGTGTGCTGCCTTCTCCCCTCAGCTCCTGCCCACCCAAGCACATGTCTAAATAATCCTCTGTGCTGCACTCTGCTCAGGTAATTTTGGATCAGTCACTGTTGTTTAGAGATGGTCTTTTACTTTTTCTTTTGAACGTACCAAGGTGTATGATATTTACTTATTTGTCCAGCTCATCAGCTGATTAATGTGTGAAGTACAGGTTAAAATGATGCGTGCACATTAGCACCTGGTGCCAGCTGTGGCAATGGGGTGAAGGGAGAAATGTTGAACCCTTTACATGCTATCTAGTTTGTTCTTCACTGAACACCCCTCCCCTCTTGGATGCAATTTGACTGTCCTTTATCCAGTAGTCACACTGTGAGCAATGTGGGAAGCCTGCAGTCATTCCTACCTACATCTGTCACTTAGTAGGAACCTTTATTTTCAGTTTTTATTTTATTTTTCCTGGGAATTTATCAGCCTTTATTATAACCATATAGCAGGAAATAATTTATTTGTTTCATGCTTTCCAGCAAAAGAGTTCCAAGTGCGTTACGGCAGACTAATGTTGCAGCACAAGTTTTGAATATACAGTGGTTTGGGAATGGTAGTTGTTTACAGTCCACAGTTTGCAACCAAAAAGAACAGGTGGAAGCAGAATTTTGTATACTCTTGAAATGGGAGGCATTGCTTCAGGAGGGAATTAAGAATTTCCAAAAATATTACTCCCCCTCCCCCCCCAGTGAATTTCTCCCACTTTTGTTGGTTATAACAAACACTGATAAATTATTGGGGAGAATAGAATAAACCCTGAAAAAGAAGGTTCCTACACATAGATACTCCTGCATTTCTCCCCTCTGCTTCTTATGCAGGTACTCTCACATAGGACAGGTAGGTTAGAAAAGATTTAGGGTGTGAAGTATAAAGGAAGTTTGGAAAAGGTTCAGGTGCATAAGATAGGTAGAGATTGGGAAGAATTTAGGGCCCAAAAGACAGAGGAAAGATGGGAATCTTGTAGGGTTTGTACAACAGCAGAAGGAAGGGAATATTTTAGGACAAAGAGGTCAGAGGCAGGTGAGAATGGCGTAGAGATTCTAACATAGAAATTGATTTCAGGAAGAGACCAATTGACTCTTCCAGTCTGCCCAGTTGAGATTCTTCCTTTAGTTTTCTGTCCATTTGGGTAGATGAGTATCTCAATTCCCAAACTCAAAACATCAGCTCCTCCATCCCTCGTGTCTTTTACCTGACCTCTTATCCATTTTCCTATCTCTGCCTTCCACATCTGTCCCAAGCATGTTCAAAATCTGCTAGTCTCCACCACCCCTCTGGTCGTCCATTTCAGGCCTCATCGTCTTTCTCTTTGATTCTTAAATGACCAATACATAAATCCAACACCCAGGCTCCCTTCCATGTCTAATCACCAAGTTCTTGTAATAATTCACACAGCCATCAAAATAGGTGAGGTTGTTGTCCAAAACATTTGGCTTCCCCGTACTCATTGATGTTTGGATTTTAACCATGATCACTTTATGTAGGTTGCATTAGCCTTCTTGGAAACCCGATGCAGCTTTACCACAGCTTTATAAGGTTGTAACTGCCACTCTGCGCAGGTTACCCAGTTTTTCTCTATCATCCTGGGTGGATAGACATAAAAGATCCCATGCTTAATCTAACATTCAGTGTCCCCCCTCCTTCACCTTACCGCAAACATGTTCAATAAACCAAACAGCTACCAAAAATGTTGCCTAAACATCCCTTCTGGACTTACTAAAAAGTACCCAACCACCATCAAGCTGCTGGCACCAATCCAGTTGCTTTTTGGTGAGTTGTAGTCTGCCAATCCCAACCTGGCTATCAGCAGGCTTCTATTCCCTTTTGTTTCATTCCCTTTGTTTTGCTCTTGAGGGACTGAAGGGTGTGTTGTTTGCAATACTGCAACCTCTCAATCCTGTCCCTACCACTGTCATATAGCCCATTCTGCCTGCCCAATTCCATCCCCAACACGATGACATAGGTTTTGGTCATCTCCAGTCCTTCCCTTACCACTTTGCAACTTGGGATCCTCTGTGCTTATTCTATGATTTTTTTTATGAATTCCTTTGTCATTTTAGGGAGATTGGAAAGGGCTTAGGGTATGTAGAGAAGAGAATTTGGAAGAGTTTAAGGTGCTTAAGGGAGGTTGAAAAGGCAATAGGATATTTAGAAGAGAGGGAGGATGGCAGGGTTTAGGATATGTGGAACAGAAAGGGGATTGAAAAGGATTTAGGGTAATGGTTCCCAAACGTATCCTGGAGACCCTCTAGCATGCAGATTTTCTTTCATGCGTATTCCTTGTGGAAAACCCGACTGGGGCTTCTCCAGGACATGTATGGGAATCTCTGGTTTAGGGTGTATAGGACAGGAGATAGCTGGACAGGGCTTGGAGTATCTACGACTGAAGGAAGTTGGAAAGGTTTAAATACATGTAGGCCAGGAAGGATGCAAAGGTTATTGAGCATGTATGACAGAGGGAGGTTAAGGTTTTAAGACATTTAGAACAGCAGTTGACTGGGAAGGATTTAAGGTGTATATGACAGGAAAGAGGAGAAGGGTTTAGGGGAATGTAGGGCTTGAATGTGGATAAAAGTACCGTATATGTGACTTCCGTAGCACATGTCCATTTAGTTACATTAAAAGGAGATGTTCCTGCAATGGCTTTAGGGTGGAGGAGGCAAATAGTGTACATATATGGGATTTTCAGACATACCTGCACTGTTTTTCCTACTTGGCAGATGCCTCTCATGCGTGGACTCATTGATCAACAGTCCATGTCATTTCCACATAATGTGGGCTATTGAAAATACCCAAGCGAGGGGCAAGATTTAAACATCTACATTGGACCATGGGTACATTTTAGCTGCAGACTTTGCAACAAGCTTTAAAGTGAAAATATGCACTTTTTATGCAGGTCCTTTTTCCATGGAACATAATCCATGTAGAGCTGAACATGCAACGTACAGGTTACCTTCCTCCTGAGAAAAGCCCTGGGAATGCCTCCTGTAAATGTGACCAGAAGTACTCGTGCTGTGTGGAACGATATGCAGACTTCAGCTGGATTGAGGAAAAGCAATGTTTAGACGAACAAGTTACATATGTGACCAGCTTAGAAATGTGTTCTCCCCATGCATGTAGGATGAGGGAGGCTGAGAAGTTTATGGTGTATAGAGCAGAAGAAGGTTGAGAGAGCTTTTGGGTATATAAGTTAAAAGGAGGATTAAGGTGTGTAGGACAGGAGATATTTGAAATGGTTTTAAGGCCAGAGGGAGGTTGAGAAAGATTTAGGATGCCCCACTCCTGCTCTGCACGCCTCAAAGTGACAGAGTCACTGTCACTGTAGTGAGAATACCGCTGTGTGGCTGAAACTTCCTGAGAGGGGCACAGAACCTCTCCTCAGTGCTATTCTTGTTCTGAGAGCCAAGAATCTGGAGAGCTAAAAGTGGCTGAGCCGAGTGGGGTAGGAGCATCAGGGAGACAGCGAGTGATGGCTGCTTGGGGGGGCGGAGATGGTAAAAGTGAGCAGTCAGGAATAGGGAGGGATGTTTTTCTTCCATTGGGTCCCATGGAAAAAGGTTGCATAACCTTTACTTGAGTGCCTGTAGGATAGGAGGAGACTGAAAAGGATATGTAGGAAAGAGGCAGATCAGAAATGGTTTAGGGTGAGTAGGATGGAGTTTGGAAATGTTTTAGAATGTGTTGTGGGGTAGAAGATTGTGAAAGAGTTAGGGTGCGAAGGGAAGACAGAGGTTGGGAAATTTGGACATGTTTTTAGGGCTGGGGTAGACAATTTCAGTCCTCAAGTGCTGTAAACAGATCCGGTTCAGGATATCCACAATGAATACATATGTGATATATTTGTATATAGTGGAGAAAGTGAATGCAAATTCATCTCATGCATATCCTGAAAATTGGACCTGTTTGCAGTACTCGAGGATTGGAATTGCCTACCCTTGGTTTAGAGTAGGTAGGATGGAGGCAAGTTTGAAAGGTTTTGGGACTTGGAGAATAGAGGGAGGATGGGAAGGATTTAGGTTGGGCACTGTAGAGGGTCACTGGGACATTGGAAGAGTTATAGGCTATGTAGGCCAGAGACAGATTGGGGAGAATTTAGGGTCTGTAAAATAAGATGCTTGTACAAAGGTCTATTTTCAAATGGTTTAAATGCCTAATTGTGGGAATTAGACTCCTAAATTGGCCCTTTGGAAAATTTACTAGTATTGAGTGCCTAAATTTAGTTCCCTAAAACATGAGTGGCTAGAAAGGCAGACTTAGAGCTGGGAAACAAAGGGCGGGACACTGATTAGCACTGATTTTCAGCATAAAGCATCTAACTTAGTATCTTAAATTTAGGCAAATGAACTGCAGCCTAAGTCTTAGGCTCTGAAATTAGGTGGATTTTCAGCCAAATATTTAGGGTCTCAGTTTGGCTGAAATAAGCCCTTAACTTAGGTGCCTAAATTTATGGTCTCAGCTTTCCTTTATATTGGCTTCCTAGATTTTATTGTCTGTAGAAGGGGAAGAGATTGGGAAGAGGTGAGAAGAAGCTGGGAAGTGTTTAGGGCATATTGTAGAGGGTGTTTAGGCCAGCTTTAGAGCAGAGGAATGTTGAGAAAGTTTTAAGGTGTGTAGGACAGGAGACTGGAAAGGGATAAGTGCATTTAGGAGTGTTTCGGCAGGGTTTAGGGCATTTTGGCAGGAGGAGGTTGGTTAGGGTATAGAGGGAGATGGGAAAGGGTTTAAAGTGGAGTAGGAAATTTGTCATTGCTGATATTGATAATGTTCTCATCACTTTGCAAGGTTGTGTTCCCTTCCCTCCTTCCCATCCTCTTCCTATGTTCTGGATTCCAGAGGGCAGGATGGGGTGGGGGGCAGCGTTGTTTTGCATTGCATGCCCCCTCCGAGCGGTGGATCCTGCTGTTATTTTGTAGTCTCTTATTCATTTTACAGTAAAACGGATTTCCAAGGAATGCACCAGAAAGCCCAACAAGAAAATATGTAGGAAAGGAGGTATGTACAGCAGAGAGAGAATCCAAGAAAGAGAGGGATTGGAACGCCTCTGAACTCTGCTCCCCTGGCAGGCTTTCTGCACCCCCCCCTCCCCCCTGCCACCGCAGGATACCTCCTCTATTGTCTGTCTTCATGTCATCAGGAGTGCTCCTGGGACAGGGTGTGCTTGTGAGAATGGGGAGAGAGGGAAATGCCAGGATCTGATTGGGTCTTTAGCTATGCTGGTGCTATCAGAATAATTCAGCCAACGCTTCTTTCTTCCAGCCAGGAAAGTCGAGCAGTAGGTATTAACACATGCCACTTTTCCTCATAAGGTTCCCTACTTTCTTGCAGATTTTAAGAGAGGCATTCTCGGTTCACAGGCTTAACTCCTTTCTTACTGCCTTCCCCCATAGTCCCCCAGATTCTGTCCCATCACTGCACTCCCCCCAACAACTTCCCCATGCTGCATTCTCCTCGCTGTCCTCCCTCAATGTGGTCTTCCCTCCACTGTTCCCCCGTCTTCCAAGCTGCCTTCCCCACAACTTCCTCACCCTGCCTTCCCCTTACTGCCCTCCCTGTGCTCCATTTCCCTTATTGCTCTCCCACCCTCATCACTGCCTTCTCCTCACAGTCCTCACCCACCAGCTCCCCCTCCTGCTTTCCGCTCACTAATCCTGCCTTGGATTTGGATCTTTTTTTAATTACTCACCTTTCCAAAACCATACTGAAGGCAAGTTACAATTCAAGTACAGTAGGAAGGCTCTTGCCTTAGAAGGGCTTACAAAGTAAGGGCCTCACTTACTAAGCATTTCTCCCATAGACACAGAATGGGAGAAAAGCCTTAGAAAATCTGGCCGTAAGTTAGTACTTAATGTAATGGAGGGTGAAGTGACTTGCTCCGGGTCATAAGGAGCAGTAGTGGAAGAAAGAGGATTTGAACCCTGGCTTCCCTGGCTCTCAGCCCACTGCTCTAACCACCAGGCCACTCCTTCCCTCATTATCTCTCTATGGTTGCCCCGATGCTGCATTGCTCTTAATTTCCCCCCCTCCCATGCTGCACATCTTTGGAGCTGCTTTACCCTCACTCCACCCAGCCCGCATTGCCCCCCCCCTCCCCCGATAACATTTCCCTCTCACTGCCCCACTTAACTGCCTTCCTCACACTGTTCCCATTATAGTGCTTCTCTTCATTACTCCTCCCACAGTCCATCTCATGCTGCTTTCCTCTCACTATCAACTGTTACAGCCCCACACATTACTGTCCCTTAACTCCCCCTCCCCGCCCACACTGTCTTCTCCTTACCGCTTTTCTCCTCTGTCCTTGCCCCCTCACTGTTGTACCTCCTGCACTGTTCTGGCATTAGGTGGTATAGCGGTGGGGAGGGGGAGAGGAGAATTCCTTTCTGTTTGAGAACATTTAGACCGTAGGGATGTGCATTCGTTTCATTCGTTTTGGAGTTACGTGCGTAACTCCGCGGACTTTATAGTACATGCATAACGGATAGTATGCGCGTACTTTATTTTTCAAATATGTTTTATTAAATTTTAAATTTAGCATAGTGTACAACAATAATCAACGAATGCACATGAAAATGGTGTATTCTGCACATCTCCAAGTGCTTACAGTAGGCACCTTTATATATAACAAACAACCAGCCATTACAACAGCCATCTCAACCTCCCACCTTAACCCAGCTCCCACCCCTTCCCCTAAGCTCCCCCTTCTCCTTCCATTCACATGATATAGATGATCATATATGTATGTTCCAGACAGCCGAGGAATCAAGGGGACTCGGGGAACTTTCACTGAATTACATTTAAGAAAAGGCTATGAGCTCTACGAGGTAGAGTCTGTAAATACATTCCATATTTTCAAGAAGATTTTAATGCTTAATAGTCAAGTCAATCTTTTCAATATGACATTTCATAGCACATAAATGATGTATAGCTATCTTCAATTGAGTACTCATAGGAGCCTCTGCAGTAATTATTGTTGCAAGATAACTGTTTTTTGCTAGCAAAGCATTTTTCGCCCCCATTGTTTAATATATGTATTTGCAAAAGTAAAGCTCTGTAACTCATCAAAGAAGAAGATCTTAGCATCCAGAGGGATCACACTCCCTGTGACCCTCTGAATGCATTGTTGTACGGTGCCCCAAAACACCTGTTTGTGTGGACACAACCAAAATAGATGCCCCAATGTGCCTCTTGCTATTTGACACTTGAGATATTAATCAGACAGATATTTTCATAGCATATGCATGTGTAGCAGGTATGTATGCTCACATTAAAAATTTATACTGAGTTTCATGAAGTCCCACGTTAGTGGTGAGAGAGAGAGCTCTAGCAAATGATTTAGCAAAACAGTCCAGTGAAATGGTTAAACCCAATTCCTGGTTCCATAGCTGTACTATGCTATCATACATTATAAGGAGTTCTTATAAAAATAAGAACTAGTGTGCCCAAATGGGTCTTTTCAGTCAAAAATCACAGATAATTCTTCCCGATTGTCTCGGGTAAGATTTTGTAAATCCACTGTCAGCATGTAGTGTCTTATTTGGAGATACAATTAAAAATGTTTGATTTAACTCACAAGTATATTGAAGCTGTTGAAATGAAAGAATCTCAATCATTCAATAAATGCATTAACATTTGTATACTTTTAGCATACCAGTCCTTAAATACATTACATTGAAACCCCGGAACAAAATCTCTGTTCCCCTGTATTGGTAAGTAATGAGAGATTCTCCATTTAAAGTGGAGTTTGGCACAGAACCATCTTCAGGTTTTCCAGACAGGTAGGACCAGTATACTATTTTGCGCTTGGAAAGGAAAAAACGCTCGATTACTGTGTAGCATAAACTGGGGATCCCATGGCGATACTAATTCTCTATCTCTAAAGGAGTGTAAAAAGTGGAATTCAACAGCCAACCTCCAAGATGTCGTTAATTATAAGCTGTTATATATCCGCAAGTTGGAGAGACCCAGTCCCCCCCTCGTCCCATTTCCTCAACAATTTCTCTAAAGTAATTCTGGGTTTTTTGCCCTGCCAGATAAATTTGCTAATTATTGTTCTATTCCTAATACCTCTTTTTTGGTTAAGTACGTAGGCAGGGTTTGAAAAAAGATATAGTCATTTAAGCAACAATATCATTTGAAAAAGGGTGATTCTGCCAGATATCGATAGGAGATATTCCATCCAAGTTTGTAGTCTATTTCTAGTGCATTCCAACAAGGATTGATAATTACTCTTTTTTAATTAGATGGGATCGATATATAAGTGGATCTCCAAATATTTAAAAGATTCTCTAGACCACTGCATGGGAAAATCTGATCTGCACATTTCCACTACTTCTTTCATGGGTACAGCCTCTGACTTGTCTAGATTTAGTTTCAAACCTGCAAAATGCATAATTTGAGAATTCCCTGAGAATACAGGAAGAGAGAATCTTGGATCACTATTGTGTACCAATTATGTCATTTGCAAAATCCGCTAATTTGAAGGACATATTCTTTTCGCATTTGAATGGGATCCCACTGATGTTTATATTATCTTGTAGTTTCTGGAGAAGTGATTCCAAGGAAAGCAGAAAAGAGAGGTGACAAGGGGCAACCCTGCCAGGATCCCCTAGCCTAGGGAAAACCCTCTGATTTTGTACCATTTAGTAAAACTGTGGCCAGAGGCTTGCTATGAAGAGCTTCAATTACCCATATGAAATATCCCTCAATCCCCACTGTTCTTATTGTCTCAAACATAAAAGCCCAGTTGACCCAATTGAAGGCTTTTTCTGTGTCAAAGCTCAAAAGCAGTGATGGTAATTGCCTCCATTTACTAATTTCCGTGGTCACCACCACCCTACGCACATTCTAAATTGAATATCTGCCTTTGAAGAAGCCAACTTGGTCTGCCCCTATCAACCTCAGGAGAACCTTCACTAACCTGTCTGCAAATATTTTTGCCAACATTTTTGCATCAAAATTTAAAACAGACTTCGGCCTGTGATTCTGGAGCCATGGGATCATGTCCTTGCTTTGGTAAAACTAATAATGCCTTCGTTAGGAGAGAGGAGCAAACCTCCTTTGTCAACAAGTTCTTCATATGCCGCTCTCAAACAATTCGGCTGTATAGCCATCTGGGCCCGGGGCTTTCATCAATTTAGACTGCTGTATTCCCCTTTGTAGTTCATGTATGTACTTTAAATAACAGGTGTTATGCACAGACTCTCCGTTTTTATGCATGTACTATAAAGTCCAGGAATTACTCACATAATTCTGAAATGAATGAACCAAACGCAATCCCTATTAGACAGGGCCAAGTGGTATCTTTGGGATCCTTCTGGTCCAGAGATTCCAAAATCAAAAGGACCCAATGGCTAGATCTTCATAGAAAGCAGAGCTGTAGAGAAGACTTGCATCTCTCAGTAATAGTTTTTCAATGTAAAGTTATTTATTGTAAATTATTTATCCACCTCCACTCCAAAAATCATAATTATGAAATCTATATTAAGATGAACTATTTGTTTTCAACTGGGTCTAGTCGGTACCACTAGAGAAAGGGATTCATCCAAAGTAACAAAGGGCCAGTGTAAGTGCAAAGTCTTCAACTCATGTGCTTGGATATTTTAATCCTAGATCTGGAGAACTTAATATACCAGAACAGCAGGATAGGAGGCATATGGTACCATTAAATCTACGAATCTTCTTCGAAGGACTGCCCAGGTGTGTTTATATTCACATAGCCACATGTGACAGTCACAGCCTTATAAGTGCTGTGCACAGTAGGAGGCTATAGTAACTGCTGCATATATTGTATGTAGTGAATAGTTGCACACTCTGTACAGCTGTGTATGCAGCGCCAATGAGCTGTGGGAGGCTATATCTACAGCTCTGTGTGCCCCGTGTGCTGAAAGAGGCTGTAGTAACATCATCTAACAATTGTGTGTACCGTGAGAGCATCTAGTAATAACTGTGTATGTGCTGTGTCTCATGAAGAGGGTCTAGGAACAGTTCTATTTGAACAATGTGTTGTGAAAGTGTATACTAATAGCTATATGTGTGCTGTGAGAGGCTATATTAAAAGCAAATGTGTGTGTTGTGAGAGGCTATAGAAACAGCTCTGTATGCACAGTGTATTGTGAAAGTATGTAGCAATAACTATGCATGTGCTGTGAGAGGCTATAGTAGCAGCATTTTCTGAATTATCAAGAAAGCTGCTTACCCTGTAAAAATGTTGCTAGCAGTAATTTTGTTATGGATTTGACAGTTACTTGGTTTTTATTGTTAATATTACTACCCTTAACAGAAACATGGGGATAATCTGCATGGAGCAGCAATTACTACCATAAGAAACGTGCTGGGCAGACTGGATGGATCATAGAAACAAAGAAAGTGACGGCAGAAAAGGACCCTGCGGCCCATCCAGTCTGCCCATCTAGCTCTCATTGTTATCAGTTTCCCATACCTATCAGTTACTGAGACCGCCAAGGTCAGAGCTCTTGTTGGTTACTGGTTGAGACCAATTTCCCTCCCACCCTGCCGTTGAATCAGAGAGCAATGTGCAATGTTCGGTTGCATCAGAAGTGTAATATCAGGCTTTTGGTTAAGGGTAGTAACCACTGCATCAAGCAAGTTACCTCCATGCTCATGTGTCATTTGGTCTTTTTCTGCCGTCATTACTATGTTACTATGTATGCACAATGTGTTGTGAAAGTCTGTAGTAACAGGTGTATGTGTCTTTTGAGAGGCTATATTACAGCTCTATATGCACAATGTGCTGTGAAAGTCTGTAGTAACAGCTATGTGTGTGCTGTGAGAGGCTATAGTAACAGCTATGTGTGTGATGTAAGAGACTATATTAATAGCTCTATATGCACAGTGTGCTGTGAAAGTCTATAGCAGCAGCTATGTATGTGCTGTAAAAGTCTATGGTAACACCTATGTGTGTGTCGTGAGAGGCTATAGTAATAACTCTATATTTACAGTTTGCTGTGAATGTCTTTAGGAACAGCTATGTGTGTGCTGTAAGAGGCTATAGTAAATACTGTGTATGCACGTGTGCTGTAGAAGTTATTCATGCAGCTGTGTGTATGCTGTGAATTGTAAAGGCTATAGTAAAAACAGTGCTTCACCTCTTTGTGGTCCTTTCTAGGAGCCCACAGGGCACACACTCAGTACCGGGGCTAAGTGTCCTTTATAATTTATTCAGTCTATTTGTGCCCTGGAGCTACAGGATTCTCCTAGGACAAGCAGGATGGTAGTCCTCACACATGGGTGACATCAGATGGAGCCTGGCATAGAAAACATATGCACACTGAGCATGCCACTGTCCACACGTCCACATGGGGTCCCTCTTCAATCTCTTATTTTCCGTGGCGCTATCATCTCGCGGTTGTGGAGCTCTGCTCTTTTCTTCAGATTTTTCAATAAATCTCTGTCAGTTCCGACTTGCTGCACCGGGGTCCCTCTTCTCCCTACTTGTTAGTCAGTAACCAGCACAATAAGTGTTTCTCTCTTCTCTGTGGTCAGTTCTGGTGTGTCTTGCTCTCGGTGACCGCTGGGCACCGATTGCTGTATGGGTATTTTTTTGGCTATGGCGTCGGGTTTTCCCTGATGCCCTCAGTGTCCACAGACCATGTCCCTCACAGACCTGCATGAGGTTTGCCTGGGGGCATTGCACAGTGGATGGGGGTGTAGTTTTTGTGACCAGATGACCCCCCCCAAAGGCTGTTACGCCCAGTTAGATAAGATGGAAAAACTCTTCGGTTCCAAAAATTCTGAACCTTCGACTCCGGCATCAGGTGCATCGACTCCAATAGGCCATGGGGAACTGATGGACACTGAGCTTTCACTGTTAACTCCCCCTCGGGGGTGAGGGGCCAGAGATCGGCCATCATCAGTGTCTTCAAGTTCCAGGACGTCAGAATCGTCTCCATCTTCCTTGGGCACCGGGGAAAGACTGGGCCAAGTACTGGGAGAAGTCACGAAAGCATCATCACCGGTCACCGTCTTTGCATGACACCAGGCTCGGGTCGGCACTGGCACCAGCTGTGATGCCCCGAAGCGACACGGCAAAGAGGAGGCATTGTCCTCCATCGAACCTGGGAGTCCCAGGCGGTTCCCATCAATACTGGTGCCAGGCAGCAATCTCCCTTGGGGCTCTGAGGGAGATCTGGTGACGCCTCCCCCTCCTCCATCCATTCTGTCCTCAGCAGACTTCCAAAAGGAGTTAGATCATAGGGTACGATTGGTGGTGGTCCGAGCCCTCCAGGGCATCGAGACGCAGGCCCTGCCGGTGTTTCCACCGGTGCCAGAGCCTGCACCCTCTTTGTTGGCACCGCTTTTGGAGCACCTCAATGTCCTTTTTGGCGTCCTCCCCATGCAGCTGCTGTCAGTACCCAGGGGTCCATCGATGCCCCGGCAGCCACTGTTGCTGCCTCCATCCGGTGCAATTCCCATTGTGGGTTCCTCGAGGAGGAAGGCCTGACACAGCCCGCGGAACTGCCGAGGACCTTAATCCAACAACTGGCTTCTCTGGAGTTTATTTGCCTCAGTGCCCTCGGTGCCCAAACATCTGCCCCAGACAGCAACAAGACACTTTTTTGGCTCTTGTCTAGCAGGGTTTGGAATGTGGCAAGCACGAGGTGCGCTCCACCTACGACGTGTTCAAAACATTGTCTACGGTGGCAGCGGCGAGTATTGGTGCCCTGGCACTGAGCATGGCTTGGATGGCTTGGTTCCAAGCCTCTAATCTCTGGCTGGAGGTCCAAGAGAAGCTCTCAGACCTCCCATGCACAGGCAAGAACCTTTTCGGTGATAGTGAGAGATGCTGTGGTTCAGTTGAAGGATCATCATGAGACCCTCCAGCATCTGTCAGCCAGTACATTGGACCCACCGACTTCTGCCAGGAAATCCTCGCAATAGGGCTCGCGGAGGTCTTTTTACCGCCAGAGGAAATATTCTCTGGCCTCCCATCCCATGCTCAATGTGTGAGCTCTAGGGGCCGCATAAACAGCAGCGGATCCCCAAGCCTCAGCCGGCCCCACAATGGGGTTTTGACTGGCCACAGGGGAGCATAAGCCAATTGGTCGTACCCTCGAAGCCAGGCCCTCCGGTTGGAGGCCAGCTATGGTTCTTCATGAACCACTGGCCCAGTGTCACCTCGGACTGGTGGGTCTTGTCCATTGTTCATTGAGGGTATCGATTCAGCTTTCTGGGTGTTCCCGTGGACACTCCCCCATAGCTCTCTTGGGGTTGGTCCTCGCATCAGGAAATACTCTTGATGGAGCTCTCTGCCCTCATAATGCCGCAACAGGAGCTGTCGAACCCGTTGCGGCAGCAAGGGAGGGGATTCTATTCTTGCTATTTCTTGATTCCACAGAGAACAGGGGACTCCACCCTATTCTGCATCTGAGAGCTTTGAACCAGTTTCTAAAAAGTTCAAAATGGTCTCTTTGGGCACCCTGATTCCCCTCCTGCAAGGGGGGACAGGCTTTTCTCCCTCAATCTCATGGACACATATGCCCACATCGAAATCTTCCCCAGCCACAGGAAGTATTTTCAGTTTGTTGTGGCGAGATGCATTTCCAATACAAGGTGTTGCCATTCAGCCTGGCCTCGCCCCCCCCCCATCTTCACCAAATGCCTAGCAGTGGTGCGAGCCCACCTCCGCTGTTTAGGGGTGCAGGTTTTCCCTACTTGGACGACTGGCTGGTCAAGAGTGCCATCCAGGAGGGAGTGCTTCGGTTTCTGCATTTGACCAGAATGTGGTTCCAGTAAATCTCCATAAGTTAAGTCAATATAGTAAATCTGTGCTTCTGTGATCCCTTGATCCAGCAGTCAGGGTTCCTTTCATATTCTTGGCTAAACTTGAAGTCTCCCAGTGTTACTGTGAAATATGTAGAGTCTTTGTCCCATTTTAACTTCTGTTTCAAATATCATAAGATCCAAATACTTACTTTGAATTCTCCAACTTCTGCTCTCCTCTCCTCTATTGAACTGGTTAGATTCCTTCTTGTTTCTCTTCTTTATATCAGATGAGTATCCGTAGTAATTAAACACAGTATCAGTGCCATACTTTCTCCTCACTTCCTCTCCTTCTGGTGAATACTGGGTGAGTATCCATAGTGGTTAAACACAATATCAGGCCATGCTTTCTCCTCCTTACTTCCTTTCCCTCTCATGAATTCTGGATGGGTTTCCGTTCTCCTTTTCTTCCAAATATGCTGCATGGGGAAGGGAACCACTTGGGTTAAGTGCTGCCAGGATCTTTCAAAAACCAAGATAGTTCAACAACTACTGAATGTGAGTTAGAAGTTTCTTTCTTTTAATGTAAGGCTCTTCCACTAAGGCTTTGGGCCTTCATCTGAAAAATTGAGACCTTCTCTCTCTGAATCTAAACCAAAGTTATATGGTATTATGTGCTTTTATGCAAGTAGGAATAAACCAATATAGTAGCCTCTGGTGAGGATGCAATGGCAGAGAAATAGGACAGTAGAAAAAGACCATTAAGGACTTTTTAGTCTGCCCATCTACAACAACTATTCAGCTTCACAATCCCTACCACTCCCTCAGAGATCCCCTCTGTTTGTCCCATGCTTTCTTCAATTTTGATCCTGTCCTTGTCTCCACCACCTCCACAAAGAGGCTGTTCCACGCATCCACTACCCTCTCTGTAAAGAAATATTTTCTTATATTACTCCTGAGTTTACGTCTTTTCACCTCCATCCCATGACCCCTCGTTCTACAGCTTTTCCTTTGGAAGAGGCTCGCCTCCTGTGAATTGAAACCTTGGCGGTATTTAATTGTCTCTAGCATATCTCCCTTTTTTCGCCTTTCCTCTAGGGTATACATGTTTAGATCTTTGTCTATCCCCATATGCTTTAGAATGAAGACCACTGACCATTTTAGTAGACCTCCTCTGGACCAACTCACCAGGGATTTATTAAGCGGCAATATCATCTCTTTTTTTTTAATGCTGACTGTTCCACTCCCTATGCACGCAAGCATCTTTCTAGCTTTTGTTGTCACCTTATCCACCTATCTGGCCACCTTAAGGTTATCAGATATGATCACCCCCAGATCCTGCTCTTCTTTCATGCTTAGAAGAATTTCGTCCCCTGTACTGTCTTCCATATTAATAATATCAGGGGTATAACCTCAGCTAAACTATACCTATTAATTCATCAATAGATTAAATCATTTACAAAATATTCAGAATTAAACTTCTTGCTTTACTGCAAAGAGTCTACATGTATGTATCCCAAACATTTAAGAATCTTGATTTAGATCTGAGGGACGTATGGGTGGCTAGAGATTCCATAAACATATTGGGGTGGATTTTATAATTTTGCGCGAGCGCGTACTTTTGTTCGCGTACCAGGCGCGAACAAAAGTACGCTGGATTTTATAAGATACGCGCGTAGCCGCGTGTATCTTATAAAATCCGGGGTCGGCGCGCACAAGGGGGTGCACATTTGTGCAACCTGTGCGCGCTGACCCCAGCGCGCGCTGCCTGTTCCCTCCGAGGCCAATCCGATTTACGCGCGCAGGGCATTTAAAATCCGGCCCATTATGAACAGCATTACACCACTGCCAAAAGAATGGAGAGGCTGTCTTCCTCCAGACCAACAAAATTGAGCATTTGCTATGTGCCAATAATTTCTTGTCATGGAGCCTCTCACTTTCTTTACGTACATACTTATACAGTTCCACCCCAAATAGAACCAGCTCTGGTTGCAATGGTATGCCTCAACCCATCACATTACCATTATATAATAAAACATTCTTCCAGAAGCAAAGAATTACAGGGCACTTCCAAAAGGCATGTGTAATGGATCCTCTATCCAATGAGCATTTTAAGCAACTGCAGTAGGAGTAAGATGTGCCTTAAAAGCCAACGTTTGGGAGACATAAGAACATAAGAAATTGCCATGCTGGGTCAGACCAAGGGTCGATCAAGCCCAGCATCCTGTTTCCAACAGAGGCCAAACCAGGCTACAAGAACCTAGCAATTATCCAAACACTAAGAAGATCCCATGCTACTGATGCAATTAATAGCAGTGGCTATTCCCTAAGTAAACTTGATTAATAGCCATTAATGGACTTCTCCTCCAAGAACTTATTCAAACCTTTTTTGAACCCAGCTACACTAACTGCACTAACCACATCCTCTGGCAACAAATTCCAGAGCTTTATTGTGCGTTGAGTGAAAAAGAATTTTCTCCGATTAGTCTTAAATGTGCTACTTGCTAACTTCATGGAATGCCCCCTAGTCCTTCTATTATTCGAAAGTGTAAATAACTGAGTCACATCTACTCGTTCAAGACCTCTCATGATTTTAAAGACCTCAATCATATCCCCCCTCAGCCGTCTCTTCTCCAAGCTGAACAGCCCTAACCTCTTCAGCCTTTCCTCATAGGGGAGCTGTTCCATCCCCTTTATCATTTTGGTTGCCCTTCTCTGTACCTTCTCCATCGCAACTATATCTTTTTTGAGATGCGGCGACCAGAATTGTACACAATATTCAGGGTGTGGTCTTACCATGGAGCGATAAAGAGGCATTATGACATTTTCCGTTTTATTAACCATTCCCTTCCTAATAATTCCTAACATTCTGTTTGCTTTTTTGACTGCTGCAGCACACTGAGCCGACGATTTTAAAGAATTATCCACTATGATGCCTAGATCTTTTTCCTGGGTGATAGGTCCTAATATGGAACCTAACATCGTGTAACTACAGCAAGGGTTATTTTTCCCTATATGCAACACCTTGCATATAGGGATGTAGAAATAGAAACGGCATTTCCCTTAAATAACTATTAGTAGATATACCTTTCACTATCTAAAAGGAGGTTAATAGAGGGTTTTTTAGATAAATTAAAAGCACTTTCTAATTTCCAGCGATCCCAGAGTGTATCAACCAAAATTTCCTGATCCAATTTTTGTAATTCCTTGTTTAATCTGGAGAGAGATGTTTTTCTTTGTTCTATGTGAAAGAAGTTATCTACTTTGTCTACTACATTTATAGACAGGTCATCCTTATGTAGGGAAAGAACATAGTGATGTAATTGCCTGTAGGAGAAAAAAATCCAGATCACTTAAGTTAAATTGAGTCTATAATGCTTGGTACAGTGATAGTGCATCCATCTTTGTTAACACATGTTGACTTTGTGTAGTACCTTGTTCTTTCCAATAGAGGAATTGTCTAGAATGGGAACCAGGAGAAACATTTAAATTCCCTTGTAGTGGTAAAAATGGTTTAGACTCTCCAGACAGCTTCATCGTTTTCATAATTTTTTTCTCTGCCCATCTTAACGGTGCCACCAAAACCTGACTTGTGAGACCTGTGGGGAGTCTGGCCGATGGGGCATGCAAGATATATTGTAAGTCTAAATTAAGCATTATCACCTTAAGAACATAAGAAATTGCCATGCTGGGTCAGACCAAGGGTCCATCAAGCCCAGCATCCTGTTTTCAACAGAGGCCAAACCAGATCACAAGAACCTGGCAATTACCCAAACACTAAGAAGATCCCATGCTACTGATGTAATCAATAGCAGTGGCTATTCCCTAAGTAAACTTACTATAGAGGTAAAAATTGAGCCATTATATAGCCAGTCTCGTACCACCCTCAAGAGGCTAGCCAAATTATGTCTCCATATCCAGGAGCCCTTAATCACCTTGCAACAAATGTATTTTCAGTCTTTGAAGCACTCTTCTAGGTTTCTTACCCGATCATATGAAACTTTCGATCAATCTATCCAACTTCTGTAGGTCTTTACGCAAAACACAAAGGGGCAAGGTCTGCAATACATACAGCCACTTGGGGAACCACTACCATCTTAAAAAGGTTCACTCTACCCTCCTAATGATAATGGTAAATTATACCAAACTGACATCTTAAGTTTGGTATCATTCAGTAAAGGGGTGATATTAAGTGTATATATCTTCTTCAAATTCATTGTAATAATTATCCTTAAATAATGAAAGGAACCCGCAGCCCATTTTAAAGGAAATACTCCTATCCAATTATCTTTTACTTCATCTGGATAGGCCAAAGCTTCTGATTTGTCTTTAAGTTTAAATCCTGAGAAGTCCCCAAAAACTTGGAATAACTTTAATAAATGTAGAAGAAATTTAGATGGATCACATAAAAATATTAACAAACCATCTGCAAATGCACCGTATTTGAAAAATGTGGGTTCCATAGAAATACCTTTAATTTCTGGGTTATATTGTATAGCTACAGCAGTGGCTCTAAGGTCAACAAAAATAACAACGGAGATAGCACAGCCCTGCCTTGTTCCTCTATGAATAGCAAAAACAGATTAACTTTCCCTGTTTACCGTGACTTCCGCCATAGTGTTTTGGTAAAATAATTTAATTTCATATAAAAAAACCCCTAGCTTCGTATGGTTTAGTAGTTCAAACAAATAATGCCATTCCACCCTATCAAATGCTTTTTCAGCATCAAAACTGACCACCATGGAAGGGTGTGTTATGATCCCTGCATAGTGAAATAGCTACTAGTAGTCTACGCAAATTCACCATTGCATATCTATCTCTAACAAATCCAACTTGTCCCATTCTAATAAACTTTGGCAAAACCAATTTCAAACGATCCGATAGGATTTTAGCTAATAACTTTTAGTTGAAATTTAATAAAGAAATAGGACGATATGAAGACACTAAAGTGGGATTTTTCACAGGTTTGGGAATAACTGTTATTACTGCTTTATTGGTATCAGCAGGATAGCTACCACTCTCAATCAATGCTGCAAAAGCTTTACTGATCAAGGGAGCAACTTGATCTACTAAGATTTTATAGAACTCGGCGTTGAATCCATAACATCATAGCTTTCTGGATACCTACTATTATTTTACCTGTAGTAATTGGTCTATTCAACTTTTGTAAGTGTTTCTCTTTAAAGGGTTTTAAACCCAACTTATTTATTTATTTATTTTTAGCTTTTATATACCGATCTTCTTGCATTAGATACAAATCAAACCGGTTTACAATGAACAGTAAGTACTTATTTAAAAACTCCTGACATTTAACTTTGTCAAATCCACCAGAAGTATTTAATTGCACGTAATAATCTACAAATGATTTTAAAATACCCTTATTGGACTGAACTATGCTTCCTCCCTGCCCTCTTAAATGGGAAACAAATTTAGGGCCAGACTCAGTTTTTATCAAATGGCCAGTAATTTAACTAGCTTTGTTACTATGCTGGTATAGCTTGAATTTATAATATAAGATGCTCTTTTTGGCTCTTTGATGTAAAAGTGTATTTAAGGCTACTTGTGCAGAAAGAAATGCCTCTCTATTAGCCACTGTATATCCCCTAGCCAAATTCAATTTATATTTATGGAGATTAGTTTCCAAAACTAATAATTGCTTCTCCATAGCCTTTCTTCTTCAAATTAAAAAAGATATCTCCCCGCAAAGCAGTTTTAGCTGTATACCAGGACAAGGTTGATAACGCTTCAAAATGAATTCCATTATTAGCTGCATAGTCCGCCCATTTCTGTTTCAAATATTCTTGAAAAGCAGTATCTGCAGCTAGATAATATGGGAATTTCCAAGTATAATTTGACTCCTGCCCCTCCATCCCATTCAAGGTAATTCAAATGGGTGCAGGGTCTGAAATTTTAATATCTTCAATAGCAGATTCTTGTACCATAGGTAGACTGTGCTTGGAAATCAAGAAATAGTCCAGTCTAGATAAGGTGGCATGGGATCTAGATAAGTGAATACAATCTTTTTCCAAAGGATGAAAAGTGTGCCACAAGTCCAAAAATTGAAGTTACAAAGAGTATACCCTTCCTGGTACCTAAGTTACCATCCTTAGAAGGATGTGACTTGTCTAATACTGAATCCACCACTAAATTAAAATCACTTCCCACCGATACCACATCTTTCAAATTAGGCAATAATAATATTACTACTTGGAGAAAGAAACCATGATGATATTTGTTAGGTGCATATATATTACATAAAGCATACATTTTCCTCCCACTTCTGCTATTAAAATAATATAACGTCCTTGTGAATCCTTAATTTCTTTGGTAACTTTGAGCGGACAGCTCTTATGGATAAGAATCGCAACCCCTGCAGATCTCGTGGTGGCAGAGAATAATAAAGCTGCCCTACCCGATATCTTTTAAGTTTCTAATGTTCTACATCATTTAAATAAGTCTCCTGTAAGAAAACTACATCTGCTGCTGAGTTTTTTTAATACTGTTTAGTATGGTATGCTTGATTGGAGTATGTATGCCACATACATTCCAAGATACTATTTTCAAGTTGTTTTTACTCATTAATAACCTTATCATATATAAAACACCAACGAAAAGACAACATTTTAAGGTGAGCTCCTGCCCAGCTAAAGTGCCCACTTACACCATTCCCTCTCATCCTAAACACTACACCCTTTGGGGCAGATTTTCAAAGGGTTACACGCTTAACCCCGAAAACCTGCCCCTGCGCGCGCCGAGGGCAGGGGCTTGCAAAAAGGGATGGGGCATGGGGGGCCCTGGGAGGGCGGGGGCATGGCCGGAGCCTCCAGGCACAGCGGCCATTTGCCGCTGTGCCCGGGATCGCGGGCTGGCTGTTGGCCGGCATGTGTAAACTACGCCTGCCGGCAGGCAGGCACAACTTCTCCAACAAAGGTAAAGGGGGGGGGGGTTAGGTAGGGCTGGGGGGCGGGTAAGGGAGGGGAAGGTGGGGGGAGGCAGAAGGAAAGTTCCCTCCGAGGCTGCTCCAATTTCGGAGTGGCCTCAGAGGGAACGAAGGAAGGAAGGCTGTGTGGCTCGGCGCACGCGTAAGTTGCACAATTGTGCATCCCCTTGTGCTCGCCGACCCTGGATTTTATTTTTATGTTCATAACCTGGTCAAACTCCTACTTACAACTGCATTCATCTTTTCCGCTAAATACCCTCCCTCCATATCCCATTCCCATCACCAAAAATATCAAGATCACTAAATATGCTGTGTTCCTCTATCTTGCCACCATCTATCCCCGGAGTCCTTCCCCCAATTACAAATTTAAACAACAGCATATGCATAATGCAATGCCCCTAGGGAGAGAAAATAGTAAAAAGGTTTCCCAATTTGAACTCCTTAAATTTTTCCAAAGTCTCAGTCCCAAAATGCTGAAATCAAAGAGGTAGATTTTATTGTATAAAATTTTTTATTTTTCAAATAAAATACAAACAAGAACGGCAGTGAAGGTTGTTTCCTGCACCCGCACTGCCTCAACAACAGTATATAATCTTGCACACTGTGTCTTATGAATTCCCTCCCCCCCCCCCTACCCCCCAGCAACAAGCCAGCAGTCCTTTCGGTACAGGTCACATTGTCCACTAGTCATATGTAGATCCAAATCAATCATTTAGAATTAAACTCCTGGAGCGATGTGGCAGCATCTGCAAATAAGCATCCCAGATCTCCAAAAATCGCCGACGCTTCTGAGGCGTGGTTCGGGAGTCAAGGTCTTCCATATGTATCAGCTGATGTAGGTGATTCCTCCAAGTCCAGAAAAGAGGAGGTTCCGCACTGCGCCACTGCATTAATATTACCTTCTTCCCCACCAAGCAGGACTTTAAGATAAACAGTCCCAGCCTGCGTCTCTTTACGGGAAGTTTGGGCAGACAACCAAACAAAAAACCATGGGTGTTATAGGCAGCTTGTAATCCAATAAAAGCATAAGATATTGAGCAATACGACCCCAAAACCTCCTCACTGGGGGACAGGCCCAGAACGCATGTGAGAGTGTGTCCACCGCTCCACCACAGCGCACGCAAGTGTCAGAAATAGCAATCCGGGAATGATATGCAACTTGTTCAGTCACATATGCCCTATAGAGAAATTTATATTGCATCTTCCGATAATACATGCCCTGTACAACGTAAGGTATGTTCCGGAAGCAAGTTCTAAGTGTATTCAGTGTCAGCACGACCAGCCCATCCCTATTCCAGCGCTCTAACAGACCCTGAAGGTCAGCTGCCTTTGAGTATTTGACCAGAGTCTTATAATATTTGGACAATGATGGTATCTTATCACCATCTAACTGAAACAGATCAACTAAGGAGTGGAGTGCGTTCACACTAAACATATCAGGAGTGAGAGATCGAATGTAATGCTTTGCCTGCAGGTAGGGGTAGACATGCGTTCTACCAAGATTATACATTTTCTGTAATTCCGCAAATGTTAATAAGTTCCCCTCCATATCAAATAAGTGCCCTAGATGCGTTACCCCCCTGACGTCTCCAGGCTTGGAACCCTGGAGTTTGAGAACCAGGGGCAAACTCTAAATTACCCTGTAGTGGGAGGAGATAGGCACACACCCGCGAAATCCCAAGTAGTTTTGTCACCCTCAGCCAAGCCTGGCGAATCGGCCGAAGGGAAGACAGGGAATGAGCAAGGGCTTGTGGTACATAATTTAAAGCCAAGGGGGCTACCAAGGCCTGTTCAGCCGCTGCAGGAACAAAGGTGGGCCGGTCTAAAAGCCAGTCCCTAACCAGACAGAGATTACCCGCCAAATTATAGAGCCCAATATCGGGGACTCCAAGTCCCCCCCTCCCCCAAGGTGCCCGCAAGGTAGTCAATGAAATTCGAGATTTACCATCCTTCCAAATAAATTTCCGAAGCTCTTTATCTAGTGAGGCCAGATCTTTTTGTTTGAGACATACTGGTAAAGTAGAGAGCACGTAAAGCCACTTGGGTAACAGGACCATCTTAAACATATTGATGCGTCCACTTAACGATAAGGGCAATCCCTGCCAGACACACATTTTCTCCAAAGTGGAGGACAATAAGGGTGGGATATTAACCTCATAGAGCATACTAGGGTTCAGTGGTAGATATACCCCCAGATATCGTATCGGTCCCGCCACCCAGTGCAATGGAAAGACGCCTTCCCATGACGCACGAATCGTGTCTGGGAACGCCATTGCCATCGATTTTCCACCATTGAGCCGCAGCCCTGCAAATGTGCCAAAGGTCTCTACCAATCTTAGAAGAGCTGGAAGGGAACGTTCAGGAGACGTAAGGAATACCGCTATATCGTCAGCAAACACAACATATTTAAATATTTCCGTTTGCATCCGGATGCCCCTAATGTCGGGCGTTCTCTGAATTGCTAATAACAGAGGTTCCAACTGCAACAGAAACAATAATGGGGAGAGCGGGCAGCCCTGTCTCGTGCCCCTAGAAACTGGAAAGGGCTCGGACTGGGAGCCATTCCCAAGAATCAAGGCCATAGGATTCCGGTACAGCAAATATATAGTTTCTAAGAAAAAACCAGTAAAGCCCATGGCCTTTAAAACGTGAAAAAGATATTCCCATCCACCCTATCGAACGCTTTTTCAGCGTCAAAACTAACCATTAAGTAGGGAGATTCCATATATTGCCCCATGGTCATGGCTGCCACAAGCTTCCGAACATTGGAGATAGCATATCTGCCCCGGACAAAGCCCACCTGCCCTTGTCCAATTAAATGTGGGATCACAAGTGCCAAACGCTCAGCCATAATCCTCGCTAACAGCTTTTGATCCGCATTAAGCAAAGAAATTGGGCGATAGGCTTCCAGGGAGCACGGGTCTTTACCCGGCTTGGGAATTAAGGTGATGTATGCCATATTAGCATGCACCGGATATTCCCCCGCCCCAATCAGGGAGGAAAAAGTTCGGGCCAACACCGGTCCCAACTGGTCCACCAAGTATTTGTAAAATTCCGATGTAAATCCGTCGGGTCCGGGAGCTTTAAAACGTTTGGCTTGGTGAATGGCCCCTCGAACTTCCTCCTCCTCCAGTGGTCTATTCAACCACTCCCGGTGCTCAGGCGATAGCTTAGGCAAGGCCACTGTGGCACAAAATCGCTCGCAGGCTTTCGGTTGCCACCCTTCAGACGTGTAAAGTGTCTGGAAGTATTGCCTAAAGTTAGTTAAAATTCCTTCTGTATCTGAGATCATTTGACCCCCGGGGTTTTTAATGGCCGCTATATGGTGGGATCTACGGGAAGTCCGAATCAAGTTGGCCATAAGTTTCCCAGATTTATTGCCATGCTTATATAACTGAAATTTATAATATAGGATGCTCTTTTTCGCCCTTTGATGAAGCAGAGTGTTCAAAGCCCCCTGCACCACCAGGTATTCCTTCCTAGTCAGACAATCATGCCTCTGAATCAGCCGGCTCTTAGCCTGTTGCAGTTGTGTCGTAAGGGTGAGAATGCGTTTATCCAGAGTTTTCAGACGATGTGCTACATAGGCTATTACATCCCCCCTGATAACCGCCTTCGCTGTATACCAGAATAATATTGGGTCATTAGAATGGGACACATTTAAACGGGCATAGTCCTCCCATTTGTCTACCAGGTATTTTTTAAATTGTATATCATCCGCTAAATAGTAGGGAAATCTCCAAAGTCTAGTGTGCGATTGATTCCTTGTTAAGTGGAGATCTAACCAAATCAAAGCATGGTCCGAAACTAATATATCACTAATGCCCGCATCATTTACCTTAGGGAATAACTGGTTTCCCACCAATAAGTAGTCTAATCGGGACCAAGTGTGATGTGCTCGGGAAAGGTGAGTAAAATCCTTCTCCATTGGGTGTAATGTGCGCCAAGCGTCTAGTAACTGCAGGGATTTTTCAATATTGCGAAAACTGTGGCTATGGTGTATATCCTGTGGGTTACAGTGGGATTTATCTATGTGAGGGTCTCTTACCACATTAAAATCCCCACCCAGAATTACCGCGTCCTCCACATAAGGAAGCAATAAACGTTGCACAATTCTATAAAACTCAGGAGTATAGTTAGAAGGCGCATAGATATTACAGAGGACCAGCGTTTGATCATACACTTTTATCACTAGTAATATATATCTCCCCTGTGGGTCTTTCTGCATAGTAACTAATTTAAATGGCAACTGTTTATTGAAGAGGATCGCCACCCCTGCGGACTTGGGTGTGGCCGACGCGTAATAGACATCTCCCACCCAGCTCCTACGTAACTTCTCATGTTCTTGGTCAGTCAAATGAGTCTCCTGCAGTAGGGCTATATCTACTTGCTTTTTTTTCATTAAATTAAGAATTCTGGTTCGCTTTACTGGCGAGTTAATACCACAGACATTCCAGGATACGATATGTGTGCCTATTATAGACTGTAATGATCAAATATGATTTGCACAAAAAAATTGGATTCCTGATGCTTGGGATCCCTCCCAGCTGGGGAGCCCAAGTAATTGTTAAGAAGAAATACACAAAAGTGGACCTGTGTACATACGAGTGTATCAACTTTCCCCACCGCATGACCACTGACCTGCTGAACAGCATGAAACCCCCCTCCCCTCCCCCCTCCCCCTTCACAATTCCCACCATAGTTTCCCCTCTTTCCATCAACCACATAGAGACCACCACCATGCCCTCGACCACCCCCCTCATCCAGCCCCATCCGTCAAAAAATTCAACATGTTACAGCATACTCCAAAAGAAACTTGTAAACTGGTAAACCAAACAGCAAACATCACTGATGTATAGCGTGCCAGCATAAAAAAAAAAACCAAAAAACCAGTTACCGGCTTTGCCAGACAGTTGGTGGTCTGTCACGTTCACAGCACGCCACTGGAAAGTCAGAAAAGAAAAAAAGACAGTACTGTTGGTGACACAGACCAAAAGTGAAAGTAACCAATTTCCCTAGATCAATATTCTAGGTATTCAGGCTTCCAAGTGCCTCAAATAGAAATTTTTATCTCAAGTGGCAGAACTGCAATATCAGCCGTGTGGCATATTTGTCGCCACTTCCCCCTGCTGATCTTGAGGTAGTTGTGCCTGGCAGTAGCTCTGCGCCTCTGACAATTCTGTAATCCACCGCACTCCATCCTTCGTCTGGATCCGCAGGCGAGCTGGGTACACCAGGGTGGCTCTCATTCTGCCCTGTATAAGTTTAGTGCAGATTGGTGCCATTTGCTTGCGCTTCGCAGATAATTCTGCCGAGAAATCTTGAAATATTAAGATTTTTTGATTTTCATAGTTCAGCGATTTCCCACGCATCGCCTGTAAGATTGCCACTTTATGGGCGTAGTTAAAAATTTTTGCTATCACAATTCTGGGCCTTTGCTCCGTCGCCCGCCTCACTCCCAGTTCTGTGGGCTCTTTCTATACGAAGTGGGCCATGTGCTGCAGTGAGATTGAGTTCCTTAGCTAACCAGCCTTCCAAGAATGTTGGGAGCCCCCTCTCTTCCAAGCTTTCCGGCAAACCCAAAAAACGCAAATTAGATCTTCTTGATCTATTTTCCATGTCCTCGAGGCGTTCTGAGTGCCTTTTTAGTTGTGCTTTGAGAACTGCAATTTCAGCAGTTCTCTCCCGGTCGCCATCTTGGAGGTCTGAGACTCTCCTCTCCAGCTCCCCAAATCTGCCTTCATAGCCCGTGAACGCCTCGGTAAGCTCCGACAATTTACAGGATATAGTTTTTAATTCGGGGCCCAGTAATTCTGTGATCGCTACCTTTATGTCCGCTATCGCGGCCGTATTCGCCGGCATCGAGGGCTCCGGCGCCATTTCTGTGGGCACTTCCGGGTTCTTCGGCTTGTCCTTGTCTTTGTCCTTCTTTGTCAAACGTGAGGTCATTTTCGACGCGGCTCTGCAGATTCCGTCGGGGAAAGCTGGATTTTAGGCTGGCCACTAGAAAAATTATCTTTTAAGAGTTTGGATGGGGCTGGATAGACGGGCCTAGGCGCCGCGCTGGGAGTTCACGTCCGTCCCCAGCACTGCATCACGTGGTCACCTCAAAGAGGTAGATTTTAAAAGCATTGCTCACACAAAAACGCCACATATGCGAGTATATGGGCCACGCACAAGTAACACACATTTTAAGAAGCCAGGAAGGGTGTGCGCACATGCGTGTACGTGCGTTCAGAATAAGGAGGCAGAAAAGGGGCAGTTCATGGGTGTTCCAGGCCGGGGCTAAGACTGATGCGCATAACCACCAATTTTGCGAAGGCACCGCGCATATGTTGCCTGCATAACTTTGCTGCTGCTCCTGATGAGGGGCGGATAGAGAGAGAGGGTGCCTCTGTATAGGGTCAGTCTGATACTCTATATATAGGTACCACTCTGGAGGGGCACTGTGAATCCAGATTAGGGAGGGGTGTTGTTACAGACACATTCATGGGTATTCGTAGTAAAACTGACATCAGTAAAGAATTATAGCCCTTATAAGTGATGAAAAGGAGGAGATCTGTACAATACAGCTAGCTGAGACTGCAGTGAACAAATCAACTCCTCTTGTTAGACTTTTCATCACTTATAAGGGTGTTATGTTGGGGTGGGTTATGGTGTGTTTTTTTTAATGTTCTTTTGGAGGTGATTGGAATCCAAGGGACAGAGGGTGGGGATTGGCTGGAGCCCTGGGATTGTGTTCATGTTTTCAGGTTTAAAATTAAAAGTTTTAAAAATGAGCACATCTGTGCTTTACAATGTACAGAAGACTTGCTGGCATACTAGGACTGGTTCAGGGATGATGATTAGATATCATACATCTGGATAAATTTTGTTTTTAATTGCTTTGACATTTGATCTCCCTACTGTATCCTTGAATTTGATAAACTATGTAGGGACTGGCGTAGGGACTGGCAGTCTTCTAGTCTAATAGCAGAGGTACATGTATCCTTCTGCATAAGGATCTTCCCTATAGAATCCATAAAATTCATAGTGACCAAGAAGTGCAATTTGTCATTTTGGAGGAGATTCTCTTTGATCAACCAATGACTCTGGTAAATGTCAATGGCCCTAATAATAGAAAAAATGCTTTTTACGCTGAATTACGGGATTATATTGGCCAATTATGATCCAGAGGACTATGTATTGGTAGGGACTGGAACTTGAGCCCAAATCCCAGGTTGGACAGATCCAGTACAGGTCTATCTTAGCCAAAACCCATGTTGGGATTTAAGAGCTTAATTGATACATATGTTCTCCAGGATATCTGGAGGGAATGATCCCCCACAAGCAGTGATTACACTTTATATTCTGCTAGGCACAAATCAGATAGCTGCACAGATACTTTTGTGTGTAACCCCACTCTTAGCACTCTGGTGAGTGACACAGATATTTTATCATGTACCTTATCTGATCAACATGCAATATCTATTACTTTTGGTACTGGTCACACTTTCGGTCCTTTCAACCCTGGAGATTAAATGTCTCCCTTCTGGGCAAAGAAGAATTTCGGAACTTGGTGTCAGATAACATTACCAAGTTTAACAACAACAATCCTGCCTCTGAGATAAATCCCACACTTTCAAGGCTGTGATATGGAGCAGGATAATATTGTATGCTAGCCAAATTCACAAGCAGAGAAAGGCCAGGCAGAAGGAGTTAGACATTTTAATTAAGGAACTGGAGCATAAACATTAAAGGGATGGGACTCCTATTTATAAAACAATTGTTACTCTCCAGAGATGAACTAAAAGCTCTCCAGACTTCCATCATAGAGCGATCTTTAAGGTTTACAAAACAAAAATATTTCGAGCATGGAGTTAAGGCAGGAACTCTTTTGACTAGTGCTTTAAAAAAGTTCATTAACAGCTCCCTAACATATGGTATTTGTGATCTAGAGGATACTATTAAATATTTTCCTTTGGAAATTAATTGCTTGTTTGCAAACCATTTTGAAAAGTTATACAGCGCTCCTCCCGGTCCTAACGATGAGGTGATTAATGAGTTTATAGATCCTTTGGAGTTACCCAGAGTATCTAGGGATTTGTTGGAGGGATTGACAACTCCTATCACTATCAGCGAGGTTTGTACATTTTTCGCTCCCTGTTCGCTGTAACTTTTTTACCTTCTATATAGTTGTTAATTGGTTTCCCCTGTTCTATTGTAAACCGGTACGATAAGACCGCGTCTTGAGTATCGGTATAGTAAAAGAATTTAAATAAAATAAATAAATTAAAGAATTAGCACTTTGTAAGAGCCCAGGTCTAGATGGGTACCCAAAGGACTTTAATAAACCTTTTTAGGAGCTACTTGCCCCCAGTATTATGTGAGATAGTAAACTATTTGCTGGAGCCTGAGGCTACAGTAAGCAGCCTAGCAACCAGAAGTAGAGAGATCGGTAAAAGGCAAAAATTCTTTATTATCACAGAAAAGGTACACGGCCTATCGACAAGGAATAAAAAGAAAATTGGATGTGATTTTCACTATAGTTTTGAGAATACACGAATACTCCACTTAGGTATATAACCAAGCTATTTACATATGTTCTCTGTATACACCAGTTTGTTTTATTTATTTATCAAATTTTCTATACCATCGTTCAGATGAGCCATCACAATGGTTTATACTAAGCTTCTATAAAATACATAGAATAAATACATACAAAGATAATAAACAAATAAAGCCCAAATATGAATAGTAACGGGTTAAAAGAAACAATTATTAAAATAGTTAAAAGGACTAAAACAGATAAGATTATAAAGAATGATAAAAGTTAAAAATAGGGCACTACCTCATTTTCCAGCCATATGTGCCTCTCCAGATGTTTGTGTATAATTTCAATGCGTGTATTTTAATTATTATCCTGATTTGTTTATTATTTTAAATTTGTGTCTCTGTGTATTATAATTTACATTTAATTTTATTTTTTATCATTTGTTTTTGTGATGTATATGCATCTCTGAATGTTTTTATATTTTTATTATATATGTTTTATAATTATAGTAGCCCCTGAGGCAGCTCGATGAATAGAGCGAAACTCAGCCAGAGTCAGGCCTACATACTGTGATAATAATGAATTTTTGCCTTTTACCGATCTCTCTACTTCTGGTTGCTACATTGCCATATTAGATCAGCTTCCGTTGTGTTTCCTGGGACCATCCCTGATACGGAATATGTTTTTCTCCCCGTGGAAAAATATTTTGAGTTACAGTGATGGACAATTGAATGAATTACTTCCACCAGAACCTTTCTTCAAAGATAACGAGGTATTTGAGGATATTTTTTAAAAAAATGGGAAGATGCTATAAACTTAAGTAAAAGTTTAGTGAGGAGCACCTTACATGCATCCACGTTGTTAGACTACTGTCGACACAAAAGGATCCCCAGAGGACTCAGAATCAACAAACTGCCTAATATGTACCAAGATGACAGTGCCTTTATGAACAGTTGGGAAGCAATTTTGAACAAATGTTCCCTGGATCTGATGAGTCTTGTGATTAAAACATCAAAGAAGAGAGAAGAAAAAATAAAAATGGAATTAGATCAGGAATTAGAATACTTAAAGAAAAATGACCTTTGCTTTGATATTATATACGATGATTACAAGAAAAATTTAGAAAAATTCACAAAGGAGCTAAAAGGCAATAAATTTGAAAAATTTAAGAGAGACGAGAATGACTATAAAAACAACAGTGTCTACCCGTGGCAACAACAAGATAGAACAAATTTTAGATATAATAACAAAAGGTTTAGAAATGATTATCAACAGCAGGGAAACAATATGTATAATAAAAAACCCTGGTCAATAATGTTTGAGGTACTCAACACTAGCACCAATATAGATCGCAGTGCGAAACGCATTCACAGTGACAACGAAGATTTCATTGATCCATCTGCATCTCTTTTTAAAACTATCCCAAATACCTCAATACAAGATAAACCAGTAAATCAGGTTTTTTTCCAATTGGGAAAGATTTGGAGAAAGGATTCTGTAAAAAAGGAAATTCAAGAAAAAAGATGGATCACCCCAAAAATAAGGGTCAGAGGGGAGAGGAAGAGGGAGGGGAAGTGGCAGAGGATTCCACAACCCATTTCAACAAGCAATGTTCTAAATGATGAAAATAGTGATAAATATTTCCAATAGAATATTGAATAAAGATGAGATATCAGTCCTCAATAAAGGTTTATCCTTTGTCCCTATCCCCTCTTACAATGCGTTTCAAACATATATTGAGCTTTTTAAGTTCACTAGAAAATTAAAAATCATAGACATCTTTTCTAATAAAGGACCAAAAATAGATATGTCCATTGTAAAACCGAGTAGCAAGTGGGTTCCAAAAAGATCGACCAACCCAATCATTCATACTTACGAAGCACTTATTTTGAAGGACATCACTAAAAAAGAAAGTAAATTAAAATATAAGAAAAATATAATGAAACCAGAAAGGTTGGCCATCAAAAGCTTGAGTATTGATAATATAATCATTAAACCAGCTGATAAGGGGGTGCAGTTGTCATGGATAAGCAGAAATATATTGGAGAGATTGAAAAACAATCGTCAGATACATCATTCTACACCAAGTCAAAAATAGATCCCACTATCTATTTAAAGAAAGAAATAGATAACATTTTATCCATAGCTAGTTCATCTACTTCCTCACAAAAAAGAATAACATTTCTCAAAGTAGAATATCCAATCATGCCAACAATTTACATACTACCAAAAATACACAAATCACTAATTGATCCCCCAGGGAGACCCATTATATCTGGTAATGGATCCTTGTTAGAACCCCTTTCTGCTTTTGTTGATATTTTCCTGCGGCCGCATGTCCCAAATATCCCGTCATATGTACGTGACTCTTCACACATTATCACAGTTTTAGAAAATTTACCAGATATAAGCGATAACATCATAATGGCCACATTCGATGTGGAATCTCTTTATACAAATATCCCACAAGAGAAAGCCTTAGAGATGATAGAAGAAACACTTTTAGATATTAAGATATATACACGCATACCGACACAATTTATCATTGATTTGGCAACAATTGCCTTAACAAAAGATTTTTTTGCATTCAACAAAGGGTGTAGCTATGGAGTCAGCCATGGCCCCCTCTGTTGCAAATTTTTATGTGGCCAAATTTGAAAAGATCCACTTGCAAGAACATAAATATTCAGGAAACATATTACTTTGGAAGAGATATAAAGACGATATATTTATGTTATGGAAAGGTGATGTTGAAGACCTACTTGAATTTAAAGAATGGCTCTCTCTCTCTCGCTACACATATGTATATAGTAACCTTAAATTCAGTATTGTCTATGATGATAAGAAAATTGCTTTTTTAGGCATATTAATCATGTGAACACGATATGAGGCAGATTTTCAAAGGGTTGCGCGCGTAAGCCCAAAAACCCGCTCCTGCGCGTGCCGACCCTATTTTGCATAGGCTTGGCGACACGCGCAAGCCCCATTTGCTGCTGTGCCCAGGATTGCGGGACGGCCGTTGGCCGGCACGCGCAACCTACACCTGCTCGAAGGCAGGCGCAACTTATAGGATAAAGGTAAGGGGAGGGGTTTAGGTAGAGGAAGGGAGGGAAAGATGGGGGGGGGCAGAGAGAACGGAGGAAAGCTGTGCAGCTCGGCACACGCAAGTTGCACAATTGTGCACCCCCTTGCGCGCACCATCCCTGGATTTTATAATATGCGCGCATGTTATAAAATCGGGCATACCTTTTAAAATCCAGCCCTATGGTTTTAACACTGACATATACAGAAAACCAAAAAGGAAGGCGATCTAGCAAAGCCGTGAGGGATGTAAAAACAACAATAGATTTAGAAGTCCTTGATAGTAGTTTATAAACAGTTGCCCAATAGATGCCCGACTCTAGGACTGAGTGTCGCCCATCTGGGGGCTGCTTCAGGGGCAACAGGATAAAAGCAATCAAAGGGACAATAATTAAAAGCCATTACATTAATAACATTAAATTATATAACTGTATCATAAAAACATTAAAAAACACAAAAAATACCACATAACAAGAATGTATAAAACTTATGACGAGTATTAATTAGTAAACATAGTGGGGTAGATTTTTAAAAAAAGCGCGTTCGCGTACTTTTGTTTGCGCACCAGGCGCAAACAAAAGTACGCTGGATTTGATAAGATACGCGCGTATCTTCTAAAATCCTGGATCGGTGCGCGCAAGGCTGCCGATTTTGGGCAGCCGGCGCGCGCCGAGCCGCGCAGCCTATCTCCGTTCCCTCCGAGGCCGCTCAGAAATCGGAGCGGCCTCGGAGGGAACTTTCTTTCGCCCTCCCCTCCCTTCCCCTACCTAACCCCCCCCCCCCCCCGGCCCTATCTAAACCCCCCCCACCTTTATCCACGGATTTACGCCTCCTGGAGGGAGACGTAAATCCACGCATGCCAGCGGGCTGCCGGCACGCCGAGACTCGACCCGGGGGCGGTTCCGGAGGGCGCGGCCATGCCCCCGAAACGCCCCGTGCCGAAACCACGCCCCTGGTCCCGCCCCCGAAATGCCGCGTCATCCGGTCACACCCCCGACACGCCCCCTTCGAAAAACCCCGGGACCTACACGCGTCCCGGGGCTCTGCGCGCGCTGGCGGCCTATGGAAAATAGGCATGCCGGCGCGCAAGGCCTTGCTCGCGTAAATTCGGGCGGATTTATGCGAGCAGGGCTTTTAAAATCCGCCTCATAATATGACAGAGACATCTACACATAAAAAAAATATATAGTAAAAGACCATGGCAAGGTTAAAAATGGGAGTATTATTTACCTGTTAAACATAAAATGGATTACTGTGGCAGGCGTAACTTCTGAAATAAAGGTGTACTGGGGCTTTTTTTTTTCTGGTTGTGGGGTGGGGAAGGGGAGGGGGGGAAGCAAAGTTCCCTCCGAGGCCGCTCCGATTTTCGAGCAGCCTCTGAGGGGAACGGGGAAAGCCAGCTGGTCTCCCTGAGGGCTGGGCGCACGCAAGGTGCATTAGTGTGTACCCCCTTGCGCGCGCCGACCCCTGATTTTATAACATGCACGCGGCTGCACGCGCATGTTATCAAATCGGGCGTACATTTGTGCATGCCGGGTAGCACGCACAAATGTACCCCATACATGTAGGTTTTAAAATCCGGCCCAAAGCCGCCAATGCCTATCAGGAAAGAAATGTAAAAAGTGGAAAGCAAAAAAATGATTTAGTGAAAATAAAAATAGTTTGATATAAATATCATCAGTAAAATATGTTTAATTTTACTTCTATTAAAGTTGTGCAATCATCGTATTCCAAACCAGGAGTGAAAAGTCTTTTAATAATTGTTTAAGGTGCTTATGACTCGAATGGTGGTGTTTCCATTTATGAGAATTCATAAAAACTTATGGAATGCCAAAATTTGGAAAAATAAAAAAAATAAAATTAACACAAATGACAAAATAATAAAATTAAATAAAAAAGATTAAATAAAAAATCTATAGGAAGATGTAAGAACAGATGGGGAAAATATTGACTGGCAGTGCAAGAATTCTATAATTTAATCTCCTGTTACTAATGTGCAGTACACCCGAGTTGCACAAACAGATTTATTAGATTGTTATAAATGTTTTTAACTGTCGGGCCATATTTATAAAGAAAGGAGATTGCTCAAACATAACAAATACCTCAAAAGTGCTTAGATTCAGATGGGCACGAACCGAGCATCAGGTAATACTAGGCATGGTTAGTTCAAATGAATACCAGAGGGGTGACTACAGTACAAAAAACATGTGAGTCCAAATAAAATATATGTTGACGGTGGTGCAAAAATCGGTACTAGTTGGAAGGGGACTTAAAATAAAACCTAAAATTCAACATTTGGGAGGAAACCTGGGAAATGAAAACAGAGCAGGAAAATGATAAAATGATATTACAATGATAGGCTACCCCTACGGTGGAAATAAAAAAGGCAAAAAACTTGACAGAGAATCTACACGTACCAATTATGGACCATCTTGCAAGAAGCTCAAATATGTTGACAGCAATCTTTATGAAGAGCGTCACACGCCACAGTCTGTTTACATAAATTGCAGTCTATTACTATGTTGCCTTTAAACAAGAAAACGGCGCCAAACGCGATGTCAATCAAAGAGGTGGGGGTGGCTAAGATTGAACACTCCGATAAGAACAATATTAGAGATTTTAAAAATAAATAAATAATCCATTTTATGTTTAACAGGTAAATAATATTCCCATTTTCAACCCTGCCATTGTCTATGATTTTTACATGTAGATGTCTCTGTCATATTATATGTTTACTAATTAATACTCGTCATACTTATTAAATTTTATACATTCTTCTTGTTATGTAGGATTTTTTATGTTTTTTAAATGTTTTTTATGATACAGTGCTATATAATTTAATGTTATTTGTTATGGCCGCCGGCTGCGGCGTTCCGCGACCGGCACCTGCCACTTACCGGTGCGGGGCCGCTGCTCCGGGCTCGCTGGTTGCGGCGGGCAGCCGTCCTCGGCATGGCTCCTCTCGGCCATTCTGAACGCTGCACGGCTTGGCCATGTCTCAGGGCCTGCTTGCTCTTCCTGTGCTGGATCCTCCCCTGCCGGGCCTCCCTAGAGCCACGCGTGCGGCCCTGCTCTATATTTAAAGGAACCATGACAGGAAATTGCCGCTGTCCCTCCCAAGGGCCCCTCCTGGCTCTGCTTCATTTAAGGCAAGGTCTGCCCCTCAGACCTTGCCTTGGTTTCTTAGCTCTTAGTCCGAGCGTCCTGTTCCTCCTCGGAAGATCACTCCTGGATTCTTCGCACTACCTGACTTTTCTGGAATCTGACCTTTCGCCTGGAACTCAACTTCGAAGATTGCCGCCTGTCCCAACCTTTCGCCTGGAACCCGACTTCGAAGATTGCCGCCTGTCCCGACCTTTCGCTTGGAACCCGACTTCGAAGATTGCCGCCTGTCCCGACCTTTCGCCTGGAACCTGACTTCGAAGATTGCCGCCTGTCCCGACCTTTCGCCTGGAACCCGACTTCGAATATTGCCGACTGTCCCGACCTTTTGCCTGGAACTTGACTCTGCTTTCTGCTGCTTGGCCCGACCCAGCATCTGAGAGTCTGTCTTCTAGTCCTGACCCACGCTGGGTCTTCTGTTGTTGGGTCCAGGTCCGCTTCAGCCCTCGCTCTTCGCTTCAGACTGCCGCTCACTTCTGGTCCCAGATCGGGGAATCCTTTCCAGCTCCACCCGCATTTAGAGATCCCACGTAAGTCCAGCCGGCCCCGGCACCCAAGGGCTAAACCCAAGGGGAACGTGGGCTGGTAGTGGTGAAGCTCCTGCGGGGTCTCTGCTTCATCCCAGCCTCGCCTTCCGACGGTGGGGACCTGTGGGGGTTCCTCCACAGGTGGTGTCATCTCCACCTCGGACAAGGGATCCACCTCTCAGAACCGTAACATTTTTAATGTAATGGTTTTTAATTATTGTCCCTTTGATTGCTTTTACCCTGTAGCCCCTGAAGCAGCCCCCATATGGGCAGAACTCAGGCCTAGAGTCGGGCATCTATTGGACAACTGTTTATAAATAAACTACTATCAAGGACTTCCGTATCTATTGTTGTTTTTGCATCCCATATACAGAAAACCGACAGACACCAATAGATTATTGAAATACGATAGCTGTCATAGTAGATCACTCATGCGAAATTTACCTTATAGTCAATTTCTTAGACTAAAATGATTATGCACGGACCGATGTACTTTTGAAAAGAGATTAGTAGAAATGAAAATACGGTTTATGGAAAGAGGCTATCCGGAAGAATGCATAGATAGTGGGTTTATACGTGCATCAAAATTAGAACGTTCCACACTAAAACCTAAAAAGAAATCTCCAAATACAAAGATTTGTGTGTCCAATCACTTTCACTAGTTTGTCATGACATCAGTAATATAATAAAGAAACATTGGCACATACTCAAGGTTTTACCAGCCTTCAAAGAGAAGGGAGTCATGATTGTGAACAAACGAGAACAGAATTTAAAATAATTTTTATCCCCGTCAGCCCTACCGATATATTGGCTGTTAGATAGCAGATCAGCTATGTGATCATTATAGTGATCATTATAGTGTGTGCAGCGTGAATATGAAAACCAAGAGTTTAACTATTGATGCCACCAAGAAAGAATTTAAACTAGAGAATTTCTCAAATTGCAAGAGTGAAGGCATAGTTTACGTGGCTGTCTGTCCTTGCAAGAAAATGTACGTGGGCAAAACCATCAGGCAATTCAGCAAAAGGATAATAGAACATAAGAGCACCATTAATAGAAAAACTGAGGGCAAACCATTGGTATAAACTCTATTAGTGCTGGACACACATTTAGGGGTAGATTTTCAGAGATGCGCACTACCCGGCAAGCACATATGGATGCCCGATTTTACAACATGCGCACCCAGGTGCGCGCATGTTATAAAATCGGGGGTTGGCGCGCAAGGGGGTGTACACTTGTGCCTCCTGCATGCGCTGACGCCCGCGGCCTTCCTCAGTTCGCTCCCAGTCCACTCCAATTTCAGAGTGGACTGGGAGGGAACTTCCCAACCCCCTACACTAACCTCCCTTCCCCTAACCCCCCCCCCCCCCCCAAATCTTTATTTTACCTTTTATGCCTCGCTGGCACCCTGCCGGCATGCGATCCCCCGGCACAGCGACAAATGGCCGCTGTGCTGGGGACCTCTAGCCCTGCCCCGCCCCACACCCTCCCTCCCTGTCCCTTTCCCGAGGACCGGGGACTTATGCACATCCCGGGGATTTATGCGCGTGACTGGGCGTTTGAAAATTGGCCCGGCTTGCGTAAGGCTGGTCACGCGCATACATCTTTGAAAATCTACCCCTTAATGAATATTAATTCTGTGTTATCAAAAATCCCCATTTAAATTGGAGAGGTGGGGACTTTAATAGAACCTTATTAAGATTGCAACAAAAATGTATATTTGATTTCAATACTTTGGTCCCAAATGGTCTGAATTGCGATATTGATTTTGAAGTTTATCTGTAAAGATATTGTCTGACTGAATGTACACATACTTGGTTGATATGCCTCAGTTGGAACATATATTTATTTTAATTTATCATTGTGTGGAAATATGGTGCCAATGGATCGCTTCCTTGTATGTATCCCAAGTAATAAGATAGTATAATTATTTAAAATTTCATAAACATTTTTTAGATAGACATATGATACTGCATACCTTTTGGAAATGTGCCATCCGCCATGTATCATCCATATATATTTTTTCCCTTGTTTGCTCAAGTGTCATTCCTACAGTTATTTAATTGCTGTCCAACATTTTGGGGCTGATTTTAAAAGCCCTACGTGCGTCGAGCCTATTTTGCAAAGGCCCGGTGATGTGAGTATGTCCCGGGCTTGAAAAAAGGGGAGGGGCTTGGACAAGCGTGTGGCCAGAGGCCTTCGTGGGCCGCTAGGCCAGGGGATCGCGCGCCGGCCAGAGGCAGGCGCAACTTGTAAAACAAAGGTGAAGGGGGTTTAGGTAGGGCTGGGGGGCAGGTTAGGGAGGGGAAGGTTGGGGGGGGGGCAGAAGGAAAGTTCCCTCCGAGGCCGCTCCGATTTCGGCCTTGGAGAGAACAGGGAAGCAATCTGGGCTCCCCTAGGGCTCGGCGCACGCAAGGTGCACAAGTGTGCACCCCCTTGCGTGCGCCGACCCCGGATTTTATAACGTGCGCGCGGTTGTGCGTGTATGTTATAAAATTGGGCATACATTTGTGTGCGCCGGGTTGCGCGCACAAATGTACGCCCGCGTGTACCTCTTAAAATCCGGCCCTTTCAGTATTACTTATCCATGTTTCAAATTATTGTTCTCATTAAGTCTTACTTCATTTTGGTCCCTCCCATCGTGCTTTTTAGCGCTATTTATTTCATTGGTAGAGCCGGCTTTGTTTCGTGGAACAGTGATATAAGAGGGCATGGTTGCCGTTGGATATGTGTTTAAGTTGCAGGACGTAGGCGCTCATTTAATTGATATGTCTCAATTTGAACATACATTAAATTAAATTTATAATTTATCATTGTGTGGATATATGATGCCAACAGTTCGTTTCCTCGTATGTTTCCCAAGTAATGAGACAGTATAATTTTTTATTATAATAGCTATATGATAACGTATATCCTTTAGACAAGAAATATCTGCCATGTATCATCCATTATCCTTTATTTTTTCCCTAGTTTTCTCCAGGTTTATTCTTATAGCATAGTTCACTATTGCTAAGCTATCCAAGTGCCATCCCACATGCATCATCATCTATTTTTAGTATGGTTTTACCCCTGTTTTCAAATAATTGTTCTCATTTAGGTCACTTTATTTTTGTCCATCCTATCGTGTTTTATTGGTAGAGCCAATGCAGTTTCGTAAGACATCATGATACTTTCAGAACAGTGATATAAGAGGGCTTGTTTACCGTCAGATATGTTTTAAAGCTCTACTTCCAGCATGGCTGCAGGATGCAGATGCTCACAGTTAAAACAAACACTATGTAATTAAGAATTGTCTAAATGTAAGTTTTTAAATAGTAAATGTTGTGTACACCACCCGGTATTAATTTGAATCGAAGGGAATGATTATGTATAGATTACTTGTTTATCCACAGCATCCAATTAAGTATTTTTTTAGGATTTGATCATTTCAAGGTAGATTGGGCCAATATATTTATAGCTTTATGGTACAATCGCCAATTATGATATATTCTTTTGTTACGGGGTGTCATAGTTTTTAGACTGTTAGGATACTGCTCTGCTTTACAATTGTCTCCCTCATTTTTTGGATAACACAGGCGATGTAAATAATTTTTTAAATATCTACAGTGCACACTTTTCATTCACTATGCCAAGCAATCCAAGTGCCATCCCATACTTATCATCCATTTTTAGTATTGTTTTACCCCTGTTTTTATTAAATTTTTCTCATTTAGGTTCACTTTATTTTGATCAGTCCCTTAATGTTTTTAACGCTATTTATTTCATTGGTAAAGCCAACATAGTTTTTTTAAGACATCGCAATACTTTCAGAACAGCGATATAAGTGTGCTTGGTTACCGTCGGATATGATTTAAAGCTCTATTTCCGGTATGGCTGCAGGACACAGACGCTCACAGTAAAACAACGCTATGTGATTAAGAATTGTCTAAATGTAAGTTTTTTTAAATAGAAAGTTATGTGTATCCCAATGAGTATGCTTAATTTACTTGTTTGTCCACGGCATACAATTAAGTATTTCTTACGTTTCAACCTTAAGTTTGCAAAGAACATTTCAAGGTAGATTGGGCCAATATATGTTTAGCTTTATGGTACAATCACCATTTATGTTTTTTTCCTTATGGGGTATCACAGTATTTAGACTCTTAGTAAAATTGGTCTGCTTTATTTTTAATCTTCCTCTTCATTTTTGGATAACACGGGCACATACATCCTTCTTTCATTTTATAATGTTTACAGTTTACACTTTCTCATTTTATCGCGATACTTTATTAGATCTTTACATAGCCCTGCTTGGTTGCCGGCACAAAGACAGCAAACTTGAAAAGCACGCGTTCTGAGTTTCTGGAATCAGTGTAAGTTTTCTTTATATAATACCAAAAGATTCATTTTAAGGTTGAGGGAATAGAGTGCGCACTCAAAGCCGCAATTACTAACGAATCAGTAATATTTACGTTTTAATATTTATTTTCTTTCAAGCATTTGTAAACAATAGTTGGAGGCGAAACAGTAGTTAAAGGGTTTATAAGGATACTATATACAAAATTAAATGTTGCCATATTATTAGCAGTTTATTGCCTTAATGAGAAAATCGCTATTGGTCTTGATAAGACATCTTGTAACTGCTAATCAATAGTATCCCGCATCGCACATTTAATACCATTAGATTGAGTGTAATAGAAATAAGATGAGTTACTGTTGCTAAAGCTAAGATTCTTTAGCTGTTCTTTTAGGTGGGAGGATGTAGGTATTTATTACCTTCTTAAATATTATAATTTTTCAAGCCAAAAAAAGTTTTTGTAGAAATGATCACTATCTCTCTTCCATTCCCATCTTATTTATATTAAAGGTAAACAATTACATGGAGCTTGCTACAATTTAAGAAACATGTGGAAATAGAGGATGAAATGTGCTGACAAATGCGCATCCAGTAAGACTCATTCTGTTTCTTTCTGTTTCACATGTGACATTTTTGTGTGGAAAATTGACCGTTGAAAAATAAGCATGGCACATTGAATATATAAACTAAGTATATCGTAAAAAATATATATTTATTACAATATAGATATATTTTTTAAAAACTTTAGATATACATTGATATATTTAATAATATTGAAAATCATCTTATGGCTATACATTATATAGCACTATTGATACCATGTTTCTGTATATACTAATTGTAATAGAAAAGGAACACTGCCTACTGACAAGGAATAAAAAGAAAATTGGATGTGATTTTCACTATTCGTTTTGAGAATACATGAATACTCCACACAGGTATATAACCAAGCTATTTACATATGTTCTCTGTATACACCAGTTTCTTACAATTACTTAGCATACTCCAGATGTTTGTGTATAATTTCAATGCGTATATTTTAATTATCCTAATTTTTTTATTATTTTAAATTTGTGTCGCTATATGTATTATTTGCATTTAATTTTATTTTTTATCATTTGTTTTTGTGATGTCTATGCATCTCTGAATGTTTTTATGTTTATTATTATATATGTTTTATAATTATAGTAGCCCCTGAGGCAGCTTGATGAATAGAGCAAAACTCAGCCAGTCAGGCCTACATACTGTGATAATAAAGAATTTTTGCCTTTTACCGATCTCTCTACTTCTGGTTGCTACATTGCCATATTGGATCGGCTTCCGTTGTGTTTCTTGGTACAATAGGCAGCCTTACAGAGGCCCTTATTGTCTTACATTACACCTTGTTCAGGTCAATCTCACAAATTAACACTGATGTCAAGATCCTGGCAAGGATTTTACAGGTGTGGCTTGAGGATTTAGTTAGCGTCTTGATAGCACAAGACCAAGCTGGGTTTATTAAATGCAGGTCCTCTACTCATTATCCAGGATGACTTTTTAAAATTATACATTTAGCTATGAAGTTATAAGGTTCCATGAGCTACAATTTCTATTAAAATGGATAAGGCCTTCGATTGCATCTTTTGGCAATTCCTCTTTACAATGTTACGAAAGTGGGGATTTCCTGATACCTATATAACATGGATCTGAGCTTTATACTCTGCTCCCAAAGTGCTGGTTCTGTCCAATGGGGTGGTCTCAGTAGCCTTACAGATTTGTAGAGGTACTAGACAGGGGTGTCCCTTAACACCCATCTTATTTGATTTGGCCACAGAATCCCTAGCTCAGGCATTTTGTAGATCTACTCTGATTGAAGGTTTTGTCTTTCATGATTCCTACCATAGGAGTTCCTTATATGCAGATGACACACTTTTGTACCTCATTCATTTGAGGAAATTTATCCCTGCACTCAAGAATACATTACAGTTTTATAGTACTATATTGAGATATATGATTAATTATTTTAAATCAGAAGTGATGTTGGTAGGCCAGTATACATCATTACCACCTGGTTTAAACCATTTTAAGCTTGCCGAAGGTATCCAGTAGTTGGGCATCTGGATACCTTCAGACTTGCCACACTTATATTCTACCAACTATACCCCATTTCTGATAAAATCAAGTCTGACTTGTCTAAATGGATCTGTCTCACAATTTCTTGGCTAGTAAACTTATTCAAAATGTTGATATTGCCCACATTATTTTATCCTTTTTCACACTTAGGGGCTGATGCAATAAACGTGCGTAGAAAGTGGGCGGTGAACAGTCAGCGCTCGCTTTCTTAATGTGCCCCAGGCGCCCCCAAGGTGGGCGCCATGCAATATTTAAATTAGGGGTCGCGTTAGCAAGGAGGCGCTAGGAAAACCGACGCCGGGCGTTCAGGAAACGGACGCTTGTTAGTTGACCATCCGTTTCCTGCACCCTACTCTCAAGCTTTTTTTTTTTTAACTTGTTTCACTAAGGTTTTCCTCCTACTTAATATCGCAACGATATTAAGTAGGAGGAAGTACAGAAAAGCAGGTTTTTCTGCTTTTCTGTACTTGTTTTAAATGTGCTCAGCTGTTATCGCCTGCTCCGAGACGCACATTTTTTTTTTTTGCATCGGAGTGAATGCCTAATAGCCTCAATCATATGGATTTGCATGTGATGAGCGCTATTAGATTCACTCTGCATCGGATGCGCATTGAATAGGCGTCTGACTGCGGGTTATACAATGTGCTCGGCTGAACGCTCTGTATTGCATCAGCCCCTTACTTTGCAACATTCCTAACTCCACCTTTTCAGTGCTTCGTGGTTGTGTTCTAATCTTTTTAAGGCAGGGAAACCTCCTAAATACTCTGAGTAATTAAAAGCAAAAAGGCACAGGGAGTAAAGTTGCCAGACTTCCAACTATATTATCGGGCTACTAGATTGACCTATTTACGTATTTGGGTGGGTTTGGATCCTTCGCAGCCTTGATACCTGTTGGAGGAGGGTAGTACTGCTGGCTGTAGTTTAGCAGCCTTATTACAGATCTCTTCGACTTCTGCACTTGGCTACCGTCTGTCCTAGTAATCCCATTCTTGCTCACACTGGGGTAGATTTTAAAAGAAGCACGTGCGGCCTACATCTGCGAGCGCTAACCGGCACGCGCACATGTACGCCCGACTTTATAACATGCGCGCAAATGGCCACTGTGCCTGGAGCCTCTGACCCCCTGCCCACGCCCCTCCCCCTTCCTGCCCCTTTAGTAAAGCCCCGGAACTTACACGCGTCCCGGGGCTTTACGCGCGTCGCCAGGCCTTTTGAAAATTGGCCCGGTGCGCGTAACCTTTTTAAAATCCTATGAGCATTTGGTGGATAGTTAATAAGAAACTTGGCTATTTACGTTCTGAATTTTCATATATATTTCCCTCATGAAAAACCCATGCATATCACTGGCCACTTTTTCACCCGATATTTCAGATTTGTGAAGTAAAGATCTCTGCTTTCTTGGCCAGCTTTTCCAGGATCAGCACTTTAAATCTTTTAAGGATTTGATGATAGAATTTGAGATCTGCTAGCACTCAACCTATTTATTTTTATAATTGTGGAGACTTGTCCAAGATTCCTGGGGTTTTGGATGCGGTTAAATAATGTGATGGATTTGAGGAGCTGTTGTATTGGAAGGACAGTGGGGGGGTCACCTTATATCAGGAGAAAACCTCCCCTGCCCTCATTTGTGTATGGATTTGGACTTGCTGACAATCTCGATTTAAGGGATTGGAAACAAATCTGAAGAGCATTTAATAAGATCTCTTTTTGCAGTAAGAGTCCTGAACGTCTGCTCAGGCTATTACACCGGACATACCATACTCCCCTTTTCTTTTTTAAATTCAGTACCAGCAGTCCACTCTGTTGACATGGATGTGAACAGAGGTAGCTATATTCATATGTGGTGGAAATGTGAGGAGGTTCATAGGTTTTGGGAACAGGTCTTGGACATGATTCATCAAATGCATAGGCAGAATCCTCCTTTGGACCCTGCAATTTGTCTATTGGGGTTGTGAAAAGATTGCTCATGCATTAGCAGGGTTCAAAAAATTGACTAATCAATTACTGCATGCTGTCTACCTTACTATAGCACATATGTGGAAACAAACACCTCAGATCTCCTGCTGGGAGATAAAGTAACTGATATTGCAGTTCTCGAATGACGTACAATCTGCATGAACAATTTGCTATGTATGACAACATCTGAGCATTGTATTGGGTGTGGTGTAAGGAAAGGATTATTGATAAATTTGGGCTCTTGCCTTTTCACTTTATGATGTCAGTTTTACGATTATTGTCTCAGTATCTCAAATGAATTTGAATCTGTATGCGCTTTGTTTAAATAAAAAGTAAAGAATCTTTTAAGAATTTCCAATGGAGAAAACTCAGTTGATTTACAGAAATTTATAAATTGCAAATGTAGTTTAGTTCAGTTTATTAATTTCATATCATAAAGTAAATTATGAATCAATAATAACACATATTTTACCCACTTGAGAATTGGCAACCAATAAAGGTCTGCCAAAAATAGGAGAGATATGATAGCAGGGAGTAATACCAATCATAGGTCATGCTGCACTATTTTGCGTTATTTGTATAGCACTTAATACATTAGCTGGAACGCCTAAAAATAAATTGCAATGATCAAGTGAAAGGAATAATAATGTCTGAAGAGTGTTACAGAATTTGGAAAGATCCAGCAATGGTTTTAATCTCTGCAATAGAAGTAATTTAATAAAAGATGCCTTCACCAATTATTTCAAATGAGGTTGCATAGCCTGGTACTGTCAATAATTATCCCTAAATTCCAGACCTCTGTCTTAATTGGAAGTTCAAAACCATCAAATTAAAAAAACATTGGGACCTGCGTAGAAAGAAATCTGCTAAGAATACATTAAGGATTAGTGTATTATGATGTAGCCATTGCTTGATGGCAGAAAGGCAAATAGACAGAAATTGAAAGATGATTGGCCAAGATGACGTAACTGGAAAAAAAGAACTGTCATTTGCATAAGGGGGGGCCAAACAGTCCTGAAGAGAGTAGCCGACAATGCTGAGTCCTGGGGAACTCCTGTACACATTTGATACCATGTACAATTATTGGAAGTAATTATCTCTTGCTGTTCATTATCCAAAAGATAAGAATCGAGCGAAAATAGTACAGTAACTCCGTACCAATATCAACCAATCGCGAGCTCATAATTGTATAACTGACTTTATTGAAGGCCTCTGTAATATCAAGTAGTGCCATGATGTAATCAGTACCAAGATCAAATATATCAAAGATGGTATCAGTGCTAGAGATGAGCTAGGTCTCAGTACTGTAGTTGCCTTACTTGATTTTCTAACTACTCCAATTGCCTGTTGATAAGCAATTGGATATCTTGTATCAAACAGGAATTCACAGATTTAACCTCACTAAGTTTATTAGTTTCTGAAAATATATCTACGTTTTTTCAAATCGGCTTCTCATTTCCCAGCCAGCATTTTAACACAGTCAACCAATGCAGTAATATTGTTTGAAGAAGCATTAATGGAAGAATCCAGTTTCACTAATACAGCCCAGATAATGTACAAATTAACAACAGAGGGTTTCACAAGAGGGGGCAAAGACTCATGAACTATGGATGTGAGAGATGATAAAATCAATGCAGTTCCTTTTGCAGGATGATCCCCTCCCTGCATTAGCTCAGAGAATGAAGACAAACTCACAAGTCTTTCCTCATCTAAATGAGCTCCTACTCCCATAGCAGTAAGAACATAAGAAATTGCCATACTGGGTCAGACCAAGGGTCCATCAAGCCCAGCATCCTGTTTCCAACAGTAGCCAATCCAGGCCATAAGAACCTGGCAAGTACCCAAAAACCAACTATATCCCATGCTACTGTTGCTAATAATAGCAGTGGCTATGCTCTAGGTCAACTTAATTAATAGCAGGTAATCATCACTCAGTGACAGGCTGACCTCAGGACCCGGATACTGTCCTCTGAAAGCACTAGGGAGACAGGAACATGCTGGATCAGACCAAGAGTCCATCAAGTCCAGTCTCCAATAGTGGCCAATCCTATTCACAAGTACCTGTAAATTACCCAAACATTAAATAGATCCAATATTACTAATGCCAGCAACAAGCAGTGGCTATTCCCTATTAATTAAGGGGTAGATTTTCAGAGCCCTGCTCGCCTAAATCCGCCCAAAACCGGGCGGATTTAGGCGAGCAGGGCCCTGCGCGCCGGTAAGCCTATTTTACATAGGCCTACCGGCGCGCGCAGACCCCGGGACTCGCGTACGTCCCGGGGTTTTCGGAGGGGGGCGTGTCGGGGGCGTGTCGGGGGGCGGGCCCGGTCGACGCGGCGTTTCGGGGGCGTGTCGGCCGCGTTTTGGGGGCGGGTACGGGGCGTGGCTACGGCCCGGGGGCGTGGCCACGCCCTCCGTACCCGCCCCCAGGTCGCGGCCCGGCGCGCAGCAGGCCCGCTGGCGCGCGGGGATTTACGTCTCCCTCCGGGAGGCGTAAATCCCCCGACAAAGGTAAGGGGGGGGTGTAGACAGGGCCGGGTGGGTGGGTTAGGTAGGGGAAGGGAGGGGAAGGTGAGGGGAGGGCAAAGGAAAGTTCCCTCCGAGGCCACTCCGATTTCGGAGCGGCCTTGGAGGGAACGGGGGGAGGCAGCGCGGCTCGGCACGCGCAGGCTATACAAAATCGATAGCCTTGCGCGCGCCGATCCAGGATTTTAGTGGATACGCGCGGCTCCGCGCGTATCTACTAAAATCCAGCGTACTTTTGCTTGAGTCTGATGCGCAAGCAAAAGTAGGCTGTTCGCGCGCCTCTTAAAATCTACCCCTAATAGCAGTTTATGGACTTTTCCTCCAGGAACCTATCCAAACCTTTATTAAACCCAGCTACACTTACAGCCTTAACCACATCCTCTGGCAATGAATTCCAGAGCTTGTGTGTTGAATGAAAAATAATTTTCTCTGATTTGTTTTAAATGTGCTACTTGCTAACTTCATGGTGGGCCCCCTAGACCTTGTGTTATCTGAAAGGGTAAATAACCATTTCACATTTACCCATTCAAGTCTTCTCAAGATTTTGTAGACCTCTTCTCCAAGTTCCAAGTCTTTCCATGCCCTTTATCATTTTGGTCACTCTTCTCTGTACTTTCTCCAGTGCAACTATATCTTTTTTGAGATGCGACACAGTATTGCACAGTCTAACCATTGACAATACAGAGGCATTATGACATCCTCCGTTTTATTTGCCATTTCCTTCTTAATAATTCCTAACATTCTATTTGCTTTTTTGACAGTCACAGCACTCTTAGCCAATAACATAACCCCCGCCCCCCACATGTCCCAAACTGACCATCTGCAAGTTCTCTGAGCGTATGTCCCACCAGTGTCTGCCCCTGCAAGCAGAAGCAATAATTATTAATCTGCAGCCACATAAAAAGACAAGAGACATCACTCAGGGAAAACTCCTCAAAGCTTGGGCTCCCCCAACAACTGTACCCTGAAGTAGGAGAAATAAAAATACATAACAGTCCAGAACAGTGGCGTAGCTATGGGTGGGCAGTGGCCCACCCACTTTCCATTCAGGCCCACCCAAATTTCTTTGCAAGACACCGCAGCCAATAAAAAGCAGGCAGCATCAGCAGGCACCCAAGGGAGAAAAAATAATTAATAAAACCAGCTGGTGTGCTGCGGCTCCCGGTGTCCCACAGCCCCAATAATACTTCCCTTTACCTTCTTCCTGCCCCTGCAGGCCAATGGGAAACCTCATCCCTTCTTCATGCCCCCGTGGGCCAATGGGAAACTTCCTCTCTTCTTTCTGCCCTCGTGGGCCAATTGGAAGCCTCCTCCATTCTTCTTGCCCCCGTGGGCCAATCGGAAGCCTCCTCCCTTCTTCCTGCCAGTGGGAGGAGGAAGCCTCTGATTGGCCGGTGGGGCAGGAAGAAGTGGGGCATCGGGCTGGCAGGAGTGGCAGTGTTCAAGCACGGGCTGCAAGTGCTGAAATGCGGAGAGCCAGAAAGAAAAGAGGCCAGCCGCGCCAGGAATCACGATAGAGTAGGGATTCCCCAAAGCGGGCATGCAGAGGTCTGTTGTTCCGGGAAGTCTCCTCCTTCCCCCAGTGAGTGCGGCAGAACCGCATTTAAAGTAAAAGTGGCACTCAGCCATGCTGATTTCAGATGGGACAATTGGAGCTCCCAGCGGCCATAAAAGCAGGCAGATGGGGGGCCGTGGGAGCCTCGGGATATCCCGACAGCTAGAAGAAAGACTTGAGTGCTGAGGCATATTTTTCTAAAATAAATGTTTGCCGCTTCAGTGCGGCTGAGAAGGCAGCGGCAGCACTGGGAAATCTGCCACTGCGAAATTAAAGGGGAACATAGCATTGGGGATCTAAGCAAAGTGTGTTTGAGAGACAGAGACTGGGCAGGGAGGTGACTGGGGTGTGTGTGAGAGACAGAGACTGGGCGGGGAGGTGACTGGGGTGTGTGTGAGAGACAGAGACTGGGCGGGGAGGTGACTGGGGTGTGTGTGAGAGACAGAGTCTGGGCAGGGAGGTGACTGGGGTGTGTATGAGCGACAGACTGGGCAGGGAGGTGACTGGGGTGTGTGTGAGAGACAGATACTGGGCAGGGAGGTGACTGGGGTGTGTGTGAGAGACAGAGACTGGGCAGGGAGGTGACTGGGGTGTGTATGAGAGACAGAGACTGGGCAGGGAGGTTACTGGGGTGTGTGTGAGAGGGAGGTAGCTAGGGTGTGTGTGAGAGACAGAGACTGATCGTAGGGTTTAATTGGTGTGTGTGTGCAGGGCCGGTGCTTCCATTAGGCAAACTAGGTGGTGGCCTAGGGCGCCACAATTGGGGGGGGGGGTTGCAAACTCCCACCAGCACAAGAGATCCTGCGACAAATCCAATACCAAAGTAGGGGGCGCTGTGCAGGAGCTGCTGCCAATACGTAATCCAGGGGAGTGGTTGCATTACTGAAGGTTCGCCTAGGGTGCCAAATACTCTTGCACCGGCCCTGTGTGTGTGACTTGTGGGCCCTAAAGAAGAGAACCGTAAGGATAGAGCTTCAGCAGCCGCTGCTGCTCCTGGTATGTGCTTTCAAGGGAAAGGAGTAGCAGAGTTGCTGGAGAGGGTAAGTAAAGGTGGCATTTTAAGTTTATTTTTCTTGATTGACTGCCATTTTAATTATTGAGTATTATGTGATGTGTCTGCTGTTTTGAAATATTTTATTGATATTTGGACAATTTTTAATAATTTTTATGAGTTTTAATTGTTTGACCTTATTCTGTTCATCAGCTGTTTTGAAACATTTATTAGTATAGTTTTACAATTATTTCTGAGTGGGGATCTATAGCAGCCTGGCTTGTTCTGTTTTCCTAATAGGAGGTGTATTAGTGTTTAGGACCTGATTTAATATTTGTAGTGTTGCCTTTTCATAGCTAGGGTTGTTATATGTTCCATAATGCAGGTGTAACTTTGTGCAGATTAGTTTGTGTGCATTATTGCAGATCCTGGGACTGTGTTAGGTACTATATTTCTCTTTCCATTTCTCAGGTTCGCACTGCATGCAGAGTGGCTTTTTGGGTTTTCCATTCCAGTTTCTATCTCCATATTTATAATGTGTGGTCTTTCTGTACTTTGGTGAAGGTTGGTTCTGTGTATGTGACCGAGGTGAGGTATTTTACTAGCATGCAGGCAATTGTATCAATCTTATTTGTGGATGCAGAGTGTATGTTTACATGATGATAGCTTAGTAAATGACAGGGCTGGATAGCCTTTTTCTCCTGTCTATCCTCTCCACACTGCTAAGGATACATCCCAGCTGACAGCCAAAGGGTGACCACCTTCAAGACATCTCTTTATCCAGAACAGTCTTTTTTTCTGTTCTTCCTTTGTAAAGAAATGGGGATGAATGTCAGGAGCCCCTGGACTCGATTCAGCAAATGTCACCATCAGAGGAAGACTAAAACTAAATAGTTGAGCCATAGGAAAGGAAAAGAAGTCTTCAAAGGTATTTATCTGTTTTATTGATACAGATTAATAAGGCATTTGCTCAATTATGGTAAATATTTTGGTACCCACAAATTCAAACCAATCGTACCACTGGTCAATAATTCACATAAACAGGTTTTTGCCAAGTATATATGTAGGCCCCTCACTCTAAGGGTCTGTAAAATCCCACAGACTCCCAAATTGGTACGGGGCCACCTTACTTTAATTATAACATCATTTTTTTAGGATTTTACTTTTTGTATTAAAACTTCCCCATATCAGTCTGAATATTCAATGATCACTTTTACCACGTTCAGACATCGCTTTCATAATCATCAAATTAAAAGATACGAGAGGAACAATCACTACTCATCTGCTCCAATTTTGGTTGATCTCCCTCTCCCCCTGTTTCTTAGACGATCTTCCTGACTTCAGTACTGCGATTTTCCATCTTCGATCTATCTCTTCTTGGCTTAGTTAACACATCTTAATTTCGCAGCGGCCCCATTGAGCCGCATCTGTATTTAAAATGGCATGCCGACCAGGGTGATCCTCTTATAGCCCGGACCGGAACCTACGTCATCATGGGCAGTCTCCCTTCACGTCCGGCACCCCTTCTTCCATACACACGATCACCGGAGTTGTTACCATTGAATTACATCACATCTCATATTTCCTATTGTTACCATCGATGTGACCGCTTCTTTTTCTTTGTCATTTTGTCACTATTCAAAACAGCACTAACCAGGCGTCGTGCAGTCCTCTACCATGTCCGCATCGACGTCATCAGGTAGCTACATCCGGGTATTCTTAAAGGTCCTTTATCTCTGAGTCTTGAAATGTTGATCCCCATCTGATCCTCCTAGTACACGATCACAGATCGCGTGATCGGCGATCTTCTCCCCTTGTAATTCTTCAGTCCATCAATATCATCAGCATCCTTCTTCACTTCAAATTCTACACAGCATCTATCAATCTCATCAGCGTCTCTGGATTCACTTCATCCAACGATAGAACACTTTAGTGCACCCGGATACCACAATCCATCCTCACATTAAACTTCACGTCCACTCACCCGTACACTTTAGGACCTCCATATCCTCTCTATTTCCTTACTTTCTCTGGCGGATCGGAACCCGCAGGAAAAGTCTAAATCAGAGAGTACCAATTTATCTTTTCATTGAGACCTCGCGGGTCCATTGTGTTTAGCCAGTAAATCCAAAACTGTTCTCGCATATTTAAGCGTGATTGGATATCACCACCGCAGGGGCGACATTGCACCTGTTCTAAAACTAGCCATTTCAAATCTGTAAAATTGTGTTGTAATGTGATACAGTGCTGTACCAATGGGGCTGTAATCTTCCCAGTCTTGATGCAGCTTCTGTGCTCAATGAGCCTGGTTCTGATCTTCCGTTTGGTACGCCCAATGTACAGAAGATTGCATGGGCATTGTATGGCATAGATGACTTTTTCTGATTCACAATTGGTGAATGCATTTAATCTTAGGACCTTGTCTGAATTTGGTACTTGCCACTGACTCCCTGTCACTACCAGGGCACACATGTCACAGTGGCCACACTCCTGGTGGCCCCCTGTTGGCTGGGACATAGTTGTAGATACAAAAGTGGATTTCACCACCATGTCTCTGATATTTTGGCCCCTAAAAAATGCAAACCTTGGTCCCATTTGAAAAATAGAGTGTAAGGTCAATATATGCCAATGTGTCTTAATGATATTCATCACTGTATTAGCCTGTTTACAATATTGAAGGGTGCATGTGGTCTTTTGTGAAAACGGACGTTGTTGATATTGTAATAATAGTGTTCTATTAGCATATAACGCCCTCTTATATGCTTTTTTCACAATTGTGTTCGGGTACCCACGCTGGGTAAATCTTGCTATTAAATCTGGCGCTTGTGCCCGAAACTCCTCTATCGATGAACAAATCCGCCTCAATCGCAAGAATTGAGAAATAGGGAGATCGTTCTTTAAACCCAAAGGGTGATCACTAGAATATCTTAAATAGTTGTTTTGGTCCGTTTTCTTCCTGTACAAAGTAGTTTTTATATGATCTTTGTCACGTTGAATCAGAATATCTAAAAATGCAATGGACTGCCTGTCAAAATGTGCTATGAACTGTAAATTTTTGTCAATTGTATTTATCCATGTTAAGAGCAGCTGTAAATTATCTTCCGATGACACCCAGATGAAAAATATGTCATCTATATATCTCTTGTATATTGTTATGAATTGAAACCAATGAGAGTTGTACAATTTTTGGACCTCAAAATCAACCATATGTAAGTTAGCAATATCGGGGGCAACTGTGACCCCCATTGCCACTCCTTTCACTTGGAGGTACAACGTGTCATCAAATTTGAAGAAGTTCCTGAATAATACTAACTCTAGAAGATCCAATAGAAAACCTGAAGGGACCGAATGGGGACGAGGACGGGACTGAAAAATCTTCTTCAATAAATCAAATGCTTCCCGTTGCGGGATATTGGTGTATAAAGCGGTCACATCAAGGGTGACCAACCAATATTCTTCCGGTAAATCTGACACTTCATCAAGGATTCGAAGCATGTGAGATGTATCTTGTAGAAATGAGAGGGCCTCTTTCACATAGGGCTTCAGAAAAAAATCAAGAAACGTTGACAAAGGTTCCAATATTGATCCTTTACTCGAGACTATAGGGCGTCCAGGGGGGGATCTAACATCCTTATGTACCTTCGGGAGAGTATATAGTACCGGGACTACTGGTTGTTGGACCCTCAGCGCCCGGGCTTCTCTAGAGGTGATATATCCTTCTTGAAGGCCTTTCTCAACCAATCCCTCAATGATCTGCTGTAGCTCATCTGTTGGATCAATAGATATAATTTGGTAATACTCACTTTGATCTAATTGGCGGTGGATCTCAAGTACATAATCCTCTGTGTTTTGAATCACGATTGCCCCACCTTTGTCTGCAGGTTTTACTATAACCTGTGGGTTGGCCGCAAGTTGTTTTATAGCATGATATTGATTATACAACCAATCTGATGCTCTAGGGTAACCCGACATCAGACCTTGTTCTTCCGACTGACCCACATCTCTTAAAACCAATTGCATAAATGTCGCTATTGCAGGATCAATGGGACCTGGCGGCATCCAGGTGGATCGTGGGGATATGATAGAATGATCGTGGGTTTCCTGATCATTCTGTGATTCAAAACACAGAGGATTATGTACTTGAGATCCACCGCCAATTAGTTACTGACTGGGGGCTGGATCCAGTAACTGATGGTAAGGCTGCTACTGAGGACAGGCAGGGCTGGTACTGAGGGACAAGCAAGACTGAATGCAAGGCTAGCACTGAGAACAGGCAGGGGCTGCATAAAGGCAGAGCTTGATCCAAGGACAAGGGCAAAGCCTGGGAAGCAGACAAGAGACTGAATTGGACTTGGCATGACAAGGGCTAGACAAGGACAGGCCAAGAACAGATCTAGGGGACACAACAGTAAACCAGAAAGCCCAAAAGGGCATGAGACAGGGCAAGGTAACCCTAGTAGGCCTGGAGGCCGCAAGGCAGGACAGGTAGGCCCAGAAGGCTGTTGAGCAATACAGGAGAGCCTAGAAGGCCTAGAAGGCCCCAGAACAAGGCAAAAAGCCAAGGTAGGCTACAGAATAAGGCAGGAGGCCAGGGTAAAGCCAAAGAGAGGGCAGGAGGCCAAGATAGGCCACAAGGCAAGGTAGAAGGCCTGGGTAGGTCATAAGGAAAAGCAGAATAGCAAGACAAGGCTGGCCAGATAAAGGAGCTGAGGTAACTCCATGAAGAGGCAAGAGTTAAGTAGAGCTGGGCCTGCTGTCGGGTGATAAATAAGTAGGTGGCTAGGGCAGCTGTGAGCGGGGCTCACTGAAGGCTTCCGCTGGTGAAGAGGCTGCATAGCAGGTGGAACCATGGCATGGGAAGGCTGCCTACCAGGTGGAACTATGACAGTACCCCCCCCCCCCTTTTAAGACCCCTCCTTGTGGGTCCCATTTGCCATGGGGGCTGTGACTGGTAGGTACTAGATTTTTTTTTAACTCACAGGTGGCGGTCCAGGTTCTGAAGGGAGACAAAAGTGCTTGAAACAAAACTGTTGAACTGGTGTCTCTCTGGAACTGAGGTGTTGAACCAGATTCTTTCTGGGCAAACATCTTTAACCAGAGTCTTTCTGGGGCAAGATCTTGAACTAAAGTCTTTTAGGGAAGAGATCTTGGACCAGAGTCTCTCTGGGGTAGAGATCTTGAACCAGAGTGTCTCTGGAGAAGAGGTTTTGAACCATAGTTTTGTTGGTGCTGAAGCACTGGATTAGGATCTTTCAGGCTAAGAAGCACTGAATCAGGGTCTTTCAGATGCTAATGCACTGAATTAGGATCTCTCCGGTGCTGAATTGTGGTCTCTTAGGTACCAAAGCACAAAATAAGGTTCCCTCGGATGCTGGATGGCTGGACCAGAGTATTTCAGGTGCTGGGTGGCTTGGTCAGCATCTCTCTGGTGCTGTGTCACTGAAACAGCATCTCTTTGGCATGGAGTCACTAGAACAGCATCTCTCTGGTGCTGGATCACTGTAACAACATCTCTTGGGTGCTGAGTTGCTAGAAAAGCTTCTCTCTGGCACTGGGTTGTAATGGCTGGGCCAGTCTCCTCCTGAAGTATTCTGGCTGGAATGACCAAGCCAGACTATTTCTGGAGTGAACTGGCTAGAATGGCAGGGCCAGGCTCCACCCTGAGCAAATTGGCTGGAATGGCTAGGCCAGGCTCCTTAAGGAGAGAACTGGCTGGAATGGTAGGCTAGGTTCCTCCCAGAGCAGGTCGGATGGACCAGACTCTTCCTGGAGCAGATCAGATGGCCCTGGCTCCTCCTGGAACAAACTGGCTAAAATGTCTGGGCTGGGCTCCTCCCAGAACACAATGTATGAATCAGACTCCTTCTGGAGCAGATCAGATGACTTTGGCTCCTCCTAGAGAAGATCAGATGAAGCAGTTCCCTCCTGGAGCAGATCAGATGGAGCAGGATCCTTCTGAAGTGGATTAGGTGGCCCATGCTCCTCCTGGGGTGATAAGATGGAGCAGGCTCCTCCTGGAGTGTATCAGGTGGCCCATGCTCCTCACAGAATGGATCAGGAGTTGGGCCTCCACCTGGCACAGATCAGGTGGACTGGGCTCCTCCCAGAGCAAATCAAGTTGGCCAGACTCCTCCTGGAGAGGACTTGTTGCAGGGACTGGATCATCTGGCTGCAGAAACAGTGTAGAAAAAGCTGTAAGCAGAGTTTTGAGAACAATGGCTGAAACAGAGTCAGAGAAGTTGGACTGGAGTTAGCTACAGGACCTGGTTTAATCAAACAATCTTGATAGGATAGGTGTGGGAAAAGACATGCTACTCTTCTCATAGTCAGAGCTGACCTCGTTAAAGGCAGCTGATTGATTGAACATGAATTCCTGGGACTGCACTAACAGCTTCTATCTGCTTCAGAATTCCTGCAGGCTGAAACAATGACAACGAAGCAGAATTTCCTTGTGGAGTTGTTTGCTGCTGAATATTTTAGCTGAATCCAGAAGCAGGTTTTGTCTTTACAGGTACAGAGTTTAAATTACCTTGGCACATTGTGACTGTATTATCTGGGGTTTTCAGGGAAACTGAGCAGGGTATTTTTTGAGGTTTGCAGTCAGGGACTCCATTTGGGTGTATTGCAAGACAGACAAGCCTCTATGTTCCCCACTTTGCATCACAAATACCTCCACCGGGCTGGATTAAGAGAACCACACTTGATACATTAAAGGAATGGTGATGAGTTTCAACATTGGTACCAGTTATAAAAATTAGTGTACAAAAATATTTTCTTTGCTCACCATGCTGGCAGGGAGTCCTGCACTCACTCCTGTGGGGGTTGTTTGGCCTCTTCATTCTGTCACGGTCTGGCAGGCTGGAATCAGGAATTACCCTTACAGAAGCGACAAAGTACTGCAAGGCAGGACTGGTGATGGTCTAACCAGCCCCCTCCCGCACAGGTTGAGCCCTTGGGATCTGGGGACCAATAGGACTTTCCTTCTAGCGAACATCATGGTCATGCAGGCACAGAATAGGAGCTGTAAACAGGCTGGGAGCTGGATTCAGGTACTGGCTGGGAGCTGGATCCAGGCACAGACTAGTAGCTGAATTCAAGCACAGGCTGTGAGCTGGACCCAGTACCAATGGTAAGGCTGGGACTGAGGACAGGCATGTGTTGGATACAGGCAAGGCTGAATGCAATGCTGGCTCTGAGGACAGGCAGGGCTTGAACCAAGGGCAAGGCCTGGGAAACAGACAAGGGACTGGACTGGACAGGACTGAACAGGACAAGACAAGGAGTGGATTAGACAAGGACAGCATTGGACAAAAACTGGACAAGGAGTAGACAAGGACAGGACTAGGACTTGCAACATCAATGAGAGTGTCAAGGGATTCAGGGAGCTCTCGGGCGGCCAGCTTGTTCTTGATTTGTGAGGATAGTCCTTCCAAGAAAATGCTTCAGAGACTATCCTCCCTCCAATTCAAATCCGAGGCCATAGTCCGGAACGCGATAGCATATTCAGCCAGGATCTTTGAACTCTGGCATAGATGCAGCAGATCCAACACCACGGTGTTGCGGCGGCCAGGTTTGTCAAAGACTAACTTAAAGGCCTTCACAAACTGCTGCAGGTTTTGAAGCAGGACGTTGCCTCTCTCCCAGAGTGGTAATTCCCAGGCTTAGGGCCTTCCCTTCAAGAAGAGAGAGGATGAAGGTCGTCTTAATAAAACTTTTCCCACCACGGTTCCTTTAAGATCCGACATGGGGCGCGTGGTCAGCCTTGGAGGACAGGCGGTGTTCCCGGAAGCCTTGAGGGATCACGGCGGCGTTTTCCTGCTGCTGCAAGATAGGTCGACTTGGCTCTGGGGCCCCGGCGGGTAAGGGAGGCCAGTCGCATCACAGTACCTGAAGACTGGAGGATGGCCAATGTAACACCAATATTTAAAAAGGGCTCTGGGGTCAATCCAGGAAACTATAGACCAATGAGCCTGACTTCAGTACCAGGAAAAATAGTGGAAACTATTCTAAAGATCAAAATCAAAGAGCATATAGAAAGATATGGTTTAATGGAACAAAGCAAACATGGATTTACCCTAGGGAAGTCTTGACTTTCAAATGTTTTACATTTTTTTGAAAGGGTGTGAATAAACATGTGGATAAAGGTGAACCGGTAGATGTAGTGTATTTGGATTTTCAGAAGACATTTGACAAAGTCCCTCATGAGAGGCTTCTAAGAAAACTTTTTCTATTATACTAGTTACCATGTTACAATGTAAAATAATGTAAAATAATTATTTTATTTTACATTATAAAATTTTATTTTACATTTATAAAATTTTAAAAATATTTATAAAATTTTATTTTACATTTATAAAATGTAAAATAATTTTACAATGTAAAATACAATGTATTATACTAGTTACCATGTTACAATGTAAAATAAGCAGATCTTGCCTTATTTGTTCAGTTACATGTAAACCGATGTGATATCTCGATCGAATGTCGGTATATAAAAGCAAATAAATAAAATAAAATAAAGTCATGGGATAGGAGGCGATGTCTTTTCATGGATTACAATCTGGTTAAAAGACAGGAAACAGAGAGTAGGATTAAAAGGTCAATTTTCTCAGTGGAAAAGGGTAAACAGTGGAGTGCCTCAGGGATCTGTACTTGGACCAGTACTTTTCAATATATTTATAAATGATCTGGAAAGGAATACGATGAGTAAGGTTATCAAATTTGCAGATGATACAAAATTATTCAGAGTAGTTAAATCACAAGCAGATTGTGATGCATTGCAAGATGACCTTATGAGACTGGAAGATTGGGCATCCAAATGACAGATTAAATTTAATGTGGACAACTGCAAAGTGTTGCATATAGGGAAAAATAACTGAGAGGAGAGGATAAACTTGCTGGTGGCTGAAAGGAGTCAGTAAGTTTTGCTTGGGACATTTTCTTTTTTAAAATTATTGGGGCGAAGTTAACTATTGGGGAATATTATTTTGTGTGTTTGTGCTTTTAATAGTCAGTAAGGCAGCAAATAAACAGAAGTTAGACTGTATTTCCCAACCCTCCCACCCCTAGCTCAACCTCTAATTTATAGACAGGTGCCACTTTCATACTAAAACCCCCCCAAAAAACAGCCTTTTAACTTAACTTCACAGATTCCCCACACCTTATTGAGAGTTTGATCATTCCCCTGTAGGCCACTACCAGATATTTAGTGAATACATTAATACATTTAAAGGACCCTAATTAGACACATTCCTACTCCCAGAGCAACCTAAAACTTTACTAGGAACTGAACAAATTTGAGATGAAGGCAACAGTCCAGCAGCAAGAGGGGGGCTTCCCAGTCTTTTGCATCGAGTGTCTCATGTATTATTTTTTACCCGCCGGTGAGAAATTGTACATGTGCATGCAATGCAAAGAGCTCCTGTCTCTCAGAGAACAAGTCCGATCTCTGGAGGCTAGAGTGGCAGACCTAGAGGAGCTGAGGCAGACAGAGAGGTATATAGATGAGACATTCAGGGACATAGTAACCAAGTACCAACTTCAGACTGGCAGCCCTGGTGCTGCCTTGGAGGAAGAAGGTCTCATGATCGGAGAGCATCAACCTGGTGCAGCAGGAAAGGATCCTGTAGCAAGGACTTGCTCTCCAGGTGATGCATTGTCCTATTGCACTGAGGATGTGTCTCCAAGGCTTACTGCCCAGGAGGGAAGGGTTAGGTCAGCCGTCATAGTTAGGAATGTAGACAGCGGATGGCTGGTGTGCGTGAGGTTCGCCTGGTAACATGCCTACCTGGTACGAAGGTGGTGGACCTCATGCGTCACCTAGATAGGATTTTAGACAGTGCTGGGGAGGAGCCAGCTGTCGTGGTACATGTGGGCACCAACAACATAGGAAAATGTGGGAGGGAGGTTCTGGAAGTCAAATTTAGGCTCTTAGGTAGAAAGATTAAATCCAGAACCTCCAGAGTAGCATTCTCTGAAATGCTCCCTGTTCCACGTACAGGTCCCCAGAGGCAGGCAGAGCTCCAAAGTCTCAATGTGTGGATGAGACGATGGTGCAAGGAAGAGGGATTCAGTTTTGTAAAGAACTGGGGAACCTTTTGGGGAAGGGGGAATCTCTTCCAAAGGGATGGACTCCACCTTAACCAGGGTGGAACCAGACTGCTGGCGCTAACCTTTAAAAAGGAGATAGAGCAGCTTTTAAACTAGAACAAAGGGGAAAGCCGACAGTCGCTCAGCAGCGCATGGTTCGGAGAGATGTATCTTTAAAGGATACTAATGATGCATTAGAATTAGGGCATCCCGACAGTGAGATTCCAATAATAAGAAAAGTAGTCCAAGTGCCTGTAACTAAAAACTCATCGGAGCTAAAAAAAATTCTAACTTATCCCTATCAATTAAAAAGCAGAATAAAAATACAAACAAAAAACAAACTTTGAAATGTTTGTATGCTAATGCCAGAAGTCTAAGGAGTAAGATGGGAGAATTAGAATGTATAGCAGTGAATGATAGAACCACAAACAACTCTCTCAAAAAATAATTAGGAGGAGGTAATAGCCGTATATAATGATAGCACTGACAGAAAGGGCTAAAGTACCTAAATTTGCAAATAAAGTAAATCACCGTGGGTCACCATTTTTTGTATCATTTAATAGACCTCATACATGGGCATAAATGTCAATGCTATTAGCATGAACATTTTACACCAGTGGTATAATCATAGGCCATAAATGAATTTTATATGCTCAGTGAAACCGAAGCCCAGTTATAGAAGAATTTTTATTGCATTTCATTGCAGTAAATGATGACAGACTTAATTGGCATCTCAGAGACATGGTGGAAGGAGTATAACCAATGGGACAGTGCTATACCGGGGTACAAATTATATCGCAATGACAGAGAAGAACATCCGGGAGGCGGTGTAGCGCTATATGTCTGGGATAGCATAGAGTCCAACAGAGATAGAAGTATACTTCCGTCCACCTGGCCATGATGGTGAGACGGACAGTGAAATACTAAGAGAAATTAGGGAAGCTAACCAAATTGGTAGTGTGGTAATAATGGGAGATTTCAATTACCCCAATATTGACTGGGTAAATGTATCATCGGGACATGCTAGAGAGATAAAGTTCCTGGATGGAATAAATGACAGTTTTATGGAGCAATTGGTTTAGGAACAGACGACAGGGGGAGCAATTTTAGATCTAATTTTCAGTGGAGCACAGGATTTGGTGAGAGAGGTAACAGTGGTAGGGACGCTTGGCAATAGTGATCATAATATGATCAAATTTGAATTAATGACTGGAAGGGGGACAGTATCCATGGCTCTCTTGCTAAACTTTCAAAAAGGAAACTTTGATAAAATGAGAAAAATAGATAGAAAAAACTGAAAGGAGCAATTACAAAGGTAAAAAGTGTGCAAGAGTCATGGTCATTGTTCAAAAATACCATCCTAGAAGCACAGTCCAGATGTATTCCACACATTAAAAAAGGTGGAAGGAAGGCAAAACGATTATCGGCATGGTTAAAGGTGAGGTGAAAGAAGCTTTTTTAGCCAAAAGACCTTCATTCAAAAAATTGGAAGAAGGATCCAACAGAAGAAAATAGGTTAATGCATAAAGCGTTGGCAAGTTAAATGGAAGACATTGATAAGACAGACTAAGAGAGAATTTGAAAATAAGTTGGCCATAGAGGCAAAAACTCACAGTAAAAACTTTTAAAAATATATTCGAAGCAGAAAGCCTGTGAAGGGAGTCAGTTGGACCGTTAGATGATCAAGGGGTTTAAAGGGGCACTTAGAGAAGATAAGGCCATCACAGAAAGATTAAACAATTTATTTGCTTCGGTGTTTACTGAAGAAGATGTTGGGGAGATACTCATATCTGAGAAGGTTTTCATGGGTAATGATTCAGATGGACTGAACCAGATCATGGTGAACCTAGAAGATGTGGTAGGCCTGATTGACAAACTGAAGAGTAGTATATCACCTGGATTGGATGGTATACACCCTAGAGTTCTGAAGGAACTAAAAAATGAAATTTCAGACCTATTAGTAAAAATTTGTAACCTATCATTAAAATCATCCATTGTACCTGAAAACTGGAGGGTGGCTAATGTAACCCCAATATTTAGAAAGGGCTCCAGGGGCGATCCTGGAAACTACAGACCAGTTAGCCTGATTTCATTGCCAGGAAAAATAGTGGAAAGTGTTTTAAATATCAAAATCACAGAACATATAGAAAGACATGGTTTAATGGAACAAAGTCAGCATGGCTTTACCCAAGGCAAGTCTTGCCTCCCAAATCTGCTTCACTTTTTTGAAGGAGTTAATAAACATGTAGATAAAGTTAAACTGGTAGATGTAGTGTATTTGGATTTTCAGAAGGTGTTTGACAAAGTTCCTCATGTGAGGCTTCTAGGAAAAGTAGAAAGTCATGGACAGGTGGTGATGTTCTTTCGTGGATTACAAACTGGCTAAAAGACAGGAAAAAGAGAGTAGGATTAAATGGACAATTTTCTCAGTGGAAGGGTGTGGGCAGTGGAGTTCCTCAGGGATCTTTATTGGGACCCTTACTTTTCAATATATTTATAAATGATCTGTAAAGGAATAAGATGAGTGAAGTAATCAAATTTGCAGATGATTCAAAATTATTCAGAGTCTTTAAATCACAAGTGGATTGTGATAAATTGCAGGAAGACCTTGTGAGACTGGAAAATTGGGCATCCACATGGCAGATGAAATTTAATGTCGATAAGCACAAGGTGATGCATATAGGGAAAAATAACCCATGCTATAGTTACATGATGTTAGGTTCCATATTAGGAGCTACCATCCAAGAAAGAGATTTATTTGTCATAGTGGATAAACTTTGAAATCGTTGGTTTAATGTGCTGCGGCAGTCGAAAAAGCAAACAATGTTGGGAATTATTAGAAAGGGAATGGTGAATAAACCGGAAAAATATCATAGTGCCTCTGTATCGCTCCATGGTGAAGACCGCACCTTGAATACTGTATAAAGTTCTGGTCGCCGCATCTCAAAAAAGTTATAGTTGCGATGGAGAAGGTAAAGAGAAGGGCGACCAAAATGCTAACGGGGAGGGAACAGCTCCCCTATGAGGAAAGACTAAAGAGGTTAGGACTTTCCAGCTTGGAGAAGAGAAGGCTGAGGGGGGATATGAAAGAGGTCTTTAAAATCATGAGAGGTCTAGAATGGGTAAATGTGAATCAGTTATTTACTCTTTTGGATAATAGAAGGACTGTGGGGCACTCTGTGAAGTTAGCATGTGGCACATTTAAAACTAATCGGAGAAAGTTCTTTTTCACTCAAAGCACAATTATACTCTGGAATTTGTTGCCAGGGGATGTGGTTAGTGCAGTTAGTGGAGCTGTGTTTAAAAAGGGATTGGATAAGTTCTTGGAGGAGGAGTCCATTACCTGCTATTAATTAAGTTGACTTAGAAAATAGCCACTGCTATTACTAGCAACAGTAACATGAGATAGACTTAGTTTTTAGGAACTTGCCAGGTTCTTATGGCCTGGATTGGCCACTGTTGGAGACAGGATGCTGGGCTAGATGGACCCTTAGTCTGACCAAGTATGGCATGTTCTTATGCTAGTAGAAGCTACCACCCAGGAAAAAGATCTAGGCATCATAGTGGATAATACTTTGAAATCGTCAGCTCAGTGTGCTGCAGTAGTCAAAAAAAACCAAACAGAATGTTAGGAATTATTAAGAAGGGAATGGTTAACAAAACGGAAAATGTTATAATGCCTCTGTATCGGTCCATGGTGAGACCGCACCTTGAATACTGTGTACAATTTTGGTCGCCGCATCTCAAAAAAGATATAGTTGCGATGGAGAAGGTACAGAGAAGGGTGACCAAAATGATAAAGGAGATAGAACAGCTCCCCTAGGTGGAAAGGCTGAAGAGGTTAGGGCTGTTCAGCTTGGAGAAGAGATGGCTGAGGAGGGATATGATAGAGGTCTTGAACGAGTAGAAGTGAATCTGTTATTTACACTTTTGGATAACAGAAGGACTAGTGGATACTCTATGAAGTTAGCAAGTAGCTCATTTAAGACTATTTATTTAACATTTTATATACCGTCGCTCAAAAATCTATCAAAACGGTTTACAACAAATAAAGTAAAAAAAAATCATATTATTATAAAATTAACATAAAGTATAAAACTTAAAACTGTCATTCTCTACATAATATTTCTAATAATCCTAAAATATTCCTAAAAACATAGCTCCTATCATGTCCTACATCACTTCAGATTCTCCTTCAGTGTGTAAAACCTATCTAAAATCCTTATAAAGTCTTAAAAGACTAATCGGAGAAAATTATTTTTTCACTCAGTGCACAATTAAACTCTGGAATTTGTTGCCAGAGGATGTGGGTAATGCAGTTAGTGTAGCTGGGTTTAAAAAAGGTTTGGATAAGACAGCGGAAGAGAAGTCCATTAACTGCAATTAATCAAGTTGACTTAGGGGGAATGGCCTCTGGTATTACTGGCATCAGTAGCATGGGATCTTCTTAATGTTTGGGTACTTGCCAGGTTCTTGTGGCCTGGTTTGGCCTCCGTTTGAAATAGAATGCTGAGCTTAATGGACCCTTGGTCTGACTCAGCACGGCAATTTCTTATGTTCTTAAGTAAACGTACATATATCAAAGCATAAATGAATGAAAACATAAAACAGACATAGGTTAAATAACATCATTGAAATCATAAAAACATCCTTAAATATCTAAAATACTCCCCTTAAAAAGTAAAACCAGTTAGTAAACACAATATAAGATCCACTTTATTATGGACTTTTCCTCCAGGAATTTGTCGAATCTTTTTTTAAACATTGCTATGCTAATAGCTTTCACCACATCCTCTGGCAATGAATTCTACAGCTTAATTATATGTTGAGTTAAAAAAGTTTCCTCTTATTATTTTTAAGTATATTACATAGTAACTTCATTGTGTGTCCCCTAGTATTTGTACTTTTGAAAGAGTAAATGATTAATTAATGTTTACTCTTTCCACTTCACTCATTATTATATAGACCTCTATCATATCTCCCATTAGCTGTCTCTTCTCCAAGTTGAAGAGACCTAACCTCTTTAGCCTTTCCTCATAGGGGACTCATTCCATCCTTTTATCATTTTGGTTGCCCTTCTCTGTACTTTTTCTAATTCTGCTATATCTTTTTTGAGATGTGGTGACTAGAACTGCATACAATATTACAATATTCAAAGATGAGGTCGTACCATGGAGCGACTCAGAGCCTTTATGATATTCTCTGTTTTATTCTCCATTCCTTTCCTAATAATTATTAGCATTCTGTTTGCTTTCTTAGCTGCTTCTGCACACTGAGAAGATTTCAATGTATTATCAACAATGATGCCTAGTTCCTTTTCCAAATAGTGACTCCTAGTATGGAATTTTATGTTGTGTAGCTTTAATTTGGGTCACTCTTCCCTAAATGTATCACTTTGCACATGCCCACATTAAATTTCATTTGCCATTTCCATGCCCAAGCTCTATTTTGCAAGGCCTTCTTGCAATTTCTCACTATCCTCATGTGATTTAACAACATTGAATAATTTGGTGTCATCAGCAGGTCATTTATAAATACTGTATATTAAAAAGCAGTGGCCCTACCTAAAATGAATCCCTGGGGCACTCTACTATTCACCTTTCTCCACTGTGAAAATTTACCATTTATCCTACTCTGTTTTTTTATCTTTTAACCAGTTCTCAGTCTACAATAGGACATTGCCCTGTCCCATGACTTTTTAATTTACTAAGATGTCTCTCATGAGGGACTTTGTCAAATGCTTTCTGTAAATCCAGATAGACTATATCAACTGGCTCATTTTTATCTACGTTTTTTATGCTCTCAAAAAATGTAGCAGATAGATGAGGCAAGACTTCCCTTGGCTAAATCCATGTTGGCTTTGTCCCTTTAAACAATGTCTGTCTATATGTTCAGTAACTTTGTACTTTATGATAGTTTCTACCATTTTGCTTGGGACAGATGTCAGACTTACTGGTCTGTAGCTCTCCGGATCACCCCTTGATCACTTTTTAAAAATTGGCATTACATTGATAACGTCCTGTCTTCAGGTACCATAGGTGATTTTAATGATAGTTCACAAATTACTAATAGGTCTGCAATTTAATTTTTTATGTCCTTCAGCTCTCTGGGATGCCATCTGGTCCAGATGACTTGCTACTCTTTAGTTTGTCAATTTGCCTATTATGGTTGTGAGGTGTTGGAATGGATTCTTGGGTACTGCAGTGATGGCCACTCCCACGGGGAGGAGACCCGTGAGGAGCTGCAGTACAGGCTAGAGTCTTTGCACGCAACACAGAGAAGATAGTTTTTATTGTACAGCACGGTGGCACTGCCCAGGAACCAGACAGCAGTGGTAGATAGCTCCAGCAGTGGTAGTCCAGGGATCCTCAGCAGAGAGGACCCATCTCACTCTGTAGTAGGTGGAGACAGTGCGGAGAACAGGAACAGGTCCCGGATGTAGAGCGCTGAAGCTGTAGATGAGATAGACTGGTATGTTAGTACTCACTGAAGCAGAAGCTGTATCTTTGGAAGTCCTGGCAGGCAGAAGTTGTAGAGTGGCAGGCACCAGGTTAGGGAGAGCAGGCCCTCGAGGAGTGAGTACCTGGGATCCCAGGATAGGCACCTGAACGTAAGTAGCAGGGCCCCCGAGGTGCGGGTACCCAAGTTAGTAGAATTACCCCGAAGGGCGAAGAGAGCTTCCTGCGGAAGCTAGGAAGCGGCAGAGCAGCTTAGACCGGAGCAATTCCAATTCTTGTTAACTCGGTTTGTTAGCAAATGAAGGGCAGGGTAAATACCAGGATGTGCTGACATCACTCGGAGGGGACGCCCCCGAGGTTCCCACCATGACATGGATAAAGACGTGGGTGGCGTGCACCCTAGGATGCCCTCAGGAAAAACATGGTGAATGCCGTCGCCGTTGCCGATCCGGGGATGCCAGGGAGAGAGGCATGAAGACACGGTGGCAGCCAACTTCCCAAAGCTTGAGGAGAGAGAAGGAAGAAAGGTGAGGCACAAAGGTCGAAGCCATCTGAGACCGACGGACGCAACATTGCCCTATTACATCCTCCAAGTACACTGAGATTTGATTCAGTTCTGCTGAATCATCACCTCTGAATATAATTTCTGGTATAGGTATCTCTCATACATCTTTCTCACTGAAAACCAAATAATTCATTTAGTCTCTGCTATGGCTTTCTCATCCCTAAATGCCTCTTTTACCTCTTAATCATCTAATGATCCAAGTGACTCATTCGCAGGCTTTCTATTTTGAAAGTACCTGAAAAAGATTTTGCTTCCATGGCAAGCTTCTTTTCAAATTCTCTCTTTGCCTTCCTTATCAATGCTTTGCTTCTAAATAGCTAGTGCTTATGCTATTTCCTGTTTTTTTCATTCAGATATCTTTTCCATTTCTTGAAAGATGTTCTTTTAACTTTTATAGCATCTCTCACCTCACCTTTTAACTATACCAGTAGTTGTTTAGCCTTCCTTCCACCGTTTTAAATGTGTGAAATGCATATTGGTTTGGGCTTCCAAGATGGTATTTTTTTTTTTATTTTTTTTTTTAATTTGAAAAGGTTTTTTTATTAAAGCAAAAACCAGTTGCAATATACCAGAAAATGAACAGCAGTACAACAAGATGGTATTTTTAAACGATCTCCATGCTCGTTGTAAACTATTAATCTTTACAGCTGCTCCTTTCAGTTTTTTCCTAACCTTTTCCTCATTTTATCATAGTTAATTTTTTGAAAGTTAAATGCTGTCACAGATTTTTTTAGTGTCCTCCCTCCAGTTAAGTCATACTTGATCATGTTGTGATCATTATTGCCAAGTGGCCCCAACAGTGTTACCTCTTGCATCAGATCCTGTGTTCCACTAAGGACTAGGTCTAAAATAGTTTCCCTTCTTGTTGGTTCTTGTGCCATCTGCTCCATGAAGCAGTCATTTATTTCATTTAGGAGCTTTTCCTTTCTAGCATGTCCCTAATTCATTTTAAAATTAGAAGCCAAAATGTCCAATTTTTTGGATTCTTTATTATAGAAACAAATGACTTTAGATAATCTTTAGACAAAAATTGGACATTTTGGCTTCTAATTTTCAACTTGTTGCCTCCACGGCTTGGTTAGATAGCCTTCCTTGTTGCTTTATCAATTCTAATTAATTTTAGCATTTCATCATTTGTCTGTTCATTTTGCTGAGGTGGACAGTAGTTCACCCACATTGCAATTTTATTCCCCTGCTCATATAGAATTTCAAACCATAAAGTTCAACATTGCATTTTGTTTCTTGCAGAATTTTCATCCTGTTTGACTCTATATCCTCTCTAACATATATCATTTTGAAATAGTTTCTCCCTGGTATCACAGTGTCCCATTGGTTATCCTCCTTCCACCAAGTTTCTGAGATGCCAGTTGTATCTACCTAGTCATTCAGCGCTATGTGTTCTAATTCTTCCATCTTATTTGTATAAAAACATTTCAAAATTTGTTTTTCATTTGCATTAACAATCTGCTTGATGGGGTAATTTGGGATCTTTTTGCTCTGTCTGCTCTTTACTTAAAGGCTGCTGGGTTACTTTAGCATTTAATGCAACCTCTCTATCAGGATGCCATAGCATCCTTGTTTTGTTCGTATACTTTAAAGATATATCATTCCAAACCATGTGCTTCTGAGCAGCTGTCTGCTTTCCCCCATCATCTAGTTTAAAAGCTGCTCCATCTCCTTCGTAAATGTTGGCACCAGCAACCTGATGCCAACTCTGGTTAAGGTGGAGCACATCCTGTCAGAATAGACTCCTCCTTCCCCAGAATGTTCGCCAGTTCCTAAAAAATCTAAAACTCTCTTCCTGCACCATCATCTCATTCACACATTGATACTCTGGAGCTCAGCCTGCCTCTAGGGTCCTGCACGTGGAACAGGGAGAATTTCTGAAAATGCAGGCTTGGAGATTCTAGATTTGTTTCCTACCTAAGAGCCTAATTTAGCCTCTAGAACAGGGGTCGGGAACCTTTTTGGCTGAGAGAGCCATGAATGCCACATATTTTAAAATGTAATTCCGTGAGAGCCATACTAACTACAACCCCCCACCCTCTTGACCCCCCCCCAAGACCTACCAAATTAATTTACTACAACCCCGTACTCTCCTGATGCTCCCCAAGACCTGCCAAATTAATTTACTACAACCCCCCACCCTCCTGACCACCCTGGTGGTCCAGCGGGGGTCCAGGACTTCTATTGCTCAGCAGCCTCACCGCAGTAAACCCCTCTGTGTAATGTTTTGGCAAATCTTGACGTAATGTATCGTCTCTGTGCCAAAAATATCCAGTTTTTTATTCCCGTGGCTATCTTTTCTGAAACTTTGAAAAGTCTCTGTTTGCTTAACCTCTAACAGATGCTTACTTTTTTACAATAAGTTAGCACTTAATGGTAAAATGGAAGAATGATTTTGGGCTCCGTTAATGTCCCCTAACGCCTTCTGTTTTGAAGATCATCAGATCTCCATCTCTAAGCAGGTGTCATTTTTGATGCATTTTTATAGCTACGCCTGCAGGTAAAAAATGTTAAACAAGTGATCTTCAAACTGCTTCATCTTCATAGAACTATTTTATTTTTCTTTTGAGGGTTTCCATGCTGTGTAGTAGTCCTGGGTTCTTAATTCTTTAGACCATGGGTGAGAGAACATTTTGAGCTTCAGACCCCCTTCCATTCATGCAGTTGTTTGGGGCCCTCCAAGATGAGTTACTATATACACACACATACAAGATGGGTTTTATATATATACACAGCAAACATATGTGAAAGGTATTCACCAGGCAGCCACGCTGCCAACCAGTTACTCAAAGCTCCCATTTGGTTTCTCTTCAATTTGCTGAAAGGAGTAAGCTCACACATACACACATAGGTATATCGAGGCAGACACCCCATACCCAGACAAACAAAGAGATACCCAGACAGATGCGAAACAGACACAAAGAACCCACACACAGACACAGTTATCCCATGTCCAGACAGAGACAAAGAGATAGATACCCCACAGCGGGACAGAAACTCAATACCCAGACAGGTACAGACATTCCACACCTAAACAGAAAAGCAAAGAGACACACACCACCCCCAGACAGAAGACAGACACACCACAGAAAGACACAGAGAGAGGCACAAGCAGACAGACCACATCACACACACAGAGCAAAGCACACCAGACAGAGACAGTGGCTCGGATTCTAACTGGGGCCAAATTAAGAAATCACATCTCACTTATCCTGGCCATGCTCCTGTCTGCATGTGTGTTAAATTCAAGGTCTTACTTTTAATTCAAGAGGCCTTGAGTTCAGATACCTTGAATGTTTCAAAACTTTATGGAAAATATATGCTGCGCTCTTCAGGTAGGAATCTGCTGGATGTCCATTCTATGAAAGCAGCTCATCTAACTGAGAGCTGTGATAGAACTTTTTCTGTTACTGACCCTAGGCTGTGGAACTTACTTCCTGAAGCTATAGGTCAGAGGTGTGGCTTTTTGTAAACATCTGAAAATGTTTTGGGTTTTTTTTTAACCCAGGCTTTTGAGCAACAAGATTGATGAACTAGGTAGCCTCTTAAATGCTTGTATCTTTTATCTGTCCATAGTTGTTTCTACCAGAGTATGTTTGTGGTGCTGATATAGAGCACTTTGATGTGACTTTATATGACTTTGTCAATTGTATATTTTTATGAATGTTTTTATTGTAACCCCCATAGATCTGTGGATATTGTGAGTTATAAGTGCCTAAATAACTAAAATAAATCAAACAGCTTATAAATAAATTATCATTGAAAAGAACTAAAAAGCCACGCTTTACCAGTTTCCTAAAATATCAATACTCTTAAACCAGTTATAGTTCTTTGGGAATTTGCTTATAAATAATCTGCCATCTTTCATTGAAAGAATGTAGAATTAAAGCTCTTAAAATGAGCCAAAGGCTGTACCTAGAATGTATCTCTGGAGGCAATTAAGTAATCTAATAGGTTTTTGATAAAATAACATTTGAAAAACTAGGGAGAATATTTTAAGTTGAATTCTGCTGGCTACTTGAAGCCAGTGCAATGATTTCAGAGCTGGGGAGACACGATCTCAGGCTCAGAGGTTTGGAAGAAGCTTCATTGCAGGGGTTTTGAATGAGCTATAATCTGAATAATTGCATTTTTATATGGCTGACACATAGGCAGTAACGGCACCAAATTGCCCTATAACAGGTAAGGTTTTAAATTGTGAGTTTCACAAAGATAATAGAAACATGATTTATTTACATTTGAAATCTAAATGTGCAGCTCACTATGGGGCCGATGAAATAAGACCTGCGGCAAAACAGGCGCTAGTTATGAGCATGGGTTTTGATCACCGCGTGCGGCACTCATGAAGAAATGCGCATACGTAAGCATGGTAAGGCCCTATGTATTAAGTGGCCACATCCATGCCAAAAACCCGTGCTGATATAATCCACACATAAAAGCGAGTGAGCAAACAGGTCTCCCTATTCAGTCAAAGTATGATCCTGGAATGTATTTTTAATATTTAGAATAACACTATGCTGCAGAAAATAATGGCAAATGTTTTCATGGGTGATAATTCACACCGCATGGCAGTCAGATAGGTGCTCAGATGGGCAAGTATCTGGCTGCTCAGGTGACGAGATAAGCAGTCATCTGGATGCTCAGGCACCCAGAAAGGGGGCCTAGCTAATCACAAATCTAACTAGAACAGCCTGCTCCTCACGATCCCTCCTCTCCGCCTGCTCCTTCCGGATTCTCTCTCTCTCCTGCCACGACCTCTGAAACTTGCACTTGCACTTGTGGTTAGTGCAGTTAGTATAGCTGTGTTTAAAAGAGGATTGGATAAGTTCTTGGAGGAGAAGTCCATTACCTGTTATTAATTGACTTAGAAAATAGCCACTGCTATTACTAGCAATGGTAACATGGAATAGACTTAGTTTTTGGGTACTTGCCAGGTTCTTATGGCCTGGATTGGCCACTGTTGGAGACAGGATGCTGGGCTTGATGGACCCTTGGTCTGACCCAGTATGGCATGTTCTTATGTTCTTATGTTCTGCTGCTGTCATCCTTTGGCAAACCCACAGGATATACCACAGTATCAGGAACAGCTGGACACAATCAGAAATCTCCATCATAAATCACACCAGAGCTGCATGGACACATAACCAGACCACACCAATGCAAGCAATGGAATAAAATGGCCCCCCAAGTTAGCACTGTCAATTCGTGTCCTGGCTATGGCAGTAAAAAACCCACACTAGCATTAGCGCAGCTCTCTGCATTGCCCATGATTAGGTAATCACCTCCTTTAATATGCCATTAGCCTGCAGAAAAAAACGCAGGTCAGTAAGTGCGTTCATATGCACTTTTTCCCGCGCACAAAACCCTAATTACATCCCCGTATAGGGCTTTGCGTGGGAAAACGCGCGTACAAACATGCATACATGTGCACGCAAACCTGCGGCAGCTTCAGCACACCTTATTACATCGGCCCCTATGTAAAGAGCTCTGAGACTCGAACATCTGTTTTTGCTACAGTTCTCTCACCTTCTGAAAAATCTGGGGAAGAACTAATCCCAGAGCACATTTATGAATACGTAATAATTCAGTCTTCTGAGGGTTAAGTTTCAGTTTATTTCTAAATAACCACTTGGAAATATTTCTTAGGCAAACATGCAGTCTAACATCTTAATCCCAATTTCTTCCTAATTCACTGTAAACTTGCAGATGACACAAAATTATTCAGAGTAGTTAAATTACATGTGGATTGTGTTAAATTTCAGGAGGGCCTTGTGAGACTGGAAGATTGGGCGTCCAAATGGCAGATGAAATTTAATGTGGACAAGTGCAAGGTGATGCATATAGGGAAAAATAACCCTTGCTGTAGTGACACAATAATAGGTTCCATGTTGGGAGTTACCACCCAGGAAAAAGATCAAAGTGTCATAGTGGATAGTACATTGAAATTGTCGGCTTAGGGGTAGATTTTAAAAGGTGCGTGTGTGCATCCATGTGCGCGCACTTATCGGTGCACACACATGAATGTGCCGATTTTATAACATGCGTGCGCCAGCGTGCGCATGTTATAAAATCCATGGGCCGCATGCACATGTGCGCTGGATTTTGTAATCCGTGCAGGTGGTGTGCACAGGGGGGCCTAATTTTATAAAAGTACGCGCGGCGACAAGATCAGGCCTTTCCCAGTTACCTACCCATACTCCCTCCCTCTTCCCCACCCCCTAAACCATTTCGCCAACCTTTTATTTTTTTTATTTTTTTGCTTACTGCTCCGTTGGAGCAGAAACAACTTGCACGCACCGGCCAACTGCCGGCACGCGCTTCCCCAGCACAGTGGCAAATGGCCGCTATATTGGCCGCCTCCAGCCCCGTCCCTCCTCCTCGGACCTCCTTTTCTCTGGACCCAGCACTTTTGCGTGTAATGGGGGTTACGCACATGGCTGGGCCTCTTTGAAAATGTGCACGGCATGCGCAAGGCCCCGGCTACACATGTAACCCCCGTAATTTACGTGCACCGGGCATTTAAAATCTACCGTTAGTGTGCTGTGGCAGGCAAAAAAGAAAACAATGTTAGAAATTATAAGGAAGTGAATGGTGAATAAAACGGAGGATGTCATAATGCCACTGTATCGCTCCATGGTGAGACTGCATCTTGAATACTGTATGCAATTATGGTCGCTGCATCTCAACAAAAGATATAGTTGCACTGGAGAAAGGTTACAGAGAAGGGCAACCAAAATGACAGAGGAGATGGAATGGCTCCCCTATGAGGAAAGGCTAAATAGGTTAGGGCTGTTCACCTTGGAGAAGAGATGGCTGAGGGGGAGGGGGGGGGAATATGATAGAGGTCTAGAACAGGGAAATGTGAATTAATTATTTACTCTTTCAGATAATATAAGGACTAGAAGGCAATTGGAAAAAATTTGTTTTCATTTAACACACAAGCGCTAGAATTCAGCCGCAGAAGGACCTTGTGACACTAGGAAACTGGGCATCTGAATGGCAGATGCAATTCATTGTGGACAAGTGCAAAGTAATGCATTAGGAAAAAATATTCTCACAGGACAAGCAGGATGGTAGTCCTCACATATGGGTGACTTCATCAGGATGGAGCCCAATCACGGAACACTTTTGTCAAAGTTTCTAGAACTTTGACCGTCACCTTCTGGGCATGCCCAGCATGGCACTAACCCTGCATCCAGCAGGGGTCCCCCTTCAGTCTCTTTTTTTCCAGCAGCAGTAGCCATGCAGGTTAAGGAGCTCTCTAGAGATTCCTGACAGGAATTTTCCTCACAGAACTTCTTTCAGAATTTTCAAAAAATTCTACCCCATAGGAGTCCCTATTTCACGGTCGAAAGGTAAGGCTTTACCCTCGTTTGTGGTCGATTCCGTCAAGTTTTCCCTTTGGGGCCTACCGGCCATCGACCGCACCGCGGTTAAATTTTTGTCGAAGCCATGGCTTTGGATTTTTGTTGGTGCCCAAGCTGTCCTCGGACAATGTCCATCACAGTCCCGCATAGGGTTTGTATATTATGTTTGGGGTGGAACCATGACATCCTAACTTGCACCAAATGACACCAAACGTCCGTAAGGCCCGCTCAGAGAAGATGAAGTTTCTTTTTCAGTCAATACCTCTGATTCCATTGACTGCTTCGACATCGTCTGAGCCGGTGCCATCGACCTCTTGCCAGCAGAGGGACACCAGTGTGCTGCCTGACTGGCATCGACTACTCCGAAGGTCTCGACTTCTTCCTCATTGCCTCAGGAGAAGGACCGAGGAGAACATCGTGAAAAGCGTCGACACCGTCATCGGAAGGCTCAGTCCGCTGATCCAGGCAAGCCCTCAGCATTGGCATCAACAGAACCACCGACAAAGAAATCCCATCCAGAGAAGGCCCCATCCTCCTCTGCGACCGGGTCACCGAGGCGTTCTCTACCTTCATTAGTACAGGGAGCCGCGACTCCACTTCCACCGCTGGACCCTCCGGCTACACCAGTATTGCCTCCCACTCCGGAGCTGGGGTTACATGCCCCAGGCTTCCACGAGGAATTGGATCGGATGATCCAAGAGGCCATCGGTAAAGCACTGCAAGGCTTCCAGCCTCCATCGGTGCCATACCGATGCCAGCCCCATTCACCGACCCGATACCCACGGTGCTCGCACCACTACTAGGCAAACTGGATGTGCTGATCGGTGCTCTTCCACTGGTGGAATTGAGGATACCGGTATGTCCACCGCCTTCGATGCCGATACCTTTGTCGTCAGAAGATGAAGAAACACTGATACCGCCGTCTGGGATCTTGCCACTGACTCACTTGTCGATGTCACTGGTTCCATCGGTGCCTATTCTGCCATCGATACTGCATCATCCTTAATCGGTGCCACCATCGATGCTGTTGGTGCCACCTCCGATGCCTTCGATGCCTAGCTCTGATCCTTCAGGAATAGCACCATTACTCCCCTTTGGAGATCCTATGGGAGGTGGTGATCAACCTTATGATCCGTAGACCGATGATTCTTCCCAGGATTCTGAAGATCTACCTTCAGAGCCGTCTCCCCCTGAGGAGAGAAGACATTCTCCTCCAGAGGACCTGTCCTTTATTAATTTTATAAAGGAAATGTCTGAAGCCATACCATTCCAACTTCAGACAGAGGAGGATTCCAGACATAAAATGCTGGAAGTACTGCAGTTCATAGATGCACCCAGGAGATCATGTCCATACCTGTTCATGAAGTTCTCCAGGACTTGCAGAAGAGAAATTGGGAGCATCCAGGCTCTGTGCCACCGGTAAACCGGAAAGCAGATGCTACCTACCTGGTACAGACAGCCCCTGGCTTCCAAAAACCACAGCTGGATTACCATTCTGTAGTTGTGGAGTCAGCCCAGAAAAAAGCAAGACGTTCTAAATCTCATTTTTCCATTCCTCCAAGAAAAGAACAGAGGTCACTCGATGCATTTGGCTGTCGTGTTTTCCATGGATCTATGCTTATTTCTCATATTGCTTCCTACCAGTTATACATGACCCAGTATAACAGAGACCTGTTCAAGAAGATCCAGGATATCTCTGAATCTTTACCTGAACAGCTTCAGGATCAGCTGAATGCCCTGGCTCAAAAGGGTCTAGATGCTGGCAAGCATGAGGTCCGCGCTGCCTATGATATTTTTGACACTGCCTCTAGGTGTCTGCAGCAGGAATTAGTGCACGACGTGGGCCTGGCTAAAGTCCTCTGACTTGAGACCAGAGGTACAAGACCGATTGATTGACCTGCCCTGTGCTGGTGATGATCTCTTTGGGGACAAAATTCAAGAGACTGTAGTACAGCTCAAAGACCACCACCAGATGTTACATCAGCTTTCGTCCATGCCTACTGATTTCGTTGGGGTATCCACACATATATCTCTTTGCGTCCATCCACAACCGCAAAGTAGAGAACTCTCTCACTCGCAGCTGCCACTCACAGCCGAGGGACGCTTTTGCCCTCTCGTGGTCCAGCGGTCTCCTCTACGCATACCCTCCACTTCCACTCATATCAAAGACTCTCGTGAAGTTACAAAGGGACAAGGGCTTAATGATTCTGATAGCCCCTTACTGGCCATGCCAAGTCTGTTTCCCAATCCTCAGGGACCTATCAGTTCACCGGAGCATCCCTCTAGGGAAGGATCCGCTTCTGAGAACTCAGAACAATGGATGCCTATGCCACCCCAATCTCCAGGCCCTGTCGCTGATGACCTGGATGTTGAAAGGTTAATACTACAACCCCTTAACCTTTCAGAGTTGGTATCCCGAGTCCTGGTAGATTCACGAAAGCCTTCCACAAGACGGTCTTATCATTCTAAGTGGAAAAGGTTTACGGTCTGGTGCACGTCCATGTCCATAGACCCTTTCACTTGTTCCACCGCGAAGTTTCTGGACTATCTCTGGCATGTCAGAATCAGGCTTGAAAACGTCCTTTATAAGAGTGCATGTCAGTGCGGTAGCTGCTTTCCACAATGGCATGGGAGATGTCTCCATTTCGACACAACCCCTAGTCACACGCTTCATGAGAGGTTTGCTCCACCTGAAACCTCCATTGCGTCCTCTGGCCCCTGCTTGGGACCTTAACGTAGTCTTAGCACGGCTCATGAAACCTCCGTTTGAGCCTCTTCACTCCTGGGTCTCAGGTAATGACAAGGGGTATACCCTTCCTCGGTGGGGGCATAGTTCCAGGTAGCAGGTCTATAGCACAGTCATACGTGCGATGCTGCGGAAGGATCTCCGCCTTGGTCTTGGAAAAAACAACCGTGAAGTCCTCATAAGGTGCAGGAGGACCTAGGGCAGAGTGCATCAACGGAAGTCCGGGAGCCTTAGGCACTTTCATATAGTTGGCTAGACAGAAGGGGCTCCACTTGACAATCTGTAGAGTATCCCACTGAATCGTGGGCGAGTGCTTCTGTAACCACGGCAAAACTAGCATCACAGGGTGGACAGCCTTATCCAACACTAGGAAGGCTATCTCCTCCGAATGGATCGCCTTGGTGCGGACAGTAATGGGTGCCGTGGACATCACGATAGGTCCTGGAAGGAACATCCCCTGGATGGAGGTAATTCGTAACAGGACCTCCCGTCTATGCATAGGAATTCGCAATTGGGAGACTAAGTCCTGCAGGATGAAATTACCCCCGGCTCCAGAATCCAGGGTAATAGGCATGGTACATTGAGGAGCTGTAGCACAGCCTAGGAGGAGCTCATCCCAACCTCCTAGGCTTTGGCGTTTTCTGCACACTCCTGGCAGCGTGCCAAGAAATGGCCTTTCTGGCCACAATACAAGCACAATTTCAATGAACGGCGACGTTGCCTCTCTTCAGCAGAGAGCGGGGCCCGTCCCAGCTGCATGGGTCCGCAGGTGGGAGCGCCTGGACGAGAAGTCTTAGGAGAAGACGCGAATCTTGCCGACACAGAAGCAAGATTGTAGGCGGCGGTCAATGCAGGCAGCCATCTCTATCAAGGCGTTGAGGTCCTCCGGCAGATCTCGGGCAGCAATCTCATCCTTTATGCGACCGGATAGACCCTCCAAGAAGATGGCCTTAAGACTACCATCCTGCCAACCTACTTCTTGGGCTAAAGTCCGGAATTCCATAGCATAATCTGCCAAGAAGTGAGCCCCCTGACGGAGCTGTAGTAGTTTGGATGTAGCCGTAGCTACTCGGGCTGGCTCATCAAAAGCCTGTCGGAAGTTCGAGATGAACTGTTGTAAGTCCATTAGCAAGGGATCATTGTGTTTCCAAAGGGGAGAGGCCCATATTAAGGCTTTCCCGTCAAGCAGGGACAGGATAATAAGCTACTTTCACCGCATCCAAGGGGAACTGCCGAGGCAACAGGAAGAACCGTATGAAACATTGGTTCAGAAAGCCGCGGCAGGTCCTTAAATCTCCAGCGTAGTGAGAGGGTGCCGGTAGCTGAGTCACAGAAGAGCTGTGTCCCTCGGAGACCACGCCAGCAGGAGGCAAGGTCTCCAGGCGAGAGGACAGCCATTCCACCGTAGCTGCCAGGGTATCGATGCAGCTCTGGTGCTGTAGCATCTGCTGGGCCATCCCAGGCAGGTCCGAGGGAGCAGGTGCATCCGCCGAGTCCATGGCCTTGCAACCTGTTATGGAGTCTCAATTTCGTGGACCCTTGGGCCGACCTGCAAGAGACTGGGAAAGGTATTCAATGTCTCTGGTACACCGCAGGCCGGGAGGCAGATGTTCAGGCAGGACGTAGAGGTGCTCTTCACCCTGGAAGCTGGTACTTCCCCGGGAGGAGCCCGTAGGAGCCCAGCCGCTGGGACTTAGGTGAGGCTTCACCCTTGGAAGCCCCCCCGGGAGGAGCCCGTAGGAGCCCGACTGCTGGGACTTAGGCGGGTTGATGTTCTTGAGACTGGAGCGGGCAGGCTGATGAGCAGGACTGAGAACTGGAACCAGAACCAGACTAGAACAGTAGACAGGAACTGTAGCAAGACTCAGATACGGGAACCTGGCAGAAACTGTAGCAGGACTCGGGTACCGGAACCAGGCAGGACCTGTAGCAAGACTCGGGTACTGGAACCAGGCAGGAACTGTAGCAAGACTTGGGAACTGGAACCAGGCAGGAACTGTAGCAAGACTTGGGTACTGGAACCAGGCAGGAACTGTAGCAGGCAAGCAGGAACCAAGCAGGTACTGTAGCTGGCAAGCAAGAACCAAGCAGGTACTGTAGCTGGCAAGCAGGAACCAAGCAAGTATTGTAGCAGGCAAGTAGGAGCCAGGCAGGTACTGTAGCAGGCAAGCAGGAACCAAGCAAGTACTGTAGCAGGCAAGCAGGAACGGAGCGAGTTCCAAAGGCAGCTCACTCCGGAGCACGGAGCAACAGGGAACCGGTAGGTAAGCCCGTTGCAAGGCGAAGACTGAGTGTCTGCGGCCGGCTTATGAAGGCCGCGGCGTCTGACGTCAGGAACTGGGCGGAGTCACCACTGGCGGGAAACGGCCTAGAAAAGCGCCCAAGTGGCGCGTTCGCGCCTAGAGGCAGGGCATCTATGGGAGGCCTCCCGGCGGCACAGCCCCTGTGGGGACGCCACCAAACAGGCCGTGAAATAGGCCAACAGAAGCGGGAACAGGTCCAGGAACACGGAAGTTGCGGCGCTCGCGGCCAGAACCATAACAGCCTGTAGCTTTGTAACAAGACTAAAGAGGGACCCCTTCTCGCTGCAGGGTTAGTGTCATGCTGGGCATGCCCAGTAGGGGCCAGTCAAAGTTCTGGAAACTTTGACAGAAAGTGTTCCGTGATTGGGCTCCATCCTGTGATGTCACCCATATGTGAGGACTAACATCCTGCTGTCCTGTGAGAACACCTGTTACAGGTAAGCAACATTTGCTTTTTAAGCCAAAGCCACCCAGGCTGTGCTTTTTATATTTTTTAATCATTAACACACCAACCAACCTCCTAGTTTATTCACTGTACTCAATGTGCAAAATAAAAATTTTTTATCATCTTGTTTTTAAAAAATACATTTATATTGAGCCAAAACAGGCTTCTTCAAATTCATGGCAACCACTGACGAAAAGTACTTAGCTGTAAACCATATTATGAAACCCCCAACTTGTACAAGTTTCGATGATGAATCTTTTTCAAGGGTTGTCCTTTCTGTACCAAACAGATGTTATAAAGCCACTGGGATTCAACTCGTCATTAGAAATCCATCGGTGCTCGAACGCCTCCTCCCCAGCAGGTCAATAACGCGGCAGTCTAATGCCAAAATCCTCACTCAAACTTTTTAAAGTCACCTGGGTTTCCAAGAAGGTCCAATCAATGACTGTTACAACAGAGCTGCCTACAACGTCACAACATTATATCAAAGACATCCAGTCTACTTGTTCGTTAAGTCTACACGCTTGCTCCATCCTTAACTTCTGAATCCAAAATTGCTCTCGATAATTGAGTCTTGATATCACATCCCCCAATGTCACAAGAACCTGTTTGAATTTATACAGCAGACGCCGATTGATGACGTCAACAGGTCGCCTCTCTCTCGGGTCTCAGCGGTGTTTCTCCGATTCACAAGAAGCAGTCTTTCCCGATATTACAGGTTGGTTGGGGGCGTCACTCTCTCCTTCCTTTACACTCCCCAACTTTCCCGCGTCTGCTGTTTGAATTTATACAGCAGACGCCAATTGATGACATCAACAGGTCGCCTCTCTCTCGGGTCTCAGCAGTGTTTCTCCAATTCACAAGAAGCAGTCTTTCCCGATGTTACAGGTTGGTTAAGGGCATCTCTCTCTCCTTCCTTTATGCTTCTCATCTATTGCCTATCTTTTAACCAGTTTGCAATCCACAATAGGACATTGCTTCCCGTCCTATAACTTTTTTTTTTTCTCAGAAGTCTCTCATGAGGAACTTTGTCAAATGCCTTCTGAATAGCCAAATACATTATATCCACTGGATAATCTTTATCGGCATGATAATTAACGCCTTCAAAAAATGTAACAAGACTTCCCTTGTGTAAATCCATGCTGGCTGTGTCCCATTAAGTCATGTTTTTCTATAAGTTCTGTGATTTTATTATATAGAATAGTTTCTATGATTTTTCCCTGCACTGAAGCTAGGCTCACCGGTCTATAGTTTCCCAGATCACTCATGGAGCCCTTTTTAAAGATCAGTTTCTCATTGACAACCCTCCAGTTTCAGGTACAATAGACAAGTTTATTGATAGGTGACAAATTATTTATTTATGGCTTGGGAATTACATGTTAACAGGGAAAAATGAACTTGGAGGGGAAAAACAAAGGAGCAGCCAAGAAAGAAATTAACAAAACAACTGTATCCTCAATATGAGGAAAGCATAGACACCATGTAGTGATACATAGGATGACAGGTTTATTATTAGGGGGCACGCCATAAACTTAGTAAGTAGCACATTCAAATCAAGTAGGAGAAAATTCTTTTTCACTCAATGTACAATCAAGCTCTGGAATTCATTAACTTCCCTAATTTCCATTAGCATTTCATAATCTGTCTGCTCATTTTTGCCAGGTCTATGGTGTCACTGTTTCACCTGCTATGCAGTCTCTCCATGAAAAGTTTCTGCCTGCTGTATAAATGTCCTTCCACCAGGGGTCCTCAGCGAGCCTTGCTCACGGGTGCTGCCAGTTACCTCCTCACTGGTCATACCACGCCTCAGGCTCAGCCGTACTTAACCTAGTCTGCTCAATACCTCAGTGCATCATTATTGAATCACCTTGGCTCTCTGATCTGGCCTCTCTTACTTCACTATTCTACCTTGCCTGGCCTTGAGATCTCCAGGCTTCCTGCCTTGCCTAACCTTGTGGCCTATCTAAGCCTTCTGCCTTGCAGCCCATCTGGGCCTTCTGTCTTGCCTTGTTGCCTCTTGCCTTGCTCTGGGCCCTTCCAAGCCTTCTGGCCTTGCTCTGCAACTTCACTGCCTTGCTTTGTGCTTTCTTGGGCTGTCCTGTTTTACCTTGAGGCCTCCAGGCTTACTAGGATTATCTTGCCAGCCTTGTGCCCTGTTGGACTTTCTTATTCCTTGTTATTTGTCTAGACCAGTCCTTGTCCTGCCCAGTCCACTTAAGTCCCTTGTCTATTACCCAGGCCTCATCCTTGTCCTTTGCCTCAGATCCAGCCCCAGCTTGTGCTTTGTATCCAGCCCTCAGCCTGTTCCTGCCCTCAGTGCCCAGCCTGCCTTGCCTTGTCCAGCCTGCCCTGCCTCAACTACCCTACAACTGACCTCATCTCCCAGTTTGTGCCCTAATGTTCCATAGAAGGCAAATCCTACCACCCTCAGAACCCAATGTTGTTCAGATCTGTCTTGACGAGCACCCCATATAAAACCTTCTGATGCCACAGCATTGTTTTTTTCATGACTGCTTATAAAATTCCTTATCCTGATACTCGTCGCTTCTAAACAAAATAAATATATATTATCCATTTTTATGTTATCAGAGATGCTATTACAAGGGCTGTTCTTGGCATTTTTGCCTTGCCTACATTTCATTTGAGTGTGTTTGGAGCTACATCGATTGAAAATCCTTCCTGATGCTGAGAAACTAGCTCTGGACTTCTGTCCCTCACAACGCAGCCCACGTGGCGAAACACAGTCCATGTCAGGGAACTGAAATCTACTGCACTTTTGAATAAAAATTTGGAAATGCTTGACATCTTCATTGATTGAGATTTGATTTTGATCATTTTTACAAGGATCCCAGAACCTTTAGCGCTATACTATAGACATATAGTTTGTTACCAGCATGTATACTGCTCATCTTCTCCACCTTATTATTTGCTATCTGAAAAAACCCATTGAGGACATGACCACAGATCCACTGGCATATTGGGCACACAAGTCTGAGGTCTGGCCAAGGTGGCTAAGCATTATCTTTGATGACCACCAACAAGTATCTTTGATGACCACCAACAAGTATACCCAGCAGATATGTCTTTGCAATAGCAGAGTTGAGCCCTCATCATTCAAAGCTAACACCAGAGTCAATGGAAAAGTTGGTAGTCTTGTAAATCAATCTGCCTTTATTGGGTTATGCAGAAATTTCTTGCGATTGGTAGGACAACTGAAAGCTCAGTGAGGGTCTTGCTGCCACTTTGACTAGCTACCATGTCCCTGATGCTAGACCTTAGGTGTCTTGCTGCCATTCTTGCTAGTTGCCATGCTCTGATGCTACACTTTGAGGGTCTTGCTGCCTCTATTCCCTGCTGTTCTGCTCATGACCTTGGAGGTCTTGTTGCTGCTCTGCCCAGCTGCCATGTCCGTGACACTACAGCTGGGGGGTCTTGCTGCTACTCTGCCATGCTCCTGATGCTACACCTTGGGGGTCTTGCTGCCTCACTGCTTAGCTCCCATGCCTATGATACTATCTACATCTTGGGGAACTTGCTGTCGCTCTGTCTAGCTGCCATAACCCTGACTCTACACTTTAGGGGTCTTGTTGCCACTCTGCCTAGTTGCTATGCCCCTGACTCTACACCTTGGGGGGTTTTGATGCCTTTATGTTGTTTGCTGCTTGGATCTTAGCCTAGCTCTCCAACCCTACTTCTTTCCTAGTTATACTGTTTTATCCCCAAAATAAAATGTAAAAAAAGTAAAAAATGCAAGTTTCTCCTCCCAACCCATCTCTTTTCTGGTTTTACACCTTGCTGTCTGTCTGCCACTGTTACTACCTGGCCAGCTCTTAGCTTTCTCGTGGTGAGAAAATGTATCGCTATGGGTATCATTTTGCCACTTTGCGGTACCTTGAGGAATCCATGCCACTGTTGCTGCTGTTTTTGCTCCTCTTTTGGTATATTCCTTGCTTTCAGTCTCACTCAAAATGCCTTGGAAGTTTTAATGCCTCTTTGTGACACCCCACCCACAAGGTATGCCTTGGGGGTTTTGATGCCTCTGTGCTGTTTGTGATACCCCATCTGCACATGCCTTGTGGGTTTTGATGCTTCTGTACTGTTTGCAATTCTCTGTGCTGTATGACTTGTGGAATGTTGATGCCACTCTGTCTTTCTGTCTCACTCTATATGCTGTTGTCTTGTTTTCTAATCTGTATCAACTATTAACTTCAGAAAAAAATTGCAGTGAACACCAGCCTGAGCCTTCTCCATACCTTCTCTGTATCAGAGCTTGTGAATGAGGAGTAAGTATACACACACAATGTATGAGAGACATTTTTGTACACACTGTGAGAGTTGTTGGGTGTAGTATTTTACTGAACTGTATTATACTATGTAGGCATAGCCAGCCAGTAGAAAGTGTTTGCTTCTGCCACACATTCTTATTCTGTGTGCTGAGCAGTGCCACTCTTCTTGCAACATTTCTCTGCATCTACTATGTGTGATTTTAGTTGTCAATGTGACTGCTGCTGCTGCTCCTGCTCAAACACATTCTTGGATCCTTTGGGTGGTTCTGCCTCTGTTCTAGGTTTCTCTGAGGTTCTTTTCAAATTTTCTTCCCTTATGATACTTTCTGACTTTTGGTCTTGACCTAGCAATCCAATGCTTTGCATACTTGCTGCACTAATCATGGATCCTGGGGCTCTTCATGCCACTCCTTTTACTACTTTCCCCCTCTTGGTGCTTTCGGTTTTTTCTGCCATTCTTTTTGTTGCATTAATATGCATCTACCATTTCTGATTTTAATTACCAGTGTCTTTTCTACTGCTTTTCCAAGCTACACTTGGTACCTTTTGATGGTTCTTCCACTGCTCCAGGTTCTTTCAAAATTCATTTCCCTTACAGTACTTCTCAACATTTGGTCTTCCCTCGTAGTCTGATGCATTACACAAACCTTACCCAGTTATCTTTAATGGTTTCATTCTCTTTTGGACTTTTTCTTCACATTCCCTTCCCTTACAGCAATGTTTCCCAACAAGTGTGCCTTCAGACCTGATCAGGTATGCCACGGAAAAGTCATCACTGTCTGATGCTTAGATCCAGCCCAGCACCTGAGCTATGCTCTGAGCACTTCATAGCAACAAGAGACACCAGCAGTGGCTCCTATATTTGCAAGAACTCCTTTCTAAGAATATGTATGCATCTTCTTCTAAGCTACAGCATGAGCTCTGGAGTGTAGTAATTAATGGGCAACATATAGGACACCAACAGTTGGGACCTGTTTGTGTAGCACACACATTACAGAGAGCACCTCTTCGTCTTCCCCATCTGAGTCCTGCTAGCATCTGTCTTATACCCAAGCTGACTGAAATAGGGAAAGCATACCCTGAGCACTGGATGTGACTCACTTTGAGTGTTGGGAGCAGCAGCCAAGGTAACTAACCGTGTCTGTATCATACCTTCTTCTTCCTTCTTCTGCACTTCTATATAGAGGGATCTAATGCAGCATACATTGAGTGGCACTATAGAAATGTTAATTAGGATGTCGTCAACTCCCTCTCTCTATGTTTTAAAATTTGGAAGAGAATGTTGGGGCTTTCATTGCTTTCCTAGCTATTCGTTTGGCCATATGAGTCCTCATCAGGCCACACTGCCTGCAACATGGAGGTTGGTGTGCCACACATTTTTGTGAATGTAGGTGTGCCTTGAAAATGTTGGGAATCCCTGCTCTACGGTTCTTATGACTATTGGTCTTGTCCAGTATTTAGACTTCGACAGATTATACCACAGGAAAAGGCAAGGGCAATAGAAGTGCACCCAAAACCAGGACTATGCTCCTCCATTATTACTATTTCTCATATAATGTAGACAGCATTTACAAAAACTGATTCAGAAGAAGAATCACAAGAAATTGGACAGCTAGAGACTGAAAAGAATTTTCACCTCCTCCACCTCCAGTGAGGAGGTGGAGGAGGCAGATGATACTGACAAGGCTGAGATTACACATGGCAAAGGAGGACATAAGAATTGCTATACAGGGTCAGATCAAGCTCCATTGAGCCCAGCATTCTCTGACAGTGGCCAGCCTGGGTCACAAGTAGCTGTCAGATCCCCAATAGTTGATCTATTTCTTATATCTCACTTCCAGGGATAAACTTTGGGTTTTTCAAGTCTTCCTGGCTAATAAGTATTTATGGACCTTTCCTTCAGGAACTTGTCCTATCCTCTTTAAATCCCACTATGTTATTTACCTTGATCACATCCTCCGGCCACAGATTACATAGCTTGATTGTGTGGTGAGTGAAAAAAGAATTCCTACGAGCTGTTTTAAATCTACTGGTTGCTAGTTTCATGGAGTGTTACTAGTCCTAGTGTTGTTTGAAAGGATAAATAATTGTTTCCTATTTACCCATTCCACCTCACTCAAGATTTTATAAATCTCAATCATATCCTCTCTGTCATCTCTTTCAAAGTTAAAGCTAATCTATTTAGCATTTCTCTATAAGGGAGCTTTTCCATCCCCTTTATCATTTTTCTCACCCTTCTCTATACCTTTTCTATGTTAGCTATGTCATCTTTGAGATGGAAAAACCAGAACAGCATGAAATACTCAAGATGTGGTTGCACCATGGTTCTATATAAGGGCATTCTGATATTTTCAGTTTTGTTCTCTATTCCTTTCCAAATAATTCCTAACATACTATTTGTCTTTTAGACTGCCACTACACACTGAGCTGAAAATTTCAAAGTATTGTTCATAAGGATTCAAAGGTCATTTTTCTGGGTAGTGACTTCTAACATGGAACCCAACATTGTGTACCTGTAGTTGGGATTATTTTTACTTTGCATTTGTCCACATTAAATTGCATCGGCTATTTAGAAGCACAGTCTCCTAGTCTCACAAGGTCCTTCTGCAGGTCTTCATTTTAACAACTCAAAACAATTTTGTGTCATCTGCAAATTTGATCACTTTACTTGTTGTTCCTTTCTTCAGATAATTTATGAATGTGCTAAATAACAGACCCCTGGGGTACTCCACTTTCTTCATTTGAAATGACCATTTAGTCCTATCTTCTGCTTCCTGTCTTTTATCCAGTTACCAATCCACAATAAGACACTACCTCCCAGTTTCCTGAGGAGTCTCTCATAAGGGACTTTGTCAAATGCCTTCTGAAAATCCAAATAAACTATATTAACTGGTTTACTTTTATCAGTATGTTAATTTACACCCTGAAAAATCTTGCACAGATATCAGGATTATCAGTCTATAGTTTCCCGGATCATCCTGGAGCCCTTTTAAAAAATTGGCATCACATTGGCCACCCTCCAGCCTTTTTGTACCATGGCTTTTTTAAATGATAGATTGCAAATCACCAGAAACATGTCTGCAATTTCATTTTTAGTTCCTTCAGAACTCTGGGATTAATTAATGCAGAGAACTTTTTATGTGAATTGTAGTGTAGCTTTTAATTTTAGGGCCAGGAAGCTTTAAAGATTCCTCAGTTTAAAGTAAGGTGGAGTTATCCCAGTTTCTGTAGAAGTGTTTTTACATAACTCTAAGGGAAAAACAATGCTAAAAAATACATCAGCTTCCAGAAGCCATACCCCAGTGACATCATTGCTGAAGACCTCTCTAATGCTCTTACTACACTGGAACTCAGAGACCCAAACACGGCCATCAACTCCTGGATTGACATCAACTCCAAACTTGCCAAATCAAAATGCCCAACCATCACCAAAGCAATCCCCAGCAGCAACTCCCACAACACCCCATGGTATACCTCCGATCTCAAAAACACCAAAAGACTGCTACGTCAAGCCGAAAAATCCTGGAGAAAACAACCCACTGCCTCGCACCTTGATAGATACAGGACGCTCCTCTACATCTACAGAACCGACACCGACAATGCCAAACGTGAATTATTTGGAAAAAAAATACACCAACATCATCACAACCCAAGAACCCTCTTCAACTTTGTCTCCAAACTTATGCAACCCCTCCCCCTCACACCATCTACAAACAACAACACAAAGACCTGCGAAGAACTTGCCCAATTCTTCTCTGATAAAGTCAACAATCTCATAAATCCCAACCTCCTCACATCAAAAGAAGCGTCCTCTCCTAACAACGAAGCACCATCTACCTGGTCCAACTTGACCTCATCGCCTCTACTGAAGTAAAAAAGACCATTCAGAAAATCAACCCAGCACATCACCCTATCGACTCCATTCCAGTCAAGTCTCTCAAACTCATCCCAGACACCATCGCCAAACCCATTGCGGACATAATAAATACTTCACTCGAACAAGGCATTTTCCCAGAAGCCCTGAAATGCGCCATCATCAAACCCAGCCTCAAAAAACCACATCTCGACCCCTCGGATCTCTCCAACTACAGACCTATCTCAAATCTCTCATTCATTTCCAAGATTATAGAGAAACACGTCAATCTCCAACTCTCAGAACACCTTGAAACTCATGACATCCTATACCCCACCCAACATGGCTTCAGGAAATCCCTCAGCACCGAAACGTTGCTGCTATCTCTCACTGACACAGTCTTAAGAGGCTTTGATGCCGGTCAATCCTTCCTACTCATCTTACTGGACATCTCTGCTGCCTTCGATACCGTAAATCACAACATACTCATCACTCGCCTGATTGAGATTGGACTCTCTGAAACAACCCTTAATTGGTTCCGATCCTACCTATCCAACCGATCCTTTAAAGTTCACTTCAACAACAGCGAATCCGAACAATTCCCACTCCCCCATGGAGTACCTCAAGGTTCCTCACTTTCATCTACCCTATTCAACATATACATGCTCCCTCTCTGTAAGTTCCTCACCAGTCTGGACCTTACTTTCTTTATCTACGCTGACGACGTCCAGATTCTCCTCCCCATCAAAGAAAGCATAGCCAACTCTATCTCCCTCTGGACCTCGCTCTCCCTCCAAATATCAAACCTCCTCACGCAGATATCACTCACCCTCAACCACAAAAAAACCGAAATCCTCCTCCTAACAAACAAAAACACTTCCAACTCTAGCAAAGACTCCCCCCCCCCCCCCAACCAGCCACCCTCCACCCTCTCCAACGAAGTCAGAGACCTAGGCTTCCACCTCGACTCATCCCTCCACTTGAAGAAACACATCAACCTGACAATCAAAGAAGGCTTCTACAAACTAAAAATCCTCAAGAAGCTCAAACCCCTACTATTCCACCACGACTACCGCACAGTACTCCAATCCCTCATATTATCGAAGCTTGACTACTGCAATTCACTCTTCCTCGGTCTACCCACCTCCACCACCAAATCTCTTCAGCTACTCCAAAACGCCGCAGCCAGATCCCTCACAAACACCAACCGAGCATCACACATCACCCCCACTCTAAAAGCCTTACACTGGCTCCCCATCCCACACAGATCCCAATACAAAACCCTCACCATATTACACAAAACCATCAACAACCAAAAAACCCTCCCCAACTTCATCATAGCCAGAAATGCCTACGTTCCCAAAACACAGGTCTCCTGGCCATCCCACACGCAAAACTTGCTCACCTTTCTTCCACTAGACAACGCTCCTTCTCAGTAGCCGGTCCAACCCTTTGGAACCAATTACCCTCTCACCTCAGACTGGAACCCTCTTCCCAAACTTTCAAAAAAAACCTGAAAACATGGCTATTCCAGAAAGCCTACCAACTAGCGACCTAACACCTCTCCCCCCCTTCCCCTTCCCCTCCCCCCCACCCCCACCCTCTCCTCCTCCCACTGTATTCCCCCCGTACTTAATCATAAATTACTGTCTTCAACTTTTAAAGGTTGCGATGTATATAAGCAAGGCATAACTAGCCACCATATATAAGGTTGCGATGTATATAAGAAAGGCGTAATAAGCCACAATATATGTTCCAATCAATTTGATTCCTTACTGCTACTATGTATTATTTCTGCCTCTATGTTTCACTGTATTTCCCTGCTAATCTGTTCCTACGCATTTATTTATGTTTCCATGCTTTGTTTTAATGTTTCTATGTTCATAATGTTACAATGTAAAAATAGCTTTACCTGTCACGCTATTATCCTGTTACAATGTGAACTGATGTGATGTACCCAAACGAATGTCGGTATATAAAAGCAAATAAATAAATAAATAATACCATCCAGGCCCAGTGATTTGTTATTCTTTATTCTGACAGTCTGAGTTATTACATCCTCAATTTTACAGTGATTCCCTCTAGTTGCTCAGAGTTATCACCATCAAAAAATGAACATAACAAGAAATGCCATACTGGGTCATATCAAGGGACCATCAAGTCCAGTATCCTGTTTTACAACAGTGGCCATTCCAAGTCACAAGTACCTGGCAAGTACCCAAACATTAGAATGATCACAAGCTTATTAATTACCATAATAGCAGTTTATGGATTAATCCTCGAGGAACTTCTCCAAACCTTTTTTAAACCCAGTTACACTAACTGCTGAACCACATCCTCTGGCAATGAATTCCAGAGCTTAACTATGTGCTGAGTGAAAAAAAATTTTCCGGTGTGAGTATATTCCCAACATTCTCCTCAGTAAAGATAGAAGCAAAGAACTCATTTAGTTCTGCTATTTCCTTGTTCTCCCTGACCACCCCTTTATCCCTCAGTCATCTAGAAGCCCTACTAACCGCCTCACAGGCCTTTTTCTTTGAATGTATTTGAAAACATTTGTATTACTTGTTCTGAATTCTAATACAAACTTCTTTTCAAATTCTCTCTTAGCCTGCTTAATTATGCCTTAATTACTTTTTTACATTTAATTTGACAGTATCTATGTTCTTTCCTATTGTCCTCAGTCATTTGTGTCTGTTTTCCATTTTTTGAATGATACTCTTTTGGCTTTAATTGCCTCTTTCACCTCAATATTAAATCATGCCAGCAATCGTTTGGTTTTCCTTCAACCTACATTTTATCTGTGCCTCAATGATGGTAATTTTAATTTTAAACAGTCTGCACCTTCTTCAAGCTTTTAACCTTGTGGATTTTTCCTTTCAAACTGTGGTTCCCTAAAGGCTAGAGGATGAGAATAAATAAAAAAAGCTTGGGGTAACCTGCACGGAGCGGCAGTTACTACCTTGGGAGGCTTGCTGGGCACACTAGATGGACCATTTTGGTCTTTTTAGTTTTTAGTTTTTAATTCTTTATTTTCAAAGTTTTTAAAATTTTACCTGGAAAAACTCCTGTACAGTAAATTCAATGTCATAAAAAAAAAAGAAAAAGATTTTTAACCAAAAGGTAAATACATTTTCAAATCCATTTAGTTATAGACATTTAAATTATAAGAAAAATACAATAGCAATTAGGGGGCAGAAAGGAGCACACATTCATCAATATATATATATATATATATATTTATATTTATATATATGTATAATATGCATATTTAAATGATAGGTCGCCAGGTATGCTACCACTTCTTATACTATTTTACACCAAGCCTGTGGTGGTTATAATTGGAGTTCATCCTGCCAAGAATGTTCTGAGTTGCTCCGGTTCAAAAAACATGTAATTTACATTTAGATATCTGATGCATGCCTTGCAAGGGTATTTTAAGACAAACTTAGCACCCAATTTCAAGACCACAGGTCTCATCCTCAGAAATTCCTTTCTACGTGTCTGAGTTGATTTAATAACATCAGGAAATATCCATACAGGATTACCATAAAAAAGAAATGTATCTGTTTCTAAAAATCAGGCGCATTACATGATTTCTCTCTGAAAGAAAAGCAAAGGATACGAGTAAAAGTTTCCTCAAATTGACCTCACATTCTGATGGCATTTCTAATATATTAGTTAAATCCACAGGATGTTCTTGTTCTTCACTTTGTGCACTTTGCTGTAAATAAAAGGCTTTAACTACTACTGGCCCAAAAAACAAGAAGAAAGTCAGTCTAAAAAAGCTGTGAGGAATGAAAACAAGGAATAGCCGAAGGTCCTCAAAAAATATTTATTAGAAATTAATAATCCGTGAGTGCCCGACTCTAGGCCTGGGTTTCACCCAATGAAGGGCTGCTTTAGGGGCTGTAAACAACAAAATGTCACATTTAAGATGCACTTTTCAATCTCTCAAGCCTCATTCAAGATGATATCCAGAACATTAATAGCAGGTTTTGTTGGTATGCTCATTCCATAGGAGTTCATAAGCAGGCTCTTAGGCACACAAAGTTTGAGCGCTAAAGTTTTTATTTATTTTTTATTTAAAATCTTTTTTATGCCGTCGTTAAGTTAAATACCATCACAATGGTTTACAGTAAGGCACGTAAATTAAGGTTGGTTAATGTATTGGAACATACATTCTACAAAGGGGCCATAAAGATTCGGTAACATAATTTTGTGATCAATATTATTTGGTGAAAGTGATAAATCATGTCCTTTTATACAAGTTTCATTCTAGATTACAGGTTTAGTTTATAAATTGAATATTTCTTCTATGTTAACAGTGTGATAAAATAATAAAAGCGCACATATCGTGTTAAGTATTGTGAGCGGGTGTTCAACCGCCTGCTTCCTTCTATTTTCTATTCTCTATTCTCCATTCTCTTTGTGATAAGCGTGTTTAAAAAGCAAGGTTTTTAAACTCTTTTTAAATGTTTTGAGATCTCTTTGTAATCTGATCTCAAGTGGCATGGTGTTCCATAGTATAGGTCTGCCAGTGATAATGCCTTTTCTCTAACTTGTGTTAGTCTTGCTGTTTTGACAGAGGGGATGGTTAGTAGTGCTTTGTTAGCTGATCTCAGGTTTCTATGTGGGACATGTACCCATAGTGCTGTGTTCAACCATTCTGCTTTTTCATTGTGTATTAATTTATGTATAGTGCATAGTGCTTTGTATTGTATTCTGTGCTCAATGGGTAACAAGTGTAATTCTGCTAGAGTTCTTGTAATGTGGTCCCTTTTTCTTTTCCCAGTCAGAATTCTTGCTGTAGTGTTTTGTAGTATTTGGAGTGGTCTTAGTGTTGTGTATGATAATCCTAATAGTAGGGTGTTGCAGTAATCCGTGCTTGCAAATATTAAAGCCTGGAGCACTGTTCGAAAGTTTGTGGGTGTTAGTAATGGTTTTAATCTCCTGAGAACCATGAGTTTTACGTAGCCTTCCTTTACTTTTAAAGATATGTGTTGTTTCATGCTTAGTTCCGTGTCTATTATTACTCCGAGGTTCCGTACCTTCTAAGATAATTCTATTTTCTGGTTGTTTTTCAGCATAATTGGGTTTTGAATGACCTCGATATTTTTTCGCTCTAAATGTAGAAATTCGTTTTTTTCGATGTTAATAACTAGCTCCATTTGGTTTAGTAGCTGTTTTATAATATCTAAGTTCATGTTGGCTAGGTTTAGTATCTTTTCAATTGTGTCATCGACAGATAGGATTATTTGAATGTCATCAGCATATATGTAATGTATGATACCTAGGCCTACCAGTAGGTGGCATAGTGGCAGTAGGTATATGTTAAATAGTGTTGCGGACAGGGCTGACCCTGTGGTACTCCTGTTTGAAGTTTTATTTTTTCTGATATTACGTCTTTGATCTGTACTTGAAAATACCTGTGATTTAGGTAAGATCTGAACCAGTTGATTGTTTTGCTGTGTAATCCTATTTCTTCTAGTCTTTTTAATAGAATATTGTGGTTTACCATGTCAAAAGCTGAGGACATATCTAGCAATACTAGAATGTAATGTTTTCCACTATCAAAACCTCTCATGATGTTGTCTGTTAGTGAAAGCAGCAGTGTCTCTGTGCTGTAATGTTTACGGAAGCCATGTTGCAATGGATATAGTATATTATTGCTATCCAGATGTTCATCTAGTTGTTTTTGTACAGTTTTTTCTATTAATTTTGCAATTAATGGAAGATTTGATACCGGTCTGTAGTTGCTTAGGACCAGTGGGTCGTTGTTTTTTTCTTCATGATTGGTTTTATGATTGCCCCTTTTAGTATATCTGGCATTGCTCCTTCCTGTAAAGATAGGTTTACGATTTTTGCTAATATCAGGGATACTATGTTGGCTGCTTTTTTTATGTCCATAGTTGGTATTGAGTCAATTATATGTGGGGCTGGATTAACATTTTTTTAGCATGGATTCAACTTCCAGGTCCGATATCTCGTTAAATGTAGACCATTGTGTAACATTTCTTTTTTGCATTTTGATTTCTTGCTCGGTTGTGTTTGGGATTTTGGCTTTTAAGTTTGTAATTTTTTCACTGAAGAACTTTGCTATTTCGTTACACTTATTTTCTGGTAGATTTTGTGGAGATTCTGATTTGTCATTGGTGAGATTATTTATTATGGTAAATAAGGTTCTTGGGTTATTTGCAAATTTTTCTATTTTAGAGCTAAAGTATTGTTTCTTTGCATCAAGAATTACTTGTTTATAGTATGCTAGATGTTTACTAAATTTAGTTAGGTTTTCGGTTGTTTTATCTTTTTTTCCATTCTTTTTCTTTTTTTCCTAAGATTTCTTTTGACTTCCTTTATCTTTTTATTGTGCCATGGATTTATCTGTTTTGGTTCTTTGATGCATGTAAATTTTATGAGGTTTATCTCGTCTGCTAGTTGGTTGTTTGCATCCATGCTGTTGTTGCAGAACAGCAATCGTTAAAGTCAAATTCAATTAGCTTTTCTTCTAATTTATCTTGTAGTGTTTCTATATTGTAGGGCGGTTCTATGGGTTCTTTTGTTCATATCACTTGTGGTTCCAGATAATTAATAGAAGATTGTATGAGGAAGTAATCTGACCATGGAATTTGTGTGTATTCTGTTTTGATGTGTTTTAAGTAGCTGTGGTTGATAAATGTAAGGTCAAGAGAGTGTCCCGCTTTGTGCGTGGGTTTATCAGTAATGAAAGTGAATCCTATAGCTGTCATTATATCCATTAGTGTCTGGCAGGTATTTGATAATGGATGTGTGTCCATGTGAAGGTTGAAATCTTCCATTACGATGGTAGGTTTTGAAGTAGTTAGGTGTGTTATTAGAAATTCAGTTAGTGGGGAGATATTTAATTCTAGTAGGCTTGGTGGGCAGTATAAGAGGCATATTTGGATATTGTTAGTTTCAAAAATTGCAATCTCGTGATTTTTTGGAGGTGTTATTGGAATTATTGTACATTTAAATTTTTTTTCAATTATTAGTAATAGTCCTTCCCCCCCCCCCCCCTTTATTTATTTTGGGGATTGAAAAGACATCATAGTTTCTATGTGCTATTTGATTTTTTAACACTTTGTCTGATTTTTTTAACCATGATTCTGTGATTGTGATGAAGTTTGGTTTTGTGTCATACAATAGATCCGTAATTATTGGGAATTTCTTTGTGATTGATTGTGCATTTACTAGTAGGAATGTTATCATTAGCAAATTATTGTTGTTGAGGTTTTGGTCCTTTTGATTTGTATAAAGTTACTAGATTTTGTTTTCTTTGTTTCCCTTGCGATGTTTTCTTTGTTTCCCTTGCGATGTTCTTTCACTCAGAGCTGCTCCAAAATCCAACACAGGGTAGTATGCATGCGAACAGTAGCGGGATTTCAGTATCAGCCCGACTGTAGTAACGTTTTAAATGCAATCTCAATTCATTCGAAGTACAATGTATACATTGTGTACTTCGAATGAATGTATACACTCTCAAGCCTCATTCAAGATGATATCCAAAACATTAATAGCAAGTTTTGTTGGTTTGCTGATTCCATAAAAGTTCATAAGCAGGCTCTTAGGCACACAAAATTTGTCCATATCTTCCATTTTACTTGTAAAATTTGTTATTAAATTATTATTTTTAATCATCTGATTTTTAATTTCGACTGTTGCCACAGAAAGAGTTTTAATTGAACTCTCTATTGTACTTAGGATTGTTCAAATCCCTTCCAAGGAAATTGCATCAGGTCTTACAGTTAATGGAGACGCTGAGAGCATCTTCAGCTGTTTCACCTCCTCATCTTCCACAGTTTCCCTGCTTAGCCCCATACCTGGAATCTTTGAAGGGTCAGCAATCTCTGATACGAGCGGCAATTCCTTTTCCTAGATTTAGGAACCTAGCTTAGCTGACTACTGCTGGAAATTAGTACTAAGTGCCTCACCTTTTCCCCTCCCTCTCTATAGGCTCCTAATTTTAGATATGTAGTAAAATTAGGGATCTGTTTAGGTGCTTAGCCCTAGTCAGTTTTAAAGGGGCTGGTTTAGATGCCTAACACCCAAACCCTTTCAAAATTTACTCCAAAGCGCGTCCTCCTTCCTGTGAGCCGAGCATTTTTACTAGAAGGAAAATGCATTTAAGATGCCCCAACGTTTACACACTTTAAACCAAAGAACTGTAAAAGTAAACACAGAACGCTAAAAGTAATCAGAAATGAATAATCTTCAGCTTATCTTGAGGAGCCACTGTCAGGTACACTGTGACAAAAGACAAAATCCCGCAAACAACATACTCAGCACATATGTAGCAAACCTATACCAAAACAGCACTAACACCCAGAACTCAAACAGGAACAACCCTACCTATGAAAATGCAGCACTGAAAATATTATAATGAGACCTAGAACACCAGTAAACCTCCTATTGGGAAAAGAGAACAAGCTGGGCTGTGACAGATCCCTGTACAAACTCCTCACTACAAACTCAGGTACACAAGCAGGACACATCAGACCCTCACCAAATACTGACTAAAGGGCCAATGTAATGAAGTGTGTTGAAGCTAGCAGGTTAAAAGTGCTGTTAGAACAAAAGCTGTTTATGCACATTAACAATGAAAACTATGATAACTTACACGTAAATCTATGCTAATGAAGTAACGAGATGCAAAACCATCAAAGATAGCTCAGTACATATTTGTGCAGCAGGAAAAAGCATGTTCAAAAATTGTTTTATAATCTGTATGTACTTTACCATCTGCCTCTTTTGTATATCATTAACATTGGCTATTAGAATGTGCTTTAATGGCCAATGTTAGGGTTGTCTTTTTACACTGGCCCCGCTGAACTGGAACCCTAAGAAGCCAGACTCTGTATGTAGCGCAGCACTGGAGAAATGGAGACAGATGCATTTCCTTCTGTGCTGTGCAAAATCCAAAGAGAGCAGAGACTCACACCTCCCAAAGCTGAGAGAGAAAATCAAAGACATTCCACAAAAAGAATGAGCAGGAAAAATTATGTATAATCCTAGGATAAAAAAGAGAAACTGCAGCTATAGTGGCAAAATATGTAGGATCCTGCCACTAGGCCAGATATTAAACTTGAGCATGGGCAATACGGACCAGTACCAGAACCCAAGAATTGTCCTCATTACTGTCCTTTCTATACTTTGTAATTTTATTTAAGTGTTATTAGTAGTATCTGTTTTAAAATGTTGCTTTCTTAATCACCATGAAACTGTGTGCAGGGTTTACAAGTTAATTTCGTAAAGAAAGCTCCCTGCGGATTTTCCTTTGCATGTTCAGACTGGCAGTGGATAGTGGCTCCTTTGTGTCTGCGAAGCAGCTGCAAAGAAAGTTCCTGTATGAAGCTTCCATCCACATGTAGTGTCCCTCCCTAAGCTAACCCTGAGGGGGGAGGAACGTTCAAAGGCGCTCACCCTGGCGGATTTCCCTCTGCCTTGACCAGAAGATGGAGCCCCCAGTAAGCATACTTCCAGTCACCTGAGATTACCATGGATTAGGGGGGGGGGGGGGAACTGCACAGTAGGACCTAAACACTTATATGTGCACACTTACTTTCACTGCTCATTCTCTCACAGTTTCACATGTCCATTTACACCTTTACTTCTGCCATTCTCCCACCAACACACACACACACTCACTCACGTCTCTCCCTCTTCCATACACACACGCCCACTCACTTTCACACCCATGTTCACTTACACTCAGCTCTCTCCTACTCACCTACATACACTCTCAGATCTCTTCTTCCTACACAAATACACACTCACTCCCTCTCACAGACCTGCTCATTCATTCTCTCTCCCCCCCTTTCAAAACACACTAGCAACAACAGACTCTAACTTGGGTTCCTGGAGCAGCGGCAGCCGCTTCCTTCCCCTCCTGTGCCGTGGAAGTGGACGCTGCCTGTTTCCTACTCCTCGTTTTGATGCACGGGCAGGAAATCGCAATGTCGATTGGCCAAGGCAAACAGGATGGGGCGGGCAAGTGGCTGGATACAGGAAACAGGCTGTGCAGGAGCAGGTGGTGTCACAAGGAAGCGAAGTTAAGAGTTAAAAAGGTCCGGAGATGGTAGAAAATCACTGTCGAGTTCCTCCTTTTTCAGCCGCGCAAGACCCATGATGTTCCTTTCTTCTTTCTGGGTCCAAGCAGATTGGTTTTGCTGCTGCACCCGGAGACCTGGTAATTCCTTTAGAAATCTGGAGTCTCCGGGCCAGATCCGGAGAGCTCCCAGGTGACCCAAATACAGGGCAGAAACCAGCAGAGAGATGCAGACCCCTCCCCCCTCCCCGAGAGGTGAAAGTTTTGCAGTGCAATGTGGGGCTGGCGGGGGAGGGGGGGGGGTGGGGGGGGGAGGGGCTGCGTTCCTCTCTTCTTCAATCCTGCTATTTTTCAATTTCTTCTTCTTTTTCTTGTGTTCTTTTCTCTTGTCTTCCCATGTTTGATCCGCAGGATCCGGTGTTAAGAAACAGGCAGAAGATTTAGCGACTAATGAAGGAGATGAAGCTCCAGGTATTTCTGGGCTTGGGGCTGCTGCATGGAAGGCCCCAGCCCAGACTCTCTCTTCTCCCTTACCCTGTACCACCGCCCCCTCCCTCCCCCCCCCCCCCACCCCCGCGGAGAGCGGGAGGGAAGGGGGAGAGCACGCACATGTTCCAAGCCCAGGGGCACCCCTCCCCCTTCTTTTCTGCACCTTAAAGCTGGGAAGAAACATCACCTGTGAGCAATAGAAGACCCTAAAGTAAAACAGTGGCTCCCCTATCTTCCACCTCTGTACTTTTTCTCCGTTTTTAAAAAAAAAAATTTCCAATGAAGATCTCTCTCCCTCCCTGCTTTTACTGTCTTTCCTTAACCCATTTGTCCAATCTTCCCATGTTCTCTTAAAAACAGTCCTTATAACCAGTTGCAGACAATGTAGTATCAGTAAGGTAGCAAGTACCTGCTCCCAATGGCAGGGCCATCTCTCCTCAGAAACACTGGATGCAGGCAGTGCAGATTCCTAACCAAGAGCAAAATGCCCAGGACAATGAAGTGTGCATAAAACTCTAATATCAGGAGAACAGAAAATCAGCCCTGACAAGAACGGTGATACCAAGAACAGCCTGGAGGGTACCCCATCTGCCTACAGGCATCTCAGATTCATTAGCCATGCACCATGCAATCACCAGCACTCTCCTGATGGAAAAAAACAAATCCCACCACTGACACCCAGCACTCTACTGATAACAAACCCTCCATGACACCAAGTGCTGTCCAGCACTCTCCTAATAATCCCTCCTGTGTTACCCAACACTCTCCTGATAAAAAAAAAAAAAAACCCACCATGGATACCCAACGCTCTCCTGATAAGAAACTCTCCTGTGATACTCAGCAGTCTCCTGATAACCTTCCATGGACACCTGATAAGGAACCGTCCTTTGATACCCATTACTCTCCTGATAACCAACTTTCCTATGATACCAAGTGCTCTCCTGATAAATCCTCCTGTCATACCCAGCACCCACCTACAGACCCTCCTGTGATACCCAGCAGTCTCCTGATAATCCCTTGTGTAATACCCAACAATCTCCTGATAAGAATCCCTCGAAAATCCCTCCTGTGATGCCCAGTACTCCCCTGATAACCAACTCTCCTATGATATCCAGCGCTCTCCTGTTAACAAACCCTTCTGTGATACCCAGCATTCTCCTATTATCAGTCCCTCCAATGATACCCGGCACTCTCCTAATGATAAACGTTCCTGATGATAAAAACTCTCATGATACCCACTGTTCTCCTGATAAACGCTCCTGTGATGCCCAGCACTCGTCTTATATACCCTCCTGCGATACCCAGCACTCACCTGATAATCCTTCCTGTGACATCTAGCACTCTCTGGATAACCAAATATCCTGTGATTCCCAGCACTTTCGTGATAAACCCACCAGTGACACCCAGCACTCTACTGATAACAAGCCCTGCATGACACCCAGTGCTCTCCAGCGCTCTCCTAATAATCCCTCCTGTGATACCCAAATCTCTCCTGATAACAAACCCTCCTGCTATGTACAGCATTCTCAAGAAAATCCCTCCTGTGAATACCCAGCACTCTCCTGATGATAATCCCTTCAGTGATACTCAGCACTCTCCTGATAATCCTTCCTGTGATACCCAGCACTCTCCTCATAACAAACTCTCCTTTAATAGCCAGTGCTCTTCTGATAACAAACCCTCTGGTGATATCCAGCACACTCCTGATAAGCAAACCTCCTGTGATACCCACCACTCTTAAATCTTCCTGTGATACCTAGGGCTCATCCGATAACAAATCCTCTTGTCATAGCCAATGCTTTCCTGATATCCCTCCTTTGATATCTAGTGCTTTCCTGATAATCCTGCCTGTGATACCCAGCGCTCTCCTGTTAATCCCATCTGTGATACCCAGCCCTCTCCTGATAACAATCCCACCTGTGATACCCAGCCCTCTCCTGATAACAATCCCACCTGTGATACCCAGCCCTCTCCTGATAACAATCCACCTGTGATACCAAGCCCTCTCCTGATAACATTCCGACCTGTGATACCCAGCCCTCTCCTGATAACAATCCCACCTGTGATACCCAGCCCTCTCCTGATAACAATCCACCTGTGATACCAAGCCCTCTCCTGATAACAATCCTACCTGTGATACCCAGCCCTCTCCTGATAACAATCCACCTGTGATACCAAGCCCTCTCCTGATAACATTCCGACCTGTGATACCCAGCCCTCTCCTGATAACAATCCTACCTGTGATACCCAGCCCTCTCCTGATAATCCCACCTGTGATACCCAGCCCTCTCCTGATAACAATCCTGCCTGTGATACCCAGCCCTCTCCTGATGATAATCCCACCTGTGATACCCAGCCCTCTCCTGATAATCCCACCTGTGATACCCAGCCCTCTCCTGATGATAATCCCACCGTGATACCCAGCCCTCTCCTGATAATCCCACCTGTGATACCCAGCCCTCTCCTGATAACAATCCTACCTGTGATACCCAGCCCTCTCCTGATGATAATCCCACCTGTGATACCCAGGCCTCTCCTGATGATAATCCCACCTGTGATACCCAGCCCTCTCCTGATAACAATCCCGCCAGTGATACCCAGCCCTCTCCTGATAATCCCGCCTGTGATACCCAGCGCTCTCCTGATAACAATCCCGCCTGTGATACCCAGTATCCTCCTGATAACAATCCCTCCTGTGATACCCAGCCCTCTCCTGATAACAATCCCACCTGTGATACCCAGCCCTCTCCTGATAACAATCCCGCCTCTGATACCCAGCCCTCTCCTGATAACAATCCTGCCTGTGATACCCAGCCCTCTCCTGATAATCAAACCTGTGATACCCAGCCCTCTCCTGATAACAATCCCACCAGTGATACCCAGCCCTCTCCTGATAACATTCCCGCCTGTGATACCCAGCCCTCTCCTGATAACACTCCCGCCTGTGATACCCAGCGCTCTCCTGATAACAATCCCACCTGTGATACCCAGCCCTCTCCTGATAACAATCCTGCCTGTGATACCCAGCCCTATCCTGATAACAAGCCCGCCTGTGATACCCAGCCCTCTCCTGATAACATTCCCACGTGTGATACCCAGCCCTCTCCTGATAACAATCCCGCCTGTGATACCCAGCCCTCTCCTGATAACAACCCCACCTGATAACAATCCTGCCTGTGATACCCAGCCTCTCCTGATAATCCCGCCTGTGATACCCAGCCCTCTCCTGATAACAATCCCACCTGTGATACCCAGCCCTCTCCTGATAACAATCCCGCCTGTGATACCCCGCCCTCTTCTGATAACATTCCTGCCCCTGATACCCAGCCCTCTCCTGATAACATTCCCGCCCCTGATACCCAGCCCTCTCCTGATAATCCGATCTGTGATACCCAGCCCTCTCCTGATAACAATTCTGCCTGTGATACCAAGCCCTCTCCTGATAACAATCCCGCCTGTGATACACAGCCCTCTCCTGATAATCCCACCGTGATACCCAGCCCTCTCCTGATAACAATCCCACCTGTGATACCCAGCCCTCTCCTGATAACAATCCCTCCTGTGATACCGAGCCCTCTCCTGATAACAATCCCTCCTGTGATACCCAGCCCTCTCCTGATAATCACTCCTGAGATACCCAGCCCTCTCCTGATAACAATCCCTCCTGTGATACCCAGTATCCTCCTGATAACAGTCCCTCCTGTGATACCCAGTATCCTCCTGATAACAATCCCACCTGTGATACCCAGCCCTCTCCTGATAACAATCCCTCCTGTGATACCCAGCCCTCTCCTGACAATCCCTCCTGTGATACCCAGCCCTCTCCTGATAATCACTCCTGAGATACCCAGCCCTCTCCTGACAATCCCTCCTGTGATACCCAGCCCTCTCCTGATAATCACTCCTGAGATACCCAGCCCTCTCCTGATAACAATCCCGCCTGTGATACCCAGTGCTCTCCTGATAACATTCCCGCCTGTGATACCCAGCCCTCTTCTGATAACAATCCCTCCTGAGATACCCAGCCCTCTCCTGATAACAATCCCTCCTGAGATACCCAGCCCTCTCCTGATAACAATCCCACCTGTGATTCCCAGCCCTCTCCTGATAATCCCACCTGTGATATCCAGTATCCTCCTGATAACAATCCCTCCTGTGATACCCAGCCCTCTGCTGATAACAATCCCACCTGTGATACCCAGCCCTCTCCTGATAACAATCCCTCCTGAGATACCCAGCCCTCTGCTGATAACAATCCCACCTGTGATACCCAGCCCTCTCCTGATAATCCCACCTGTGATACCCAGCCCTCTCCTGATAACAGTCCCGCCTGTGATACCCAGCCCTCTCCTGATAACAATCCCACCTGTGATACCCAGCTCTCTCCTGATAACAATCCCTCCTGAGATACCCAGTATCCTCCTGATAACAATCCCTCCTGAGATGCCCAGTATCCTCCTGATAACAATCCCTCCTGGGATACCCAGCCCTCTCCTGATAACAATCCCTCCTGAGATACCCAGCCCTCTCCTGATAACAATCCCTCCTGAGATACCCAGTATCCTCCTGATAACCAGCTCTCTAAGGACCCTTCTGATCAGGAAGCGTCAAGTAGTGGTGCTATCGTTTCTCCAGGAATGACCACTTTGAGGACAGCACTGACTGCATTACTTTCCACAGTATCAGCAGATATATCCCATCGCAAACTCGTAGTGTCCAGTCCCATACAGGAAGAGAATCTATTCCAAGTGCTTTGTATCCAATGCTACCCCATACTGGGATTCACAAAGAGAGGAATTCATTCCTGCCCCTTCTGTACCCAATAATAGCTCATACTCAGTGTGAGAGAGTCACACTGAGGGTTCCCTTGTAGCCAGTGATTTCTCATATTGAGACGCATTGGAAGAGGATCCATTTCAGCTCCTTCTTTCTGGAATGGTACTCCAAGATAGGATTCATTTGTTGAGAATCCATCCCAGTTTCCACTGTACCAAGTCATACCCTATACACAGAGAATCCATCCTAATCCTATCTGTTCCCAGGGATATCTTATACTGGGCTAAAATATATCCCAGCCCTCTCTGTCCAAATGATATTTTACACTGGGAGAGAATCCATTTCCAGTTCCCTCTCTCTACAATGGTACTCTATATTGGGATTCACTGGGTCATAATTCATCCCAATCCCCATTGTGCTTAGAGGTATCCCATGCTGAGAGAGAATCCATCTCCAGCTTCCTCTGTACTTAGAATTACCCTACATTGAGATTCACAGAAAAAATCCGTCAAAGCCCCTCTGTCCCCACTGATCCCCCAATCTGGGATTCCCTGGAATAGAATCCATCCTGGCTCCAATGTTACATACATCTCACATCCCAGCTCACACATGTTCTGTCTATAAACCTCCTCTTTCAGTTCACGCCTATCCTGCATGTACACCACATCTCCAAGCTCGCATGTGGTCTTTATGTACAGCTCTCACATATTCAGTGTGCTTCACACCTGCCCTTCATGTGTGTTCATGCATGCATGCCACACCTGCTCAATCAACTGTTTACTGCTTGCACACTACAACTGCCTCATCATACAGACTCCTGAGTGCACTCTTCACCGCGTCATTATATTAAGTTTGAGTATGCACTTTCCATGTGTCCCCTCGCATGCTTTCCATTCTGTACACCACACCTGTCCCATCACAATGGTTCTTATAAGCATGTAACATCTTCTCCATCACATGGCTTCTTGGAGAAGTGGATTGGTTGTCATATTCTTGCCAGAAGCTCAGCATGGTGGAAAAGGATTGAAAGTGTTAAAAAATGGTAACATAGGTGCAACAAAGCTACACATATGGGTTGTATCTCTTCATCTTGTGCCAGTGAGAAGGATCTTTCCAGAATGATCTAAGAAAGCTTTTTCCTATGGTTTATTCCACTTGATGAATCACTGTATGTTACAACTCGTAATTCAAAGTGATGTACAGATAAAATTAAATGTTCCTAACCTAAATTAAGAAGTACAATAAGTTTAAAAATATTCATAATTTAAACTTACAGATGTGAAAGAACTATATACATAATTAACTAGTCATAGCTGAATTTAAGAACATAAACTTATTAACTAAGTTTATAGCATGAAACATTACTTAATAACTAAATTGAAAAGACAATATATAAACTATCTTAACTATGTTTAAAGCAAGGTACAAAAAATGGTCTTAAAGTTTAAAACGTGATACATAAGTCTAATTTAAAACATAACACATAGATTGTTTATAAATGAATTTAAAACATAGTACATAAAATTAATCAATTTAAAAAACATAATACATAAAACTAAGAGAAAAAAAAGTTACAGTGCAAGAGCGCTTGTTTAAGTGAATTAAAAAAAAGAAGAAGGGGAAAAGGCACATTGCAAGTTCTTTGGTGGTACACATCCCTGTGAAGAAAAGGCCTTCCTGAATTTAAAATAACCTTTTTCTAGGCACACAATGAGTGGTAGAGAGTTCCAGATGCTGGGGCCTAGGTAGGAGAAGCTGGATTTGCATGGTGATCTCTAGCCTGATCTCTCTGGCTGATGATGGACGGGGCAGTTCTAGTTGAGAAGAACGGATGATACGGAACACTGAAGTTGGGTAAATATGGAGGATTGCCCCATTGAAAGGCCTTCAAATTAAGCAACCTAGTTTGAAAAATATACGAGCCTATACAGACAACCAATAAAGTGCTTGAAGAAGCAGCGTAACCAGGTCATATTTTCTTTTACCAATAATCAGTTTGCTAGCAGCATTTTGAATAACGTGTAACCCTCTAATCTGAGTTTTACACATGCTTTGATAGACCAGCAGTCACTCAGTTTTTAATTTTTTCATCAAACATTGATCATGAGCCACTCAGAAGTGGCATGCGTGGTCCATGGAGCCCAGCATCCTGACTCTGACAGTCCTGCATGATCCGTTGCTCGTTCTCAGATATCAGAAGCGATGATCCCAGTGCCTGTCTGGCTAATAATTGTTAATGGACCAGTCTTCCAGAAAATTCTCCAAAACATATTTAAATCCAGCTATGTTATTATTTTTGACTACGTCCTCAAGCAACAAATGCCACAGCTTAATCGTGCATTCCTAAATTAGTTTTAAGTCTGCTATTAGTTAGTTTCAGGAACTCTCCCATAGTTCTAGCACTATCTGAAAGGGTAAATAACTACCCCCTATTCACCTATTCCACCCCAATCAAGATTTTATGAACCTCAATCATGTCCTTCTCAGCCGTCTCTTCTTCAGGCTGAACAGCCCTAACCTCTTTAGCCTTTTATCATAGCGGAACTGTTCCATGCCCTTTATCATTTTGGTCACCCTTATCTGTATCTTTTCTTGTTCTGTTATATCTTTTCTGAGAGGAGGTGACTAGAATTCAATGCAGTACTCAAGATGTGACCTCTCCATGGAGTGATACGGATGCATTATTATATTCCTTTCTGAGTAATTCCCAACATTGTTTGCTTTTTTTGAATGTCACTGCACACTAAGCTCAGGATTTTAAGGTATTGCCCAGAGTGATTCCAGGGTCCTTTTCCTGGATGGTAATTCCTAATTTGGGATCCAGTATTGTGTATCTGTAGTTGGGATTATTTTTCTCTACATCCATCACTTTGCTCTTGCACACATTAAATTTCATTCATCATTTACATTTATATTTCCTCAATCTGGCAAGGTTCTGTAATTCCTTAAAATCTGATTGTTTTAACAACTCTGAATAATTTTGTATCATCTGCAGATTTAATCATATCACTCATTGCTTTCTTTTCCATATTATTCTTGAATAAGTTAAACAACAAAGCTCCCAGTACAGATCCCTAGGCACTCAAATATTTATTTATTTATTTTAAAACTTTTCTATACCGTCATTAAGTTAAGCACCATCACAACGGGTTTACAGTAAGGCACATAAATTAATGTTGAATAAGTGTATAGAACCATATAATCTAAACAGGTGCCATAAAGGTTCGGTTACATAATTTTGTGATAAATACTATTTGGTGAATGTGATAAATCTTGTCCTTTTATACCTGTATCATATTTAATAACAAGTATAATTTTAAAAACTGAATCTTTCTTTTAGTAGTGAGATAAAATAAAAGAATATGCTCATATTGGGTTAGGTGTTCTTTCCATCTGACCATCTAGTCATAATCTCTGTTTCCTATCTTAACCCATTAGCAATCCTATCCCATGACTTTTTCCATCTCCTGAGAGACTTTATCAAAGGTCTTCTGAATAAACAAATACACTCTGACTCACCCTTATGGACCTTCAAAGAATGCCATGCAGGCTCTTCATTATCAAGCTATGTTTATCCATAAGGGAAGTAATTTTATTCTTAAAAATGGTGTCTACCATTGTACCTGTCACCATGAGATCCACTGGTCTGTTGTTATTTGGAACACCCCTAGAGCTCTTAACTCTGGTAATGCTCCTTTTAGTTTCCTGCTAACTAGTTTCCTCTTTTTATTAGTGTCCCTTTTTGTGGTAAATGCTATTGTAGTAGTTTCCCTCCAGTGTTTATGTCAAATCTGGATGCATTTTGATCACTTTTGCCAAGCAGCTCCACCACTCTGTTACTCCTTATACCAAGTCTTGTGTTCCACTGAGAAATGGATCCGACAGAGCTCCCCCCCCCCCCCCCTCTTCCGTAGGTTCTAGGCCCAGCTGCTCCATGAAACAGTCATTTATTAAAATTAGAAACTCAGCCTCCCTCACATGTCATAATGCGGCATCTGTTGCATTGATACTGGGGTAATTGAGCTGTCCCATTATTCTGATGGTTCCACCTTTAGTAGCCTGTCTAATCTCTGTTAGCATTTCACTGTCGGTTTCATGATACTGGTCTCACTACTATACTCTGTACCATAACATAAGATGCCTCCTTGTTTTGAGTAGGGTGACAAAGTGAAAGTGTAATGCCTGGCAATTTCTATCCATGGAGATTCCAGAGTGCAGAATGTGAATCCTGCCTGTATGTATGGAATCATTAACATATACAGGATTTGGATTTAATTACTTACCTTTCCAAAGCTGTGTCCATGGTAATTTACCTTTCAGGTACCATAGATTTTTCCCTGTTCCTGAGGGATTACAGAAGAAATGGAGGGCAAAGTGACTTTTCTAAGACCAAGGAGCATCAGTAGAAGTGGAATTTGACTTCACAGGTTCTCAGCCCACTGCTCTAACCACTAGGCCAGTCCTCCACGCCACTCCACTGCTATCTCCACTTCTATGTGCCCTGTCATTTTGATATATTTTGTTCCTGTAACCTGATCTGAAGAGACTCCGGCATAGCCTCCAGCAACATGCTACTCCATGAACCCTGGCTCTGGACTTCCTTTATAGGTTCTCCAGCCGGGACTTCCTGTGGCGCTGGCTGATGACATCAAATCCTCCCTGAGTATATAAGGAAGCCCCTTGCAACCAGTCGGTGCCTCACAACAAGTCGCCTTGCAGTGTGTGTTGCTGCTCATTGTTCCTGCACCTTTTTCTTTCCTTGCTGTTTGCTTGCCTTGCCTCTTTGTTGCCCTGCCTTGGTTGTCCTGCTTGTGTCTTGTCCCTGCCTGACTCCTGGTTCTGACCCTTGCTTCGGATGACTACTCTCTTAATTGCTGCCTGGTACTCACCTCTGCTGTGGACACCAATTACTGCTTTTGTCTTCTGCCTGCCCTGACCTTGACCTGGATTCACATACTGATCCTCGCTGCCTGCCCCAACCTTGGCCTGAACCCAGACCCTGCCTACTCATTGCCAGACCAGCCTTTTGCTCATATCTTGACTCCGTCTGACTGCTCTTTACAGATACCTAAGCCCTGGAACCCAAGCGCTCAACCTGCAGGGAATAGGGCTGGTATAGGTGAAGTCCCAGTTCCACCTATACCAGTAAGGGCTTATCCACCAGCTGTCACCAGGGTCCTAGTAGGATCACCTACTAGGCCTTGTCAACTGTGTTGACCTACCCCAGTTGTAAAAGTGGTATATAAATAATTTCAAATACATAAATAAATTAACCCAAGGGCTCACATCCATGACTGTACCCTGGTGTCACAGAGTCCCACTGGTTGTCCTTTATGCACCAGGTCCCTGAAATGCCTATTATATCTGTCTTCATTTACTGCCATACATTGTAACTCAGTGATTCCAACCAATGTGCCATAGCAATCTGGTATGCCGTCAGACCTGATCCAGTGTGCCATGGAAATGTTACTACTGCCCGATGTTCAGTACTAGGCTAGCACCTGGGCTGTGCTTTCAGCACCTCACAGCAGAAAGACACACCTGTGGTGGCTGTTACACGTACAGGAACTCCTTTCTGAGAACGTGTAGTCATGCATGCCACTTCTTCCTAGTTAAAGGATGAGCTTCAGAGTGTGATAATGAATGGGCAGTATGCAGGGCCCAAATAGCTGGGACCTGCTTTGTGCTGCACGCACACAGCATCTCCTCCTCTTCCTCCTCCTTTGAGTCTTTCCAGCTTTTGATTTATCCCCAGGGTAAGTGAGACAAGGAGAGTCTTCACTAAGCAGTGAATATGAGTCACTCTGAGTGTTGGGAGCAGCAGAAGTGCAGGAGCTCTGGCAGGGTAACTGACTGAGCCGGCTGCCTGCATCAACTTCTCCCTTCTCCTGCACTTGTATATAGAGGGAGCTGTTCCATTGTGATGGGTTCCTATGTGTCTCTCTGCCTCCTGTCTATTTGTTTTAAGATTTGGAAGAGAGGCTGGTGGGGCTTTAAGTTCTTCCCTAGCATTCTTTTGGCTATATGAGTCCTCTCCATGTCCACACAGCTTGCTCCATGGAGGCTGGTATGCTACACAATAGTTTTTTTTTAGTGTAGTTTAGCCTTGGCCATGAAAAGGTTTGGAAACACTGTTCTAACGCTCCCATCTTATTGTTTAGATTTCTGGCCTTTGCATATAGATCCCTAAATATATCGTGTTAACTACTCATGTCGTAGTGGTGTTGAAGTTAGGGGGAGCCCGTTTATTCCATCGGTGTTCCCCCTAATTTTTGGTCTTGCCCCTTCCTTCTCCAAGTTTCCCCCAATAGGGACGCCTTTCTCTGGCTGCTCTGGTCTGTTGCCGGCGCTCAAAACCGGAGATTGTGCAAGACATGGTGGCAGAGGGATCTCGGGCTCTCCGGGGCTCAAAGAGATGTTTAAATCCAGCGGTGTCTGTGCCTGCTCTGCACTCGCGCCAATGCCTGGGAGCACTCCTGGAGTTATTGCACCACTATGTGAAAAAAAATTTCCAATAGAAAATTGAGGTGGAACCAGAGTTATTGGGGTCGGAGGTTCCCCTCTAACTCTACCTTTCCTATTAGTGTGTGGCATAATTTTAAAAGCTAAATATATGAGAAATTCTTTATTTCACGATCCAAAAAAAAAGAAAAAAGCTATCTTAGGATCTTTGGCAGCCACAAAGTATTTGAGACTACTCCGCCACAACTCCGTTCAACTCCGGACAAAGCCAGAACAAGCCACGCGCGCCCCTTAGGCGGCGCGCTGGTGGCTTGGTGCGCCGCAGTAGAACCGATTTTATGGGCAGAGGCCCCTCCCAATGACGTCAAGGGATCCAGGGACCGGAGAGAATAAGCTGTAGTCTCTGGCTCACCAGATAAAGTCTCAAATCCACTTGTGGCTGCCGAGCCGACGATTTCAGCGTAATATCAACTATTTTGGCCAGATCTTTTTCTTGTGTAGTAACTCCTAATATGGAAATTAACATTGTGTAACTATAGCATGGGATACATGATGTCTTGCACTTGTCCACATTAAATTTCATCTGCCATATGGATGCCCAATCTTCCAGACTAGCAAGTTCTTTGTGCAATTTATCACAATCTGCTTGTGATTTAACTGCTCTGAATAATTTTGTGTCACCTGCAAATTTGATCACCTAACTTGTCGTATTCCTTTCTAGATCATTTATAAATATATTAAAAAGCACCAGTCCAAGTACAGATCCCTGAGGCACTCCACTGTTTACATTTATCCACTGTGAAAAGTGGCATAAACTGGATAAATTAGAATTTAGCTGGATAAGTGTGCGCAAATGATGCGTCTTTGTACTTCTAATTTTAAAGGGATACATGACTAAAGTTTACTCACATTATTTAGATGCATTTACCCACCCCCATAAGTTGGCTTTTATAAGTGTAAACCAGAGGATTTTCTAACATGCACGGGACAATGAAATAATCAGTTTAGCTAATTATTCTACCAGTTTGCTCAGTCCATCTTAGCTTAAGAAGACCTCCTGGCTCTTCAGTCTGAAGTCCTCCCATTTCAACCAGACTCTCTACCCAGTCATTTTTTCACTTTTAAGATGTTTACGATTTGATATTGAGCAAAAGTAAATATACGCAAGTAAGTTGCCCCATTTACATGGATAAATTGCTTATAAAATAGCAACTTACTCGCATAAATGGCTTCTCCCCGGAATGCCCCCTAGCCCACACCTTTTATGAATTTTATATTGTGAGCCGCTCTGATTGCTAAAAGCGCTATAGAAGAAATTTTTAAATAAATATTTACAACTTTTGTTCATGGATGTTGAGGTTTTTAAAATTGGTATTCTAAAAACTAAGACTCTTCCACAAGCTTCATGCAATGAGAGGAATTAAATGCTATCACATACCCAATACCTTTACAATGAAATCCTATTCCAAAATGGTGACCTGCATACTAAGAATCTTCGGATGAGCTACCGCACTGCAACTTCAACTGCCTTATATATAATCAGAGCTCAGCAGTAGTTTGTAACATATCACTGGTGGATTACTCTTTTTTCCTTAAGTTTTTTATGCAACTAAAAATTGAAAAATAGAATTTCTAAGACATTGTTGCTTCTCTTAATCCATACATACCTAGAACTTGTGGTCCTTGTAACGTTCTTTAATCCATATATTTCTCTCCATGATATTAAAGATACATATTTCCATTTATTAAATTTGAGATGATACACCGGTTTTAAAATGCTGTCTCTGTCTTTGAAGGATTCAAACAGAACAGGAAAATCAGGGCATCCCAGTAGAGAGGGGCTAAAGTAGCCCAGGTGCCTTTAAGTAAAGAGCAAACAGAGCAGAAATATTCCAAATTACCCTTGTCAACTGATAAGCCGGTTGTTAATATGAACAAAAAAACTTACTGTGAAATGTCTGTATATAAATAGAAGTCTAAAAACTAAGATGGGAGAGTTAGTGAATAGCACTGAATGAAGAGGTAGATATAATTGGCATCTCTGAAACCTGGTGGAAGGAGAATAACCAATGAGACAATGTGATACCAGGGTACAAATTATATCACAATAGTAGGATGAATCAAATTGGTGAGCAGGAAGGTGGGGGGGCTCTCTATCTATATTAAAGAGGGTATAGAGTCAAACAGGAAACCAAATGCACTGTGGAATCTTTATGGATAGAAATTCCATATGAGAAGGGGAATAAAATAGCATGTTATAAAATTGTGGGTGGCGCTCGCAAGGCGGGTGCAGACATACGCAAAAATTGCACGGCGACAGATCGTCCGGCTTCCCCAGTTCCCTCCCAGTCCATTCCAATTAAGGAACGGACAGGGCGGGAACTTCACTACCCTCTACCCTAACCTCCCTTCTCCTATCCTACTCGTCCCCTATCCCTACCCTAGGTACCCCTATTTTTTAAAATTACCTTTTGCTCCTCCAAAGGAGCTGTAGCAAGTTGCGTGCACCGGCACAGTGGCAAAATGGCCACTGTACTGGCTGCTTATAGCCCTGCCCCCTGGACACCCCTCCCTGCCCCCCAGATCACCCCTCTGCCGAGGCCCGGCTCTTGTGTGCGTAACAGGGGTTACACGCGCAGCTGGGTCTCTTTTAAAATGCGCACAGCGCGCACAAGGCCCGGCCACGCGCATAACCCCTGTTTTTTGATCGCGTGGGCCATTAAAAATCGGGCCTTAAGGGAGAACAAGGCCATAGCAGAGAGACTAAATGAATTCTTTGCTTCAGTCTTTACTGTGGAAGATATAAGGAACTGAAACATTCTCAGTTAACCTGGAAAATGTAATAGGGCAAATTTGCTTCAGTCTTTACTGTGGAAGATATAAGGAACTGAAACATTCTCAGTTAACCTGGAAAATGTAATAGGGCAAATTGACAAACTAAAGAGTAACAAATCATCTGGCATACATCCTAGAGTGCTGAAAGAACTGAAAAATGAAATTGCAGACCTACTATTGGTAAGGTGTATACTATCATTAAAACCAACTATGGTACCTGGAGATTGAAGGGTAGCCATGTAACACTAATTTTTAAAAAGGGTTCCAGGGGTGATCCAGAAAACTACAGATCAGTGAGCCTGACGTCAGTACTGGGCAACATGGTGAAAACTATTATAAAGAAAAAATTAACCATAGTTTAACAGGACAAAGCCATAAATCTGCTACATTTTTTTAAGTCATGAATAAACATGGATAAAGATGAGCCAGTTTAATTTAGTTTAATTTCTAGACTTATACCACTTTACAAAAAAAAAAAAAATCAGAGTAGTTTACAAAACCAAGGGGATCATTTATCAAAGTGCTATATGGCGTTTTCACATGCTTTAAGGCGTTTTCGCGTGCAAAAAGCTCCTTTAATGCATGCAAAAACACCATAATGCATGGTGCGATGCAAATTAGGAAAAGGGGAGGAGTTTGGGGTGGGATTTCTAGCCAAGTGGGCTGGCTTCACAATTTGTGAAGCCATATCGTACGGCTTTAACACGGATTTTAACTATATCTTTTTCATTTTCGTTAAGCCATGTGATATGGCTTTATTGCACTTTGCAATGTTTTCGCAAATAGCGTTTTAAGCTGCTAGGGGAGAGAGAACCTAGCCTAGCAGCACGGGGGGGGAGAGAGAGAGCACCTACCTGTAAGGCCCTCATACTAGTTAGGTATTTATACCTCTATATGAGCCCACCTAGCTACTCGAGGTGAGGTTTAGGTATTAGTGTAGGAGTTAGGGGCCACTTTGCAACGTATGAACAGAACAGTGCACTCTTGTGAAGATTTGATGACCTTCGGAGTGAGGAAACTCTTATCCAAAGATGACATTTATGCAATGTTCTCTCAACCTAACTTGATGGACTCTCTACCTGGGTAACATCAAGCTAGGTTGAGAGAACATTGAACAAATCTCATCTTTGGGTGAATTTCCTCACTCTAAAGGTCATCAAATCTTCACAAGAGTGCACTGTTCTGTTCATACGTCGCACTCTGAATGTCAAAGTGGCCCCTAACCCCTACACTAATACCTAAACCTCACCTCGAGTAGGTAGGTGGGCCTCATATAGAGGTATAAATACCTACCTAGTATGAGGACCTTATACCTAGTCTCTCTCTCTCTCTCCCTCTCCCCCCCCCCCCCAAGTGGTTGTAGGTAGGAAATACAACAATTCTGTCACTTATCGCAAAGTGCAAAAAAGTTATTGAAGTACCGCACTTTATGATAAACAGCCTATTACCATAAAACACCCTCCTTTTCCTATCGCATGCAATATTTAGTGCATTTTGATAAATCCAGGCCTAAAATAGATATAGATGTAAATAAAATATCCATTAAAAAATTATAAGATAAACTCACACACTAACAAAAAGTAAGCATTTAACAATAATAAAACTAAAACCAACAAAACAGAAAAAACACTCACACAGAGTCAGACACTACATATCAAAACTAGGGGCAAAGATAGGAAGTTTCAAACTGGTACACTGGCGTATGTGTGTCGTCAAGCACCCAGGGATGTGGTGATTTTATACCTTGTGTATACATATGCACGTGTGTTATAAACTAGCATGTGCACCTAATTTTAAGTGGGTGCATGTCTAGGCACATAAATCCTGCTTCTACTGCATAAGCTGGGAATTTTAAAAGGGGCACGCATCCCTGCCATTGCCAGTTTTGCCAGTTCACCCACTAGGTTGCTCAGTCAACAGCTACGTCCTCCAAACCCCCGATTTGATAGCTTGCACTTCCCCCAGTTATCCCAGACCCTTTAAACTTATCAAAAATGACTCTTTTTTTTTTAACTTACATCTCCTCCATAGCAGAAGTAAACTTAACGCAGCAGTGGACTTGGGAGTGTGCTGGGGCACATAAGTTGATACGCACATATCTCTTGGTCATGCCTCAAAACCCCCAGGCCATGCCCCTTTTTAAAATTCTATGAGATGGGCACGCAGTGGAGATACGTGTCTATCTGGGCAGCTTTTAAAATTCGGTCGGGGGTAGATTTTCAAAGGGTTACGCGTGTAACCCCCGAAAACATACCCCTGTGCATGCCGAGCCTATTTTGCATAGGCTCGGCGGCGTGCACAAGCCCCGGGACACGCGTATGTCCTGGGGCTTTCAAAAATGGGCGGTCCGGGGGCATGGCGGCGGTCCGGGGGTGGTCCCGGGGCTGTCCCGAGTCCTCCAGCACAGTGGCCTTTGCTGGGGTATGGCACGCCGGCAGTTGGCCGATGCGCGCAAGTTACGCCTGTCTCAGGCAGGCGTAACTTCTGCAACAAGGCAGGGGGGGATTTAGTTAGGGCTGGGGGGTTGGTTAGATAGGGGAAGGGAGGGGAAGGTGGGGGGGGAGCGATAGAAAAGTTCCCTCTGAGTCCGCTCTGATTTAGGAGCGGCCTTGGAGGGAACGGGGAAAGCCTTTGGGGCTCCCCTTGGGCTCGGCGCACGCAAGGTGCACATCCTTGTGCACGCTGACCCTGGATTTTATAACATGCGCGCGGTAGCGCGCATGTTATAAAATCGGGTATACATTTGTGCGCGCCGGGTAGCATGCACAAATGTACCCCACATGCACTCCTTTAAAAATCTGGCCCTTGGTGCGCGGCAGCCCAACTTGTGCATGTATCTCCTGATTTTGTTGCATGCCAGGCTTTTAAAATTCACCTTAAATTGAACTAGCTTTTCCCAATCACAGATAATTCATGTCCTCATGCAACAGGGGATCAGTCACTAAAATCCTGATTAAACAGTCATGTCTGAATAGCCTTATGGAACCTGCGATAGTTCATTTCCTGACAAATACCCAGATTCAACGCATTCGAAAAAGAATGACCCAAATAACTACAAACAATTTGTTTATAATATAATCCCTCAAATTCAAAATAATATTCAAATAAGACAATTCTAGATAATTCTAAGATGAACTGCTTACGTTTATCAGGCATCCTTTCTTGTTCCAAAATATCATGAATGAGAACTGCTGCTCTATCTTGAGGTATATTAGTATATAAGGCTGTAATATCTGTCGTTACCAATAAACCGTGATGTAAATCCTGATCTACCGAAGCTAAGCTAGTGATAAAATCTGTTGAATCTCGTACAAATGATCTGATCAATTTTACTCGAGGTTGCAATAAATGATCTATAAACTTTGCTAAAGACTCAAAAATTGAGCCTATACCAGATACGATTGGCCTTCCTGGCGGGTTAGTCATGGACTTGTGGATTTTTGGGACGAAATAAATATATGGATTAACGGGACATCTAGTATATAGGTATCTATACTCCTTTTTTGTAATTGCTTTAATACGAAGAGCATCTTCCAAAATTGTATTTACCCTGAATTGTAAATCCTCGAGTGGATTCTTCTGTAATAGCATATAATAGTTCTTATCATTTAGTTGAGACATGGCTTCACCATAATATTGATCACGATGTAAGATTACCACTGCACCACCCTTATCTGCAGGGGAAACTATTATGGATTTATCATTTTGTATATATTTACTAGCCAACCATTCTTCCCTAGAACAATTATATTGATAAGAATCTTGACTATCATCAATCTCCTTCAACTCATCCACAATGAGGGTTTCAAAAGCAACTACTAGGGGGCCTGGTGGAACCGTAGGCATCCAGGCGGAGGGTTTACGTAATTCATCCATACATGAAGTTATCTGACCACCAAAAAATTCTCTCAATCTAATTTTTCGAAAGAATTTCTGAATCTCAACCCTTGTTAAAAATGAATCATATTTTTGGGAAGGAATAAAGGAAAGACCTTTATTTAGTACAGATATAGCTGCTGGAGATAATACTGTATCAGATAAATTTACCATTTTCTTGATTAATGCTTTTATACTTATCATTCATCGCCTGAAGTCGTACGGTTCCCGGTTTGATGTGTACCATTTTGCTCGATAACTGTTTGTTGCTCTCCCGCCCCGTCCCCGATTTGATAAAAAAGGAGTATTATTCCGATCTTGTACATTTGACCCTTCCGTATAAGTATCTTGTCGACTCTCATTCATGTTAAAGCCCACCTTCCTGTTAGGTTCCTGTCTAGTCGATGCATATTTATCATCTTCAGATAAATCATCAGATGAAGATGATGAAAAGTCACCTTTGGTTTTATATCTGGTCTTTCGATTCTTTGACATCCAGATATAAACATATCCACTGGTATAGTCTCTTTCATCCCTCTGTAATTTGGATGCAAGTAGGGCTTCCCCAGGTCCCTCCCAGTCCTTGCCAATAAAGGAGCAGACTGGAACTTCCTTACCCCTAACCCTATCCTTCTTCCCTCTTCCTTTCTCCTCCCCGACCCCTAAACTAACCCTACCTATCCCCATATTTTTTTTTTGTACTTACTGCTTCTGTAGAGCAGAAGTAAGCTCCACTGGCACACGCTTCCCCAGGACAGCATCTAATGGCACTGTCCTGGCCCGCTTCCCACCTCGCCCCTCTCCACCCAGACCCCCCCCGGCCCACCCCTTTCAGCAGGCCTGGCACTTGTACGCATATTGGGGGTTATGCGCGTGGCCAGGCCGGTTCTAAAATGTGCGCAAGGCCCAGCCACGTGTATAATGCCAGATTTTTACACGCATGGGCCTTTTAAAATTTGGGTGTTAGTCAACTTGATTTATAAGAGTTAATGGACTTCTCCTCCAAGAACTTATGCAAACCTTTTTTAAACCCAGCTACACTAACTGCACTAACCACATCCTCTGGCAACCAATTCCAGAGCTTAATTGTGCATTGAGTGAAAAAGAATTTTCTCCAATTAGTTTTAAATGGAGTGCCTCTTAGTCCTTCTATACAGAGGCATTATGACATTTTCTATTTTATTCACCATTCCCTTCCTAAGAATTCCTAACATTCTGTTTGCTTTTTAGACTGCCGCAGCACACAGAGCCAACTATTTCAATGTAGTATCCACTATGTTGCCTAGATCTTTTTCCTGGTTATAGCTCCTAATATGGAACCTAACATTGTGTAAATACAGCATTGGTTATTTTCCCTATATGCATCACCTTGCACATGTCCACATTAAATTTCATCTGCCATTTGGATGCTCAGTCTTCCAGTCTCGCAAGTTTCTGCTGCAATTTATCATAATCTGCTTGTGATTTAAGTACTCTGAATAATTTTGTATCATCTGCAAATTTGATTACCTCACTCGTATTTCTTTCCAGATCATTTATAAATGTATTGAAAAGTCGGGTCCCAATACAGATCCCTGAGGCACTCTACTGCCCACTCCCTTCCACTGAGAAAATTGTCCATTTAATCCTACTCTCTGTTTCCTGTCTTTTAGCCAGTTTGTAATCCACGAAAGGACATCGCCACCTATCTCATGACTTTTTACTTTTCCTAGAAGCCTCTCATGAGGAATTTTGTCAAGCGCCTTCTGAAAATCCAAATACACTACATCTATCGGTTCACCTTTATCTACATGTTTATTAACTCCTTCAAAAAAGTGAAGCAGATTTGTGAGGCAAGACTTGCCTTGGGTAAAGCCATGCTGACTTTATTCCATTAAACCATGTCTTTCTATATGTTCTGTGATTTTGATATTTAGAACACTTTCCACTATTTTTCCTGGCACTGAAGGCAGGCTAACCGGTCTGTAGTTTCCCGGATCACCCCTGGAGCCCTTTTTAAATATTTGGGTTACATTAGCTACCCTCCAGTCTTCAGGTACAATGAATGATTTTAATTATAGATTACAAGTTTTTACTAATAGGTCTGAAATTTCATTTTTGAGTTCCTTCAGAACCCTGGGGTGTAGACCATCTGGTCCAGGTGATTTACTACTTTTCAGTTTGTCAATCAGACCTACCACATCTTCTAGGTTCACCATGATTTGCTTCAGTCCATCTGAATCATTACCCATGAAAACCTTCTCTGGTAAGGGTATCTCCCCAACATCCTCTTCAGTAAACACCGAAGCAAAGATATCGTTTAATCTTTCCGCGATGGTCTTATCTTTTCTAAGTGCCCCTTTAACCCCTCGATCATCTAACGGTCCAACTGATTCTGTCACAGGCTTTCTCCTTTGGATATATTTTAAAATGTTTTTACTGTGAGTTTTTGCCTCTACGGCCAACTTCCTTTCAAATTCTCTCTTAGTCTGTCTTATCAATATCTTACATTTAACTTGCCACTGCTTATGCATTATCCTATTTTCTTCTGTTGGATCCTTCTTCCAATTTTTGAATGAAGATCTTTTGGCTAAAATAGCTTCTTTCACCTCCCCTTTTAACCATGCCGGTAATCGTTTTGCCTTCCTTCCACCTTTCTTAATGTATGGAATACATCTGGACTGTGCTTCTAGGATGGTATTTTTTTAACAATGACCACACTTCTTGCACACTTTTTACTTTTGTACTGCTCCTTTCAGTTTTATTCTATTTTTCTCATTTTATCAAAGTTTCCCTTTTGAGAGTTTAGCATGAGAGCCTTGGATTTGCTTACTGTCCCCCTTCCAGTCATTAATTCAAATTTGATCATATTATGATCACTATTGCCAAGCAGCCCTTCCACCATTTACCTCTCTTACCAAATCCTGTGCTCCACTGAGAATTAGATCTAAAATTGTTCCCTCTCTCTTCAGTTCCTGAACCGATTGCTTCATAAAACTGTCATTTATTCCATCCAGGAACTTTATCTCTCTAGCATGTCCCGATGATACATTTATCCAGTCAATATTGGGGTAATTGAAATCTCCCATTACTACTGCACTACCAATTTGGTTAGCTTCTCTAATTTCTCTTAGCATTTCACTGTCCGTGTCACCATCTTGACCAGGTGGATGGTAATATACTCCTATCACTATAGTCTTCCCCAACTCACAACGGATTTCTACCCATAAAGATTCGATTGTGCATTTAGTCTCATGCAGGAAGTTTATCCTGTTGAACTGTATGCCATCCCGGACATAAAGCGCCACACCGCCTCCCGGGTGCTCCTCTCTGTCATTGCAATATAATTTGTACCCCGGTATAGCATTGGTTATCCTCCTTCTACCATATCTCTGAGATGCCAATTAAGTCTATGTCATCATTCACTGCTATACAGTCTAATTCTTCCATCTTACTTCTTTGACTTCTGGCATTAGCATTCAAACATCTTAAAGTTTGTTTTTTGTTTGTATTTTCATTCTGCTATTTAATTGATAGGGATGTTGGAATTTTTTAGCTCAGGTGAGTTTTTAGTTACAGGCACTTGGACTACTTTTCTTGTTATTGAAACCTCACTGTCTGGATGCCCTAACTCTAATGCATCATTAGTATCCTTTGAAGTTACCTCCCTTCGAACCATGCGCTGCTGAGCGACTGTCGGATTTCCCCTTTGTTCTAGTTTAAAAGCTGCTCTAGGGTGGAACCAGCAGTCTGGTTCCACCCTAAACTTGACTACCTTCCAGGCCCCACAGACCTTTCACTATTTTAAAAGCAGTTCAGTTTTTTTCTTTCTCTTGTATGCTCCTCTATAAGCCAACAAGCCTCTAACTTCCAGTGCTCTGTAGCCTAAGCAGCACTGTTTTTCTTCCAGTCCCTTTTCTTATGCAGGAATTCCACAAACTTTATCTCTTTTTTTTTCTGTGTGTTCCCTGAGCCACACAAACTTCGGCTGCCTACTTCCTGAGCAGCGCTTTGCCTCCAATCTTTGGCAGGCCACACAAAAAACTTCACATCTCAGTCCTCTTGTGGAAATTTGGGTTTAGAAAAAAAATCCCCAACCTGACACAATATGTGAGGGTGAATGAGCAAATCATATAGGCTGAAGCAGAAAACCATACTGACTCCAGCCTGTCTCTAATGCAAATTCAGCTTTATTAGCATTCACAGCACTTTAGCACCATAGTTGACTGTCTTAACTGTGAATAGTGTACATATTATTTAAGAAAGCACTAAAAACCTGACTTTTTGTAGGAACATTTTGGGAATAGGGGTGCCAGGAGTGTATTTTAAACACTGGTTTATGGGAAGCAGAAAAGAGTGGAGAACAAACTTTTATGTTTAACTATTTTGTATTTGTTTTTAATATGTAAGAGAATGTTATGGTAATTGTGTTATATTTTTTAAGAATGTCTGTTTTATAATTGATATTATGTATGTAATAATATGCACACCATTGAGATTTTTTGATAAGCATTATAAAAACATAATAAATAAATAGATAACATAATAATGGACTGCCTACCTTTTTAGTACGCTTCCCAGTCCTCCTGGTTTGGGTCAGAAAATATTTACAGAGCTGCCGCTCCTGGAGACACGGGGGCCTCCTGCGTACACAAAAAGAAGGAAAATAGGGTCACTCCATCACAATTGTCATTTATCTTTTATTTGAAGAGAAATTCTTAGCAAGGGAGTCCCATATATAGTTTTGTTGCACCTGCTTGTCGTCAGAGAAAATGAAATTACTTACCAGTAATACTTGTTCTCTGTTGACAGCACTGCAGTGAGCTACATAAATGCCTCCCCTTCTTGTGGAGCTATTCTTTTCACCCTTTTCTTCTAAGCTTAGCTAGATCAGCTGTGGGTCCTGCAGTGCATGAGAAACCACCATGCATGTTTAGAAACATGCTCTGTACCAGCATGAAGTGAAGTCGCATAACCCCTGTGTGCTTGGTTGCACTGACATCTTTAGAAAACACCTAATACAGGTAAGCCATTTTGCTTGCCTCTACAAATCTAAGACTGGCTCCTGGCAAGGATTTTTAAACACCTTTAAAGCACTGGGATCAGCCATCCCATCAGTTTATATGGAGTATATGTGGAAAAAAGATTAATCTCTCAATACATTACAGGATAGTTTCTTTCCCTTACCATGTCTGATAAAAACTGTAGTTAATGGCTCTGTATTATTTATTCTCCTTTCATTATCCTCCTCACAGGTCCTTCTTGGCTGACTTTGGCCTGTCTTCTCCATGCATCTGCATAGAAACAATCTCAAAAGTCTCAAAGAAACAATGCTATTGACAGCTTCCTTCCATTTTAACAAACCACTGATCCCCTCGCCTGGACCTTTCTTGCTCTCCCCCTTTTCCCATGCATTCTCCCCTTTCTGCTCGCTCCCTACCCCATCCTCCTTTCATGAACATGTGCCAGGCAATGTGCTTTTGTCTCTTTTTGTTCATGTTAAACTTAATGTGTGGATAGTTAATGCAAAGTAATACCTCCACCCCACCATACCATTCTCGACCACCCTATACCACAGAAGCAAAACTATTTTACAGCCAAGAGTTCCTTTTCTAATTTGGATGGAAGCATCTTAAAAATCACAATCTGGAGGACATTAGAAAAGTTACACAGATCACTTTCCTACCCGTCAGTGTGTAACTTTCTTAGCAATGGTCAGACTGGATGGGCTAACTGGTCTTTATCTGCCGTCATGTGCTATATTACTATCTATGTGAGTATGTGATTCTCCTCCTAAAAAATCCCCAGATCAGCACATTCCTTGACCCCTAACACTGGGACATTGATAAAGATCCTCCTATGAGATCCCCACATCAGGACATTCCCTGCCCCCTAACTCCAGGGCACTGGTAAAGATCCTCCTTTTTTTATCATCTTAGGCATCTAATTAAAATTGTCTTTTTATTTCCCCTACATATACAAAGACTTCAAAGGAGGGAAAGATTGCTGGTTTTCATGGTTAATAAATTGTGATAAATAATTTTTGTTTACCCAAAGAATGACTGAAATGTGGCTCTGTGGCCTGCAGATCATCCTACTGGCCATAAGTCTATCCCCTGCTGTTGTCTTCTAGGACTGTGACAGAACACAGCTCCATTGCAAAGCGAGCATAGGTCAGGAGTGGCCAAGAACCACAAAGATGCCAGGTTTTCAGGCTATCCACAGTGAATATGCAGGAGATAGATTTGCATGCAATAGAGGCAGTACGCGCAAATTTCTCTCATGCATATTCATTGTGAATAGCTTGAAAATCTGATAGTGCAGCCCTTTTGGGCCATGATGGATGGAATGGTGATTCTCTCAGTAGTATCCAGAATCGTGATGCATAAGACAGGCGTGGGGCTAGGTGGCATGAACTGTGAGATGATCCTGGCTCAGGTTCACCGGCCATCCTGCCACTGTTTAGGGATGGTTATTGTATTGATGCTTGGACGGTGAGGCACAATTTGTTTTTGAACACTGGAGCATTGGCATAGCATTGTCACAGTTTTTTCTTCTTTCAGACATCCGGGACAGCGGAGCAAAGCCAGTTATGGTGTACATCCATGGAGGCTCCTACATGGAGGGCACAGGGAACATGATCGATGGCAACATGCTGGCCAGTTACGGGAATGTCATTGTCATCACACTGAACTACCGCGTGGGAGTGCTAGGTAAGGTGGGGCTAGGCATCTCTGCTACCAATCAGAAATGAAAGTTTGCTAGCACAGCAAATGATGGAAGGACAATGAGGTGAGGCTGCTCCTGAAGTAGGAGATCCACTGGGGTTGCCCAACATTCATATATCCCAGGGTTTGTTTTAACAATTCATTTTCCTGCTGGTATACCCTACAAGCTGGAGTACCGCAGGGATCACTTTTATCAACAGTTCTTTTTCATGTTTATCTAAGGCCACTTTTCCTAGCGTGTAGCAGATGGACTCAAAACAAGTGGGTATAGTGTGCTCGTGCTAGCAGTTGGAGACGGATCTGACGTCAGCACGGGTACATATACCCCCACAGGAAGTGTAGCAATTCAGTAATTTCCGTCTCCAAAGCAGTTTGGAGCTACCTCACGCTCGCTGAGCGTGTTTCCAAATTGTAAACAACTAAATTCCTAGAAGAAAACCTACTGAAGACGAGCCCCGCACTCCTGTGGTGATACCATTCAGTCCCTCACCCAGTTGAGTTTCCCGAGCTGACTTCCGTGGTCCCTCGGAGGTAGGAGCCTCGGTCCGGTGGCCGACTCGCGGCAGGGACCTAGCCCCCGAGTGAGAAGGGCTCGGGTGCGGCATAGAGGCAGCCTCGGTCCCGGCGAGGACTTGGCCCCCGAGCGAGACGAGTTCGGGCGCGGCCTAGAGGCAGCGGGTGCACTTCCTCGAGCGCGGCGGTGAAGGTACACACCCTCTCCCTCCGCAGCCGGAGACCGCCCGGGTCGCAGCCAGGAAGCGCCGAAGACAAGGTAAGGCGTACATCTTTACTGTGGTCTCCGAGGAAGTGTGGATTTGCGGGGCCTGCCTTCGTGGCAGCCCACCGAGGAGGTCGCCATTTTACCTGCCTACTCGCCTTAGCTACCTAGACGCACGTCGCTAAGCGCACGCAGATAGGCACAAGCTGGCTAGGCGCACGCTGATAGCATAGGCGCGCATTTGTAGGCGCACATTCGTAGGCGCACATTCATAAGACACCGGGGTAGGTGCACGTTATAGGCGCACGTTCATAAGATGCTGTTGATAGGTGCACGTTATAGGAGCACGTTCATAAGACACCGTTGATAGGCGCAAGTTATAGGCGCACGCTCATGAGACGCCGTTGATAGGCGCACATTATAGGCGCACGTTCATAAGACGCCGTTGATAGGCGCACGTTATAGGCGCACGTTCATAAAGACACCGTTGATAGGCGCACGTTATAGGCGCACGCTCATAAGACGCCCGTTGGTAGGCGCACATTCATAAGACGCCCGTTCATAGGCGCATACAGCTAAGCGCAGGTTGATAAGCGCACACTCATAAGATAAGCGCATATTAGTAGTCGATACATATTGCAAAGCGTATGGAGCATAAGAGAGCCCATACGTCCGCAGAGCCGGCACCTCCAGAATCAGGCATAAGAGCTCTAAGCCTCTGCTCAGCATGCAATCTCAGAGCCACTCAGAGCGAGGAAGCAGACTCACTATGTGCCCAATGTGAGAAGGCCATGGGAGTTCCAGGACAGGACCTGTCCCAGCCCAGCGGTTCCTCAGGAAACACTCCGGACTTAGCAGGCCGCGGGGAGCAGCCAGGGAACCCGAGAGACCTGGTGCCCCTAAGGCCAGATCCGGCTTCTCTCTCCTGGGTGGAATTATTCAAGGGGATCCACGCCTTTGTCCAGATGCAGTCTGCTCCTCGAAGGGGTCTTTCTGTTTCGGATGATCCAGCCCCTGGACCCTCGAGACCTAGGCACGGCCACTCGCCACCCGGAAGCCCCACTTATGGGGATTCGGATTGCTCCGAGGAAGATGAGGAGCCCCCGAGGAGGGAGAACTTCCCTCGGAGAAAGAACCATATCGGACCATGAGACGCTTCTTTTGGAACGAGGATCTTCCAGGCCTGGTCTCACAATGCCTATCAGAATTGGCTATTCTGGGCCAGGACACCCCAGGGGACCCTAACATGAACCCCGTATTAGAGGGCCTGCGCCAAATGGCTCACCATTTTCCCCTCCTACAAGCAGCACAGCAGCTAATAGATCTGGAATGGACTGCGCCGGAGGCTTCATTCAAAGGGGGTCGGGCATGTACCCTCTGGACCCGGCGTCCAAGGAGCTGCTGGCGTGCCCCAAGGTAGACGCCATAGTTAACGCAATTGTGAAGCGCACCACCATTCCGGTTGAGGGGGGAGCGGCCCTCAAGGATACACATGACCGGCGCATGGACACCATTCTGAAATGAGCCTTTGAGGTAGCAGCCATGTCCCTACGAATCGCGACCTGCTGCACCGTGGTGACGCGTTCCTGTTTATCGCAGGCTAGAAACAACACCCCGGGAGAAGACATGGAATCAGCTCTCGCATTTCTCACTGACGCATCCTCCGACCTCGTCCGTACGGCAGCCAAGGGAGTGTCATCCTCAGTGGCAACCAGGAGACAGCTCTGGCTACGCAATTGGGCTGCCGACTCTTCCTCCAAGACGCGCCTCACAAGAATGCCCTTTAAGGGATCCCCACTGTTCGGCAGCGATCTCGAGAAATGGGCTAATAAATGGGGTGCCTCTCCATTACCCCGTCTACCAGAAGACAGGTCGAGGAGGAGCCAGCGTTCGTTTTCTAGACCATCCAGAGGTAGAAACTATCAGCGCTTCAACCCTTACCGGGCTTGCTATCAAGCACCTCGTTCTCAGGCCAGGAACCAGCCCTTTCGGGCTAAGCACAACAAGAGGAGAACCGGCTCGGGTTCTGGTCCCGGCCGCAACCCACAATGACAATCAGCCAACCCATCCGGGGGTAGCAGCCATAGGGGGCAGGCTAACCCTCTTCTACCGCAGGTGGATCGAGATTACTTCGGACCAGTGGGTCCTCGCCATCATCCGAGAAGGATATTTCCTGGATTTTCTTCGGCTCCTGCCGGACATGTTTGTGGACTCTCCTTGTTCACCTCTCAAGAAGGCGGCACTAGAAGTGACCTTACAGAGGCTCCTGGCACTAAAAGCCATAATCCCAGTGCTGCAGAGGAGATAAATTCTGGGCATTATTCAATTTATTTCATAGTACCCAAGAAGGAGGACACTTTCAGGCCCGTTCTGGACCTCAAGTCAGTCAACCGACACCTACGGGTTCCCAGCTTTCGTATGGAAACTCTGCAGTCTGTCAAGAATGCAGTACAGCCAGGGGAGTTTCTCACCTCCCTAGATCTGTCAGAAGCCTATTTGCATATCCCAATCCATCGGGATCACCAGCGCTATTTACACTTCAAAGTCCTGAATCAACACTTCCAGTTCTGAGCTTTACCCTTCGGGTTAGCCACCGCGCCGCGGATCTTTACCAAGGTCATAGTAGTAATGGCGGCAGCACTCAGGAAGGAAGGAATTCTCGTCCATCCCTACCTAGACGATTGGCTGACCAGGGCAAAGTCACCGGAGGAGAGCCACCGGGCAACCAACAGAGTTATAGCTCTTCTGGAAAGCCTAGGATGGGTAGTCAACATAAACAAGAGTTCCCTACAGCCGTCCCAGTCGCTGGAATACCTAGGGGTTCAATTCGACACCCAGGAAGACAAGGTCGGCTTGACCTCCAAGAGGAAGTCGAAACTCCGGAATCATCTGCAGGCCCTGCTGAGCGCCAGCCGGCCCACAGCTCGGGATTACCTACAGGTCCTCGGCCTCATGGCATCTACTCTGGAGGTGATACCATGGGCGCGGGCTCATATGAGACCATTACAACGCGCCCTCCTATCCCGGTGGAGCCCACGATCACAGAACTACACCGTACACCTACCTCTACCAGCCAGAGTGCGGAATCAGCTACGGTGGTGGTTGCAGCCCGGCCACATGAGCCGGGGGTCAAGAATGTCCTCCCCAGCCTGGACCCTGCTCATTACAGATGCCAGCCTGAACGGATGGGGAGCACACTGCGAAGAACTCTCCGCCCAAGGGCGGTGGAACAGAGAAGAGTCAAGGTGGAACATCAACCGACTAGAAGCAAGGGCAGTCAGGCTCGCATGCCTGCGATTTGCCCTCAGACTTCGCAACAGAGCGGTCAGAGTGATGTCAGACAATGCCACCACGGTGGCATACATCAACCGACAGGGCGGAACCAGAAGCCAACAGGTATCCCTAGAAATAGCCCCCCTGATGACTTGGGCGGAAGCGAATCTCCAGGACATCTCCGCCGTTCACATCGCGGGGAAGGACAACACCACGGCAGACTTCCTCAGCAGAGAAAGCCTAAATCCAGGGGAATGGCAGCTGTCACCCACAGCTTTCCAGATGATCGTGGACCAGTGGGGGACGCCGGGCATGGACCTACTAGCAGACAGGTCCAACGCTCAAGTTCCCAGATATTTCAGCCACAGGCGGGATCCTCTATCCCAGGGGATCGATGCCCTGGTACAGCCATGGCCTCAGGGAATCCTGCTATATGCCTTTCCTCCGTGGCCCCTGCTGGGTGCCATTATACACAAGATTCAGCGACACAGAGGCCTAGTTCTTCTAGTGGCCCCGGATTGGCCAAGAAGACCCTGGTACGCAGACATGAGAAGACTACTGGCAGGGAATCCTCTACCTCTGCCTCCATACAGGGACATGCTGCGGCAAGGTCCCATCCTCCACGAGGATCCAGCTCAATTCTCTCTTACAGTCTGGCCATTGAGAGGGCTAGACTGAAGAAAAGAGGATACTCGGAGCCGGTAATAGATACACTCCTCCGAGCACGCAAGTTCTCTACATCACTGACATATATCAGGATCTGGAGAGTTTTTGAAGCCTGGTGCGACTCTCACAGCACCAATTCGCATGCCGCTAAGATTCCTATCATTTTGGACTTCCTACAAGATGGACTTCAGAAGGGTCTGTCCCTCAGCTCCATCAAGGTTCAGGTAGCAGTGCTGTCTTGCTACGGTCCCAGGAGTGATGGCAACACCATTGCCAAACACCCAGACGTGTCTCACGTTTCCTGAAAGGAGTCAAACACATTCGCCCGCCACTGAAGTGGCCAGTGCCCTTGTGGAACCTCAACCTAGTGTTGGAATTCCTAGCAGGATCCGCCTTCAGGCCCCTTCGAGGCCTGTCTCTCCATTTGTTAACCTTGAAGATGGTGTTCTTGCTGGCTGTGTGTTCAGCACGCCGCATCTCAGAGCTACAAGCACTATCCTGTCGTGATCCATTTCTCAGAATCACTCCAGAAGCTATCCTTCTTCGCACGGTTCCTTTCTTCTTACCCAAAGTGGTCTCACAATTTCACCTCAACCAAACCATATCCTTGCCATCTACGGAAGGTTTGAAGAAGTCAGAAGAAGGTCGAATACTGCGTCATCTCGACATCGGCAGAATGCTGGCCAGATACTTGGAAATGTCAGAAGCAGTACAAAAGACGAACCTGTTCGTCCTTCACAGCGGGAAGAAGCAAGGGGAAGCGGCCTCACGGCCAACCATCGCCCGCTGGATCAAAGAAGTTATCAAGGCGGCCTACATAGAGGCAGGAAAGCCACCGCCTCTACAGGTCAAGGCTCATTCTACCAGAGCGCAAGCGGCCTCTTGGGCAGAAACTAGGATGCTGTCGCCTGCAGAGATATGTAAAGCGGCGACGTGGTCCTCCCTCCATACCTTCTCCAGATTCTACCGTCTGGACGTCCAGGCCAGGGAGGACACAGCATTTGCGAGGGCAATCCTACACGGTCCTCGGGCAGCCTCCCGCCCAGTCCGGGAGAAGCTTTTGTACATCCCACTTGTTTTGAGTCCATCTGCTACACGCTAGGAAATGTAGAGATTACTTACCTGATAATCTCCTTTTCCTTAGTGTATGCAGATGGACTCAGCATCCCGCCCGGCTGCCGGTATACATGGGGATTCACCGACACGGTAAGCCATGTTTTTTTTATATAGGGCATCCACCCTGCCGGGTGTCGACGCCTTCCGGCTGAGAACACTGGCGGTCTCCAGCTACCATCAATTGGTCAGGGTAATCCTGTTCATTTAATCGATCGGTCAGTCACACATATATCCATAAAGCTTTTGCAAGGAAGATTACTGAATTGCTACACTTCCTGTGGGGGTATATGTACCCGTGCTGACATCAGATCCGTCTCCAACTGCTAGCACGAGCACACTATACCCACTTGTTTTGAGTCCATCTGCATACACTAAGGAAAAGGAGATTATCAGGTAAGTAATCTCTATATTATGTGCTTGATCAGCGTGGTATCATGCTTTGAATTTATGCTGATGAATTTACAGCTCTTCTTTCCTGTGCTTTGCAATATCTTTCCAGTAATTTATCAGTTATTTATTTATTTATTTATTTATTCATTCATTCATTCAGCTTTATATACCGGCTTTCAACTTAATTTCAAGGCGGTTTACACTGATCGAATTTGCAGTAGCAACATTCAAAACACATATATACTAAACCTATCATTATAGATGTTACATCATTTTTCAAAAATGTTAAATTAATAAAACAATACTTTTACATAAACTAAAACCATTTTAAATACAGTAATAGGTAAAACCCCAATCATTTCTTCCCCTTCCTCCTCAATTCTTTCTCTTCCTCCTACCCTTCTTCCCGTCCTCTATCCCGTCTAACCCCCTCCCTTCTAGCCCTTCTTCCCCTTGTTCCCCTTATTCTATCTCATCCACTAAGTAGCTGTGGTAGGGGGGGGTCAGTTATTTAGAGTAAAAGCCTGCTCGAATAACCAGGTTTTTATCTGCTTCTTGAAGCTATTGATGTTTTCCTCTGTACGAATTTCAACAGGTAAGGAATTCCACATCTTTGGTCCTGCCAAAGACAAGGACCTCTCCCTCACTGAGCTGAGATGGGCTAATTTGGGTGATGGTATAGTCAATAGGGCTTGACCAAGTGATCTCAGATTCCGTGCTGGAACATGAATGCGTAATGAGGCATTTAGCCATTCGGAATTGCTTCCATAAATGGCTTTATGAATTAAAGTTAGACACTTGTATTGAATACGGGACTGAACCGGTAACCAATGTAACCCCATCAGTACCGGGGAAACATGATCGAACTTTTTTGTGTCAGATAGAAGTCGTGCCGCGGCATTCTGCAACAATTGCAGCGGGCGGATAGTCGATAATGGCAAACCCAGCAATAGGGCATTACAATAATCTAGTTTAGGTAAAATTAAGGCCTGTACCACAATTCGAAAGTCAATTGAGTGCAACAATGGCTTCAATTTCCTTAGTACTCGCAGTTTGTGAAAACCATCTTTTATGATGGCCTTCACTGATGTTTTCATATTCAGTTCAGAGTCCAGGATACAACCCAGATCTCTGGCATCGTGTTGGATCTTATATGGAGGGGGACAAGTTAAGATGTCTGTCTCTATTTTCTCTGTGACCTTATTACAAATAAGCAGTATTTCAGTTTTGGAATTATTGAGTGCCAATGACATGTGTGTAAGAAGTTGTTTTATTGATTTGTAGTACATATCCCAGAGTTTCAATGTGGCCGATAAGGAGTCTTTTATAGGTAGCAAAATCTGAATATCATCGGCAAATAAGAAATGTACCAATCCCAGACCCGCTAAGAATCTGCACAATGGGGCCATATAAATATTAAACAAAGTTGGTGAAAGGGAAGAGCCCTGTGGGACTCCAGTATGGAGGTCTACTACCTCGGATTCTACTGTTCCCAATTTAACTACATATGATCTATTAGTAAGAAAAGATTTAAACCAATCCAGTGTTTTATCTAGGAGGCCAATTTCACGCAATCTTGAGATAAGTGCTTCGTGATTAATGGTATCAAATGCCGCCAAGATATCCAACAGAATTAGTAAATAAGAGGTATTCTGGTCGAAGCCTCTTTGAATGGTATCAGATAATGAGATTAAGAGGGTCTCGGTGTTATGAGATTTCCGGAAACCATACTGTGCTGGAAAAAGCAGCTGATGTTCTTCTAGATGGTCCATAAGCTGCCGATTGACCACTTTTTCAATTAGTTTAGCCAAGAATGGAAGTATTGAAATTGGCCGATAGTTGGCCAAAACCTCCGGATCCAAATTGGCTTTTTTCAAAATAGGCTTCACTATTGCACATTTCAGACTATCTGGGAATATACCCTCTTCTAGTGACAAGTTGACAATATCAGCCAAGGGTTTAGCTATAATGTCTTGAACGGACTTTAAATGGTTAATAGACATTTTGTCCATAGAATGATTAGCAGGTGACATTTTTTTTATTAAGTTTGCTATTTCTAACGATGAAACTGCATCAAATGTTGACCAGTTAACCGAGGGGTTACTGGGTAAGATGATATTTTGTGGGGCCTGTATGTTTAGATCTTTTAGTACAGCTTGGATTTTTTCTTTAAAAAAAGAAGCAAATTCGTTGCTCTTGTTCTTTAAATTATTACCCCAGGTAGGCGAATTGCCTTTAATGTTAGTAAGTTCTGATACGTATGTGAACAGGATCCTCGGGTTAAATTGGAATTTGTGGATTCTGTCGGCATAGAAATTACGTTTGGCGGTATTAATAGATTCTCTATAGTTATGTAAGGCCGCTCTATAATTTGCTTGCGATGTATCGTTACGATACTTCCGCCAAATTATTAACTTTTACTTATGTCAAAATTATTTCATGTTAAATATTTCTAAATTTGAGGCAGTCTGCTTTGCAGGGAATCAAATGTTAATTGTTTTTCAGCATTGGGCACTTCTATCCATTGTAAAGATTCTGTCCAGAATTTGACAGTTGTCTCTCTTTTAAGCCACAGATTCAGCAGATTCTTCACATTGCTTATTACAAGTTGTGATTGCTACCTCATTTGAAGCTAGTCCTGAACTCTACAGACTAGAGCATAACATAAAAACATAAGATATGCCATACTAGGTCAGACCAAGGGCCCGTCAAGCCCAGTATCCTGTTTCTGACAGTCCAAATCAAAAGTACCTGGCAGGTACACAAACATTAAATAGATCCCATGCTACTAATACCAGCAACAAGCAGTGGCTATTCCCTATTGATTAATAACAGTTTATGGATTTCTTCAGGAACTTATCCATACCTTTTTTAAACCCAGCTAAACTAACTGCCTTAACCACATCCTCTGGCAATGAATTCCAGAGCTTAAATTATCTCAGGGTATACTCTGTCAGTTAGTAATGGAGGAGGAAAAAGTTCCATTATATGTCATTCTCTGTCTCCAGGACTCCATGTCATATAAGTGTTACACATCATTGCTCCTAGGAATTAATGTATTAGTATGAGAGCAATTATTTTATAAGGACAGAGCTCAATAATTAGTTAAAAGAATATGCCTTAAAAGAATATACTTATTTATTATAAGATTAAAGCTAAAAGAACAGCATTCAAGAAATATAAAAGATCCCAAAGGGAGGAACATAAAGAAGAATATTTGATTCAGCTGAGGGAGACAAAGAAATTAATCAAGTTGGCAAAAAGTCAAGCGGAAGAGAGGATTGCGAAGGAGATAAAAAATGGTGACAAAACATTTTTCAGATACATCAGTGAAAAGAGAAAAGTCCATAGTGGTATTGTGAAATTAAAAGGTGGTAATGATCAATGTGTGGAGAGAGACGAAGAAATGGCAGAAATATTAAACGAATACTTCAGTTCTGTGTTCACTAAAGAAGACCCTGGAGAAGGACCATCTCTACACAACAAGAAACTGGAGGGAAGTGGAATAGATGATAATCCTTTTACAGTAGAAAATGTATGGGAAGAGCTAAAGAATCTGAAAGTGGACAAAGCCATGGGGCCTGATGGGATTCATCCAAGGATACTGAGGGAGCTCAGAGATTTGCTGGCGGGTCCACTGTGTGACCTGTTCAATAGATCCCTAGAAACGGGAGTGGTACCGAGAGATTGGAGAAGAGCGGTGGTGGTCCCGCTTCCCAAGAGTGGGAACAGAGAGGAGGCTGGTAACTACAGACCGGTTAGCCTCACTTCAGTGGTGGGAAAAGTAATGGAATCACTGCTGAAAGAGAGAATAGTGAAATATCTACAGTCCGGAGAATTGATGGACCAGAGGCAACATGGATTCACCAGGGGAAGATCCTGTCAGACAAATCTGATTGACTTTTTTGACTGGGTAACCAAGGAATTGGATCAAGGAAGAGCGCTCGATGTCATCTACTTGGATTTCAGCAAAGCTTTTGATACGGTTCCGCACAGGAGACTGGTGAATAAAACGAGAAGCTTAGGAGTGAGTGCCAAGGTGGTGACCTGGATTGCAAATTGGTTGACGGACAGAAGACAATGTGTGATGGTAAATGGTACTTTCTCTGAAGAGAGAGTGGTTTTAAGTGGTGTACCGCAAGGATCGGTGTTGGGACCGGTCCTGTTCAATATCTTTGTGAGCAACATTGCGGACGGGATAGAAGGTAAGGTTTGTCTTTTTGCGGATGACACTAAGGTCTGCAACAGAGTGGACACGCCGGAAGGAGTGGAGAGAATGAGACGGGATTTAAGGAAACTGGAAGAGTGGTCGAAGATATGGCAGCTGAGATTCAATGCCAAGAAGTGCAAAGTCATGCATATGGGGAGTGGAAATCCGAATGAACTGTATTTGATGGGGGGGAAAGGCTGATGTGCACGGAGCAGGAGAGGGACCTTGGGGTGATAGTGTCTAATGATATGAAGTCTGCGAAACAATGCGACAAGGCGATAGCAAAAGCCAGAAGAATGCTGGGCTGCATAGAGAGAGGAATATCGAGTAAGAAAAGGGAAGTGATTATCCCCTTGTACAGGTCCTTGGTGAGGCCTCACCTGGAGTACTATGTTCAGTTCTGGAGACCGTATCTACAAAAAGACAAAGACAAGATGGAAGCGGTACAGAGAAGGGTGACCAGGAAGGTGGAGGATCTTCATCGGATGACGTACGAGGAGAGATTGAAGAATCTAAATATGTACACCCTGGAGGAAAGGAGGAGCAGAGGTGATATGATACAGACTTTCAGATACTTGAAAGGTTTTAATGATCCAAAGACAACAACAAACCTTTTCCGTAGGAAAAAAATCAGCAGAACCAGGGGTCACGATTTGAAGCTCCAGGGAGGAAGATTCAGAACCAATGTCAGGAAGTATTTCTTCACGGAGAGGGTGGTGGATGCCTGGAATGCCCTTCCGGAGGATGTGGTAAAGACCAGAACTGTGAAGGACTTCAAAGAGGCGTGGGATAAACACTGTGGATCCATAAAGTCAAGAGGTCGCCAATGAAGAGTGGGTGACTCGCCAGAATGATGGCTACAGCCTGGAGACAATACCCTTATTCAATAAACATATACATGCTTACTGTGACTCCAACATCGCTCTAAGCTTCAACAGCAAGAGGAAACGTGGAAAAAAGGATTTGCACTCACAAAGAGGGGAGTAGCTGGCTTGTTACGGCGGTTACTACCCCAAACCAAATAAGCCTGATACTTCACTTTCAATGCATATTCAGCATAGTTCTCTGCTTCAACGGCAGGGTAGAAGAAAAAACTGATACTTCACACGTCCAGCAGAGCTCTCTGCTTCAACGGCAGGGGAGAAGAAAAAAGGGTTCGCACTCACAAAGCGGGGAGTAGCTGGCTTGTTACGGTGGTTACTACCCCAAACCAAATGTGCCTGATACTTCACTTTCGATGCATATCCAGCATGGCTCTCTGCTTCAACGGCATGGGAGAAAGGCTGATACATCACGCATTTCCAGCATAGCTCTCTGCTTCAACAGCAGGGGGAAAAAAACCTGATGCTTCACGCATATCCAGCATAGCTTCAACGGCAGGGGAGAAGAAAAAAGGATTTGCACTCCCAAAGCGGGGAGTAGCTGGCTTGTTACGGCAGTTACTACCCCAAACCAAATGTGCCTGATACTTCACTTTCGATGCATATCCAACATGGCTCTCTGCTTCAACGGCATGGGAGAAGACTGATACATCACGCATTTCCAGCATAGCTCTCTGCTTCAACGGCAGGGGAGAAGAAAAACTGATACTTCACGCATATCCAGCATAGCTCCCTGCTTCAACGGCAGGGGAGAAGAAAAACAACCAATAAGGGCTGTATAACATAGTCTGGGTAAAACAAATAAGCATGGGTGTAGCTTGCTTATTGCGGTGGTTACTACCCCTACTACCCCTAACTAATCAAGCTACATATTTCACTTGGATGCAGCTCCATCACGGCTCTCTACGTTAATGGTGGGGGTGGAAGGGAAATAGAACCAAGAGCTAAGAGAAACAGATAAGTATGAGAGAAAAAATGTGTGAAGCTTGCTGGGCAGACTGGATGGGCCGTTTGGTCTTCTTCTGCCGTCATTTCTATGTTTCTATGTATATATGAGTAAATTAAGCAAGTCTTTTCTAAAATGGATACAGAAAAATGGTTAGCTTATCTATACAGGTTAATGCCAGTCTCGGACTGCTTTCCTCTGTCGTAGCAGAGTTGAAAGCAGCCTTGAGGTCACAATTCTTACCATATTTATACTTTTTACTAGTTTATAGATATAACCCCTCCTTAAGGTACAAGTCGAGTACAGAGGGGAACATAAGTTCTTTACGGCAAAACCCTGGCTAGCTTTTATTTCTCCTCCCATCTCAAAGTGTAGGTCCTTCGGAATAGGGGTGGTAAAGAGTCCTCCCTGGTTTAAGTACAGGGTGAATAGTAAGCTGTGCTGGAGTTTCATCTTTCTGCTGTGTGTTGTGTGCCAAACAAACCACACTTGGACCACATAGGCAGTGTCCAAAATAATGCTTTACTGATACAGTCTCGTTGAATGACACAATTAAATATGGTCTCTGCAGTTTCTCTCTTAATTACAGACCGTTTCTCTTCTATCTCTGCATTAGTTTTTATTAGGCCAGAAAGCCATCCACAGTTTTGGATTAGATTGTGCAGCGATCCCTCTGGGCCAGGCCCCCTCCCGATGACACAAAAATCTATCTTGGCATAGAGATAATGTCTCTATCCCTCAGTGCTCTGGGTGTCCTCCCTTGAATGTAGATCTTTTACTCACAGTTAATAGATTAATCTTCTGGTGGGATCCCTGGTGGTAGGAATCCTTGCAGTTCTTGCCAGTCCCCTTGATGGGCAGGAAGAGGGGGCAGAAAATACTTCCTCCCAGATGTTGGAAAACAAATCTTCTTCCCCAACGTAGACAACTGCCGGGATCCACTACAACGGGTCACCACCTTTGTGGGGCAGATCTTCCCTAAACACTGAGCATCTTCAGCCCAGGGTTCCCCATTCCCTGGGCTTTGGAAAGGTCCAGGGAATGTCCTCCTCTAAACGAATATTCAAAATCCTAAAATTAGCTCCAGAGCAGCCACTCTGCACCTTGTGTAGAGTACAACAGTGGATCCCCTTTGACCTATTCTGGAGGGGTCTCGGAGGGTTTCTGAGGCTCCAGGTAGGCCCAAAATCCAACTTAGGAAAATACATCCTCACTCTTACTCTCAATTTAGACTGCCTCCAGAGCCTATTGCAGAGCTCTGTTATAAAAGCTTTCCACAGGGGTATCCATTAAAGCTCTTCCAGTGGGAGGGCTGTCCATGAATGGGTACTCACCTAATTACATTAAACTGTTGCAAAACCTATTAGTTACCCAAAAAGTGGTCTGGGTTATATAACCTCATAGACTTATGATTTAAGGACACTTTACATTCTTAAATTGTGTACCCCTAGTTCTTGTATTGTCTGAAAGAGTAAATAACCAATTCACTTTTAACTGATTAAGTTCTTTCATGATTTTGTATACCTCTATCATATTCCCCTCAGCCATCTCTTCTCCAAGCTGAACAGTCCTAACCTCTTTAGCCTTTCCTCATAAGGGAGCTGTTCCATGCACTTTATCATTTTGGTCACCCTTCTTTGACTTTCTCCAGTGCAACTATTTCTTTTGAGATGTGGTGACCAGAATTGCACACAGTATTCAAGGTGAAGTCTAACCATGGAATGATACAGAAGTATTATGACATCCTCCATTTTATTTGCCATTCCCTTCCTAATAATTCGTAACATTCTGTTTGCTTTTTTAACCACCACAGCACACTGAGCTGACGATTTCAATTTAATATCAACTATGATGCTCAAATCTTTTCCCTGGGTGGTAACTCCTAATATGGAATCTAACATCATGTAACTACAGCATGGGTTCCCTATATATATGCATCACCTTGCACTTGTCTACATTATATTTCATCTGCCATATGAACACCCAATTTTCCAGTCTTGCAAGGTCCTTCTGCAGTTTATCACTAATTTTGGGTCATCTGTAAATTGGATCACCTCATTCGTCATACCCCTTTCCAGATCATTTATAAATATATTAAAAAGCACTGGTCCAAGTACAGATCCCTGAGGCACTTCACTGTTTAACTTATTCCAATATGAAAACAGTTTAATCCTACTCTCTATTTCCTGTCTTTTTACCAGTTTGCAATCCAAAACAGGACATCACCTCCTAACCCATGATGTTTTAGTTTTCTTAGAAGCCTCTCGTGAGGGACTTTGTTAAATGCCTTCTGAAAATCCAAATACACTACACCTGATTACCATAGACCTCTGCAATTCCCATATTCCTACCTCAAGGCTTTGCAGGTTTGGTGATGGATCATGTGACTTTGCTCCTACTGGAATTGCATTGGTTGCATGTTTATCAGCGAGTGCAGTCTTTAAAGCCCTGAAAGCAATAGTCCCTCGTATCTTTCTCACTCGTTGCATTATTACATGCCCTCTTGCTCATTGCTGTTAGCTTTACTGTCCGTAAAATCTGCTCACTGATGGAAACCGGGCATGGACCCTCTTTTCCGCTGCTCCATTTTTATATAATGCCTTGCCTGATGCCTTGCAGGGGAAGGAGGATATTCCAAAGTTCCCTAAATGTTCGAAGGCAGCTCCTGATTTGTACCTAAAGCAAAAGAGGAACCAAAAATAACAGATATTTATCAAAAATAAAAACATTTTTATTATTAATACTTACTATATATTACAGTCCAGAGGTCTGGGGCAGGTGGCCAAGTGAAAAACACCCCAGTCCAATCCAGAAGTATGGGACAGGCAGACTGAAAAAATACCTCAATACAATTAAGAGGTATAAATGGCCGAATGTGGGGATAACATGACATATTTCAAATATCTTGCATTATTTCAGGCTCAACACCACATGAATTTAAATGAGCGTATTAGTGTACAAATGCATGCTATTGAGCTCATTACTACTCTAATCGATGCAAATCTAATAATGCAGCTTGCCAAAAAATTCACAAACTGAATTATTTGATTTGAAACTGGCCACAACTCTGGAGTTGTAGCTAATTTCTTGCGGGTGTATTGGAATGTTAATGCGCATCCCAATGCACCAGCATTGGTGTGCCCCCGCAAATAGGAAAAACCCTTGGAAGAAGTCCATTACCTGCTATTAATTGAGTTGACTTAGAAAATAGCCACTGCTATTACTAGCAATGGTAACATGGAATAGACTTAGTTTTTGGGTACTTGCCAGGTTCTTATGGCCTGGATTGGCCACTGTTGGAAACAGGATGCTGGGCTTGATGGACCCTTGGACAGACCCAGTATGGCATGTTCTTATGTCTGCATAGACTCCTTGTCAATGCCGCCCCCTCCCCTGGCCACACTTGGAGACAGCCCATTTTAAAAAAACAAAAAACAAATTAAACATTTTTATACTTGTGGGGATGCCCCACCCCTAACACTTTAACTCCATCCCTTCACAAGAAAACCAGACCCCATTCCCCAGATCCCACTTTTAAAAATAATGGCCTTAGTGGTCCAGTGGATCGCCCCACACTCCAGACACCCCCTTATACAAAAATAGATATTTGGTGGTCTAGTGGACTCCAACTCCCATCCCCCAGACTCCCTCTTACCTAAAAAAGCATCATTGGTGATGCAGTGGGGGCCCAGAGCACTGCCTAGGCTTCAGGACTGGGTGGCAGCCATTTTATAAAATGGTACTGCCCGGACTTTGCCCCACATGATAGGAGCAAAGGCCAAACAGCATCATTTGGAATTCTGACTTGGTGAATCCTACAGTATTTTTCCCATGGGGAAAATACTGTGGCTTAATGAATGAGGGTATTAGTGAGATTGTTGTCCAAAACAGTAAGCTTTCCCATGCTCATTTATTTTCAGGTTTTAAGCATGCAAGTTATCCCAGCCTTTTTGGAAGACTAATGTAGCCGTATGACTTCTGTTTAAGGTTAAAACTGCCATTCTGTTCAGGTTACCCCAGTGCTTTCTTGAAAGCTTGATGCAGTTGTACTACTACTGTTTAAGGTTATAACCACCACTGCCTGAAGGTTACTCCACACAACATGCAAGATTCCATTCTAAATTCCACACTGATTTCCTCATCCATGTCTTTCCATCAAGCTTTGTAATAATCTAAACAGATACCAAACAAGCAAGGCTGTTTTCCTAACATCCATATCCAGCCTCCTAGATCCCCATGGAATTACTAGACAATATCTGGCCACCATCAGCCTGCTATAACTATCACAATTGGTTCTGGTGAGTTGTATACTGCTGGTACCAACACACATACCCCATGACTTGCAGTATTGCTAGGTTGTGCTTCCATTCTCTGCCATTTTGTTTTGTTCTCAACTCTCTCTTTCCCTCTACTCTTGAGGGTGTGAAGAGGGTGGTGGTGGTGGGGAGGGAAGGTTTGCAATATTGCAGCTTCCCAACCATGTTTATAAGAGCATAAGAAGTGCCATGCTGGATCAGACCAAGGTCCATAGAGCCCAGCATTCTGTCTCCAATAGTTGATCTATTTCTTGTATCTCACTCCCAGGAAAAGCTCTGGCTTTCCTAACATTCTATTTGCCTTTTTGACCACTACCACACACAGAGCCAAAGATTTCAAGGTATTGTCCACTCCCAGATTGTGTATCTGTAGTTGGGATTATTTTTACTTTGCACTTGTCCACATTAAATTCCATCAGCTATTTAGAGGTCCAGACTCCTTACCTCACAAGGTCCTTGTACAGTTCTTCACAATCCGCTGACATTTTAATATCTTGAAACAATTTTGTACCATCTGCAAATGTTCTCACCTTACTTGTTCCTTTCTTCAAATCATTTATGAATGTGCTAAATAGCACAGGTCCCAATACAGACCCTTGGGGCACTCCACTTGGAAACTGAACATTTAGTCCTGCCCTCTATTTCCTGTTTTTTATCCAGCTACAAATTCACAATAGAACACTGCCTTCATCCCATGACCTCCCAATTTCCTTTCGTGAGAGATTTTAAATGCCTTCTGAAAATCCAAATACACTATAGCAACCAGAGATGAATAAGACAAGACTAGGCCCCAAGGTCCAAAATCAAAGAAGAGAAATTCTGATGGGTCTAGGTAAAGGACTTAGACTTGACAAATGAGATCAAGTGTTATTCATTTCATTCATTTATTTATTTATTTGCTCACATTTATCCTCCTAATTTCTTACAAACTTTGAGTGATTTGCAAGCCAGAACAATAAATAAACTTTTTAATTGTTTATTAAGTTTTGCATTTATATCTTCAAGATATAACCTGAGATGAAAATTTAAGAACTACTAAGAAATACATCAAATTAAGGAACAAAGGCATTAAAAAAAGAACCCATATGAAGTTGTTCCAAGTTCCAGTCCACCACAAAAAGGAGGACCCCAATAGCACAATCAACAGCCATTGTGGAAAATCCATCCAGAGCAACCTCCAACTCTTTCTTCTTAAATGGCAGAAGATAGTAAGCCCTTACCACCCGGGGGGGGGGGGGGGGGGGGGGGGGGGGGGGGGAGGGGGTAATCGATTGCAGTGGAACTTTTAAAGTTCCACTAAATATCTTTACACATTTCCTGAACAGACACAAGAGGTAACCTACGGAAGTTTATAAAACCTAGGTTACATTTTCTCACTGAATTCTCCAAATTCTCTACTGCAGATAACAAATAACATTCTTTAATAATTGTATCTTGAATTCCCATTGCTTGGTCCACCTTATGGATAGTCATTCATTGTTCAATATCCTGCTAAACATTCTCTAAGGCAGTCACTTTATTTTCCAAATTCTGATTTTTCTCCATCACCAAAGAAATCTGAACCATAACAACCTTCCCAAGCCCATCTATGGCCATCCAAATCTCTTCTAAAGTAAAGACAGAAAGTCTCTCCAGACAAAACATTCTCTGTCCCTAAAGGGAAATTGATGTCAAAACAGCCTCCTAGTCTCCTAATGAGACCCCCCCCCCCCCCCCCAATCTTCAGGACTGGCCTCTATGTGCTGTTTATCAATCCTCCCAGATCTCCAGCAATAACATTGCGCATCGCTGCCAGAGTCAATCCCTCCAGCAGTTCCTGCACTCTGTGCAGTCCTGATTACATCATCTTCCAACAACTGCTTAAGTAGAGTTCAGGAGACTCAGTCAGTCAGCAGTGGGATCCACCTGAAGAGTTTTCAAGTCTGAGTTGAGTGACTTGCTCAGGCCTGGGGGATACAGGGGCTCAGTTTCCACCCCCTGAACACCTCAATGGCCCACTTCCAGGCTACGTAGATAAATGCACTATAAAGGAGTCAATCGGATCTGCTGTAGGGGGAACAACGGAGGTTGCAGGTTAAGTTCCCGGCTTCCCTTTCCCTTTCCTCACCATAGAAAAAGAAAGAGTAAAAAGGAAAAAAAAAAAAAAATATATATATATATAGGAAAATAACAGTGATCTTTAGGAACTCAGGTGAGTGTGTAATAGTGTCTAGCAATCTGAAGGTGGCGAAGCAATGTGACAAGGCAATAGCTAAAGCCAGAAGAATGCTGGACTGCATAGAGAGGGATAATCAGTAACAAAAAGGAGGTGATGATGCCCTTGTACAGGTCCTTGATGAGGCCTCACCTAAAGTAATGTGTTCAATTCTGGAGCCCGTTTCTCAAAAAGGATACGGACAGGATGGAGATGAAGAGTGATCAAAATGGTGAGGGGTCAGTATCGGAAGACTTATGAGGAGAGGCTGAAGGATCTGAATATGTATACCCTGGAAGACAGGAAGTGCAGGGGAAATATGATACAGGCATTCAGATACTTGAAAGGTTTTAATGATGCACAAACTTTGAACCTTTTCCATTGGAAAGGAAATAGTAGAAGAAGGGGTCACGAAATGAAACTCCATGGGGGACAACTCAGAGCCAACATCAAGAAATATTTCTTCACAGAGAGGGCAGTAGTTGCCTGGATTGCCCTTCTGGAGGAGGTAGTGAGGATGAAAATAGTAAACTAATTCCAAAGGGTGTGCAATAAACTCTGGATTCCTAAAAACTAGGGGTTGTAAATGAAGAAAGAGTACATGGGGGTAACATGCATGGAGCAGCAGTTACTATCCTTAACAGAAGGCAAGGGGATTACTGCCCTTAACCAATAGGTCTTGATGCTTTTGAGACAACTGCAACATCACTCTCTGCTTCAACAGTGAGGGGGAAAAAGGGAAATTGGATTCAGACAATAGCCAACACTGGGTCCTGACTTTTACAGTCTGGGATACTGATATGCAGACATTAAGGAAAAAGCACAGCTAAGTCCAAATGCAAAACACGTTCAAGCAGCAATGTCTGAATTATCAAGAAGACTGCTCACCCCATAAAAATGTTGTTAGCAGTAATTTTGTTATGAGCTTGACAGTTGCTTGATTTTTATTGTAAATATTACTACCCCTATCATAAGGCTTAGGGGTAATCTGAATAGGGCAGCAGTTACTACCCTTAACAGAAACATGGGGGTAACCTGCAAGGAGCAGCAATTACTACCATAAGAAACTTGCTGGGTAGACTAACTGGACTATTTGGTCTTTTTCTGCCATCATTACTATGTTACTTAATTGCCATCTTGGATCCCGAAATAATATAAGCTTAAAAGAATGGCCAACATAAACGCATAACAATCCACAAACAACCTCTCCCGCAGTCTTGTCCTATGGCCACCAGCACCTTCAGGAATGACCACAGTGTCCTCTCCAGTACTATCTCATCCTCTACGTCCTTGTCTGATTCCGATGATGAGACAGTTTCTTCTTATAACTATCCTCTGCTTTAGACACTTTTCTGCGATCCTGTAAGGCATGCAAACCACAAACTTGGCTCACCTCCAGAGTTCACTTCTTACATTCCTGTGCTCTCTCTACAGAGCATCTCTGCCTGAAGTCCCATTCCCAGGCTGCCTTCATTCATTTCAAATTCATGCTCACCTCCTTCTGATCTGCTATTATATTTGCCAGGCAAGATTATTATCTCCATTTGACAAACACCCTTGCAGTGCTCAACTCCCTCCCCAAACTGCCGCCACCTCAGATCTTCTCATTGCTTTCCACCCAGACTATGGTTGACTTTTTCCATGAAAAGACTGACGAGATTAATTTTGAATTCTCCTCTACATGGCCACCTCCACCCCCACTTCATTCACCTTCCCTTCCTATGGCCCTGCCACACTTGCTTCCTTTTCTGAAATCACAGAGGAGGAAACCAGGGTTCAAATCCCACTGCTGCTCCTTGTGACCTTGGGCAAGTCACTTAAACTTCAGTTGCCTCAGGTACAAATTTTAAAAGCATTGCTCTGCCTATAAGGCCCATATACATGAGTATATGGGTTGCGCATGAGCAATACAGATTTTTAAAGCTACTAATTATGTGTGGATATGCGCATGTGCGAGCTAAAAGAAAAGGGGGCAGAAATGGGGCTGGGCATGGGCATTCCAGGGTGGGGCTGATAGTTACATGTGTAAATCCGTATTTTAAAAGTATATCTACTGCTGCTCCTGATGAGGTGCAAGTCTGCAGAAATCCAATTTTAGGCCTAACATGACTGGGTGAGGGCTCCGAGTCAACTGGGGGGAAGTGTAGGGTGAAGAACCAGAGAGATCTGGATGACCTTGAGATTGACTAGGCAAACTTGGTGGACTAATGGGTAACACTGGGAATGTTTGTTAATCCCTTTACCTGCGCACATTAAAGCCGACAAAGTCCTAAGGAAAATACGCAAAGTATGTTTGCTGGAGTAACTGCTTAAAATTAAGAGCATATTTTCACGTGATAGGCATATTTTAAATCGTACATGCGTAAATAAGCGCATGATTTAAAATTCCAGCACCCGCATACTTGCTTTAAAATTACCATCTTATTGGGAGATGCACCAAGCCACTGTGGTGCTCTAACACACGTTAAACATATACGCATCGATCCCCAGACCTTGCCCCAGTCACATGGCTTTGGAAAATGGCATCAACCGGGCCAGTTAAGAGGGTGTACCCCAGCCCCAACAGGGGAGCCACCACTTGAATTTAAGGTTTTTGGGGTGCAGGTGGGGGGTAGGTATGAGAAGGGGGGGGCCAGGTCTTGGGACCCTATTTTTTTTTAACTAGTGAGGGACTAGGAGTATGGTATTGTTGGATTTTGGGGGTACAGGCAGTGGGAGGCCAGAGGGGCTACATTTGTCTTTATCATTTAGGGGGGAAGGGGATCTATGGGGGCTACTGATTATTGCTACTATTTGGAAGGGAAGGAGGGGCCAGTGGGGGGCTACTGATTATTGCTACTATTTGGCAGGAAGAGGGGTAGGGGGATGGGACTGTCACCACACGGCTGCATTTACACTAATTTTTAACTTTGGAGTTGAAATGGGGGTCAGCTCTGACCCTCGCTCAACTTCCCCATTTTCTGTGATTTTTTTTATTTTTTTTTTGGCCAGTGGCCCTTTAAGACAATGGCAGTCCCTTGAGATTGGGGCCACCATCTCATTAAAGAGCTACTAGGGGCATTTGTTTGCCCCACAGTGTTTGGCCACAGGATAAAAGAATGCACCATAAAGCCACTAAGATTTTTCAGGGGTGGGGACCCCTCCCGCGATAAACTTTGCAGGTTAGTGGCTCCATGAAGTACAAAATGATTTCCAAAATCTAGGCAAGATGATAAGACACGCTGCAAAGAATATTGCTTTTTCGGAAGTATTACTTGTTCATGGAAAGGGAAATGAGAAGATATGCTACATAAATTCAATTCCTGGCTCAAATCCTGGTGTACAGAAAATAGTTTTGGAGACATAGGAGGCTGGGGTCGCTATGAAGCAGTAAAAGGCTAAATGCTAAGGATGGCCTACATTTGTCCATATCAGGAAGGAGGATACTAAATGAAAAATTCAGATCATATATTATCAAACATTTAAACTAAAGAAAGGAGATGGTAGAAGATGGCAATGAAATTTTCATTTCACCCCCAAGCAATACAGGATGTGTGAGGAGTAAATAAAATCAATCAGCCCAAAAAAGGTGCCTAGGATTTACTAGAAATCAAAGGAAAAAAACTGGAAAGCTATGACTACAAATGCTCGCAGTTTGGGCAATAAAATCTCTGACCTGCAGGCCCTAATGTTGGAGGCAGACTTGGCCATTGTTGCTATTACAGAGACATGGTTCACAGATTATCATGATTAGGATATGGCCATACCGGATTATACCTTGTTAAGGAAGGACAGAGAGGCAGAATTGGGGGAGGAGTAGCTCTTTATGTAAAAAACAATATCCAAGCAACTGAACTGCAAGGAATGTGGGGTAGAGAAGAAGCATTATGGGCCATCCTAAAAAAAGATGATGGTGCATCCATTTTTACTGGAGTGGTTTACAGGTCACCGACTCAAATGGAAGAACTAGACATCCAAAATGTGGGAAAGATGGGAGAAGTATTGATTGTTGGAGACTTTAATCTGCTGGACGTAGACTGGAAAATCCCTTCCACGGAATCGACCAGAAGTAGAGAGATTGTGGATGCCCTGCAAGGGGCTCTCTTCAAACAAATGGTAATGGAACCCACGAGGGAGGGAGTTATACTCGACCTAGTGCTGATTAACAGGGATAATGTCTCAAATGTACGGGTGGGTGCCCACCTCAGCACCAGTGATCATCAAACAGTATGCTTTGACATCACAAGCAGGATGCAGAGAAGTCACACAAAGACCTGAGTTTTGACTTTCAAAAATACAGACTTTGTTGAAATGGGAACATACCTGGAGGTAGAACTAGAAGGCTGGAAGAAAATGGACAAGGTGGAACAACAGTGGACCAAACTAAAGGGAGCAATTACAAAAGCAACACATCTATATGTTAGAAAAGTAAATAAAAGTAAGAAAAATAAGGAACTAATCTGGTTCTGAAAGAAGGTGGCTGATAAAATAAAAGTAAAAAAAAGCAGCATTCAAGAATTATAAAGGATCTCAAAAAGTAGAACACAGGGAAGAATATCTGGCAAAACTTAGGGAGACGAAGAAAGTAATCAAGAATGCAAAAAGTCTGGCGGAAGAAAGGATTTCCAAAGAGGTAAAGCAAGGTGACAAAACATTCTTCAGATACATCAGAGAAAGGAGAAAGTTCCAAAGATGTATAGTGAAATTTAAAGGTGACCAGAAACAATGTGTGGAGAGAGATGAAGAAATTGTGGAAATATTAAACAAATACTTCATTCAGTGTTCACTAAAGAAGATCCTGGAGAAGGACCGTAGCTAGTTAACAAGACTGGGGAAGGGGGTAGAGTAGACAAAACTCCATTTACAGAGGAGAATGAACGGAAAAACTAGGAAAACTGAAAGTGGACAAAGCCATGGGCATGATGAGGTTCATCCCAGGATACTGAAGGAGCTCAGAGATGTGCTGGTGGGTCTGCTGTGGTACCGAGTGATTGGAGAAGAGCAATGGTGGTCCCGCTTCACAAGAGTGGAAGCAGAGAGGGAGGCTGGAAACTACAGGCCAGTTAGCCTCACTTTAGTGGTGGGAAAATTAATGGAGACTGCTGAAGGAAAGGATAGTGAACTATCTATAATCCAGTGAGTTGCTCAATCTGAGACAGAATGGATTCACCAGGGGACAGTCCTGCCAAACGAATCTGATAGATTTTTTTTGATTGGGTGACTATAGAATTGGATCAGGGAAGAGCGCTCAATGTGATTTACTTGGATTTTATTAAAGCTTTTGATATGGTCCCACATAGAAGACTTGTGAATAAAATGAGAAGCTTGGGAGTGAGCGCCAAAGTGGTGGAGTGTATTACAAACTTGTTGATGGATAGAAGACAGCATGTGATGGGAAATAGAACCTGCTCTGAAGAGAAAACGGTGTTAAATGTAGTGCCACTGGGATTGGTGTTGGGACTGGTTCTGTTTAATATCTTTGTGAGCAACATTGCGGAAGGTAAAGTTTGTCTATTTGCAGATGATACTAAGATCTGCAACAAAGTGGACACATCTGAAAGTGTAGAGCGAATGAAATGTGATTTAAGAAAGCTTGAAAAGTAGTGTCAAAGATTTGGCAGCTGGGATTCAGTGCCAAAAAGTGCAGAGTCATGCATCTGGGGTGTGGCAATCCCAAAGAGCTGTATGTGATGGGTGGTGAAGGGCTGTTGTGCACGGAACAAGAGAGAGACCTTGGGGTGATAGTGTCTAGCGATCTGAAGACGGCGAAGCAATGTGACAAGGCGATAGCAAAAGCCAGAAGAATGCTGGGCTGCATTGAGAGAGGAATAACCAATAAGAAAAAGAGGTGATAATCCCCTTGTACAGGACCTTGATAATTTATAGTTAATTATTTTTATATACCGACATATCGGGGTTCCATCATATCGGTTAACAAAAAATAAACTTAAAACAATAAAAATACAATCAATAAATGCAACTAAACAATTAATGCTAAAATACTAAAATCAGAACAACATAGGTTTCGGTGGTATGGATAAAATTTAAAATTCAATACAAAATGCATAAAATAGACTAAAATAAAGTACCTACATTGATTTGCACTAGAATCATCATAAAATGAACATTTGCATTCTAGATAAAACGAAGCATTAAAATTCTAAAATTCTAGCTACTATCCAAGGTCTCACATGGAGTACTGTGTTCATTTCTGGAAACCGTATCTCAAAAGGGACAGAGAAAAGATGGAGGCAGTCCAGAGAAGGGCGACCAAAATGCTAGTGGGTCTCCATCAAATGACTTATGAGGAGAGGTTGAAGAAACTAAATATATATACCCTAGAGGAGATGAGGTGCAGGCGAGATATGATACAAACCTTCAGATACCTGAAAGGTTTGAATGATGTGCAATCAATGACAAATATTTTCTGCTGGAAAGAAATCAGAACTAGGGAGGATGACTCAGAACCAATGGTGGTTGATACCTGGAATACCCTTCCAGAGGAGCTGGTGAAGACAAAAACAGTAAAAGATTTCAAAGGGGCATGAGATAAACACTGTGGATTCCTTAAGGCTAGAGGATGTGAATGAAGTAAAGAGTGCATGGGGTAAATTGCTGGTGTGGCGGTTACTACCCTTAACCAATAAGTCTGATACTTGTAATGCAACTCCAACATTGTTCTCTGCCTCAACAGCAGGGAAGAAAAGGGGAATTACACAGAAGATGGAATAAAAAAAAAGAGTGCATAGGGGTAACTTTCTTGTATGGCAGTTACTACCCTTAACCAATAAGCCTTCATACTGTTGATGCAACTCCATCATTCTCTTTGCTTCAACAGCAAGAGATGATGGGGAATTGAGCTCAAACAACAACCAACAAGGCCCCTGGCTTAATGGTCTAGGAAGCTGATAAGTATGGGGGTGAATTGTATGGCACGGCAGATACTACCATAAGCTTGCTGGGCAGACTGGATGGACCATTTGGTCTTTTTTTGCTGTCAGATCTATGTTTCTAGGCCTTAGATTGTAAGCCCTTTGGGGACAGGGAAATACTTACAGCATCTGAATGTAAAGTGACTGAAAAATTGGAATATAAATCGGATAAATAAATAAACCACCTATCTTCTCTCCTCTTCCAAACTCACTATTTCTCTGACCCCATTCCTTACCTGATCCCTACAATCATCCCTTCCATCTGTCAAATCATCAGTTGATCAAATACCCCTGCAACTGTCTTCTCTTCTTTTACACATGCTGTGATCATGCCACTCCTTTTAAAACCTTCACTTGACCCTACCTGCCCTGCTAACATCGCATCTCCCTTGTCCCTTATGCATCTACATTACTTAAATGTGTTCTTCATCTCCAATGTCTTGATCATCTTTTATTTCAAGCTGTTATGGGTCTACTCCAGGCTGGCTTTTGCCCTCCATATTCCACTGAAACTGCTCTTGCCAGTGTCTCCAAAGTCCTCTTTGTGGCCAAAGTTAAGAGCCTTTACTCAGCACTCATCCTCTACCTATCAGCTGCCTTGACACCATTGGATTTCAGCTCTCTGCTCTATCCTGGTTTTTTTCTTACCTCTTCTAGTATACTTTTACTGTATCCTCTGCTGGTTCTTCCTCCACTGCTCTTCTGACAGAGGTCTGTGCCTGAAGGCTTGACACTTCTTCGCTCCTTGCTCTGATCTCATCCATAATATTCAGTACTACTTTTATGCTGACAAATCCTAGATCTACCTCTCTACACCTCAAATTTCATCATGAATCCAATCACAAATTTCAGTCTGCTGGTCTGACATGACGGCCGCTGGCACCTTAAATTTAACACGGCCATGACTGAAATGCTCGTCTTCCCCCTAAAACCTGCTTCCCCTATTCCCTCTTTTTATATCACTGTCTCCCAGTTCCTTGGCCTGGTAATGCAATGACACAGCAGGGCATTTCTAACAGGCAGTTAAAGACACAATTCTAGGCAAATCTGGTTCCCCATGCTGTAGAAGTTAGCCTGCTCTCTTTATCTGATCCCAAACCAGCTTCCCTGCAGCTAGTTGCCCCTGCTATCAAAAAGAGATCCTACTGGTGTTTATTTTCAGGCTCCATGGCCATGCTTGGGACTCTGACTCCATGATGTTGTTGCAGCCCTCCCCCACCTCTTAATTGTTTCTGGCAGTCTGGCTCTCTTAAATTCAACTGAAGCCATATCTAATTGTCTCTGGGCTTCAGTGGGCCCTTTAGAGCTCATTTTAGCATCAAACTACCCCAGCTTCAGGAAACCCTACTACAAATAATCGGAGGTAAATCAATAAATACCATATCATAACTAATACTCAATGAAATCCAATCCTTTATTTTGTGATTATAATGGACCTATGTATCCTATAAATATAAGTACATTAAAAATAAACACACCTAAATCTCAGTTCAGAGAGAAGATCTGTTCAAGAACTTGATTGAGATTAGGGGAATACCTGTTCAAAAGGACATTGATCCATTTTATTTGATATAAGAGATACATATGTGAAAAGGTGTACAGTGTTTAAAATGATATTGATCTGTTATATGAGTCATCAGTGAGAATGTGATTTCAAGGTTGTTAAGACCAGGGTATTTCAAAGTTAAATAAGCTGTTGGTTTTATGGGATGTGAGTGTAAGTTATGTTATGAATGAGAGTGTAATGGTGAGGTTGTAATGATGGCAGGGTAAAGCATGATGTGTTGTGGTATGGGTGTGATGAACTGAGATTTAGGTGCATTTATTTTTAATGTACTTATATTTATAGGATACATAGGTCCATTATAATCACAAAATAAAGGATTGGATTTCATTGAGTATTAGTTATGATATGGTATTTATTGATTTACCTCCGATTATTTGTAGTAGGGCTCACTGATGTTTTGGAGGACATGCATATTATTGTTTACCTTACCAGCTTCAGGAAAGGCACGCCCAATTCCTTACAAAACCCATGCTGGATAAGATATAAGCAATGGCAGCCTGTTCTACCCCACCATAAAGTTCACGTTTTCTTGGGCCTCAATGGGTATTTCAGAAGTTTAATCCCAAATTTGCAAATCTGTCTGTGCCACTAATCTGTTACAGAAGACAATGCCAAACCAAACAGAGTGGAATGAGGAATATCAAAAGCTCTTAGTTGGTGCTTCACTCTGCAGCTCCTCACTACCTCTCCTCTCTTGTCTCTCCCTATAGCCCTCCTCGTGAATTCTGCTCCTCAGGCAAGACAAACCTATCTGTGCCCATCTCTTCCATCGCCAACTCCCGACTCTATGGTTTCAGTCTTGCTGCGCCATTAACCAGGAATAGACTTCCTGATTTGTGCGTCATGCTCCCTCTCTGGCCTTATTCAGATCCAACCTAAAAACCCACCTTTTTGGGACTGCTTTTAAATCTTAACTCCTGTATTCTCCTGATCACAACCTTGTTGGTTTTAACTATTTTACATAATAAATGAAACACCCTAATTCCTCTTCTTTGTCCTGTTTGTCTTTCTTGAGTAGACTGTAAGCAGGGACTAGATTGTGTATCTGTACAGTGCTGTGTACATATATTAGTACCAGCAGCCATACTGGCTCCATTGGAAGATAAGGCGAGTTTGAGTTGGAAGTTATTTCTGAGGGAATACAAGTTCACAGTTATAGAAAAAGGAATATTTAGTCCTCAAATGTGTAATCAAATCACTACATTATTATCTCCAGATGAGACCTTTCCTGTTGCTGGGAAACCACAAATGCCTTAAAGAGCTGGAAACAATGCACGAGTCACACTCCTGCACTCCTGCACCATAGAAATTTGAGGCACAACACTGGGCAGGAGGGGATTATGTGAACACTGACTTTTTGCCCTGCAAAGGGGGAGCTGGGCTAGCTCTACATCACAAGACGGAGAGAGAACAGGGCTGGACCTCAAACAATGGAGTATGAAAAAGACAATAGAATAGGGCCAAGGAATATAAGGCAAATGTGTGTAAATAAAGTTGCAAAGGAGAAACAAAACTTGTGTGTGGATCTGACCGAGCTATTGGTGGTGAAAGGTCGAAGTACACAAACCTGCTTGTGATGTGGACTTGTTAGGCTGGAAGGCCTGCAGGATAGACACTGGTGCAGAGGTTCATAGTCAGTACTTATAATACCAGCTCTGTAGTCAGGGGATCAGATAAAGGATTCAAAGAGTCAGAATCCAGAAGCAGGGTTCTGTAGTCAGGAGTTGGAAACCATCCCGGTTCCTCACTGCTGACTCACCATATATCCTGATCCTTATTAGGACTCCACCCTTCTCTTCTCTCATTTCTGTTCGGTAGGGCAGATCCAATCCTCTTTCCCAAAAGCTTATGTATTGGCTTTGGATACCCTCTTCTCTGTCGTTCTGCGGCTTCTTCCCTGATTGACTGCCTGTGCTGTTACGAGCGCGCGCGGGCGCGGTCGTCTCGAGCTGGTGGTGAGCCCTTGGGCCACGGCGAAAGCTAGGGAGGAGCCCCAGCCACACCGTGGGAGGTGAGCTGGGCAGGCATGGTGAGCCAGGCGGGTACAGAAGCAGGCACAGAGTCTGACCCTCAGCCGGACCTGCACGCCCATGGTAGCCAACAGTGGGAAGTTGACTGATGAACGGTCCTCCGACTGTTCCCGGCCCTTTCGGACCTGCCGCTGGGAACGGCAATGGGCAGCAGGCCGGACAGAGGCGAGGGCAGACAGAGTCCTTTACACTGAAGACGTCAGACGGGGGCTGAAGCAGACATCCAAGACAGGCTGAAGCAAGACGTTGGAGACATCAGGGCAAAGGCTGAAGCAGACATCGTAGACAAGGCAGGTGCAGACATCGTAGACAAGGCTGGAAGGAAACATGGCACTGTCCATCAGGGCGCCCTACTCAGCCCACCCGTGGGACTGAGTCGCGGACCACCCCATCCCAGACGCACCCTACACAGCCCAGGAAGGCTGGTCGCGGACCACGCTGAGGAAAGGAGGGTGCAGGGAAGACAAAGCGGAAGATCCAGGCGAACAGGAACTCCGATGCTGGGATACTGACATCCGAAGCCCCTTCGGCTGGCAGGCAGGGAAGCTCCAGAGCCCGGGGGACGAATCCCTCCTGTTGGCCACTCCAGGGCCCAACAGGACAGAAGGCTCAGGAACCAGACGAGACATAGGGCAGAACAACCGGAACTGGAACAGGAACGGAATCAGGCAGCTTCAGGAACAGACATCAAAGCAAGGTCAGGAACAGACATCAAGGCAAGGTCAGGAATAGAGAGCCATCAACGCAAGGCAGACCACGGTAGACCTGGATCGGCAAGGTTACAGGCAACTGTAAAGCCCGATCCAAAGGCCAGTTGCAAGTGACAAGAAAGTCCTTATATACTGGAGGTTGTAGGCAACTCCCTGGGAGGAGTTTGCCAGGACCGCCCCACGCTGGCCCTATAAGTGGTGTAGAGAGCTGCGGGCCGGCCCCTAGGAGAAGGGTGTCGCCAAACAGGAAGTCCAAACGCATGCATGCAAGCCACAGGCAGGCCACAGGAACAGCTAGGCCTCTCAGGCCCTGGAGCAAGTCCCGGATGGAACACAGGCGAGGCCCTGGCTTCGGAGCGGCCTCCGGTGGAAGATGAGAGACCACCTGTAGCGCAGCAACAGGGGGGATCGCAACATGCGCTGCTTTTAGGTCACTGGTTCAAGTCCTAGTGGTCCCATCAGAGGGCAGTTGAAGAAAGGGTTTTCTGGAACAGAGGTCTGGAAGAGAAAATTTCAGACCTTCAGCCAGACCTGCAGCCCCATCCAGAGACCTAGAAAAAGAATGGTCCAGACAGAGACAGAACTGGTCTAAACAGACAGTTTTCCAAATTGAGAGAGATCATTAGTGGAGTACCACAGGGATCAGTACTAGGCCTATGCTGTTTAATATATTCAGAATTGATTTGGAAAAGTGAATGACAAGTGAGGTGAGCATATTCGTAGATGGCACAAAATTACTCAGTTGTTAAAACAGCAGCGGATTGCAAGGAACTGCAGAAGGACCTTGTTTGTTTATTTAAAATATTTATAAACCACACACTCACCTGTTCTAGGTGGGTAACAACTGAACAAATGCAATAAAATCAAACCAGCAATATAAACAAAAAAATAATAAAACAGCAGCATCTTGGCTCTAGGTAGAGGTGACAAGTGTGGGCAAGTGCAAAGTGATGCACAAAGGGAAAAATAATCTCAATGTTGGGTTGTGTTTTGGGAGTCACCAGCCAGGAAACGGACCTTGGAGTCCTTATCGACAATATGCTGAAATCCTCGGCTCAGTGCATGGTGGCGTCAGAAATGCAAACAATGTTAAGAATGTTCTAAAGACGAACAGAGAATAAAACAGAGAATATCATGCTGCCTCTGTATCGAGCCATGGTACAACCACAGCTTGAGTATTGTGTGCAGTTCTGGTCACCCCATCTCAAGAAAGACACAGCAGAACTAGGAAAGATGCAGAGGAAGGCATAAAAAATGATAAAGGGAATGAGACATCTCTCCTATGATGGAGACTACGCTGGCTCGGGCTCTTCAGCTTGGAAAAAATGTCTGAGCACGGACAAGATAGAAGTTTATACAGTCATGAATAGGGTGGAACAGGTAAATAAAGGACGGTTATTTACCCTTTCAAACAATACTAAACCAAGATGACAGAAGATTGAAAACAAATTGAAGAAACTACCCCACCTCAAACCTAAGGGAGTGTGGGTTATACATTTTAAAAAATAAATAAATAAAGCATTTGCTGCCTAATAATGATGAACATTTTATTTGTGTTTTTAACTGCTACCACCACGCATTGAGCTGTAGATTTCAGTGCATTGTCCACACACTGATACACATAAAGCCTGCATACAGCACAGACAGCTGAAGGAGGGGATCATCGTCAGAGATGAATGAAGGTGTCACACTGATTCATGTAAAGCATGAATAGAGCACAGAAACTGAAGAGGGGATCATCATCAGAAACCCATGAAGATGTCACACTGATACATGTAAAGTGTGAATACAGCACAGACAGCTGAAGAGGGGATCATTGTCAGAGACCGATGAAGGTGTCACATTGATACATATAAAGCGTGAATACAGCACAGACAGCTGAAGAGGGGATCATCGTCAGAGACCCATGAAGGTGTCACACTGATACATATAGGGGTAGATTTTATAATTTTGCGCGAGTGCGTACTTTTGTTTGCGCACCAGGCGCGATCAAAAGTATGCTGGATTTTATAAGATACACGTGTAGCCGCGCGTATCTTATAAAATCCGGGGTCGGCGCACGCAAGGGGGTGCACATTTGTGCACCCCCGTGCGCGCTGAGCCCAGCGTGCGCTGCCTGTTCCCTCCGAGGCCGCTCTGATTTCGGAGCGGCCTCGGAGGGAACTTTCCTTCGCCCTCCCCCCACCTTCCCCTCCCTTCCCCTACCTAACCCACCACCCCGGCCCTATCTAAACCCCCCCCCCCTTACCTTTGTTGGCAGATTTACGCCTGCTGAAAGCAGATGTAAATCTGCACGTGCCAGTGGGCTGCTGGCGAGCCATCACCTGACCCGGGGGCTGGTCCGGAGGTCTCGACCATGCCCCCGGGCCGGCGCCACGCCCCCCAGGCCCGCCCCCGAAACGCCACGTCACGCCCACGAAACGCCGCGTCATTTTCGGAATGCCCCCGACACACCCCTTTTACGAAGCCCCGGGACTTACACGTGTCCCGGGGCTCTGCGTGCGCCGGCGGCCTTTGCAAAATAGGTGCGCCGGCGAGCGAGGGCCCTGCGCGCGTAAATCCGGCCAGATTTACGCGCGCAGGGCATTTAAAATCCGGCCAATAAAGCATGAATACAGCACAGACAGTTGAAGAGGGGATCATCGTCAGAGACCCATGAAGGTGTCACACTGATACATATAAAGCGTGAATACAGCACAGACAGCCGAAGAGGGGATCATCGTCAGAGACCCATGAAGGTATCACACTGATACACATAAAGCATGAATACAGCCCAGACAGCTGAAGAGAGGATTATCATTTGAGACCCATGAAGGTGTCACACTAATACACGTAAAGACTGAAAACAAATTGAAGAAACTACCCTACCTGGAACCTAAGAGGATGTGGTTATAAATTTTCAAAAATAAATAAAACATTGGTTTACTAATAATTCCCAATATTTTATTGTTTTTTTACTACCGCCACCATGCACTGAGCTGAAGATTTCAGGGCATTGTCCACTAATGTGCGAAACAATAGGAGAGGGACCTCGGGGTGAAAGTATCTGATGATCTGAAGGTGGCGAATCAATGTGACAGGGCGATAGCTAAAGCCAGAAGTATGCTGGGCTGCATAGAGAGAGGAATAGTTAGTAAGAAAAAGAGGTGATAATGCCCTTCTACAGTTCCTTGGTGAGGCCTCACCTGGAGTATTGCGTTCAGTACTGGTGCCCGTATCTCAAAAAGGATAAAGACAGGATAGAGGCGGTCCAGAGAAGAGCAACCAAAATGGTGAGGTGTCAGCATCGGAAGGCTTATGAGGAGAGGCTGAAGGATATGAATATGTATTCCCTGGAAGAAAGGAGGTGCAGGGGAGATATGATGCAGACCTTCAGATACCTTAAGTTTTAATGATGCACAATCATCAAACCTTTTCTGTTGGAAAGAAATTAATAGAACTAGGGGTCATGAAATGAAACTCCAGGGAGGGCGACTCAGAACCAATGCCAGGAAATAGTTCTTCATGGAGAGGGTGGTAAATGCCTGGAATGCCCTGCCGGAAGAGGTGGTGAAGACGACAGTGAAGGAATTCAAAGGGGCATGAGATAAACACTGGTGAATCCTTAAAAGCTAGAGACTGGAAATACAGAAAAGAGTGCATGGGGATATAACTAAGGTTAATGCTGGTGAGGCAGTTGCTACCCTTAACAAATAAGTCTTGATACTGTTAATGCAACTCCATCAATGCTCTCTGCTTCTATGGCAGTGGAAAAAGGGGAATTGGGTTCAGACAGCAACGAAAGAGGGCCCCGACTTTTACGGCTGGGGGAACAAATAAACATGGGAGTAAATTGCTGATGCAGTGCTTACTACCCTTAATCACTAAGCCTGATACTTTTGATGCAATTCAAACATTGCTCTCTGCCTCTGCTTTCACAGCAACGGTTAAGGGAAGTTGGATTCAAACAACATCCGAGGGCCCTGACTTTTTACGGTCTGGGAAACTGATAAGCATGGGGGTAACCTGCACAGTGCAGCAGATACGTTCATAAGCTTCCTGGGCAGACTGAGTGGTTTCTGCCATCATTTCTATGTTTCTATGAATACAGCACAGATAGCTGAAAAGTATACTCAGGGAAGATAATTTCTAAATGAAAGGAGTGTGACTTTAATAAAAAAAAATTATACTTTGTATTTGAAAATATGTAGAAATATAAAAAATAAAATATTATGGTGCATAGACAAAAGGAGCTCTGAAAATATACCTGTTAAAAGGATCTGTAGAGGCCCATATTCAGACACAGTTTTGATAGCAGAGTTAGCCAAATAAACATCCAGCTAAACAGATATATAGTGAATAATACACTAATACATTTAAGGACCCTAATTTTACACATTCCTACTCCCATAGCAACCTAAAACTTAACTAAGAACTGAACAAATTTAAGATGAAGGTAGCAGTCCAGCAGCAAGAGAGGGGCCTCCCATCTTTTGCATCGAGTGTCCCGTGTATGATTTTTTTACCTGCCAGTGAGAAGTTGTACATGTGCATCCAATGCAAAGAGCTCCTGTCTCTCAGAGAAGAAGTCTGATCCCTGGAGGCTAGAGTGGCAGACCTGGAAGAGTTGATGCAGAGAGCTATATAGCTGAGACCTTCAGGGACATAGTAGCCAAGTCCCAATTCCAGACTGGCAGCCCTGGTCCTGCCTTGGAGAAGGAAGGTCTCATGATCAACCTGATGCAGCAGGAAATGATCCTGTAGCAAGGATCTGCTCTCCAGGTGGTGAACTGTCCTCTTGCACCGAGGATGTGTTTCCCAAGGCTACTGCCCAGGAGAAAAGGTTGGCCATCATAGTTGGTGATTCAATTAGGAATGTAGACAGTTGGGTGGATGGTGGGTGTGAGGATCGCCTGGTAACATGCCTACCTGAAGTGAAGGTGGCGGACTTTACGTATCACCTAGATAGGATTTTAGACTGTGATGGGGAGAAGGCGGCGTCATGGTATATGTGGGCATCTACGACATAGGAAATTATAGGAGGGAGGTTCTAGAAGCCAAATTTAGGCTCTTAGGTAGAAAGCTGAAATCCAGAACTTCCAGGATAGCATTCTCGGAAATGCTCCCTGTTCCACGCGCAGGTCCTCAGAGGCAGGCAGAGCTCCGGAGTCTCAATGCGTGGATGTGACGATGGTGCAAGGAAGAGGGATTCAGTTTTGTAAGGAATTGGGCAGCCTTTTCCGAAGGGATGGGCTCCATCTTAACCAGAGTGGAACCAAGCTATTGGCGCTAACTTTTTAAAAGGAGACAAAGCAGCTTTTAAACTAGAACAAAGGGATAGCTGACAGTCACTCAGCAGTGCATGGTTCGGTGAGAGGTATCTTCAAAAGATACTAATGAAGCATTAGAGTTAGGGCATCCTGACAGAGAGGTTCCAATAATAAGGAAAGTAGTCTAAGTGCCTATAATTTAAAAACTCCCCTGAGCTAAAAGATTCCACTTTATCCCTTACAACTGAAAAGCATAATGTAAATACAAATAAAAAACACACTTTGTATGCTAATGCCAGAAGTCTAAGAAGTAAGATGGAAAAACTAGAATGTATAGCAGTGAATAATGACATTGACTTAATTGGCATCTCAGAGACGTGGTGGAAAGAGGATAACCAATGGGACAGTGCTACACCGGGGTACAAATTATATCACAAAGACAAAGAGGAGAATCTTGGTGGCAGGGTGGCGCTTTATGTCCGGGATGGCACAGAGTCCAACAGGATAAAAATCCTGCATGAGACTAAATGCACAATCAAATCTTTATGGGTAGAAATCCCTTGTATGTTGGGGAAGAGTATAGTGATAAGAGTATTCTACCGTCCACCTGGCCAAGATGGTGAGATGAACAGTGAAATGCTAAGAGAAATTAGGGAAGCTAACCCAATTGGTAGTACAGTAATAATGGGAGATTTCAATCACCCCAATATTGACTGGGAAAGTGAAACATCAGGTCATGTTAGAGAGATAATGTTCCTGGATGGAGTAAACAACAGTTTTATGGAGCAAATGGTTCAGGAACTGACGAGAGAATTTTAGATCTGATTCTAAGTGGATCCCAGGATTTGGTGAGAGCGGTAATGGTGGTGGGGCTGCTTGACAATGGTGATCATAATATGATCAAATTTCAATAAATGACTAGAAGGGGGACAGTAAGTAAATCCACGCCTCCAATGCTAAACTTTCAAAAGGAAAACTTTAATAAAATGAGAAAAATAGTTAAAAAAAACAAAACAACAACAAAAAAAAACCTGAACGGTGCAACTACAAAGGTAAAAAGTGTGCAACAGGCACAGACCAGATGTATTCCATGCATTAAGAAAGGTGGAAGGAAGGCAAAATGATTACTGGCATGGTTAAAAGGAGAGGTGAAAGAAACTATTTTAGCCAAAAGATCTTCATTCAAAAAATTTGAAGAAGGATCCATCAGAAGAAAATAGGATAAAGTATAAGCATTGGCAAGTTATATGTAAGACATTGATGAGAAAGGCTAAGAGAGAATTTGAAAAGAAGTTGGCCCTAGAGCAAAAACTCACAATAAAAACTTTTTAAAATATATCCGAAACAGAAAGCATGCGTAGGAGTCTGTTGGACCATTAGATGATTGAGGGTTTAAAGGGGCACTTAGGGAAGATAAGGTCATCATGGAAAGATTAAACGATTTCTTTGCTTCGGTGTTTACTGAAGAGGGTATTGGGGAGATACCCGTTCCAGAGAAGGTTTTCATGGGTGATGATTCAGAGGAACTGAACTAAATCACGGTTAATCTGGAAGATGTGGTAGGCCTGATCAAAAAATGAAGTAGTAAATCACTTGGACTGGATGGTTCTGAAAGAACTACAAAATGAAATTTCAAACCTATTTCGATTAATTTGTAACCTATCATTAAAATCATCCTTTGTACCTGAAGACTGGAAGATGGTCAATGGAACCCCGATATTTAAAAAGAGATCCAAGGGTGATCCGGGAAACTATAGATTTTTGAGCCTGACTTCATTGCCAAGAAAAATCATGGAAACTGTTATAAAGAATAAAATCACAAAACATTTAGATAGACATGGTTTGATGGGATACAGCCAGCATGGATTTACCCAAGGGAAGTTTTGCCTCACAAATCCCCTACATTTTTTTTGAAGGCGTGAATAAACATGTGGACAAAGGTGAACCGGTAGATGTGGTGTATTTGGATTTTTAGAAGGTGCTCGACAAAGTCCCTCATGAGAGGCTTCTAAGAAAACTAAAAAGTAATGGGATAGGAAGCGATGTCCTTTTGTTGACTGCAAGTTAGTTAAAAGACAGGAAACAGAGAGTAGGATTAAATGGTCTGTTTTCAGGTAAACAGTGGACAGCCTCAGGGATCTGTACTTGGACTGGTGCTTTTTAATATTTTTATAAATGATCTGGAAAGAGGTATGACGAGCGAGGTGATTAAATTTACAGATGACGCAAAAATTATGCAGAGTAGTTAAATCTCAAGTGGATTGTGATGAATTGCAAGAGGACCTTGCGAGACTGGAAGATTGGGCTTCCAAATGGTAGATGAAATTTAACGAGAACAAGTGCAAAGTGATGCATCTAGGGAAAAATAACCCTTGCTGTAGTTACACAATGTTAGGTTCTATCGTAGGCGTTACCACCCAGGAAAGAGATCTAGGTGTCATAGTAGATAATACATTGAAATCATCAGCTCAGTGTGCTGTGGTGATCAAAAAATCCAACAATATCAGGAATTATTAGGACAGGTATGGCAAATAAAAGGATGGATGTCATAATGCCTCTGTATTGCTCCATGGTGAGACTGCATCTTGAATACTGTGTGCAATTCTGGTCATAGCATATCAAAAAGGTTATACTGGAGAAAATGCAGAGAAGGGTGACCAAAATGATAAGGGGCTTGGAACGGCTGCCCTATGAGGAAAGGCTAAAGAAGATAGGGATGTTCAGTTTGGAGAAGACTGAGGGGGGGATATGATAGAGGTCTACAAAATCATGAAAGGACTTGAACAAGTTAATGTAAATTGGTTATTTACTCTCTAAGATAATAGAAGGACCTCGGGCACTCCATGAAGTTAGAGAATCTTCAAATAATAACAGACATTAAAAAATTTAAGAAAGAACTGAAAACCTGGCTATTTGATAATGCCTACTTTCTTAGTGATATAACCAACTCCCCCTTACTCTGATAACCAACTATGTCACCCCCTTATAACGAATACAAATGCATCCTATATGTCTGTCTTTGAACTACACCTTTAGATTTGGAATGTTTCCTTGGATGTTTACCTGTATGCATGCATGCTTGCCTTGGTAACTCACCCTTTGTCTGTGAGTGTTAAACCTGACACCATTGTGATTTAGTGATTCTCACATGGAATGACGGTATATAAAACACTCAAATAAATAAATTGAAGAAAGCACAGTTGCTTACCTGTAAAAGGTGTTCTCCTAGGACAGCAGGATGTTAGTCCTCACATGTGGGTGACATCATTAGTTGGAGCCTGGCACGGAAAACCTTTGTCAAAGTTTCTAGAAGCTTTGACCAGCAAACTAAGCATGCCCAGCCTGCTACTATCTGCGCATCCACGCGAGGTCCCCCTTCAGTCTCGTAACATAGCAAAGACGAGCGAAAAATAAATCAAACTGAATGTGAACCCAACATCGTGGGGAGGCAGGCGGGATTCCTGAGAACTATCATAGTCCGCACAGAGTGAACCTTCATCTTGCTGGCTAGCTGGAGGCCTGCCTGCGCGTAGTAGAAGGCAATGCAATTCGCCAGCCAGTTCAACAAGGTCTGCTTACCCACTGCTACTTCCAGTGTGTTGGAGTCAAAAGACACAAACAGCTGGGTGGACTGCCTGTCGCCAGCAGTGCGATCCAGGTAGAAGGCCAGGACCCTTTTACTGTCCAAGGTGTGAAGTGCCCGTTCCCCTAGGTGGGAATGAGGCCAGGGAAAGAAGGTGGGCAAAACGATGGACTAATTGAGGTGGAAGTCAGTCACGACCTTTGGCAGAAACTTAGTATGCATACGCAAGGCCATACGATTGTGGAAGAACTTTGTGTACGCGTGTACATAACCAGAGCCTGAAGCCCACTGACCCTATGAGCTGAAGTATTTGCCTCCAGGAATATGGTCTTCCAGGTGAGTAATTTCAGGTCACAGGACTGCAGTAGCTCAAATGGAGGTCACTTGAGCCACGCCAGGACAACGTTGAGGTTCCAGGACGTGACCGGAGGCCGAAGAGGAGGCTTCAGCTGGAGGAGGCCCCGCATGAAGTGGCCCACCAAGGATTGGACCGAGACTGATGTGCCAGTGACACCTCGATGATACGCATTGACAGCGCTGAGGTGCACTCTGACAGAACTGGTCTTAAGCCTGGATTCGGACAAGTGCCGCAGGTAGTCCAGCAGCTGAGGAAGGGGACATGAGAAAGGGTCTAATCCTTGACCTCCACACCAGATGGAAAAATGTTTCCACTTTGAGCTGTAGGACTTCCTGGTTGAAGGTTTTTGGGACTCCACTAGGTCCCGGGAAACACAGTCTGAGAGCTGCAGAGGCTGGAGGATCATGCGCTCAACAGCCAAACTGTGAGGGACAATGCCCGGAGGTTGGGATGGTGCAGGGTGCCCTGATTCTGCGAGATGAGATCAGGTACCATCCCCAGTCGGACGGGCACCTGCACCGACAGTTCCTGCAGGAGTGGGAACCAAACCTGCCGAGGCGAAAAAGGTGCCACGAGTATCGTGGTCCCCTTGTCCTGCTGGAGCTTCAGCAAGGTCTTCGGAAGGAGTGGTAGGGGGGGTACGCATACAGTAGACCCTTCCCCTAGTGAAGGGAGAAGGCATCGCAGGCTGGATGGCCATTCCCCTCAATCAGCGAGCAAAACTTGCTCATCTTGTGAGGGGATGGGAACAGATCCATATCTGGTGGACCCCATCGGCAGAACAGCTCAGCCGCTACCACTAGGTTGAGGGACCACTCGTGTGGCTGGAAGGACCGGCTTAGGTGGTCTACCAGTGCTTTGAGGTGACCTGGCAGGTAGGTCGCTCGCAGAGACATCCCCCTGAGCCAGGGCCCAGGTCCATACTTGCACTGCTTCCTGGCAGAAGAGGAACGATCCCGTGCCACCCTGTTTGTTGTACCACATCGTGACCTGGTTGTCTGTCCGTATCAGAACTTCTTTGGACGACAACTGGTCTCTGAACGCCCACAAGGCATACGGTATTGCCCGAAGCTCCAGGAAGTTTAATCTGACAGTGGGCTTCGCAGCAGTCCAGAGGCCTTGCATGTGCGTGGATTAAATCATACCTCCAAAATTGTAGTTACACAGTCATCACTGACAATATAGACTCCTTCCCTGTAAACCTCGACTGTGGTGTCCCCCAAGACTCCTCCCTATCTTCTACCCTGTTTAACATTTATATGTTCCCTCTCACCAACCTTCTTTCTAAGCTTGGTTTCACGCATTTCATCTATGCAGATGATGTGCAAATCCTCATCCCTTTCACAAATTCCATTCTCACCGCTCTCCAAAATTGGGAAACCTGTCTTGCCTCCATTAACCAGTTCCTCACTGATATGAACTTGTCTCTCAACCCCCAAAAAACTGAACTCCTTTTCATCTCCTCCAAACACTCATCAATACCTATACCCTCCACCCTCTCCTCTTCCACTTTCCCAACCTACACACGAAACCTGGGGGTCATACTTGATAACCAACTCACCTTCAAACCCTACATCAAATCTATCCTCAGCAACTGCTACTTCAAGCTGCAAACCCTTAAAAAACTCAAACCTCTACTTTACTTCTCCGATTTCCGTACTGTACTCCAGTCTATCATATTTTCTAAAATAGATTACTGCAACGCTCTCCTCCTTGGCCTCCCTGCTTCTTCCATCAAACCTTTGCAACTACTTCAGAATGCTACTGCACGTATCCTCACAAATGCCAATAAGAAGGCCACATCACTCCCACCCTGATTGATCTCCACTGGTTTCCTATACAATCACGTATCCTCTACAAAACTCTTACCCTCATTCACAAAAGCATCACCAATGAGCATTACAACTGGATAAACCCCCCGTTCCTTCCTCGCACTTCCACAAGACCAACTCGCCCCTCTCTCCGTGGAACCCTCTGCGCTCCCTCTATAAAATCAACTAGACTCATCTCTACAACAAACAGAGCCCTTTCACTTGCCGGCCCCACCCTCTGGAACTCCATGCCCCCAGACCTACGCACTGAAACCTCCACACCCAAATTAAAAAAAAAACTCAAGACATGGCTCTTCCTACAAGCCTACCCCTCTTTATCCTCTCATGCTAACTCTTCTCCTTCTGTGACCCACCGCTAAAAATCTCATTGCATTATAGCAGGCCTCCCAAATTTTTCCCCTGTTCTTTCTCCCAAATAAGAATCAGCAATCTCAATGAACGTATTCTTTGAACCCTGTACATAGCCTCTCTCATTGTTATTTTTGTTTATCCCCCTCTCCTAACTTATTTTACCCCCAGTTGAATTTATCAACTAAATTTTTTGGTTGATTGTTGTATACTTGTTGATTGTTCTTCTGTTCTGTGTTCTAAACACACTACCCAAACCAACACGGGTACATATACTATTTCATTTTTTTTAATCTTAAATTACTAGAATAAGATGAGATAGATTCTCTACTTTAATACCACTACAAAATAAATGGACATAACATAACACATCCAATTATGAGTTTTTTATAACAACATTTGTTACCGTATAGTCTTGGCACATGTATAGTGATAGAATTTATAAATAATCTGTTCCATTATTAATATTCGTGCCTTATTGTAAACCGTTGTGATGGTACCTAACTTAATGATGGTATAAAAACTTTTTTAAATAAATAAATAAAAGCCATGCCTATTTATACTTTTGTTCTAAGTTATCTGTAAACCGATACAATGTGCAAACGGTTGTCGGTATATAAAATCTTTAAAATAAAGATAAAATAAAATAAATAAATGTGCAGGCTGTTCACGTGTGCTTCCCAGCCTTGGGGGGACGCATCGGTGGTAAGGGTCACCTGGGGTGGGGGTGGGGCTGGAAGGGAAGTCCTTCTTCCAGGTTTGAGAGATCTTCCCACGAAGATAGAGATGCTCTCAAAGGGGCCGTTATTGTGACTGGAGCCTCGAGATCCTGGGACGTTTGTCTCCACTGGGACCATAGGGCCCACTGGGGGCTTCTCATACGGAGGCGGGCCAAAGGAGTCAAATGAACGGAGGCCACCGTGTGGCCCAAGAGACGAAGTAGGAGATGGGCTAGAACCCTCTGACTCTTGCAGACAATGGTAGCCAGCGCAGTAAGGGCGACCGCCCGGTCCCTGGACAGGAAAGCTAATGCTTGTGCCGTGTCTAGCCTGGTGCCAATGAAGTCCAGCTGGGGGGATGGACAGAGGTGCGACTTAGGGAAGTTTATCATGAACCCCATGGTCTGCAGAGTCTGTACTGTCAAGGCCAGAGCATGAAAGGCTCCGGAGCGAGAATCACTCCTGACCAGCCATTGTCCAGGTATGGGAACACATGGACTGAGCGACGCCTGAGGTAGGTGGCCACCTCCACCAAGCATTTGGTGAAGATGCAGGGGGGCCGATGTCAACCCAAAGGGCAAGCACTCTGTACTCAAAATGTGTACTCCCCACCAGGAAGCGGAGGTACTTCCTGTGGTTGGGAACAGTCACAATGTGTTCGTAAGCCTCCTTTAGATCGAGGGAGCACAGCCAGTCTCCTCTTTTGAGGAACAGTATCAGTGTGCCCAGAGAGACCATCTTGAATTTTTCTCTTACGAGAAATTTGTTCAACACCCTGAGGTCGAGAATGGGGCACAGGCTGTCATTTCTTTTCAGGATGAGGAAATATCTCAAATAGAACCCCTGGCCCCATCGATGGTGAGGGACTGGTTCGACCACACCTGCTTCAAGGAGGGCTGAGAGGTCCGACTGGAGAACGACCAGATGGGCGGGTGAATCCCATGATGGACATGGGGGAGCCGGCTGAAATGCAGACGGTACCCCTGACGAAAAATGGAGAGGAACCAACGGTCCGATGTTATTGCCTCCCAGTGGCAGGCTAATCTCAGGAGCCTGCCTCCAACTGGGGGATCGGACGTCAGGGGCCCTGACAGCTGGCTTACGCTCCCTCGCTGTCAGTCAAAAGCCCATGGCCGGGGCTTGCTGGGGGGCCGGCTGGGGTCTAGGCGTCCGCTGTTGGTGGGGACAACTCCTGGAACTGGTGCGAGGCGGACGAGTCCGGGCAGCCAGAGAATAATATTTCCTCTGCTGATAGAAGTGTTTTTGAGAATCTTGCTTGGATGATTTACTGGCTGAGGAAGATCCTTCTGAGGCACTAGCGGACAGCTGCTGAAGTGTATCATGGTGGTCCTTCAGTTGCACCATCACATTCCGGACCTTGTCCCCAAATAGATTCTCACCTTTATAGGTGAGGTCGGCGGGCCTGTCCTGGACCTCTGATCAGAGGTCAGGGGCCTGGAGTCAAGCCATTCTCCTGGTGCCAATGCCCAATGCAGCCAAGCGGGCTGCTATTTCAAACACATAATAGGTAGAACGCACCTCGTGTTTACCTGCCTCCAGACCCAGCCCAGTAATGGCAGAAATGGCTTCCTGCTGCTGCTGGGGAAGACCCTTCGCAAAATCTTGGACCGTTTCCAGAGATTGCGGTTGTACTGGGTCAAATACAGTTCGTAAGTGGCGATGCAGGCAACTAGCATGGTGCCTTGGAAGATTTTCCTACCCAGGGCATCCAGCTCCCTATGTTCACACCCCAGAGGAGCAGAAGCATGGGTACAGGAGCGCCTGGCCTTTTTAAAGGTGGATTCCACTATCACTGATTGGTGGAGAAGCTGTCTATTATCAAACCCCACGGCCTGTTGCACCTCATAGGTGGCATCGGCTTTCCTGTTAATGGGGGAGACAGAGATGGGGTGCTCCCACATGTGGAGGAGGAGTTCTTTAAAGATGTCATGAACTGGAATTGCCACGATTTCCTTAGGGGTGTCGAACTGGAGAACTTCCAGCATTTTATGATGTGCATCCTCCTCCGTAAGGAGCTGAAAGGGGATGGCTTCAGCCATGGCCCTGATAAACCCCTGACAAGTCCTCGGGTGATGACCGGTGCCATTCCTTCAGTGGGGAGGGCTCCAAAAGCGGGTCATCAGAGTAGTCCGAGGACGAGTCCGTGGAATCATCACCCCAGGGGTCATAGGGCCCCTCCTCCTCACTGGGACCGGCTCATCGGCCCTGGTCTACGAAGGCTTCAGAGGCCTCAAGGGCATTGGTGGCATCGAAGTTCCCCCGGCATGGAGGGGTTCATCAGCTGTGATAAGCCAGAGGGATCAGGCAAAGCCTCGGAATTGTGGGTGAGAGAACACTGTACCGGCCGTATCTTCCTCCTCGGAGGATCCAAGAATCGGGATCGCTCCGGTGGAGGGCATCGATGGCCAATGGGGCAACGAAGGCCCCTCGGGTACTAGTTGCATCGGTAGGGTACCCAGAAGGACATCCAGACGCTCCAGCAGTGGTGCCAACATCAATGGCTGAGGCTCGGGCACTGGTATGGGGGCAGGTGGTACCGCAGCTCAACGCTTTGTAGCGCTTTGAGTACCACTCACTGCACCCTGTGGTCCAACTCTTCCTGGAAGTCTGGGGTAGCCAGGACTGATGGAGGGGGACGAGGCATAACCAGCTTTTCTTCAGGTTTCCAAGGTGGCGCAGTGCCCTGCACCGGTTTTGGTGGGAAACGCCTTGGGCTACTGGGAGCAACAGAGGATGGGACCTCGATGGCCAAGGCCGCTTTGATGGCAGCTCAGCGGCTGCTGATGCCGCTCCGGAACCAGAACCATGGGTCAACAGTGACGGGTGGCGATGCTCGCGGGATTGCTTCCATGCTAGGCCCGATCTTTCCCCGCCGCTGAGGAGGCCGACGATCCAGAAGTGCGGGATAGCTGGGAGATCATCAAAGATCGGTCCCCCTCTCCCCGATCCTTGGAGGTACTAGGTATAGGGACTGAGAGAGGAAGCGGGTCGGACGGTTCCCCGCGATCTTTAGGTGTCGAAGAGACCAACGCAGGAGTGGATGAATTTCTCCATTTTATCAAGGCATGCCTGACGTCCTTTGGGTGTCATCTGGTCACACAGATGGCAGCCCCGGATGTCATGCGAGGCCCCCAGGCAGAAGATGCAAACCTCATGCGGATCCGTGATGGACATGGTCCACGGGCATTGAGAGCACCAACATAAACCGGTCAACACCATAAAAAACACCCAGTATGCGGTCGATGACCGGCGGTCACCGAAGGGCGAGGAGTCTGGAATCGACCGCAAGTTGGAAAAAAATGACCAAGGAAATACCAACCGCGAAGGGGGACCCAACGAGGACCTGAAAAAACAACTCAAAAAAATTGAGGAAAAAGCTGAAAAGTTGGAGCTCCATGGATTGCGAGGCAACTGCATCGCAGAAAAGAAATTTAATGACATGTAATGAAATTTAATGTGGATAAGTGCAAGGTGATGCAAATAGGGAAAAATAACCCATGCTGTAGTTACACAATGTTAGGTTCCATATTAGGAGCTACCACCCAGGAAAGAGATCTAGGCGTCATAGTGGATAATACATTGAAATCGTCGGTTCAGTGTGCTCCAGCAGTCAAAAAAGCAAACAGAATGTTGGGTATTATTAGAAAGGGAATGGTGAATAAAACAGAAAATGTCGTAATGCCTCTGTATCACTCCATGGTGAGACTGCACCTTGAATACTGTGTACAATTCTGGTCGCCACATCTCAAAAAAGATATAGTTGCAATGGAGAAGGTACAGAGAAAGGTGACCAAAATGATAAAGGGGATGGAACAACTCCCCTATGAGTAAAGACTAAAGAGGTTAGGACTTTTCAGCCTGGAGAAGAGACGGCTGAGGGGGGGATATGATAGAGGTCTTTAAAATCATGAGAAGTCTAGAACGGGTAAATGTGAATCGGTTATTTACTCTTTCAGTTAATAGAAGGACTAGGGGGCACTCCATGAAGTTAGCATGTGGCACATTTAAAGCTAATCAGAGAAAGTTCTTTTTCACTCAACACACAATTAAACTCTGGAATTTGTTGCCAGAGGAAGTGGTTAGTGCAGTTAATGTGGCTCGGTTTAAAAAAGGGTTGGATAAGTTCTTGGATGTTTTTGGATGTTCTTATGTTCTTAAGTCCATTACCTGCTATTAATCAAGTTGACTTAGAAAATAGCCACTGCTATTACTAGCATCAGAAGCGTGGGATATACTTAGTTTTTGGGTACTTAACAGGTACTTGTAGCCTGGATTGGCCACTGTTGGAAACAGGATGCTGGGCTTGATGGACTCTTGGTCTGACCCAGTAGGGCAATTTCTTATGTTCTTAAGAAGAGACTGAAGGGGGGGACTTCGTGTGGATTCGTAGATAGTAGCAGGCTGGGCATGCTCAGTCTGCTGGTCAAAGTTCTACAAACTTTGACAAAAGTTTTCCATGCCGAGTTCCATTGGATGATGTCACCCACATGTGAGGACCTCCATCCTGCTTATCCTAGGAGAAAATTCTTTCACTCAACACATAGTTATGATCTGGAATTCATTGCCAGAGGATTTGGTTCAGCAGTTAGTGTAATTGGGTTTAAAAAAGGTTTGGATAAGTTCCTAGAGGAAAAATCCAAACTGGTTGAAGGACAGAAGACAATGTGTGATGGTAAATGGAACTTACTCGGAAGAGAGAGCGGTGGAGTGCCACCTTGGTCGGTGTTGGGACTGGTCCTGTTCAATATCTTCGTGAGCGACATTGCGGACAGGATAGAAGGTAAGGTTTGTCTATTTGCGGATGATACTACTGCAACAGAGTGGACACCCCGGAAGGAGTTGAGAGAATGAGACGGGATTTAAGGAAGTTGGAAGACTGGTCGAAGATATGGCAGCTGAGATTCAATGCCAAGAAGTGCAGAGTCATGCATATGGGGTGTGGAAATCCAAAAGAAATGTATTCGATGTGGGGGTGAAGGGCTGATGTGCACGGAGCAGAAGAGAGACCTTGGGGTGATAGTGTCTAATGATTTGAAATCGGCGAAACAATGTGACAAGGCGATAGCTAAAGCCAGAAGAATGCTGGGCTGCATAGAGAGAGGAATATCGAGTAAGAAAAGGGAAGTGATTATCCCCTTGTACAGGTCCTTGGTGAGGCCTCACCTGGAGTACTGTGCTCAGTTCTGGAGACCGTATATCCGAAGGGACAGAGACAGGATGGAGGCAGTCCAGAGAAGGGCGACCAAAAAGGTGTGTGGACTTCATCGAATGCCTTATGTGGAGAGATTGAAGAATCTAAATATGTATACCCTGGAGGAAAGGAGGAGCAGAGGTGATATGATACAGACTTTCAGATACTTGAAAGGTTTTAATGATCCAAAGTCAATGACAAACCTTTTCCATTACAAAAAAATCAGCAGAACCAGAGGTCACGATTTAAAACTCCAGGGAGGAAGACTCAGAACCAATGTCAGGAAGTATTTCTTCACAGGAGGGTAGTGGATGCCTGGAATGCCCTTCCGGAGGAAGTGGTTGTTATAATTAGTGAGGTTTGGTGGACCCTTGGACACTGTGGCAGCTGCCACGCCCACGGGGGGAAGTCCCGTGAGGGGCCATAGGTCAGGCTCAGCTTAGAACACACAAACACAGAGATTGATTTAATAGACAATGTGATGAAGCCACCAGAGGTGGCAGTGGTGAGCAGTAGAAGTAGCCCGGCTGGGCTAGTATCCCTCAGGCGCTGGAACAGCAACTCCTCCGGTAGCAGTGCTGTAGTGGAAGGAACTGAGAATAATGAGTACAGTGGAATATGCACAAGTCCCAGTATGGAGAACCCCAGGATAAGGAGAGCAGGCCCTCGAGGAGCGAGTACCTGATCCCTGAGAGCTGAGAGGTTTGAAGGTGATGTACTCACACAGCGGTTCCACGTAGGAGATGGCACCAGGGCTGGAACAGAGGCAGGCCCTTGAGGAGCGAGTACCTGGTTCCAGGGAACAGCTCTGAGGTGAAGATAATAGTACTCACTGGTGTTGAAGATAGTGAATCCTTCCAGGAAGAAGAGAAGGTATGAGCAGGCAGTGAGTCAGGGAACATGGGCCCTCAAGGAGTGAGTACCGGTTTCCTGATAGCGACCTGAAAAGCAAATGAGGGCCCCGAGGAGCGGGTACCCCGTTAGCGTTAAGAGTCCAATGGAATTGGAGGCAGAGAAGCTTGGTACGGAGAGCGAATCCCATCCGTAAGGAATTCCCTTGCTAACTCAAAGCTTGCAAACATTGTAGACTTTAAATATCCGGGCAGCGTGACGCCATCACGGGGGGACGCCCTGAGGTTCGCACCAAGTAGGAAATAAGAGAGAGGGCCACGTGATACGCGCGCCCCCTAAGGTACTAGTGGAGCATGGCGGAAGGCATCGCCCAAGCCGGTCCGGGAACGCCAGAGAGGGCGGCAGGCAGACGCCGCGGCAGCCAGGCATCCATCCGCAGCAAGAGGAGGAGCAAAGAAAGAAAGGTAAGTGGAGTGAAGCCGTCGGGAAGGGACGGTTGCAACAGTGGTGAAGACTAAAACTGTGAAGGATTTCAAAGTGGTGTGGGATAAACACTGTGGATCCATAAAGTCTCAAGGATGTGAATGAAGAGAAGAGGCATGGGGATGGCTTGCGGGAATGATGGCTACTTCCTGGTGATTAATACCCTTACTCAATAAACATACACCCGGTTAATGCGACCAACATTGCTCTATGCTTCAACGGCAAGAGGAAATGTGGGACAAAGGATTTGCATTCACAAATAAGCGTGGGAGTAGCTTGCTTGTTGCGGCGGTTACTACCCCTAACCAATTAAACCTGATTCTTCACTTTGAATACATATACAGCACAGCTCACTGCTTCAGCGGCAGGGGGGAATGAAGATAAGAGGATTTACAGTCAGACAACTACCAACTAGGATTGAAATGCATAGTCTGGGTAAACAAATAAATACGGGAGAAGCTTGCTTGTTGTGTCGGTTACTACCCTGAACCAATACTTCACTTTGAATACATATACAGCGCAGCTCACTGCTTCAATGGCAGGGGGAATGAAGAAAAGAGGATTTATATTAAGACAACCAACAAGGACTAAATTGCACCCGCTGGGTAAACAAATAAGCGTGGGAGTAGCTTGCTTATGGCGGCGGTTACTACCCCTAACCAATTAGGCTTGATACTTCACTTTTATGCAGCTCCAGTACTGCTCTCTATATCAATGGCAGGGGTGGAAGGTAAATTAGAACCAAAAAGTTACCAATAAGCAGTAACTCAGCGGTCAGTTACCTCAGCGGTCAGGGTAACAGATAAGTGTAAGAAAAATAACTGTGAAAGCTTGCTGGCAGACTGGATGGGCCGTATGGTATTCTTCTGCCATCGCTTCTATGTTTCTATATTATTAATTAATAAGCAATAGTAGCTTGTGATTTATTTAATGTTTGGGTACTTGCCACATACCTGTGACTTGGATTGGCCAGTGTTAGAAACAGGATACTGGGCTTGATGGACCCTTGGTCTGACCCAGTATGGCATATCTTAAGTTTTATTGTTCTTAGAGGCATATTCAAAAGGGCAGCCGCACTGTGGAATATACTCTGCTATCTTAAAGTTTGCCGGCAAATTTTTAACTGGCTAACTTTATCAAAGCTCTTTGGCCTGATTAGACTTAGCCGGCTATGTTAACTGGCTAACTCTGAATATCGGAGTTTGCCATTTACCATAGCTGGCTAATTCAACTCCTCCCAATTATGCCCTGTAATGCCCCTAAGTTAGCCGACTAAATTCTAGCTGGCTATTTTATTAGCCAGCTATAATATAATCAGTTAAGTGCCCAAATATTCTTTTAGCTGACTAACTTCTGAGTTAGCCGGCTAAATGCTTTTGAATATGGACCACAAAGCGTTCAGGAGTAATGCAGATGATATTTTGATGTTTTTCCTACTTTGATGTTATAACCTAATTTCATGCCTGTGATTGGTTGTAGGATTCCTGAGCACAGGTGACCAAGCTGCTAAAGGAAATTATGGACTGCTTGACCAGATTCAGGCATTGCGATGGATCAGTGAGAATATTGCCTTCTTCGGTGGGGACCCCTTACGAATTACTGTCTTTGGATCTGGTATTGGAGCATCCTGTGTGAGCCTCCTCACACTATCTCACCACTCGGAGGGTAAGTCTGGGGTCTCTCCTTCTCACTCTGTCTCATCACTCTGAGAGTTAGTCTGGGGTCTTTCCTTCCCACTTTGTCTCAGAACTCTGGGGGTTAGCCTAGAATCTCCTCCCTACTCTGTCTCATCACTCTGAGGGTAATGATGGGGGTCTCTCCTCTCCACTTTGTTTCACCTCTCTGAGGGTAAGTCTGGAGTCTCTGCTCCCCACTCTGATCCACCACTATGGGGGTTAGTTTGGGGGGTCTCTTATCCCCACTCTGTCTCATCACTTTAGGGTTAAGTCACGGTCCCTCCTTCCCGCCCTGTCTCACCACTCTGGTTTGTCTTGAGTCTCTCCTCCTCACTCAATCTCACCACTCTGAGGGTTAGTCTGGGGTCTCTCCTCCCCACTCTATTTCACCAATCTGAGAGTTAGTCTATGGTTTCTCCTCCTCACTTTGTCTCACCACTCTGAGAATCAGTCTAGGGTCTCTCCTGCACTCTCTGTCTCATCACTCTGAGAGTTAGTCTGGGGTCTCTCCTCCCCACTCTATCTCACCACTCTGAGAGTTAGTCTGGGGTCTCTCCTCCCCACTCTGTCTCATCACTCAGGGTAAGTCTGGGGTCTCTCCTTCTCACTCTGTCTCATGACTCTGAGAGTTAGTCTGGGGTCTCTTCTCTCGATTCTGTCTCACCACACTGACTGGTCTGGGGAGTACTTCAAGGAGACATTAACTGGATGAGATAAGCTAGAGGAAGTAGAAGTGCAGTGGACAAAACTAAAAAGAGATATTCAAAGGGGCAACCAGCATTTTGTATAGAGAAGTAAATAAGGATGAGGAAAAATAGACCTTTGTAGGTTTATAAAGTAGTAGCTGGAAAAGTAAGGGGGAAAATGTTAGTGCTCATAAACTACAAGAGATAGCAGAAAGAGGAAGACAGTCGACAATATCTGAAAAAGCTAAGAGAATCTGGGAAAGGTGTCAGGAGAGCGAAGGCACTAATGGAAGGAAAAATGGCAAATACAGTAAAACAGAGGGACAAGACTTGTTAGGATATGTTAGTGACAGGAGGAAGTGCAAAAACAGGAGTGCTGGACTCAAAGGTGAAAGGGGGAATATGTAGAGACTAATAAGAATAAAGAGAAATTGTTTAACAAATATTTCTGTTCCGGGTTCACTGAAGAAATGCTTGGAGTAGGACCACAGAAAAATGCAAAAAGTAGGAATGCAAATGAGTTATACCTCAAATAGTTTTCAGAAGATTGTATTCGCTAGGAGCTAGCAAAACTAAAAGTAGATAAAGCAATGGGGCTGGACAGGATACATATAACCATGTGTATTACAGGAACTTAGAGAAGTCCTGGTAGGTGTGCTGGCTGACCTTTTCAATGTTTATTTGGGCGTGCTTCCAAAGGACTGAAGACAGATGATAAAGGGCATTGGGAAACGGAGTTCATATTAAGGAAAATGGGGTTATCAGTGGTGTGCTGCAGGGATCAGTCTTCAGTTCAGTTCTACTTAACATTTTTGTAAGTGATATTGCTAAGGGCTATCAGGAAAGATTTGCTTTTTTACAGATACCACCAAAATCTGCAACAGGTTAGATAAAAAGGAAGGTGTGGAAAACATGAAGAATCTAGCGAAGCTTGAGGAATGGTTTAGAGTCTAGCAGCTAAGATTTAATGCTAAAAAATGCACGGTCAAGCAGTACAATACAGGGCGTGACGTTCTGTGCACAAAACAAGAGTGGGATCTAGTGATGATAATACCTGATGATCTTAAAGTGGCCAAACAGCTAGATGAAGTCAAAAGCAAGAAGGATGCTTGGATTCATAGAGAGAAGAATAGTCAGTGTGAAAGAGGTGGGGATATTGCCGCTGTATAAATCTTTGGTGAGACCTCATTTGGAGTAGTACTATCAGCTAGAGATGTGAATCGGAACCGGAATCGGTTCGGATTCCGGTTCCGATTCACATCGTGGGTTTTTTTTTTGTCCGGCCCGATCGCAGTTTTGTTTATCGGCTGCACCCAAGCCGATAAACAAAAAACCCACCCTGAACCTTTAAAACTAATCCCTTAGCTTCCCCCACCCTCCCGACCCCCCCCAAAAACATTTTACAGGTACCTGGTGGTCCAGTGGGGGTCCCGGGAGCGATCTCCCGCTCTCGGGCCGTCGGCTGCCACTAATAAAAATGGCGCCGATGGCCTTTGCCCTTTCCATATGACAGGGTATCCGTGCCATTGGCCGGCCCCTGTCACATGGAGGGAGCAGTGGATGGCCGGCGCCATCTTTAAAAATGGCGCGGGCCATCCAGTGCTCCTACCATGTGACGGGGCTGGCCAATGGCACGGATACCCTGTCACATGATAAGGGCAAAAGGCCATCGGCGCCATTTTGATTAGTGGCAGCCGATGGCCCGGGAGCGGGAGATCGCTCCCGGGACCCCCACTGGACCACCAGGTACCTGTAAAATGTTTTTGGGGGGGTCGGGAGGGTGGGGGAAGCTAAGGGATTAGTTTTAAAGGGTTGGGTGCGTTTAGGGGTTATTTTTGTGTGTCGTTTTTCCCGCCCTCCCCCAAAACGATAAGAGAACCCCCACGAACAATATCGTGGGGTTTTCCTATCGTTTTGGGGAGCCCCCGATTTCTGACAATTTTGAAAATATCGACAATATTTTCAATCGTCCGAAGCCCGATTCACATCCCTACTATCAGCATTGCTGTCCAGGCAGTGCATGATGCCACCAGGTATGGAATGCTTATATCGCTAAGGAGGCTGTGACCTTTCATTGAGCCAAAAGGCCCGCAACAATAACATTTATTTATTTATTTATTTTTATATCACATCAGTTTACAGGAAACGAGTGGAGCTAGTAAAAACATTGTTTTCTTATTATTTGTTACAGTATAACTTAGAATCAACATTGACTGACTTAAGATAACATTAACATTGCTTGCTGCTATGAACATAATCAAGGAGTATCAAAGGTGTTAGGGAGGACCTATTTCTTACAGAATAACTTAGAGTTAACAATAACTGAGATAACGCAAAATTTGTTGCTACTAAGAGCCTTATCAATGTGTATCAATGGAGTGCATTCCTAAGCTTTATTTGGGTGGGACAGATATTCTTCTTAGAGTCTGTAGTTGGTAGGCATTAGGACATTGATGAAAAGGCTTTTTGAAAGAGCCATGTCTTCAGGGTTATTTTTTTAATGTTTGAGTCGTGGGTTCCATTCTTAACTGTGCTGATAGGTTGTTCCAAAGAGCAGGACCTGCCACTGATAGTGTGCGCTCTCTTACTGTAATCAGGTGCGCCACTTTCAGAGAGGGGATTGAGAGCAGCCCAGTATTGGTGGAGCGGAGGTTCTTTTGGGGGATGTAAAAGTGTAAGGAAGCCTTCAACCAGTCAATCTTGTTGTAGAGTGTTTTGTGAATGAGGGCTAGAGCTTTGTATTGGATTCTAAATGGGATGGGTAACCAGTGTAGGTTTTTAAGGATTGGTGTGATATGATCCAATCTTTTCCTGTTTGTAAGTGATCTTGCTGCTGCATTCAGTAACAGCTGCATTGGTCTAAGGGTGGCAGCCGGAGGCCCAGGAGGAGGGCGTTGCAGTAATCGAGTTTTGAGAAAAGTAGTGCCTAAAGAATTGTTTGATAGTCTTGGGTATAAAGAAGCGGTTTGAGCTTTTTTAGGACCTGGAGTTTGAAGTATCCATCTTTTATCACTGTATTAATGTGTTTTTTAAAGCTTAGATCGCTATCTAGGACAATGCCTAGATATTTTACTTTGGAGACTATTTGATTCTTCATATGGGCTGCTGTGCAATCGGGGCTAAGGGCAGTGGTGATTTTGTTTGATATATATAAAATTTCAGTTTTATTATGGTTGAGTGAAAGAGACATTTGTGAGAGTAGCTGCCTTATTTCTGATAGGTAAGTTTCCCAGAGTTTTAGGGTGTTCTCGATGGTCTCTTTTAGGGGGAGCAGAATTTGAATGTCGTCTGCAGAGACGTAAAAGGATAAGCCTAATCCAGACAGAAATTTACAGAGTTGCAGCATGTATATGTTAAAGAGGGTGGATAAAAGGGATGAGCCTTGCAGGACGCCGTGTAGAAGGGATATTTGTTTGGATTCTGTTGAGTTTAGTCTTACTTTGTAAGATCTGCCTGATAGGTATCAGTTGAACCATTTGATCGTGATGTCACATAAGCCAATTTCTCTTAATCTATTTAGCAGTATTTCGTGGTTAATGGTGTCGAATGCAGCGGAGATGTCAAGCAAAATCAGTAGATAGGAGCAGCCGCTGTCGAGTCCTCTGAGGACTGTGTCAGCGAGGGCGAGTAGTAGCATTTCTGTGCTAAAGAACTTCCTGAATCCATGTTGAGCTGGAAATAATATGTTCTGGTTTTCCAGATGCTCGGAGAGTTGGCGATTGACAATTTTTTCTAGAATCTTGGCTATGAAGGGAAGATTGGAAATAGGCCTGAAGTTTGCTAGGTTGGATTCATCGAGTTGTGTTTTTTTAAGAATTGGCTTAATGATGACACATTTAAGGTTGTCTGGGAAGATACCCTGTTCAAATGATAAATTGACTAAATCGGCTACGGGTCTGTCAATGTTGTTAGGGACTTGCTTTAGGATTTTTATTGGGATGGGGTCAAGGGGATGTGCGGCAGGATTCGTTTTTTGGATGATTGCTACAACTTCAGATGATGCAATGGTCTAAAATTGTGCGGATGTGGCATTAGGTATGTTTGATGATTTTGTAGTTTCCTTGTTCACCTTAGGGTTCTTTGCGATTAAGTTTGATATTTTGTCACTGAAAATTGGGCAAATTCATCGCAAGTTCTCATTTGATTAGTATTTGTGGGTGAATTGTGAGTTGGTTGTATAAGGTCAGTGACGTAAACAAATAGGGTTCTGGGATTAAATTGATAGTCATGGATCTTCTTTGTGTAGATCTCTCACTTGGCTTTCTCGATGTCTGTTCTGTATATGTATAGAATGGTTCTGTATTTGTCTTTTAGGTAGGGAGTTGGGTTCTCCTCCATTTTTTTTCGGCATGTCTTAATATGCATTTGATTTTTTTAAATTCTGGGGTATACCATGGGGCTTTATATTCGGTGGATGGCTTAATTTCTTTCTTGATAATTGGGCATTTAATCCTTGCTACTTCCGAGTTGATGGTGATTCAGGAGTTTACGGTGGAGTTTGCGTCATTCTTGTTTAGGGATTTCAAGGTATCCGGTAGAATTTCTATTAAGTCCTTGCTGGTGCACGATTTGGTAAATTCAATGTATTTATTGAGATTGTTTGGCTCCATGTGGGAGTTTTCCAAACATAATTTGGTTTGTATAAGTTTATGATCTGACCAGGGAATGGTGGATGCTGTGGGTGGGTCGTTGTGCGAAATTTTTCCATTGATAAATATTAGGTCGAGTGTGTGACCTGACCTCTGAGTGGAGGTGGTATTTGTTTAAAACCGATCACCGTCATGGTGTCCAAGAAGAGGTCGCAGGTTGGGTGAGAGTGGTATTTTATCAGTGTGAAGGTTGAAATCACCCAGGATAATTGCGGAGATATCCATGTTCTTGATGGTTGTGATGGCTTCGATTAGTGGGGATAAATTGTATTCGAGTAGTCCTGGTGGGGCATAGAGCAAGAGAATTTGTAAGTTTTTTGATTTGAAAAAACTTATTTCGAGGGGAGGTGGTAGGTTGATGGGGAGGATTTTAAATTTGAATTTCTTTAAGGCCAAGAATAATAGACCGCCTCCTTTTCTTTTTGGTCTGGGTATGGAGTAAAAGTTGTAAATTGTTTTGGATAATTGGTTGATTAGGGCCACGTCCGAGCTTTTGAGCCATCATTCAGTCACACAAAATATGTCTGGATGGTTGTCTAAGAGGAGGTCGTGAAGTAAAAACAGGGTTAAGATGGTAAGGGTTGTCATATAGGCATTGGGATTGATGGGGATTGTAGTGAGAGTCTGTGGGTTGTTTGTGCGCTTTGTTTTGCTTCTTTTAGTGCTCCTGTTCTGGCTTAATGTTGGAATTGCGTTTCCCAATTCCATTTTGGGGTTTATGAATTAACAAGGATGTTGGTCTGAATGAAGTTGTTTAAGCGTAGTGTACTTACAGGTGATGATGACGCTTAAGATCTGGAGTGTTGAGGGGAGAAAGTGGGATGTTAGTATAGCTGGAAGTGTTTGTGCTGGTTGCCTGGCATGGTCGATCAGGCAATAGTCGAAGGAGGGCGGCACCAAGGGGCAGGCCCCTTTGTTGTGCTCCTTTGGTGCGCACAGCGCCTGCGGCCCACACCTGCCCTGAAATGCTCTTAGGTACGCCGATGACGTGGTTGGTGGGTGGGCCTCTCCATCAAGGGGAGGAGGGGTGCGGGGTGCCGGTCATAGGGCTACCTGAGGACCGAAGAGAGCTGCAAGCGTTCCGGGAGGGCTTTGGACCCAGATGGGTCGGCGCCAGCAGCGCAGAGCGTGTGGTGCGGCTGGAATGAGGAGGTGAGGTCGGCCTGCGCCTGCCCTGAAATACTCTTTGGCGCACCGATGATGTGGTTGGTCGTGGGCCTCTCCACCGAGGGGAGGAGGGGCACGGGGCGCCGGTCGTAAGGCTACCTGAGGCCGAAGAGAGCTGCGAGCGTTCCGGGAGGGCTCTGCACCCCGACGGGTTGGCACCGGCAGCACAGAGTGTGTGGTGCGGCCGGAATGAGGAAAAATGATATTTTGTGGGGGCTTGGGGGTGAGAGAGACAGTGAGTGAAATACCCCATATCATTTTAAAGCCTTTAGTGGGGTGGGAGATCTGGCCAGTTGGCCTGATAGGTTTTTAAAAATAAATTTTTGGTCGCCACTTAACCAGATAACTTTAAAACCTAGCTGTTTATATTCAACACAGCCAAGTAGGTTTTAAAGTTATCCAGCTAGTGAGTACATTCAGCAGGACATTTATCCTGCTGATTAACCAGCACAAGTTATTTATTTAGAGGCAGATTTTCAAACACCTACGTGTGCCGGGCCTATTTTCAAAAGGCGCGGCGGCGCACGTAAAGCCTCGGGACGCGTGTAAGTCTCAGTGCTTGAAAAAAGGGGCGGGACGTGGGCGGGCCGGGGGCGTAATCAGAGGCCTCCGCACGGCTGCTGGGCCTGGGATGGTGCGCCGGCAGTTGACCGGCGTGTGCAACTTACTTCAGCCCCAGGGCTGAAGTAAGTTTTGTAACAAAGAAAACAAAAAGGAAAAGATAGGGGGCAAAGGGCGGGGGAGGTAGGGGAAGGAAAGGTGGAGTGGGGGGGTAAGGAAGTTCCCTCCGAGGCTGCTCCGGAGCGGCCTGGGAGGGAACAGGGGAAGGCAGCACGGCTTGGATAGGGCTCGGCGCGCGCAAGATGCACAATTGTGCACCCCCTCGCACACGCCGACCCCAGATTTTATAACATGCGCGCGCCTGTGCGCACATGTTATAAAATCGGGCGTACGTATGCTACTCCTGGGGGAATTCTGCACTACTGCGGAGCGCAGAATTTGCGCAGAATTCCCCCCCCCCCCTGCGCAGAATTGCCAAATTCTGCGCAGAAAATAGCAGAGGAGACCCTGGCATGCCGTGAACGGAGTGCGTCCTGCAGCACACGGGACGTGCTCCGTTCGTGGTGAAGATGAAGGCCTGGCGTGCCGTTCGCGGCTAAAAGGGAAGGCCGCTGTGTGCCATGAACAGACTGTGTTCTGCTCAAGGTGAAAATGGAAGGCCCTCGTGTGCTGCGAATGGCGTGCCCAGGCCTTCATCTTCGCCGTGAACAGAGCGTGTCCCGCGGCATGCCGGTGAGAGAATTTGTGTCAGAGAGGGGAAGGGAGTGTGAGAGAGAGCATGGGGAGGGGGGGGGGGTGGGTGGTGGTGCCGGTGAGACAGAATGTGTGTGTGAGAGAGGGGAGGGTGACAGAGAGCATGATTGGTAAGAGGGGGGTGGGGAAGGTGTGAGAGAGAGCATGGGAGGTAAGAGAGGGTGGGTGGGGGGGATGCTTGAGTGTGGGTTTCAGAGAGAGGGAGCCTATATGAGTGGAGGGGGATGCCGGTGAGAGAGAATGTATGTGTGGGGGAGGGTGAGAGACAGCTTGGTTGGTAAGAGGGGGAGTGGGGGGATGCTTGAGTGTGGGTTTCAGAGACAGAGCCTATATGAGGGGAGGGTGTGGGGGAGGAGAGCGTGACAGAGAGCAGGAAGGTGTGAGAAAGAGCATGGGAAGTAAGAGAGGGGGGCTGGGGGGATGCTTGAGTGTGGGTTTCAGAGAGAGGGAGCCTATATGAGGAGATTGTGAAGGAGTGTGTATGTGTAAAGGGGAAAGATACTGGCAGGTGGAGGAGTTGGGGCCTGAGAGGGCAAAGTGACCAGGGGAGTAGAGAGAGCGAGTGGAAGGGACATACTTAGAGTGAATTTCTAGGGAAATTCTGCTCAAAATATTTAAAATTCTGCAACTTTAAGAAATAACTTTTTTCTGTAATAATTTAAAATGTAATTACTTAAAGACTGTCATGTAAATTGTGTTATTTTGACCAATATAAAGTTTGCAGAATTTTCTGTTTTTGTGCGCAGAATTTTAAATTTTTTTGCGCAGAATTCCCCCAGGAGTAATGTGCGTGCGCCAGGTAGTGCACGCACATGTAGGCCACACATGTATGTTTTAAAATCCGGTCCACAATGTCCAGTTCATGGCAGTGTACAAAAAAAATGCAACATTACATCAGAGCAACTTACAACAAATAAGGCCTACATAAAACCCACAGCACTATCATTTGCATTTTACAACAAATAAATGTTGCTTTCCACAACTGTTATAAATCAGTATTCCAAGCTTTTATGGCAGATCTAAATTTAACCAACAGTCATACAGCCCTCAGTTACAGTAACCTAAATACTTGCTGGAACGGGATTGGCTTCAGCCAACTTTTAAAGGTAATAAAATAAGATTTGGCTTGGAGTTTATGTAGGACAGTCTTATAATAATGGTCCAACCACTGCAAAAGTCCTGACAAGCCGAATTATGCTTAGGTAAGCACATCCACCAAGCTGCTATTGGCAGAGCCCTGCTTAGTCCTTAAATTTTTAGTAGGGTGCTAATACAATCTGGCACATTACTGCTGAAAACCTTATGCATTAGACTAGAGTGAGAATATTACATTTTATTCTCCACTGGATGGGCAACAAGTGGAAAAGCTGCATAATGATATAATATTGTCCAAGTACTTAGTGCCTGTTAAAAACCATGCTGCTGAATTTTGTAAATTGTACAGTAAAAGAAAACCACATCAAATGGAGTTGTAAAATCCAATTATCTTAGTGAGACCATCATATATTTAAAAGGCTTAGAATATATCACATAATTATTTATTTACTTACTTTATTTGAAAAATGTATATTTCGTGATCTCTCAGCAGTGCTGTCCTATGTGAAGTACATAACAATTTTGAACACAATTTGTTATAAAAAGGAGAGTCACATGATGTAGCAGTCATGAAAGGACGTGCTGCTTGGAGCTCTGGGCACCATCCCACATCAGTCTAGTGCATTCATGCTATAAGTGACTCTAAAAGCCTATATTCATGTTGGGTTATCCCCCTATGTCTATTACTAAATATATGTAGTCCTCTCCAACTCCTATACTGGTGAAATTAACCAAAAAAGACAAGGAAAAAGTGAAGCCGATCATAGATAAAATGGCTGCCGAGAAAGCGCAAGGCCTTGCAGATGCTATGGATAACACGCAGATATATGAGATTGCTACTGTTGTAATGTCGGCAATTTTGGGCAAATTTGATACTATTTTGGAGCAAATCACCAATTTTAAAAAATTTATTTCTGATCTTGGGCTGCGTTTTGACACACTGGAAGGACACATGGTTATTGCAAGAGCGTCGATGTAGACGCTCTTGCAATAACAGGGAAACTTCACAAAATGGTTTCAATGATATCATTGTTGGAAGAAAAAGTGGATGATTTAGAAAATAGAACAGGATGTAATAATTTTCCCTTTGTGAGGTTTCCTGAATCTATTGAGGAGCAGTGGTTGGAGGCAGAATTGGCAAAATGGTTACCAGAGGCCCTTGCTTTCATGATTCTATAACTCCTTTCTCAATTGAAAGAGCGCATAGGCTTAGAGTTCAAAAAGGATAGCAAACAGTGATTGAGGGTGGTGATTTCCCATTTTCTCAATTTCGCTCAAAAACAGCAAATATGGCAAGCCTATCGGAAGAGAGTGTCAGTGCATTATGAAAACTGGTTAATTAAAATATTTCAAGATTATTCTATTTCAGTTTCTTTGAAAAGGAGAGAATTTGTGCCTTCATGTTCAATGCTGGTGGCTAAGAAGATTTGCTTTGCTTTATAGTATCCAGTGAGGCTGCATATATGGCATGATGGCTTCTCCCAGGTGTTTGAAAAAGCTGAAGCTGTAAAACGATTTGTGGACTCATTGGATACTTGAAGCTTTGTTCCCTCTTAGAATAGAGGACTGTGACTGAATCTGATATTCAAACTGGAGAGCCAGTAACTATAATTTTACAAAACTGAGTCTTTTGATGGGGACCTGGTCTTTCCATTAACTACTGCGCAATTACTAACTTTTAGAATATGTTTGCTATTTATAGCCCCTAGTTGATCTCAAGTAGGCATGCTACGTCACCATATCTTTATTATTAAAAACTAGGTGTTAATGTTAGATGGTCAACATATTCTATATCCAGTCTGTTGGTTGGTCAGTTAGCCTGCTTTATTGTGTGCTTTGCCTTAAACATAAACATTTTGATTTATAGTGCTCCTGAATAATGTAACTCCATCTCTCCTAAAAGGAGAGTGTGTGTTTATGATGGGATCCTTAAGGGTGAATGTGGGGGGGTGTGGTTGGACGGAGGTAGGGTTTTTATTGTCAAGGTTTTTGGGGGTTATGTTGGGGATGAGAGAGTCATCACTTAGATGGGCTGCTGCATGGGAGGCATGGTTGCTGACATACTGGGACCACGTGTTTGGTCGTGGTTACATAGTAATATAGATATCGTCAAGCACCCTTAGGGGTGTTTGATTCTTGGTGATGTACATATTATGGGATTTTGGGTCGCAATCTTTAGGTGGTGACATATACACTTATAAGTATAAAATGAGGAAGCAAATTAATTATATTTCTTGGAATGTTGCTGGCATGGGCTCTCCTGTTAAGAGGGAAAAAGTATTGACACATATCAATAGATTAAAAGGTAGTGTGGTAATGTTGCAAGAAATGCATATGACTGATATTGAACACCAAAAATTGAGAAAGAGAGATATAATCAGAATTTTTATTCTTCTGGTTCCTCTCAGCGCAATGGTGTGGCTATTTTGATTCACAAAAAAGTCTCCTTTCTTTTAGAGAGCTCATACCATGATGAGGAAGGCAGGTGAATCATAGTAAAAGGGAAACTCTTTGGTGAACCATTGTTAATAGCTTCTGTATATGCACCAAACTGCTATTCACATCAGCTTTTCACTGCACTGGTTACGCATTTATTAGAATCTGGTTTTGTACATATGATATTGGGGGAAAACTTTAATTGTGTGAGGGATATTCGGCTAGATAAATGCAGCAAAGCTCACCAAACTTTTCCAGGGCAAGGGGATTCCTTTTTTAAGTGACAATTTAAATGTATTGGATATTTGTAGAAAAAGATTACACATATTATGCGAGAGTGCATGCTTCTAAATCACACATAGATTATATCCTATTGTCTCCTGTATTATTTGATCATATTCTGAAGGCATCAATTGAGTCTTTGGTCATCTTGGACCATTGTCCTGTCCTATGTCAGATCGGTTCAGGTACAACACTTGGTTCATTAGGAAATTGGCATATGCCAGGTTGGCTGAGTAATGAGCCCAATTTTTAATTATTTTTAGTGGACAAATGGCAACAGTTTGCTTCTTCCAATGCTCAACATTAGTCTGAACCAGTATTATTCTGTGAAACAGTGAAAGCTGTTCTTAGAAGCGAGGTTATAAGTTATGTAGCTGCCAAGAAAAAGCAAAGGAATAAGGACATTTTAGAGTTGGAGAACAGATTATCCTACTATAAAAATCAGATGAATCGGTCTCAAAAGCAAGATTGGTTTTCTTGGTTTAGACATACTCAACAGATTTAAAATGATCTTATTCATCAAAGGACTACAGGTATACTTTTTGCCTAAAAATATGTTATTCAGATATGGCAATAAATCTGGTTGTATACTTGCCAATTACAAAAGCGCAAGCAACAAAATTTATTGGAAGCATAAAAGATGGTCAAAACGAATGGGTAACTAACATAGAGGAAATTGGTAAAGTTTGTATTTTTTATCAACAACTTTATACTGAAGAGCCCATGAATAAAGACAAGATGAAAGTTTCTTAGTGACATCAGTCTTCCCCAATTGAAAAGGGAGGATTTAGAGAGGTTAAATAATCCTCTTTCAAAGCAGGAGATTATTCAAATAATTCAAAATCTACCTATATTTAAATCTCCAGGTCCCAATGGACTCCCATCTCTTTTCTATAAAATTCTTAAAGATTCTATAATGTCGCCTCTGAAAAATCTCTGATTTAATATGCTAGACAAAGAGATCATCCCAGATACAATGACGGTAGTGGCAATAATAGTGATGCCTAAACCTGGTAAAGATTTAGCTTATCCAAGTTCCTATAGGCCTGTTTCATTATTAAATCAAGATATAAAGATCTACTCAAGTTGATAGCTAATTGTCTAAAGTTAATTATGCTGGGGTTATCTCTCCAGAACAAATGAGCTTTGTGCTTGGGAATAAATCTTCTATGAATATTCGCAGATTATTACTTGCCCTGGAATCCTGCAGTAAATTAAAGCCTAGAAATCTTTTGGTGGTGAGTTTTGATGCGGAGAAGGCCTTTGACAGGTATTGTGGGGCTTTCTATGGGTTGTTTTGGAAAAATTTGGTTTCAGTGGTGTGATACAATCGGAAATTAATTTACTTTATAAAAATCCCACAGCATTTATTTCTCTAAATGGATCTTCCTCAGAGAGTTTTATATTGGGATGGGGAACTTGTCAGGGCTGCCCATTGTTCCTGCTTTTATTTATTCTTATTTTAGAACCACTCATTCATAAAATAAAATTTAATAATTTTATAATGGGTGTTACTTTGGGTAAACACGAATTAAATCTGATGCTATTTTCAGACAATACTTTAATGACACTAATACACAAATTACTCTGCCTTTGGTTTTGGAGTGATAGGGGACTATAGTAGCTTTTCGGGTTGAAACTTAGGGGGTTATTTTTCAAGCTGTGATATCGTGGCGGTAAGATTTAAATTAGGGGGAGGGGAGGAGTCGGGGTGGAGTTAGGGAGGGGAATTATGGTAATCGGCGGCAGCAGTAGCACGGGGAATAGCACCACCTTTTTCGGTGGCGCTATGCCTGCAATAACCTGCAGCCAGCCGCACCGCAGCAGGCGAAACTGCACCACCGTGGTGCGGCCGGCTGCAGGCTATTGCCCAACTGCCCCCTGCTTCACCCCCCCCCCCCCCACCCCCCTGTAGCGCAGGGTTCATCATTCCACATGGAATGATGAATCCTGGCCTTAATTTGTCTAAGTCAGAGGTAATGGATGTAGAAGGCAATTTGAAGGATACCTGGTTGGGTTTTCCTTTAATTTAGGCTGGGGAAGCCATCAAGTTTCTGGGTATCAGGATACATAGTAGACCAGATAGGTGGCACCACTTTAATATTCATCCAATAATACAAGATTTCCATAAGAAACTTGATAGCTGGAAACATTTCCCACTGTGTCTTTGATAGGACATCTAGCCTTGGTTTAAATGATTTTAATTCCTAAATTGTTATATGTCCTGCAAATGGTACCGTTGGTGCTATTGAGAAAGGACATAAAATTAATCCAGAGACTGTGTTCAGACTTTTTCTGGAAGAATGGTAAAGCCAGGTTGACTATAGCTAGATTGAATGGTACCCAAGGAGGAAGGCGGTTTGGGATTCTCTAATATACATTACTACAACATGGCATGTATTACACGGCTGCTTAAAGAATGGTTGTTGGATAGTGCAAGTAATCCTTTGATTGAAATGGAGCAGGAATATGTTAAACCATATAGTCTTTTTTATATCTTACATGAATTGCTTTCTTCTCTACCACATTATATCACTCAATCATCAAGTATATGGTCTGTCAAGCCCATGAACTGTCTATAGGGGAACAGATAACGTTTAGATATAAAAAATGTTTGGATAACAAACATCTTGCATAGATTACCAACACCGCAAATGACGAGAGGTCCGGACGGCAAGTGTTTTCACGGCCGTTGTCAGGCTTGCTGATGCGGTTTCACAAAACTTTATAAAGCTTTTTTCAGCACTTATACCAGGTGTACACAAACTGATATTAGAGAATTCAGTCTTTTTTGTTGAATTGAAATCTTTAGTTTCAGCCAGGTTTCATGAATAAACATTTCTACCTTTTACATCAGCAAGGTATAGTGAATTTATAACCTTTCATTGAATTACAATCAGGGAAAATGTATACTTTTGCTTATTGCTGTGAATAATGTGGCTCCAGAAAGGTGACTTTCTTACTTATTTACAGATGGGCAGCTACATTTCATCTTTGAAGTTATCAGATAGTAGAAAGTTTATAAAAGGTTCTTTTCAACGTTTTCTTCACTTGTTTGGGAAAAATAGGGTATCCATTACAAGATTGTATTCATATCTGCATAATAACTCTCAATATTTTGTACTGCAGTCTTTGGCGGATGTTTGGTCACATGATTTACACTGTACAATAACAGATGACATTTTTACCTGAGGTAGTCTGGTCGGGCGTGCTGTGAACAACATTTTATTTAGAGAATTGCATTTTACGATTGTAAACGGAATAATCTACTTGTCCAGTAGATTTTACTTTTGTGGCAAAAATCGTGACCTCTGATAAATGCCTTAAATGTCTACAAGCATCAGCATTGTTTATTCATTGTTTGTGAGATTGCAAGGTAATCCCATCTGTTTGGCAACAAATATTACAATTTTATGCTCCAATAATTAAGGATGCAATCCCTTGGTCTGCCATATTTTGTAGTTTAAGCCATGTTGATTCAAAATCTACTATGAAAAATCTCTCAAAGCTTCTTCTGGTAAAAGGATGTTTGGTGGCACCGAAAATTATTTTAGTGAAATGGCTGGACTCTGTAACCCAGATTTTGGCTCTTGGAAATCTTCTATTTTGGATCTGTATCTACTGGATCGTAAGTCCCTGGAAGTGATGTTGTTGGAGAAGCAACATTGTCTGCTTTCCTGCAGTCCTTACCTGCGGAGATGGAGATTCGTGGTGAAGTGGTTCGGGTACCTGACAAGTCTTGCTGAGCTGTGCAGCAACCTACAAAACTGGCACTGTAAGCATCTTAGGCCTGGATTCACTATTCTCACAGGGCAGGGGGGCAAAGCGGGGGGTGGGCCTGCGAAAGTTGGTGGCGATCACACCACCGCGGTGCTATCGCTGCCGGCTTTCGTACCCAATAGCGCCACCGTGAAAGGTGGCGCTATTGGGTGCGCTATTGGCGGCGATAAGGATTCTTACCTTTTGCCGTCAGCGAAGTCGTCCCGAAGTCTGCCCCGACTCCTCCCCTTCCGGTACGGACTCCACCCCAATCTAGGTACCGCACGCGAAAAGTCTCTTTTTGCATGCAATCCCTTTAGAAAATGACCCCCTTAGAGGAGGGTTGAGGGGAAGGAGGGGGTTCAGGCTCACGATTTCATCCAATGTTAAGATACCTATTGTTATAATTGTTTCTTTCTGATTGTCATTGTTGAACTTGTTTTGTTTATCAATGACAAGAAAACCATTGTTCAAAAAAAAAAAAAAAACCAAAAAACATTAAAAAGTAGAGGACCCAAGTCACTTTAGTTAGTGATATAGACACATTGCACAAAACAACGTCAAAGTAGTATATAGAGCCTATCATTTAAATCATTGGTCTCCTAAGCAAAGCACTATTTTTTTGAAAAATTTTTGTTGCATTTAAAAATTGGGAAGAATAACATCCAATAAGACTTACCTTGGAGAAGTCCTTTAAATCGCCTTATAACACCAAGCCCTCGTCAGGGGAAATTCTATTGTGGCATAATGATAAGATGGATGCTGGAACAAATCACTCTTCATTATGAATGTCTGCATTGGATAGAAAACTGAAAATTCTTTGAGACTGAAAATTGTTTTGAACCTTTGCCACAATAAAATTGCCCCTGATGAGGGCTTGGCATTATAAGGCGACTTTAACGGACTTCTCTAAGATAAGTGTTATTGGATGTTATTCTTCCCAATTTTTAAATGCAAGAAAAAATGTAAAAAAAAAAAATGCTTTGCTTAGGAGACCGATGATTATAAGTGATAGGCTATACTACATTTAAGTAGTTTTGGTGTAATATGTCTGTACCACAAACTACTCTTAAGTGGTATATTCTAATCCTTTTAAATATATGATGGTCTCACTAAGATAACTGAGTTTCTTTTTCTGCATGATTTATTGCCACAGGATAGGAAAGTTACATTGTTAAGCTGCATTTTGTTAAGGCAGCAGTGAAATGACTGCATTGTGCTTCCTGGAAGGCAGAGGGTAACTGCACAGAGCAGCAGTTACAACTCTAAAGGGGAAAGAATAGGGCTGGGGGTTGAGTTCCATGTGGAAATTTGATCTGCTTTGAGAAAATGCATATAAAACCACTGCTAGGCAGACTAGAATGGGCTCTTTAGGTCTTTATCTTCTGTCATTTACTATGTTCTATGTTAATATGACATTGGAAATCCAATATAAATTGAATTGCAGTAGTCTAGAGTAGTCAAAATAAATGCATGCAATACTGTTAAAAAAAATCACTGAAACTCATATAAGATTTAATTTTCCTTAAAAGTCTCAGCTTAAAAAATGAATCTCAGGGGGTTACATGATACCTCAGTAGCAGGTGGTTGCAGTTCAGAAGGGCTTCCGCACCTTCCAGCATTTAAACTCTCTTTTGACTCCTTTAAATTGGGTTTTCAGCTGGAAATGACTAAGCAGGTTGTTAAAAAGACTCTACTGATGCTCTGGGGAGAAGAGATAATTTGGCTAAAAAGATTGGGGCATAAAACTACTTTGTAGAAAGCTGCTGCCTCTGGGGATCTAATATCAGAAGATGAGGCTATGCCAGATGTGCCTCTGCCTAGCAATATGGTAGAGGCAATGAAAACGGTGATGATGCAGCAATTGGGCAAATACATACCAGTTTAGATGCAAAATTAGAGACAATGTAGATAAGCTAGCACAGTTTAGTGTCTACGGTTAGTGTGGCTGAGCATGCGTAAGAGCTAGAAATGTCACTTAACAGCCACGCGGCAGAAGTTAGAGGCCTTAGAATGCTCCCACAAGCACTTTAGTGAAAAACAGGATGACCTCGAGAACAGGAGCAGACGAAACAATCTGTTTATTGGATGGGGTTGTTTGGGTGGGAATTGGAAGCGGGAGGAGAGATTTTTTTTTTTTTCCTTGTCTGCATGGAAGTTCAGATAACTATCAGCAATGAGGATCCTTGCAACTGGGTTTGCAGGAGCAGATTATTTCCAGGATTTACAGTGCCCAAAGACCATTGCAAATGCATCACCCTCTTTCTTCAGGAGGTGCCTCGAGATGGCAGGAGAACAAGGGCGGAGTCCTATGATCCTCCGATGTCATGGTTTGAGCATATCAGAGAAGACAGGGAAGACTCAGCTCTGGTGGTCTGGTCTCTTTGGGGGTTGCATATGCTCTATGCTGAGAATTGATTTCTGCAAGAAGGGAAATTGTGGTGTTGTCTTTATCTGGAATTTGGGGGGGGGGATTGGGTAAGGGGAGTCTTATTTGAAACAGCAGCGGGTGATTCTTACTGATAGTTTAGAGGATCTCCTGGGCCTCGGGGGTTCCTTCACTCAGGTGAGCTGCTTGTTGGAAAGGGAGTGAGGAGATGTGCAGCATTGGAGTTCACTGGTCTATGTGTCGAGGGGGTCAGGTAAATTTCGATTGTCTTAAGTAGCTGCCATTGTTGTGGGTTATGGGTCAGTTGATCGTTGTTATTGATTGTGGTTGGTTCGGTTAGGTGGGATTTCAGTTTGCAAAATGCAAGGTCAATTGCCACAATTTCTTCCGCTGCCTAAGCTATTTAATATATGTATATTAGTTTCATTAAATCTATGGTAACCCTCCGCTACCCTCCCCCCCCCCCCCCCACCTTCCAACCCCCTTACAATCCCTCATTCCTACCCCCTCCCTCGGAATACCTTGTTACCCCAAAAAGCCAACTCTTATCAGTTCTTACCAGTTTTGACACGTTACTCCCCATGCTTAAGCTGTATCCAAGTTTTTCTCTCCCCCTGTTCTATGTAAGACAACTTTGTCACTGTTTTTATGGTTGCAATGTAAACCGGAGTGATAATTAACTCTGTTATTTGAACTTCGGTATAGAAAAGTTATAAATAAATAAATAAATACTTGCCTATAGTTGTCAGTAACTATTTCATGAGGTACCTCGAAGTGGCTCAAATTAAAGCATGCACAAACAGTGGTTTTTGGGCCTAATGAGATTAAAGTTAACATCTCTCTCAATGGGTATATGGGTATAGGAAGCCCAGTAAAAAGGAAATAAATACTCAACTTTCTGAAGAACAGGTGAGCTAAAGTGGCATTTGTCCAAGAAACACTCTTAAAGTGATATTTTTACCTCAGAAAACTGAACTTTATTGCTTTCATGTAAAATCTGTTATTGTAAAATGCTGGGGTGGACAGGGTTGAGGGGAGGGGTGCAGCACAAGGCTACAAGGTTCGCCTAGGGTGCCTAATACCCTTCCCTCGGCCCTGCCGCCCAGGATAAGAAATTATTATCCCATTCTTTCACGTCCCTCTGAAGATTGCTTACCACACAGGCAAAATGTAATCTGTACAAGTGTCAAAGATTTCTAGGTATGCATAGGTATCATGCTAGTCCCAGCCTTCTGAAACTTGATATATCTTTGCCAGTGGAAACCCTAATTGGGAATACCTCTGATTTTTGAAAATTCACCTTATAACCAGAAAGCCTTCCATATTCTGGTAGTGTTTTTAGAAGTGTAATGGACCCTCTGGTCTCATTACCATTAGTGGCCCTAGTTTACTTCAGTTAGGCAGTGTACGCTGTATTACAGGGAGGCACCATTCTGTACAGCCCCTCCCTGTACAGAATGGTGTTGGGATGGCCAGTGCTGGGTGCTGAGATGGTCAGTCCCCTGAGGTTATCTAAGAAGCTCCCCACAAAGAGCTCTGGGGAGTTGATTTTTGGAGTTATAGATGTGTGGAGCTTTTCCTGAGTTGAATTTTTTGGCCTGTTTCTTAAGGCTCAGGAAAACCCTGCCTGGAGTCTGTGAGACAGGTCAGGGATCTGCTCTGTTCATCCACCCCCTAGTGGGTAGAGACTGTATCCTGAGTTGTTTTGGGATTTGATAGAGACTTTGATTTATAAGAAGCCTGGTGGGACCCCCTGGACACTGCCTGGGGGAAGGGCACAGGGAACCCTTTGTCTGGGAGTCCCAGGTTAGGGAAGAGCTGCCTTTCTGCACTCTCAGTGAGGCAGAGGACTGGCCGTGACCTAAATTCAGGATCTTCTGGCAGAGCCATAACCAGGCAATGTGGCACCTATGGCCAAGTGAAAAACTGCACCCTCGCCCATTATACAACACACAATACCATGAGTTGGGAAACTTCGTTAAATGTTTGTACAGTAAAAGAAAATTGGTTCTTACCTGATAATTTTCGTTCCTGTAGTACCAACGGATCAGTCCAGACTCCTGGGTTAATTCATCCCTGCCAGCAGATGGAGACAGACAAAGCCTCGCTTCACTGCTTGAAAAACCCTGGTGCCATCTGCAGAAGCTCAGTATTGATCTGTACCCAAGCTGAAAAATTACACTATGTGCAATAACTGACTAAAAATGTCACAAATAACTGCAAACATCTCAAAAAACTTGAAAACGTTTATAAGTTTACAAACAAACAAGAACGGAAGTTTGCTGACAAAGTGATAGCTGAGCGGATGACTCTCCCTTCTAACCCGGGTGGGTTCTGGACTGATCCGTTGGTACTACAGGAACGATAATTATCAGGTAAGAACCAATTTTCTTTTCCCTGTATGTACCCGGATCAGTCCAGACTCCTGGGATGTACCAAAGCTTCCTAGAGAGGGTGGGACCTGGAGAGTCCCGCTTGCAAGACACCTTCACCAAAAGATCTGGAATCCAAAAATCTCAAATCCAACCTGTAATGCCTTGCAAAAGTATGCAGCAACTTCCAAGACACCCTGCAAATCTCTTGCGGAGATACCAACTGTGCCTCCGCCCACGAAGCAGCCTGAGCCCGCGTCGAATGAGCTCGCAAACCGTCAGGAACCTGGTGACCTTTGAGAATGTATGCTGATCCAATAGCCTCCCTAAGCCACCTGGCAATCATTGTTTTGGAGGCCTTGGTCCCCTTCTTTGGGCCGTTCCAGAACACAAACAGATGATCCGATCTTCGGAATTCATTAGTAACTTTGAGATAACGAAACAAAGTTCTGTGTACATCCAACAGCCTAAGCTCCTGGGCATGCGGCGTAGAATCATCCAAGTCTGAAAACGCTGGGAGCTCGATAGTCTGATTAACATGAAAGGCAGACACAACCTTTGGGACAAATGAAGGAACCGTACTCAACATAATACCTGAATCAGATATTTGAAGAAAAGGATCCCTACACGACAAGGCCTGCAATTCTGAAATCCTCCTAGCGGAACAAATGGCCACCAAAGAAACACACCTTGAGAGTTAAATCTTTAAGAGTCACTCTCCGAATAGGTTCAAAAGGAGCGTCACACAATACTCACAGAACCAGATTAAGGTTCCAGGGAGGGCAAATTTTCCATACCAAAGGCCTCAAATTCTTAACTCCCCGAAGAAAACGCTACACGTCAGGATGAGAAGACAGGGAATAACCCTCAATTTTGTCTTGTAAGCAAGCAAGCGCTGCTACCTGCACTTTTAGGGAATTAAAGGCAAGATCTTTAGCCAAACCCTCTTGTAGAAAAGACAAGGCGTGAGATATCGAGGCCTGAACCACAAGAACCCCTCATTCGGAACACCAATTTTCAAACACTTTCCAGACCCGAACATATGAGAGGGAAGTGGATTGCCTCTCCTCTTTCCATCTCTACCCTCCCTTTCACTCCCCCCTCATTTTTTCCTTTCACCCCTTCCCATCTCATATTCTGCCTAAATTTACATTTTAAGTTTTCTCCTATTTCTGTACATATTGTATATACTTGCAAATCTTGTTTATAACATTTAATACAATTCCCCTTATTTCCCCCCTAAATTATTTTCTTGTTAACATGTTACTTTTATTATATGTAAAGTTATTATTATTTTCTTGTTAACACGCTACTATTGTTCGATGTAAAGTTACCTCTGCTACCTCTGTTCGATGTAAAGCGCTACTCCAGGCGCCGTTTTGTGTTACAATGTGAACCGATATGATATCATTGATGAATGTCGGTATATAAAAAAATCTCAAATAAATAAATAAATAGTAATCACCGGTTCTGGGTATCCTCTCCGTCGCAAGCAACGCCTCTCAAAAGCCAAGCCGCTAGACAAAAGTGATCTGCCTGATCGGAAAATACAGGACCTTGATGAAGCAGTTCTGAGAGGTGACTCAGGCGCAGCGGACCTTCCACCGCCAAATTGACAAGATCCGCGAACCATGGTCGACGCGGCAACTCTGGAGCTACCAGGATCACCTCTCTCTGGGTGCTTTTCTATTCTGCACAGTACTTTGCCCACTAGCAGCCATGGCGGGAATACATACAGTAAGACTTTTGGAGGCCAAGGCACAACTTGAGTGTCGACTCCCTCGGCTCCCTACTCTCTCCTGCGACTGAAGAACGGAGAAGCTTTCGCATTGAGCCAAGTCACCATCAAATCGATGTGGGGACGACCCCAACGTCTCCGAATGAGCCGCGTCGCGGACTCCGCCAACTCCCACTCGCCTGGATCTAAGGTTTGACGACTGAGAAAATCGGCCTGAATGTTATCGACCCCTGCGATATGAGAGGCCGCCAGCTGAATCAAGTACCTTTCCGCCCATTGAAACAGCTGTCGTGCTTCCAGCGCTACTCCTTGACTCTTGGTCCTTCCTTGGCGATTGATGTATGCAACCGTTGTGGCGTTGTCCAACAGAACTCTGACTGAACGTCCCTGAATGAGGGGAAGAAAGGTTTGAAGAGCCAATCATACCTCTCGGGTCTCCAACCGATTGATGGGCCATGAGGCCTCCATCACCAACCAAATACCCTGGACCGACTGTTGCTTGCAGACCGCTCCCCAACCAGAAAGACTGGCGTCGGTAGTGAGAACCACCCACTCTGGAACCTCTAGGCTGACTCCACGCTGCAGATTGGAAGATTGTAGCCACCATGATAGACTGTTCCGCGCTGACGTATCCAGCAAAACCGGTAAATGATAAGCCTGCGACAGAGGATTCCATTTGTCCAACAGAATCCTCTGAAGTGGATGCATATGCATGAAGGCCCATGGTACCAATGCTAGGGTGGAAGCCATCAAACCCAGAACCTGGAGGAAATCCTAGGCTCGTGGAATTTCCAATACCAATAAGCGCGAACCTGTGACTGAAGTTTGAGCATCCTCTCCTGTGTGTGAAACACCCTGCCTTGACTCGTGTCAAAATGAGCGCCGAGGTATTAGACTACTTGGGACGGCTCTAAGTGACCCTTCATCCGGTTCACCACCCAGCCGAGAGACTCTAACAGGCGAACCACTTTCTGCACTGATGCACGGCAACCCTCAACGACTTGTCCCGAATTAGCCAATCGTCGAGATAAGGGTGAACCAACACCCCTTCACATCAGAGAGCCGCCCCCAACATCACCATCACCTTGGTGAACGTGTGGGGAGCCGTTGCTAGCCCAAACGGCAGAGCCTGGAATTGGAAATGTTGACCCAATACCATGAAACGGAGAAAACGCTGATGCGCCGGACGAATTGGGATATGCACGTATGCCTCTGTCAGATATAGGGATGCCAAGAACTCCCGAGAACGGACCGCCGCTATCACCGACTGGAGTGCTTCCATTCGAAAACGTGGGATATATAGGGACCTGTTGACCGATTTGAGGTCCAAAATGGGGCGAAACGTCCCCTCCTTTTTCGGGACAATGAAGTAGATGGAGTAGCGACCCCTGCCCCGTTCGCGAGGCGGTACAGGAATCACCGTTCCCAGCTCGCACAACCTTCGTAACGTCTCTCGAATCACTCGGCGCTTTGCTGAAAACCCGCAAGGGGAGACTAAGAAGAGGTCGGGAACGGAGTGTGCAAATTCTAAAGCGTGTCTCTTATCACTGAGAGTACCCACTGATCCTGTGTGATTTTAGTCCACTCCCCGTAAAAATCTGCCAGCCAGCTCCCTATGTAGGGAACGGCGGAGTAAACCGACCTCGCTTCATTGGGAAGACTTGTCCGCCGCTGCTCCTCCCGCCGCGGGAGCTCGAAAAGGTCGTCGTCTGCCATGAAAAGACTGGCCCCAGCCGGAGCCACGCGGTTGCTGAAAAGGCTTTCGGGACTGCGCCCCCACAGGCCCTCTTGAAGGACGAGACTGTCTGGGGTCCCTGAAGCGCGACCTGGATTGAAACGCCTGGCAATTCCTCGGCTTGTCCTCCGGCAGCTTGTGAACCTTTGTCTCACTCAGCTGTTTAATGAGCTGTTCCAGCTGCTCACCAAACAAATGCCGACCCTTGAAAGGCAAAGAGCCTAACCAGGCCTTAGACTGGTTCTTAGGAATCCAACGTCCTCTACTTGGGTTGAGTGGCTTCTCTAGGATTTGTGGTGACTCTAGCATAGTCTGAGCCTGATGAAAGGCCTCCGCTACTTCCAGAGCCTTTTCCATCATAAGGTTTGGGTGATAGGAGAACCACTGCCACATAGGCCATTCTAGGCTGTCTAGGAACTGTTCCAGCAGAACCGTTTTGGCTACCTCCACCACAGTCTTCCCTTTTAGATACAGCCACTTCCAAGTGACATCAAGTCTGTGGAATAAGTTCCATGGGTTTTCTCAAGCCTGCAGAAGTCCCCGCCTAAATCACTGTTGAGTCCCTCTTTCTAGGATGGCAGCCTTGACTTCCTGGTATGTGGCCCATCCTTCTGGATTGGCAGTTTGGAAGGCATCTTAACTACTCTCGGTGAGTAGATTCTCCAGATAGGTAGCCCACCAGTCCTCTGGCCAGCCTGCCAGTCATGCTGTGCATTCAAAGTTTTATAGGAAGGCATCGGGGGTCTTCTCCTGGTGCCATTTTAAATAGTGTCAGTAACATAGGAGCTGGATTGGTTACTGTGGTTTGCACAGCTTGTGCTATCTGGTGGGGGGGAGGGCGATGCAATATGTGCAGTAAAATAGGTGCTCATATTGAGCTCCCGTTTTCATCGCACACGCACATTCACATCTCCTGGGTGCCCAATGTTATATTTAAATAAGCTGCTGCATTAAAAAGGACATGCTAGGGAAAAGTGTGCATCTATAACGCTCAAATGCATCGGGCGCCCTGGAGACATAGATGTGCATGCATTAGGAAAACAGTCACCCAATACAAGCGTCCGTTTTATCCCACCGCAGATAATTTACACGCACAATATACACGCACAATAGCAAAGGGCATAATCGGACTGGAGCGAATATATTTTGCACACATAATTTTTTTTTTTAATCAAGCCCTTACATTTTTCCTTAAATTTTAATCACCGCAAGCAATAGATCTTAGTATTGAAATGATACTAAGTAGGAGGAACCACAGAGAGCAGTATTTTTTGTTTTTTTCATTAGCCCTTGACTTGCAGTATGACTTAACGACAGCTCTGGGGATGGCATTATATTTGCCACATTCAAAAGAGTGCATTGGGCGACCACTTATATTCTGCATTGGGTGGTAATAGCTAATAGCCTCATCTGTATGGAATTTGCATGTGATGAGCGCTATTAGCTACGCATTTGTTTGGGCTGGGTTTTGGACATGCTAATCCCCTTATTGCATTGGATGTTAGTCCAGCACGTCCAAAACATGCGTCCAACCACATGTTAACCTGAGCACTAGGCTGAGTGTACTTTATTGCATTGGCCTGTGGGTTAGTATGCTGCTGCATCACCTGCTCTCACAATGCCTGCTGCTGATCAATTTGGGTTTGCAAAGGGCATTCTGCAGTTGCCGCTGCCCTGTGGCAAGGACCTGGATCACTTGCTTCATCTCCACTTCTTTCTGCTGCCTTCAAACTGGATCATTTAAAATCCTGCTAGCCTGATTGGCCCTGACTTACTTCTTGAACCCTGACTACACAGGCAGTGCTAACCCCATAGCCTGTTGTACGAAGGGAGGGTGGAGCGCACTGTTAACCCGCGATTGGACGTGCGTTTTTGACGCACTAGCTTTACCTCTTATTCAGTAAAGGGTAATAGTGCGTCGAAAACGCGCGTCCAACCCCCCCCCCCCCAAACCTAATAGCGCCTGCAACATGCAAATGCATGTTGATGGCCCTATTAGGTATTCCTGCGCGATTCAGAAAGCAAAATGTGCAGCTAAGCCGCACATTTTACTTTCAGAAATTAGCGCCTACCCAAAGGTAGGCATTAATTTCTCCGGGCACTGGGAAAGTGCACAGAAAAGCAGTAAAAACTGCTTTTCTGTGCACCCTCCGACTTAATATCATGGCGATATTAAGTCGGAAGTCCTGAAAGTTAAAAAAAAAAGTGTAAAAAAAAATGTGAAATCGGCCTGCGGATCACGGGTTGAAAACCGGATGCTCAATTTTGCCGGCGTCTGGTTTCCAAACCCGTGGCTGTCAGCGGGTTTGAGAACCGATGCCAGCAAAATTGAGCGTCAGCTGTCAGCCGCCGCTCCTGTCCAAAAAGAGGCGCTAGGGACGCACTAGTGTCCCTAGTGCCTCTTTTTGCCACGGGCCCTCATTTGAATACAGAATCACATGCACAGGAGAGTGGCCTGTGCACGCGCCGGGAGAGCGGGCGTTCACCCACTCTCTCACGACTTTTACTGTATCGGCCCGTATGGAAGCAGGTGCAACCAACCAATCAGAGAAGAGGCGGAAGCCAATTTCCAGTGGCAAGCAACATTTTGCCTGGCTGTAACTAACACATGATTTGCCAGACTTATTCCCCACTTCTTAACTGGAGGAAAATTACCCTATAACCATAGGATCTAAGAGCAGTTTAAGGCCTGTAAAGTGATTAAATCCAAGGAAGAATCTCAGACCAGTACACTTAAGTTTTAGAACATGTTCACCAGTTATGGAAAAATATTCCCCTATTTCCACAGTCATGTCAGCAGTTATCATGACTCATAAGACCCAGTTTTTAAAACTTATTTGGGGTGTAATTTCATTGATAACAGAATTTTGTACCTATTTTCCAGTGTAGTGGCACAAGGAATTTCCCTTTTTAATATGGGAAAAAATGTTTCCCCAACTCGAATCAGGTTTGCCCCTCCCTAAACTACCTTCGCATTTCCTTTCTATTTTACTAATCGCATCTTCTTTCTGAGATTGCAGAAGGGAATATATTTTAGAAATTAGACCTTTGCTTTGATAGGGTCCAAGTGCAATTTTTTCAAAAGCAGACAGATACCTACTGCAGGAATTTCTAATAGACACTTTAAATAGAAATAACTTTGAATGGCAGGTACTGGAACACTGGTAACTTTTCACCATTCCCTAACCTTTAAAGTTTTTGAATGGAGAAAATGTCCCCTTTGTTATACATCCGACTAACAGGCCGATTCAGTAAAGTCCGCGGGAGAGCGGATGAACGCCTGCTCTCCCAGCGCGAGCACCGGCCCCTCGCCGGTGCGCGCAATTCAGTATTCAAATGAGGTGGTGCGGTAGAAACGGGGAAAAGGAGGCGCTAGGGACACTAGCGTGTCCCTAGCGCCTCCTTTTAGCCCGGAGCGGTGGCTGTCAGCAGGTTTGACAGCCGACGCTCAATTTTGCCGGCGTCGGTTCTCGAGCCCGCTGACAGCCACGGACTCGGAAACTGGACGCTGGCAAAATTGAGCGTCCGGTTTTCGGCCCGACAGCTGTGGGCCGAATTCAAAAATTTTTTTTTTTTTTAAACTTTTTTTTTACTCTTTGGGACCTCTGACTTAATATCACCATGATATTAAGTCGGAGGGTGCACAGAAAAGCAGTTTTTACTGCTTTTCTGTGCACTTTCCCGGTGCCGGAAGAAATTAGCGCCTACCTTTGGGTAGGCGCTAATTTCTGAAAGTAAAATGTGCGGCTTGGCTGCACATTTTACTTTCTGTATCCCGCGCGCATACCTAATAGGGCCATCAACATGCATTTGCATGTTGAGGGCGCTATTAGGTGCCGCGGGTTGGACGCACGTTTTCCTCCCCTTACTGAATAAGGGGTAAGAGAAAACGTGCGTCCAATAGCAGGTTAACGTGCGTCCAATAGCAGGTTAACAGTGTACTGTATCGGCCTGTAACTTTGTAAACTTCTAGTGCCTTTCAACTGCCAAAAACCTGTGAACTAAATTGTTCTGGAAAATTCAGATTATCCCATAGAGGAGACAATGGGGGAGAAATTGATGGGACCCAATTACCTAGAAGAATCCACATTCCAAGTGTTCAAAATAAGGCCTATAAAGGGGTGCTTTTAACATCTATTAATAAGGAGGGTAACTTTAAAACATGCGCAAGTACGCCCATATACGCAGGTAACAAGGGTATAAAAAGTCCAAATGGTTCATCCAGTCTGCCCAGCAAGTTTCTTCTGGTAGTAACTGCTGTTCTGTGAGGTTACCCCCAAGCTTATGTTAAGGGTAGTAATATTAACAATCAAAACCAAGCACCTATCAAGCCCATAACAAAATTACTGCTATCAACATTTTTCAGAGTGAGCAGCCTTCTTGATAATTCAGACAATACTACCTGAATGTGCTTAGCTTTAGGACTTGGCCATAGAAGCAGTTCTGCAATTTTTCCCAAATGTCTGCGTATCAGTACCCCAGACAGTAAAAGTCAGGGCCCAGCATTGGCTGTCATCTGAATCCAGTTTCCTTTTTTTCCCCCTGCTGTCGAAGCGGAGAGCAATGTTGCAGTTGCATCAAAATCATGAAAACTAATTGGTCAAGGGTAGTAATCCCTATGCCTTCTGTTAAGTATAATAGCTGCCGCTCCATGCATGTCACTCCCCTTCCACCTTTTCTTCATTTCCACCTCTAGCCTTTAGGGATCCCATACCTTTTTAATTCATTTACTATTTTTGTCATCACCACCTCATCTGGAAGGGCATTCTAGGCATCCATCACCCTTTCTGTGAAGAAATATTTCCTAATGTTGGTTCTGATGTGTGTGTCATTCCCCCCCCCCCCCCCCGGAGTTTCATTTTATGACCCTTAACTCTATCCCTTCTGTGATGTTGTTCACAAAGATATTGAACAGAACTGGTCCCAAAACTGATCCTTGTGGCACTCCTCTTAACACTGTTTTTTCTTCAGAGTAGGTTCCATTTAGCATTACACACTGTCTCCTGTCAGTCAACCAGTTTGAAATCCACTCCACCACCTTGGCTCCGATTCCCAAGCTTCTCATTTTATTCACAACCCTCCTATGCTGGACCATATCAAAAGCTGTGCTGAAATCCAAGTAAATCACAACAAGCGCTCATCCTTGATCCAATTCTCTAGTCAGCCAATTTAAAAAATGTATCAAATCTGTCTGACAGGACCTTCCCCTGTTGAATCCATGCTGCCTTGGGTCCAGCAACCCCCAGTTTGTAGATAGTTCATTATCCTTTCCTTCAGAAAAGTCTCCATTAATTTTCTCACTACTGAGGTAAAGCTAATCGGCCTGTATGGTTATGGTTATTCTTTTCTTTATTTGTAACCAGCCTGTGCAGACACCCTAGGTGGCTAACTATCAAAACATACAAAATTGCTCAACTTTTACATACAAATACCATAAATTAAATAAAATGCATCATAAAAAATTATAAAAATAAAAAGAATTATAAAATCATACAAAAAAGAAATAAAAATGATAAAACCTCAACCTACAGGGAAAACTGTGAATTATGAGAATAACAGTCCTGGCTAATAAGCATCTCTTATATAATAGAGCCACTGTACACTTGTTCAAATAAAAAAAAGTCTTTAAAAGCTTTTTAAAACTTTTAGTACAGCTCACAGATTGTAGTTCAAGCTGCAAGCTAATTCATTCTTCAGGAGCAACCACTGAGAATGAACAATGCCTTGTCTCACCCAGATGAGCTTCACAAACACAAGGCACATCTAGTAGCACCAATCGTTTGGAATGTAGAATTCTTTTTGGAACATGGTTTGAGTAAGCGACCAGTCCATGGTATTGAAGGATGCCCAAGCATTTTATGTCCCAGTGAAGCTATTTTATATCTGATCCAACATTTGATGGGCAACCAGTGTTGATCAGATAGAAATGGCATAATATGTTCTAGAATCAACTGTCCAGAAATTAATCGAGCAGCAGCATTTTTAAAACCTGCAATGACTTCAAGTACACTATGGGTAATCCTAAATAAAGTACATTGCAGTAATCCAAGATTGGCATAATCAATGCTTGAACTGCCAGATGGAAATCACAGGGATTCAGAAAGCTTTTCAAAGGGCGTATAAGACGTAATTTGTAGAAGCCTGAACTAACGACTGACTTGATTTGTGGAACAAAGCATAAATTAGAGTCAATCAGTACTCCAAGGCTTCTAGCTTTGGTGACAATTTGTACATTAATCCTATTTAGAGCATTATGCTCAGGAATCACCACTCGCTTCTGGCTGCTGATGTACATAATCTCTGTTTTTGCCAGATTCAGAACAAGCCTGTTATCAGATAGCCATGAAGTATTTGCATACACACAGAATGATAACTTGTTGTAGGTTTCTGGCCAAGCGCTCTCTAGCAGGATAGATTCCAGTTTCCCTTCTGCTATCAGTCATGTGAAGTGGGACCACCACTGTTCTTCTCCAATCACACGGCACCACTCCTGTTTTCAGGGATCTATTGAACAGGTCTTTCAGCACATCTCTGAGCTCCCAAACAGGTCGATACAGTACAGTGCGGTGGAGCGCACTATTAACTGGCATTTGGACGCGCGTTTTCTACGTGCTAGCTTTACCCCTTATTCAGTAAAGGGTAATGGTGCGACGAAAACGCACGTCCAACTAATAGGGCCGCAACATGCAAATGCATGTTGATGGCCCTATTAGTCATTCCCGCGCGATACAGTAAATAAAATGTGCAGCCAAGCCGCACATTTTACTTTAAGAAATTAGCGCCTACCCAAAGGTAGGCGTTAATTTCTGCTGGCGTCTTGGGAAGATGGCTGCTACCGCGTCTTCATGCCGCTCTCTCCGGCGTCCCTGGAATGGCAACGGCGACGGTGTTCGCCATGGATTTCCTGAGGGCCTCCTAGGGTGTGCGCGCACGCCAACCACGTCTTTATCCACATCATGGCAGGAACCTCGGAGGCGTCCCCTCCGAGTGACGTCACGATATCCTGGTATTTAGCCTGCCCCTCGTTTGCTAACAAACTGAGTTAGCATGGATTGGAATGCTTCCAGTCTAAGCTGCTCTGCCACTTCCAGCTGCCGCAGGAAGCTCTCTCTGCCCTTCGGGGTAATTCATCGCTAACCTGGGTACCCGCTCCTCAGGGGCCCTTATGCTCTCTTTCAGGTACCTATCTGAGATATCGGGTACTCGCTCCTCGAGGGCCTGCTCTCCCTACTCTGGTGCCTACTGCTTCTGCCTGCCAGGATCTTCATCAACACAGCTATCTACTTCAGTGAGTACTAACCCTGTCAGTCTGTCTCACCTTCAACTTCAGCGCTGGGAGTCTTAATCTGGGACCTTCCTCGGCTACCCTGCGTTGCCTATCATCTACTTGAGTGTGGGACTGGTCTCCTCTGCTGAGGACCCCTGGACTACTTCTACTGGGTTACCTCATTGCTGTCCACTCCTCGGACAGTATCATCAAGCTGTATAATAAATACAAATTTTCTGTGTCTGCTTGTATAGAGTCTAGCCTAGTACTGTGGTTCCTCACGGGGCTCCTCCCCATGGGAGTGGCCATCACCGCAGTACCCAAGAATCCACTCCAACACCCCAAAACCATAACATTAATAGGGTCCGCAGTGGGAACCTGGCCGCGGCCCCAGATGATGACATGTTCTAAGCTCCGGTATATAAGGCCGGGCTCCGCTCTCTCAAATTGCCTTTGCAACAGGTCCCTTCGCTAGTCAAGTACTCGTTGCTTCCTCAGTTCCTGGTTCCCGATCCTGATTACCTTTGTTCCTGTTTCCTTGTTCCAGTGTTCCTGTTCCTTCATCTCTCCTTCGGATTGCTAACCTGGTTTGACCCTGCATTGCCTGACTACTCCGTTGCCTCTCTCCAGCCCCGGACCTCTGCATTGCCTGACTATTCCGTTGTCTCTATCCAGCCCCGGACCTCTGCATTACCTGACTACTCCGTTGCCTTTCTCCATCCCCAGACCTCTGCATCGCCTGACTACTCCATTGCCTCTCTCCAGCCCCAGACCTCTGCATTACCTGACCACACCGTTGCTTCTCTTCAGCCCTCGACTTCTGCTTCGTCTGACCATCCTTTGATTCTCTCATCTAGACCTCAGCCTTGCTTGCCACTGCCTCCAGACCGCCACCAGCCCAGAACCTAGCTTGCTTAAAGATGCTTCTTCAGCCTTTGTCCTGGACGAGGTTCATTCAGGCTTCGGCCTGCTCTTGCTCGGGCACCCTCTGTCAGACTGTGTTTCTATTGGCGCCCGGGTCTCTGGGACTCTTCCTCATCCATTACAGACTGATATCTACACCAGTTGCTGCCTCTGGGCTGACTTCGATCCACCCATCGACGACCACTGACGGAGGCCACCTAAGTCCAGCCGGCCCCGGCACCTAAAAGCTCAACCCATGGAGAATGAGGGCTAGTATTGGTGAAGTGCCAGCCGGCCTCCGTCCATCAGCCCTCTCTGCCTGCCGATGGTGGGGATCCCTCCTATGGTAGCATCACCCCACCTCGGCCCAAGGGTCTACCTCCAGCGCAACATCAGACAATGATGAACTGGACAAAAGCTGAAGACAAGGATCCAGAGAAGGACAAAGAGCCAGGCAAAGACCATGACAAAGACCAGGCAGGCACTAAAGACCAGGATGGGCCGCAGGCTGAAACAAGCTCTGCAAAGACCAGGAACTCTGAACTCTGGGACTAGGAACAAGACTCTACAACCAAAAGGACTCCAAAGACTCAATGCAGCAAAGGCAGCCCCAGCACAAAAGACCACTAAGGACCTGGAACAGAACAAGGACCACTAAAGACCACAGGAATGAGAACCAGACTGAAGACACTGAACATGATACCAGGAACAAGGACCTTGTGAAGGCCCCAATGTAGAACTGAAGAGCCCATTTATAGGGCAGCTGGAGGATGACAAAATCAGAGGGCGCTGTGATCTTTCCCACCACGGGCCCTTTATATCTAGAGCAGAGGAGCATGTGCTATGTTGGGGATTGTCAGTGGCATCTCTCCAGCCATGGGACGCGGCAACCAGCAAAGGCAGCATCGGGGAAATTGGTGACATTTCAGCCTTATTGGAAAGCAGAGCCAGAGTCCAGCCAGCATTAGGTGAGTGAAGCCACTCACAGGACCCTCCTTTGAGCTATAAATCTAACAGTATTCTTCCCTGTGTTCCTCTTTTTGGGATCCTGTATATTGTACTCTTGAATGCTGATCTTTTTGCCTTTATTTTTTCAGCCACCTGAGAACCAGATTGGATTTTCTTTCCTCTTACTTTTGTTTACTTTTCTAACATATAGATTTGTTGCCTTTGTAATAGCTCCTTTTAATTTGGTCCACTGTTGTTCCACTTCACCCATTTTCTCTCGGTCTTCTAGTTCTTCCTTTAATTACGTTCCCATTTTGACAAATCCGTATTTTTGAAATTCAAAACTCGGATCACCCATTTTCTCCCAGTCTTCTGGTTCTTCCTATAGGAACATCCCCATTTTGACAAAGTCCATATTTTTGAAATTCAAAACTTGGGTCTTCGTATGACTTCTCTGTATCTTATTTGTAATATTAAACCATACCATTTATTTATTTATTTTATTTATTTAAACATTTTTATATACCGACGGTCGTTGGGAACATCACATCGGTTTACATTTTATTTATTTATTTAACAACTTTTAATATACCGACGTTCGTGAGGCACATCACGCCGGTTTACAAGTAACTCAGTTAAAGGAGGAAATTACAATGAAACAGGGGGCCGGGGGATGGGAGCAGGCCAGAAAGGGGGGGGGGGGGGTAAGGGAGACAGGAAGGAGAGAGGGAAAGATAGGTAGCATGAGTGAGAGTATAAAAAACAACCGTTAACATAAGAAAATAAAAGGAACTTATTTACAGAAAAAGGAATATTTACATTAGTGACAATTAGCATAGGATTGATTATATCGGACTAAATTGAACAATTTTGTAAAATTATAGGAGGATAAAAGGGGAAGGGCGGGCAAGGAGAGGCGAAAGGGAAAGCCTTGGGAGGGGGGGAAAAGCCTAGGGAGGGGGGAAAAAAAAGGCCTAAGGAGGGGGAAAAAAGGGAAAGCCTTAGGAAGGGGGGGGGGAAGAAGGGCGGGTGGGGGTGGGGGGATGGAGGCTGGGAATCTGAGAGGGGGGGGGATTAAGTGGGAATGTATAGGTTTGGTAGGTTTCGGGGTAGATTATGTGGAAATGTTTAGGTTTGGTTGGTTTCCGGGTAGGCCTTTCTGAAAAGCCACGTTTTTATGCCTTTTTTGAAGGTGGCCAGGCAGGGTTCAAGGCGGAGAAAGGTAGGGAGAGTATTCCAGAGTGAAGGGCCCGCTATGGTAAAGGCCCTTTCTCTCGTGGAGGTGAGATGGGCGATTTTGAGGGAGGGGGTATGTAGGGTACCTGCGTGGGAGGATCTGGTAGGACGGTTGGTTATGCGGAAGTGGGGTGAGTCCTTGAGCCAGGGGTTGGGTTTGTAGAGGAGGTTGTGTAGTATGGTGAGGGTTTTATACTGTATACGGAAAGAAATGGGTAACCAGTGAAGGTCCTTCAGTATAGGGGTAATGTGGTCTCTTTTTCGTGTGTTCGTTAGGATTCTCGCCATGGCGTTCTGCAGGATTTGTAGGGGTTTGATGGTCGACTCTGGAAGGCCAAGGAGGAGGGAATTGCAGTAATCCACTTTGGAAAGGATAGTGGTCTGCAATACTAGACGGAAATCTTGTGTGTGGAGTAGTGGTTTTAGCTTTTTCATGATGTGAAGCTTGTAAAAGCCTCCCTTAAGGAGGGATTTAATGTGGGCTTTGAAATCGAGGCGCTGGTCAAGTTCGATGCCAAGGTCTCTGACAGTTGGAGATGAGACGTGGGGGGAGGATGTAATATTGGGGAGGGTAAGTTCAGGTTGATTAGATATTATGAGTATCTCAGTTTTAGAAGCATTGAGGGCAAGGTGGAGGTTGGAGAGGAGAGAATTGATGGATGTGAGATAGGAGTCCCATAGTTGAAGGGTTTCATTTAGAGTATTTTGGATAGGAATGAGGATTTGAACGTCGTCGGCATATAGGAAAAAGTTCAATCCTAGGTCAGAGAGCAGGTGGCAGAGGGGCAGTATATAAATATTGAACAGAGTAGAAGAGAGTGAGGACCCCTGAGGAACTCCTTGTGTGAGGGGGATGTGAGAAGACTCAGCTTTGTCAATTTTTACTATGTATTCTCTATTGGCGAGGTATGAGGAGAACCAAGAAAAGGCAGTGCCTGCGATGCCTATTTCTGCTAGTAGGGAAAGTAGGATTTGGTGATTGACTGTATCGAAGGCAGCTGAGATATCAAGGATTGCGAGGAGAAAGGATGTCCCTTGGCCCATACCTATGAGTATGGTGTTGGTGATTGCTAGCAGGAGATTTTCTGTGTTACGCTCCTTGCGGAACCCAAATTGGGATGGATGTAAAATGTGGTGGTCCTCGAGGAAGTCTGAAATTTGGGAATTGACTACCTTCTCAAGTACTTTGGCAATCAGGCAATCAGGCTTTACAATAAACAATAATTTGAGAAATGGAACTTAAAGCAATCGAGGTAAGAAAGAGAGGTATTGTGGGGGGGGGGGGGGGGGGGGGGGGGGTGGTAGAAAAAATTCAACCAACAACAAGATAACCTGCAACATTATTTACAAGCAATTGAAATTGAAGTCAAAATGAGCTGAAAAAGAAACTTATATTCAGAGAATAGAACTGGCTGTATTGACAACAAGTTATATACAAATCTGGAGCAAAGAAGAGTGTACTTTTGGGGAAAGGGGGTGTTTAGAAACTATATACTAATTAGCGGACGTGTTGGCTGCCCTGGGGAGGGGCGGGGGAGAAATAGTAATCAGCAGGAGTAGGCCTGTTTAAATAGCCAGGTCTTGAGATTCTGCTTAAATTTCTTTGGGCATATTTCTTGGCGAAGACTGGCAGGCATGGAATTTCAAAGCAGAGGACCAGCAATGGAGAGGGCGTGGTTTTTGGTGGTCATAAATTTTGTGTTTTTGGGTGAGGGTGTATGTAGAGTTGCCAAGTACCTTTTTCTGGTGGGTCTGGATGAGGTGCGAAGAATGAGGTGCTCCTTGAACCAGTACATATTTTCGTTGTGCAGGAATTTGGGAATGATAGAGAGGGCTTTATATGTTATCCAAGATGTGACAGGTAGCCAATGCAGATCTTTGAGGACGGGGGTGATATGATCATTTCTGTGGGCATTAGTGAGAATACGGGCTGCCGCATTTTAGAGTATCTGCAGAGGTTGTATTGTGTTGTTGGGAAGGCCAGTATGGATAGCGTAACAGTAGTCTATTCCTGGACAAAATGGTAGATTGGAGTATTGTACGAAAGTCATTAAGTTGTAGGAGAGGTTTCAGTTTTTTAGCATGTGAAGCTTGAAGAATCCATCTTTTAGGGTGGAGTTAATGAACTTTTTTAGGTTGAGTTGATTGTCCAGGGTGACCCTGAGGCTACGGACATATTGTGAAAAGGTGATTGAGGAGTGTGGTGTATTGTGCAGGGGTAGATTTAGGTTGGCATTGTGGGGAGAGATGATTAATGGCTCAGTTTTGGCAGTATTGAGCGCCAGCGAGATGTCTGAGAGTAGGGAGCTGATAGCAGCCAGGGCCGAATCCCAAGTTTTCATGGCATTGGATAGTGCGTCAGTTATGGGTATAAGGATCTGTACGTCGTCTGCATATATGAAATGCGGAAGACCGAGCTTGGAAAGGAGGCTGCAGAGAGGAAGGAAGTATATATTAAAGAGAGTGGAGGACAGGGAGGAACCTTGAGGGATGCCTTGTGTCAGGTTGATAGGTTTCGATTCGCTATTTCCAATTTTTACTCTGTATTGCCTGTTGCTTAGGTATGATTGAAACCAGAGAAGGGAGCTGCCGGTGATGCCGATTTCTTTAAGGCGTTCTATAAGAGTGTAGTGATTGACTGTGTCAAAGGCCGAAGAGATGTCCAGGAGGACCAAAATATACGATTTGCCTTTATCGAGGGCTTTTAGGATGTAGTCAGAGAGGGAGATGAGGAGGGTTTCGGTGCTAAGGTGTTTACGAAAGCCATATTGGGAGGGGAAGAGGATGTGATGTTCATCTAAGTAATCAGTGAGTTGGCGGTTAATTATTTTTTTGAGGATTTTTTAAATGAAGGGGAGATTGGATATGGGGCGGAAGTTGGAAGGGTCTGCTGGGTCAAGGGAGGTTTTTTTAAAGATGGGATTAATTATGGCGTTTAAGTTGGTTAGGGACAGTACCAAGTCTGATGGATCTGTTGATGATATAAGATATTGGTTTGGCAATGATGTTGCGGATGGTGAGGAGGGTTTTAATAGGGACAGTGTCTGATAGGTGCGTTCCGGTTTTAATTTTCTTAAGAATGGATTCCACTTCTAATATGCCCACCTGAGCACCAGTGTCTCTAATCCATGTAGGTGCCCACCAGTGTCTCTAATCCATCAGATCACTGGTGCTCAGGTGGGCACCTACATGAATTAGAGACATTATCCCCATTTTTAAGCATTAGGTCAAGTATCAAACTCTCCCTCGTGGGTTCCATTACCATTTGTTTGAGCAGAGCCCCTTGCAGGTCATTCACTAGCTCTCTACTATTTGTAGATTCCACAGGAGGGATACACTAATCCACATCCGGCAGATTAAAATCTCTAATGAGCAACATGTCACCCTTCTTTCCCCCCTTTTGGATGTCTTCGACCAGATCTCTGCCCAGCTCTTCTGTCTGAATTGGAGGATCAGTAGACCACACTGATCTAAATGGAAGCACCATCTTCTTTTTTTAGGATAACCCATAATGCTTCTTCCCTACCCTCGTCCCTTGCATTTCAATTGCTTGGATATTGTTTTTGACATAAAGAGCTACTCCCTCTTTCCTGCCCTCTCTATCCTTCCTTAATAACTTACAGCCCGGGATGAGACTCAGTGAACCATGTCTTTGTAACAGCACAATGTCCAAGTCTGTTTCCACCATTAAGGCTTGCAGGTCTGAGATTTTATTGCCCAGATTATGAGTATTTGTGGTCATAGCTTTCCAAATTTTCTCCCTTGGTTTGTTGCTCTTCCTAGACACCTTTTCTGCTTTTTTGAGCTGATTGATTTTATTTTCTCCTCCTGCTTCCTGTATTGCTTGAGGGTGGTATGCCAATTTTATTGGCTGCCTCCTGCCCCACCCCCCAGCCCTCTAGTTTAAATGCCTGATAATGTATTATCTAAATTTATCACTTAGCATCCTCTTTCCTGCCAAGGACAAATGTAGACCATCCTTACCATATAACATTTTACTGCTCTATACATGGCCCCAGCCTCCAATGTATCCAAAACCACTTTATTTACACCATGTTTGAGCCAGAAATTGAAGTTATCTATACGGCAGAGCCTTTCGATGAACAAGTCATGCATATGGGGAGTGGAAATCTGAATGAACTGTATTCGATGGGGGGGGGGGGGAGGCTGATGTGCACGGAGCAGGAGAGAGACCTTGGGGTGATAGTGTCTAATGATCTGAAGTCGGCGAAACAATGTGACAAGGCGATAGCTAAAGCCAGAAGAATGCTGGGCTGCATAGAGAGAGGAATATCAAGTAAGAAAAGGGAAGTAATTATCCCCTTGTACAGGTCCTTGGTGAGGCCTCACCTGGAGTACTGTGTTCAGTTCTGGAGACCGTATCTCCAAAGAGACAGAGACAAGATGGAGGCGGTCCAGAGAAGGGTGACCAGAAAGGTGGATGGTCTTCATCGAATGACTTATGAGGAGAGATTGAAGAATCTAAATATGTACACACTGGAGGATAGGAGGAGCAGAGGTGATATGATACAGACTTTCAGATACTTGAAAGGTTTTAATGATCCAAAGACAACGAAAAACCTTTTACGTCAGGAAAAAAATCAGCAGAATCAGGGGTCATGAGTTGAAGCTCCAGGGAGGAAGACTCAGAACCAATGTCAGGAAGTATTTCTTCACGGAGAGGATGGTGGATGCCTGGAATGCCCTTCCGGAGGAAGTGGTGAAGACCAGAACTGTGAAGGACTTCAAAGGGGCATGGGATAAACACTGTGGATCCATAAAGTCTAGAGGACGTGAATGAAGAGTGGGTGCCTCGCGGGAATGACGGCTACTGCCTGGAGATAATACCCTTATTCAATAAATATACACACGGTTAATGCGACTCCAACATTGCTCTAAGCTTCAACGGCAAGAGGAAATGTGGAAAAAAGGATTTGCATTCACAAAAAAGCGGGGAATAGCTTGCTTGTTACGGCAGTTACTACCCCAAACCAAATAAGCCTGATACTTCACTTTCAACAGGATAGCTCTCTGCTTCAATGGCAGGGGAGAAAGACTGATACTTCACTTTCAATGCATATCCAGCATAACTCTCTGCTTCAATGGCAGGGGGAATGAAGAAAAGTGGATCTCTATACAGACAACAACCAACAAGGACTGAATTACATAGTCTGGGTAAACAAATAAGCATGGCTGTAGCTTGCTTATTGCGGTGTTTACTACTCCTAACTAATTAAGCTAGATGTTTAACTTAGATGCAGTTCCAACACTGCTCTCTACATTAATGGTGGGGGTGGAAGGGAAATAGAACCAAAAGGTTACTAAGTGCCAAGAGTAACAGATAAGTATGAGAAAAAAAAAGTGCGAAGCTTGGGATGGGCCGTTTGGTCTTCTTCTGCCGTCATTTCTATGTTTCTATGTTAAGTGTTACTTCCGAAAAGGCAATGGTCTTTGCCATGTGTCTAATCTTCTTCTTGGATTTTGTAAATCTTTCTGTACTTCAAGGATACTATTTCTAGCAAGGTCATTGGTCCCCAGATGGATGATACAATTGATATCAGAATCACTACTTTCTTCTATAATTGCAATAACTATCTGGTTGGTATTTCTACTGGCTGAGGATCCTGGAAGACATTTAACTGTTGTGTTCCCATCAAAAGTGTTTCCAAAATTGGTTCCTCTGATGACAGAGTCTCCCAGGAGAAAAAGCTTTCTTTTATGACATTTGATAATGTTTAAGGGTTTCTGGGCATGCTGGGTAAGTACATCCTTTTCCAACATCACTTCATTTGTATTGCTTCTTCTTCGTTATCCAGTGCAGAAAAGTATTTTGTACAGCTAATGGCAGGGAGAGTGGGTATCTCTTCATCACGTGCCTTATTCTGCCATAGTGCGCTGTAATCCATTTGTTCCAGGTTTTCTGAATCCTGGATGTCTGATTTCTTTCTGGGCATGGGGATGGATATTCAGGATGCTGCACAGTTGGGGAAATTGGCTGTTATATAGTCACATGTCTTGTTTTACCACAGCCCACTGTAAACCATTCATTCTTGGATTTCTGAATCCTCTGTGGGAGCTGGGGGAGATATTCTGGATGCTGCTAGGTAGGGGAGGTTTTCTGAAACCAGAGCAATTCCACTTTCAGATGAGTCAGCTGTTTTTTCATTGCAGACAGCTGAAAGCAAATTGAACATCCCTTAAGTCTCCAAAAGAAAAGCCTTGGGACATAAGCATCTCAATTGTTACACTGAATTAAAGACATTCTGCTAATACTGTAATATACAAGTTGTTAGACTGGTACTTAGATCTTATATTATTGACATAACCTAAGTCATCGGAAGGACAATTTAGGAAGAAAACACCCTAGAGGTGGTTGGGTACGAGGCAGGGTGGGTGGGAACAAACAACTCTTGTAGATACCAGCCCTTTTTTTAAATTAACAAACACAGTTACTTAAATATAGATTAGCAAGGATTCTAAAAATATTGTATGCCTAGGAAAAATAGAGAGAGATTTCAAACCATGCAAAAACACAGAAAATGCAGAAGTAAAATGTCAGCAAGAAATCAATCTATATTATAGTTAAATTAAAATTCAGCATATCTGGCCATAAGCTCAGGTAGGTATGTGTGTCTCTAGAGGCAGCTGTGCAATTTATTTTACTTCTACTTAAATAGTTCTTGATGACCCTCTACAATGCCCTTACTTTTTTCTTTTCCTAATTAAAACACAGTTACTTAAATAAAAACTAGCAAGGATTCTAAAAATATTATATAACTAGGAAAAATATAGAGAGATTTCAAAGCATGCAAAAACACAGGTATATGGACATGTGTGCACATGCACATATTTTATTTTCTGCTCGCAAATGCGCATGCAGTACATAAAATTAATGTAAGTCTACTCAACATCATGTTTGTGTATCAAACAATTTGTGGTGTGTATTTTAAACATATCTGCTTAACTGTTGACTTATCCAGCTACGTGGTGACAAATATCTGGCTAAGTAGAGCTGTTCAGACTTATCCGGCTCTGTAAGATAGCCAGATAAGTAAAATAAAAGCACTAAATAGGTGGATAAATAAAATAGACAGATATCTGGCATTTGAAGACTTCTGCCTATCTCACTTAATCCGCTATATAGCGTTTTTTAAGATTTATCCAGGTACATGGCAATAAAGCTGCCATGTAGCTGGCTAAATTAAAAATTACCATACAAAACACTGAGCAACGATTCGAATGTTAAATCATCAAAATGAAAAAATATATAAATATTTAGCTCCAACGAGAAAATATCAAAAATGTTTATTGTTTTTAGGTTTTAAACTAATGGGCTTCAACCAGTATCAGTAACCAAACATTCAATTCATGACATTTACCAATTCCCAAGTTAGAATCTCCCTTTTTATAGTTCCCTAAAAAACATTTTTCTACTTTTATTTAGTATATAAAAAACACTTAGCGTTTAGAAATCCCACTCTTTAAATCCCAACATTGCCAATGTTTCGGCATTTTATAATGCCTGAATCAGGGGAAATTTTAGACTAATTCCTATAGCAAAACAAAAAACCAAAATCAACATTATCCCTCGCTAGAACAACATACATATCACTAACAATAAAACAAATAATAAAATGAATGACATCCACGGAGCTCACCTCTAGCTTGCAGCATAAACAGGCACAATCTTATCAGGTAATATGGCAACAAGTTTGCTGAAGCACTCACAAAACACACCTTATAACCACAGCCAAAGCTCCAAAAGAGACCAGTCAGTAAGTGTTACGTTATCAAGTTCGCCTATGCTGTATGATGACACCGTTCAACCGAACTGGAAACATGATCACCACGGTCCAAACCAATACGTTTTTTCTTATGTTAATATTGAACAAAAAAACAATCCACGACACATGTATTGGTATATTCTCAAAAAACACTGATCAATCTGCTTTTTATTTAGCCCAAAAGGGGCAACTATATTCAAAATAAAAATCCACTTTTGCTCTCGTTGTAAGAGTTTCTGATTCAAATCACCTCCTCGTATTTTCTTTTCAATTTCCTCTAAAACTGTGAAAAATAAGTTTTCAAAACTATGGTTAAACTGTAAACAATGTTCAACAAGAGGGGCCTCTAGTTTTTGACATCTAAGGGCACTGTGATGTTCAATTATGCGTGTTTTCACCATACAGGTGGTTTTACCACCATATAACACTGGGCAGGGGTACCATAATAAATAAATCATTTGTTTAGTGATACAAGTTGTTTTCACTATAGGTTTATAAGTTCTTCATTTTTCAAAAGGTTAGTTAACATTGGTGTGTGGCTGCGGACATACAGTACAACCACCATATGCAAAATGACCAATTTCCAAAGATTCAACTTCCATTATTTGCTGTTTAAATTGTGATTGCCCAATTTGGTCTCTAATATTTCCTTCTAACAAGAGGAGTTGATTTGAACACTGCAGTCTCTGCTAGCTGCATTTTACAAATCAACTCCTTTTCATCACTTATAAGATCTAAAATTCTTTAATGATATCAATTTTACAATGAATACCTCTGAATGTGTCTATAACAACACCCCCCTAACCCCAACCCACCTCCCAAAAACTCACCCCAATTCAAAGTACCCCCTTACAATGGTCCATATACAGAGTATCAGACTGAGCCTTATAGTCTCTCTTGCTCTCTCTCTCTCTCTTTCTCAGTGTTCACCAGACTCTGGCACCCAACAAGCAGGCCGATACAGAACGGTGCGCTCGACCGAGCGCACCGTTTAGCCCCGTTTGACCGCACAATTTACATGCACTGTTATTACCCCTTATACTGTAAGGGGTAATAATAGCGCATGGAAAATGTGCGGCCAACCCCACCAAAACTAATAGCGCTCATCACATGCAAATGAATGTAGAGGAGCCTATTAGTTATACCCGCGGGATACTGAAAGTTAAATGTGCGGCCAAGCCGCACATTTTGCTCTCAGAAATTAACGCCTGCCCAAAGGCAGGTATTAATCATTGATAATACCGGGAAAGGTGTACAGAAAAGCAGAAAAACCTGCTTTTCTGTACACCCTCCAACTTAATTTGATGGCAATATTAAGTCGGAGGTCCCAAAAAAAAATCTGCCCGTGGCCAGCGGGTTGGAAAATGGATGCTCAATTTTGCCGGCATCCGTTTTCCAAACCCGTGGCTTTCAGCGGGTTCGACAACAGATGCTGTTAAAATTAAGCGTCAGTTGTCAGACCCGCTGACAGCCGCTGCTTCCGCTAAAAAGGAGGCTCTAGGGACGCGCTAGTGTCCCTAGCGCCTCCTTATGAGTGCGGGCCCTAATTTAAATAAAGAATCGTGCGCCCAGGAGAGGTGCCTGGGCACGTGCCGGGAGAGCAGGCGCTCGCCTTGGAGCGCTGGCTCTCCCGCGGACTTTATTGAATCGGCCTGATGGAGCTGTAGCAAACTGGTACATGTAAGATATGTGCACAGAGCTACAGAGATACACACATAAAGATTATTTTATAATCTACACATATAGTTTATAAAATAGCACGTATCTTTGCATGCAGCGAGCTATGCACATTTATAGGCGCAAATGCAGCCCTTTTAAAAATCTACCTGTTTGCTTCCTCAAAAGAGGTACAAAGTTCAGAGAATACAAATTTTCCAATGCTATAAATAAAAGCTCCCAATAAAATCCCACAACTACTTAAAGTGGAAGTATTTTCTTATAGTATCCCTAACCCATTCCTAATGTTCAATTCTAAAATATCCGTCTTTGAAACAATTTTTTAACCCGACAGTTTGCCAAAACTCTCGATCATGGTCATAATTGTCTGCAATGAGGAGTATGGATCTTGAACATATAATACATTGTCATCTGCAAATAATGCTGTTTTATGATCAATCCCCAAATTTACACAAAACTCCTTGATATCCCTATGGGCTCTAATTTTGTCTGCTAAAGGTTCCAGAGCTAATGCCAAAAGAAGGGGAAAGGCAGTGCCTCTCTCCATAGCAAAGAATTTCAAAATGTGACCATTGACTCTTACTTGTGACTCTGGGTGAGAGTACATATACTTAATCTAAGTTATAAAGGAATCTCCCAAATACAGACCTAGATAATATGTAGAATAGATAATTCCATTCTATACAGTCAGAGGCCTTCTCCGCATAGAGGAACAACAGAATTGTATCAGAGGGCTGCTCCTTAAGCAAATTAATAAGATTAATTGTCTTCCTTACAATATCAATCCTTTGCCGTCCGGTTATAAAACCTGTCTGATCAGGGTGTATTAGCTGGGGAAAGATATGTTTAAGCCTATTTGCTAAGACTTTTGCCAAAATCTTAATAATGAAATAGGTCTATAAGAATAACAGACCAATGGGTCTTTTGCCTCCTTAAGCAATACCACAATAGTTGCACGTCTTATGGAACCTGGTAATGCTGCCGCTAATGCAGTGGTGTGTGGTGACATTCTAATCACATGCACTTCCCTTCCCTCCATCCCGGCATAATCACATTCCCTTCCTTCTGCCTCCTCACCCCTCCCTGGCATAAGTGACCAATTTTTCCCTTCTCTGCCTCTCCTTCCTGGCCTAATTGCCTAACTTGCACTGTCCACCCCACTCCTTCATGTCAAAAAGTAAGATTTAATGTCCCAGTAAGTGAGACCCAAGGTCAAAGAGTGAGATTTTTCTGGTGGTGTGTCTGGGGGTATAAATTTGGAAAGATTTCAGTACTGTATTGTTTTGAAAATGAAAGAAGCAACACAAAATAATATTTAGCCTTCAGTAATTTAATTTATATTGTAATTCTTTAATCCCACACACAAAAAAAAACCCCAAATCCATTCCTCCCCTCTTCCCAACACCATCCTAGATCTCCTTTTCCCCCCAGCTCCATCCTAGGCCCTTTCCTAATGTAACCCAGTGGTTAAAATAAAGAAAATGCTTTAATACTAAAATGTATAGTAAAGTTAGCTGTAACAGTGTAGGGCTTCAGGGTTCCCATCCCCAGCTCTCAGTGAAAGTTGTCAGCTGATCGGGGTTGTCATAGCCCAGGCTGGAACCTAGGAGCTGCTGGAAACTGTTAGTGTACCGTATCCATGGTAACCCACGTGATTCATGCTAAGCTGATAGGACAGTTGTGACAGTTAGAAACCCAGTAAGTGAGAGAGCAGAAGGGGGTCATACCTGATCTCTAATCTGAGACTGCTCTAAGGTGCTAGTAAAAACACCAGGTTAAGCACAGAGATCACAGGCACACGATTATATGAGAGAGAAAGAGAGAATGAATGTGAGTGATTTAGTGAAAGTGTGTATAGAGATTTGAACCAAAGGTAAGGTTTAGGCTCAGGATAGGACAGTTAATTTCTAAATGATGATTGACCTGCATGAATAGATATCAATCTTTATACAACTGAAAGTGAGTGAAAGTGTGAGTGAAACGTATCATATTCGCTAAGCTCCCATCCTTACTAGGGTGAAACTGAGAAGTAACCCTGATTTAAATATGACAGCTAAGGATGAAAGGAACATTTTTTCCCTTTAAAAAGAACAAATAAATAAATAAATATTAAATAAGGGGAAAAAATCATTTGTGAAAATAAACACCTTTTTCAGATGATTAATTCCTTAGCCCAGATAAACAGAGAATCCATATTGATTTCTGATGGTAATTGTGATCAGACATAACCATTTCCAAGGTAATAATAATAATTTAAAGTATAACAACCTTGGGCTTTAAACTAAAAAGGTGACTTCATCTTGAAAGTAACCTGCATAGCTTGTCAGGTTAAATTTATGTCAGGAAGGAAATATCTTATAGGATTATCTGATTTAAGATTTATTTTTATTTATTTATTTAAAGTTTTTGTATACCGACATTCGTTAAGCAAACATCACATCGGTTTCCATGTAACATAAAACTGGCCAACAGGGCTTTACAATGAAACTGATAAGGGAACTGCGAGGTGGGAAGAGGGGGGAAAATAAATGGAAGATAGTGTACAAATATATAAGCGTAATAACATGGTTAGATATAAGCAATAAAAATACTGCAATTGCAATAAGCAATAAAAAAAGATACTCCACAGTATTACATTACAGTGTGAAACTAAAAACCTTTCTTTAAGAAAATCCTTGAGGACACCATCCAAGGAGAGTTCATAGTTGGTAGAGAAGAGAAACAGAATACTAACTGAGCTTGAAATTTTGACTTACTTTGATATGGGCCGATACAGTAAAACGCATGGGAGAGCTGGTGAGCACCCGCTCTCCTGGGCGCGTGATTCAGTAAGCAAGAGCTTGCAAATGAGGGCCTGCGGTAAAAAGGCGCTAGGGACACTAGCGCCTCCCTAGCACCTCCTTATTGACAGACGCGACGGCTGTCAGCATCCATCTTCCAACCCGCGGGCAGATTTATTTATTTTTAAGAATTTTTATTTTTTTTTTATTTTTGGGGCCTCCGACTTAATATCACTATGATATTAAGTCAGAGGGTGTGCAGAAAAGCAGTTTTTTCTGCTTTTCTGTACACTTTCCCGGTGCAGGCGAAATTAATTCCTGCCTTTGATAGGCGTTAATTTCTGAAAATAAAATGTGCGGCTTGCCTGCACATTTTACTTTCTGTATCGCGCAGGACTAACTAATAGGCTCATCAACATGCATTTGCATGTTGCGGGCGCTATTAGGTTCGAGGGGTTGGCCGCGCATTTTCCACGCGCTATTACCCCTTACTATATAAGGGGTAAAAATAGCGCGTCCAAAACGCGCGTCCAGACAGGGGCTAACAGTGCGCTCGGCCTGAGCGCACTTTACTGTATCGGCCCAATAGTAAGGTAAAAACAAATTCAGTGTAAAGGAACTTGTGACAGAGAGATATTACCAAAAGAGAATACACACAGGATACTTACCATTATCCACTTTAGTAAGCAGAGAAAAGTGAATGAATGTGCATACTCGTGACCAAGAGGGCAAGTGTGTATGAGAGAGGATTTTTTTATTTATATTTTTTCTCTCACCTCAAGTTTAATTCCTCTCAGCTATTACTAGAAGTATGGAGATTCAATTATTTTTTTCTTTTCCACAAATAGCCCAGTTCCATTGAATTTACAAGGACAAACATTAAGGGAACATCTATAGTACACTATCAGAACAGAAGTGAATTAAGTGTAGTGAAGGAGCACTCTATTGTTTTAATTAAAGATTAGAGAGGCAATTCAGCTAGTACTAGGAGACAAATGCTCTCAAAACAGACGGCTTGGAGCTCTTCAAGAAGTGTCAATTGGAACCCTTCTAATCACCCTAGCCATGTCTGCTAACAGTAATCTGTCAAACTATGCACGCTAACAGCAGTAGAAGAGATGAAGATTCCTTTCCACTAAGTTCAAGCTAAGTGTACGCTCACCGCAAATGTCTAGCTAGACTGGGTCTAACAACATCACAGAGAAAAGAAGGGCGACAAAGAGACACTAAAAGAGCAAACATAAACAAATGCTTCAAAGATATAAGAAAAGAGCACACAATACAGGAACTTTATGACTTACAGAGACTGGAAAGTTCATGGAAAGAGCCAGTGAGAAAAAAAAGATTAAACATAGACATACAGAGACAAACAAACAAGAAAAAACCACCACCTTTCCTTTACCTTCTATTAGGAGAGTGAATCCTTGGGCCGGCGCAGTAGGGAACCAATGGGGAGGAGCCCCAGAGGGCCCTTCCGACAGCAGGTGAGGCTTTAGGAGACCCGAGACCCCTCGGGACCTTCACCACTACCAGCCCTCATTCTCCGCAGGTTGAGCCCTTGGATGCCGGGGCTGGCTGGATTTACATGGGATCTCAGGCCAGAGGTGAACTTGAGTCTGCAGGCAAGGACATAGACGGAGGGCGTGCCTCGTAGCGAAGCTGGCCGGGGTCTTGGCAGACGGCGTATCATGTAATCAGGCAGGCAAGGGTCTTGGCAGTCAGCACATCTCATAGTCAGGCAGGCAAGGGTCTTGGCAGGCAGCGCATCTCATAGTCAGGCAGGCAAGGGTCTTGGCAGGCAGCGTATCTTGTAGTCGGGCAGGCAAGGATCTTGGCACGGAGAAGCAGAAGACAGGAAACAGGTATCAGACGATGGCGAATCCAAAAAGGAACTGAAGCCAGGAGAAGGCAAGACAAGGCCTGAGAAGCAGGCCCTGCATTATATACCTGCAGGTTTGGGAGGAGGAGTCCGGGCCCCTCCTGTGGTGACCCCTGAAAAGGGGTCAGGTGGCGCGCGCAGGAAGCCAGGGGTCAGGAGGAAGGCCAGAGCAGGAGCCGCTGGAGTGCTGTCCTGCACACGGCGTTGGCATGGCGGTCTGGCGGGAGCGGCGCGGCTCGCTGGCTGCGACCACCAGCTGAAGCGAGGTTCCCGGGTCCAAGGAGGCAGAGTCGGCCGAGCCGGTAGGTGGGGGGGGTCTGGCTGCGGTCCCGTTCGGCCGACTTTCGCAACACCTTCCTGCAACCTGGGTATGGTGATTTTGTCCTGCTATGCCTGAAAGCATAATTGAAACACAAAGACTTGCATTTCTTTACATAACGCTAGTTAATATATTCTTTGTAGAGAAAATATTACAGACAATAGCAAAATATACTTATCTGATTAGTTTATTATAGAGTTAGGAGAACCGGTTCTCAACAGGGTCAGTGGGTTCTATAAAAAATAGAGAAACTGTGTTAGTGTTGCTAATTCATAGTGTAAGCGCAAAGCATTCACAAATAGCTTTTTTTTTCTAACTTGCAATTGTTTCAATAAATTGATAATTTTTGATAATTAAGTTTAACATTCATATTGATTCCATCCAAATATATTTCTCTTTAATTCTCTGTCTTCTCTCTCTATCCCTGGAAGACTGTCTGGGTGGATTCTGCCCCATATTTCCTTGGAGAATACCCAGCAAGAAGAAAAGCAATATTATTTCTCCTCTCTCAATTGGTAATTTGGTAACATCTGATAGTGAATCCCTTATTGACATCTGAAACCCTAGTAGTTGCAGTTTTCACCACAGCCACTGAAGCGGGAGAGTCACTACCCCAAAGTGTCCGATTGTTGAGACTAATAACAGATTTTATATGAAAAAACAACGTTCATAATACTGGCTTCTGAGGAAGAATATCACAACAACTGTATATTATATTTACATGGACTGCTGTGGTGTCCATCAGAAAACCTGCAAAAAAGTAAAAAGAGCTTGGCCTTTGGAAAGCCTTGAGTAAACTGAATTATAATTACTAAATAGTAAATTTCCCAAACCAAGACAGCACTAACTGACAGCACTCAAACCTACCTATGAAAAGGCAACACTTCAAATATTACACCAGGCCCTAAACACCAATACACCTCCTATTAGGAAAACAGAACATGCCAGGCTGATATAGATCCCGATACAGAAATCACTTGCTAGAAGAATACCTCATCTCTGTTATACGTGCAAATCACAGACACTCACCAAATATAGAACAGAGATACCATAAAAATATATAAAGAAACTCACATGCTCTAACGCACATATTCATTCTCACACATACATGCTCACTGACACATGCTATCTCTCAGGCTCACACATACGCCCAGTGCTCTACAGCATAATACATTGTTATACCAGGAGCTGCAGACTGGAAAACAAAACAAATTCGACTGCTACAGATCCTTTCACAGAAACTACACAATAAAATGCAAAATACACATAGACCTTCACCAAATACAGAACTGTCCACAAATTAGAAATAAAATCAGTGAAACAAAGCTTAACTGGAAAACTCAAAATGTCAGTCTCTGTCATATGTAACACAAGAGAAATAAAAACAAATGCATGTTTCCTGTACTGTACACAAAAGAAATATTCAGAGATGCACATTTCCCAAAAATAACAGAGAAAATCAAATTGTTCCTACTTTCCATCTCAGAAAAGCAGAACCAAGAGCAGCAAGAGCTCATACTCTGTCACCCCCTCATGTTCCCAGCAGTCAAGTCCCTCAACCCCTTCTCCCCTAGCAGTTCCCAGGAGTATTGTACCCTAGATCTCTTTCCCCTTCCGGACCCCAGCAGACTTACTTCTCAGCCTCCTCCCAGACCTCCCAGTCTTGCTCCCCATCCCCCTTTCCCTTCCCACACCCATGCACAGCAGGTTTACTCCCTAGCCCCCTCCCAGACCTCCCAGTCTTGCTCCCCAGCCCCCTTTCCCTTCCCACACCCATCCCCAGCAGTCTTTTTACTACTTTTCCAGTCCCCCTCCCCCTGTGTTAAGGTCAGAGAGTCTGACTCTCACTGACCTTAACACTCACACACTGTCACTAGAATAATAACATTACATTGGCCAGCTGAGTCCAGCCAACAGCATTTATAACTTCCTGCCGAATATCCTACCTCTGAGTCCTCAGGCCAATCCTCCAGCTCTCTCTACACAGGGCTACAAGCGGGCGCAACTTCAAGCCACGTCAAATTCATTGTGTCTCACTCTGCTTCTTTCAGCAGCTTGCGGCCACCCCGCACTTGCACTCTGCTTTTCGCATGAGGCAGGAGGCAGGGCCTTGTTTCGAGGTGATTCGCTGAAGCAAGATCCCACCTTTTTCCCTGTGCTGTGCTGCTCTGCATTTTTTTGTGCAAATGAGCACTGTGTCTGCTGCTGCTATCGTACCAATTGGCCCATCACTATGAGGATCCCTTTCTACACATCAGGTTTTCCTTACTCCAATGTTCATGCCACTGCCTTCTTACTGGCCCAGGGGCCCTGGCCCTGCCTCCCACTATTATGCATGTAGGTGATGGGATGCTGAATGCTGTTCCTCCTACAGACAAACCACAAGCAGCTCCATGGCTGGAAAAAAAAGATTGAGGGCCAGGGCCTGGGATTCACTGAATCTCTTGAAGGCCCTGACTGTACACCACTGCCCTAATATTGCTTCACTGAAGATCTTCACTAACTCAGGAGTTAGTAGAGGCGCACAGAGCTTGTAGAAGGTCATGATGAAACCATCCTTACCAGGACTCTTCCCTGAGCTCAGGGATTTAATGGCCCATTCTACTTTCTGACTGGAAATTATGGCTTCCAAAGTTGCTCTAACCCTCTCACTTAGAGGCGAATTTTGAAAGCCCGGTGTGCACCAAAATTGGGAGATATAGACACAAGTCAGGCTCACACATGCCCACCAAATTTTAAAATCCACCCAGATGCACGCATGCAATCTTAAAAGATTTCAAAACAGGTCAAGATATGCTTGTAGTCTGGGAAAGACATGGGCGTTTCAGGGCGTGTCCATGAGATGTGTGCTTAAATGCTTACGTGCCTGGATGCATGCCCAGTACCCCTGCTGCGTAAGTTTACATCTGCTGTGGAGGAGGTGTAAGTTTAAAAATAAAAAGAAAGAGCCATTTCTGATGGATTTAAAGGGTCTGGGGTAACTGGGAGGAGTGCAGACTGTCAAACCAAGGGAGTTTGGAGAACCTAGCTGTTAACTTGGTGAAACTGGCAATGGCATGGACGTGTGCCCCTTTTGAAATTTCCCGAATTACATGGCAGAAGCGGATTTACATGGATAGGCATATGCCCACTTAAAATTGAACACACATAAGTGCAGTCAGGCTATTTTATAACATGCGCGAATATACACGCACAAGTTATAAAATGGCCAAATATCTGGCACGTGCCGACGCTGGTTTGAAAGTTGCCATCTTAGAGTCTGTATTGGTACCTTTTCTAAAAGTTCATCAATCTTCTGTTGAGAGAAACCTCTGAAGTATATAGAGGTTTTGTGTCTGTGGACTCTTGAGCCAAGGCAGGATTGGCTCTACCTGCAGAAAGGAGCCCTGAAAGTTCCCACTGTCTGCAGGCAGACCTAGGCAAAGCAGAGAACAGTCAGAACAGGTGGGGGCTCTGCTGATGACAGATGAAGTGGTCCATAGTAGCTGGAATTGTAAGCAGGTGGCAGTCATACGTATCCGAGGTCCAGGCAATGGTCAGAGGCAGGAAGTGGTTGGGTGTGTCGGAGGCAGGCGGCGGTCATGCATATCCAAGGTCAAGGCCAAAGTCAAACCAGGTATCTGTCCGAGAGAGAAGAGGGACATATAGGCAAGGCAGGCAGGCAAGGATAGGAATAAGAAGGTAACTTGGATGGAACAGGCTGGAGTGAAGAAAAAAGACAAATTGAAGACAGATGGATAAGGACTGGATGAAGACTGAAGATAACTGGGAAACAACACGCACTACTAACAAGTAGTTGGATCTGTCACTGAGGCAGTGAGGGAAGGAGAGAATGAGCTCTTTATAGAGCTTGGCATGTCCTGTCATCAGCAGGCGCTGCTGAGCTTTTCCCACCACGGTCCCTTTAAATAGAAGGAGGTAGGGTGCGCACGTGCCTAAGGAGGAGCGTGGCAGGATGGGGTCAGTGGCATCCTGCCATATGAGGGCCCTATAGTGTCTTGCCATATTGGAGCACGGCATCCCAGCGGTATTAGGCCTGGCTGGGGAGGTGAGTGCAGCGGTTCACTGGGTTAGTCCACAGACCTCCAAATGTAACAGTATCCCCTGTTAAGCCCTTTCTGTGAGGCCCTGGCTTTTCTGGGGTACTGTTGGTGAAAGTCCTTCAAGATGTTAGTGTCCAGTATGTTGGCAGATGTTTCCCATGAATTTTCTTCTGGGCCATAGTTCTTCCAGGAGATTAAATATGCAACCTTTTTTCCCTGCCGGAGGGAGTCTAGAATCTCTTAGATGTCGTATATATCATCTCTCTCAGCAGTGGCTTTCTGAGGTTCAGGCGGAACTCTGGAGGACCATGAAAGCACCACTGGCTTAAAGCAAGGAAACGTGGAATATGTTATAGACCTTTAGCATTTGTGGTAGTTTTAGCTGGTACGTGATAGGGCCCACGTTTCGAAGCAAAGGGAATGGTCCAACAAAACGTGGGGCCAGGTACATAGAAGGAAGTCATAGGCACAAGTGCTGGGTACTCAACCAAACTTTTTCTCCCACTTTGAACTGAGGAGCTGGCCTTCTTTAGGCATCTGCTGTTTTCTTGGCTTGGGCGGTGGCTTTCTCAATCAACTAATTGGTCCATTCCCATAGTTCATACAATTCCTGGGCGAAGAGTTGAGCCACTGGAGAGGGCACTATTACAGGCAGTGATAGAGGAGACAGAAGTTGTTTTCCATAGACCAGCTGGAAGGGCAAAGAACTGGTAGCAGCATTGATCCTGCACGCGAATCGTTTTTCCGTATGGAAAAACGATTCGCGGTAGGAAATCGCTCCCGGACCCCCGCTGGACCCCCAGGGACTTTTGGCCAGCTTGGGGGGGCCTCCTGACCCCCACAAGACTTGCCAAAAGTCCAGCGGGGGTCCGGAATGACCTCCTGCAGTCGAATCGTGTTGCCTTATGGCCGGCGCCATTTTCCGTACGGAAAAACGATTCGCGTGCAGGAAGTCGTTCCCGGACCCCCGCTGGACTTTTGGCAAGTCTTGTGGGGGTCAGGAGGCCCCCCCAAGCTGGCCAAAAGTCCCTGGGGGTCCAGCGGGGGTACGGGAGCGATCTCCTACGCTCCTGACGTCGGGGGACAAAAAAACAAAATGGCGCCGGCGCTACCTTTGACCTGTCATATGACAAGGCAAAGGTAGCGCCGGCGCCATTTCTACAATGCACCCGGAGGTCCGAGAGTAAAAGATCACACCGGGACCCTTCCTCTGGACCCCAGGTAATTTAAGGCATTTTGGGGGGGTTCGGGAGGGTGGGGGATTTATTGTAAAGGGTCGGGGTGGGTTTTAGGTTTGTTTTAGTGTGCCAGTTTTCCCGCCCTCCCCCTTCCCCCGATTTACGATTTTTTGACGATAAATCAGGGGAATTGTTATTGTATTGCGGCTCTAACGATTTTTGACGATTTAAAATATATCGGACGATATTTTAAATCGTCAAAAAACGATTCACATCCCTAGAGTCTACAAAGGCCTGGGTGGAGAAACAAGTGGAACCCAATTACAGTGTGACTGGTAGAAGTAGTTGGGGAGCCAGACTAGTGAGGCCTAGGGTGTCATCTTCCTGAAGGACCCTAGGTGTTTGTTTCCTGACCTCTGTGGACATTGGGCCAATAGATGGCCTCAAGTGGCGCAATACAGACAAAGGCCCTTCTGTCTGCAATGGAGCTTCTCTTCTGGGGCCAAGTGGCAATGTCTCAGCTGCATTGGCTCTTCTGAAAGAGGAGAAGTCGAAGGTGTAGCAGCAGGGAGTGAGAGTGGATTTTGGAATTGAGGTGCCAATCAGAGATTCCTTCTTGCAGGACAGACCTCTCGAGCCCTCTGCTGTAAACAACAATCTATTTTGCTGGTCAGGGCAATGAAAGCCTCTAGAGAGGTGGGAAGATCCCGGGAAGTGAGATCATCTTTGATTTTCCAGGAGAGGCCTCCTAAGAATATGGCAATTAAACTATCCTCTCGCCTGTTCAGCTCAGAAGCCAGTGTCCGGAATTCCACTTACATATTCAATCAAAGTTCGGGAGCCTTGATGAAGATATAGCAGATTGGAAGCCATCGCTGCTACATGACCTGGCTTCTCAAAGACCATGAGGAATTGCTCCATGAATTGTTGCAGGTCAAGCAAGAGGGGATCCCCTCGTTCCCAGAGGGAAGAAGCCTATACCAGTGCTGTTATATCAAACAGGGAGAGGATGTATTTTGTTTTAGCTTGGTCATCGGAGAATAGTGAAGCCTGTAACTGGAAGTGCATTCTGCACTGATTCAAGAATCCCTGACACCGTTTAGGATATCCGGCATACCGGGGTGGAGCTGGTAGCTGATGAACCGGCCGACTGGCTACTGGTGGAGGTAGCGCCACAGGAGCGGTCAGAGCATTCAAACAGGTAGCAAGCTGGTCCATCACTGTAGCTAGGATATCTAAGGCACCTTGTTGGTCCTGAAACTTGCAGGCTATACTGGGGATGGCCTGCAGTGAAGTCAAATTGTGTCCTTGGGCTGAGGCAGAATTGGCTCTACCTGCAGGGAGGAGTCCTGCAGGTTCCTACCATCAGCAGATGGACCCAGGCAAAGCAGAGATCAGTCAGGACCCTCATCTATACCAGCCCATGTTCCCCTCGGGTTGAACCTTTCAGTGCCAGGGCTGGCAGGACTTAGGTGAAGCCTGTGTTGATGGCAGTTGAGGTGGTCTGTAGTAGCTGGGATTGTAGGCAGGTGGCAGTCCAGGCAATGGTCAGAGGTAGGTGGCGGTCAAGCATATCTGAGGTCCAGGCCAAGGTCAAACCAGGTATCTGTCTGAGAGAGAAGAGGGATGGATAGACAGGGCAGGCAGACAAGGGTAAGAACAAGCGGGTAACATGGATGGAACAGGCTGGAGTGAAGACTGAAGACAAACCAAAGACAGCTGGACGAAGACTGAAATGCTGGGAAGCAATACACACTACTAGCAAGTAATTGGACTTGTTGCTGAGGCAGTAAGGGAAGGAGAAAGTGAGCCCTTTGTAGGACTTGGCATGTGATGTAATCAGCAGGTGCCATGGAGCTTTTCCTGCTGCAAGCTCTTTAAATGTTTGGAGGTTGGGCACGCAAGTGCCTACAGAGGAGCGCGGCAGGAGTAGGTTGGTGGTGTCCTGCCATGTGAGGTGCTGACAATGACTTGCTGTGTTGGAGCACGGCGTCCTGCTGCGCGGAGACCCAGCAGCACTAGGCCACATCAGAAGTCAGCAGCGATGATCCAGCTAGGGAGGTCATTGTGGCGGTTCGCAGGGCCAGCTTGCAGTCTACCAAACACAACAGGTCCATATTCAATCACTGTTCAGATAGCAAACTTCTCAGTTAGCCAGCTAAATGCTTCTAGTTCTGAATATGAATCTCATAGTGTCGTAAAAATCTTCAAAAGTATCACAAATGCTTTGATTTGTAGAGATTAAGCTTGAGGAATCTGTTTTAGGTAATTTCACAAAACGATCCAATTCCTCCTATTTTAACCTATAAACTAACAATCAGCTACATTTTTTAACATTAAATCTTAGCTGCCAAACTCTAGAGCATTTCTCAAGCTTTGCTAGGTCCCTCCTTATGTTTTCAACACTTTCCTGGGTGTCTGCTCTATTGAAGATTTTGGTATCATCCACAAAAAGACAAACCTTTCCCGATAGTCCTTCCACAATATCAGTTACGAAAATATTGAAAAGAATCGGTCATAGGACCATTCCTGGAGCATACCACTAGTAATGCTTCTCTCCTGATCTCCCAATCAGATTCATCTGACAAGATTTACCTCCATTAAAACTGCGCTGCCTCAGAACTTGCAATCCATTGGATTTAATATTTATTTATTTATTTATAACAATTTCTACTCCACCTATAACAGATACCCATGCTAGGTGGATTACAACAATGTAAAATACAATAAAATTATGTTATCAATAATAATGAAAAAACAAAAATAAGAAATTAAACAATCCATACTGCTAAAAAATTGAGCTAATGCTACACCATCAAATATTATCAAAATTTGTAAAATAATAATTCTTTCATCAGCCTCTGGAAGCTGGGGCTGTGGAAGTCAATCCCTGGATCGCTTGTGGTGACCTCTGGACTCCTCTCCCGGGGGATGCTGGAAGCAATATGCAGATGAGCCTTCCCGTCCTCCTCTACTGCAAACTGTGCGGGGCTTCTGGTCTTACATGCTCATTTACTGTTGCGGTCCCGGGCCATGCCCCTGGACCGCCACTCACCATGCAGCCCAGTCCGGACGCGGGAGCTCCTCTTTGGCCACCCGGGCCCGAAACGCAGCCTACCGCGGCCTCCTCCCTGCGAGGGAGACACCGACGCCGATCTGCAGCTGACCCTGCCCCCTAGGTGCGTGTGCTCCGGGGCTTCTGATTTAAAGGGGCCAGCGTGGGAAACAGGAGGACAGCCCCCTGCTGAAGTCAGACGCTGACGGGTTATTTAAACCCGGCAGCCACAGCTAGCCAGTGCCTTGCAATGAGGTTCACTCTTCGGAGTAGCTAGTTGTGCTTCCTGCTTCCCGGTTCCTGCTTGTTCCTGACATCTGATTCCTGGCTCCTGACCTTGCTTCGTTCTTCGACTCCAGCTTCAGCTTCCGTCCCTGGTTTTGGCATTCGACATCTGATTCCTAGTTCCTGACCTTGCTTTGCTCTTCGACTCCGGCTTCAGCTTCTATCCCTGGTTTTGGCATTCGACATCTGTCTTCTGGCTCCCGACCTTGGCTTGTTTCTGGACTTCGGCTTTGTCTCTCTCCACTGCTGCAGGTACTGTTCTTCACCGCCCGGAGATTTCTCCTAAGCCCCAGCGGCTCGGGTCCTCACGGGCTCCTCCCAGGGGGACTGCGGGCTTCCAAGGGCGAAGTCTCTCCTGACCTCCTGAGCGCCATCTCATCGTTGGACTACCACGGCAGGCTGTTCTTCTGATCCTTGGTCGCATAGGACCCACCTAAGACCAAGAGGCTCGTGTCCCTACGGGCTCCTCCTGAGGGGACCTCGGGCTTCCAGTGTGAAGCCTTCTCCGAAGTCTTGCCTCAGCACCGCCACCTGGCTGCGACGCCCACTGCGGGGTTCCACAGCTCTACACCTGTCGTCTCAGCTGGCCCAATGGTCCACGATCCTAACAGTCTAAGGGTGTTCTGGGGCAGGCTCTAGAGATACAGGCATAAGTTGCTATTTTGTGAGACTTAAGCACATATAGTTGGCAACTTATTTGCGTAATTTTGCACCAGGCTAATTACCTTGTGCAGTTGATACCAGACTCATCTGTTGTTTACTCTTGGTTGGGTGGGAGGTCTGGATGAACTGGGGTGAGTATAGAGAGGTGAACTGCGAGGGTCTCGATGATGTGGAGGTTTCTGCAAACTGATGATTTCAATTACGTGAGCATGTATTAAAATTACTGATTTCCGTGTGTAAACAAGGTGTTATGTGAGCAGGTTATATTTTTTTGCACGTAAAATATAATCTGTATGTTTTTAAAACAAATAGGAAAAGTATGTGCTTTAATGCATTGCAGATATTCGCATACAAGGAAACATAGGTGTGTATGTTAGGGGGTAGACATGCGTATTTTATGATCTGTATGTACTGAATATGCGTAAGTCATAAAATACTGTAATAGATCTCAGCGCAGCCATATATACATGTATATTGGACCGTGCTGTGGAGTTTTTTGAAAGTTACACTCACATTCTTTTTCTCTGTCCAGGTCCACAAATTGGTATCCTTTGCATTCTGCAAAGTTGCAGGCTTTTCCCACAAAGAGCTGTTTGCATCCTCTTGGAGAAGGTCCCTGGACTCCAGCCACACATTCCTTAGCTGGTCGCAGCTCTTCTGTGGCAGGCCACTGCTTTTTCTTTTTGGGAAAGAAATGCTCTTTGTATAGTTGAAGGCTTTTATTCTTGTCCTGGCACAGTACTGGGGCCAGCTGTGCAGGAAGTGTGGCTGAATGGCTGGCTTGAGCTAAGTGTCTCTGTTCTTCCTTAACCCTTAAAAGGCCAGCCCCCCTAGTGCATTGCCGGTTATCCACTACCCCAAGAAAAAGTTGTTCTGTGTGCAGTCCCAGCAAAGTATCAGTTAAATGCACGGGCACTTGATTTCCTGTTGGCTGGAAGTCACATTCAGTTGCTATGTTGTGTGTGGAACAGCACTAGTGACCTCTCCAGTGCAGGAACTTAAAGCCCCTCCCAATATCTCCCATCCATTCTTCTCCAGGTCTCCTGATGAATATGTGACTCATGACAAGGGAGCAGTGTTGGTAGGAAAGAGCCAGTTATTAAATTAAAAATGTGATATTTTATTTTCAGATACAGTGTTTGAGCCAACGGAGAAGCTGCAATTCAAGACTTTTAGAATATAACATAAAGAACAGGAGTAAGCTTAGGAGATTATATGTATGAAACAATTGACCAGTCACAAACGCACAGCACATTCTAAATATGTGAGATCTGTGTAAAACTGCTGGCCAGTCATACAGACTCATAGTACATTCTATACTTGTGAGATGTATCGTTGCTGCCAAGTCACACAAACTCATAGTACATTATATACATGTGAGATAGGTGTAACACTGCTGGCTAGTCACACAAACTCACAGTGCATTCTATATGTGTGACATATGTGTAACCTGCTAGCCAGTCACACCAACTCATCATACATTATATACATGTGAGATGTGTATAACACTGTTGGCCATTCACACACATACATTGTGCATTCTATACATGTGAGATGTGTGTAACACTGCTGGCTAGTCACACAGAGTCATAGTACGTTCTATACATGAGAGATATGCATTGGCGTGCAATCAGGGCCTTCAAGGGATTCAGTGAATCCCCAGCCCAATGGCGTTGCTACAGGGAGGCAAGTGCCACCCCAAACTTATACATCGGATTAGGCAGGGATAACCAAAATCTTGCTCCATCTGATCATTTGCATCACACCTGGCTACAACTCCCCCCACCCACCATGAGCTGCAGGAAACGCGTTTATCCAGACATCATCTCCTGCTGCCACTGGATCAGTCTCGTAGCTCTTATCGCGAGACCAGCCCTGTGGCAGCAGAAGATGACATTTAAATAAACACAACTCCTGCTGCTGCCCACCCCACAACTCAGTAGGGCACCATGGAACCTGTCCTGTGACGGCTGACGAGCGAGATTGGACATGATGGCCATCAGAGGACTTCATCCCGCTGGCGGGCAAAGAGAGGAGAAAGATGCAGTGGCCACCAGTGGATCCCATCCCTCTGGCAGCTAAAGGGAGAGACTGGACACAGTGGCTGCTAGCAGACCCTCATCCTGCTGACAGCTGAAGAGAGGAGAAGGATGCGGTGGCTACCAATGAACCTCATCCCCATCCCACTGGCAGCCAAAGAGAAGAAGGATGTGGTGGCCACTAGTGAACTCCATCCTGCTGAAGAAGAGGCCCAGGCCCTATATATATATATATATATATATATATATATATATTATATATGTAGTGTGTGTGTGTGGCTGGGTGTCTGGGTGAATGCTTGTGTGTTTGGAGGGGTGACAGCCTGTGTGAGTGGATGCCAGTGGGTGGGTGAATGTGGCTGGATGAGAGCCTGTGTGGGGGTGGGGCCGCATGTATATGTGTGACTGCCTGTGTGTATGTGGATGACTACCTATGTGGGTGGTTGAGAGCCAGGGTGTGTGTTTGTGGGTGGATGAGATCTGTGTATATGTGAATGAGAGACTGTGTGCTTGTGTGTGTGAGAGAGGTTGTGAGGCTGTGTGGGTGTAGGGGGGTGATTGCTTTTGTGTGGGTGAGGTTGTGTGTGTGGCTGGGTAAGAGCTTGTGTGTGTATGTGTGTCTGTGGTTATGGGTGCATGACTGCCTGTGTGTGTGTTTGAATAAGTACCTGGGTGGGTGGGAACCTGGGTGCATGTTTGTGGGTGAGATCCTGTATATGTGAGGGCGAGAGGCTGTGTTTGGGAGGTTGAGAGCCTTGTGTGGGGGAGTGACAACCTCTGTGCTGGGGAGGTGGGTGAGAGCCTGTGTGGGTGAGTCCCCATGCGTGTGTGCATGTGCGAGCCAGTGTGGGTGGGTGAGAGCCAATGCGTTTGTGTGTTGGTATATGTGTGTGTGTGAGGGAGTGAGTGTATGTGTGAGTGAGAGGATAAAGTTTATACAGCTCTCCATCCCTCAATCCACAACAATCTCCTAGGCTGATTTCTGTAAGGTTGTGCGGAAAATGGGAGCTCAATGTTGTCGCCCACTTTCCTAATGCGTGCCCAGCCACCTCTCCTGGGCGCGTGATCCTGTATTTAAATGAGGGGTCGTGCTAAAAAGGAGGCGTTAGGGACAATAGCGTGCCCCTAGCACCTCCTTAGCAGCAGAAGCCCAAGAGAGGTGGCTCAGCGGGTGTGGAAAGCGGATGCTCATAAAATTGAGCATCCATTTTCCTAATCTGACCGCCAGCACACTTAAAAAAAAAAAATTTTTTTAACCTTTTGGTTCCTCCAACTTAATATCGCCACCATATTAAGTCGGAGGATGTACAGAAAAGCAGTATTTTCTGCTTTTCTGTACGCTTTTTTGAGCTGCTCAGAAATTAACGCCTGCTCTTGGGCAAGCGTTAATTTCTGCGTGTAAAATGTGTGGCTCGGGCACACTTTTTTTTTCTGTATCTGGGGTGAATAGCTAATAGTCTCATCAACACGCATTTTCATGTGATGAGTGCTATTAGTTTCGGGGGGAGTTTGGACGTGCATTTTGGATGCACTAAACCCCTCATTGTATAAGGGGTAGTGGACGCGCATCCAAAACGCACGTCCAACCACGGGTTAACCAGTGCACTCAGCTGAGCATGCTTTACTGTACTGGCCTGTCAGAATGGCTGGAAAGTGAAACTTTCCAGGTATGAAGAGAGGGAGATTTTTTAAAATATTTATTAGTTTCATTATTGGATGTTATTTGATATGTTTTCTGTTTTGAAATATTATATTGGTATTTTGGGAAATTTTATAAATATTTTTATGAAGTTTTAATTATTGGATGTTCTATTCATCAGTTTTAAAATATTTATTCTCTTTATTAGTGTGGATTTACTTTTATGATTGATGTTTTATATTTATTTTGTTTGTTGGTCTCATTTTGACTTTGGTAAGGGTCTTTCTGTGTTCTGAATGTGTGATCGAGGTGAGGGATTCTGCTAGTTTATAGTTTCTAGGGGTCTACAGCAGTCTGTCTTGTTCTTTCAATAGGAGGTATATTGGTCTTCTAGGGCCTGATGTAATATTTGCAATGCTGCTCTTTCCTGGGTAGGGTTTTTTCTGTTGAGTCCTGGGTGTTAGTATTGCATTGAAATGGCAGATTTGTCTCGTGGGGTAAAATATAATATGAAAACCATACTTATTACCTTTGTAATTTATTGAACATTTACATGGAAATTTTAGAAGAAAGTTCCACTGATGGTAAACACTCTGTTTGCAGCTTTAAAAACTTTTGTCCTCTGCTGAGTTTCTTTCATAACATCAGGAAACATGGAAATGGGCTGACCTAGAAAGGACCTATCCCTTAGACGAAAAAAAAGTCTCAAGGTCCAGTCCTTATCCTTTTCACAAAGATAAGTAACTATTAAAGTAAATCTTTCCAAACCTTCAGAGATAGAATCCTCCAAAAAGTAAGAAAGGTCAATTTCAGGAGGTGGAACATTCAACTCAGTCGTAGAAATATTAGCATGTGTACCAACTCAGGGTATATAGAACAATTTTTCAATAGATGAAATGTGTTCTTTAGAGGCTTTTCAAATTTCAAGATAGAATTTTCTCAAAAGCTCTATAGGGGACAGTAGGAGACACTTAGGAAAGATGAGAAACCTAAGATTATACCTTGCATATAATTAACCATATTCTCTATCTTATAATGCAAAAATTAATTAGCCTTAATTAAGGAAAACCGAGAATGCTGAAATGAATCACATTTCTGATGAAAATCTCTTGTTACCCTCTATTTCAACAAACATCTGAGAATGCTCTTCAATGTTCTTAGAGAGGGCCCCCAAATAACCCCAACATTGCATCAATTTTTGTGGAAACATTTTTCTCCGAAGTAACTATCACCGTCCATAGACCCGCTAACCATCCCTTAAAACTATTCCGGCAGAAACAGATGAAATTGCTTAGGCTAATGGGGGCCAACATAGAAATGACGGCAGAAGAAGATCAAACGGTTCATCCAGTCTGCCCAGCAAGCTTTCACTTTTTTTTTCTTTTTTCCCCACATACTTATCTGTTACTCTTTTCCCTTGTAAGTGACTTTTTTTGTTCTATTTCCCTTCCACCCCCGCCATCAATGTAGTTAGCAGTGCTGGAGATGCATCTAAGTGAAGTATCTAGCTAATTGTTTAGGGGGTAGTAACCGCCATCATAGCAAGCTACTCCCACGCATGTTTATCCAGCCTGTGCAACTCTGTCCTTGTTGGTTGTTGTCCGAATATAAATCAACTTTTCAACATTCCCCCTGCCGTTGAAGCAGAGATCTTTTTATCATTCCCCCTGCCGAAGCAGAAAGCTATGCTGGATATCATTGAAAGTGAAGTATCAGGCTTATTTGGTTTGGAGTAGTAACTGCCATATCAAGCAAGCTACTCCCCTGCTTTTTTGTGGATGCAAATCCTTTTTTTCACATTTCCTCTTGCCGTTGAAGCATAGAGCAATGTTGGAGTCGCATTAACCGTGTGTATGTTTATTGAATTAGTATATTAATCTCCAGGTAGTAGCCGTCATTCCCGCAATCCCAATGAATGCACCCTCTAACCGATCACCAGTCCCCATATCGTTATAGGAAATAACCTGCAGTGAGGAAGGCCCATCGGGGCTTCGTGAGATCACAGTTTCACTGAGAGGAGGAGCCTCAAGTTCCTCTTCACCCCGATCTACTTGGGATTGCATGAATGAATCCAGTGTTAACTAAGTTAAAGAAGAAAGAACTTCCGATGCGGATGGGAACACTTGAATGATGCCTTTGCGCTTCTTGCCCATCCCACGGCTGGTTCAAAAGAAAAACTGCTCATTCTAAAAACCGGCGATAAGGGTTGCCCCTGTAGCGTGTGGCTTAGGTGTGCTGGCGGTGGCGCACTGCAGTCGCTGTTCTTTTATGCTCCTGGCAGCCCTCGAATGATCTGGGAGGGCGGAATCAACTTTGGGAGCCTCCGGTCAGCGTCGCCAGGCCCAGCAGGCAGGACTCCCCATCTGGATACTGCAGTCGCTGTCCTTTTATGCTCTCAGGAGCCCTCGGATGAGGTGGGAGGGTGGGCCCAAATTCGTGAACCTCCGGTTAGCGTCGCCAGGTCCAGCAGGAAGGACCCCCCCCCCCCCCAATAGTACATTCTATACGTATGAGATGTGTGTAACATTGCTGGCCAGCCACACAGACTCTTAGGGGTAGATTTTAAAAATGTGCGCGATTGCGTACTTTTGTTCGCACACCAGGCGCGAACAAAAGTACGCTGGATTTTATAAGATACGCGCATAGCTTATAAAATCCGGGGTCGGCGCGCGCAAGGGGGTGCACATTTGTGCAACCTGCGCGCGCCGAGGCCGCTCTGATTTTGGAGCGGCCTCGGAGGGAACTTTCCTTTGCCCTCCCCCCACCTTCCCCTCCCTTCCCCTACCTAACCCACCCCCCCGGCCCTATCTAAATCTCCCCCTTACCTTTGTTTCATGATTTACGCCTGCTAAAAGCAGAAGTAAATCATGGCGCGCCAGCGGGCTGCTGGCGCGCCATCACCCAACCCGGGGGCTGGTTCGGAGGCCTCAACACGCCCCCGGGCCGGCGCCATGCCCCTGGGCCTGCCCTCGCAACGCCGCATCACGCCCCCAAAACGCCGCGTCATTTTGGACACGCCCCTGACACGCCCCTTTTACAAAGCCCCGGGACTTACGCGCATCCCAGGGCTCTGCGCGCACCAGCGGCCTATGCAAAATAGGCGCGCAAGGGCCCTGCGCGCGTAAATCTGTCCGGATTTACGCGCGCAGGGCATTTAAAATCCGCCCCATAGTGCATTCTATACATGTGAAATGTGTGTAACACTGCTGGCCAGTCACACAGACTCATAGTATATTCTATATGTGTGAGACATGCGTAACACTGTTGGCCAGTCACACACGCAATTAGGAGGTAATTTTAAAAGGAGTTATGCGTAAAAATGTAACGTACTATGGAACAGGGAATAATCGGGTCACCCAAAGAGGAAGACCAGATAAAACCCCCCTTGAGGCAAGTAGTCCATCTGGATACACCGGCAGAACAAATTACAACCAAGAGGTTGGTAAAAACTCCTATGGAGCGACAGATGAAGCTCTTGGAGAGAACTTTATTGGACCTTCCCTTTTACCCTTTGAAGATCTGGTAAGGCCTCAGAATTTAACCATGGAACTTATTTGGGAGGCTATAAATGCCTTAAATAAGAATATTCTAGTCAGAATGGTGAAGGATATGGAAATTAGAGTTGGGAAAATTGAGAAGGATAATTTACAACTTAAAAGAGATGTGAATTTGGTTAAGAATGATTTAGGGAAAAATAAATGATTTGCACTGTGCTATACAATTCAAGGTTGAAAATTTAGAAAATGTGTCAAAGAGTAAGAATATTCATTGAATAAATTTTCCTAAACTTGCGACTTCAACTCCAGTGCAACTCTGGAGGAGATAGTTGATGGAGGTATTAGGTATACCTGAAGCTACTTTGCCTATTATTTCTAAATTATATTTCCTTCCCCCATTAAAGAAAACCTCCAGATCAGATCAGGGAGAGATTATTCCCATGCAAGAATTACAACCAGCCTATGAATTGAATTTAAATATTTCTGAGATTTTGGAAAAATCAGAGACCGAGTTAGCGAAGCCTGCTACACTTTTGGTAACCTTTATGCTAGAGTCTGACAAGGACTGGATTTTTAGAAAATATTTCCTGAATAGGTCAAAGGAATTTCTGGGCTGTAAGGTCCAGATGTTCCCTGATCTATCGCGTCAGACTCAGAAACGTAGAAAACAATTTCTCTTATTAAGACCTCAGGCATTACAACTTGGTATGTATTTCATTTTGAAGTTTCCCTGTAAATGTTTAATAAAATTTAATGGGAATACATATATATTTTATATGTATATATATATATATATATATATATATATATATATATATAACTGATATAACAACCCATAATTACCCTGATCCATTGGTTCTAATGTATTTTTTTTCTCTGCACTTCTTAGCTAAGACTAAATTGCCTTACTTATATGTTTAAAGTTTGAAACTAGTTAGTTGGTTTGCTTATTCTTCTCATATCAAGTTCTGATTTGTTCCAATGAAAAAATTTGTTCCATGTAAACTGCCACACGGCAGTAGTTATTACCGTTTAACTGTGAACCGGAGTGATATGTATTGTATACAGGAACTCCCGGTATATAAATTCCATAAATAAATAAATAAATAAATATTTTTACAACCAGCACATCTTACCCAATTCTTAGTTAATAAAGGGAAACCGTTCTTAAGTTCATCTCCAGGAACCTACATAATGTGCTCACTAATAGGAGTTAGATCTCCCAAATAGTTTAATAACATCGTATAGTCAAATTGCTTTGTTTTGTTATACTGTATGTATAAATATACTTGAAGTAGTGTAAATTGGATCTCTTTTTGAGGGCTTGACAAACAGGAATGGAAGAATTTAGTGTTTTTAGTGTTGCTTAATCCTGTAATTAATTGGTGGATAAGTATTGTGTCCATTACCTTTAATCTTACTCAAGTTTGATATTGCTTGATGTTTTACAAATGTAAAATTTAATAAATAATAAATGGGAAAAAAATGTAACGCACTATTGTAGCAATTTTCCAAAGCCATTTACCCGCGTAAAGTGCACTTACATGTGAATATCCTATGGACAATTCAATGGCATATATTGCAGCAATTTTCAAAAGCCCATTTTCATGGGTAAAGTGCATTTACACGGAAAAACCCAGTTTAAGCTTTAAATGCTTTTGAAAATCAGGCCCATAATGCATTCTATACATGTGAGATGTGTGTAACACTGCTGGCTAGTCACACACTCACACAGTGTATTCTATACATGCGAGATGTGTGTAACACCCGCTGGCCAGGCATACACACAAAGGGATAGATTTTCAAAAGTACAGGCAGGCGTACATGTGTGCATGCTACTTGGTTATAAAATCAGGGGTCGCAGGCTTCCCCCGTTCCCTTCCCCCAAATTCTTATTATACCTCTTGCGCCTGCCAGCAGTCTGCTGGCACACGATCCTCCGACACTGCAACAAATGGCCACTGTGCCGGAGGCCTCTGGCCCCACCCCCAGACTGCCCCTTTAGTAAAGCCCCAGGACTTAGATGCGTCCCGGTGCTTTACGCGCGTTGCCTAGCCTTTATAAAATAGGCCCGGTGCGCATAAGCCACTCTACGTGCGTAAATCTTTTAAAATCGGGTCCAAAGAGCGCATTCTATACGTGTGAGTTGTGTTTAACCTTGCTGGCCAGTCATGCACACAAGCACTGTGCATTCTATACTTGTAAGAAGTGTGTAACATTGCTGGCCAGTCACATACACACACAGTGCATTCTATAAGTGTGAGATGCGTGTATCATTGCTGGCTAGGCCACACACAGTGCATTCTGTTAGTGTGAGATGTATATAATACTGCTAGCCAAGCACACACACGCAATATCCACAGGACTATAAAAATAGTACAGGACCTGCAACACACACCCAACACGAAGTTTATGGAACTCAGAATGTACACACTTTTTTGAAGGAGTTAATAAACATGTGGATAAAGGTGAACCGGTAGAATTAGTATACTTGGATTTTCAGAAGGCGTTTGACAAAGTTCCTCATGAGAGGCTTCTAGGAAAAGTAAAAAGTCATGGGATAGGTGGCGATGTCCTTTCGTGGATTGCAAACTGGCTAAAAGACAGGAAACAGAGAGTAGGATTGAATGGGCAATTTTCTCAGTGGAAGGGAGTGGACAGTGGAGTGCCTCAGGGATCTGTATTGGGACCCTTACTGTTCAATATATTTATAAATGATCTGGAAAGAAATACGACGAGTGAGATAATCAAATTTGCAGATGACACAAAATTGTTCAGAGTAGTTAAATCACAAGCAGATTGTGATAAATTGCAGGAAGACCTTGTGAGACTGGAAAATTGGGCATCCAAATGGCAGATGAAATTTAATGTGGATAAGTGCAAGGTGATGCATATAGGGAAAAATAACCCATGCTATAATTACACAATGTTGGGTTCCATATTAGGTGCTACAACCCAAGAAAGAGATCTAGGTGTCATAGTGGATAACGCATTGAAATCGTCGGTGCAGTGTGCTGCGGCAGTCAAAAAAGCAAACAGAATGTTGGGAATTATTAGAAAAGGAATGATGAATAAAACGGAAAATGTTATAATGCCTCTGTATCGCTCCATGGTGAGACCGCACCTTGAATACTGTGTACAATTCTGGTCGCCGCATCTCAAAAAAGATATAATTGCGATGGAGAAGGTACAGAGAAGGGCTACCAAAATGATAAGGGGAATGGAACAACTCCCCTATGAGGAAAGACTAAAGAGGTTAGGTCTTTTCAGCTTGGAGAAGAGACGACTGAGGGGGGATATGATAGAGGTGTTTAAAATCATGAGAGGTCTAGAACGGGTAGATGTGAATCGGTTATTTACTCTTTCGGATAGTAGAAAGACTAGGGGGCACTCCATGAAGTTAGCATGGGGCACATTTAAAACTAATCGGAGAAAGTTCTTTTTTACTCAACGCACAATTAAACTCTGGAATTTGTTGCCAGAGAATGTGGTTCGTGCAGTTAGTATAGCTGTGTTTAAAAAAGGATTGGATAAGTTCTTGGAGGAGAAGTCCATTACCTGCTATTAAGTTCACTTAGAGAATAGCCACTGCCATTAGCAATGGTTACATGGAATAGACTTAGTTTTTGGGTACTTGCCAGGTTCTTATGGCCTGGATTGGCCACTGTTGGAAACAGGATGCTGGGCTTGATGGACCCTTGGTCTGAGCCAGTATGGCATTTTATTATGTTCTTATGAGACTTTTCACATATTAACAAGATTCAGTAAAAAGCCAGAAGGAAGGTAGTGGGGTTTAAGATGGCCACCACATCATACCCTTTGCATTATGCTGCTTTGTTTCTTTTGAAAATTCTGTGTTGTTCTGATAATGTTCTATTGACAATTTCTAGGGGCTGTGTGATTCTTGGTTATTGAATATGGGGTGTGAATGGATTAGTTCCATGAGCAAAGGCCAGGGTGCCTACACTGCAATGTCCTCTCTATAGGTGGAAAACAATATATGTGCAGTCCCTCTGAATATATCAATCAATGTCACAAAATGATCAGAGGAATATATATATATATATATATATATATATATATATATTATGACTGCCCAATGTCATTACAAACTGTTTAAATCTGTTTATTAGCAAAAAATTGTTCCACAAAAAAATGTTTTTTAAACACACTCACCATATAATGTTAGGAGTTTGTTGCCAGAGGATGTGGTTAGTGCAGTTAGTGTAGCTGGGTTTAAAAAAGGGTTGGATAAGTTCATGGAGGAGAAGTCTATTAACTGCTATTAATCAAATTTACTTAGGGAATAGCCAATGATATTACTGGCATCAGTAGCGTGGGATCTACTCTATGGAGTTGTCGATTGGATTAAGACCATTCAACTGTTGGCATTTGGAATATATAGTGGACTTCTAATGTTTTGAGATATGTGATCCTAGGCATTGGAATTTTGAACCCGATTATTTGGTATGATTGAGGATTACATTTTAGGTGAATATTTTAGTAATTGTTCTAGGGGACTTTTTCCTTATTATGCATGATTTTATATAGCATGGTTGGATATGCATGTATGTATGAGCATGTGTGGATTGAGCTAAGAATAGTATAATGTGTGTGCATCGTTATTATAATGTTAAAACATTTAGTGGGTTTGAAATGTGATATTTTGTGGGGCTTATAGTGGATGGAACATTATGGGCCAGATTTTCAAAAGGTTACACGGGCCAGGCCTATTTTCAAAAGGCCCGGCGATGCGTGTAAGTCCCGAGGCTTGCAAAAAGGGGCTGTCCAGGGGCAGAGCAGGGGCAGGGTCAGAGGCCTCGGACACAGCGGCCATTTGCTGCTGTGCCGGGGATCGCGCGCCAGCAGTTGGCCGGTGCGCGCAACTTACTTCAGCCCCAGGGCTGAAGTAAGTTTTAAAACAGAAGTTAAAAAAAGAAAAAGGTAGGGGGGAAAGGGCGGGGGAGGTAGGGGAAGGGAAGTTCCCTCCGAGGCCACGCTGATTTCGGAGCGGCCTGGGAGGGAACGGGGAAGGCAGCGTGGCTCAGCACGCGCAAGGTGCACAAGTGTGCACCGCCTTGCATGCGCCAACCCCTGATTTTATAACATGCGCGCGCCTGTTATAAAATTGAGCGTACATGTGAGCGCGCCGGGTAGCATGCGCACGTCTTAAAATCTACCCTTATATGCTGAGTCTGTTTAAAAAAAACTTTTTTGTGGTACAATTTTCTGCTAATAAACAGATTTAAACAGTTTGTAATGACATTGAGTAGTCATAATATATATATTCCTCTGATCATTTTGTGACTTCTGTCTGTAGGTGGTGCCGGCTTCTCAACGAGAATGAATATCTCTGCTCAGTGATGTCAGGATTGCAAGTGGCTTCCAGTGGCTTTAGGCACAGGTTTAAAATACTCTTCCTGACTTAAGGCCTTGCATGGCCTGGGTCCTGTATACATAGAAAGGATGCATCTGCTGGCCCTCTCAGATCAGGAGAGCATTGTTTGTTGTGCACACCGTTGGTCTAGAACAAGTTTGATGGCTTTTGCTTGCCCCCCCCCCCCCCCCCAATCTTGTGGAACTCTGACTGGAAAAAGATAAGAACCTAAGAACATGCCATACTGGGTCAGACCAAGGGTCCATCAAGCCCAGCATCCTGTTTCCAACAGTGGCCAATCCAGGCCATAAGAACCTGGCAAGTACCCAAAACTAAGTCTATTCCATGTTACTGTTGCTAGTAATAGCAGTGGCTATTCCTTAAGTCAACTTGATTAATAGCCGTTAATGGACTTCTCCATGAACTTATCCAATCCTTTTTTTAAACCCAGCTACACTAATTTCACTAACCACATCCTCTGGCAACAAATTCCAGAGCCTAATTGTGCGTTGAGTGAAAAAAACTTTTCTCCGATTAGTTTTAGATGTGCGACTTGCTAACATCATGGAGTATGCCCCCTAGTCCTCCTATTATCCAAAAGAGTAAATAACCGATTCACATTTACCCTTTCTTAGGTTGAAGAGTTTTCTAAAACATATAGGGCCAGATTTTAAAAAGGTTACGCACGTAAATCAGGAGGATTTATGCGCGCCGGACCTATTTTAAAAAGGCCCAGCAACGCACGTAAAGCCCCGGGACGCATGTAAGTCCCGGGGCTTGCAAAAAGGGGCGGGGCAGTCCTGGGGCAGGGGCAGGGCCCGAGGCTCCAGGCACAGCGGCCATTTACTGCTGTGCTTGGGATCGCGCGCCGGCAGTTGGCCGGCACACAACTTACTTCAGCCCCAGGGCTGAAGTAAGTTCTGAAACAAAAAAAAAAGAAGAGAAAAAAGGTAGGGGAAGGGAAAGTGGGGTGAGGGGGTAGGGAACGGGAGAAGGCAGCGCGGCTCGGAGCGGGCTCGGCACGCGCAAGGTGCACAATTGTGAAAGCCAGGCTCGGCCAGGACTTAATTTTGTCTTTTTATAAGCCCAGGGAACGGTATGGGTCACTTCTGTTCCCCACTCCCCTGGAATAGGTAGGTAGAGCAGAGCCTGAGGAACCATACCAGCAGCAGGCAGTGTACTAGAGTGGTGGGAGGGTTGCAGAGAAATGGAGGCAAGCCACAGGCACAGGAAGGAAGAGGGTATGACAGGAGGGAAGTGCCTATGCAGTGCTGGGGAGGCTTCTGTCTGAGGTGTCTGTACTGAGCTCTGAGAGAAGCAGCTGGCTGTGGAACCAGCAAGTCTGTTAGAAAATGGGATTGGGAAAGGGAGGGGGCAGCTGCAGAATGGGGAAGGGCTGGCAGCAAGCAGGGACTTTACACCTTGATGCAGCAGTGCTGGACTGTATGAGCAGAAGCAGAAGCACAACAGTAGCATGTCAGAGAGTGAGAGAGAGAGACAAACACCCATACACACTTTGTGAGAGAGTGTGTGTGAGTGTGTGTGTGTGTGTGTGTGTGTGTGGGTTTCTTTCTCTCTGTCACAGACCCACACCCACACCCTGTGTGTGGATGTGTCTTTGGGTCTGAGAAGGAGTATGTGTCTTTGAATCTGTCAGTGTGTATGTGCCAATAAAGCTTCTGCAATCTAAAAATCTGTTTATGACTGAGTGTGTGTGTTTCCGACACTTGCTGGCAGTATTATTACTTGAAACTGGTTCAAGAGCTAGACCAAGAATCCAGGATGATTCTCTATAAGCAATATAAGCAGATGTGTAGGAGGCCCAACCAAATTGCATGGATGGAACAAGGGGCTGCAGCTCTGCTCACCCCTGGTCTAGAATATGCATTATTTCTTAGTTATTTAGGAAAGTTTATTTTGGAAATATTTTGGCTCAATTATGCCGGGTTCCAGGTTGACTTGGCATGCTTTTGGGAGCTTTTGACACATGTGCTGCAGGGAAAGTGCATGAGGCCATAAGATACCCCATGGACCGGTTTTGAAAAAATCCCCCGGGCTGATATTTTCCTGTAATCCACCCCTGGGTTTATACCACCTGGTCCACATGATATGCTATTCTTCAGTTTGTCAATCTGGGCTACTACATCTTCCAGATTCACTATGATTTGGTTCATTTCATCTGAATCATCACCTTAGAAAACCGTCTCTGGAACGGGTATCGCCCCAACATCCTTATTAGTAAACACCAAAGAAAAGAATTAATTTAGTTTTTCCACAATGGCCTTATCTCCCCTAAGTGCCTCTTTACCCCCTCGATCATCAACTCTTTCGCAGGCTCTCTGCTTAGTATATATTTTTTAAAGTTTTTATTGAGTTTTTTGCCTCTACAGTCAACTTCATTTCAAATTCTCTCTTAGCCTGTCTTATCAATGTTTTACATTTAACTTGCCAATGCTTATGATTTTTACTATTTTTTTCAGATGGATCCTTCTTCCAATTTTTGAAGGACTTTCTTTTGGCTAAAATAGCCTCTTTCACTTTGCCTTTAACCATGCCAGCAGTCGTTTGGCCTTCTTTACACCTTTTTTAATGCATGGAATACATCTGGACTGCACTTCTAAGATGGTATTTTTAAACAATGTCCACACCTGTTGTACACTCTTAACCTTTGCAGCTCACCTTTCAGTTTTATTCTATTTTCCTCATTTTATCAAAATCTCCCTTTCAAAAGTTTAGTGCTAGAGTTGTAAATGTATTTAATATCCATCTTCCAGTTATTAAGTCAAATTTCATCATGTTATGATCATTATTGCCAAGTGGCCCCACCACTGTTACTTCTCTCACCAAATCCTGCATTCTATTAAGAATTAGATCTGAAATGGATCCCCCCTCTTGTCAGTTCTGAACCAAATGCTGCATGAAGCACTCGTTTATTCAATCCAAGAACTTTACCTCTCTAGCATGTCCTGATGTTACATTTATCATTTATAGGGGTAATTGAAATCTCCCATTATTACTGCACTATCAAATTTGTTAGCTTGCCTAATTTTTCTTAGCATTTCATCGCCCATCTGATCAATTTTGGCCAGGTGCATGGTACTATACTCCTATCACTATACTCTTCTCCAACACACACGGGATTTCTACGTATAAAGATTCTATTGTGCGTTTAGTCTCCTGTAGGATCTGTATCCAGTTAGACTCTATGCCATCCCGAGCATAAAGTGCCAGCCCCCACCAAATTAATCCACCCTATCATTGTGATATAATTTGTACACAGAACACAAAGTTCATCTATATCAAGGCAAACTGCTTTGCAGAGATGGTCTGGTCCAAGTACAACCCCTGGGATCAGCTTTATCTGCACATCGGTCTGAAGTCTCACATGTGTGATCACTACTCTGCCACTATCCTGTTGATTATCCTCCTCCTACTAGGCTGAGATGCCAATTATGTCTACTTCTTCATTGAATGCTATATACTTTAACTCTCCCATCTTGCTTCTTGGACTTCTTGCAATGGCATACAGACATTTCATAATATGTTTTTTGTTTCTATTAACAGCCTGCTTGTCAGTTTCAAACTTGTATCTCCTTCAGATGCAGGACAATGCAATTGTTCTCAAACCTGTCCTGTAGGACCCCCAGCAGAATATCCACAATGAATCTGCATGCTCCTCTGGCTGACTTTTTCAGTGTTTCTTGAGAGTCGGGAGTAGCCTAGAGGTTAGAATAGCAGGCTACGAACCAGAATTAAGGGTTCAAATCCCACTCCTTGTGATCTCCAAATCACTTTACTCTCTGTTGCCTCAGATATAAGATTAGATGGTAAGCCCTCTGGAGATAGGGAAATACCTACCGTACCTGAATGTAATCTGCTTTGAAGTGCTGAAAAGCAGAATATAAATAAATAAATAGTTCCAGAGGGCTGTAGAGGGGCAGATGTGGTTCCTATTCCTAAAAGTGGAATCAAGGAGGAGGCTGGGAACTACTGACTGGTTAGTCAGACCTCTGTGGTGAGGAAATTAATGGAATCATTGCTAAAACAGAGGAGAGTGCAGTTTCTGCAATCTAACGTATCAATTTCTTTGACTGGGTGACCAGAAAGTTGGATTGCTAGACGTAATGTACTTGGATTTCAGTAAGGCCTTTAACAGGTTCCACACAGGAGACATAAATAAATTATGTGCCCTTAGTTTGGACCTAGAGTGACTGGCTGGGTTAGAAACTGGCTGAGTGAGAAGTGACAAAGAGTAATAATAAATGGAATTCTCTCTGAGCAGAGGGGTGTTAATAGTGTGACACATTTTCATAAGTGATATTATGGAAGATTGTTGGGAAAGGTTTGTCTTTTTGCAGATAATTGCCAAAATCTGCAACAGGGTAGACACCCAAGAAGGTATGGAAAGCACGAGGGATCTAGCAAAGCTTGAGAAATATTCTAGGTTTGGCAACTAAGATTTAATGCTAAGGGAGCAGTACAGTCTAAGAAATTAAAATCTTCTAAGCTCGAAACAAAAGCAGAATGTTGGTGTGATTGTATCTGATGAACTCAAGGTGGTCAAACAGGTGGATAAAGCGATGGCAAAAGCCAGAAAGATGCTTAGCTGCTTAGGGAAAAGAATGGTCAGAAGAAAAAGAGAGGTGATATTACCCCTGTATAGGTCCCTGATGAGACCTCATTTGGAATACTGTGTACAATTCTGGAGACTGCATCTTCAAAAGGATATAAGCAAGATGGAGTCAGTAAAGAGGGTGGCCACTAAAATAGTCAGTGTCTTTGTTCTAAAGCATATGGGAATAGACTTAAAGATCTAAACATGTACACCCTAGAGAATAGGGGAGATATGATAGAGATATTTTAATATCTCCAAGGTATCAATGCACAGGAGACGAGCCTCTTTCAAAGGAAAAGATACTGAAGAGAGGGGTCATGGGCTCATGGCCGGTGCAAGGGTATTAGGTGCCCTAAGCAAATCTTCTGCCTTGCGTTGCCCCCCCCCAACTCCCTTTATGGTCCAGGCCTCGGTTCTGGTCCCGACCGCATTCACTCAGACACACACACTTAGGTTCCTTGTCTCTTTCACATATGTACCCCCTTACAAAGGCTCCCTCCCTCTCTCTCATTAACATCATTGCTCTCTCATACACACACAATCCCTCTTATTCACACACACACACACACACACACACACTGCTCGCAGCCCACTGAGTCTCTGCTTCTCTCGACCGAAAGTGGGATGAGCTCTGCTCACAGCCCTATATGACTGCTCTTTGCTACCCCCTAATGACTGGCGCCGTAGGTGACTGCCTAGTTCGTCTATTGGAATGCACCGGCCCTGCATGGGATGAGGGTTAAAAATGGTAGACTCAGAAGTAATCTAAGGAAATATTTCTTTCGAGAGAGGGTAGTGGATGCATGAAACAGCCTCCCAGTAGCAATGGTGGAGACAAGGACAGTATCTGAATTCAAGAAAGCATGGGACAAGCAAACACAGGGGATCTCTGAGGTTCTGGTAGGGATTGTAGAGCTGAGAAGTTGTGTGGATGGGCAGACTGAATGGGCCATATGGTCTTCTGCTGTCAGATTTCTATGTCTTTGTGTTGGTTTAGGTAAAAAAAACTTCTATTCTCAACTACACAAAATGCACCCTCAGCCCACCCTGTACATGTGAGACACTGCTGGCTAGGCTCACATGCAGTGCACTTTGTATGTGTGATGTGTGTGAACCTCCGGGCTGGGCACATCTGCATTGCATTCTGTACATATAAGATGAGTGTGACACTGCTGGTGAGGCACACATGCAGTGCATCCTGTATGTGTGATACTGGTTAACCATAAGACACCTTTTTACAATCTTCATTGACAAGTTGTATTCTCTTATGTATGCGCTAGGGTCCTTGTGCTTTTGCCTGCAGTACTCTTGGCCCAAAATGTCCAGACATTTTTCCTGGCCCTGTATGACCAGGTGCTCATGCTCTGACTGGATTTCTTTCCCTTTGCAGGACTGTTCCAGAGAGCTATTATCCAGAGCGGCTCTGCTCTCTCCAGCTGGGCGGTGAACTACCAGCCTGTAAAGTACACACGAATGCTGGCCGAGAAGGTGGGATGCAATGTTCTGGATACTGTGGACATGGTGGATTGTCTACGTCAGAAGAGTTCCAAAGAACTGGTGGAGCAGGACATTCAGCCTGCACGATACCATGTTGCTTTTGGACCTGTCATCGATGGTGATGTGATTCCTGATGATCCCGAGATCCTCATGGAGCAGGGCGAGTTCCTGAACTATGACATCATGCTTGGGGTGAACCAGGGTGAGGGATTGAAATTTGTGGAAAGTGTGGTGGATGCAGAGGATGGAGTATCTGGCAGTGACTTTGATTACTCGGTCTCCAACTTTGTAGACAATTTATATGGGTACCCAGAGGGGAAGGATACTCTGAGGGAAACCATCAAATTCATGTACACGGACTGGGCAGACCGTGATAATCCAGAGACTCGCCGCAAGACTTTGGTAGCACTGTTCACGGACCATCAGTGGGTGGAGCCATCAGTGGTGACCGCAGACCTCCATGCCCGCTATGGCTCACCGACATACTTCTATGCTTTCTACCATCACTGCCAGAGCCTGATGAAGCCAGCATGGTCAGATTCAGCTCATGGAGATGAGGTGCCTTATGTGTTTGGGATCCCCATGATTGGTCCAACTGATCTCTTCCCCTGCAATTTCTCCAAGAATGACATTATGCTGAGTGCCGTGGTCATGACCTACTGGACCAACTTTGCTAAAACCGGGTGAGGAAAGGGAGAAAGCAGCTGTATTGTTAGGAAATGCTTGTCTCTTTCTGTATCTTCTCCCTCTGTCTCTCTCTCTTCATGTTTTTACATATCTCCCTGTCTCTCATTCTCTATCTCTTTCTCAATTTTAGGTCTTTCTCTGCCTGCCCTTCTTCTTTCTCCCCCCTCTTACTGCATACTGTTGTACTCGCACCTTCTCCTTTCCTTCTCCATATTCTCTAACTCTTCGTATTGCTTATTGTCCCTTTCTTTCCTCTCTTCCCCTTTTCATTCCCCATCTCTCCCTTCTTCTCTCTGTCTGCTCCTCATTCTCCATTTTTCTTCTCGTGTCTGAATTAGGATAATTGCATTAAATACAGCTCTCCTAACTACAGCATTTTATCGATTTTCTATGTCAAAGTTATAAAGCACAGATCTACTTTCATGCTCATATCTGCCTTTCCTTCACGTCCCTCCCATGTGTTTGGTCTGTATCATGACCCACTTCACGTGCTGTCCTTACATTTTTCTGTTGTGTGTGTCCCATGAGCTCTGCTGAAAAGTGAAAGTGACTTTTGCAGGTTTTGATTGTTTTCATTGTTAGGGACCCGAACAAGCCTGTTCCACAGGACACAAAGTTCATCCATACCAAGGCAAACCGCTTTGAAGAGGTGGCCTGGTCCAAGTACAACCCCCGGGATCAGCTTTACCTGCACATCGGTCTGAAGCCTCGCGTGCGTGATCACTACCGTGCCACCAAGGTTGCCTTCTGGAAGCACCTGGTGCCACATCTCTACAACCTACATGACATGTTCCACTACACCTCAACCACCACCAAAGTGCCACCCCCTGACACCACACAGAACTCCCACATCACGCGGCGCCCCAACGGCAAAGTCTGGACCACCAAGCGCCCACCCATTTCAACAGCATATAACAATGAGTACGCCAAGGAGAAGTGGAACTCGGAAGAGGATGCGGGTGGTCCATCAGGGGTAGAGGAATCACGAGATTACTCTACAGAGTTGAGTGTCACCATTGCTGTAGGCGCTTCCCTCCTGTTTCTCAATGTGCTAGCATTCGCAGCTCTTTACTACCGGAAGGACAAGCGACGGCAAGACACCCACCGCCAGCCCAGCCCCCAGCGCAATGCCATCAATGATATCAGTCATACGCCTGAAGAGGAAATTACTTCCCTGCAGATGAATCAGACTCATCATGACTGTGACTCAGTGCAGGCTCCTGATGCCTTGTGCCTCACCTCACTGCCTGATTATACACTCACCTTACGCCGCTCACCAGACGATATCCCCCTGATGACCCCTAACACCATTACCATGATCCCAAATTCTTTAGTAGGACTGCAGACACTTCACCCCTATAATACTTTTGCTGCAGGTTTCAACAACACAGGGCTTCCTCATTCACACTCCACCACAAGGGTATAGTCTGAAAAGGGAATCCCCCCTACCCCCCAGCCTTTGGACATGGCTGCATCAATGCACACATTGCCACAGACACGTGAACAACACATCCACACAGACATGCACACGCACATCCATAGAGTAACAAATGTCTCTACAGGTGAGAGAAGGCAAGTGGCAAGACATTACAATGATTTCAGGAAATCTAACCATTGATAAACTGCAGGAAAAAATTAAGCAAAGAAATCTTTTAAATATGTGACTGACTATCTTCAGGCAAATGGCTATAATGCGTCTGTCAGAGAGAAGAGGACAGTGGATATAACATCTCCCAGTAAGGAGGAGAGCAAATATCATGTCTGAGAGAGGAGGGAAGTGGATATAACATGTCCCAGTGAGGAGGAGAGCAAATATCATGTCTCAGAGAGGAGGGGAGTGGATATAATATCTCTCAGTAAGGAGGAGAGCAAATATGTCTCAGAGAGGAGGAGAGTGGATATCACATCTCAATGAGGAGGGTTGTGGACATAACATCTCCCAGTGAGGAGAAGAGTGGATATAATACATCTCTTAGAGAGGAGTATATAATATATTTCCCAAAGGGAAGGCAAGTAGATAGAACACATTTCTAAAGGAGACGAGTGGAGCGTAGGAGAAGAGATGCATCTCTCCCTGAATGTATGTATCCTGTCGCTGGGAGAGCAGATTCATGGGCATAAGGAATCTGTGGAAAAATGGATGGAAAGAGTCTTTGGGCAGTGGATGTGTTGGTTTTTGTGATACTAATTTTATTATACAGCAAATCCCTTTCTTTTCTCCATCAGACTTGTTGTATCATCCAAACATCGTGGAAAAGAAAGGGGGGAGAGCTCCCTCCCTGCCAGAAAGCAATGGTCATTTGTCCTTCCTATATTGATTTTTAAGTGTTTTTGCCTTTCTCTCCTGGGGAGCAAGGAAGATGGAGATCGGGTCTACAGCACCAGTCTGGGCCCACAGACTACCACACCTGGACAACTGAGCAGGGCCAAGAGATGGAAAGGGCGGACCAAGGAAATTGCAGTTATTGGGTCTGAGGGGTCCTAGCACTCTTTCCTTGTCAGAGGGAAGAAAGATGAAGCTTACATCCCCTGTGCCAGGAGGGGGTGGGGAGACCGAGGAGTTGCATTGTCTGTCTGGGATGTGTTTTATTTTACTGGATTTGTGACCACAAATGAGAGCGAGTGTGTACAAAAGAAACCCCTCAAACTGCCAGGAAGCTCTGTAAGAATTTTCCTGTCCACTAAGCCAGTGCCCACTCAATAGCCCTGTTAGACCCCTGGAGGTGCCACTTTGAACTGTGTCCTGTGACGCCTCCCCCTCACAGCAGTGCTGCAAAATGTGTCCTGTGACTCCTCCCTCTCACAGCAGTGCTGCAAAATGTGTCCTGTGACTCCTCCCCCTCACAGCAGTGCTGCAAAATGTGTCCTGTGACTCCTCCCCCTCACAGCAGTGCTGCAAAATGTGTCCTGTGACTCCTCCCCCTCACAGCAGTGCTGCAAAATGTGTCCTGTGACTCCTCCCCCTCACAGCAGTGCTGCAAAATGTGTCCTGTGACTCCTCCCCCTCACAGCAGTGCTGCAAAATGCTGTGATCTGTGAGCCCCCCATCTCACCAGGGGATGTTGCACTGCACTGTGTCATATGAACCCCCATTCCACCAGGGGGTACCACACTGTACTGTGTCCTGTGAGCCCTCCCCACCAGGGAGTGCCACAATGTACGTTGTCCTGTGGTGCCGCACTGTACTGTGTCCTGGGAGCCCCCTCCACCCCACCAGGCGGTGTCACACTGAGTTGTGTCCTTGAAGCACCCATCTTAGGGATGCTGCATTGTGCTATGTCCTTTGAGCCCCCTCCCCCCTCGGCAGTGCCACACTATTCTGTGTCTCGTGAGTCCTCCTGGCAGTGCGGTGCTGTATCGTCCTGTGAGCCCCCTAGGGGGGTGCTTCATTGTGCTGTGTCCTGTGAGGCCACCCCCACCCTTTCCTCCGCAGTGCTGCACCATGCTGTACCATGTGACACACCCCCCCCCCCCCCCCAGGGGCTGTATGGACACAGTTTTAACCTGTTTCCATCTTTGTTCCTGTGACATTTTTCTATTCAAAAAGACATTTTTTAAAAAAGAAGCATCAGTTTCATTCATTAAAAGACTAACACATCTGTCCTATGGAAATTCAGATTGTAAAATACTTTGAAGAGACGTGTACGGAGAGACGATCTTCAGAATGCTCCTCCAGCTCCCCTCCACTAGGCTTCCTCTTGAAGGATAGCATCCCAGCACCTCCTGCCCCTTTTCCTGTTCCAGATTGAGAGTAAGGGCTGAGTGGCAGCAAGCAGGGCTGAGCTGATTACTTTTAATATTTCTCTCTGGCCATATCCATACTAGCATTGACTCAGTGGTTTCTCTGACAAGCCTTCTAGCCCCCTCATTGCTCCAAAAAAGAAGTTGATTTTGTGTTGAATGGAAGTACTTTGAGAGTAAATATTGTTTAATATTTGTGTAGCACTAGCAATGCACGATGCAAGAGGTAGACTGATTCGTCTCACACACAGACATGGAGAAGGGGTGAGAAACGAGGTCAGGCCACATTGCTGGTCCCCCACAGTACAGAGGGATACCAGGATTCCAGCTCCTTCCTCCTGCTCTCTTTGGTCCCAGGAAGGGTGATGGGGCCTGTGATAGAGGAGGATCCTTCCTTTGACCCTAAATCAAATGGTGGCATTGTAACCTCAGAAGTGTCAAGCCCAGAGTGAGTACCTTACCCCAAGGTTGTGGGTGCAGAGGCTACTGAGTGTGAGTGCCTCACCTCATGGTGGTAGGTGCCGAGACTCGTGAGTGTGAGTGGCTGACCCCATGGTGGTGGGTGCAGAGACTGCTGAATATGAGTGGCTCACCCCTATGGTTGTGAATGCAAAGACTGTTCAGTGTGTTGGTCACCCTATGGCTGTGGGTGCTGAGACTGCCAAGTGTGAATGGCTAGCCCATAGTTCTGTATGCAGAGACCACTGAGTGTGAGTACCTCACTTCTTGGAAGTAGATGCAGACACTGCTGAGTGTGAGTAGCTTACCCCATGGTCCTTTATACAGAGACTGCTTAGTATATTGGTCACCCTATGGCTGTGGATGCAGAGGCTGCTGAGTATGAGTGGCGTACCCCTTAGTAATGGGTGCCGAGATTGCTGAGTGTGAGTGGCTCACCCCTTGGTAGCAGGTGCAGAGCTGCTGAGTGTGAGAAGCTTATCCCATGTTTCTGTGTGCAGAGACTGCTGAGTGTGAGTGGCTCACCCTATGGTAATGGGTGCAGAGACTGCTGAGTGTGACTGGCTTACCCTATGGTTGTGGGTACAGAGACTTCCGAGTATAAGTAGCTCACCCTCTGGTTCTGTGTGCAGAGACTGCTGAGTGTCAGTAGCTCGCCCTAAACGTGTGAGTGCAGAAATTGCAGAGTGTGAGTGGCTCACCCTCTGGTAGTGGGTGCAGAGATTGCTGAGTGTGAATGGCTCACCCCATAGTTGTGTGGGCAGAGACTCCTGAGTGTGAGGAGGTCACCCCTTGGTAGTGGGTGCAGAGACTGCTGAGTGCGAGTGGCTCACCCTATGGTTCTGTGTGCAGAAACTGCTAACCATGAGTGGCTCACCCCATGGGTCTGGGTGCATAGACTATCAAATGTGAGTGGCTCACCCTTTGGCTGAATGTGCAGAACCTTCTGAGTATGAGAGGTTCACCCCAAGGTTGTCTGTTCAGAGACTGCCGAGTGTAATTTTCTCATCCCATTATTCTGTGTGCACTCACCCCATGGCTGTGGGTGCTCAAACTGCTGAGTGTGAGTGATCTATCCCTTGATACTGTGTACAGAGACTGCTGAGTGTGTGTGTCTCACCTCATAGTTTGTGAGTTTATAGACATGCTGAGTTTGATTTGTTCACCCCATGGTTGTAAGTGCGGAGACTGCTGAGTGGCTCACCCCATGGTTGTTAGGATTTTAGGACATGAGTATGAGAGGAGAAATTATTCAGCTGATTATCTGGGCCTCTTATCTGTAACTCAGGCCCCCTCCCCCCCCGCTCTTGTAGATCTCCTCCCTATTTCCCTCAACACCAGCGCCACGTGTAGATCTGCCTCTCTCCCCATCACCTCTTGTACAGTCTTCCCTCTCCCTGTCCCCACCATGTGTAAATGTCAAATGTAAAAGTAAAATAAATTGTAAGTTTCTCCCCCCTCCAATTCCCAGTAGTTTCAGTCTTCTCCTCCCCTCCCGGTGGCCGTATCCCCAGCTCTTCTTTGGCGCCACCATCAGCTGACAGAGGAAGCGGCACTGTCCAGGGCTGCCCCGGTGGTGTGAGCCGTAACATTTATGTGATGGCCCCTCACAGTGCTGGCCTAATGAGACACTGGGGGTGGGCTGGAGGCAGATCCGACCCAGCCCAGCAGGTGGTGCTGGTGCTGGTGCGCCCCTTGTCTCACGGTGCTGTGAGCAATCTCCCCAGCTCACACTTCCCCCAAGGCCAGCCCAGGCTCAAGGTTTTCATTTGCAAGTCCATGATATGTTGTAGATTTCTAGCATTTGTTTCTTTTCTGCAGAATTGTTTTCTATCTTCACATTAACCCTCTATATCAGCAAATCTTTTTAATAGTTTTGAGAAAAGGGTGGTTTGAAAAGCTAAAAATGCCACTTCCAGGGACCTTAAGAAAGATTAAGGCCTTTCCCCCCTTACAAAGACAGAAGAGAATCCTGGCAGTCAGGACAGGACGTCCGTTTTATTTAATAACTTGGGTTCATTTCTGTAGGCACTGGAGTCTGAGGACAAAATTAAAGGCTGTGAAATGAGTTTAGTCTGTGAGGTGCTGGGGGTCCTTGGGAGAACGGTCTAACAGTATTTATAGAATGTATTGCTACCATATCACGGGCCACTGGAGATCGTATTCCAAATAAAGGAAATGGGACTCTTGATAGTGTGAAATCCTCTGCAGATGTGCAAGGTGCATGTGCAGTGTGTGAGGTGTGCATGCACGCATGCATATATATTGTGCACAAGGTGTGTGTATGCCCGTGTGTGAAGTGTGCTCTCTTAAGAGTGCTCGCTTTAAAAGGCCCACATAGGCAAGAATCTGGGCCACGTACATTTTAAAAGCTGCAAATTATGCACAGATATATGCAGCCATGAGTAAAAAAAGAAAAAAATCCATATTTTAAATCCAGCGGCTGCAGCACACAGCAGCTTGTTAGCCACAGATATGTACCTCTGCTCCTGAGGAGGAGTAGATCTACAGAAGTCGCTTTTTAGGGCTAACATGGTGAGGGGGGGAGTGTGTGCAAGCTGAACCACCACAGGGGTCTGGATGACCTCAAGACGGACTGGGCAAACTGGTGGACTAAGTGGAAAAACTGGGAATGTCCTTCATGCAAGCATGTTTTAAAATCCACAAAGTCCTAAGGAAGATACATGAAGTACGTTTGCACGAGTTACGGCTTAAAATTAGGAGCACACATACATGCAGTAGGTGTATTTGAAATGAAACCGCACACATGATTTAAAATTCCAGCCTATGTCTGCTCACATGCCCCTTTGCGCATGTATGGGCACCCGAGCGCTTGATACAAAGTTACTGTCCCAAATCTATGTGTGTAAACATGAGTTGTGTGCTCTTAACCTCAGTCTGTGTGTGTATGTGTGTGTGTGAGAGAGAGAGAAAGGCATACATGCTCCCCTAATCTCAGTATATATGTATGTGTGTCATATATGCTCCCTAACTCATGTAAGTGTGTGTGTTTGTGAGAGCGACATGCTCCCCTCATCTCAGTGAGGTCAATATTCAAAAGCCATTCCTTATTTATTTATTTTATTTTACAGATTTTTTTTATGCTACCTATAACAGAAAACTGTGCTAAGCGGTGAACAGTGAATGAAAATTCAGTACATTAACAATTAAAACTCAGCAATACAATAAGCAAACAAAAAAAAAGGAAAAATAAATAAAATAAATGTCAAGAAAAAAAGCCTATCGAAAATAGTAGGTGTTCAACTGTTTTCTAAAAGATCTATAATCAGAAAGAGTCCTTAACTTCATTGGCATCTCATTCCACCTCATAGCAGTGGAAACAGAAAAAGCTCTAGTGCAAATAGTCTGAAGATGATAGCTTTTTACAGTAGGAACAACAAGTAAACCTGTAACAGCAGATCTTAAGGACCATGAATGAATATACCATATTAATTTATTAGACAATGCAACAGGACCAGAAGAATAAAGGGCCTTATGTATGAGAGTCATAAGTTTAAACTGAATCCCGTACTCAACAGGAAGCCAATGAAGTTGACACAATGCAGGGAAATATGTTCCCTGATAGAATGGGAAGTAATAAGGTGAGCAGCAGCATTTTGTTATAATTGAAGGGAAGCTAGCATATACTTTGGCAAGCTCAAATATAGCGAATTGCAATAGTCTAGTGTGGTCAAGATTAATGCTTGCACTGCTATTCTTAAATCAGGAGCAAGAAGCAAATATTTCAGAGGACGAAGAAGTCTGAGCTTATAACTGCTGTCTTTCTAATGGCTCACAATTGAAGTTTTAAGCCAAAAGCATAGTCCAGCATAAAACCAAGATCCCTAATTACAGGTGTGAAAATAAGAGGTGTCCCTTCAAAAGTTAACCATCTAAATGGCAAATGTGGCATATCCAGCCACTTGCCCATCTAAATTATAGCCGGATAAGTAGTTATTCGGCTATTATTTAGCAGAATAAAAAAAAGGGGCATTTGGGGGCGTTCCAGGGATGGGATGAGATATCTGGGTAACATCTCAATATTGGGAATTAAGAGTGCACTGTTCTGTTTGTACGTCTCACTCTGCATGTAAAAGTGGCCCCTAACCCCTACACTACTGCCTAAACCTCACCTCGAGTTACTAGGTGGGCCTCCTATAGTAGCATAAATAGCTGCTTACTATGGTGCCATCCCCAGAGGCGCTCTCTCTCTCACTCCTCCCCCGCCACCCCCAACATCTCAGGCCCTTCCCCAGCCTATAAATGCCCAAAACGGAATTTGCAAAAAAAAATCACAAATTGTGTTATGGGCATATCGCGTGAGATCGCACAGCTTAGCGGAATCAAAAAAAGGGGTAGACCACTTTTGCGGAAATCCCGCCCCCGACTCCTCCCCAATCCTTCCCCTTTCAAAAATTTGCATCGCACCATGCATTATGGTGCTTATCGCATGCATTAAGGAGTTTTTCACATGCGAAAACGCCATAACGCGAGTTGATAAATGACCCTGTAAGCTGGATAACTTTAGAGCTGCTTCTGAGCAGAAATAAATTTAGGCGGCCAGGTGGGGGCGGATAATGTGCTACTTAACCGGATATCTTTAAAAGGTATCTGGCTAAGTAGCACTTTCATCAACAACTAAAATAAAGAAAAAGATAAGCAGCCCAAACCCCCCCCCCAATAGTGTACTTCTCAGGCCAGGCCATGCATCTTAAAGCTCCTCAAACCTTTTTAAAGATTACAAAATTGCCCGGTATTGTAGGCTGGCTCCCCCATCCTGCTTTTAAGTTAAAAACTAGATCAACCTGCCTCTCTGTGTGTAAGAGAGAACGAAGAAGCATACTTCCTAAACTGTGTGTGTGTGTGACAGAGAGAGAAACAGAGAGCAAAAGAGATATACATCCTAAACTCACTCAGGCCGATGCAATAAAAGCACGTAGAAGACCGGCTTTCACACTGAGTGCCCATTTTCCTAACCAGCGCCTATTCGCCTCGGCTGGGTGCCCAGTGCGATATGGTAATGAGGTACCGCACCAAAAAAGGATGCGCTAGGGATAAATTGTGCGTCCCTAGTTTGTCCTTGGCATCGGGCACCCAGGAGATGTAGCTTTGCGGGCTAGGAAAATGGATGCTCAATTTACAAGCATTCATTTTCCTAACCGGCGTACAACCCAAAACAGACACTGGTAAATTGAGCGCCTGTTTTCCTAACCTTACTGTTGACAGGATTTTTTTTTTTCATGATGCTGCTTTCTGTGGTTCCTCCTACTTAATATTGTGACAATATGACGTCAGAGGAACAACAGAAAAGCATTATTTTAAAATGTTTTGTTGAGACTTGGGGCACCTCTAAACTTAATGCCAGCTCTGAGGCTGTTGTTAATTTTTGCGGGTTAAAACTGTGTGTTGGGCGCACGGTGATTGCTTTGCATCTGGGGTACTAGCTAATAGCCTCATCTACATGGCATTTACATGTGATGAGCGCCACTAGCTCCGCACTGGTTTGGATGCACGTTTTGGATGCGCTAATCCCATTATTGCATCAGGAGTTATTCTAGTGCCTCCAAAACGTGCGTCCAACTGTGTGTCAAGCTGTGCACTAGGCTGAGCGCACTGTATTGCATTGGCCTCTGTGTGTGTGTGTGGGGGGGGGGGGGGGGTGTGTGAGAGAGAGCAAACGAGGTATACAGTACGTCCCAAACTCTGTAAAAGTGAGAAAGAAGAAGAGAGCTATACTTCCTAAACTCTGTGTGTATGTGAGAGAGCGAGAGGCATACTCCCTAACTGAGTGTGTGAGATGTGTGTTTCCAAAACGTCATCGAGGTGGGGTGGGATGAGTGTGTAGGAGCTTAGGTGTGCGTGTATGTAGCGGGCTTTCAAAATGTCTGTGTGTGTTCGTGTTTATTTGGTGCGTGCCACTAAAATTACTTTCTGTATGTGCGTATGTGAATGTCAGGATCTACAGGTCCAGAATTAGGAGGTGCTGGGGTCCACTTGCAACCCTGCAGCACTCTCAGGGATCCTAATTCCTGTTAAACATCTTATCTGCCTCTAGCTGGATACCAGACATGGCTAGGAGGAGGGCATCTCCTTGGCTTTGACTGCTGACAGCTGTTAAACTCTGTTGCTGCGGTGACTCTTCATTGGAACGCACAAAGTACTGGATCGTCATCTTGATCCTGCTCCTGCCTGCCTCTGCCTGCCACTTTCCTGAACCAAAAACAGGCTTCTGGCTTTAGCCTAATTCTGGGTCCGGCCTGGTAGACCAGCACCTGAACACCATCAAGTCCGGAAAGGTACAATTACGGCTTCTCTATGCTCCAGGCATTACCTGACAGTTATGCTGGCTCAAGTAACTGATCTGGAATGGATGCTGTTGCTGGCCACCCAGAAATACTAAAAGAATTAATAAAGTAGTAACATAGCAGGTAATGGCAAAAAAAAACCCAACAAAACAATTGGTCAATTCAATTTGCCCAGTTCTTCCTGTCTGCAGTGCCAGCCACAGAATGTAACCATGTGTAGGATATCACCCGTATCCAGGACAGCTACCTAGGAGGCATACAACAGATGAAGAGACAAAAACTGAATATGCAAGATCCGTTTTCTAGTTCATAGCTAGACCCTCTTCCCTCCCCTCCCCTGTTCAATTGCAAGGACCCACAATAATACAAAGCGCCACCACCACCACCACTAGCTCAGATGTTACCTGAACATCTGGCCTCTCCAGACTTGGCCCTGCCTGCACCAATCTGGTCAACAAACAGACCCAGCTGTGTAAACATTTGCATTTCCACTAGGATGTTTAGTTATTACTGTACTTGTAGCCTGCTATTCAGTTGGTAAAGAGCCAGCTCCACCACCTGCTGCAAGTCCTAATCTTGCCTGAGGAAGCAGCACATCCCATAAACCACCCACCTGTACAAGTCTGAGGGTGCAAGAAGGATTCTTATATCAATGATGTTTATTGTTTTGATTTACCTTTGCAGCGATTCACTGAAGGTGAGACTAATAGTCAACTTGTTGACAAAAGAATCTTTAGATTGGGCCACACCTCTCTGTAAGGAAAGCCGTCCCATTCTGGATAGCCTCGAATTAGGGTATACCCGCTATGCGACCGATCTTCAGAGTATTGCAGAGAGTTCAGTTTGTTGAATATAGTCTCATAAGCTTTTGACAAGAATGGCATACCCTGGCAGACTATAGTGCAGAATTTCACAGCTGGAGGTGGATCTTGCAGGGATGAGTAAACAAAACCCTAAGGTAAGTAAAACAAATGCTTATGTAGAAATGGGGAAAAAAAGGACAGTATTTGGAAAGCTATGTTTATTGATGCTCATAGTATGGGAAATAAAGTCCCAGATCTAGAGGCAATCATGGAAGACACTGATTTAGATATAGTGGCTGACACAGAAACTAGGTACCCAGAAATCCATGACTGGAATATAGTTATACCCGGCTACAATCTATTCAGGAAGGACAGGTTAGGAAGGAAAGGAGGAGGCGTGGCATTATATATAAAGGACAGTATTAAAGCAACAGCATTGCTGGGTTTACAATGTAAGGAGGAGGCACTGTGGGTTAATCTGGAAAGAGGAAATGAACAGCTATTTACTGTACATTGGTGTTATTTACATACCTCCATCACAGACAGAGGAGATGGATAGAGATTTAATAGAGGATATTCACAGGTTTGCTGTGAAAGGGGAGGTGCTGCTGCTAGGCGATTTTAATCTTTCAAATGTCGATTGGGACATCCCAACTGTAGTATCTTCTAGAAGCAAGGAGATCATGGATTCTCTGAAAGGAGAACTGTTCTGTCAACTGGTAATGGGACCAACATGGGAGGGGGCGATACTAGACCTGGTGCTTACAAACAGGGACAATATCTCTGATGTAGTGGATGATCATCAGGGAACCAGTGACCACCGGATGGTGTGGTTGAATATTAGGATTCAAGAGACGAGGGTTCATTCTAAGGTGAAGGTCCTAGACTTCAGGAAAACTAATTTTCTCAAAATGGGGGGAGTCGTTAGCTGGATGGGAAAATCTAGGGGAAGGAGAAGGGCAGTGGGCAAAACTAAAAGGAAATAATATAAGGGCAACTAATCTTTTTGTTAGGAATGTAAACAAAGGGAAGAGGAAAAAGAGACCGTTATGTTTTTCTAAGGAAGTGGCTGAAAAGGGAGAAAAAGTTAGCTTTCATAAACTATAAGGGATCGCAGAAAAAAAATTAAGAGAAGCTGGGAAAGTAGTCAAGAATGCAAATGTTAGAGATAGTGGGGTTTAGGGATACCATCTCGCGGGCTGAATCTGTCTTCTGCCTAGCCAGCCCCTTTCCCCACAGGTTGAACCTTTGGGTTCTGTGGGCAAGCAGGACATAGCTGGACAGGCTAGGTAAGGAGGCCGGGCCCGGGCAGACAATGGCTGGAAGTAGTGCTTGGACAAGGCAAGGCTTGGCAGGTTGGGCAAGTCAGACAAGGCAGGCAGAGCTTAGCAGACTGAGTAAGACTGGATACTGGGACAGAGAACAGGAACCTAGGGACAGGACAGGGCAGAACAGGACAAGACTAGACACTGACAGGACTAGAACAAGGCAGACTAGGATGGGGCTTTGGACAAGGTAAGACCCAATAGGGATCACATATACCATAGAACATATAAGCTCGAAGGCTGCAAGGCTAGGAGGCCCGAAGGCCTCGAAGCAAGGGGCCCCGGAGAGCAAAGCGGGGAGCAAGAAACCCTAAGGCTGCAAGGTAAAGCTGAAAGCCACAGAGCAGAGCAAGTGTAAGTCAATGAATCAGCAAGGAGGTTCTGGCAAGGTATACCTAAATAGAGCTGGAGCTGGGTGTGGTGCAGGCAGGAAGGAGGAGCCTGGCAAGCTCTGGAAGCCAAACCTGCTGAGGACTCCTAGAGAAGAGAAGGCTGCACCACAGGCTGATTCAGGTTGGTCACTGAAGAGCTAGTTCTGATGGCTGAGAGCACAATTTGTAAGAGGAGGAGGTGTCATAGCAGGAGGCCGCGTAGCAGATGACATCCTAACAGCAAAAATTCATATAAAAGAAAAAATCTCAAATACATTAAAATTGGACAAGTCTTTTTTAGATACATTAATGATAGAAGGAAGGGCAAAATTGGCAGTGTGAGACCCAGAGGTAAAGGGGAGGAATATGTAGAGGCTGATGAGGAAAAAGCAAAATAGCTTAAATATTTCTGTTCAGTGTTTAGTGTGGAAGGGCCCGGAACAGAAAAACATAAAACAAACACAATAAGATTGGAAGTGAGGTAAACCTCAATCTATTTTCATAACAGTGTTCGTAAGGAGCTAACTAAACTTAAAGTAGATAAGGTGATGGGGCCAGATGGGATACATCAAGGGTACTAAAGGAATTTAGAGAAGTCCTGGCAGCTCCGCTGGCTGATCTTTTAAATTCTTCTTTAGAGCCTGGAGTAGTTCCGGAGGACTGGAGGTGGGCGGATGTGGTTCCTATTCATAAAAGTGAAGTAAAAATAAGGCTGGAAAATATAGGCCGGTTAATCTGACCTCTTTGTTGAGCAAATTTGTGGAATTGCTGCTAAAATAGAGTATAGTGCAGTTTTTGAAATCCAATTCCTGTCAAGAATCTCACCAGAGATGAATCAAGGGAGAGCGCTAGACATAGTTTACTTGGATTTCAGTAAGGCCTTAGACATGGTTCCACATAGGAGAATTATAAATAAATTGAACTCCCTTGATATGGGGGTTAGAGTGACTGGGTTAGAAACTACCTAAGTGGGAGGCAACAAAGGGTAGTGGTAAACAGAGTTTTCTCAGAGGATGGGGGTATTCTCACAGGACAAGCAGGATGGTAGTCCTCACATACGGGTGACATCACAGGATGGAGCCCAATCACGGAAAATTTCTGTCAAAGTTTCCAGAACTTTGACTGACCCCTACTGGGCATGCCCAGCATGGCACTAACCCTGCAGCCAACAGGGGTCCCCCTTCAGTCTTCTTTTTTCCGCGCAGCAGTAGCCTCGTGGTAAAGGAGCTCTACAGAGATTCTTGACAGGAATTTTCCTCACGGAATTACTAAAAGTTAAATTGCCCCACAGGGCTCCCTCTAACTTTCTCAGTCCGCGGTACTCCGGTAATTCTTTACCCATTTCCCATCGATTACCGTCGAGTTTGGCCCTCACAGCCTACTGGCCATCGACCGTACCGCGGCTCGATTTTTTTCCATGGCGTCTGTACCCGCACCATGTCTATCACAGATCCCCATAAAGTCTGTGTAATGTGTCTAGGATGCGAGTACGATGTCTTAACCTGCACCAAATGTGCCCTAATGACACCTAAGGGTCGTAAGGCCAGAATGGAGAAGATGGAACTTCTCTTCCATGCTCAAACCCCGACTCCGTCCATTGCATCGATGTCATCAGAACCAGCACCGTCAACTTCACGTCAGCATTGACCACCAACCGGTGACTGACCGGCATCGACGACTTCTCGGCCATTGACACTTTTTCTACTCCCCCTCAGGATCGAGGGGATCGCAGGGAGAAACATCGCCATCGACACCGTAAGACTCGGACCATCGAGGGAGTGAAATCATTGACCTCGCCATCGTCCGAGCCGCTGTCGAAGAAACCTCGTCCAGGAAAGGCACCGACCATTCCTGCGATCGGGTCACCGAGGCAACCTTCACCTGATCGGGGATCGGGAGCTGCGACTCCGCCTTTAACGGTGGTCCCTCCGGCTATGCCTCTGCCTCCTTCTTCTGTTCCGGAGCGCCTCTGCCTCCTTCTTCTGTTCCGGAGCTGGGGCTGAGAAGAAATGGACCGGATGGTTCAGGAGGCCATCGACAAGGCAATGCAACTACTCCAGGTTCCTCCGGCACCGACACCGGTACCGATAATGGAACCGAGCACCGACCCGATTCCGGCAGTCTTGGCACCACTGCTATCCAGGATGGAAGCGCTTATGGCCGCTTTTCCACCGATGGATCCCGGGTCTCCGATGGCTCCGATGCCCTCCCCACTGACAGCATCATCGGGAGGAGAAACACTGTTTTGCATCCCTCCATTGGGAGTTCTGCCATCCATCGATGCCATTACGTCCCTCGCCACCGACACATCCATCGGTGCCGATATGTCCATCAGCACCACCGAGTCATCCATCGATGCCCTCGGTGCCTGCACCGGTGACTTCGATGCCATCATCGGTGCCTCCGATAATTCCTCCAATTCCTTCGGAACCTAGACCGGGACCTTCAGGTATCCAACCACCCTGTCCCCCTCTACTTCCTAGAGGGACGGGTGCTGATCCTTATGATACCTGGGGTGATGATACCTCAACAGACACCGATGATTTACCTTCACCATCTTCACCCACTGAGAGTAGGAAGCATTCTCCTCCAGAGGACCTCTCCTTTATAAACGGAACAGGATGATAGGCACCAGATGAGGGAGTTGCTCCAATTCCTGGATGCCCCTAAGGTAATCACCTCGATTCCCATCCATTAGGTCCTTCTTGATCTCCTCAAGAAGAACTGGGAACATCCTGGATCGCTTCAGTGCACAGGAAAGCTGACACTACCTATTTGGTGCAGTCAGCCCCAGGTTTTCAAAACTCACAACTTGATCACCACTCGGTCATGGTAGAGTCTGCACAAAAGAGGGCAAAGAGGTCAAAGCCTCACTCGTCTGTTCCTCCTGGAAAGGAACAGAAGTTCCTAGATTACATTGGTCCCTGAGTATTCCAAGGGGCCATGCTCATCTCCCGGATTGCCGCCTATCAGCTTTATATGACCCAATATAACAGGGTCATTTTTAACCAGATACAGGACTTCTCAGACTCCCTGCCTCAGCAATTTCAAGAACAATTACAAACCCTAGTAAACAAGGGTTTTGAGGCAGGCAAGCATGAGATTAGAACATCTTATGACATTTTTGACACTTCTACCAGAGTGTCTGCAGCTGCTATTTCGGCAAGACGGTGGGCCTGGCTCAAGTCTTCTGACCTTCACCCAGAAGTACAAGACCGGTTATCCGACCTGCCTTGTGTTGGAGATAATCTGTTTGGCGAACAGATTCAATGGACGGTGGCAGAATTAAAGGACCATCATGAGACCCGAAGACAGCTCTCTTCGATGCCTTCTGACTTCTCCTCAAAACAGCCCTTCAGAAAGGACTCTAAGAAGTCATTCTTCCGCCCAAAGAAGTCTTACCCGCCACCAACCAGACTCTGTGCCACGAGACCTTATCAAAAACCGCAGTCTCATCAAGCCCGTAAACAAAAACCACAAGCAGCTCCTCAACCAGGACCTGCTTCAGGTTTTTGACTTCCACTTAAAGAGCAGCAGCCAAATTCCTCTGTTGCACATAACCAGTGGGAGGTCGATTGTGCCACTTCCACAACATGTGGCACTCAATCACATCCGACCAATGGGTATTGGCAATCATTGCTCAGGGTTACCATCTGAACTTTCTCGCCCTGCCCCCGGACTCCCCACCTCTGTAGACGTGGAGAATGTCTGACCATTCCATTCTTCTGGATCAAGAGGTTTCTCTCCTTCTCCAGTCAAGAGCAATAAAACCCGTTCCATACTCTCAGCAAGGCCTAGGGTTCTATTCCCGGTACTTTCTAATCCCCAAAAAATCGGGAGGCGTTCGTCCTATTCTGGACCTACAGGCCCTTAACAAGTACCTCCAGTGAGAAAAGTTCAAGATGGTCACCTTGGGATCACTTCTACCTCTTCTACAAAGAGGAAACTGGCTCTGCTGTCTGGACCTCCAGGACGCATACACCCATATTGCGATAAGTCCAGCCCATCGCAAGTACCTGAGGTTCCTAGTAGGCCCCAAGCACTATCGATACCGAGTGCTTCCATTTGGCCTAATGTCTGCACCATGAGTCTTTACAAAATGCCTCGTAGTCGTCGCAGCATTCCTCAGGACACAAGGTGTTCACGTCTACCCCTATCTGGACGACTGGTTAATCAGGGCTCCCACTCAGCAAGCTGCTCTGTCGTCCCTCAATTTAACCCTACACACTCTAATTTCGTTAGGATTTCTCGTCAATTACGACAACTCCTACTTAGTCCCATCTCAAACCTTGTCGTTCATTGGGGCAGACTTGGACACCTTGCAGGCAAAGGTTTTCCTGCCTTGACAACGAGCACTAACTCTTGTGTCTCTTGCTCACCAGCTGCAGTCTCAGCACTCTGCGACTGCACGCCAATTTCTCGTCCTCTTGGGACACATGGCGTCCTCAGTCCATGTCACACCAATGGCCCGCTTGGCATGAGGCTCATGCACTGGACTCTGAGGTCTCATGGATTCAAGCTATTCAGCCTCTGTCGGCCATTGTCCATGTCACCGACTCACTCCATCTGTCTCTCGCCTGGTGGAAAAATTAGACTAATCTCCTCCAGGGATTGCCCTTCCAGGTTCCAAATCCTCAAATCATTCTCACCACCAACGCTTCCAACCTTGGGTGGGGATCCCACGTAGCCGATCTGCAGACACAAGGCTCTTGGTCTCTAGAGGAAGCCAAACACCAAATAAATTTCCTGGAGCTTCGAGCAATCAGATATGCTCTCAGAGCTTTTCAGGATCACCTCTCAAATCAGGTCATCCTGATTCAGACGGACAACCAGGTGGCCATGTGTTACATCAACAAACAGAGAGGCACAGGCTCCTTCCTTCTGTGTCAGGAAGCTGCGCAGATATGGGCGGAAACTCTCTCTCCCATTCGATGTACCTCAGGGCCACCTACTTGCCGGAGTGGACAATGTACTGGCAGACAAGCTGAGTCGCGTCTTTCAACCGCACGAGTGGTCTCTCAACCCCTCGGTAGCGAACTCCATCTTCCAACAATGGGGATATCCTCGGATAGACCTCTTTGCCTTCCCACAAAACCGCAAAGTGGAGAACTACTGCTCTCTCATTCGCAGCAAACACTCTCAACCCAGAGACACATTCTCCCTCTCATGGGCAACCAGTCTGCTCTATGCATTCCCTCCACTTCCTCTTCTCTCGAAGACTCTCGTGAAGTTACGTCAGGACAAGGGAACCATGATCCTGATAGCACCTCACTGGCCACGCCAAGTGTGGTTTCCAATACTTCAGGATCTCTCCATCCGCAGGCACATTCCCTTGGGGAAGGACCCGCTTCTGATCACTCAAAACGATGGGTGCCTACGCCATCCCAATCTTCAAGCCTTGTCCCTGATGGCATGGATGTTGAAAGGTTAATCCTTCAGCCACTTAACCTTCCTGAACCAGTTTCCCGTGTCTTGATTGCTTCACGGAAGCCTTCCACGAGAAAAGCTTACTCTTACAAATGGAAAAGGTTCACGTCATGGTGCTCTTCTCAGTCCCTTGACCCCTTTTCCTGTCCTATCCTGAAGTTTCTGGACTATCTCTGGCATCTGTCAGAGTCAGGTCTTAAGACATCTTCCATCAGAATGCATGTCAGTGCAGTAGCCGCCTTCCATAAAGGTGTCGGGGATGTCCCTATTTCCGTACAACCCCTTGTGGCACGTTTTTTGAAGGGCTTGCTCCACATCAAGCCTGCATTACGTCCTCCGGCCCCTTTCATGGGACATTAATCTGGTTTTGGGTCAGCTCATGAAACCATCATTCGAGCCTCTTCACTCCTATGACCTTCGATATCTCACATGGAAAGTGATTTTCCTTTTGGCTATCACTTCAGCTCTCAGAGTTAATGAATTGCAGGCTCTAGTTACCTATCCGCCTTACACTAAACTTCTGCAGGACCGGGCCATACTCCGCACTCACCCTAAATTCTTGCCTAAGGTAGTTTTGGATTTTCATCTTAATCAATCCATCATACTATCTACCTTTTTTCCCAGGCCCCATACCAACCCAGGAGAACAGGCTCTGCATACCCTTGACTGTAAACGGGCTCTAGCGTTTTACCTAGACCGTACAGCTGCCCACAGGGAAAGCACTCAATTGTTCATCTCTTTCCACCCTAACAAGTTAGGTAAGCCTGTTGGTAAGCAGATTCTCTCCTCCTGGTTGGTGGACTGCATATCCTTTTGCTATCAGCAAGCGGGCATTCCTTTTCAAGACCGTGTTAAAGCACACTCTGTGAGGGCCTTGGCGACTTCAGTAGCACACCTGCGATCGGTGCCGCTTCCTGACATTTGCAGGGCTGGAACCTGGAGTTCTCTCCACACCTTTGCAGCCCACTATTGCTTGGACAAAGCCAGAAGACAAGATTCTATCTTCAGCCAGTCTGTCCTTCATAACCTATTTACAACATGACGTACCTACACCCTTCCGCCTGCCAGTGGGGTTCAGGATGCCCTCTCCCAAATTCCACCCCAGTTATTGTGCATGTTGCATGCTTTTGGGTACATTTGGTGCATATTCGGACATCCTCAGCTCGGTACTCACCCATATGTGAGGACTACCACCCTGCTTGTCCTGTGAGAAAGCAAATGTTGCTTACCTGTAATAGGTGTTCTCACAGGACAGCAGGATGTTAGTCCTCACGAAACCCGCCCGCCGCCCCGCGGTGTTGGGTTCGTAACGTTTTATTATTTTATTTTTCGGCACTGCCTGTAGCTTTCAAATAAGACTGAAGGGGGACCCCTGCTGGCTGCAGGGTTAGTGCCATGCTGGGCATGCCCAGTAGGGGCCAGTCAAAGTTCTGGAAACTTTGACAGAAGTTTTCCGTGATTGGGCTCCATCCTCGATGTCACCCACTTGTGAGGACTAACATCCTGCTGTCCTGTGAGAACACCTGTTACAGGTAAGCAACATTTGCTTTACTAGAGCCTCAGGGCTCTTTTTAACATTTTCGTGAACAATATAGCAGAAGGATTTTGGGGACAGGTTTGTCTTCTGGCTGATACCAAAATCTGCAACAGGATGCACAGTCAGGAAAGTATGGAAAACATGACGAGGGATCTAGTGAGCTTGAGGAATGGTCTAAGGTCTGGCAGCTAAGATTTAATGCTAACAAATGTAGAGTAATGCATTTAGGATGCAAAACCTAAGGGATAGGTACAGCATTGGAGGTGAGATTCTTCTAAACACAAAAGAAGAGTGGGATCTGAGGGTGATTGTTTCTGATGAGGTGGCCAAACAGGTAGATAAAGTGATGGTAAAAGCCAGAAAGATGCTTGGCTGCATAGGGAGAGGAATGATCAGCAGAAAAAGGGAGGTGATATTGCCCCTGTATAGGTCCCTGGTGAGACCTCACTTGGAATGCTGTGTACAATTCTGGAGACCGCACCTCCAAAAGGATATAAACAGGATGGAGTCAGTCCAGAGAGAGGCTACTAAAATGGTCAGTGGCCTTCCTTGTAAAGCATATGGGGACAGACTTAAAGTTCTAGACATGTACACCCTAGAGGAAAGGGGAGATATGATAGAGACATTCAAATATCTCAAAGGTTTTCCATGCACAGGAGGTGGGCCTTTTTCATTGAAAAGGAGGCTGTAGAACAAAGGGTGAGGGTGAAAGGGGGTAGATTCAGGAGTAATCTTGGGAAATATTTCTTAACAGAGAGGGTGATGGATGCATGGAACAGCTTCCCAGTGGAGATGGTGGAGACAAAAACAGTATGGGGGTCATTTTCAAAGGAGTTACGCATGTAAATGTGACATACTATCGTAGCAATTTTCAAAAGCTATTTACTCGAGTAAAGTGCACTTACTTGAGTAAATCCTATGGACAATTCAATGGCATATATTGTAGCAATTTTGAAAAGCCCACTTACTTGAGTAAAGTGTATTTACTCGAGCAAAAACCAGTTTTGCTCGAGTAAATGCTTTTTAAAATCTACCCCTATCTGAATTTAAGAAAGCATGGGATAAATACGGGGAATCTCTAAGCAAGTGATGAGAATTAAAATGCTAAATTAATTGGATGGAGGGCAGACTAGATGGGCCATACAATCTTTTTCTGCCATCATCTTTCTATGTTTCTTATCCATAATATGTTCTCGGATATAAAAGATCCTGCATTCTTGGCCCCACTATATCTGTGGATAGGGTTAGGCAGGGAAAACTGTGTGCGCATATTTGAATGTTCAATAGATACACTAAAATTTCTCCCAATACCAAGTTACATCCCGGATTCCTTGACATTTACAGCAATTAGATGTAGCATGGAACAAGAGGCTAGATTTATAGTGGAACTAGGCGGCTAGATTTAGAATGGAACTAGGGAACTACAATAACGGTGGAACTAGGCGACTAGATTTAGAGTGGATTGAAGTGGCTAGATGTAAAGTGGAACAAAGCAACTAGATTGTAACGGGATAGCCCTCCAGCTATTCCTTCAAATCTTTTAGGCCTGTCATGGCTGAGATGGACTACTGTCAGATTGGTGTTGCCAGATCAGAGAAGAAAACCAGGTCAAGGTTGGGACAGGTGGCAAGCAGAGCTAGGTCAGAACAGCCCAGATCAAAGCAAAGCAGATGCATGAAGAAGCAAGTACAATATTACAGGACCTGTTGTTTAGACAATTGTTGAAGTGAAATGGGCTTCCTTAAATATTTTAAACAGTGCTTATGTCATCAATGTGCGCCACAGGATTCCTGAAGGGTGACCCCCTACAGAATGCAGGGTAGAGCCAGGATGTTGGGAGTCATGCTGGAAGGCCACAGGGGAGCTGGGACAGAGAAGTACTGAGAGCTGGCCTCAGTGCAAGCTGCTGGGGTCAGGGATATGTTACATAGATTTAGAATGGAGTGAGTCAGCTAGATTTAGAGTGGAACCCGAAAGAGGAAATGAGGAAGAGAAGAGTGGGTGAATTTAAAAGGGTGTGGGATAAAAATTAGGGATTTCTAAAGGATTGAGGTTGGTCATGAAGAAAAGGGGTAATCTATGTTAACGTTAGATTATAACATTTCTGCATGGAGGGTAACCTGCAAGATGAGGCAATTACTACCATAACCAATTTGCTGGGCAGACTGGATGGACCATTTGATCTTTAACTGCCGTCATTACTATGAATATAAATGTAGTCCATTAAATTCAGAGTGGAATGAGGTGACAAGATTAAGCCTCTTTTTGCAGGGCAATATTCTAATATTTCAAACAAGGATTCCAGCCACTTAATTTGGTGGCCAGATCATTTTTGCAAATTGTCCTTATTGGCCCAATGTCATGCCTCTGGACATTGCATGCTCTTTTGTTTTGAAACTGCCCGCAGGAACAGAGTTCAGGCAGTGGCTTGCACCTGCAGGTACTTTTTCCATTGAAAATAAGGCATCCACTTGCATTATTCTCCTCCTCTGACCTAAACACGCTCTTGGGAAAATTCAAGTACAAGTTTGCATGATGGGAAGATTATGAACATTTGGCTCAAGGCGAGTTATGTTCACATACAGTAGGTATTTCCCTGCCGCAGACACACTTACTATGCTGCAGTATTTTCCCACAGAGGGAAAAATGACCACAGCAAGGAATGTTCCCATAATATGTATCTCCTCCGCCGTGAAATACCATGGCAGCTTCCCTGCAATATATTTTGCCACAGAAAAATTCCGTGAGAAAAAATACAATAGGGGAAAAAATCGCACCATGGCAGGGCCCTTGTCTTAAAGGGGCAGCAGTGGCCCTAAAAAGCCCCCTGGGGATCTGGTGAGACGCCTGCTCCTCCCCCACCACCTATAGAAGTGGCCCAGCAGTCAAAAAAGTGTAAAAACAAATTATTTTTAAGTGATACTCCACCCCCTTCCCAAACCCCTCTTTTTAACAAAAGTCAGCCCAATCCAAGCTCTACTCCAATCCAAACCTCCCTCTAGTTCCAAGGCCCTCCCAGTAGAAAGCAGCTCCCCCAACCCCATACTCATCTTTGCCCATCCTCCTTTGGCCATACCTGGTAATCTAAATGGTTCCCTGGTAGCCTAATGGGTCCCTGGTAGTGTAGTAGGGCCAAAAATGCCCCCCCCCCCCCCCCCCGGCTCAGAGCTGAAATGCTGCCTGTCAGCCTTTGCCCCTATCATGTGATGGTGCAAATACATGATGGTGCCCTTTTAGAAAATAGCAGCACTGGTCCAGAGCCTAGAAGGCACTCGGGACCCACTAGGCTAGCAGGGACCCACAGACTACAAGGTTTGGCCAAGGGGTGGAGGGCTAGGGTGGGTAGGGGACTGCATACTGCCTTCTACTGAAGGGGTCTTGGAACAGATGTGGGTTTTTGAGCTGGGGGGGGGGGCTTTGGAGAAGGGGTTTGACTTTTGTTGGTAGGAGTTTGTGGATGGGGCATTGCCATATGACTTAAAAATCTTTTTTCTTTTTCTTTTTTTTATACTTTTTGTACTGCTGGGCCACCTCATCATGGCTGAGAGGTGGGGATAGGGTAGGATCTCACCAGACTCCCAGGGAAGAGGTTTCTACATTGAGAGGAGAGTGCTTTAGGGTTGTTCCTGGCCCTTTAAATTTCATGCTGGGAGCATTGGGCTGTGCATTAACATTCTGATCTCCTGGAGAAAGCTACAACCCCTGAATTGTAGCTAACTTTTCCCAGAAAAAAATACATTCGTTTTTTTGAGGCAAGCCATGTTATTTTATTTGCATGTAATTAGATATTTATGAGCTGTTTTGCATGTTTTAGCAAAGCTTATGCATGCAAAGCAAAATATGTGCATTTTATGGCGGAAACTTTTGCATGATAAGCATATATCGGGTGCTAAGCACTGTTTTTCACACATTAAATGCTTATTTTTATTTATATTCCGCTTTTCGGCTCATTAAAGCAGATCTCCAGAGGGCTGACAATCTAGGTTTGTGCCTGAGGCAACGGAGGATGAATGACTTGCCCAAGGTCACAGAGAGCGGCAGTGGGATTTGAACCCTGGCTTCCCTGGTTCTCACGGCAAAATCTGTAGAGGCAAACACTGCAACCATGAAATCACAAATAGCGGTATGAAAGACAAATAATGTAATAACATATTACAAATAAGTGAATAAAAAATAAATTAATTAATGAATACTACTACAAAGGTTGAAATACGATAGTTTATTTTACATTAACATGTTAAAATACACAAACTATTGAAATCTGTAACTCAATGGTGTGTTTTAACCTCTTAATATAAAATAAGCTGTTTTATTTGAACCTTTGGATAGTATTTATTTATGGTTTTTTCCATGTGGCATTTTATAATTAAAGGGTTTGTGATGCCCTGGTTCTCGGCTGGAGTGGGAGAAGGGGGGGTTCATACAGATGCTTCGCACATGTAAATTGCTATTTACACAACACACAGGCTTTGACAGTTGTTCTCCCAATGCATCCAAATCGATGATTATTGCACAAAACACCTTCATGAGAAGATGCATGAGTGGCCTGGTTCTTGGGAAAGCACCGGATCCTCCTTCTGAAAATGCTGGGTGAGGGCAACCAAGGACAACGTCAGCAACCAAGAAAGAAAGATATTCGTGAGAAGATCTTTGCTTCTCTTTTGGACTACCGAGTAAAGGTGCGTTGTAAGTCAGGATCCCCTACGGGAGTGTGTGTGTAATACCCTAATATCAGTGGAGGGAGGGAGGGGCAGACATGATCCCCTAGGTGTGTGTGTGATTCCCTAAAATCAGGGAAGGGAGGGAGGAGAGACATGATCCCCTAAGGTGTGTGTGTGATTCCCTAACATCAGGGAAGAGAGGGAGGAGAGACATGATCCCCTAAGGGGTGTGTGTGTGTGTGTGTGTGTGTGTGTGTGTGTGTGTGATTCCCTAACATCAGAGAAGAGAGGGAGGAGAGACATGATCCCCTAGGTGTGTGTGTGTGTGATTCCCTAACATCAGGGAAGAGAGGGAGGAGAGACATGATCCCCTAGGGGTGTGTGTGTGTGTGTGAGATATTCCCTAACATCAGGGAAGAGAGGGAGGAGAGACATGATCCCCTAAGGTGTGTGTGTGTGTGTGTGATTACCTAACCTCAGGGAAGAGAGGGAGGAGAGCATGATCCCCTAAGGGGTGTGTGTGTGTGTGTGTGTGTGATTCCCTAACATCAGAGAAGAGAGGGCGGAGGGACATGATCCCCTAAGATGTGTGTGTGTGTGATTCCCTGACATCAGGGAAGAGAGGGAGGAGAGAGATGATCCCCTAAGGTGTGTGTGTGTGTGTGATTCCCTAACATCAGAGAAGAGAGGAAGGAGAGACATGATCCCTAAAGGTGTGTGTGTGTGTATGTGTGTGTGATTCCCTAACATCAGGGAGGAGAGACATGATCCCCTAAGGGTGTGTGTGTGTGTGTGTGTGTGTGATTCCCTAACATCAGGGAAAAGATGCAGGAGAGACATGATCCCCTAAGGGGTGTGTGTGTGTGTATGTGTGATTCCCTAACATCAGGGAAGAGAGGGAGGAGAGACATGATCCCCTAAGGGGTGTGTGATTCCCTAAAATCAGGGAAGGGAGGGAGGGGCAGACATGATCCCCTAGGGGTGTGTGTGTGTGTGTGTTTGAGTGAGTGAGTGTGTGTGTGTGTGATTCCCTAACATCAGGGAGGAGAGACATGATCCCCTAAGGTGTGTGTGTGTGTGTGTTTGTGATTCCCTAACATCAGGGAAGAGAGGGAGGGGCAGACATGATCTCCTAGGTGTGTGTGTGTGTGTGTGTGTGTGTGATTCCCTAACATCAGGGAAGAGAGGGAGGAGATACATGATCCCCTAAAGTGTGTGTGTGTGTGTGTGTGTGTGTGTGTGTGTGTGTGTGTGATTCCCTAACATCAGGGAAGGGAGGGAGGGGCAGACATGATCCCCTCCGGAGGGGGGGGGGAGTGAAATTCCCTAAAATCAAAGGAGGGAGAGGCAGACAGTATCCCCTATAGCAGTGTGTGTGGGAGATTCCCTAACTTCAGAGGAGGGAGAGAGGCAAACAGTTTGTTCACATTCCTGGATTTAAATGATGGCCAGATTTGGGGGTTTCACTCCCATGTGATTGTCTGATAAAGAGTTCTGGTATTTACCAGTAGTGATCTTCCTCTCAGCAGTGACCCATAAGTACCAACAAAAATGGCATCAATGAGGTCTTCACAACAGTGTCATCCCTGGTACCAGTGTTTAAGAACTCAGGGTGATATCATTGCCATACCTATGTAGGGTGAGGGTCGATCCCTGGAATCTTAGGGGCACTGTCACTGAGGTATGTGTCTGGGGGTATAGGGTGAGGGTCCTTTCCTGGTATCTTGGGGGAGGGAGGGGCAGTGTCACTGAGGTATGTGACTGGGGGTATAGGGTGAGGGTCCTTTCCTGGTATCTTGGGGGGGGGGGGGGGGGAGGGGCAGTGTCACTGTTATGTGTCTGGGGTTGTGGGGTGAGGGTCCTTTCCTGGTATCTTGGGGGAGGGGAGGGGCAGTGTCACTGTGGTATGTGTCTGGGGGTGTAGGGTGAGGGTCCTTTCCTGGTATCTTGGGGGAGGGGAGGGGCAGTGTCACTGTGGTATGTGTCTGGGGGTGTAGGGTGAGGGTCCTTTCCTGGTATCTTGGGGGAGGGGAGGGGCAGTGTCACTGTGGTATGTGTCTGGGGGTGTAGGGTGAGGGTCCTTTCCTGGTATCTTGGGGGGGGGGGCAGTGTCACTGTGGTATGTGTCTGGGGGTGTAGGGTGAGGGGCCTTCCCTGGTATCTTGGGGGGGGGGGGAGGGGCAGTGTCACTGTGGTATGTGTCTGGGGGTGTAGGGTGAGGGTCCTTTCCTGATATCTTGGGGGAGGGGAGGGGCAGTGTCACTGTTATGTGTCTGGGGGTGTAGGGTGAGGGGCCTTTCCTGGTATCTTGGGGGGGGGAGGGGCAGTGTCACTGTGGTATGTGTCTGGGGGTGTAGGGTGAGGGTCCTTTCCTGATATCTTGGGGGAGGGGAGGGGCAGTGTCACTGTTATGTGTCTGGGGGTGTAGGGTGAGGGGCCTTTCCTGGTATCTTGGGGGGGGGGGGGGCAGTGTCACTGTGGTATGTGTCTGGGGGTGTAGGGTGAGGGTCCTTCCCTGGTATCTTGGGGGGGGGGGCAGTGTCACTGTGGTGTCTGGGAGTGTAGGGTGAGGGTCCTTCCCTGTTTTCTCAGGGGGGGGGGGGGGTAGTGTCACTGTGGTGCCTGGGAGTGTAGGGTGAGGGTCCTTCCCTGTTTTCTCATGGGGGGGGGGGTAGTGTCACTGTGGAATCTGTGTCTGGGGGTGTAGGGGGCTTTCATTTCCCTATTTTGCTCTTTTGTCCCTGGTTACAAACACATCTGTGTCTTTTAGAGTTCCACAGCTGCACATTCAGATGTTGCATCCATGATGAATGCTGACATTTACCTATTTTAGGAAGCAGTTACCATAGCAACTGTACTGCTGCGCAACTGCTCAGACACTGCAGGAAGCAGCCATGGGAGGGTTTTTAAAGTACTGAAACCCAAACCTTATTGGGACTGGGAGAGTGACACCCCCCCCCCCCCCAAGGCATCTCCACACTCTGCCCATGCACCTCACTCTTGCCCTGCCCCACCTCTCTGCTGTTTCAGTACTGAGAGATCGCTCACGTATACACACACAACTCTGCCCATGCACGTCCCTCCAGCCCTGCAGTACTGATCCTGTGCTATTCCAGTACTGAGATATTCCTCACATATACATACAGCTTTGTCCATGTACCTCTCTCCTGCCCTGCACTACCCCTCAGTTTCACTACTGAGATATCCCTTGCATACACAAACACACACACACCTCTGCCCTGCAGCACTGTTACTGTGCTATTCCAGTACTGAAATATAACACACAGGCAGCTCTGTCATGCACCTCACTCCTGCACTGCAGCACCCCACTTCCTCCCCACCCACCTTGCTATTCCAGTACTAAGACTGGGCAACTGAATGGCAAATAAAAGTGAATGTAGAAAAGTGCACACATAGGGAAAAATAATCCCTTCTATATGGGGAGCTATTACCCAGGAAAAGGTGACCTGTCACTCTCTGATCATCCAGCCAGCAGTTCCTTGGAATTCCATCCTCTGGACATGCCAGACTTGATTCTACTAGAGAAAGGGCCTTCTCGCTTGCTGGCCCCTCCCTTTGGAACTCCTTCCCTTTACAATTATGCAATATTGAGACCCCTAAAGAATTTAGAAAAGCCCTATTGTGTGTTTTTATTGTACCTGGCCCCAAATCTTGGAGGGTGTGGGCGAAAAGTGAATTTTAAATAAATAAGTAAATAAATAGGTTGAAATCCTCAGCTCAGTGCACGCTGGCATCAGAAATGCAAACAGAATATGTTAGGAATGTTCTGAAAAGGAATAGAGAATAAAACAGAATATCATAATGCGTGTGTATTGAACCACGGTGCAACCACACCTTGAGTATTGTGTGCAGTTCTGGTCTCCCCATCTCAAGAGAGACAGCAGAACTAGGAAAGTTGCAGAGGAAGGCAACAAAATGGGAAAGGGGGTGGGACATCTCTCCTACGATGAGAGACTACGCAGGCTCGGGCTGTTCAGCTTGGAAAAGAGATGGCTGAGTGGAGACAGGATAGAAGTTTATACAATCATCAGTGGGGTGGAACAGGTAAAGAAAGGATAGTTATTTACCCTTTCAAACAATACTAAGGCAAGGTTCATAACAAATCGTAGAAATTAATTTTTAAAAAGCTATTGAATTAAAATTGATATATTGCCAGATGCAAAACAGTTAAAATAATAAGGAAGTTTCAAGTTGCAAAATAACACATGTGTTCTTAATGAACATCCTAATGAAGGAATGGCTCCTTTAAATCTAAAACCATATGTGATCTAAATATCAATGCAGAGAAGAGCTCCAATATACTGTAACCATGAATCCAATTGGTCCACCCTCTAACTTTATGTGAAAGGCTCTCCAACTACCCCAACCCATGCAAAGCCCAACTAAGTCATGATAGTTAGAGAGGCATTATTTCTGAGTGAAAAGACTCCCATATCAAAGTCACATTAGGATAAAAATTCCACAATTGGAAGGCGATGAATTCCATGGTATAGACATGCCAAAGTAATCGTAACCAGCCAGCCAGCCAAAGATGGGATGGAAGCTGATCTCCAATGGCAAGCAACATTCAGCCTGGCAGTGACTAATAAATGATTTTCCAACCTAATATCCCCTTCTTAACCTATGAGAAGGCCTCCCATGCCTCACCTAAACGGACAAAGGGTCTACAGGGAAATGACTTCCAGTGAAGTGATAGGTGCAAGAAAGAATCTCAGACCAGTAAACTTTCATTTAAGGAGACAACCATCAAATATGAAGGAAGGTGCCCCTTTCCCCACAATTACGTCAACAATTATCGTGACTCATAAATCCCTTTTTTTTTTCAGTTTACCAGGGGTATAATACCATTAATACAGGAGCACATTTTCCTGTGTAGTAAAATAACGAATTATCCTTTTTTAGACAACAAAAAATTTTCCCCCAACTTGAGTCAGTTACTCCTCTCCCTATGATACCCTCCCATTTTTTTATTTTTTTTTATCCATCCTCGTCCTTTGATTGTAGAAGACAATATAATCTGAAAATGAAACCTTTACTTTGACAGGGGCTCAGTGCCATTTTTTTTTTTAAACTATCAACTCCCTACTTCAGGAATTCCGAATTGACATGGTAAACGGTAAACCTTTAAATTGCAGGTATTGGAACACAGGTGGTAGTTCTCTGTTTCCCTTTCTTTGCAGCTGTTGAATAAACTACTCTGTTATCATACATCTGGCCTACTCTGTCCAAACCAAGGGTTTTCCATCTGCAAAAGGCTCTTGTTCCAGACTGGAAAGGGAAATCTGGATTATATGGGGAAGGAATGGATGTAATCTGATTCCCTCCAGCCACCTTTTTCCATGTGTCCAAACTTGGGCTGATAGCATGCTTTCCCCAGGTATTTATAAGGCCTGTAATGGAAACTCAGCGAGATAAGTTCCAGCCCTGTTCAGTTGCCCATCCTCTCTCTCAAGTTCGGCCCACTTTTTGCTCTCAGTACGAGTATGCCAAGCAAGCACACTCTTTAAATGTATCGCTCTTTGAAGAAGCGCAAAATCTGGGAGACCTAAGCTCCCTGAATCTTACATATTGTTAGTGCTTTCCAAGATGTTCTTGGCTTCTTGCCTCACCTAAGTTTAAAGAGCTGGAGAAAGCTTCCAATAGTTTAATGGGAAACATTTCCAAATGAAAAAGAACACTTGGCAGGACGTTCATTTTAATAGCAGCAACTCTCCCCACCCAAGAGATTGAGTAAAGGACCTTTAAAGTGCGCAATAGAAGATGGAATTTAGAGAATACCAGCTTTCCCAATTGCTGGAGAGCAGAATACAATGCCTAGTTTCTTTCAGCTGGATGGTCATGCACCCCACAACCATCCCTGTGGTTTTTGAAAATGTTACCCTCAACATTCAGGGAATCGCACACCCTCCCTGATTTGTCTTGATCTGGCAGCATAGGAAGATCGAAGACCCTCCAATCAAGTAACTTCAGTATTTGCCCTGTCCAAAAATCATTCGGACCTACATTTGCAACATATGTGAAGACTAAGGTTAAGGACTGATTTTCTATTTTTCCCTTAATAAGAAGAAATCTCCCTCCTGGGTCCCTCTTAATTTTGTCTAGCATGAAGGGGATTTTCCGCAAGATCAAAATCCTTGTCTTTTTCTTATAGGATGCCCACTGCAGGCCTTAATATATCTTCTCATTTTGGAAGGCTCACCTCCCTTCTGGAAATGGGTTTCCTGCATAAACATAATATCAGAATTAGATTTCCTTGCCTGTTTAACAAACAGTCTATGTTTACTTGGAGAATTAAGTACTTTGTCACTCAGCGCACAATCAAGCTGTGGAATCTCTTGCCAGAGGACGTGGTCAAGGTGACGAGCATAGCGGGGTTTAAAAGAGGATTGGATAAGCTCCTGGAGAAAAAGCACCTACCACATTATTAGCCAAATAGTCTAGGGAAAGTCATTGCTTTCTCTGGGAGTGAGTAACAAGAAACAGAGCTTCTTTTTGGGATCTGCTGGGAACATGTGACCCGGGCTGGCCACTGTCGGAGACAGGATTCTGGGCTTGAAGGATCTCTGGTCTGCTCCGGAATGGCATTGGGTAGGTTCTTGGATACCGAAATCCCTTCTCTACCACCCGCCCAGCCCCCAGCTCTGCCCATGCTTCACATTCCTGTCCTGAGGCACCCCCTCTGCTATTTCAGCCCCCTCCCCACCACATGCACACTCACACACATTGCTCTGCCCACCCATCTCACTCTGAGAGACCCCTTACACGGCACTGACAATACTCGCTCAGCTTTTCTTCTTGCAGATTTATAATTCAGCAGATAGGATTTTTTTTTTTTTTAAAGGGGCTAGGCAGATTTAGGAATCTGTTAAGCCCAAAGGGATAAAGAGGGTAGAAGATTCTGTCCATGCAAGCTGTCCTCACCCCCCTGCACACACAGCACAAACCAGAAGTGCAGGAGAGACGTGAGAGGGGGACGAGCAGTTGTCTGCTTCAAAGCCTCACTTATAATAAAGTCCTTTTTTTTTTTTTTTTTTCTCGTCCAGGGCCAGATGAACTGCGCTAGCAGGCAGGCGTTTAGCTTTTCTAGCACGTACCGAGCATGGTCGGGAGGGGGGGTTTGGCACTCTGGGCAGAAAGAAAGGAACAAAGCTGTGAATTATGCCGCCGCTCTTCCAAAGGCCTCTTTATGTGAAGAAACCTTTGCAGAGCTTGGAGCCCATTAGCAACAACTCGGGGAGTGGGGAAAGGAGACCCTCGCTGGCTTGTCCATTTCAAAAGACTTAACACAGGAAGAAGTGGCGATGAGCTGGAGGAGGCTGAGGGGAGAGACGAGGGTGCGCTGGCCGCGCTAAAGAGATTTACAGGATTGTTGCGGTCATCCCCACTTCTCGGCTTTTCTCTTTCCATAAGAGAGTTCAGGGGTTGCGCTGGCTGCAGCCTTTGCCAGCCCGTGGTTGGATACAAGATCTAGGGATGCACTTTCAGAAGGCAATAAGCCATTTTTGGGGAGTAAAACACTAGAAACTGGCTGCTTTGATTATTGTAAAAGCAGGTGCATAATATATGCCAACAATGCAGGTATTCTTACCCATGTACTTTTGTAGGGGAGGGCTTAGGTCGCGGTAGGCAATCTTGAAAACTAAGGGGTAGATTTTCAAAGCAGTGCGTGCAGTACCCGGCGCATACACATGCATGCCCGATTTTATAACTTGCCCGTGCAGGTGAGCGCAAGTTATAAAATGAAGGGTCGGCCCACGCAAGGGGGGTGCACAATTCTGCACCTTGCGTGTGCCGAGCCACGCTGCCGTCCCCCGTTCCCTCCAAGGCCGCTCCGAAATCGTCTGCACGATTTCGGAGCGGCTTGGGAGGGAACGGGGGACGGCAGCGTGGCTCGGCCTACTCTAACCTCCCCCCCACCCCCCCGACCTTTGTCTTACCTTTTGCGCCTGCCTCTGTGCAGGCGCAAGTTGTGTGTGCCTGCAGCCTGCCAGCGCGTGATCCTCCGACACAGCGGCAATGGAGCGTCACTGGGCCTTTTTAAAATAGGCCCAGCGCACGTAGGGCTTTTAAAATCCAGCCTTAAGAGCGTTGTTTTGCTTTGAAACGTGCCTGCAGAAAAGGTGGGCACTGATTTGTGTGGGCACTTTTGATGGGGCATTAAAGAAACCGTGTAGCTATGCTTTGATTATTGCAGCAAACCTTGCAAGTAAAAACTATCCGCGGTCTGCCAGATCCCTTAATTTTCAAAAGCCGTTGCCCTGCGTGAAAGGCGTATGACTCCTTACCCTGGTTCGAGGTGGGGGGGGGGGGAGTGTTTCTGAAGATCCCCTCCCCTGCAGGTGGGTGATCGGCAAAGCACGGGAAAAGAAGACGACATAGGAGGTGGCGTTAGGGCGGGGAGGAAACAACATGCATGGCTTTGCGTTTTACTTTTCGGTGAAAAAGTATCCATACAAAAGACGGCTATAAATCTCCCCGGTTCATTTTCCCCGGGGGAAAAACGTTCAAAGTCCACATGGAAAAGTAGCAGCAGGTTTTGCAACAATCTGCAAAGTTTTGAAAATTACCCCGCGGGCAAATTTCCGAAGCCGTTTACCCATGAAGGGATGAAGATGTGGAGGTCGGGGGAGGGGAATGATGCAGGGGCATTTTATTTTTAAATCTACACCCCTTCTTTTCAGGGAAAAAGGATCCACAAGAAAAAAGCAGAGGCAAATATCGCTGCAGGGACCTGTTCCTGGGACAGTTTTAAAAGTCCGCTCATACTTTCCCTTTGAGAATTAGTGCAAAACCCTAAGGGAGTCAGTTTCCAAAAGGAGTTACGTGCGTAAATGCAACTACTATTGTAGCAATTTTCAAAAGCCATTTCCTGGAGTAAAGTGCACTTACGCGAGTAAATCCTGTGGACAATTCAATGGCATATACTGTAGCAATTTTCACAAGTCCACTTGAGTAAAGTGCATTTTTACTCAAATACTGGCCCTATGTGTAATCCTTCTTTGACATGGGTCACCTTCGGCATCCACAGGGGTGGTGAGCCACCCTTCAGCTGCCCCAGAATTCAGGAGAGAGTCCGGTTCTCACCAGAGTTCACCAATCAGGGCAGCCCAAGAGGAGACACACAACAAAAAAGGATCCACACCACTGGAGTTATTTCCAAAAATATTAGAATGCTTATTGTAAAGTCTGAAAAGAGATTTCTAACAAGTGGAGCAAGGGAGAGAAGCCAAACAAATAGTTTATCAGGCACTTCCAGCTAACTTTGATGACAGTTCTGCCAACACAAAAAAAAAAACCCTTCCTTTTCTCAAGTAGCCCAGAGACTTCAAAGAACACTTCCCCAGCTGAGACAGTCTCTTTCCTTCTGAGAGAGAAGTTACCAATCTCTTGCATGGCTCCCCAGTGCTCTTGCAATTCTTACACTTCACAAAACACAGCTCTAATTCTCCTCTCCAAGGAGGTGCTGACCCGTCCCCTGGGGAGAGGGACGCCTCCCACTAAGGCCAGAGCTGGGCACAGCTACTTGCCCTTTATCTGAACTTCCTCAGAGAAAGTCCCTGGCAGGAGGGTTACCAACGTTTTACCCAAGTGAAAGCAGAATTAGAAATCTGTCAGCGAAAGTGTGCGTGCCCATTCACTACCTGTGCACTTTCATCAGCATTAAAAAAGTGAGCGGAGTTAGGCTGGAGGAGGGACAGGCCACAGGCACTTCCCTCTGCCAGCGGCTTGTGCAAAGGGAACCTCTGCAAGGCAGTTTTAAAATTCCCTTCCAGACACGGTGCACAGGTCCTGGCTTCCCATAGATTTCGTGTGCACTTTGCCACGGGTGCAATCCACTTTTCCTATAAGAGACCTGGTACAACCTGCCTGCCTGGTAAGTGCAGCAGCCTCTTGCTCACATGTAGGCTGCAGCTGTCTGGAGTTCCTTCTCAGCCGTACAAACCACACTTTTGATTTCTTGCTGAACCTTGGGATGCACACTCAGCATAGCAGCACCTCACATGCTCAAGAATTCCAATAACGTTTGCTTTCTTTTCACATGACAGCAATGCAGTGCACACATGGGGTAGCGTTTGAAAGTACAGTGTCCACTGTCCACAGATAAATCTGACGTCTTTTAGAGCCAAAACTCACAAATAAAACTCTACTCAGACGCACTGCTGAAGATCAGATCTCATCAATAGCAGTGGTCCTCAACTTTTTTTTTCTGTCGGGCCACACCTGACAGATGGTTCTCACATGCGTGACCCACTGAACACATGATTGCCACAGGGCTAAAGGCAAACACATACTCTGAATCTACAGGAACCGCCCCAACCCCCAACAATGGGTGCAGAACAGAACTAGGACATTCCCCGTTCAATTTACCATACAAAAAAGATATTTCTGGTGTCATCTCAGTAACAGCAACATAAACACTCTCTCCTACCAGGCGCAATAGCCCTCCTTATGAAAAGACAGTAATTTACCACCACTGCATGTTCTATTGAGAAAACACAATAAATAAGATAGGTACAAATGCCTACATGCTAATAAAATACCTCACCTCGGTCACACACACATAGAATCGACCTTCACAAACCACAAGACCACAAATTATAAATATGGAGACAAACTGGAATGGAAACCCAAAAAAGTCACTCTGCATGCAGTGCAAAACTGGAGAAATGAAAACAGAAATATAGCACCTAACAAACTCCCAGGATCTGCAATAATGCACACAAACTAATGCACAAAAAGTTACACCTGCATTATGGAACACACTCAAACAGTAACAACCCAACCTATGAAATGTTAACACTACAAATATTAAACCAGGCTCTAAACACCAATACACCTCCTAAGACAAGCTGCTATAGATCCCTACACAGAAACTACAAGCTTGCAGAACACCCTTAACTGGGACACACACACACAACACAGACAGAACCTCACCAAATACAGAATAAAGTGACCATCAAGTTAATGTTTTTGTTTTTCCATTGTTGCACTGCATACACTCAGTCTGGCTTCTTGCTGTTTCCAATTCAGTTTTTGTCTCCACATTTCTATTTATACATTTCTCAAGAAATATAAAATAATAATTCTAAAACTAGAATAATAAATGTTTCAAAACAACTGATAACTAGAATAATATCCAATCATTAAAAACTTACAAAATTATTACAAATTCTCTAAACAATAAAATATTTCAAACAGCAGACACATCACATAATATCCAATAATTGAAATGGCAGTCAATCAAGAAAGATAAACTTAAAAAGCCACCTTTACTTACCCTCTCTAGCAACTCTCCTACTCCTTTCCCTTGTAGGCCAATGACTGCTGAAGTTCTGTCCTCAATCTCCTCTTCCTTAGGGCCCATGACTGGACTGTCTCACACACACACACACTCTTTCTGTCTCTCACACACCAGTCTTCTCCCCAACCAGTCTCTCTCTCTCTCTCTCTTGCACACACATACTAGTCACTTCACTGACCAATTTCTCTCTCTCACACACACACACCAGTCACCTACCTGACCAATTTCTCTCTCTCACACATACACACCAGTCCCCTCCCTGACCAATCTCTCTCACACACACCAGTCACCTCCCTGTTCAGTCTCTTGCTGTCACACATGCTTTCTCTCTTACTTATACACACAGTCTCAATCACACACATTCTCTCACACACACACACAATTGCCAGTGCACTCTCTCTATCTCACTCACTCACCCCCAGCATACATGGCAGCTACAGCACAAGACAGCTGGTATGCTGCTATTAAAGCAGAGTTGTGACAGGCTGGGAACTGCAGCAGGAGTGACTCCCCTAGCCCTGCAGCGGTAAGAAGGCAGCACTCACCTGTTTTCCTGTGCTGCAATCATTGTGGTGCAGAGCAGAGGGGCAGCCAGCTGAGAATGTGGCCGTGGGGGATTTCCTGCAGCGCAGCTGTTTGGTAAATCTGTTGATTAGCTGCCCAGGGCCTGTGGCAGTGAAGGACTGCCTCAGAAAGGAGACGGAAGTGCTCCCATGATCGCGGGAGGTGGAGGGAGTCTTGGGACATGATTTCTGCAGCAGTGGCAGCAGCAGCATGGTCCTTTCTTCTTCCTGTGCACCCGCTAAACATCACTTCCTCTTCCAGGCTGCAGGAAGAAGAAAAGGCCATGTTGCTGGCTTCCACGAACACTGCTGCTGTTCCTCTCTGGGCTTGAATGCGCTGATAGCCCGGGCAGGAACAGCAGCAGTGTTTGTTGAAGAATTGTGTGTGCTCGCTGGGGTGAGGAGAGGGAGGAAAGAGCAGCAGGAGACCGGGAAGTGCACGACACACCTCCCGGTGCTTGGCGACACACCAGTTGAGAACCACTGGTCTGGATCATTCATCACTCTAGTGTCCTCTCAGTCTGACCACTCCCTGACTCACAAGCACAGCCACTAGAGGCGGGGCTGGTGCAGGAGGTTTTGACGCCCTAGGTAAACCTTCAGTCATGCACGCTCATCCCCCAAATTACTTATTGCTGGCAGTTCCAGCGGTGCTCTCTCCTAGTAGTGGCAGTGGTTCCAACACAGTGCTCTGTTCTTTGGAGGTATTGGCTCTGGCACAGTGCCCCTCTGGGTCTTGCACTGGTCGGATTTTGCCTCCCTCAAAATTGTGGCACTCTAGGTGACTGCCTAGTTGGCCTAATGGAAGCACCAACCCCGAGTAGAGGGACAGGGCTGTGGAGGGTTTTGCAATTATATGCATAGATTTGCATTTCAAAAGTAACACAGTAAGCGAGGGCAGAGAAAGACCAAAAGTACCCATCTAGTGTGCCCGGCAGTGATTTTATGTGCATCTTCCCAAGGTAGATCAAATTCCCACATGGAATCCAATCCCCAATCCCGCTGGCTCCCCTTTAGGGTTGCAGATGTTACTCTGTGCAGTTACCTCCTGCCTCCCAGGAAGCGCGATGCTGCCAGCTCATTGCTGCCTTGGGCTAAAATTGCTAAAGTTGGCAATTGGACCAAGCCTGAACTTTTCCTGAGAAATCTCTGCGCACAAATATTCAGGTGTAACTGTGTAGTTTTGGTGGAGTAATTTTCAAAGGGAATCTATGCATGCAGCTTCCCTTTGAAAGATGGGTGTTAACGGGTGCATATTTGATGTAAAATTTATGAGGGTCATTTTCAAAAGGATTTACTCACTTAAAACTGGTTTTTATCCTTTTAAATGCACTTTATGCATGTAAGTGCCTTTTGAAATTGCTACAATAGTAAGATTTACATGCATAACTCCTTTGAAAATTATCACCCCTGCACACTGTTATATAATTTCCCCCAAGAGTCGAACTTTATAAAAAGGCAATTCAAAGTATCCATTGTTGTCATAATCACTACTCAAATGTCAAGCAGAGCAAAGGATGTGTTGTGGGCGTGAACCCTTGGACAAGGTGGAGTTGGCACAACCTGCAGAGAGGAGCCCTGCAGGTCCCCACCATCAGCTGGTGGAGCTGGCTGTGGCAGAGGCCCAACTGGAGCTTCACATGTACCAGCACTTATTCCCCTTAGGTTGAGCCCTCGGGTGCTGGGGTTGGCGGGACTTAGGGAAGACAGAACGGATAGGCAGGCAGGGAGGTGAGGAATAGCACAGGCAGAGAGGAGAAGACACTGAAGAACTGAATGATCACAGGACGAAGACGAAGAACTGAAGACTGATTACAGGGCAAAGACAAAGAACTCGGGAATGAAGACCAGGGGCTGCCAAGACCAGAAATACAGGAACGAAGACCACATACATTCTGAGGAAAATAGAAAAAAACTGAAAGGTGCAGCTGCAAAGGTTAAAAGTATTCAACAGGCATGGACATTGTTTAAAAATACAATCCTAGAGACGCAGTCCATATGTATTCCACACATTAAGAACGGTGGAAGGAAAGCAAAACGATTACCATCATGGTTAAAAAGTGAGGTGAAAGAGGCTATTTTAGCCAAAAAAATCCTTCAAAAATTGGAAGAAGGATCCATCTGAAGAAAAAAGGATAAAACATAAGCATTGTCAAGCTAAGTGTAAAACATTGATAGGCGAAGAGAGAATTTGAAATGAAGTTGGCCATAGAGTCAAAAACTCATAATAAAAACCTTTTTAAATATATCCAAAGCAAGAAACCTGTGAGGGAGTCGGTTGGACCATTAGATGACAGAGGGATTAAAGGGGCTCTTAGGGAAGATAAGGCCATTGCAGAAAGACTAAATGAATTCTTTGCTTCCGTGTTTACTAATGAGGATGTTGGGGAGATACCAGTTCCGGAGATGGTTTTCAGACGAACTGAACGAAATCACTGTGAACCTGGAAGATGTAGTAGACCAGATTGACAAACTAAAGAGTAGCAAATCACCTGGACCGGATGGTATGCATCCTAGGGTACTGAAGGAACTAAAAAATGAAATTTCTGATCTATTAGTTAACCTATTTGTAACCTATCATTAAAATCATCCATTGTACCTGAAGACTGGAGGGTGGCCAATATAACCCAATATTTAAAAAAGGCTCCAGGGGCGATCTGGGTAACTATAGACCAGTGAGCCTGACTTCAGTGCAGGGTAAAATAGTGGAAACTATTCTCAAGATCAAAATCATAGAGCATATAGAAAGACATGGTTTAATGGAACACAGTCAACATGGATTTAACAAAGGGAAGTCTTGCCTAACAAATGTGCTTCATTTTTTTGAAGGGGTTAATAAACATGTGGATAAAGGTGAACCGGTAGATATAGTATATTTGGATTTTCAGAAGGTGTTTGACAAAGTCCCTCATGAGAGACTTCTAAGAAAACTAAAAAGTCATGGGATAGGAGGCGATGTCCTTTCGTGGATTACAAACTGGTTAAAAGACAGGAAACAGAGAGTAGGATTAAATGGACAATTTTCTCAGCGGAAAAGGGTAAACAGTGGAGTGCCTCAGGGATCTGTACTTGGACCGGTGCTTTTCAATATATATATATATATTGAACAACACTGACCAAATCACCCCTCTGCCACCCTTACAAATTGACAACACGAACATCCAACTGAAGAACAACACTAAAGACCTCGGTATATGGATCGACAACGAACTAAACCACAAAAAGAACATCGCAACTAAAACAAAAGAAGGTTTTTACAAATTACACATACTGAAACACCTAAAACCGCTCCTACACCAACAAGAATTTCAGAACAGTCCTACAATCGCTGATTTTCAACACTATCGACTTTGTAACTCGCTCCTGATTGGTCTTCCCAAATCGGCCCTAAAGCCTCTTCAACTCTTGCAGAATGCTGCAGCCAGGGTCTTAACCGGCAAGATAAAAACCGACCACATATCCCCAGTTCTGAGAATGCTCCACTGGCTCCCGGTTGATCAACGAATCAGGTTCAAGACATTAACTATCCTACACAATGCCATCTACAGAACAGAGAACAACGCCCTTGATAACATGATCCAGCTACACAATCCACAACGAACAACAAGAACAACCAGCAAACCGCAACTAACAATACCCCCTCTACCTTCAGCTAAGCTCTCTAACACGAGAAACAGAGCCTTCTCCATTGCTGGACCGACAGCATGGAATTCCCTACCAGACTACCTAATCATGATCAATGACTCCAAATCTTTCAAAAAGGAGCTCAAGACCTGGCTCTTCAGGCAATCTTTCACATCTGAAGATGACTAAGCGGTCCGCCCACACCCCGAAGACGAATGCAAGTAATGCTCCCACACTCGCTAATTCCCCGTCTGTACACCGAATATCCCAATCAATCCCAGTTGGTACAACGCCTGTTACCTGTTGATGTTTTTTTACTATGATTATTTTATATTATGCTTCTCTCTCCCTTTTTATCGTTGAATTACATAGAAATATGTTAAGTATTAATGTTACCTATTTTTTGTTTACTCCTGTAATATGTTGTTTAAAATGTAAACCGGAGTGAAGGCAGACTTCTATACCCCGGTATATAAACTCTTCTAAATAAATAAATAAATAAAAAAAAATATATATATATTTTTTTTTTATTTATTTTATTTATTTAACATTTTTCTATACCGACCTTCAAGGTTGAATACCATATCAGGTCGGTTTACATCGAACAGGGGTAGATCAGTATAACGTAACATAACATAAGGAGCAAATTTTGTGGTAAGAGACAAGAGCAGAGAAGCAAAAAGTTACATAATAACAAGGACCTTGAACTTGGAAGCTGGTTCAGCTGGAAAAAGAGAAGCCTTAAGAAGGTATTAAATTAAGTACATTGTGATATGTCCAAACTAGTAAATGAGGTAAATATATATAAATATAAATATAAATATAAACTAGTAAATGAGGTAAATATATATAAATATAAATATAAATATAGTAAATATATATAAATATAAATGATCTTGAAAGGAATACGATGAGTGAGGTTATCAAATTTGCGGATGATACAAAATTATTCAGAGTAGTTAAATCACAAGCAGATTGTGATACATTACAGGAGGACCTTGCAAGATTGGAAGATTGGGCATCCAAATGGCAGATGAAATTTAATGTGGACAAGTGCAAGGTGTTGCATATTGGGAAAAATAACTCTTGCTGTAGTTACACGATGTTAGGTTCCATATTAGGAGCTACCACCCAGGAAAAAGATCTAGGCATCATAGTGGAAAATATTTTAAAATCATCGGCTCAGTGTGCTGCAGCAGTCAAAAAAGCAAACAGAATGTTAGGAATTATTAGGAAGGGAATGGTTAATAAAACGGAAAATGTCATAATGCCTCTGTATCGCTCCATGGTGAGACCGCACCTGGAATACTATGTACAATTCTGGTCACCGCATCTAAAAAAAGATATAGTTGCAATGGAGAAGGTACAAAGAAGGGCAACCAAAATGATAAAGGGGATGGAACAGCTCCCCTATGAAGAAAGGCTGAAGAGGTTAGGGCTGTTCAGCTTGGAGAAGAGACGGCTGAGGGGGGATATGATAGAGGTCTTTAACATCATGAGAGGTCTTGAACGAGTAGATGTGAATCGATTATTTACACTTTCGAATAATAGAAGGACTAGGGGGCACTCCATGAAGTTAGCAAGTAGCACATTTAAGACTAATCGGAGAAAATTCTTTTTCACTCAACGCACAATAAAGCTCTGGAATTTGTTGCCAGAGGATGTGGTTAGTGCAGTTAGTGTAGCTGGGTTCAAAAAAGGTTTGGATAAGTTCTTGGAGGAGAAGTTCATTAACTGCTATTAATCAAGTTTACTTAGGGAATAGCCACTGCTATTAATTGCATCAGTAGCATGGGATCTTCTTAGTGTTTGGGTAATTGCCAGGTTCTTGTGGCCTGGTTGGGCCTTCTATTGGAAACAGGATGCTGGGCTTGATGGACCCTTGGTCTGACCCAGCATGGCAATTTCTTATGTTCTTAGGTAACTTGATCTACCAAGGATAGTTGACCTATTGCCGAGGTGTGGCTTGCAGGTGAGAAGGCCCTTTTATGGGCCAGAGTCTGTAATATCATCAGTGGGCGCTACTAGGGATTTTCTGCCAAGGGCCCTTTAAATCAGGGGAAGTCGGATGCAGGAACGTCTAGGAGCAGCACAGGAGGTTGGTGGTGTCAGGCTGGACGACAGCTTGCCACGCCTTGGCTTGTGGCAGCCAGGGCAGCATCAGGAAGTGGGAAACCTGGCTCGGGGCTGGAGGTAAGTGTGGGGCTCCACGGCCTTGCCCTGTTGATCGCCAAAAGCAACAGGAAGGATTTACTAACTGCTGTCATACAACTGTGACTTCTTCCTATCACCTTTTGTGCCCTCTGGAAACCACCCCAAAATGGAGGACCAGAGAAGGGGGGATTGTGGGAAAGGCACCTGTCTCATAGCCCATTCAATGCAGGTAGAGTAGCAAAGTGCAGGAACCTCAGATGGGGCATTCTGACAGCCTCATTCCTCCTCCTTCTATCATCCAGCAGCCTCCTCTCTCTTGCACAGCCCTTGCTGAACAGCACAGAATTGAGTTGCTCCCCTTATTCCTACCTTCCATAAGACACCATGATGCTCCCTCCACACCTGCCCCCTAAAACCCAGCCCCTCCTCACCCCTTCCCTCCCCATGATAGCCATGGTACTCTCTCCTCGACCCTTCTGTGAGGCTGCTTTAAAGTCCACTCCCCACTTGCTCCCTCATCCTGACAGCCATGATGCCTGTACAACGCATAGACAATGTAGGTCAGTGGCTCAGGTTAAGTGTTTATCTATTTTACCTTGTGCTGCCACTTTAAGAGGATCAGTATAACTGGCAGCAGCCTTAGTGGCTACGTTTTTGTATCTGTGCTGGGGGAGTTCCTCTTGTTTTTGTTTTCATTGTGGCCTGAGCAGTTGTTAGGGGGCCCTGGCGAGGAGAGAGGGAGAGGAGACAGCAGTAATCGCCTGCAATTGTGGTCCAAAGACAGGGATGGAGCCCAGGAGCGGGAGTACATAGGAAAGCTCCTGCCACTGTCAGCTATCCTGGGGAGATAGGGAAGGGAAGCAAATGCAGAAGCTGGTGGCAAACTTGCAAGTGAATTGCCACCGAAAATGGAAGCGTTGCAATCACTTAAAGGGCCCAGCAAGAATGGTCCTCATAGTGCTGGCAGCAGCAGCAGCACTGAGTGTGAAGGCAACAACGGTGTTAGTGCAAGCAGTGAGGCTTGGGAACAGGGCAGTGGAGAAACAGGCAGAAGCAGCAGCAGTAGTGCAGGCTTCAACTTGCAGATACTGTTCCTGCCTGCAACTCTTGCTCTCACACCTCTTCCTCTGCAGCTGCCCTGGTGGCAGCCATACCCGGGAGTTCTCTGGATTTGGCCCAGAACCTCCAGAATTCTAAAGTAATTTCCAGGGCTCCGGGCCAACACCAGGACCCGCCGCAGAACTTAAGAAGCAGGCCTGGAAGAAGAAATCAGCTGGGCCCTATGGGCAGGAAGGAGGAGGAGCGTTGGGCCCGTGCAGAGGTATTCACGGCCAGCAAATGAAGGAAGAGGTAATCAAGTTGGCTGCAGGTGCCGGGGGGAGAAGGTTGCTGCCTGGGGGAGGGAGGAGGAGAAGGAGGCTGTTATGATTGGTGGGTTTGGGGCAGAGAAAGAGAAGGCCACTATGGTGGGTTCATGGGGGGGGAGGGAGAGGAAGGGGGAGGCTGCTTTGGTTGATGAAGGAGGAGGAGGCTATCGTTAGTGAGTTTGGGGGAAGAGAATGATTGGGTGAGCGTGGGAAAGGGACAGAAGTGAAAGTGAGTGCAAGTGTGTATAGAATAGGAAGAGAAGTGAGTGGGTGTGTGTGGGAGAATGATCAAGTGGGAGAAAGTATGTGTGCGAGAATGAGCATGTACGTGTGTGAATAAAAATGTATACTAGTTTATGTATATGAGAGAAAGTTTGTGCACATATGCACTCCCTCACCCCAGCCCAAGTGCACCCTCCCGCTAATACAATATAATCTCATTTCCCAGGTATGCTGGCAGCCCAAATCCGACCCTCATGTCCACACATGCCAACCAGCTGCATGAAGACCCCCACCAGAGATTACAGTGTAAGCGAACACCAGCCACCCTTGCCTCTAATGCAAAAAGGTGGCTATATTTAGCCATTCAGTGAGATAAATTTCCTGGAGGTTGGGTCTAGAGGCCAAATTCCCGACGTTAAGACAACCAGAACTGTCTGTAAATCTGCCCTTTGTATCTCTCCTAACAGCTGAAATGAGCTGGGCTGACATGAAGTCCTCGTTCCTTCCACTCCTGATTTCACATTAGTCAAGATGAGCCCACTCCAAGCAGAAGCAGCCTTTCTCCATCATATAACTGCTGTTTGCGAAGATGGTAAAGGAGATGACAAACCTTTTACAGGTGAAAGGAGGATGTGCAGAGCTGGGACTGTAAGGATGATTCTGAAAGCTGTTTAGGTGGCTAAATAGTGATTTAAATGTGTAAATCATCTGTCTGAAAATTACACTCCCTCCATGCCACTAAAAGTGTGCTCACTATTACATAACACAGAACTTTACATTCCCTCCATTCCATTAAAACTCTGCTCACTGTTACATAACAGTCTGATTTCTGAAGGCTAGAGTGGCAGACCTGGAGGAGCTGAGGCAGACAGAGAGGTATATAGATGAGACCTTCAGGGACATAGTAGCCAAGTCCCAACTTCAGACTGGCAGCCCTGGTGCTGCTTTGGAGGAAGAAGGTCTCATGATTGGAGAGCATCAACCTGGTGCAGCAGGAAAGGATCCTGTAGCAAGGATCTGCTCTCCAGGTGATGCATTGTCCTTCCGCCGAGGATGTGTTTCCAAGGGCTACTGCCCAGGAGGGAAGGGTTATGTCAGCCGTTAAAGTTGGTGATTCGATTATTAGGAATGTAGACTGTCGGGTGGCTGGTGGGCATGAGGATCGCCTGGTAACATGCCTACCTGGTACGAAGGTGGCAGACCTCACACATCACCTAGATAGGATTTTAGACAGTGCTGGGGAGGAGTCGGCTGTCGTGGTACATGTGGGCACCGACATAGTAAAATGTGGGAGGGAGGTTCTGGAAGCCAAATTTAGGCTCTTAGGTAAAAAGCTTAAATCCAGAACCTCCAGGGTAGCATTCTCTGAAATGCTCCCTGTTCCAAGCACAGGTCCCCAGAGGTAGGCAAAGCTCCAGAGTCTCAATGTGTGGATGAGACGATGGTGCAAGGAAGAGGGATTCAGTTTTGTAAGGAACTGGGGAACCTTTTGGGAAAGGGAGAGTCTCTTCCGAAGGGATGGGCTCCACCTTAACCAGGGTGGAACCAGACTGCTGGCGCTAACCTTTAAAAAGGAGATAGAGCAGCTTTTAAACTAGAACAAAGGGGAAAGCCGACAGTTGCTCAGCAGCGCATGGTTTGGAGAGAGGTATTTTCAAAGGATACTAATGATGCATTAGAATTAGGGCATCCCGACAGTGAGGTTCCAATAATAAGAAAAGTGGTCCAAGGGCCTGTAACTAAAAACTCACCTGAGCTAAAAAATTCTAACTTATCCCTATCAATTAAAAAGCAGAATGAAAATACAAACAAAAAACAAACTTTGAAATGTTTGTATGCTAATGCCAGAAGTCTAAGAAGTAAGATGGGAGAATTAGAATGTATAGCAGTGAATGGTGACATAGACTTAATTGGCATCTCAGAGACATGGTGGAAGGAGGATAACCAATGGGACAGTGCTATACTGGGGTACAAATTATATCGCAATGACAAAGAGGAGCACCCGGGAGGCGGTGTGGCGCTTTATGTCCGGGATGGCAGAGTCCAACAGGATAAAAATCCTGCATGAGACTAAATGCACAATCAAATCTTTGGGGTACATTTTAAAACATAGCGCGCGTGCGTGTACTTTTGTTTGCGCACCAGGCGCAAACAAAAGTACGCGGGATTCTATAAGATACACGCGTAGCCGCGCGTATCTTATAAAATCTGGGGTCGGCGCGTGCAAGGGGGTGCACATTTGTGCAACTTGCGTGCGCCGAGCCCTGCACGCACTGCCCGTTCCCTCCGAGCCCGCTCCAAAATCGGAGCGGGCTCGGAGGGAACTTTCCTTCCTCCTCCTCCCACCTTCCCCCCTCCCTTCCCCCACCCCCCGGCCCTATCTAAAACCCCCCCCCCCCCACCTTTGTTGCACAAATTATGCCTGCTCAAAGCAGGCGTAACTTTGCGCGCGCCGGGCCGGCTGCCGCGCGCCATGTTCCGGTCTGGGGGCTGGTCCGGCGGCCGTGGCCACGCCCCCAGAACGCCCCCAGGCTGAAACCATGCATGCAGCACCGCCCCCAATGATGCGCCAACCACGTCACGACCCCCGACACGCCCACCCCAAGAAAGCCCCGGGACTTACGCGCGGCCCGGGGCTTGGCGCGCGCCAGAAGCCTATGCAATATAGACTTGGCGCGCGTAACCCTTTTAAAATCCGGCCCTTTTTGGGTAGAAATCCCTTGTGGGTTGGGGAAGAGCATAGTGATAGGAGTATACTACCGTCCACGTGGCCAAGATGATGAGACAGACAAAGAAATGCTAAGAGAAATTAGGGAAGCTAACCAAATTGGTAGTGCAGTAATAATGGGAGCTTTCAATTACCAGTCCAAAATGAAGACAGGAAAGCTTTCAATTACCCCAATACTGACTGGGTAAATGTATCATCGGGACATGCTAGAGAGATAAAGTTCCTGGATGGAATAAATGACAGTTTTATGGAGCAATTGGTTCAGGAACCGATGAGAGAGGGAGCAATTATAGATCTAATTCTCAGTGGAGCACAGGATTTGGTGAGAGAGGTAACGGTGGTGGGGCCGCTTGGCAATAGTGATCATAATGGGGTAGATTTTCAAAGGGCTGCACACGTAAGATATGCGCGCAACCCCTGAAAACCTACCCCTGCCTCCCCCTGCTCGCATCGAGCCTATCTTGCATTGGCTCGGCGGCACGCACAAGCCCTGGGGCTTGAAAAAATGGGCGTTCTGGGGGCGGGGCCATGGGCGGGGCCATGGGCGGGGCACTGGCCCGGGGGTGTTCCGGGGGCTGGACCGAGGCCTCCGGAACAGCCACTGGGCCGGGGGATGAAGAGCCGGCACGCGCTAGTTAAGCCTGCCCGGAGGCAGGCATAACTTCTCCAACAAAGGTCAGGGGGGGGGTTTTAGTTAGGGCTGGGGGGGCAGGGTTAGATAGGGGAAAGGAAGGGAAGGTGCGGGGGGCGGAAGGAAAGTTCCCTCTGAGGCCGCTCCGATTTTGGCCTCGGAGTGCTCCGATTTCGGAGCGGCCTCGGAGGGAATGGAGGAAGGCTGCTCGGTGCGCGCAAGTTGCACAATTGTGCACCCCCTTGCGCGCGCCGACCCTGGATTTTATATCATGCGTGCGGCTGCATACACCCCAGAGTTCTGAAGGAACTAAAAAATGAAATTTCAGACCTATTAGTAAAAATTTGTAATCTATCATTAAAATCATCCATTGTACCTGAAGACTGGAGGATAGCTAATGTAACCCCAATATTTAAAAAGGGCTCCAGGGGCGATCCGGGAAATTACAGACCGGTTAGCCTGACTTCAGTGCCAGGTAAAATAGTGGAAAGTGTTCTAAATATCAAAATCACAGAACATATAGAAAGACATGGTTTAATGGAACAAAGTCAGCATGGCTTTACCCAAGGCAAGTCTTGCCTCACAAATCTGCTTCACTTTTTTGAAGGAATTAATAAATGTAGATAAAGGTGAACCGGTAGATGTAGTATACTTGGATTTTCAGAAGGCGTTTGACAAAGTTCCTCATGAGAGGCTTCTAGGAAAAGTAAAAAGTTATGGGATAGGTGGCGATGTCCTGTTGTGGATTACAAACTGGCTAAAAGACAGGAAATAGAGAGTAGGATTAAATGGACAATTTTCTCAGTGGGCGCCACGCAAGGGCTTCCTGCTTTTGGCATGGATCCTTCTGCCTTTTCTTGGGTAGATGTTTTTCAGGGATGGCAGTCCTTTGTTCAGGAACAAAAAAGCAGTCAAAAAAGCAAACAATGTTGGGAATTATTAGAAAGGGAATAGTGAATAAAACGGAAAATGTCATAATGCCTCTGTATCGCTCCATGGTGAGACTGCACCTTGAATACTGTGTACAATTCTGGTTGCCGCATCTCAAAAAAGATATAATTGCGATGGAGAAGGTACAGAGAAGGGCTACCAAAATGATGAGGGGAATGGAACAGCTCCCCTATGAGGAAAGACTAAAGAGGTTAGGACTTTTCAGCTTGGAGAAGAGTCTGCTGAGGGGAGATATGATAGAGGTCTTTAAAATCATGAGAGGTCTAGAACAGGTAGATGTGAATCGGTTATTTAGTCTTTCGGATAATAGAACGACTAGGGGGCACTCCATGAAGTTAGCATGTGGCACATTTAAAACTAATCGGAGAAAGTTCTTTTTTACTCAACGCACAATTAAACTCTGGAATTTGTTGCCAGATGATGTGGTTAGTGCAGTTAGTACAGCTGTGTTTAAAAAAGGATTGGATAAGTTCTTGGAGGAGAAGTCCATTACCTGCTATTAATTAAGTTGACTTAGAAAATAGCCACTGCTATTACTAGTGACGGTAACATGGAATAGACTTAGTTTTTGGGTACTTGCCAGGTTCTTATGGCCTGAATTGGCCACTGTTGGAAACAGGATGCTGGGCTTGATGGACCCTTAGTCTGACCCAGTATGGCATGTTCTTATGTTCTTAACTGGGCAGACCTGTTACCCTGGGCCAAGTTGTCACACAACACGCACATTGCCGGTGCCACCAATTTCTCTCCGTTCTCCGTGATGTTTGGCCGACAACCATACTTGCCTCTGCCTGTGCTTCTCTTTGTGCCTTCGTCAGCGGCTCAGTTCATGGAACAAACCCATCTGACTTGTATGGAACCAAGTTAAAGAACGTCTAGCTCAGGCCGCTGAATGGTCCAAGAGAGTAGAGGATACTCATCGGCCCCACTCTTCCAACCAGGACAGAAGGTATGGTTGAGCACCAAATATATCAGGTTGCGATTACCCTCTCAGCGCCTGGCACCTAAATTCATTGGGCTATTCCCAATTCTCCGACGTGTCAGAGCAGTAACGTACCAACTCCAGCTACCAAGATCCATGGGTATCCACAATACCTTTCATGTTTCTGTATTGAAATCTCTTGTACTTTCATGGCCATCTCACAAGGCTCCTCCTCCTCCACAAGTCTCCGCAGAACCAGAAGAAACCTTACAGGTACGATATCTCCTGTTGTGGGAGGGCTTCGGGCCTGAGGAGAACTCGTGGGAGCCCTCCCACCACATTTATGACAAACAACTCCTCCAGGACTTCCACCAAGACCACCCTGACAAACCAAGGCCGGTAAGGAGGAGGCTTAGAAGTGGGGGTACTGTTGCACTTCCCGGCCGCGTACGCTCTGCAGCCGGGCCTGCTCACCTTGCTATGCCTTCCACCAGCTCTGGGCACGTCCCCTCCATGGCCGCTTCCAGCTCAAGGCGTCTCCAGTCCCCCTGCGCTCCCGCTCCGGCCCAGGCCTTACAGCGGGGCTCAGCATCCTCCGTGGCGTTGGCCCTGCCCCTAGGCGCGCGCGCGGACCGCCCGGCCCATTAAAAGGCCAGGGGCAGAACACAGCTCTGCAGCGTGCCCTGATTGATGGCTGCTTAAAAGGAAGTGGTCTGACCCCACTTCCTTGCCTTGGCAATCGGGTCGATCACATTGTGATAGCTAGTTTGCCTTCCTGTTCCAGTGTCTTGTTCCAGTCTCCTTTTCTAGTATCTTGTTCCAGTCTTCTGTTCCAGCGTCCTCCTGTTCCTTCGTCTTCCCAGGTAGTACCATTCGGACTGTCTTCTCGGTACTGACGTCTGCCTGTTACTTTGACTATGTTTGATCTCCGCCTGGATTTGACCTTTGCCTGTTTCCTCGACCACGTCTGAACGCTGCCCGGAACTGACCTCTGCTTGTCCATTGACCACGTCTGCACGCTGCCTGGAACTGACCTCTGCCTGTTCACTGACCACGTCTGACCACCGCCTGGAACCTGACCTTTGCCTGACTGATCATCCTCGGACTGACTACTGGTATTGACCCCTGCTTTGGCTGAGCATGCTATCTTTGACTCTGGCCTTGATCCTCGCTCTTCATTCAGAGACTCTGTTCTGGCCTTCTTTGGCTCCTGGACTCCCTGACCTGAACATCTATCGTGCACCCTTGTTCGTGGTAGGCACACCCCTAAACTTTATCTCTTGGAGATCTTGCGAGGCCCACCTAAGACCAAGCGGCCCGGGTAACCAAGGGTTAGCCTCTGTCTCCTCCTGTGCTCCGCCTCCTGGTGGCAGGCGCTCTCTGGGTCCGACCAGGGAGCCTACCAATCCTGCGCCAGGCCAAAGATCCACCTCCCGGCGCAACATATATCTGTTATAGCTTCCTGCTAACTCACGGGAAATTCAGTTTAAATATATCCATTGTATATATATCACTAGGGACAAAGTGACTAAAATGAAGATTTGGAGATCTGATTTATGTATCAAATTTAAGTGTCAAAATGGAACATTATGCCACATGTTTATTGGATGTTATAAATTACAGTTATTTTGGAGTCCGATAATGAGTTTTTAGAAACCATATTTAACTGCATTCTGATGTGGTCTGAGATAATAATTAATCAAATCAAATTAAAATCATTAAGAGTACATAGTGGAGAAAAGAAATTTGTGAGCATTGCTATTAGATTAGCCAAAAACTTTTTTTGACACACTGGAATAGCAACCAGTTACCCACTTTTAATTATTGGAAAGAATTGATGAAGGAATATGCTACATTGGAGTTATTGTGTTTAAAAGACTCCATTACACAAAAGCACTTTTTGAAGTTAAAAGGATTATTTTATTTGTGGAAAAGATTGCTTAATTTGACTTAAGGTCCAGTGAATGAGGGAATGTTAAATCTCTGAACTTTGTATGTTTGATTGCATTACAAACCCATTTCACTGAGAGTAGTTGGTGGATGAATGGTGTGACTGTGTGAGTGAATGTGAATTTAGGGGGAGGGTTCATATGGGAAAAGTGAGTGACATTGTCTCATTATGTATTCAGTCAAATTATCTGACACGTTATGCTTTATACTGTGAATATGCTGCGGAGCTGGACCCTTGGCCCGAGGTGGAGTTGAAGCTACCTGTGGGGAAACCCCCATAGGTCCCCACCGTCAGGAGGTGGAGCAGCACAGGAAGCAGAGGCCGAATGGAGCCCTTGGGTACCGGAACCGGCTGGTCTTAGGCGGGCCTCCGCGTGGTTGATTCTGAGGAAGATGTTCGAGGCAGGGAGCCAGGAAGCAATGGAGGCACAGGGACCGAAGGAGCTGAGTTCAAGACAGGGCCTGGGTTCAGAAACCCGGACAGGCTGAGACAGGCTAGAGAACACGAACAGATTAAGTCCAGGCTTATAAGTAGGCGAGAGGCTAAGAAAGGCCAAGCCCAAGTCCAGAGGCAGGCGTATCTACTTGAAATAAGGTGGGGGGGATTTAGGTAGGGCTGGGGGGTGGGTTAGATAGGGGAAGGGAGGGAAAGGTGGGGGGGGGGGGGGCAGCAGAAGAAAAGTTCCCTCCGAGGCTGCTCCAATTTCAGAGCGGCCTTGGAGGGAACGGGGAAAGCCATCAGGGCTCCCCTAGCGCTCGGCGCGTGCAAGGTGCACAAGTGTGCACCCCCTTGCGCGCGCCGACCCCAGATTTTATAACATGCGCCAGGTAGCGCACACAAATGTACCCTACGTGCGCCGTTTTGAAAATCTGCCCCACAGCTGTTTATCCCATGCCCCTTTTAAATTTTTCACCATTTTTGTCTTCACCACCTCCTCCGGAAGGGCATTCCAGGCATCCACCACCTAGTAAAGCATGCCAGTAAATCTTCACTTGAATTACAAATTTCCCCTCTATCATTTTTAATTTGGAGGTTAATGTTTTGTGCTTTCTGCATCAGCAGGAATTTATCAATTTTTCCCCTTTTGCAGATAACACCTGCTCTGTTTTTCTCATCTGAAGCTCAGCTTCTCCCAGCAATGATGCATTAATTTTACCTTGGACTGTTATGAATCTGTGTGTGGGCTCCATAGAAGCATGTTTATGCTGAAGTGTCAGTAGTTCCTTTATAAAAGAGATTTTTTTTTCTCTTTTTTTTTTATTCTGGTGCTGTGCTCTTTGGAGATCATTTTGTAACAGCCTGCAGAATTTTTTAATGCACAAGTAACACCAGTTTCCAAAGGGAAGCATGTGTATACCCTCCTTTCAAAACTATCCACACACAATTACACCTGACATTGTGCAAGCAGAGATTTTCTGAGCAAATTCACACATGTGCTTTAGAAAATATAAAAGTACGAACAGCGCAAACCCCTCCCCAACTCTTCCCCCAGGAGCAGCTCTGCTCGCTTCCACACAGACAGACTGTACATGCTTATCAGGCTGCTTTTATGGGTAAAACACTATCATACCCGTGAAAATGCCTCTGGAAACTGGGTCATTGGGGGCAAATTTCAAATTGTCCACTTCGTGCAAAGTCTGCACGTTCTTTTTATCCACTGATTTTGCATCAAATTTCAAAGGGAAACTGTTGCTGGAGAATAAGATGGGTGGCTCTGAAGCATCAATCTATGTCTGGCAGGTTTTCTGCTACTTGTGTCAAGCGCTTCTGTGCAGCAGGTTGGTAGCGGGCAAGCATCCAGAAAGGTTATGTGGGATGAGGAGACCGGATGCTTGCATAGTAGCCACAGTAGTATATTGTATAAGGCGGATCCAAGATGAAGGAACGTTTGAGCTCGTTTCCATTTTTGCTTTACCTTTCTTGGAAGATGCCTCATTCCGGACAAAAATGGAGGGCAAGAGAGCGGGAGGGCTCGCCAGCTCTTTTACCGAGCCCTCTGTTGGGTCCGATGGATGCTCATGTGAGCCGGGGAGCCATTGTTTCGGGAGTGAGTTCGCTAGAAGTGGGTTGGGAGGAAGTTAGAATCGACCCCCTCCCAGAACTGTCGACATCTCTGTCCCCAGAGGAGTGAACGGACCCTGCAAATCCTGCTGAGGTGAGACTGCTCGATCCGCAATGAGGCATGGCGCTGGGAGAAGAGGCTGGCAGCATCCAGCCTCATTCTGAGCCCGCGGGACTCGCTGGAAGCACCCCAGAGCCATTGGAGAATCTCGGCATTGAAGGGGAAGTTTCTGGACGCGTTGCCCCGCAGCAGCTTGGAGAGGACTTTATTGAGTTATCTCGGATTTGTTATGTTTTGGTATGGATGTGAACCCTGGGCCAGTGAGAGGTGTCACCGCCCATAGGGAGGAGACCTGGGGGCTTCACCGCCGGTTGGCATGGTCTCAGTAGCTAAGACACAGCTGTAGTATAGACTTTATTATGGAAAAAGGGAGAGCATAACCCATGGAGCGGGGAATGTGGTAAAGGTGCAGTTCTTGAGCAAAACCCGTGGAGCGGGTACTGCAATTAAAGTACAGTTCTTAGCTGAGGGGTAAATCCAGGAAGGTACATCAGACGAGACAATCCAGTAGTGGTCCGCAGCGCGGGATACACCAGATAGTCTTCCCAATAGAGTAATAAATACTTCTGGTGTGCAGATCCGGTAGTGGTCCACAGCGTGGGGTACGCCGAGGATGACTGTACGAGGCAGATGGTATGGAGGACTGAGGTCCTGGAGCCCAGAAGTACTTGAAGAAGAAATAGCAATCTTCCTGCAGCGCAGGGTAGATGTAGCGAATCCTGCTGGTAAGAACCAGGTAGTGGCCCGAGGCTCGGGGTACACCGCAGAGAGAATCCCAGCAAGACTTGGCAGAGATGAAGCGAGTTGAAATCACAAGGCTTGGTTCCAGAAGGACAAGGCAGGAAGGCCCTCCGAGAAGCAGATAGCCTAGGAACACAGATGAGCCCCCGAGGAGTGGGTACTCAGAGCGATCCCCACCAAGACAGGAACAGGAAGTCCAAAGAGAAGCAGATTCAGCAATGAGGAGAACTCTTTGCTAACTCGACTGAGTGTAGGGCCAATCAGCTTAAATATAGCAAGGCGGTGACATCATGCAGAGGGGACCCCCCAGGGTTCCCACCATGACGTGAATTAAAGATGGCCCATGTGCATGCGCACGCGCTAGGTGACTCCAGGAACAAGATGGCGGTCGGCATCGCCCACGTCGTCCCGGGGACACCAGGGAGGTTGACGTTCACTGGTGGAAGCCGCCACTCTTCCAAGAATTGATGAAATAGCAAGAAAAGAGGTGAGCATGAGAGGTCGCAGCCATCTGTGACCGACAGGTCCAACAGCATTCAATTATTTGAGATTTACTCTTGAAGCTATCTGGGAAGCAATACAGACTTTAAATACCCGGTTGAAACGTATGGAAAATGAGACTAGAGAGATTAAAAAATCCTGTGAGACTTTTAAAGTTTAGCTTGAAAGTACACCTGCTCTACAGTAGGCTTTACGTAAAGGAAATCAACTGCTATTAAATAGGTCTGAGCAAATGGAAAATAAAATGCAGGGGAGAAATCTCCGTTGTATTAACTTTCCAAAGGAGCCATTTACCTCACTTAAAGATATGTGGAAAAAGTATTTAATGGACATTCTCAAAATTCCTGAACAGGCTTTTCTGTTAATCTGAAGGGTATACTACATACCATCTTTTAAGAAAGGTCCTCCTGATCAAAACAACATGCAGGTTGTTTCTCCTACTGACCCAGCTAATTTGGATCTCACTTCAATACTATAAACTTCTGAGAAATATATGGTTACTCTGGCAACTTTTATTGGCTCCTTCCTTTTGGAGTCTGACAGAGACTGGATTCTTAAAATGTTTTTTCGACATCCAAAGAGAAGCGGATTCAGTAACGAGGAGAACTCTTTGCTAACTCGTCTGAGTGTAGGGCCAGTCAGCTTAAGTACAGCGAGGCGGTGACGTCATGCGGAGGGGACACCCCTTAGGTTCCCGCCATGATGTATATTAAAGATGGCACATGAATGCGCGCTAGGTGACTCCAGGAACAAGATGGCGGTCGGCATCGCCCACACCATCCCGGGGACGCCAGGGAGGTTGGCGTTCGCTGGCGGAAGCCGCCACTCTTCCGAGAATTGATGAAGTAGCAAGAAAAGAGGTGAGCATGAGAGGTCACAGCCGTCTGCGACCGACGGGCGCAACAACTAATTTCAGAGTTGTACAATTTGAATTGTTTTTAGCCTTGGTTCTACCATAAGAGAAGATTATTGGATCCTACTGATGTCTATATGTCAGTGTGTGTATGTCCCTCTAATTATGTGTCTAATCCTCTCTTTTGGGACCTCCTGGAATACAGGGGCACACTGTTGTATCCAGGATAACTTCTGCTCCCACCTCTCTGTTTCCTCACAGTTCACACCAATACTGTTCATAGCAGGCCACCAGGTTGCCAGTGTTCATTCCAGCAGGGAAGAGGATAAATCTTTGGTACCCTAGGCTCATGAGGTAGGAACACACACACACAGAATAACTTTAAAACATCTGTGCACAGTGGCATATATGTGCATTTATGGCCATATGCAGATCTATGCTGTTATTTTATAACTGACACATATCATGTACTAGGTGTGGGAGCCTTAAAAAACTTTGTGGCACTTTCATTTTCATTCCGGGATAGGGCCATTTTGGGTCAACACTGGATCATTTCCTGACTCATGGTTCCTGACTCTGTGCTCCTGATCCTTGGCTCCTGTCTCCACGCACCTGGTTCCTGACCCTATGTTCCTGCTCTTGACTCCGTGTTCCCGCTCCTGTTCTCCAGATTCCTTGGACTGCTCCTCTGGCTCTGACCTCGGTATGTTTCCTAGACTTCGTCTTTTCTGCTGCCTGCCTCGACCTTCTGCCTGTCCATTGGATCTCTCCTTCTCACTGCCTGCCCCAACCTCTGGCCTCCAACTGGATTCCTCTTCTCACCACTGGCCTTGACCTCTGGTACATCTGACCTCATCTCATCTTCTGTCGCCGTGGGATTCTTCACTGACCAGAGACCCGTGCCTAAGTCCAGCTGGCCCTGGCACCCAAGGGCTTAACCTGCGGGGAACATGGGCTGATATTGGTGAAGGTCCTGCTGGGTCTCTGCACCGACCATACCCACCTCCCGACGACAAGGAACTACAGTGGGGTTCCCTCCTATATGTAGCGCAAACCTCGTCTCAACTCAGGGGTCCACCAACCAACAGTTTGCTGAGGCCATGGACCCAGCGGATATTCCCGGTCTGTAGGCCATCCCGGGCCTAGCCCAGAAAATACAGCAGCAGCAACAGTGCCTGGAGATGCTGGCCGGTACCGTAGAGCGTCTCGCGGCCCACTTAGATGCCTCTATCTCTGCTGCTTCCACTACTCCGGCCACCTCTGCACCTTCACCTGCGACGGTGACACTCCATCTTCTGGCTCCACCTCGGTATGCTGGAGATCCAAAGCAGTGCCGGGGCTTTCTCAACTAATGTTTATGCATTTCTTCCTCCAGCGGGTCCAACCAGTGACACCGTCAAGACTACCTTTATCCTCTCCCTGTTGGACTGGAAGGTCTTGGCCTGGGCCTCTCCATTGTGGGAGCAAGGGGATCCATTGCTGCAGGATCAGCAACACTTTGTGCAGACCTTCAAACAGGTCTTTGACGAGTCTGGATGCCTAACCACTGCTGGTTCAGGCATACTGCATCTTCGGCAGGGCTTGAGGACACTAGCGGAATATGCCATTGAGTTCCACATGCTGGCTGTTGAGTTGGGCTAGTGGGAGGATAGCCTCCGAAGCATCTTCTTGGAGGGCCTAGCTCCTCAGATCAAGGATGAACTAGCGGCCTGGGAACTCCTAGATGGCCTGGATGCCCTTATAGACCTTATGGGGAAAATTGACCATCGCCTTCAGCAATGGCTTTGGAAATCCCGAGCGCCCTCCCGACCAGTAGTCCTCACACCATCTCGCGTCCCCTGGTGCCAAATCCCTCAGCAGAGGCCTACTTGCCTCACCCCGAAGAACTCATGCATTTGGGTTGGAGCCGCCTCATGCCTGAGGAAAGGCAGCGGAGACGTCATTTGGGACTCTGTCTCTATTGTGCCAGGAAGGGTCATCTGTTGGCTCAATGCCCTGTCAGGGGGGAGATGACCCTAGGTTGTGCCGCTCCTGCTTCCCAATGTACACTGCCAGGTTCCATTGATCTGCCATAGTGCACCTTCCCTACCTTGGCGCTGGTTGACTCGGTTGCCGGTGGGCACTTCAACTCAAGCATGCTAGTTACCCACCTAGCCCTGCCCATGCCACCCAGGACTCCACCCTTACTCATCTCTTCTATCCATGGAGAACCTCTTCCGGTCCAGATCACTCAGATCACCGCCCCGGTATGACTACGCACTGGTGTCTTGCACGAAGAGATGATCACATTCTATATCCTTGAGAAGTCAATACACCCTATAATCTTGGGAATACTGTGGCTGCAAACACACTTCCCCATCATTAAGTGGGGTACTCTAAAAAAAAAAAAAAACTGACCTCATGGGGGCCCCGATGCCAAATTGCCTGGCTTCTCCAGGTTTAATGTCCCTCTGTTCCCCTGGCAGTGACCTCCGTGAACTTGCCTCCCCAGTACACTGAGTATGCGGACGTTTTCTTAAAGAGGATGGCCGAAACACTCCCAGAACATTGGCCCTTCAATTGTGCCATTGACCTGCTGCTGGGCACCATGCCATCCCAGGGTCAAGTACATCCTTTATCCCTCCCTGAAACCAAAGCCATGCCACAATATATCCGGGAGAATCTGGAGAGAGGGTTCATCCAGCCTTCCACCTCCCCTAGGGAGCCAGGTTCTTCTTTGTAGCCAAGAAGTTATGGTACACTCAGATCCTGCATTGACTATCGGGGCTTGAATGCCATAACCAGAAGGGATCATTCTCCTTTGCCCCTTATACCAGAGCTACTTGACCATTTACAAGGCGCTAAGGTTTTTACCAAGTTGGACCTCCGGGGTGCGTATAACTTGGTCTGAATCAGGCCAGGTGATGAATGGAAGACCATGTTCAACACAAGAGAAGGCCATTACGAATACCTGGTCATGCCATTCGGCTTGTGCAACGCCCCTGCAGTGTTCCAGCACATGATGAATGAGGTCTTCCGGGCTTTATTGCACACATTGGTAGTAGTATACCTCAATGATGTCCTTGTCTACTCCAAAGACCTCCATTCACACTGCAGAGAATTCAAGCTGGTCCTCCAAATACTGCGGACCAAAAGCTTTACGCAAAGCTAGAGAAGTGTCTGTTTGAACAAGAGTCTCTCCCCTTCCTGGGGTATATCATTTCCAAGCACTGGGTTCCACATGGACTCAGAGAAGGTGGCTTGCATCCAGGAATGGCCCCAACCATCCAGCCTCCGGGCCTTACAATGCTTCCTAAGATTCGCAAACATTTACAGACATTTCATCCCCAGGTATTCTCAGCTCGTTCCACTCACTGCTCTCAATAGGAAGGGGGCTAATCCCAAACAGTGGCCTCCTGAAGTGGTCACAGCATTCAACAACCTAAAATGAGCCTTCCTTCAGGTACAGAGAAGCGCTACCAAAATGATAAGGGGAATGGAACAGTTCCCTATGAGGAAAGACTAAAGAGGTTAGGACTTTTCAGCTTGGAGAAGAGACGGCTGAGGGGGGATATGATAGAGATGTTTAAAATTATGAGAGGTCTAGAACGGGTAGATGTGAATCGGTTATTTACTCTTTCGGATAGTAGTAGAAAGACTAGGGGGCACTCCATGAAGTTAGCATGGGGCACATTTAAAACTAATCGGAGAAAGTTCTTTTTTACTCAATGCACAATTAAACTCTGGAATTTGTTGCCAGAGGATGTGGTTAGTGCAGTTAGTATAGCGGTGTTTAAAAAAGGATTGGATAAGTTCTTGGAGGAGAAGTCCATTACCTGCTATTAAGTTCACTTAGAGAATAGCCACTGCCATTAGCAATGGTAACATGGAATAGACTTAGTTTTTGGGTGCTTGCCAGGTTCTTATGGCCTGGATTGGCCACTGTTGGAAACAGGATGCTGGGCTTGATGGACCCTTGGTCTGACCCAGTATTGCATTTTCTTATGCACATATCTGTGCCACCTGGACCCCATATATCCATTTATTCTAGAAGTTGATGCCTCCACCATGGCCATAAGGGAGGTGCTGCGCCAACACTGACAAGGGAGCCCTGCGACCCTGCTCCTTTCTCTCCCAGAAATTTTTCCCAGCTGAGAAGAACTATGGCATCGGAGATAAGGAGCTACTGGCCATGAAAATGGCATTCAAAAAATGACGTCAGTGGCTAGAAAGTGCTCAGCACGCCATTACCGTGTACACCGACCATAAAAACTTGGAGTACCTCCACCACGCTCAGCACTTGAATGCCCACCAGGCCCGGTGGCCCTTGTTCTTCAGCCGCTTCGACTTTGTGCTAAGATACAGGTCGACCTCCAAAAACACCCGTGCAGATGCGCTCTCACGAGCGTTTGAGGCGGAGATCCCTGAATCCCCGGGTTACATCACTGATCTGGCTCGTATATTCCTGGCTGCAGCCCTGCCCATCCCGCTTGGGAAAACCGTAGTTCCACTTCGGCACCGCCAAAGAGTGTTAGCATGGGCCCTTGAATCGCACATTGCGGGCCACCCAGGAAGAAAGCAAACTCTGGAGCTGCTACAGCGGTACTACTGGTGGTCGCACATGGAGAAGGATGTCAAGGCATATGTGGACTCATGTCCCACCTGTTCCAAACAAAAACCCATGGTAGGATGACCTTGGGGGCTGTTACAGCCACTGCCAGCCCCCAAGGAACTCTGGACCCACCTGTCCACCAATTTTGTGGTGGACCACCCCTCTCAAGCGGCTGCCACATCATTTGGGTCGTCATAGAGTGGTTTTGAAAGATGGCCCATTTCACTGCCCTTCCCAGTCTTCCCTCGGCTCCTGAATTGGCCAGATTATTTACCACGCACATCTTTCAGTTGCACGGTCTTTCTCGACACATAGCCTTGGACCGGGGGGGGGGGGGGGGGTGTTTCAATTCACCACCAAGTTCTGGCGCTCCCCTGTGCTGCAAATTCAATATTCAACTGGATTTCACCATGGCCTACCACCCACAGGGTAACGGTCAAGCAGAATGGACCAACCGTACCTTGAAGACCTTCCTTCGGTCATTCATAAATGACCACCAGGATGACTGGGCCACCCTTCTTCCTTGCGCCGAATTTTCTCACAATTCACATGTCAGTTCAGCCACAGGTTCCTCTACGTTCCTCATCATGTATGGGAGACAGCCTGCTCCACCACTCCCTATACTGTTGGCAGTGCCATCCCCAGTGGCCCAATTGACCGCCCAAGAACTTTAAGAGCTTTGGAGCTGAACCCAAGACATGATCCAAAAGGCCGCACTAAAAGCCAAGGAGACAACATATAAACACCGGTGTGCGGCTCCCCAGTTTAATCCCGGGGACAAGGTATGATTTAGTACCCATCACATGAGGCTCAGGGTATCTTCTATGAGGTTAGCCCTCCGCTATATCAGGCCTTTCCAATTGTCAGACAAGTTGAACCTGTCACGTATCAGCTGCGGCTGCCCTCATCCTTGAGGATCCATGATACCTTCCATATCTCCCTCCTCAAACCTCTGGTCTTTTCATGGCCACACCAGAAGCCTCCAGAATCCCAAAATCTGTCTTCCAAGGACAATCAGATTTATCAGGTGAAAGAAATCTTGGACGTACGATGGCATAATAAGAGATAGGAGCACCTGATTTCATGGGAGGGCTTTGGCCTAGAAGAGAACACGTGGGAACCAGCCTCCAACATCTTAGACAAGAATCTGCTTAGACAATTTCACCTTATACATCTCAAGACGCCCAAGCCCTCAAGAAGGGGGCGTAGAGGAGGGGGTACTGTTGTGCTCGCCGGCTGTGAACCTCCAGGGGTAGGAGGCCTGCTCCTACCCCATTTCTGGCAAAGCCGTCCCGCTGCTGGTCCCACGCTCCACGTGCATGGCAGGCAGCTGCTGCCTCCGCGGACGCCAGCACTGCGGACGCCAACCCACCCATCAGCTCCTCTAGGCGTGCGTGTCTCTTCTCGCTATTTAAAGGGTCATCGGCGGGAAAGCTTCCCAAGGCCCCAGCTGATGACGTCAGGCTGGAAAACTATATAAACCCAGCCTGGCCATCTTCCCCTCGCCTCAGCAACAGGTCCTGCTCCGAGCAAGTAGCTGGTTGCTTCCTGACTTTGTGCTCCTGATTCCTGGTTCCTGACTCCATGCTCCTGATTCCTGACTCCGTGCTCCTGATCCTTGGCTCCTGTCTCCACCTCCTGGTTCCTGACCCTGTGTTCCTGCTCATAGCTCTGTGTTCTCACTCCTGTTCTCCAGATTCCTCGGACTGCTCCTCTGGCTCTGACCTCGGAACATTTCCTGGACTTTGCCTTGTCTACTGCCTGCCTCGACCTTCTGCCTGTCCATCGGATCTCTCCTTCTCGCTGCCTGCCCCGACCTCTGGCCTCCAACTGGACTCCTTTTCTTGCTGCCAGCCTCGACCTCTGATACGTCTGACCTCATCTCATCTTCTGTCTCCATGAGATTCTTCACCGACTGGAAACCCGCACCTAAGTTCAGTCAGCTCCGGCACCCAAGGGCTCAATCTGCAGGAAACATGGACTGGTATTGGTGAAGGTCCTGTTAGGTCTCCGCACCGACCGTACCCACCTCCCGATGACGAGGACCTGCAAGGGGGTTCCCTCCTGTAAGTAGCACCAACCTCATCTCGGCTTAGGAGTCCACAGACCAACAGATGCCTCTTTATCACCTTTATGTTTTAATATATACTTAGGGCCCTTAGGGGGTATTATTCGTTCATTTCATTTTACCCCATTTATATAGGCAGAGGATGTTCAAATTTTAGTGCCTCTGGGATCCAACTCAGGACAGGTTCTCTTCTGTTTTAATGAATGCTGTTTGGCATTTGACCAAGGGAGAATCACTTGATTTTGAATACAAATACCTGATTTGGAAAAATCTCAACTCCAAATTGAGGGAGAGATAGTTACTGCAAGTGATGATGTGAGATCTCTTGAGGTCTTGTTAAATTCTAGTTGGACATTAAAAAGTCGAATAAATGCAGTTCTTCAGACAGCTTATGGGCGTTTAAGAATAGTGAGGCAATTGAAATCTTTCCTCGGTTTGCAAGCACTAAAATCGGTGGTCTATATCCCAGTAATAGCAGTAATAGACTACTGTAATATCTTCTACTGGGAGCTTCCAAAAAATTTGGTTTGGAAACTACAGGTAATGCAAAAGATGACCACAAGAATTGTTATGGACCAATCCAGGCAGAAATCAGCCGTGCTTCTTCTTTTGAAGTTACACTGGGTACCTGTGAGATTATTGTGAAAATTTAAATTTTTGGTCCTTTCTTTTAAGATTTTGCAGGTATTAGGTCCGCCACACATGTCTCATGTGATATGTTGAAGAACCTCATCAAGACATACTCGTTCACAGTACTTTTATCAAATTCAGCTTCCTTCAGTTAATGATATTAAATTGTAAAATCGATCATTTTCAATGACAGTACCCAAATTATGGAATGACCTTCCTTTATCAATTAGATAGGAGACAGATTTGAGGCGGTTTCGGTGGAAGGTCAAAACTTGGTTGATGTCGTCTTAGGTAGACTTATCTAAGAAGGGATTATTAATGAATAATAATGATGGCTGTCTTAAGGCATTATTGCACTGTGTTTTATATTTATTTTATGCATATATGATTTTATTGTTTTATGTTTTTGTTTAATAATGTGTACATCGCTTTGAAAGATTTTATTGTAAAAGCTGGAAAGAAATTTAGGAATTTTATAAATAAATAAATAAATAAATGTCCATTTATCAGAAGGCAACGTGCCATGTCACATAAGTTACCTTTCTAAAAATAAAAAAGCTATAGACTGCCCAGAATGAACAATGGGACATTTCCACAATTTACAGGTACCATAAGTACTCTAGAGCTGCCCATTCCAGGAGTCAAGCAAATAGTTCTGATATTCTTATCAACAACTATAGTTTGTTCTCTTACAGATGTGTATAGCTGTAAGAACAACCATAAGATCCATGTTCAAACAACTGCTGAGCAGCTGCGATAAGTCTTTACTTTCAGCTGGTATCCTTACATGAATTTTCAGCATTGTTTGTTAGCAGGTAATGTTTACTGTCTTGGTGGTTGATGCAGAAGCATTAGCATATGTTTGAGTCCAACCAAGTGGCTACTGGAGCTGCTGTAGCAGTTCTGCTCTAAAAGGATAACTTTCAAAGCTTTTAACATTATCCGGCTATCTGACTTATCCAGCTAAGTGGCACTTTTTTGTACTTTACTACTTATTCAGCTATCTTGCATTCCCGGAGAAGTCCAAAAAAAAATGCTACTAAGAGAGACAAGTAGCACTTTTCAGATTTATCTGGCTAAGAACCGCCTGCTGGTACTTAGCTGGATAAATAGGAATGTAGCCAGATAATGCCGCTACTTCAGATAAGTTCAAAGTTGTCTAAGTAGTGGCTAAGTTTCTACTTGGCCAGATAAGTTGGAATTTAGCTGGTAAGTGTGCGCACATGATATACCTGCGTATCTTTGCTTTCAGTTTTAAAGGGATACACGAGTAGCTATATGCGCATTTGCCCCCTGTAAGTCAGCTTTTATACTTATAAGTTAGGGGATTTTCTAACATGTACGAGGTGATATGATCGCTGGCCGCACTTAATTGGCACTACCCTGGACCATCCCCGAGTTCCCTTGCAGGCAGAGAGCCGCCACTAACGCTGAGCTTCCTTGCGGCTAGGAGCCGCTGCTCACAACGCTGTCGTCCATCCCTGTCAGCAACTCCCTAGGTGCACGTGTGCGCCACTCCATGAAATTTAAAGGGGCTGTGGCGGAAAAGTTCCCGTGGCTTCCTCTGATGACGTCAGCTCTCCAGACTACTTAAGCCCGTTCCTGCCTGCAGTACTTTGCCTCAGCAACAGGTTGAGCTCCTTGAGAGTAGCTAGCTGCCTGACTCCGTGTCCCTGTCCTTGTCCTCTACTGGTTTGCTTCTCTGGCCTTGACCTTGGATGATTCTGGACTTCATTGGATTGCCGCCTGCCCGACTCCTGGTACGCTTCCTGGACTTCATTGGATTGCCGCCTGCCCTGACTCCTGGTATGCCTTCTGGACTTCGTTGGATCACTGTCTGCCCCGACCTTAGGAAACTTGACTCAGCTCGTGCCTTTCCCCTTCGTGGAGTTGTTCATCTTCGGAGATCTATACCTAAGTCCAGCCGGCCCCGGTACCCAGGGCTCAACTTGCGGGGAACGAGGGCTGGTATTGGTGAAGGTTCTGTTGGGTCTCTGTACCGGCCAGTTCCGCCAGCCAATGATGAGGACCTGCAGGGCTCCTCCCTGCAAGTAGCGTCAACCTCATTTTGGACCAAGGGTCCACCTTTGCAAGAGTTTGCTGAGGCCATGGAACCAGCGGATCTTTCAGGGCTCCAGGCCAATCCAGGCTTGGCTTAGAAAATCCACAGCAGCAGCAATTCTTGGAGATGTTGGCAGGCACGATGGAATGCCTTAGCGCCCACCTGGATCTACCACCACAACTAGCCTGGTGCCGCCTGACACTCCAGCAACCACGCCTACCGCATCCACCATTCATCTTCCGATACCACCCCGGTATATGAGGGATCCCAGACAGTGTTGGGGTTTCTTGAATCAATGCTTCATGCATTTCACATTACAGCTGGTGCAATTCTCCAGCAACACTATTAAAACCATGTTCATCCTCTCCCTTCTTGATGGGAAGGCCTTGGCCTGGGCCTCCCCCTTATGGGAGCGAGGAGATGCTCTTCTTTAGGACCTTCAGCATTTGTTCAAGCCTTCAAGCAAGTATTCAATGAGCCAGGTAGGCTGACCACCGTCGGATCCAAGTTACTACATCTTTGGCAGGGTGCTATACCGCTGATGGACTATGCCATCGAGTTCCGGACTCTGGCTACTGAATTGGACTGGAGAGAAGACAGTTTTTGGAGCATTTTCCTGGAAGGATTATTCTCCCGAATAAATGATGAGTTAGCAGTGAGAGAGCTCCTAGAATTCCTTGACACCCTCATCGACCTCACTGGGAGGCTCTACCGCCGTCTCCAGCAATGGTCCTGGGAGTTATGGACTCCACGAAGGCCGGTCTCGCTTACTCCATCATTCTCACATCCCCTGACCCCAAGCCCAGTGACAGAGCCCAGTTCTTCGGGATCTGAAGAACCAATGCAACTGGATCGGAGTCGCCTCACATCAGAAGAGAAGCATAGACGTCGTACCTAAGGGCTCTGTTGCTATTGTGCTGGGAAGGGCCATCTTCTAGTGCAATGTCCTGTGAAACAGGGACACTACCAAGCCTATGAATCAGCAGGGAAATGACCCTAGGCTATGCAACTCCCGCTTCCCAATTTACTCTTCCAGTGGCGATCGCTATGGAGCAGCATGAATTCACCACCCTTGCATTGATAGATTCTGGCGCCGGAGGAAATTTCATCTTGAGGAACCTGGTTACTCACCTGAACCTGCCAACGGTTTCCAGGGACACACCTTTAACTATTACCTCCATTTACGGGGAACCTCTTCCTGGCCGAATTACCATGACTACTGCTCCTATATGCCTCTGTACCAGCATTTTATATGTGGAGGAGATAACCTACATCATTGAAAAGACAGTACACCCTGTCATACTAGGAATGCCCTGGCTACAGCTCCATTCTCCCACTATTGACTGGGGAACCCTTCAACTGACGAGCTGCGATCCTCGCTGCCGTATAGCTTGTCTCCTCCAGATCAGTCTATCTTCACCAGTTCCTCTAGCCTTTGACATCCTTGGGACTACCACCACATCATGTGGACTATGCAGATGTGTTCTCTAAAAGGAAGGTGGAGACCGTACCCGAGCACCGTACCTTTGACTGCACCATCAATCTATTGCCTGGTACTACCTTGCCAAGAGGAAGGATGTACCTCTCGTCCCTTCCAGAGAGTAAAGCCATGTCTCAATATATTCAGGAGAACCTTGAGAGTGAGAGAGAGGATTCATCCGGCCTTCCACATCCCCAGCAGGGGAGGGATTCTTCTTTGTGGCCAAGAAGAATGGCATGCTATGGCCTTGTATAGACTACTGAGGTTTAAATGCAATAACTAAAAGGATCACTACCCTTGCCGCTTATTTCAGAACTTCTGAACCGTCTTCAAGGAGCCAAGATCTTTACAAATTGGATCTTCAGGGGCATACAACTTTATTCAAATCAGGCCAGGTGACAAATAGGCGGGATGGCCATTATGAATATGTTGTCATGCCCTTTGGCTTGTGCAACGCCCCCGCGGAATTCCAAAACATGATGAACAAGGTCTTCAGGGATCACTTGTATGTCAATGTAGTAATGTACCTCGACAATATTCTTATCTTTTCAAAGGATCTTCAAATCCATCGCTGAGACATCTATCAAGTCCTTCAACGACTACGGGCCAACAAGCTGTTCGTCAAGCTGCAGAAATGTGTCTTTGAGAAGGAAAGTTGACCTTTCCTGGGATATATAGTCTCCAGTGCTGGCTTTCACATGGATCCAGAGAAGGTAACCGGTATCCTGAACTGGCCCCAGCCCTTTGGACTCCATCCCTTACAGAGGGCCCTTAGGTTTGCAAATTTCTATCGTCATTTTATTGTGGCTCCTGTCACCGCTCTAACCAGGAAAGGGGTAAATACCAAAGAATGGCCTCCTGAAGTGGTCACTGCCTTCAGTAAATTGAGACAGGCTTTCCTCCAGGGACATTGCCTTCACCACTCAGATCCCACGCATCCATTCATTCTGGAAGTTGATGCCTCCTCCATGAGGATAGGAGCTGTGTTAAGCCAACATTCTGCCACAGGGGTACTCCACCCATGCTCCTTCTTCTCTTGTATGTTCTCACCCGCCGAGCATAACTACGGCATTGGGGGTAAAGAGCTACTTACTAGCCATTAAAATGGCCCTGGAAGAGTGACGATAGTGGCTGGAGGGAGCACAACATCGTATCACTGTATATATCAACCATAAAAACCTAGAGCACCAGCATTTGAACGCCTGCCAAGCCCAATGGTCATTGTTCTTTACTCGCTTTGATTTCGTGGTGAAATACAGACCTGCCACCAAGTACACCTGGTCTTTTGAAGCTGAGGATACACCTGACCCCCGCATAAGTCATTGATCCAGTGCAGATTCTTCTGGCCACTACTGAGACAGACCCTCCAGGAAAGATGGTTGCTCCCTGAAAACACTGCCAGAAAGTTTTGGAATGGGCCCATGACTCTTGTGTGGCAGGACACCCTGGCCGGGCCCAGACCCTTGCGGTCATCCAACGATATTATTGGTGGCCCCAGATACAAAGAGATGTCAACACCTACATGGACTCCTGCCCTACATGTGCTGAGCAAAAATCCATGGTGGAACAACCTTGGGGGCTGTTGCAGCCGTTACCAGCACCCAAGGAACCCTGGATCCATTTGTCCACAGATTTTATAATGTACCTCCCCCTTTCTAATGGCCGTCATGTCTTTTGGGTCGTTGTCGACCATTTTTCCAAAATGGCTCACTTCATCACCTTCCTGAGCCTCCCCTCAGAACTGGCGAAGTTGTTTACCACAAACATTTTCCGCCTATATGGTTTGCTACAACACATCACCTCTGACCAGTTTATGGCCAATTACTGGCGTGACTTGTGCCAGAAGCTTAACATCAAGCTGGACTTTAACACAGCCTATCATCCACAAGCCAGTGGTCAGGCAGAATGAATGAATTGCACACTCAAAACCTTCCTGAAGGCATTTGTCAACGAGCGTCAGGACAACTAGGCATCCCGCCTGTGGGCAAAGTTTTCTCATAATTCTCATAGCAATGATGCCATGAGATTGTCCCCATTTCTGATTGTTTATGGGAGACAGCCTCTTCCCCCACTACTACTTCCCTTGTCCGTCTCCTCCCCAACGGCCCAATTGACAGCACAAGAACTCCAAGAACTGTGGACCTGAACTGAGGTGATGATTCAGAAAGCCGCCTGGAGGGCTAAGAAAGCCACTGACATCCATCGATGACCAGCACCCCAGTTCAAGCCAGGAGACAAGGTCTGGTTAAGCACCCGATATATCCAACTTAGGGTGCCCTCTATGAGACTCGCACCCTGCTATATTGAACCTTTTCCCATTATCCGGCAAATAGGGCCTGTTACATATCAGCTACGTCTTCCCGCGTCTCTGAAGATCTACAACATGTTTCATGTTTCTCTCCTCAAGCCGCTAGTTCTGTCATGGCCCTCCCGGAAGACCTTGGAACCCCGGGAGGGATTCGCCGAGGAGGACCAGGTTTATCAAGTAAAGGAAATACTGGATGTCCAGTGATGAAATAAGAAGTGGGAGTATTTGATATTCTGGGAGGGATACGGCCCGGAGGAACATACCTGGGAACCTGACTCCAATATACTAAACAAGAGTCTTCTCAAAAGGTTCCACGCCTCTCATCCCAAGAAGCCTAAACCTTTGGGAGGGAGGCTTAGAGGAGGGGGTACTGTTGTGTTCACTGGCCGCAGAGTTCCACGACCGGCCACACTTACCCGGCGCTACCACAGACCAGCCTCAACTTTTCTTGCAGCGGCAGGAAGCCGCTGCCAACACCGAGCTTCTTCGCAGCTTGGAGCCACTGCTCACGCCGCCGACATCCGTCCCCGTCAGAAACTCCCTAGGTGCACACGCCCTTCCTCGGAATTTAAAGAGGCCGCGGCGGGAAAGTACCCATGGCTCCATCTGATGATGTCAGCTTCAAGACTACTTAAGCCTGTTCCTGCCTGCAGTACGTTGCCTCAGCAACAGGTCTAGCTCCTTGTGAGTAGCTAGTTGCCTGACTTTGTGTTCCTGATTCCGTGCCCCTGTCCTTGTCCTCTACTGGATTGCTTCTCTGGCCTTGACTTTGGATCATTCTGGCTCAACCTGCAGGGAACGAGGTCTGGTATTGGTGAAGGTCCTGTTGGGTCTCCGCACTGGCCAGCGCCGCCAGTTGACAACGAGGACCTGCAGGGCTCCTCCTTGCAGGCAGCGTCAACCTCATCTTGGTCCAAGGGTCCATCTTTGCAACACGAGGCAATGAAATAACCAGTTATACCAATTAGTCTACCAGTTTGCCCAGTCCATCTGCAACTCATGAAGACCCTCCTGACTCTTCAACCTGAAGTCTCCCCATTTCAACTAGACTCCCTACTCGGTCATTGTTTCACTTTTAAGATGTTTACAATCATTTACAGCAGATATGAGTGTTCTATTTTGTTTTCTTTATGCTGCTATTGCTTTTGCAATATGACATTGTTTTTTTATTGTTAACCACAGTTTTTCTGCTATAGGAGGTATAAAAAAAATAAATAAATAAATAAAAGTAAATATTGAGTAGGAGTAAACATGCATAAGTAAGCTGCCATATTTATATGCGTAAATTGCTTATAAAATAGCAACTTACGTAATCACTGGCCCCTTCCCAGAATGCCCCTGGCTTGCCCTTTTTTCCATGTGCAAATGCACTTGCGGACCCTGATTTACACTTGGATGTTGAGGTTTGTAAAACAGCATGCACTTTGCGTATATACTTTTTTACATGCTTAAGTGCTATTTGTTACATATTACAACTTTTGAAAATTCATCTTTTAAGTTTGACTGATCAGATTGCTATTAACAATGCTAAAAGTGGATCTTTCTGTTATAATTTGGAGATTTTATTTGATGTATCTCTCTTATTGTATAGCTGTCTTTAATAATCTGTTTAATATTGGGACATAAGTGCTGAGGGATCATTTAATAGCTAAAGGACTAGTAAAGTTCCAGAAAGTGTCCAGGTAAAGCCAGATTGGGTGTGGCTAACTCAGAGGTTGGGGGGTAGCTAACTTGAGAGCCAGCTGGAATAATACAGACTGCTTGTGCACAGCCCAGGAGAGGAGCCAACAGTTTCCAGTGCAGGTAAGCTGCAAAGCATAATTAATTAATTATATTGTAGAATCTTCTGTGTATAAATATTGCTCTGTGCTTTAATTATCCCTTTCTCTTCCAGTTCTAGTTATTGTATATTAATTTGTTTGGTTTCTAGCTATTGGTTTGCTTTAAGATTAAAAAAAAACCCACCAAAAAGAAAAAAAACAACCCAGTATCTCTCTTATTTATTTATTTTTAATTTTTATATACCGGAATTCCTGTATACAATACAAATCAATCCGGTTTACAATAAACAAGTTACCCTGGTTGGGGTGGTCTGACCTGGGCTTATTACAAGCAACATTGAAAGTAACAATAACATTTAACAAATAACATTTGACATTATTCGTGTTTTGAAACAGTATGTGTGTTCAACTTTATACAGGGAACTTTAGTATTATTATTATTGTATAGCTGTCTTTAATAATCTGTTTAATATTGGGACATAAGTGGGATCATTTAATAGCTAAAGGACTAGTGGGATCATTTAATAGCTAAAGGACTAGTAAAGTTCCAGAAAGTGTCCTGCTCTATCCAGCTTTGACCTAGGTTTATACTGTTTAACTCCCTCCCACCCTACCCCTCTGCCCACCCACCCTTAGGTTTGTTTTTCTAATGTAGTCTGCCTAACTTCAAATTGGCAACAAGAGAAATTAGTAAATTGGTATTTCCTTAGGTGTTAACAATCAAATAATTTACCAAAATGAGGACTATCCAATGTAACTATTGTGGAGCCTTTATTCTGAGGGAAAGCATCTGGAAACTTAGGGCTTGCCCCATTTGTGCAGAACTCTCTTCCTTGAAAAAGGAGCTGGCTGAAGTTAAAGCTGAATTAGCTTCAATAAAGAGAATTTCACCCACATTACATTACTCAGGAATTAATTCCCCATTACCACAGAAAAACCAGGAGTCAAGAAAAAAAGAGAGATACAGTGGGCTCAGGTAAGATAAGACATGTGACCCACAGACACCCATTCTTGACAGCTGGGCAGCCCACAAGTATACCCCACCCCCCCCTCACACAGGACATTAAGGAACTGAATAAAAACCAGGATTACAGTGGGCTCTGGTAGAATTAGACCTGTGATGCAGAGACACTCACTGTATCAAATGCAACAAATACAAAAAGCCTTCTCTATATTAAACACTGAAGACGTTCTTGAGAAAAAGATTGAAGTGTTACCTGAAAAGAGAGAAAACACCCAATGCATACAGAAATTCCAGATCAGAAACCAAAGGAAAAAGCTCATTGTGATGGATGACTCTCTCATCAATGGCACAACTGCAAAGGGAAAGAGTGAAGTGAATAACAGAACTCAACTAAAGTCTCAAAGAGTCCAGGAAAAGCAGTAACCTTAACAAGAAAAGCTGGAAAGCTATGACCACAAATGCTCATAGTTTGGGCAATAAAATCCCAGATCTGCAGGCCCTAATGGTGGAGGTAGACTTGGACATTGTTGCTATCACAGAGACATGGTTCACAGAATCTCATGATTGGGATATGGCAATACCGGGCAATAAGTTGTTAAGGAAGGACAGGGTGGAGAGGAAAGGGGGAGGTGTGGCTCTTTATGTCAGAAACAATATCCAAGCATCTGAGCTGCAAGGAATATGGGGCAATGAAGAAGCACTATGGGCCAACCTAAAAAAAGATGATGGGGCATCCGTTTATATTGGAGTGGTTTACAGGTCTCCAAACCAAAAGGAAGAGCTGGACAGAGATCTGGTGGAAGACATCCAAAAGATAAGAAAGAAGGGAGAAGTGGTGATCGTTGGAGACTTTAATATACCAGATGTAGACTGGAGAATCCCATCTGCAGAATCTAATAATAGTAGAGAAATAGTGGATGCCCTGCAAGCAGCTTTGTTCAAACAAATGGTAATGGAACCCATGAGGGAGGGAGCTATACTCGACTTAGTGCTCACTAATGGAAATAATGTCTCTGATGTTCAGGTGGGCGCCCCCCTCAGCACCAGTGATCATCAAACAGTATGGTTTAATATCACAAAAAGGATACGGAAAAGAAGCACAAAGACCCAAGTTTTGCAGTTCAAAAACACGGACTTTGATGAAATGGGGAAGTACCTGGAGGAAGAACTAAAAGGCTGGGAGAACGAGAGAGATGTGGAACAACAGTGGACCAAACTAAAAGGAGCAATTACCAAGGCAACTAATCTATATGTTAGAAAAGTAAAGAAAAGCAAAAGAAAAATGAAACTTATCTGGTTCTCAAAGGAGGTGGCTGACAAAATAAAGGCTAAAAACAGCATTCAAGAAATATAAAAGATCCCAAAAAGAGGAGCACAAAGAAGAATATCTGGTACAACTGAGGGAGATGAAGAAATTAACCAAAACAGCAAAAAGTCAAGCGGAGAGAGGATTGCCAAGGAGATAAAGAGAGGTGACAAAACATTTTTCAGATACATCAGTGAAAAGAGAAAAGTTCAAAGTGGTATAGTAAAATTGAAAGGTGGAAATGTTCAATGTGTGGAGAGAGATGAAGAAATGGCAGAAATATTAAATAAATACTTCAGTTCTGTGTTCACTAAAGAGGACCCTGGAGAAGGACCGTCACTAGTTAACAAAAAACTGGAGGGGAGTGGAGTAGATGTAACTCCATTTACAGTAGAAAATGTATGGGAAGAGCTGGAGAAACTGAAAGTGGACAAAAGCCATGGGGCCTGATGAGGTTCATCCCAGGATACTGAGGGAGCTCAGAGATGTGCTGGCAGGTCCGCTGTGTGACTTGTTCAATAGATCCCTAGAAACAGGAGTGGTGCCGAGTGATTGGAGAAGAGCGGTGGTGGTCCCGCTTCACAAGAGTGGGAACAGTGAAGAGGCTGGTAACTACAGACCAGTTAGCCTCACTTTGGTGGTGGGAAAAGTAATGGAGTCACTGTTGAAAGAGATAATAGTGAAATATCTACAGTTGGGAGAATTGCTGGACCAGAGGCAGCATGGATTCACCAGGGGAAGATCCTGTCAGACAAATCTGACTTTTTTGACTGGGTAACCAAGGAATTGGATCAAGGAAGAGCACTCAATGTCATCTACTTGGATTTCAGCAAAGCTTTTGATACGGTCCTGCACATGAGACTGGTGAATAAAACGAGAAGCTTAGGAGTGAGTGCCGAGGTGGTGGCCTGGATTGCAAACTGGTTGACAGACAGAAGACAATGTGTGATGATAAATGGAACTCTCTCTGAAGAGAGAGCGGTTTTAAGCGGTGTACAGCAAGGATCGGTGTTGGGAACAGTCCTGTTCAATGTCAATCGGGCCGATTCAGTAAAGTCCGGCGCGCGCACAGGCCACTCGCCTGTGCGTGATTCAGTATTTAAATGAGGCATAGCGGTAGAAACGGGTTTGACAGCCGACGCTCAATTTTGCCGGCATCTGTTCTCGAGCCTGCTGACAGCCACGGACTCGGAAACCAGAAACCAGCAAAATTGAGCATCCAGTTTTCGACCCAACAGCCACGGGCCGACTTCAAATTTTTTTTTACCCTTCGGTACCTCCGACTTAATATCGCCATGATATTAAGTCGGAGGGTGCACAGAAAAGCAGTTTTTACTGCTTTTCTGTGCACTTTCCCGGAGCCCGAAGAAATTATTTTATTTATTTATTTATTTATTTAAATCTTTTTCTATACCGTCATTAAGGTGGGTACCGTCACAACGGTTTACATAAAGGCACATAAAAGTAATGCAATTATAATCTTTCATTTTACATAGGTGCCATAAGGTTCGGTAACAGTTTTTTAGACAAGATTAACTATTAAATGAGTGTAAAAACATGTCCAGGTCAATTCTATAGTGGTTTGAGTATAGGACTCATTCTATAATTGTAACTTTATCCTTTACTGCATAAATTAGCGCCTACCTTTGCGTAGGTGCTAATTTCTGAAAGCAAAATGTGTGGCTTGGCTGCACATTTTGTTTTCTGAATCGCGCAGGAATACCTAATAGGGCCTTCAACATGCATTTGCATGTTGAGGGCGCTATTAGGTTCGGCAGGTTGGATGTGCGTTTTCGGCCCCTTACTGAATAAGGGGTAAGGGAAAACGCGCGTCCAATAGCGGGTTAACAGTGCGCTCCATCGGCCCATTTGTGAGCGACATTGCGGACGGGATAGAAGGTAAGATTTCTCTTTTTTGCGGACGACACTAAGATCTGCAACAGAGTGGACACGCCGGAAGGAGTGGAGAGAATGAGACGGGATTTAAGGAAGCTGGAAGAGTGGTCGAAGATATGGCAGCTGAGATTCAATTCCAAGAAGTGCAGAGTCATGCATATCGAGAGTGGAAATCCGAATGAACTGTATTCGATGGGGGGGGAAAGGCTGATGTGCATGGAGCAGGAGAGAGACCTTGGGGTGATAGTGTCTAATGATCTGAAGCCGGCGAAGCAATGTGACAAGGCGATAGCTAAAGCCAGAAGAATGCTGGACTGCATAGAGAGAGAAATATTGAGTAAGAAAAGGGAAGTGATTATCCCCTTGTACAGGTCCTTGGTGACAGTTTTTTAGACAGTACTCCAGGTGAGGACCTGGAGTACTGTGTTCAGTTCTGAAGACCGTATCTCCAAAGAGATAGAGGCAAGATGGAGGCGGTCCAGAGAAGGGCAACCAGAAAGGTGGATGGTCTTCATCGAATGACTTATGAGGAGAGATTGAAGAATCTAAATATGTACACCCTGGAGGAAAGGAGGAGCAGAGGTGATATGATACAGACTTTCAGATACTTGAAAGATTTTAATGATCCAAAGACGACAAACCTTTTCCGTCGTAATAAAATCAGCAGAACCAGGGGTCATGAGTTGAAGCTCCAGGGAGGAAGAGACAGAACCAATGTCAGGAAGTATTTCTTCACGGAGAGGATGGTGGATGTCTGGAATGCACTTCCGGAGGAAGTGGTGAAGACCAGAACTGTGAAGGACTTCAAATGGGCGTGTGTAAGCACCGTGGATCCATAAAGTTTAGAGGATGTGAATGAAGAGTGGGTGGCTCGCGGGAATGACGGCTACTGCCTGGAGATAATACCCTTATTCAATAAACATACACATGGTTAATGCGACTCCAACATTGCTCTAAGCTTCAACGGCAAGAGAAAATGTGGAAAAAAGGTTTTGCATTCACAAAAAAGCAGGGAGTAGCTTGCTTGTTACAGCGGTTACTACCTCCAAACCAAATAAGCCTGATACTTCACTTGCAATGCATATCCAGCATAGCTCTCTGCTTCAATGGCAGGGGAGAAAGACTGATACTTCACGCATATCCAGCATAGTTCTCTGCTTCAATGGCAGGGGAGAAAGTCTGATACTTCATGCAGATCCAGCATTGCTCTCTGCTTCAACGGCAGTGGAGAAAGTCTGATACTTCATGCAGATCCAGCATAGCTCTCTGCTTCAACGGCAGGGGAGAAAGTCTGATACTTCATGCATATCCAGCATAGCTCTCTGCTTCAACGGCAGGGGAGAAAGTCTGATACTTCACTTTCAATGCATATCCAGCATAACTCTCTGCTTCAACAGCAGGGGGAATGAAGAAAAGTGGATCTATATACAGACAACAACCAACAAGGACTGAATTATATAGTCTGGGTAAACAAATAAGCATGGGTGTAGCTTGCTTATTGCGGCAGTTACTACCCCTAACTAATTAAGCTAGATATTTCACTTAGATGCAGTTCCAACACTGCTCTCTACATTAATGGTGGGGGTGGAAGGGAAACAGAACCAAAAGGTTACTAAGAGCCAAGAGTAACAGATAAGTATGAGAAAAAAATAAAGTGCGAAGCTTGCTGGGCAGACTGGATGGGCCGTTTGGGTTTCTTCTGTTGTCATTTCTATGTTTCTATAATTGCTTTCTTTCTATGTCGTTAATCGCAGTGACTGATTTGTTGTATTGGCGAGCAATAACTCTAAATAAATAAATAAATAAATAAATAGAAATCTGATCGCTGGGGTAGATGGGAACTGAACAAAGCACTTTCAGCTGCTAAGTGAAAATCACATGCACCCCTTCCCCCCAACATGAAGGCTGAGCTACATTAATTTGGTTAAAAGTATCAGCTAAAATTAGGAGGCACTAATCATGCCATCTTTACCTCTCTGGAAACAATATTAATCTCTTCTCATCCTCAGGGTATTGTCTGCATCTGTCACTCCTCTCTCTCTCTTGGGGCTGTCTTTTTCAGTTTGATCTTTTGTGGTTACATTTTTTACTTTATTTTGCTTAATTATATTCCAGGGCAAATCCTGTGCCAGCAGCTGTGAGTCACCTTTCCCTTTATCGCCATCTGTTTATAGATGTGTCTGAAGTGACATCCTTTCATGTTTCCAATTATTTTGAATTATTGTCCATTAGAGCTCAACAGAGACTAATCAGATTCATTAATAAAGCAGGGGCTGGAGAGGAACTTCTGTTCTAAGAGACAGGCTCATTCCCCTCCCCTGCACCAGGGCTCCCATTAATATGAGTATCATGGACACTGACATTCACCTGCAGATAAGAACTGCCAAGCTGGGTCAGAAAAAAGCCCATCTTTCTCAGCATCCTGCCTCTGACAGCAGGAAGCCACAGGACCTCAGAGGTCCATCCCCCATCACACCGTACTGCTTTCTACATGTTGTGATTTAAGGGTAAACCTGGAGTGACATTGCCTGAAATTGATCTATCACATCATTGACAGTGATGGACTGTATAGGGAGGGTCATTTTCATAACTGCCGTACTCCTGATGTTAAACCTTTTAGCAAAATTACCTAAAAGAGAATCCAAATCAGCGAATGCATATTGTACTATGTCACTCAAAGCATTCACATTTACGTTTTTATATTTCTTCAAAAGCACCATAAAGTGCATTAACCTCTTTAAGCAATGCCAGAACAATATCAAGATTATCAAGCATGACTATTCATAACACCTGTTTTCAAGATGTCATGGGTTATGTTTAATCATTGCATCTTGCAAGCTGCTATTGAAAGGATTAGCTACCAGGAGGCATTATTAGTTGAAGATGGAGGCAGTGCAGCTGCTGGAGCAAGAGGAGTTGTTGGAGCTGTGGAGCAGAGGACAGGAGAGAGATGGAAGAGATAGAAGAGGTACAGAGAGACAGGAGGAAGAGGTCCTCCAAGTGGCCCTGGGGCAGAAGGAGGACAGAAATAATAGGTGAGCAAGAAGGCAGCCTCAGCAAAACATCTTCAGGTCCAGGACTACCCTACGAGGCCTGGCAAAAGGAGAAGCATTCCACATGACCTGCTTGAGCTTAGCGGCCATTAGAGCCCTACCTGAAGAGTTAAAACCTGACATTGATCCTCAGACAGCGGGGTCTCATGCTATACCTGGTCTGTCAAACTGTTGAACTCATTACAGTTGGAATAGAGCAAGGCACTTTCTCCAGATGTTTCCACCTGGAGCTACACATACTGTACATGAGTTTGGATGTTTATTCAATATTTCAATTAGAGACAACAATGGTAAGACTCCAAAGGAGATTTCTGTAATATCACCAGCCTCCCTAACATGATGGGTATAACAGATTGCACACGTATAATCCTTACACCATTCCCTGAATGTAAAAGTTGAATGTAAGAACATAAGATTTAAAAAAAAAAAAAAAATCCATACTGTGAGGTAAATCTACTATCAATCACTCACATTATATTGTTAAATCTGTTGAAACATGGTCTAAAGAACCCCTCAGGAAGACAATTTCATTGTCGAAATGGTCCTTGTTGGGTCAAATAGAAGGACTGTCAAACATTTTTGCTCTGAGCGGGACAACAATATTTTAAGATCTATATATTTGATTTATGAAAGAGACAACACATCTTAAGAAGTTATAAGTTACATTTTTTGTCACTTTTAACTAAACACGTGTGGTTGAAAATTCTTTCAGAATATTAGTGAATAGATCACAGTATCATAGAAAATACCTTTAGTTTGGTAAATGATGTTCCTTATGCCTTAATCCCCGAACTGCCTGTAGCCCTTTGTGGGCAAGAGACAGGAAGGTTACCACCCGCTTTCTGGTACCAATTTAAACATAATATAATGTGAGTGATTGATGGGAGATTTGCCTCACAGTGTAGATTTTTTGGCATAGTGAGTGAGGTGTTTGCCTGTTTTTTGATACCGAGAACAAAGATTTGCCATACTGGGTCAGACCAAAGGTCTATCAAGCCCAGCACCTTGTCTCCAACAGTGGCCAATCCAGGTCACAAGTACCCGGTACAATCCCAAAGACCAGATCCAAACTTTCTTACACATAACTGGGGATAAGCAGTGATTTCCTCAGGTCTACATAGCTAATAGTGGTTTATGGACTTTTCCATAACAACAACAAAGAAGGAAAAACAAGATTGCCAAACCAAAGAGAAAGCATATAAAAACATTAAGGCACCAAATCTATACAAAAAACATCATTTAGTAGTTACATGGGGTATCAAAACCATGCAGCTGACAAACCAGGAAATCTCTTTAATGGTCACAACCAAAAGAATAAAGGTGCACCAAGAAAAACTTTAATAGTTCCTTGTAAATTTAACAATACAAAAACGTAAAGAGTGCCCAAATACAGTCCCAAAAGAACACTTGTGGGGTTTTTTTGCAAAAAAAGTCCGGTCTTACACTAAAAAGGTAGATTTTAAAAGGAGCGCGTGCGGGCGGGTGTAGGGGGATTTTAGAAAAATATGCGCGGCGACGTGAGTAGGGCTTCCTCAGTTCCCTATACTCCTACCTAACCTTCCTACCTTTTCCCTTCTCCTCCCCGAGCCCTAACCCTTTCCAAGCTATAATAATTTTTTTATTTTTTATCTTGCTGCTCTTTTGGGTCAGCAGTAGACTCCATGCGCCAGCCGGCTGCCGGTGTGTACTTTCCCGGGACAGCGGCTGATGGCATTGTCCTGGCCCGTTCCACCCCCTCCCCCCCGGGACTTGTGCACATATCGGGGGATACGCGCATGGCCGGGTCCACTGTAAAATGCGCGCGGTGCCCGCAAAGCCTGGCCACGCACATAACCCCTGAAATTTACATGCGCACAGCTTTTAAAATCTGGCCGCACTTATTATAGTCCCAAGTACTTCTCATAGCCCTTAAACTGGCCAATGTTTCGGTGAACAATATGCCTCAGGGGATTGGACAAATGACTTAGCTGGTGCAGATCTAGAGAACTTCAATCCCAGGCCGCTTAGTCATCTAAAACCATAAAACTAGGTCCCAAACAATGGTCAGGCATCATCCTACATGAGCAGGACTGCTTTCACCACCTTCTTTGGCAACAGATTCCACAGTTAATTGTATACTGACTGAGTGAAAAAATCTTTTCTTTGATTTGTTTTAAAAGTGCTTCCTGGATTGACCCATAGTCCTAGTGCTACTGGAAAGGGTAACTAACCGTTCTCTACTTACCTGTTCCACCTCAGTTCAGATTTTATCATAACCCCTCTCAGCCATCTCTTCTCCAAGCTGAAGAGCCCTAACCTCTTTAACCTTTCTTCATAGGGGAATTGTTCCATCCCCTTTATCATCTTGGTCGCCCTTCTCTGTACCTTTTCTAATTCTGCTATATCTTTCTTGAGATGCGGTGACCAGAATTGAACACAATACTCAAGATGAGGTCACACCATGGAGCGATACAGAGGCATTATGATATTCTTTGTCTTATTCTCCATTCCTTTCCTAATCCTGGCATTCTATTTGCTTTCTTGGCCACTGTTGTACAGTGAGCTGATCATTTCAAATATTCTCCATAATGCTATTCCTGGGTGATAATGCACAATAAGGGTCCCAGCTTCGGGTTTCTATAGTTTGGGTAATTCTTCCCTATAGGCTTCACTTTGCACTTGTCCACATTAAATTTCATCTGGCATTTAGACACCCAAATATCATAATGCCTCTGTATTGCTCCATAGTGCAACTTCATCTTGAATACTGTGTTCAGTTCTGGTCACCATATCTCAAAAAAGATGGTCCTCTTGCAATTCCTCACAATTGGATTGCTAACTAACAGCTTGGAATAATTTTGTGTTACTATCGCAGCAGCCGGGGGCAGGGAGGACCTTGCCCCGATGGAGAACCACCTACTTCCTGGTCTGATGTCATTCTTGGGCTCTATAAAGACTGACTGCCTGCATGCTCTAACGAGGGGAAGGAGAAAGGAGCTGTTTGTAAGTGAAACCTTGTTACTATCGCAGCAGCCAGGGGCAGGGAAGACCTTGCCCCAATGGAGAACCACCTACTTCCGGGTCTGACGTCACTCTCGGGTCCTATAATAGCGGACCATTTACGGCGCGTAGTCGTCGTTGGCGCACGCGCGGCTTTGCCTGGAAGAATTTTTACATGGTTTGTTCAGAATTTCACCTCCCAAAATAAGTAATCTAATTTTATAATTTCTTAAGTGGACTTGCTCCTCTCCCTCCACACTACGTTACAGTATAAATCGTTTAAATAAAGCACTGATTTTTCAGCGACGGACACAACACTCACAGGGAAAGAAGAGCTGGAAACATGTCAGAGCTTATTAGATTGTTGGAATCAGGACTTTAATTTAGAATTAAATGACTGATTGGCAAAATATCTGTTGTTCAATCCCAATTTGCTGCACCTGGTGTATAGATATCTGACATACTTCTCGCTGTTGCAGAGCCTGCGTAATACTGCGTACAGAGATACACATGTGCTGGCATTGCTTAGAGAAGTTATGGCCGGAAGTAGAAGGGGAGATAAATATGACTGATGTACGACTGGGGATGTCTCCGCAGTTATGCCTGTTGGGAATTTGGGGAACAAGAGATTGAAAAGAATAATTAAGATGTTAATTTCCCATCTCTTACACACAACAAGACTGACTTGCATATGTTTGGAAGCCTCTACACAAGCTGAACCATGGAAAAGAGTAGTAGCTGAAGCTACTTCTCTGGTGCAGATCACATTTGCTCTGAGGGGCAGGTCTGAGGGATTATAAGGATATAAGGGGGTAGAGATTGGGAATGGTAAAGGTTTACTTTGTGATGTACCTGTATGGTTTTTGAAGCGGTGATGTGTTATATTTACTATTGTAATACCATATGTGATGTGGAAGGCTATTTATGAATAGCATACTACTGGATAAATGCTGATTACTCTGGGACTACTCTGTAATATTGTTTTGTTGGAAAAATAAAGAGTTACAAAGAACTACTTGCAGTGTGAATCACTCAGAAGAGATTGTTTTGAAGTATTTGTTTGAAGTAATTGCCTTAGAAGCTCAGCTGTATTCAAGAACTGAGTAAACCTCAATCCTGATGGAATGCTGATAGCAGAAGCTCCTTCTGATGGTGGGTAAGTAGGATTTGCTGGTTCTAAGATGAAAAAGGTAGTTAAAGCCAAAAAGGCATAAGATAAACACTATGAACCCCTAAATGTTAGAGATGAAAATTAAGGAATGGAAGCATGGAGCGGCTGCTGCTACCCCTAACAGAAGGCTTGGGGATTACTACTCTTAGCCAATTAGCTTTCATGATTTTGACAAAACTGCAGCATTGCTCTCCGCTTTGATGGTGGCAGGGGAGGGGAGAAAAGGGAAATTGGATTCAGATGACAACCAACGCTGGGCCCTGACTAATACGCAAACAGGAAAAAAGCTAAGGACTGCTTCTACAGCCAAGCCCAAAAACAAAACAAGTTCAAGCAGAAGCATTGTATGAATTATCAGGAAGACTGCTCACCCTGTAAAAATGTTGTTAGCAGTAATTTGTTATGGGTTAGACAGTTCCTTGGTTTTGATTGTTAATATTACTACCCTTTACATATGGCTTGGGGGTAACCAGCAGAGTGGCAGTTGCTACCTTAACAGAAACATGCGAGTAACCTGCACAGAGTGGAAGTTACTACCCTTAACAGAAACATGGGGGGTAACTTGCACCCCTTAACAGAAACATGGGGGTAACCTGCATGGAGCGGCAGTTTCTTCCCTTAACAGAAACATGGGGGTAACTGCATGGAGCGGCAGTTACTACCTTTAAAAGAAACATGGGGGTAATTGCATGGAGCGGCAGTTACTACCTTTAAAAGAAACATGGGGGTAACCTGCACAGAGTGGCAGTTGCTATCCTTAACAAACACATGGGGAAAACCTACATGGAGCAGCAGGTACTACCATAAGAAACTTGCTGGGCAGACTGGATGGACCACTTGGTCTTTTTCTGCCATCATTACTATATTACTATGTTTCAAAAGATAGAAAGCAAACTCGAATGAAGAAAATAAGCAAGATCATAAGTCCTGGCAAGTTAGATGTAAAACAGTAATAAATAAAACCTTTTTCAAGTACTTTCAAAGCCAAAAACCTGTGAGGGAGTCAGCTGGGATGCTAGATCACCAAGAGGCAAAACGTGTGCTCAGGAAGGATAAGAAAATCTCAGAAAAACTGAACAAATGTTTTGACTCTGTTTTTAAAGAAGAGGATATTCTGAATGCCAGAAACATTCTTTAATGGTGATGATTCTGAACAACTAAAAGAAATCTCTTTGAAATCTCTTTGAAAACTGCAAACTAAAGAGCAATAAATCCGTTGTGCTGGAGGTCTGGCCTGGCATAGGATTGGTACAGCCCTCTGGGAGAACGCAGAGGGTGCCTGCCGCCAGGAGGTGGAGCACACAAGGAGACAGAGGCAAGATGGAGCTTCACCAATAATGGCCCGGGATCTCCGTGGATTGAGCCCTTGGATTTCCGGGCTGCCTGGGCTTACGTGGGCCTCTGGGTGTCTCCCGGAGAGATGATGGAGAGGTGTGCCCACTAGGAGTAAGGCTGCGCGACTGACGGAGAACAGACGAGCTAGACCGGAACAGAGAGTACCGGAGACCACAGGTACAAATCAGGAACAGGAGGTCCTCCGGGCAGGGGGGGCAGCGCCTATTGGTCTAGTTCGAGGAAGGCTGCTGACAGCATCGAAGCAGGCAGACCTGGTGGTCTCAGGAGAAGCAAAGAGAGTGTCCGAATGGAGCGCAAGGGTCAAAGCCAGGGTATCCGTCCGAGGAAGGTCAGCCAAAGCAAGGGTCAGTTCCAGGTATCAGTCCAAGTGTGGTCAAAGGCAAGCAGAGGTCAGTGCAGGGTATCAGTCTAAGAAGGGTACAACCTGGGTTGCGGAACGTAGAAAAGACTCAGGAATGATGGAACCCAGGAAAAAGCGCTGGAACTCAGGAAGGACCACGGGAACACAGAAGGAAACTCAGGAACAAGCACAGGAACACTGGAACAAGCACAGGAACAAGAACAGGAACACTGGAACAAGCATAGGAACAAGAACAGGAATGCAGGAACACTGGAACAAGCACAGGACGGCAACTAGCTCACACTGAGTGTGACGTCCCGTTTGCCAAGGCGAGGGACTGAGGTGCAGGCCCTAGCTTAAGTACTGAGCTTACAAGACATCATCAGTGCGCGCTATGGAGTGGTTTCCTGTCCCTGGCCCTTTAAAGGGTTGGGCGGTCTGCGCATGTGCACCTAGGGGCAGAGCCGAGGCAACGAAGGATGCCGAGCCCCAGCGTGGGGCGTGGAGCGAGGCCTGGGACACTGAAGCACTCGAGGGAGCCGGGGACACCACCACCCTGGACCGGGGACGCTGCCAGCTTGCCGCAGCAGTGGGGGAGGTAGGTCCGGAGCCTGCGGAACTAGGAAGAAGGTGAGCAGGCCCGGGCGCGGCCCTAGCCCGGCCAGGATACGCAACAAAATCACTAGGACCACAATGTATCCACTTCAGAGACCTCATACATGAAGTTGCATGTTACTAGTGATCGGTAACCTACCATTTAAAACAGTCACTATACTTTAAGACTGGAGGGAGGCTAATGTGATGCCAATTTTTAAAAGGGCTCTAGGGCTGATCCAGGAAACTATAGACCAGTGAATCTGATGCTGGTGCCAGGCTTAAAAACAAAATCATTGGCCATATAGATAGACATAGCTTAATGCAGTAAACATGGTTTTAGTAAAGGGAAGTCTTGCCTTTCAAATCTATGAGATTTTTTTGAAGGTGTAAATAACTGAGGTCTATATTCAGTAAGCCAGGCAATGGTAAAGGTAGCTGAATAACTTTTCAGAGATATTCAACGGGACAAGTCTCCCACTCAATATATTTGGCCAAAGCTATCCGGATACTTTTATCCATGGCGCTGAATATGCTGGGCTACAGTTATCCAGGCTGATATTCAGTTCTGTCTTAGCCGGCCACATAGCCAGCTAAATGTTTGTCCAGCTAAACAGCCTGATAAGTGAGGGGCAGGTCAGCCAGGTACATGATGATTTTCAGACTTATCTGGCTTAGTTAATTGGATTATTTGGGTGCCCCGTAGTAGCTGGATAATCTTATCCGCTAACTATAAGATAGCTGGGTTTATTGGGTGGCATCCCTGAATATCACAGCCAAGTTACCTGGATAATTTTATTCAGTTAATTCATGCAGCCAGATAGCAACTGAATATTGGTCTCTTACAGCTGTATTAAACATGCAGCCAGATAAGATAGACACACACAGAGAAACCTCCATCCCCCCTTCCCAAAAAAAGTACCTGATCTCAGCTCTCTTCCATCACCAAAGAACTGAACACCACAGGCCTTAGTGTCAATAACCTCCCCCCATGCCCACCTCTACCCAGCAATTTAAATGGAAAGAATGGCTTTGGGCCTCCTTCTTCCAACCTCCCACTCTAGCCAGAAGCCCCCAACCACGGAAGCCACACCAGTCGCTGGTAGTGTCTGCACCGCATTCACAGCAGTATCGTTCACTACTCTAACAACAAATCTTGTATGAACCGTGGACCCTTGGACCGGGACGAGGGTTGGTACTACCACTGAGGGACGGCCCCCAATGGTTCTCATCGCCAGCTGGTGGTACAGGTGAGGACAACCCGGCTGAATTCACCTATACCAGCCCTCGTTCCCCGCAGGTGAGCCTTTGGGTGCCGGGGCCGGCAGGTCTTAGGTGCGGGTCGCCTCAACAAGAGTGGAAGTGACGGCAGATGTAGGCAAGGTCAGGAGTCCGGGTCGGGGCAGGCAGCAGAGGTGTAGAACGAGAGTCCAATCCGAAGATCCGGGGCAGGCAACAGACAGGCAGAGATAAAGAACAAGGCCAAGGGTCAAAACGGGCAGCAGACAAGCAAAGACGAGGAAGCGAGCTGAAGTCAGAACCAGGAGATCAAGCCGATGAGGGAAGCACAGGAACTGAAGGACAAGGAGAGGAACAGAGTCAGGAACACAGGTATAGGCAGGAGCTGGAACGTCAGGACTGGACTCAGGAACCTAGGACTGGAACAGGAGCAGAAGTTGAAGTTGTGTTTGTGCTTTTAATAGTCAGTAAGGCAGCGAATAAACAAGTTAGACTGTTTGTATTTTTAAATAGTCAGTCAGTAAGGCAGCTAGTAAGCAGAACTGAGTGTTTATATTAAAAAAAAATAGCTAGAAGCTAGAAATAAGCTAGGAGCAGTGTATACCTAAGTAAAAAGGTTGAAAAGTTCAGTTCAGTTTCTCACCTTGGAAAGGTGTTGAGGTAGTGTGATTTGGTTTGATTAGGTACCAACATTTGTTAATCAAGAGAGCAGTGAGTCACTCTGGCTGACTAACTGAAGTTAGACTGTATTTCAGAAACCCTCTCACCCCTTTCCCACCCCTAGCTCATCCTTTAATTTATAGGCAGGTGCCACATTCACAAAAAAAAAAAAAAACCAACAAAAAAAACTTTATTGAGAGTTTGATCAGTCCCTTGTAGGTCACTACCAGACATATAGTGAATTCACTAATACATTTAAAGGACGTTAATTAGACATTCCTACTCCCATAGCAACCTAAAACTTAACTAGGAACTAAACAAAATTGAGATGAAGGCAGCAGTCCAGCAGCAAGAGGGGGGCTTCCCAGTCTTTTGCATCGAGTGTCACATGTATGATTTTTTACCCGCAGGTGAGAAGTTGTACATGTGCATGCGATGCAAAGAGCTCCTGGCTCTCAGAGAACGAGTCCAATCTCTGGAGGCTAGAGTGGCAGACCTGGAGGAGCTGAGGCAGACAGAGAGGTATATAGATGAGACCTTCAGGGACATAGTAGCCAAGTCCCAACTTCAGACTGGCAGCTCTGGTGCTGCCTTGGAGAAAGAAGGTCTCAAGATTGGAAAGCATCAACCTGGTGCAGCAGGAAAGGATCCTGTAGCAAGGACCTGCTCTCCAGGTGATGCATTGTCCTTTCGCACCGAGGATATCTCCCCAAGGCCTACTGCCCAGGAGGGAAGGGTTAGGTCAGCCGTCACAGTTGGTGAATTGATTATTAGGAATGTAGATAGCTGGGTGGCTGGTGGGCGTGAGGATCGCCTGGTAACATGCCTACCTGGTGCGAAGGTGCCGAACCTCACGCATCACCTAGATAGGATTTTGGACAGTGCTGGGGAGGAGCCGGCTGTCATGGTACATGTGAGCACCAACAACATAGGAAAATGTGGGAGGGAGGTTCTGGAAGCCAAATTTAGGCTCTTAGGTAGAAAGCTTAAATCCAGAACCTCCAGGGTAGCATTCTCTGAAATGCTCCCTGTTCCACGCGCAGGTCCCCAGAGGCAGGCAGAGCTCCGGAGTCTCAATGCGTGGATGAGACGATGTTGCAAGGAAGAGGGATTCAGTTTTGTTAGGAACTGGGGAACCTTTTGGGGAAGGGGGAGTCTCTTCCGAAGGGATGGGCTCCACCTTAACCAGGGTGGAACCAGACTGCTGGAGCTAACCTTTAAAAAGGAGATAGAGCAGTTTTTAAACTAGAACAAAGGGGAAAGCCGACAGTCGCTCAGCAGCGCATGGTTCAGAGGGAGGTATCTTCAAAGGATACTAATGATGCATTAGAATTAGGGCATCCTGACAGTGAGGTTCCAATAATAAGAAAAGTAGGCCAAGTGCCTGTAACTAAAAACTCACCTGAGCTAAAAAAAATTCTAACTAATCCCTATCAATTAAAAAGCAGAATGAAAATACAAACAAAAAACACACTTTGAAATGTTTGTATCCTAATGCCAGAAGTCTAAGAAGTAAGATGGGAGAATTAGAATGTATAACAGTGAATGATGACAGACTTAATTGGCATCTCAGAGACATGGTGGAAGGAGGACAACCAACGGGACAGTGCTATACCGGGGTACAAATTATATTGTAAAGACAGAGAGGAGCACCCGGGAGGCGGTGTGGCGCTTTATGTCTGGGATGGCATAGAGTCCAACAGGATAAACATCCTGCATGAGACTAAATGCACAATTGAATCTTTATGGGTCGAAATCCCTTGTGTGTCGGGGAAGACTATAGTGATAGGAGTATACTACCATCCACCTGGTCAAGATGGTGAGACTGACAGTGAAATGCTAAGAGAAATTAGGGAAGCTAACCAAATTGGTAGTGCGGTAATAATGGGAGACTTCAATTACCCCAATATTGACTGGGAAAATGTATCATCGGGACACGCTAGAGAGATAAAGTTCCTGGATGGAATAAATGATAGCTTTATGGAGCAATTGGTTCAGGAACCGATGAGAGAGGGAGCAATTTTAGATCTAATTCTCAGTGGAGCACAGGATTTGGTGAGAGAGGTAACAGTGGTGGGGCCGCTTGGCAATAGTGATCATAATATGATAAAATTTGAATTAATGACTGGAAGGGGGACAGTAAGCAAATCCAAGGCTCTCGTGCTAAACTTTCAAAAGGGAAACTTTGATAAAATGAGAAAAATTGTTAGAAAAAAACTGAAAGGAGCAGCTACAAAAGTAAAAAGTATGCAAGAGGCGTGGTCATTGTTAAAAAATACCATCCCAGAAGCACAGTCCAGATGTATTCCACACATTAAGAAAGGTGGAAAGAAGGCAAAATGATCACCGGTATGGTTAAAAGGGGAGGTGAAAGAAGCTATTTTAGCCAAAAGATCTTCATTAAAAAATTGGAAGAAGGATCGTGCATAAACGTTGGCAAGTTAAATGTAAGACATTGATAAGACAGGCTAAGAGAGAATTTGAAAAGAAGTTGGTCATAGAGGCAAAAACTCACAGTAAAAACTTTTTAAAATATATCCGAAGCAGAAAACCTGTGAGGGAGTCAGTTGGATCGTTAGATGATCGAGGAGTTAAAAGGGCACTTAGAGAAGATAAGGCCATCGCAGAAAGATTAAATGATTTCTTTTCTTCGGTGTTTACTGAAGAGGATGTTGGGGAGGTACCCGTACCGGAGAAGGTTTTCATGGGTAATGATTCAGATGGACTGAACCAAATCACGGTGAACCTAGAAGATGTGGTAGACCTGATTGACAAACTGAAGAGTAGTAAATCACCTGGACCGGATGGTATACACCCCAGAGTTCTGAAGGAACTAAAAAATGAAATTTCAGACCTATTAGTAAAAATTTGTAACCTATCATTAAAATCATCCATTGTACCTGAAGACTGGAGGATAGCAAATGTAACCCCAATATTTAAAAAGGGCTCCAGGAGCAATCCGGGAAACTACAGACCAGTTAGCCTGACTTCAGTGCCAGGAAAAATAGTGGAAAGTGTTCTAAACATCAAAATCACAGAACATATAGAAAAACATGGTTTAATGGAACAAAGTCAGCATGGCTTTACCCAAGGCAAGTCTTGCCTCACAAATCTGCTTCACTTCCTGTCTCTATAAACACTCTACACTTTAATCTCTATCTTGAACTACATATAGCTGTTATTAAAAATCACTGTTTGTCTAGATATAAACATTGGGGCCAAAAATTGATGTGGAGTGAGTTTTAAAGCAAAACTGAAAGCATTACTGAAACAGCCTTGCTGTAACCAGCTTGGGCAGCAGACTCACAGAACCAGCAGGGGGCAATTAGATCATTTAAGGGCTGTGCTCAGCCAGAACACAGGAGATACTAAAGCTTCTTGTTACCAGCTACATAAAAAAGTTTAACATAGTAAGCCAATCTGGGGGAGGCTATTGTCAAACGCAATAGCAGATACAGGGTCCTGAGAGCAACCTTGACCAAGGGTAACTGTTTAACTCCCTCCCACCCTGCCCCACTACCCACCCACCCCTGGGGATTTGTTTCTGATATAATCTGCCTGCATACATAAGTTCTCACCTTTATAGGCTGGTAATTTGGTAATTCCTTAAATGTTATCCATCAAATTTACAAAAATGAGGACTATCCAATGCAACTGCTGTGGAGCCTTTATATTGAGGGTAATCATATGGAAACTTAAGGCTTGCCCCATTTGTTCATAACTCTCTACCTTGGAAAATGAACTGGCTGAAGTTAAAGCTGAATTAGCTTCAATAAAGAAAGTCCCAACCACTTTACATTATTCAGGAATTAATTACCCATTACCACAGAATAACCAAAAGTCAAGGAAAAAGAAATTTACTGTGGGCTCAGGAAGGATAAGACCTGTGACCCCCAGACACCCGTTATTGACAGCTGTGCAGCCCACAACTCTAAACCCCCCCCCCCCCCCCAATCACACAGGGCATTAAGGAACTCAAAAAACAGTATTACAGTGGGCTCTGGAAGAATTAGACCTGTGATCCAGAGACACACACTGTGTATCAAGTGCAACAAGTACAAAATTCCTTCTCTGTACTAAATACTGAAGATCTTCTTGAGAAAAAGATTGAAGTGTTATCTGAAAAGAGAGAAGAAACCCAATGCATACAGAAATTCCAGATCAGAAACCAAAGAAAAAAGCTCACTGTGATGGATGACTCTGTCATCAGAGACACTAATCTTTCCCCTTGCATAAATGCAAAGGGAAAATTGGATAACAAAACTCAACTAAAGCGGTCACAAAAGGAGTCTAGGAACAGCAGTAAACTGAACCAAGAAAGCTGGAAAGCTATGAGCACAAATGCTCATAGTTTGGGCAATAAAATCCCAGATTTGCAAACTCTTATGGTGGAGGCGGACTTGGACGTTGTTGCTGTCACAGAAACGTGGTTTACGGAATCTCATGACTGGGATACGGCAATACCAGGCTATAACTTGTTAAGGAAGGACGGAGAGGACAGGAAAGGGGGAGGAGTGGCTCTTTATGTCAGAAACAATATCCAAGCATCTGAGCTGCAAGGAAGATGGGGCAATGAAGAAGCACTATGGGCCAACCTAAAAAAAAGATGGGGCATCCATTTTTATTGGAGTGGTTTACAGACCTCCAAACCAAAAGGAAGAATTGGACAGAGATCTGATTGAAGACATCCAAAAGATAGGAAATAAGGGAGAAGTGGTGCTCATTGGAGACGTTAATATGCCAGATGTAGACTGGAGAATCCCATCTGCAGAATCTAATAATAGTGGAGTAATAGTGGATGCCCTGCAAGTAGCTTTGTTCAAACAAATGGTAATGGAACCCACGAGAGAAGGAGCTATACTCGACTTAGTGCTCACTAATGGAGATAATGTCTCTGATGTCCAGGTGGGTGCCCACCTCAGCAGCAGTGATTTATTTATTTATTTATTTCGGATTTTTATATACCGGCATTCTCAATACAAGTATCGAATCAGGTCGGTTTACATAGAACAAAACTGTCGCAATAAAGGCGTTACATTAAACAGCGTTTCTTAACACATGAGTAACATATAACATATCATATAAAAATAAATAAATCAGTGATCATCAAACGGTATGGTTTAATATCACAAAAAGGATACGGAAAAGAAGCACAAAGACCTCCTTCCAGCGAGGCTCTCCCTAGCTGCGCACGCGCAGCTAGGGAGAGCCTCGCGCACCTAGGGAGAGCCTCGCTGGAAGGAGGACGGCGGCATTTAGAGCCGCATGGGAGGCTGCGGTTGGCTGGCCCTGGAGCGAGGCAAGCCGCACCGGCCAGAGGAGGCACCGGCCTGCGTCGGAGGAGTTAGAGGGGACCAGCCGTGGCCTGCCATGGCCAGGAGCCACAAAAATCTAGTAGAGTGCATTACTAACATTGCTGTCAGAGTAAAAATTGCTACATGTCCAGAGGGTGCAATTACTTTCAGTACCCTTTGCTTTATAATTGAGGGTCCCCATATCTGAATATATGTTCTGGTGCTGTTATAATAATGTGATTGCCCGTGAATGCTGCTTCAGCACAAGATTGCTTTTGCATTCACAAGAGACCATCTTTGTGATTTTCTATACAGATGGTTGCCACCAGGTGGCAGGGTGGGAATGATCCTGAAAGTAAAGAAGAGAATTACTGGGAGAAATGTGCAGCCATACCATAGCTGTGAGTAAAGGTTCTTGTTGTAATAAACCGAATCCAGTCTCTTAGGCAAATAAATGGATAAAGCCCATGACAGTAATGATGGGCGCAAATGAAAATGATGATTTTCGTAATCCTAATGCAAACCAAAAACACCTGTGGCAATGAAGTATATAAATTGTAGCCACTGTGCACAGCATAAATATGTACCTGATGCATAAGAATGGACTAAAGCCTGCATCCCCATTACCTTAAGAGGGCTGGGAACTTGGACACCATTTGTAATACATTAATATCACACAACACGATGACAGAAGCTGAGGTCCATTTATCCCCTATCTAAAATAACTGCATATAACCAGATACAGGCAGCGCAGATACAGTCACTTCCCTGATACAAGGACATTTCTTATGCAGGGACCTCTGATACAGGTAGCCCAGATATAATCACTTCCCAAATACAAGGAAACCTTATGCAGGGACCTCTGATACTGTCACACCCTAATACAGGGAGCCAGATGCAATTACTTCCCCGATAGGACATTTCTTATGCAGGGACCTCCTGATTCAGCCAGCCCAGATATAATCACTTCCCTAATACAAGGAAACCTTATGCAGGGACCTCTGATACTATCACACCTCTGATACAGGCAGACCTGATACAGTCACTTCCCTGATACAAGGAAACCTTATGTAGGGACCTCTGATACAGTCACACCTCTGATACAGGCAGACCTGATACAGTCACTTCCCTGATACAAGGAAACCTTATGCAGGGACCTCTGATACTGTCACACCTCTGATACAGGTAGACCTGATACAGTCACTTCCCTGATACAAGGAAACCTTATGTAGGGACCTCTGATACAGTCACACCTCTGATACAGGCAGACCTGATACAGTCACTTCCCTGATACAAGGAAACCTTATGTAGGGACCTCTGATACAGTGACATCCCTGATATAGGCGGCCCAGATACAGTCACTTCCCTGATACAAGGACATTTCTTATGCAGGGACCTCTGATACTGTCACACCCCTGATACAGGCAGCCCAGATACAGTTGCTTTCCTGATACAAGCAAACCGTATGCAGGGACCTCTGATACAGTCACACCTCTGATACAGGCAGACCTGATACAGTCACTTCCCTGATACAAGGAAACCTTATGTAGGGACTTCTGATACAGTGACATCCCTGATATAGGCGGCCCAGATACAGTCACTTCCCTGATACAAGGACATTTCTTATGCAGGGACCTCTGATACTGTCACACCCCTGATACAGGCAGCCCAGATACAGTTGCTTTCCTGATACAAGCAAACCGTATGCAGGGACCTCTGACACAGGCACATCCCTGATACAGGCAGCCCCTATACAGTCACTTCCCTGTTACAAGGAAACCTTATGCAGGGACCTCTGCTACAGTCACACCCCCTGATACAGGCAGCCAAGATACAGTCACTTCCCTGATACAAAGACATTTCTTATGCAGGGACCTCTGATACAGTCACAACCCTGATACAGGCAGCCCAGATACAGTCACTTCTGTGATAGAAGGAAACCTTATGGGGAGACCAAGTTAACAGGAGTGATCATAACAAAAAATTAAACCAGAATTAAAGTCTAGAAATTTACCCATACAATTACATTTCAATTGTCGTGTCCCCCATGAAATATTACTTCAGGTGTACGAATCCAGATATGTACGGAGTTGGGTGGGTTCGGTAAATAGGTATTTAGAATGTTGGGAATTATTAGAAAGGGAATGGTGAATAAAACGGAAAATGTCATAATGCCTCTGTATCGCTCCATGGTGAGACCGCACCTTGAATACTGTGTACAGTTCTGGTCGCCGCATCTCAAAATAGATATAATTGCGATGGAGAAGGTACAGAGAAGGGCTACCAAAATGATAAGGGGAATGGAACAGCTCCCCTATGAGGAAAGACTAAAGAGGTTAGGACTTTTTAGCTTGGAGAAGAGACGGCTGAGGGGGGATATGATAGAGATGTATAAAAATTATGAGGGGTCTAGAACGGGTAGATGTGAATCGGTTATTTACTCTTTCGGATAGTAGAAAGACTAGGGGGCACTCCATGAAGTTAGCATGGGGCACATTTAAAACTAATCGGAGAAAGTTCTTTTTTACTCAACGCACAATTAAACTCTAGAATTTGTTGCCAGAGGATGTGGTTAGTGAGTTAGTATAGCAATGTTTAAAAAAGGATTGGATAAGTTCTTGGAGGAGAAGTCAATTACCTGCTATTAAGTTCACTTAGAGAATAGCCACTGCCATTAGCAATGGTAACATGGAATAGACTTAGTTTTTGGGTACTTACCAGGTTCTTATGGCCTGGTTTGGCCACTGTTGGAAACAGGATGTTGGGCTTGATGGACCCTTGGTCTGACCCAGTATGGCATTTTCTTATGTTCTTATGTTCTTAGTGTTTTGATATATTAACAGGTATTTACATGGATAGTGAAGATTAAACTTAGCCCCCCTCGAGATTACTTCAACTTTATCAGTTCAAACTTTCTTCTTCGCTCCTGGGATTTCTCGTGATATCCAGAAATATCCAAATTTTCTGTCCATGAAAACATTGGGTCTGGTTACGAAAATATAATCTCAACACCGAGTCCCTTTCCAAAATAAATGCAAAATAGATCAAAAGTGTAGCTCTTGTTTCAATTACCGTCTCTTGTGTTAAATCCAAAACTTCTGATATATTTAATGAAGTATAAGGTTGGTCTTGAGATTGCTGCGCAGGTTTCACTTCTTTAGATGCTGGAAGGTAATATATTCTGGTGATTGCTGGTATAGCTTGTTCTGGAAATTTTAATATATTCACCAAATAGTTCTTGAATAAATCTCTTGGTGGTACCAATTTCAGCACTGGAAAATTTAATATCCTTAGGTTTGGTCTTCTCATTGCATTCTCTAAACTCTCCATTTTATTCAAATAAAGAGACTCCGATCTTATAAGATTATTCTGAACTGATTCAACTCTAGTGATTTTCATATCCATATCTTTCACTGAGGAATCTATAGAAAGAACTTTAGTTTCCAAATTCTGTGCTCTAACAGTGTTCTCTTTCAACATACTTGTTAGTGAGTTTATAGCTTTTTCCATTGATACCAAAACAGACCATATAGTGTCCAACGTGATAGTTTGGGGTCTAACTAGAGGAGGATGGCAAATCACACGTATCTCTGGATTTTCTCTTCCTGCTTCCATGGGGTTTCCATTACCATCGTAGTAAGACTGCTTCTCCACCAAAGAGCACGTGAAGCCTTGTAAATTAAAGCTCTCCAAAGAATCAGTATCTCACCATTCCTTCTCGGGGCAAAACAACTTGATATATCATCCACTCGCTTGGTGGTTATTGTCCAAGATATCAAATGATATTAAACGGCGGCAATGGGGCTAAAGGCGCACTTGGGCTGAGAGATGTTTCTTCGGCCTGGAAACTCGGCGTCTGCTCCTCGCCGTTGTTTCCTGTGGCACCTCCCACCGGTGTTACTTGTGTGGGCCCCATGAACAGCGTCTCAATCCGAGGTTGTCTAGTATCTTGAATCAGAGTGGAGGAAAAGGAATCTCTCACTTTTGCTTTCCTTTTTGTATGTGGAGTTCTCACTGATACAGGCAGCCCAAATACAGTCACATCCCTGATACAAGGAAACCTTATGCAGGGACCTCTGATACAGTCACACTCCTGAAACAGGTAATCCAGATACAGTCACTTCCCTGATACAAGGAAACCTTATGCAGGGACCTCTGATACAGTCACATCCCTGATACAGGCAGCCCAGATATAGTCACTTCCCTGATACAAGGAAACCTTATGCAGGGACCTCTGATACAGTCACACTCCTGATACAGGCAGCCCAGATATAGTCACTTCCCTGATACAAGGAAACCTTACCTGATACTGTCACACCCCTGATGCAGGCAGCCCAAATACAGTCACTTCTCTGATACAAGGAAACCTTATGCAGGTATCTGTGATACAGTCAGATGCCCAATACCGGCAACCCAGATACAGTCACTTTCCTTTTACAAGGAAACTGTTAGGATCCTGCCTGCGGGCCTACCCGCAGGCAGTCCCTTACCTCTGGCGGCAGGCTGCCACTGCCCTTCTCGCAGCCTGGAGGCTGCTGCTGTGCCGGTGCCTCTGTGGTCCTAGCACCACCGCCTGGACTGCTGCTCCTGCTTCTTCGCGGCTTCTAGCCACCTCCGGGGTCCTTTGCCTGAGCGGCAGGTAAGCCCCCGCTGCCATTGCCTGTTGCCTCCGTGGCAGGGGTGCCGACACCGATGCCACTGTCTGCTTCCATCTTTCACATGGCAGGATACTGCCACTGGCTCCTGCTTCCTGGACTCCTCTTAGGTGCAGGCACGCGCCTCTTCGTTTCTTTTAAAGGGCTAGCAGCGGGAAAAGCCCCACGGCCCTCACCAATGATGTCATCTATCCACGCCTGGATCAGCCCTGTAAAAGGGCCCTGCCTCAGTTTCTCAGTGCCTTCGGATCCGGCCTTCACAGCATCTGTGGTCCAGGTCCACCGTGGTCTTTCTGTGTCTTGATGGATCTTCGTTTCATGTTCTTCATGTTCCTGGTCTCCTTCGTCTTGATGTTCCTGGTCTTGTCCCTTGTCGGAACTCCTTCGTCGCATGTTCCTGAAGTTTCAGATGTCCGGATGCTCTGTTGTTCCTGATGCCCTGATGTTCCAGATGTCCTGATGTCCTCTCAACAGTCCGAGGAAAAGGGTATCAGTCCATACCGAATGGAGGTATTCGAGGGTCCAAAAAATGGAAGCTGGTATATCCGGGGACAGCATGAAATAAAGAAGAACAGCAGGAAACACAGCATACAAGAAGACAACGACGAGAGACCAAAGAGCACGAGACCGAGAGAAGACGAGACCGAGGGAACACGAGACCGAGGGAACACGAGACCGAGGGAACACGAGACCGAGCGAGCGGTGACCGAGCGAACAGAGACCGCGTGAACAGTGACTGCGCGACCGACAATAAAAAACACAAAAGAGGGAGCAAGGGAGCAGAGAGCAAGGGAGCAGAGAGCGAGCGGAGAGCGAAGGAGCGAAGGGCGAAGGAGCAAAGAGCGAAGGAAAGAAGAATGAGGGAACGAAACACGGGAACGAGGAGAAGGGAAACACACAACCAGGAAGCAACAAGCGGAAAACAAACAAGGAACAAATGGAGAACAAGACAAACAAGCAACAACAAAGACCAAACAAGAAGCACCAAGAAGACCTGGGGAAGGGAACCCAGGGCGGGCAAACAAAAACCAGCAACACCAGTAAGGTGCAGGCGCCTCCTGCAGGTCATAAAAGCCCTAAACTGGCAACATGACAAAAAGGTCTGGATGCAGGTGCCTCCTGCGGGTCGTATAAAAAAAAAAATCCAGACAGCTGGCGCCTCCAGCAGGTCGTAACAATGACAAAGCTGGCGCCTCCAGCAGGTCATAACACAAACTCCTGAAAAAACATTTTCGGTTCCATAACCAGTCCAGGAACAAACAAGACTCTGGAACAAGGCGGATCCATCGGCGGAGCACCACCGTCGGGCACATGGCCTTGCATTCTGTTGAGAAGGGGGTGTTTTAGTGTGCCCTAGGGCCTCAGCCCGACCCCAGACAGATCCAGGACCGAACCGAGGGTTGACGGCGTGTTCCAGCATGGCTGACGGGCTTACCCTCCTCCAGGTCTGCAAGCTCCCAAGCCAACAACATGATGATGTTGGAATGTGAATGGTCCTCCGACCATTCCGAGCCCTTTCGGACCTGCCGCTTTGATCGGCATGGAGCAGCAGGCCTGGCCTGAGGTCGAGGGCAGATGGGCCTTGACACGAAGACATAACACCAGGGTCGATGCAACAGCATCGCAGACGAAGACATGACACCAAGGCTGATGCGGACGGCATCAGAGACGAGGGCTGGCACAGGACATGACACCAAGGTAGCTGAAGACATGACACCAAGGCTGATGCGAAGACATCACAGACCAATGGTCGATGTGACGGCATCCCGGACCAGGGTCGATGCGACGACATCAGGAACAAGACGTTGACATGATACCAAGACTGATGCAGTGGCATCCGAGACGAGACGAGGAACTTGATGAAGTCCAGAGGAGACAAGAAGCTGGGCAGAAGGACATTGGCACTGTCTCTCAGTGCGCCCTACACAGTCCAGCCGCGGGACTGGTCACGGACTACCCTGTCCCACTGCGCGCCCTACACAGCCCGAGGAGGCTGGTCACGGACCACGCTGAGAACGGGACAAGCGCAGGGAAGAATCCAGTCGAAGTGGGACTCCGACGACGAAGCCAGATGTCACTCGAAGCATCACAAAGGCTGGCAGGACATGACGGCTCAGGAGCACAGGACACCAGTCCACCTGCCGGCGACTCCACGCTCGGGAAAGACGTCATCCGAGGGAGTCAGGCCTGACAGGACCAGAAGGCTCAGGAGTGCTGAAACAAACACCAAGAAGGGCAGAACATCAAGGAACCTGGGATATCAGGAAGCAGAAGATCAAGACCAGACACCAGGACACCTGGACGGGACCTCAGGCACGAACATGACTTGACAAGACAAGAAGACGAAACGAAGAGGAGCTCCACTTAGAAGACCTGACGGAGCTCTGGCAGGCAGGAGCCTCCAGAGTGAAGTAACTCCGATGCAAGGCGAAGACTGAAGTGACGGAGCAGCCCTTTATAGGGCTGGAGCAGGCAGTCCAATTTTAGGTGGGGCCAGCACACTTCCTGTGTCTGGCCCTTTAAATTCTGTGAAGAGGCGTGCCCGCGCGCCTAGAAGGAAGGAGCAGGAGCTTGGGCAGGACTGCGGACAGCGGCCTGCACAGCGTCAACATCCCTACGTAGCAGCAGGGCTGAGCCTGGAGGCAGGCCCGAAGACGGCAGGGGCTCCAGCCGCTGCAGGAGACCCCGGAGGTGGCTCCAGCCGCTACTCCAGCCCGGGGGTGCGGCCTGCAGCCCCGGAGGAAGACAATGACGGAGGCGGCGGCGGCTCTGTGCCACGATGAACGGCAAAGTCCGCGGCTCCGGCCCCGGTGAAGACAGAGCGGGCAGGGCGGCCTCCGGGCCACAGGAGGAAACTTAAGTTTCCTCCTGCGGGCCCGACATCGGTGGCCCGACGTTGGCAGCATCCGTGCTGCATCGGGTAAAGACAGCAAACGGTGAGCAGTGCCTGCTCACGGGGGAACCCGCGGGCAGGGGCCATGACAACTTTGCACTTGTCTATATTAAATTTCATTCGTCATTTGCATGCCCAGTCTCCCACATTTGCAATGTCCTCTTACAGTTTGTCACAATCCTCTTAGGTTTTGACAACTTTGAATAATTTTGTGTCATTGGCAAATTTGATCACCTCACTTGTTGTTCCCATTTCCAGGTCATTTATAAATATATTAAAAAGCATCCAACTGGAACAAATCCCTGAGGCACACCACTATTCTCCTTTTTCCATTGGGAAAATTTACCATTCAGTCCTACTCTTTGTTTTCTGTCTTTTAACCAGTTGGCAATCCACAATAGGACACTGCCCTCTATCCCATGACATTCTAATTTCCTAAGAAGTCTCTCATGAGGGACTTTGTCAAATGCTTTCTGGAAATCCAGATACAATTAGAAACATAGAAATGATGGCAGAAAAAGACCAATCGGCCCATCTAGTCTGCCCAGCAAGCTTCCACACTTATTTCCCCATACTTATCTGTTTCACCAACCACCAACTTCAGGGCTCTTGTTGGTAACTGTTTGATTCAAATTTCCTGCCATCCCCTGTCATTGATGCAGAGAGTAATGTTGGAGTTGCATCAAAGGTGAGCATAAGGCTTATGGTTAAGGGTTGTAACCGCCGCATCAAGGAAGTTACCCCGATGCTTGTTTACCCAGATTGCACAGATCGATGCCTTGTTGGATGATGTCTGAATGTAAATCCTGTTTTCCTCACTTCCCCCTACCATTGAAGCAGATAGCAACGCTGTATATGCTTTCAAAGTGATGTATCAGGCTTAATTGATTTAGTGTATTAACCACATAATAAACAGCTACCCCCATGTTTACCCAGATTATGAAGTTCAGTCCTTGATGATTGTTGTCTGAATGCTAGTCCTCTTTTCCACATTTCCCCCTGCCATAGAAGCAGAACACTATATCTGATACAATCATACTCCTGATACAGGCAGCCCAGATACAATCTTATCCCTGATACAAGGAAACCTTATGCAGGGACCTCTGATATAGTCACAGCCTGTGGCGGTTCTTTTGTTATGCAGGATTAGGCATAAAATACCCCCCAAAACACCCCTGCAGCGGCTACCTCACTAAATGAGCCAGAGCACACAATTATTTTTTTTTTAATTTTTTATTTATGCATTTCAATTTATACATAGTAATTATATTTAGATACAGTAATAACATCATTAAGTACTACAGCATTTATTAAACCATTACTAATGTATCTGCCTTGAGTTTTTATAGTAATCTACTAGAGGTTAATGGCAAATCAAGCGGTCTAGGAAATAAATGAGATCAACTCAGTATACAAATGAAAAAAATAAGGTAGCACTTTCTATCTATTATGCCTCTTATCCCAAGGCTGAAGCTTCATAGGCCTGTGAGAGCACACAAATTTAAGAACAGCAGAGATCCCCAGCATTCAACATCACCATACTGTGTGTGTTTTGCCTCGGGCTGCAGAGCTTTCCCTTCAGACAAGCTGCAGACATGACTCTGTCGCTGGTTCCGCACTGCTACATCTCTCTTTATTGCACTGCAGCGGCACTTCCTGCCCATTTGTCAGAGCCCTCAGATCTCAAATTAAGCACTGACTAAGTTATTGCAGCAGCGTTATAGTTTTCTTTGCTGGGCTTCAGCTCCCCCATCCTCTCTATTTCTTTGCTCCATATGGTGTCGGCCCACAGGAAGGAAGGCGGCCAGGTGGGGGTCTGAGGAGAAAGGAGAGCAGAGCAAATCTCAGGCAGCACATCGACTTGGGGCTGGGGGAACAGAAGGGTGGTGGGGGTCCGAGGAGATGGGAGAGCAAAGGCAGAACAGCAGTAAAGGACCAGAGTCCAAAGGGAGTGAGATGCCTAGCAGAGACACAGAAGGCTTCTTCTTCGTGGGGAAGAAGGACGGAACATTACGTCCATGCATTGACTACAGAGGTCTAAACGAGATCACTGTGAAGGGTCTCTATCCCTTACCACTCATCTCGGAGCTATTTGATAGACTACAGGAGCCTATAATCTGGTTCGCATCCGCTCTGGCGATGAATGGAAGATGGCTTTTAATACCAGGGATGGACACTTTGAATACCTAGTGATGCCCTTCGGCCTGTGCAATGCCCCAGCTGTCTTCCAAAACATGATGAAAGACATTCTGTGTGATCTACTCTATCAATGTGTATTTGTGTACTTAGACGACATCTTGATATTTTCCCAGGACATGAACACCCATCTGGAAGATGTCAAAAAGAGTGCTTCAGAGGCTTCACGAGAACCGCTTATACGCCAAGTTGTCTAAATGCGAATTCCACAAGGAATCTGTGCCCTTCTTAGGGTCATTGTTTTGAATAAAGGTTTCCAGATGGACCCTCAAAAGCTTGAGAGTATTCAAAAATGGACACAACACACTGGTCTAAAGGCTCTTAGACGATTTCTGGGATTTACCAACTACTACAGAACCTTCATCAAGAATTACTCTTCACTGACTTCACTGACTGTTCACTGACTGTTACCCAGGGCAAGTCTTGCCTCACAAATCTGCTTCACTTTTTTGAAGGAGTTAATAAACATGTGGATAAAGGTGAACCGGTAGATATAGTATACTTGGATTTTCAGAAGGCGTTTGACAAAGTTCCTCATGCGAGGCTTCTAGGAAAAGTAAAAAGTCATGGGATAGGTGGCGATGTCCTTTCGTGGATTGCAAACTGGCTAAAAGACAGGAAACAGAGAGTAGGATTAAATGGACAATTTTCTCAGTGGAAGGGAGTGGACAGTGGAGTGCCTCAGGGATCTATATTGGGACCCTTACTTTTCAATATATTCATAAATGATCTGGAAAGAAATATGACGCGTGAGATAATCAAATTTGTAGATGACACAAAATTGTTCAGAGTAATTAAATCACAAGCAGATGGTGATAAATTGCAGGAAGACCTTGTGAGACTGGAAAATTGGGCATCCAAATGGCAGATGAAATTTAATGTGGATAAGTACAAGGTGATGCATATAGGGAAAAATAACCCATGCTATAATTACACAATGTTGGGTTCCATATTAGGTGCTACAACCCAAGAAAGAGATCTAGGTGTCATAGTGGATAACACATTGAAATCGTCGGTTCAGTGTTCTGCGGCAGTCAAAAAAGCAAACAGAATGTTGGGAATTATTAGAAAGGGAATGGTGAATAAAACGGAAAATGTCATAATGCCTCTGTATCGCTCCATGGTGAGACCGCACCTTGAATACTGTGTACAATTCTGGTCGCTGCATCTCAAAAAAGATATAATTGCGATGGAGAAGGTACAGAGAAGGGCTACCAAAATGATAAGGGGAATGGAACAACTCCCCTATGAGGAAAGACTAAAGAGGTTAGGACTTTTCAGCTTGGAGAAGAGATGACTGAGGGGAGATATGATAGAGGTGTTTAAAATCATGAGAGGTCTAGAATGGGTAGATGTGAATCGGCTATTTACTCTTTCGGATAGTAGTCTTGGAACATTATGCCATGCTCTTCAACAACCATGTGGCCAAAACCTCAAGGGCATCCAAAGGCCAGATCTGGCGCACCATCACCCAGGCTATCGCAAGGCGCAGCATCATGAAACTCAGTAGGAAGCAGGTGGCCCACAGGTACCAGGACATAAAGACCCAACTGAAGACAAAGGTGGTGAACCGCAACAAATAAATCCGGTAGACTGGCGGAGGAGCCCCTTGTCCAGTTGTGCTCATGCCCATGGAGGAGTGCTTCGTTCAACGGCTGGGACTGGATATGTTTGAGGGCATGGCTGGATGACTGGACACCACGTGAGCCGGAGCTGGTAAGTTTACCTCGTTTGTAATTGGCAAAGCTGCTATAGTTATGCACATCATTTGACATAAGAGGTTCACATTAACTGACATGCAAAGTGCACATCTCATGCCAAACGGTGCATGTGTGTACCTCTTGACTTTGGTACTTATGTCTTCTTCTTTGTTTCCACAGCTCTCACCCGGAACTCTGCCAATCCCAGTTGGCAAGCCCCTGGAACCAGCAGTGAAGTCCCAGGAACCAGCAGTGAAGAGCCAGGGACCAGCTGTGCAGCAGCAATTTTCTGTGCCCCTTTGCTTATGGATCCACAAACACAGTTCAGTGAGGAGTAGGAGGAGCAACAGCAGAAGCCTCCTCAGCACAACCAGATCCTAGAAGCCCTTAGCTCAACAAGCCCACTGAATGTGAGCTTAAATCTTTCAAGCTTCATGGAGGAACCCAGCCTGCAGTGGAACACTGCAGGCTGGGTTCCTGCTCCTGCTGGGTTCCTGCTCCTGCTCCTGCTCAGTGCCAGTATGAGGCAACAGGCACTGAGCAGGAGCAGCCCACCAGCCCCTTCATGCCACTTCTGAAGTCCCAAACCTCTGCTCCAGCCACAACAAGCACAGCACCAGCACCAACAGAGACCTCAATGTACGAGCAGCTAGAAAGAAGCCATGGTATCCACCTTAACCACATACAAGCAGAGCAAGTGTGCCTAAGGAGAACTGTGAATGAGCAGACCCAGGCCCTGTGTGACCAGATGGCAGCCCACACACAAGCCCTTACCACATTTACCTCGATAAATAACCTCTCCAGCATCCTGACCCAGATTCTACAAAGAATGCTGGAGCCTCCACCTGTGCCTTTCCCAGCATCCCAAGACTCCATGCCATGCAGCAGTCCCCGGCCTGAGAGTCGACCCAGGGGTAAGCCTCCCAAAGACATGCTATCCCCAAGTGGCAAGCTACAACATGGCAAAGGGCCATGAAAGTTCAGAACTGCTGCCCTGTAACGTCTAAGAACAAGTCTTGACGAACAAGCCTGGCCGGGCCTCTGAATAAAGTTCCTATGCCGGCTAGCTGGAAGAAGCCTATTGGGCCCGTCCTGACTACAGAGTTCCTGTGCCAGCTAGATGATGGGGATGGTCTACTGTCTGCCACTGTTGTCCTGCTGTCTACTTCTAATGCCCTTCTCAATGCTCTGCCCATACCCCAGCCTCCTTGATGCAGTCTCCAGCCATGGTCCAGCTGCTGTCTCTTCTCATCATGTCTCGTCTCCTGCTCTTGATGTTGGTGTCTCATCTTATCTCATCTCATCCTGCTGCCTCCATGCTGCTGCTATGTCTTTGCTTCTCCTCTCATCTCATCCTGCTGCTGCCTCCATGCTGCTGTGTCTTCCCTTGGGGCTCCTGCCTCCATGCTGTGCTTTCCAGTCCTGGTCCTCAGCCTCCATGCTGTACTCTCTGTCCTGGTCTTGCTGCCTGCTACTTAATCTTTGCTCCCTTGGTCCTTAGCCTGTCCCCTTGAGTGCACTCTTTTAACATGGTCTGGGGCCTTCCCTTGAACTCTGCTGCTTTGTCCCTTAGCCTGTCCCCTTGAGTGCATTCTTTCAACCTGGACTGTTTGGGGGCCTTTTGGTTAACATCACATAGTTGTGCTGCTATCAGCTCTAACATTAGCGCTGTACTGTAGCTATTGGGGTACCACTTCCACTTTCCATGTTCTTTGCTGTAATCATGATTGTGCAAAAGGATAAGATGCTAATACTGTATGTGTAATGTCGCCATTTGTAACAATGTATGTAGAGGTCTACACTCAATGTGCTTTCATTTCAATTACAATGACATGTGCAATTACGTATCTTGTCCTTGAAGAATGTGATTACCAAAGATGTTGACTTGCTTTCAATCAGTTGTCATTTGTTGAGTAATAACGTGGTCACAGGTTTGAAAGAACATTTTCTGCTTGTCTGTTTTTATTGTGGGCTTTTTCTCGTTCACTAGGTCAAAGGTTTTGGATCCACAAGATCTTGCATGCTAGAGTATATTGGCCATTCCAAGTAGGCACTTTTTGGGCAGGCAATACCATATGGCCTACAGCATATAACCAAAAGCTGATTGTATGCTCCTTAGGAAGACAGCAATAGCTGAACAGGAAGCTCCTTACTGTGGAGCTTCTGTATTGGCTCCATTGCCTTCAGAGAGCATATTCTTAGCTAATTGTTGGATACATGGGCATGTATGTGAGATGGGCACTAGCTAGATAATGTTCACCTCCATACATTGTCCAGTGGAATATTTATTTATTTATTATTTATTTATTTAAAGTCTCTTCTATACCGATATCCGTTCGCACGTCGTATCAGTTTACAAAAAACAAGAACTTTTGGGCGGAGCCCTTACATATAACAGTAGAATACAATTAACTATTGGGCGGAGCCCTTACATGTAACCAAATAAATAAATAGATTAAACTGGGGGGGGAGTATAATACTAGGCAAATTAGTATTGATAGATCAATACATAGATACGACAAGAACTGTAAAACTATAATGCATAACTATATACATAAGTAGCAAAGTACAACGTACCAAAATCAGCGGGCATAAGGCATTCTTAGTCATAAATCGATAAAGGCATTCTTAGTCAAAGATCGATGTGTAAATTAAAGAGGAAATTAAAGAGGAAATTTATGTAGTGGGGGGTGACATGGAGTAGGCTTGCTGGAAGAGCCAGGTTTTCAGTTTTTTTTTAAATTTGGGTGTGTAGGTCTCCAGGCGTATATCATGAGGCAGGGAGTTCCATATGGTGGGGCCGGCGAGAGAAAAAGCTCTGCTTATAGTGGAGGAGAGTTTGAAAGATTTGATGGATTGGGCACGTAGGGTTCCTTGGAGGGCTGGGCGGGTGGGTCTATTGGAGGTGCGGGGGAGGAGTGGGGGGTTGATCCAGTTGAGGTTGGTGTTTAACAGACTTTTGTGGATGATGGAGAGTGCTTTATAAAGAATTCGTGAGTGTATTGGGAGCCAATGTAGTTCGATAAGAGTTGGAGTGATATGGTCTCTTTTTTTAGAGTTTGCCAGTATCCGAGCGGCGGCGTTTTGCAATAGTTGTAACGGCTTGGTGTAGGAATGTTTGCCTAGAGGTGCAGTAGCTATGTCTTCACTCTGTTGGGGACCAATCGGTTGTCTAGCTATGCGAAGGTCATGGTGCATCTATTACAATCCAAATGGCCTGTAACATTGTGAAGATATATTATGTCTGACCAAAAAATGGCCTTTCTCTCTGGCTATGGCACCAAATGCTATCATGACATAAGTCTTCAGTCAGAGGGCTACTTGAAAATGACATAAAGCCCTAGATGTGTTTTATCTCTAGAGAGCCTAAATGTGCAGCAGCAGTTGTCCAGGATATAGCGTACATGTAAAGCTTGTGTGGTGTTAAGGGGAAATTATATTAATAACCCCACAAGACTTAACATTGAACACCCCCCTCCTTGGGTCCTCACTCAACCTAAAAGGCAATCTGGACAAAACCCTTTTTAGGTTTCACACTAAACAAAATGTCTTCTACTTACAGGCTGCTCTAACACCATGTCAGCAGCTGTGTAACAACTGAGGAGGCGTGAGGGAGTTGTGTAGGTTAGAGAAACTCGACAGCCCATGAGCAGACAGCTAGGAGGCCTGCTGTTGCGTGGGAGCAGGCAGACCTCCACAGACTGGCTGCCTCCCCTGTACTGGCCTGGCATATGGATTTGTATAATAGCTGTATTATATCTGTTTGCTAAATGAACAGGTATTATACAGATCTACATGCCAGGTCTGTACAAGGGAGGCAGCCAGTCTGTGGAAGTCTGCCTGCTCCCAAACAACAGCAGGCCTCCTAGATGTCTGCTCGTGGGCTGTCGGGTTTCTCTAACCTACACAACTCCCTCATTCCTCCTCAGTTTCACACAGCTCCTGACACAGTGTTAGAGCAGCCTGCACGTAGACAGAGGTGCATAATACAAAGGTTGTGTAGAGGACAAGTGATGCAGGGAAAACTGGCTGCTAATTCTCTCCCCTCAAATCAACTGTAGAAATGTATCACCACTTCTATGTATGCACACAAAACATATTGAGCTACATATTTCAGCATCTTTGTAGACATAACCTGCCAGCATATACATCTGGCAGAGTAAGGTGCAAAAGATGTGGCCTAGTGTGGCAGCCTCTATGTGGTGTGTCTAGGATCTGTTCTACAGAGAGGGAGGGTAAGTAAGCCACGGTCTGGAAAAAGGGAACCTCTAATAGGAGTGCCAGCAGACCTCAAGCATCCCCCACGTTTCCCCCACCAAAACTTCAAACCTTCTCTGGCAGCTGAAGCTCTTGGAACCATGCACACATCTAAAATTAGGACCACTCCAAGTACTAGGTGGAAGAGCATCAGGGTCTGGGAGGCGGAAGGTATACATTACAGGCAGATATCTATTCATCTAGAAATGTAATACACCATATCTGAGGTCTGATGCTGTAAAGTTTCACACCATGCCCTCTCAACTCAAGGAATAAACAATGTGAGCTGTAGGTGGAGTATGCATGAGGCCATTTTCTCCCCATATGATACAATTGTATCTCTGAGGTACCTGTTGTAAACAGTGGAAGCCCAGGAGCACTTGTGTCGAAAGACTGTCTGTGCAAAATGGATGCACAAACACTGCCTGGTCTGGAGTATGCATAGATATAGTAATGGAGGGAGCAACAAGCCAACATCATCCCTAAACACAGATGAGGACCAAGGCTAACACAGCACGTCACTCACCCAGATGCACACAGTCACACATATGTGTTGGCCCTTTTTTGTGGACAAACTACCTCCAGCAGTTTGTGCACCTACACATGGCCAATGTGTAGGTTCCTGCTCTGTTTCTAATCAACCATCATTGATGTCTGAGGCAGCCTGGTCTCTAACTACTAATGAGGGAGTCAGAGTCCTAACTATGCATAGAAAATTCTCTACACCTACCAGCTTGACACATATCTGTGTCCATGAAGTTAGTATGTAGTACAATTAAAACAAACTGAAGAATATTCATTTTCATTTAATACACAATCAAGCTCTGGAATTCATTACCAGAGGATTTGGTTAAAGCTGTTAGCATAGCTGAGTTAAAAAAAGATATAAACAAGTTCCTGGAAGAGAATTCAATAACCTGTTATTGATTAAATAGACTTAAGAAATAGCCACTACTTACTTATCACTGTGTGATAGCAGCATGGGATCTATTGACTGTTTGGGATCTTACCAGGTACTTGTGACTTGAATTGGTGACTGTTGTAAACAGGATACTCAGCTTGATGAATACTCGGTCTGACCCAGTATGGCAAGTTCTTATGTTCAACCTTCCACATGGCAGCAATATGGCTCACCTTTATCTTAGGAACTATGAAGTCAATATTCTATAAGTTGGCAAGTGGCAAATTTATCCAGGGAAAGTTATATAACTTGTATAACTTTAGCCAAGTAAAGTTAGGACTGATCATTTTCAACAAGACTAGTGCATGTAATTTTAGCCAGAGTACCCAAAAAGTATATTTACTGGCTCAGGATTAGCCCCAACCCTGGAACAACTTCTAGATTCCCTTTTTATCTGGATGTGGTTGGTGAGATAAAAATCTGAAACTTGGCTTTTGATTGTGTAAGTGGAAAAGTTATACATACAAAGGCTTTGAATATTGTCCTCTGTTTGATTAGTGATATATTCCAACTAGGTCATTATGTTCTTTGAATGAAATCCATTAGTGGTACCTTCTTTATCTAAACTTAAATTTACTTCTTTACAGTCTTGATTTTTGGACAGCTCTGGCATTTCAGTTATGGACTTCAATGCCTGTTCAAGCCAATGCAGATTGAGAGATTTTAAGGTTTTGGTGACAAATTAAATCTTGTTGGGGTTTTTTTTAGATAAGCTTTCGTTATTTGACTGGATTTCCTTGATTACTTATTTTCTAATTCAAGATACATTGTGGATTTCTTTATGCTCTCCCATTTATATAAAAACATACTTTGTACAATGCTGGGTCAGACCAAGGGTCCCATCAGGCCCAGCATCCTGTTTCTAACAGTGACCAAGCCAGGAATACAAATACCTGGCAGGACTCCTAAGTTCAATAGATTCCATGCTGCTTATCCCAGTGTTTAAGTGTTTGGGTGGTTTTTTTTTTTGTTTGTTTGTTTTTTTCATTTTTATTTTTGCTGACTTTTTTAGTGAATTTTATCTTCTCTAAATTTAAGAAGGTAGATATTTAAAGGCAAGCTAGTTAAGTAACTTAGCTGGATATAGCTCATCCGGCTAAATTACAAGAATATTCAGTGGCACGGCTTTGACATGGCATGGTTATACTGCTGAATATCCGCATACAAATGCTACTTAGCCGGATAAGTGCTATCTAGCTAAGTCTAGACATAGCTGTTTAACTTATCCAGCTAAGTCTCAAAATTGCTACTTAGCCAGATAAGTTATCCGCCTACTGCCTGCCCCCAAATTAGCCAGATCGCCATATTGCCGGATAAGTGACTTATCCGGCTTTCTAGCAGCCACTGAACATAACCAGATATGTCCAGGCTCAGGATACTTTAGAGGGAATTCTCCAAGCCATTTCTACATGTGAATAAGCATTTAAGCTGTAGAAATGGAGGGTTTGGATAGGGCCCCTGTCCTCAGCACCGGTGCTGGTAACAGTGCGGTTACTTTTACCTCTGGTAAAAAAAAAAAGGGGCAGGGTTTGAAAGAAGCACGACCGCCTATCTGGTCTGCCCATCTCTACAATCTCTCCCACTCCCTCAGAGATTCCCCTGAATTCAGATACTGTCCTTGTCTCCACCACCTCCAGATGGAGGCTGTTCCATGCATCCACCACTCTCTCTGTAAAGAAATATTTCCTTAGGGAGCCAAATTTTAAAAGCCCGTTGCGCGCAACTTCCCGGGAGATATGCGAATGTTTGGGCTGTGTGCGCGCGCCGAGGGCATTTTCCAAGCAGCCCGGCCATGCGCAATATCTTCCGATATGTGCGGAACTGCCGGGCTTTTAAAAGGGGGAGGGCCAGGGCGGGGGTGGGGGCCGGCTGGGGCAGCACCATCAGGAGCTGTCCCACTGAAGCGCGCACAGACGGCTGTCCGGCGCGCGGAATCTGCTACTGCTCTGGAGAGCAAGTAAGTGGCCCAAAAAATAAAAAAGGCAGTTTTGGGGGGGGGGGGGGGGTTTAGAGGTCAGGGAAGAAGAAGGAAGGATAGGTAGGGGATTAGGGAAGGCCCGATCTCATCGCCATGTGCGTCAAACAAAATTCCCCCCATTCCTCCTGTGCGTGTGGGGAACTGCATGCACATGGATGCCCACGCAGGCCTTTAAAACTGTACTAATTAGATTACTCCCAAGTCTCCCCCCTTTCTCCCTCAACCCATGAGCCCTGGATCTGGAACCTCTTTTTTGTGCCTGGAACAATGCAGCATTTTGAAAATTGCCTCCTTAGGAAGTCGGCTCAGAGTCACTTCTACTCTCTCTGCAAGGCAGCCTGGGGCATCATTAGCCAGGAAACTTCTGTTCAGCTCTCACAGTGAAAACATTTTCTATTTCTAACCTCGCAGCACTTTGTGCTTCCTGTCACTGCACTGCCAGTTGCTGGACAAAACAAAGGGGGCTGCAGCATTGCTAACAACCTCATGTAACACCCCTAGTCTGAAGCGCCTGCAGCCCATCCAAGGACCCTGGCAGAACTTCCTGCAGCTCCTGAGCCCCTTTATAGAGCCTGCTGCTTGGACTCCTGTAACACGCACTGATAACATCACATCCTGCGTGGTATAAAGTGTTAAGCCCAGAACCAGCACCCAGTGCCTCTGCATCAGGTCCCCTGCTCTTTACAGTGCTAATTGCCTCCTGCTTGTATCCTGTTCTCCCAATCTTCCTGCCTTATTCCAGCCTATCTAGCCTGCTCCCATCTCCTCGCTTTCTCTTCCTTGGAGCGACTTCTCATGCTGACCTCTGCCTGGACTCTGACTTCGGGTCTTCCACCTGCCTCGATCATTTTGCCCTCTGCTTGCCTTGACGTTAGCCAGTATCTCCAATCTGCCTTGCTCTCAGCTTGCCTTGACTACTGCTCAGACTCAGACTTTGCCTTGGGGTCTATCAGCTGCTGCCAGTTAAGGCCTATCTTGTGCCTGTACAAGATAGGCTGTATCAACTTCACAGCAGCCCAAGGGCTCACCAGCCCCGACCCATTACACCTTGAGAGCAGAGGCAAAGGGAGAGCTAATCAGGACAAGACACGGGATGGAGAAAGGAAGCACAAGCTAGTGACACTGCAAGCAAGGAATTGCCAGGAGGGAACCAGCAGACAGCTCCCCAGAAATGAACCGGGTTGGTGCAGCTGATTGTCCAAGCAAGGCCATGGAGATCTAGAAGCCCAGCTGTTCAAGCAGCAGCCCTGTTAGCTTTGTGTAGATTATTATAAAACTTGGTGGTAAGATATGAGGGGGTGGGGGATGGGTGTTGGATAATGTGTGAGAATTTGTACACTCATCTACGTTATTAGGACAAGGAGCCAATGTGCTAGAAGTGGTCAAGCTTCTGTGGTGGCAGCTGGGATATATTTATTTATTTAAAATTACTGCTTTACCACACACTCCAATAGGTCGTGGTGGTTAGCAACTATACATTCAGAAAATGATGTAACAGCATGGACAGGAATGACTGGGCAGACTGCATAGGTGAACTCGCCTTTGATGTTTGTGTGTTTTTGGGAGCTTTAATTAAGGTTTCCCATCACTTCCTCAGTGCCCAGCTCTGGGTGTTGAGAGGTTATAGCGTGCTGCCTTTGGTTGCTTCGTGTTACAGTGTATGGGGGATGGGGTTTGCACAGGAAGTGACTGTGGGAGTAAGTCACGAACGCAGTCGCAGAGCGCTGCAGCGGTTCTTTCCAGCTTGTGGTGCAGGCAGGACAGGAGGCTAGTGTGACAGAATTTCCTGTTTTCAGCACCCGAGTGCCTTGTACTTTCAGGCCCTTGGGCCAGGAGGAGGTGATCCAGGCTTGGCAGAGAGGTACTGGGACAGCTCAGACTGAGCTTACATGATGGAGTCACGTACCTTTCTCCTGCTTTCCATCCTCTGCTGTCCCATCACTGCCCCTGCCCCAGCAGAGCAAGGTGAGACAATATTTCATCTCCTTCTTTCTACATCTCTAAGTCTTCTTCCCATCTATCATCCGATGCCCTGCCACAGCAAGATGGGGCAATAATTAATCTCCTCCTGTCTCCCTTGCTCCTTCCTGTCCTCTTTTCTCTGGTACCTCATCCCTGCCTCTGCCTCAGCACAGGAAGGTGGAACAGTGCTGATCTCTTCCTCGTTCCCTCTCTCGTCCTCTCCATCCTCTGGTACCCCATCACGGCTCCTGCCTTGGAACAGCAAGATGGAGTAAAATTCTGTGTCCTCTGTTTGGTGTCGTGTCCTCTGCTCTTAGAGAGGAGATAAGACTGGTATGTAGTAAAGAAAAAAGGTAATGGACAAACACAGATTCTCTCTAATGCTGCAGCATTCACCAAGATGCCAGCCCAGACTGGATACAGTGCATCTATGCCTGAGCCAGGGGCATCCATTGATAATGGGTGGCAGGGGTTCACTGGAGCCTCTCAATAATCAGAACGTGAGGCAAGGGAGTCTCTTCCCAAAAGTCATTGGAGATATGAGGAGACCTCCACCCTCACCCTTCACCCATGCCCAGACCCTCCCCTTATCTCTGCAGCTGGTTCTGTAGGGTAATGCCAACCAAACTGCAGAAGCAGCATAGGGCCTGCATCACCTGTCCCCCCCCCTGCACAGGTTTCCAGGGTAAAACGAAGCCCACTACCCCTGGTCAGCACTTGCATCTTCATCAGCAGACACTGTGGCTCACACCTGAGTTCCAGCAGGAGGCTATCGCATCTCTCCTACCAGTGAATTGCAAGTGGGAGAGGAGGTGCAGAAGGAAGGATAATTGACTACTTGGATGGGATGCTGGGAGGGAAGGTTATGTTCCAACTGTCAGCCACAGAGCTTGACCACTAGTGCAGGGCTTCCCAACCCTGTCCTGGAGACCCCACAGCCAGTTGGGTTTTCAGGATATCCACAATGAATATGCATGAGATATATTTGTATATACTGTGTCTACATGGTATGCAAAGTGATCTCATGCATATTCATTGTGGATATCCTGAAAACCCAACTGGCTGTGGGGTCCTTAGGACAGGTTTGGGAAGCCCTGCACTAGTGAGATATTTCTGCTGTGATGGGCCTTCAAATTAGGCTTTATGTTACTAGTAGAGGAGGCTGGGTGGGGAAGCTCACCTAACCTCTTACTGGACTTTGCAAATGGTTGATAAAGTTCTTTTGAATGTGTTGATTTGGAAAAATGCTGAGGCTTGCAATTACTATGAACCACTACTAGATAGCACAGTGAATGGTAGCAGAGTACTGTGTAGGTAAACCAATGCAAATTTATGAAGGAATTTCTAGTGTCTCCTTTAAGGGATTAGGGGACAAGGATCCACGAGGGAATATGTTCATAGAAGTATATAATAATGGTTTGAAATTTGACGGGAAGAGATTTAGAGGGAGCCACCAGGCAGCATCTGAGCATAGGGCCTCCCTCCTCCATCAGAAGGGACCCTGCAAGGGGCTTTCCCCCTCAATGGGATAGGCCGGAGGTTGAAGTGGTGATTCTTCCCATGGGGAAACAACCAAGAAACCCAGCCTGGATCTAAAAGGAGGAGTAGGAGAGATACATAGCTCCACAGCCCAGGGAAAACCAGAGAAGAGAAAGGAAGTTCAGCAGGGGAAAATATTGAGAATGCCAGCAATGTCTATGGAGAATCCTGGAGTCAAGGATACAGAGTTACTTGCCCTAAAGAGCGGTGGTAGCTTGTATCTCACACGTAAGTACTGATGTAACTAAAGTTGATGTGGCTGTTGAGAGAAAGTTGATGTTCTCTAGTTAATGGTGGAGGCGAGCTAATTTAAATCCAGGAATGTGAGAAAAATATTTCGTAAGGAGTAGGAGTGAGGATTATTGGATGGCATTAAGGTGCAGGAAGAAATCCTCTGACTTTTGTAATAGTTTTGTATAACTGTTAACTTGAGATCCCTGAAGCTGCATTTTGGTTGTGAAAGCCTGTGAACCCTGATTAAATTAGTGACTTTTACTTTGCCTTACCAATTTTGTAAATATTGAGCGCTGGTATCCCCAGAAATAAAAGTTTAATTTTTTGGAATATATCTTGGTGTGGACCTTATTGGGATATAGGTTGAATACCAGCACAAACAATTGGGATAGTAAGTGCGTTCCGGACCCTAAATTGGAGCATGGCCTGGGAGAGATTTTGGGTGGGGGAGCCCCCAATGTGTTTTTATGGGGAAAGGGAAAAAATGTTATATGGGCAGTCCCAATGAATGGAACCTAGATGGCATGGTAAATGGTGACCAAACGTGTTTGTATATTGGTCCAATGAGTAGTTTCTAGTCGAAGTTAATGAGGAGTTGTGTATTCTGCTGGTTCCTTTAAGGGTTGTGAAGAAGAGTCTCTGGTGGGTATACAACCTGGGTTCGAGGTCTGGTGGGAGGCTGAGGAGCCTCCACCATGGAGTAGGCATGAAGGGACTTGCCAGCTAAAGCCTTTAGGAAAGGCTCCTGAGAGAAGTTTCCCCCTTCAAGGGGAAAGGCCTGAAGCAGAGTAGAAATCCTTACAAAAGTTACCAGAGGACCCAGTCTGGGTTTGCCAAAAGGAGGAAGGACCAGGAAGAGTTGGGCCCCATCCAGAACGGAAGATAATGGAATAGAGAGGAGCTCACAAGGAGGAGTGCACCAGGGATGCTGCCAGGGAATGAGGGACTCTGTTGGCCCGCTGTGCGAAACCTTGACTTGGATGGAGGAGTTTGATGTATTCTAGTGGTGGTGGGGTGGGATATTGTTAGTATGGGATTTCTGAAGTGTTACAGAAAAGTGAGCAACATATTTCTAAAAAAAGTATGATAGAAGAATAAGGTGAAGCCTAGTGGAACATCTGGAAAATTCTTTGAACTTTGGTTAACTTGTTGATAACTAATGTGGTTGACTGATGAAAGCTGCAATTAGGATGTGAAAGCCTGATTAATTCAGTAATTACTTACTACTCTCTTTCATCTTGTAAATAGTTGCTTTGCTGGTAAACCCAGAAATCAAAGTTAAATTGTCTGAAATACCTCTTGGTGTAGATTTGTAAGTGGGGGTGTACATTGACTACCAGCAACCACCATAGAGACAGAGAGGGACAGGGTTCACAAGGCAGTTCTGGGTCCACCACACCATATGCTAGATGCACATTGCTGAACCCTAAATTCTCAGCCCACAGCAGTACCAGACTCTCTCACATTTCATGTCACAGAGGGGAGATCACAGTGTAGCTCAGAAAATTCTCTGCTGCTCCTGCCTCTGGGCCTGGGTCCACTGCACCAACTTCTTGACCTGTTTTCACCGTCTTGAACCCTAAACCAAGGGACTGGCACTTGGCCCACACAGGTTCCAGACGCTCTCACATTTTGTGTGCCCTGTCTTGGAGAGGGTTATACTCCTTCACCAGGCCAGTATGTGTCACTTGTACACCAACACTACCATCTCAGGCAGATGAGCATACAAGAGTCTTTATTTAGCTCTTCCCAACTCTGGTCACAAAGCTTTTAAATAAGGAAATAGCTTCCCCAACTGGCATGGCTGTTGCCCAAAGATTCAGCCTCCTAGATCCCCTGTGCAGCTGGTGAGACAGAGCAGTAATGTGAGCGCCTGGGTTTCCGCTAGGACTTATAACTTTTGCCATTTATTTTGGCACTTTCAACACTCACAGCTGAATCATTTGTATGGGACACTTTAACACTAGGTCATGCTTCAATTATCGCTAAACATCGTTTTGCAAGGAAGGATCCTCTGTGCTTATCCCATGCCCTCTTAAAGTCCCTCACCATCTGCTCTGAGAGGTGTGACAGTATCTTCCTGGTGTAGGACTGAGGCGTATCCATCTCTCCTCAGGGTGGGAATATGGTGACACTCTCAAGGGCCAACAGGAAAAGAAACAGGCACATAAGAATTATTCAGCAAGATGTAGGATTCGGCCCTTTAGAGTCAAAGTGACTCAAAGTGCACAGAGTAGAGACACATCACAGCATTGAAGCCTAACAGGTGAAAGGTAGGGGCCCAGAAGGAGCAGGGCATGGATCCATGACAGGGACGGGGATCCATAACAGCCAAAGGGGCTGACAAGAGCAGAGCACAAGACTCACTGGATCCTAGTGGAATTGTGCAGTTGTTTTTTTCTCTTCCTTATTTGAAATCATTCTATCCATTAATTTAGCAATTGTCATGACAATAAGGTAATGTGAATTTGAATTTCTAGGGGAACTCACTGACTCCATGAGCCTTCTCTTACAGGGCTGCAGTGCATAGTCTACAATGAGGACTATATGACATGCATGTGGAATGGCCTGGGAACACCTGTGGGGAACTATTCTCTGTATTACTGGTATGTCAGACATCCGAGAGCTCTCCAATCACTCTTAACCTCATTTCTCCATCCAAATCTCCACACCACTCAGTCCCTTCTTTAATCCAGCATTAACTCTCCCTTCATCTTCCTTCCCTTTTCACCCTCCTCACCCTCTCCTGCCTGTGTCATACGTGACAGTGTCTTTAGTGGTTTCTGTCTCTGCTCAGAAATGTCCTGTTCCTCTTCTGCCCGTATTATAAGTGCTAGTGTCTCTGGTGGATTCATTCTGTGCTCAGAAACGTCCTGTCCCTCTCCTGTATGTGTTGTAAGTGACAATATCTGAGGTGGATTCAGTCTGTGCTCAGTAATCTCCTGTCCTTCTCCTGCCTGTGTCGTAAGTGACAGTGTCTCCGGAGGCTTCATTCTGTGCTCAGTAATATCCTGACCTTCTGCCTGTGTCGTATGTGACAGTGTCTATGGAGGCTTCATTCTGTTCTCAGTAATGTCCTGCTCCTCTCTTGCTTGTATTATAAGTGACAATGTCTGAGGTGGATTCAGTCTGTGCTCAGTCCCTCTCCTGCCTGTGTCATAAGTGACAGTGTCTCCGAGGCTTCATTCTGTGCTCAGTAATATCCTGTCTTTCTCCTGCCTGTGTCGTAAGTGACAGTGTCTCCGGAGGCTTCATTCTGTGCTCAGTAATATCCTGTCCTTCTCCTGCCTGTGTTGTAAGTGACAGTATTTCCGGTGTCTTCATTCTGTGCTCAGTAACGTCCTGTCTCTCTCATGTCTGTGTTATAGGGACAATGTCTCTGGTGGTTTCAATATGTGTTCACAAGTTTGTTCAAATGTTTTTACTAAAGTAGATACAGGAAGCTTGACGTTCAAGCTATCAATGGTACAGCATTTATGTACGTACGAGATTGTGTGGAGATTAATACTAGTGTTTAACAAACTGTGCTGTGGGAGCTGCACAGTTTATAAAATACTGTACATTTCTGCTCCGAAAGTATGCATGTGCTCTACTCATTTTATAAACATACACGTAAATGTTTTAGGTATGTAAAAAATATATGTATGCCTAAAAACCCTGATTTATATGTGGAGGAAGATATTTTGTAAAATACGCATGTATACCGTTTGAAAATACTTACGCATGTACTTGGAATCACCATTTCCGCCAATACTTACCAGTTCACCCAGCCCTTCTCCTCTAGTACTTCATCTTCATCCTCAAACCCAACCAGTTCTCCCAGACCTCCCACCCAAAAAACTGCAGACAATAGATAAGTATGATTTCAATCACGTGAGTAATTAGAAGTTGTAAAAATGTCTGAATAAATATGGTAATGTATACACGTAGGGACCCTACAAAATAGCAACTACTGTTGGCTTCTGAACCCCGCTCCGGAAAACCCCTAGCCGGCCCCTTTGTTCCACCAGTAAAATGTCCATGCGAAATGGATAATATTTGCCTGCTCTTGACGTTTATAAAATAGCATATCTGTGAGCACATGCTCTTTGAAAATTGCTATAATACATGCTATTGGATTGTGAATAGGTCTTACCAATGTGAGATGCACTTAACATGGGTAAATGGGCTTTTGAGAATTGCCACAATAGTATGCTACATTTGCATCTTCCTTAAAAAACGGCTCTCAGGGACAGTAACTTTAAAACATGCATAGAGCAGCTATATGGACATGCGCACGTATGCACACATATTTTATGTCATGCTTGCAAATGCATATACATTATATCAAATATGCACAAGTCTACCCAATATGTTCGTGTATCAAAAAATACGCTGCATATATTTTAAATATAGCTGCATAAGTTTTGACTTATCCAGTTAAGTGGCGACATATCTGGCTAAGTAGCGCTGTGGCAACTTATCCAGCTAAGTAAAGCTGTTTAAGACTTATCCAGCAATGTAAGATACCTGGATAAGTAAAAGAAAAGCACTACATAGGCGGATAAGTAAGAAAGACGAATAACTAGCATTTGAAAACTATGTAGCGCTTTTCAAGACTTTTCTGGATAATTGACTGCTTTGCCACCATGAAGCAAAATAAGTAAAAATGTATCCAGATCAGTGCCTATATCTGCTATGTGCGCGTATTTGTGCTCCTAATTTTAATAATTTAGACAAGGAAATGTAACTTGAGTATTTTCCTTAGCACTTACCGGCTTTTATGCATGTAAATGATCAAATTTTTATAACATGCGCTCATGAAGGAAATTACTAGTTTTAAAAGTTAGTCCACCAGTTGGCCCAGTCTATCTCTAGATTAACAAGACCCCCTCCTCCCTCCCGGTTCATCAGCCTGAATGCCTCCAGTTTATCCAGACCCCTCAACCAGTCAGTATTTGCCTATAAAGAATTATATTCTGACTTACACCTGATAATTAGGTAACAGCTGTGTATGTGTCACATTTGCAAGTTTTAAAATAGCAACCCATACGTCTAAATGTTGACCCCCACCCCGTATGTTTGAGGTTTATAAAAGAGCACTTAAGCAAATATGCGCTACTTGCACATGCTCATTTTTATGCACGCAACTCTTAAAATTCACCCTTTAGTGTTCTTTCCACCATATTCCTTATCCTTTAACCTTTCCTCTATACAGGGGCTGATGAAATAAGGTGCGCTGAAGCTGCCGCGGGTTTGCACGCGCCTGTACATGCGTTTGTACATGCAGTTTCCCGCGCAAAGCCCTATACGGGGATGTAATAAGGGTTTTGTGTGCGGGGGAAAAAGTGCGTACAAACGCGCTTACAGACCAGCGGGTTTTTTTTCTGTGCAAATGCATGCTAACGGCATGCAAAGGAGGCGATTAGCTAATCATTGACAATGCAGAGAGCCACACTAATGCTAGTGCTGTTTTTTTTTATGCGGGTTTTTTACCGCCACAGTCAGGACATGAGTGCCGACTCGGGGGGGGGGGGGGGGGCTATATCGATATCCGAGCATCCCGAAAACCATCTAGCTGAGCACCTATCTCGGCGCCCGAGTGGCCAGTATCACTAGGCGCTTTTCTCGGCATCAGAATGGCCATCTTAAGGTGCTTCTCTAGGCGCTTTTCTTGACGTCCGAGTGGCTAGATTATGACCAGCTGAGAGCCTAGCTCAGTGCCCGAGCGGCCAGGTACACGGCCAGAAGAGCGCCTAGTTCTGCACCTGAGCAGCAAGATTAGCTAGGGCGACTTTCTGGGTGCCCGGTCATATAGATTCGTGACCAGCTAAGCGCCTAGCTCAGCACCTGAGTGGCAACATTTGCTAGGCACCTTTCTGGGCGCCAGAGCATCCATATTCGCTCCAGGCTGAGTTTCTATGTCGGCACTCGAGCATCCAGGTTGTTGCCCAACTGAGCACCTATCTCGCTGCTGTGCCAGTGTGAATTCGCATCCATGAAAATATTTGCCATGTTTTCTGCAGCACAGTTATTTGAAATATTAAAAATACTTTCCAGGGTCATACTTTCACTTAATAGGGAGACCCATTCGCTCGTTCGCTTGCTTTTATGCGTGGATTATTGGCATGGGTTTTGAGCGCAGATGCGGCCGCTTATTTCATAGGCTCATAGGTATGCGCATTTTTACGTATGGGTGCGGATTTCTGTGCGCAATTCGTTTGCATGATTTTTTTTTTTTTTACATCCCGTGGAAGCAGCATCTTCAGCTGCACGCGGTGATCAAAATAAGCACTCATAACTGGCGCCTGTTTGCTGCGGGTCTTATTACATCTACCCCACAAAGAGTATAGGCTATACTCTCCTTTCTCTCCCCCTTTCCTCTCTGACTAAGGTCTTCAGGTTTCCCATCCTTGGCTGTCATGTCTCTCTGGTTTAGGTACACTGGGGATTCAGGCAGTGCTTCAGAATGCAAACGCTACATCCAGCAGCAGAAGTTAAATATTGGCTGTAATTTCACAAAGAGTGAGCTGGAGAAGTGGAAACCCTTTCATGTCCAGGTGAAGAGCAGCCATGGGGCCCAGAGCCAGCTCATCGCATCCTCAGAACTAAAACTGCAAGATATAGGTATGGAAGAACTTGCTCACTGACCTACCCCTAGATACCTGCATGCTTAGGCTCCCACCACCATCCTACGTCTCGCAGACACACACCCCTCTCCAGTCCTTCAGACAGAGACTGCACCTCTCTGTCCCTTCCTGAACAGAAGAATTCCTGTCTTTTCCTCACTGTGCATATAGCTGGCAAAGATCACCATGGGATCAGGACTGGGAGATATTAAAGATGGAATGTTGGGTAGGAGTCAAGAGTCAGAGCAGTGCAAAATTTGGGCAATGGATCAGGGAAGAATTTGAGTGACAATATAAGATGGAGATATAGAGGCTACCGTGTTGGTAAATTTAAATTTAAATTTAGATTTAAATTTGATTGCAATCTGCCTTAAGGCCCTTCTTGATATGAGGTGGAATAGCACATATTAATAAATACATAAATAAATCTAAGCTCACAGGAAGGTAATTTAGAATGATGTGTCTGTTTCAGTGAAGCTGGATCCCCCTGTAAACCTGATCATTAGAAACCTGACCAGGAATCAGCTGCTGCTGAACTGGAAGCAGAGATACAACAACACAAATTGTCTGCAGTTCCAAGTTCGATACCAAAGCAATACAGACACCAAGTGGACGGTAAGCATTCATCAGCAATCCTGGTCTCTTACAGGATTCCTACATATGCAAATGATCTAGCTAATTTTAGAAGTTTGGCAGATAAATAGGCCCCACTGAAAACTGAGCAGGACTGAGTGGCTAAATGGAGCCACCTGAAGCCATAGGTGAGTTAAGCTTGGGGGTTATATTTCCAGGGTAATAGCATCTGATGCATGCAGAAATGTAAACTTTAGCTGTAATAGTACAATGTACTTTGATATAAGCAGGTTAGAAATATTTTAAATAAATAAATGTCTTCATTTCCATTCCTCTAGCCAGCAAGGAACCTCTGTTTGTCCCAGGCCCTTTTGAATTCCATTACCATTCTCACCTTCACCACCTCTTTCGGGAAGACATTCCATGCATCTACCACCTTCTCCATGAAGAAATTAACCAGGCAGCCTCGACTCCCTGGGTTCTATCCTGCCCCTGCCCAGCCAGGTTGTCCACCCCTTAATTACACACAGACACAATGAAAAGCCTCAGTCATCACTCTGATGCAAATTTGCTACAGTCGTTTAATAGATGACCCTAACAGGGGAATCTAAACTTGGTGCCGAGTCCTATCTCAAACCGCAGGAGCAGTGCCAATGACTCTGCCCCCCCATCACCCTAGCGGAATCTGAAGGGGGCAAGAGGGGGTTTGCTCTCCCTGTGAGCCCCCCGTTCAGCGGTGGAGCGCCACTGCTAGAGGGACCCTGTCAGGCCGCCATGCAGCAGGCCCTGCCAGGGTCCCTTGCAGATGTGCCAGGCTGTCGAAAATCATCAAGGCCCACTCCCCATGGCCGACATGCATCCTCCACGGCCAATGCCAAGAGACAGCCCCTAGGCCCCTCTCATCTTTATCGGCACCTCCCTGCCTCATATGCAGCATTCATTGTTACGGTTATGTTTAAGGAAGGATGTGAACCCCTGGGCTGAGATGAGCGATGTCTCTGCCCACAGGGAGGAGCCCTGTGAGCCTCACCATCAGCAGGCACAGTCTCAGTGATGTGGGACACAGCTAGGAAGGAAGAATTTATTAAATAGGAAGGAAGAATTAGTCTCCACAGAAATGGAAAATGTTCATATAGTCCTGGGCAATGGGAATTACCCAGAGTGATACACAGCTGAGAAGATCTGGTAGTGGCTCGCGGAGCGGGGTACGCCTGGGATCCCCTCTGATGAGTGTAGGCAACTTCAGGAATACAGATCTGGTAATGGCCCGTGGAGTGGGGTATGCCGAGGATGTCTGTACAGTTAGATGTTGAAGAACTGGTAGCGATGCCGGAACCTGGAAGTGGCTCCTTTAGATGGTATGTAGCTATTCTGTAGAGCAGGAAGGTGAATTACTCCCACAGAAGGAAGGCGGTAGTGGCCCGAGGATCGGGGTACGCTTTGTGGAATCCTCAATGCAGTCTGTATAATAGAAGTCAGTAGAGGTACTCACAGTAGGTGGTTCCTGGAGCGAGATAGAGACCAGAGAAGCACGACCAGTAGCAGTCAGGCAGGAAGGCCCTCTGAGGAGTGGATAGCCGGGAACACAGGGGAGCCCCCGAGGAGTGGGTACTCAGAGCGTCCGTATGCCAAGACCGAGTCAGGAACAGGAAGCCCTTGAAGTGGAGAATACAGCAAGACAGAACTGCTTGCTAACTCAAGGAAGACAAGGGCAGGTCAGATTAAATCCACTAGCGGGTTGACGTCATCAGGTGGAGACGCCCCCGAGGTTGCTGCCATGACATGTTCAAATGAGGCCCTTGCGCGCGTCTAGGTAACTTCGGGTCCAAGATAGCGGTTGGCAGCACCCACGCTGTCCTGGGAACTCCGTAGAGGTCAGCGTGGACTAGTAGAGACTGCCATTCTTCCCAGACTTGATGGAGTGGGGGAAAAAAGAGGTGAGCATGAGAAGTCGCAGCCGTCTGAGACCGACAGGCGTAACAGTTACATTAATCTTCCAGGACTCGGTTGCCACTGCCATCGGGATCCTGTCATGTGTAGGCTGAGAATAAACCCTCGGCCCCACAGCATGGACTCTCCCCATACCAAACAGCTATGGCCCCTGCATTATGCCTGTGAATACCCTCTGCAAGGCTTGCAGAAACAGATCGTTTCCTTTGTCAGATAAATGCACTCCATCCGGAGCGTACAATACTGCGCAATGTGCATCTACCCACACATGTTTCAGGTGATGACTGCTATGGCGCTGCAGCGCCTTAGCTATCTACCTGTTGAATTTGGTGAGGTATCTCTCCCACCATCCCAAGTCCAACCGTTTCCGCCGGGGTATGATTTCTGACCAGCATATTCTGGAAGATGGCCATGCCGCAATGATGTGGGTCAAGTCATCTCTAATCATGTTCAACAGTGAGAGGCCAGCGCTGCCCCCAGGTCGTTACCACCGAGGTGTATGATGACGAGGTCCAGCGGTGTTCTTTCTGACTGCAGCATGGGCCAGAGCTGGTGCCAATGCATGCCCCTCTGACCCAGCTATTTTTGTTTGTCCAGCCTTGTTCAGTCAATCCCAGGTCAAGGCCGAATTTCCCTCTTGTAGCCCTTCTACGTGCGTAGTTGATGAACGAGTGGCCCACAATCCATACAGAATGGTGATGGACGGCAGCAGCAAGTGAAATGAAACAAGTCTTGGGACATGCCCGGGCTGCTGCAAGTGCAGGGGAGCTGTCATCACGCCTGATGTATGATGCGAATGCCCTGGACCTCCATCTGCCCATCCTCTGTATGGCAGCCTGCGCTAGATGTGGCTCTGATGCGGAATGAGTGAGTGCTGAAACATTCACTCTGGAGCCCAGCTTTTTGCAGTGCTTTCTTTAAGACTGTGGAAAGCTAGTATCTGTTTAGAGGGGATTTGTCCTAGTGCAGTAGGAATAGGCCATTCACTCTTAGGTGCAAAGGTAATTATGACATCACGGCCACCACAGGACATGTTAACAGACCCTTGACTGCCACATGAGTGATGACTTGACCATGCGTTCCTTGGTCAGTCTTTGACTGCCCCAATGTCAGGCATAGCGTGCCATTCAAGACACTGACATCCGCCCACAGCAAGCTACGTATCTGGGATGCCTTCCGCGATGGCGCAGTGAATTCACTGATGCAGATGGCGCTGAAGAATGTGAGCACAAATGCGAGTCGAAAGAGTGCGGTCTCAAACTTGCTCAACGCTACTGAGGACATGACACTCTACAGCGACATCAGCAGGTCATGGGTTAACGGCCTCCATGTATCCTGTCGAGGTAAGGACTTTCTTGCCAAGCCCAGCATCACTCTTTTTACTGCAAAGTACTGCTTTGCTCGTCCAGTTTCCAGCTTCGCAAAGAATGCCCAGGGGGCCAGGTGTGAGTGAACCATGATCCTGGATACCCTGTGCTCCTTGGCTTGCACAATATAGCTAATCATTAGGGCCTCGGGAAACCAGTGACCTAACTGCTTGCACTAAGGAATGCCTTCACTTTGTTGTAGTTGCATATATAGGCGATCCAGGTGGCTGGAGCAAGTGATCTTCGCAGCATCTCCGAAGGACCATAGCTGCTCTGGAACCTCTCTGCCAATCAGCTCCGCTTGTGGTGCCAGATTCCTGAACAGAGACCACTAGGGATGTGAATCGTATTTCTGACGTTTGAAAATATCGTACGATATTGTCAAAGTCGTCAGAAATTGGGGGCTCCCCGAAACCAGGTTCTCTTATCATTTTGGGGGAGAGCGGGAAAAATGGCACACAAAAACAATCCCTAAACCCACCCCGACCCCCCCCCAAAATGTTTTAAATTACCTGGTGGTCCAGTGGTGGTCCCAGGAGCGATCTCCCGCTCTCGAGCAGTCAGCTGCCACTAATAAAAATGGCGCCGATGGACCTTTGCCCTTACCCTGTCCAGTGCTCCTACCATGTGACAGGGGCTGGCCAATGGCACGGATACCCTGTCACATGGTAAGGGCAAAGGTCCATCGGCACCATTTTTATTAGTGGCAGCTGATGGCTCGAGAGCGGGAGTTCGCTCCCGGGAGCACCACTGGAGCACCAGGTAATTTAAAACATTTTGGGGGGGGGGGGGTCAGGAGAGTGGGGGAAGCTAAGGGAGCTGTTTTGAAGGGTTGGGGTGGGTTTTTTGTTTATCGGCTCGGGCACAGCCCAAAAAAAAAAACCCGATCGGGCTGCACGAAAAAAAATTCACGATGTCAATCGGAACCAATTCCGGTTCTGATCCACATCTCTAGAGACCACGCAACGAGAGAGAGAATCAGCAATCTCATTGTGCATACCAGGAATGTGCTTTGCCCATGCCACAATGTTCATTCGCAAGCAGCATAATTCGAACTCTCAGCAGCTCTGACACCAGGAGGCACTTGGAGATTTGCTTGTTTATCGACTGTTCTACTGCTGCATTGTTGCACCATAAAATTACCAGTTGGCAACTAAGGACATTGCCCCAGATTTGCAGGACAACCACAATGGGGAATAGCTCAAGAAATGTGATATTCCTGGTTAACACAAACCAACAGGTGTGTTGCAAAATCAATTGCAAAGATCCATGTAAAACAAACCAGAAAAAACAATTTAAACAGGAAAAGTTCAATAATTCCAAAATGCCAAATCTTTATTGAAATGTCAGTCCCCTGACATGGACCGTATTTCGCAAAGGCTGCATCGGGAGGGACCAATTACATTGGTAAAATAAAGCGGCATTACATTCTTAAGAAATGTGTCTGCGAAAGCAAAATCAATTGTTAGGACCAAAGAAAGGATGGCATGGCTACAGAGGCAACTGTAAAATTACAAGGAAATGCAAACCCCAATAAATACATCAAGGGGAATTTCCAGAGGATAATTTGGGGGGTTGAACCAATTACCTGAAATAACACATCACTCAAGTTAAAACAAATTGTTTTCGCAGACACATGTCACAAGAATGTAATGCTGCTTTATTTTACCACACATAATTGGTCCCTCCCAATGCAGCCTTTGCGAAACACAGTCCGCGTCGGGGGACTGACATTTCAATAAAGATGTGGCATTTTGGAATTATTGAACTTTTCCTGTTGAAATTGTTTTTTCTGGTTTGTTTTACATGGACCTTTGCAATTGATTTTGCAACACACCTGTTGGATTGTGTTCATATTAGTGTGTTTGCTCATCGTGCCACACTTCGTTGTGGGTATATTCCTGGTTAAACCAGTTGCTGCCCAGCCTAGCCATTGTGCTGCACACCAGGCGCCTTTGAAGTACAGGCTTCGGTGTCTGAGGTCTGCCATCCGTATTCTTGCCACGGGATCCAGCTGAGTGCACAGATGAAGAACAGTGCCACTGACTGCGTGTCTCTTTGCTGGCTGATAGGTCCAGGCTTGGTAGAAGCATTGCAGGGACCCCCTCCCCATGCTCCCTATGCCCCCGCCTACGCTTGTTGCGACCAGGGCGGTATTGGCTGTGCTCTTCCGATTCCCCACCGCTACCAGGGAATGGTGAATATTCCCGATAGGAGTAGGGGGGGGATCTATTCGCATGGGGGGGGGGGGGGGTAAGTCAGGTTCTCTCTCTTGCATGGACCTGAAGCCCCATTGAAACGGCCTGTACCTCCAATAATGTTAGGGCCACCCGGATCCCTTATGGGGTAGAAATACTCAGTGGGACTTTGATAGCCCCTGCACCAAGGAGTGGGACTTCCATGGAAACACTCAGAAGACAAGTGTGAGGCCAGCCAGGATAGGGACCTGTAGCGCAGCTCCTCCTGAGGGCTGCGCCCTCTCGCAGAGCAGGGCTCATGAGGGGATGCCGAAGCATGATCCTCGCAGCCCGCTGAGTTTTGCACACCTGCTGCGTGTACCGGTGCGGGGGGAGGTGCGACCATTTCGGTCGAAAGGCTCACTTGGACTTTGGTCTCCTCAGCTCTGGGCCATGGCATCTCAGTGTTGAGCACATCGAGATTGCTACTGCCACTCGCTCGTGCTTTTCTTCCATGGTCCTTTTTCTGCACGGAGCCGCCTGGGTTCCGCTTGCCCATCCGCATCCGCTGCCTCTTTGTGCCACCTCTCCCAGACCTTATCACGCCTGCCATTGCTCCCTGAGGTGGCCCGAATGCGCTACCTTCTCCCCATCGGCTTCTGGCTCCCTTCTGATCAGAAACGCCAGCGGGCGGGAGGGCCATGGGAAGGGGACCTGCAGGTCCCGATCCAATGGGCACCTCGATGACGGAGGTGCCTAAAGCCTCAACAGCACACTGTGCTGAGATGTCAGACCTCAGGGACATCCGTGAAAAACCAGAGTGCCGGATTTCGCTGAATTAATAGCACCTAGCCAAAAGCAAAAAAAAAAAGTGTGTGTGGGGGGGGGGGGGGGGGGGGGAAGCATGTAAACAGTAGGACCACACGGAATCGAGAAAGGGGCAAAGCACGGGGCCGGAGCACAGCACGCTGCATCTGCTGCCCTCGAGGTCCACTAAAGACCGGTGTATTTTTTTTTTTAAACAAATACCCATTTCTTTATTCCTTTAAAAAAATTGTTTTTTTATATAACTCACCCAGGTCTACGAGGTCTGGGTCCCACCGGGAGTCAGGCTAGGACCGGAGCAGCCAAAAAAATCGCAAAATCAAAATTGTGCTGTGCCAAGCCAAGGAAGAATAGGCCAGGTGAGAGGGAGCCGTCAGGTTTTAAATCTCCCGCCAGTCCCTCCCCTGGCCAATCAAGTGGCCCGGCACTGGGGCGCGATCTCACGACATCATGATGCCCGATACCGGGCCAACCTGGGGGCGCGATGTCATCAGCACCACCCCTTGGAGCCCCTGAGTTTTGCAGTTTCCTTTCCATCAGAAAAGATTTGATTTTTGTGCTTTATTAATTCCTTTCATGTGTTTGAAATTCTGTTTCCTATCGCCCCTGTCTCTTCTCTCTTTTAGGGTATACATATTAAGCTCCTTCAGTCTCATCTCATATGGTTTTTATATATCGACCTGCACCATTTTGGTTGCCTTTCTCTAGTCTGACTCCATTCTGTTGCTATCCATTTTTTTAATTCTTTATTTATAAGTTATTTATAGTTGTAATAGCAGGGTAGGGATCTAAGGCTATGTTGTGGGTGACCAGGGAGTCCTCACATATTTTTAATCAGTTCTTTAAGACCAATAAAAGGACATCTAGGAAAATTAGTATATGAAGATTAAGAGCCCTACACCTGCTATTAAAAAATTCCGGTCTTCGGTGTATAGCAGCACTATCTTTTGCTGAAACAACTTTAAACTCGAGACACCAGGTTTGGGATTCCAAAATTTTAATCTTCTCATCAAGGCCCATAGCAACTGATTGAACAGCAAATATCTGCCCCTTCACTAATTCCACTGAAGAAGATCATCAAATCTCTTACTTACAGTTCTTTCCACGGTCACCATATCCTACCAAACATCCTCCAGACTGATGGTAACAAGTCTCTCCAAGGCGGACTTCCAAAAGAACACAGAAATCTTCCTAGATTGAGATTCCTCCACAGCAGAGGCTCATAATTGAACTCCATCCCAGGCCTCAGGTGCAACCAACATTGCACTGGTCATGGGAGGTAAGAGGCTGTCAGGACTTAAAAGATATTTCTTCCTCTGGCATGTGCAAAGCTGTCCCTCTGACACTACCAGCAACGAGGGAATCTCCCGAACACAGCTGCTTCCTGTTCCTCATCAACAGCTGAGGGATGGTTCGCTGAGAAGAGGAGCGAGATGCTAGAGGAGTTCGTACCCATTCTTTCCTCTTTACCATATTTATAATCACAAGAAGAAAAGGAAGAAGCTATCTAGGGCAACCAGGTAGTAACTCAATCAGTCTGAGCAGTCAAAATCCACAAGCACTGCTGAAAAGAAAAACCTGCTCCCAGGGGTGTGCCTCTTTGGCACGCGGTTTTGGCAGCACTCTGATGGCTGTGTGCTGCAGGGTTCTGCCTTTTGAAGAGGAGCCCGGGTACTGATCGATGACATCTTCCAAACCCCCTGTCAAACAAGAGATGTTCCAAAGCGAGAAGCAGCAGGAAGGCAGAATGAATGGCCTTCTTTCTCTAGTCCATTGAGTGCTCTTTCTTGCTCCAGTTCTGTAATGACCCAATAAAAAACATCAATCGAACTCGTTTAATCAGACTTCCTCTGGTAAAAACGATGTTGCATTGGATTCTGTAAACCATTGAATTGCAGATAGTTCATTATCCTTTCCTTTAGCAGTCTCTCCATTCATTTTCCCACCACTGAAGGCTGACCAGCCCATAGTATTCAGCCTCATCCTTGCTACCACTTTTTGTGAAATCTTCTCCAGTCCTGTAGCATTACTTCCATGTCCAGAGATGTATTAAACAAGTCTTTCAATGGACCTGCCAGCATTTCTCGGGACTCTCAGTATCCTGAGATGTATCTTATCTGGTCCCATGGCCTTGTCCATTTTCAGGTTTCCTAGTTCCATCCTCTCTCCTCTGTAAGTGAGGATGTATCTACCCTACTCTCATCTGTATTCTTGCTAGCCATTAACGATCCTCCTCTAATGTCTTCTTTAGTGAAAACCAAACTGAAGTATTTGTTTAAAATTTCTGCTATTTCTTCATCTTTCTTTACACTTTGCTTCTTGTCTCCTTTCAATCTTACAATGCCACTTCTGCTCTTCCTCCTTTCTCTGATGTATTTGAAAAATATTTTGTTTCCTCGCTTCATCTCTTTGGTGATCTTTTCTTCTACTCGAGCTTTTGACTTCTTCATTTCTTTTCTTATCTCTGGTAGCTTCACCAGATATTCTTCCCCATATGCCTCTTTTTTTGTGTTCCTTTGTACTTCTTGAATGCTTATCTTTTTGCCTTTATTTTCTCAACTATCATCTTGGAAAATCATATTGGTTTCCTTTTTACTTACTTGTATATACTTTTCTTTTTACATACTGTTGTTGCCTTTGTTATAACTGCTTTTAATTTGGCCCACTATTGTCCCATTTCACCAATTTCTAACCAGCCTTCTAGCTCCTCCTCAAGGTATGTTGCCATTTTATCAAAGTCTGTGTTTTTGAAATCAAGGTATGTTGCCATTTTATCAAAGTCTGTGTTTTTGAAATCCACATTTGAGATACTATTTCCATTTTTGAATAGCAAATCCAGAATTGCTCCTCCCCTCATGGATTCCATCACCATTTGTTTGAGCAGAGCCCCTTGATGGGCAATCATAATCTCTCTACTTCTTTCATTCTGCAGCAGGGTTACTCAAATCCACTTCTGGCAGATTTAAATCTTCAATAAATAGAACTTTTCCTTTCCTTCCCACCTTTTGGATGGGAAAGAAGAGAGAAGTGCTGTTTGGTGGAGATTTTAATCTGCCAGAAGTGTGACAAGGAAAAGTACAATAGTGGGGGTATGCAACCTCCCACCTGGCCAAGATGAGAAGACTGTAAAATTCTAATAGAGATAAAACAGCCAAATAAAATTGGCAACACAGTAATAATGGGAGATTTCAATTACAGCAGATAACAGCAGAAAATTTAAATTTTCTGCTGTTATCCGTATGGAGTTGCCGTATTATATGAATGATTTATAAAGCATGAACTTCCGTTTAATAAAATTCGGATATTAGTGAATGGGACTTCACTCTCTTACTTGCACTATTGACTTTGTGGATTTGCTTATGTGCAAGGTTGCTTCTGTATATTTTCAGATTTCAATTACCCCAATATTAATTAGGTAAATGTCACATCAGGACATGCTAGGGAAGTAAAGTTCCAATGCTATGAATGATTGCTTCATACAGCAGCTGGTCCTGGAACCAATGAGAAAGGGAGATATTTTAGATCTCGTTTTAATTGGAACACAGGACCTGGTAATCAGAGTAGTTAACTCTCAAGCAGATTGTGATAAATTGCAGGAGGACCTTAAGAGAGACTGGAAGATTGGGTGTCCATATAGCAGATGAAATATAATGTGGACAAGTGCAAGGTGATACATATAGGGAAAAATAATGCATGCTTGACTTACACGACGTTAGTTTCCATATTAGGAGTTACCACCTAGAAAAACGTTCTGGGTGTCATAGTCTATATTACATTGACGTTGTTGGCTCAGTGTGCTATGGCTGTCAAAAAAGCAAACCAAATGTTAGGAATTATTAGGAAGAGAATGACAAATAAAATGGAGGATGTCATAATGCCTCTGTATCGATCCATGGTGAGTCTGCACCTTGAATACTGTATGCAATTCTGGTCACCGATCTCAAAAAAGATATAGTTGAACTGGAGCAAGTAAAGAGAAAGGCGACCAAAATGATAAAAGGCATGGAACGGCTCCCCTATGAGGAAAGGCTAAAGAGGTTAGGACTGTTCAGCTTGGAGAAGGGATGGCTGAGGAGGGATGTGATAGAAGTCTATAAGATCATGAAAGGTCTTGAACAGGTAAATGTGAATCAGTTATTTTCTCTTTTAGATAATAGAAGGACTAGGAAACACTCCATGAAGTTAGCAAGTAGCACAATTAAAACAAATTGGAGAAAATAATTTTTTACTTAACACATAATTAAGCTCTGGAATTCATTGCCAGAGGATGTGTATAGCTTGGTTTAAAAAAAGGTTTGGACATATTCCTGGAGGAGTAGTTTATAAACTGCTATTAATCAAGTTGACTTAGGGAATAGCCACTGCTTATTAATTGCTTTAGTAGCATGGGATCTATTTAATGTTTGGGTACTTGCCAGGTACTTTTAACCTGAATTGGTCACTGCTGAAAACAGTTGATGGACCCTTGTCTGACTCTGTATGGCAACTTCTTATGTTCTCAGGGAGGACAGAGATAGCAGTAAAACTAAATTAATTCTTTAACTTGGCGTTTACTAAGGAAGATGTTAGAGACATACCTATCACTCACCAGAAGCAAACTCCTCTCAAATGATCACTCACAACAAAAGTGACACACTCTAGAGAGAGAAATAGTATTTTTAACTATTTACCATAAACACATTTAAACCAGACTAGAGACAATATCATCGGCATATGCTCAAGACAAGGTTTAATCCGCTGTCTCGCCCTCAATGGGCCGCAGGCAGTAGTCAGCCTATGAGCAAAAGAATTTTTAATCATCTATTGTCTCACGTCTACCATAACATAATTTTTTATAATTTTTTAATTTTTATAAATATCAACTATTCGAATTTAATCAAATTCAAGTATAAAGCATCTATTGAAAAAATCTCAAAACCGGCTTATTACCCAAATTTTTAGTAAAATATACTTAGCCAATAGGAGGTCATTCAAATATTCAACCCGACATGGGCCATGTTTCGACTCAAAAGAGTCTTTTTCAAGGGGAATGAATATAAAGGCTCTCTTTGTTACCGGTCAAAAATTATTTGAATTCCGGGATGCCAAAGTCACATCTCTCCGGTTCTCAACATGGCTGACTACTGCCTGTGGCACATTGAGGGCGAGAGACAGCGGATTAAACCTTGCCTTGAGCATATGCCGATGATATTGTCTCTAGTCTGGTTTAAATGTGTTTATGGTAAATAGTTAAAAATACTATTTCCCTCTCTAGAGTGTGTCACTTTTGTTGTGAGAGACATACCTATGCCAGAAACTTTCTTTGATAGTGATGATTCTGAGCAACTAAAGCAAATCACTGTGAAACTGTAGTAGATTAACCTGACAAACTAAAGCATAACAAAACACCCAGACCAAATGGTATTCGTCCCTGAGTTCTGAAATAACTCAAATATGAGACTGCAAACCATTTCTAGTAATGGTTTAATAGTAACCTGGCATTTAAAATAGCCATAGTATCTGATGGCTGGAGGGGTAGCCAATGTGACACCGATTTTTAAAAACGGTTCCAATGATGAGCCTGACATCGGTGCTGGGCAAACTGTGGAAGCCATTCTTAAAAACAAAATTACTGGCTGTATAGATGGACATGAATTAATGGAAAAAGGTCAACATGGTTTTAGCAAAGGAAAGTCTTGTATAGATCATGTATAGCATTTTTGGATAATACTTACATTGATCCAGTAACAGCCATCTTAATCTGAAGAGAATGCACTTTGCTTTAGGAGCCATACATCTAGTAGATGACTTGCTTGTGTACTTGGAATTACCAGTTCATCATAAGTACGGTACCTCCAGCACTTCACCCAGACCATCCAAAAACTGCAGTCAAAAGATAAGTGTGATTTCAATTGCACAAGCCAATTAGCAGGTGTACAAATGTACAAGTTTGTGGACAAACTTCTGAACTCCACCCAGAATGCCTATAAACTGCCCCTCTTTTCTCACACTTATGAGCACAAATATGCACAAACTCTCCAAGTTTATACACTAGAATTTGTGCACATCCTATGCTCTTTACGTGTGAGATACACATGCTAATTATACACATGCAACACCTACGCATCGCTTTGAAAATTATCTCCTAAATGTGTTATTTTCTGATCCTGCCCAAATATGTCCCTGGGAATGTTTTCCCTAAAAGTGTTTTGTGTTGTGGGATAATGCACATCATTTTTAGACACCATTTTACACTGCTAAATCACTTTTTACCCACGTAAATGGATTTGAAAATTGCTCTCTCCATGACCACTCTCAAAAGTTAATTCTGAAAGGAGTTACGCATGCAGCATTACCAGATAAGCACTAACTAGCCTGCACTCGTATACATATGAGTTTATAAATATCAAAAGTATGCACACCCAATAAGCTGTGCAAAAAAGGAACAGTTTGGGGCCTTCTGGGTGGTGCCAAGAGGTACGCGCGTAAGTTGCTATTTTATAAGAAATGTATGCAAATACATTAGCAATTTATTTGTACAATTGTACATTGGCTAATTGTCTAGCGCAATTGATAGACTCATCTGCTGCCTGCCTTATTGGGGTGGAAGGTCTAGATGATGTGGGGGAAGTTCAGGGTGCATGAACTGGAGATGCACTGGGTGAACTGGTGCAGGTATCGGCAAACTGGTGATTTCAAGTATGTGTCCGTATTTTAAAATACATCAACTTCTGCATGTAAATCAGGGTTTTACACATTTAAGTTCTATTTATTTTTGTGTGTAAAATATACACACGTATGTTTATGAAAGCGGTAAAGTGTGCGCTTTCAATGCTTTGCAAATATTTTCGTGTACTGAAACATTCGCACAGATGTTGGGGTGGAGAGAAGCCTGTTTTATAGTACGTGCAGGCCAGATATGTACAGATTATAAAATACTACAATAGATTTCCATGTACCCATATACATGCGTATATGGGGGCCACATGGAGATCTTTGAAAGTTATCTTTTCAGTACCTATGGAATATTTCTTTTTCCATCCATTGATAATCAGAAAAGTCCAAACATCTCAAGATATCTGCCCTCCAGGGCTCAAAATCGCAGAAAGCGGCATGAGGCTAGAGTCTCATAGTCCAGAAGTTAGGAATCAGACAATGAACATATCAGGTGGCAAGTTTAAAGCACTTGTACACTTCTGTCCTGTAGGACACCCTGCTGCAGGTACTGAGTATAAGTGGTTTCAGTCACAAGCTCCATAACACAACAGGGATGCAGGTCACATGAGTGCTAGAAACTAGAAGGGTTTAATGAGGGATGGATGATTCTACACATGCTGCTTCTTATACGCTTCCTCGGAGCACCACAGCTCCCCACTGTCAGAGACAGGATGTGGTGACAATCTGACCCACTTTAGCAGATGTTATGTTCTTAGGTACTAAGAGGGTAATTTTCCACACTTTTCATACGGGTAAACAGGAAACTACCTCTCCCCTGCCCCCCCCCGCGCCCCCCCCCCCCCCCCCCTTGTGCTGTTCCCAGCACGGGGGGGAAAAAGGGTGAGGTCTGGGAGGGAAGGGAAGGGAAGCCCAATGATTTCATTTTGCACAGTATCCTCTTTCACCCAACAGCCAGGCCCACTGGTACAATGGATGTAATCCACTTTGAAGTGCCTGAAAAAGCGGAATATAAATAACAATTAAATAAATAAAATGTACCCACAGTCCCATAAGCAATCATGGAGAGCCCAGCAGAAGAAGGGGTGTTTAGGACGATAACATGATAAAAGGGCAGGGGGGGGGGAGTTTGAAAACAGAAATACCAAAGGGGTGGGGTAGTGAGAGGTTTAGCTGAGTGCACGTTAGTAAAAGAAAGTTATGGGAGGAGGTTTTAACAGGAGTGTTTGGGGAGGGTAATTAGTAATATGGATTTTGAAGAGGAGGAAATAGGACTGATTTAGCAGAACAGGGAGGTGAGAGGGAGTCTAGTAAAATGGTTTAAGAGGAATTATTAAATTAAGTTTAGGTGAAGGGGGATTGCTGTTGTATTCCAAGGTATTGGCAGGGTTGGGAGGTTGCACTATTGCAAACAGCCCACTCATCACTTCCTCGGGTGCAGGGGCAATGGGAGAGAGAATGGAAGCATAGACGAACTTTCCTGCAGGTCATGGGGTAGCCGGGTTGCTGCCAGCAAGCTACAACTCAGCAGAAATCCACTAGGTCTATGCCCCAGATTGGTGGTGGGCTGTGTGCCATTTAGTAGTTCCACAGAGACCTTGAGGGCCAGATATTTGGGTGGTTGACTCGCTAGTTTTAGTGGCTGTGTGGACTGTTGCAGCAGGGTTTAGTGGTAGGATGTGAAGGTAGAGTGGGCTGAGTGTTGGATTAGGGATGAAATCTTGTGTGCTCATCTACCCAGGATAGGAAAGAAGCATGGACCCAAAACACATCAGTGGTTTGACTGCATTGGACGTCCAAAAAAAAGCGTTGGGAAAACCTGCATGAAGTGGCAGCTAAACCTCAAATTAGCAGTAAATTCATCAAACGTCCTAAGAGCATTGGGATAACCTGCACGGAGTGACCATAGTTAGAGCCCAACTTTCAGTGAGCATGGGGAGAGAGGATGGATTTTTGTCAATAGCCTCACTAATTTGGGTGGTTGTATGGGTTATTACAAAACTTGGTAATAAGACACGGAAGGGAGCCTGGATAATTGTATTAAATCAAAGAGGAAAATAAGAAGGCCTGAAATGGGCGACCAGCACTGGCACTCGAGAGCAGCACTTTGACTGGTTTGGGGCATGCTTGGCACAGATGTGAAAAGGTTCGGAGGTCAGGTAAAAGATCTGGTTGGGGGAAGGGGAGCTCCTGCTGGGTTGTGCATGGCAGGAACTTTCAAACTGTGCGCAAAACTGTAAAGCTTGTGGGGACATTTTACCTGCAGACTTTTACTCAGTTTTCAAAGTGGATAAATGTAAACTGAACAGACTGGATGGACCAATTAACTGTTTAGTTTCATCATTGCTTTCTTACAAGGAGAGCTGTTTTCAGATGGATTTCAGTGTCCCCCTTTGCTTTTTCTTTCAGGAGCTGGAGGTGTACAAATCAGAGTTTACATACTCCAGTGTGGACCCTGAGAAGCAATACACTTTCCAAGTGCGCAGCAAGATCAACCAGTACTGTGGCAGCAGTACCCTCTGGAGCGACTGGAGTTACGCCATCAACTGGGGCAAAAACACAACCATTCCTGGTACAAGCGGCACTCAGAATCCAGTCATGGCTCACCACGAGCCTCCAAAAGAGTCCTGTCCCAAAGCAATGATGCATTCCCCAAATACAGCCCAAGGTCTCTCATTCCCAAAGCATTCCCCCACCGAGAGTCAAGGATCCCCTCTCCCAAAGCTTCCAGCACACAGATAGCTTAAGGCCCTAACCCAAAGAGGGACTCACACCCCCACTGCCACAGCAGCCAACCACAAAGTGCCATGGGTCCTCCTCAAAAAGCCTTCCACTACATGTAGCACCTTAATGCTACCTCTCACACCCACTTAGGCAGGGTCCCACTGTGCACTGCTCAAGCTTCACCTGCACACATGCTCCTATGCTGGCAACCTCCAATTGGGTTCCCGTTTGCCTATGGGAAAAGATATTGCCCCTGTATTGGCAGATCTGCATTGGCTTCCTGTTAGATAGTGGATTGCATATATGCTAGCAACTACCATCTTCAAGCTTCTAAATAATGATCAGCTTAGTTGGGTAAGCTCTGGCCTAAGAGTATACAGGTCTGTGTGATCTCTGAGATCAGCCCAAAAGAATCTACTTGAGGTCCCAACAGTGAAGCAGGCCCATCTTAACATCACCAGAGACAGGGCCTTTTCTTTTTTTTTTTTTCAGAAATCTTTTTTATTGAGCAAGACATGGAATTCACACAAATAGCATAATATTAGTAAACAGTAACAGTATGAAATAACCTCTCCCCCATCATCACTCATCCCAACTCACATCCATTAAATCCTGTGAATCATGGCCCATATCTTTTTACTTCTTTCCATTCCGATACATAACCCAAGTTCTCCAGCTGTATTTTTTCAATAGGTGGTAAATGCATCAGAGAAAAATTGCCAAGTCTTCACATACTCCTTAGATACCTTGTCTGTAATATAACATACATCGTATCTTTCCATTTGCATAATGACTGCACATTTGTTGTCACCAAGCATCTAAAGAAGGCGATACCTCTTGTATCCATTCCCATAAAATACATTGTCTTGCCACCAACAAAGCTATAATAAGAAACTGATAATATCCATTATACAGATGAGGAACTAGATCTTTTAATTGGTCAACATCTTCCAGTACTAAAAGTTCAGCCTGCATTGGCACCATCACCTGAAGACATATACCGGTATGTCATTATTCCACCTCTGACAAACGTCATGTCTGTGCCTCCAAGCCCTCTTTAATCTTACCAATTGTCGATTGGATTTTAGATAATCGATCCTCCAAAACCACAGCCAAACATTCTTAGAGAGCAAATGTACCATTTCATCCGACATAACTGCGAAGACTTTTTCTGTCTCTTTTTCCCATTTTGGGGTAGATATTCAAACGCTACTTAACTGGATAAATCAGACTTACCCTGCTGCATAGTTAGCCATGTAGTCAGTGGGCATAACTGGGCAGCGCTACCTATCTGGCTAATAGCCGTATAATTAGCGATATTGAGCCTTATCCAGTTAAGTTAACCGGATAAATTAGACGTGGCCCATACCAGGTCTAAAGTTAGCTGAACAAGTTTATCTGGCTAACTTAACTACTTATCTAGGTATATTCAGTGGCATTGCCAGATAAATTTTAACTTACATACATTTTAATATTTACCCATGTGTGTCTATGAGAAAAATGTTTAGTAAATAGGCACCTATGTTTTTCTGCACTTAGGCCTGGTAACTGTCTTTCTCCAGGAAATTGTGCAGAATTATGATGGGTCTTGACCATAGGTCTTTTGTGTTGCACTTCCCAGCAAATTCTCAGCTGGGTCCCCTGCAGATGGTTCTGTAGAACCAATCACAACCAAGGGCATTGGCTTCCTAATAATAGATAGTGAATAACATTTTCATGCTTGCAAAAGGTTACAGCTTCTTGGGGTAAAGGCAGGACATGCCTAGTTTTTTGAATTACCCCTTCAGTTTTGACACCTAGGTTAGCCTCCGGGCTGCCAGGAACTACAGAACACTGCAGAAGTTAGGAGGGAGGGAAGAAATGTAACAGAAATAAAAGCACATATCACCACAGACCTCATCCTAAGGTCTCTGCTTCAAAAGCATTTCCCCACAGAGATCCCAGGGTCTCCCTCCTATTCCAGTTCCCCTGAAAGTATTACACCACAGAAAGCCCACAGTCTCCCTTCCTTCCCAAGAAGTCCCCACTGAGAGTTTAGGGTCCCACCCTTAAAGCATTACCCCCACAAAGAGCCTTGAGTCCCTATCCCAAAACATTCCCCCACAGAGAGCCCAGGCTTCCCCCTCCCAAAGCATTCCCCAAGACAGATCCCAGTACCCCTACATCAGAGCATTCACCACCAAGAATCCAGGTCCCCCTACCTGCAGAGAACCCAGCTCTACCATTGAAAATTTAGGGTCCTCCCTTCTAGAACATTCCACCATAGAAAACTAAGTACCTCCCACTGAGCATTCCAACACAGAGATCCTAGGATCCCCCTTACTCAGAAGAGACATTGCAGGGTGGTGTTACACTGCGGGAGGATCTGTCCTTCCAGTACTGACACTGCAGGGTGGTGTAACAATGGGGGAAGTGCTATTCTGCCAGTACAGACACTGCAGGGTGGTGTAACAATGGGGGAAGTGCTATTCTGCCAGTACAGACACTGCAGGGTGGTGTTACTCTTTACCATAGACAGCCTGGGGCGCTTCTTCCTAACCCAGGATCCCTCCCATCACAAAGCACTCCAGCACAGAAGACCTAGAGCCTTCCACCCCCAAAAACGCTTTCCCCCACATGCACACACAAAGAATTGCCCCACAAGAGAGCCCCAGGATTCCTCTGCCTGTTTCATCTGGTCCTAATATACAGCCATTAAGAATTTAAATAAATAAATAAGTGTGATGAACATTTTCGGCAAAAAACAAACCAGAATATCAAAATGTAGTGAATAGATTATATTAGTGAACCATCATAATAACTACCAGTTATTCAACCTTTATTGTTTTTCATTAATCATAGATCCAAATCCAATACCAATATTTTTCAATTTTTATCTTTCTGCAAGTAAAATCACCATAACGCCTTTAAGTAATTAACAGTGGTCAGTAATTTCCCAGACGCTTCTTAAACTCCAACGCCAATAGCTTGTAAGTATGCAAACATGATCTTGTAAATAATGCTTTCATTTGTCCTGAGCTGAGCCATGTTTCAAAAATCAAGTCTGCATCAGGGGAGCCAGTCACATATTCTTCAAAATTAGTAGGCACTCCATTGGCACCATTAATATAATCTATTCACTGTATTTTGATATTCTGAATAATACACGGCAACCAGTTACAACCTAAGCCTATCACTCAACCTAGGACCTGAAAACATAAAACCAACTCTTCCCACATCCCAAGAAACAGGAAAGTTCAGCCTTCGCCAAATAACCAAATCTTTCTTTCCACATTAGATCTGGGCTTCTCTATCCAAACACTGGTGACAAGTCTGGTCTCCTCTCTGCTTGTCCTATTTCTGCTTATTTTACTGATCAGAAGGGAAAGGTAAGCTCTGGGATTTTTCACTGTAACACCTTAATATACATAAAAAGTTCCAAACTAAAACCAAGGAGTGCTGCTTAAGAAGATGTTACACTGGGGAGGCTGTGTCCTTCCACTGCAGACACTGCAGGGTGGTGTTACACTGGGGAGGCTGTGTCCTTCCAGTACTGACACCGCATGCTGGTATAACAATGGGGGAGGTGCTATTCTGCCACTGCAGACACTGCAGGGTGGTGTTACACTGGGGAGGCTGTGTCCTTCCACTGCAGACACTGCAGGGTGGTGTTACACTGGGGAGGCTGTGTCCTTCCACTGCAGACACTGCAGGGTGGTGTTACACTGGGGAGGCTGTGTCCTTCCAGTGCAGACACTGCAGGGTGGTGTTACACTGGGGAGGCTGTGTCCTTCCAGTGCAGACACTGCAGGGTGGTGTTACACTGGGGAGGCTGTGTCCTTCCAGTGCAGACACTGCAGGGTGGTGTTACACTGGGGAGGCTGTGTCCTTCCAGTGCAGACACTGCAGGGTGGTGTTACACTGGGGAGGCTGTGTCCTTCCAGTGCAGACACTGCAGGGTGGTGTTACACTGGGGAGGCTGTGTCCTTCCAGTGCAGACACTGCAGGGTGGTGTTACACTGGGGAGGCTGTGTCCTTCCAGTGCAGACACTGCAGGGTGGTGTTACACTGGGGAGGCTGTGTCCTTCCAGTGCAGACACTGCAGGGTGGTGTTACACTGGGGAGGCTGTGTCCTTCCAGTGCAGACACTGCAGGGTGGTGTTACACTGGGGAGGCTGTGTCCTTCCAGTACTGACACTGCAGGGTGGTGTTACACTGGGGAGGCTGTGTCCTTCCAGTACTGACACTGCAGGGTGGTGTTACACTGGGGAGGCTGTGTCCTTCCAGTACTGACACTGCAGGGTGATGTTACACTGGGGAGGCTGTGTCCTTCCAGTACTGACACCGCATGCTGGTATAACAATGGGGGAGGTGCTATTCTGCCACTACAGACACTGCAGGGTGGTGTTACACTGGGGAGGCTGTGTCCTTCCACTGCAGACACTGCAGGGTGGTGTTACACTGGGGAGGCTGTGTCCTTCCAGTACTGACACCGCATGCTGGTATAACAATGGGGGAGGTGCTATTCTGCCACTGCAGACACTGCAAGGTGGTGTTACACTGGGGAGGCTGTGTCCTTCCACTGCAGACACTGCAGGGTGGTGTTACACTGGGGAGGCTGTGTCCTTCCACTGCAGACACTGCAGGGTGGTGTTACACTGGGGAGGCGGTGTCCTTTCAGTGCAGACACTGCATGGTGGTGTTACACTGGGGAGGCTGTGTCCTTCCAGTGCAGACACTGCAGGGTGGTGTTACACTGGGGAGGCTGTGTCCTTCCAGTACTGACACTGCAGGGTGGTGTTACACTGGGGAGGCTGTGTCCTTCCAATACTGACACTGCAGGGTGGTGTTACACTGGGGAGCCTGTGTCCTTCCAGTACTGACACTGCAGGGTGGTGTTACACTGGGGAGGCTGTGTCCTTCCAGTACTGACACCGCATGCTGGTATAACAATGGGGGAGGTGCTATTCTGCCACTACAGACACTGCAGGGTGGTGTTACACTGGGGAGGCTGTGTCCTTCCAGTACTGACACTGCAGGGTGGTGTTACACTGGGGAGGCTGTGTCCTTCCAGTACTGACACTGCAGGGTGGTGTTACACTGGGGAGGCTGTGTCCTTCCAATACTGACACTGCAGGGTGGTGTTACACTGGGGAGGCTGTGTCCTTCCAGTACTGACACTGCAGGGTGGTGTTACACTGGGGAGGCTGTGTCCTTCCAGTACTGACACCGCATGCTGGTATAACAATGGGGGAGGTGCTATTCTGCCACTGCAGACACTGCAGGGTGGTGTTACACTGGGGAGGCTGTGTCCTTCCAGTGCAGACACTGCAGGGTGGTGTTACACTGGGGAGGCTGTGTCCTTCCAGTACTGACACTGCAGGGTGGTGTTACACTGGGGAGGCTGTGTCCTTCCAATACTGACACTGCAGGGTGGTGTTACACTGGGGAGGCTGTGTCCTTCCAGTACTGACACTGCAGGGTGGTGTTACACTGGGGAGGCTGTGTCCTTCCAGTACTGACACTGCAGGGTGGTGTTACACTGGGGAGGCTGTGTCCTTCCAGTGCAGACACTGCAGGGTGGTGTTACACTGGGGAGGCTGTGTCCTTCCAGTGCAGACACTGCAGGGTGGTGTTACACTGGGGAGGCTGTGTCCTTCCAGTGCAGACACTGCAGGGTGGTGTTACACTGGGGAGGCTGTGTCCTTCCAGTGCAGACACTGCAGGGTGGTGTTACACTGGGGAGGCTGTGTCCTTCCAGTGCAGACACTGCAGGGTGGTGTTACACTGGGGAGGCTGTGTCCTTCCAGTGCAGACACTGCAGGGTGGTGTTACACTGGGGAGGCTGTGTCCTTCCAGTGCAGACACTGCAGGGTGGTGTTACACTGGGGAGGTTGTGTCCTTCCAGTACAGACACTGCATGGTGGTGTTACACTGGAGGAGGTACTGTCCTGTCAGTGTTGTATTGCATGAATCACTGGGACACCTTGGGAGGTGTTGCTCAGCTCACTCCCCTCCCCCACCAGACTTCTGTCCTTCTGATTGTGGGCATTATTCTTACTATTACATATACAGTTGTTGCTATAATCTTTGGTGCACTCTTGAAATTCCTCTTTTATTGTTTTCTCTTTCTAGAGTTTGGCTTATTATTGTTCCAAACATTCCAAATCCTAGCAAGAACTTTGAAGAGCTTTTCCAGACTCATAAAGGCAACTTTCCTGTAAGTTTTCTGCATTCTTTCTATACAGTGTCTGAGTTTTGATATTTCAGTAATAAGACAGTTTTGGTGGGAACCAGAGTGCTGCACCCTGCCATGAAGAAGCCCTGGCAGGGACAGGGGATTCAGTAGAGTGAGCATTCACAGCCCCCAGAGGAAGGAGTACAGCCATTGCCCAGTGGTGGCACCTAGTGGCCGGATCTAGTATGCACAACGGCTGGGTTCTGGCAGGGTCTGTGGTCTGTGGCACCTAGCCAAGGACGGTCACTTATAGATGTGATAGAGGGGAGGAAATCTCCCAGGTTGTTATGAATAAAGCTTTTATGATTCCAAAGCCTAATGGAGGCCACTTTCACCTGAGCTGAAAGCCAAAAGAGACAGCAGGAAATTGCAGCCCCCCCCCCCCCCCCAAACAAAATGGATTAAAGGTACTACAAGGTAAAGAGTGCAATTCCTGGCAGGAAAGAGGAAATGCGTAACTGTGAATGCTTTGGTGGGCAGGAATTATTAGGTTATGCTTTGATGTTCACCTTTCTGTCACAGGACTATGCAGTGAAGCAACCAGTAACAGGATTGCTCTTTGATATCTTCTGCCATACAAGGGAGAGACTACCACCCACCCCAAGAGTGAGCAGAAATGTAGGATAGATAGTCCGTCCATCCCCCCCCCCCCCCAAGAAGAAGCAGACATTTAGGGTAAAGAGTCCCCACATCCCGAGGGAGCAGAAATGCAGGAGAAAGTCCCCACCCACTCCAAGAGGGAGCAGAAATGCGGAAAAAGCAGCAGTTCATTGGATAGAGCCCCTAAAGAGAGAGATCATCAGTTCAGGGGAAAGAGCTCCCCAGGAAAGGTAGAAGTACAGGAGAGAAAGACCCTCCCAACAGGAAAGAGACACAGTGTAAAAGAGAGAGAGACCCCCTTCCCCCAACCACCAAGAGTTAACAGCAGGGCAGGAAGAGAACACCCATTAGCAATAAACAGAGCTCTTCCTACAGGCACAGGCATACCCATCAAACATATACACAGCACCTCCTGCTGATATCAGCATCTCTACTTTCTTCCTGTAGCTGGAGGGCCTCCAGTTCAGCACTGGATGGGACTTCTACATGGGTGGGATGTACTAGAGATCCCATGAAAGTAGCTTGTTCCTCACACTCTGTCTCTCTGTTTCCAAAAGGAATGGGCAGGAGTGTCCAAGGACATCGTGGACAGCTTCACACCCAGCTACAACGAGACCCTTTGTTATGTGAGTGAGGAGCCTGTACCCGAGAGAGGAGGAGAGACAGGTCTCTGCCTGCAGCCAGAGACCAAACCCCAGACTGTCTCATCTGTAGCTACAGACCTGCAGGCAGGAGACTCCCAGAAACTCTCCTGCACAAAGACACACATAAAAGTGTAAACCTGACCTCCTTTCTCCTCTTTCTGTGTTGGGATCCAAAGAAAATGTATGTGGGACCCAGAGGGGAGGGTGCTCTTAGTTCCACCCTAGTACTGGGGGTAAATGTGTATGTGGCTCCAAGATTCCATAGCCACTGCATTGTGTGTGCTAATGTACAGACATAACCAGTAATAAAGAAATCTGAATGTCTGCATAGTTAGTATTTCTGTAAATGCATATCAAACATACATTTTTGGATTCAGATATAAACAATATTTCATCACCTTTTAATCTCTGGCAAAAAACCATCAACGAAATAGCCAATGATCTATGGCCTTTACAAGAAAAAAAACATCCACAAAAAAGAAAATTATTCAAAACAAAAGAAACCATGGTACAATGAAGACTTACGACATACCAAACTAACCCTAAGAAAATATGAGAAGAAATGGAGGAAAAAACTGATCAACCGAAAACCTTGCAAAAAACAAATTATAACTATCTAACTACAGAGAAAATAAATAAATAAATAAATAAATAGACAGATAACTAAATAAAACAAAAAAAACCCCAATACTATGCTAATCAAATTCATGTAGTAATCTACAACTCTAAACTTCTCTATGAACAGTAAGAAACCTTATCAAAGATCCAACATCCTCCACTTCAAACAACTATGACTTCACAAAAACCTCATGCAATGACTATGCAAAGTATCTTCTATATAAAATAAATACCCTCAAGTCACAATTCTCCAAACCATCAAGCAGATATCTCAGAAACTCACCCTTCCAAACCAAAATGGACTTCTTTTAACACAGTGTCAAAACTAGAAGTGAATCAGATAATCAATAAAATGAAACCTGCGTACCAACCACTAGATCCTATCCCAGCTAATACCCTTAAAAAAGTAAACACCATAATCGCACCAATAATCACAACAATAATAAACCACTATCACAAGGAATAGTCCCCAAGATGGCAAAACAAGCTATTGTGAAACTAACTTTGAAAAATAAAACTGGAACATTGGATGAATGGGACAACTATAGACCAATCTCAAACTTACCTTTCATCTCAAAAGCATTAGAAAAAGCAGTTTTAGCTCAATTATAAAATCACCTGGATGACAACAATATTCTATTCCCAAACCAATTTGGATTTAGAAAAAATGTTCACCTGAAACTCTACTCATATCCCTAACAGACAACATACTAAAAGGATTTGATCATAATGAATCATATTTACTGGTTCTACTAGACTTAAAAGCAGCATTTGACACTGTGGACCATCATCTAATCTGCCAACAACTAAAAAAAATTGGAATTGATGGAAACGTTCACAAATGGTTCTCCTTCTTCCTTAAGAATAGAATTTTCAAGTAAAATTAGACATCTAATTATCAGACATATTTACAATAGACAAAGGAGTTCCACAAGGCTCAGCACTCTCGGCAACCCTGTTCAACATCTACCTCCTACCAATATGCACTCTCGTAGAAATCTGAACATGAAATTTTTCATATCCGCCGATGATATTCAATTTTACATTCCATTCGATAAAACTTTTGAAAGAGCGACAGCAACCTTAACAATATACATGAGATCAATCCAACAAGAAATTTATCTTCTAAAACTTGCACTTAACACCAATACAAATTAAATAATATGGCTAAGAAGAGACAACAAAAATCTCAAACAGCCCACCAATTGTTGGAATACATCCTCAAATGAAGTCCATGACCTTGGAATACAGATTGATGAAAACATCAACATGAAAAAACATAAGTAAAATAATGAAATCTGGATATTCTAAACTCAGAATCTTACACCATCTAAAACTATTACTTACCTTCCAAGATTTCACCCCAGTCCTACAAACTTTAATATTTTCGAACCAAGACTATTGCAACTCACTTCTGTTAGGCCTTCCCGCAAGCACAATTAAACCACTACGACTTCTCCAAGATGCTTCAGCAAGACTCCTTATAGGAACTAAAAAATTTGATCATATTATCCCTTCTCTAATCAACCTTCACTGGCTTTCAATAAAGTTCAGAATTCATTACAAAGTATTATCCCTCATCTTTAATATTATAAACAAATATGATCCATCTTCTCCAGGAATAACAATAAAAGCTACAGCCTGCAAAGAAATCTCAAAACAGAAATCTTCTTACAGTTCTTTCAAATCTGAACACTCATCTAACCCAAATAAGAAAACGAATGTTCATAATAGCAGGACCCAAACTATGGAACGATCTACCCGGATCAATAAGACTGTTATTGGGAAACAATTAATTCAAACAAGAACTTAAAACCTGGCTCTTCATTAAAGCCTACGAACTAATGTAAAGAAATATCAAACAAGCCACTTAATGAATATTATTTTTCCAGAAATATTACTTCTCAGAACAGCAAATAATATTTGACTGAAATCTATTCAAAACTGAAACTGTAAATATCAATATTAGATTGTTAACTTTGAATGTTTTGATTAGTCAATAGTATTAAAATAGATACAATTGCTTTAAATAAGAACCTGATAATACAATATTATACAATGTAATCGAATGCAATTTATGTGAACCGTTGTGTCCTTCTGTTGGAACAACGGTATATAAAAAGCATAAATAAATAAATGTGCGTACCCACGTCTCTGTGTAGTGAATACATCCACGTCTATGAAAAAAGCAGAGAGAGGCCCCTGCGGGCTGCGTCAAGGTTTCTGGCTGCCCTGAGTGATTTCCACTACATAGGCTTTTGCTGAAATTTGCATTAATTCACAAAGTAACAGGTAATGGAGGGAGTTTGTGTCATTTTTACTGAAGTGAAAACAGAATATGAATTCTTTTTCTATGGTGTGTAGTTAGGGGGAATATCCTAATTCATCCCAGCCAGCTATTTCAGAGACTAACTCCAACTAATGTGGTATGGAATGGATAGCTTTTAATTTCTCAACTTTTGTAGATAACTTTTTTTTGCAGTTTGATTTCTGAAATCTGTTTTTACATGCATAAAGTATATACAGTATACAGGGTGTTTCAAAATGATGGACCCGATTTTGAAATATACTCCTTTGAAATTGGGTCCATCATTATGAAACACCCTGTATGTATATATAGTATATGGTCCATATTCAGTAAGCCCAGAAAGGATAAAATTTTCCAGATAACTTCTGCAGAAAATTTGGTGGGACAGATTTTCAGCTTTCTATATTCAAATATAGCTAGTTAGGTGGAAAAAAAAAAAAGCTGCCAAGCATCCATGATTCCCCACCACCCAAAATAATTTAAAAAAATGTCAATACCTAAAACTCAACTACTCTCCACCCCCACACCCATGTTACAAGCTATGGAAGCCTGAGACCCCCCTCAAATGTTAAGAATAAAGAGCTGGCTCCAGGGCCCTCCTGCCCTCACACCCCCCCCCCCCCCCCCACCGGTATCACGCAGCCTCCCAAGACAGAGTCTTCCCACACTCCTAGTTGTGTCCATTGTTGCTCTATCAGCGTACACTACTACCAACCTTGCTGACAGTATTTATTTATTTAATTTATTTATTTAAAAGTTTTTCTCTACTGTTATTAAGTTATTTACCATCATAACGGTTTACAATAGGGCACGTATAGCAAAGAATAGATCATACTTTACAGAAAGGGTGCCAATAGTATCCGGTAACAAATAAACATTAAGTACTATATGGTTTATGACATGGAATTTTCATTGATGAAATTCTCATGGGAGAGTATATGCGTTGATTTTCAACATTTTGGATTATTGATTACCATTATCTAAGGGGTAAAAAATAATTTCCAGGTAGTATCTGGAGATTATGTGCTGGGTGCTCTATGCCTGCTTTTCCTAATTTATTTGCTTGCGCCATTCTCTTTGTAAAAGGCCTGTTTGAAAAGCCAGGTTTTGAGGTTTGTTTTGAAAAGTTTATAATTTCTCTGGAGTTTTAGATCGAGGGGCATAGTGTTCCATAATATGGAACCAGCACATTCCCTAACCTGGGTTAGTCTTGCTGTTTTCACAGATGGAATGGTTAAGAGAGCTTTGATGATCTTAAATTTCTATGTGGTACATGTACTCGAAGTGCTATGTTCAGCCATTCCGCTTTTTCGTCGTGGAGGCTCTGATTGAAGACAGGGACCAATTTACTTACATACCGGCCAGTGCAATATCGGCTCCTGTAAAACAGGCAGTCATGACTGAGCACCCGCTCTCTTAACGCATGCCTTGCCACCTCTCTTGGGCGCATGATGCATTATTTAAATGAGGGGTCAGGCTAAAAAGGACACACGAGGGATAAATTGTGCATCCATGGCATCGAGCGCCCAGGAGAAGTGGCTGTGCACCAGTTAGGAAAACAGACGCTTAATTAATGAGCATATGTTCAATTAATGGGCATCCGTTTCCCTAACCTGACCACCCGCAAAAGTTTTTTTCATGCTGTTTCCTATTCTCCCTCCTACTTAGTATTGGGACGATACTAAGAGGAACCACAGACAAGCAGTATTTTGGGTGGCTTTGAGGAGACAGCTCGGAGCAAAAGACTTAACACCAGCCCTGGGGCTGGCATTACGTTTTCCGTGTTAAAATGTGCGCATCAGGCACCAAGGTGATTTTTTGCATCGGGGGGGGGGGGGGGGGGGGGGGGGGGTAATAGCTATTACCCTCATTTACATGCATATACATGTGATGGGCACTATTAGCTACGTGCTGGTTTGGATGCGCTAATCCCCTTATTGCATCGGGTGTTAGCCTAGCGCTTCCAAAACGCGCACCCAAGAGCTCATTAATCTGTGCCCTAGGCCAGGGGTCCCCAACCACCGGTCCGCGGACCGGGACCGGGCCGTGGGAATTTTTTGCCGGTCCGCGGCGCCGCCAAGCACCGGCAGGTGTGTCGCGCGCTCCCGGTCTCTCCCGCTGCCGTTGCCGCCGGGCTGTCAGCACGTTCAAGCCCAGTGGGAACGGCAGCGGTGCTAGAAGAAGCTGTGGCACCCGCGGCTGGCCTTTTCTTCTTCCCGCGCCGGCCCCCCCCCCCGTGACCCGGAACAGGAAGTAATACACGGAGCGGTGCGCGGGAAGGATAAAGAGCCGTGCCTCGTGATAAAGTAGCAGCGGCGGCTGCAGCGGCGGTCCCCGAGCAATTGAAGCAACTGGTAATCGAGACAGCAGCATGAGCCTCCCGCGGCCGATGGGATTCTTCTTGCTTGGCCTGCGGGGGCTGCCGCAGCTCCCATTTGTGCTCCGGGGGGGAGGAGAAGAGGAAGTGAGTGAGAGAAAGAGAGAGAAGCAGCCAGCCAGTCTGTGTGTGATTGACTGGTCAGAGAGCTGATGTGTGTGTGTACGTTAGAGACAATGAAAGTGACTACTCAAGGAGATGACTGATGTGTGTGTGTGTGTGAGAGAGAGAAAAAGCATGGAAGTGAGAAGTCTGGGTATGTGGGAAAGCATGGGCGTAAGAAGCCTGGTGTTGTGGGGGTGAAAGAAAGCATGGGAGTGAGAAACCTGGGTGAGTGTGCATGCATGAGAGAGAGAGACTGCTTGGTAAGGTGACGGTGTGTGTGAGAGAAAAAGACTGGTGTGTGTGAATGTGATTCAGGGAATGAGAAGCCTGTGCACGTGGAGAGTGAGCATGGAAATGAGAGAGACTGGTGTGTGTGTAACAGAGAGAAAGTGATTATGGGAATGAGAAGCCTGTGCATGTGAAGAGAGTGAGCATGAGAGTGAGAAACCTGGGTGTGTGTGAGACACAGCATGGGAGGGAGAAGCCTGTGTGTGTGTGTGTATGCATGAGTGAGATCAGGTGACTGGTGTGTGTGTGTGTGTGTGTGTGTGTGTGTGTGTGTGTGTGTAAGAGAGAGAGAGAAATAAAGTGATTATGGGAATGAGAAGCCTGTGCATGTGAAGAGTGAGCATGGGAGTGAGAAACCTGGGTGTGTGTGAGACACATCATGGAAGGGAGAAGCCTATATATCTGAAAGAGAACATGGGAGTGAGAGACTGGTGAGTGTGTGTGTGTGTGTGAGAGAGAGAGAAAGAAAGTGATTATGGGAATGAGAAGCCTGTGCATGTGGAGAGAACAAGCATGGGAGTGAGAGACTGGTGAGTGAGTGTGTGTGGGGGTGTGTGTGTGAGAGAGAGAGAGAGACAGAGAAAGTGATTATGAGAGTGAGAAGCCCATATATGTAAGTAGAACACGGGCGTGGGAAGCCTGTGTGTGTGTGTGTGTGTGTATGGCATGAGAGAAACTGTTCAGGAAGGTGACTGGTGTGGGTGTGCCAAAGACTGTTTGGGTGATGATTGGTGTGTGAGAGACAGAAACTGGTCATGGGGGCATGACTGGTATGATGTGTGTGTGAGAGACATGGGCACTAAGGAAGAGGACCATAAGTATAGAGCTTAGCTTCTACTGCTGCTTCTGGTGTGTGCCACGGCCTGCAGGGAAGGGGAGTAGGAGAGCTGCTGGAGGGGGTAAGTAAAGGTGGCTTTTTAAGTTTATTTTTCTTGACTGCCATTTTAATTGTGTGATGTCTGCTTTTTTGAAATATTTTATTGGTGTTTGGAGAATGTTTAATAGTTTTTATGAGTTTTTAAATTGTTGGATGTTATTCTGTTCATAGCTGTTTTGAAACATTTATTCTGCTTATTAGTATAGTTTTACAATTATTTCTGTGTGGGGATCTATAGCTGCTTGCTAGTTCTGTTTTCCTAATAAGAGGTGTATTGGTTTTTAGGACCTGATTTAATATTTGTAGTGTTGCCTTTTCATAGATAGGGTTGCTCCTGTTTGAGTGTATTCCATAATACAGGTGTAACTGTGTGCGGATTAGTTTATGTGCATTACTACAGATCCTGGGAGTATGTTAGGTCGGTTCTGTGTCTGTTACCGAGATGAGATATTTGGCTAGCATGTAAGCGTTTGTATCGGTCTTATTTGTTGTGTTTTCTCAGAGGACATGCATTGGGGGTAAACTGCTGTCTGGAGCCGGTTTGGCTGCACTCCTAAATTCAAAAGTATCTCACCGCCAAAATTTGACAGGTCGGCGCGATGACTTCTTGAGATCACTTCTTCCGGTCTCAAGAAGTGATCGCGCCGACCTGTCAAATTTTGGCGGTGAGATACTTTTGAATTTAGGAGTGCAGCCAAACGGTGGCTCCAGATCGATTCTGTGTTTGATTTATACGGTGACGTCAGCTCCTGAAAAGTGACTGTGCCGATACCAAGTTTTGGTGTACACTCAGAGAAGCTGAACTGATGTATGGAGACAACCACCGGCATCAAATGTAATAGCCCCTGAAGCAGCTCAAATGAGCGAAACTTGGCCTGAGTCGGGCTTTTTATGATGATTTGTGCAGAATAAAGAACTCTTGGTGTTCACTGATCCTTTTTTCTTGGTCGCTACTGCAGTATTGGATTGGTTTCCGGTTTGTTTTTTTGGACCTTCCCTTTTGCAGGGTGGATAAAGATACCTTTCTTTTCATGTAACCAAAATGTTTTCATATGAACTATTGGACAAAAATGCAGGGAATGAGGCACTCTGTCTCTCTGCTTGTCTCAGCCTCTATTAAGAGAGACTCCAGAGACCTAACCCAGGAAAAATGAATAAACTTGGAAAAGGATAGTTCATGCTGCCCTTTAGAAAGTTAATTCAGGAAATCCAACCTAAAAATCCACGCTCAAAAATGACGGCAGGGGTTTATAAAGACTGAGTATCTCATCTGCTTCTCCCACAAAGAGAAGCAAATCCCAAACATTTTTCAGTACCTCCCCAGGAAAATGGTTCACTCCTTTTGGTAAGAAATCCTTGTGGCTCCTTACATAAACTTAACCAAATCTGAGGTCTTTCCTGCAGTCCCCGGCATAAGTGTTCCATCCTGTGTATTGGAATTCAAAATTGGAAGGCATATCTCTGGTTGTCAAGAGCTAATCTGCTACAAATGCTGGCACTTCTCAGACTTCTATATTTATTTCAGTACATCCTTTGCAATATCCAATTTAAAATCTTTTCTGAGTTAGAAAATTGCATGTCTAACTTTATTTGGAACAGGAAACCAGTGAGGATCAAATTAACCATGCTTCACAGGCTTATGAGATTATGTCTGTGTGTCTCCCTTTAATAACGTTTTTGTTTCTTGCCCTATCCACAAGTTTTCATGGGTACAGAAAGACTCTGACAGGGGTTGGGGGTTTTTTTGGGAGGGGGGGTTTGGTTGGATCTGGCACAAACACGCAGCCTGGGAGGTAGGCTCAAATTCTGGGTGGAACTTCTGCTTACATTTGCAATACATCAGGTACTTATAAAACACTCTCTCAAAAATGGTGCACCCAGATTTTTCTGAGGCTCAAAAATAATCTCCTTTACTGATCTCTTTGTTTATAATGTCTGTTTCATGAAGGCTCAGATGTGACACTTAATTGCTCATTCGAATGTAAAATAACGATTTCCAGATCTGCTTTGTCTTGGCTAACAGATTAAACTCCAAAAAGATTGCAATCATTTAGCTGAGTAGAAACTCATCACCATTTAAACCACATACCCCAGACCTGGATAATGTTCAAATTAACCCCTCAAATCAAGTACTGGATTTAGGTGTACAGCTAGATGAGAACCTCTCAATGAAAATGCACATCAGTAAATTAATTAAGCCAGGTTACTGTTGCGGTCCCGGTCGCAGGTTTTGCGACCGGGCTCTTACCTCCTCCTTCAGGGCTTTGGTGCCGGGATCCGCGGCTTGGTCCGTCACCTCCAGGGCCGCGATATCGGCGGCCACTTCTGTACCCGGTCGGGCCTGCCTTGCCTGCCTTGCGGCGGCATCTCCACGAGGGAGACGCCACCGAGCCTCTGAGCTCAGCCCCTCCCCTCCTAGGTGTGCGCGCGACGCAACCCAATTTAAAGGGCTTTTCCCGCCGGACCGTGGGCCGCCCCTTAGAGTGACGTCAGACGCCGGCAAGTACTTAAGGCCAGCGTCTGCTTCACTCAAACGCCTTGCAACGAGGTTACCTGCCGGTACCTAGATGCTGTGTGCTGCTGGCTTTGCCTGCTCTTCTCGTTGGGCTTCGTTCCAACTCCGTATCCACAGTTCCAGTCCCGGATCTTCATCTCCAGTTCCAGGTCCGGACCTTCATCGTCTGTTCCAGTTCTCGCTTCAGTTCCAGTTCCGGATCTTCATCTTCTGTTCCAGTTCCCGCTTCAGTTCCAGTTCCGGTTCTTCATCTTCAGTTCCAGTTCCAGATCTTCATCTTCTGTTCCAGTTCCCGCTTCAGTTCCAGTTCCGGTTCTTCATCTTCAGTTCCAGTTCCAGATCTTCTTCTGTTCCTGGTGTTGCCTCTCTGGTTCTTGACCCCTGCCTGCCTCAGACTCTCCGTGCCTGCCGCCCGCCTCGACCTTGGACTGTCTCTTCCAGCTGTTCTCTTCGCCTAAGTCCCAGTGGCCCGGGTCCTCACGGACTCCTCCCGGGGAGATCTCGGGCTTCCAGGGTGAAGCCATCTTCATTGATCACCTAAGTCCCAGCAGCTCGGATCCTCATGGGCTCCTCCCGGGGGGATTCCGGCTTCCAGGGTGAAGACATCTGTTCCCCGCTCTGCTAGTGTCTGCCTCCTGGCCTGCTTCATCGCTACGGAGACTCCTCCTCTCTTCTTCTTCACTCTCCTTCAGGCCAGCCCAAGGGTCCACCACTATACTCGCATCAGTTAGGCCAAATTGCGTATACTGCATTGTGTATATTGAAACTATTAACTTTTACGGACTTCCATACTGTATTGTAAACGCTAATCTTCTCAAACCTTGACTACTGTAATTCCTTACTACTAAGTCTTCCAGCAAGTCACTTAAAACCACTACAACTATTACAAAACGCTACAGCAAGTCTATTAATAGGATAAGAACATAAGAAAATGCCATACTGGGTCAGACCAAGGGTCCATCAAGCCCAGCATCCTGTTTCCAACAGTGGCCAATCCAGGCCATAAGAACCTGGCAAGTACCCAAAAACTAAGTCTATTCCATGTAACCATTGCTAATGGCAGTGGCTATTCTCTAAGTGAACTTAATAGCAGGTAATGGACTTCTCCTCCAAGAACATATCCAATCCTTTTTTAAACACAGCTATACTAACTGCACGAACCACATTCTCTGGCAACAAATTCCAGAGTTTAATTGTGCGTTGAGTAAAAAAGAACTTTCTCCGATTAGTTTTAAATGTGCCCCATGCTAACTTCATGGAGTGTCCCCTAGTCTTTCTACTATCCGAAAGAGTAAATAACCGATTCACATCTACCCGTTCTAGACCTCTCATGATTTTAAACACCTCTATCATATCCCCCCTCAGTCGTCTCTTCTCCAAGCTGAAAAGTCCTAACCTCTTTAGTCTTTCCTCATAGGGGAGTTGTTCCATTCCCCTTATCATTTTGGTAGCCCTTCTCTGTACCTTCTCCATCGCAATTATATCTTTTTTGAGATGCGGCGACCAGAATTGTACACAGTATTCAAGGTGCGGTCTCACCATGGAGCGATACAGAGGCATTATGACATTTTCCGTTTTATTCATCATTCCTTTTCTAATAATTCCCAACATTCTGTTTGCTTTTTTGACTGCCACAGCACACTGAACCGACGATTTCAATGTGTTATCCACTATGACACCTAGATCTCTTTCTTGGGTTGTAGCACCTAATATGGAACCCAACATCGTGTAATTATAGCATGGGTTATTTTTCCCTATATGCATCACCTTGCACTTATCCACATTAAATTTCATCTGCCATTTGGATGCCCAATTTTCCAGTCTCACAAGGTCTTCCTGCAATTTATCACAATCTGCTTGTGATTTAACTACTCTGAACAATTTTGTGTCATGTGCAAATTTGATTATCTCACTCGTCGTATTTCTTTCCAGATCATTTATAAATATATTGAACAGTAAGGGTCCCAATACAGATCCCTGAGGCACTCCACTGTCCACTCCCTTCCACTGAGAAAATTGCCCATTTAATCCTACTCTCTGTTTCCTGTCTTTTAGCCAGTTTGCAATCCACGAAAGGACATCACCACCTATCCCATGACTTTTTACTTTTCCTAGAAGCCTCTCATGAGGAACTTTGTCAAACGCCTTCTGAAAATCCAAGTATACTATATCTACCGGTTCACCTTTATCCACATGTTTATTAACTCCTTCAAAAAAGTGAAGCAGATTTGTGAGGCAAGACTTGCCCTGGGTAAAGACATGCTGACTTTGTTCCATTAAACCATGTCTTTCTATATGTTCTGTGATTTTGATGTTTAGAACACTTTCCACTATTTTTCCTGGCACTGAAGTCAGGCTAACCGGTCTGTAGTTTCCCGGATCGCCCCTGGAGCCCTTTTTAAATATTGGGGTTACATTTGCTATCCTCCAGTCTTCAGGTACAATGGATGATTTTAATGATAAGTTACAAATTTTTACTAATAGGTCTGAAATTTCATTTTTTAGTTCCTTCAGAACTCTGGGTTGTATACCATCCGGTCCAGGTGATTTACTACTCTTCAGTTTGTCAATCAGACCTACCACATCTTCTAGGTTCACCGTGATTTGATTCAGTCCATCTGAATCATTACCCATGAAAACCTTCTCCATTACGGGTACCTCCCCAACATCCTCTTCAGTAAACACCGAAGCAAAGAAATCATTTAATCTTTCCGCGATGGCCTTATCTTCTCTAAGTGCCCCTTTAACCCCTCGATCATCTAACAGTCCAACTGACTCCCTCACAGGCTTTCTGCTTCGGATATATTTTAAAAAGTTTTTACTGTGAGTTTTTGCCTCTACAGCCAACTTCTTTTCAAATTCTCTCTTAGCCTGTCTTATCAATGTCTTACATTTAACTTGCCAATGTTTATGCTTTATCCTATTTTCTTCTGTTGGATCCTTCTTCCAATTTTTGAATGAAGATCTTTTGGCTAAAATAGCTTCTTTCACCTCCCCTTTTAACCATGCTGGTAATCGTTTTGCCTTCTTTCCACCTTTCTTAATGTGTGGAATACATCTGGACTGTGCTTCTAGAATGGTATTTTTTTTAACAATGACCACGCCTCTTGGACATTTTTTTACTTTTGTAGCTGCTCCTTTCAGTTTTTTTCTAACAATTTTTCTCATTTTATCAAAGTTTCCCTTTTGAAAGTTTAGCACGAGAGCCTTGGATTTGCACACTGTTCCTTTTCCAGTCATTAAATCAAATTTGATCATATTATGATCACTATTGCCAAGCGGCCCCACCACCGTTACCTCTCTCACCAAGTCCTGTGCTCCACTGAGAATTAGATCTAAAATTGCTCCCTCTCTCGTCGGTTCCTGAACCAATTGCTCCATAAAGCTATCATTTATTCCATCCAGGAACGTTATCTCTCTAGCGTGACCCGATGATACATTTACCCAGTCTATATTGGGGTAATTGAAGTCTCCCATTATTACTGCACTACCAATTTGGTTAGCTTCCCTAATTTCTCTTAGCATTTCACTGTCCATCTCACCATCTTGACCAGGTGGACGGTAGTATACCCCTATCACTGTAGTCTTCCCTGATACACAAGGGATTTCTACCCATAAAGATTCAATTTTGTATTTAGTCTCATGCAGGATGTTTATCCTGTTGGACTCTATGCCATCCCAGACATAAAGCGCCACACCTCCTCCCGACTGCTCCTCTCTGTCATTGCGATATAATTTGTACCCCGGTATAGCACTGTCCCATTGGTTATCCTCTTTCCACCATGTCTCTGAGATGCCAATTAAGTCTATGTCATCATTTACTGCTATACATTCTAATTCTCCCATCTTACTTCTTAGACTTCTGGCATTAGCATACAAACATTTCAAAGTTTGTTTTTTGTTTGTATTTTTATTCTGCTTTTTAATTGATAGGGATAAGTTAGAATTTTTTAGCTCAGGTGAGTTTTTAGTTACAGGCACTTGGACTACTTTTCTAATTATTGGAACCTCACTGTCGGGATGCCCTAATTCTAATGCATCATTAGTATCCTTTAAAGATACATCTCTCCGAACCATGCGCTGCTGAGCGACTGTCGGCTTTCCCCTTTGTTCTAGTTTAAAGGATCAAGGAAATATGATCACATTTCATCCTTGCTGACTGCACTGCACTGGTTACCAGTAAAATCCAGAATCTACTATAAAGTATTAACAATAATATTCAACATCATACACGCCAATAACACCCTCTTATTAGGGGTAATATTTCAACAGTAAAATCCTCGGCGAACACTAAGATCTCAAAATAAAGGCCTTTTGTCTACTCTCACAATACAGAGCACACATCTGATGCAAACAAGAGATCGAGTATTTTCAATAGCAAGTCCAAAGCCCTGGAACGCTCTGCCTGAGGCACTACATATTTTACCAGATAGAAAGAAATTTAAACGTGAATTTAAAACATGGCTATTCAAAAAGGCTTATAATTTAACATAAAATCATCAGAATAGATATAACTACAAAAACAGGAAGGACAAAAGATAATAAATTATGAAGAATAATCAAACAAGAGAATGGAAGATTCTCAAAACAGCTCTCTGACTAAGACATGAAAACTATCATTTCATTTCAATTATCCATAACCTCTGCCTTATGTAATAGATCAATTAATAGGTACTAGAAAACTTGACTTGTTAATGCCTGCCAATGAATACTACCACTGTAACCAATCTTTGTTTGCTTGTTAAGTTATAATTATGAATGTCACTCTGGAAACCATTGTGATCTACATGGAATGATGATATATAAAATGTCTAAATAAATAAATAAACATGGACTGCAGCTTCCAGAATATCTATTTGCTGTACAAAGAAAAAGTTAATATTTTGTTTACTGCATCACACATACAGAGAACCCCTTGTCTTTTTTTGGCTCTATGCCAAAGAGTTTGTGGGTGCATTGGTCTCTTTTTTCTATGTGGTGGCACTGAAAATTCATACATGATTTCAGGTCCTTGGCTGAAATGAAATCTATTGCTATTATTGAGTTAGATATCTATTTTTCTCCCTCATTCTGCTTGCTAGGGTTCTGAGATGTTTCAAATTTTCCTGTCAATCAAAAAAAAAAAAAAGCTGCTAACATGCTACTTGACTTACTATTGTTCACTTCTGGAAGCCTCAGATGAACTTATGGAGAAGACATGTAGCTGAGATTGCTTTAATACAAAAAAACAACTTACGTTCCATTTTTAGATGACATATGGGGAAGAATAAGATATTGGACTTGGTGTACAAACAACTCTCCCTGCAGGCAGAGTTAAGGAGTAATCCTTAATTTCATGGGACCTTTAGATCTAATGCCTAATCATGGGGCCACACACAATTTCTTAATACATAGGCAAAGATTTTCTTTTAAACTCCTGATGCAATAAGCTAATGGTATGGTAATGCACGGAGAGTTAAAAAATGCACATAATAGATAATGTGCACACAGAAAAACATTTATGCACATTAAATCCCTATTGCTTTTGGCATTCCATGGGGCAGGCCTGTGGACCACTGCACTTACCTCCAGCCCTGCGCCAGTAGCAACACTCTCTGACGCCAGGGCAGGCCCACAAATGGACACACGGCAGGCCGCTGCACTCAACCTGCCTCCAACACTACTACTTCCTCTGGGCCCTCCTAAGGCATATGTGCACCTGACGTTGCTTATCTTAAAAGGCCTGCGGCAGGAAAATGCCAGTGGCGGCCTATGATGACATCACCAACAAGGGTCTATAAAAGGCCAGGTCAGTAGCATATCCTTGCCTCGGCAATAGGTCAACTACTGTTTAGTAGAGCAAGTTGCCTCAGCGTTCCTAGTCTTCGTTCCTGAGTTCTTAATCCTTGTCTTCATCTTATGATCAGTCTTCAGTTCTTCATCAAATTTTCATCTTGTGGTCAGTCTTCTGTTCTTCAGTATCTTCTCCTGCCCACCTGTGCTGCTCCTTACCTCCTTATCTAGCTATCTGTTCCACTTTCCCTTGGACGAATTTTTGGTTTTGACTTTAGCTTGACACTCTTCTATGATTGAACTCCACCTGCCACTGACCATTGCCTGACTCATGACCATGCTTGAACTCCACCTGCTACTGACCACTGCCTGAGTCATGACCAAGTCTGAACTCCTCCTGCCACTGACCACTGCCTGGTTCAAGACCATATCTGAATGCTGCCTGTCTCTGAATACGCCTATAACCAGCATGCCCCGGACCCTGGCCTGTGACCCGAACTTCTCCACAGACTTCCGGTTCGCAAGCAGAGGGCCTGCTGGCCCTGGCACCCAAGGGCTCAACCTAAGGGGAATGAGGGTTGGTACAGGTGAAGCTCCAGGTGGGCCTTTGCCATAGCCAGCTCTGCCAGCCAACGGTGGTGACCATTGTAAGGGAGCACTTTGATTCGGAGTGATTTGTACAATGCAACTAGCAGAGACTGCAGTGTAGAAATCAATTCCTCTTTTTAGAATTTTCATCACTTATATGGTTAAAAATTCTTTACTGATGTCAATTTTACAATGGATACCTCTGAATGTGTCTGTAACACCATCCCCCTAACCACAACCCACCTCCTGAAAAGTCACCGTGAATCAAAGTGCCTCTTTACAATGGTCCATATATAGAGTATCAGACTGAGGCCTATAAAGGGTCTCTCTCTCTCACTCTCTCCCCAACATTCACCAGACTCCAGCACCTACTGAGGAACTGTGGCATGCATAACATGCCAGCTGAGGAAAATTTGGAGTTACATGCATCAGTGCTGGCCCTGTCTCTAGAGCACCCATGCTCTGCCCCTTTTTCTGGGCAAGTGTACTTCCTGGCTATTTAAAATTCATGTAGCTCCCATGCAGCTCCATTTACACGTGTATGTGGCCATTTTTGCATGCACCTGACTTTTAAAATCTACCTTTTTATGCGCAGACCTCCATAAGTGTTCCCAGTCCTTAGCTGTGCATGTAAGATTCAAATCATCATTCCATTTGGAAATTAAACAGGCATCTGTGTACGATCCCAATTTAGCTAGCAATATTCCTTTGTAAATAACCAAATTGCCACGAGACTTAACATCCAAGTCAACAAAAAATGATTCCGTATGATTCACTGTCCGGAGAGGTTGGGAGATAAACACTCCAGCCCACTGCATAACTGAAAATGTAATGCCAACATGCCCTCTCTAGATCAAATTTGTTTTTCAAGACATGAAACTGAGCTACCAACACCACTGTGGGGTAATAGTTATTAGTTAATGTCTTTCTTAGCATGGGATTTTCATGCAAGGTTGTACACATTTTTTGCACACAAAACTCTTTGCTGCCACGGGAGTAAAGTTTGTGCACAAAAAAACATCTGTGGTAGGGAAAAATATGTTGAGAAAATAGCCATAACTAAAAAACAAATAACTTTTTAAAAAATATGGGATTTGTATCTACAGTCTTTACCACACAGAGCATAAGATATGCCATACTGGATCAGATCATGGGTCCATCAAGTCCTTTCAAAAGGTTATTTACTATATTTATTTGTTCCAGAGGGAGAGGTAATTTGCCTTAAGAACATAAGAACATGCCATAATGGGTCAAACCAAGGGTCCATCAAGCCCAGCATCCTGTTTCCAACAGTGGCAATCCATGCCATAAGAACCTGGCAAGTACCCAAAAACTAAGTCTATTCCATGTTACTGTTGCTAGTAATAGCAGTGGTTATTATCTAAGTCAACTTAATTAATAGCAGGTAATGGACTTCTTCTCCAAGAACTTATCCAATCCTTTTTTAAACACAGCTATACTAACTGCACTAATCACATCTTCTGGCAACAAATTCCAGAGTTTAATTGAGCATTGAGTGAAAAAGAACTTTCTCCGCTTAGTTTTAAATGTGCCACATGCTAACTTCATGGAGTGCCCCCTAGTCTTTCTATTATCCGAAAGAGTAAAAATCCGATTCACATCTACCCGTTCTAGACCTCTCATGATTTTAAACACCTCTATCATATCCCCCCTCAGCCGTCTCTTCTCCAAGCTGAAAAGTCCTAACCTCTTTAGTCTTTCCTCATAGGGGAGCTGTTCGATTCCCTTTATCATTTTGGTCGCCCTTCTCTGTACCTTCTCCATTGCAATTATATCTTTTTTTGAGATGCAGAATTGTACACAGTATTCAAGGTGCAGTCTCACCATGGAGCGACACAGAGGCATTATGACATTTTCCGTTTTATTCACCATTCCCTTTCTAATAATTCCCAACATTCTGTTTGCTTTTTTGACTGCCGCAGCACACTGAACCGACGATTTCAATGTGTTATCCACTATGACACCTAGATCTCTTTTTTGGGTTGTAGCACCTAATATGGAACCTAACATTGTGTAACTATAGCATGGGTTATTTTTCCTATATGCATCACCTTGCACTTGTCCACATTAAATTTCATCTTCCATTTTGATGCCCAATTTTCCAGCCTCACAAGGTCTTCCTGCAATATATCACAGCCTGCTTATGATTTAACTACTCTGAACAATTTTGTATCATCTGCAAATTTGATTACCTCACTTGTCGTATTTCTTTCCAGATCATTTATAAATATATTGAAGAGTAAGGGTCCCAATATAGATCCCTGAGGCACTCCACTGCCCACACCCTTCCACTGAGAAAATTGTCCATTTAATCCCACTCTCTGTTTCCTGTCTTTTAGCCAGTTTGTATTCCACGAAAGGACATCGCCATCTATCCCATGACTTTTTATTTTTCCTAGAAGCCTCTCATGAGGAACTTTGTGAAATGCCTTCTGAAAATACAAGTACACTACATCTACAGGTTCACCTTTATCCACATGTTTATTAACTCCTTCAAAAAAGTGAAGCAGATTTGTGAGGCAAGACTTGCCTTAGGTAAAGCCATGCTGACTTTGTTCCATTAAACCATGTCTTTCTATATGTTCTGTGATTTTGATGTTTAGAATACTTTCCACTATTTTTCCTGGCACTGAAGTCAGGCTAACCGGTCTGTAGTTTCCTGGATCGCCCCTGGAGCCCTTTTTATATATGGGGTTTACATTAGCTATCCTCCAGTCTTCAGGTACAATGGATGATTTTAATGACAGGTTACAAATTTTTACTAATAGGTCTGAAATTTCATTTTTTAGTTCCTTCACAACTCTGGGGTGTATACCATCCGGTCCAGGTGATTTACTACTCTTAAGTTTGTCAATCAGGTCTACCACATCTTCTAGGTTCACCGTGATTTGGTTCAGTCCATCTGAATCATTACCCATGAAAACCTTCTCCAGTACGGGTACCTCCCCAATATCCTCTTCAGTAAACACCGAAGAAAAGAAATCATTTAATCTTTCTGCGATGGCCTTATCTTCTCTAAGTGCCCCTTGTTGGGAATTGAAGCCAGGTTTTCCTGGTTCAGAGCCCATTGTGCTGACCACTAGGCTACAACTCCACTCCAAGAAGTTGGCTAGTATGGGGGTTGAACTCACAACCTTAGTGTTATTAGCACCACACTCTGGCTGAGTTAACTGGCCCGATATTATACATCATCTGTTGATGTCCTTTTTGTTAGAGATATTTTTTACACTATTGTCATTTTCCAATGTGGACACTTTCCTGTATTGAGAGAAGGGTGGGAGGCTGAGGGAGTTTATTCTGTTTTTTTAATTTCTGGATTCGATTTTCTACTTTTGTGTGCAAAGTCCAGAGCCAACCCATTGCTATGTACTATGGGAGTAATTTTCAAAAGCATTTATATACTTAAACTGGGCTTTACACATGCAAATGCACGTCACCCATGCAAGTGAGCTTTTGAAAATTGCTACAATATAGGCCACCGAATTGTGCATAGGTTTTACCCACATTCAGTGCACATCTGTGGGTAATGGCTTTTGAAAATTGCTATGATAGTATGTTACTTTTACACCAATAACTCCTTTGAAAATTCACCTGAATGGTTGTATCCGCTTATTATTATTAAAAATCAGTAAACAATTTTGAACTAAAAATGTTCCTGCAACTGTAGATATAACTGAGCACTTGATGAGCACACCTTCTTTTAGTTCATGCATCTTGTAAATCATTGTCTAGTCTGTATTTACTTTGCTTGAATGGCTTAATAAGTTGAAAAAAGAAAAATATGCTTCATGTCTGCAGCTGCATGCATGGCAACATATACAACAAAAAAGCTGCTCTCTGCAAATCCCTGTTAGTGGCCCTGAATGATGATTGGATTCTAGGGAACAGAATATACTTCCCTGCCATCTATAAAAGTTTGCAGCATTCAATACAATGCCTTAGGAAATGGAATGAGGCCAATTCCACCTGCTGATGCCACAGTGGATGGGGAAGAGCCGGATACAAAAATGAAAGGATTAAATGAGCTGGGTCTGCGAGTGTCTTGATTCCAAGTCATCCTTTAACTCTGCAAATAGCTGCAGGATTTTCTTGTTGGGAGAGATTTATCCTCCACAGCCACATCAGAAATAGCCAGACTAAAGCTCCTCTCTCCACCTCTTCCAAGCCTACGATGCCGGGAGATTCCCTTGCTGGCTGTACCTCCTCCTCTCTCCAGTCCCAGGGACTGCAGAACTAACCGTACCTTCAGATAAAATGAAGTCACAATTCTTCTTGTAAAATATGTACTGAAAAGCATGGCAATGTTGTGTAGGAGGTGGATCCTTGGGCTGAGGTGGGGTTGACGCAATCCGTAGGCGAGGGCCTACGGGTCCCCACCGTAGCAGGCGGAGTGGGCTGAAGCTGGAGGCCACTGGAGCTTCACCTATACCGGCCCACGTTCCCCTAGGGTTGAGCCTTCGAGTGCCGGGGCCAGCAGGACTTAGGCGGACCTCGAGGTTGGGTATCAGTAGTAGCTGGTTCAGCCCAAAGACAGCAGCCAGCAGGTGGCATGATCCTATCCCAGACAGGATGCGGAATGGAAGCTCAAGCACCAGGGAACAGGAGGATACTGAAGGTGCTTGAGCAAAGGGAGGCCGAAGCTTAACAGTCCGTGTCCAGAGGATAGGGACAGAGGCATCGCTGTCGAACTTGAGTAGAAGTGGATGGCACTTGGAAGGTGTAGCAAGCAACGTGGATCTCTGGACCCAAGAGAGTCTGAGGTGAAGTCGTACGTAGCAAAGTTCAAGGAACAGAGAAAACAAGCGTGGTCAGATGTAGCAATGGTCAAGGCACGGAGAAGGCAGGAACAGGAGTCCAAGGAGACCTGTTGCAAAGGTGACGCTGAGGAGCGCAGCCTGAGTATTTGTGTGCTGAAGGATCTGACGTCAGTAACTGGGTCTGCGGCCAGGTTCCCATTGCGGTCCCTTTAAATCATTTACTGATGCGCACGCGCACGCGCACGCCTAGGGAGGGGCGCGGCGAGGCCCGTGGAGAGGCCCGAGGAGTGGAGGCATCCTGGCTGGAGGTTCCGGGAAGCGGAGCAGGGCCGGAGGTGCTGGCAGGAGTCTGAGGTCGAGACCGGCGGCTCACTGCCACCAGCGACGAGGAGCTGGAGCCTGAGGCCTAGGCAGAGAGGTGAGAGGGCCGCACCGCGGGTCTGCTGCGGGCGGCGAGCGTAACAGGCAAGGCTCTTTATTTTCAGTTTTATTTGATTTTGCTTGGGAATTTCAATGTTATAACAAAAAAAGTCAGTGGAAAAATGACTTTGTTATAACACACCTAAGAGAAATCAATGGAAAAGTCATTTTTCACTCTTTTTTTTGTAAAGAATGAAGACAAAGGTCCTTAAAGATGATGCAATCATATCTGTTCCTAGTTGACATAACCTAAATTGTGTCCCCTTTTCCACCTACACGTTAAATGTTGGCATTTCTTTTGTATTTTAATGAAGTTTCGAGCTTTCTGCAGTGCAAATGCAGCACTAAATGACACAGAAGTCACATAGAAACATGCCTAGAATCAAGTATGATAGTTCAGAAGTGAAAATATGTGATACTCCACCTCTGTGTGCGCAAATATGCACCACATCCCCTTAACATCCAGTCTAATACAGTGTCACACCTTTATGTCGACTGTAATACATCAGACCAGTGACTGAGAGGGAAAAAAAATCTAACTAGAAATGAGAATATTCTTTTACTAAGAGCATCAGAGACTTGTTAACAGGAAAGCAGCAGTACCAACCCACTCTGTGTCTGTAGATTAATCCTATCTCAGTGCCAGGATAGTGACACAGGACCTACTTGTGATGACCTCACAATGGCATCACGCGCTGAAGTTACAGTTCTAGCAGTATCTTCCCTGCTCTGTGGCCTGACTGTTCAACACCAGACTGATCAATGCATGACCAGCATCCGACTGTTGCCCTACAGCTGCCCAGTGCCCTACTACTCCACCCAATACCCAACTGCTTCTTGACCGCACTAATTGACTGCAAATACCCAAAGACTGGTATCCAACACCCAGTAATTGCTGCCTCACCCCATCAAATGCCCTGCTGCTCTGCAACACCTGCTCAGAAACGCTCACCCAGTGACGACTGCCTGCTATCTGCCTCGCCTAAGACAAATTCTGCATCACTAGTCAAAGAGTACGGGATGTTCATCTCTGTTATACATGGCAGTGAGTATTTATCAGGGGCCACGGCAGCTCCAAACTCTGAAAAAGGGCAGATCCAGGGACATCCTCTTCACACTTACGGGACACAAAAGGAGGAAGAGAAGGAGAAATATGTGTATGGGTGGGTGGGGAGAGGGGACGATAAGAAGCAATGGGCTTAAATTACAGCAGTGGAGAATTAAGTTAAATAGATATAAGGAAAAACTTTCTAACACTGGAATGTTACCTAAGAAGTGAAATCTCTGCCCTTGGAGCTGTCAGTACATCTCTCTGGAATGGTTTATGTACAGTAGATCTTGCATGGAGGCAGGGGATGAGTAGATGATCTCCTAAGCTCCCTTTCAGCTCTGACTTTCCATAAGTACAACAAATTTAAAGTCTATGAATAGCTTCTTAAATATCTATGTAATGTCACCACATCCAGCTTTAATGTCCTTTACTATACACTATACTGCATATTTTTAGTCTGTCTGGTTATAATAATTGCTTTTAATCAATTTATCATCTGCTTTTTCTAAAAATCTTCAGAGGGGTAGCCATGTTAGTCTGGTATTAGCAAAAGGGCGGCTGCAGGTGGCACCTTATAGACTAACCAATTTATTGAGGCATGAGCTTTCAAGGATCAGATGCAACTAACGAAGTGCACATTCTGTCCTCAAAAGTTCAGGCCTCAATAAATTGGTTAGTCCAGTGGTTCTCAACTTTTTTTCTGTCGGGACACACCTGACAGATGGTTCTCACATGTGTGAAGGCTCACCGTCCGTGAGGCCTCGGGTGCCGCTCCTCTGTCTCCGGTTCTGACCCTCCACCAGTCGCCCTGGTCCCTGGAGTTCGCCAGGCTCACGTAACTCCCGGGGTCGGTGCCTCCGCTGGCCCTAGTTTTGCTGGGCTTCTAGGTTCTTTTCAGGCAGGGTTGGGGTTAAGCAGCCCCCCACAATCCCCAAAGACAACACAGACAGAGAGCTAGTTCCTTCAAAGTAGTTTATAAAGTAACAGCTGGTTGTATTATAGAAACATAGAAACATAGAAATGACGGCAGAAGAAGACCAACCGGTCCATCCAGTCTGCCCAGCAAGCTTCACACATTTTTTCTCATACTTAACTGTTTCTCTTGGCTCTTAGTAACCTTATGTTCTAATTCCCTTTTCACCCCCACCATTAATGTAGAGAGCAGTGCTGGAGCTGCTTCCAAGTGAAATATTAAATTTGATTAGTTGGGTAAGCGGCAGCATAGCTCTCTGCCATGAAGCAGAGGGCAATGCTGGAAATGTGTGAAGTATCAGTTTTTCTTTTCCCCTGTCATTGAAGCAGGGAGTCATGCCGGACATGCACCGAAAGTGAAGCATGCCTTGAAAGTCACATTAACTATCATCAAATATTGAAAAGCCTAATAATTGGTAATACCTATAGCCCATGAACCCATCCCTGTTTTTTTTCTTTTTTTCTTTTCTTTTTTTAATTGGGAGATGGATGCCCTTCATCCTTCTACTCTGTGAAGGTGGACACCTACCACCGGCCACTGGCATCCCGCTCCGTTAATGCCTCTGTGGCTACTGCCGCTCCATGCAGTGTTTTACTACCTGCTCTTTATATGCGTCCTCTAGAACTGATGGATCCCATCCCTGGGTTTTTTTATTATTTATTTAATTGGGAGATGACAGCCCTCCATCCTTCCGCTCCGTGAAGGTGGACACCTACCACTGGCCACTGGCATCCCGCTCCGTGAATGCCTCTGTGGCTACTGCCGCTCTGTGCAGTATTTTACTACCTGCTCTTTATATGGACACCTACCACTGGCCACTGGCATCCCGCTCCGTGAATGCCTCTGTGGCTACTGCCGCTCCGTGCAGTATTTTACTACCTGCTCTTTATATGTGTCCTCTAGACCTGATGGATCCCATCCCTGTTTTGTTTTGTTTTTTTTATTTAATTGGGAGATGACAGCCCTTCATCCTTCCGCTCCATGAAGGTGGACACCTACCACTGGCCACTGGCATCCCGCTCCGTGAATGCCTCTGTGGCTACTGCCGCTCCGTGCAGTATTTTACTACCTGCTCTTTATATGCGTCCTCTGGACCTGATGGATCCACAATGTTTATCCCATGCCCCTTTGAAGTGCTTCACAGTTTTGGACTTCACCACTTCCTCCGGAAGGGCATTCCAGGCATCCACCACTCTCTCCGTGAAGAAATTCTTCCTGACATTGGTTCTTAGTCTTCCTCCTTGGAGCCTCAGCTCGTGACCTCTGGTTCTGCTGATTTTTTTCTGTTGGAAAAGGTTTGTCATTGTCTTTGGATCGTTAAAGTTTTTCAAGTATCTGAAAGTTTGAATCATATCACCCCTGCTCCTCCTTTCCTCCAGGGTGTACATATTTAGATTCTTCAATCTCTCCTCGTATGTCAACCGATGAAGACCCTCCACCTTCCTGGTCGCCCTTCTCTGTACCGCCTCCAACTTGTCCTTGTCTCTTTGTAGATACGGTCTCCAGAACTGAACACAGTACTCCAGGTGAGGCCTCACCAAGGACCTGTACAAGGGGATGATCACTTCCCTTTTCTTACTCGATATTCCTCTCTCTATGCATCCCAGCATTCTTCTGGCTTTTGCAATCGCCTTGTCGCATTGTTTCGCCGACTTCATATCATTAGACACTATCACCCCAAGGTCTCTCTCCTGCTCCGTGCACATCAGCCTTTCCCCCCCCATCGAATACAGTTCATTCGGATTTCCACTCCCCAAATGCATGACTTTGCACTTCTTGGCATTGAATTTCAGCTGCCATATCTTCGACCACTCTTCCAGCTTCCTTAAATCCCGTCTCATTCTCTCCACTCCTTCCGGCGTGTCCACTCTGTTGCAGATCTTAGTGTCGTCCGCAAAAAGACAAACCTTACCTTCTATCCCGTCCGCAATGTCGCTCACAAAGATATTGAACAGGACCGGTCCCAACACCGATCCTTGCGGTACACCACTTAAAACCGCTCTCTCTTCAGAGAAAGTTCCATTTACCATCACGCATTGTCTTCTGTCCGTCAACCAGTTTGCAATCCAGGTCACCACTTCGGCACTCACTCCCAAGCTTTTTGTTTTATTCACCAGTCTCCTGTGCGGAACCGTATCAAAAGCTTTGCTGAAATCCAAGTAGATGACATCTAGCGCTCTTCCTTGATCCAATTCCTTGGTTACCCAGTTGAAAAAGTCAATCAGATTTGTCTGACAGGATCTTCCCCTGGTGAATCCATGCTGCCTCTGGTCCATCAATTCTCCGGACTGTAGATAGTTCACTATTCTCTCTTTCAACAGTGACTCCATTACTTTTCCCACCACCGAAGTGAGGCTAACCGGTCTGTAGTTACCAGCCTCTTCTCTGTTCCCACTCTTGTGAAGCGGGACCACCACCGCTCTTCTCCAATCACTCGGCACCACTCCTGTTTCTAGGGATCTATTGAACAGGTCACACAGCGGACCCGCCAGCACATCTCTGAGCTCCCTCAGAATCCTTGGATGAATCCCATCAGACCCCATGGGGTCTGCCTCCTCCCCCCTCCAGCCTTGTCTATACCTACTGAATCAAGGCGTGCAGCAAATGACCCTCCCCCAGCCTAGCCCTCCGGTCCTCTTACAAGCTGTGCTATTACAGAGTAAGCTTGTACATCCTCTAATCAGCGCTATTACAACCTCAAACACAACAAGCACCTCTAGAGCCCTTCTCCCATGCTTCCCCTAAGATAAAGGTTATACTCCACCCCTCTTAGACTACTCAGTTTCCATATATGAGCTGGAGGATTCCTCTCCCCCTGAACCTACCTCCATCTCCTCCTCCTCTGACTCTGAAGAGCCGGGCTTTTGTGGCCAGCTCCACCACGGTGGAACGCCCTCTTCCTCCACTTCCATGGACTCACCGCTGTCTACCTCATTAATCTCTATGTCTGCCACCTGTTCGCCTTCAGGCTCTCCTCCCAGGTCTGGTGGGGTTTCAGGGAACCTGGGATTTGTAGGTTTTTTTCCTCTTCCCCTGTGCCCCCTGCTGTCGGGCTCTGGTATTGCCGTTGTTCTTATGCTAGCTTAGCTCCTGCCTGCGGCCGGGCTGCGCTACATCACACATGCATGACACACTGACCCATGATTGTCACGGGGCTAGATGTAAACGTACAGTTTGCATCCACGGGAACCCCCCTGACCCACAATAATGGATGTAAAGCAGAATTATGACATTCCCCATACAACTCACCCTACAAAAAAGATATTCTGGTTCTGGTGTCATCTCAGTAACAGCAACTCAAACTCCTTCTACTTCCAGGCTCAATAGCCCTACTTATGAAAAGATAGCAGTTTACCACCAATGCATGTCCTCTTGAGAAAACACAACAAATAAGACTGATACAAACGCTTACATGCTAGTAAAATATCTCCTTAACAGACATAGAACAGACCTAACATACTCCCAGGATCTGTAGTAATGCACATAAACTAATCCGCACACAGTTACACCTGTATTATGGAATACACTCAAACAGGAGCAACCCTATCTATGAAAAGGCAACACTACAAATATTAAATCAGGCCCTAAAAAACAATACACCTCTTATTAGGAAAACAGAACTAGCAAGCAGCTATAGATCCCCACAGAGAAATAATTGTAAAACTATAAGAACATAAGAACTTAAGAAAATGCCATACTGGGTCAGATCAAGGGTCCATCAAGCCCAGCATCCTGTTTCCAACAGTGGCCAATCCAGGCCATAAGAACCTGGCAAGTACCCAAAAACTAAGTCTATTCCATGTTACCATTGCTAATGGCAGTGGCTATTCTTTAAGTGAACTTAATAGCAGGTAATGGACTTCTCCTCCAAGAACTTATCCAATCCTTTTTTAAACACAGATATACTAACTGCACTAACCACATCCTCTGGCAACAAATTCCAGAGTTTAATTGTGCGTTGAGTAAAAAAGAACTTTCTCCGATTAGTTTTAAATGTGCCCCATGCTAACTTCATGGAGTGCCCCCTAGTCTTTCTACTATCCGAAAGAGTAAATAACCGATTCACATCTACCCGTTCTAGACCTCTCATGATTTTAAACACCTCTATCATATCCCCCCTCAGTCGTCTCTTCTCCAAGCTGAAAAGTCCTAACCTCTTTAATCTTTCCTCATAGGGGAGTTGTTCCATTCCCCTTATCATTTTGGTAGCCCTTCTCTGTACCTTCTCCATCGCAATTATATCTTTTTTGAGATGCGGCGACCAGAATTGTACACAGTATTCAAGGTGCGGTCTCACCATGGAGTGATACAGAGGCATTATGACATTTTCCGTTTTATTCACCATTCCCTTTCTAATAATTCCCAACATTCTGTTTGCTTTTTTGACTGCCGCAGCACACTGTACCGACAATTTCAATGTGTTATCCACTATGACACCTAGATCTCTTTCTTGGGTTGTAGCACCTAATATGGAACCCAACATTGTGTAATTATAGCATGGGTTATTTTTCCCTATATGCATCACCTTGCACTTATCCACATTAAATTTCATCTGCCATTTGGATGCCCAATTTTCCAGTCTCACAAGGTCTTCCTGCAATTTATCACAATCTGCTTGTGATTTAACTACTCTGAACAATTTTGTGTCATGTGCAAATTTGATTATCTCACTCGTCGTATTTCTTTCCAGATCATTTATAAATATATTGAAAAGTAAGGGTCCCAATACAGATCCCTGAGGCACTCCACTGTCCACACCCTTCCACTGAGAAAATTGCCCATTTAATCCTACTCTCTGTTTCCTGTCTTTTAGCCAGTTTGCAATCCATGAAAGGACATCGCCACCTATCCCATGACTTTTTACTTTTCCTAGAAGCCTCTCATGAGGAACTTTGTGAAATGCCTTCTGAAAATACAAGTACACTACATCTACAGGTTCACCTTTATCCACATGTTTATTAACTCCTTCAAAAAAGTGAAGCAGATTTGTGAGGCAAGACTTGCCCTGGGTAAAGCCATGCTGACTTTGTTCCATTAAACCATGTCTTTCTATATGTTCTGTGATTTTGATGTTTAGAACACTTTCCACTATTTTTCCTGGCACTGAAGTCAGGCTAACCGGTCTGTAGTTTCCCGGATCGCCCCTGGAGCCCTTTTTAAATATTGGGGTTACATTTGCTATCCTCCAGTCTTCAGGTACAATGGATGATTTTAATGATAAGTTACAAATTTTTACTAATAGGTCTGAAATTTCATTTTTTAGTTCCTTCAGAACTCTGGGGTGTATACCATCCGGTCCAGGTGATTTACTACTCTTCAGTTTGTCAATCAGGCCTACCACATCTTCTAGGTTCACCGTGATTTGATTCAGTCCATCTGAATCATTACCCATGAAAACCTTCTCCATTACGTGTACCTCCCCAACATCCTCTTCAGTAAACACCGAAGCAAAGAAATCATTTAATCTTTCCGCGATGGCCTTATCTTCTCTAAGTGCCCCTTTAACCCCTCGATCATCTAACAGTCCAACTGACTCCCTCACAGGCTTTCTGCTTCAGATATATTTTAAAAAGTTTTTACTGTGAGTTTTTGCCTCTACAGCCAACTTCTTTTCAAATTCTCTCTTAGCCTGTCTTATCAATGTCTTACATTTAACTTGCCAATGTTTATGCTTTATCCTATTTTCTTCTGTTGGATCCTTCTTCCAATTTTTGAATGAAGATCTTTTGGCTAAAATAGCTTCTTTCACCTCCCCTTTTAACCATGCCGGTAATCGTTTTGCCTTCTTTCCACCTTTCTTAATGTGTGGAATACATCTGGACTGTGCTTCTAGAATGGTATTTTTTAACAATGACCATGCCTCTTGGACATTTTTTACTTTTGTAGCTGCTCCTTTCAGTTTTTTTCTAACAATTTTTCTCATTTTATCAAAGTTTCCCTTTTGAAAGTTTAGCGCGAGAGCCTTGGATTTGCACACTGTTCCTTTTCCAGTCATTAAATCAAATTTGATCATATTATGATCACTATTGCCAAGCGGCCCCCACCACCGTTACCTCTCTCACCAAGTCCTGTGCTCCACTGAGAATTAGATCTAAAATTGCTCCCTCTCTCGTCGGTTCCTGAACCAATTGCTCCATAAAGCTATCATTTATTCCATCCAGGAACATTATCTCTCTAGCGTGTCCCGATGATACATTTACCCAATCAATATTGGGGTAATTGAAGTCTCCCATTATTACCGCACTACCAATTTGGTTAGCTTCCCTAATTTCTCTTAGCATTTCACTGTCCGTCTCACCATCTTGACCAGGTGGACGGTAGTTTACACCTATCACTATAGTCTTCCCTGACACACAAGGGATTTCTACCCATAAAGATTCAATTTTGTATTTAGTCTCATGCAGGATGTTTATCCTGTTGGACTCTATGCCATCCCGGACATAAAGCGCCACACCTCCTCCCGAGTGCTCCTCTCTGTCATTGCGATATAATTTGTACCCCGGTATAGCACTGTCCCATTGGTTATCCTCTTTCCACCATGTCTCTGAGATGCCAATGTTTAGTACTATACTAATAAGCAGAATAAATGTTTCAAAACAGCTATGAACAGAATAACATCCAACAATTAAAAACTCATAAAAACTATTAAACATTCTCCAAACACCAATAAAATATTTCAAAAAAGCAGACATCACATAATATTAAATAATTAAAATGGCAGTCAATCAAGAAAAATAAACTTAAAAAGCCACCTTTACTTACCCCCTCCAGCAGCTCTCCTACTCCCCGTCCATGCAGGCCGTGGCATACACCAGAAGCAGCAGTAGAAGCTAAGCTCTATACTCATGGTCCTCTTCCTTAGTGCCCATGTCTCTCACACACACACCATACCAGTCATGCCCCCATGACCAGTTTCTGTCTCTCACACACCGATCATCTCCCAAACAGTCTTTGACACACTCACACACCAGTCACCTTCCTGAACAGTTTCTCTCATGCCATACATACACACAGGCTTCCCACTCCCATGTTCTACTTACTTATATGGGCTTCTCACTCTCATAATCACTTTCTCTGTCTCACACACACAAACATACTCACCAGTCTCTTACTCCCATGCTTGTTCTCTTTACTTGCACAGGCTTCTCATTCCCATAATCACTTTCTTTCTCTCACACACACATACACAAACACACACCAGTCACCTGCCCTCTCTCATGCTTACACATACACACAGGCTTCCCACTCCCATGTTCTCTTTCAGATATACAGGCTTCTCACTCCCATGCTGTGTCTCACACACACCCAGGTTTCTCACTCCCATGCTCACTCTCTTCAAATGCACAGGCTTCTCATTCCCATAATCACTTTTTTTCTCTCTCTCACACACACACACACACATATACACACACAAACACACACCAGTCACCTGATCTCTCTCATGCATACACACACACACACACACAGGCTTCCCACTCCCATGTTCTCTTTCAGATATACAGGCTTCTCCCTCCCATGCTGTGTCTCACACACACCCAGGTTTCTCATTCCCATGCTCACTCTCTTCACATGCATAGGCTTCTCATTCCCATAATCACTTTCTCTATGTTAAACACACACCCCAGTCTCTCATTTCCATGCTCACTTTCCATGTGCACAGGCTTCTCATTCCCTGAATCACATTCTTTCTCTCACATTCACACACACCAGTCTCTTTCTCTCACACACACACCGTCACCTTACCAACCAGTCTCTCTCTCTCATGCATGCACACACACACAGGCTTCCCACTCCCATGCTCTCTCTCACATAATTAGTCTTCTCACTTCCATGCTTTCTTTCACACACACAACCCTCCCGCCCCCCCCCCCCCCCCCCAACACCAGGCTTCTTATGCCCATGCTTTCTCACATACCCAGATTTCTCACTTCCATGCTTTTTCCCTCTCTCACACACACACATCAGTCACCTCCCTGACTAATGTCTCACACTCTCACATATACATCAGTCATCTCCCTGAGCAGTCACTTTCATTGTCTCTCACAAATACACACACACACCAGCTCTCTGACCAGTTTCTCTCAATCACGCACATGCTCTCAATCAAATACATTCTCTCACACACTGACTGGCTGGCTGGCTGCTTCTCTCTCTTTCTCTCACTCACTTCCTCTCCCCCCCCAAGCACAAATGGTAACTGCAGCAGCCTCCTCCTCCTCCAGCCCCCGCAAGCCAAGAAAGTAGAACCCCATCGGCCGCGGGAGGCTCATGCTGCTGTCTCCTTTCCTGATTACCGGCTGCTTCAATTGCTCGGGGGCCGATGCTGCAGCCGCCGCCGCTACTTTATCACGCGGCACGGCTCTTTCTCCTTCCCGCGCACCGCGTATCACTTCCTGTTCCGGGTCACGGGGGGGGGGGGGAAGAATAAAAGATGCCGCTGCTTCTTCTACCACCGCTGCCGTTCCCACTGGGCTTGAACATTGAACATACTGATAGCCCGGTGGCAACGGCAGCAGGGAAGGAAGAGCAGCGGGAGAGACCGAGAGCACGGGACAAACCTGCCGGTGCTTGGCGACACACTGGTGTGTCGCAACACACCGGTTGAGAAGTGCTGGGTTAGTCTATAAAGTCCATCTGCCTCTGTCATTTTTGCTTTTTCTAAACAGCTCAATATAAGGTATAACAGAAAAATATAGAAATACAATTCAAATTAAACCAACATCATAAAAATATAACTCGGGGAGGTTAGACCTGTTCTAAGATCGCTCCTTCAAACCCTCCCCCCTCCCAATAAAACACGTACCATTTTTGGCATTTAACATAGGCCACAGTTTATTTGCAAACCCGAGCCCCTTACAACAACTATAACATTATAACATTTAACTACCAACCCCTCCTTCCCCCATTATCTTCCCCTCATAACCCCCCCCCCCCCCCCTTTCCCTTTTTCCGGCTCTACCCCTTGTCCCTGAGGTAAAGCAACTGCCACCCTCCTCCCCCCCCCCCCCCTTGCCCCGCCTCACATCAAGCCCTGGCCCTGAGCTATAGCCCCCAAGCTCACAGGTCTTCTTGTGCAGCAGCCCCCCTACTGCACGAGTTGCGCCCCCCCCCCCCCCCCATTCCACCCCCTTTTAACCTTACAAATTCTTCAATAGTAACTAGGGCTCTGGTTTACCGCCACAGACAAGAAACTGTTTAACCAGTTCTTGTTCCCCCCACTGCGGCCTCAAACCTCCTAAAAAGCACCACCTCCAAATTGTCCTGTAGGGAATTATTAAATAAATCCATTCCTACCTCTGACAAATGGATTCCATCACCCTGAAATAATCCTTCCTCAACCCCCGATGCCCATCTATGTCTTAACCAAAAACCTCCCTCTCTGGTTACCCATTTACCCAACTGCTGATTCATCTTCGTTACCCCTGCTTTCCATAATATTTCCGTTTTGCATCGAAGCCTGACAATGATATCTGACCATCCCAGCAGAACCCTTGGCCATCTAATCCAAATCTGTGAAAGATCTTTCTTGATACAGGTGATCAATTCCCGACATGACTTTTTCCCCATATTATTTCCCCCAAGATGAATAAGCAAGAAATCCGGCACACCTCACAGTTCTGCCCTTTCCCACAGGAATGGCAAGAGTTCATCCCACAGCATTCCTCTCTTGCTGAACCAGGACACGCTCCACTGCCGCTGGTCAAGATCTAAGTGTTCCCCATATGGCCGTCTCAATGCTCGCCATTGCGCCCGGTGAATGAACGAGTGGCCCACAATCCAGACGCACCCTGTTCTGCGCACCACCCTGAATATCTCTGTAATAAAACAAGACGATATCATTAAGCGTCCTTCCTGCCCCCCACACACCCACCTCTCCTCCCCCGCTGCCCCCCTTTTACCCGCAGAATTACGAATTGTACCTTCTTCAGCCCCATCTTCTTTTTTTTTTTTTTTACGCCCTGACGTATGTAAAAAATGTGCTCGTTGCTCGTTCCTGTTCCTGTGATCACTCCTGACTCCTTTTCCTGTCATTGGTCCTGGTTTCTGTTCCTACTTGTTCCTTCGCCTTCTCCTTGTACCCTTCAACTGATTCTCTGGTATTGACCCCTGTTTCGCCTGGACTATGCTTGAGCTGATTCTCTGGTATTGACCCCTACTTTGCCTGGAATACGCTTGGACTGATTCTCTGGTATTGACCCCTGCTTCTCCTGGACTACGCTTGGACTGATTCTCTGATATTGACCCCTGCTTCGTCTAGACTACGCTTGATATGATCTCCTGGCTCTAACCTCTGCTCTGCTTCCGGTACCTTGCTGTTCTGCTGCCTGCCCCGACTCCAGCTTGCCTTGGACTCTCTTCAGCATCCTACGGACCTGGCTTCTCAGGCTTCGGCCTATCTTTACCTGGACGCTGCCTGCTCTACTCTGTTCCTGTTGGTGTCTGGGTCTCTGGAACCCTGCCTCATCCGGACCATCCTCAGCCCTCAAACACCTCTGCTGGTTCCTGGTGTACCCTTGTCTACACCAACTGGGAGTCGACACACGGAGGCCCGCCTAAGTCCAGCCGACCCTGGCACCCAAGGGCTCAACTTGCGGGGAATGTGGGCTGGTATCAGCGAAGCTCCAATCGGCCTCTGTCTCCTAGCCTGCTCCGCCTCCCAATGGTGGGGACCCGTAGGGCTTGCCCTGCGGGTAGCATCAACCCCACCTCGGGCCAAGGGTCCACCATCAGCACAACGGGTCTAAATCGTTCATCCTGAGCCCTCAGATTGCAAAGAATTCAAAAAGGCAGTAGCACTTTCCACCGTGTAATAGATGCTCACTTTATAATAATGAGTGATCCGCAATTTCTCTGGATATTGCAGCATGAATGTTATTTTTTTTTCTGCTAACCTTGCACAGGCAGGCACAAAGGTTCTCCTCTGAGCCGCAACCGTTGCAGAGTAATCTGGAAAACTTAAAACCATCACTCCCTCATAGGTCACTTTATGATTTCTACAATAGGCCTGCAAGATTTCCATCTTATGTGCTAAATTTAAAAACTTGGCAATTATGAGACGAGGTCTAGATCGCTGGGGGAGTCGAGCCCCTAAACAGTGAGCCCGCTCAATGAGAAGGACACCATATTTAATTTATTACTTAATGGGAACACTCGTGGTAACCACTTCTCTAGCACTTCTGCAAGGTCAGTATTGCAAATATTCTCCGGCAGTCTGATAAATCTCAAATTCCCACAGCAGGGCCTGTTTTCCAAGTCATCCAGCTTAAGGACTTGCTGATCGCAATCTTTTTTTAAAGATGCAATCTCTGCTTCTAAGGCAGTTATTCTGTCGTCCAAATCAGATACCCATGCTTTGATGTCCTGGATGTGCTTTGTTGAGTCCACTAGTAGTGTGAAAATTTCATCGAATTTCGTATAAACCTTTTCAATATTAAAAATTGAGTGCAGCTACGACATCAGTCTCTTTCAAATGTGAAGTCAGAGGCGAAGGCGGGGCTCTCAAAAGGAGCTTCCATCTTTGCACTCACCAGTTTAGGCTGCACTTTGTCTTTCCTCTTTGACCATGATGCCATAAAATGCTGGGTTCACTTTCGCTGCCACCAACAGACAAGAGATACCCGCTTAAAACAGCATGTGAAAGGGTTTGCAAAGAAAATATTAACCCAAAATAACAGCAAAGTTGGGAGGAGGGGACCCAGAGCTACATAGGCACACATCCTATTCCTCCGTCACATCATGTGGTCTCCATTTATAAATATATTAAAAAGCACTGATCCAAGCACAGATCCGTGAGGCACTCCACTGTTTAGCTTTTTCCACTGTGAAAACAGACCATTTATTCCTACTCTCTGTTTCCTGTCTTTTAACCAGTTTGCAATCCACAAAAGGACATCGCCTCCTATCCCATGACATTTTAGTTTTCTTTAGTCTGATTTTGTCGAACGCCTTCTGAAAATCCAAATACCATCTACGAGTTCATCTTTGTCCATATGTTTATTCTTCCCTTCAAAAAAATGTAGGAGATTTGTGAGGCAAGACTTCCCTTGGGTAAATCCATACTGGCTATGTCCCGTTAAACCATGTCTATCTAAATGGTTTGTGATTTTATTCTTTATAACAGTTTCCACGATTTTTCCTTGCACTGAAGTCAAGCTCCCCAGACCATAGTTTCCCGGATCAACCCTGGAGCCTTTTTTAATTATATTGGCCACCTTCCAGTCGTCAAGAACAACAGATGATTTTAATGATAGGTTACAAATGAAATGTAATAGGTCTGAAATTTCATTTTTCAGTTCTTTCAGAACCCTGGGGTATATACCATCCAGTACAGGTGATTTACTACTCTTCAGTTTGTCAGTCTGGTTTACTATATCTTCCGGGTTCACTATGATTTGGTTCGGTTCATCTGAATCGTCACCCTTGAAAACCGTCTCCGGAATGGGTATCTCCCCAACATCCTCTTCCTTATACACCGAAGCAAAGAATTTGGTTAGTCTTTCCGCGATGGCCTAATCTTCCCTAAATGCCCCTTTAACCCCTCGATGAGCTAACACTCCACCCGACTCCCTTGCAAGCTTTCTGCTTTGGATATATTTAAATAGTTTTTATTATGAGTTTTTGCCTCTATGGCCAACTTCTTTTCAAATTCTCTCTTAGCCTGTCTTATCAATGTTTAGCACTGAGGGGATCTCTCTTTTGTATATGGGGTGGGGGTGACATGGGTAGTGACAGTGGTAAATGGGGGATAGTTTAATACTGAGTGGGTCTCACTAGGGTGTAAGAGGTGAAGGTGACTTGGATGGTGTCATTAGTATATGGAAAATAGTTTAGCACTAAAGGGTCTTACTCTGATGTATGAGGGATAGTTTAGTGCTGAGGGATCTCATGCTGGTGTATGGGGATAATTTAGCATGGGGGGGGGTTCACTCTGGTGTATGGGGTGGAGGTGTTATGGGTGGTGGCAATGGTATATGGGGGATAGTTTAGCTCTGAGGGAATCTCACTCTGGTGTATGGTGTGGAAGTGACACTGGTGTGCTGGGGATAGTTTAGCATTGAGAGACTGAGGGAGTCTCTCAGTCTAGTGTATGGCAGGGAGCATGCTGGATTAAGAGGCAGGTACCAATGATCAATCCACACAAATGGGGGTAACTAACCTAATGAACACCACCTAACCCGCATCAAATACATTTTTTTTTGTATTCTTTTTTACTTTAATATTTTATTGTATTAAATTAAAAGGATGTCGAATCCTGATCACCAATGTGTAATCAACCTTGTATAAGAGGCAGGGCAGAGTTATCACAATAAGGGGAGTTTAGTAGTGAGGGAACTCTCTTTAACCTGCCATAACAATTTAAAATGAGTTTTTGTTTTGTAGATAACAAAGAATTTTTGGCTAATGTCAACTGTCCAGTGCTTCTGCTTCTGCAATACTTGAAGAATAAACTGGAAATACCAAAGACAGGTAGGCTGCTAAACCTCTCTCCCCTAGCAAACCCCTCGCAGTGGACATGGGGATAAAACTGCAAACCATTTACAGAAAATGTTCTTAGGATGCTCCATGCAAACCTGCAGCTGGTCCTATATTGTTGGCAAGCTGGGACAACAGCTTCTTATATAGCAGCCTCCGGGCCACATGAGCTATTAGCACACATTTAAATCAATATAGTCACATGAATCTCTAATGGCTTTAGCACAAAGTAACTGAGAGCGGCTCTACAGCCAAGGTTCAGCCCCATCTACCTGCTTATATTTCTGGCCCGGCGAGGGCAGCATGTTTACCTCCTGGCATGGTCCTTTGTCAGGATTTTAATGTATCAAATGTTATTTGGTTTTTTTAAGTGTTGGAGTTTAGCCTTAATAATATTCTTATACCTCTAGATGTTTCTCACCCCTGTCCAGATGTCTTCTTAAGGAAGACTTTCCCATTTTGGAGCCTCAGAGTGTTAACTTTAGTCAGACTGTGATAGGCTATGGAGAATATTATTTATTATTTCATACATTTGATTACTCGTTCCTGTACCACAGAAAGAAGACTAGCTACAATAGTAAACAAATTACCCAAGCAAAAATAATATTAAAACCTGAACATTTCTGGCTACAGGTCATATTGTCCCTAGGAAAGATTAAAAATGAATGTTTTATTCTAGTCTATGAGGTCCATATTCAGAAGCATTTAACAAGGCTAACGCAGAAGTTAGAAAGCTAAATTAATATTGTGAGGCTGGAAGACTGGGCATCCAAATGGCACATGAAATTTAATGTGGACAAGTGCAAGGTGATGTACATAGGGAACCATGCTGTAGTTACACAATGTTAAGTTCCATTTTAGGAGTTACCAGCCTGGAAAAAGATCTATGTATCATAGTGGATAATACATTGAAATCATCGGCTCGGTATGTTATGGCAATCAAAAAAGCAAATAGAATGTTAGGAATTATTAGGAAGGGAATGATGAATAAAACAGAGGATGGCATAATGCCTCTGTATCGCTCCATGGTGAGACTGCACCTTGAATACTGTGTACAATTCTGGTCGCCGCATCTCAAAAAAGATATAATTGCACTGGAAAAGATTCAGAGAAGGGCGACCAAAATGATAAATGGGATGGAACAGCTCCCCTATGAAAAAAGGTTAAAGAGATTAGAACAGTTTATTCTTTTTCTCTCAATGCACAATGAAGCTCTGGAATTCATTGCCAGAAAATGTGATTAAGACAGTTAGTGTAACTGGGTTTAAAAAAGGTTTGGATAAGTTCCTGGAGAAGTCCATAAACTGTTAGTAATCAAACTGACTTAGGAAATAACCACTGCTTATTACTGGCATTAGTAGCATGGGATTTATTTAATGTTTGGGTATTTGCCAGGTACTTGTTTTGTGGATTGGTCATTGTTGAAAACAGGATGCTGGGCTTGATGGACCCTCAGTCTGACCCAGTATGGCAACTTCTTATGTTCTTAATATTTGAACACTTACCTGGCTAAATTATGGGTGTTCCAGGGGCATAACTGAGAGCAGCTGATTTAGTTACATTTGGCTGGTTAACTTTAAGATAGCTGCTATATTTAATAGTGTGGCTGCACTATTGAATATACATCTAAAATTAGTTGGAGAAGTTTATCTAGTTAATTTTGCTGTCCAGACTATGTCTGAATATGGATCTTGCTGCGTTCAGCAGTCCGCGGGCTAATCCCTTAAACTGCCACCCTCTCCTCTCAGCCCAGACCCTGGTCGGGGTATGATGCTCTTACTGAAGGACGCCACACTTGTCTGCTCCAGGCCCCACTCCTCTTCACAGCAACACACTGCTGGCCTCCCTCACGGCTGGACACTGACGACTTCCTGCCATCACACTCCTCATAGGTGCACCTGCAGTCAACACTGGCAGATTTAAAGGGCTCACGGCCGGAAAAACCCTGCAGCGTGGGCTAATGATCTCATGCAGCTAGACCTATAAAAGGCCTCCAGTCTTTTACTTTCTTGCCTCAGCAATAGGTCTCTCTACTCTTGTAGTAATGTGTGTTGCTCCAGCATTCCTTGTCTTCTTTCTCCAGTTCTTGTGATTCTTGTCTTCATTCCTCAGTTCCTATTATCCTTGTATTCATTCTTCATTTCCAGTGATCCTTGCCTTTGTTCTTCGGCTTCAGTTCATCTCTGCCTCCCTTGTTGCCCACCTGTTCTTCTCCCTGCCTTCCTGCCCTGCCTATCCATTCTAACTTTTCTTTCGGATGGCTATCTGGTATTGACCACTCCCTGACTTATGGATATTATTGATCACTACCTGTCACGGTTTGACTCCTGTATACTCCTGCTAGCTGCCTGCCATAGACCTCTGCTTGCCACCAGACATGCCTCATCTATGCCTACTCCGACCAATCTACCTCAACGGATCTCATTGCTACCTGCAGAGGTCCTCCACCTAAGACCTGACAACACCGGTTCAAAGGCTCAACCCGAGGGGAACGTGAGCTGATAAAGGTGAAGATCCGGTTGGGCCTCTAACTCATCTGGGCCCACCTGCCAACAGAGGGGACCCGCAGGGCTCCTCCCTGTAGGTTTTGTCAACCCCATCTCAGCCTAAGCATCCACGAACACAATGCTCATTACGTTTAAGGCATCTTTTTCTTTAGAATCCAACCAGTCACATTATTAACGGTGGTTCCCACATTATATCGTCACAAATCGGGTAATGCGAGACCCCCATTTTTATTTATACAGTCTCAACATCTCATAGCTCATTTGAGCTCTACTATTACACAAGATAAAAGAGGTTATTAGTGAATGGAAAGCCTTAACATCAGAGATCTTAACCCAGATGGAATCATCTGCATACAATACAAAACTTTGGGTAAAATCACCATCTTCACTAATGCACACCAACCCAAAAGAGACAAAGGCAGAGACCTCCAGCGACCCAGTAAATTCTTAATCTTCTTCAAAACAGGCTCAAAACTGAGAGAATATTTTTCTTCCATGGTATGTGCCGGCTGGATGGTTAAATACCACATGCTGTCCAAAGTCCATAATAAAGGAAAGGGACCCACCCATTGTTCTTTTAAAATTTTGTCTAAGAGGAACACTTCTGATTTATTGTAATTAATACGTAGACCAGAAAAAGTCCCAAACTTATTGAATATGTTAATGATGTCCAGAAGGCTAATTAGGATTTCCCACAAATAATATCATGTCATCAGCAAACAAGCTTAACTTTACCATTTTATTCCTTATCTTAATACCATCAAATGTGGGTAATGTATGCCATGTAATAGCCAAGAGCTCCAAAAAGAGAACAAATAACATGAGCAACAAAGGGCAACCCTGCCTGGTGTCTCTGCCCAATATACATTTGTTAGACAATGAGCCGTTGACTAAAAGCTGAAGCACAGGGTTGTTATAGAGAAGCACTCAACTCATGGAACACTGGCCAGGCACACAGGCAGTAGCAGACACGTCACAGGCTGGAGTGTGGGAGGACAGCTTCACTTTTTATTTATTTATTATTATTTATTTAAGGCTTTTATATACTGACTTTCTTGATACAAATCAAATCAACTCGGTTTACAATGAACTAAGCAGAAAATATAATTAACCAATCAACAAGAGATAAAGGAGCATAAAAGTTACATTATAACAAGGATGCCTTAACTTGGAGTAAGAAATAAAGAGGGGGTGAACGAAAAAAATAAATAAATACTATATACAAAAGAGGGGGGCAAGGAGCCAACCTCTTTAATAGATACTATGCATGAAAAATATGGAAAAATTTGTTTACATAAGTGGGTGATGGAACAATTCTTGATCAGGCAATGGGGTTTGTAGTGGGGAAGGCTTGGCTGAACAGCCATGTCTTTAGTTTCTTTTTAAAAGTTATTAGACAGGTCTCCAGTCTGAGGTCTGGAGGCATGGCGTTCCAAATGGAAGGGCCTGCAGTAGAGAATGACCGGTCTCTGATATTTGAGTGGTGCACTAATTTGATTGGAGGAACGTGTAAGGATCCCTTGTAGGCATCCCTTAAAGGCCTGGTCGTCGAGTGCAGTCTGAGAGGATGAAGCAGATCAAGAGGAGTCTGATGGTGGATATTTTTATGAATGATTGTGAGAGATTTATGAAGGATCCAGAAGTTTACTGGGAGCCAGTGGAGATCTTTTAGAATGGGAGAGATATGCTCTCTCCGATTGGTATGTGTCAAAATTCTTGCCGCTGCATTTTGTAGCAACTGGAGAGGTTTAATAGTAGAGGCTGGAAGACCATGCAGAATGGAATTGCAATAGTCGATCTTGGAGAACGGATCTGAAATCGTAATGGAATAGGAGCGGTTTGAGTTTTTTGAGTACTTGTAGCTTGTAGAAGCACTCCTTAGTAGTGTGTTTTATAAAATGCTTTAGGTTCAGGTGACTGTCAATTAAGACTCCAAGATCTCTGGCATGTGATATATGTGGAATAGTTTGTGATTGGTGAAGGATGGGACTGCCTTCTGGAGTAATTAGCAAGAGTTCAGTTTTAGAAGTGTTGAGCACAAGGTTGAGGCTTGATAGATAATGGTTAATAGTTTGTAGATGAGAGTTCCATAACCTGAGTGTTGAGTCCAGTGAATCGGATATGGGGATTAAAATTTGAACGTCATCTGCGTAAATATATAATTTGAGTTTGAGGTTTGAGAGTAGGTGACAGAGGGAGAGTATGTAAATGTTAAACAGGGTGGGTGATAAGGAGGAGCCCTGGGGGACGCCAAAAGGAGCATTAGTATGAGGTGATTCCTTGTTTTTGATTTTTAGCTTATAGCCTCTATTGCTAAGGAAGGATTCGAACCATCTGAGGGCTGAACCTGTAATTCCTATGTCTGAAAGCCAGTTTAGAAGGATATTGTGATTTACCGTATCAAAAGCCGCAGAGATGTCGAGGAGAGCTAAGAGAAACGACTGTTCTTTGTCAAAGCCAATATATAATTGATCAAGGAGTGAGGTGAGGAGAGTTTCAGTATTGTGTTCTTTTCAGAAACCATATTGAGACGTATGTAGTATGTTGTGGTCTTCTAGGTAATTTGAAAGTTGCTTATTTACAATTTTCTCCATGATCTTAGCTACAAATGGGAGATTTGATATGGGGCGGTAATTGTTGAGGTCTTCCGGGTCCAGGTTTGATTTTTTGAGTATGGGTTTGAGCGTGGCCAATTTGAGAGCGTCCGGGAATGTTCCTTGTGAAAGGGAACAATTGATGATATCAGCCAGATATTTGGAGATGTATTCTGGTATGAGAATCAGTAACTTGGAAAGTATTTGGTCCAGGGGGTGGGTCGAAGGTTTCATTATTTTTATCAGGGATTCTACCTCTAAAGTGTGGGTAGGATCAAGGGAATCCAATCTTATGTCTGTGTTTGGTAGGAGAACTGTGTCCAGAAGAAGAGGATTTGGGCTGGTAGGTAATCTGGCCAGGGTGTTGGAGATTTTGTTCTGAAAGAATAAGGCCAGGTCATTGGCCTTCGATTGGGCTGTATCGTCAGGGATAGTAGGAGGAACCGTTTTGGTAAGTTCCGAAACATATGAGAAAAGGGCCTTCGCATCATACAGCATATCATGGATACGGTGAGCATAGAAATCTCTTTTTGTTCGAAGTGTTGCTGATCTGTAATGATGGAGAGCTGTTTTGTATATGGAAAGAGAGAGGGGATTAGGATTCTTCCTCCATTCTTTTTCTTTCCGTCTTAGATTTTGCTTCTGAGTGTGGAGTTCATTTGAGAACCACGGTTGCTTATTTTTTAGAGAAGGATTTATATATTTTTTGACAGTGGGCATAAATCGTTGGCTATCATTTCGGTAATATTTTGCCATGAGGTGATAGCTGAATTGGGATTGGAAAGATCCAAGTTAGAAAGTTTTTTGATCAGGGATTTGCCGAGATCTTCTGAAGGACATGTTTTCCTGTAGTATAGAGTGGTAGGCTGATGAGGTGCAGACAATCCTGTCAATGACCTGAAGGTGGAGTTGATCATAAAGTGATCTGACCATGGGACTGGGAGGCATAAGGGAGGTGAGAGTGGAGTGAGATTAGAGTTTGTGAAGATAAGGTCAAGAGTGTGACCTGCTTTATGTGTTGGTTGGTTGATGTGCTGTTTGAAGCCCATGTCTGAGAGGGCTGATAGGAAAGCTTCACAATTGGACGATCGAGGATTGGCATCAATGTGGAGGTTAAAATCTCCAATGATTATGGCTGGAGAGTCTGGTTTTAAGTATTTGGCTATAACTTCTACCATAGGAGAGGCGTCTTGATCTAAAAGTCCGGGAGGAACGTAGGTGAGGAGGATTTGAAGCGACTTAGATTTGAATAAGCCTACCTCAAGTTTGGGTATAGTATAGATAGGTTATTGAGTGAGGTTAAGAAGTTTTTTTGCAGCTATTAGGAGACCTCTTCCTTTTTTTTTCTTTCTGGGGAAAGAAAGGAGAAGACATCATATATCTGTGTAGGCAATTGATTTATTAAGACTATATCTGAGGGTTTTAACCAGGTCTCTGTGATGGCACAGATGTCTGGTCCGGTATCTAGCAAATGGTCATTAAGGATGTGGGTTTTTTTTGGTGATTGACTGGGCATTGAAGAGTGATAAGATGAATAGAGCCAGTCCAAGTAGTTGTGTAATGGGTGAGATCATTACAGGGGTTAGATTTCTACGAGTTATAGGTTGATATCTTAGCGTTGGCTTCATCTTGAAGCAGGTCTTGTGATGTATTATATGTATTGGGTGTCCTAGTAACATGATAGTACTAGGGAGATTGCTTTGATGGGATTGTCAGCAACTGGTGTCCTATGAAGTTGTGGCGGTAATGGTTTGTGGAAGTATTCTTTGAGGGGGTCAGACTAATATGTTTGGTTGTGTCAATCTTTTGCTGGATGAATGCTGAGGTAGTTGGTTGAATGCTGAGGTAGTGGGTTGAATGCTGAGGTAGTGGGTTGAATGCTGGGGTGGTTGGTAGTGGGTTGAATGCTGAGGTAGTGGGTTGAATGCTGGGGTAGTGGGTTGAATGCTGGGGTAGTGGGTTGAATGCTGAATAAAAAATGAATGTTGGGATAAATGTTGAGAGGATGGTTGCTGTTTCCCCTGCGTGAGTGCTGGAGGGAGGAATGTTGAGAGGATGGTTGCTGTTTCCCCTGCGTGAGTGCTGGAGGGAGGAATGTTGAGAGGATGGTTGCTGTTTCCCCTGCGTGAGTGCTGGAGGGAGGAATGTTGAGAGGATGGTTGCTGTTTCCCCTGCGTGAGTGCTGGAGGGATGAATGTTGAGAGGATGGTTGCTGTTTCCGCTGGAGGTCTTCGAATAAGCTTGGGGATGAAGAGATGCGAGGACTGGCGAGGCAAGCTGCATGTAGTGTTGTGAGTCCTGGGTCCTGGGGTCACAAAGGGGCGCACTAAGGGGCAAGCCCCTTAGGTCGCGCCCCTTCGGACGCGCGACGCCGTCCATGCGCTCTAAAATTTAAAGGGCTTCCGTCTGCCCTCTGATTGGCCGGGTGCCTTACGGTGGGTGTGTTTGTCACTCACCGCGAGGTTTCGTTGTAGAGGTTTTTCTCTTTGGCGTATTTTTCTATTTATCTTTTTCAATTTTCAGGGTTGCCTCCTCTGCACAGCTCCCCGATCGTTTAGGGTTGAGTGGGCTCGAGCCCCGATTGGGCCGTTCGAGCCCCGGCAGAGGAGGTGGAGGCGCTGGCTGGAGCCGGGAGCGTGGTCGAAAAGAGGGACGCTGTCTGTGCGCTCTAAAATTTAAAAGGCTTCCGTCTGCCCTCTGATTGGCCGGGTGCCTTACGGTGGGGGTGTGTTTGTCACTCACCGCGAGGTTTCGTTGTAGAGGTTTTTCTCTTTGGCTTATTTTTCTATTTATCTTTTTCAATTTTCAGGGTTGCCTCCTCTGCACGGCTCCCTGATCGTTTAGGGTTGAGCGGGCTCAAGCCCCGATTGGGCCATTCGAGCCCCAGCAGAGGAGGTGGAGGCGCTGGCTGGAGCCGGGAGCGTGGTCGAAAAGAGGCACTTGCATCAATCTCTTCCCCCATGGGTTGAGCCTTTGGGTTCTGAGGCTGGCAGGACTTAGAAGAATGTCCATAGAACTGAGCAGTAGTCAGAAGGTCAAGGCAGGCATCGGTCTAGCAAGGTCGGAGTCCAGGGAGAGGGTTGAAGCAGGCGGTGGTCAGGCAAAGTCAATATCCAGACAGAGAATCAAAGCAGGTAGAAGTCAAGCACTCGGAATCCAGGCAGAGGGTCAAGGCAGGTGGTGGTAAAGTAAAGTCAGTATCCAGGCAGTACAATCCAAGTCAGGTACAGGAAATCAATCTGAGGAGAACAAGGCAGAGGCAAGAGACAAGGAGGGAAGGACCAAGCGGACAGATAGGAACTGGAGGTAAGGCAAGGAACTAGAGATGAGACAAGGAATAGGGGCAAGGCAACAAACACCAGTGACGAGACGCAGGAGGACCTGTTGCTGAAGCACCTGAATGCTGCATAGCTGGTGTTAAGTACGCGGGGCTAGATGATGTCATCAGAGTGCGCCGAGGAGCTGTTCCTGCTGTGGGCCCTTTATGAAGAGGGCGTACACGCGCGCACATTAGGCAGCTTGGGGCAAGACAGCAGCAGCTTCGGAAGCGTGGACGGTCCGGAAGGTAAGGGTGCGCCAGCCGCGGGATGGGCATCTCGGTTGGTGAAGCATTTCACTTTTACTCAATATTTTTCAGACTCTTCTGAAGAGAAATTTAAAAAATGTAGTGAGAATATAAAATTTCCAAGTATTTCTCCTGAACAGAATGCTTACCTTATAGCCTCTCTTTTGGGGAATCTGAAGTACAGAATGTTATTAAAAGCATGCCAAAGTGTAAGCCCCTCGGGGAGCATAGTTTTGAAACTATGTGCTGCGCTCGCTGCTCAAGGGCCCCGACCTTGATTAGCCACACTCACCTTCCGGCCCGACGCTGCCAGTCTCCTGCTTCCGATGCGGCTCGGACGCCGACACTGCTACTGCCGCCGCTCTCAGCCACTTCTGTGCAGCCCAGCCACTGCTGACGCCATGCTCCACAGCAGGGAGGGCCGCTGCCGACTCCATCTTCCTGCGCCTCAGGGGAACTCTGCCGCGTCTGACATCTCCTCCTCAGCATGGAGGGCCGCCGCCGCCAATATCTCCTCCTCCGCGGCGGGGAGGGCCGCCACAGATTCCACTTCTTTGCGGCAGGAACGCCGCCAACGCTGCTGCTCCTCTCCTGTCCTGCATCGGGCTCCTTAGGCGTACACCCACGCCTCTGTATTTTATTTAAAAGACCAGTGGCAGGAAAAGCCCTGCGGCCCCCAACGGATGATGTCATCAGCCTGCTCCTTCACTAGCCCTATAAAAAGGGTTCAGCTTCCATTCCTCGGTGCTTTCATATCGGATCTTCATGGTCGTCCATGGTTCTTTTATCCAAGAAGATCTTCCGTGGTCTGCTCCTGTCCAGATGGTTCCGAGTTCCTCGTTAGATGTTCCTGGTCCCTGTGGATGTTCCTGTTCTTCGTTGGAGCTCCTTCATTGCTTTTCCGGTGTCCTGATGTTCCATGTTTCCAGCATTCCATGTTCCTGCTGTTCCAGTCCTGGTCCTGATGTTCCCGTCTCCAGCTCTTCGTCCTGCTTTCAAGTTTCCTTCTCGTCCACCTTTCCTGGTATGCCACCGTCATGGTCCATGGCCAGCCCATGGGGGCTGTGTAGGGCACTTCGTGGCTCAAGGCCTTTCTTCATGTCTGCAGCGCAAGTCTCCGGAAGACCCTTGCTCTTAATGTCGAGGTCTGTTCCTGAATCCTGAGTCTTGAATCCTTGAATCCTGTTCCCAGTCTTCGGAGTTCCTTGTTCCTGCTTCCATCCAAGTCCTAGACTCAAGCCAGAGCCTGCTCCACTTCAGCATGGTCCACGACCAGCCACAGGCAGCTGTGTAGGGTGCATCTCAGTGCAGGCCTCTCCTGAATCTTTGTCACGTTTCCAGCTCTAAGTCTTCATCTTCTCGTCTGGAGTCTGATTCTCTTCCGGCGTGGTCCACAACCAGTCATGAGCGGCTGTGTAGGGCACGCTGCGGTGCAGTACTCACCCTGTACTACTGCCTGAATCCTGAATCCTCAAGTCTTCATCTGAGTCTTCCAAGTTCCTCAGTTCCATGCCTCATCATTTCCTGCCCTCAGCCTCCGTTTGGCCTCACACACTCATCGTTCCCAAGCGGCGGGTGCGGAAGGACTACTGAGTGGCTGGAGGGTTACTCTTGAGACCAGCATTGCATTGCTGGGTCTCACCTGTGCGTGCAGGTCCAGTGGAGGTCTGAGCCTGCTTGTTCCAGTACCTATGATGTTCCATGTCTTGTTTTTGGTCCCGCCTTGTTCTAGCTCCAGCCTGTGCTTGGACACTCTCACCTCCCACGGTGTGTGTCTTGGGGCTCCTCCCTGAGCCGTGCCATGGCCCAAGGGCTCACATCCCTCTAAAGAAAGCGACCACACTCCCCCATTCGCAACAATATGATTAAGAATGTATAGGTATTCTGGCTGCAGAACTAACAAAGCTATTTAATGAATGCTTAGAGAAGCAGGATCTACCTCATACTGGGGCGGATTTTCAAAGGCCGGCGCGCGTAAATCCCCGGGACGCGCGTAAGTCCCGGGGCTTTTGTAAGGGGGCGTGTCGGGGGCGGGGCCTACTGACACGGCATTTCGGGGGCGGGCCATGGCGTTTCAGGGGCGGGCCCGGGGGCGTGGCACCGGCCCGGGAGCGTGGTCGAGGCCTCCGGACCAGCCCCCGGGACCGGAGGACGGAGCGGGGCTGCCGGCCGACAGGCGTAACTTTGCCGACAAAGGTAAGGGGGGGGTTAGATAGGGCCGGGGGGGTGGGTTAGATAGGGGAAGGGAGGGGAAGGTGCAGGGAGGGCAAAGGAAAGTTCCCTCCGAGGCCGCTCCGAAATCGGAGCGGCCTTGGAGGGAACAGAGGCAGGCTGCGCGGCTCGGCGCGCACAGGCTGCCGATTTTGCGCAGCCTTACGCGCGTATCTTATAAAATCAGGCGTACTTTTGTTTGCGCGAGCGCGAACAAAAGTACGCGCTCGCGCAACTTTTTAAAATCTGCCCCACTATGTATTAAGTTATTATAACCCTTATCCCTAAAGAAGGAAAAGACCTTGGAATGTTCTAGCTACAGACTCATTTCCTTTCTTAATGTGGATTTTAAAATCCTAAAAAAATTATAGCACGGAGGCTCTAAAAAGTAATAGGAAACATAATCCACCCAAATCAGGTGGGTTTTATTGCATGTAGATCATCTACAGATATTTGAAGAATGTCAGATTTGATATGGGAGACAAGCCTATCTCAGAGACTTACTGGTCTCCTGTCCTTGGATACCAAGAAAGCTTTTGACAAAGTAGATGGTCATTCCTATTTAGAATGATGGGAAAAAAAAAAACATGGTGTGATGCCAAGCTGTCAGAATTAGCCAGAAAACAGACTCCTCACTGGACTGACAACAATCTTTATAAGTAGCTTTATTGTTAAGCAATAATCAACAAAACAGTAGCTGGTTTGAGCATTTCAACAAAAACAATCATAACTAACAGTTCATGTTCTCGAGGTTTCTCTTTGTTCCTGGGCTTCCTTCATCCCTCTGGCCCTGGACTCTTATCCCTGCTTGCAGTGCTCCAGCCTATCCCAGAATCCCTTGCTGGGTTTGGTCTTAAGGAGGACGAGTACAGATAGCTGTACCTGGTCCTTTAAGGTGGTCTGAGGGAGTTCTTTACATGCCCCCTCACACATGGATTCTGTATTTGATTTATCAATTAGATTAAAACAATTTATAGGGAGTTAACATGAGGTGAACAGTGCAAATGACAGGAATCAGATCTGGAGATAGAGAGCGCAAACTTCTTCTTTATGCAGATGATGGAGGATTTGTGTTCATCTCTCCCCCAGAGACAAGAAATAATGCAATCATTTGGAAATATCTCAGGATGTACTGTTAACTGCACACAATCAGAACTGCTAGAACTGGGAAGCTATAGGGGTTAGTTAGTTAATTTACTATATTTGGTAAGACTTCCTTTCTTCCAAGAAAATCTTTACTTTTAGTTTCATTTATTATTAGACTGGCTATATCACCTTTCTTGAAAAAATCAAAGTGATTTACAATAAAATACGAACATATTACATATGTCACAAAATTAATTTTAAAAACTATCATAAAATACAAGCCTAAAAATCAATTAAGCATTTCTATAACATAACACAAAATATCGATAACAGTCATATGTGCTTAAACAAGATCTATAATAATAAAATCATAAAATAACCATCTGAAAATTCTAAAAATTGATTTTATCCAAAATCCAAAAAATGTTAAACTAAAAATCAGAGGGAAAACTAAGTCTAATTAAAAGTTTGGGAGTCAATTTTCGAAAAAGCGTGCAGGTGTCCATGAGCGCACAGTTCCTGGCGCTTGCATATGGACACGGCTATTTTATAACATGCACACATTGGCTCATGCATTTATAAAATATGATTCCTGCGTGCATGTGCATGCTGGATTTTAATGCCACACATGCATATGCCGGCAGGTGTTCTCTCCCAAACGGGGTGGGGTGGGGGTTTAAAAAAATATGCACGGTGACGGAAGTAGGGTTTTCCCAGTTCACTATCCTCCTAAATACCCTTCTTACGTTTTCCCCTCTTCTTCCCGACCCCTAACCTCTCTACCTAGCTAGGTCTAATTTTTTCATTTTAATACTTGCTGCTGTTTCGGAGCAGAAGTAAGTTCCGTGCGCCAGCCAGCTGCCGGCGCATGCTTCCCTTGGACAGGGCTTAATGGCTACTGTCCTGGTCGTCGCCCACCCCTTTTGCCTGGCCTGGCACTTCTGTGCATACCAGGAGATACATGCGTGGCCGGGCCATTTCTAAAATGCGTTCCGCACACGCGCACAGCCCGGGCCATGCACGTATCTCCTGGATTTTATGGGCTTCAAAAATTCAGCCATTGGTTTTTACTCCTTTCCTGAGCTTCATGTAGTTCATCTCAGAGCAGAGGTCTACTGGAATAGCATGCCTTACGACTGAGGCTTAATATGAGAGTGAAGTTCACATTCTCTCCTCGAGCCAGATTTCAGTCAGATCTTGATTATTTGAGCTTTATTTATTTGAGTGTTTTATATACCGACATTCCATGTGAGAATCACTAGATCACAACTGTGTACAGGTTTAAAACTCACAGACAAAGGATGAGTTGCAAAGGCAGGCATGCAGACAGGTAAACATCCAAGGAAACATTCCAAATCTAAGGGCATACTTCAAAGACAGACATATAAGGTGCATTTGTAATCGTTATGGGGGAGATGAGAGTATGGTGTAATGTGCAGGACATAGTTGGTTATCAGAGAGAGGGGGATTTGGTTTGACCAGCTTGTAAGCTCTTAACAAGTTTAAATGATAACTAGGTTGGTCCATGACTGAAGATTTAAAGACCAAACCTAATATTTCAAACTTTATATGGCAGAGTATGAGGAGCCTATGTAGCTTTTCCAACAGTTCTGATCCATGCTCATATTTCCTACAACCTTGCAAAGCAACGCATTTTACAGTAGCTATGCATTTTAGTGCAGCCCCGGGAATAGTCAAGTCTTGATAAGATAAGGGCATGAACTAGGATTTGTAGGTCCCATATCTCTAAGAAGGGCTTAAGACATTATATATACCTCAAGAAAAGAAAAAACCACCATACCAATGAAGATATTTGTTTAAAGTAGTGGAGATATTCCTGGTACCAGAGTTAAATAATATGATTGAAGCCAATGTGATTCTGGTGATACAAAAAATTGTAATCAGTCTGGAAAAATGGGTGGACTTGCCTAGCTCGCTGTTAGGCAGGCTAAAATATGATTTAAATGATCCCACAGGCACAGCTAAATTAAGCGTGTTCTCACTTTCCTTTCTATATCCTGTAAAAATTATTTAATCAAATAGTCTATATTTTAAATTTTTATGGGGTGAAAGACACCCTTGACTTCAAAAAACGGTTTTGTGGGCTCTCTGGGAGAAAGAAGGCCTGGACCTACTGTGCCCCAGGTACTACTACTAATAGGTCTTTTAACTTCCCACCCTGCTGGGTACCCTGTTCAGTAACCCATCACATCCCATTCCCTGATAGAGGCCACTCATGCATAGTGTGCACACCCAATTTCCAATAGTAACCTGCCTATATATTTATTTATTTATTTTGAATTCTTATATACAGACATTCCTGTAAAAAATACAGATCATACCGGTTTACAGTGGAACATGACTGCCGCCGAGGGGCGTTACATTGAACCTTAAACAATTAGAGCAATCGTACATTCGAAAAGTTAGAGATAACATTAAATATTAGAGCATTAAACATTGATTATTAGAACGTAATAATCAATTTTTAATGCGTTTAAACTTATGGAGAAACTCTGGCACAATTGCAAACCATAAGAAACTTAGTGCGGATTAACTGAGAGATTTCAATCCAGAATAAAAATATATAAAAACAATAGACGTGATGCTAGGGTTCTAAGGAGAGGTAGGGGTATAAGGGGATTGAAGGGAGGGAGAAGGGACTGAGGAGCGTGGGGGGGGGGGGGGGGGAAGAAGAAAAAAAAAGGAGGGGGTAGAATCTAGGGAGGAAGGGCCCTGATGAGGCCTGAGTGGGGAGTGCGGCGTGCTCAGATTATCATCACACTTTATATACACAAACAGATTATCTGTTTACATCACACTTTATATACACAAACAGATTATACACAAACAGATTATCATCACACTTTATATACACAGACTACTCCAATCAGTAACCCCACACACAAACACAATCAGACAACCCCCACCTATAGCCTTTCTACTTATGCATATACAGTATGATCTGCTACTGACCCTCCAACTCACATAACTGGTCCATCCCGGACAAGATATCCCCCAACCAATAAGCTACACATATGCACTAAAATACATACGTACACACACACTCACACACATATGTTTTCCCTGTGGGTCTGACTTGGGTTGGCTCATTCTTTGGCCAGTACTAGGGTGGGTCTCATGCTGGGGCCATATCTGAGGATTGTGCAGCTGGCCTTTTTCTTTGGTTGCTACTGTGGCCACACATATTCTGTGATTCATGCTGTGCCTATGGATATGGCTGAACTTCTGTTGTGTCTGTTGCTATGTCTAATAAATATAACATCATATGGGTAACCCACAGGTATAATTCTTATGGATAAATAATATATAAATACCTGTGTATAATTTAACTCTGTTTTATTATTAATCTTTTAATTTAATACACATATACAATCCACAAATTTATGTTAAAACCAATACTATCACTCATACCACATTCACACATGCACAATCACATAACACAGAAAAAATATTGCACCTAATTCTAATACAGCAATTCACCTATTACCAACATATTAAAATACATCCAAAACTGTTACAATCAGATAGCACCAATTTTATGTTATATATTTCATTTGTCATCCAACCCACCCTTATTTCTTATTAGTCTCCCTCTAGATATTCTTTGTTATTAGAAAGAATAATAACAAAGAATAACAAAGAATATCTAGAGGGAGACTAATAAGAAATAAGGGTGGGTTGGATGACAAATGAAATATATAACATAAAATTGGTGCTATCTGATTGTAACAATTTTGGATGTATTTTAATATGTTGGTAATAGGTGAATTGCTGTATTAGAATTAGGTGCAATATTTTTTCTGTGTTATGTGATTGTGCATGTGTGAATGTGGTATGAGTGATAGTATTGGTTTTAACATAAATTTGTGGATTGTATATGTGTATTAAATTAAAAGATTAATAATAAAACAGAGTTAAATTATACACAGGTATTTATATATTATGTTGCTATGTCTAATCACATGCTGTGGATGGGGATATGGCTGGTCTCATACTGTGATTCTGGCTACATCTGACTCATGTTGTGCCTGTGGATATATATAGCTGTGACTTCTCACCCCAAAACAGTATGAGAATATTTTTCTGTTTCTGACTTTTTCCAGACACCATTGATTTGTGTAATGAAGCTGGGGTCCTGAAACTTCTCTTTCTAGCCAGAGACCCTCTGGAGAATGGGAGCCGGTTCTTCACTCCCCGAGGGACTTACTATGTCTGCAAGGTTCAGCGTGGCGAGCCTGGTATAACCATCTCTCTCTGGTCCTGGGTACTGTGAGCAAGAGGCCCTGGGACCCTAGGAATGTGCTAAATGCAAAATCCAGCAGTCAGTCTCGTACAGCTGTGACATTTCACAGTTCTGTGGAACTATAAGTAATAGGTCCTGGGGGATTCCATAGGACACACTAAACCTGCATGATCAAGTCTGTACAGGTGGAGAACTGAAAAGAGGAAGACTTCCCAGAGAAGGGATGTGGGAACAGGCAAACCCCCCCAGGAAAGGATTGGGAAGAGGAATGCCCGCAAGTGGAGGAGATGGGAAAAGAGAAACTAAGTGAAGAAGAAGAGCTTGGGAAGAGGAAGTCTTCCCAGGGAGGGGGCTGAGATCATGTGGAGGCTCCATAGCAAATGAGACTGAAAATGGAGGAAGCTATCAAGAAAGAGGACTGAGATAGACACACACTGGAAGCCTCCCCAGAGCCAGGCAGTGGGAGGAAGTGTGTGTGTGTGTGGGGGGGGGGGGGGGGGGTGGAAGTTTCTGGGTAAATTAAATGAGAGGCTTTCAGAGGTTGACTGTGAGGGGGTGACTGAGATGGGGAGGTTCTTTGGGTATGACTGAGAAGGAGGAGGCTCTTTGGGTATGACTGAGAAGGAGGAGGCTCTTTGGGTATGACTAAGAGGGGATGACTGAGGGGGGTAACAGAGATGCGGAGATTTCCTAAGAAGAAACATAATTGTAGTTTGCTTTCAAAGAAAAGACATATGGATGAGAGGGATACAGAGCCAGTGTAAGAATATGACATGCCCTCGATTAACCTTCAGCCTTGTGCCCTCCACCATCATGCACAGGCCTTATTGGGAAGGAGAGGTCAGGAAATAGTGGCTACAGTTAGCAGCTCTTTTGAGTTTCAGCCATATGTGGGTCTTATTGGGAGGTAGAGGGACAGGACACGGTGGCAACGGAGGCTAATGGCTCTTGTTTCTTCAGCCCTCCTTGGGCCCTACAAGGAGGAAAGGAGAAGTTCAGAAGGCAGAGGCAACAACTTTTTGTTGCTTTAGCCCCGCATGGACCCTCTATGGTGGGAGGGAGGGAGAAGGGATTCAGCGGCAGCAGTTCTATTTCATCAGTCCTACGTAGGGCCTATGGGGAGGGAAAATGGGGCAGGAGACAGATTCAATGGTTGAGTACCACAGTGCTAACACATGTGTCTATGCCACCGTCCTCCTCCACCCTCCCAAATGTTGGCATCATAGGTGTGTGCCTAGTTCGCCTAATTATTAAGCCAGCCCTGGAGAAATGGGAAGAGTATGGGCTGAGTGCAGTAGAGTAAGACTGAGGCAGCATCTCCCTGGGTTGAGGATTAAAAATATAAGGGATTCTCCCTGGGAGTGGGAAAGACAAGGGTGTGTATTCTCTTAAGGTGAAACAGAGAGGGAAGACGTGCTTCTGGAAATGACAGTAATGGGGAGGTGGATGAGGAAAGATGTGCCTCTAGAATGTCTCATTCAGCCACAAATTCTCACATTTTCTGTGTTAGGAATTTTATGCCACCTATTGTGTATTTTGAATTTAACGTTCTATAATTTGTTATATTTTGCATGTACCACATTAAGAGATTGCTATTGTCAGTGTGTTATAAATAAACCAATAAATTGATTTTATGATTCTTCCACAGGGACCACAAATGAGAATACGTATGAAGCAATTTACCCCCTCCTGGAAAATCCTGATCCAGACCTTTGTGGTAATTATCACTCCTCCACGTATTACCTCACCACTGCACCACTCTCCCCTCAGAAAATCTAGAAGGGTCACTTTTACTGCAGCACCCTGATCTATTCCTCTGATCGCCTCAGCAAACAAATCAATTACATTTGTTTGACAAGATTTTCCCCTTCTGAGCCATGTGCATATGATCCTGTAGTTTGCTAGATTTAAGATACTGCACTATTCTGTCCTTCAGTAGTGGTTACCTTTCTCACCGATACTCTGTAGTTTTCCATTCCCTGTACCTCCTCCCCCCCCCCCCTTTTGCAGAGTGGTGCTCCATCGCTTCTTCTCTAGTCTCTTGGAACCTCTCCTATTTCAAGTTGTGCATAGCTGTGAGGGGTGCAGTCAGTTATCTTCTTCAGTATTCTAGGATGTACCACATCAGGCCCTATAGCCTTCTCTGCTTTCAATTGTGCAAATACATTGAACACTACCTCATGGGTAAACGGCCCTCTATCATCATCATCGTCTATTTATATTCATACTGTTCCAAACAGAGAACTAAGAGCATGCTACAACCAGTATAAGAACTGTCAGGTACAGCACATAAACAGTGCAGAACAGAACTTATACTCTCTTCTAGCATGAATACTGAACAAATTACTCATAAATGTATATTCTCTGTGGTAAATGGTTTCTTCTGCTTCTCCACTTTGATTCTTACTCTTCCCCTTTTGCTTGGCCTCTTTTCACTTATACATCTAAAGAAAGCTTTATCCCCTGCCTTCATTGATTGGACAATATATTCTCTGAGCATTTGCCTTTCTAATTATCCCTTCCTGTCTCCTTTTGTTTCTCCTGGGAATTCTGCCTGTCTGCCTCTTGTGGGTTTCTGTTACCTGAATGTTATCATTTTTGCTCTTACTTTTGCTGATCATATCCTCCATCTCTCCTCTCTGGTATACATAGTTAGGACCTCAAGTCTCTTCTCATATGTCTTTTAATAAATGTGAGGTCTATACTGAAAGAGAAAGGACTTGATGATCTAACTATGTATACACTAGAAGAGAGAAGAGGCAGGTAAGATATGATACAGACAATTAAATAGAGACAGACAATAAAATAGTAAAAAAAATTAATTAAGTTAACATATTTGGCAGCACAGTAATAATGTGAGAATTCAATTACCCCCAATATTGACTGGATAAATGTCACTTCAGGACATGCTAGGCAGGTCAAGTTTCTAGATGACTGCTTCATGGAACAGCTGATCCAGGGAGCTATATTGGACCTAAGAGGAAAGCAGGAAAAGGTAATGGTAGCGGGGGCCACTTGTCAGTAATGATCATAACACAATCAAATCTGACTTAATAACTGGAGGGAGGACATTATGGAAAACTACTGCTCTAGCATTTAACTTTCAAAAGGGAGATTGATAAAATGAAGAAAAATAGAAAAAAAAACCACAAAGGGGCAGCTACAAAGGTTAAGAATTTACACCAGGTGTGAATACTGTTTAAAAATACCACATTGGAAGCCCAGACCAAATGTATTCCACATATTAAAAAAAAGCAGAAGGAAAGTGAAATGACTGCTGGCATGGTTAAAAGTTGAGGTGAAAGAGGCTATTATAAAAAGAATAAAAAGAATAAAAATGAAGAAAATAGAAATAAGCATAAGCACTGGCAAGTTAGATGTAAAACATTGATTAGGCAAGCAAAAATAATTTAAAAAGAAACTTGCCATAGAGGCAAAAATTTCATAATATAAACTATTTTTTCAAACCTTCATTATTCATTTAAAAACAAAAATACAGGAACACCTTTGCAGAGAAAATAGGGCCTCATTTACTAAGCATTTTTCTATAGAAACAGAATGGGAGAAAAGCCTTAATAAATCAGCTCCATAGTTTACATTAAATCCCCCCCCCCCCCAATTACCAAGATAGCATCATTATACCATGCATGTTTAAATAATTTACATTCTCAGAATAAATCAATTAGCATATTACTGAAAAATAGTCAAGCAAATATGTTTGTAAAACAAACTCAGTACAGCTCTCCTCAGGAATCAAAAGGTTCCTTGCTTGAGGGATCATAGAAGTCATGCCACACTTCTTTAAAAAAAAAATAAAAAAAGTCATACTTCTTTAAGTTAAACATTTTACTGTTAAATGTTAAAAAAATTGGCAATTTATGCACTCTCAGCTTCTATTGTGCTACAGTAGGTCTATCAGACATTGTCCAGCATGCTAAATTTTTTTTATCATAAAAACTTTTTCAAATACATCTGTAGCAGGAAATCTGAGAGGGAATCGGTTGGACCATTAAATGATCATGCAGAAAGAGAGACACACTTAGGGATTGATTTTAAGACCCGCGTGCGTGCGTTCCCAGCGCACGCTCACAGACGCCCTGACTTTGTAACATGTGGACGCCGGCGCACTCATGTTATAAAATCTGAAGGCCATGTGCGGGCAGCCTGCGACTTGCACGTGCAAGGGGGGGATTTTATAATGCAAAGCACTGTGATGCGAGTAGGGCTTCCCCAGTTCCCTATACTCCATCTAACTTTCCTACCTTTCTCCTTTCCTCCCCGACCCCTACTTAACTCTTAGAATTATTTTATTTTTTACCTTGCTGCTCCTTCAGAGCAGCAGTAGATTCCATGCACCAGCCAGCTGCCAGCGCGCACTTCTCTGGGACAGCGGCTAATGGTGCTGTCCCAACCCACTCCCGCCCAGGCCAGTCCACTGGTGTACCCCTTTGGAGAGGCCTGGCACTTTGGCATATAATGGGGTTTACGATGTGGCTAGGCCCTTCTGAAAATGTGCGCAACACGCGCAAGGCCCAGCCATGCGTGTAGTCCCCCGTTTTTACGTGCGTGGCTCTTTTAAAATCGGGTCGATAGGGAAGACAAGGCGGATGTTAGGGAGATACCAATGTCAGAAATGGCATTTTTCTGAAACTCTTTATTTAATAGAGGACAGCATGACTTTTGCAATCAACAAAAAGGCCTAGATTCATCAAAAAGCTATAAATATATCGAAATAGCGCCCGCGATAAAAAAGGGCGCATGGTTAGGCTAATTTCCCTGCTCCCGCATCGCACAGGTAATTTCTGCAAGCTGCGATAGATTTATCATACCAGCGCTAATTTTCATATCTCATGCTGATTAATTCAAGCAGGCACGTTACCGACTGAAAAGGTTTTTTTCTCAAATGCCGTTTGGGCAGGAGAGAGAGAGAGAGAGAGACTGAAAGAGAGATTTTTAACTTGGGTGGGTTTTTGGAGGTAGGGTAGGTCGGGGGGGCAATTTTACATACACAGTCAGAGGTACGAACAGCAAAGTTGACATCACTGAAGATTTTGTATCATTTGGAGCGATGAAAGGTAAAAGAGGAGTTGATTTGTGCAATGTACTCTCAACCTAGCTTGATATACTCTCTACCTTGCTTCAATCAAGCTAGGTAGAGAGTACATTGTACAAATCAACTCCTCTTTTACCTTTCATCGCTCCAAATGACACAAAATCTTCAGTGATGTCAACTAACAAACATCCTAAAAGAAGTTATACAAATATCCAAGGCACTAGTATACACCCCTCTACAAAATTACAAAGCATCTTTTGTAGAATCCCAGTAGCCACTCCATATCTTATCGTACATAGTCATATTATGCTTTAAAAGAAAAGTAAGTTTCTTAATCAAGGCAATATCATGTATCTGTCTTTTTCAGACTTCTATAGTAGGGGCATTCTTCTACATCATCGCCACAATAAGCCTACCCACATGAATTACTTGGTTTGGCAATAATTATTTTTGCAGTAACCAAGCGTTGATCCCCCGTCTCCCCAGGAGGCACAATTCCAGAGTAAGCATGTGGTGTCCACACAGTATTCTGGTGAGCACACTGCCTAGACTTTTTGAGAACTCCACAACTTTTAGACACGTCCACCACATGTGATATTATATTATGAGACATTGAGCCCACAACCCCGCCAACAGGGCCTACATGCTTTGTCAACAGATAGATATCCCATGTGCATCTCTCCAAATATATTTCCAATCCCCTGCCACCAAATTTAGGCCAAGATTTGTGTTTCACTGATTACTTAAGTGGTGAATCATCCACTAACATTCTCCCCAAAATAGCTTTACAAAACAGCGAAATACTGCAACATAAAATAACATCCGTCAGAAATATATTCTCAAATTGGGTTGGCAGCATAGGTTCCCACCCCCTGATGAGTGCGCGAACATCTCCACTATCCGGTCATAGAAGACCTGAGAGTCTTCTCCAATCTCATATGGCAGCCTTAGACCTGAAAATGACTGCATCTCCATGCTATCATCTTCCCACAGCTGCCCCACAAATTTCAGACCTGCCCTCCACCATTCCGCCACAGCACTACTAAAAGTGTGCACTGAGAGAAAGGGATTGTTCCTCAAGGGAGAGATGGATGAAGTAGTAAACAACTGTAGCCTTAGTATCTTACGCATCATACCCCACAGCTTTAAAGTATGCTGTACCATGATACCCATCCCATTAATTTTCTGTATTTGCAGAGATGCTGGTGGAGACAACAGCAAGGATGCCAAGTCCAAACCACCCACTGGATATGATTCTAGGGAGTACCAAGGCTGCGAGCTGTGACGATGTAACTATACTAACGATCCCTGAAAGCAGGCCCCCCCAATAGTAAGCCTGTAAGTTAGGGAGGTCCGTCCCACTTTCCTCCCCGGGCCTCCACAAAGTATGCATTTTAATCCATGGTGTACAATGATGTCAAATAAACTTTGAGAATAGACTATTAAGAACAGAAAAAAAAAATCTGGTAAGTAACAAGGCTCATGTTGAAAAATGTACATAAGCTTTGGTAGCAAATTCATCTTGAGGATACTAATGCGTCCAGCCCAGGTCACAAATTGGTCATTCCAATTTAATAGATCCTTTTGTATTTTACTGACCACTGGGGCAAAGTTAGTACCATAAAGAGTACCCAAATCCTTAAGGCACAAATACTCCCAAGTAACATCCCATTCTGTGCCACCTTAAACGATAACAGGTATTCCTGAATATCTCCCAGAATTGCAGCCCCACAGGGAAGATTTCTGATTTGCTAATACTTATTTAATACCGGAATGTCTGCCATACTCATTTAGTAGACTTAATAGTCTTGGACCAGGCCGCCTTGGGTTTGTCAGGAAAAGCAAGACATCATCTTCATACAGCGAGATAACATGTTTTTTTTTACCATTTACACAAATCCCAGATATCCCTTGGTGCTCCCTGACCCTTTCCGTTAGCACCTCAATGACCAAGTCGAACAAAAGAGGGAATAGTGGACACCCTTGTCTGGTGCCCCCATGAGAGGAAACAATTCAGATTTATATCCAATCATCAGAACCCAAGCCTTGGTATTATGATCTAAAGCTTTTAATCAAGTGCAGAAATGTTCTGGGAACCCAAACCTTTCCAGGACAGAAAAGAGGAAAGGCCTCGCACCCTTTCAGAGGCTTTTCTGCATCCAGAGAGACCACAAGACCCTTAATTTTATCTCTCTTAGCCAATGACAGTATGTCAAATAGCCAGTGAGTATTAGCGATTGACAGCCAACCTTTGATAAACCCCATCTGGTCTGGTTTTCTTAAATCCCCCACCACCCTCTCCATCCAGAGCTGTAAGACTTTGGCCAGAAGTTTTATATCAGCATTCAATAACGAAATAGGGTGGTAGGAACCAGGATCCAATATATTTTTCCCTTTCTTATATATGAGCATTATTGTGGCCTCCAACAGGCCACTATCCATTTCAGGGGCAAGCTACAAATGATTGAATAAAGCACAAAGCGGGAGTACCAGCTCCTGAGAATATATTTTGTAAAACTCAAGAGCAAATCCATCTGGTCCAGGGTACTTGTCACTGGGCCACTCACCTACGATCTTCTGTATTTCTTCCAAAGTAATGAGAGCTCCCAATCATCCATGTTGTATTTCTGTAAGCTCTGGCAGAGTAGTTTCATTCAGATAAGCTAAAATCTCCTCTTTGTTACTCCCTTTAGTGGCCATATATAAGTCAGAGTAAAATTCTTCAAACACATGGTTCACCTCCAGTAACTGATGAGTAACAATTCCACTCTGCCCCTTGATACTGTTAATGCATGTCTGCTGTGTTCTTTTTCTAAAAGCTCTCACCAGCAACACCCCTCTTTTACCATGTTCATATATTTTTTGTCTAGCATACTTAAACGACTTCTCTATCCCAGAAACCTGCAGAGATTTTAATTCCCCTCTAGATTTCTGAAGCTGTTGATAAATTCTAGAATAGCAGCAAGAGGGGGGCTTTCCAGTCTTTTGCATTGAGTGTCACATGTATGATTTTTTACCCGCCGGTGAGAGATTGTATGTGTGCACTCGGTGCAAAGAACTCCTGGCTCTCAGGGAACGAGTCCGATCTCTGGAGGCTAGAGTAGCAGACTTGGAGGAGCTGAGGCACACAGAGAGGTACATTGATGAGATCTTCAGGGACATAGTAGCCAAGTCCCAAATCCAGTCTGGCAGCCCCAGTGCTGCCTTGGATCAGAAAGGTCTCCCAGTAGGAGAACATCACTCTGGTGTAGCAGGAAGTGATCCTATAGCAAGGACCTGCTCTCCAGGTGATGTATTGTCCTCTCGCACTGAGGACAAGTCTCCCAGGGCGACTGCCCAGGAGGGAACGTTAGGCCGGACATCATAGTTGGTGATTCAATTATTAGAAACGTAGATAGCAGGGTGGCTGGTGGACATGAGGACCGCCTGGTAACTTGCCTGCCTGGAGCGAAGGTGGCAGGCCTCACGCGTCACCTAGATAGGATTATAGACAGTGCTGGGGAAGAACCGGCTGTTGTGGTACATGTGGGCACCAATGACATAGGAAAATGTGGGAGAGAGGTTCTGGAAGCCAAATTTAGGATTTTAGGTAGGAAGCTGAAATCCAGAACTTCCAGGGTGGCATTGTCTGGAATGCTTCCTGTTCCACGTGCAGGTCCCCAGAGGCAGGCAGAGCTCCAGAGTTTCAATGCATGGATGATACGATGGTGCAGGGAAGAGGGATTCAGTTTTTTAAGGAACTGGGGAAACGTTTGGGGAAGGGGGAGACTTTTCCAAAAGGATGGGCTCCACCTTAACCAGAGTGGAACCAAGTTGCTGTTACTAACTTTCAAAAAGGAGATAGAGCAGCTTTTAAACTAGAACAAGGGGGAAAGCCGACAGTCACTCAGCAGTGCATGCTTCGGAGAAATGTATCCTTGAGGGATACTAATGAAACAGGAGAGTTAGGGCATCCCAACAGAGAGGTTCCAATAAAAGCAAATGTAGTCCATGTGCCTATATGTAAAAAATCACCAAAGCTAATGACTTCCAAATTATCCCTAACAACTGAAAAGCAGGTTGTTAATACAAACAAAACACACACTTTGAAATGTCTGTATACCAATGCCAGATGTTTAAGAAGTAATATGGGAGAGTTAGAGTGTATAGCAGTAAATGATGAGATTGACATAACTGGCATCACAGAAACTTGGTGGAAGAAGGATAACCAATGAGAAAAATAGTTAGAAAAAAACTGAAAGGTGCAGCTGCAAAGGTTAAAAGTGTTCAACAGGCATGGACATTATTTAAAAATACAATCCTAGAGGCGCAGTCCATATGTATTCCGTGCATTAAGAAAGGTGGAAGGAAGGCAAAACAATTACCGTCATAGTTAAAAGGTGAGGTGAAAGAGGCTATTTTAGCCAAAAAAACATCCTTCAAAAATTGGAAGAAGGATCCATCTGAAGAAAATAGGATAAAACATAAGCATTGTCAAGCTAAGTGTAAAACATTGATAAGACAGGCGAACAGAGAATTTGAAATGAAATTGGCCATAGAGGCAAAAACTCATAATAAAAACTTTTTAAAATATATCCAAAGCAAGAAACCTGTGAGGGAGTCGGTTGGACCATTAGATGACAGAGGGGTTAAAGGAGCTCTTAGGGAAGATAAGGCCATTGCAGAAAGACTAAATGAATTCTTTGACTCCGTGTTTACTAATGAGGATGTTGGGGAGATACCAGTTCCGGAGATGGTTTTCAAGGGTGATGAGTCAGACGAACTAAACGAATTCACTGTGAACCTGGAAGATGTAGTAGGCTAGATTGTCAAACTAAAGAGTAGCAAATCACCTGGACCGGATGGTATGCATCCTAGGGTTCTGAAGGAACTAAAAAATGAAATTTCTGATCTATTAGTTAAAATTTGTAATTTATCATTAAAATCATCCATTATACCTGAAGACTGGAGGGTGGCCAATGTAACCCCAATATTTAAAAAAGGCTCCAAGGGCGATCCGGGTAACTATAGACCAGTGAGCCTGACTGCAGTGCCGGGAAAAATAGTGGAAACTATTCTCAAGAACAAAATTGTAAAGCATATAGAAAGACATGATTTAATGGAACATAGTCAACATGGATTTACCCAAGGGAAGTCTTGCCTAACAAATCTGCTTCATTTTTTTGAAGGGGTTAATAAACATGTGGATAAAGGTGAACCGGTAGATGTAGTGTATTTGGATTTTCAGAAGGCGTTTGACAAAGTCCCTCATGAGAGGCTTCTACGAAAACTAAAAAATCATGGGATAGGAGGCGATGTCCTTTCGTGGATTACAAGCTGGTTAAAAGACAGGAAACAGAGAGTAGAATTAAATGGTCAATTTTCTCAGTGGAAAAGGGTAAACAGTGGAGTGCCTCAGGGATCTGTACTTGGACCGGTGCTTTTCAATATATATATAAATGATCTGGAAAGGAATACGACGAGTGAGGTTATCAAATTTGCAGATGATACAAAATTATTCAGAGTAGTTAAATCACAAGCAGACTGTGATACATTGCAGGAAGACCTTGCAAGACTTGAAGATTGGGCATCCAAATGGCAGATGAAATTTAATGTGGACAAGTGCAAGGTGTTGCATGTAGGGAAAAATAACCGTTGCTGTAGTTACACGATGTTAGGTTCCATATTAGGAGCTACCACACAGGAAAAAGATCTAGGCATCATAGTGGATAATACTTTAAAATAGTCAGCTCAGTGTGCTGCAGCAGTCAAAAAAGCAAATAGAATGTTAGGAATTATTAGGAAGGGAATGGTTAATAGAACGGAAAATGTCATAATGCCTCTATATCGCTCCATGGTGAGACCACACCTTGAATACTGTGTACAATTCTGGTCGCCGCATCTCAAAAAAGATATAGTTGCGATGGAGAAGGTACAGAGAAGGGCAACCAAAATGATAAAGGGGATGGAACAGCTTCCCTATGAGGAAAGGCTGAAGAGGTTAGGGCTGTTCAGCTTGGAGAAGAGACGGCTGAGGGGGGATATGATAGAGGTCTTTAACGAGTAGATGTGACTCGGTTATTTTCACTTTCGAATAATAGAAGGACTAGGGGGCATTCCATGAAGTTAGCAAGCAGCACATGTAAGACTAATCGGAGAAAATTCTTTTTCACTCAATGCACAATAAAGCTCTGGAATTTGTTGCCAGAGGATGTGGTTAGTGCAGTTAGTGTAGCTGTGTTCAAAAAAGGTTTGGATAAGTTCTTGGAGGAGAAGTCCATTAATGGCTATTAATCAATTTTACTTAGGGAATAGCCACTGCTATTAATTGCATCAGTAGCATGGGATCTTCTTAGAGTTTGGGTAATTGCCAGGTTCTTGTGGCCTGGTTTTGGCCTCTGTTGGAAACAGGATGCTGGGCTTGATGGACCCTTGGTCTGACCCAGCATGGCAATTTCTTATGTTCTTATGTTCTTACAGTGCTATATCAGGGTAAAAGTTATATCGCAATGATAGGGAGGATCAACTTGGTGGGGTTGTGGCACTTTATGTCCGGGAGGGTATAGAGTCCATCAGGATAAAGATCATAAAAGAGATTAATGCTCAGTAGAATCTATATGGGTAGAAATCCCATGTGTGTTGGGTAAGAGTATAGTGATAGGCGTATACTACCGTCCACCTGGACAAAATGGTTAGACAGTTGATGAAATGCTAAGAGAAATCAGGGAAGCTAACCAATTTGGCAGTGCAATAATAATGGGAGATTTCAATTACCTCAATTACACAAAGACACACACAGAGTATGTGTGTCTGTGTCAGAGAGAAAGATACGTATACATACTCTCTCTCACATACAAAGGGGCCGATGCAATGCAGTGAGCTCAGCCGAGCGCACTGTTTAACCCGCTGTTGGACGCAGGTTAAATAGGCGCTAATCCACCCCCTAATGCAATAGGGGGATTAGCGCCTATTTAACACGCGTCTGACGTGGAGGAAATGAGTTAGTGCTCATCACATGCAAATGCATGTGAATGAGGCTATTACTCATTCACTCCAAATGCAAAAAAAATAAATGTGCGTCTCAGACACACATTTATCGCTCAGCTATTAATGCCTGCCTGGAGCAGGCATTAATAGCTGAGCGCACTGAAAAAAAGTACAGAAAAGCAGAAAAAACTGCTTTTCTGTACTTTATTAAAAGTTAAAAAAAAGAAAAACTAAATCTCTACTGGCTGCTTTGAAGACCGACGCTGATATGCTCGGCGTTGGTTTCCTAACCAGCCGGTTGCAGTAATGAAAACCGATGCCGATGAACTCTGTGTTGGTTTTCATAACCGGCTGACTTGCTGGTTCCATAGCCAGCTACTTCTCTCAGAGCTCAGTACAGTCACCTCAGACAGAAGTCTCCTCAACACTGCTTAGGCACTTTCTCCTGGCTTACCCCATTCGTTCCTGTTCCTGTAGCTTGCCTCCTCTTCTCCACAATGCTCCCACCATTCTAGTGCATTCCCATTGACTGCAGACTACACAGTCTGCTGCTTTTATGGTTCCCCAGGCTCGGCTCTGCCTACCTACTCCAGGGGAGTGAGCACCAGAAGTGACCCATACTGTTCCCTGGGCTTATAAAAAAAGAAAATTAAGCTCTGAACAAGACTGGGCAGAGCCACTAACCCAAAAAAATAGCACAGCTCCAGATTTAATACTGCTTTCTCTTGTGGAGCCAGTGCAGCCAGGGTTGGTATAGCAAATGTTGCTTACCTGATGTAACAGGTGTTCTCCCAGGACAGCAGGATGTTAGTCCTCACAAGTGGGTGACATCGAGGATGGAGCCCAACCACGGAAAACTTCTGTCAAAGTTTCAGGAACTTTGACTGGCCCCTACTGGGCATGCCCAGCACGGCACCAACCCTGCAGCCAGCAGGGGTCTCCCTTCAGTTTTGTTTCAAAGCTACAGGCAGTGCTGAAAAGATAAATAAAAACGAACCCAACACCGCGGGGCGGCGGGCGGGTTTCGTGAGGACTAACATCCTGCTGTCCTGTGAGAACACCTGTTACATCAGGTAAGCAACATTTGCTTTCTCACAGGACAAGCAGGATGGTTGTCCTCACAAATGGGTGAGTACCGAGCTGAGGATGTCCTGACTTGCACCAAATGTACCCAACGGCGTGCAACAGGCACAACAACTGGGGAGGAATTTGGTAAGGACATCCGCACCCTACTGGGAGGTGGAAGGGTGTTACATCAAGTTGGAAAAAGGTTACGCAAGACAGATTGGCCGAAGATGGAATCTTGTCTTCCAGCTTTATCCAAACAATAGCGGGCTGCAAAGGTATGGAGGGAACTCCAGGTTGCAGCTTTGCAGATGTCAGGAAGCGGCACCGATCGAAGGTGTGCTACTGAAGTCGCCATGGCCCTCACAGAGTGTGCCTTAACACGGTCTTGGAAAGGAATGCCAGCTTGCTGATAGCAGGAGATGATGCAATCTGCCAATCAGGAGGAAAGAGCCTGCTTACCCACAGGTTGTCCTAACTTGTTAGGATGGAAAGAGACGAATAATTGAGTGCTCTTCCTGTGAGAAACTGTACGGTCTAGATAAAAAGCCAGAGCTTGTTTACAGTCTAGGGCAGGGGTCGGGAACCTTTATGGCTGAGAGAGCCATGAACGCCACATATTTTAAAATGTAATTCCATGAGAGCCATACAAGACCTACCAAATTAATTTACTAAACCCCCTACTCTCCTGACGCCTCCCCAAGACCTGCCAAATTAATTTACTACAACCCCCTACCCTCCTGACCTCCCCCCAACCAAGACCTGCTAAACGTCCCTGGTGGTCCAGGGCTCGCAGACAAATCTTTAATAAAAGAGTAAAAATCTAACAAAAACCCCCACCCTCCTGACACCCCCCCAAGACCTCCAAAATTAATTTACTACAATCCCCCACCCTCCTGACCCACCCCAAGACCTGCCAAAAGTCCCTGGAGGTCCAGTGAGGGTCCAGGAGCGGTCTGGGAGCGATCTCCTGGACTTGGGCTGTCGGCTGCCAGTAGTCAAAATGGTGTCGACGGCCCTTTGCCCTCACTTTGTCACAGGGGCTACCGCTGCCATTGGTCGACCCCAGTCCAGGAGATCGCTCCCGGACCACTCCTGAACCCCCGCTGGACCACCAGGGACTTTTGGCAGGTCTTGGGGGGGTGGGTTGTAGTAAATTAATTTTGGAGGTCTTGGGGGGCATCAGGAGGGTGAGGGGTTTTGTTAAGATTTTTACTTTTTTATTAAAGATTTGTCTGTGAGCCAGATGCAGCCATCAAAAGAGCCACATCTGGCTCGCGAGCCATAGGTTCCCTACCCCTGGTCTAGGGTATGCAGAGTCTGTTCCCCTGAGTTGGAGTGGGGCCTGGGAAAAAAGATAGGTAGTATGATGGATTGATTGATATGAAACTCCGAAACTACCTTAAGTAAAATTTAGGGTGAGTGCGGAGTACCGCCCGGTCCTGCAGGAGTTTAGTGTAAGGCGGATAGGTAACTAGGGCCTGTAATTCACTAACCCTGCGAGGTGAAGTGATAGCCAAAAGGAATAACACTTTCCATGTGAGATATTTTAGGTCACAGGAGTGCAGAGGTTCGAAAGGTGGTTTCATAAGGTGACCAAGAAGCAGATTAAGGTCCCAAGATGGGGCCGGAGGGCGTAAAGGTGGCTTCAAATGGAGCAAGCCTTTAAGAAAACGGGTTACCAGGGGTTGTACTGAGATAGGGACACCCCCGATACCTTTATGGAAGGCGGCTACCGCACTGCATTCTAATGGAAGAGGTTTTTAGACCTGATTCTGATAGATGCCATAAATAGTCCAAGAATTTAGAGATTGGACAGGAAAGGGGATCAAGGGACTGAGAAGTGCACCATGATGTGTACCGTTTCCATTTGTATGAGTAAGATTTTCTTGTGGAAGGCTTTCGTGAAGCGATCAGGAACGAGAAACTGAATCCGAAAGGTTAAATGGCTGAAGGACTAACCTTTCAACATCCATGCCGTCAGTGACAAGGCTTGGAGGTTGGGATGGAGGAGGCATCCGTCATTTTGAGTGAGCAGATGCGGGTCCGTTCCCAGAGGAATGTGTCTGCGGATGGAGAGATCCTGTAGTATGGGAAACCACACTTGGCGCGGCCAGTGCGGTGCTATCAGGATCATAGTTCCTCTGTCCTGACGCAGCTTCACAAGAGTCTTCGACAGAAGAGGAAGTGGAGGGAATGCATAAAGCAGACCTGTTGTCCACGTGAGGGAGAACGCATCCCTCGGCCGAGAGTGCTGGCTCCGAATGAGAGAGCAGTAATTGTCCACTTTGTGGTTCTGAGGGGACGCAAAGAGGTCTATGTGGGGATAACCCCACTTGTGAAATAGAGAGGTCGCTACCAAGGGATTGAGTGACCACTCGTGTGGTTGGAAGACACGGCTCAGCTGGTCTGCCAATACATTGTCTGCTCCCGGTAAGTAGGTGGCCCTGAGGTACATGCAGCGGGAGAGGGCTTCCGCCCAAATCTGCGCAGCTTCCTGACACAGAAGGAAGGAGCCTGTGCCTCCCTGCTTGTTTATGTACCACATGGCCACCTGGTTGTCTGTTTGAATTAAGATTGCGTGGTTCGATAGGCAATCTTGAAAGGTCCTGAGAGCATAGCGGATTGCTCGCAGCTCCAGGAAATTTATCTGGTGTTTGGCTTCCTCTAGTGACCAGTATCCTTGAGTCTGCAGATTCTGTAGATGGGCTCCCCACCCGATGTTGGAAGCGTCGGTGGTGAGGATTATCTGGGGATCTGGTGGAAGAAAGGACAAGCCCTGTAGGAGGTTGCATTGATTTGTCCACCAGGCAAGAGACAGACGGAGTGCGTCGGTGATTGCAACAATGGAGGACAGAGGCTGAAGAGCTTGAGTCCATTGTAGTCTTAGAGTCCATTGTGTGACTCTCATGGCCAGACGGGCCATGGGAGTTACTTGAACTGAGGAGGCCATATGTCCTAGTAGAATGAGGAATTGGCGAGCCGTGGCTGTGTGTTGAGACTGCAGCTGGCGAGCTAGGGACACCAGAGTCTTGGCCCGTTGATGAGGGAGGAAGGCTTTTGTTTGTAAGGTGTCCAAGTCTGCCCCAATGAAAGATAAGGTCTTTCATTGGGGCATAAGATAGGACAAGAAATCCTAGAGAGAGCAAAGTATAAATTGTTAGGGTCAGGGAGGACCAAGCTATTTGCTGGGTTGGGGCCCTGATTAACCAATCGTCCAGGTAGGGGTAGACGTGGACACCTTCCTTCCTGAGGAATGCTGCTACCACCACGAGGCATTTGGTAAAGACTCGTGGTGCGGACGCCAGGCCGAAAGGTAGTACTCTGTATTGGTAGTGGTTTCGGCCTACTAGAAAACGCAGGTATTTGCGATGAGATTCTGTGATCGTAATGTGGGTATATGCGTCTTTCAGGTCTAGAGAGCATAGCCAATCCCCTCTTTGCAGTAGAGGGAGCAGCGAGCCCAGGGTTACCATCTTGAACTTCTCCTTGGAAAGGTACTTGTTGAGGGCCCGAAGGTCTAGGATTGGACGAAGTCCCCCTGACTTTTTTGGTATCAGGAAGTACCTGGAATAGAAACCGAATCCTTGTTGTAAGGGAGGAATGGGTTCTATAGCGTTTGACTGTAGGAGAAGAGAAACTTCCTGCTCTAAAAGAACAGAGTGATCGGTGAGTCTCCACGCCTGTAAAGGTGGGGAGTCGGCAGGAAGGGATAGGAAGTTGAGGTGGTAACCCTGTGCAATGATTGCTATCACCCATTGATCTGTGGTGATTTGATGCCACTTTTCTAGGAAGTGGCACAGTCGTCCTCCTACCGGTATAGCTGGAAGAGGGGTTTGGCAACTGCTCTCTAAGTGAAAGTCAAAAACCCGCCGCAGGGCCCGGTTGTGGAGCTGCTGCAGGCTTTTGTTTACGAGTCTGGCGAGGCTGAGTCTTATGGTAAGACCGTGCAGGCCTAGGCTTGGTTGATGGGGGATAATACTTTCGTGGCCTAAAGAAAGACTTCTTGGAGTCCTTTCTAAAGGGCTATTTAGAAGGCAAGTCAGGAGGAATGGATGAGAGCTGTTTAAGTGTCTCATGATGATCCTTCAATTCAGCAACAATTTGTTGAATTTGCTCACCAAACAAATTATCCCCTAGGCAGGGTAAATCAGAGAGCCTGTCCTGAACTTCTGGACGAAGGTCAGATGATTTAAGCCAAGCCCAACGTCTGGCAGAGATGGCCGTAGCAGAAATTCTAGTGGAAGCATCAAAGATGTCATAGGCTGTTCGTATTTCACGCTTCCCAGCTTCAAACCCTTTATTTAGAAGGGATTGAAGCTGTGGCTGGAACTGTTCAGGCAAGGCATCAGTGTATTCCTGCATCTGTTTCAGGATGACCCTATTATATTGAGTCATATAAAGTTGATAAGAAGCTATTCTGGAAATCAGCATAGCTCCATGATATACCTTCCTACCTATACTATCTAGGAATTTGTTTTCCTTAGTAGGAGGTATGGAAGAGTGTGGCTTTAGTCGCTTAGCTTTCTTTTGAGCTGATTCTACGACTACAGAATGATGGTCTAACTGAGGTTTTTGAAAACCAGGTGCTGACTGTACAAGATATGTAGAGTCAGCTTTTTTGTTGACCGGGGAAACAGATCCGGGAGATTCCCAATTCTTTTTAAGAAGGTCTAGAAAAACCTGATGAATGGGAATAGAAGTGATGACTTTCGGGGCATCCAAAAATTGGAGCAATTCCATCATCTGGTGCCTGTCATCTTGTTCAGATTGAAGTTGGAATGGGACCAACTCTGACATTTCCTTCACAAAATTTATGAAAGAGAGGTCCTCAGGGGGAGAACGCTTTCTACTCTCCACAGGAGAGGGCGATGAAGGCAAATCATCGGTGTCAGTAGAGGTATCATCACCCCAAGTATCATAGGGATCTGGATGATGACCTGCAGGACCTCGAGGGGGCTGAACACCTGAAGGCCCAGGTTGAGGTTCCGAAATATCGGTTGGAATCACCGGGGGCATCGAGAAAAGTCTCGATGGAATCGGTGCCAGTGTAGGCATCGAGGGAACCGGAGTCGGTCTCGATGGAATCGGTGTCGGCATCGGAAACCTCAGTGGAGCAGAGGTGCGTATCGCCCCCGAAGAAGAAATCGGTGGCGAGGGACGACCTGGCATCGATTAAACAATTCCCGAAGGGGGAATTCGATACTGTGTTTCTCCACTTGATGATAAACCTGTCGGTGACAGCGGTCTTACCGGTGTCGGTGACTGAGGTATCACCGGTGGAAGGGCTGTCATGAGCGCCTCCATCCGGTGTAGCAGCGGTGCCAGTGCTGCTGCAATCGGCTCGGTGACCGGTTCCACTCTCGGTGCCAGAGTCGGTGCCGGAGGAGTCTGGAACCGTAGCATCGCCTTGTCGATGGCCTCCTGGACCAGCCAGTCCAGTTCTGCCCGGAGACCAGGGGTAACAAGACCCGGCTCGACGGGAGAGGGAGGCTGAGGCTGAGCCGGAGGGACCACTGTCACCGGTGGGATCACGGCTCCCAAACCCCGAGGGGGTGAGGGTTGCCTCGGTGCCTGCGAAACAGTAGTGGACGGTGCCACTTCTGATCGAGACTTTTTTGGCGGTGGCTCGGTCGGTGCTGAGGTCGATGACGTCGATTCCTCGACAGGCCGAGACTTATGACGTTGATTGCGATGTTTCTCTTTCCGATCCCCTCGATCATCAGGGGAAGGAACGGGAGTCGATGGCCGCGAAGTCATCGATGGCGGACGGTCACCGAAGGGTTGTCGATGATGATGAGACCTCGACGGTGCCGGTTCCGATGACGTCGATGCAATCGATGGCGTTGGGGTACGAGCTTGGAAGAGGAGCCCCATCTTCTCCATTCTGGCTTTGCGACCCTTTGGTGTCATTAGGGCACATTTGGTGCAAGTCAGAACATCATGCTCACTCCCTAAACACAAAACACAGACTCTATGAGGGTCTGTGATTGACATAGTTCGGGTACAGTCCGGACACAGACGGAACCCCGACGCCATGGCGAAAGGCCAAAAATTTAGCCGCGGGACTGTCGAATGCCAATGGGCCTCAAGGGCCAAACTCGACGGAAGTCGACCAAACGACGGCAAAAACTTACCGAAGTTCCGCGGACCGAAAAATTCGTCAAAGGGAGACCCCTGAGGGGCAAATTTTTCTCAGAATTAATTATTGGAAATTCCTAGCAGGAACGTGGTTAAGAGCTCTTCTACCGCGTGGCTACTGCTGCACGGAAAAAAGAAGACTGAAGGGAGACTCCTGCTGGCTGCAGGGTTGGTGCCGTGCTGGGCATGCCCAGTAGGGGTCAGTCAAAGTTCCTGAAACTTTGACAGAAGTTTTCCGTGGTTGGGCTCCATCCTCGATGTCACCCATTTGTGAGGACAGCCATCCTGCTTGTCCTGTGAGAACGGGGAAAGCCATCGGGGCTCCCCTAGGGCTCGGTGCACAAGTGTGCACCCTCTTGCGCACGCCGACCCTGGATTTTATAACAGGCGCGCGGCTGCGCACGCCTATTATAAAATCGGGCATAGATTTGTGCGCGCCGGGTTGCGCACACAAATCTACGCCCGCGCGCATGTTAGAAAATCTGGCCCAATGTATATAACCCTGAGATAATCATGTAAAGGTGTACTGGCAGCCCAGCCATGAAAAAGCCAGCATTTCCTGACTAGACAGATCAAGGGGAATACTAAAAGCACATTGCTGATGTCTACCACAGCATACCAGGTACTATTATTCTCCTGGATAGCCTGTATTAAGTCAATCATAGATTGAACAGCAGCACATAAGCAAACCTTAGGGCTGGATTTTAATATCTATGCCCGATTTTATAACATGCACGCATGTTATAAAATCCGTGGTTGGGGCGCGCGCAAGGGGGTGCACACTTGTGCACCTTGCATGCACCAAGCCCTAGGGGAGCCCCGATGGCTTTCTCCGTTCCCTCCGCCCCCCACACCTTCCCCTCCCTTCCCCTATCTAACCCGCCCCCCAGCCCTACCTAAATCCCCACCCCCCCCCACCACCTTTGTTATCTTATTTACGTCTGCCTCTGGGCAGGCGTAGGTTGCACGTGCCGGCGAAGTGTCGGCGCGCGATCCCCAGGCCCAGCGGCAGTGGAGAGGCCTCTGGCCACGCCCACCCCTGGACCGCCCCGCTCATGCCCCACCCATTTTTTCAAGCCCCTGGACTTACACGCCTCTCTGAGCTTGTGCGCGTCACTGGGCTATGCAAAATACGCTTGGCGCGCGCAGGGCTTTTAAAATCTGCCCGTTATTGTTTAAGGAAGCCTTTAATAGATTTTTATTGTAAGTCATTTTTTTGTATGTTTGTGATTGCATTGTTGTATGTTAATGTTATCTGCTTAGCTTGAAAGTCTTCATTATAAGTGGACAAGAAATGCTTTTAAATAAATAAATATAAGGGCAGAGTGACTACATCTTGTTTTAACACTGTCCAGCCTGGACTATTGTAAGATGATTTCACCAGCATCACTACTTTTGCCTCCTTCAATTCATTAATAGTTTTCTGCAGGACTGCTAGTGGACATTTTATTTTAAACTGATCAGAATGAACAATCTCTGTGGGTTTAGGAAGAGGAACAGTCTAGGAGACAACCCATGTGAATAGTAGACAGCAAGTGATGCTGAGATCGGGATAGCCATCTGTCCATGTTTAATTTCCCAATCAAATTGTTTGATAAATCAACACCTAATATGCAATTTTTCTGGGGAGCAATGATGACAGGAAGAGATAGTCATTGACCATCCTCAGTTGATAGATGCACTAGCACCTGTACACCTTTTGTAACAGAACCTCCATATCCCTCCAGCTGTATTGGTTGGCCCCTGTATCAATTTGGGTTACCCCTTATAATAGTGGCTTCCACCCCGGTATCCACTAAAGCATTGTTTCCTATTACCGTCATTCCACAAGACAGTGACATTCATGTAGGGTCTTTGGTCATTTATGGGAGAAGAGAATATCAGTGTGGCAACAGAGGTTTGGCCAGTTTCCTATCGGAGATTAGCAGAGTCCGGAGCCAAGGGGGCTGAGAAACCCAAGAGCCTGTAGACTCTTGCTTCTCCAATAAAATCTGTACCAGTTTTTCAGTGGAAAGGCTGTCAATTTCTTCCTTCAGGGTACCGATGTGGGTTAGGCTCGCCAGGTTTTACCTCTAAGGGGCTAGTAAGGTGGCTTATGCAAACAATCCTGCACATGAATTTCCGGTCTTCCTATGGAGACCAGAAATTCATGTGCAGGATTGTTTGCATAAGCCACCTTATGCACATGAACTTCCGGTCTCCATAGGAAAAATGTCCTTTCAGTTTTCCCCTTTTTTTGACTGTCTCCTTGGCATCATATAAACACAGTGCATAAAGGTCTTACAATTTAGGGATCAGCTCCCTTACTGTGTGCAGTTGTTCTGCCTGCGATACTTCCCTAAACAAAGATAAGAACATAAAGCAGTACTCTGCTTGTAGAAAGGGCTTCATATTATGCATAGTAATGGCCACATCCAAAAAGTTTTTCAAAGGAACTTTGCTCCGAACAGCCAGCTGCAATCCCAATTTCTTAAGGACCTTCACCCCTTCACTACTTGTGGCTCATTTGCTTTCCTTAAGGGGAGGCCCTGGCCAATCATCTAGGTCTTTATATTTATCCTGCAGTTCCATACTAATCAATGATAACAAGGCTGGGACCTTATCTCCCACTTGGTCTTTAGCAATTGCATATTTAATTTGTTTATGTACTATACGTTCTTTGAAAAACAAAGTAGATCTCAGTGCTGAATACATGAGCTACATGTTTTTAATGATGAAATAGCAATTATTAATGTCAATGGCCCTACAATGCCTAAATATTGACAGTACAGCCACAGAAAAAAATGCACAATACAATTTATTTAAAAAAATAATTTTTAATATTAGAATTGAATAACATTTTTTTAGAAAAAAGCATTTTAAAAGTGAAACAGTAGACAACAGCAATAACAGCGATAACCTTTTAGTCGACATGGGGGTTTTTTTTAATATAAAAAAAAAAAAGATTCTCTGCCTAAATTTCATTTTTTTCCCATATAATGATAGATATTAATTTACTGCAGCCCCTGTCAGCTCTAATCTAACTGCAATGTTTTGGAGCACTGCATCTAATGATATAATTTTTTTTTTGTTTGCTCGATCATAATAGAGAAGAGTTGGAGTTGTGCACTACTCTCCTGAAAACAGATTACTGCCTACAACTATTTTCTGAGCTATTAATCGTTCCACAGACAATTCTGAATGATATATGTAAATACTACACCATTTGCTTTTATGCACTAAAAGCAATATCGTTTCTCAAAATAAGGGGGTTATTTTCTAAGGCCCTATCGCATGTGAAAAGGGCCTTTTTGCGGCAGTAACATTAAAATTAGGGGGAGGGGAGGAGTCGGGTGGAGTTAGAGAGGATTTGGTGGTGGCGCTATGCCCGTGAAAGCCTGCAGCCGGTCGCATCGCAGAAGGCGAAATCGCACAGCCGTGGTGCGATCGGCTGCGGGCTATCTGCTGCCCGCCCCCTTTAGCGCAGGCTTCATCATTCCGCATGGAATGATTTTATTTATTTATTTATTTATAAGCTTTTTTTATACCGAAGTTTAGCTAGATGCCTTCACTCCGGTTTACAGATAAAACAACATATTACAATTTGGAAAGCAACTGACAAACAATAAGTTACAAAATAAGGAATAACAAGAAATGGATAAACTTATATAACATCGTGAAACATGGTGTGTAATATTCCAATTTAGGTAAATGCTCAACTGCTGGTTGAAATCAATTTAGGAAACTGCTGGTTGAAATGATGAATCCTGGCCTAAGTTTGGTCTGTTCTGTATGGGAAAAATATATATATGTGTGTATTTCTTTTGTGTGTGTTATTTTAATCTTATATTTTTTAAGTTATTTATGTGACTTTTTATGTATCTATCATTTTTTAAATTATGTACTATTTGTGTCTTTCAACATTGATATAGCCCCTGAAGCAGCCCCTGTTTATGGGCGAAACTCAGCCCGAGTTGGGCAGTCTATCATATGATTAATAAAATCTTCTTCTATACATTCTTTGGACAGCAGATCCATGACTCAATTTGTCTGCACGAACAAGCAGACTACATGCCCCTGTGTCTACTAACCGCAATAGCCGTTTGGAAAGACCCTCTCCATCTTATTGTTTATTGCGATCCGCCAACCCGGCGCGCACAAATCTGCGCATGTTATAAAATCCAGGTTCGGCGCATGCAAGGGGTGCACACTTGTGCACCTTGCGCGCAAAGAGCCCTAGGGGAGCCCCGATGGCTTTCCCCGTTCCCTCCGTGGCTGCTCCAAAATCGGAGCGGCCTTGGAGGGAACTTTCCTTCCACCCCCCCACCTTGGCCTCCCTTCCCCTACCTAACCTGCCCCCCAGCCCTACCTAAACCCCCCCCTAACTTTTATTATTTAAGTTGCGCCTGCCTCTGGGCAGGCGTAGGTTGCGTGTGCCGGCACGCGATCCCTCGGCCTAGTGGGCCTTCGGAGGCCTCTGGCCACGCCCCACCACTTTTTTCAAGCCCCGGAACATACACGCTTCCTGGGGCTCGGCGCACGTAACCCCCCTGCACACATAAATCCAGTCGAATTTACGCACACAGGGCTTTTAAAATCTGCCCCAATGGTTTTACTACTACTACTACTGCTTCCTCCTTCCTTTCACCAATTTTGTTATAGTCTGTATCTTCTACATCTAAAAAGATCATGATCATCTATATATTTGGCAGTTAACAATGGGCACAATCTACATGTGGAAGCCTCCCACAATTTACACATCTCATCGTCCTCAAAATCACTATAATACCACGTCCATACATCTGGGCTTGCAACCAGGGTATCACCCCAGATGATTGCAGCCACCTTTGCTGTAGACATCTGTAGACCATCCTGCATATGCTGTGCTAAGACCTAAGCACAGTAGACCATAGAATCTTGAACAGCCACAGCAGCTTGTTTCAAAGCAAGGTCACACTGCGACTATGCCATCAATTGAGTCTCGAACTCCCAAGACTATTTTTCAACAAAGCTAAGTTGAGAATGCAACCTTCCAATTTCGTTATGCTGTTGCACATTAGCCTGTAATAACCAACATGCACCCCCTCCCCCCCCAATAGCATTCATTTTGTCCAAACTCAATCTATCTAAAATAATAGACACTTTGACCTCCTCGTCTGTGGCTAACTTTTTTCTACTGGTCACATTGCACCCTAGATCTAGGGAGCTGTTCTACACAAAATACCATGGATCTGCCTCGGTCCAGCCCATAATCAACCGTATCTCTTTGTTAGCCTTATCTTTTTTTAAACATAATCTATGATGTAAGAATCCTGTTTGTGATGCCAATCGTAAAGGTGGTTTTGAGTGGGATTTATTAATCAGAGATAACAGAGACCACAGTTCAGTAAATTTTTACTTTGGTACCATAGGTAAAACAAAGGTCCTATAGGTTATAAAAATAGCATATATAAAGACAAGATTTCAGTGAGTTACCAAGCATAGAACAGAGTATATAGAATTATATTTCTCTCAGTTTCCCAGTGCAAACAGGGTATCAAGAAATAATGGAAAACAGCAGCACTGGAGTCTGGTTACTGATTTGACAAGATGGTTAAGGCACTCTCCTTCTGATCTACCTAGACTACTCATCTCTATTCCTTTATCATTTTTTCCTGGCTTAGTTTCAGGTTGTGCAAGTTCTAAATCTAATTTGCATCAAAGCTAATTTTATCTTATCTCAGCATCAAAGTTAAAGTGAAGCTAGTTCGGTTGAACTGTAGTTTGCATTAATTCTGCTATTCAGACATCCTGTTTCCTTATAGAACCATTAGGCTGTCTATCTTTGTTACAGTTGTGGTTTACTTTGTTCCACTGACCCAACTTCTGCGCACAAAGTTCTTCATGTCCACTAAATAACTCCTTAACATTTTACTTACATGGTGGTAGTAGCATCAAGCTGTGGGGATGTTTTTCAACTGCAGGAACTGGGAGACTAGTCAGAATCAAGGGAAAGATGAATGGAGCAAAGTACTGAGAGATCCTTGATAAAAACCTGCTTCAGAATGCTCTGGACCTCAGACTGGGGCAATGAGTTACCTTTCAACAGGACAACAACCCTAAGTACACAGCCAAGGCAATTAAAGAGAGAATTCAGGACAAGTCTGTGAATGTCCTTGAGTGACCGAGCCAGAGCCTGGATTTGAACCCAAACATCTCTGGAGAGATCTAAAAATAGCTGTGCATCGACACTCCCTAGCCAACCTGACAGAGCTTGAGAGAATCTATGGAGAATAGGAGATCCTCAAATCCAGGTGTGCCAAGATTGTAGCATCATACCCAAGAAGACTTGAAGTTGTAATCACTACAAAAGTTGCCTCAACAAAACGTACTGAGTAAAAGGTCTGAATACTTATGTAAATGTAATTTCAGGGTTTGGGGGGGGGGGGGTTTAATTATTTTGCACACATTTCTACAAATCTGTTTTCACTTTATTATTATGGAGTATTGTGTGTAGATTGAGGAGAGAAAATGCATATTATCCATTTTAGAATAAGGCTGTAATGTAACAAAATGAGGCAAAAGGAGATCTAAATACTTTCTGAATGCACTGTATAGTTATCTATAAAATTTTGCTGCAACTATGTGATATGAAATTAGATATTGGAAATGGATGTGAAAATCTAACATTACATTTACAGGATGGATATTAGCATTGATTTACCACCCTCCAAATGCAAATAGATCAGACCTAATTTATCTTAATATGTCTCTCTTAACCAGCACCTGGAAGAATGTAATATTAGGTGATTTGAATTTGCATGAAAACTTCTCTAAAGTTCTTATTTTCTGAATTTCAACTATTATCATCAGCTTTACAGCTAAAACAATTGATTACTGCTCCTACAAAGAGCAGGGCATATTTTGGATCATTTGATTATTTCTGACGAATTTAATGATTCTGACCTTGTAATGAATATAACTAATTTACTCGTACTCTGGCCAGATCACCATTTAATTTCTTTTACTCTTAATATGCCAGAGTTAAAACAAAATTCTTTAGCATCTGATATTTGAAAATTGTGTCACATACCACTTAATTATGACTTTTTTAAATGAAAATTGGGGTCAAGAACTACAAAGCTTGATTATAGTTCAGTAAACATTTTAGTGAACTTTTATTAATACTTTGGACTTGTTCTATGAATATTGTTGCTCCTTTATGTTAATAAAAAAGAAAAGTGAAAAGACCAAATGGTACATACCATGGTGCATGCAAGAATTGATTTTAAAAAAGCGTATTGCACGAAGGCTGAGCAGAAATGGAAAAAAAAAATAAAGTTTCTATTAATGTAATGCTTTTAAAGAGGCACAGCTTGCATATAGATGGAAATGTATTCTTAATAAAAAAAGATTATACCAAGCAAATTAATTGCTCTATTAACAGACCTTATGAACTTTTTTATGTGGTGCATAAATTATGTAAAAGCCTCTTAATGAAAGGAAAGAATAAAATGCCAGATTCTCAGGAACTGGCTGATTTTTTTCATAAATAAAATTATACACTTTTACTTTCTGCAGCAAAGACTATTATAGATAATTTTGAAATTTTTCAAATGATAATATCATAGTGTTGTGGGAACCATTTAATTCTGTAGCCTCTGCTGAGGTTGAAAATATACTAAATAGTATAAAACAATCTTTTTGTACCCACAAAAGATAGAACAGTGTAACAACTAAAGACAGGTGATGAACTGTACTGAGCATAAATAGCACCAATTACTATAAAAATCATAAAGGGAATGCAACAAATGGGCAGCAGTAAGCTGGGTATACCTGCAAGACATCTACTTAAGAGAGGTTCCACAGACTTCTCATTCATCCATGGCCCATTCAAGGGGCCGAAAACATTTTTTAAAACTGTTTTTTTGTTGTAATTAGAACACCTAAAGGTAGCAAATATCACTCCATAAATTCATAAATATAAGACAGCAGCAGCATGTGTTAGCGGCTTATAGCAACACATGGAAGTTATATCCGCAAGGAAAGCTTGAATGCCAATGTAAAGAAATCAAACCCAGATGTCAGCTGACATTTTGGATAAGCTGCATCGGGAGGACTTATCTTTAATGCAGTTCACTCCAACTGGATCAACAGATCTCCTGAGAGTAAGCAGAGTTGCTTACCTGTAACAGATGTTCACCGAGGACAGAAGGATGTTAGTCCTCACATAGGTGACATCAGATAGAGCCCCAACGCAGAGAACTTATGTCAAAGTTTCTAGAGCTTTAACTAGGCACACTGAGCATGCCCTATACCCTGCATCCATGCGGGGTCCCTCTTCAATCTCGTAACATAGAATTCTCATTCATCCATGGCCCATTCAAGGGGCCGAAAACATTTTTTAAAACTGTTTTTTTGTTGTAATTAGAACACCTATAGGTAGCAAATATCACTCCATAAATTCATAAATATAAGACAGCAGCAGCATGTGTTAGCGGCTTATAGCAACACATGGAAGTTATATCCGCAAGGAAAGCTTGAATGCCAATGTAAAGAAATCAAACCCAGATGTCAGCTGACATTTTGGATAAGCTGCATCGGGAGGACTTATCTTTAATGCAGTTCACTCCAACTGGATCAACAGATCTCCTGAGAGTAAGCAGAGTTGCTTACCTGTAACAGATGTTCACCGAGGACAGAAGGATGTTAGTCCTCACATAGGTGACATCAGATGGAGCCCCAACGCAGAGAACTTATGTCAAAGTTTCTAGAGCTTTAACTAGGCACACTGAGCATGCCCTATACCCTGCATCCATGCGGGGTCCCTCTTCAATCTCGTAACATAGAATTACGATTAAAATAAAAAAATAGGAGAAACCCAACTCTGCGGGATGATGGGTGGGTTTCATGAAGATTAACATCCTGTTGTCCTCTGAGAACACCTGTTACAGGTAGGCAACTCTGCTTTCTCAGAGGACAAGCAGGATGGTAGTCCTCACACATGGGTGAATCCGTAGCTACAGGCTGCTCCCCAACTAAAAAGGAGACCAACAATCACCTAACCAGATGCCAACGAGCACAATACCGGTACTATTGGTAAGGGAGGGAGACAGACTAAACCCAAACAATGGGCCCTAGGCGGGAGAGTTGGGTTCTTCATGTCAAACAAGTTCCAAAGGACAGATGGCTGAATTTACTGTCCTGTCAGCCATCCCTATCCAGACAGTAATGTCATGCGAATGTGTGGAGAGAACTCCATGTCGCAGCCTTGCAGATCTCCTCCATGGAAACTGCTCACAGTGGGCCACAGACGCTGCCATGTCTCTGACAGAATGAGCATTGACATGAACCCCCAAGATGCAGTTCCGCCTGGGTGAAACAGAAGGAGATACAATCTGCTAGCCAGCTGAATAGTGTCTGTTTGGCAATGGCAATGCCCAACCTATTCTTATCAAAAGAAACAAAAAGTTGGATGGATTGTCTATGGGCTTCTGTCTGCTCCAGACAGAAGGCTAAGACTCGCTTGCAGTCCAAACTGTGCAGTGCTCAGTCGCCTTGGTGCAAATGGGGCCTGGGAAAGAATATTGGCAGGACAACTGATTGATTAAGATGGAAATCCATCACTACCTTAGGCAGGAACTCAGGGTGTGTTTGCAATTCTACCATGTTGTGATAAAACTTAGTAAAAAGGTGGTTAAGTCACTAAGACCTGGAACTTGCTGACCCTATGCGCTGAAGTGACCGCCACCAAAAATATGACCTTCCAGGTCAGGTATTTCAGGTCACAAGTTCACAGTGGCACAAAAGGAGCTTTCATCAGCTGAACTATCACCACGTTGAAATCCCAAGACACAGAGAGAGGCTATAGTGGAGGATTCAATTATAGCAGGCCCTGCATAAAATGTACAACTATAGGCTGTATAGAGATGGGCGTACCATCTATACCTTGGTGGTATGCACTAAGATGAAATCTAACAAAGTTGGTTTTAGGCCAGCTTCCGATAGGTGCAGAAGGTAATCAAGCAGTTATTGTTTGGAGCAGGAGATTGGATCTAGGGCCATCTGCTCACACTACACTGAAAACCTCTTCCACTTCAGTCCATAAGACTTTCTAGTGGAAGGCTTTCTAAAAGCCATAAGGATCTGAGACACATCCTCTGAAAGATCAAGTTTCTGCAGGATTAACCTCTCAACATCCAGGCTGTGAGCGACAGGGCCTGAGGATGGGATGCCGCAGCCTGCCTTGGTCTTGCATAATGAGATCTGGGGAAGTCCCCAGACTGAACAGTCTCCAAATGGACAACTCCCAAACAAGTGGAAACCAGACCTGTCTCGGCCAATGAGGGGCTATGAGAATCATAGTCCCTTTGTCCTCACAAAGCTTCAAGAGAATCTTCACCACTAAGGGTATCACAGGATATGTGTATAGAAGACCTTTGCCCCAATGACAGGCAAGGGCATCCCAGGCTGGTTTGCTGTCTTGTCCTGTGCAGTGAGCAGAACTGAGGCACCTTCCTGTTGCAGGGGGATGCAAACAGATCTAAGTCTGGACTCCCACAGAGGCAGAATATCCAATTCACTAACCCCTGGGTCCAGGGATCACTCATGGGGTCTGAAGGCTAGACTCAGCCTGTCCGCAACCACGCTCTCCATCCCTGCCAAGTACATGGCCCTGAGCACTACCCCAGGGGACAGGTCCCACGTCCATATGTGGACCACTTCCTGACATGGGAGGTATGATCCCGTGATTCCCTGTTCAACGACATACAACATGGCTACCTGATTGTTGGTCAGGATCAGGACAACTTTATTGGACAGCCAATATCTGAAAGCACATAGTGCATATCTCATCGCCCGAAGCTCCAGGAAGTTGATTTGACAAGCACGTTCCTGAGTGGACCAAAGACTCTGGGGACCGAGCGCATCTATCTGAGATCCCCACCCCAGGCTAGATACATCCATGTTAGGACAATTTGAATGGGAAATGTCCGAAACGAGATCCCCTGTTCCAGACAATGAGTCCCAGAGAGAGGGGGTGATTCGGATGCAATCCTGGAGGCTCTGAGTGGCCTGGCGCCACTGTGTCCTCAGGGTCCATTGGGCTCTGCGAATGTGTAAATGTGCGAAGGGAGTAACATGGACGGTTGCGGCCATATGGCCCAAAAGCCTCAACATGTGTCAGGCTGTCACCTGCTGGCTCTGTTTAATCTCTGCCACATTGGTCGCCACGGCAACAGCCCTTTGGTGAGGCAGAAAGGCCTTGGCCTGAGCCGTGTCTAGTAGTGCTCCTATGACATCTAACTGAGGTGAAAGGCTGAGATGGGACTTTGGGTAGTTGTAGTTGAGAATGAACCCTAGCATCTCCCAAATGGTCAGGCGCATAGACCTGATGGACCCTGCCTGAAACATGCTCTTGACCAGCCTATCGCCTGGGTACAGGACAACATGCATTCCCAGCCTGCGGAGGTGTACCACCAACATGGCCAGGCATTTTGTAAAGACTTGTGGGGCAGACACAAGCCCAAATGGCAACACTCAGTACTCAAAGTGCTGGGTTTCCACCAGAAATCGAAGATACTTCCTGTGACTGGGGGAAGATCTCAATATGAGTGTATGCATCTTTTAGGTCAAGGGAGAAAAGCCAGTCCCCTTTTTGTAAGCGGGGGATCAAGGTGCCCAGGGAAACCATCTTGAAGTTTTCTCTTTATAGAAACTTGTTCAAGGCCCTTAGGTTTAGGATGGGATGGAGTCCTCTTTGAAATCAGGAAGTACCTAGAGTAGAATCCCCACCCTCTTTGCCCTGGTGGTAAGGGCTCGACTGCTCTGGCCAATGTGGGCAGGGAAGGGCAATTTGGTGGGGCACCCAATAGATTCAATTGGTACCCTTGACAGAAGTTGGACAAAACCCACTGGTCTGAGGTTACACTGGGCCACTGGTTCACAAATAACCACACCCTGCCCTCGATCAGAGGGTCCATCATCTCAGGAACGGGAAACTGGCTTATGCTCTACAGCCCAGTCAAAACCCAGTCCCCGGAGTTGGCTGAGTTGCTGGCTGGGATATGGGGGCTCTCTGCTGCCTGGGACGACCGCGGGAGCCCTGATGGTGTTGACAGGAGTGAGGAGGCATAGGATAGTAGGGATGTGAATCGTTTTTTGACGATTTAAAACAATCGTCAGATATATTTTAAATCGTCAAAAATCATTAGAGCCGCAATAAAATAGCAATTCCCCCGATTTATCGTCAGAAAATCGTAAATCGGGGGAGGGCGGGAAAACCGGCACACCAAAACAACCCTAAAACCCACCCGACCCTTTAAAACAAATCCCCCACCCTCCCGAAACCCCCCCCAAAATGTTTTAAATTACCTGGGGTCCAGTGGGGGGGTCCTGGTGCGATCTCCCGCTCTCGGGCCACGGCTGCGTTAATAGAAATGGCGCCGGTGGCCCTTTGCCCTTACCATATGACAGGGCAAAGGTAGCGCCGGCGCCATTTTGGTTCCTGTCACCCGACGTCACGAGTGCAGGAGATCGCTCCCGGACCCCCGCTGGACCCCCAGGGACTTTTGGCCAGCTTGGGGGGGCCTCCTGACCCCCACAAGACTTGCCAAAAGTCCAGCGGGGGTCCGGGAGCGATCTCCTGCACTCGTGACGTCGGGTGACAGGAACCAAAATGGCGCCGGCGCTACCTTTGCCCTGTCATATGGTAAGGGCAAAGGGCCACCGGCGCCATTTCTATTAACGCAGCCGTGGCCCGAGAGCGGGAGATCACGCCGGGACCCCCCCACTGGACCCCAGGTAATTTAAAACATTTTGGGGGGGGGTTCGGGAGGGTGGGGGATTTGTTTTAAAGGGTCGGGGTGGGTTTTAGGGTTGTTTTGGTGTGCCGGTTTTCCCGCCCTCCCCCGATTTACGATTTTTTAACGAAAAAAACCATGACGATCAGATTTCCCTCCCCCTCCCAGCAAAAATCGATCGTTAAGACGATCGATCACACGATTCACATCCCTATAGGATAGTACTTCCTCTGGTGAAAGACTTCCTTGGCCCCAGTCTTGACGGCCTCCTGGATAACAAGGATAGGTCCGGAGTACTGGCAGACAGTTGTTGGAGGGTCTCATGGTGGTCCCAAAGTTAGGCCACAGCATACCTCACCCTATCTCTGAAGAGATTCTCTCTAGTACATGGCCCATCAGCAAGTCATTCATGTACCTCCAGTCAGAGATCCAAGGCCCGCAGCCATGCCATTCTACAGGCACTGATTCCTGCTGCAGAGGCTCTCGATGCTGTTTTGAAAACATCATAGGTCACAAGAACCTCATGTTTTCCGCACTCCAGACCCTTGCTCAACAGTGACATGAGGGTATCTTGCTGCTGTTGAGGCAGCTGCTCAGCCACCTCCTGCACCTGCTTCCAGAGTCCTGCGAGTTCTGGTTCATGTAGAGCTAATAGGCAGCAATGCAGGCAGATCTTCTTCGGACCCACAAGGTTGATCGACTGCCATCAGAACTGGTGGAGACCGTCACGTACCCCCGGCATCGATAGAGGATGGGCCCTCCTCGCTGCAGGGGTCACTTCAGGGGCATTGTGGCAAGTCTGTGCATCCCCGTGACCGGCACTGTGCAGACAGGGTCCAGTGTCATTGCTTCTTAGGCTTCCCTCCATGCTCAGCTGGTGTTTCCTTGGTGCCGAGGCCGAAGTCGATGAACCCAGCATCCTCGGTCTGAAGGAGATCTACAATGGTTGATCTCTAGCACCCCTATCTGCCAATAGCACCAATGGAACAGATGGTCTCTCCCCCCCCCCCCCCCCATGTTGACTGTGTGGTGTCCATTGGTGTGGCTCCAAGATCTATCGATGCTGATGCCGCGGATGCTGATGGCTCGGACTTCCTCGACCCAAACAGCTCATCCATCTTGTCAAATCAAAGCAGACATCCCTTCGGGGGGGGGGGGGGGGGGGTCATTTGGGCACACAAGCGACAACCCTGGACGTCATGCAAGGGCCCCAGGCAAAGGACATCTCATGAGGATCCATAATGAACATGGTCCTTGGGCACCGGGGCCATCAACAAAAATGATGGCCCTGGAATGAAAGAAAAGTGGTCACAGACACAAAAAGGCTGTGGCCATCGATGGCTGGTGGGCACTGGAGCACTGTTGCCATGGGGGAGGAGTGGGGGAGGAGAAATCGACCATAAAAGGAAACTTACCAGAAACGCTGAAAACCCTGACTAGGATACTACAGGGAGGCACAGAGAGGGACCTGGCCAAGGAACGATACCGAAAACTGCAATGAAAAATGTTTTCCACTAGGCCAGAAACAGCCAAAGCGAGCTCAGACTACGAAGCTTACAGCTCCACAGAAGAGATTGAAGAGAGACCCTATGTGGACGCTTGGTATAGGGCATGTGTCAAAGTTCTAGAAACCTTGACATGTTTTCCACATTGGGGCTCCATCTGATGATATCACACATGTGTGAGGACTACCATCATGCTTGTCCTCAGAGAAGCAGCCTTTTTAATTAACAAACACAGCTACTTAATACAGACTAGCAATATCAATAGTTTGTAAAACAGAGAGATTTCAAGGCATGTAATATAGAAATGCAGAATAAATATCAGCATTACATTGAAACACATCATAAAGCATTTTCAATTATCGGTCCAAAACTATGGAATTCAATTCTTAAGTATTTGAGATTCATTTCTGTGTACTGTAAGCAATTGAAAGCATTTTTATTTATTGAAGCTGTTATGAACAAATAATTTTCATGTATTAGATTTTTTGTGGGGTTTTTTTTTATTATTCTAATAATTGTTTTAGCTTGTACACCACTTAGATCTATATTTTGTAATTTCCAGTTTATAAAATTTTTAAATAAAATCTGCAGAATTTAAAAATATTGTGCACAGAATTTGTAATGACTTTAGGCAGAATTCCCCCAGGAGTAACTTTGTTGGTATGTGGCCTATGGAAAAATATAACTGACTGATAATGGAAGTCCGATGTCACTTTAAACAGCATTTGCAGCACCTTTTTGTTATTATGAAAATTTAGTGTAAGGTGGATAAGTTACTAGGGCCTGAAGCTCGCTGATGCTATGGGTTAAGGATCCTCTGTACTTATACCAGGCTTTCTCCAAGGACAATAGGATGTAAGTCCTCACAGGTGGGTGATACTTTCCAACAGAACCCAGATCGGTGAAGTTTGTTTCATAGCTTTTAGAATAGACGCAATCTGCTATCCAATTGGAAAGGGTGAACTTGGCAACAGCAGTTCCAGTTTGTTGGGGGTCAAAAGAAACAAAAAGTTGCGTAGAATTTCCAAGAGCATCAATCCACTCTAGATAGAAACCAAAGGCTCTTTCGCAATCCATATTGTGCAAGGCTTATTCATCTTTGTGGATATGGGCTGGGGAAAATGTTGGAAGGACAATTGACTGGTTAAGGTGGAAGTCCAATATTACCTTAGACAAAACCACCCTATTATGAAAAATATTAATATAAGGTGAATAAGTTACTAGAGCCTGGAACTCAATGACTTTACATGCCAAGACGACCATCACACAATACATGACTTTCCAGGTCAGGTACTTCAGCTCACAGGAGTCTAATGGCTCAAAGAGAGCTTTCATTAACTAGGTGAGTACCACACTGAGGTCCAAAGACATAGTGGGAGGCTTCACCTGTAGCAAGCTCCACTTGAATTTGACAACCAAAAGCTATACAGTGATGGGTTTTCCTTCTACATGGTGGTGACAAGGGCCAATTGCATATAGATGAACCCTAATGGAGTTAGCTTTCAGATCATATTCTGACAGATATGCAGGAGAAATGGGTAAAGGATCTTTCCCTCACACCAGAAGGCAGACTTCCTCCATTCAAAACCATATGATTTACTTGTGGAATCCTTTCGAGACACTAGAGGGATTTGAGGCACATCCTAAGATAGAAGAGCATTGGATTCCTTTAACCTATCAACATCCAGGCTATGAGAGCTAGAGACCTGATAGTGGGGATGACAGTATTCTCTGATGGATAACTCCCAGAGGAGAGGAAGCCAAATTAGTCTTGGTCAATAGGGGGCTATGAGGATCATGGTCACCTGGAGGTTTGGCAGTGCTCCAGCTTTGTCAGGTCCTGCTCTGGAGTGGCTCCATTCTTGGGCCAAGAGAGACCCTCCACTCCAACTACAGATTGCTCCAGGAACTCTTCCTCCTGCACCAGAACAGCTCCAAACTACAGAACTAGCTCCAGTTGCTTTTACCAGACTCAAGCTCTGGAGCCACAGAGGAAAAAATGTAAAAGATATTTATACTGTAATAACCTTAACATTTTCTCACGGATGTTATGAATAAAAAAAAGATGATACTTATAAGCTATTTATTAAACCTGATTTGTTTTATTTGTATATCTAACAAAGTCAGCAACTATGGCATTAGGGCTAGGAAAGTGATATCTCTCTCTTTTAAACAATTATCTGGCATAGAAGCTACATTTGTAGAACATTAATTGCATACGCAAACCAAAACAAACTTCCTAAACAAAGACTTGTTTCTATTTTTTTTTCTTCCCGTCACCTGACCTTCTTCCAATCCTTACATATGCTTAGGAATTCAAGCAGACTCAGATTATATAATCCGCTCTAGAACTGTAGAAGGCATAAAAAAAGATTACATTAATAAAAAATGTTATTTCCCAAATAGGTGGAATGAGGTTTAATTGTTTTATGAAATGGCTTAGCTACTGCATTTTGTTACCTTCAGTAAACTATCAGTATTTTAAGAAAGAGTAAAAGCTCCAGAACCTCAGCTTCAAGTTCGAGCCTTGCTTCATTCTGATTCCAGCTCTGCTCCAGTTCCAGGTTCTGGCACTGGCTCTGAGCTTTGGCTATTCCAAGTCCCTTGGTCTCTTCTGAGTTTTAGCAAAGGTTTTGCCTCTCAAGGAATAGGAGGATAAGCATATAGAAGGCCCATTTGTCCAATCTAGGGAGACAGATAGCTTGACTGAAGTCACATATTTGAAGCAGAAGTTTGGGACTAGGGATGTGCATTCATTTGAGATGAACGCACTAAACAGGATGGACAAGGGCATTTTTGGTTCATTCTGAATGGAATGAACCGAAAATGGCCTCTCATGAAAATACTCAAAGGGAGGCCTCCCCAAAGCCCTCCAATCTCCTCTGGCTTGGTGAAACTAAGTCCAGGCCCCAGGTCTACCTGACCATGCCTCTCCCTGGGCCCCTCCATCCTCCCTCCTGGTATAAAAACTAATGCCGTACAACATGACGCTGTCCGCAGCTCAGCCAGGTGCCAAAGTAACATCATTTTGGCATGAACATCCAGGACACCAACACCATTTTTCAAACTATAGAAGGCAAGGCAGGAGCACGTGGATCTCACTCCTGCCCTGTGAACTTACAAAAAGTGGGGATGCCATCAGGTGGGGTAAGTGGAGGCTAAGAAGGTCTCTGGCTCCAGAAATCTTTGAGAGGGGAGAAGCGTGGATCAGAAGGGTCCCAAAGAGGCCTTGGTTGAGTTTGACTCAAGTAGGATCTAGGAACCCAGCCTTCATTTTTAAACCACGAAGAGGGTTGGAGGGGCCCAGCTGGGTAGGCCAAGGCCCCATGGATATTTTTGAGGAGGGGGAGCTGCTAAGTTTGTGTTTTTTGGGGGGGGAAGGGATAAGCACAGAGGATTCTTAGCTATGGGGGTACATAAGAACATAAGACATGCCAAACTGGGTCAGACCAAGGGTCCATCAAGCCCAGTATCCTGTTTCCAACAGTGGCCAATCCAAGTCACAAGTTCCTGGTAAGTACCCAAACATTAAATAGATCCCATGCTACTAATGCTGGCAACAAACAGTGACTATTCCCTATTGGATTTCTCCAGGAACTTATCCAAACCTTTTTTAAACCTGGATACACTAACTGCCTTAACCACATCCTCTGGCAATGAATTCCAGAGTTTAATTGTGCGTTGAGTGAAAGAGAATTTTCTGTTTTAAATCTACTACTTGCTAACTTCATGGAGTGCCCACCCTAGTCCTTGAATTATCCGAAAGAGTAAATATCAGATTCACATTTACCCATTCCAAGTCCTTTCATGATTTTGGAGACTTCTATCATGCCCTCCCTCAACCATCTCTTCTCAAAGCTGAACAGCCCTAACCTCTTTAGCCTTTCCTCATAGGGAGTGAGGAGTAAAGATTGGGATAAGCACACAAGATTCTTAGCTGTGGAGGGAGAAGTAAAGCTTGGGATAAGCACAGAGGATCCTTAGCTTTGAGAAGTGAGAGGTAAAATCTGAGATAAGCACAGAGGATTCTTAACTTGGGGGGACTGACAAGTAAAGGCTGGGATAAGCACAGAGGATCCTTAGATGTGGAACAGGGAGGGGTAAAGCTCGAGGTTGGGTAGGCTTTATGGTATTACATCAGAAATGGGCAGAGTAGATGGGGCCTTGTGGTTTTGATCTGCTGTCATAGTCTACATTTTATAACATTTATCATATTTATTTAAAAACAAACAAACCTTGTTACATGCCCATTTGATAAAATTCTCAACTTCCTTCTCTGATCTCACATTATCTTCCATGTCCTTCATCTCATTTCTCCCTTCCTTGTTCACATCATCCCAATCTTCTGACCCTTCTTCTCTTGTCAGTAACAGGGATGGGGGAAAAAAAAAAACAAAAAACAAAAAACAGACTATGCTTGCTCAACTTTTTCTTTGTCCTCTCTTTCCTCAGAGGCCCTTAAGCGCCAACGAGCTTTCTTAGAGAAGAACAGAGTCAAACTGGCCAAACTCCCGGAAGCCAAGAGAACTCGTTCTAGTGAGATATTGGGCCCAGTGCCCTCAGCAGTCTCACAGCCTTGGGTAAGGGAAACACATACACACACATCCCAACAGTTTAGCAGTTCTCTATTCTTTCTGCAAGCCTCCAGTATTACACCAATTCAGCCAAAGGCATCTGACATATTCTCTATACTTTCTAAGGTCTTTGAAACATGTAGCATGGACACATCACAAAACCAGAGACATTGAAGCAGTTCCCTACACTCTCTGCAGTCTCCAGGAACACATGAACACTCCAAGATACACATCAGTTCTGTATACTCTGTGCAGTCTCCAAGAATACATACACACCCCAGAGAGACTGTAGCAGTTCACTTGCATCTCTGCAGTCTCCAGATATACATACACACACACTTCCAGAGATACCATAGTAGTTCCCTATAGCTCTGCTGTCTCCACAAATATCTGAACTCCAGAGATACCGTAGCAGTTTCTTACACTCTCTGCAGTCTCCAAGAACACATACACAGCCCCAGAGAGACTGTAGTATTCCCTACACTCTCTGGAGTCTCCAGGAACATCCACACATCTCCAGAGACACTCTAACAGTTCCCTAAATTTTCTGCAGTCTCCAGGAATACATACACATCCCCAGAGATATTCTATGTGTTCTCTGTGTTTTCTTTGGTATCTTAAACTTGTAAAGGATATTTACATATAAGAGAAACCTTAGCAGGTTCAAACAGTCTCCAGGAACACACATACATACACACACCAGAGACATCTTAAGTGTTCTCAGTTCTGTAAGGAACAAATACATATTACAAACACACAGCTTGGCAGTTTCCTATGCTCTTTGTGGTCTTCACTAACACACCAGCCAAATTAGACACACCCTGTTTTCTGTGCTTTTGGAGGTCTGTCCAGCCTGTAAGGATCACACATATACCACATAATCAGAGACCTGTTCCCTATGTCCTCTGTTAAATTTAGGAATAACATTTCTGCATACGAGTAACCTTTAAGGAGCAGCAGTTACTACCCTAAGCAACTTGCAGGCAGACTGGATGGAGCATTTGGGTCTTTATCTGCTGTTATTAACTATGTTATTATTTCTCATTGCTGGCAAAAAAACATCCTGACCCCCCTCACAAAGACAAATTCTCTTCATATGTTGTGTACACACTTCCTGGGTATAAGGGAAGGGCAAGGTGGACCAGTGCTCAGTTAATCTGGCTCAGGGGTTAAGCCCCAGGTGGTGGTCCAGATACCTTATTTGGAGTGGAGCAAGGGGTCTCTAACTAAGACCTTGGATATTTCTATAGGCTGGATTTCCCAGGCAGGGCCTGGACATTTATTTGGGGGATGAGGATGGTTTCCTAACAATGGGTCAAATATTTCTCTGGTGGCATAGTAAGATGGTTCTCCATGGCAGAGCTGTGATATTTCCCTGGGAATGGCAGGAATGATCTACTAGATAATGCTCAAATATTTCTCTTGCAGAAGTGTGTGTGTGGGGGGGGGGGGGGGGGGGGGGTCCGTCTACTGTGTGTGTCTGGGCATGGGGTAAATCAGTAGTGTTCATTTTCAGTCCTCAAGGGGCTGCAGATGGATCAGGTTTGAAGGATATCCTCATAAATAAGCATGAAATATATTTGCATGCACACTGCCTCCACCATATGCACATCTCTCTAACACATAATCATAAGTGATAGCCTGAAAACCCCATCTGTTTGCAGCTCTCGAGGGCTAAGAAATCCCCTGGGAAAGGGCTTTGGATACTACTCTGGGTGTGTGTGTGCGTAGGGTCGTGTACCCAAGGAGTAGAGCTTAGATATTTCTCTTGAGAATGATTCTTAGGGGAAGGGCTCAGAAATTTCCTTAGGGGTGAAAGGCAGTGAGAAAATGGTTTTCCAGGAAGGGTTTAGATTGCTTTTTGGAGGGGCATTAAAATCATTTGCTCAGTGTGCAGCAGCAGCCAAGAAAGCAAATAGAATGCTAGGAATTATTAGGAAAGGAATGGAGAATATCATAATGCCTCTATCACTTTATGGTGAGACTGCATCTTGAATTCTGTGTGCCGTTCTGGTCACTGCATCTCAAAAAAGACAGTAAAATTACAAATGGTACACAGGAAGGTGACCACAATGATAAAGGGGATAGAAAAATTCCCCTAAGAGGAAAGGCTAAACAAGTTAGGACTCTTCAGTGTGGAGAAGAGACTGCTGAGGGGAAATATGATGGAGGTTTCTAATATAGTGAGTGGAGTGGAACAAGTAAATGTGAATTGGTTATTTATTCTTTCAAAAAGTACAAAGATTAGGGGACACACAATGTTACTAAATTGTACATTTAAAACTAATAAGAAAATATTTTTACTCAATGCATAATTAAACTCTGGAATTCACTGCCAGAGGATGTGGTGAAAGGTTAGTGTAGATGTGCTTGAAAAACGTTTGGACAAATTTGGAGGAAAAGTCCATAAACTATTACTAAGGTGGAGTTGCAAAAATCAATTTCTTAACCCTGGTAAAAGCAGCATAGAATCGATCTACCCTTTGGGATCCTGGCAGGTGCTTGATACTGGACTCGCCACAGTTGGAAACAGGGTACTGGGCTTAATGGACCTTTGGTCTGGTCCAGTATGGCAAACCTTGTTTGTATGTACAGTAAGTAGCAAGGCCCTAAGGACATGGCTCAGTTGGAAAAGAAATTAATGCTGTGAAGGGCCACATTGTCTCACTGGTATAGAGTTTGGTGATATTTGTGCTCTCTTTACCATCTCATCCTGCATCTTCTTTATCAGATGAAGGTTGCTGGGAAGCCAGGGCAAGGAGGTTCACAGGAAACACCACTAAAGAAAAGTGACTCCAAAACAAGAACCAAAGTGGAGACGGGCAGAAAGGAGCGGCACAAATAAAGGAAGATGAGCCCCCTCGGATTGCACATTAGAACTGCTGCAGTGTAACAAAAAACAAGCAAGAAAATCATGTCAGATTCTTATGTGGTAGGGGCTGGGGTGCATCAGACAAGGACAGGTGGTGAAGCTTGAAAACGTAGATGTTTTGCAGGGTATGTGACTGAAGTTTTAGTGACGGGGGAGTGCTGTGTTTTTGTGTCGGGGAAAGGTGGCAGACAGTGACTGAGGCGGTAAGGGCTGTGGAGATGGGGGGTGTGCGTGGTAACCATTACTGAAGTTTTAGAAGCTGGAGAGTGCTATGCGTGTGGGATGAGAGGTTAGAACATAAAAGGTGGTAGGGGCCTGGGAAGTGTGTTTGTGGTGGCAATGATTGAGGTTTTAGGGGCGGAGGATTGGGGTGGGCATGGGTGTGTGAATCAGTGGCAGAGGTAGCGTGTGGCAACAAAGACTGAAGTTTTAGGAGCAGGGGGGTGCTCTGTGTGTGTGTGCGGAAGGGGGGGCGAGGTCAGAACGTGTGCGGGCAATGACTGAGATTATAGGGAATCAGTGATTGAGGCAGTAGTGACAGTGCAACCTTCCACCAGCGAGCCTTGTTCCTAGCTTTACTTACTCACTGGTCACACCACGCCTTAGCCTCAAACCTACTTAACCCAGCCTCCTCAATGCCTCTTCATTAAGTCACCTTGGCTCTCTAACCTGGCCACTCTTTCCTAGTTATCCTGTCTTGTCTTGCGACTTACCTAGGCATCTGACCTTGCCTTGGGGCCTCGTGCCTTGCTCTGGGCCCTTCCAGGCCTTGCTCTCTGGCCTCTCAAGCCTCCTTGCCATGCTCTGTGCCCTCCTGGGCTTTTCTGCCTTACCTTAAGGCCTGCGAGCCTACTAGAATTACCTTGCCAGTCTTGTGCCCTGTGGTACCTATCTAGTCCGGTCCTGTCCTTATCCAGTTGATTCAACTCGTCTGTTTCCTAGTCCTTCCCCTTGTCCAGCCCTGTCTGCCCTCAGTACTGGCTCCAGTCCCCAACCTGTGCTTTGAGCCCAGCCCTCAACTAGTACCTGCACTCAGCTTCCAGCCTGCTGTGCCTTATCCAGTCTATACCTGACCTCAGCTCCCAGTCCATGCCCTGATGTTCCACAGTAGATAAGTCCTACCGGACCCCAGAACCCAAGGGGGTCAACCTGTGGGGGAGGGGGTTGGTTAGGCAGAAAACAGGCTCCATTCCTGTCCTGTTGCCCTGTACTGCCTCTGTGGGGATGCTCCCTGCCCGTGACAAGCTGCAGCCCTGAGAAAGTGTGTGTTCCATTCTGTTTTCCTCATCAATCATCTGCATGTTCATTGAGATATGCCCTCTGGACCTAATCTCCTGCTCACTAAGACACATCCTTATGCCACCTTGAGGAGAATCAGAGACATCAACAAACTGATAGGAGTGCTGGAACTCACATTCTGAATTCATGTGGAAATTTTCAGTTGACTGTGGTAGTGGTGTGTGTTCAAACGCAAGTTTGAACACACTTGCTCCAAGTTGTGTAATTCCCATGTTTTATTGTAACTGCAACCTTCTGTCAGCACCTGTTAACGTTTACTATGATTATTTATTATTAACTTATTATTACTTTGTTCTTTCACCTCCCGTTAATTGTAAACCGGCATGATGCGATATTCATCGCGAATGCCGGTATAGAAAAACTTAACATAAATAAAAAAATAGTGAACGCAACTAGCTGAAGTAAAGCTCTGTCAGATGACAAATGCCCTCTAGCATCATAAACTGGCTTAAGACATGCTGGATATTACTTTGCCTGACCCAAGGAGGGGAGCCACTGGACCTATATTAAAATGGAGCACCTGTGCAAAAGCTGTGTTTCTAGCAGGTACCCTGTGATTACTAGGGACCCAAAAGCAGATGATTGGAAATGTACAGCACCCTGATCAAATGACCAGGAATGGCAGTAATCATCACCAAGACCAGTTGACCAGATGTGCACAGCTCCCTAGGATTATTGAGAACCTGAGGTCAAAAAACTGGACAAGTCCTAGTGCATTGGGATTATAAGAACATAAGGAATTGCCATAATGGGTCAGACCAAGGGTCCATCAAGCCCAGTATCCTGTTTCCAACAGTGGCCAATCCAGGCTACAAGTACCTGGCAAGTACCCAAACACTAAGTAGATCCCATGCCTCTGATGCCAGTAATAGAAGTGGCTATTTCCTATGTCAACTTGATTAATAGCAGTTAATGAACTTCTCCTCCAAGTATTTATCCAAACCTTTTTTAAAAACTACTAACTACACTAACCACATTATCTGGCAACAAATTCCAGAATTTAATTGTGCGTTGAGAGAAAAAGAATTTTCTATGATTAGTTTTAAATGTGCTACTTGCTAACTTCATGGAGTGCCCTCTAGTCGTCCAATTATCCCAAAGAGTAAATAACCAAGTCAAGTCTAAACGTTCTAGACCTCTCAAGATTTTAAAGACCTCTATCATATCCCCCCCTCAGCTGTCTCTTCTCCAAGCTGAACAGTCCTAACCTCTTTAGCCTTTCCTCATAGGGAAGCTGTTCCATCCCCTTTATCATTTTGATCGCTCTTCTCTGTACCTTCTCCATCGCAACTATATCTTTTTTGAGATGCGGTGATCAGAATTTTACACAGTACTCAAGGTGCGATCTCCCCAAGGAGTGATACAGAGCCATTACGACATTTTCTGTTTTACCATTCCCTTCCTAATAATTCCTAACATTGTTTGCTTTTTTGACTGCCGCAGCACACTGAGCCAATGATTTCAATGTATTATCCACTTTGATGTTTAGATCTTTTTTCTGGGTGGTAAGTTCTAATATGGAACATTATTATCATGTAACTACAGCATGGGTTATTTTTCCCTGTATGCAACACCTTGCACTTGTCCACATTAAATTTCATCTGGCAATTGGATGCCCAATCTTCCAGTCTTGAAAGGTCCTCCCTGCAATTTATCACAAATAATTTTGTATCATCTGAAAATCTGATTACCTCACTCATCATATTCCTTTCCAGATCATTTATAAATATAATGAAAAGTACCGGCCCAAGTACAGATCCCTGGGGCACTCCACTGTTTACCCTTTTCCACTGAGAAAATTGACAATTTAATCCTACTCTCTGTTTTCTGTCTTTTAACTAGTTTGTAATCCACAAAAGGACATCGTCTCTTATCCCATGACGTTTTACTTTTCTTAGAAGCCTCTCATGAGGGATTTTGTCAAACGTCTTCTGAAAATCCAGATACACTATATGTCTACTAGTTCACCTTTATCCATATGTTTATTAACCCCTTCAAAAAAAATGAAACAGATTTGTGAGGCAAGACTTGCCTTGGGTAAATCCATGTTGACTGTGCTCCATTAAACCTTGTCTTTCTATATGCTCTGTGATTTTGATCTTTAGAATAGTTTCCACTATTTTTCTCACTGGTCTATAATTTCCCAGATTACCCCTGGAGCCCTTTTTAAATATTGGGGTTACAGTCTTCAGATAAAATTTGTAACCTATCATTAAAATCATCCATTGTAACTAATAGATTTGAAATTTCATTTTTTAGTTCCTTCAGAACCCTGGAATGCATTCCATCCCGTCCAGGTGATTTGCTACTCTTTAGATAGTCAATCTGGCCTACTACATCTTCCAGGTTCACAGTGATTTGGTTCAGTTCATCTGACTCATCACCCTTGAAAACCATCTCCGGAACTGGTATCTCCCCAACATTATCAAGGACTTGTGGTTAGTTTACTGGAGATTCACACCTTACGCTAATTGAGAACCCAATTGTAGATGACTAGGTGTGTGTACCAGCCTGGGACTACTAAAGACCTGAGAGCATAATGCTGCACAATAGCCAAAGGCTACTAGAAACACATCTTCTGTGCAGGTGCTCCATCTTAATGTGCCCCCCCCCCCCCTCCCCGGGTCAGCAAAATAATGTCCAGCACTTCCTAAGCCAGTTTATGATGCTAGAGGGCATTTGTCATCTCACTTGCATTTGAACACACACCACTACAACAGACATCAGAAGATTTCAACATGAATTCAAAGATTGTGAGTTCCAATATTCCTATTTGCTGGTGTCTCTGACTCTTCTCAAGGTGGCATAAGGATATGTTTTGGTGAGCAGGAGACAAGGACCATGGGCACATTTTCTCAATGAACATGCAGATGCCCAATGAGGAAAACAGAAGGGAACAGACAGCTTCTCAGGGCTGCAGCTTGTCATGGACTGGCATGGCTGGAGAGAGGGAGCACCCCCAGAGGCAATACAGGGCTACAGGAAAGGACTAGAGCTGGTCTTCTCCCTAACCAAACTCCTCCCCAACAGGTCGAGCCCTTGAGTTCTATGGTCTGGTAGGACTTGCCTGCAATGGAACATCAGGGCATTCACTGGGAGCTGGGAACAGGCTGGGAGCTGAGGTCAGGCTTAGGCTGGACAAGGCACGGCAGGCTGGGAGCTGAGGGCAGGCACGGTTGAGGGCTGTACACAGATAACTGGCTGAAGTCTTGGCACAAAACACAAGTTGGGGGCTGGAGCCAGGAACTAGCTGGACTACAACCAGGAACTGAGGGCAGGCAGGGGCTGGATACAGACAGGGCTGAAACAGGGACAAGGGCAAGGACAGGACAGGACTAGACAGGTAACAAGAAAGCCCAACAAGGCACAAGACTGGGCAAAGTAATCCTAGCAAGCTCGGAAGCTGTAAGGTTAAGACAGAAAAGTTCAGTAAGAATGGCAAGGAGGCTTGATAGGCCGGAGAGCAAGGCCAGAAGTAATGGATACGCCACAAGGCAAGGCAGGAGGCCTGGGTAGGCTGCAAGGCAAGACAGGATAACCAGGAAAGAGTGACCAGGTCAGACAGCTGAGGTGACTCAATGAAGAGGCACTGAGAAGGCTGGGTTAAGTAGGGCTGAGGCTAAGCAATGGGTGCAACCAGTAAGGAGGTAACTGACAGAACTAGTAACCAGGCTTGCTGATGGAAGGAAGGTTGCATAGCAGGTGGAACCCTGGCATGGGAAGACTATACAGCAGGCAAATCCGTGACACAGCTGCTTTTCATTAGCAGAAATATGACATGGAAGGAGAAAACAGAATGTTCTGGGGAGGTGAAAGCAGCAGCAGGGCTGGAACTTTACCCATACATTTCATGATTTCTTACAGCAGGAACTGCCATAGCCATGCTGCCCTATTTATCATCCTCATGTATAAAAAGCTAGGCAAACCTGTCTTATAACAAACAAAAACGTTGGCATCTAAGCTATTTCCTATTCATTTTTTCCAGAAAGCTAATTCTGCTACTTGTGACAAATCTGTTAACTGCCATTTTATTACAGAGATATCAAATTCACATTAATAGACCACCTACCTGATAATATCAATGTAGCATATAATCGCCGATGCTACATCTGTGACATCATCCTAATGCAGATTTCTGGGAGCTTTTGCAGAAGAATGTCCTCGACAGATGCAGGTTTCTGGGTTCTCCTGTAAAATCTCCAGTTGGGAGAAGGTATGTGTAACAGCAGATGAAAAACTGAATGCTGAAATGTAATCTTAGCCCACTTTAACCTTCTGGTGCAATGCACCAAGAAATAGGCCAACAGCACAAGGCAAGCTTAAACATTTCTTTTATTTCTCAGACTGGCTCCCTCTAAAATCCTTACCACATTGTTGCACAGAGTCTTAAGTACATAGGGAACAGCAGAAGACATCTAAATAAAAGGACAGGAAATTAAACCACAGAAAGAATTCAACTGAGCACAAGAAAAACTTCAATAAAGGGCTGAATTGGCCAGAGACAGCACAAAGGTGGGGTGTCCAAATTCACCATACAGTTGAGAACCTGTGGACCTCACAACCCATCCTACAGACAGACATGACACCTGAGTACTGCCAGAAAAATCATGCCAAAAAAACTATGGCCCCAAATTTGCTCATAAAACACTGAAAGTTCATTCAAAAAGAAGAGGGTGAGTCAGGAACCACAGAATTAGCTCATTTCTAATTAGGCTAGAGATGACTCAAGACTGCTCTAGCAGCCAAATAAAATGTAGCTTTCTAATTTGCAAAGGAAATACAGGCATTCCAATTTGTCTACCAAGTCACTTCCATGATTATTATTTTTTTTTAACATAGCAATCAACTGACATGATGGCAGCATAGCAAATTAAAGTGAAGGCTATGGTGGAACCCACTGTCTGGAATTCACACCTATAAAACGTTGGTCTACGATTACCCTGCTTCTCACAGCAGTAGCCAATCTCTGACCCAATCTCAAGACTCACAGCATACACAGTGTTGGTCCATATCATAGCTAAGCAGCACGTATCAGCTTTGTGGACCGCTAAACACAGAGATGCAAGGGAACAGTCCCCAGAACATTCAGTGTCACTGGCAGACATACTAGGGAGAGAACCACAACAAAGACTGCAATGAGGAGGGCAAGGATCCCTGAATTTACAATTTATATGATCCCATGCAGGAGTCAATGCTCTGCTGCTTGTCCACACACCTTTGCCATGTACCACCACCTACTTGCATTGGTTGTAACTAGTCCCTTGCAAGGAGAGAGGCAGATTGGTACAGGTATGGGGGTAACTAAGGAAGAGTTAACCTTATGCTGTCAAGTAAAGGATGTTCCAAAATCAATTTAAAAAAAACAAGCTGATAAAACATTTGCTTACTATAAGAAGATGTTCTGCATAGACAGCATGATGAATTAGCCATAACACAAGGGTGATGTCATCCAACAGCACTGAATGAACCCATCTCTCTAGTTAAGTAGAGTATTTATTATTGGCCTATGCACGGGAGATCCCACATGCATGCTACTTTGTGAGGCCTTCAGGTCATTTGTAGAGCTCAGCTTTAGCTAGGGAGTCGACTCTCCAAGGAGCTGGGCAGTTATTAGGAATAGCTAATTTAGCCCTGATTGATAAAGAAATCATATTTGTTTACCATAAATGGCTTTCACCATAGACTAGCCATGACTTATGGGGAGTCCCAAGTTGAGGTACTGTGGAACAGTTACTGAATAAGCAATCCAGCTCCCCCCATGGGAGAGTGGACTATGAAGCAAACAGGCTGTGCAAAACGGCTTGTCCAAAGTTATCTCCAGACTTTAAGAAATGATCCAGACAGTAATGAGATATGAAGGTGTGCACAGATGACCACGTTGCAGCTTTGCAGATGTCTTTGACAGAGATAGATTTCAGATGAGCCACTGATGTTGTCATGGCTATGACCTGATGAGCCTTAAGTCTTTAATCTGCAGACCAATCAGCACAACACAGTCTGCTAGTCAATTGGTAGAAGTTGGTTTGGCAACTGTTGCACCCATTCTATTGGGATAACAGGATATGAATAGTTGAGAAGCTTGACAATGAGGCTGTGTTCTCTTCAAGAAGTAAACTAGAGCCCTTTTGCAGCCCTTTCTTCTTTATGTACATGGTGTCTGGAAAAGATTGATTCAAATGAAGAGCAGAAACTACCTTGGGAAGAAACTTTGGGTGGGTGTGGAGCACAACTCTTTTGTGGAAGAACTGAAGATACAGTGAGTGGAAACCAAAGCCTGATGTTCATTGACTCTACTTGCTGAAGCGATCGCCACAAGGAACACCACCCTACAAATGAAAATTCAGCAATGGTGACTAATGGTTTGTAAGAGGGTTTCATGAGTTGTGCCAAGATGACACTGAAGTCCAAAGAGACAGGAGATTTAGAAACCTGAGGGTGATATGCATTAAGGTATACTTTCATTGATGAATCACTGAAACCTGATGAAGATTTAAAAAATAAAGTACTGAAGCAGATCCTTAGGGTCACAGGCATATGAATCCAAGGATCCTATCTGATGCTTCCATTAAAAACTATGCTTTTCTGGTGGACAGCTTCTGAGCCTAGATCCAATGTCCTCTGGTCTCTTTGGAGAGCACTAGTGAGGAGATTACTGAGCTCTACATCCATGCAGTCAAGTTGAGAGGAGAGGTCTGGCTCTCTGAGAAGAAAAAACAAAACAAAACAGAGGACAGACTGACAAGCTTGACAAGATGGGAGAACCACACATCTGGGCCAAGCCAGAGCAATGAGGATCAGACATGCCCTGTTTGAGAACCTTTGGAATAGTCCTCGACACTAATAGAAGTGGTGGAAACAGTAATCCACATCCCACTGTATTAGATAAGCAACCAGCATATGTCTGAACTTGTTTTGAAGAAGAGAATAAACTTTTTGACTTTCCTATTGCTTTCTGGACAGAAGACCCCAGAGGTTGAAAAGACTGTTTGCCACAGACTGATCCAGAGATCACTCGTGGGGCAAGAAGTCATTTTAGTTTCAAATCTATGGATGAAACATCAGATTAGTTCATTTATAAGGTCCTTTTTGTAAAACTACATATGCTATGGAGACTTAAGCCTTTATTATATTATCAAGATTTCTGTTCAGTTTTGCAAGCATTGGTGATTACAGGCTTAGATTACTGTAGTTCTCTACTGGTTGGCCTGCCTGGTAATCAATTACAATTTCTGCATAGTCCAAAACTCAGCAATAAGGTTAATATCTGAAGTGAGTGCAGTTCTCTTAACACACCAGTTTTCAAAACTCTGTTAGCCTTAGCTTGGCAGACTAAATTTAAAATTTTAATACTGATCCACCAGCTGAGATTTGATAATAATAAACAACCACATATCCTGGGGTTCATGCTATTCTTAAGATCTATATTCCACCATGTGTTCTGTGATCTGCTGGAAAGGTTTTGTTGGAGGTTCCATCTTTTAGAGTGGTACATCTGGAAAAAGCTCGGGAGTGGGATGTTTCTTTAGTGGGACCATCCCTATGGAATGCCCTCCTTGATGCCATTAGGAATTTTGCTTGACCACTTTTAGGAAGACAGTGAAGTTTTGGGGTTTTTTTTTTTTTTTTTAAATAAGGAAGCATTTGGAGAACACTGATCTACCTTTACTTTTGGTGAAGTCTGAGGTTCTTTCTGGGCCATAGGTGTTTTAACATCTTTTTAGATAGATAGAACAGCTGAGGTTTCAGTTTATTAAAAAAACATGTTGTGTGGCAAGTATGCGTTTAAGTATTTAGTATTTATTTGAATTTATTAATCTACTACTGAAGTTCTAGACAATTTACAATGTAAAACATACATAATAAAACAGAACATGATAAAAAAAACAGTCAAACAAAACAAAATCAGTACAGTATTAAAAACATGTCCTGATATTTGTATTTAAAAAATAAGCAAAACAGGTCTAAGGTTCTCTGTACGGTTCATTTTATGTTTTATCAGTATTTTATAGAATTTAGTGGTTTATTTTTTAGGTTTTATGTTACTTTTTATGACATATTGAATTTTTTATGTTTGTGATACTGTTTTTATTGTGTGATGTTTATGTTCTTTTTTTTTTTAATTTATGAATGTACCCATGTAATCCATCAAAACATATATGAGTAGAATACACATTTTTGAAATAAATTTAACATTTTTATAGACCAACATTCATCAGGAACATCACATTGGTTTCCAGAGAACAAATAATGCAGCGGAACAGAGCTTTAAAATGATCATAATTTCATCAGGGGGGAGAAAATTTAGGGTAATAGGGAAAAAAAAAAAAAAAACAAGCGAACAGCGGAGCGAGCAGTAACAATCGTATAAATCGTGTATAAGATAGTTTACAGGAGCTGGGTACATAATTCGATACATAATAGTTTACAGGCGCTGAGGATCCCAAAGGGGGGTGCTGAATCTATTTACAGGCACTGATGCTATTTACAGGATTGAAAATAGAGTAAAATTAGAGCAAAAGTGTAGCAGAGGAGGAGAAAGTAGGAGAGAATGGAGAGTTGAAAATTGAAAGACTCTATTAAGGTGGTCTGCTAATGTGCTGCTTGAACCAAAGCTCCTTCCTGATTGCCTATTCACAGATCCTCTGGGACTTCCAGCAAAGTGCCCAGGATCCCATGCTTGCTTGTTTGTTCACATAAACATCATTATTTGATTATCTGTTTGGACAAGAATTCTTATCCCTTGAAGAAGGCAAGAGAACACCGTTGGTATATGCTGAATGATGTATAACTCCAATAGCCTGATTTGAAGAATATATTCCATTGTCCACTATGTCTCTTGATTTTGAGAGGAACCTGTATGTATGCCCAGCCCTTGGTGGATGCGTTGGTGATCAGTTACTTGATAAGGCAATGCTCAAAAACAAGATCCTACCCTCCAGGAATGTAGGATTGAGCCACCATAGAAGGGATGCTTTCATCTCCCTGGCAACTGTAACTGAGTGAGACAGAAGTTGAGTCAACTGATCCCACTGAGAATGAAGGTCCTACTGGAGAGATCTCATGTTGAGACAAGTAAGAAGAACTACATGTTTTATTACCGCCACTGTCATTACTGGCATCAGTAGCCTGGGATCTACTTAGTGTTTGGATACTTACCATGTACTTGTAAGCCTGGATTGGCCACTGTTGGAAACAGGATGCTGGACTTGATGGACCCTTGGAATGACCCAGTATGGCAATTTCTTATGATCACCAGGATTACTTGAGGCAGAGCTTGAAGATGTTATAGCAGATCCTGGACTAATGCTTGGACCAATGGAAGGAACTATTTTCTCCAGTAAATCTATTCAAACTCTGATTAATTTGATCCTCTGAGTAGCCCAGATTGAAAAAGATGAATTGATCTTTTCATGGAGTTCGGAACTCCCTCCTGGGAAGGCCCCTTCACCAACCTGTCAACCAGGTATATAAAGACACAGATCCTTTGGTGGCATAGGAGCAACTCCACTACTGCCAACATTTTGTGAAGACTGTCAGGGCTGCCAACGGGCTGAATGAAAGGAACTTGTATCAGTAGTGTGTTTTGTTTTCCATGAACCTGATGAATTTCCAATGTGATGGGTGGATAGAAATGTGAGCATACACATTCTTCAAATCCAGAGCATACATCTAGTCCCCTACTTGAATGAAGGGGAGAATGATGTGTAGGGCATTCATCTTGAACTTCTCCCATAAGAGACTCTTGTTCAGCCTTTGCGAATCCAGGATGGGCCTCAATCCCCTCCCCCCCCCCCAAATTCTTTGGGATAAGGATAGGACGACAATATAACTCCTTGCCACATTCCTCAGTAGGTACCAGTACTATTGCCCGCTAACAGAGAAGCGTTGTCACCTTGAGATGAAGCTAAGCTATATAAGACTGATTCAGATTAAAACCTAAGACGTGCAAGCAGTAACCAAATTCTACAATTTTGAGGACCCAATGTTCCTCTATGACTCCTTCACCCTACTGGAGAAGTTGTGGTGTGAAGGTTGATACCCATCAAAAACTTGGCCCCTGCTTTGACTTGCATGGGTTGTGGCATCTTTGGCTGCTGCCTTTCATACAGAAGCTGTAGCTACAGTAGAGCGAGCAGGGCTCAATAACACTGAAAAAGTTGGAAGGGGTGTCACTGAAATAAGGGCTGCCTATAAGAGAAGTATTGGTATCTTGAACCAGAAGTTTGCTCAGTGGTTCTGGAAAGAGACTTTTTTTTTTTTTTAAATCTGGGTAACTGTCTCCCTGATCTTGTCCCCACTACAGGGGAGTCAGTCAGCTTGTCGTGAACATCTTCCCACAGACTACTAACTCCAAGCCAGGCCATACAGCAGGCTCTGATGGCTGCTGCTGATGATATATGAAGCCTTCAATACTGCTGCCATATCGACAGGATAAGATGGCGCTCACACTCTTCTGTATCCAAAAGGGCATGACAATAACCCTTTTGCTCCCCCTTCCAAGGATTCAACTATGGGGCTTTACCTTCTCGGTGCAGTCATGTAATTGCTAGATCATACAAAGCTGATGGGCTGCAATGTGTACATGGAGCATGGAACCTTGGAAGACCTTTTTCCTGAAAGTATCACAATAGCCTAGAGTCCTTACCAAGAGAAGTGTTGGAGAAAATATAGGTCGTCTTATCCTGCTTGAGAGCTGATTCCACTACCAAAGATTGATGGGGTAACAACCATCCTTAAACCAGGAGCTGGTTGCACTCTATAATTGAGGTCTAACTTTCTGGTGAAGCTTTCTGATACTGGAGAACATGATATTGGATTATCCCACAGCCTTGTTTATAGGTCCCACAGGATTTGGTGCACTAGGGGTGGTTGCTGTTCAGACAGGGTCTCCAGGATATGAAGAAGGTCAAAAACTTCAGAAGGTTGGTCCTTATCCCTCCAAACATTAACCCCAATGGCCTTGCCCAACTTATCTAGGAATTTGGAGTAGAAAAGATCTTCTGGTGGAAACTAATGCTCCAGCAGGTCAGGTAAGGGAGTCGGATGGAATTTCTGTAGGTCCCTTCTCCAAGTCAGTCATAGACTCTAACCCAGGACTCCAATGAAGAGGATGACAATCACAATGACACCCTTGATTGTCTCACAGGGAAGACATGCCGGGGAAGGATCAGTGTGGCCATGCCCAGGTGTTTCAACCTCGGTAGCTGGATTGCTCCATGGACGGGGGAAGGTTGCCTGAATGACTTCTATCTCCAGGATTAGGACATCTGGTGAAATGGAAAAGGTTGGGACGCCCCCTTGTGGAAGAAAGTCTGACACCTTTGACAGGAATGGCTGAAAGTAAACTCCTTGTCACTGGCTATCAAACAGGTAAAGAAATTCACCAATTCCAACATTTGCTCCCCGGACTGCTGTAGACCAGAGTCAACAAAGAAACATCATCCTCAGAGATCTGAATTGGGTCATCATCCATGTAGTCTCCTCCTAAAAAGGACCACAAGAAGACTAGGGGTACCACTGGACAAATAGAATCTGGGATTACTAGCTGCAAGGTAGATGATTGCTTCCCAGTCTGAACTTCCATATTCAAAAGTCTGGCAGTCTAGCATCTGGAAAGAAGAGATGAGATGGGATAAAGGTGGCTTCTATGCCAAAAAGGAAGAGGGAACCTGAAAATCAGCCCTCTTGGTCCCTCCAATTCCAGGGACGTATCAGATGAGAATCCAACTGTCAGAGACTTGACCAAGTCTTATATGTTAATGGCACTGGATGTGTCAGAATCAAGTGCTTCACCAGTGCTGGGCACTTCACATTTGCCAGAAACATTGACACCACTTGCGCAAATACCGGCTGCTTTGACACATCAAATGGCACTTTTGAAGAAATTCAAGGGGGATGAGGCTTGGAAATGTGACATGTAGCACGAAGACTCTGATGCTCTACATTTCTGAATCTTGCTTGTCTGCAGGGTCACAGTGGATCCAGAACCTAGCACTGTGAGCAGACGAGCCTAAGATGAGGAGTTCCTGCTTGACGTGGCACCTAAGGAAGCTCTGCACAGCTCTGGGCCCTGGGAGACATCTGGCCACAATCATAGCAGTTCATAAAATCATGATCTGGGCCCAGGTATTTGTAGTAAACTGCATGGCTCTCTGTGACAGCCATTATCCAGCCACACACACAATCTTTGAAGCCACTGGGAGTGGATCTCTTACTGGGCACAATCTTTGACATTTTCAATTTTTTTTTCTAAGAGCGCAGTGAAAAGTGTTATTGAAGGGCTGCTGAGGTAGCATAGGCATATAAAGTGAAAAAAAGAAAGGAAGAAGCCCTCAGGCCAACAGAAACCTTTTGAAAGAGAGAACGAGAACATGACCGTGCGGTAGCACACACAAAGGCTGAGGGGCTTATGAGGCGACACGCACCTGGGAACTCCCGCACATGCTCAACAGTAAAAACTCTGAGCTAGAGAGTTGGGTCCATTCACACCACATGACATCACCCAAGTGTCATGGCTAATTCAGCCCTGTTTGTCGATGGAGAATGTTAGTTATAAAAGAACCAGTATAGTGTACTTCTTACAGTAGCCTGAAACTTGGCACCACACTGCAGAAACAAGCAGAGCAATAGGCAGCAGTCCAAGCCCCTAAACTTCTCACTTGCTGCTAAAATACCACTGCAGACAGCGGCAGCATGATACACAGCAGCGTTGCACTGCAGAAATACCTCTGAAAAAAAAAACAGCTAAACATCTTAAAATTGTGTGTGCATGTATATCTATATAAACTACTTCATTGCATATTGCATTCAAATTTTAAAATCATATTTCTGGGTGACATTTGTAGATTTGAAAAACATATATGAACATTTATATTTTATTCTATTTCAAATAAAATGGCACATGAGCAAAAGGTTGATCATTGTTCTAAATAGTCCTTCAGTTGCAAGAGATCAGAGAGGCCGAGGGATCATCAGGGGGCATGTGACCTAAGTGAAGGAACATGCCTATAACAAAAGGAAGGGAGAAGGTATGTTTGTCCCATGACATGCATCTCAGCATCCCACTTTAATTCTCTCAGAGTGAGGACATATGGAATATGATGTTCAGAGTCAATCAGCATGCAGGATTTCCCCTCCTGACGCCCCGCATGTTCCCCAGTACTACAGTCTGTGTACATCTAGTAATAGAAATGATGAAAGCTTGTAAGTTTAAAGAAAATAATAGTATACACAGGTGCAAGGGTCTGTTACCCCCTGCTGCACTTCCCAGTTCTACTCACATGTGCAAGGACTCCCCCACACCCTGTGAGGGTCCCACAAAAACAAAACCTTTCTCCAATCTGGGTTTTGAACATGAAATATGTTGCTTTCAGTGATAAGGTTGCCTTTCACATTCATTCACTCTTTTCATACATGGTTTTGACTCCAAGCTTACTGGTACTGTTACCAAAAAGTAACCTACATTCTCTGATTCTTGACAACTCCTAATCTAATTTGCCAAAGGGATTATGAGAAATGATCTCCAAAAAGAACCTTAAGGGAGTTGGGGGGACAAAGCAGGCTCTCTCTTAGGATCCAGCTAAAGTGAAAACAATATTAGTGCAAGAAAAGCAAAAAAAGGCTTCACTTTGCCAGAGAAGCTGCGTCTCTGACGTGATTGCAACCAGTCACTAAGGGGCCTGGGGAAGTGCAAGGTAACATGGCCCTTTAACACATACACAGGGATCTTGTTTCTCTCTAAAAGTTAAGTCCACACGCACCTTATGCCTCCGCACTTAAACGCAGCCCCAGGAATGCCTGTTTAATGCAGCATGGAGCATGTGCGGGCTTTGAAAGAACCAGGCCAATTTATCCAGGTAAAGAACCCTGAAAACTGCCAAGAAGGAAAAGCTGGCATGTGTTACTTCACACAGAAAGGTAGAGGTGCACAGGGCAAGATACAAAGTAAAAACACCTGCCATGGTAAACACATATGTACCCCCAAACGTTATCCTGCAGTGGACAATCTGAAACTGCCTCCACATGCTCTCCTATGGAAACATCATGCACGCACTTTTCTCCTCCTTGTCCTAGGATTGACACTTTTGTGGCTAAAAGTCTACAGGTCATTGTGCCCATACAATTCCTTTGGAAATGGGCCCTAATGCACAGTCCTGGCATGAGTGTTTCTGTAAAGAAAGGTAAAGTGCCATCCTCAGTACCAGGGGTGGGGGTACCTGCATCATGGAAATGAATGTCAGGGAGGCCACAAGACTGCACTGATAATAAATTAAAGGGAAATAATGTGAAGAGGACCCCCCACAACCCCATCTCCACAAGTCCTGGGTCAGGCCATGTATCAGCTTCCCCCTGCCCAGGAAGAAACTGATCCTTCATCCTGCATGAGCCTAGTCTCAGCTTCTCTGTAGTGTTTACCCACTAGCATGCAAAATTATAAAATGTGATTACAAAAGGTGGCTTTTATCCTAAAAAATGCTATTTTCTACATTAAAATCTATTTTAAATGCTTATAAAAAGATCTGTTATTTATAGCTGGTTTTACATATAGATTACAGGTAAAAGTACATTTTTAAACAAAATCCATTACAAATAAAAAGTTTAAACTGGTCTGTATGAGGAAGGCATACAAACTCTCTGCCTGCCCCAGCCTTAGACACCACTTTTCATTGTAACCCTGGTTTTCTCAATGTCACTTCTCTCTGCAGCATGCTGTGGACCCGGCAGCACAGGTCCAGGATGTGCCTATCAGACAAGGTGGACCACAGCAACTGAAATTCAAATATGCAAGATTAGTAGAGTTAAAAAAAAAAAATTTAAAAAAATCAGCATTTCCAATTTGGATATGTAGACATCAAGGCAGCTTTGTGCTTAGTTTGAAGTTTCTCCGCTGCAGCATGGAGAAGAAAGGAGCTCTGGAAAGAGGCTTCTACATCTGGGGACGGAGACTGGAGTGTGAGCTCTCCTGCAGCACTGCCCTGCTCACAGTTCTGAACTCTTCCTAATGTTAGGTACTGCTATCCTCCTGAGGGGAGGCCCAGAATGAACTTCAGTCATCCCTCCATCAGTCTGCAGTTTACAAAAATGGATTCCCTGCAGCATCCCCAGCACTTCCCACTACTTCCCCTTGAAATGCGGTGCGTTTATTTTTGGGGTGCGCTGAACAGGCTTTGCATATGAAGGCTGATTTAAAGTGCTGTTCTTCCATCTTTCTTGCAGTTTGCTGAATAGAAATCAGATTGGGAATATAAACACCAAACCTTGATTCTGAAACACCTTCTGTGACTGGAGAGATTTCAGCTGCAGTACTTCCTGGTGAGTATGCACACATTCAAGAGTGTTTTCTCTCATGTGGAGGCTCTGCTGTGCTCAGAAAAGCCTGGTGCTGAAGTTCTCTCGGTACTCTTCATCAATTTTCCTGGGCAGCAGGAGGGATATGAAATCAAATCCAGACCCACGCCTCAAGGACCTCCTGACAAAAGAAAAAGAATCAGGTTAATACATTAGAGGAGCCTGCATACTGCCACACTCCAGTTTTTCCTATTTACTTACATTTTGTACTGCTTTTCCAAAACTGCTCAACGTGGTTTACAATGGTCTTTTTAAATCCTCTAGTTTTTATTTTTTCCACTGCTTTATTGGCATCACAACCAGTCCTATTCTCCTCCTATTGCTTTTCTTTAGTTCTTCCTCTCACTTTGCTTTCTTTGAAAAAACCATGGACAATTAAAGAAAACCCTTACTGCAGTTTTCTCACTTCGACCCTCTCTTGCTTCCATCAGAAGTGGGTGGGGTGCTGAGAAAAACTGGCAGCAAGGTTCCATGGGGCAGCGTGCATGCAAACATACCCGGAGGATGGAGTGTGTGCACCAGCTCAGTTCCACAGTGCGAGGAACCTTGCTGTTAGGGTGCAGATGAGTTGACAAGCTGAGGCATGCGGTGAGGCTAGAGGGGCCAAACTCAGAAGTGACAAATACCCTTTGCATCCTGCAAGCGGCATTCTTAGAAGGTTCACCTCACAATTACAGACTTTACAATGTATGCATAACTGCTGCGTTCATGGGGCAAGCTGAGAGGCAATAGTGACGCCGAAGCCACTCTCCTCTGGTGCGACAGCATGGGCCACTGCAAGGAAACAGACTTCTAGCTTCAGGAGTTCTAAGAAAAGATCATAAAAAATAGGGCAGGACAGGAAAATGAAGGATCACAAGAGGTGCACCCCCTGCATTCAGGCAGGAGCCACTCTATTTGGACTAGCCCAGACAGATGTCTATCTAATCTGTTCTTAAAAATCTTCAATGTCAAAGAGTGCAGCACCTCCCCAGATAACCTGTTCCAGTGCTCAGCCATTCTTTTAGCAAATCAAAATCTTCAGTGAAGCAATCTAAGACCACCACTTCTTGTCCTTTTCCCCTCAGGGTTTACTCCAAGGCCATCATCTTTGAGTTTACATGGACTCTGAATTCTATAATACTATCAAGCCAGCCACTTCCTGTGTTTAAAAGCTCTTTTCAGAAAGCATGAAAAGCAACTGGCGACATTTCCAAAAATTATTTTAAAAATGTTATTTGCCAGCCTGAGCCAAAGATTCTCAAAAACTGGAAGAGGTGATGAGGATGAAAACAAAGAATTCAAAAAGGCATGAGGAGTTCACTGTGGATCCCTAAAGGCTAGAGGACAGAATAAAAGAAAAGGATGCATGGGGGTTAACCTGCATGGAGCAGCAGTTACTACCATGACTGGAACCCCCCCCCCCCCCCAAGTCTGTCAATGTATGCCTTAATTCCATTTCCCTTTTCTAAAACATCTTGAGCTATTCATCCCCTCTTGCCCTCTTCCAACCTAGGAGAGCTGGGACTGGTTGCTCATGCACTATATAACTAGCCATTTTGTAGTAGGAGGGGTGGCTAAAGTCACTGCAGAGCAGACACCAGAGAAACAATATGGTTTTTTTTTCCCTGCCTCACCAGTATTCCCTTTTTTGGAGGGGAATTCGCTGTGCACAATCTGCCAATGGATTCTAGATATGGCAGAGTTGCTTACCTGTAACAGGTGTCCTCCTAGGACAACAGGATGTTAGTGCTCATATGAGTGACATCATCAGATGCAGCCCGGCATGGAAAACTTAACTCAAAGTTTCTAGAAACTTTGACCGACACACTGAGCATGCCCAGCATGCCACTATCCACACGGGGGTCCCCTCTTCAGTCTCATAATATAGAATTTGCAAAAAATAAAATATCGAACCCAAAGAAAAAACCAACTCCGCAGGGTGGCAGGTGGGTTTCGTGAAGACTAACATCCGGCTGTCCTAAGAGAACACCTGTTATAGGTAAGCCAGAAGAATGCTGGGTTGCACAGAGAGAGGAATGTCGAGTAAGAAAAGGGAAGAGATTATCTCCTTGTACAGGTCCTTGGTGAGGCCTCACCTGGAGTACTGTGACCAGTTCTGGAGACCGTATCTCTGAAGGGGCAGAGACAGGATGGAGGCGGTCCAGAGAAGGGCGACCAAAAAGGTGGATGGTCTTCAGCAAATGACTTATGAGGAGAGATTGAAGAACCTAAACATGTATACCCTGGAGGAAAGGAGGAACAGGGGTGATATGATACAGACTTTCAGATACTTGAAAGGTTTTAATGATCCAAAGTCAACAGCAAACCTTTTCCATCAGAAAAAAATCAGCAGAACCAGGGGTCACGATTTAAAACTCCAGGGAGGAAGACTCAGAACCAATGTCAGGAAGTATTTCTTCACGGAGAGGGTGGTACACGCCTGGAACGCCCTTCCGGAGGAAGTGGTGAACACCAAAACTGTGAAGGATTTCAAAGGGGCGTGGGATAAACATTGTGGATCCATAAAATCTAGAGGATGTGAATAAGGAGAAAAGGCATGGGCGTGGCTTGCGGGAATGACGGCTACTACTTGGTGATCAATACCCTTATTCAATAAACACGCACATGGTTAATGAGACTCCAACATTGCTCTATGCTTCAATGGCAAGAGAAAATGTGGAAAAAAGGATTTGCATTCACAAATAAGCAGGGGAGTAGCTTGCTTGTTACGGTGGTTACTACACCAAACCAAATAAGCCTGATACTTCACTTGGAATACATATCCAGCACAGCTCACTGCTTCAACAGCAGGGGTAATGAAGAAAAGAGGATTTATATTCAGACAACAACCAAGGACTGAATTGCACAGGCTGGGTAAACAAAAAAGAGTGGGAGTAGCTTTCTTATTGTGGCGGTTACTACCCCGAATCAATTAAGCCTGATACTTCACTTGGAATACATATCCAGCGTAGCTTACTGCTTCTACAGCAGGGGGAATGAAGAAAAGATAATTTATATTCAGACAACAACCAACAAGGACTGAATTGCACAGGCTGGGTAAACAAATAAAAGTGGGAGTAGCTTGCTTATTGCGGCGGTTACTACCCCTAACCAATTAAGTTAGATACTTTACTTTGATGAGACTCCAGCACTGCTCTCTACATCAATGGCAGGGGGGAAGGAAATTGGAACCAAAAAGTTACCAATAAAGGCCAAGAGTAACAGATAAGTATGAGAAAAATAAGTGTGAAAGTTTGCTGGGCAGACTGGATGGGCCGTTTGGTCTTCTTCTGCCGTCATTTCTATGTTTCTATGTTTCTAAGCAACTCTGCTTTCTCCTAGGACAAGCAGGATGGTAGTCTTCACACATGGGTGAATACATAGCTACAGGCTGCTCCTGAACAACAAACAAGACCGACAGGCATCCAACCAGATGCCAACAGGCACAACAACCTTGGTGCTGTCTGCCACAGAGGGAGACAGCCTGAACCCGAAGAGAGGGCCCAATGTAGGAAGAGTTGGTTTTCATGGCTGAAAAAGATTACAGAGGACCCAAATGACCAAAACCACTGTCACATCGACCATCCATATCCAGGCAGTAATGAGAGGTGAAGGTGTGGAGGGAACTCCAAGTCGCTGCTCTGCAGATCTCAACTATGGGTACCTCACCCAAGTGAGCCACCAAAGCTGACATGGCTCGTACAGAATGAGCCTTGACATGGCCCTTAAGTTGCAGTCCTGCTTCCACGTAGCAGAAATACAATCTGCCAGCCAGTTGGACAAGGTCTGCTTGGACACAGACTCCCAGTCTGTTTTTATCAAAAGAGACAAACAGTTGTGTGGACTGGCGATGGGCTGCCTTCCGTTTCAAGTAAAAGGCTAGGGCCGTCTCACAATCTAGGGTGTGCAGGACTCGTTCACCTTGGTGAGAGTGCAGCTTTGGGAAAAAAGGTGGGCAGGACAATAGATTGATTGAGATGGAACTCTGTGACCACCTTCGGTAGAAGCTTAGTTTGTGTACACAAAACCACCTTACCATGAAAAAATTTTGTGTAAGATGGGTATGACACCAAAGCCTGAAGTTCACTGACCCTGCATGCTGAGGTGACCACAACTTGGAAGATGACCTTCCAGGATAGGTACCTCAGGTCGCAATATCTCAGGGGCTCAAAAGGTGCCGTCATGAGATGGGTCAAGGCCATGTTGAGGTCCCAGGATACCGCTGGGGGCCAGATCGGAGGCTTGAGCTGAAGTAAGCCTGGCATGAAACACCCCACAAGAGGGTGGGTTGAGATGGACAAGCCATCCACCCCATGGTGCTATGCCCCAATGGCACTGAGGTGCACTCTCACGGAGGTGGTCTTCAAGTCAGCCTCAGACAGGTGCAACAGGTAGTCCAGAAGTCTCTGAGTGGGCAGGAGAACGGATTCAAACCATTCCCCTCGCACCAGACCAAGAATCTCTTCCACTTAAAATTGTAAGACTTCCTAGTCAAAGGCTTCCTGGACTCCACCAGGACTCGAGACACGCTCTCCGAGAGGCCCAGAACTTGCAGGGTCATCCAGTCAACATCCATGCCGGGAGGGACAAGGCTTGGAGGTTGGGATGGCGCAGTCTGCCCTGTTCCTGTGTGATCAGGGCAGGCTGCGCCATCCCATCCCCAGATGGATTGGAGCCCCATGAGGATAGATCCTGCATAAGTGAGAACCAAATCTGTCGTGGCAAATAAAGCATGATCAGGATCACGGTTCCTCAGTCCTGCTGAAGTTTCAGGAGAGTCCTTGATACTAGTGGAAGCGGAGGGTACACATATAGAAGGCCGGTGCCTCAATGATGGGCAAAGGTATTCGAAACCAGCCATTCGTCTGTTCTGATTACGGAGCAGAACCAAATCTATTTTCCTGTTGCACAGGGAAGCAAACAAATCTATGTCTGGAATCCCCCCCAAAGGCAGAAGATCTGATTCACCACCTCCTGTTTCAGGGCCTATTCATGGGGGCGGAAGGCCCAACTCAAAGCATCCACCTTCACATTTTCGGCCCCTGGCAGGTATATAGCTCGCAGGAGAATGCCCTGCGAGTGCCCAGGACCAGATCTGTACCGTCTCTTGTCAGAGAAGGAACAAACCCCTCCCCCCCCTCTGCTGTTTCAGGTACCACATCACCACTTGGTTGTCGGTTTGCACCAGAACTACCTTGTTGGCTAAATGATCCCGAAACGCCCATAGAGCAAACAGGATCGCCCGGAGCTCCAAGAAGTTGATCTGAAGATGCTGCTCCTGCAAGGACCATTGACCTTGGATGCTGAGGCCCACAATATGGGCCCCCCCCAACCTATGTGGGATGCATCCATAGTGAGAACAACCTGTGGTGGAGAAACCTGGAACGGTATTCCCACTTCTAGGTTGGATAGGGTCTCACACCACAAAAGGAACTGCCGAAGTGGAGTGGTTACTATGAGGCAAGCTCAAAGGTTCTGGGTGCCTGACACTATTGTGTCAGGCACCACTGTGCCTGACACAGTGGTGACATATCCACTGTGCTCTGCACATGTGTAGTCGAGCAAATGGTGTGACATGCACTGTCGCTGCCATGTGCCCCAGGAGACGCAGGATCTGGTGTGCAGATGCCTGATGGCTGCGAGAGATCGATTCTGCCAGGGACACCAGGGTTAACGTTCAATCCCAGGGCAAAAAAGCTTTCCCCGGACTGTATCGAACCTGGACCCAATGAAGTCCAGCTGTAGCAATGGAACCAGCTGGGACTTCAGGTAGTTGATTAGAAACCCCAAAACCTCCAGAATCCAGATGGTGGAGTGGAGAGAATGTAATGCTCCCTGCCTGGTGTTGCTCTTGATGAACCAAACGTCCAGGTAGGAGAAGACATGCTCCCAGTGTCTCCTGAGATAAGCTCCTACTACAGTCAGGCATTTCATGAAAACACGGGGTGCGGATGTGAGGCCGAAAGGCAGCACCCAATACTGATAGTGCTCTTCCTCCACCAGAAAACAAAGATATTTCCGAAGGCAGGGAGTGATCACAATATGAGCTAAAGCGTCTTGGAGATGGAGGAAGCAAAGCCAGTCCCTAGTCCTGAGGAAAGGAATTAGAGCACCCAACGAGACCATTTTGAATTTTTCTCTTATGAGATATCTGTTAAACGCCCTTAGATCTAAGATGGGGCGAGGGCTTCCAGTTTCCTTGGGAATCAGGAAATACCTGGAGTAAAACCAGTCTCCCCTCCGATTTGGCGGAACAAGTTCAACCACTCGAGCCATTAAGAGGGCAGAGAGCTCTAGTCAAAGTATTTGCTGATTTGCCACCAACCCTCATAAGGGACACAGAGGAGCTTGTGGAGGGGTCCATTGGAAGTTCAAGCTGTACCCCCGCCGAATGATGGAAAGCACCCCATTGGTCCGAGATGACTGAAAGCCACCAGTTGGCAAACACCTGTAGACAGCCCCCCACCAGAGGGTCCTTCCTCTGGGGTATGAATGCTGGCTTAAACTCCCTCACTGCCAGTCAAAACCCCATGGCAGGGCTCTCCTGCGGGAACGGGAGCAGTCAAGGGGCATGTGGCTGCCTTAACTCTTGGCCTAGCTGGTGCCCATTGGGGTCTTGCCCGAGTGGCCGGCGGATAATACTTCTGTGGCCTGGTAAAAGGGGCGTCTTGAGGTTTGCAATGATGGCTTTTTGCCAGAGGACTGAGGGTCCGAGGTGCTGGCAGGTTTCACGGTAGTCCTTCAGCTGAGCTACTGCTTCTTAGATTTTATCTCCGAAGAGATTCTCCCTGATACAGGGCAGGTCTGCCAGATGGTCTTGTATTTCAGGCCAGAGGTCAATGCCTGCTGCTGCCACCCTCTCTGCTGTTTCAAACACATCATAAGCTGAATGGACCCTAGTGTTTGTCACACTCCAGGCCTTGTTGGATCAGGAAATCCTCCTGAAATTGCTGTGGGAGCCGCTCCACCAGATCCTGAACTTGTTTCCACAGGTTTCTGGAGTACTGGCTCATATAGAACTGATAACATGCAATCGGGGCTGCCAACATGGACCCCTGGAACACTCCCCTTCCCAGAGTGTCCAGGACCCTGTGCTCATGACCTGGAGGATCAAAGCATGAATCCACACCCTTTTTGCTTTCTTTAAAGCAGATTCCACCACTACGGACTGGTGTGGAAGCTGGCGGCATTCAAATCCTTTGGTGGGCTGCACAAAATAGCATCGGTCTTTCGGTTTACTGGTGGGATGGAAATGGGGTGCTCCCATAACTGGTCGACCAAATCTTATACTAAATATCGTTAAAACAGAAATCATACTCCTAGAAATAAAAACTAGCCCAATGCTTCTACCTCCTCTAAAACTTGAGAACCAAAAGTCTGAAATCTCCCCCGTCACCCATACACGCGATCTTGAAATCATCTTAGACAACGAATTATGTTTCAAAACTCACATTGCGGCTAAAGTGAAGGATGGATATCATAAATTACTAATATTGAGACGACTAAAGCCATTTCTAATTCCAGATTACTTCCGAACTGTTTTACAACTGCTCATTTTTTCTAATCTAGACTATTATAACTCGCTCTTACTTGGTCTACTGCTTTCCACCATTCGTCCTCTACAAATTCTTCAAAACTCCTCTGCTAGAATTTTAATAAGCACCAAAAAGTACGAACACATAACTCCAATTCTAACATCATTACATTGGCTTCCAATAAGATCCCGAATTGAATACAAGGTACTTGCCGTTTTACATAAAATTATATATGAAAAACAGACAGATTAAACTTCACGTTCCTCAATGAAACTTACGGTCAGCCATCAAAAGCCTATTAACAATTCCATCAGTACGCTCAGCACAACTCTCGCAAACGTGCAATTTCGCTTGCCAGTCCAAAATTATGGAACGAACTTCCCACTGAATTACGACTACAATCGAATCTAAAAAAAATAAGAAGGGGCTAAAGACCTGGCTTTTCGCCAAGGCATACCAAGATTCGTAATAATCCTCGCATCCCCCTACCTACCCTACACTAACATCCTAAGATTTTATTCTTTTATATGTTCTTAATATTTATTTTTTCTTTTAGTCTGTAATTGTAACCTATTTTTATTATGAATGTTATTGTATTTTACTTTTATTACACACTGTTTTATTTGTACTAGAATTTGTTAACCGTTGTGATGGCTACACTGAATGACTGTTTACAAAAACCGATAAATAAATAAAATGGAAGATGTTGTGCACTGGTACTGTGACCACCTCTTTTGGAGTGTCCACAAATTGCAGGACTTCCAGCATTTTATGCCTGGAATCCTGTTCAGTCAGGAGCTGAAAAGACACAGACTCTGCCATGGCCCTCACGAATCCAGAAAAAGTTAAGTCCTCCGGCAGAGACTTATGCCTCTCCTCAGGAGGAGATGGCTTGGAGAGCAAGTTTTCGTAGTCCTCCATAAAGGATGGGGGCGCCTCACTCTCCAAGGGTCATAGGGGGCATCCTACTCACTGTGTGCCCAGGAACACCTGAAGTAGGGCCCCCAGTGAGCTTTTATGTGCAACCTTGATGATCTCAGTACCAAAGGCACCACTGGAACCGGAGGAAACACTGGTACCGAAGGCCCTGTGGGTACCGGGAGCAACAAGGGAATCGGCAGCTCCAACTGTATTGAAGTGGCATCATCGACCCCAATGGCCTACCCTTGTCAGAGGAATCACTCACCAGGATAGCCACCAGTGGAGGCCGCATCGATGCCCCCTGCATCAGCAAGGCTACGTCGGCAATACACCGAGCAGCAGATCTGCACTAATCACCTTGAACACATCCTCTGGCAATATATTCCACAGCTTGAGTGTGTGCCAAATAAAAAAAAAAAAAAGAAAGACAATCCACCTTTCTGAATTGTTTTAAATCTGTTAGTTTCATGGAGTATCCTCTAACCTTAGTACAAGATGAAATTAATAACCTTTCCTCATTTACCTGTTTTATCCCACTCATGGTATTATAAGACTGTTATATCCCATCTATCATCTCTTACCCAGGCTGAAGAGCTCTAACCAGTTTAGTCTATTTCATAAAGGAGCCATTGCTTCATCTTTATCATTTTTGTCACCCTGCTCTGTGCCTTTTCTAGTCCGCTATGTCTTTCTTGAGATGGGGCGATCAAAACTGAACACAATACTCAAGGTGCGATCACACCATGGCTCGATCAGAGTCCATATATTTTCCATTTTATTCTTCATTCCTTTCCTAATAATTCCTAATATTCTGTTTGCTTTGACAGCTGCTGCAAACCGATTCAAGGATTTCAATATATTGTCCATAAGGACCTCCAAGGTCTTTTTCCTGGATAGTGACCCCCCCCCCCCCCCCCCCCCCCCAATACAGAACCCAGTATTGTGTATCTGTAGTTTGGATTATTCTTCCCCTATATGCATCACTTGTCCACAATAAATTTCATCTGCCATTTAGATGCCTAGTTCCCTACTCTGGCAAGGTCCTTCTGCAGTTCCTGACAATCTGCTCATCTTTAACAACATTGAATAATTTTGTGTCATTTGCAAATTTCTTCACATGACTCATTGCTCCCCTTTCTAGATAATTTATGTAAATGTTAAACAGCACTAGTCTTAGTACAGATCCCTGGGGCATGCAAATATTTAAATCTCACCATTAGAAAAACTGGCCATTTAGTCCAACTCTGTCTCCTATCTTTTAACCAGTTACCAAAAACAGTAGGACATCACCTCCTATCCAGTGCATTTTTAATTTAAGAACATAAGAACATGCCATACTGGGTCAGACCAAGGGTCCATCAAGCCCAGCATCCTGTTTCCAACAGTGGCCAATCCAGGCCATAAGAACCTGGCAAGTACCCAAAAACTAAGTCTATTCCATGTTACCATTGCTAATGGCAGTGGCTATTAATAGCAGGTAATGGACTTCTCCTCCAAGAACTTATCCAATCCTTTTTTAAACACAGCTATACTAACTGCACTAACCACATCCTCTGGCAACAAATTCCAGAGTTTAATTGTGCGTTGAGTAAAAAAGAACTTTCTCCGATTAGTTTTAAATGTGCCCCATGCTAACTTCATGGAGTGCCCCCTAGTCTTTCTACTATCCGAAAGAGTAAATAACCGATTCACATCTACCCGTTCTAGACCTCTCATGATTTTAAACACCTCTATCATATCCCCCCTCAGTCGTCTCTTCTCCAAGCTGAAAAGTCCTAACCTCTTTAGTCTTTCCTCATAGGAGAGTTGTTCCATTCCCCTTATTTTGGTAGCCCTTCTCTGTACCTTCTCCATCGCAATTATATCTTTTTTGAGATGCGGCGACCAGAATTGTACACAGTATTCAAGGTGAGGTCTCACCACGGAGCGAATCAAAGGCATTATGACATTTTCCGTTTTATTCATCATTCCTTTTCTAATAATTCCCAACATTGTTTGCTTTTTTGACTGCCGCAGCACACTGAACCGACGATTTCAATGTGTTATCCACTATGACACCTAGATCTCTTTCTTGGGTTGTAGCACCTAATATGGAACCCAACATCGTGTAATTATAGCATGGGTTATTTTTCCCTATATGCATCACCTTGCACTTATCCACATTAAATTTCATCTGCCATTTGGATGCCCAATTTTCCAGTCTCACAAGGTCTTCCTGCAATTTATCACAATCTGCTTGTGATTTAACTACTCTGAACAATTTTGTGTCATCTGCAAATTTGATTATCTCACTCGTCGTATTTCTTTCCAGATCATTTATAAATATATTGAAAAGTAAAGGTGCCAATACAGATCCCTGAGGCACTCCACTGTCCACTCCCTTCCACTGAGAAAATTGCCCATTTAATCCTACTCTCTGTTTCCTGTCTTTTAGCCAGTTTGCAATCCACGAAAGGACATCGCCACCTATCCCATGACTTTTTACTTTTCCTAGAAGCCTCTCATGAGGAACTTTGTCAAACGCCTTCTGAAAATCCAAGTATACTATATCTACCGGTTCACCTTTATCCACATGTTTATTAACTCCTTCAAAAAAGTGAAGCAGATTTGTGAGGCAAGACTTGCCCTGGGTAAAGCCATGCTGACTTTGTTCCATTAAACCATGTCTTTCTATATGTTCTGTGATTTTGATGTTTAGAACACTTTCCACTATTTTTCCTGGCACTGAAGTCAGGCTAACCGGTCTGTAGTTTCCCGGATCGCCCCTAGAGCCCTTTTTAAATATTGGGGTTACATTTGCTATCCTCCAGTCTTCGGGTACAATGGATGATTTTAATGATAAGTTACAAATTTTTACTAATAGGTCTGAAATTTCATTTTTTAGTTCCTTCAGAACTTTGGGGTGTATTCCATCCGGTCCAGGTGATTTACTACTCTTCAGTTTGTCAATCAGGCCTACCACATCTTCCAGGTTCACCATGATTTGATTCAGTCCATCTGAATCATTACCCATGAAAACCTTCTCCATTACGGGTACCTCCCCAACATCCTCTTCAGTAAACACCGAAGCAAAGAAATCATTTAATCTTTCCGCGATGGCCTTATCTTCTCTAAGTGCCCCTTTAACCCCTCAATCATCTAACGGTCCAACTGACTCCCTCACAGGCTTTCTGCTTCGGATATATTTTAAAAAGTTTTTACTGTGAGTTTTTGCCTCTACAGCCAACTTCTTTTCAAATTCTCTCTTAGCCTGTCTTATCAATGTCTTACATTTAACTTGCCAATGTTTATGCTTTACCCTATTTTCTTCTGTTGGATCCTTCTTCCAATTTTTGAATGAAGATCTTTTGGCTAAAATAGCTTCTTTCACCTCCCTTTTTAACCATGCTGGTAATCATTTTGCCTTCTTTCCACCTTTCTTAATGTGTGGAATACATCTGGACTGTGCTTCTAGAATGGTATTTTTTAACAATGACCACGCCTCTTGGACATTTTTTACTTTTGTAGCTGCTCCTTTCAGTTTTTTTCTAACAATTTTTCTCATTTTATCAAAGTTTCCCTTTTGAAAGTTTAGCACGAGAGCCTTGGATTTGCACACTGTTCCTTTTCCAGTCATTAAATCAAATTTGATCATATTATGATCACTATTGCCAAGCGGCCCCACCACTGTTACCTCTCTCACCAAGTCCTGTGCTCCACTGAGAATTAGATCTAAAATTGCTCCCTCTCTCGTCGGTTCCTGAACCAATTGCTCCATAAAGCTATCATTTATTCCATCCAGGAACGTTATCTCTCTAGCGTGACCCGATGATACATTTACCCAGTCTATATTGGGGTAATTGAAGTCTCCCATTATTAATGCACTACCAATTTGGTTAGCTTCCCTAATTTCTCTTAGCATTTCACTGTCCATCTCACCATCTTGACCAGGTGGACAGTAGTATACCCCTATTACTATAGTCTTCCCCGACACACAAGGGATTTCTACCCATAAAGATTCAATTTTGTATTTAGTCTCATGCAGGATGTTTATCCTGTTGGACTCTATGCCATCCCGGACATAAAGTGCCACACCTCCTCCCGAGTGCTCCTCTCTGTCATTGCGATATAATTTGTACCCCAGTATAGCACTGTCCCATTGGTTATCCTCTTTCCACCATGTCTCTGAGATGCCAATTAAGTCTATTTCCTGAAGAGTTTCTCATGAGGGACTTTATCAAATGCCTTCTGAAAATCTAGATACACTAATATTGAACATCTTACCTTTAGCTACACGTTTATGCTATCAAAACATTCTAATAGATCCATGTTCGTTCTTCCTCATTACATCATGTCTCTCCATATTTTGACCTCAAGAATAATTTCTACCATTTTGCCCAGCACAGACATCAGGCTCACTGGTCTATACCTTCTGTGTCACCTCGGGAGCCCTTTCTAAAAACTGGGGTCACATTGGCCATCCTCCATTCAGGTATTGAGGTCTTTTTAAATGATATGTCACTAGAAATCTGTAACCTGTTTACAATTTCATATTTCTGTTTTGTTTTTAGAACTCTGGAGTGAATACCATCCAGTGATTTGTTAATCTTTAGTTTCTCAATTTGATCTATGTACTATCCATTTCATAGTTATTTACTTCAGTTGCTCTGAATCAACTCCTTAGTAAAGAGAGAAGCAAAGAATTCACTTTGGTTTTCTGTGATGGCCCTGTTCTCCCTGAGTGCCTCCTTTCCCCCTGGTTATCTACTAATGCAGCTGACTCCCTTACAGGCTTCTTGCTTTTGAAGTATTTTAAAAATGGAGAAATTACTTACCTGATAATTTCGTTTTCCTTAGTGTAAACAGATGGACTCAGAACCAATGGGTATAGTATACTCCTGCTAGCAGTTGGAGATGCATCAGATTTCAATCTGAAGTCAGCCCCTAGTACATATACCCCTGCAGGAAGTGCAGCTCTTCAGTATTCCCCTTGAAAAGCACTGTGGATATATGTGTGACTGACTGATTGATTAACTTAATAGTTTGATTAACTTGAATAACTTCATAACTTAGTTAAAACGTTAAAACTTGATTAACTTGAACTGGTTGATTGACTATAGCTGGAGACCGCCAGTGTACTCAACCGGGAAGCGTCGACACCCGGCAGGGTGGATGCTCTAGGTAAATGAAAACATGGCTTACCCTTGAATCATTTGAAAGACCATGCGTAACAGCAGCCAAGGGTGGTATGCTGAGTCCATCTGTCTACACTAAGGAAAACAAAATTATCAGGTAAGTAATTTCTCCATTTCCTAGCATGTAGCAGATGGACTCAGGACCAATGGGATGTATAAAAGCTACTCCCGAACCGGGTGGGAGGCTGCCCATGACCCACTTAGAATTGTCCTTGCAAATGCCGTGTCCTCCCCAGCCTGAACATCCAGACGGTAGAATCTGGAGAAGGTATGGATGGAGGACCATGTCGCCGCCCTGCAGATCTTGGCAGGCGACAGCATTGTAGTTTCTGCCCAGGATACTGCCTGGGCTCTGGTAGAATGGGCCTTGATCTGTAGAGGTGGTGGCGGCTTGCCAGCTTCTACGTAGGCCACCTTGATGACTTCCTTGATCCAGCGGGCAATGCTTACCCGCGAGGCCGCTTCCCCTTGTCTCTTTCCGCTGTGAAGGACGAAAAGGTGGTCCGTTTTTCGTACGGGTTCCAACATTTCCAGGTACCTGGATAGGAGTCTGCCGATATTGAGGTGGCGTAGACTACGGGCTTCTTCCGAATTCTTCAAGCCATCCGTCGTTGGTAGCGAGATGGTCTGGTTAAGGTGGAAGTGTGAGACCACTTTGGGGAGGAAGGAGGGAACCGTGCATAGTTGGATGGCTCCCGGGGTGAACCTGAGGAATGGCTCACGGCAGGACAGTGCTTGTAGTTCCGAGATGCGGCGGGCTGAACAAACTGCCAGCAAGAACACCGTCTTTAAGGTTAACAGGCGGAGGGACAGTCCTCGGAGGGGTCTGAAGGCGGTTCCCGCTAGGAAATCCAAAACGAGATTGAGATTCCACAGAGGTACCGGCCACTTTAGTGGTGGACGAATGTGTTTGACTCCTTTTAGGAAGCGTGATACGTCCGGGTGAGAGGCTATGCTATTGCCCTCGCTCTTGGGGCCGTAGCATGACAATACGGCCACCTGTACCTTGATGGAGTTGAGGGACAATCCCTTCTGTAGTCCGTTCTGTAAGAATTCCAGGATCACGGGAACTTTAAATGAGCGTGGCTTGATGTTGTGGTCTTCGCACCAGGCTTCAAATACTCTCCAAATCCTTATGTACATTAACGATGTGGAGAACTTGCGTGCTCGGAAGAGGGTGTCGATTACAGCCCCCGAGTATCCGCGCTCTCTCAGGCAGGCCCTCTCAATGGCCAGACTGTAAGAGAGAATTGAGCTGGGTCCTCATGGAGGATCGGACCTTGTTGTAGCAGGTCCCTGTGTGGAGGCCTGCTACACAGGGGTCTTCTTGACCAATCTGGAGCCACCAGAAGAACTAGCCCCCTGTGTAGTTGTATCTTGTGAATGATTGCGTCCAATAGGGGCCACGACGGGAAGGCGTATAGCAGGGTCCCCGGTGGCCAGGTCTGTACCAGGGCATCGATCCCCTGGGACTGAGGTTCCCACCTGCGGCTGAAGTATCTGGACACTTGGGCGTTGGATCTGTTTGCCAGAAGGTCCATGTCCAGTATCCCCCACCGATTCACTATCATTTGGAAGGCTGCGGACGACAACCTCCATTCTCCTGTGTCTAGACTTTCCCTGCTGAGGAAGTCTGCCGTGATGTTGTCTTTCCCGGCGATGCGGACAGCGGAGATCTCCTGGAGATTTGCTTCCACCCACGCCATCAGGGGGTCTATTTCTAGGGACACTTGGCTTCTGGTTCCCCCCTGTCGGTTGATGTAGGCCACTGTTGTGGCGTTGTCTGACATAACTCTGACCGCTTTGTCTCGAAGTCTGTGAGCGAACCGCAGACAGGCTAGTCTGACTGCCCGCGCTTCATGTTCCATCCCGCCTCTTCTACGTTCCACTGCCCTTGGGTGGTTAACTCCTCGCAGTGTGCTCCCCATCCTCGTAGACTGGCATCTGTGGTGAGTAGGGTCCAGGTTGGAGAGGATAGTCTTGATCCTCGGCTCATGTGGTTGGCCTGCAGCCACCACGGTAGCTGGTTCCGGACTCTGCCCGGAAGTGATAGACATACGGTGTAATTCTGGGCCTGTGGGCTCCACCGTGATAGAAGTGAGCGCTGTAGGGGCCTCATGTGGGCTCATGCCCATGGCACAACTTCCAGTGTGGATGCCATCAGCCAGAGGACTTTCAGGTAATCCCATGCTGTGGGACGAGGATTGTTCAAGCAAGGTATGTAGCCGGTTCCACAGTTTTAATCTCCTTGTGGTTGTCAGGCTGACCTTGTCTTCTTTGGTGTCGAATCAGACTCCTAGGTATTCCAGCGACTGTGATGGTTGTAGGAAACTTTTGTTTGTGTTGACCACCCATCCTAGGCTCTCCAGTAGAGTTATGACTCTGCTGGTTGCTTGGTGTCTTTCCTCCGGGGACGTTGCCCTGATCAGCCAGTCGTCTAGGTAAGGGTGGACGAGGATTCCTTCCTTCCTCAGTGTTGCTGCCACCACTACTATTACCTTGGTGAACGTCCGGGGTGCTGTGGCTAACCCGAAAGGTAGTGCCCGGAACTGGTAGTGACGGTTCAGGACTTTGAAGCGTAGATAGCGCTGGTGTTCCTGATGAATTGGGATGTGTAGGTAGGCCACCGAAAGATCCAGGGATGTGAGAAACTCTCCTGGTTGTATCGCCCTTATTACGGATCGCAGGGTTTCCATGCGGAAGCGGGGAATCCTCAGGTGGCAGTTGACCGACTTGAGGACCAGGATGGGCCTGAATGTTCCCTCTTTCTTGGGGACGATAAAATAGATGGAATAATGTCCAGTATTTATTTCTTGTGGAGGCACTGGGGTTATGGCCTCAAGGGCCAGTAGTCTGGACAGTGTAGCTTCCACTGCCACTCTCTTGAAGAGGTCGTGCCAGGGGGACTCCATGAACTTGTCCGGAGTTATCTCGACCCATCTGCGGTAGAATAGGGTTAGTCTGCCCCCTATGGCTTCTTCCCTTGGACGGATCAGCTGAATCTCATTGTGGGGTGCGGCTGGGGCCTGTACCCGAGCTGGTACCCCTCTTGTTGTGCTTGTTCCGAAAGGACTGGTTCTTGCTCATAGGGTGGGGCGCTTGATAGTTGCTCCTGTAAGGATTGAAGCGCTGTGAACTTCTGCCCCTGGAGGACCTGGGGAAGAGTTGCTGGTTTCTCTTCATTTTATCCTCCGGCTGGCGCAGCACTGGGGACTTGCCCCATTTGTCGGCTAATTTCTCTAGTTTGCTGCCAAACAGGAGGGATCCTTTGAAGGGCATCCTTGTGAGGCGCGTTTTGGAAGATGCGTCGGCCGACCAGCTTCGGAGCCAGAGTTGCCTTCTGACCGCCACCGCAGATGACACTCCTCTGGCCGCTGTACGCACTAGGTCGGAGGCAGCGTCCGCGAGGAATGATACTGCTGGTTCCATGTCTTCTCCCGGGGTGTTGCTCCTGGTTTGGGATAAGCAGGCACATGTTACCACTGTGCAGCAGGCCGCAATTTGTAGAGACATAGCGGCTACGTCAAATGACTGTTTGAGGATGGATTCCAGACGCCGGTCATGTGCATCCTTGAGCGCTGCTCCTCCCTCTACTGGGATAGTGGTGCGCCTAGAGACCGCGCAGACCATGGCATCAACTCTTGGGCATGCAAGAAGATCTTTGGTCGTCGGGTCCAGGGGGTACATGGCTGCCAAGTCTCGTCCCCCTTTGAATGTGGACTCCGGGGCATTCCATTCCAGGTCAATCAGCTGTTGTGCCGCTTGTAACACAGGGAAATGGCAAGAGGTCTGACGAAGACCCTCCAGCAGGGGGTTCGGTTTAGGTTACCCCGAAGTACCTGGGCCCGGGATAGTGAGCTCCGTCAGACATTGGGCGACCAGGTCCGGGAGCTCGTCCTTTGTGAAGAAGCGTCTCATGGTTCGGTGAGGCTCTGTCCCCGGGGGGAGCTCTCCCTCTTCTAGGGGCTCAGCTTCCTCTTCAGAGATGTCTGTGTTCCCATAGGTGGGGCTTTTGGGTAGCGGAAGCCTGTGCCTGGGTCTTGAAGGGCCTGGGGCCTGAGGGTCCTCCGGCGGAGCATGTGGCTGACCAGCTGGAGATTCAGTTTGCATTTGAACAAAGGTGTGAATCCCCTTAAAGAACTCCACCACCCATGAGATCGACGCTGGATCCAAGCTGAGGGGCACTGGTTCCCTGGGGGTCCCCGTATGTGGGGAGGTCCCACTGGGATCTGCTAGGTCCGGGGTACTCCCTGAGGAGTTAGTACTCGGCGGCCCTGGGTGGGACTGGCCCGGAACTGGATCTCCCAGGGCCTCCTCACACTGCGTGCACAGGGCGGCCTCCTCACTTTGTGCGGCTCTGATGTGGCATGCTGTGCAGAGGCCTTGAGCCTTTATCCCTGTTTCTGGTGGTGCCATGGCTGTCGGCGCTTAAACTCTTATGCACTCCAGTGCGCTTAAGATAAGAGTGTGAGTTGTGCGCGCAGCTGTGCGTCCAGCCGTAGATATGCGCGTGCAACTTATGCGCACAAGTGCTTTGTGCGCCTAGCTCGGTTTTGTGCGCTCGGGGCGAACGGCGCGGCGAATAGGGCCAAGATGGCGATGGCGAGCACGCGGGCAATATGGCGACCCCCTCGGAGGGTCTCCACGTGGGTAGACCCTTGGAAATAGCCTGGGCCTGGCCTGCTAGGGCGGATCAACCCGGTGGCACTGGTCCCGGCCGGTGACCCGTGCTCTTCCTCGATCCTCGGAGACCGGATTCAAGCAGAAGATTTCTACCTTCTTACCTTGTCTTCGGCGCTTCCCGGTTTTGTCCCGGGCGGTCTCCGGCTGCGGGGGGAGAGGGCAAATACCTTCACCGCCGCGCTCGAGGGTGCACCCGCTGCCTCTCAGCCGCGCCTGAGGATCGGGGGCTAGGTCCTTGCTGCGATTCGGCCACCGGACCAAGGCTTACCTCAGAGGGACCACGGAAATCACCTCGGGAATCTCAACTGGGGGAGGGACCCGAGGGTATCACCGCAGGAGAGCGGGGCTCGTCTTCAGGGAGGTTTCTTCTTTACAATTTGGTTTTCTTCTTTGAATTTGGTTCTAATGCTGTGAGAGCGTGTAGATAGTCCCTAACTGCAATGGAGACTGAAAATACTGAAGAGCTGCACTTCCTGCAGGGGTATATGTACTAGGGGCTGACGTCAGATTGAAATCTGATCCGTCTCCAACTGCTAGCAGGAGTACACTACACGCTAGGAAAGTTTTTATTATTAGGTTTTGCGCCTTTGTGGCAAGTTTCTACTCAAGCTTGTTCTTGGCCTGTCTTATTAATGTTTTATATCTAATTTGCCAGTGCTTATGTTCTTTCCCATTCTTTTCATTTGGATCTGCTTACTATTTTTTTTGAAAAAAAGACCTTTTGGCTTTATTTGCCTTTCTCCTCACTATTTAACCATGCTGGTAGTCACCTGGTCTTCTTTAGACCTTTGTTGTGTATAACATACATTTTACCTGGGCTTCCAAGATGATTTTTCTTTCTTTTTTTAAACAAACCCCCACATCTTGTGCAAACCGGTACCCCTCACAACTGCTCTAGTTTTTTCTAATTTCTCATTTTATCATAATCTCTTTTTAAAGTTAAATGTTATTGTTGTAGTTTACTTAATATCCTTTTCCTCCAGCTTGATACTGCTTGGCAGAGAAACACAAAGAAGTAATTTAGATAAATTTAGTCAATTTTTAAATTGGGAATACTAAGTAAATTTCAGGGGGAGCTTGACTAGTAATACCATAGTAAATCCTTCAGGTAATTATTTTTAGTTGGTCTGATCTTTAATAGCTAAGGCAACAGGATTCTTTAAGGCATACACACTTAAAGATACAAAAACACATTTTGTAATCTAAAAGGGAGTTATGGAAAACTGTGTATAACTGAATCTATTAGTGATCTTAGACAAGTGCAATATTAACCATAACCAAAATTATACGAGAGAGCTGGTCTATTAGAGATCATAGGTAAACAGAATAAGATCATAGGACAGGATAAATTACTAGTCATCAGTTGGAGAAAGTACTGCTTTGTACCAAGAAGGGAAGGGTTAGCAAATGATTTAAGTCATTTTGTGTCATCTGCAAATAGAACAAATTAAGTACATTTCTTGTGAGATTGCTTAGCAGCATCATAGTTGATCTTTGTGGTAATAATTTCTAATTACTCTGGTTTACTTTTACATCCTCAGTAGAGAAAAAGGCATGGACTTTGGTAGGTCTCTCATTTCTTTCAACTGATACCAGAAGCTCCACATATGTCACAAAAGCTTTGTTAGAAATCATCAGAAACGTGTGCCCACAATATCATCATCAGCTTCAACTTCCACCAACGAGGGCTTTTCAACAAGTTAAATTGCAAATCAGGTCATTCTCTAGAACTATTCCTAAATTATGGAATGATCTTCCTTTGTCCATCAGGGAAGAGAATAATTTAACGCAGTTTCTCCACAAGTTGAAGACCTGGTTGATGATTTTTGAGTCAAACTATGAGACTGCACCATGGAGCCACTCTGTATCACTCCAGAATTAGAAAAGGTACTAAGAAAAATAACCAAAATGATAAAGGAGATGCAACAGTTCCCCTATGAAGAAAGGCTAAAGAGGTTAGGAGACAGCTGAGGGGAGATATGATAAAGATCTATAAAATAATAAGTAGAACAGAATGAGTATTTTTTTTTTATACTCCTATAACAGAAAACTGTGCTAAGCGGTGAACAGTAAATTAAATGTCAATACATTAAAGAAAAAGGAAAAAAATAAACGTCAAGAAAAAGCCTGTCGAAAATAATAGGCCTTCAACTGATTTCTAAAGATCTATAAACAGAAAGGGTCCTTAATTCCATTGGTCACTCATTCCATCACATAGAAGCAGAAACAACAAAAGCTCTAGAGCGAATATAGTCTGAAGATGATAGCTTTTTACAGTAGGAACAAGTAAACCTGTATCAGCAGATCTTAAGGACCGTGAATGAATATACCATATTAATTTATTAGACAATGCAATAGGACAGAAGTATAAAGGGCCTTATGTATGAGAGTCATAAGTTTAAACTGAATCCTGTACTCAACAGGAAGCTAATGAAGTTGACACAATGCAGGGAAATATGTTCCCCGATAGAATGGGAAGTAATAAGGTGAGCAGCAGCATTTTGTTATAATTGAAGGGAAGCTAGCCTATACTTTGGCAAGCTCAAATATAGCGAATTGCAATAGTCTAGTGTGGTCAAGATAAATGCTTGCACTGCTATTCTTAAATCAGGAGCAAGAAGCAAATATTTCAGAGGACGAAGAAGTCTGAGCTTAAAAATGCTGTCTTTCTAATGGCTCACAATTGAAGTTTTAAGCCAAAAGCATAGTCAAGCAGAAAACCAAGACCCCTAACTAGAGGCGTGAAAATAAAAAGTGTCCGTTCAATAATAATTTTTGGCAATGGGACCCGACCTGGGTTTCTGACCAGCCAGTTGCAGTATCACGAGGTCAGGAAAAAACTCACGGAAACGCCGCCTGTAGAACAGCAGAGGAGCTGAGAGAGAGCATAGCCTGGACTTTACCTTCGCTCCGGCAACCATCTTAGCCGTGAAAACCGGAGCGGGGAGACGGGACCAGGGAAGAACAGGTGGATCCCCGAAACAGCCCTGATACCGGTGCGAGCTCCTAAAGTGCAGCACCCCCCATTAGGCACAACATTAAAAACTATCCCCCTGGCCTGACCGCCGTGTTTAGCGAGGGCTGCATGAGTCTGAAGCTTCGTCCGGACAGAGAGGTAATTTATTATAACTTTTCTTAAATCTCACGCCCGATTGGGAATCTCAAAGCGGATCTGGAGGCAGCGCATTAGGGGAGAAACAACTGCCCACAAACGAATTGAGGAAGCGCATTTCAGACAGATCCAGATTATTCTTTGTCTATAGACTTGATGTGATGACACTTTCTCACTTCCCAGCACGCACCCAAGGTACATTTGAATCTTTACAGGGAAATCACTATGCATTTACAGCGATGTTTTCTCTTCTAATTGATAATGGTTAGGATAATCTCGCTTAATGTTAAAGGCCTAAACTCTCACAGAAAGTTTTTCCTCCTCCGAAAAGAGCTGTTACATCAAAAAGCAGATATTGCATTCATTCAAGAAACCCATCTGAAGCGCAAACATGAGCAGTTGTTACAGTTCCGAGAATTCCCACATGTATTCCTGGCCACTCGAGGGCCAGAAGCTAAATATTCAGGAACAGGGATTTTGATATCAAAACATTTGGTATTCCGGCATGTATCCCATTTGGCTGACCCGCACGGGAGGTATCTTATTTTAAATATCCAGATTGGTTCGAAGAAGATCACACTAGTGACGGTTTATGCCCCTACCAGAGATTCAGGGCCCTTTTGGAAAGAATTACATGGGACACTAGCATTACATGCGGATGGACCAATCATATTAGGAGGAGATCTAAATGTCTCGATTCGACCTGACATAGATACATCTAAGCCACACTCTCAGCCCTCTGGGACTGGAAGAAAGGCAGTGCGAAACCTTATTTCCGACTGGAATCTGGTTGACATATGGCGGAGCCGATGTCCCAAGTCTAGATCATACACTTTCTATTCTGCACCCCACGAAAGTTATTCACGCATAGATTATTTTTTGGTTGATAAGCTAATGGGAAACCAGGTTATGGGGGCAGATATAGACGCTATCACTTGGTCTGACCATGCCCCTATAACACTTGAGGTAGATCTGGACGATAGAGACATGGGCAGTCTGTTCTGGAAGCTGAATGAATCCCTATTACAAGCCACAGGTTTTGTTCAAATGCTGAATGATCAGATGCAGGATTACTTCTGCCTGAATTCAGGAGGGGAGGTATCACCTACCACCCTCTGGGAGTGCTCTAAGGCAGTGGCAAGAGGGATTTTGATCTCTAGGGCAACTGCATGCAAACGGCAGGAACAGGGGGAGCGTTTAGCTTTACTGGGCAAAATTTCAGCCTTATCCCAGGTACATATGAAAACTCATTCTAAGCACTGCTACCAGAAGTTGCTCGCCCTTAAAGATGAATTAGCACAACTTGATAATAAACCTATACTCCATGCTTTGGACTCTCTAAGACAGAAATACTATGAGGGTGGGAACAAGGCAGGCCGTTTTTTAGCATGTCAACTTCGGGTGCGGGCCTCCCAAAATAATATTTCCAAAATTAAAAATTCAGCAGGTGAGATCCTCACTGCTTCGGCGGGAATACGCAGCATCTTTGCAGAGTTTTTTCAGAACCTATACAAGTCTGAGGGCTCCATATATCAGACTGACATAAATGCATATTTGCATGATTTAGAAATGCCTAGCTTGACACCCGAGCAACGTCAGAGCCTGGATGCTCCGATCCTGCCCACTGAGATCGAGATGGTGATTAAATCCCTGAAATCTGGTAAAGCTCCTGGATTAGATGGGCTCTCTGGGATGTATTATAAAAAATGTGCATCCATAGTGGCAGAACCCCTAGCCCAGTATTTTAATAACCTCAGGGAGGGCAAAGGCATAGGGCCCCACAATAATACAGCCAGCATTACTGTGACTCTAAAGCCTGGTAGAGACCCGGCACAATGCGGCTCTTATAGACCCATCTCGCTTATCAATGTGGATCTTAAAATCCTGGCTCGGGTCTTAGCTCTTCGGCTAAACAATTTTCTTTCGCAGCTCATCCACACTGATCAGGTAGGGTTTATCCCGCAGCGCAAGGCGGCGGATAACATCAGGAAGGTCATTGATCTCATATGGTGGGCTCGGAAAACGCAGACCCCTGCGGTATTATTATCCCTAGATACAGAAAAGGCCTTTGATCTAGTGCATTGGCCCTTTCTGTTTTCCACTTTAAGACATATGGCTTTTGGGCCCTTCTTTTTGCAATGGCTACAACAGCTGTATGATAAACCCACGGCCAGGGTCAAAGTGAATAGCGGATACAGTCCTGCCTTTCCCATCGGAAGGGGCACCAGAAAAGGGTGCCCATTTTCCCCCCTGTTATTTGCCTTATATCTGGAACCACTAGTGACCCGGATCCGTAAAGCCAAAGATATATATGGGATCCGGTTGGGGTCTGAAGAGTACAAGGCATCTCTGTTTGCCGATGATATCCTCTTTAACATTAACAAAGCCGACCTCGTCACTGGAGGGTGTAACCCGCGAGCTACAGCAATTTAGCAAAGTGGCAGGCCTTAAGGTGAATCTCTCTAAGTCTGAGTTACTCAATGTGACTCTGAACCCGGAAGAAGTGCAAAATATACGTAGCAGGTTTCCGTATAAATGGGCGACGTCCCATATAAAGTATCTGGGGGTTTATTTAACAGCTAGATTAACTGACCTTTATAAATTAAACTATGCCCCACTACTAAATAGTGTTACTACGGATATGAGCCGATGGAATAGGTGCACTTTCTCATGGTTGGGAAGAATAGCTATTACTAAAATGACAATACTGCCTAAATTTCTTTATTTGTTTTCTGCTCTACCAGTGGAGATCTCTTCTCGTCTGATCCGCCGCTGGCAAAAAAGGATTTTTGACTTAATTTGGCGCAGGCATCCTCCACGTCTAGCGTGTCAGGTTTTATATCTCCCGAAGTCGCAGGGGGGATTGGGAGTTCCTAACCTCTTATGGTACTATAGGGCAGCCCAGCTGCGAGCTTTAATTGATATCCATCGTAATATGGAAATTAAACAATGGGTGACTATTGAACAAGCAATTTTAGGCCCAATGGCCATACGGGCCATATTTTGGCAGCCTCAAAACACCTGGCGGACAATCAAGGACATAGCATGGTCCTTACAGGTCACTTTGAATATTTGGAAGCAGAGCAGCAGGCAAGTAGTTGGAGCCTATAAATATTTCTATCAAACCTCTCTCCTTTACAACAGACACATCTCCCAGTTGACAGTTTGGAGGAGTGCGGGTATTACCACAGTTGGTCATATGATGTCCCAAGGGTCGATCTTATCAATGCAGGGTCTAATGGATATCTCCCTCTTTAGCTCGAAGGATTTCCTGGCATATGCTCAAGTAGTCCACTTCATTCAGACTATACAACGAGCTAAAGAGTTACGACCAAGTCGCTCGCTGTTTGAGGCATTGGTGCAATATAGTGACAGAATGAAGGGACCTATTTCTAAAACATATCATGCTCTCTTTCCAGATAAGCAGGAAATAAGCGCATTTGCGAGACAGTGGGCAATGGATCTGGGGGAGCAATTGAGTCCTCAATCATGGGAGACCATACTATATTTTGCCAGGAAATGTTCAATTTCAGCTGGCCTACGTGAAAACTGTTATAAGATGATATACAGATGGTATCTCACCCCAGATAAAATTCATAGGATATATCAGACTGTTTCGGACTCCTGTTGGCGCAACTGTGGAAGTAGAGGTACTTACTTCCATATATGGTGGACTTGCCCGAAAATCCAAACCTTTTGGGAACTCCTTTTTACTTGGTTGAGTGATCTGTTTCAGGTGCCCATTCAGGCTTCTGCCATTATGGCCTTGCTGCATGTATTCCCAGATGCTCTGCATAAATCCCAGCAGCGCTTCTGTTCTCATACTTTTATAGCTGCTCGTACTTTGATCTTGGAAACCGTTTGTGGAATATATTTCTCAAATGTAAATTGTTATTGGGTTAAGAGATCAGTTGCTCTTTGCCAACTTGGGTGGGAGTGTACCTTTACCTCCTGTATTTTAATGTGCCTTCAGTGATATGTTTTCTTTCTAAAAACTATGTAAGGGATATGAGAGTATTCTGGTATGTAAATGAGAAATCATTACTAGACATTAATCCTTATGGATTCTGTAGCAGAGAGATTTCGGCTCCACTGCACTGATGAGGGTGGGGATGGGGGAGGGAGGGGGGATTTGGGGATATATTCTGTATTCATATTGTTATTGTAATAGCACTGTTATGTCAAAAGTTTAATAAAATTATTAATTTCAAAAAAAAAAAAGAAAATGCAGGCTGGTTAGAATGATCTCTTTGCTGAGCAAATTAATGAAATCGCCAATAAAACCAAAGATGGTGAATTTTCTAAAATCCAATGGATTTACAAGATCTAAAGCTGAACATTTTACCAGGAGTAGATCTTGTCAGAGGAGTCAGATTAATTTTCTTAATCACAGAGCTGGAACAAAGGAAAGCACTAGATTTATTTATTTAAGGTTTGTTGTTTGTTTTTTTTTTAATACCGATAACCGTTTGCATATCATATCAGTTTACATAGAACTGTAAGATAAAGAACATTTACATGGAACGGAGGGTAACGTAAGCTAAGGTAAAAACAAATGGTTAACATATGTGTTTAAAAGTTTGGAAGGAGTAATAAAACATTAACAGATTAGAACTAGGTATGACTAGAGTAGTTATTATTCCACAGGTATAACTAGAATAGAGTGTTATCCCATAGTGGGATACAAATAATATTTTCATGCGAGATGAAATGAGGGCTAGGCTAAGGGGACCAGGGGGGGGGGGGGGGGGGGGGTATACATAGTGCATTAGGTGAAAGTCTGTCTGAAGAGCCATGTTTTTAATTTTTTTTTTTTTAATTTCTGAGTACATGGCTCCATGCGGAGGTCAAGCGGCATTGGGTTCCAGTTTGTGGGGCCTGCTATCGATAGGGCTTGATCTCTTGTAGAGGAAAGGTGGGTGAGTTTAGGGGACGGTATGTGGAGAGATCCTTTATAGGCAGATCTGGTGGGCCTGTTGGATGAGTGGAAATGAATTGAGTCGTTGAGCAATTGAAAGTCTTGGTTGTGTATGAGGGAGAGGATTTTGTAGAGAACTCTGCAGGATATGGGAGCCAAGGAAGGTCTCTTAGGATGGGTATAATGTGGTCATTCTTACGTGTATTTGTGAGGATTCTGGCAGCAGCATTCTGAAGCATTTGGAGGGGTTTGATGGAAATGTAGAGTACTTGAATTTCAGTAAGACCTTTGACATGGTTACACATAGGAGACTTAGAAATAAACTGAATGCTCTTGGAATGAACCCTAGAGTGAGTGACTGGGTTAAAACTAGTTGACGGGAGGCAAAAAAGGGTAGTGGTAAATGGGGCTCACTGAGGAGGGGGGCATTACTAGTGGTGTGCCTCAGGGATCAGTCCTTTGACTCATTCTTTTCAACATTTTCATCAGCAATATTATGGAAGGATTGTTGGGAAAGGTTTGTCATTTTTCCAATGATAAAATCTGCAACAGGGTAGGAGCACCAGGTAGTGTGGAAAATATGAGGCGGGATCTAGCAAAGCTTGAGGAATGGTTTAGGGTCTGGCAGCTAAGATTTAATGTTAAAAAATGCAGAGTTATGCATTTAAGTTGCAAAATCACAAGAGAGAGGTACAGTACTGGTGGTGAAATTCTTTTAAGCACTAAAGAAGAGCGGGAAGGTGTTCATATCTGATGATCTTAAGGTGGCCAAACAGATGGATAAAGCAATGGAAAAAGCCAAAAAGCTGCTTGGCTATATAGGAAGAGGAATGGTTAGCAGAAAAAGGGAGGTAATATTGCCCCTGAATAAGTCCCTGGTGAGACCTTATTTGGAATATTGTGTACAATTTTGGAGACCGCACCTTCACAAAATGATATAAACTGGCTGGAATGTGTCCAGAGGGTGACAACTAAAATGGTCAATGGTCTTCATTCTAAAGAATATGGGGACAGACTTAACGATCTAAACATGTAAACTCTAGAGGAAAGGCAAGATTAGGGGAGATACGATAGCAACATTTAAATACTTCCAAGGTTTCCATGTACAGGAGGTGGGTATAATGTTTGGCCAGCTGTGGAAAGACCCCGTGACCAGCTGCACTCACTCTGCATGCTGCCAAGCTCCGATGCAACAAGAATGCTGCCATCCTCTCTCTGCCTCTGTTGCCCCTATGTGCACATGCACGCCGGCTTATGAAGGCCCTTCAGCAGGAAAGCCTTCCTGTGGCACCTCAAGATGATGTCACGCAGCGGGGAAGTTATACCCCCACCATGGTCCTCTCAATGCCTCAGCGACAGGTCTCCTGCCTTGCCAGCAGTATGTTGCCTTGACATGTTCCTGCTTCCAGCCATACCTCGTCCAGCTTGTCCTGACTCGTCCAGTCTCTCCAGCCTTGCCTTACCATCCATCTTGCTAAGGGCTCAGCCTATGGAGAATGGGGTTGGTACAGGTGAAGCTTCAGTTCTTTCCTGGCCCAGGGCACATTCGCTGTCAGTGTAGGCCTAGTGGGTTCGCCTACTAGGTTGTGCCGACCATGCCACAACACAAGGGTCCACTCTCCTGACAGAGGGCCTCTTTCAAAGGAAAGGAGACTCTAGAATAAGAGGTCATGTGATGGGGTTGAAAGGGGGTAGACTGAAGAGTAAACTTAGGAAATATTTATTTACAGAGAGGGTACTGGATGCATGGATAGTCCCCCCCAGAGGAGATGGTGGAGATAAACACAGTATATGAATTCAAGAAAGCATGAAATATATACAGGGGATCTCTAACGGAACAATGGGAATTTTAAAGCTAAATTAGTGGGGTGGATGAGCAGACTAGATGAATCATCGGTCTTTGCTACCATCATGTTTCTATGTCAATCTGACTGCATTATGACAACTATTGCCAAGCAGCACTACCATCTTTACCCATGGCATCAAGTGGGATCCTGCAATTTTGTAGGATCTGCCAGAACCAGGTGTTCAGGTCTGAATGAAGCTGGCCAGTAGTGGAGGCAAACGCAGGAGGAAGTGCTGCTCTTCTGCCAGTTGGAGAGAAGAGGCAGAGGATCACATGGACAGCATGAAAGAGGGAACATATGGGAAATGGGGGTGGGTGGTATATGCCCAAACAAGGATCATGCAGGAGTGCAGAAGGTCAAAAAGAAAAAAAATGTACTATTGAGGTTAGGAAAAATTATCATACTAGGAGCAGACGTGAAAGATTGGATCAGGCAGGGTTGAGAGATTGGGAGGGGAAGGAGGAGTTGCACTATTTCATAAGTTGTAATTTGTAAGGAAAATACAATATTATGAAATTTTATTCTGTGTGGCACAGGGATTAGGCAAATTTTAAAGTGTACCATGAAACCAACAATACTGAGAAAAATTGCTTTAAGAAATGCACCTACCTTTCTGATGCTCCTGAAGTTAGCTAGGAACCCAGCTATGGGTGGAGGCCTGCGAACTGCCAGGATAGCTTGGACTTGGACTGGGCATTAGAGGATCAAGGTTAAAATCCAGTCCCTCCTCATCCATGAGGTCACTGTGGATGATATAATCCACATCACATTCCAGGTTCTCCATGAACATATCTACATCCAAGTCTGTGGGCAGTTTGTCATGGTTCATGCCAACAAATGGTGCCATGGCAGCAGAAGGCAGAGGATGCTGAGGACCTAGCTGGACCACTGAATTAGCAGAGGCTGGAGCTTTCAGCGTTGTCAAAGCAGTCGTGCTTTGAGAAGATGCCAAAAGGGTGAGAGTGGATGGCAAAGCACCAGTACCAATAGAAGTAGGCTGCAGTTCCAGGGGTTTCCCTAACAGGCTGAGTTTGTTTTGAGCAGCCTGTCCACCAAGAATCAGCATATTTTGGTTATTTATCCGGCTACCAGTCTGAGTCAGGATGGGATCTACCTGGGTCATCATTACATCACTAGGAGGTGGAGAATTGGAAGTTAAGAGTGCTTCCAGAGTCCGAGGCCCTGTGAAATGATTGGCCGAGCTCTGCAAAGAGATATCCACTGGGTTGAACAAAGAGTTGCCAAATGAAGAAGTCTGACTGGATGTGCTTTGAGGCTGTAGAGAGAAGCTGGAACTCTGCTGGATCAGGCTGCCAGTCACCGACTGCATGGAAGAACCAGAAGAGAGAAGGTTTAACCCATCAATGAGCTCCAATTCCTCTGTCACCGTTGGAGGAACACTGTTGGACGGGTTTGAGTACACCAATGGAGAGTGAATATCTTCATCCTGGACATCCTCGTGTTCAGGCCGTATGCTTATAGTACTTGCATTGGAGCTGGTCCTGGTCCGGAAAGAAATCCACATATCAGAGTCCTCATTGCTCCTTGATGAAGGGCTCCCAGGCCACTTAGGGAACTGGGAGTCAGGGCTGTCAGCGGGAGTGTCTGCTGCAGCTTGGAGCGATACCTTTTTCTTGGATGCTTTCCCTCGTACTTTGTTCAGTTTGCTGGTGTTATCCATGGAAGCAGCTCTCCTCCTGGGGGCTTTCCCACTCTTACCACCTTCAGGGTTCAGCATCCACCAGGAACTTTTCCCTGTTGCTTCATTATGGACTTTGATAAACTTATTGTGCAGGGACAGATTATGACGTATTGAGTTCTGGAAGAAAGTAAAGGCAAATCAGAAAAATGTGCAATAGGCTCTCATTCCTTTCTCCTCACCCCAAAGCTAATTGTCTCCCCAAGGCTCACAACCCCACATATTCATTTCTTTCCCACCCACAGAGGCACGGGACCTAATGCTGATGTCACACCTCAAGAACAGCATTTGCATTTTAATTTGACTGAATTTCAGAGCAGAGCAAGGACAATACATTCTGCTTCAGCCTCAAATTAAATTATCTTAACTGAAGTACTGATACCGTACACGGTCAATCTTGCTCCCAGCCTCTAATCAAAGTCATCATCCCTTCCACCTCCCAAAGCAGATGGGTTCTACTCATAAGATAAGTGGAAAGGTACAGGAAGAGTCCTTGATGGTGGCATCAACCTGCATGATAGGCATATTGGTGCCTGCACTGCAATTTCTGTCACTATCATTTGTGCCAGAAAAAAAAAGTGTCACTCTTTACCCACACCTTCTAAAAAAAAAAAAAAAAAAAACCACCAACAACGCAACCCCACAGAGTAGGTAATTTTCAACTATATTAAACTAGGTAACATGAAACCCACCCTCCTCAAATGCAGATAAAATCCGCATGGGTTCCATAACATATGAATATTTAGCCACATTATAAAAGGCAATCTTGTTGGGGGGGGGGGGGGGGGGGGGGAGTAAAAACAGCACACATCTAGGTGAATTTTAGTTCTACGCAACTTATTTTACCCTGTAGATTTATTTATTTATTTTTAGTTTTTTTTATACCGATTTTCCTGCATAAAATGCATATCAAACCGGTTTACAATGAAACAGAATAAGCAGGAAGTAAAATTCCTTAGTCTAATACATTTAAACGCCAATAATGAAATAATTTTAAACAAAGCAAAAAGCTAAATAACATTAATAAAAGTTAAATTATTAACATAAACATAAATATAATTATATTAGAAGGAGCACAAAGGTTAGCACGAAGGGGAGCACAAAGGGGAAAACCCCTTCGTCGCGCGACACCTTTTATTTTAAGGGGATTTTCTGTAGAGCTTGCACTGATCAGACTTGTAAAAATAGCCAAAGCTATTGAAATGCTAAAATTTAAGCTAAGGATAGCCAGTATGTTAAAGATGAGCATTAGTTTTTTATGAATAGTTTATGCATATGTATATTATGAATGTTTATTTTGTAAACCCATCCTGTACATTGGATGTCAAAGCGGCAAAATATAAAACTGTTTTAAGTTTTTTTTCTGCCAGACTTCCATTTATGACATTGAGAGAGTAGGAAGCACTGAGCACTTGCTTCCTGGGAGCCAGCGACACAATATAACATTAATTGGTAAACCCTCATGTTCAGCTACAAATATTATACATTTATTTTTTCCCTACACAGCACAGGCTAATTATTGCACCTTTAAGGCCTAAGGAAACACATCCAAAACAGATCGGTATACATAAGTACAAAAGAAAATGCCATACTGGGTCAGACCAAGGGTCCATCAAGCCCAGCATCCTGTTTCCAACAGTGGCCAATCCAGACTACAAATACCTGGCAAGTACCCAAACATTAAGTAGATCCCATGTTACTGATGCTAGTAATAGCAGTGGCTATTTTCTAAGTCAACTTGTTTAATAGCAGGTAATGGACTTCTCCTCCAAGAACTTATCCAAAACTTTTTTAAACCCAGCTACACTGCACTAAACACATCCTCTGGCAATAAATTCCAGAGTTTAATTGTGCGTTGAGTGAAAAAGATCTTTCTCCAATTAGTTTTAAATGTGCTACTTGCTAACTTCATGGAGTGCCCCCTAGTCTTTCTACTACCCGAAAGAGTAAATAACCGATTCACATCTACCTCTCATGATTTTAAACATCTCTATCATATCCCCCCTCAGCCGTCTCTTCTCCAAGCTGAAGAGTCCTAACCTCTTTAGTCTTTCCTCATAGGGGAGCTGTTCTATTCCCCTTATTTTGGTAGCCCTTCTCTGTACCTTCTCCATCGCAATTGTATCTTTTTTGAAATGCGGCGACCAGAATTGTACACAGTATTCAAGGAGCGGTCTCACCATGGAGCGATACAGGGGCAATATGATATTTTCCGTTTTATTCACCATTCCCTTTCTAATAATTCCCAACATTCGGTTTGCTTTTTTGACTGCCGCAGCACACTGAACCGACGATTTCAAATGTGTTATCCACTATGACGCCTAGATCTCTTTCTTGGGTTGTAGCACCTAATATGGAACCCAACATTGTGTAATCATAACATGGGTTATTTTTCCCTATATGCATCACCTTGCACTTATCCACATTAAATTTCATCTGCCATTTGGATGTCCAATTTTCCAGTCTCACAAGGTCTTCCTGCAATTTATCACAATCTGCTTGTGATTTAATTACTCTGAATAATTTTGTGTCATCTGCAAATTTGATTATCTCACTCGTCGTATTTCTTTCCAGATGATTTATAAATATATTGCAAAGTAAGGGTCCCAATACAGATCCCTGAGGCACTCCACTGTCCACTCCCTTCCACTGAGAAAATTGTCCATTTAATCCTACTCTCTGTTTCCTGTCTTTTAGCCAGTTTTCAATCCACGAAAGGACATCGCCACCTATCCAATGACTTTTTACTTTTCCTAGAAGCCTCTCATGAGGAACCTTGTCAAACACCTTCTGAAAATCCAAGTATACTACATCTACTGGTTCACCTTTATCCACATGTTTATTAACTCCTTCAAAAACGTGAAGCAGATTTGTGAGGCAAGACTTGCCTTGGGTAAGGCCATGCTGACTTTGTTCCATTAAACCATGTCTTTCTATACGTTCTGTGATTTTGATGTTTAGAACACTTTCCCCTATTTGACCTGGCACTGAAGTCAGGCTAACCGGTCTGTAGTTTCCCGGATCGCCCCTGGAGCCCTTTTTAAATATGGGGGTTACATTAGCTATCCTCCAGTCTTCAGGTACAATGAATGATTTTAATGATAGGTTACAAATTTTTACTAATAGGTCTGAAATTTCATTTTTTAGTTCCTTCAGAACCCTGGGGTGTATACCATCTGGTCCAGGTGATTTACTACTCTTCAGTTTGTCAATCAGGTCTACCACATCTTCTAGGTTCACCGTGATTTGATTCAGTCCATCTGAATCATTACCCATGAAAACCTTCTCCATTACGGGTACCTCCCCAACATCCTCTTCTGTAAACACCAAAGCAAATAAATCATTTAATCTTTCCGCGATGACCTTATCTTCTCCAAGTGCCCCTTTAACCCCTCGATCATCTAATGGTCCAACTGACTCCCTCACAGGCTTTCTGCTTCGGATATATTTTAAAAAGTTTTTACTGTGAGTTTTTCAAATTCTCTCTTAGCCTGTCTTATCAATGTCTTACATTTAACTTGCCAACGTTTATGCTTTATCCTATTTTCTTCTGTTGGATCCTTCTTCCAATTTTTGAATGAAGATCTTTTGGCTAAAATAGCTTCTTTCACCTCCCCTTTTAACCATGCCGGTAATCGTTTTGCCTTCTTTCCACCTTTCTTAAATGTGTGGAATACATCTGGACTGTGCTTCTAGAATGGTTTGTTTTTTTTTTTAATTTATTTTTTTTAACAATGACCACGCCTCTTGGACATTTTTTTTTACTTTTGTAGCTGCTCCTTTCAGTTTTTTCTAACAATTTTTCTCATTTTATCAAAGTTTCCCTTTTGAAAGTTTAGAACGAGAGCCTTGGAATTGCACACTGTTCCTCTTCCAGTCGTTAAATCAAATTTGATCATATTATGATCACTACTGCCAAGTGGCCCCACCACCATTACACCTCTCTCACCAAGTCCTGTGCTCCACTGAGAATTAGATCTAAAATTGCTCCCTCTCTCGTTGGTTCCTGAACCAATTGCTCCATACAGCTATCATTTATTCCATCCAGGAACATTGTCTCTAGTGTGTCTGGATGATACATTTACCCAGTCAATTTTGGGGTAATTGAAGTCTCCCATTATTACCGCACTACCAATTTGGTTAGCTTCCCTAATTTCTCTTAGCATTTCACTGTCCGTCTCACCATCTTGACCAGGTAGATGGTAGTATACTCCTATTACTATAGTCTTCCCCGACATACAATGGATTTCTACCCATAAAGATGCAATTGTGCATTTAGTCTCATGCAGGATGTTTATCCTGTTGGACTCTATACTATCCTGGACATAAAGCGCCACACCTCCTCCCGGGTGCTCCTCTCTGTCATTGCGATATAATTTGTACCCCGGTATAGCACTGTCCCATTGGTTATCCTCTTTCCACCATGTCTCCGAGATGCCAATTAAGTCTATGTCATCATTCACTGCTATACATTCTAATTCTCCCATCTTACTTCTTAGACTTCTGGCATTAGCATACAAACATTTCAAAGTTTGTTTTTTGTTTGTATTTTCATTCTGCTTTTAATTGATAGGGATACGTTAGAATTTTTTAGCTCAGGTGAGTTTTTAGTTACAGGCACTTGGACTATTTTTCTAATCATTGGAACCTCACTGTCGGGCTGCCCGAATTCTAATGCATCATTAGTACCCTTTGACGATACCTCTCTCCGAACCATGCGCTGCTGAGCAACTGTCGGCTTTCCCCTTTGTTCTAGTTTAAACGCTGCTCTATCTCCTTTTTAAAGGTTAGCACCAGCAGTCTGGTTCCACCCTGGTTAAGGTGGAGTCCATCCCTTCGGAAGAGACTCTCCCTTCCCCAAAAGGTTCCCCAGTTCCAAACAAAACTGAATCCCTCTTCCTTGCACCATCGTCTCATCCATGCATTGAGACTCTGGAGCTCTGCCTGCCTCTGGTGACCTGCATGTGGAACAGGGAGCATTTCAGAGAATGCTACCCTGGAGGTTCTGGATTTAAGCTTTCTACCTAAGAGCCTAAATTTGGCTTCCAGAACCTCCCTCCCACATTTCCTATGTCGTTGGTGCCCACATGTACCACGACAGCCGGCTCTTCCCCAGCACTGTCTAAAATACTATCTAGGTGACGTGTGAGGTCCGCCAACTTCGCACCAGGTAGGCATGTTACCAGGCGATCCTCACGCCCACCAGCCACCCAGCTATCTACATTCCTAATAATCAAATCACCAACTATGACGGCCGACCTAACCCTTCCCTCCTGGGCAGTAGACCTTGGGGAGATATCCTCGGTACGAAAGGACAATGCATCACCTGGAGAGCAGGTCCTTGCTACAGGATCCTTTCCTGCTGCACATGGTTGATGCTCTCCCATCATGTGACCTTCTTCCTCGAAGGCAGCAGCAGGGCTGCCAGTCTGAAGTTGGGACTTGACTACTATGTCCCTGAAGGTCTCATCTATATACCTCTCTGTCTGCCTCAGCTCCTCCAGGTCTGCCACTCTAGCCTCCAGAGATCAGACTCGTTCTCTGAGAGCCAGAAGCTCTTTGCATCGCATGCACATGTACAACTTCTCACTGGTGGGTAAAAAATCATACATGTGACACTCTATGCAAAAGACTGGGAAGCCCCCCTCTTGTTGCTGGACTGCTGCCTTCATCTCAATTTTGATCAGTTCCTAGTTAAGTTTTAGGTTGCTATGGGAGTAGTAATGTGTCAAACGTCCTTTAAATGTATTAGTGAATTCACTATGTGTCTGGTAGTGGCCTACCGGGGTCTGATCGAATTCTCAATAAAGTTTTTGTTGATTTTTTTTTTTGTGAAAGTGGCACCTGCCTATAAATTAAGGGATGAGCTAGGGGTGGGTGAGTGAGGGGTGGGAGGGTTGGGAAATACAAACAGTCTAACTTCAGTTAGTCAGCCAGAGTGACTCACTGCTCTCTTGATTAACAAATGTTGGTACCTATTCAAACCCAATCACACTACCTCAACACCTTCCTAAGTCTGCAACAGTGGTGGTGGAGAAAATGGCACTGGAGACAGGCCCATGCATGGAGGACATTTCTGAGTTGGCAATTAGAGAGATTTCAAAAGCGGTCACGGCAGCGATTGTAGACCAGCTCCAGAAACCACAGCCTTCTGTAGGTGAACTAAGAGAAATAATAGGAAACTACAATGTCGAGCTTACTAAAGGCCTGATTTACTAAGGCTTTTCTCCTATTCTGAGTCAACAGGAAAAATGCTCAGTAAATGAGGCCCTAAGATTGGCAAGCAAGTTAATGTACACGATAAGAACATCAATCACATGGATGGTGAGATTGCAGAGTTAAAAACGGCAAATAAAACCATAGAAGAAAAGTTAGATGACCTTGAGAACTGTAGCAGGTCAAACAATTTTACACATCTTAAGCATTCTGGAGACAATGCCTCCTGATGGCCTGCTGTATTTTTGTGAGGTATGGCTACCAGACACGTTTGGGCTTAGCCCACAGGAGAGAAAGATTTTGATGGAAAGAACATATTGGTTGGGGATGGTGAGACAACCATTGGAAAAAACCTAGACCAATTATGGTTAAATACTTGAATTATACTGATAAAATGAGAAGTTTGACGGCTTTCAGAAAGAAACTTACTTATGCCAATAAGAAGCTGGTAATTTTCCAAGATTTCTCTCAAAGTGATGATGGCACATAAGGAATTTACACCATACTGCATTCAATTATACCAGAAGGGAATAAAATTTATACTGCAATTTCCCCCAGGCCATGCACCTTTCATCATGGAGAAGTTAAGATATGAGAAATAACTAAAGAAGTGCAAGACTTTTTTCTCTTCTTCCAAAGTGATGTTATGCTGGAGGTAACATATGAATTCGACGACCGCAAAGTTATTGTGTGTTAATATATTGAGACAGTCTGCTGTGCCAGTGAGACTGTTAAGTGTTTGGGTGGTCTTACTGCAATGATTTGCCACCAAATATGGTGGGTTACAATCAGGCTTTAAGCTAACGGGCAGGTTTTCTCGACATAAAAATTCCAGCAATAGCAAATTCAGAACTATTACATATATTTTATTTTTTGTAAATGTGAGAAAAAAAGAAAAATGTGCCACGAGATGTTTACTCGACCACAAGATATGGGGCATTTTGCAGGGTTTTTGCTACAAGTGGACAGGAAAGCAAAGGACAGCAATGTAGCAGAAGGCGGTGTTTGCAAAGGTTAATGGACATGAGGAAAAAATAACTGGCAGAGTTTTGTTGGTTAACCATAGCATTAAAGGCCAAAGAACCACAATTTTGTGACCCAAATCAACACACCGTGGGGAAAATTTTTTTTTCTCATTTGATGGACCTCATACTAGGGCGACAAGGATCGTGTTTCGGCGTCTGCCTTCATCAAGGGGCCAAATATGTATGTTGTGAGCGGCTTTTCTTGCCGACCTGCCCCTTGATGAAGGCAGACGCCTAAACCCGGTCCTTGTCACCCTAGTATGAGGTCCATCAAATAAGGGAAAAAAAGTTTTTCACCCACGGTGTGTTGATTTGGGTCACAAAATTGTGGTTCTTTGGCCTTTAATGCTATGGTTAATTTTGATACGGTTATTACCACCCTCAGAAGATTTTGAGAGGATTTTTGACTCAGAATTTTGTTGGTTACAGGAATTCCCCTGAATTGAGCAGAATGAAGGCTCATCCACGGGGAAGGAAACACTTGCAAGGGGAGAAGCCCTGCATTTTGGGTGGAGGGAATTTGATAAAAATGTGGTTTCAATTTGGTGTGAATGGGAATGGGTACGGAAGGGTGTGGTTGTGGAGTTTCACGTGGTGGTTCAGAGAATGAATTTCCGTGAGTAGGAAGAAACACAAACTCATGTTTGCGACGTTTGTCTTATACAGTTAAAATTAGCTGTTGGAATCGAGGTGGGTGGCCTGAGCTGGGGGGCTTCCTGCTACACCATTCACATTTTGTACAATCATACTGTTAGAAATGTATGAGTGAACAGCTAAGGTTAAAGTGTGCTCATTTAATGTTGATGGGTTAAATGCTCCAATAAAAAGAAAAAAAGTATTAATGGATCTAAAAAAAATAAATATGGATATGTTTTTAAAAGAGACATCAGTTAATTGTGAGCATGAGAAGCTATATAGAATGGGTTGGGCAAAATTATTACTTCCCTTTGGATCCACAAAGCATTGCCCTTTCATTTTGAAAGTCAGGTAATAGATGTTCATAGTCGTTATCTTCTTGTTCTTGGAGAATTATATGGGGGTCAAGCTGATGCTGGTAAATTTATATGCACCCAACAAATATGCTCATGTTTTGTTTTTTTTCAGACCTGGTAGCTAAATTAAAGTGGTCCAATTGCAGATGTATACTTGCAGGAGATTTTAACATAACTGATAACTGGTTAGTTCATTGCAAGCCAGCCAAAAGGATGTGGGTGTAGGCTTTCTGTCCCAGGAATTGTGTTTGATAGATGCTTGGAGAAGTTTAAATATAAAAGACAAAGAATTCTCATTCTATTCTAACGTACACAATGTGTTTTCTTGCTTAGATTACACTGGGGAATAATTTTTAACATAATTCCTGTTGAGTTCGATTTTTCAGCTCTTTAAGGCAAATAGGCATGCTGATTTCAAAACTGCAGTTAGTTTTCTTCTATCATGTCAAGTTTTTTCCTCTACAGCCTATTTTAGGCCTGGATTTATCAAAATGCTTTGCCAACTGAAGGAGACTGTTTCAAGTACCTCATTTTGGCATTTCCTAGCCTTTCGTTTGAAAAGATAAAGGCCGGTGTGTTTGACGATCCACAGATTCAGCAGCTCATTAAAGATGAACATTTCATCGGGACAATGTCAGAACTCCAAAAGAATGCTTAGTTATCATTCAAAAACCTTGTCAAGTACTTTCTTGGAAATACACAAGCACAGAATTACACCGAAATTGTCCAGAAACTCTTGGAGAGCTTCAAAATGCTTCGTTGCAACATGAGCATCAAGGTGCATTTTCTGCATAGCCATCTTGCTGACTTCCAGAAAAACCTTGGTGCAGTCAGTAATGAGCAAGGTGAACGATTCTACCAAGATTTGAAGGTCATGGAGGCACGGTATCAGGGTAGATGGAATATACATATGATGGCTGACTATTGTTGGAGCATCAGGCGAGATTGTCCACAGATTGAACACTGCTGGAAAAGCCATAAGCGTAAATTTTTACCTTAATATGTATGTTTGGTAGCAGAACTTTACTACTTGTACACAATCTGACTTACAGTAACATAGCCTTTGAATGAATAAAATAACTAAATAAACAGTATATTCAGGTAATTTTTTCTTTTATTTCCTTTGTATGTACATTTTGCATGATTTTTGGGACAAAGGGAGGGTATCCTGTACCTTAAAAAGTTGACATGGAGATCACGTGATGTGGTGAGAGCGGCCGGGTGGTTACTGGCTGAGCTCCGGGGATAGGGCCCTGATCCTCCACCATCAGACCGGTAAACCGCCTTTTTCGGGACAGATCCTCCTCTAGCAACTGTGGTCTATGTCGATCACTACTTATATGCAAAAATCGCCGTCGGGAATGCCACCGAAAGTGACCAAACGCGATAAAGACAAGACGCGAGGTCCGGATCCCAAAATGGCGACGCCTACGCAAAAATCTAGCGGCAGCGATGCCCCCGAAAACCTTGCCCAGGTACCTCTAACGACCCGAGAATTGCAAACGGCGGTTGTTGCAGCGCTAGAAAGTAAATTTACCGGCCTCTCTGAACAACTAACGGCTCTACAAACTTCGCTCGCCGAACTTTCACCGCGGCTTGATCAAGTGGAGGGCCGCACGGGAGTGCTGGAGGATGATGTGCTGGCACTTACCACCCGAATCTGCTCCCTGGAAAAGGCTTTGGTGGAACAGCAGAGTAAAACGGAGGATCTGGAAAACAGATCTCGGCGCTCAAATATTCGAGTGCTGGGTCTCCCAGAGTCACTCGAAGATCAAAACTTGCGCACGGCTCTAAAAGCATGGATCCCTGATGCGCTGGGCCTGCCCGAGCTTCAACCCACATTTGAAATCGAACGGGCGCACAGACTGGGGCCTAGAGATTCGACATGGGCCCCGGCCGGGAGGCCACATGTAGTAATCTTCAAGGTCCTTAATTTTCATCACAAACATTGTATTTTACAGGCGGCCCGAAAAATACAAAATTTACAGTACCAGGGCTCAGATATTAGGTTGGCGCCCGATTACTCCGCAAAAGTTGCTGCCCAAAGGAGGGCCTTCTCAGAGGTGTGCACTCTTCTTGTAGAGAAGAAAATACGTTTCCAAATGCAATTTCCAGCGAAGCTCCGTGTTCTTCAGGAAGGGAAATGGTCTACCTATGACACACCGGAGTCTACAAAACCATTGCAGGAGAAACTCTCTTAAAGGCCTAATCTTTTACTGTTCCACATTTTTATTGGCTTTTGGATGGGGTTGGTGAAGGGCCCTAGTCCCCGGTCACATTGTAGTGATCTCTCAGCAGGTTATAGACCTGAGCGGGTGTTCTCGATTCTATGGGGAGGGGGAGGGGGGGGATTTTACAGGTTTTGGGGATTTAGGGTACTCAAGGGTCAGGTTGTATATAATGATGTTTGCAATGGGAATGTTTCTTAACTTTGTGTGTGGCTTAATATTGGCTGGGTATACGTTTGTGCCCCTTCTTGTTTACCTTATGGAGCGGAGGCGAGGCTGGGAGCCTCCAGTTCCTCTGTTTTTACTGTTTATTAACATGTTTCATGCTCCTAAACTTTGCTCTCATGGGAGGCCCATATAACATTGTTTCTTGGAATGTGGACGGCCTAGGTCATCCTATAAAAAGAAAAAAAGTGTTTCAACATTTAGCCCGCTTAAAAACCAGCATTGCTTGTCTGCAGGAAACGCACCTGAATGCCCTTGAAAGTGGGAAGCTGTGCAGGGAATGGGTCACTACTTGCCATTACGCCCCAGCTGTAGGGAAGAAAAAAGGTGTGGCAATTTTAATCCATAAGAATACCCCCTTTGTAACTGCTCAGGAGTTTGTGGACCCGGAAGGCAGGTGCATTATTATCATTGGGGAATTGGAGGGGAAGCCCTTAACTATCTGTAACTTATATGCGCCTAATGATACTAGCACTGTATTTTTTTCATCCTTACTACAACTTCTCCTTGAACACCAGAAAGGTTCCTTAATCCTGACAGGTGACTTTAACAGTGTAGCGGATGCTCGAGTGGATAAATCTGCCATTCCCGCCAGTTTTAGAATGCCGAAGGAATCTGTTATTCAGTCCCTCTGTAAAAACCTGAACCTTCTGGATGTTTGGAGGGTATTGCACCCCGAAATCCGTGATTACACCCATGTGTCTCGTGCACATGACACGTTATCCAGGATTGATTATATCTTGGTTGACACTCAACTGTTCTCCAGACTAGGTGCAGCGGAGCTTGGCTCCATTGTGGTCTCAGATCATGCACCCGTGTGGGTGGAACTTTTCATTTCGGGGAGGGAGCGGACTAGCAATCTCTGGAGATTCCCTGGGCACATGTCCAATGATAAGGCCTTTCATACTTACTTACAAGAGAGATGGGATGATTTTTTGAAAAACAATCAGCAGCATGAGGCGGAGCCCCTGTTATTCTGGGAGGCGGGAAAGGCTGTTATTCGGGGCGATATCTTGGCTTATACAGCCCGGAAACGCAAACAGCTCTTAAGTTCTATCTTGCACTGGGAACAAGAGTTGAAACGTAAGAAGGAGGATTTAGCACTAGTCCCCTCCAAATCCAACAGGGAGGCCTATTGGGCTTGCCTAACCCACTTCAATTCATTACTGCAGGCCAGGGCACAGAAGGCCTTGAAAACTTCAGAGCATGGTTTACACCGATATGGGAATAAAGCGGGGAGGCTACTGGCACGTCTGGTTGCTGTTAAGCGGAGAAAGACCTTTATTAGTAGTCTCAAAGCCAAAAATGGTCAGCTTATGACACAAACTTCTGAGATTTGTAAAATCCTTCAGGAGTTTTATTCGGAGCTTTACACAGATGATCGAGTGGGTGACTCTGTGGATGAAGAATCCTTTTTTCGGCACCTGGACTTACCCCAAGTGACCCCCTCTCAACTGGACAGTTTAAATAAGCCCATCATGGCACAGGAAGTGCTCCAGGTTATTAAAACTAGTAAGGCCCACAAGGCTCCCGGCCCTGATGGTTTTTCCTCAGATTTCTACAAGATCCTGGGAGATCGGGTAGTGGGACCCTTGTGCCGATTTTATCAGGAGGCGGGTATTCAGGGAGGATTTCCTTCTGAATTTAATAAAGCATATATTACGATCCTCCCTAAGCCCGGGAAGGACCTCTTGCAGGCGGCCTCCTATAGACCGATCTCCTTATTAAACTGTGATCTGAAGATCTATGCCCGTATTTTGGCGATGAGACTCGGTTCTGTTCTCCCCGACCTAATTTCCCCCTTTCAGACGGGGTTTGTAAAAGGCAGAAATCCCGGTGCAAATGTGATTAAACTGATTGCGGCTATTGAGGCTACTAGAAATTCTGGCTCTCACTCTCTGGCAATTGGCTTTGACTCTGAAAAAGCCTTTAATAGGGTGTCCTGGGCTTATATGTTTTCAGTGTTACGTAGATTTGGACTCCAAGGGGCTATTTTACAGGGGATCCAACTCCTATACAGCTCTCCTGAGTCATTCCTCCTAGTTAATGATTCCTTGTCCGGTGCCATCCCGATTCAGCGTGGTGTGCGACAAGGTTGCCCTCTCTCTCCAATTTTGTATATCTTGTCCTTAGATCCCCTGTTATGTACCATAGGCGCTTCACCAGTAATACAAGGGTTTGGCTCCTCTGCCACCTCATTTAAGGTGGCGGCCTTCGCGGATGACATGCTTGTTTTTTTAACTAACCCCGTTATAGCTTTGCCTGAGGTACTGAGAATTCAAACTGCCTTTGGCAAGTTTGCGGGCTTAAAAGTTAGCGCTGAGAAATCAGAAGCCCTAGATATCACCGGCAGCTTGCAGACTTCATGGCCCGGATCCTTTCCCTTAAAATGGGTCTCCTCGGATTTAAAATATCTGGGAGTTAGAATTCCAGCAGACACTCAGAGACTTTATGCCCTTAATGTGGGTCCCTTAAAGACAAAATTATTAAAGCATCTCGATCAATGGCGTAGTCTTCCCCTCTCCCTTTCGGGGAAAGTCCAACTGTTGAAGATGATGGAGATCTCCCGCTGGATTTATTTGTTCCAAATGTTACCTATTTGGCTGAACCCTGGGGATCTATCTGACATAAACAAAGCCATCAGGGAATATATTTGGGGAGGCCGTAGAGCACGTATTTCATTGGACCGGCTTATGCAAGCCAAAGAGGCGGGGGGTCTTGGATGCCCAAATTTAGCCTTATATAATTATGCCTGTTTGATTCGCCACGTGCGGGATTGGCTTTTTGGATCCCGGTTTTTCTCGCCTCTGGCTTTTTATGAACAATGGGTGGCACCGTTATCCTTAAGCTCTATTTTACATGTTCCTGCTGCTCTTATACCGCAACATCTTGTACAGAGTAAAATTATCTCTCCTATGCGGCGAGGGTGGAAGTTCATATGTGGACTATTAGGAATCCCTGCCCACAGCTCTGCTTACTTGCAAATTACAGGGTGCCCCTTATTTGCTCCGGGACTTGGTTCTTCTATGTTCGATACGTGGAAAAAAAATGGTTTGTCTAATATTACTCAATTTTTCAGCTCTGGTTCTGGATCGGCCCATCTCCTAAGTTTTCAAGATTTAAAGTCGCAATACTCCTTATCCAATAAAGATCACTACGGATTTCTACAAGTACGTCATTTCATCCAGGGGTTACTCCGGGATAACCCGTCTCTACCATGTGGACTTCCATTACGCAACCTGCTACTTGGTCTTAACGGTAAAAGGACTAGATGTGCGGAATACTACAAAGCGATGTTGGATCTCCTGCCCACTCAGTATCCTACTCGACTGGCATCCCGATGGAGTGCTGTTCTTCACACATCCCTCACGACTGATGAGCTTCAAAACTGTTTTGCGAAACTTCTTAAGGTTGTGGAGGATGTCTCTCTCAGGGATCAGCAATATAAAATCCTACACTTTGCTTTTTACTCCCAACAACAAGCCTTTTATATGCACCTGGTCTCTTCATCTGCCTGTTTGCGTTGTTCACATCCCCTGCCAGACCTTTTGCATAATCTCTGGTCTTGCTCTGCTATACAAGTTCTATGGACAGCAGTACAGAATGTCTTATCAAATATATGGAAAAAGCAAATACCTCTAGCGCCGGAAATCTGGATTCTGGGTGCTTCTACAGATTCTATGGAGTGGTGTTCCCCGCATCAATCTTTACTTGTGGATAAGATGGCTTTAATGGCGAAGGCAACCATTTTGGCGTTATGGATTGAGCCTCACCCTGATTTCTTGTCACTTTGGACCAAGAAGCTTCATAACCTGATACATATGGAATATCTGACGGCTGTCTCTATGCTTTCCAAACAAAAAGCTAAGTTTCTTCAAATTTGGGGAGAGTATATTTCAACTCTTTCACCAGATCTTCAAACACAACTGTTACCTAGCCTAAAAGGAACCTCCCACGATACTTACCATTTTCAGTAACACCAAGTTCCTTGCCATTTTTTAGTCACCTCTACCATGCTCTAGCGGGACTGGTGACATTGGACTTATTTGGTCTGCCTTATATATAATATGCATATATTTGTACTACATAAGACTCTCCTAGTTCCGCCTGATCTATGGTTAAGGCAGTTTGTCCCTTGTATTTTACAGATATGCTACTGTGGTGATATGTTTCGTCTGACTCCTGATTGGTTGACATACCCTTGAGTACCAGGGGAAGGGTGGGAGGGTGGGAGGGGGGTGGAAAGGGGGGGGGGGAGGGTTTTTCTCAAATCTAGAAAATGCCTCAGATGCAGCCCATGAGCCTTCTGGTTGTTCTCCCGCTTGACCGGGTATACTATAACCGTAATGGGATACCTTGTATCTTTGCTGTCTATGAGATTATTGTTGTGGTAGAGACTATGGTTGAACTCTGGAAGATGTTGTTCACATGTTATTACAATAAAAATTATGTTTCAAAAAAAAAAAAAAAGTTGACATGATAGAGAAAAACTGGGGTCATTTTTGGATTCAGATGTCAAAAGTTAGTCAAAAACAAGTGTCAGATCTAACTCAACGAAAATTATGTTTTCCAGTGTTATATATTGGTACCTGAAATATGGTTTGACAAACTAATAGATTATGACATGGTTGATGTTCCTTTTTCGGATCATTCCATAGTATCACTTACAATACAATTTTCTGAAGTTAGGACTGAATGAGCATCATGGAGATTGTCACCTTTATTATACGATGACAAATATTTTCATCAATATTTTAAAAATAAATGGCAAGACTATAAACAGGAAAATGATACAGAAGGTATTAATGCTATTACTTATTGGAATGAGACAAAAACAGTACTAAAAGGACATATTGTATCTTATCAAGCTGGGAGAATAAAGCAGCAATCACAGGAAATTCTGGATTTTACAAAAAAGTTCATTGAATTGAGGAGGCTGTATGTAAGAGGTGACAGAGGAGCATAAGAAGACTATGATGAAGGTCCATAAGGAACTTTATGTCCTATTGGAATCAAAATAAAAAAATAATAGTTATTATTATAAATATAAGTTATTTCAGTGAGGCAACGAGACCAGAAAACTCCTGGCAAATTTTCTGAGAACAGTTAAACATAAATCTTTGATGTTAAATCTTAAATCACATGATAAGATTGTCTCTTCTATGGGGGAAATATTAAAGATTTCTTAATTTTTATAAAAATGTTTACAGCAGTGTTTCTCAACCTTTTTATAGTCAGGACATACCTGACAGATGGTTCTCACATGTGTGACACACTGCTCATTACAATCTACAGTGGAAATTAAAAAAATAAATAAATAAATAAAGGCCTCATATTACTTTTATTGTTAAGAATGACACAAGGGAAAAATAAGAGTACTTTTTCTGAACATAAATTATATAAATAGTAAACCTCCCATACCAGAACAGCACCAACTTCCAGCACTCAAACAGTAATCACCTTACTTAAGAAAAGGCAACACTGAAAATATTACACCAGACCTTAAAACTCCAATGCTTCTATTAGGAAAATGGAACAAGCCAGACTGCTATAGAGCTCTATCCAGAAACTACATGCAGCAGAATACCTCACCTCAATCACATGTGCAGTCAGTCCCTCACCTATCAGAATAGGTACATTCCAGGCAACTTTATCTTAGTACTTTTATCATGTTTATCAAGATGTAAATATACTATCAATGTTATCAATGTCATCAATGCTATCAATGTTAGCCAATACAAAACGTTACTGCTCTATTATATTTATGTTACCAATGTTCAAAACCACCTGTTATAGTTTACCACATCATGCTGTTTCCAATGTTCAATATGCCTGTTATTATTTACTGTATTACGTTGTTATAACTGTAGACTGGAGTGAAGGACTGCTCAAAACCTCGGTATATTAAAAACACACAAATAAATATTTGGGGTCTCTAGGAAATGTCAGATCATCCTGAGGTTCCTACCTATATGTGTGCACCCAGAAGGCTGCCCCACAAACAAACTGCATATCTCTCAGGTCGGATTGCCCAGTGAGACCAGTAAGGTGCCCATACTTTATTATACAAACGAGATAATCTATGGAGCATATATGTGAGCTTTTCTACTAAAGTAATTTTGTGCGCCTGTCGGCACCAGCACGCTGCTGTAGGAGCAGCCTTCCAGAGCGCAGCTAGCATGAACTGTCCTGCATGAATCAAATGATCGGCAAGTTGACGCTTTGCCATGCCCAGGTTCTTCTTCCCAACAAAGGGAGGGTTCCGGGCTGCTGCCCCCCCCCCCCCCCCCCCCCATTTTCTAAGATACAGTACATCTCCTGCCTGACCTGTTTACAAAAATCCCCCACTAAAGGGCATTTCCACCACCCATGTAAATACGTGTCCACATACTCACACTCCCTCCAACACTGGCTTGAGGCACCTGCTGAAAATTTAGTATAATATACCGGGAACCAATACACTCTATAGAGGAGTTTCACCATTAGTTCTATTCTCTTACTACACAATGAGAACCTATATTCCTTTTTCCAAATAGCCCTCCAGTTTTCAATGTTTGAGTCCAAATGCAAATCCCTATTCCAATGCACTTCTAAATTGAGTGGGGGATCTCTTTCTGACATTCCAGCACTGCCTTGTAGAATTTTGAAATTCCCCACTTTGGCATATCTTCATGGGCAATAACTTGTTCTACTAGGTTAAGTGCCTTTAGTTTCCATCCCTTTCTCCTATAATTTTCCAACTCCTCCATCAGCCTCCCTGGGAAATGTAGTGCTTGGCAACCTAAGGTTGCGCCTTATGGGCACAATTCCCGACAGTACTTGCGAGGGGAATCCCAAACTCCTGCTCACCATTTTCCAAATCTTAATCGATTCTGCAGCTTGCCTCATTTCCTCTATGTAACAGCTCAGGCTGTAACAGCAGCATCAGAAGGGCTTGTCTTCCCAAGAGCCTGAGCTCTATGGAACCAGGGCAATGTGCCCATTAGACCTACTGTCCAGTGGTATCATTGCAAACATGGGAGCGCCATTCCCCTGGCCTCCTTCAAACTCCAGAGTGTCCTGAACTTAATGTATGCTTTCTTATTATGCAATATGAGTAATGTGTGGCACACAATGTTGACTGGTCAATACACATTAACAACAAACTCTTTATTGTGAATACAGTCACATTAGTGGTACATGGTCAAAGGCACAAATAGTAATACAAGATATAAGCTCAAAGGACCCCAACACGGACTGGAACTTCCATATATCTATAAACCAAAGAAATTGATAAATAAAATATTGAGCAGGTAGGCAAACATAATACAAGAATTCTTGACAACCAATCGAGGGGGATATGCAGAAAAAAAAAAAAAACCAGTGAGGGAGAGGCAAGCTGCGGGGGGGGGGGGGGGGGGGGGGGGGGGAGGAAGGGAAATTTAAAAATAAAAAAAAATTTGGCAGTGTTTGAAACAACAAAGCAGGTAAGAAAATAAAATTCTGAGGTTTAGGAGTGTGTGAGGAGGAACAAGGCGGCAAAAGGGGGTGGGGGGGCGGGGGAGGGAAATAAAAACAGGAACACCGGGAAGGGGAATAAGGCACGGTAACCGGGGAAAAAAGGGGGGGGGGGGAATGAGGATAGTGTACCTTAAATGCTGAAGCGTTTCAATGCAGGATGACCATATAGTTAGCTGTATGCAGTTTAAACAGACCCTACAAAAGGTAAAGAAAAGAGAAAAAAAGGTAAAACCCAAAACTAAACAAAGGGAATTAGAGCTAAAGAGCAGTGAAAGACTTACTGAAGAGGTGTGCAGGAGTTCAAACATGACTGAAATTTCTGGAAAATGCCACACACTACTCATATTGCATTTCTTCTATATATGTGTGCTGTTCACTCCACCGTCCCTGTATGCTTTCTTATTATGCCATATAAATTTCCCTAATGTCTCTTGCAGAGAAGGAAAACCCCATTCAGTAAATAATATGGAACATGCTGAAACAAGTACCGGTATATTAATTTGGGGAGTGTATTCATCTTCAAAATATTTATTCTACCTGACCATGAGTGGAATTTAATCATCCCATGCCCATTAATTTCTCTGTATGCAATCAACCACTACTGCATATTTATACTTATATAGGTCCACAGGTTTCTTGGCAACCCATATCCCTAGACATTTAATCCCTTCTCTTGCCACCCAAAAATCTGAAAAGCCAGGGGGGGGGGGGGTGGGAATACCCTCTACAGTTAAGGCACCAATAGGAAACACCTCGGATTTAGTGTAATTCTCTTAAATCTGGAAAATTTAATATGAGCCATATGGAGTTTGTCCCATAGAGCTTCTTACCGTCACTCACCTCTATTCCCATCTAAACCCCTTTTGCAATCTGTCTCTAACACTAGCCGTAACATCCATCCTGGCATCGCCAGCGCTCTGTCACTGCCTTCCTGGATACATTCCCACTACTATTATTTGCACTTTTCGTAATCTGCACGTCTTCAGGTCTTTCCTCCAATTTTGTTTTATTGGTCAGTGGTAACTCGAGCTGTAGCCGCTTGGAAACAGCCCAAGGAAAAAGGAGGCATCTCTGGCTGTTCCTTAAATGCAGTTTATTTACAGAGAACACAAAGCTCAGTGCAAAGCAAAACAAATTAGGCAGTTCACCTCGAAGGTCAGGTATCACACAAATAATGGGTATCAGATATAACAGCATATTCCTGGTTTCTGCCTGCTCCCTGGGACCTCTCTAATCCTTCTGGGTCTTGCCAACTTATGTTAGGCTGAAAGGATCCTCCATGAGTCCAAAACCTTTTGCGGAGCTGATCTTTAAGGAAGATCTGGCTAGATCTCTGTTGTCTGCCCCTTAAGGTTGTTTCTGGTATACTCCCTCATATACCCTCTCCCTCAGCTCAGTCTTGCTGGGATGAGCATCTGCCTGTACAAGGGACACCTTTCTTGACAGGAAATCCGCATTGGCATTCTCTCTTCCTGCCCTATGCTGGATCTTGTACTTGAAGGGCTGCAGGACTAGGAACCATCTCATTAGCCATGCGTTGGACTCCTTGTTCCTATTCATCCATAGGAGCGGGTTGGTGGTGCATTATGAGTGTGAACTGCCATCCCAGCAGATAATAGCACAAGGCCTCTAAGGCCCACTTGACTGTCAAGGCCTCTTGTCCATTGTTGAGTACCACCTCTCTTACAGCATCAACTTCTGGCTAATGTTCTTGACTATCCCCCTCTCTTGAACTGAGATGGCTTCCAAGCAGATTTCTGAGGCATCGATCTGCACTGTGAAGGGTTCAGTGAAGTCCGGGCTTAACAAGACCGGTTCAGAGCATATCGCCTCTTTCAGGACCCTGAAGGCCTTCTCCGACCACTGGACCTTCTCTGGTGCTTTCTTTACCAAAAGCCTTGTAAGAGGCTCCACCTTCTCTGAATAGTTGGGAATAAACAGTCTGTAGTATCCTATATTGCCTAGGAATGATCTCACTTTCGTTTTTGTTTGCGGGACTGGCACCAGGTAAATCGCCTCAATCTTCCTGGTCTGCAGATGGATCTTGTCATTCTCCAAGGTGTAGCCAAGATACCGGTCTTCTTGTCCTCCCAACAAGCATTTCTTCAGGTTAGCCATTAGTCCTGCTTTCTTCAGACTGGTTAGGACGGCCTGGAGTTGGTTAAATGTTTCTTCCAATCGAGGCTGTATGTCACAATGTCATCCAAGTAGGTGGCTATGTATCCTTGATGTGGGTGGAGCAGGTGGTCGACCAATTGTTGAAACATTACAGGGCCACCATGAAGTCCAAAAGGGGGAGGGATGGTGAAATGGAAGAGTCCACCTGACATCAAGAATGCAGTCTTCTCTTTCACCTTTGGCATGAGACTCACCTGAAAATACCCTTTAGTAAGTTCCAGGATAGAGATAAAATAGGCCGATCCCTGATACTCAATCAGTTCATCCACTTAAAGCATCAGATATGCATCAACTTTTGAGACCTCATTGACCTTTTTGAAGTCAGTGCAGAACCCTATGCTTCTATCTGGCTTCCGCACCAACACAATGAGTTGTTAGATTTTTCTAACACCCCAAGCTGGAGCATCTCCTTCACTTCAGCTTCAATGACGCAGCACCTGGCCTCAGGAATCAGACAGGGTCACTGCAGTACCACAACTCCAGGAAGCTTAATGATGTCGTACTGCACCAAGTGGGTACGATAGAGCAGATTCGGTCAGCTGCTCCACAAAAGGAATGTAAGCTTGGTCCACTTCAGGTCTGACCTCTGGACCAACCTCTCTTTCTTGCACCACTTTGTACTCCTGTGTAACCCACTTCCTTCAGGAGGTTTACGTGGTAAGCTGAGCTATTTTGTAATCCACGGGCTCTGTTTTGTCCATAGGGACCTTGCCAATGACTTATGAAGAATAGGCCGAGCAGATAACCAAGAATTCCCAGATGCCTCTGCTGTACTATGGCTTGTCAAAGGTGAATGAACTTTGAGTGCTTTTCTGAGCATGACTTGCAGAAAATCCCTGAGACAGATTTGCTGGCAACAACAGGAAAAGGCCTATTTAATGGCACCATTTACTTCACAATACAGAGATACTGTCCAGGTTGCAGGCTTTTGTCTTGCAGATGCATATTTCAACTAACAGAAACTAGTTGAAAAAGAAGATCCTGTGAGGTTACAGTTTTCAAGTAAACCCTGGTGCCAAGAAATGGAATTCATGCTGAGCTTCTATTCAAACACCAGACTTGTTACCTGTTTATACAACAAAGAATATCAAGAGAAGAACAGAAGAACAAAGCCAGCAAAGTCATGATTGATAAAGGAACTTTTTTATGGTGGGAGGAGGAACAGGGTTAGAAGAATTCTTAGTTGAGGGAGGTCCTCACAAGCATTTCCTATACAGGATAGATTGTCATGACAACAGCATCATGTGTTTGTGGGCGGTTACACCTTTCTGGAAGTTTCGGCAATACTGTATGTTTTAATTATAAAAGAAGGCTCTCTTCCTGTGTTGGAGGAGATGCTAGTTATTAGAGATAGAGGGCATATTGCATCTCACAGGAACATTTGACTTTTAAGAAGCCAAATAAACTAAATTTGAAAACCTCTTGTTGATTTGAAATGTTCTTGTTGCCCTAAGCGTTGAGTCCAAAAAATTAGACACTTAACAGCTTACTTTCCAGGATAGGAAGAGGACAATGACACGGTTCCCCGACTGGAATACTCGTTGGACCGTGGGACATATTTGTAAGCTCAGGTTTGGGAACTCTGAGCCTTTTCCAGACATAGGTGGTCCACCTCCCTAGCCATCTTGCACTCTCAGCACATAGTCAATGAGGTTCTGCCCAGGATTTGCGTCATCCTCCCCCAAATCTCATGAGCTATGTCCAAGAATCCTCTCGGTCTCCTCCTATATAGTAATTGAAAAGGGAAAATACCAACAGGCTCTGTGGTACTTCGCAAATTGTGAACAGCACATAGGGTACACTAATGCATCCCAGTTTTTGCCGTCTTCATATTCAAATTTCCTCTACATTTGTTTGAATGTCTGATTGAAGTGCTCAACCAGGCCATTGGTCTATTGTTGATACACAGAGGTACATAGAGTTTTTAACTTGAGCAAGATGCAGAGTTGTTTCATTACCTTGGAGATGAAAGGGATAACCTGATCCGTTAGGATCTCCTTGGCCAACCTAATTTGTGAAAAAAAAAAAATATCCAATAGGGCAGTCGCCACTAACAGGGCCTTCATATTCCGTAGTGGTTCTGCCTCCAGATAGCTTGTGGCATAAGTACATTCTCATCATACTGGACTATTTCCTCAAGTCGATCTCTCTAGTGGTCCCACAAAATCCATGACCACCCTTTCAAAAGAGCTCTTGATTATAGGCATTAGTATGAGAGGTGCCACCCATACACCGGCAGACTTTATGAGTTGGCAGGTAGGGCAGGACTGGCAATATAACTGGACTTGTTTATGTATGCCTGGCAGTTTGAGGGAGTTTCTGGTATACTCCCCTCCCATGGTCCTTATCCCACTTCTGTCTTGATAGTGTTTAATATTTCAGTCTGCTCTCCTGAAGAAGGCACTTTTCCTGCTCTCTTCAGGTTGTGAAACTTGCAGCTGAGTATCAACTGACCTTGTGCCCTTGAGCCAGTCTCTCCGCATCCCCAGTTATGGCGCTAGCAACAACAAAAAGACTAACACACATAATCCCACCATTTATGCCCCTCCCCCTTCAATAACCAATCTTCCTCATCCCCCTATTACCTCCCATCATTAACCCCCACAGAGCCATTCCCCTTCAAAATCCTAATAATAAACCTGTCTCCCTCCTCCCACAGAAGGTGTTAGAACAAGTATGTGTATGTAAACAATTAGAAGGGATATCAGGCATATCTTAGACTAGTAAGGAGGGCTCCGCCATTACATTATCCTTCTTGCCTCTTGTGGCGCATCAGTTAGGCCTTGTCTCCACTGTCCAACCTCAGCAACCCTTTCTGGTACTGCTCCCATGCCCTTGCTCTGAGTCCCCTGATCCACACGCTGCACTTAGCTTTGATGTTGAGTAGCCTACACATGCTGCCAGGCTAGGTCACTCATTGGTGTCTTGCAGGGAGGGATCTGCCTATCAAGACCGACTGTTTCTGACCAGAGGGCTTAGGCTCCCTCCTTAGTGGCGCCCACCACCTTCTTTCTCCAAGCTGTGCCTCCAACTTGTCCTGGGGATGTTTCTGATCGCAAGTGACTAAGCACCATCTTTATTATGCACCATACAAATGCCATTGCCTCATGTGGCATGGCAAACACCTTTCAGGCCCCATTGATCATCAGAGACAACTTAGCAGGGTACAGGAGCCTGAATTATTTTTTTTTTTCTTGTGCAGGATTTTTTTTTTTTTTTAATTGTATATATTCTGTCTTCTTCTGAGTTGTGACTCTAAAATAAGGAGAGAGCGCCACTTGGCTACCCTGGTAGGACAGTGGACCAAGCTCCCTGGGGTCAAACATTTTTTTGCTTTCTCCCCACTCTTCCTTTCATTAAAGTCACTTGCCCTACCCAGCCATTCCTTGCATTTTCCACCTAGGCATGACTATGAAATCTAGAGTGGAAAAGCCCACTGATGGGGTTGCTGAACAAACCAAGCAGGGGCACAGCCCCTAGTCATAATTTGTTCATATTTTTTAATACTATTATAATTAGTACTTCAATTTACAAATTAACTGAAGGCATCAAAGAATATCATTTACCTTTATGTTCATACAATTTTTAAGATACATTTTCAATAATAAAACAAAAACATGTTAGTGTTTATTACCAAGATTAGATAAAATTCACCGCTAGTGGGTGTGCAACTAATTTCAAAGTTCTAATAATATATACATGAATAAGAGGCATTTAATTGTTAATGACAATGATTTCATATTTCAAAGTATTAACTGAAGCTATTTCTAAAACATCTCAATACGGCATTGCCGAAATCAAGTCGATGTTTCAAATGGAATGCAGACAAGTGAAGCGTTTTATTTTAATTTATTTTTTTGTAATTATTTATTCAATTTTTCAAATCTTTACAAAACAGAGAAGTATCATAAAGCATGTTAATTCACATCACTTTTAAATTTAGGAAGATATTTACCAAAAAAGGGCAGAAAAAACCTTTTACCAATTTATTTCACAATCTACATACTTCTTCTATTAGTAAAATAATAAAGTAATATGGAGATCCAAGATATTTGAACCTAAGGGTTCTAAACTTTCCTTCTTCTTAAAGTTTTGTTTCTTTTGAAAGTGTTTGTCCAAAAAAAAAAAATCTTGGAAGTTTTAATCTGAAACTTTCTTAGAACCACGCTGGGAGGGACCCTACCAAGTCTTGCTCCTCACATCAACAGCAGTGAAAGGAAAATAAGTCTTAACCTGGATCCATGCATTACAAGTGAAAATCCACAATCCTGCATTAGGCCAAGAAGCAGATGACAGCAAACGACCCTGAAGAGCAACACAGACGAGGCAGAGAGACAGATGAATAATTGAGGCAAGGAGTGACACTGGGAATGGTGGTTTGTGTTCAGTCATAATAATCCCCCATCCTCAGCCTATTTCCTTATATAGTGATTTAGAGCATTCCTAAATATTGTTTTTCTGATTCATGGGTTAATACAGGAAGTATACCTGTACCTTACAAATACTTATATTACTTTGACTATGAACTGGGCCAACTCCTTCAGCTAAACTAAATGTTGGGTATACATGCAATGTGGACAGAGCGCTGTTGGCCATTTTATTCCATTTCTTGAGACACTGAATATAGCTACTTTTGCAGTTACAAATGCTACCCAAGATTGGTATTTCCCAATGCAACCATTAGCTTCTGATGAGAGCCTGTGTGTGCAATGGTTGAGAACACAGGCAAAAACATCCTCTGTGGACTCAAATGTAATAAAACATGATATATTTTAATGGTACCAGAGGTATGCCCAGAATATGCAATTATTCAGACTGCTTCCATAACAGTACAACACCTACATATAGCCAAACTTATTACTTTCATCTTACTAACACTATAACCCCACCCCATAACTGTATTATTAAAAGTAAAGGCGATCTGACCACTATCCCTTATTAATCAAGGGTGGTTAGAAAATAATAGAGGAAGGCGGCAATCTTCAATAGGTTTATTTTCTGGGAAACAGATGGGGAAACAAGTGCATGAACAGTACTGTTACTGTAGCCTTGGGACAACACCCCAATTCCTCCATTTCCCAGCATTTAATTGGTCCCAATTCCACTTAGACAGCAATAACTTCCATACATGCCCACATTCAATGCCTATCCTTTTGCTGAAAGACCCACAGGATGCCATAATTTGTGAAAGTCTTGTTTCCCAGTTAAGTGTAGCTGAGCTACAGTCCACCATACATAATATCTCAGTCGTAGTAAAATCCATGACTAACGAAACTATTAATGAGATAGAAAGTTTACAAACACAAATATGGTCCCTAGCCACAGTAGTCTTACATAACTCATGGCCTTACTGTGGACTAGAACTAGAGGCTTATCCACTTCTCACAAACACTTAAGTTAATCTTACTGCACACTTCTTTGACTCTAGCTGCATGCAGTATGGACAAAAGGCAGCTGGCCATTTCCTGCCCCTTCCCCCTGGGGGAGTGGGGGTACCATTTTCAATTCAGAACTACAAATTTATTTAAAATATTTAATTTTAAATGATTCTTAATGTGACTATTTCCAATTGCAATTTCCTATGTCAAGTGCTGACATATGTGTGAAAATGGGCTGACCCTCTTGCAATAAGATTATCACTTTGTATTCTGATAACCCAAGGCTTGGAACTGCTTTGACCGTCTTAGTCCCCGTGGATCTTTTTATATTTGCCATCTGAATCAAAGCCAAATTGCAATCTATCCAATAAAACTGGGCTGGTATTTCCTAGGTAGTAGCACTCAAACTGGTTTAGGAAAGAAACAGACATGCATTAATGAAGTTCATTTTCTTTACTGTCTTGCGGTTTTGCTACCAATATGTACTAACACTCCACCACAAGTCTGCCACAGTTTTATAGTTTCTATAATGGTATCAATCTCACTTCCTGTTGTTCCTGAGCTTTGATATCCACTCAAAGAAGAAACTGATTATCGTTCTTATCCTCCTATTTTCCCTTTCCTCTCCCCAAGGAAAAATAATTCTAAATGTTATACATCAGTCATCCCTATGGCAGGTAAGAGCTCCAGTCTAATGCACTGTTCCATGGACTAGACCGACATAGCAACAATCTAAGATAAGGGGTGAAGGCCAATGGTATTGGAGTTTGGCAAATAATATTGTCATACTAAAAATATAACACAGGAGGATGCTTTAAGCGGGGTTTCTGTGGTGACTGCACTGATCAGACTTATAGAAATAGTCAAGGCTGTTGAAATTCTAAAAAGTAAGCTAAAGTTTATTCAGATCAGCATTAAGTTTAATTTCTGCCTTACTGAGCTTTTGAGAACTGGAGCTATGTCACCACCACTGGATGACATTATCTATGCATAATGTGACTAATTCATCTTGCTGTTTACAGAGAATCCAGTTTACAGGTAAGCAGATTTGCTTTACTTATGCAATAAAATTTGTATAATTTGAAGCAGTGGTTCCTTAATCTGTCCCGGGGAACCCACGGTCTGTCAGGTTTTCAGGATATTCACATTGAACATGTATGAGATTTACTTGCACTGCTTCCATTGCATGTTGAACTTATCCTGAAAACACGACTGGCTGGGGCCCTCCAGGACATAGCAAAAAACATAAATGGCTTTCCTAGACTGTTTTAGCTTGTGAAAGACCCAACAGAACACAGCAGAGACTACTACTCATCCTGCTTTTTCTACCCTCACCCGCAATCTGTAGTAAGCAACAGTGGAGGATAGGAGGAGGTGAGACTGGAGCTGACAGGATAACAAAGAAGAGCCAGTTAGCTCCCTGCTCCAGCCCTCCACATCCTGTCCATAGAACATATAGAAACATAGAAACATAGAAATGACGGCAGAAGACGACCAAATGGCCCATCTAGTCTGCCCAGCAAGCTTCACACATATTTTCTCTCATACTTATCTGTTTCTCTTAGCTCTTGGTTCTATTTCCCTTCCACCCCCACCTTTAATGTAGAGAGCAGTGATGGAGCTGCATCCAAGTGAAATATCTAGCTTGATTCGTTAGGGGTAGTAGCCGCCGCAATAAGCAAGCTGCACCCATGCTTATTTGTTTTACCCAGACTATGTTATTAGCCCTTATTGGTTGTTTTTCTTCTCCCCTGCCGTTGAAGCAGGGAGCTATGCTGGATATGCGTGACGTATAAGTCTTCTCCCATGCTGTTGAAGCAGAGAGCCATGCTGGATGTGCATCGAAAGTGAAGTATCAGGCACATTTGGTTTGGGGTAGTAACCGCCGTAACAAGCCAGCTACTCCCCGCTTTGTGAGTGCGAACCCTCTTTTCTTCTCCCCTGCCGTTGAAGCAGAGAGCTCTGCTGGATGTGTGAAGTATCAGTTTTTCTTCTCCCCTGCCGTTGAAGCAGAGAACTATGCTGTATATGCATTGAAAGTGAAGTATCAGGCTTATTTGATTTGGGGTAGTAACCGCCGTAACAAGCCAGCTACTCCCCTCTTTGTGAGTGTGAATCCTTTTTTCCACATTTCCTCTTGCTGTTGAAGCTTAGAGCGATGTTGGAGTCACCGTAAGCCTGTGTATGTTTATTTAATAAGGGTATTGACTCCAGGCAGTAGCCATCATTCTGGCGAGTCACCCACTCTTCATTGGCAGCCTCTTGACTTTATGGATCCACAGTGTTTATCCCACGCCACTTTGAAGTCCTTCACAGTTCTGGTCTTCACCACATCCTCCGGAAGGGCATTCCAGGCATCCACCACCCTCTCCGTGAAGAAATACTTCCTGACATTGGTTCTGAATCTTCCTCCCTGGAGCTTCAAATCGTGACCCCTGGTTCTGCTGATTTTTTTCCTTCGGAAAAGGTTTGTCGTTGTCTTTTGATCATTAACACCTTTCAAGTATCTGAAAGTCTGTATCATATCACCTCTGCTCCTCCTTTCCTCCAGGGTGTACATATTTAGATTCTTCAATCTCTCCTCGTACGTCATCCGATGAAGATCCTCCACCTTCCTGGTCGCCCTTCTCTGTACCGCCTCCATCTTGTCTTTGTCTTTTTGAAGGTACGGTCTCCAGAACTGAACACAGTACTCCAGGTGAGGCCTCACCAAGGACCTGTACAAGGGAATAATCACTTCCCTTTTCTTACTCGATATTCCTCTCTCTATGCAGCCCAGCATTCTTCTGGCTTTAGCTATCGCCTTGTCGCATTGTTTCGCCGACTTCAGATCATTAGACACCATCACCCCAAGGTCCCTCTCCTGCTCCGTGCACATCAGCCTTTCCCCCCCCATCGAATACAGTTCATTTGGATTTCCACTCCCCATATGCATGACTTTGCACTTCTTGGCATTGAATCTCAGCTGCCATATCTTCGACCACTCTTCCAGTTTCCTTAGATCCCGTCTCATTCTCTCCACTCCTTCCGGCATGTCCACTCTGTTGCAGATCTTAGTGTCATCCACAAAAAGACAAACCTTACCTTCTATCCCGTCCGCAATGTCGCTCACAAAGATATTGAACAGGACCGGTCCCAACACCGATCCTTGCGGTACACCACTTAAAACCGCTCTCTCTTCAGAGAAGGTTCCATTTACCATCACACATTGTCTTCTGTCCGTCAACCAATTTGCAATCCAGGTCACCACCTCGGCACTCACTCCCAAGCTTCTCGTTTTATTCACCAGTCTCCTGTGCGGAACCGTATCAAAGGCTTTGCTGAAATCCAAGTATATGATATCGAGTGCTCTTCCTCTATCCAATTCCTTGGTTACCCAATCAAAAAAGTCAATCAGATTTGTCTGACAGGATCTTCCTCTGGTGAATCCATGCTGCCTCTGGTCCATCAATTCTCCGGACTGTAGATAGTTCACTATTCTCTCTTTCAACAGTGACTCCATTACTTTTCCCACCACTGAAGTGAGGCTAACTGGTCTGTAGTTACCAGCCTCCTCTCTGTTCCCACTCTTGTGAAGAGGGACCACCACCGCTCTTCTCCAATCACTCGGCACCACTCCCGTTTCTAGGGATCTATTGAACAGGTCGCACAGCGGTCCCGCCAGCACTTATCTGAGCTCCCTCAGTATCCTTGGATGAATCCCATCAGGCCCCATGGCTTTGTCCACTTTCAGATTCTTTAGCTCTTCCCATACATTATCTACTGTAAATGTATTTTCCTCTGTTCTGCTTCCCTCCAGTTTCTTGTTGTGTAGAGATGGTCCTTCTCCAGGGTCTTCTTTAGTGAACACAGAGCTGAAGTATTCGTTTAATATTTCTGCCATTTCTTCGTCTCCCTCCACACATTGATCATTTCCACCTTTCAATTTCACTATACCACTTTGGACTTTTCTCTTTTCGCTGATGTATCTGAAAAATGTTTTGTCACCATATTTTATCTCCTTGGCAATCCTCTCTTCCGCTTGACTTTTTGCCAACTTGATTAATTTCTTAGTCTCCCTCAGTTGAATCAGATATTCTTCTTTGTGCTCCTCCCTTTGGGATCTTTTGTATTTCTTGTATGCAGTTCTTTTAGCTTTAATTTTGTCAGCCACCTCCTTTGAGAACCAGATAGGTTTCATTTTTCTTTTGCTTTTCTTTACATTTCTAACATATAGAGCAGTTGCCTTGGCGATTGCTCCTTTTAGATTGGTCCACTGTTGATCCACATCTCTCTCATTTTCCCATCCATTTAGTTCTTCCTCTAGGTCCAAATCCCTACACCCACCTGCTGCCTTACATAGAGGGCTCTTCTCTGGTCTGCTGTCTGGAGAGGAAAGGCTGAAGTGTACACAGCCCCAGGGCCCAGCAGCTCAGTGTGCTCCCATGACTCGGGATACAGTTGACAGCACCAAAAGCTCTGGTCAGGTCATAATAAGTTGTGGCAAGGGAAACAGGGTGACTGCTGAAAGAGGGAGAAGGGGGTGAATGTCGTTGATGAACACTTGGGGGGGCCAGTGCATCAAGTGAATGCTTAAAGAATAAATGGTGCAAAAAGGGGGTGAATGCTTCTGAGGACAGTAACATGAAAAGTGGTGAATATTGTAAGAGTTGGGGGGGGGACACAACACAAGGAGGAGCTTAGGCTGTGGGGAAAATCAGGGGTGAATATTGGGAGGGAGGTGTTTATATTGGAGCCACTGAGCCCCAACATAAACACCTCACTGTTCTTGTGGGGTTTAGGGAATATTATGCTGGAGCAGACTGAAGAAGAGTGATGGGATCAAGAAAGAGAAAGACAGGCCCTGGGCAGAGGTAGGTGGGGACATTGAGAGAGACTGGTGAGGATAGAGTGGGGGAACTGATAGACTAGTGAGAGGATTGAGAGATTGGAAGACAGGATGGGATTGAGAAAGACAGATGGGTAACAGAGAGAGACTGGTAGGAGAACAAAGACTATTGGAGACAGGGTGGGGAATTGAGAGAGAGACTGGTGAGAACAGAGTGAGAGGATTGAAAGACTCGGGGAGACAGGGTAGAAGGATTGTGAGAGATTTGTGGGAGGATTCAGAGAAAGACAAATGGGAACAGAATGAGACGGACAGACTGGTGCTGACAGGATTGGGGGGGTTTGAGAATAAGAGAGGGAGAGATACTGTTGGAAGGGACCCATTCCCCCATCAACTCCACCTTTTGTAAATGTGAGGCTCTTTGGTACTATGCATCCCAATTTCTTGGCTCCTGGTGCATGAAAGGTTGGCAGCCCCTGGTCTAGCAAAGTGAGATGCTGACAGTGTAAGGAGAAGTAAAGCTGCTAAATTTTCCCCGATTATTTTCTCAGATTTATTAGTTGATATACCTCTACCTTTGTGGGATATCCATAGGGGTACTTTATTCAAATTATTGTATGTAGCTAATTAAACAACATACCTCTTCCTCGGACATGAAACCTAGCTGGTAATAAAAACCGAAATCTCCCTGCAAGAGCCCTTTTCTTGAGAGAATTATTTATTTATTTATTTGTTCAGTTTTATATACCATCATTTGGTGCAGCCATCATAATGGTTTACAGAAATCAAACAAAGAATATACAATTAAAACATAGCTGCATAAATTAACAGTGGGAGAGATGAAGGGAAGGGGAGAGGTTGGTGGTGAAAAAGGTAGGACAAGGAAATAAAGGGAAAAGGAGGAAGGTAATAGTCTTGGTATTTATTCAACTTTGGAATGGACTTCTAGCGTTGTTAATTATAAGTTCATATTGCTGCTACAATGGCTGATGCCAGATGTTAATTCGGTATCTCTCTTGCATGGGTCTGGTTGGTAGTATTGATTGAAGTTAGATTGTTGAATTAAATCATTAATGTAGACTTTGTGAAAAAGGAAAGTCTTAAGATCCTTCTTGAACGTTTTTATATTAGTTTGAGTTCTTAAATAAGGTGGTAGTGAGTTCCATTTTTTAGGACAGGCAATGGAGAATGCTCTATTTCTTGTTGATAGATGGGCATCTTTGATGGGAGGAATTAATAGACGAGGTGTTATTTGATCGAAGATTCCTATTGTTATTCTGTGGAGTGATTTTCAAGCTTGTTTGTTTATGGTGATCGGAATGTATTAATATGTGTATAATGGTCAAAGTCTTATATTCAATTCGGGATTTAATAGGAAGCCAGTGTAGTGAATTTAAAATTGGGGTGATGTGATCATTCTTTTTTTTTCCAGTTAAAGTTCTGGCTGCTGAATTTTGAAGAATCTGCAGAGGCTTGATGTTAATATATGGAAGGCCAATCATGAGGGAATTACAGTAATCAATGGTTGAGAAAATTATTAGTTGTAAAACTGTTCTGAAATCTACTGAATTTAGAAAAGGTTTTATCCACCTTAGGATTAGGAGTTTGTGATATCCTTCTTTGAATTTGGTAGTTATGTGGTTATTGTAAGATAGGTTATTATCAATTATTGTTCCAAGGTTTCTGGCATGAGTGACAGGGGATATTGGGTTAATTTGATTGATTGTTGCGAATAGAGGTAGTGGTGTTATATTAGGTTTTTTGTTCATGATAAGTAATTCGGTTTTATCAATGTTGATTATGAGTTTTAATTATATAAGGAGTTGTTTTATTGATTCAAGTAGTATAGAAGTGTCTTTATATGTTTCATCAATGGAGTTTTTTTATGGGAATTAAAAGTTGTACGTCATCTGTGTAGAGGTAGTGGGGGATTTGCAGATCATTTAGTAGCTGGAAAATTGGTAAAAGGTATACATTGAATAGAGTGGCAGATAACGCTGAACCTTGTGGAACTCCAGTACTGAGGTTAATTTTCTTAGAGATGTTATTATTGAATGAAACTTGGTAGCTTCTGTTGGAGAGATAAGATGAAAACCATAGAAGTGTAGTCTCAGCTAAATTTCAGATAGTTGTTCTAGAAGAATTTGATGATTTACTGTATCAAATGCTGCAGAGAGATCAAGGAGTACTAGAAGAAATTGCTTTCCGTTATCAAATCCTCTTAGAATGGTGTTATTTAAAGAGAGAAGGAGAGTCTCAGTATTGAGATTTTTTCTGAAACCATATTAGTTTGGAGATAGGATGTTGTTTGTTTCCAGGTAATCATCAAGTTGTGAACTACTTTTTCTATGATTTTGGCAATAAAGGGTAGATCAGAAATAGGGCAGTAATTTGATAGGTTGTTTGGGTCAAGGTTATTCTTTTTTATTATGGGTTTGATTATTGCAGATTTGAGACAAGTGGGATAGTTTCCTTCGGTAAGTGATAAATTGACTATCTTGGTGATTAATTTTGTTATAATAGGTTCAATTGTCTTGAGGCCTGTAATGTGGATGCTATCCAGAGGGTGGTTGGCAGGATTCATTTTCTTGATGATTGATTGGATCTGGATGGTGGAGGAGGTATCGAAGCTGTTCCATTTTTATTTTATTTTTGTGTTCAGACATATGGATTGGGTGTTATTGATGAAGTTGGATTGAATTAGGTTTAATATTTTATTACCAAAGAATTCAGCAAAATCATCACTTTTGAATGATGTGCAAGTAGGTTTATTAGTAGTCTTTGTGAGGTATTGTACAATTGAGAAGAGCATTCTGGGGTTATGGTAGAATTTGTTGATTTTTTTTGAGAAATATTCTTTTTTTGCGTTGTTGATGGAATATTTATATTGTGCTAGATGTGTTCGGTATCTGTTTAGAGTGACTGAGGTTTTGTTACGTCTCCATTCTCTTTCTTTTTTCCTGAGTAATTGTTTAGATGCTCTGATGCTATCATTATACCATGGATTGTTGTGCTTTGATGGCTTTATTGATTTAGTTATGACTGGATTGATGTTATCAGCTACTGTTTTAGTGATCATTAACCATGATTTTATGGCTTCATCAGAATTTGATAAATTAATATTAGATAATTCCATTTGAAGGGTTTCTTGTAGGAGTTCAATGTTGAATTGGGGGCGATAGGAAATATTATTTTGTTGGGTTTGAGGAGGATTAAAGATGAATTTAGAAGTCAGTGGTGCTTGAATTAGGTAATGATCTGACCAACGTATTTCAATAATGTTAGTTGAGTTAGTATACCAGTCATTAGTATTGATGAATATGAGGTCAATAGTATGAAGCGACAGCTTCTCAGAGTAGGACTACCAAGAGTTAGGCTACAGGGGGAAGAAGATCTGGTGACTAGGAGCTAGGCTGTTAAACCTAAACAGTATCAAACCTTTGAGATGAGTAGTAGCCTAGTGGTCAGAGCAGCAGTCTGAGAAGCAGGGAAGCCAGGGTTCAAATCCTGCTGCTGCTCCTTGTGACCTTGGTTATAAAACAGTTACTTCACCCTCCACTGCCTCAGGTACAAAATTTGATTGTTAGCCCTCTGGAGGTAGAGGCATACCTGCCGTACCTGAATGTAATCTGCTGTGAAGTGCCTGCAAAACTGACTATAAATCACATTAAAAAATATAGGGGTAGATTTTCAAATAGCGCGATTTGGCGTACTTTTGTTGGCGCATCAGGCACAAACAAAAGTACGCTGGATTTTAGTAGATACGCGCGTAGCTGCGCGTATCCGCTAAAATCCGGGATCGGCGCGCGCAAGGCTATCGATTCCGTACAGCCGGCGCGCGCCGAGCTGCGCAGCCTACCTCCGTTCCCTCCGAGGCCGCTCCGAAATCGGAGCGGCCTCGGAGGGAACTTTCTTTTGCCCTCCCCTCACCTTCCCCTACCTAACCCACCCGCCCGGCACTGTCTAAACCCCCCCCGTTACCTTTGTCGGGGGATTTACGCCTCCCGGAGGGAGACGTAAATCCCCGCGCGCCAGCGGGCCGCTAGCGCGCCGGGACGCGACCTGGGGGCGGGTCCGGAGGGCGCGGCCACACCCCCGGACCGCCCCGGGCCATAACCACGCCCCCGGACCCGCCCCCGAAACGCTACGGTCTGCCCCGAAAACGCCGCGCGGATCGGGCCCGCCCCTCGACACGCCCCCCTCGGAAAACCCCAGGACTTACGCGAGTCCCGGGGTCTGCGCGCGCCGGTAGGCCTATTTAACATAGGCGCACCGGCGCGCAGGGCCCTGCTCGCCTAAATCCGCCCGGATTTAGGCGAGCAGGGCTCTGAAAATCCGTCCTATATTGTACTGAATCCCTGTTAATTAGTTCCAAACTTGATTTCTAAGGATACACGGTTTAGAGAACTTCAATTTGGCTAAGCATTTCCCTACTCCTTATAGTTTAACAAATAAACAAAAGATGCAGCCAGCATCTAGCAGCAGGATGGGGGCTCTCCAGTCTTTTGCACGGAGTGCAACGTGTACTGTTATATCCATGGTGGATTGAGGTCATTATGTGTGTACCCAGTACCAAGAACTCCTAGCTCTGAGTATGGTCTCTGGAGGAAACAAGAGGATGGTATGTTTTCTATCATAGCCCCAGACTGCAGAGTACTCCAAGTAAGTTGTTTTTGGATGATGTCCCAGTTTCCCGTAAGCAATTTGAAGCCTGATTGTTCTGACAATACTATCCAGAAGAAAAGAAAGATTTCATCGAAGCTGAATACAAAGAGGCCTGGTCTTTAGCAGAAGGGTGCAGTAAATACATGTTTTTTTTTTATCATCATCAGTTTTGGAAATTTTATTTATTTATTCAAAATTTATGAATTGCCTAACTGCAAGGGTTCTAGGCGATTTACACTTTAAGCATTCATAATCAAATAAAAGATAAAGACAATGCCATACAATTAATAAAACTTATCCACATTAAAATATTCTAAAAAAAAAATAAAATAATAAATTCATGATAATAAACATTTAAAAGTGAAATAAAACAAAACAATAAAACTGATCCTAGAATGATTCTGAATATAATAAAAATAATCAATCAGAAAATGCCTGTTTAGGGATGAGGAGAATCCTTTTACTCAGGTAACGCTGAAAATTTGGCGTCAATGTAGGAAGCTGCTATCGGCGTCAGAACTGGTCACGCCACTTTTACCCATTGGGCTATACAAACAAAGATGTGGGGTTCATGATGGAGGGCTGGGATATTCTAGGTGGAGTAAGTGGGGGATTTGGAGTTATGGACAATTATTTCAGGACTCTCGTGTTTCTACATTTGAGGATCTACAGCAATGCTATGGTCTCCCGAAGGGGGAATACTATCATTACCTGCAAATAAGACACTGTCTCCAAGACCCGTATATTATGGATAATGTGCGAAGGCAGAGATCGGCCTTTGAAAGTTTGTGCTCTTCAGCGGAAGACTTGAAGGGCACAATTTCTAACATATACGTGTGGTTGTCTAAGCCGGACCTGACTTTACATCGTTTTCAGCGAGCTTGGGAAAAGGACTTAAATTTAAATTGGTCTGCAGACCGATGGAGTCGGTGCTTCCTGCAATTGTCTCGATGCTCTATTTCTGCCAACATAATGGAAACCAATTATAAAGTACTGTCGAGGTGGTACCTTACCCCTACCAGATTGCATACCATTTATCCTACACAAGATGAGCGGTGTTGGAGGAACTGTAAGCAGGAGGGGACATACATGCACATTTGGTGGAGTTGCACCAAGATAGTACCATTCTGGTGGTGGATCCGACAGCTGATTCTGCAAATGGTACATGTTACGGTGCCCTTCGAACCAGCGATCTTCTTGGTGTCAGATTATCCTGGCATGTGGACAAAGAAGGTGCGAACGCTAATCCATCACGTGTTCAGTGCGGCCCGACAGGAGCTGGCGGCACATTGGCGACAGGATAGCTCACCAGTGATGGAGACTTGTTATACAGAGACTGTGGCTGATGCACTCTTGGTATTATATGAGGGCCCAGCAGCATGACACAGTGGCCAAACATGTCCTCATCTGGAAGCCCTTCTTACGCTGGTACAGAGGGCCATGAGATGCGGTCGAACCTTATGAGTCTCGCAGGATTACAAGACCAGCTAGCATCATAGTAGATAAACTAGAAGGGGAGGACAATTTTGCTGGAATAGCTTCCGACATGTTGGAGAACGACGAACATTTGATTATTACCCATGGAGCATTCATACATCGGGGGAAAGGGGGGGGAGGGGGAAAACAAAAAAAAAATTGAACAGGCAAGGCAATGATTGTAAATGCTTTATTGAAATTTTTCATATGTATGTATCTCTGGATGTTATGGCAATGTTATTGGTTTGGTTGCCAATAAAAATTATAAAATAAGAAAATGCCTGTTTAAATAAAAATGTTTTCAATAAGGTCTTAAATATCTTTTATCAATTGGATAATCTCATATTTTCCGGGGAAGGGCATGGGGAGATAGACATGGATGTTTTATTTGAGAGTATTTTTTTTTCCCCTGTCGATAGCAGGGCTAAATTAGCCATGCTGTCTGTGGTCGTCCTCCGGCAGCCTCTAGAGGGAGCTTCTCTCAGAGACCACAGAGCTTTGGCTCTATGCGGCTGTGAGCATCTTCCCGTGCAATTCTCCATTTTCTCCTCAGTCTTGTCTTTCTGCGCTGCCAGTCGCACACTGAGTTCTTCTCTCCTCTCTCCTCAATTTAAAAAAAAAAAAACAAACAGCACATTTTCAGTGCTATAGCAGCTCCTAAACCACCTGGCTTCAAATATTGCCAGTGTGGTAAAGTTATGTCCATCACAAATGGACATAAGTATTGTTATATCTGTTTGGGGCCTGAGAACAACAAGCCCAACTGTCGGGACTATGGTCATTTGTCACCTTGAGTATGACACAAAATGCACAGAAAATTGTGCGCCTGAAGGACGCCAGATCTTATGCCCTGGTGTCGGAGCGCCATTCATCCCCGAGACAGAGGATGGACCGCCCGGAAAAATTAAAGAGAGCTTCTTCCCTGGGGCCCCAGCGTAAGCAAAAACAGAGGCAAGTGAGTCTGGTGCCCCCGGGACTCTCAGCCCACCACGACCCATTAAGTCATCAGGCGTCGGGAGATGCGACATCCGGTCGTATGCCAGAGTCAGCATCATCCAGTATCTGTGGCACCAAATCGTCTGCGTCAAAGCGTGTGCTGCAATGGGGCAAAGACGATGCTCCACGCCGCAAGGAAGGGCAGCATGCATAAAGTTCGGCCAATATCGAAGCATGGATGAGTCGAGAGGCAAAGCTCCCAGGAAAAAGGTGCCGAGTACGCTACCATCGACGCAGCATTGCAGGCATTGATGGAGAGTCCCAACTCAGCGCGCAGGCCTACGACACACTTAATGCCAACAACACTCCTAACGCCGACTCATGCTTCGAAGGGAAAGATGCTGAAAGAGTCTGGGGGATGCAAGCTATCTCAATCTCAGCCCATGTCGAGACAGAAGTCTCAACTGGACCCTCAAGTGGTCTTTATACCTGAAGAGCTACAGAACATGGGGCTATTGGATGAGGGCATGCTTTCGGATTCTATCCAGTTGGAAGGGGTCATCACAGGCAGTTTTCTGAGATCTATCATCGGTTTCCCAAGCGAAGAGACATTTACCTCAACTTCAAAAGCTCTTGTCCGAATGTCACAGACCATCCAGAGCAGTGGGGCCAGCGATGCACCACACTCAGGGGGCTGCCTCCAATATACTATTGGCTGCACTACCTGCAAAAGCGGGCAAAAGATCCCGGTCTGCCCAAGGAAAAGAACGACATAGTACTGTGCCTTCTGTCGCGCTGAAACAGCAGGGTACCACCGCAGAAGGTGGCCTGGCATCACAGGTGATGACTCAGATTTCAGAAATTCTTAATTTCTTCACCTCCATAAAATATGTGCTATTGACGGTGGCTACGTCAATAGCACATCTTCACAAAGTGCTGTTGTTGGACATTTGTAAAGCAGCCCGTGAAGAGGTTAGGGCTGTTCAGCTTGGAGAAGAGACGGCTGAGGGGGGATATGATAGAGGTCTTTAAGATCATGAGAGGTCTTGAGCGAGTAGATGTGAATAGGTTATTTACACTTTCGAATAATAGAAGGACTAGGGGGAATTCCATGAAGTTAGCAAGTAGCTAAGAAGAAAATTATTTTTCACTCAATGCACAATAAAGCTCTGGAATTTGTTGCCAGAGGACGTGGTTAGTGCAGTCAGTGTAGCTGGGTTCAAAAAAAGTTTGGATAAGTTCTTGGAGGAGAAGTCCATTAACTGCTATTAATCAAGTTTACTTAGCTAATAGCCACTATTAATTGCATCAGTAGCATGGGATCTTCTTAGTGTTTGGGTAATTGGCAGGTTCTTGTGGCCTGGTTTGGCCTCTGTTGGAAACAGGATGCTGGGCTTGATGGACCCTTGGTTTGACCCAGCATGGCAAGTTCTTATGTTCTTATCTCTGCATACCTTCATCTCACACTACTGCCTGGACCAACAGGTGTCTTTAAATACAACACTGGGTTCAGCAGTGTTAACTTCTTTGCAGAATGGATGCTGTCCACTTTGAGGGCATGTTGTGAAAGCAGGAATGTCAGATTTAACAGGGGTGCTCTTCCCCTGTGCAAGTTGCTGTGTATGGTGGACCACAACCCTAGGCTGGAGACTCCCAGACAGCATGGCTAACTCAGCCCTGCTATTGATGGGAAAAAGCAAGTTTGCCCAACTTTCATCATGCTCTCTGTGGGTCCAGACTATCCGTTTCCCCACAGCGCTGCAGTTGTGTTGTGCCCTTTTGCACCTTATTCGGCAACTGTGGGTCCCTCTGTTCACAGGGGGCATTCTGGAGCTCTGTAGTCACCCACATGTGAGGATTACCATCTGCTTGTCCTAGGAGAAAGCACAGTTGCTTACTTGTAACAGGTGTTCTCATAGGACAGCAGGATGGTAGTCCTCAGGAATCCCACCTGCCTCCCCATGATATTGGGTTCAGCTTTGGTTTGTTACGTTATTTTTCTTGCTCATATTTTTGCTATGTTACGAGACTGAAGGGGGACCTCGCATGGACGCACAGATAGCAGCAGGCTGTGCATGCTCAGTCTGCCAGTCAAAGTATCTAAAAACTTTGACAAATGTTTTCTGTGCCGGGCTCCATCTGATGATGTCACCCACATGTGAGGACTAACATCCTGTCCTTCAAGCATATAGGAAATGCTGAACCATTATATATAAAGACGCACAGATTCTTATCTTTCAGGATTATTCACCATTAATGACGGCATAGAGTAGGTCCTTTGCACTGATCTGTGAAAACTTAGCACAAAGAAAGGTACCTTTTGTCCTACAATTCCCTGCTACTCTCAAGATTGTGTGGAAAAATGATTCTTTATTTTATGACTCTGCGGATGAAGCACTGAAGTTTTTGCACTCAGTGCACATGCACCCTTTCAGAGTGATCGGGAGTACCTGCCTATTTTTCCACATGGGCTGATGACAAATCCAACCATGGCTATTCTGCAGGACTTTGTTTTATCGGGGGGGGGGGGGGGGGGTTATTCTCCTGTCACCCCATCTTTTGATTATTCCAAGTTTTCGCTTACTCTTCATTCTGCAGATCCTTATTGCTGTAGACAGAGTGACTTGTTACTTCTTAATTTTGTGCATTCAGAGTCTCAAACATTTGAACATAATACTGCACAATTTTTGCTGACTCTTTTGAAAGCTATCTTAAGAATTTTTTTTTCTTGGAGGGGAAGGAATGTTCCCTGTGACACGGGCTTCACTCTCCTTGTTTAGGAGATAGGATGTAGAGGTTAAAAGGCAGAGGAGGCAGGTACTGGGATATCAGTTATCTTCTTGAGGTAATGATCAGGACCATAGGGGAGATTGATCCTGAACCATCAAGGGTGTATTGGAATTCTATAAGGCTGTACATGTATTGTTCTTGGTTACAGACTGGATCGTGGCTGGGAGGTCTGGGTTTTCCAATGTTGTACAGTTCTAACATATTTCTTTCAGCACGAACTGAGTTCACATGATGTTTCCAGCTTTGCAGTTTTGGTCATGGATTGTCTCAGGAATTGGCTCTGTGGTCAAAAGATACAAGCTTCTGCAATCCTTGCAAAGACAAAGTCCACATTGCTCTTCTGCAGGAGACAAAATTAAATCAAGTGGATCACCAGAAGTTACGCCGCATGTGGGTGAGCCAAGTATTTTCTGCTCAGAACTGCTGGAGTAGCCATACTTATTGGTAAACGAGTTTCTTTTCAACTGGAACAAGAATTTGTAGATAGTGAGGGAAGATACCTTATTTTAACAGGTAAAATGAATGGTCAGTTATGTACTATATGTAACATTTATGCTCCGAATGTCTATCAACATACCGTTTTTTGTTTTTTTTATAAAACTAGCGAAGTTGCTAGCTGAACATGCCCAAGGATTTCTGTTAGTTGGGGAAGATTTTAATTGTTTCCTGGATTCAGCTTTAGATAGAAATCAGGAAGTCCAGGACAAGGAGACCTAGCAACGAGAAGTGTTTCATATATATGTAACACTCTAGGTATGATAGATGTCTGGAGAATACTCCACGCTCTAGATGTGGAATAAACTAATTTCTCCAGGGCCATTGGCACAGGCTTTAGACTGGACTACTTGCTGATCAGGAATACTGATCTTACAAGAGTATTACAAACAACTATAGGGCCCTTAGAAATCACTGATCATGCACCAGTGACCCTTGATATGCAGGAATCTCTTCAGGTGTTTGCTCGTAAACCATGGAAATCCCCAAAGTATCTGTATGAAGATATGGGCTTTCAGACCTTTTTACAAAACAAATGGGAAGTGTGTGTAGTTGCTAATTAGGAGCATAAATGCCAACCACTATTATTTTGGGAAACCGCAAAAAAGGTGCTACGTGAAGAAATTATTGCTTTCCTTGTAGCGCGTAACAAGGCAATGCTTAACCAAATTGGACAACTTGAGGCTCAGTTGAGAGAGGCTAAACAGGCTTATGAAAACAAACCAATTTGGCAGAATAAAGAAAAATTAGTCACTGTGCAATATGAGCTAAACTCCTTGTTACATCAATGAGTACAGAAATCCCTTTGGCATTACAAGGCTAAATATTATCACTATGGGGACAGTTCAGGGAAAAGTCTTGCTAATATGACTAAGTCTTGAGGTGGGAGACGGCATGTATTGGCTATGAGGAATGCACATAATACATTGGTTACTTCCAATAAAGATCTGTGACATTTTTTATACCTATTAGCTGAGTATAGCACAGTGTGAGACAAGTACAGAAACCCAAATTATAGAATGTTTTCAGAACTCTGATCTTTCTCACTTCACAGAGGCCCAACTAACGACACTTAATTCACCACTCCAAGCTCAACAAATTTTAACTGGAATTAAGCATGCTGCACTGCTTAAAGCCCCTGGCCCGGAGGGCTATTCAGCAGAATTCTTTCAGTTAGCATTGCCTTTATGTGTTGTATACCAAGAGCTTACAGACACTCAGACAACTTAGCATATATAACTGTTATTCCTAAGGCCAATAAAGATCCGGCTTCCCCAGTCTCATATTGCCCGATCTCTCTCAAATTTTGAGAATAAACTGATGGCCAAAATTACGGCTGATCATAAGAACATGCCATACTGGGTCAGACCAAGGGTCCATCAAGCCCAGCATCCTGTTTCCAACAGTGGCCAATCCAGGCCATAAGAACCTGGCAAGTACCCAAAAACTAAGTATATTCCATGTTACTGTTGCTAGTAACAGCAGTGGCTATTTTCTAAGTCAGTATTAGAAAGGGAATGGTGAATAAACAGAAAATGGTGAGACCGCAACTTGAATACTGAGTACAATTCTGGTTGCCGCATCTCAAAAAAGATATAGTTGCGATGGAGAAGGTACAGAGAAGGGTGACCAAAATGATAAAGGGAATGGAACACCACCCGTTCTAGACCTCTCATGATTTTAAACACCTCTATCATATCCCCCCCTCAGCTGTCTCTTCTCCAAGCTGAAAAGTCCTAACCTCTTTAGTCTTTCCTCATAGAGGTGTTGTTCCATTCCCTTTATCATTTTGGTCACCCTTCTCTGTACCTTCTCCATCGCAACTATATCTTTTTTGAGATGCGGCAACCAGAATTGTACACAGTATTCAAGTTGCGGTCTCACCATTTTCTGTTTATTCACCATTCCCTTTCTAATAATTCCCAACATTCTGTTTGCTTTTTTGACTACCACAGCACACTGAACTGACGATTTCAATGTGTTTTCCATTATGACGCCTAGATCTCTTTCTTGGGTGGTAGTTCCTAATATGGAACCTAACATTGTGTAACTATAGCATGGGTTATTTTATCCACATGTTTATTAACTCCTTTAAAAAAGGGAAGCAGATTTGTGAGGCAAGATTTGCCTTGGGTAAAGCCATGCTGACTTTGTTCCATTAAATCATGTCTTTCTATATGTTCTGTGATTTTGATATTTAGAACACTTTCCACTATTTTTCCTGGCACTGTTGTCAGGCTAACTGGTCTGTAGTTTCCCGGATCGCCCTGGAGCCCTTTTTAAATATTGGGGTTACATTAGCCACCCTCCAGTCTTCAGGTACAATGGATGATTTTAATGATAGGTTACAAATTTTTACTAATAGGTCTGAAATTTCATTTTGAGTTCCTTCAGAACCCTGGGGTGAATACCATCCGGTCAGGTGATTTACTACTCTTCAGTTTGTCCATCAGGCCTACCACATCTCCTAGGTTCACCGTGATTTGGTTCAGTCCATCTGAATCATTATCCATGAAAACCTTCTCCGGTACAGGTATCTCCCCAACATCTTCTTCAGTAAACACCGAAGCAAAGAAATAGTTTAATCTTTCCATGATGGCCCCACTTCTATTTCTCATCAGTCTAGCGCCCCTTTTGAATAGAATCAGAAATAATGAAAATATCAAGGAGATATCTATGCGACCAGGGAAGAGGGCGCCATTTAAATTAGTGGCATTCGCAGATGACCTTTTGGTACATCTCAGTGATCCTCCAGACTCTTGGCAGGCATTGCTAATGGAATTTACAAAATATGGTGAGATAGCGGAATTCAAATTGAACTTAGGTAAATCTAGGGTTCTTTTAACAACCAGCACTTCAAACGTGGTGAACTATAGACTTTCCTGTTCTTAGGGTGGACGAATCACTGACATATTTAAATGTGTTGATCCATCGAATTGCAGCAAGAGCGCAAATCTTGAACTATGCCACCACATGGAAACGTACTAGTAGCCAGCTACAAAAGTGGATGGATCTTCCGTTGTCTTTGGCAGGGAGAGTTGCTTTGTATCAGATGATTGTTATACTTAATGCAGCTCTCCCTGTCTATTGGACACAGAAGGAACTCGCTGGTATAGATCGACAGATGCGACTGTTTCTCTAGTAAGGTCTCAGGCCCCATATAACATTAATGTAATTAAAATGTCCCAAGAAACAAGGTGGTTTGGGTCTGGCTGTCATCTATGACACATTGGGGACTGGATAATGAATTCTAATTATTATACACCACTTTCTTTGGAAAAAAATAAAAAGTGTACCCCTTGGAGTTGGTTATGTGCTACCCAAAACTAGACATGGTTTATTGTTTTTCTATACCGTCATCAGTCATACAATACAGTCATCAGTCATATTATCAGACATGTCCTGCCTATTCATCTTCAAATCAGTGTTCTTCTTTGGTCAAACTTTGTGTGCTTGGCAAATGGAGCTTCGATACTAGGATACCCACTATCTGCCTATTCTGGGAAACAAGGATTTTAGCCCCGGTATGATTAGTACCATTTTTAAATGTTGGCATGACAAAGGCATTCAAACTGCTGTTCACCTAGTTGATGATGAAAATCATGAGATATTTTAAAGCGCTGTAAGATGAATATGCTTTAGACTCCAAACATTTTTTTGCATACCTGCAATTGCGGTACTAAGTTGCTTCTCTGACCTTACCTGACCCCCATAATAGAGCATGGGAGCTTCTCTCCGACTTTTTGGACTCAGAAGACCCAAATAGGCATAAGATATCCTTTTGGTATAAATTGATATGTAAGAGTAATATTAAATCTAACTGGGTCGCTTTAGTAGAAGGGTGGGACTGGGAACTGGGGACAAACTGGACTCCTGCTTATTACACAGGATGTTTTCTGCGAGCTCAATCTTTAACCATTAATATTACTTTTCAGGAACTTCATTTTAAGTTCTTACATTCCCCCCAAACCTGCTTACCGGATGGGTATCTCAGACTCGGGGAGATATCTTAAATGTGGGGAAGGGGGTAGTACTTTAGGCCACCAATTTTGGACTTGTCCCCCAATTCAAAGATTTTGGAGGGCTGACCAGGAATATTTATACAAGGTAAGTGGCGTTTCTTTTTCTCTTGTGTAGAGCAGGAGAAAGTATCTAGGGCCTTCTGCTCATACCATATGGCAAACCTCCTCCACTAGTGTCCATAGGAGTTTCTAATGGAATGCTTTCCAGATACCACCAGGATCTGAGACACTTCTTCCAAGAGATTGGATAACTGCAATATTAACCTCTCAACATCCAGGCTGCAAGCGACAGGGCCTGGAGGTTAGGATGTTGCAACTTGCCTCGATACTGTGTGATGAGATCTGGGGAAGTCCCCAGTCTGATAGTTTTCCAGATAGACAATTCCTGGAGGAGTGGAAACCAGACCTGTCTCAGCCAATGAGGATCATAGTCTCTTTGCCCTTGTGAAGCTTCAAGAGAGTCTGTGCTACCAGTGAGCTGGAAGATATGTGAATGGAAGACCCTCACCCCAATGTCAGGTGAGAGCATCCGAGGCTGGTTTGCCATGTGTCCTGTACAGGGAGCAGAAGTGAGAAACCTTCCTTTCCAAGGCACTGCGAAGAGATCCACATCCAAGCTTCTCTAGAGGCAGAAGATCCGATTTGTGACCCCTTGGTCCAGAGAATATTCATGGGCTACGCTCCCTACAATCCAGTCAAAACCCTGTCCCTAGAGCAGATGCCAGCTGAGGCTTTGGGGCTCTTTGATGCCTGAGATGGCCGCGAGAGCCCTGGTGTTGACAGAAGCAAGAGGGCAGATGATAGTACCTCCTCGGTTGGAAGAAGGACTTCCTTTGCCCTGACATCACCGAGGAGGAGGATGGATCTGGAATGATGGTGTAGAGCTGCTGAAGGGTTGCAAAGTGATTGCAGATTTGGGCCACAGCATCCTTGACCTTATCTAAGAAGAGATTCTCTCCAGGGCACAGAGTATGTCAGCGAGTTGCTCCTGCATCGCTGGTCTGAGATCAGAGGCCTGCAGCCATGCAAGTCTATGAGCGCTGATTCCTTCTGCAGACTCTTGATGCCATTTCAAAATCATTGTAGGTCCAGTGGACTTCGCCATTTGTCGCATTCTAGACCCTCATGCACTAGTGAAAGGAATGTGTCTTGCTGCTGCTGAGGAAGTTGCTTGGCAACATCCTGCACCTGCTTCCTGATATCCCGCATATACTGGCTCATATAGAGCTGGTAGGCAGCTATGCAGGCAATAAGCATAACCCCCTGGTACATCTTTCTCCCAAAAGTGTCAATTCCTCTGTGATCCTTCCCCAGGGGGGCCAAGGAATGGGTCCGTGAATCCTTGGCCTTCGAGTGCAAATTCATCTACCACCGATTGGTGGGGCAGCTGTCGCTTTTTGAATCAGAGAGCCTTCTGGACAAGATAAAACATGTCCGCTTTCCTGTTCATGGGAGGCACTGTGAGGGTGGCCAGAATCTTGACCAACACCAACAGGAGAGAACATATTACCCCCACTCTCCGAAACCTACACTGGTTACCAGTCAACCACAGAATCCTTCACAAATCACTAACCCTGATACACAAGTCCATCCATAACCACCTTCACCTCGACCTGGAAATCCCTTTCAAACTCCATACCTCCAACAGACCGATTAGAGAATTCTACAAAGGAGCGCTACAAGCCCCTCCAACCAAAGCCACCCGCCTCATCTCGACCATGGACCGAGCTTTTTCAATAGCAGGCCCATCCATCTGGAACAACCTCCCCGCAGATCTCAGGTTGGAACCCTGCCTCCTAACATTTAAGAAGAAACTTAAAACTTGGTTGTTCCGACAAGCCTTCCCGGATCCCTCGGACACACATTAGATGATCAACCTGTGCATGAGTTATGGATCCACACTCCTCATCTATTTACTTCTTATTCATAAGTACCTTCGCTAATAACTCTAACTAGCACTAGCCCGGACTCCATTATGACTCTCTTGTTCTAAAGTTATTGCCCTCCTCGGGCCTTTACCTTCCAGCTGTCCAAGCTTCCAAGTTTATAGTCCTTGTTTAATGTAACTTTTTGTTTCCCTCCAATTATAAAAAGTTGTTCCGTCTGTTACAGTTCTCTATCCCCGTTCGATGTAAACAGATTTGATATGGTATTTAACCATGAAGGTCGGTATAGAAAAATGCTAAATAAACAAACAAATAAAATCCTCAACAGCAACTGCACAAGGTTCTTGAGCACTGGGACTACCACGATTTTCTTGGGAGATTCCATGAACGGAGGATATCAAGCATCTTGTGTCTGGTATCCTCTTCAGACATTAACTAATAGAGCATGGCTTCCTCCATCAACCGTACAAACACTACAAAGGAGAGGGTCTCTGGCGGGGACTTCCTTTGCTCCTCTAAAAGGAGATGGATTTGAGGGGAGACCATCAGAAGCATCATCAGAGACCACGGATGAGTCTTCCCCCAGGGGTCATAGGTGCCCTCATCCCTACTGTCATTGACTGGCAACAGGGCCCTGGGCACTCAGGTGCAGGCCCCAGTGCTTTTGCCAGTCTGGGGGAGCTTCTTCCTCAGAGGAACCAGCAACAATGATCGGATCAGTAGGAGGCGGCGGTGCCCTGCAGGGCATTGGTGACATCCTGGGAATCGATACCTGCTGGGTCAAGAACACACCGATGAGTGCATGCAGAGATTTCAGCAGTCGCTTGAGGAGTGACGGTGCCAAGATGCCAATGCTGCGCATCACCTTCTCGATGTCCAGCTGCACATGCCTCTCCAGGTCCTCTTCAAAATCACCAATGCAAACGCATGTTGGAATGGAGGAGGTGTAACCAGATCTTCTTCAGAACCAAAAGGAGGATCAGTAGATGGCGTCAGGACCGATGGAGTCCATGGCACATCCCCAGACTCAATCGAGGACTAGCTCTCTTCGCCACTCAGTCACTTTGGGGGCATCACAGCAGAAGCTGGGGCATCCCCGTTCCTGGCACTGTGAGACAGGGACTGATGCAGATGCTTCTTCGGCTTCCCTTGATGCTTGGCACAGTCCTTCCCCAGTTGATGGTAAGATACCAGACATCCTCAACCTGGAGAAGCTCAATGATGGCTAGTCTCTGGCATCCCTTTCAGCCGACGATTTTGATGGAACCGATGTCGATGGCTTGGTGTTCATCGGTGTGGCTCTGAGGTTGATGCTGATGGATTGGTCTTCTCTGGTCCAAAGAGGTCCTCCATTTGTCAAGTCTGATCTTACGTCCTTTTGAGGTCATCCGGGCACACTTGCTGCAACCCCAAGGCAGAGGACACATTTATCATGGGGATCCATGACATTGGGGACATTGCTTAAATCTCGAAGTGGACATGCCACGAAATAAAAGGAATGCAAGATCGAAATAGATGATGGCGGCTGTCGATAGCCGGCGGACACCGAATGCACTGCTGCCTCAGGGGTATTCTATTATAAAAAGAAACTTACCGATAACAGTCGACAAACTTACCTAGGATGCTAAAGGGAGAACCAGGGGGACCCCGTGTTGACAGCATGAGACAGCGAAGTTCAAAATTGCGAAAACAAAGTTTTCCAAAAAAAGGCCGAAGTAGGCCAAAACCTTAGAAACAGTGAGGCTCTCACCTGACAGCAAAACAACAGAGGGGACCCTGGGTGGACACATGGGATATTGCATGCTGAGCATGCTCAATGAAGCTCAGTCAAATTCTAGGAACTTTGACATAAGTTTTCTGTGCCAGGTTCAATCTGATGATGTCACCCATGTGGGAGGACTGCCATCCTGCTTGTCTTCAGATAATTCCAGGGTCAACTAAATTCTTCCACTCTCTAAGGTCATCAATATGGAGTCACTGCTGAAAGAGAGAATAGTGAACTATCTACAGACTGGAGAACTGATGGACCAGAGGCAACATGGATTCACCAGGGGAAGATCCTGTCAAACAAATCTGATTGACTTTTTTGGACTGGGTAACCAAGGAATTGGATCAAGGAAGAGCACTCGATATCATATACTTGGATTTCAGCAAAGCTTTTGATACGGTTCCGCACAGGAGACTGGTGAATAAAACGAGAAGCTTAGGAGTGAGTGCCGAGGTGGTGACCTGGATTGCAAATTGGTTGGCGGACAGAAGACAATGTGTGATGGTAAATGGAACCTTCTCTGAAGAGAGAGCGGTTTTAAGTGGTGTACCGCAAGGATCGGTGTTGGGACCGGTCCTGTTCAATATCTTTGTGAGCGACATTGCGGACGGGATAGAAGGTAAGGTTTGTCTTTTTGTGGATGACACTAAGATCTGCAACAGAGTGGACACGCCGGAAGGAGTGGAGAGAATGAGACGGGATCTAAGGAAACTGGAAGAGTGGTCAAAGATATGGCAGCTGAGATTCAATGCCAAGAAGTGCAAAGTCATGCATATGGGGAGTGGAAATCCGAATGAACTGTATTCGATGGGGGGGGGGAAAGGCTGATGTGCACGGAGCAGGAGAGGGACCTTGGGGTGATAAGTGTCTAATGATATGAAGTCTGCGAAACAATGCGACAAGGCGATAGCAAAAGCCAGAAGAATGCTGGGCTGCATAGAGAGAGGAATATCGAGTAAGAAAAGGGAAGTGATTATTCCCTTGTACAGGTCCTTGGTGAGGCCTCACCTGGAGTACTGTGTTCAGTTCTGGAGACCGTATCTACAAAAAGACAAAGACAAGATGGAAGCGGTACAGAGAAGGGCGACCAGGAAGGTGGAGGATCTTCATCGGATGACGTACGAGGAGAGATTGAAGAATCTAAATATGTACACCCTGGAGGAAAGGAGGAGCAGAGGTGATATGATACAGACTTTCAGATACTTGAAAGGTTTTAATGATCCAAAGGCAACGACAAACCTTTACCATAAGAAAAAAATCAGCAGAACCAGGGGTCACGATTTGAAGCTCCAGGGAGGAAGATTCAGAACCAATGTCAGGAAGTATTTCTTCACGGAGAGGGTGGTGGATGCCTGGAATGCCCTTCCGGAGGAAGTGGTGAAGACCAGAACTGTGAAGGACTTCAAAAGGGCGTGGGATAAACACTGTGGATCCATAAAGTCAAGAGGCCGCCAATGAAGAGTGGGTGACTCGCCAGAATGATGGCTACTGCCTGGAGACAATACCTTTATTCAATAAACATACACATGGTTACTATGACTCCAACATCGCTCTAAGCTTCAACAGCAAGAGGAAATGTGGAAAAAAGGATTTGCACTCACAAAGACGGGAGTAGCTGGCTTGTTACGGCGGTTACTACCCCAAACCAAATAAGCCTGATACTTCACTTTCAATGCATATCCAGCATAGTTCTCTGCTTCAACGGCAGGGGAGAAGAAAAACTGATACTTCACACATCCAGCAGAGCTCTCCGCTTCAACGGCAGGGGAGAAGAAAAAAAAAAAAAGGGTTCGCACTCACAAATCGGGGAGTAGCTGGCTTGTTACGGCAGTTACTACCCCAAACCAAATGTGCCTGATACTTCACTTTCGATGCATATCCAGCATAGCTCTCTGCTTCAACGGCAGGGGAGAAGAAAAACAACCAATAAGGGCTGTATAACATAGTCTGGGAAAAAACAAATGAGCATGGGTGTAGCTTGCTTATTGCGGCGGTTACTACCCCTAACTAATCAAGCTAGATATTTCACTTGGATGCAGCTCCATCACTGCTCTCTACATTAATGGTGGGGGAGGAAGGGAAATAGAACCAAGAGCTAAGAGAAATAGATAAGTATGAGAGAAAAAATGTGTGAAGCTTGCTGGGCAGACTGGATGGGCCGTTTGGTCTTCTTCTGCCGTCATTTCTATGTTTCTATATGTTTCTAATATAGCATTGGCAATAAGCAACATTCTTGTCTTACTCCTTGATTGATTTCAATTTGTTTTGTAAGTCTTTCCATAATAAAGAGATATGTGTTTTATCATATAGATTTTGACTAGACTTTGTTAATTGTTTAATGTATCCTCTTCTCCAAGATCTGCCCAAAGGCTTTTTGGAAAACTATAAAGGCTAAATGTGTTCCCAGATTTAAAATCCTCTTTATTCTGTTATATTTCTTCTTTATAATAAAGGCAGTGTCCATCCAGTTGCCTGCTGTAGCATGTTTGCACATATGCCAGACAGATCACGGATATATATATATATACACATACATACATATGCACACACAATTATATTCTGTTTTATCAAAATTGACTTTAAATAGCATCTTAAAGCATACCCAGGTTTATTAGACACATTGTGTGTGCCATGCTGCTGGGCAAACATTCTGCAGGAATGTTTTCAGGAAGCACTCCATGAGGGACAGGCAAGGAAATATCTTAAGTGCTAGCTGGATAAACTTAAGATTTATTTAGTTATTGCATATATAATCTGCATTCAGGTAAAATGGTTGGTAAAGATGACGAAATGTACACATATTTGCCTTTGGAATTCAAAGGTCAACAGAAAAGGCAGCCAATTGTTTCCACATAGTGGCTAGCATAAGCACTCCCTTCAGGATTCTATTTGCTATTTACCTAGGCATCAGTCAAACATTACCCATATGCTCCGTCTACCTTTAATCCCGGTAAATGCTTCCTAGTCTGTGCAGAATATCTGCTAATGCAGTTTTTCTATCATGGCTAGGATGGAAGACAACTAGATAGACTCTGCCTCCTGCTGCATAGCACAACCAGCAAATATTTCTTCTGGGTCACTGCCTTCACATACCTTTATTAAACATGACTGACTGGCACCTCTGAGATGAGCTTCATATAACTATCATACAAACCAACAAACCAACACTGCAAGCCTACAGTAAGCAGAGAAAAAAAGCTTGCAGATGGTACAAAACCAAAGGTATTAAAAATCTTGAAAATGAAACAGAGCAAGTAGAACCTGGTGACAACATATGTTCCTCACAAACACAAGCAGCATAGCTCTGCTCTGCTGCAGGCAAGGAAATCAATGGCTTGCTATGATCCAGGTGCAATAGGCACTCTCACAGCTACAACGCTTTTTACTTATGTACTAAAAATGTAAACTTTTAATTTCTTTTGCTTAATCATTCCCTTCGCGCATGCGAAGGGAATGATTAAGTCTATTTAGTGGATGTGCAACTTCACAGTTAAGGTGTTTCATCTAAAATCCCAATTCCCCCATGCAACTATATGACAAGCAGCATCTTGCTAAGAGGAAGGCATATTGCTCTGCTTGTCATTCTGTAGCACAAGATGTAGGTGTAATAAAATACACTAAGTTTAGTGATAATTTTTATTAAATTTTAGCTTACCAAAAAGCACACACACACACACACACAATTTAATGAAGTTTTTAGTGCTCAAAAAATGTAGCTATATTCTCTAATGCAGGGAGGTGCATTAAAAAAAGGGAGCTAAGCCTTCAGAGTTGTAATGCTGGAAATGTAAGTTCCCCTGGGTCAGAGATGAAATAAAAGGAGGCTAGAGTTAGTCTATGGCTCTGTGACATGGTCCTGGACCTGATGTTCCTGAGTGCAGGGACTCCCAGGTGGACTACTCACCCAGGAAACCCAGGTTCAGGGATCACACTGGCATAGCACCAAAGACTAACTCTAGCCCCAGAAATAAATTTACCTTATTCCATCTCTAACTCGGGACTTAAATGTCTAATTCAAAAAAACAAAACAAAAAACAAGCCAAGTACTGGGGTACCAGAATCTGACAGACTCTGCCCCAGGAACCCAGAGTCCCACTCTTGCTATAGGATAGGCTAGGCTGCACCCCATACTTACCTATCCTGTAGCATGCCACCTCCTGTTTTCCCTGCTGGCCACTTTTAAAATGACATCAGCTGACCCTCCACCATTTTTTTAAAATGGTCAGCAGTATAGGAGGCATTCTACAGGACAGCTAATTATGGGAGCTTCTATAGCTTGGGGGAGGAGGGGAACATAGAAATGATGGCAGAAAAGGACTAAATGGTCCATCCAGTCTTCCCAGCAAGCTTATGTCTGCCGCATCGTACAGGTCACCCCCCATACTTAGTTTCCCAGACCACAAAAGTCAGGGCCCTTGTTGGTTGCTGTCTGATTCCAATTCCCCATTACCTCTTGCAGCTGAAGCAAAGAGCAATATTGGAGTTGGTGGGTAGGTAGGCGATTGGGGTTGGGTTTCTCTGGTCCTGGGATAGAGTCCCTCTGGCTCTAACATCCCAGGAAAAGGGGTCTCTTGGTGGGGGTCCTGGGCTAGATCAGCTGCCTTAAATTTTAAATTAGAGCACTTTAACTTTACTAACGTTTTCACTACATCTGGTTGATATAAAAAGTTGTACTAAGTTTAGTGCACTTTTTCAAATCCCGTTTTAGCACACATTTTTTGTCCTAGCCTGTTTTTTTAAACTTCTGATCTGCATCAACTTATTATTTACAATTACACATAGCATTAATTCATGTTTAACACATGAATAACAAACGTGCACTAAACTTTAGCAAATTTTATTATATTAGCCTCCAAGATTTCTGCGAGCCAATTCCCAGCTCAGAAAATTACCATAAATTTGCTAAAGGACCTCAAAGATTATAATCTTCAAAGGCTGTGAAAACCCTGAACTCAGCAAGTACTGAAATCACATGGATTTAGCTCCTCTTGGACAATATGTTCCATAGCAAATTCATGTTTAAAGAGAGCCAACGACGGCCAGGAGCTCGGATCACTGAGACATGCATTACACAAGCAGCTCTGGGCCGGGCCGAGCCGAGCCGTCAGTACCTTCCAGCCAGCAGAGCTGTTGCTGTCGCCTTTATCCTTGAAGTAGGGCACAGACTTTACCATCCAGTCGTAAATTTGGGCCAGGGTGAGCCGCTTGTCCGGGGAGCTCTCGATGGCCTGGCTGATAAGCTCCGCATACGACTGATTGCCCCACGCGTTCCGGCGGGATCCGCCTTTCTTAGGGGTCGGGGCCGGGGCCGGAGCTCTGCCTTCCGAGTCCAGCCGGGGTACCACAGCCGCTGCCGGCTCCTGCCCGTCCGACCTGCCCTCCTCCGGCTCCGGCCGTGGCAGGGGCCACGTACACGAGCGGGGCCGGCTCTGCGGCTCAAAATCGGGATCAATGTCCACAGGGCCCCCGTCCGCCGCCTCCGCCATTGGGACAACTGAGTCCGCCCGCGGGCCCTTACAGTGAAGGCGCGGAGAAACCCGCTTCCCTCCGGCTCCGTTCCCCCTCTGTCCCCGGACCCCACCGCCACTCGGTTTCCCCCTTCCCCAGGTCCGGTACCGGGCCCTCGGACTTTCTCTTTTGTTTGGCTCTTCAGAAATGCTCGCTGACGTCTCTGTTTACCAGAGGCAGCGCCGTGTCTGCGCCTGCGCTGCGCGTGAGGCCCAGAAAGGGCGGCCGTACTGCTTGTACGGAAATGTAGTTTTCTGTTCAGTTTCCTTGTCACTTGCTACCCGAAAACTTTTCGTCTATACGACTACATTTCCCAGAAGGCAGCCGCAACAATGCCAAAACGAAGTCTTGCGTGAGACATCACGGGTCTGAGGCAATCCCAGAAGGATGTGCCAAGAAAACTACTTCTCCCAGAATCCTGGGCCAGGGCGTCCAGGAAGTGCACATTTAAAATATTCAACTTGTAGAACTTCGGGCACGTGCTGTTTACACTGCTGAGTGCGCCCGCTTCAGAGGCAGCCCGCAGTAAATGCCCGGATGAGGAAGTCCCAGCCTGTCAGAAATGCCCCCTGGTGGGAATTGTTGCTGAAGATCCGGATCCAAATTCTACCATTCCCCGTGACTTAGGGCGCGGTCAGCTATAGGCAGCATTTCCCCATAGACGAGTGTAGAAGAAAAAGTGATAATACATGGTTTGTTTGAAATTGGCAGTTTACTCCTTTCTAAATTACAACCAGGGCTGGGATTTGTCATAATGAGCCTCATTCACACTACCTTGGGATTTTATCCCTATTTTATATCCTGTCAACCCGCTCCAGTCTAGTTAGATAATTAAATCTACAATTCAAATAAAAAAAATGTCAGTAAGATAAAATAAATGGATGGAAAGAGGTGCTAGACTAGGGTTGCCAACTTTTCCACAGACCACGACTAGATACTTGACGGGCGATTGGGGGGGGTGTTGTCTCCATACTCTTTGGAACCTATGTCGTATTACGCATATTGTAATATATGCATTGGGTATGGGCATGGCCCTAGGATTACCAACTTTCAACTATGAAAATTCCAAAGCATTTAGAGGTGCCAAGTAAAATTTTTGCTGATGATCTCCTGGAGACCAATTATTCAATAATATAATTCAATCAATGATCAATCATTAACCCCAAACTATACAGAATAGAACAAAACTATAGCATTATTTTATTTGTAGTCATTGCTGATGTTTTATTGTACATCGCTTTTGGTGATTTTTATTTGTAAATTGGTTAAGAAACAATGATAAATAAATAACTCCTATAGAAATTCTGCACCTGTAGTCTGCAAACAAATATTCTGTGTCCATAGAACATGTCAATAAGTGTACAGAGCAGGAGGGGAGGATGTTTCCCCTTACTATTTATCATACAAAAACTATTATTCACATTTTGGCATCATCTCGGTAAGAATGTCACAGACACCATCCCGTAACAGGCATTCTGTGAAGCAAAACAAAATCCTACAAAAAGCACACCCAGCAACTATGTAGCAAACCTGCCATCCCCAAACAGCACTAATACCTAGAACTCAAACAGCAATAACTCAACCTATGAAAAGGTGGTACTGCAAATATTGCAGTAGGCCCTATAACACCAATATACCTCCTACTGGCAAATAGAAGAAAGCATATTGCTATCAGTCCTTACACAAAAAGTACATATCAGCACCTCAGCCACACATGCAAACACAGACAGACTTTCATCAAATACAGAATAAGTGATTAGCAATTAGAAATACTGAGACAAAAACTGAAATGGAAATCTTGAGAAGCCAGCCTCCATATACAGTACAACACTGGAGAACACAAAAGAAATGCATTTTAGGAAAGGGAGTTAAACCATGTTTTTTCTCGCAAACATATATAAAGGTCATTAGTATGGTAAGCAAGTTAGTTGATCTACAGTTTTAATCATAGCACTTTTAGAGTTTTTGTAAGCTTGTAATTTGTGTGTTTTTATGTTACTGAATTCAATACAAGTTGGCTTCAATTATCCACATCCTAATTTACATTCCCTGTACGTACCAGGATCAGTCCAGACGGTGGGTTATGTCCCCCGTCCAGCAGATGGAGTCAGAGCAGAGTTTGAGGGCATGACCATATAGACCAGTACACCCTCTGCTGGAGCTCAGTATCTTTCTGACTCCAGCAGATGAGAGTTGGGGGAACCAGTAGCTCCCCCAGGGTGACAGGGCCTTAGAATTTCTTTTTCACTTCTTATTTCTCATTTTCTCAGTTTGTACCTGTCATCTTCCCAGATATTTTGGATCAGTAAAGTTTAAAAAAAAAAAAAGTTCCAAATTTTGAGGAGGCGTGTTGCTCTTTTACTCAGTCTTCTCTCTTTTGTGCCTCTCTCCTCACCGTTCGGGGTAAGTGGAGTGTGTGATTTTCTTTCCAACAGGCATCTTCGTTTCTGATTGCTGTGCCCCGTGGATGCCGGTGGTGCCGGCCACTCCATGCGTCGTCTGGGGTCCCGCGTTCCGTTGGCCTTGCTGGCGGGTTTGTACGCGGCTGGCAGGGGAAATCCCCCGGCGCTTCAGGACCCCTCCGGCGGGTTGTGCAGGCCGTTTTCGGGCCCCCCCCCTCCCCCGCGGCACTAGTTCGTTGTTCAGGCCCCCCCCCCTCCGAGGCGTCTTTACCCTGTGCTCCAATGCCGCAGCAGTTGAGGTGTGAGGCCTGCGGCGCGCACGGGACTCGATTTACGCGGGAGGGGTTTTGCGACCGGTGCCTCCCCGAGGGGGAAGGCACTTTGCTGTCTTCGGACGCTTGTGCGGACCTCCCCTCTTCACAGCGCGGGCAGCGCGGGCCGGCCACGTCGCCGCCATTGGCGGGAACGGCGGCCATCTTAGATGGGCAGCGCGAGACGGATAGGCTTTCAGACGGGGAAGGGAGGAATCGGGAAACCTCCCACCAGAATTTGGCCCCGGAGGGGAATTTTCAAGACTGGGGGCCCCAGGAAGGTCCCTCCTCAGGGACTTCAGCCAGCTCGTCGTTTTTTTCCCCTGAATTTATATTGCTGATGCATAAGGCTTATTTACAGGGAAGGGTAGACCCGGGGGAGTCTCCCTCGGGGCCCCCTCCCCCCAAGGTACCCAAGGTGGTTGTTAGTCTTACTGGCTCGCAGGGTCTGCTTGCCTCTGCCCCGGAAGTCTCCACCATGCCACCCCGACGGCCCACGGGGGCGGCTTCGCCAGCGAGAGCTGACTCCCTGGACCCCCTGGAAGCGCACCCGGACGGACAGACGGAGGGGGACGATCCTCGTGCTCTGCAAATTTTCCAGAGGGAAGAACTGGACGAGCTCATTCACCATATCATTCAGGAGCTAGACCTTGACCTCCCCGCCGGACCCTCCAGCCCCTGTGGCACCGGCCGTCACTACGTCCGCTCGGAAAGGGGACCCAGTTCTGGCCGCCCTCCGACCGAGGGCGAGGGCCTTCCCCATACATGAGTCTTTCCTTCAGCTTCTCACCAGGGAATGGGACACGCCCGAGGCGTCCTTGAAGGTCACCCGTGCCATGGAAAGCTGTACCCGCTGCCGGAGGATTTCTTGGATCTCATCAAGGTCCCCAAGGTAGATTCAGCGGTGTCGGCGGTCACTAAGAGGACGACCATCCCGGTCACGGGCGGGACGGCTCTGCGGGATACGCAGGATCGTAAACTGGAAACTTTCCTCAAGAGAGTTTTTGAAGTCTCCGCCCTAGGGATGCGTGCCGTAATGTGTAGCTCGCTTGCACAGAGGGCCAGTCTGCTCTGGGTTCAACAACTCCTCACATCTCAGGATTTGTTCCCCGAGGAGGCCGCCCAGGTGGACCGCCTGGAATCGGCCATAGCTTACGGGGCGGACGCTCTATATGATCTTTTTCGAGTAATGGCAAGGTCCATGGTGTCGGTGGTAGCAGCCCGGCGGCTCCTGTGGCTCCGTAACTGGGCGGCGGATGCTTCCTCCAAGTCGAGCCTTGGTTCCCTCCCCTTCCGAGGCAAGTTTCTGTTTGGGGAGGACCTGGATCAGATCATCAAGTCACTGGGGGAAAATTCTGTACATCGGCTCCCTGAAGATAGACAGCGCTCCTTCAGATCTTTTCCCTCAGGCAGGACCAGGGCCAGGGCGCAGAGGCGTTACAGGTCTTACCGACAGCCTGGTACTCGGACACAACCTACCAGGTCGCAGCCCTGGTCGCGTTCCTTTCGTGGGTGGAGGCCCTCGCGAGACGGTTCCGGGCAGGGGAATCCGCCCGCAAAGTCCACACAATGATGCCAGAGTAGCCCACTCCTCCGCTCCCCGTATCGGGGGACGACTCACGGAATTCTACAAGGAGTGGGTAAATATCTCCACAGACCAATGGGTTCTGGACACCATACGGGACGGCTACGCTTTGGAATTTGTCCGTCCGCCGAGGGACAGGTTCGTCTTCTCCCCCTGTGGTTCGGATCTCAAGAGGATGGCGGTTCAACAAACTCTAGACCGGCTGCAGGAAATTGGGGCCATAGTTCCCGTCCCCTTCGGCGAGGTGGGCTTGGGGCATTATTCCATCTACTTCGTCGTGCCCAAAAAGGACGGTTCCTTTCGGCCCATCCTGGATCTGAAGGAGGTAAACAGGTCCCTGAGGGTCAGCCGGTTCCGCATGGAAACTCTACGATCAGTGATTGCCGCAGTGCACAAGGGGGAGTTCCTCGCCTCCCTGGACCTGCCGGAAGCGTACTTGCACATTCCCATTCTTCCGGCTCACCGTCGGTACCTTCGTTTCAAGATCCTCGGTCAGCATTTCCAGTTCAGGGCTCTACCCTTCAGCTTGGCGACCGCCCCTCGGACCTTCACAAAGATCATGGTTGTGGTGGCGGCGGCCCTTCGCAGGGAGGGTATTCTCGTGCATCTCTATCTGGACGACTGGCTGATCCGCGCGAAGTCCTTCTCACACGGTCAAACCTCAGTGGCCAGGGTCGTGCAAGTCCTACGCTCTCTGGGCTGGGTGGTGAACCTCTCCAAGAGTTCCCTCGTGCCCTCACAACACTTGGATTTCTTGGGAGCGAGCTTCGATACACAGCTGGGCATGGTGTTCTTGCGCCCGGACAAGGCCCAATCATTGAGGGAACACGTGCGTCACTTTTCTGCTTTGTCGGAACCCACCGCCTGGAATTACCTTCAGCTCCTGGGGATGATGGCCTCCACCATCGACATGGTACCTTGGGCATTTGCACATCTGCGGCCCTTGCAGGCGTTGCTGCTCTCACGTTGGAAACCAGTCTCGCAGGAGTATCAGGTAATTCTACCTCTCCCACCAACTGCCAGGGGAAGTCTGGATTGGTGGTTGGTCCCGTCGTACCAGGCTCGCGGAATCTCTCTCGAGGTGCCCGATTGGGTGGTGGTGACCACCGATGCCAGCCTCGTGGGATGGGGCGCCGTCTGCGAACGAAGTGCCACGCAAGGGACATGGTCACCAGCGGAGGCAAAGTGGCCGATCAATCGCCTGGAGACAAGGGCAGTGTGCCTAGCCCTTCAGCGTTTCCTCCCCCTGGTTCGGCACAGAGAGGTAAGGATTCTCTCGGACAACGCAACCACCGTGGCTTACATCAACCGATAAGGGGGGATGAGGAGCAAGCATGTCTCTCTCAAGTCAACGCCTCTGATGGCGTGGGCAGAGTGTCATCTCGTCCGGATAGCGGCCTCTCACATCGCCGGGGTGGACAACATTCAGGCGGACTACCTGAGTCGGCAACAGCTGGACCCCGGAGAATGGGCTCTTTCCGACGAGGCAATGCATCTCATTGTCCGCCGTTGGGGCACTCCGCGCCTGGACCTGATGGCGACATCTCTCAACGCCAAGGCTCCGCGCTTTTTCAGTCGCAGGAGAGAGCACGGCGCGGAGGGGGTGGATGCCCTAGCTCTTCCGTGGCCGCCGAATCAGCTGCTCTATGTTTTTCCTCCTTGGCCTCTAGTGGGAAAGGTTCTCCGCAGAATAGAACACCATCGAGGGACCGTGATTCTCGTTGCCCCGGAGTGGCCCCGTCGTCCATGATTTGCAGATCTTCTTCAAATGACGTTGGACGGCCCGATTCGCCTGGGCCATTTTCCTCGTCTTCTGCGCCAGGGGCTGGTATTTTTCAAGCAGGCAGAACTCTTCTGTCTTGCGGCCTGGCTTTTGAACGGCACCGGCTCCACCGCAGAGGCTACCCGGAGGCAGTGATCTCAACTATGCTGCGGTCCCGTAAACCTTCCACCTCCGTTGCCTATGTTCGAGTCTGGAAGGTCTTTGAAGTTTGGTGTTCCAACCAAGGGGCCCGGCCCACGGAGGCGACGGTTCCACTGATTCTTCAGTTTCTACAGGATGGCCTGGATAAGGGCCTCGCCTATAATTCACTCCGGGTTCAGGTAGCGGCCCTGAACGCCCTGGTGCAGAAGGACAGCTCTCTCCCTCTTCAGCCGGATATCACTCGTTTTCTCAAGGGTGTCAAACACCTACGACCACCGGTCAGGGACCCTTTCCCTTCTTGGAGCCTCAACCTGGTCCTACGGATTTTGTCGGGCTCACCATTTGAACCACTTCGCGAGGCTACCCTCAAGGACCTGACTCTCAAGACGGTTTTTCTTGTAGCCATCTGTTCCGCCCGCCGCATCTCGGAGCTGCAAGCATTGTCCTGCAGGGAGCCGTATCTTCGATTCTCCGACTCTGGAGTCTCCCTTCGTACGGTGCCATCCTTCCTACCGAAGGTGGTGTTGTCCTTCCATTTGAATCAGACGGTGGAACTCCCAGCGTTCGCTCCAGAGGAACCAAGGTCTCTGAGGCATTTAGACGTCAAGCGTGCCTTGCTCCGCTACCTGGAGGTTACCAATGACTTCCGGGTATCCGATCATGTGTTTGTTCTCTGGTCAGGTCCGAAGAAAGGGTCACCGGCATCAAAGACAACCATTGCGCGCTGGATAAAGGACGCCATTTCAGCGGCTTACATTGGAGTGGGGCGGAGTCTGCCTCGGGGCATTTTAGCTCACTCTACGCGCTCACAAGCGGCGTCCTGGGCAGAAGCTCGTTCCGTCTCTTCACAGGAAATTTGTCGTGCGGCGACATGGAAATCGCTGCACACCTTTTCCAGACATTATCGACTACACCTGGCGCCGCAGTCCTCGGGTCACTTTGGCGATGAGGTACTCCGAGCAGGTCTCTCAGGACCCCACCCGAATTAGGGAAGCTTGGGTACATCCCACCATCTGGACTGATCCTGGTACGTACAGGGAAAAGAAAATTATTCCTTACCTGCTAATTTTCGTTCCTGTAGTACCATGGATCAGTCCAGACGCCCACCGCTCTGGGTTTTCGGTTCCTGCTTGGGTACTTAGGTGTAGTTGTCATCCTGTCTTTCCAATTTTCTTATTGATGTTCACAGCTCCTCACAAGTTGGCTGTTTGGTGGCCTTGTTGGCCGTTTTTAGTTCTATTTTTGCTGTTCCTTTATGGTTACGGGTTCTTGATCCAAAATGTCTTCTTGCTCTATTTGGGCTTTGCTATTCGTTATACTGAGCTCCAGCAGAGGGTGTACTGGTCTATATGGTCATGCCCTCAAACTCTGCTCTGACTCCATCTGCTGGACGGGGGACATAACCTAGGGATGTGAATCGTTTTTTGACGATTTAAAATATCGTCCGATATATTTTAAATCGTCAAAAATCGTTAGGGCCACGATACAATACCAATTCCCCCGATTTATCGTCAAAAAATCGTAAATCGGGGGAAGGGGGAGGGCAGGAAAACCGGCACACTAAAACCCCCTAAAACCCACCCCCGACCCTTTAAATTAAATCCCCCACCCCCAAATGCCTTAAATTACCCTGGGGTCCAGCGGCGGTCCATAGCTAAATTGGGGGAAGGGGGGAGGGCAGGAAAACCGGCACACTAAATCCCCCTAAAACCCACCCCCGACCCTTTAAATTAAATCCCCCCCCCCCCCAAATGCCTTAAAGTACCCTGGGGTCCAGCGGCGGTCCGAAACGGGCCGAAAACCGGCACACTAAATCCCCCTAAAACCCACCCCCGACCCTTTAAATTAAATCCCCCCCCCTCCCGAACCCCCCCAAATGCCTTAAAGTACCCTGGGGTCCAGCGGCGGTCCGAAACGGGCTCCTGCTGTTGAAGCGTGTTGTCTTCAGCCGGCGCCATTTTGCAAAATGGCCGCCGCAAAATGGCGGCGGCCATAGACCAACACGATTCGACCGCAGGAGGTCGCTTCCGGACCCCCGCTGGACTTTTGGCAAGTCTTGTGGGGGTCAGGAGGCCCCCCCAAGCTGGCCAAAAGTCTCTGGGGGTCCAGCGGGCGTCCGGGAGCAATCTCCTGCCGTGAATTGTTTTCCATACGGATAATGGCGCCGGCAGGAGATCGACTGCAGGAGGTCGTTCAGCGGAGGTCCGGAACCCTCGCTGAACGACCTCCTGCAGTCGATCTCCTGCCGGCGCCATTATCCGTACGGAAAACGATTCACGGCAGGAGATCACTCCCGGACGCCCGCTGGACCCCCAGAGACTTTTGGCCAGCTTGGGGGGGCCTCCTGACCCCCACAAGACTTGCCAAAAGTCCAGCGGGGGTCCAGAAGCGACCTCCTGCGGTTGAATCGTGTTGGTCTATGGCCGCCGCCATTTTGCGGCGGCCATTTTGCAAAATGGCGCCGGCTGAAGACAACACGCTTCAACAGCAGGAGCCCGTTTCGGACCGCCGCTGGACCCCAGGGTACTTTAAGGCATTTGGGGGGGTTCGGGAGGGGGGGGGATTTAATTTAAAGGGTCGGGGGTGGGTTTTAGGGGGATTTAGTGTGCCGGTTTTCCTGCCCTCCCCCTTCCCCCGATTTAGCTATGGACCGCCGCTGGATCCCAGGGTAATTTAAGGCATTTGGGGGTGGGGGATTTAATTTAAAGGGTCGGGGGTGGGTTTTAGGGGGTTTTAGTGTGCCGGTTCACGATTTTAACGATTTTCACGATATTCTAAACACCCAAACGGCAACGATACGATTCCCTCCCCCTCCCAGCCGAAATCGATCGTTAAGACGATCGAGGACACGATTCACATCTCTAACATAACCCACCGTCTGGACTGATCCATGGTACTACAGGAACGAAAATTAGCAGGTAAGGAATAATTTTCTTATCTCACTTCACCCTGTTCAAAAGCAACGCTTAAATTATACACCCCCAGCAGAACTTTACACTGATCCTCCCTGGCCTGTGGTTTGATGGTCACTTGCACCTGTGAGCTCGACTGAGTAACCGTTGACCTTGTGCTTCACTCTGGGGCCTGGCTGGATATGTGGTTAATGGTACCTGTGGGGTGGAACCTTCCACCTGGACTGTACATGACTTCAGTCTTAGCTAATTACTTCTGATGTTTGTAAAAACCCTATAAATGTCATTCGTCATTGGGTAGATGGTCGCTCAGGTGTCCCAGCTCCTGGACAAGACCTTTCCTGAATTAATCCAGTTGGCAATTCACCTGGATCTTCGCTTTCAGGAAGGGTCTCGTGAAAGAGCCTCTCTTCGCTGTTCAGTACAACTAGCACCCTCAACGCCCAGTTCTCCCCACCAAACCTCAAGAATCATGGTCTGCTTCCGAGGAACCCATGCAAATAGACCAAGTCAGGATCTTGCCTGAAGAATGACAGCGACGGTGGCAACATAATCTCTGTTTATATTGTGCGGGGGTTGGCCATTATGCGGCATCCTGTCCCTTGAAACTGGGAAACTCTCATACCTAGGACTGGTAGGAGAGGCCACCCTGGGTCATTCAATTTCCTCTCTGCAGATTCTAATTCCTGTAAGTCTTTCCATGGATAAGAACTTGATACATCTTCAAGTCTTACTAGACACGGGGGTGGCCAGGAACTTCATTGAAGAAAGTATTGTTCAGCAGTACCAAATTCCCACGGAACCACTGAGAGTTGCTCTTACAGTATCTTCAGTTTCAGGGTAACCACTGGCAGAAAGGATCTCCCGCATCACAATGCTGTTAACTATGACTACCAGACTTTTACATCAAGAGAGAATCTGCCTATCCCCTAGATTCGTCAAAATGTGCTAATAACGCATGGATAAGGCCCGCACTAAGAAAAAGTGGCATTCAGCAGTACGTGGTGCAGTAAAGTTTCTGTGCTCCACGTTTCACATCTTGTGCTGAGAGAGAGAGAGAACCTATCTATAAGGCCCTTATAGTAGTCAAGTATTTATATCTCTACAGAAGGGGCATCTAATAGCTCGAGGTGAGGTGTTGGTGGTGGTTTATTATTTATTTATTTATTTAAAAGAATAAATATACCGCAAATTAAACAGGATCTGTTTGGCTAAGCGGTTTACAAAAATAAACATACATAATAAAATACTCAAAAATTAAAACAGGCAAAGTACATCAAATGAACAATACATCAAAAAACATTAAAACGTTATAAAAACTACTTCTTAAAAGACTAAAAGCAAAAGAACAGATTTGCTGTGTTGATGACAATGTTTTCAATAAACTGAAAAAGTTGTTAGGTAATGTATGCAGCAGCAAAGAGTTATGTCTTTAGAGCCTTTTTAAATTCTTTCGTATTTGCCATTAAACGAATTTCTTCTAGGATGGGATTCCAGAGGATTGGTCCAGCGACAGAAAAAGCGCGTTTACGTGTAAATTCTAGATGGGCAAGTTTTACTGAGGGTACTTCAGCGTGCATTTATCCATTGATCTTAGTTGTCTTGTTGGTTTGTGAATTCTAAAAAGCAAGCAGAGCCATATTGAGTTTGTGTTGTATAAAAGGTTGTGTATAGTATTAAGAATTTTGTATGTAATACGGTAGGATATAGGTAACCAGTGTAAATGTTGTAGAACCAGGGGGATATGTTCTCTGAGTGGTATGTTATACAGTAAACGGGCAGTAACGTTTTGGACTAGTTGTAATGGGTATATAGTAGATTTCGGCAGGCCAAGATACAGAACATTGCAGTAGTCCAGACTAGTTAAAATAAGAGATTGTGTCACTGAGCGAAAATCAGCACAGTACACCTCGGTGAAGATTTGACATCATTTGGAGTGAGGAAAGTCTCACAAAAATGACATTTCTACTATGTTCTCTCACCCTAGCTTTATGGACTCTATAACAGGATACCATCAAGCTAGGCCGAGATAACATAGTACAAAATTTCATCTTTTTGAGACTTTCCTCACTCCAAATCATGTCAAACCTTCACCAAGGTGTATTGTGCTGCTCATACATCTCACGCTGCATAGAAAACTGGCCCCTAAACCACCATAACACCTCACCTCAAGCTATTAGATGGCCCTCCTATAGGCATATAGTTAGTGCACACTGTGAGGGCCTCCCCAGAGGCTCTCTTTCCCCTCCACTCCTCTCCCTCTCAAGCCCAGAAATGGCCGAAACGCTATTCAAAACATTTATTGCAAATTGCGTTATGGCTGTTCCGGGCATATCATACAGCTTAATGCCAGGAAAAAAGGGGTAATTTCCGGCGATAAAACCGTGCAATAGCATGCGTTATGTTATCACACGGTGCGATATTACCCCTCATTTTCATAAATCCTGCCCAAACGCCTCCCTAATCCTGCCTCTTCCTAAAATTTGCATTTGCGCCATGCATTAGCATAATCATGTGCGTTAACATCATAAAGCATTTTGATGAATGACCCTGTATATGTACTACCTTCCGCAATTAACCAGATAATTTTGGGACTACTGTGGTTGATGTTACACCAACCTCACATTGACTGGAGTTCCTTGCAATTGGCAAAATGGTAGGAGTAATGGACAGCCGGCGCCATCTTTAAAAATGGCTCGGGCCATCCAGTGCTCCTACCATGTGACAGGGGCCTGCCAATGGCACGGATACCCTGTCATATGGTAAGGGCAAAGGGCCATCGGCGCCATTTTGATTAGTGGCAGCCGACGGCCCGAGAGCGGGAGATCGCTCCCGGGACTCCCACTGGACCACCAGGTACTTGTAAAAAGTTTTGGGGGGGGGGTTGGGAGGGTGGGCGAAGCTAAGGGATCAGTTTTAAAGGGTCGGAGTGGGTTTAGGGATTGTTTTGGTGTGCCGTTTTTTCCCCGCCCTCCCCCAAAACGATAAGAGAACCCCACGAACAATTTTGTGGGGTTTTCCTATCGGTTTCGGGGAGCCCCTGATTTCTAACGATTTTGAAAATATCGTACGGTATTTTCAATCTTCAGAAGCACGATTCACATCCCTGTTTAATAAAAGAACTAATGTGTGTCTGTCTCCATACTCCAGCCTAGCCGGTGGTCCCTCTCAGGGTATCCTCCCGAGAGCGTGGTCATCTGCTATCAGCCCAGAGATCCACCCACAACTATATCAGAGCTTTCTCTACAGATTGCTCCTTCTATCTGAATGCTCCTCCCATCAAGCATCTTCTCCATACAGATTGCTAACTTGAGCAGCAGATATACATCAGATTGCTAACTCCCTAGCAAATCGCTAACAGATCGCTAACAGATTGTTAACTCCCAGCTCTAACACAGAGCTTTCCTAACAGTTATATGCCAAGTTAGAAAAATATGTTTTTTACCAAGAAGAATTACCTTTCTTGGGATCCATAATTTCCTGAACCGGATTACTGATGGACCCAGAAAATCTTAAGTCAATTCTGGATTGGCCTCAACCAGTGGGTCTCAAGGTGTTACAACATTTTTTAGGATTTTCTAATTATTACCACCAGTTCATCGTTGGATGTTCCTCATTAGCAGCTCCACTTATGGCCTTAACCCAAAAAGGGGCTGATGTACGAAATTGGACCCCAGAAGCAATTCAAGCCTTCCAAAAATTAAAGGAAGAGTTCATCAAGGATACTTGTTTACAAACATCCGGATCCTGCCAGACCATTCATCGTTGAGGTAGTTGCTTCTGCGATAGGAGTTGGAGCAATTTTTTTGCAACCAGATGTAGCGGGGAAATTAATTACCTGCGCTTATTTCTCGAAAACATTTTCTTCCCCTATTCCATAGGTAACCGAGAACTTCATGCCATCAAACTAGCATTAGAAGAATGGCGTCATTTACTGGAGGGAGCCAAACATACCGTTACGATCTACACTGACCACAAGAATTTGGCATATTTCTCTCATGATCAACAGCTACATCCTCAAGAAGCCCTGTGGGCTCTATTTTTTAGCCATTTTGACTTTAATTTGCGCTTTCATCCAGCGGAGAAGAATCATCAGGCAGACGCTCTGTCTAGAAGTTTTTATCCTGATGAAACTCCTGACATACCTCATCACATTATAGACCCAGCTCAAATCATAGTCGCCTCAACTTTCATAGTTCCTTTAGGGAAGACTGTTGTCCCTAAACATTTGCGGGAATGAATCCTCCAATGGGCCCATAATTCTCGCCTTGCAGGACATCCAGGACTTCAACGAACTATGAAACTTAGTGGCCGCAGTGGGAAAATAACACTATACGATATGAGGAATCCTGTCCTATGTGTGCATCCCACAAAAGTTCCCGGACTCAACCTTGGGGTCTACTTAACCCGCTACCAGTACCTGAGAAACCCTGGACCCATATTGCCACTGATTTTATCACGGATCTTCCCTCCTCAGAACGGAATAATATGATTTGGATAGTGGTTGATAGCTTTTCAAAAATGGCCCATTTTATTGCACTTACTGTATTACCATCAGCACCAGAGTTAGCGTGATTGTTTGCACAGTATGTTTTTCGAATTCACAGACTTCCTCATCACAGCTTATCTGATAGAGGAGTTCAGTTTACTGCACACTATTGGAAGGACCTTTGTAAAAAATTCGGAGTTCAACTTGATTTTTTTTCAGCATATCATCTTCAAAATAATGGACTGACGGAGTCAACTAATCAATCACTTAAAATCTTTTTACGATATTATGTGAACCAGCATCAGGATGATTGGTCCTCATTACTCTTATGGACTGAGATGTGTCACAATAACCATGTTAACTAGGCCACAGGAACATCACCCTTTTATCTGGTCTTCGGATGGCATCCCTGAGTACCATTACCTGTTGCTACAACATCATGCTGCCCGGCTATCAATCTTGCTACTCAAGAATTACTCAAATTATGGCAGAATACTCGTTAGCTTTTGGAGCAGGCCGCAGCTCATGCTAAAAATCAGGCAGATAAAAAGTGACAACCGGCACAACAGTTCCATCCAGGAGAATTAGTGTGGTTAAGTACTTGCAATCTCTGATTACGAAGGCCTTCATTAAGTTTGCTCCTCGATTTGTGAGACCATTTCCAGTTGAGAGACAAATAGGAAATGTCACATATAAACTCCGATTACCTTCTACTCTTCGAATTTACGATGCATTCCATGTATCTCTCCTTAAGCCCGCAATTCTGTCCTGGCCTACTAGGAAGTCAAAACAATCTTCACCTACAATATTTGATGATGATACTCAGTATGAAGTGGAAGAGATCTTGGATGTTAGGAAAGGAAGAAAGAGACTACAATATCTGAACTTTTGGAAAGGTTAAGGCCTGGAGGAGAACTCTTGCAGCCTGTCAGTAATATTCAAGCTCCTCAACTTATTCGTGAATTCCATCAACGCTTTCCATTTAAGCCAAGGCCTAGGAAGAAGGAGAGGGGACCTTGCGGGGGAGGTACTGTTAATTAACAATCTGTTTCTTGCCTGCCCTTAGCGGTCCAGCGGCACGGCAGTGGCCGCCATCGGCAGCAGCAGGTCCCTCTGAGAGGAGCACAATGGGAAGCGCGCTCCATTTTGGCCCCTCCTTCCCACCATGCTGACCGTCCCTGCCTGGAAGTTCCCGTGGAGGAGATCAAGGGCAGTCAATATTTAAATGGCATCTCCTCTGCAGTTCTTTGCCTCGGCAACAGGTTTGAGTGGGTGCTTGCTGTTCTACTGATTGTGCCTGATTGTTCTGTTCCCTGTGTTCCCCTTGCCCCTTGGTCCTGCCTTGTGAGTCCCTCTGTGTGTAAGTTCTGTCCTTGGGCTTCCTTGTGGCTTCGACCCCTTGTTGGACTCTGGATTTGGTTTGTCTGCTGCCTGCCTCAACCCATTGTCAGACTCTGGATTCGGATTGTTTGCTGCCTGCCTCGACCCCTTGCTGGATTCTGGACGTGGATTGTGTGCTGAACCCTCGACACTCAGTCTGATTTCAGACAGATTGACTACTGCTTGTCTTGATCTCCTGTTCAACTCTGGTCGAGAACTGCTCTATAGCCTTCATTTGGTCTCCAATTCGAGGTAAGACTGTTACTTTCTTCCATTGGATCCACAAAAATCGTAACAGTGTGCTGACACAATAGCCCTTTTTCCCAGTTCGTTCCCAGTTCACCCAGTTAATGGATTGGACTTCCTGACCCCCTATTATGTAGCCTCCCTTTTACCCTTTTAACCCTGACCTTTACAACCCTGCTGACTCACCTAGTTTTTTTTATTTTAATACTTACACGCCATCTATAGCAGAAGTAAAGTTACACGGTAAGGGACCTTGGTGCATGCTTGTGCGCGCTTGTGCACATAAATGGTTCTCCATAATCTAAACTTTTGGTTTCACATCAGGCTTCTGTTACTTGAATTTCGAATTTTCATTTTTTCAGCATGGTTTTCCCTGTATAAACATTTTCTTCATATCAGGTTTCCTAGCTTTGTCACTCGTCAAAATTTTTAAAGATGGCCGCTTCGATGACGTCACTTTCCTTTTTTGGTGTTAGCCCTCAAGGGCTTCCCATACCACGTCACTTTCCTTTTATGGATATGACCATATTTGTGCCATTATATGTCATTTCCTGCCTAAGAACGATTCGATGGATTCCCCTTAAAATCAGCGTCTCTCCGGCGCGCAAGCTGTCAGTCTTTGAACGGTAAGCTGGCAGGTGTCATTGCTACAGTGCACGTAAGTTTTGACAAATTTGGAACGCTTGTTCAAAAACTTTAGGAATTATCATTTTTATGCTTAAAGAAATGTTCACTTGTTACAGCGCACAGATAATCGCCGCTTCAATACATACACTGACCAAGAAACAGCGGAGTAAGTTTCCATATCCAAATCAAGCCATTGCATGTTTTAGCTGTTAAGCATGCCACGAACTCTCCTAATTGTATCTTTTCACGCAGAAAAATCCAGAAGGCTCGTTTCTCCCTGAAGGTCCCTGATGAAGAAGTAATATACTCCGTAGGGATGTGAATCGTGTCCTCGATCGTCTTAACGATCGATTTCGGCTGGGAGGGGGAGGGAATCGTATTGTTGCCGTTTGGGGGGGGTAAAATATCGTGAAAAATCGTGAAAAATCGTGAAAAATCTAAAAATCGAAAAAATCGCAAAAACCGGCACATTAAAACCCCCTAAAACCCACCCCCGACCCTTTAAATTAAATCCCCCACCCTCCCGAACCCCCCCCAAATGACTTAAATAACCTGCGGGTCCAGCGGCGGTCCGGAACAGCAGCGGTCCGGAACGGGCTCCTGCTCCTGAATCTTGTTGTCTTCAGCCGGCGCCATTTTCCAAAATGGCGCCGAAAAATGGCGGCGGCCATAGACGAACACGATTGGACGGCAGGAGGTCCTTCCGGACCCCCGCTGGACTTTTGGCAAGTCTCGTGGGGGTCAGGAGGCCCCCCACAAGCTGGCCAAAAGTTCCTGGAGGTCCAGCGGGGGTCAGGGAGCGATTTCCCGCCGCGAATCGTTTTCGTACGGAAAATGGCGCCGGCAGGAGATCGACTGCAGGAGGTTGTTCAGCGAGGCGCCGGAACCCTCGCTGAACGACCTCCTGCAGTCGATCTCCTGCCGGCGCCATTTTCCGTACGAAAACGATTCGCGGCGGGAAATCGCTCCCTGACCCCCGCTGGACCTCCAGGAACTTTTGGCCAGCTTGTGGGGGGCCTCCTGACCCCCACGAGACTTGCCAAAAGTCCAGCGGGGGTCCGGAAGGACCTCCTGCCGTCCAATCGTGTTCGTCTATGGCCGCCGCCATTTTTTGGCGCCATTTTGGAAAATGGCGCCGGCTGAAGACAACAAGATTCAGGAGCAGGAGCCCGTTCCGGACCGCTGCCGTTCCGGACCGCCGCTGGACCCGCAGGTTATTTAAGTCATTTGGGGGGGGTTCGGGAGGGTGGGGGATTTAATTTAAAGGGTCGGGGGTGGGTTTTAGGGGGTTTTAGTGTGCCGGCTCACGATTCTAACGATTTATAACGATAAATCGTTAGAATCTCTATTGTATTGTGTTCCATAACGGTTTAAGACGATATTAAAATTATCGGACGATAATTTTAATCGTCCTAAAACGATTCACATCCCTAATACTCCGAAACACCAAGGTGTCGGAGGCAACACTTCAGGACCATTTGCCTTTTTCCTGCGTTTAAACAAGATAAGTGCATGCACTAGTGATTTCCTATTACACAGTGGTCGTGTTACATCTATAGCGTCTGTTGGCGCTGCAAAAAGCGTTTATGCAACCTATGATTATATTAAGCCCAGAATATTACAGGCTTCACCAAATAAGCCATAAGTGTACTGAAGCTATTTATGAAGGTTCCCCTACGCATTTTTAACAAGAGTTCTCTCTCAGCTGAATATTGATGTTGTGCATAAATACTTATACGCACATTTCCAAGGCAATTTCCCGGAACGCCCATGTCCTGCTCATGATCTCCACAGACCATGCCCACACCCCACCCCTTTTTTAACTTTTTTACTTGTGCGCATACCAGGAGATACGCACGTACTCATGGGCTTCTTAAAATCTGCAGCGCGCGCACTGGCCTGAGATACTCACATATCTCCCAGCTTTGGCATACATAGGGCTTTTAAAAGTCACTTGAGAGCATTTAGATAATTTATGTAAATTAGTCCACTGAATGCCTCTCAAATCATTTGTCCATCAATCAAAGAATGATGTGATGTTCCATAAAGACTCATGAACACTATCATAAATAAACACATCTCCCTCCAAAGTAGATATTGCCAAAATACAGGAAAACCCAATAAGGAAAAAACAGTTGGTTAAATAAACCACCACATCTTTTTTGACAGAACATGCCACTTTAGCTCTCACAAGGAATTTTTTCATGTTTCAACAAGAGATTTTTCAGCAAATTAAGGGCACAGCAATGGGGGGCCATTGTGGTATCCACTATTGCCTGTCTTAATGTTAGCTATTTTGAGGAGAGTTCTAGGTATCAGTCTTCTTTTTGGCCTCAGGTGGTTATATGGCTAAAGTATATTGATGATATATTTATGGTCTGGCAGGGAAATGTGAATAGGTTTTTGCAGTTTTTTGAGTTTTGAATTCCTGTGACAACAATTTGCATTTCTCATGTATAGCTCATCTTTCTCGGATACATTTTTTGGATATGTGGGTGTCTTTTTCTTCAGGAAGATTTTATACATCTATTCATAGGAAACCTCCCATTCTAATTCCCTTTTGCATTTTGATAGTTGTTCTCCACGTAGAACGAAGGAAAATATACCAGTTAGTCAGTTTTTTTTTCAGTTGCATTGGGTTTGCACTACATTAAGCGAGTTTAAAGCCCAGACTATGGTAATGTGGAATTCTTTTTTGGAACATGAGTATCCATATAATGTGGTCAAGATGGTTTATAAGTGGATGCATTTTTGTAATCACGATTTACTATTGAAGAAGAAACTAGAGGAGTCTTCTGATAGGGTGGCATGTGTTCTGTTACGCGTACCACCAGTGGCAGCCCAGTGGCCGGGCCCTTTCACCTTCTCAGACGGATTCCAGTGCTGGCTCCTCTTCTCTGGCGGAGGTGGGCCGCCAGCTCCGACCTCGGGTTCCCTCCAGTGCCTCCAGTCCTGCCACGCCTCCCAGTGTTGCCAGCCAAGATGTCCCTGTTCGTCGGGCCTCTCTGCGTGGCCTGCGGAGAGACGCCGCCATCAACACCGCGCCACTTCCTAGGTGCGCGTGCATCACTAGTTTTTTTAAAGGGCTCGTGGCAGGAACCTGGCCGCAGACCCAGATGCTGACATCAGACACTTCAGCGTATAAAAGCTAGGCTTCGCTCCATAGTGTTGCCTTTGCAACAGGTCTCATCGTACTCCGAGTACTCGTTGCTGATCCTAGAATTGTGTCTTCGTGGTGTTCCAGTTTCCTGTGGTTCCCGGTTCCTGTTCTCTGTGTTCCTGTTTGTCTATGCGTTGGACTGACACTTGAATTTGACCATTGCTACGCCTGACTACTCTTCAGCTCCTCTCCAGCCCCGGACCTCCGCCACGCCTGACCACTCGTCTGCTTCTCTCCAGCCCTGGACCTTTGCTACACCTGACCACGTTTGCCTTCTCCGTGCCCTGACCATTGCTTTGATTGACTATGCCTGCCTTCTCCGTGTCCTGACCCTTGCTTTCAACGACTACGCTACAGAGTCTCCTGTGTCCAGAGTTCTACGCCGCTTGCCACAACTTCCATTTGCTGCCGGCTCTGATCCTCTCTTTGCCTATTCTCTGGACATGGACTTACAAGGCTTAGGCCTTCCTTTACTTGAGCACCTCCAGTTACTTATTGTTCCTTTGGCGACCAAGTTCCAGTACCGAATCCTGTCCAGGATAGGACTATGCCATCTACCGGCTGCTGTCTCTGGGCTGAACCACCTTCCATCCCTAGCTAACTCCGAGGCCCACCAAAGTCCTGCCGGCCCCAGCACCCAAAGGCTCAACCCAAGGGGAACGAGGGCTGGTATAGGTGAAGCTCCAGCAGCCTCTAGCTTCAGCCCACTCCACCTGCTGACAGTGGGAACCCGTAGGTACTTGCCTACGGGTTGCGTCAACCCCACCTCAGCCCAAGGGTCCATATCCGATGCAACATGTTCTTCCCTATGCTCCATTTACTCATCAAGTTGTTCCTGTCATCAAGTCTTACTGGATTATAGGACGTGAATTTTCCTTTTTTTCTAAACTGCCTTTGCTTACAATCACTTATGGAATTTGAGGGATAGTCTGGTTAACTCATTTCTTCCTTTGAAAGATGGGTCTCTTTCTTTTCTTTTCTTTTTTTTCAATTCAAATTTTATTGGGGCCAATGTAATAAGACCCGTGGCAAAATAGGAGTTAGTTATGAGCATGGGTTTTGATCACCATTGTACGGCTGAAGATGCTGCTTCTGCTGGATGTAAAAAAAATTATGCAAATGATATGCATGCAGAAATCTGTGCACATACGGAAAAATACGCATACCTAAGTACAGTAAGGGCCTATATAATACGCAGTCGCATGCTGAAAACCCGCGCCAATAATCCGTGCATAAAATTGAGCGAGCGAATGGGTCTCCCTATTAAGTGAAAGTATGACTCTGGAAGGTATTTTTAATACTTCAAATAACTGTGCTGCAGAAAACGTAGCATATATTTTCATGGATGCTAATTCACACTGGCATAGCAGCGAGATAGATGCCCAACTGAGCACCTATCTGGATGCTCGGGTGCCATCATAGGCACTCAGCCAGGAGTGAATATGAACGCTCTGGCGCCCAGAAAGGTACCTAGCAAATGTTGCCGCTCATGCGCTGAGCTAGGCATTTAGTTGGTCATGAATCTATACAATCGGTCGCCCAGAAAGACACCTAGCTAATCTTGCCGCTCAGGTGCTGAGCTCGGTGCTTGCTTTGTCGCAAATCTATAAGATCAGACACCCAGAAAAGCGCCTATGAAAGCACTACCTAAGCTGGCTGCTCCGATGCCGAGAAAAGTGCCTAGCGATGCTGGCCGCTCGGTCACCCAGAAAAGCGCCTAGCTAAGCTGGCCACTTGGACGCCGAGATAGGCGCTCAGCTAGGTGGTTTTCAGGATACTCGGAAGCCGACATAGGCCCTCCCTGAGTCAGCGCTGACACTTAACTCACTCCCTGTCCATGGAGGTAAAAAACCCTCATTAAAAAACCCGTATTAGCATTAGCACGGCTCCCTGCATTGCCTTTGATTAGCTAATCGCTTCCTTTGCATGCTGTTAGCATGCATTCGCACAGTAAAATCCATGGGCCTGTAAGCGTGTTCGTACACGCTTTTTTCACGTGTATAAAACCTTTATTACATCCCCGTATAGGGCTTTGCACAGGAAAACACGCATACAAATGTGTGTACAGGTGTGCACAAACTCACGGCAGCTTCAGCGCACCTTATTACATCGGCCCCATTGTGTTATGCAAAGCAATAAACAATACTGGTGTATCAAAACATACAAAATAATAACAGCAAAACATAAATTAACACTTACAACTTTTTTTGCTTGATTCTTCCTTCCTTTTCCTTCCCCCTTCCCACACATTCCTAAGCATTATCACAAACTGAGTGGAGCAAAAGTATGAAACAAAAAGTATGCAATAAGAACATAAGAACATGCCATACTGGGTCAGACCAAGGGTCCATCAAGCCCAGCATCCTGTTTCAAACAGTGGCCAATCCAGGCCATAAGAACCTGGCAAGTACCCAAAATCTAAGTCTATTCCACGCTACTGTTGCTAGTAATAGCAGTTGCTATTTTCTAAGTCAACTTAATTAATACAAGTAATGGACTTCTCCTCCAAGAACGTATCCAATCATTTTTTAAACACAGCTACACTAATTGCACTAACCACATCCTCTGGAAAAGACCTCCACATAGGAGGAATAGTGGGGCGGCAGTCCGGCAGGAGCAAGGCCAGACTTTAGGGCAAAGTTAGACAGGGTCTTCTACTTGACCAACTACTTCTCCCTTGGGTTGAGACTGTAGGCTCTGGTAGCCAGCAGTGCTTTCCATGAGGCGTACATAGCAGGCTGGGGTCTGGGCAGGCAGAGTTCAGATGAAGTCAGAATCCAAGCAGGAGGTCAGGGCAGGCAGAAAACAGATGAAGTCAAGGCCAGAGACATTTAGAATGTTAGGAATTATTAAGAATACTCAGACCTTGCCTTGTTATTGAGGCTCAGTGCTTGGTTCCTGTGTTCCATGTTCCTGGATTTGCTCTTTATCCCGCTTCTGCTCCTCCACTTTGTTGGATTGATTCTTTGGCTTCTGACCCTCGGACCGGTGGTGGTGAATTTCTGGTGTTGACTTGGACCGGCTTTGGACCCTTCTCCTGTGTTGCTCCTGGACTGGCTTCGGACCTCTCTCCTGTGGTGCTCCTGGACTGGATTCGGACCACTTTCCCTTCTGCTCCTGGACAGCTCTCAACCTCTCTCTGGACTTCGACCCTTGGACCGGCTTTGGACTATCCTTTGACGTCTACTCCCAGACTGATTACGACCTGATGGAGGCGCCAGCCATCTGGAACCCACGATCTGCAGGGGGCGTCTGCATCCAGACTATCTTCAGTCTTCAGGGAGTCTCCTAAGTCCCAGCGGCCGTGTCCCTACGGGCTCTTCCTGGGGGGTTCACGAGCTTCCAGGGTGAAGCCTTCACCTAACATCTACATCAGCAGGCCTTGCCATCCGACGGTAGAGACCGAAGAGGGTTGACTCCCTTTTTGGTAGCGCTGACTCTACCTCGGAACAGGGGTCCACTTTCTGAATCATAACACGCTGCCCTTGGGTGGCTCCGTATTTGGCTTCAGACGATTGGCGCAGTCATAGGGTCTGTGAGGCGGAAGTATGTCTGCAGCTTCTTTTGAAAAATTGTATTCCAACCCAGAGGAACTCGGCTACATTTAATGCCAAACAAATATTATATATATACTTTTATTTCACAATCTTATCAAAAATACATTTTACCAAAAAGTGCCAAGTGCAATAAACAATACCCACATTAAAATATTCCCATCATACTTACATACATACCACACATACCCTCACACATCACACACCATACCATTAAAAAAACATCATATACATTAGCAATATTAATAACACAACTTATAACCCCCCGATATTGTAACACATTGTATTTCTACAAATTAACTCATTATTACAAAAGAGACACAGTCTCTGTAACTTGTTAACATCACGTTTTCTTCTAAATTGACCGATAATTTCCAGTATTATATCAGATACACAGTATCTACCATGTGTCACTAAATGATAACATAATAATTTATTTAAATTTATACAATGTAATACCCAATGCTACAATGCCCGACGGAATACCCGTTTCACCCCTGTCTTGGGGCTTCTTCAGGGAAAATTGCTGCGTTATTCATATGAGCATCATATATCAACATCTTCATCCCACGTGTTATTCAATATCCATACGCCCATCCAACATCATAAAATCCATGATGTTCATTGTGTGGATGTCGATTGCACAAAGCGATCACTTCAACAACAGGTCTGTTCTTTTGAAAAGACATCTTGAAAAGATGCGTATTGAGGCGGCAAGCCCAGCATTACTGGGGTAGTAGGTAATGGCTTAACCTCAGTCAGGCATCACTTATGGCAGTCTGGACCCCAACTTGACAGTTCCAGAGTGACCCAATTGAATTGCGGCATATGCTGTTGTAGCCACGGTAATCCCAGTACTATGGGGTGCATAGCCTTCTCTAAAATAAAGAAGGAGATGATCTCCGTATGAAGTGCGCCGGTACGTAGACACACTGGTTCAGTACGTGGTGTTACTTCTCCCGGCAAGGGTTCTCCATGGATGGAAGAAAGAAGTAAAAGAGGCGACAATGTGGAAGTGGGGATCCGTAGATTTTCCACTAGTCGTTGAAGAATGAAGTTGCCTCCTGCTCCTGAGTCCACTAGGGCAAGAGTCTGGTACTGAAGAGGACCACAGATCAGAGATACAGGAAGAAAGAGCAGAGGAGAAGGAGTGGAGAGACCTAAGAAGAGTTCTCCCGCAGGACTTAGGGCTGCTCGTTTCCTGGACATATATGGCAATTTTGGACAGCATGCCCAGCTTGTCCACAGTACATACACAGCCCTAATTTCTTCCGCATTCCTCTATCTTTGGACGTCTGGTGGCTGCGGCCTAAATGCATTGGTTCCTCTTCGCCGGCTGCCGGGACCATAGGGGCAGCCCTCGATGCAGTCTTGACTCGGACTTCACTCAGAAAGGGTCTCCTGGCAGTCTTGGTTTCTTGAACTTTATCTCGAAGCCGGCAATCAATTCTAGTTGCCAGTTTCACCAGTTCAGCCAAGGTTTCAGACATCTCTCTGGCTGAGAGTTCGTCCTTCAGGTGAGTGTTCAGTCCTTCAAAGAACAGCGTCTTCAGGCATCTTGGGTCCCAGGATAATTCAGACGCCAGTGTTTTGAATTCGATAGCGAAGTCAGCTAGGGCCTGTTCCCTTGCTTCAGGTGAACCAAAGAAGATCCTGCAACAGAATATCGGGCAGGATCATCAAAAATTGATTTAAACAGTTCAAGGAATCCTTCTATGTTGTGAAGGTTCGGGTCCTCGCATTCCCTCAGCGAAGATGCCCAGGACAGGGCTCATCCATCTAGGTATGACAGGATATACGTAGTCTTCGCATAAGCTGTGGGAAAATGTCCAGGTTGTAAAGCAAAGTGCATGCAGCACTGGTTAATGAAGTCTCTGCATCTCCATACTTCTCCCGAGAAGCGGATAGGAGCTGCTAGAGGTAGAGCCAAAGCATAAATAAAAGATGCATAGTTCAGCCTTTTCCACTGTCCTTAGAAGAAAGGGAGTCACCTGAGTGTCTCCTCAGTCTCCTTTCCCCACTCTCTGCCATTTTGTAGTATCATCTTTCAGTAGAGCCCTCGCACACTCTGAGATAGAACCTTTTTGACTGTGAAGCCTGCTTCCTCCAAAATGGTCTCCACTTCCTCCACCTTGTTAACTTTGGAAGTACTTGTTACGAACACGCCCAGGAAGCCCTGGGAAGGGCATGGAGGAGCGATCGCTTGCTCCTGAGAGAAAGTGAGCCCTTGGGCCCCGAGGTGGCTCAGGGAGGAGTCCCAAGACACACCCCGAGGTGAGGTAAGCAAGTACAAGCTAGGGCGGAGTAAGAACACAGGAGGAGGACGAAGTGGGTCAACCCTCTGTTGAACCAGCCCGTACTAGAGAAGACAGAGGCTGGAAACTCTGAGGCAAGGTACCGGAGCAGGAGATTCCAGACCCAAGCGAGTCAAAGAGTCAGACTACATAGGGAAACAAAGACTCCTGGAACTTGGATGAGAAGAGGACTCCTGGACTGGACAAGATGAGACGAGACTCTCAAAGATGTGAAGACTTGGACAAGACGATACTCTTGAAGACTTGGACGAGGGGAGACACTCACAGACTTGAACGAGGGGAGACACTCGAAGACTTGAACGAGGGGCGACACTCGAAGGTGAAGAAGAGATGACGTTCTAGGAGACTTGGGAGAGTGCTGTCCCTCAGGGCGCCTTACACAGCCCAGTGTGGACTGGTCACAGACCACCCTGTCCCGCTGCACACCCTACACAACCTGGAAGGCTGGTTGCGGACCACGCAGAGAGCGGGAAGTGAACAGGACAGAGAAGAGAATCCGGACAGCGCTTGAGAGAAGTCCAACCGGGGACGATTCCGGTCATCTGAAGACTGATACTGGGAACGCTGGATGCTTCTGCGAGGGACGACTGGAGGCAAAGTCCGGGGGATGACAAGGCTGCTGGCGGATCCTTCAGATAGAAGAGATAGAAGAAGACACACAAGAGGGGAAGCCTCAAGCTCAAGACACCTGGACATCTGGATCTCAGAACGAAAAGACAACTGGACATCAGGGTCTCTGGACATCTGGGATGATGGACACAGGACGAAGGACTTCTGGACACCTGGATCACTTGAAACAGAGGACATCAGGACATCTGGGCATCAGGAACGTCTGGGACATCTGGAAACCCCAAGGCTTACAGGAAGGGAAGCCAAGGGCTGGAACATACCACGAGGAAGATTTGATGAGGAATGGAACCTGGAGCGTCGGACAAAGACATCAAGAAGATGAAGACATGGAACATGAAGTCTTCCGGACAGGAGCAGCAAGATGGACCACAATGGATGCGGTGGAACTCCATGGAGGGTGAATCTCCAAAGATGGAATGTAGAGAAGGTGTAACTCCTTGGTGTAACTCCATCCGAAGGCACTGAGGAACTGAAGCAGTGCCTTTTTATAGTGCAGGACCAGGAAGAGCTCCAAAGACATCATCTGGGAGGGCACAGGAGAGCTTCCTGTCTCTGACCCTTTAAAAGACGAAGAGAGACGTGCGGCCAGCCCCTAGAGGGAGCCTAGGAAGGAAGATGGGCGGAGCTAGGGTCTGCAGCAGCATCATGGAGCCTGGAGACAGCTGGAGGAGGCTCCTGCCGCTGAAGAGGAGCTGTGCTGGGGCAGGACTGGCTCCGAAGAGGAGACAGTGAAGGTAGCTCCCTACCGTGAAGACTGGCTCCGGTGGCGGCACTTGGCCGCGGAGGAGGGGAATCCCAGCAGGGAATTCCCCCCGAAGAAGTCAGCGGCGCGGCTGCAGCCACACAGGAGGAAGCAACAACAGCAGCAGCAGCGGCGGCGGCAAGGCCGCGAAGTTAGAGGGAAGTGCGTCTCAGCGGCGGTCCGGGCTGCGGGAGATGGCAGCACTGGAAAAAGAAGTGAGGGCTTGTCTGCGGGATGGGATAAGCGGGCAGGGGCATAACAGTACTGCCACGAATAGTCATTGCTAGACCGAATGGAAATAACCACCGATAATGGATCCCCTCTTTTCACAGAACTGAGGTGATTTCCCTGAAGTCCGATCTTTTTTTATGGTGCCTGGTGATAGATCAGCGAATACTGAAATAGTATGGGACTCCCAGAGCCAGGTTTGTTGCTTTCTGGCCTCAGTGAGAATTCTCTCTTTAATAGGGAAACGGTGAAAGCACGCCACAATAGCATGAGGACTATTCCCTGCTTTAGGCCCCAATGTCTGGTGTGCCCTTTCTATATCCACCTCTACCGCTGGTGTTGGCATGTCCGAGCCTTGATTCCGGCTCAAGAAAAAGGCATTTAGACTATTTACTACCGTGTGGCAGTCTTTGTAATCAGGTAATATGAAAGACAAAAAACCTCTATTTCCCAATGAGTTTGAGTCAAAACATAATTTTTGTTATTTAAATGACCTCGTATTAGGCTGTTAATAATGCAATATATGCACAATCACTACGCCTTTATGTGCGGGACTTTGTATAATCATTGTTCATTCAAATATTTTCTTTTGCTGCCATATGTGTCAATACACCATTTTGTGAACATAAAATACGATAGTTATGTCTCTCTCCTTTTAAGTCATTCTCATATATATCATATATAATATTTCAGCTACTTAGCTTGATCGTGAAGAAACACTTAGTCTTAGTGCAGCTTGTCAAGGCACTAAGACTAAGTGCCTTGAGGTATTTAAAAAGCGAAGTCTGTATCTAAACCAGAAGTCAGCAAGCAACGTATCAACGTATCAAAGGTCAATGCAGGCAGCAATCCAAAACGAAGCCCAAGACAATCCAAATCAAGACCAGAGAAGCAATCTTGGAGAAGACAGTGACAGATAACTAGCTACCCACAAGGAGCACGACCTGATGCTGAGGCAAGGCATAGCAGGCAGAAGCGTTGACGTCATCATGAGGAACTATGGGAATCTTCCCGCGATGGTCCTTTTAAGAATAGTGAAAAGGTGCATGCGCGTGCCTAAAGAGTCACCAGAGGGCTTGGACTTCAGCATCCTCAGCAGCAGCTCTGAACCACGGAGAGGTTTGATGCTGGCGGCGGCTCTCTGCCACTGCAGGAGGAGCCAGGACTGCAACAGGGCTGCGTCGGGTGAGAGCAATCGGCTGCGAGATGCTGCAGCAGGTGCACACAAGAAGCTCAAACTCAGGCAGCCATCTTTCCCTGTTGTACACTCTTAACCTTTGTAGCTGCATCTTTCATTTTTTCTATCTTCCTCATTTTATCAAAGTCTCCCTTTTGAAAGTTTAGTGCTAGAGCTTTAGATTTACTTATTGCCCCCCTTTCAATCATTAATTCAAATTGGATCATATTATGATCACTATTGCCAAGTGGCCCCACCAGCATTACCTCTCTTACCAAATCTTGCATTCCATTAAGAATTAGCTACTTTTCTCGTCGATTCCTGAACCAATTGCTCCATGAAGCAGACATTTATTCTATCCAGGAACTTTCTCTCTCTAGCATTCTTGATATTACATTTACCCAGTCAATATTGGGATCACTGAATTCTCCTATAATTACTGCAATGCCAAATTGATTAGCTTCCCTTGTTTCTCTTAGCATTTCATCAACTGTCATCATTTTGGCCAAGTGGATGGTAGTATATTCCTATCTTTATACCCTTCCCCATCTCACATGGGATTTCTACTCATAAATATTCTACTGTGCATTTAGTTTCTTGCAGGATCTTTATCCTTGTGGATTCTATGCCAGCCCAAACATGATGCACCAACTTGCCCCCAAGTTTATACACAGTATAATTTATACCCTCGTATAGCACTATCCCATTGTTTATCCTTTTTCCACCAGATCTCTGAGATGCCAATAATGTCTACCTCCTCATTTAGTGCTATACAATCTAACTCTCCCATCTTACTTCTTAGACTTCTTGCATTTGCATACAGACATTTTAAAGTGTGGCTTTGTTGGTATTAACAATCTGCTTATCAATTGACAGGGGTAATTTGGAATTTTTTATCTCAGGTCTTTATTTATAGGAACATGGATTACTTTTGCTTTTATTGGAACCTCTTTGTTGGGGTGCCCTAACTCTCCTATTTCATTAGTATCCTTCGAAGATTCCCCTTTCCAAACCATACACTGCTGAGCGACTGTCGGGTTTCCCCTTTATTCTAATTTGAAATCTCTCTCTCCTCATCGGCCAGTGTTATGGAACACGTTGCCTCGAGCTAAAAGAAGAGATATCGATACTAAGATTTAGAAAACATCTAAAGGCTCATTTCTTTCTTCAGGCATACTCCGATACAAGGCTGTAGAAGAAACTATGCTAAATAAATAGGTTCAGAGTACTGTGATAACCTCAATCTTAAGTCTGGAATTTAAGCTAAATTGTTGAGTAAATTGTAAATCTAATGAATGTTATTATGGTGTTTTATATTATTTTAATGTTGTATTATTTTTTATATTTAGTTTTGTCTTTTTATTAAAGAGTTTATTATGAATGTATTCATGTCAAACCAATTAGAAATTTGGATATGCAGGATATAAATATTTTAAATAAATAAATAAAATAAATAAAGTTTAATGCTAGCAGCCTGGTTCAACCCTAGTTAAGGTGGAATCTGTCCTTTCAGAAAAGACTGCCCTTTTCCCAAAAGGTTAGCCAGTTCCCTTACAAAACTGAAATCTTCTTCCCTGCACCATCATCTCATCCATGCATTGAGACTCTGGAGCTCTGCCTGCCTCTGGAGACCTGGGTGTGGAAAAGGGAGCATTTCAGGGAATGCTACCCTGGGGATTCTGGATAGCATTCTCTGAAATATATTTTTCTTTTTGTTTATTTTTTATTTCCACTCAAGATTTGTAGTTCTTGAAAAGCATATTTGAAATTGCATAAATTATATATATATATAAAAAAATATAAATTACAGTATCCATATGTGGAGGAATGGGTGTAGTTCTGTCCCCTGGCAATCAGTGAGCAGCCGGGGGAGGGAAGGGGGGGTGTCGTACTTTTTTGGGCGCCATCAGAATTTAATGCTTTAGCACATACCCAGAATTGAATGCATTAGGCATGTCCCCTTAGGCAGGGTGCCATAGCAGCGCCCCTTTTGAAGTTGTGCTAGCACATGGCCCTAAAGCAAACAGAGGCAGGTTCCTCCTTGGTCTGGATATTTGGCATCTTCAAAAGTTGGAACCAAAGACAATTGTTTACGCCTAAATCCTGGCCTGCACATGCCTATGTTGCCTAGGCCTAAATCTTGCCCTGCTTCTTGCAAGCATTGACACTGCCACCAACCCTGGAACAGGAACCTCCTGCTCCTCCATGCTACCTTCTGTAGTTGTCCTAGAGGAGGCCAAATCATTTCACAACTGATATCCTCATGGCAGGATAGAATCCTGGCTCCAAAATGCAGCCTTTTATAGACTCTCAATCGGCAGATTGCCAGGAATTCACTTTACTAACAGTCTGCTTCACAGCAGAAAGGAAGGAAACAATAGTAATGTTTGGAAGCAGTGTGCTTGTGGGGAGGTGGTCCTGCCACCTGATCTTCAAAGAAGCTTGCCATCAAAGCCGCAGCAGTCTCTACATGAGGCAGAGAACCAGTTGCAATAAAGGAATCAGACTCCTTGCTGTTAGTGGAGGTAAAGTTAGGCAGGCCTTCGATTTGCCTTCCTCTTCACCAGGTACTCAGGGCTCAGCATTCCATTCAGACCCCATTTTGCATCCTCCCTGTGAGACATTTTAGCTTCTTTTAATTTAGCCCACTGTTCATCCATTTCAACTATATCTTCCGATTCTGCCAGCTCCTCGTTAAGTTTATGTTTTCTATTTATATTTTCTTATACTTTATTGTATTTGCTTTTGAGAGTACTTATAGGAAGCAGTAATCAAAACGAAATAAGTGTATGTTTCTTCTTGATTAGATTGTGAGTTCCTTGGAACAGGAACTGTCTCTTATGTGTATCTGTACAATGCCGCCTGTGTCTAATAGCGATTTAGAAATGATTAAAGAGTAATAGTAGTAGGAATTGATAAGGTGGTGGGAAAGAAGACAGGACGCTTGCCCAATTCAGCCTCGTTGGCGCCCTTACCATGTACAAGGAGGTGCTGAGGAGTGGGGCGTATGCGTGATTTAGCTGGCTCGGACCTCGCACCATTTATAAAGTAGCGCGGAGGAGGAGAAGTACTCAAATGTGTTTGTGCCCGCTCGGGCCCCGTACAATGTTTCAGGTACTGAGGAGGGCATAGCGCAGGCGTGCTTCAGATAGTTCGCCGTCCTGCGGGGCGTGGAAGGTGGCAGGGAATACATAGCGCATGCATGTTTGAACTCGCTCTCCGCCTTGCACTGCGTGAAAGGTGGCAATGAGGACAGGGCGCCTGCGTGTTCGGTTCGCTTGCAGCCCCGCGCAACGTGAAAGGCGGTGGTGAGGACTCGGCGCATGCGCACTACAGCTCGCTCGTGGTCTTGCGCTGTGTGACGGGTGGTGGCGCCGCTCGCACTGGGGAACATGGCGGACGCAGCAGTAGCGGATACTCGGAGGCTGAATTCGAAGCCGCAGGATCTGACAGACGCATACGGGCCGCCCAGTAACTTCCTAGAGATCGACATCCACAACCCGCAGACCGTGGGCGTCGGCCGCAACCGCTTCACCACTTATGAGGTCCGCATGCGGGTGAGTGACGGGCCTGCGGGGCCGAGTGAGACCCTGAAAGATGCAGTTACATCCAGCCAGCGCCTTCCTCCTCCCTTTCACCCCAGCGACCGAGCTCCTCCTCTGAGCACCTCCTCTCTCCAGCCGCATTCCTCTCCCCAGCACCTTCCTTTCTCCCCTCCTCTTCCCAGCGTCTCCTCTCTCTAGCACCCTCCTTCCCAGCACTCTCCTCTCTCCAGCCGCACTCCTCTCTTCCCTCCTTTTCCCAGCCTCACTCGTCTCCACCCTCCTCTCCGCAGCTTCACTCGTCTCCCCCCTCCTCTCCCCGGCACCCTCCTCTCCGCAGCTTCACTCGGCTCCACCCCCTCCTCTTCTCAGCACCCTTTCCCCCAATTATGCCCAGAATCTGTAAATGTAGTAGGCCACTTCAGGCCTTGTCATAAGCCTCATCTAAAATATGGTGTTGAATTTTGGAGACCATAATCTCAAAAGATAGGATAGAAGCAGGCCAGGGACAGGCAACCAAAATTATATGGGTTCTGCACTAAAAGATGAGCTGAGGCTTGAGAAGCTAAATGTGTATAGTATAGGGAAGCGAGGGTGGAAATGATACAGACATAAATTGTTGCAAAACGTTTAAAAAATGCACCAAAAATAAACCTTTTCCACTGGCAAGGAAGTTGTAGAACTAGGGGTCATGATATGTAGCTTCAGGGAGTGGACTCATGAACAATGTCAGGAAACTTTCATGGAGAGTATTATGGATGCCTAGCATTCCCTCCCAGAGGAGGTGGTGAAGATAAAAAATGACAGAATTCAAAAGGTGTGGGATAAACATGGAGTATCTTTAGTGGCAGGATGGAAATGAAGCACTTAGGTAACCCATGGTAACTTTTCTACAAGAGAGTAACCTGTATGGAGTGGCAGTTACAACCATAAACATCTTGCTGGGCAGGCCAGATATGCCATTTTGCTTTTTTATCTCCTGTTATGTTTGTATAAAACAAATGCTAAATCCAACATTTGGATCTACCCACACGTCTTATTTTCTACTAATCCACATTGCTAACAAAACTAGCAAAGTCACTGACCAAAACATCTAGCCTCACCATGCTCAGTGAAGTTTGGGTTTTAACCATTGCTCCATGCAGGTTATCCTAAATCCTTTGTGAAAGCCTGATGCAGCCATACCACTGCTGTTAAGCTTTACTAGCTGCTCCTTCAAGGTTCCGTGAGGCTGTTCCCATGACCTGTGGTACCAGGAAGTCATGCATCCACTATCCCTTCACTTCTTGCAAGTAAGAATCCTCTGTATTTATGCCATAATTTCTTGGTACAACTGTTTTAACTTCTCCCAGTTCAGTGGGGTGTGAGGCATTCCAGGCGTTCACCACCCTTTCCATGAAAATAAATTTCCTGACATTTTTCTTAACTGTATCCCTCTTGAAGCTTCATATCATGACCTCTAGTTCTACAGCTTCTATCTGTTGAAACACAAAGGTTTGTTCCTTGTTCATTAATAATACCTTTCAGTGTCCGACTGTCTCTATTATGCTCCTCCCCTCCCCACCTTCTCTCCCCTCTAGGCTATACATATTTAGGTCCTGTAGTCTCATTGGCTTTTAGTTCAGACTCTGCACCATTTTTCTTGTCTTTGTGTGTGTCAACTAGCCCAGGGGTGTGCAAATGGGGGGGGGAGGAGCATGAAAGAGCTTCCAGGGGGTTGCAAATGTCTTACCATGGGGGGAAGTGCATGTGGCTGCCGGTGGACCCAATCCCACCAGTGTCTGAGCAGAGCAGGATGCAGTCTGTGCAGGTCTGCAGTATTAGAATTCATGAGTAGCACTTTCTCTGTGCTGATCTCACGATGCATGAGATCAGCATGGAAGAAGTGCTAGTCCAACCAATTTTTAATATTGCAGGGCCTGCACAGAGGAGGCAGCAGCAGAATGGTCTTCAGCACCAGAAGCAGCAACAAGTAATAGGCTCCTCCCCAACAACAGAAATGAGAGAGGCTCAGAGGCTGGCAAAACAGCGAGGGGGGTCTGCCTTCACTGTGTGTATGGTTATGATTAGAGCTTGTATTTGTGTGAGAGGGGGTACCTGCTGGGGGTGTGTGTGTGTGAGAGGGTGCCTGCCTGGTGGAGTCTGTATGTGTGTGTGAGGGAATCTGGGTAAGAGGTTTTGTGTGCATGGGGCGGGGAGAGGGACTTTGAGCCTGTATATGAGCATGTAATGTATATGTGAGAACATGTGATTGTATGAGTGAGAGAGGATAAAGTTTGGGCCTAGCCTCCTAATCCTTGACAATCTCAGGGTGACTGGAAATCAAGTTCCTAGGAATGGCATGCAGGGGCTTTTTTATCCTCTTTAGTTTTAATTATTGGGTGGTAGTTGTGTGCTGTTTTGAAATATTTTATTGGTGCTTGAGAAATTAAAAAAAAATATATGACTAATAGATATTCTGTCAGTTTTGAAACATTCTTTTATTAGTATGATTATACTATTATAATTAATGCTTTGTTTCTTGAGTTTGTTTTATGGGGAATGGTGGTTCTGTTACACTGTAGACAGTTTGGCTTCTTGGAGTTTCCATTTCAGTTTTTGTCTCCATGTTGCTGGTTCTAATTTGTGATCCTTTATCCTGTATTTGGTGAGGATCTGTTTCTGCTTTGTGTGTGTGACCAAGGGGAGAGATTTTTCGAGTATGAAATGTCTGAGTAGGGATCTATAGCAATTGGATTTGTTTCATTTCCTCAATAGTTGCTATATTTGTATTCTGGGACTTAGTGTAATAATTACAGTGGAAGGAGTTTGTTCTGCTGTTATTGTGAGGTGCCTTTCTGGATGTGGCATGGTGACTGCCTCTTTTTGTGTTTGTGCATATTTGATTGTCCCTAAAAGCAACTTGAAGAGAATCAGAATTGGAATTTTGAGCTTCTGGCTGCCAGCGTGATTGCCTACTATTATATAATATATATGTTATATTGGATCTAGGCTTTAAATAAAATAAAAATATGTGGGTATCTAAAATGGTATATCTGTCAGAAAATTCTAATATAGGGTAAGTAATATCACTAATGTTTTAAATGATTTGAAAGATGCTTAATGTTGCAAACTTTTACACAATGGCAAAGAATATCAATACTATTCCAAAAATAATTCAAAAAATAAAATTGGCGTAACACATTTATCAATTGCCCTAGTCATTCCTCATTTACACTGCTTCTAAACTCTCTATAGTGTTATGCATTTATAACATGTATAGATATTGACATAAAACGTTTGACAAAATATATACAAAGTGCTTGTAATGGAACAATGACACATTTGCAATAGAGCTGGACTTCAAGAAAGATACTTTGTGAATTGTGAATGAGTCACATGGAAGATACCTTCATTAAAAAGGGGATACAGTTGAGAATCACAATCCACAAGAAAGGATACTTTGTAATTGTTTCACAGGGCTGCTGTTCCAATGATGTTTCTGTAGTCTCTGATCTACTTCAGCTACATCCTGCATTGTCTCTACAAAGGCCTCTGTTTCACTGTCCAGGCTTCCCCCGGGGGGGGGGGGGGGGGGGGGAATATTCGTAACTATTCTTGCATTGATACCATGGACTGTATTTAGTGAAGCGGACTCAATCTTATTATTCTTTATATGATGATTTGCCAGTCAGTGACTTCAGCTGTTAACAGCTTGCTAAATGCAGCATAATCATCTGTGAATTTCCAGTGTGTAGAGTTGTTACCTTCTTAGCCTGTTGGAAACCTTTTCAAGTCTCTTTGCTAGAACTGTTATCTGGAGCAGGTAACACAGAAGGTAACAACACTATACATTGGAAATTCACAGATGATTGCCGTACTAACTCTGCTTCCAGCAAGTTAAAAAGGGGACACTGATCGGGTTGAGCAGCCTTGCTTAGGCTAGGCCCTGATCCAGTGCAAGGGTCCACACATGTGGAGACCCTTAGGGTGGGCACCATATTACACACGGTGGTCGTCGGCGCCACCTTCCCTTACCCTCGGTGGTACGCACAGGATCTTCCGGTGGCCAATGCGCATAACTTGTGCGCATCCCATAGAGTCGCACGCATAGCTGCTCACGCAGTGGTGCGCACAAGTTGGCCAAGCGCACTCTGTGCGCATAGCTATGGCCGCGCACAAATTCTCACACGCAGTAAAATTTATGCGCCTACACTTTAATTCAATGGCACCGGTGTCTAAGAAGGCCAGAAGGCCCTCTCCTTGCACAGCCTGCCACATAAGAGCCACGCAGACTGAATTGAAGTCCTGCCTGTGCCCGCAGTGTGAAGAAGCCCAGGAGGAACGGACCCCCACTGTAGGAGGGGTCCAGAACTACTGATTGCTCCCCAGACCTACGTACCTTGACACGGCCTCCCCACAGCAGAACACCTCTGGGGCCCCTACTTTACCCCTGGGGTCCACATGGACCCAGGGACCTTCTCCTGGGTGGAATTCTTCAAAGGGCTGAAAACAGCCCCTGCTGAGCACTAAGCTCAACCCAGGCCGGAAGCACAAGATCCTCCCGACAATACTCGGATGCCTCGAGTCAGGCCTCATCTAACCAAGAACCAGACACCTCAGTGATGAGAGTGACTCCCTGGAAGAAGGAGAAATTCCTCCAGGAATGGAACCATACCGAACCATGCTTCGCTTCTTCCACAAGGACGAATTACCAGCCCTCGTTTCTCAGACTCCGAAGACGCGGGGCATTCTGGGCACTGACCCTATGGTGGAACCAAAGAGGGACCTCTATCTTGGTGTCCCTGTCCCCTCGTAAGGCCACATGCTACTTCCTATGTTGGAAGCCATCCAGGACTGTTTGACCTGGAATGGAAGGCCCCAGAGGCCAACCTCAAAGGGGGGGGGGGGGTGGTCCTTGGAAGCCCTATACCCCCTGGGACCTGCGGCCAAGAAGTGCCTGCATTCCCGAGAGTGGATGCTATGGTCTGTGCAGTCTCAAAGCGAATGATTCCTGTTGAGGGAGGAGTGGCACTGAAGGACAAACGATTGGAGTCGAGGACAGACTATTGGAGTCCACCCTTAAGCAGGTCTTCAACGCAATAACAATGACACCGCAGATTCCTTCCTGCTGCGCACTGGTAGCATGTGCCTGCTTATTCCTCTTGAGAGACACAAATACTGCCGGAAAGACGATGGAATCTGCGGCATCCGTCTTCATTGACATAAGCTCAGACCTGGTGCGCACCTCAGCCAGAGGCGTTGCCTCGGTAGTAACAGCCAGAAGACATCTATGGCTACGAAATTGGTCTGTGGACACGACATCTAAAACAAATCTCAAGAGAATTCCTCAAAGGATCTCTCTTGTTTGGGAGCAAATTGGAGAAGTTATCCAAGAAATTGGTAGATAGAGGTAAAACCCCAGCGTTTCTCCCCCAGAAGGGCAGAGGATCGCAGCACTTTAATCCTACAGGAACGCACAGTTCCAGGTACCTCGCCCTTCCAGAAGGACCCAGGCCTCTCAGAGCAGACACACCAAGAGGGGAGCAGGACCAGGGGCAGGTTCCAGCCGTACCCCACAATGAGAAGAGACAGGCCCATTCACAGGAAGAAGCCATAGGGGTCGACTTGCCCTCTTATACCAAAGATGGGTCAAGATAACGTCTGACATGGGTCCTAAACATCATCGAGAGGGGGTACTCTGTAATTCTGCTGCATCCATCAAGACAAATTTGAGATCACCTGGCCACTCCCACCCCAAGAGACTGGCAGTAGAAACCACATTAACAAGACTACTCAGTCTGAAGGCAATAACTCTGGTGCCCACGCCCCAGCAAACTACTGGGTGCTATTCCATCTATTTTATCGTTCCCAAGAAGGGAAGGGTCATTCCGACCCCATCTTGGATTTCAAGAACGTCATCCGTAATCTACAAATACCACACTTCCACATGGAAACTCTGCGTGTTGCAATACTGGGTCACCATTACCAGTTGTGGGCACTACCTTCCGGTTTAGCAACCTCCCCAGGATCTTCACCAAATTATGGTGGTTGTGGCAGCAACACTGAAGAAGGAAGGGATCCTGTTACATCCCTACCTGGACGATCGGTTGATCAGGGCAAAGCCTTCGGAGGAGCGTAGAAAGGTGACCAGCAGAGTCAAGAGCCTACTGCAGGAGCTCGGATTGGTCGTGAGCATGAACAAAAGCTGTCTACAGCCCTCTAGTCACTAGAGTACCCAGGGAGGGGGTTCCCCGGTTCGACACCAAACAGAACAAAGTTTTTCTTCCCCCTCTGAGGAGAAGGAAACTGATGGAACAATCACAATTGATTACCAATGCATGCCCCAAGGTATGGGACCACCTTCAAGACTTCTGCCTCATGACATCAACCCCGGAGGTCATTCCGTGGGCAAGAGCCCATACGCGACCGCGTCAGCGCTCCCTACTGTCTCCATGGAACCCACTGTCCCAGGACTACTCAATTCACCTCCAACTAACAGCAGAGGTTCGGACTCAACTCCAATGGTAGCTACAAGAAGACCACCTAAGCAGAGGAGTAAGCCTATCCCCACCGAACCGGATCTTGCTCACCACGGATGCGAGCCTGTGAGGGTGGGGAACCCACTGTCAGAAACTGATAGCCCAGGGACAATGGAACATAATCCGTCTGGAAGCTCAAGCAGTCAGGCTAGTGTGCCTGAGATTCAGCCACAGACTCCGGGGTGAGTCAATCAGAATAATGTCATTCAGTGCGACAACAGTGGCTTACATCAACCGTCAGGAACCAAGAGCCGGCAGGTGTCTCTGGAGATAGACCCACTCTTGACATGGGCGTAGATAAACCTACGAGGGATCTCTGCCTCCTACGTGGGAAAAGATATCTCAGCAGACTACCTCAGCAGAGAGAGCCTAGACCTGGTGGAATGGACACTGTCAATCACAGCCTTCCACCTGATAGTAAATCGCTGGGGCCTCCCAGCCTTGGATCTCCTGGCAACCCGGCTCAATGCCCAAATTCCCAGGTTCTTCAGCCACAGATGAGAACCACAATCCTGGGGACTCAATGCTCTCGTCCACACCTGGCCAGAGGAAGTCCTACTGTATGCCTCCCCCCCATGGCCACTACTGGGCAGGGTCCATCCGCAAGATAAAGCAATGCAGGGGATTGGCCAAGACTACCATGGTACGCAGACATGCGAAGACTACTTGTGGGGAACCCTCTGTGCCTACCTTCACACAGGGACCTTCTCCGGCAGGGCCCGATGCTCCACGAAGATCAGTTTCATCTCCCTTACAGTCTGACCCTTGAGAGGACCAGCCTAAAGAATCGTGGTTACACAAAGGCCATGATTTGACACCCTGCTTCCAGTGCGCAAGTCTCGACATCCCCGTCTTACATACGGATCTGGAGAGTATTCGAAGCCTGGTGTGAGAACTGCGGGATTCTCCCACGGACAGCCAAAACCCCAGGATCCTGGAGTTCCGGCAGGATGGTATGAAGAATCGGTTGTCACTCAACTCCCTCAAGGTCCCAAGTTGCTGCAGTGACCGGCTTCACAGCTGAAGTGGACTGCATCAGACTAGCAACCCATCCAGATGTGTCCCGCTTCCTGAAAGGGGTTAAACCACTCCGACCACTCCTAAAGTGGCCGGTACCTCTATGGAATCTCAACTTAGTATTAGACTTCCTAGCGCGGGGGGGCGCTTCCTTCAGACCAACACATGGTCTGTCACTGCGCCTCTTAACATTGAAGACGGCATTCTTGATGATTCAGCTCTTTGCATCTCTGAACTTCAGTAACTATCCTGTCGGGAACCGTTCCTTAGGTTAACACCTAGAACCATAGAACTGCGCACGGTCTCCTCTGTTTTACCAAAAGTGGTTTCCCAGTTTCACATGAACCAAACCATCTCGAGACAATCTTCAGATGAACATAAGAACTCTGAAGACTCACGCCTCCTTTGCTATCTAAATGTTGGCCAACTTCTAGATCGGGACCTGTGCGCAAAAGGTCCACCTGTTCATTCTTCGCAGCGGGAAGAAATAAGGGGAAGCGGCATGGCGGGCGATCATAGCCCGCTGGATAAAAGAAGTAATCAAGGCGGCCTAATAAGAGGCAGGAAAGCCCTTACCTCTACAGGTTAAGGCTCATTCTACGAGGGCCCATACAGTCTCCTGAGCGGAAACCAAGCTGTTGTCGCCTGTCGAGATCGGTCAAGTGGCAACATGTTCCTCCATACACACCTTTCCCAGTTCTACCACCTGGATGTTCAGACCCAGGAGGACGCAGCCTTCACAATGGCAGTGGGCCACGGGCAGCCTCCCACCCTGTCCGGGAGTAGCTTTTGTACATCCCATTGGTTCTGAGTCCATCTAGCTACATGCTAGGAAATGGAGAAATTACTTACCTGATAATTTCGTTTTCCTTAGTGTAGAAGATGGACAGCTGCCCCAGAAAACGAGAACCTCGGGTAGCAAACATTGAGACTAAGCAAATACGGGTAAACCATGGCCTACCCCTAGTTCAAGACACCTACAGTCTGTCGGTTGTGTGCATTAATTGAGTGCACTGATGGTCTCCAGTGTGAAAATCAGTGCAAACCATTCCAAGTTTAATCAAGTTACTTAAGCAACATATATCCACAATGGCTTTTTGAGGAGAATACTGAAGAGCTAAGCTTACTGCACGGGTATATGTAGAGTGACATCAGCTTGAAATCTGACTCCATCTCCCATCTGCTATCAGGAGAGCACAATACCCATTGGTTCGGAGTCCATCTGTCTATACTAAGGAAAACAAAATTATCAGGTAAATAATTTCTCCAATATAAAACAAATGCACCCAAGTCACCGGATTGAAGTTCTGCTGACCATGTATGCCTTTCCCACAAACAAGGACCTTGTAGTTAGGGTTCTACCTTGCACCAAAAGTGCAGTCTAGAGGAAATGAATCTCTGAAGAGATAGCAGTAGCAAGGAACTTCCTTTGATTCACTCTGCACACAGTGCATGCGTTAGACTCTTCCTGACATTGGTAATGTTGTAAAATTTTGGTATTCCAAATACATGCAAAATTGCCTTCCAGCCACTTGATAATACATTTGGGGTGTAGAACACTCCACTATTGGGACAGTTGTAGGGAATTGGCTGGACAAGAGGAAGAGGAGCGTGCCTCCCTGCTGAGGCACTATTCCTCTACTCTAGTCTGCTAGATCGGCAATTCAGGAGAGAGAAGCTGGTGACCCCTAATTCTGAGGAATGACCTCCTGCATCCAGGCTACTGCTAGCATTTGTTCTGCCCCCCCCCCTCACTTCCCACTAATTTTTTTTTAATTTACATTTTATTCAATTTTTTGACAATCCATAACACTCCAAACTGTAGTGCACAAAATAACAATATAGAGTACTAAGAGGCGTGTACAGATATGTATCAATAAACAGTACAGCTATATTTGCATTATACAAATAATCATGTTATAATAATATTAAAGGCAGAAATGCAAAAAACTGGTGAATTTACTGTCTCCTATTCCCCTTCCCCATTCCTTCCCTACCCCCCACCCATCATGACAAAGTCACACACCAATGAGCCCTACTATATAAACATTGGTATCCATGAGCGTAGTACAGTCAACCTTACAACGGATCTAACTCAAGTAAAATGGAGAGAGAAACCTCCCAGAGGATTACAAGTGGATCATAAATATTTTCCGTGGTTCACAAAAGGTTGCAATACCTTATGAAAAGCCGCCAATCTATTGTGCCTGGTAGCAGTTAATGCCGCCAGTCTATAATAGGCATGTAATCGTTCTTTCATCCTGGCAACTGAGGGAACACGTTCTGATTTCCAATGTGCTGCTAATAGACTACGTGCCGCAATACAAAGTTGCGCGCAAAGCTTTGGTTACTAGAAACAGTTTCCGAGAATATGCTTAATAATGCCATAGCTGCCGAGGGTGAAATTTCCCTTTCCAATAGTTTGCTTAACCATGAAAAGATACCCACCCAGTAAGGCTTTATCTTGGGGCAGTCCCACCAAATGTGGAAATAAGTACCTTTTCCATCACAGTTGCGCCAACAGTTGTCAGTAATCTGGGGACAAAATCTATGAATGCGGTCCGGTGTGTAGTACCACCGGTAGATCATTTTATAGCAATTCTCTTGCATAGCTGCAGAGAGAGCAAGTGTAAGCTCTACGTAATACTTCTTGCCAAGTTTTAGGATCCAGACTGGTGCCCAAATCATTTTCCCAGCTATTCCTATATTTACATAATTCCTCTCCCGGTGGGAAGAATAATTGGTACAACTTAGAAATGGACCCAGTAATAAAATCACTAGATAAACAAAACGATTCAACCATGGATCGACCAGATCGTAGATGGTTGCTTGATATCTGGGAGCATAGGAAGTGAGTAATTTGAGCATAGGCCAGAAAATCACAGTGGGGGAGGTGATATTTAGTAATTAGCTGGTCCAACGGAATAATCAATCCCTGTGTCATTAAATGTCCAATATTGGTAATTCCCCCTCCTGCCACCCCCGAAAGTGATGATTTTGATAACCACTGGGAAATAGTACATTGTGGTATAAGGATGTTTGATAGTAATACTTATAATTGCCCACCAGTCGCTTCCTCACCTGACCCCAGATACGTAATGTGATTGCCAGGGACCAGGGTATGGTTTGCACCGAGCGCCATGTGTACCGTGGTTGCCAGGGCATGGCACCAATCGCCATCTGGCCCACTATAGCTTGCTCGATCCTCACCCACTGTTTAGGGAATCGGGTTTTATAGATATCCAATAAGGCCCTCATTTGTGATGCCACGTAATACCACATAAAGTTTGGGACCCCCAATCCTCCCTGTGATTTGTCTATAAAGTATAGTTCTAGATACCCTAGGAGGGCGTCTCCTCCATATAAAATCGAATATTCTCTTTTGCCAAGTGCGCAGGATTGAAGTCGGGATGTAGACTGGTAGAGAGGCAAATAAATACAGAAACTTAGGTAGTACATTCATTTTGTCAATCGTGACTCTGCCCAACCAGGAGAAAGAATTGCTATTCCATCGGCTCATGTCAATCATAATTTTATCTATTAACGGCTGATAATTAAGGCGATACAGGTCCGACAGGGTGGATGAAATTCTCACTCCTAAGTATTTGATCTGTGACTTGGCCCATTTGAACGGGAATGTAGTTCTAATAGATTGTTCAGTGGATGAATCTAAATTCACATTAAGTAATTCAGACTTCTCGAAATTAATCCTGAGGCCGACACGGCGCTGAACCGATTTAGTTCCCTCAGTACTCCTTGCAGAGATGCTATCGGGTCAGAATCAATAACACATCATCTGCAAAGAGATAATTTATAATGGTAATCCTCAAGCTGTACCCCTTTTATATCCTCAGAGCTCCCCAAGCTGTACCCCTTTTATATCCTCAGAGCTTATAATGGTAATCCCCAAGCTGTACCCCTTTTATATCCTCAGAGCTCCGAATAGATAGAGAGTGAAAAGTAGAGGGGAAAGAGGGCACCCCTGCAGTTTGCCTCGCCCTATAACAAAAGCCTGGCTATAGCCATTGTTCACTTTGACTAGGGCCTTAGGCTGATCATATAGCTTCCTTATCCATTGTATGAAAAACGGTCCAAACGCCATTTTCTGTAAAGAACTGAATAAAAAAGGCCAATGGACCAGGTCAAACGCCTTCTCGGCATCAAGTGAAAGTAGTACTGCCGGCACCTAACTTTGCGTATATTATCTGCCGCCATTCGGTGTGGCACAAACCCAACCTGGTCAGTGTGTATCAGTTGCGGAAGATATTTATTAAGTCTGACAGCTAGTATACGGGCGAGTATCTTTAGATCCAAATTTATTAAAGAAATTGGTCTATAAGAAGCGCATAGTGTGGGATCCCTACCCGGCTTAGCCAGAACTGTTATGCCAGCTACATTTGCCTGTGAAGTAAGTCTATCCGTCCCCCGGAGGCTGTAAAAACATTGGGCAAGAGGTTCGGCAATCGTGTGGGCACATTTCTTATAGTATACGCTGGAGAGGCCATCCAGGCCCGGAGCCTTACCTGATTTAAGGGATTTAATAACATGCAATACTTCTGATACCGTTATGGGATCATCTAAACCGGCTTGTTGGTCGGCATTAAGGCAGGGTAAATTAATGTCCTGCAGGTAAGTGTTAATATCTGGCTGTTGGACTTTCTGATCTGCACTATAGAGGGTCCCGTAAAATTCAGAAAACTCTTTTCGTATATCCCTGGATGCAGTTACTATATCACCCCAAATATTCTTAATTTTAGGGATAATGTTTTGTGAAAGCCGGGCTTTAAGCCTGCGAGCAAGCATACGCCCAGCTTTATCGCCTCCCTCATAATAGGCTTGTTTGGTAATGTCTAGGTGGTGTATGTATTGTGCATTATCTAGTTTATATAATTCAGATTGTAGGGCAAGAAGCTTCTGGTAGCATCGGGGGGATTTTGTACTCATATGTTCTTGGGTCACAGCCTGCAGGTCCCTGTACAGTTCCTCCCTTTGTTGCGATTTAAGCTTTCTACAGGCTGAAGCCCTAGATATTAAGAGCCCTCTAGCCACAGGCTTAGAGCATTCTCACAAAACACTAGGTTTAGTATCAGGTGTATCATTTAGTGCAAAATACTCCTGCATTTGACTTTCAAACTTCTTGGTGAAGCCCTCATCGTAAAACAAAGACTCATTAAGTTTCCAGAATTGGTCTCCCAAATCGTTATCACTCATGTCCACCTCTATGCTAATAGGTGCATGGTCAGACCATGTTATAATATCAATGTCCGCTCTCATAATTTTATTTCCCATCTGCTTGTCTACCAGAAACAGATCTATACAAGAATAACTCGCATGGGGCGGAGAATAATATGTGTAGGAGCGGGATTTGGGAAACCGGTTCCTCCAAATATCAATTAAGCTCCAATCAGCCATGATATTATGCCAGGCTTTCCTGGATTTTCCACAGGCATAAGATCGGGGTCCAGAATTATCTAAATCCGGCTTCAGGGTGATATTCAAATCACCGCCGATGATTAATATACCAGTAGCATGTGTAAGTAAAAGATGTTTGATACGAGTCATGAATGTTGCATAGTCACGATTAGGGGCATACAAAGATAGCAACGTATAAGCCTGGTTGCCCAGCCTAATCTTCAGGAGTAAGAATCGCCCCTCTGGGTCTGCTACATGATCGATGTACTCAAAGACTAACTATGCTGACAGCAGGATCCCAGTACCCGCGTATTTATGACTTTTATCCGCTGCAGCCAAATATTTATGTGGGTATTCCTTAAAGCTAAGTAGATGATCATGCCTACGCTTCAAATGCGTCTCCTGCACATACACTATGTCCGCTTTCTGTCGTCTAAGTTCAGTTCTAAGTAGAAAGCGCTTCCTGTAAGTATTTAAACCTTTTACATTCAAAGAAAATATCTTAACCATATTTACTGTGAGAAGTAAGATGCAATCTATGTAAAAGCCCCTGAGAGACTCTTGTGGTAGAATACAGGTTGAGAGATAGCCACACCAAGAAGAATATATACATACATGAGGGCTTAAACTGAAACATTGCATTATGTGACCATGGAAAAAGTGACTTCGTCATGTCCTCTGGTTGGACCTGGGGAGATCCGCAATCTAGACCCTGCGAATCTTGGTCCCGGGGGAAAGAAGAACAGCGCATCAGGCCATGGATCATCTCCCACCGCCCTCTGTAAATGGCAAACTTCTGAACATTGAGTATGAGACTTAACATACAAAACAGCAAACAGTCTCAGAGGATATCTTGAATTTATAAGATGGTAAATATCAGGCTGCAGTGTTAAGAAAATGGCACACTGCTGCCCTAAATCTTAATAGTGATAGCCCCCAAAAAAGTACAGATCGCTTAAAGTATTCTGCGACCCACAACTACCTCGTGGGTGACCGTCACTCCTCAGCTCAGCCTTTATCAGCAACAACAATTCTGCCGGTGTGGCTGGGATGTCTGCGGAGACTACCTCGCCCGGTTCCAGGCCGCCGCCATCTTGGAGTGGAATCAGATATCTTGTGAGCGGTGGTTTTAACTGGTGCTGCAATCGCCAAGTTTAGGCCTGCCTCCTTAAACGCATGTGCCGCATCCTCGACGGACTTTATTTTATGGGTGACTCCTTGTCTCTGGAACAACAACGCAAAAGGAAAAGCCCAGCGATATTTAATGCCTTCAGCTCGCAGAGCTGCAGCCACCTCCCGTAGTAAGTACTGCTTTTGAAGAGTGGATGGTGCCAGATCGTTATATATTGAAAGTTCCATGTCATTCCACTTCCAGTGGGGATGGATTCTGGCCAGATTAATGATCTCCTCCTTCTGCCGAAAATTTAAGAATTTGACTATTATATCCCGTGGTTTGTTGTCTCGTCGAGGCCAGAGTGCTCTGTGGGCCCTCTCCAGCTCTATCGCAGTGGATACTGTCGGTTCACCCGCATGCGGCCCATGTGCTGCAAGGAGGTCGGAGCAAATAGCAGGTGCTGTTTTCATGCAGTCAGCGTGTAGCTCCATTTCGGGCACTCCTCTTATACGGAGATTGGAACGTCTAGATCAATTTTCCAAATCTTCCAATTTTTTTAGCCATATTTTCGACCTCCGAGGATAGCTGGGTTGTGATTTGTTCAAGGGTGTCTATATGGGAGCTTTGATTATCTGCCCGCAAATCAAGTTCATTCACGCGGTGCCCCATTGAGTTGAGATCCTCCTTCATTTCCTCCATCCAGGTCATTATTTCAGCTTTATAGCTCTGTAAATCAGACCGGAGCTCTATAAACCAATTTCGGATTTCTGATCTAGTGGGTATGTCAGGGTGCAGCGATCCCGCGTTTTGTTCGCCAGGGGAATCTTGAGGATTACCCAAGTCAGCCGTTAGGATCTGCCCACCTCGTGGGTCCGGGCCTGGTAGCTCCTCATCTGGGAGATCGTCTTCAGCTAATTTACTAAAGGCAAACTGCTTGAAATCGGTAATTTTTCATTTCGCAGTCATCCTGGCGGTATTAGATGGCAGTATTTACCCAGTATCAGCAAAAAGTCCTCGGAGAGCTATAATAAATCAGCCTCAGCTTGAAGGGCTGGAAGGGAGCAAATGAGTTATGCGGCCATTTTGCTGCGCTGCTCGATAGCGCCCGCTCTCCCACTCTATTTTTAACACAATTTCTATTTTCCAAATAACCAACCAATACACAATAGAAAATATCAGCCTCATGTTCTCCCAGACCCCTTTCCCTGCCTAACAGCATTGCTCTTTCCAAAAATCCAAGCTTTCAAAATCGATACACCCCTGAGCATATCTTACTCCATTCACAGTTCCAAAATTCCTAGTGAAGCAGTGATCCCCAGGTGCTCTTGTACCTATCTTCACATAAAAATGGCACCAGATGAGCCCTGTAGACAATGCCATTTTGTTGAACAGAAAAACATGCACTGCTGTGGTGCTTCTCAGAGCACAGTGCCAAAAAAATACACTTGGAACCCATATGATATTAGGCCTATTGTAAGGTGGGTTTGGTCCATGGATAGCCTCGAGTACACTGACAATAATATAGTAAACTTCCAATACCAAAACAGTACTAAATGTCAGTACTCAAACAGGAACAATCCTATGTATGAAAAGGCAACACTATAAATTACACTAGACCCTAAAACACCACCTATTAAGAGAGCAGAATAAATCAAGCTGCTAGAAATCCCTAAATAGATACTATGTGCTAGCAGAATTTACCCCATCTGTCTGCCTTCAGTTACTTGCACCATGGGGGAGGAGGAGGTGGAGGGAAGAAGCTGCACTTGCTCCCTGAATCTGCTTTTCTTGCTCTGGTTGGCACTGCACCAGCTCACCGGGACTTGGGAGGATAAGGACATCTCAAATCCATCCACTACTGCTGCCGTTCCTCCGTGTGCTGCTCCATGCAGTTGCTTGGTATGCGCACCCAGTTGCGCTGAGCCTGCCTCCATTTCTTGAATGAGCAACAAGAGCCATTCATTTGTAGGGAGATCCCTTATTCCTGGGTGCTTGTAGGAGGAGAACCCCTACAAGCACCCTACCCCAACAGTTTCTTGCTGACTGTTGGAGATTGGATCTAGGATCTGTTCAGTATGAGAGATCCTGCGTGTTCTTTCCCAGGGAAGAGAAGAATATTTTTTTGGATCATCTTTTAAGACCACAGTTGATGGATAGAAGTAGCATTCTGGGTCTCCATAATAGAAAGATTGAGTCTCTGCTTAAATGATCTTAAATTTTTTCTATAATATCTCTGTCCAGGCAACTATGTGCAATAACTGTGTGACTTGTGTTCATCTGTGTTGGATCCCATGTCCCTCTGAGGTGGCGATGGTGAACTTCCCCCTCAGGTAACAGTATGCTACAGGGGGAGGTCTCAAACCTGCAGCTCCTGGATGGATTCACGGTTGGCAGGTCTTGCATAGTGAAGGTAAGTAATGCTAGGAGCTCCTCGTTCAGATCCCTCATGTGGCCTGGTCCAGGTTAGTTCAAGGTGGGAGTCAGTGTTTACAGCCATGCTTCTTGGGAGCTCTCCCAGAGAGTGGTTACTACTGCAGTCTTGACCTTTTTCTACAATTGTATCCTCTCTGAGATTAAGTGCCTTTTTGAAGTAGTCCTGGATTGAGACCAATATTCAGAGGCTAGCTAAATGTGCTTACTGGAAGCCTCTCCAGCCCCTCAATACCAGTCCTGGTCAGGGCTGCTTGTAGCTACAAGCAATCTGCTCAGGCAATGCTCTTCTCTTCCTCAGGGGAATTGGTTCTTATGCTATGAACTTGGCATGCTCCCTTACAGCAACTCTTGGAGTCTTCTACTCTGGATGACCAGGCAGATCTTGAGGGGACTCATATATGTAGGCTTTGGAAATGATGGTATTAGATTGGTTTCCCTGTTGCAGGGAGATAACGTGAACAAATCTACACCTGGCCTCCCACAGAGGTGGAAGATCTGATTCGCTACCTCCTGGTTCAGGGACCACTCATGGGGTTTGAAGGCACGACTCAAGTCTATCCACCACCACATTCTCCATACTTGCCATATACATTGCCCTGAGCAACATCCTGTGGGACAGGGCCCATGACCAAACCTGGACCACTTCCTGACACAGGAGGTATGATCCCATACATCCCTGCTTGTTGACATACCACATCGTTACCTGGTTGTCTGTTTGGATCAGGACAACTGTTGGACAGCCAATCTCTGAAAGCCCATAGCGCGTACCTGGTCGCCTGGAACTCCAGGAAGTTGATCTGGCAATAGCTTTCCTGAGCAGACCAGAGGCCCTGGGTGCGGAGCCCCTCTATCTGTGCCCAGGGTGGATGCATCCGTGGCCAGGACAATTTGCATAGGAGGACTCTGGAAAGAGATCCCCCATTCCAGATTGGAGAGTACCCACCACCAGGACAAAGTCGCCAAGAGAGATGGGGTGACTCAGATTCAAACCTGGAGGCTCTGCATGGCCTGGTACCACTTCGACCTCAGGGTCCATTGGGCTCTGCGCACGTGTAAACGTGCCAAGGGAGTGACAGACAGTTGCAGCCCAACAACCTCAACATGTGCCATGCTGACATCTGCTGTCTTCCCTGGATCTCTGCCACTATGGACGCCAGGGTGGCGGCCCGTGAATGAGTCAGGAAGGTTTTTGCCTGAGCCAGGTCTAGCAGGGCTCCTATAAAGTCCAATTGAGGTGACTGATTGAGATGGGACTTTGGGTAGTTGATGACGAACCCTAGTGATGCAACACCCAAATGGTCAAGCTAATGGACCAAATGACCCCTGCCTCAGAGATGCTTCTGACCAGCCCCTCGTCCAGATTGGGGAAAATATGCACTCCCAGCCTGCAGCGGTGTGCCATCACCTCTGCCAGACATTTTGTGAAGACATTTGGGGCTGACACTAGCCCAAATGGCAACACTCTGTACTGGAAGTGCTGTTTTCCCATCACAAATCAGAGATATTTCCTGTGACTTGGGAAGATCTCGACCTGGGTGTACGATTCCTTTAGATTGAGAGAGCAAAGCCAGTCCCTGCTTTGTAAAAGGGGGATCAGGTGCCCAGGGAAACTATCTTGAACTTTTCTTTTTTGTCCTGCTAGCATTCTTTTCCAGGCCCCATTCGCATCCCTGGAACAGGGAGATAACTTGGTTCTGTTCTTTGTACAGGATAGATGGCAAACTAGCCTTGTATGCCCGTGCCTGTCATTGAGGCAAAGGTCTTCTGTACGTTTATTCTCTGATTCCCTTGCTGGCGAAGTCTCTTTTGAAGCTTTGCGAGGATAGAGGGACCATGATCTTCATTGCCCCTCGTTGGCTGAGACAGGTCTGGTTCCACTCCTATGGGAGTTGTCTATCCGAAAACAGATCATCTGCGGACTTCCCCAGATCTCAACACGCAAGATCAGGGCAGGCTGAGGCATCCCAACCTCTCCAGGCCTTGTCACTCACAGCCTGAATGTTGAGTGGTTAATCATGCAGCTGCTTGATCTTTGAGGCTGTGTCTCGGGTCCTGGTGGCTTCTAGAAAGCCTTCCACAAGAAAGTCCTATGGACTGAAGTGGAGGAGGTTTTCCATGTGGTGTGAGCAGAAGGCCCTTGATCCATTCTCCTGCCCCACACAAAAACTGCTTGACTACCTTCTGCACTTAAAGACCAATTCCATTAGGGTTCACCTGAGTGCAATTGGCGCATACCACCAGGGTGTGGAAGGTGTGCCTATCTCTGTACAGTCTATTGTCCTTTTCATGCGTGGCCTGCTTCAGTTGAAGCCTCCCCTAAGGCTTCCTGCTGTGTCTTCGGACCTCAATGTGGTATTAGCTCAACTGATGAAAGCTCCTTTTGAGCTGCTGTGCACCTGTGACCTGCTGTACCTGACCTAGAAAGTCATATATTTTTGGTGGCGGTCACTTCAGCACGCAGTGTCAGCAAGCTCCAGGCCTTAATGACTTATCCACCCCATCTGGCAGGACAATACACTTTAGGCTTACCTAAAGTGTATTGTCCTGCCAGCATTCTTTTCCAGGCCCCATTCGCATCAAGGCGAGTGAGCACTGCACAGTTTGGACTGCAAGTGAGCCTTAGCCTTCTATCTGGAGTGGACAGAAGCCCATACAGTCCACCCAACTTTTTGTTTCTTTTGATGATAACTAGCCGTTAAGCCCGTTAAAACGGGCGAGATTCCATCGGTCAGACCGGCACGGTTAGAGCCGCTCTGTTCTCCACAACTTCCCTTTTCCTTCCATCCTCTTTCACCTCATCTACAACCCCATCCCTCTCCCAGCCCTCCTCCACTCTTTTTTTCTCTTCTCCAGAACTTCTTATCCTTCCCACTTGTTCAGTCATATCCTCTTCCCTTTTCCCTTTCCTTCCCCTCTCCCCTCCTCCACTTCCTCTTTTTTCTTTACTCCACTTTACTCTTCCCACTTACATCCTCTTCCTTCCATCCCTTCTCATCTTCCCTTTCCTTCCCTTCCCTCTCTCTCAGCCCTCCTCCACTCCCTTTTTCTGTATTCCACAACTTTACCCTCCCCCACTTACATACTCTTCCTTCCCCTCCCACCTCCTCCACAACCCTGTCCCTCTCCCTCAGCCCTCCTCCACTCCCTCTTCTTCTCTCTGGCCCGCCTGACGTTTAGATGCCGCTGCTCCATGGGAGGTCTCCGGGGGTCTCTCTCTCGCGCGCCTGAGACTCCCAGCGACCTCCCATTTCTGTGTCTGTGCCGCCGCTGCTGCTCCTCCTCGCCGTTTCCAAGACAGCCGTCCGCTGGGCTCCCCTCTGACTGACGTGCTCTCGCACATGCGCAGTAGAACTGCGCATGTGCGAGAGCACATTTATATGGTAGATAGGTTAGGCGTTGCCATTGCCAAACACACTATCCAATTGTCTAGCAGATTGCATCTCCTTCTTTTATGCCCAGGTGGGACTGCATCTTGAAGGTCATGTCAAGGCTCATTTTGTTAGAGCTATAGCAGTGTCAGTGGCCCACTTGCAAGCAGTTCCATGGAGGAGATCTTCAAGGCTGCGATGTGGAGTTATCTTCATACATTTGAATCTTGCTGTTGTCTGGATAGGGATGGCTGATGTGACAGTAGATTTGGCCAGTCTGTCCTCAGGAATCTCTTTGAGGTATAGAACCCAACTCTCACTGCCTAGGGCCCATTGTTTGGGTTTAGGCTGTCTTCCCTACAGTTACCAACAGCACAGTTGTGCTTGTTGGCATTTGGTTAGTGTCTGGTCCCCTTTTTAGTTGGGGAGCAGCCTGTAGCTTGGGTTTCACCCATGTGTGAGGACTACTATCTTGATTGTCCTCAGAGAAAGCAGAGTTGCTTACCTGTAACAGGTGTTCTCTGAGGGCAGCAGGATGTTTAGTCCTCATGAAACCCATCTGCCACCCCATGGAGTTGGGTTTCTCCTATTTTTGTTATTTTAAATCTAATTCTGTTTTATAAGACTGAAGAGGGATCCCACATGGATGCGTGGTATAGGGCATGCTCAGTATGCCGTCAAAGTTCTGATGATGTCACCATGTATGAGGACTAACGTCCTGCTGTTCTTGGAGATCCCCCGTTACAGGTAAGCAACTCTGCTTTCTCTACTCATCCAATGTCGATTTAAAAATTTGCCAACTTGACCTAAGACTACTGCTGTGCATTTATCAAGTGTTTGGCAACTTCCTCTGACATTATTAGCACAGGTTGTTTTGCCTCTGTTGCCATTTTACATTCTCCTGTTTTAAACTCTCCACTGTATTTTTCCATGTTTTTGTTGCCATCTCACATTTTTTTTCCTTTTTTCCCCTATCATTTCCATCACTTCACAATTGTCCATAGATAGCTGGTCACTTCCATCCCCCCTGCATCAGTGTTCAAAGTAAGTTGGATCCCCTGAGTCCACTGTTTCACACTGTTAAGAGAGGATCAGGGAGCTCACATTGCATAATTCATCCACACAGTAATCTCTGGACCCTCTTATTCACCAATTTTCTTACACTAAGAAATGCCAAATGCCCAAATACATAATCTCTGAAAGAGAGGGATCTTTTATACCTTTGGATGTTTGGCTATCTGTCGTGCATTAGAGAATTTTTTTTACAAAAAGGAAGCTGTAGAAAATGCTATGAGGCTACATCAGAAAATATTTCTTTACAAAGAGGATAGTGGATGAATGGAATGCCCTCACAGGGGGAGGCGATTGTGGTGGAGAGAAAAAGATATTAACAGAATTTGAGAGCAGAGCATCCCTTGATAAAAGAATGTGACAGTAAAGCAGGAGATTGTGTAGGACCCTGTGGTATTACTCAGGTATGGGTGTACTAATAGGGCTTTGTCTTCATCTCTTTCCCGACTGTTGTGCTTATTTTCCCTTTTCCCTCATTTTTGCTTTTGCTGGATTGCCGATGTCTTGGCTATTGTCAGTGTACTCTTCACCATTTAACTACTTTCTATCTTTGGGATCCTGCTGTCCTTCTGCACTTTTTTGCTCCCCACCCTACCACTTTTCCAGATGCTACTTTCCTGTCCCAAGTCTACACAACCCTGTGAAGTACATTCTGAGAGGAAAGAGACAAGCATCGTGGGGGTGGAGGTTTAAGCAATCTACTATGGGATGGAGATGGACAGGCTGTCGAGAGTGGGTGGGATGGGAATTTTGGAGAACCTCTTAGGGGGTAAGATGGATTGGGAGGAAGAGAGGCTGGTAGAATGCTGTAGGCTAAGGCAGGACAGAGCAGAGTAAGTCTTGTGCAAGCTGTGGACCTCTGGGGACACAGTTTAAGGTTTCTATACCTTCAGCTGCATTGTAATAGCATAAGCCAAACATGCTCTGAAAAACTAATAATAAATAGAATTTTCTTTCCTCCAGACAAATCTTCCCATTTTCAAGTTGAAAGATTCTTGTGTACGGAGGCGATATAGTGATTTTGAATGGTTGAAGAATGAACTGGAAAGAGATAGTAAGGTAAAGTGAGTGCTTCCCTCCCCCCCCCCCCCCTCCCCCCCCCCCCCCCCCCCACCCCCCCCCCCCCCCCTCCCCACACCCCTTGATAAGTTGATGTAATTTTCTTCATGTTAGGATTGGTGTAAAATTTGTAGCTCTGTTCTCTTCTGTTGTGTGCCGAGTATGGACTGTGGGCCCGATATATAATTTAGATGTGCACAGATATTACTTCTGAAGCAGCAGGGAGTTTTGCACATAAAATGACAGTGTAAAACTCTGCATTCTGTTAGTGCCTTTGTATGGAAATCTCATCTAAATGAAGGCATTTATTACCCCCAGTGCAGAGATGTTTTCTGTCTTCTCATGTTTTCCTAGTGCTGGAAATTTGATTCCTGGTCAGAGATGGAATAAAGTATCTATCTATTGCTAGTGTTAGTCAATGGGCAGAAGGAAGAGTCCAGTATCAAGATCTGTAGTCAGGATTTTACTAAATTAATTGGACTGATGGGCAGATTGGATAGTCCATATGGTCTTTTCTCTACCGTCATGTTTCTTATGCACAGAAAATATGCTTTGCACACACAGTAAGTTTTCTGCTCAGAAATATGATTTGTGTACAAAAGTTTCTGCACTGAAAGTATTTTTGTACGCATAATGTCTGAGAGGCTCCCCTGAGTTAAAATGTGTAATCAGCCTGTGTGTTTAACTCTGTTTGTGCACACATTTTCTAGTCCATGCACTTTCCACTCCCGATGAATTAGCTTACTGTGTCAGGACTTTAAAAAAAAAAAAAAAAAAAAAAAAGTTTAGCCTTTGCACTGAATTTCAGCCACTTATTAAACATTGTGTTTCTACCTCTGCTGAGCAGTGAGAGTCTGAATTTGTTGCTCAGGATTTCAGTGTTCATGGCTCGATTCTGTTTTTCAGTTCTGGCTGGATACTAGTCTGGCTGTCTCTGGAGGAGCCTCTCTTCATATCTTGGGATAGATGCATGGAGCCAGGGTGTCTGCTATATCGTGGGGAAGCCCTGCATGGAGTGTTTGTTATTGTATCTCTCTGTCCATCCTGACCCACTGGATCTCTGTGTCCTTCCTGTTAGCAGGACTGGATAGTGGTGGGGAGGACAGTCGGCTGCTGGTGCTTGGGTCAGTACTTCCTGGAGATGATCTTGTGCGCTCTCTGCAGATTGTAGTGCCACCGCTGCCTGGAAGGCCCTGACAGAGACAGCTCCCGTTCCGAGGGGATGAGGGAATATTTGAGGATTCGTTCATAGAAGAACGACGGCAGGGCCTAGAACAATTTATTAACAAGTACGTTACTATTCTTATTGTGGTTGTATTTGGCTTTGGTGGTTTTGGACTTTTACATCAACAAGAAAAGTCCAAGAGTGAAAATGAAGTGGGAACTGGGTAAAGGAAAGGTGTATAATGCAGCATTTGAAAAGTGTGCACAGAAGATAGTAGTCTTCATTCTCTCAAATCATTCTTTATGAAACTTTCAGCTTCTAGCCTGTAGCTTCCTTGGGGAGCAGTCATGTTAAGAACAATGCACATGTGGCAATCACGTGCAATGAGATATGATTGGCTATAAGAACATAAGAAAATGCCCATACTCGGTCAGACCAAAGGTCCATCAAGCCCAGTATCCTGTTTCCAACCGTGGCCAAGCCAAGTCGCAAGTATCCAAACAGACGGATCACACGCTACTATTGCTTATTGATTACCATAATAGTTTATGGATTTAACCTCTAGGAACTTATCCAAACCTTTTCTAAAAACCAGTAGCCACTAACTACTAAAACCACATCCCCAGAATGAATTCCAAAGTTTAACTATGCTGAGTGAAGAAGAATTTTCTTCAATTTGTTTTTAATGAACTACTTCTAACTTCATGGAGTGCCCCTGGTCCTATTACTGAGAAAGTAAATAACCGATTTACATTAATTAAGTCCTTTCATGATTTTTGTAGACTTCTATCATATCCCCCCCTCAGTCATCCCTTCTTCAAACTGAACAGTCCTAAACTTCTTTAGTCTTTTTCCTCATAAACCGTTATGATGGCTTTCCGAATAACGGTATATAAAAACTCTTCAAATAAGGCAGCCATTCCATGCCCCATATCATTTTGGTCACTGTTCTCTGCACTTTCTCTAATGCAGCTATATCCTTTTTGAGATGCAGTGACCGGAATTGCACACACTATTCAAGGTGCTGTCTCACCATGGAGCGATAGAGGCATTATGACATCCTCTGTTTTTTATTTTCCATTCCCTTCCTAATAATTCCTAACATTCTATTTGTTTTTTTGATTGCCATAGCACATTGGGCTGACTATTTCAATGATTCATCCACTAAGACGCCTAGATCTCTTTCCTGGGTGGTAAATCCTAAGATAGAACCTAACATTGTGTAACTACAGCAAGGGTTATTTTTCCCTATATGCATCACTTTGCACTTGTCCACATTGTGCTTCCAAATGGCAGATGAAGTTTAATCTTCCAGTCATCTGGGACATTGCGAGATCAGCACACTGATGTCATCTGGGACATTATAGTCAGTACAGACAAATCAGATCAGTGGAGTGTGAAATTTATTTGCACCTCATTTGATGCCAGGTTTGTTTTAAACTGTTGTGATCTGCTTTGAACAATTTGGTAATACAGAATATAAACATTTTCTAAATAAAATTCATGGAACTGCTTTAAAGAATAGTCCCTTGCAGAAAGGTAGAGACAGACCAAAACTCAGTCAGAAGCCTCCTTCTATAGAAAGGATGTTCACTTTCCTTTCTTATGCTTTGGTTTTGTTTTATTTCATGCCTCATCCACCTAGCTAATTTCAACAGATGTGGTTTTTTTTTTTATTTAAGTAAGGCAAGCTGGGAGCAGTTTGTAACAGCTTTGGACCTGCCTCCCTTCTCTAGTCTTGGGTGGCTCTTGTGGACTCTAGAAGCCCAATTTAGTATTGAACTGCAGTGTCTAGAGGACTCCCAGTACTGGGCAGGTTCCTGTGTTGGGTAGGCCCTCATGCCACAGACAAGACTCTTATCTGTAAGTCCCAGAAATCACCAGCCACCTTAGAGCCTCTACAGTAGCAGCTGGCATCTTCTGCATGGGATAACAATCAGGTCCTCCCTCTTCTCCTCTGGAGCAGCAAAGACAAACTTATAGGCAAGAGTGGAAATATGTTTAGAAAAGTTATGTCCTGATTAAAAAATATTCAGGAGCCAGGGAAATTTTTGTGGGGTTTTTTTTGTGTTTTTTTTTTTTTCCTTTTTGTGTTTGTTTTGCTTTTTTGATTTTTAGGCATCAAGTGACCTGATTCCTGGGGATTTTTTCAGCCCTGCCTGTAGCAACCACTAGGCTTGCAGAAGGCCTCTACCCCAAGGTACTACACTGGGGGATATCTGTGGTAGTAGCAGACAATAATGTAACATAACATAGTAGATCTCAGAAGATAGAGGTTGGTGAACCCAATATGCCTGGTTTCTCCTGCCTAAGAAAATATTGGAGCCTTGTTGCACTTTCATTTTGACCTTTTTCTCCATGTCTTGTAAAGCATGATACAGGCATATTACCACTCTTATCTTCTTTCTCTCCATTTTGGTGTTTTCCAACCTCTTCCAGTCCAAGGAATACCTACATTAACAAAAAATATGGTCTACCGGCCTTCACACAGAGGACTTGTGGCAAAAAGAAGAGCTAGGGAAGTACCTGAAAACCCAGTCTCTCTTCCAAACTTTAAAACAAATGGGGAGAAGGGGTGAAGACACATGGACCCAATACAGTTGAGCAGCTTTTCAGTGGCTGTTGTAGATATTTAGCATTTCTGCGTCATGGGAGAGATTCTGGCAGTTCTCCACCTAGCTTTAAGGTGTGTGTGTCTACTACTTTTTGTTCCTTCAGCTATTATCCAAGGACAAGTTTCTGGAAGTCAAGCCCATAAATAAGTAGTTAGAATAACTTTGGTTTCTCTACTTCTTAATTCTTGGGGAGAGCAACATGAAACACTTTCCTATTGGGGTTTGTTTGGTACTTGCATGTGACCTGAACAGGATGCTGGGCTCAATAGATTGGAACAGACACGAAGTTTAATTTGTTTAAATGCCTGTCCAAAGGACTGCACATCAGTTCAAAAACTGTGATCTCTGCAGTACATCAGTGAAAATGGTGAAATGTGCTGAGATCAGTTTTTGAACTGATGTGCAGTCCTTTGGACAGGCATTTAAACAAATTAAACTTCGTGTCTGTTCCAATTTGAGGGGTCACCCCTGAGGCAGGCGGTGTGTCTGCCAAAACGTGAGCTCATGTCAGGATTTCATTTTTTGCAAGTCAGCTGTGAGTTTATAAATGGCATGTCTATATAAGATGAGTGATTTTTTTTTTTCTTAGTTGTATTTTGTTTCAGTGGGTATATGAATGATCTTTAGTGTGTTTTCACATAAAATCTTTAATAAACTAGTTTTTTTTTTTTTTTTTTTTTTCTCATAGGACAAGCAGGATGGTAGTCCTCACATATGGGTGACATCAGGATGGAGCCCAATCACGGAACACTTTTGTCAAAGTTTCCAGAACTTTGACTAGCGCCCACTGGGCATGCCCAGCATAGCATCAACCGTGCAGCCAGCAGGGGTCCCCCTTCAGTCTTCTTTTTTCCGTGCAGCAGTAGCCACGCGGGTTAAGGAGCTCTTCAGAGATTCCTGACAGGAACGTTCCTCACAGAACTTTGTTTGAAAAATTTCAAAAGCTTTTACCCCACAGGGGTCCCCTTATCAATTTCTTTGGTCTGCGGTCGAACGGTAAGCTTTTTGCCGTTTGCGGCCGATTCCCGTTGAGTTTTTCCCTCGCGGCCTTACCGGCCATCGACCGCACCGCAACTAAATTTTTGTCGGAGCCATGGCGTCGGGTTTCCGTCCGTGCCCCGACTGCACTAGAACAATGTCCATCACTGACCCTCACACGGTCTGTGTGATGTGCTTAGGGTCCGGCCACAAATTGTCCTTACTTGCCCAAATGTGCTCAAATGACACCAAAAGGTCGCAAGGCTCAACTCGATTAAGATGGGTCTTCTTTCAGCAAAAACCCTGACTCCATCAATAGCTTTGCCGTCGTCTGAACCAGTGCCGGGAATCCGCTGCTGTACGACTGGCCTCGACGACTCCACGGGTGTCAAACCTCCTCTCCCCCCCCCCCCCCCCCCCCCCCCCCCCCCCCCCCCCGTTCCTCCTCTGGAAAAACACCGGGGGGAACATGGAGAAAAACATATAGACCGTTATCGTAAAGCTCAGGCCATCGATACTGCTAAACCCTCGACATCGATGTCGTCAGAGCCTCCGACAAGCCCCGTACAGAAAAGGCTTCGTCCTCTTCTGTCTCTGGATCACCAAGGCGTTCCCCACCTGGACAGGTTGCCGGGATCCGCGATTCCACCTTCCACGGTGGACCCTCTGGCTATGCCAGTGCTCCTCCCACTCCGGAACCAGGTATTCATGCCCCAGGTTTCCATGAAGAATTGGATCAGATGATCCAAGAGGTCATCGGCAAAGCACTCCAGGGTTTCCAGCTTCCATCAATACCGGTTCCTCCTCCAGTCACCGAATCTGATGCCCATGGCGCTGGCACTGCTATTGGCTAGAATGGACAAGTTAATCGGTGCCCTTCCACCGGTGGAACAGAGGGACCAGACTCCTTCCTCGCCAATTCCCTTGTCGGAGGAAGATGAAGAAACACCGCTCTTCATTCCACCATCGGGAGTGCCGCCACTGACACATCCATTGGTGCCTGCCTCGATGCCTCCATCGATGCCTTAGATTCCTCCTTCAGGACCATCGATGCCCAGGCCAGGGCCTTCAGAAATAACCCCATTACTTCCTTCTGAAGAACATTTGGGAGCTGGTGATGACCCTTATAATCCTTGGACTGACTATTCATCCCAGGATTCTGATGATCTACCTTCCCAGCCCTCCCCGCCTGATGAAAGGAAGCATTCCCTTCCAGAGGACCTGTCCTTTATTAATTTTGTAAAGGAAATGTCTGAAAACAGTCCCATTCCAGCTTCAGACAGAAGAGGACTCTAGACACCAGATGCTAGAGCTTCTACAATTTCTTGATGCTCCAAAGAAAATCATGTCCATCCCTATTCATGACATCCTTTTGAAGAGAAACTGGGAGCACCCTGGCTTGGTGGCACCTGTTAACCGAAAAGCAGACGCCACCTACTTAGTTCAGTCAGCCCCTGGCTTCCAAAGAACTCAGTTGTATCATCACTCGGTGGTTGTAGAGTCAGCCCAAAAGAGGGCCAGAAGCTCCAAACCTCATTCATCCATTCCCCTAGGGAAAGATCAGAAGTTCCTGGATGCATTTGGAAGACGGGTATTCCATGGATCAATGCTAATCTCTCACATTGCATCCTACCAACTCTACATGACCCAATATAATAGGACCTTGTTCACGAAGATTCAAGACTTTTTGCTGAGGCCTTACCTCTGCAGTTCCAGGATCAACTTCATGCCCTAGCACAAAAGGGCTTAGATGCTGGCAAGCATGAAGTACGATCAGCGTATGACCTCTTTGACACCGCTTCCAGGGTATCTGCAGCCGGTATCAGTGCAAGGAGATCGGCCTGGCTGAATTCCTCAGACCAGAGGTACAAGACAGATTGGCTGATTTACCCTGTGCGGGGGATAATCTTTTCGGTGAAAAGATTCAAGAAGCAGTGGCGTAGCTCAAAGACCACCAAGAGACTCTGCGTCAGCTCTCCTTACTGCCTTCTGATCCCTCTTCTCCATCCAAAAGATCTTTTAAGAAGGATACTAAGACAATTCTACTGGCAGAGGAGATACTATCCCCCAGCGTCCAGGGGTTGGCCTTCTAAGCCTTAACAAAAAGGCCAACCTAGGCAGTCTAGAGGGCAGAAGTCACAGCCAGCCACTCAACCAGGTCCAGCGGCAGGTTTTTGACTCCTTTCTAGAGAGCAGTACCCAGTTTCCACTTCCGACCATTCCGGTCGGCGGCCGGTTGTGCCACTTCTCTAGCCTATGGCCCACAGTCACCACAGATCAGTGGGTACTTGCAGTAGTATCCAAAGGTTACCACCTCAACTTTGTCTGTCCCACCGGATTCCCGTCTCTGCTGATGTGGGGAACATCCGATCATTCATCACTCTTGGAGCAGGTGGTCTCCCTCCTCTAGTCCCGAGCAATAGAACCAGTGCCCCTCTCAGAACAGGGGCAATGGTTCTATTCCAGGTGTTTCCTGATACCAAAAGTCAGGTGGGGTGCACCCAATATTGGATCTTCGCACTCTGAACAAATACCTACAAAGAGAAAAGTTCAAGATGGTGACTTTGAGTTCTTTACTTCCCCTTCTTCAAAGGGGAGACTGGCTCTGCTCTCTAGACCTTCAGGGCACCTACATGCACATTTCCATCACTCCGTCACATCACAGATTCCTGCGATTCCTAGTAGGCCTAAAACACTTCCAATATCGAGTGTTACCTTTCGGCTTAGCATCTGCCCCATGCGTCTTCACCAAGTGCCTCGTGGTGGTAGTGGCCTATCTCAGGAGGTCAGTGTCCACCATCTACCCCTATCTGGACAATGGTTGATCAGGGCTCCCTCTCGGCAAGGTGCACTGACGTCCCTTCACCTCACTTTTGCATTCCCTGATCTCCCTGGGTTTTCTCATAAACTATCAAAAATCCAGACTAGTTCCTTCGCAAACTCTCTATCATTCATAGGAGCCAACTCGGACACTCTAAGAGTGAGAGATTTCCTACCTCAGGATCGAGCTCTCACTCTCGCTTCTCTGGCCTTTCGACTGCAGTTTCAACAACATTCAACTGCACGTTCATTTCCTGATAGTATTGGTCATATGGCCTCCACAGTGCATGTCATTCCCATGGCTCGCCTCGCCATGAGAGTAATGCAGTGGACTCTAAGATCGCAGTGGACTCAGTCTTCTCAGCCAATGTCCTCCAGAATCCGTATCACCAAACAGCTCCATCTATTGCTAGCTTGGTGGGCAAACCAATCCAATCTGGTACAAGGCCTCCCATTTCAGATTCCGGAACCTCAAATAACCTTGACAACAGATGCCTCCAACCTCTGCTGGAGAGCACATGTTGGAAACCTGCAAACTCAGGGCATCTGGTCTCCAGGGGAAGCCAAACACCAGATAAATTTCCTGGAGCTTTGTGCAATCTGATATGCTCTCAGGGCTTTTCAGGATCACCTCTCCAACCAGGTCATCCTGATTCAAACAGACAACCAGCTGGCCATGTGGTACATCAACAAGCAAGGGGGAACAGGCTCCTACCTCCTGTGTCAGGAAGCTGCACAGATATGGGCGGAGGCCCTTTCCCACTTGCTGTACCTTAGGGCCACCTACTTGCCGGGAGTGGACAATGTGTTGGCGGACAAGCTGAGTTGCACTTTTCAACCGCACGAGTGGTCCCTCAGCCCCACTGTAGTGGACTCACTATTCCAACGTTGGGGTTACCCTCACAAAGACCTCTTTGCGTCAATTCACAACCACAAAGTAGGGAACTTCTGCACTCTTACTCGCAGCCAACACCGCCAACCAAGAGATGCTTTCTCCCTCTCGTGGGCCAGCGGTCTCCTTTATGCGTACCCTCCACTTCCACTCATTTTAAAGACTCTCGTGAAGTTGCGAAGGGACAAGGGTCTAATGATTCTCATAGCCCCTCATTGGCCACGCCAGGTCTGGTTTCCAATTCTCCACGACCTATCGGTACACCGGCACATTCCTCTAGGGAAGGACCCGCTTCTGATCACTCAGAACAACGGCTGCCTTTCTCAACCCAACCTCTAGGCCCTCTCCCTGACTGCCTGGATGTTGAAAGGTTAATACTCCAACCTCTTAACCTTTTAGAGTTTGTTTCCTGTGTCCTAGTAGCTTCACAAATGCTTTCCACAAGGCAGTCTTAGCGATATAAATGGAACAGGTTTACAGGATGGTGTACTTCCATGTCCATCAATCCCTTCACTTGTCCCACACCGAAGTTTCTGGACTATCTCTGGCACCTTTCAGAGTCAGGCCTCGAAACTTCTTCTATCAGGGTACATGTCAGTGCGGTAGATGCCTTCCATTAAAGGTGTAGGGGATGTACCCATTTCAGTACAACCCCTTGTCACACGCTTTTTGAAGGGCTTACTTTACCTTAAACCTCCACTGCGCCCTCTGGCCCCTTCTTGGGACCCCAACATGGTTTTGGAAAGGCTCATGAAACTGCCGTTTGAGCCTCTCCAATCCTGTGATCTCCACTTTCTCACTTGGAAAGTGATTTTTCTTTTGGCGATCACATCGGCTTGCAGAGTTGGTGAGTTACAGGCCTTAGTCACCTACCCGCCTTACACTAAACTTCTGCATGACAGGGTAGTAGTCCGCACTCACCCTAAACCTTTGCCTAAGGTAGTATCAGAGTTTCATATCAATCAATCCATTATACTACCCACTTTCTTTCCCAGGCCCCACTCAAACCCAGGAGAAAAGGCTTTGCATACCCTTGACTGTAAACATGCTTTAGCATTTTATCTAGACCATACAGCTGCCCACAGGAAAGGCATCCAATTGTTTGTTTCCTTTTGATACCATCAAATTGGGCAAACCTGTGGGTAACCAGACTCTCTCCTCCTGGTTAGCGGACTGTATTTCCTTTTGTTACCAGCAGGCAGGCATTCCGCTTCAAGACCGTGTTAAAAGCACACTCTGTCAGGGCCATGGCAACATCAGTAGCGCACCTACGCTCAGTGCCACTTGCTGACATCTGTAAGGCTGCTACCTGGAGCTCTCTCCACACCTTCGCAGCCCATTATTGTTTAGACAAGGCTGGCAGACAAGATTGCATCTACTGCCAGTCTGTGCTACGCAACTTATTTGCAAACTGAGGTACCAACATCCTTCCGCCAACCCAGTAGGGTTCAGGATGCCCTCTACCAAATTCCACCCCAGTTCTTGTGCCTGTTGCACGTCTTTGGGTACACTTGGTGCATTGCTCGGGCATCCTCAGCTCGGTACTCACCCATATGTGAGGACTACCATCCTGCTTGTCCTGTGAGAAAGCAGAGTTGCTTACCTGTAACAGGTGTTCTCACAGGACAGCAGGATGTTAGTCCTCACGAAACCTGCCCGCCACTCCGCGGAGTTTTATTCGCTTATGATTTATTATTTTATTTTTCGCATGTAGTTTTACTATAACACGAGACTGAAGGGGGACCCCTGCTGGCTGTATAGTTGATGCTATGCTGGGCATACCCAGTGGGTGCTAGTCAAAGTTCTGGAAACTTTGACAAAAGTGTTCCGTGATTGGGCTCCATCCTGATCATGTCCACCCATATGTGAGGACTAACATCCTGCTGTCCTGTGAGAACACCTGTTATAGGTAAGCAACTCTGCTTTGGTTTTTTTTTGTTTTTTTTATAAGTAGTTAATGAAACTGAAGGTGGGTACCGCTGATAATGCTTGAGACCCATTGTGTGGCGAGAGACTGTGGGTGTAAGCCAAGAAAACACCATTTTCCTGATGCAGAGTTCTATAGTATTCATATGAAAATCTTGTTTGAGTTTTGTTAATTTCATAGGGCTTGCCCTTGTATTTTTGGTATATTTATGGTGAGTGTGGATGCCAGTGAGTGTGTATATACGAGTGAGAGAGTAGGAACCTATATGTGTGTGGAAGGGATTAGATCTATCTGTATGCATGTGTGAAGGAGTTTGTATGTGCAGGGGTGTGTGTTTCGAGAGAGAGTTAGCCTGTGTGAGGGTGGGTGAGTATGTGCAAGAGAGAAGGGAGCATGTGTGTGTGCATGAGAGAGGGAGCCTCTGTGTACACGTGTATTGAGGGACAGAGGGAGTTTTGTGAAGACAGGTAGCCTGTATGAGGGTGGGTGATTGTGTGTAGATGCAAGAGAGAGTGGAGCCTGTGTAAGTGGTCAAACTTTGGGAGTGGAGGGCTAGGGGGTGGAGATACAGTGGAAGGAGTACAGAGAGAGACAGGCAGGACACTTTATTGCAGTGTACTTTTAGGGAAATTCTGCTCAAAATATTTAACTCTACATCTTGAGTGATAACAAAGTATGCAGAGTTTTAAATTTTTGTGCACATAATTCCCCTAGGAGTATGTTTTGTATGAAGTGAATTTGAAGCAGAGATCAAAACATGCTGACCAAGGAACCGCTGAAAACTCCAGGGTAATGTTGTTCAAAGTTACAGAAAAGGGAAGAGCTATAAAAAAAAAAATGTTTATCATTGTAAAGCAGAAAAGGTTTGGCACTGCCATGATCAGGCTGTTCCTCCAAAGTCAGCAGCTGTGAGTTAAGGAAACTGCTGTGGAAGGTCACTGTGAGGCCTAAGATTACTTTAAAAGAACTATAGAGATCTCTGGCTGAGACTAGCAAAAATGTTGACTGTTAAATAATTTGAAGATTACTCCACAAACAAGGCCATCTATGGAAGTTGGCAGGAAGGAAGCCATTGCTGAAGAGAAGTTGTATGATGTGCTTTATAGTGCTTTCAAAGAAACAGTTAGGGGATTCTGCACACATGTAGAAGGTTTTGTGGTCTGATGAGAAGTAGAATTATTTGGCCTCAACACTAAGCATAAAACAAACACAGCCCATCACCCTGCTAACACCATCCCTGTGGTTAATGCATGGTGGCAGCATTATATTGTGGGGATGCTTTGCAGCACTAGGGACAGGGGGGACTTGTGAAGATCGAGAGAGATGGTGGTTCTCTGAGGACAAGCAGGATGGTAGTCCTCGCACGTGAGTGACATCAGATGAGCGAAGGAAGTCCTCGCCTGAGGACTTGACCTTCTCCGCCATCATCCTCACAAACCCTGTGGCCATCCCATTTCAACTTTTGACAGAGGAGGCACAGAATGCTTGAGATCCTCCAGTTTGTGGAGCCTCCTAAGGAGATTGTGGAGGTCCTGGTACATGAGATCCTTAAGGAGTTGATGCTGAGGGTATGGGAACCCACTCTCATAGTGCTTCCTGTTTAATAAGAAGGCGGACAGTGTCTACCTTATCCAGAAGGCTGATGGATTTGATAAGCATCAGCTGTCTCACCAGTTGTGACCCTCGAGTGGGCCAGGTATTCTCGGACCCATTCCTTGGTGCCCCTAGGGAAGGACCACAGAACCATGGACTTTCTTAGAAGGAAGGTGTTGCGTCGGAGGTGGACCCTTGGACCGAGATGGAGTTGACGCAACCCGTAGGTAGGGACCTATGGATCCCCACAGTCGGCAGGCGGAGTGGGCTGAAGCGAGAGACCGCTGGAACTTCACCTATACCAGCCCTCATTCCCCTCTGGTTGAGGCTAGGATCAGAGCCGGCGGAAAGTGGAAGTTGTGGCAAGCGACGTAGAACTCTGGTCTCAGAACAGTCTGTAGCATAGTCGTTCAAGGCGATGGTCAGAGCGTGGAGAAGGCAGGCGTAGTCAGACGAAGCAGTAGTCAGGGCACAGAGAAGGCTGACTGTTAGAGCTTGCCTTAAATAGGGCCAGGCGAGTGACATAATTTGCGGGGACCGGCAGCCCTAGCGTGCCGCGGGCCCTTTATGTTCAATATGTTTTATTGAGTGGTCCCAAGATAATCACAATAAACAGCATGTGCATCTTGTTGACAGCAAATAAATCAACAAACTCAATTCACCACTGTAGATATCCATGCAGACAGTAATGCATGACCACAACAATTTTTATCCCAATATAGTAACAATTGCTGCCCTTCCTAGGATAGCCAGGATCCTGTATCTTCGTCCCACTGCTCGGGACTCCACAGCTCAACCAAGAAGGGGCAGATCCCACCCGCCCCCACAGCACAGAGATCGATAGCCCTAAGATACTAAAGTCCAGTGGTAGTCAAGACCTGCAGAGTCAATTATTAAGAACCAAACTCTGGGCTCTAGGAGGTAGGCGTTGTAAGTAGACTTCCCATGTCTGGAGAAAGAGTTTCCGAAGTCTCGGTGAGGTTCGGGACGCCAGATGGTCGAACTGCATCAAACGATGGAAGTGTATTCTCCAAGTCCAATATGAAGGCCCCTTTGGCTCCTTCCAGTTGAGTAGAACGACTTTCTTCCCAACTAGTCCGGCTTTTTTAACCAGAATGCGAAGCCCGGAGTTAGGTAGTAAGTAATGGATAACACAATGAAATAGCCACAGATACGGTGAAAGGGGTAGACACACCCCCACCAGTTGCCCCAGATACGCAGTGATTTGTTGCCAATACCTTTGAGAGTGGTGACATGCCCAGAATACATGTGCTAAAGTCCCCTTCCCCACGCCACAGCGCATACATTGAGCCGACTCGACTAAACCGGCTTTGTGAGCAATGTGGGGGGAGATATACGCTCTACGTAAAAATTTTAAGTGCATCTCACGGAAATACATATTGCCCGTGACAGGCATTCCCCCCCCCCCCGCACACTGCATGTAAAAATACGTGACGTGACCTGAAAACTGCCATCTCTGTTCCAGCGATCTACAGAAATAGCATAAGCCGCGGACCCTTTAAATCAAGCGAAGGGACGCGCGCTCCAGGAGAAACCCAGAAGGAGGAATTCGGTGGGGGCAAATCAGCCGCGATGCAGGCCCCGAAGGGGAATGGCAGCGGCGTCTCCACCGCACTGCGGAGAGGAGGGCAGCACCGAGGGCGCTCCCTCCATGTCGTGGGGGCAGCCGTAGGAGGTGAGAGAGGCCGGCCACCATAACACAAGGCACCATGCTTATTTCCCACATCACTGCCTACCAGCTCTACATGAGCCAGAACTCATGGGACATCTGGAAGCAGGTGCAAGAGGTGGCTGAGCAACTACCTCAAAAACAGCAAGACACTTAATCGCTGGTGCACAAAGGTCTGGAGTGCAGGAAACGTGAGGTCTGTGCAACCTATGATGTTTTCAAGACTGCATCAGGAGTCTTTGCGGCAGGAATTGGCAGAATGGTATGGCTGCAGGCCTCTGATCTTCAACCAGAGGTACAGGAACGACTTGCTGATGGAGAGAATCTCTTCGGCGACAGAGTTGAGGGATGTTGTGGCCCAACTCTGGGACCACCGTGAAACCTTCCAACAACTCTCTGCTAGTATTCCAGTCCCATCTACCTCATCCAGGAGGCCATCAAGACTGGAGCCAAGGAAGTCTTTCTTTCAACAGAGGACATACTGTCCTCAGTCTCCTCGCTCCCGTCAACACCATTAGGGCTCCAGACAGCAGAGAGCTTCCAAGCCTTATCCAGCTCTTTTGTCAAATCCGAGTATGGGGTTTTCACTGGGCCGCAGGGAGCATAAGCCAGTCTCCCGTACTTGGGGCATTGGACCCTCAGGTCGGGGGCAGGGTACAGTTCTTTGCGAACCAGTTGCCCACTGTAACCTTAGATCAGTGGGTTCTGTCCATCATCCATCAGGGGTACCAATTGAATCTACTGGGTGTCCCACCAAATTGCCCTCCAAGCCCATATTGGGGACCAGTAACACATCAGGAGGTACTTCAACAGAGCTCTCTTCTCTTTTTATGGCCAAGAGCGGTCTAGCCATTTCCACCAGGGCAAAGTGGGTGGGGATTTTACTCCAGTTACTTCCTGATTCCAAAGGGAACAGGAGGACTCAGTCCCATCCTAGACCTAAAGGCCTTGAACAAGTTTTTAAGAGCAGAAAAGTTCAAGATTGTTTCTCTGGGCATCTTGATCCCCTTTTGCAAAAAGAGGACTGGCTGTTCTCCTCCGACCTAAAGGACGCATATACCCATATAGAGATCTCTGATTCATGGGTAGGAAATGAGCATTTCCAGTACTGTGTGTTGCCATTTGGGCTCGCATCCACCCCACAGGTCTTCACAAAATACCTGGTTGTGGTGGCGCACCTCCGCAGATGGGGAGTGTGTTTTCCTATACCTAGACGATTGGCTGGTCGAGCATGTCTCAGGTAGGAGCTTGTTGGGTCCATGTACTTGACCATTCGGATGTTGGAGTTACTAGGGTTTGTTCTCAATTTCCCAAACAAACCCTAGTACCCTGTTGGACTTCATAGGAGCCCCGCTAGACACGGTTCAGGCCAGGGCCATCGCCTTAGCAACCAGGTGTCAGCCTGGCACAAGAGGCTGTTGGGCCATATGGCCACAAACATCCCTGTCGCTCTCCTGGCAAGTTTACACATGCGCAGATCCCAGTGGATCCTGAGGTCACAGTGGCGCCAGGATTACAGCCAAGTCACCCCATCTCTCAGGGACTCTTTGTCCTAGTGGCGGGTTCTTTCCAATTGGAAACGGGATTTTATTTTGGAATCTCCCCACTTAAATTGTGCTAACCACGGATCCATCTACCTTGGGGTGGGGAGCTCATGTAGTTGGGCTCAGCACCCAGGGCCTGGGGTCCACTCAGGAATGTTCTTGTCAAATCAGCTTCCTGGAGCTTCAGGTAATCTGTACACACTATAGGCTTTCAGAGATTGGCTGTCCAACAAAGTTGTTCTAATCCAGACTAATAACCAGGTTGCCATATGATATGTCAACAAGCAAGGAGACACGGGATCATACCTCCTATGTCTGGTTGTGGGCCCTGTTCCACGGGATGGTGCTCATGGCCATGTACTGGCTGGGCTGTAGAACATTGACGCAGACAGGCGGAGTCAAGCCTTCAGACCCCGCGAGTGGTCCCTGAACCAGTGGGTAGTGAATCGGATATTCTGCTTCTGTGGGAGCTTGGACTTAAATCTGTTTACGTCCCCCTGCAACAGGAATGTGCCTGTGTTCTGTTCCCTGCACAGGACAGATGGAAAACCAGCCTCTGATGCCATCACCCATCACTGGGGCAGGAGTTTTGTATATGCATATCCTCCGATTCCCTTAGTGGTGAAGACTCTTGAAGCTTTGCGAGGACAAAGGGGACTATGATTCTTATAGCTCTTCATTGACTGAGACAGGTCTGCTTTCCACTCCTTCGGGAGCTGTCTATCCAGAGAACGATCAGTTTGAGGAGTTCCCAAATCTCATCATGCAAGATCAGGGCATGCTGTGGCATCTCAACCTCCAGGCCCTATCGTGCACAGCCTGGATGTTGAGAGGTTAATCCTGCAGCTGCTTGATCTTTCAGAGGATGTGTCTTGGGTCCTGCTGGCTTCTAGAAAGACTTCCACTATAATGTCCTATGGACTGAAGTGGAGGTTTTCGATGTGGTGTGAGCAGAAGGCCCTAGATCCGTTCTCCTGCCCCACACAAAAACTGCTTGATTAAGTTTTACATCTATCAGAAGTTGGCTTAAACAACTTTGTTAGAGTTCATCTTGTGCAGTTGGCACATAGCACCACAGGTATAGATGGTTCACCCATCTCTGTACAGCCTATAGCTGTACATTTTCATGTGGGGCCTGCTTCAATTGAAGCCTCCCCTAAGGCCTCTCGCTGTGTCTTGGGGCCTCAACTTGGTGTTAGCTCAGCTGATAAAAACTCCTTTTGAGCCGCTGTGCACATGACCTGACCTGAAAGATCATATTTTTGGTGGCAGTCACTTTATTGCACAGAGTCAGCGAGCTCCAGGCCTTAAATAACTTATCCATCTTACACTGTTTATCATGGCAGGGTGGTCGTCTTATGCACCCTAAGAACCTGCCTAAGGTGGTGAAGGACTTCCATCTTAACCAGTCAATAATCCTGCAATATTCTTTCCCAGGCCCCATTCACACCAAGGTGAACTAGCACTGCACAATTTGGACTGCAAGCAAGCCTTTGCTTTCTATGAGGAGCGGATAGAAGCCCATAGATAGTCCACCCAACTTTTTGTTTCTTTTAATAAGAATATGTTAGTCATTGGCATTGCCGTTGCCAGACAATATCCAATTGGCTAGCAGATTTCATCGCCTTCTGTTTTGCCCAGGTGGGACTGCATCATGGGTGTCATGTCAAGGCTCATTTTGTCAGAGCCATGGCAGCGTCTGTGGCCCACTTGCAAGCAGATCCCATGGAGGAGATCTACAAGGCTGCAATGTGGAGTTCTCTCCACACATTAACATCACATTACTGTCTGAATAGGGATGGCTGACGTGACAGATTTGGCCAGTCTGTCCTTCAGAACCTGTCTGTGTAGAACCCAACTCTCTCAACCTAGGGTCCATTGTTTGGGTTCATGCTACTCCCCCTCTGTTACCAACAGCACTGGTGGTGGTGTGCCCTCTGGCACCTAGTTAGGTGTCTGGTCCCTGTTTTGTGTTGGGGAGCAGCCTGTAGCTAGGGATTCACCCATATGTGAGAACTAACAATCCTGCTTGTTCTCGAAGCAGAGTTGTCTACCTGTAACAGGTGTTCTCCAAGAACAGCAGGATGCTAGACCCCACAAAACCCACCCTCCTCTCAGCGGAGTTGGGGGAGGTGGGTGAACTGAACCAAAGCACTGTGAACATGGAAGATGATGTAGGCCAGATTGACAAACTAAAGAGTAGCCAATCACCTGGACCGGATGTATGCATCCCAGGGTTCAGAAGGAACTCAGAAATGAAATTTCAGATCTATTAGTTAAAATGTATAACCTATGATTAAAATCATCCATTGTACCTGAAGACTGGAGGATGGCCAGTGTAACCCCAATATTTAAAAAGGGCTCAGGGGCGATTGGGAAAACCATAGACCAGTGAGCCTGACTTTAGTGTTGGGGGAAAAATAGTGGAAACTATTCTAAAGATCAAAATCAGAGCATATAGAAAGACATGGTGTAATAGAACACAGTCAACATGGATTTACCCAAGGGAAGTCCTTGGCTCACAAATCTGCTTCATTTTTTTGAAGGGGTTAATAAACGTGGATAAAGGTGAACCGGTAGATATAGTGCATTTGGATTTTCAGAAGGCATTTGACAAAGTCCCTCGCGAGGCTTCTAAGAAAACTAAAAAGTCATGGGATAGGAGGCGATGTCCTTTCATGGATTACAAACTGATTAAAAGACAGGAAACATAGTAGGATTAAATGTCAATTTTTTCAGTGGAAAAGGGTAAAGAGTGGAGTGTCTCAGGGATCTGTACTTAGACCAGAGCTTTTCCATAAATTTATAAATGATCTGGAAAGGAATACGAGTGAGGTTATCAAATTTGCAGATGATACAAACTTATTCAGAGTAGTTAAATCACAAGCGGAATCTGATAAATTGCATTAGGACCTTGCGAGACTGGAAGATTGGGCATCCAAATGGCAGATGAAATTTAATGTGGACAAGTGCAAGGTGTTGCATATAGGGAAAAATAACCCATGCAGTACTTACATGTTAGGTTCCATATTAGGAGCTACCACCCAGGAAAAAGATCTAGGCATCATAGTGGATAATAGATTGAAATCGTCAGCTCAGTATGCTGCAGCAGTCAAAAAAGCAAACAGAATGTTAGAAATTATTAGGAAGGGAATGGTGAATAAAATGGAAAATATCATAATGCCTCTGTATTGCTCCATGGTGAGACCGCACCTTGAGTATGGTGTACATTTCTAGTCAACGCATTTCAAAAAAGATATAGTTGCACTGGAGAAGGTACAGAGAAGGGTGACCAAAATAATAAAGGGGATGGAACAGCTCCCCTATGAGGAAAGGCTAAAGAGGTTAGGGCTGTTCAGCTTGGAGAAGAGACGGCTGAGGGGGAATATGATAGAGGTCTTTAAAATCATGAGAGGTCTTGAATGAGTAGATGTGAATTGGTTATTTACACTTTCGGATAACAGAAGGTCTAGGGGCACTCCATGAAGTTAGCAAGTAGCATATTTAAAACTAATCAGAAAATTACTCAACGCACAATTAAGCAGTCTAGAATTTGTTGCCAGAGGATGTGGTTGGTGCAGTTAGTGCTGCTGGGTTTAAAAAAGGTTTGGATAAGTTCTTGGAGGAGAAGTCCATAAACTGCTTTTAATCAAGTTGATTTAGGGAATGGCCTCTGCTATTACTGGCATCAGTAGCATGGGATCTTTTTAGTTTTTGGGTACTTGCCAGGTTCTTATGGTCTGGATTGGCCACTATTGGAAACAGGATGCTGGGTTGGATGGACCCTTGGTCTGACCCAGTATGGCAATTTCTTATGTTCTTATTTTAATCGTAATTGTTGTGAGATTGAAGAGGGACTCTGTGTGGATGCTTTGTATAGGGCATGCTGGGCATGTTCAGTGTGCCTAGTCAAAGTTGTATAAACTTTGACATATGTTTTCTGCATTGGGCTCTATCTGATGACACCCATGTATGAGGACTAACATCCTGCTGTTCTTGGAGAATACCTGTTACTGGTAAGCAACTCTGCTTTCTTTGGGAATATATGGTGAATAAGGCAGAGTAAGTAAACATGCCCTTTATACATGACGGAGGCCTCTGAGGTTTGGTCTGTTTCCTCCTAATGGAAGAGTGAACAACCCACTGCCTGAGCTATTCTAGTGGATTTCAGGTAACTTTTCTTTGTTACTGCTCATCCTAGAGGAAAGGCTGAATAATTGTAAAGCTTTTGAGTATTACATACACAGAGGGAATTCCTTCTCTAGACAGAGTGTGAATGGGATATGGGAAAGGTTTCCTGGAATTCCAGCCCTTGTGCTTCTGACAAGTTTCCATGTACCTAGTGCTGGGTGTTTGGAAGGCACTTGGTCATGACTCTGCCACTTCATGGATACTAAGGTAGGGGAAGGGCCATTGTGTGGTTGGTCACTGCTCTACTACCATTTACAAAAGTCTTTTCAAGTGCCTGGGAGATTGAGGATTCTGGATGATAGCAGCCTTCTCTCCCTACCCTGACCCTGGATCATTTATACAGAGGGGGAGTAAGGACTCCTTTCTTGTCTCCAGTATATCTGTTTAAGCAGTATGTGTGTCTAGCTGAATCCATAAACTGTATAACTTGGTTAGTGATTGAGACTAAATCTTTCATCTGACGATAACCCATTAGGTATTCTCTTTATGCTGTACTTGAATATGCTATATTTGAATGGCATTTTATTTGAAAAGCTTTTAGCTGAAGTCTGTGTAGTTTGGTTTAACATTTGCCAATGTTGCACTGCTGTCTTGCTACAGTGACTAAAATTCTCAAAACAAACAAAGTATGTGGAATGCTTCCTGGAGGCTTATTTAACAGCTCCTTCAATAAGATGTATATGCCATCCATGTGAATTTAAGCATCATGTCGCTATTAGAACAGGTATGCCGCTACCTATGTGACAGAACATGTCCCCCCCTTCTCTGGGACTGCTTGTGGTTAGTAATATAACATAGACATCTGTGTCTTCAGACTTCAGTTGTGGATGTTTTTGCATCTTCTGCATAGACTGTTAAGACATGGTTGGTCACCTTCTTATGTTATCAGAGTTCAGATAAGCTGCAGGGTTCTCCTTTTCCTCAGCACTGCAGCTCATTGATTTCCAGGAGCATGCACTAATGATATCCTCTTTCCTTGTAGGATAGCTGGGCATCCGCTGGCACAGAACGAACGCTGTCTCCACATGTTCTTACAAGAAGAAATTATCGATAGGAATTATGTGCCTGGAAAAGTGCGTCAGTAGAAGATCCTTGTGCTTTCTCGTTTTCCTTCTATTTTGCCTGCCCACCTCCCCTTCATAAATAACATTTATTTTTACACTAAATATTGTTTCACTGAACCAGCTTTCATTCCTCTACCTTAAGTCTGTATCACTATCTATAATTACTGTGGTATTTTCATTTGTGTCTTTTTCTTTTTGTAAACTCCTGCTCTGATGGAGATCAGCGGTAGAAAGCGGTAGCATTAAAATGAATCTCTATACCAGAAGGGGAGAGGGGAATGGCCCAGGCTGGGAAAAAGGCTAGCAAGTCACTGACTCTCTCCTTTTCTATTTTTATAGTGAAACAGACAAAGAGCATGCGGAAGGGGGAGAGGTGTGGAGGTGCTCGCTACATCATCCCTCAGCCCCAGTGACTTCCCATACGTTGAAATCTGAATTGATATGGGTTGCGCTCATTCCCTTCTCCCTCTAACCACCACCTTTTTGAGTCTCATAGGTGGAACTCATCTCTTGCGTCTTGTACTGTGTGTTAGACCTGCTCTGTGTAACCTATTGGCAGCTTCTTCCCCATTCTGTATCATGTGGGCGCTCTTATCTCTGTCCCTCTCCAGCTGCCCACATAGAGGGAAACTTGCTATATGCCCTCACCGTACCTTTTCCTTTCCACTTTTGCTGCCCCAGATAGTGCCACCTGGTGCCTCCACTGTAGCATGGAAGACCGTTCATAGCTACAGCAAGAGAGGCCATTTCTAGTTTGTGTCCTGCATCATGAGCTGCCTGAGTCTCTCTGCTGGAGCAGAGGAGACAGCTATGACCTGTGTGCCTTAAAGTGGCCAGAGGAATGTTGGCCCTGTACTCATACATGATATTTATTTATAGATTTTGTATAGTCTATGGATCAAGAAGTAATTTCACTTGAAAAGCACTCTGCCCTTACTCAGGCCATGGTGAGGCTGCAGGACGAAATGGAATCTGCACAGAATTTTATTATGGGCACTCTAAAAGCAGGCAGCTGAGAAGCAGGAGCCATGTTCGTTTTTTCTGCTGGGGAATAAAGTGGTGTTTGCCTGCTCATGCTAAGATTGTATGATTATTAGGCTTCAGGTCCTGCAGTGGGGGCAAAGAAGCTTGCTGTCTTATACCTGCTTAGGGAGAAAGGGGGAGGGGCATGAGGAAAGAGATTGAGCAGACTTAGACAATTAAGCTGATATTTATATCTATAAGAATTTGTCTTTTTCTGGGAGAGAATGACGGGAGGGAGAAATACAGTTTTTGTGAACCTCAACCCTTAACTTTTGGCAGGGAATGTTAATCCTCTTCAATGTGGAAGAACTCTAAATATGTTTTCCAAAGATTGCATGGATTTTAGAGGATCTGCTTCTTGCAATTGGTGCACAGTCATTGTTCTGCATTGTACTTGAAGTATGAGATTGCAATCTTTATGAGAAAGATGGTGCTGCAGAACGTTTGGAAGCTGAACAATTGCTGCTATTGAAGAACCCATTCCTTCACCCCATGATGTGACTGGAGAAAGAGGGCTCTGCCGGCTGATGCATTAGATCTGGATTCTTGCTCCTTTCTGTTATGTCATTTGCTGCCTTCAACGGTGTTCTTGTTCTCCTTTCCTCCATCTTGCTCAAGTACTGAGATTGAAGGTAACATTGGGGTTGCTCTAAGCCAGCAAAAATGTCTTTGGTCTTATGCTTGCCTGTGTAATGTCCAACTTCTGTTCATATTAAACTACTGTGATACCAACTGCCTTTCTCTTTCTGCCAGTTTTATAAGCAGTAGGGCAGTAGGAACTGTCCTACTCGGAGGTCCCTATTACTATAGCTTCATGGCTACAGCATACATTAACATCATAAGGCCTGTGTTTGTGTGTATTAAAACAGCACTGAAATTCAGTTCACAGTTAAATTGTTAGTAAGTGCATTAAACTCCTGATGCAGTAAGATGAAATGCTAATGCATTGGGAGCTAGTGTACTAACACAAACGTGTGAAAGAAGGGATAGCATGCATAAAGATTTATGCACCGAAAATGATTTATGTGCACACAATCTTTGTGCAAATGTTAGTGTGGCTCCTGAATGTGAGATTTACATGCAGAAAGAATGATTTCGGCGCACAAACCATGTTTTCTATGCATGAAGGTTTGTGCAAAAAACATTTTGTGTGCATAACTCATATTTTAATGCTTGGAAAACACATGTACATAAATCCTAAATGTAGGACCCCTGCACTACTAATTCCAGGTTCAGGTTCATAGCCTTTTGGTGAGATGTGGAACCTCCACATCTCACCAAAAGTTAAATTTTGAATGTTAATGAAAGATGAGTTAATTCCAAGCACCTCTCTGTATTGGGGAGGCAGTACTAACTAATGTCTTCATTAACTTCAGGTTAATACTCTATGTTAAAGTTCCTATTTTTTTCTCGCTCCTAGTTTTACGCCTCCCTGTTTTATTGTAACTGTAACTTTATTATTATTTTAGCACTGTTCACTGTTTTCCGTTTAGCACCCCACTGTTTATTGTAAACCGGCATGATGTGATACCCTCACGAATGCCGGTATAGAAAAAACTAAAATAAATAAATAAAAAATAAACAAACATGGGATTTCCATGTGAGGTGCTAACCAATAGGCCAAGATTTGCACAAAACTTCGCACTGAATCAGGAATAAAGTATGTACAGACAACTGCAGATAAACTTCACTCAGCAGAGCAGTTTTATTACATTGAGCCCATCTGGGAAAGCTCCCAATGAAAATGGTTTGCCACCTGAAATGTAAGATTGTAAGTCCTTTTGGGCCAGAAACACATCTGTACTACCTGAATGCAATCTGCTTTGAAGTAGCTGACCACTCGTGAATATTGGAAATGATCATGGTCCATATTGGGCAAAATCCTGGTGTGTGTCCTCAACAGGCTGTCAAAGCCATTGATCATTACAGAAAACTGGCTCTCAGCTAGTAAAGGCACTACAGATAAGAGATTTACAGCTAGATAGTTACAGGAGCAATCTCACAAGCAGCACCAATTTTAATTTTTGATTCTGTCAATAGGAGTCTGCAAGATCTTTAGAAAACCTTGTTGCCCTAGCAAATTCACATGTTAATTGTCCCTTTCATGATGGTATGAGGACTTATGGGTTGAATACAGATGAGAACTTTCTTGTCGCCAATAGAACCAAACAAGATTGTGTCCTGGCTCCACTTTGGTTTATAGTTATTTTTCAATGGTATGGCTTGCATTTTAAAATGTATTCTTAGTTTTACGTTAATGGTGAGATCTTCAACCATAGGCAGGTGTAATCCAAAAAAGATACATAATAATCATCTTTTTTTTGTAGACTATATAGTAGTGGTACACTAGCTGCATGAAGTTCAACAGCCATATGACTATTCTGAGTTATTTTCTCCATTTTGGATTGACATTGAGCCTCAAAAAAATGGAAACTAGGTATCCGTCCTTTTCAACTTATATCCAGCTATGCCACAAATGTATGCTGAAGACACCAGGGTAAAGGCTGTTTTTGAAGGAGTTAATAAACATGTGGATAAAGGTGAACTGGTAGATATAGTATACTTGGATTTTCAGAAGGGGTTTGACAAAGTTCCTCATGAGAGGCTTCTAGGAAAAGTAAAAAGTCATGGGATAGGTGGCGATGTCCTTTTGTGGATTGCAAACTGGCTAAAAGACAGGAAACAGAGAGTAGGATTAAATGGGCAATTTTCTCAGTGGAAGGGAGTGGACAGTGGAGTGCCTCAGGGATCTGTATTGGGACCCTTACTGTTCAATATATTTATAAATGATCTGGAAAGAAATACAAGTGAGATAATCAGATTTGCAGATGACACAAAATTGTTCAGAGTAGTTAAATCACAAGCAGATTGTGATAAATTGCAGGAAGACCTTGTGAGACTGGAAAATTGGGCATCCACCTGGCAGATGAAATTTAATGTGGATAAGTGCAAGGTGATGCATATAGGGAAAAATAACCCATGCTATAATTACACAATGTTGGGTTCCATATTAGGTGCTACAACCCAAGAAAGAGATCTAGGTGTCATAGTGGATAACACATTGAAATCGTCGGTGCAGTGTGCTGCGGCAGTCAAAAAAGCAAACAGAATGTTGGGAATTATTAGAAAAGGAATGGTGAATAAAACGGAAAATGTCATAATGCCTCTGTATCGCTCCATGGTGAGACCGCACCTTGAATACTGTGTACAATTCTGGTTGCCGCATCTCAAAAAAGATATAATTGCGATGGAGAAGGTACAGAGAAGGGCTACCAAAATGATAAGGGGAATGGAACAACTCCCCTATGAGGAAAGACTAAAGAGGTTAGGACTTTTCAGCTTGGAGAAGAGACGACTGAGGGGGGATATGATAGAGGTGTTTAAAATCATGAGAGGTCTAGAACGGGTAGATGTGAATCGGTTATTTACTCTTTCGGATAGTAGAAAGACTAGGGGGCACTCCATGAAGTTAGCATGGGGCACATTTAAAACTAATCGGAGAAAGTTCTTTTTTACTCAACGCACAATTAAACTCTGGAATTTGTTGCCGGAGAATGTGGTTAGTGCAGTTAGTATAGCTGTGTTTAAAAAAGGATTGGATAAGTTCTTGGAGGAGAAGTCCATTACCTGCTATTAAGTTCACTTAGAGAATAGCCACTGCCATTAGCAATGGTTACATGGAATAGACTTAGTTTTTGGGTACTTGCCAGGTTCTTATGGCCTGGATTGGCCACTGTTGGAAACAGGATGCTGGGCTTGATGGACCCTTGGTCTGACCCAGTATTGCATTTTCTTATGTTCTTAAGTTCTGCGCTCTCTACAGTTTGGTATTAACTCCATCAACATTGTGTTGAAGTTAATGCCAGCATGGCCAAGGCAGTCTTCATGTGGACGCTTGGGATGACAGCTGCAGAATAAGCATAGTGTGTATATAAGAACATGCCATACTGGGTCAGACCAAGGGTCCATCAAGCCCAGCATCCTGTTTCCCACAGTGGCCAATCCAGGCCATAAGAACCTGGCAAGTACCCAAAAACTAAGTCTCTCACGTTACGTTGCTAGTAACAGCAGTGGCTATTTTCTAAGTCAACTTAATAGCAATAAATGGACTTCTCCTCCAAGAACTTATCCAATCCTTTTTTAAACACAGCTACACTAACTGCACTAACCACATCCTCTGGCAACAAATTCCAGGGTTTAATTGTGTGTTGAATAAAAAAGAACTTTCTCCGATTAGTTTTAAATGTGCCCCATGCTAGCTTCATGGAGTGCCCCCTAGTCTTTCTATTATCCGAAAGAGTAAATAACTGATTCACATTAACCTGTTCTAGACCTCTCATGATTTTAAACACCTCTATCATATCCCCCCTCAGCTGTCTCTTCTCCAAGGCAATTTCAGATTTCTCAAACTGTGTGCAATCTTGGCATCCTTATTGACTCTTCACTTTCCATACAAGTATATTTTGATTCTTTTTTGTTCTCTTCAAACTTCTCAGACATCTAAAACCTCTTTTAGAACCTTTTGATTTTCGAACGGTTCTTCAATTGTTTGTTTTCTAGCCTAGATTACTGGAACTCCCTTTGAAGTGGTCTTCCCACCTATATTGTCAGTCCTCTTCAGATCTTGCAAAACTCTGCTGCCTGTCTTCTTTCCAGTCACCTGTTTGTAATATCACTCCTGTCATCTTTATATTGGCTTCCTATCTCTTTCCAGATTCAATATAAACTTGTAGTTACTGTCCACAACATGCTGTAGTGTATAACCCTTCCTTCTCCTTGCATCTCTTCTACACTTAAACTTTACACATTGACCTGATTGCTGTGCTCCTCTGGCCAAGGTTTTCTTGATATACCCTGAGCAAAGCTTGCTCATCTTGATTAAACCAGAGAGGTATTTTTTTTTTTTGGCTGTTGCACCTACCCTCTGTAATTCCCTCCCTCTTGATCTGTGAGGCATCTCAGACACTACAAGAACCTTGGTATATAAAAATAATAATAAGTCTTAAAACAAAAATAAAAGTCAAGACTTTTTTTTTAAACTGGCCCATAACATCTCTTAACCAAAATTCGTCATGTTCTTGATCTATGATAAATGTAAATTGGATATTTTATGGAACAATTTCTTGTGTATTTAATTGTACCCTGCCATGAACCATAGAAGGGTGGGTCATAAATATTTTAAATAGAGTAGAATGTGGGGTCCATATAGCGTGCACATATGTATTGCACACCTAAGGAGGTTCCAAGATGGGAGTAGCACGGTGGAATTGAGGTGACAGCATCCCAGTTGCAGGAGCATGTTGACAGCATCCTGGGTTGCTCATGGCGGCATGGGGTGAGTACAGCGGTTTGTGGGATCATTTTGTGAGCCGTGTTCCTAATAATTGAGGTCTTTCCTTCTGATAGCAATTGCTGGAATCTGGCTTTTCAGACTGTCTTTTTCTGAGTACAGGCCTTGCTCAGTCATTCATAGAGAAATACCAGTGCTCTAACCTAGGGGCTGATGAAATAAACTGTGGTAAAACTGGTGCTAATTTTTAGCATGAGTTTTATTTTACCCCTGTGTTAAAACATAGCTTTGTGGCATGTAAAACATGCTAAATGGAAAAAGTGCTTTTTTTTTTTCCTTTTAGGCCTTTTGCATGACACTGATATACAAATTCATGCTAACAAGTGAGGATTTGCAGACAAATTAGAGCAGAGTGGGACCCAATCCCCCCTCCCACCCACTCTTTCACGACCCCAAGTTTAAAAACATAAAGTTGTGGGGCAACTAAATTGCCATCCCTTTCCCAACCTCCATTGCAGGGAAGCACAGTCTGAGACCTTAACCTCCTCCCAGTGGGCTGTTGTAAATGCCCACTGAGCTATACCTGCATATTAATTGATTCAGTTTTCATTGGCCAGTGGTTGGTCTCTTCACTAAAAGCAATCTTCATTCAGAGCTTGAGTTCTGAACAGGAATTGGTCCTTACACTGACAGCTGTCAGTTAAGGGACCAATCTGTGACCAGTGAAAAGAGCTGTCTGCTGTACTAGCATTTACCCAAATTATTAAAATCTTGCTATACAAACGATGAAGGGCTTATCTTATATAAAGTGACCATCATATAGCACCGTGGGCTGCTTGTGGCTTTTGAATAAGCCCTGAATAGTGCTAGGGCTTTATAATCATCGGTCACTATTATAGGATTTATAGATTCTTTGTAAAAAAGCTATCTGTGCACTTATCTGAATGAGTGTCTTGATCTAGTCCACAATGTGATCGGACTTCTTGTAATCTATTGTTCTATCCGATACTGCAATGTTTCGGCGTGAATGCTCCTTCAGGGAATCAAATTGCTCAAGTGCTGGCTTCTGAATTGCAGACTGTGGTGGACTAATCTATGATGTGCATAAAATATGAAAAAATGCCCTTTTAAATACATGACTTCATATTTGTTAGATGGTATAAAGATTGGAAAAGACACTTACTTGGTCCATGTAGTGCGGTCAGCTAACTATCGGGATTGTGCATCTTTAATGCTGTAAATATGAATCATACACATTTATAAACTGAGAATGCTATCAAATCTCCTAAGTAATCTTTCTCACAGGACAAGCAGGATGGTAGTCCTTACATTGGGCTCCATCCTGCTGTCACCCATATCACGGAACACTTGTCAAAAGTTTCTAGAACTTTGACTGGCACCTCTACTGGGCATGCCCAGCATAGCACCAACCCTGCATCCACCAGGGGTCCCCTTCAGTCTTTTTTCCATGCAGCAGTAGCCATGTAGGTTAAAGGAGCTCTCTAGAGATTCCTGACAGGAATTTTCCTCATGGAACTTCTTTCAAAATTTTCAAAAACCTTTACCCCATAGGGGTACCCCTATCAATATCCGTACTCCGTGGTCGAAAGGTAAGGCTTTACCTTATTTGCGGTCGATTCCCATCGAGTTTTCTCCTTGGGGCCTACCGGCCATCGATCACATCATAGCTAAATTTTTGTCAGAGTCATGGCATTGGGTTTTTGTCTGTGCCCTGACTGTACTCTAACAATGTCCATCACTGACTCGCATGGGGTCTGTGTTCTGTGTCTGGGGTCTGACCATGATGTCCTTACTTGCACCAAATGTGCCCAAATGACACCGAAGGGTCGTAAGGCTCGTTTAGGGAAAATGGAGTTTCTCTTTCAGGTAAAACCCCCGACTCCATCGATAGCTTCAACGTCATCGAGCCGGTACCATCGACTTCTCGCCAGCACCGGGACTCTGCTGCTGCCCAACCACTGTCAACTATTCCAAAGGTGTCTCTTCCCTCCTTGCCTCCTCAAGAAAAGGACCGAGGGGATCATCGTGAAAAGCATAGACACTGCCATCGGAAGGCTCAGTCTGCCAATCCAGGCAAGCCCTCTGTGTCGACAGAGCCACCGATAAAGAAGCCCTGTACAGAAAAGGCCCCATCCTCTTCTGTGACCGGGTCACCGAGGCGTTCCCCACCTTCAGTGGTGCAGGGATCCACGATTCCACCTCCAGTAGACTCTCAATCTACGCCAGTGCTGCCTCCTACTCCGGACCCGGGCTTCCATGCCGAATTGGATCGGATAATCCAAGAGGCCATCGGTAAAGCACTTCAGGGTTTCCAGTCTCCAACACTGGTACCAGTCCACGAGCCGGTCACCGATCCGATTCCCGTAGCCCTCGCACCGCTACTGGGAAGACTAGATGCATTGATCGGTGCCCCGCCATCGATGGAACCGAGAGTACCGGTACCTCCAGTGCCTTCTACTCCGATTCCATTATCATCAGATGAGGAATCACCGATACCCATTCCACAGTCTGGCATTTTACCACCGACTCGCCCATCTATGTCACTGGTCCTGTTGGTGCCACCTCCGATGCCATCGTTGCCGAGACCTGGTCCCTCAAGATTAGCACCTTTTCTCCCTGCTGGAGACCCTCTAAGTGCTGGAGATCAACACTATGATCCTTGGACAGATGATACCTCCCAGGATACAGATGATCTACCATCAGAGCCCTCTCCCCCCGAATGAAAAACGACTAACTCCACCAGAGGATCTGTCTTTCATTAATTTTATCAAGGAAATGACTGAAACCATTCCTTTCCAGCTACTAACCGAAGAGAACTCTAGGCACAAGATGCTGGAGGTACTCTAGTTTCTTGATGCTCCCAAGGAAATCATGTCTATTCCTATTCATGAAATCCTGCTTGACTTCCTGAAGAGAAACTGGAAACACCCATGTTCTGTTCCTCCTGTCAACTGGAGGACAGATGCCACCTCTCTTGTGCAGTCAGCTCCTGGGTTCCAGAAGCCACAGTTGGATCATCACTCTGTGGTTGTTGAATCAGCCCAGAAGAAGACACAACGTTCAAAACCTCATTCCTCCAAACCGCCAGGGAAGGAACCAAAATCCCTGGATGCTTTTGGCAGGCGTATCTTCCATGGCTCAATGCTCATATCTCGCATTGCCTCTTACCAGTTATACATGACCCAGTATAACAGAGACCTTTTTAAGAGAATCCAGGATTTCTCTGATTCTTTACTAGAGCAACTCCAGACTCAACTTCGTGCTCTCGCTCAAAAAGGTCTGGATGCTGGAAAGTACAAAGTCCGAGCGGCGTAGGATATCTTCGACACGGCCTCCAGAGTAGCTGCAGCTGGAATCAGTGCAAGAAGATGGGCCTGGCTAAAATCCTCAGACTTAAGACCAGAAGTCCAAGATAGGCTAGCAGATCTACCCTGGGTGGTAAATAATCTTTGGGGAAAAGATCCGAGAGACCGTGGTGCAGTTGAAGGATCGTCTCAAAAAGAACAAGGACAATTTCCACAACACCAAATTAAATTCAAAAAGGAAATGTCACATCAGAAAAACTTTATATTGAATCACCGATTCCCAAAATATATCAAAATGTTTTTGTTGTTATTTAATTTTGTTTTAGCCGCATCATCAAGCCTGACAGCGTGTTCTCTGTGAATTCAAAGCGAGAGCCGCCCGGACCTCTAATCATTTGCGGCAGAAGTTGTATCTATATTTAGTCTTTTTTTCTTTCAATTTTCTTTCATTCAATTTTACAATCTTTTTATATTTTTTGTTTATATTTAAGCTTCAATTCAATGGCACTGCTGATGTCAAAACTGTTATGATTTTAAATCAAGCTGAAGGATCACCATGAGACACTGTTGAAGGATCACCATGAGACACTGCGCCAGCTTTCTTCTGTGCCGTCTTGAGTTCCCTTCTGTCCCTAAGAGAACTGTCAGATGTGATTCTAAGCGGCCTGCCTTTAAGCCAAGAAAATTTATCCTCTGGCTTCTAGTGGTCGCCCTTCCAGACCTTACCAGAAAGGTCAATCCAGGCAGTCTCGACCTCTAAAGTCTCAGCCTAGACCAGAGTCAGGGTTTTGACTCCTTCCTAGAGAGTGTAAGCTAACCTCCTTTTCTAACCATACCGGTTGGTGGTCAACTCTGCCACTTGAACAGCACTTGGCAGTCAGTTACCACAGACTAGTTGGTACACACAGTCACTCAAGGTTACCACCTAAATTTCCTGACTGTTCCAGCGGACTCAGATGATGTGGAAGATGACGTCCAACCACTCTCCCTTGCTCAAACAGGAGCTCTCATCCCTCCTCAAATCATGAGCAATAGAGCTGGTGCCCCTTTCTCAGCAGGGACAGGGGGTCTATTACCGGTATTTTCTAATACCAAAAAAGTCAGGTGGCATATGCCCGATACTGGACCTCTGTGCCCTAAACAAATTCTTGCAGAGAGAAAAATTCAAAATGGTAACCTTGGCCTCTCTACTTCCTCTGCTACAAAGAGCAGATTGGCTATGCTCTCTAGATTTCCAAGACGCTTACACACATACCAATTACCCCATCTCTTAGCAAGTAGCTGTGATTCCTGGTCAGCCCTCACCATTTCCAGTACCATACACTACCATTCGGCCTAACGTCTGCACCACGATTGTTCACCAAGATGCCTGGTGGTGGTCACAGCCTTCCTCAGGAATCAGGGTGTGCACGTCTACCCTGATCTTGACGATTGGTTGATAAGGGCTCCGATTCAGTGGGGCACATTAACCTCTCTGCGTCTTACTAAACACACCCTGATCTCCCTAGGGTTTCTAATCAACTATCCCAAATCCCAGTTAGTTCCATCTCAAACCCTATCTATTCAGGCGAAAGCCTTCCTACCTCAGGATCACGCTTTCACCATAACATCTCTGGCACATCACCTACAGCCTCGAGTATCTTCAACTGCTCATCACTTCCTAATGCTGATGGGTCACATGGTGTCCTCAGTGCATGTCACTCCAATGGCTCACCTAGCCATGAGGGTGATGCAGTGGACCTTTAAAAGGCCAGTGGATTCTAGCTTATCAGCCAATATCCAACATTATCCAGGTTACCAAACAGCTCAGTCTGTCACTAGTGTGGTGTGCACCACTTCAATCTCATTCAAGGCCTTCTGTTTCAGGCTCCAGAACCTCAAATAACCTTAACAACAGATGCATCCAACCTCTGGTAGGGTGCACATGTAGGCAACCTGCAGACTCCGAGAACCTGGTCTCCAGAGGAAGCCAAACACCAGATAAATTTCCTGGAACTACGGGCGATCAGATATGCCCTCAAGGCCTTTCAGGACTGCCTATCAAACAAAGCCATCCTGCTTCAAATCGACAATCAGGTTGCGATGTAGTACATCAACAAACAAGGGGGAATGGGCTCCTACCTCCTGTGTCAGGAAGCTGTACAGATATGGGCATGAGCCCTTTCCCATTCGATGTGCCTCAAAGCAACCTACTTGCCAGGAGTGGACAATATTTTGGCGGACAAGCTGAGTCACACTTTCCATCCGCACGAGTGGTCTGTAGCGGACACAATATTCCAAAGCTGGGGTTACCCTCTCATAGACCTCTTTGTGTCAGTCCACAACCACAAAGTAGACAACTTCTGCTCTCTCATTCGCAGTCACCACTCGCAACCAAGAGATTTATTTATTTATTTATTTATTTAAGGTTTTTATATACCGGCAATCATGAGCACATATCTTGCTGGTTTACATGAAACGGGAGTGCATTAAATACATCAACTAGAACTGTGGTGATCGAAGGAGCAGTTACAAATAACAAGGGTAGCAGAACTTGGATAAGAAGGAAGAGATCGGAAAGAATAAACGGTTAAACGGTATACAAATTAAATGCTATGTAAAAATGGCATGATTAATGGCTGAATATTTGAAGTCCTTGGTTTGTATCTATGACTTGTGATATTAGATTGTGTCTGGGAAAGCTTGCTTGAATAACCAAGTCTTAAGTCTTTTCCTAAAAGTTAAGAGGCAGGGTTCCAGTCTGAGATCTGTGGGAATGGAATTCCACAGAGACGGGCCAGCTGTGGAGGTGGCACGATCTCTTAGAGTGATGTGTTTGGTCATTTTCGCAGGGGGAACTTTGAGGGCACCTCGGTAGACATTTCTGGTAGGTCTTGTCGAGTTGTATACTTGGAGGGGGATTTGTAGATCAAGGGAGATGCGTTGATGAATAGATTTGAAGATGACACAAATGGCTTTATACATGATACGGAAGTGGACGGGTAGCCAATGTAACTCTTTCAGAATGGGGGATATGTGGTCTCTCTTTCTTGCGCCTGTTAGTAATCGAGCTGCTGAATTTTGAACCATCTGTAGTGGTTTGGAATAGGATGAGGGCAGACCTAGCAATAGGGAATTGCAGTAGTCTAATTTTGCAAAAATGACTGCTTGGATAATCGTTCTGAAGTCTTGAGCATGGAAAAGAGGTCTTATCCTCTTCAGAACCTGGAGTTTATAGAAGCAGTCTTTGGTTGTTTTGTTGATATGGGCCTTGAAGTTTAGCCGGTTGTCTATTATCACTCCTAAGTCTCGAACTTGTGTGGTAGGTAGGTTGGTGGGAAGAGAAGTGTTGGAGATATTGGTTTCCGGAGAAATGAGTAGGATTTCTGTCTTAGAAGAGTTTAAGATGAGGTGTAGGTTGTTTAGTAGTTGTTTGATTTTCAGGTGGCATGATTCCCAGTAGTCAAGAGTTTTAGAATATGTGTCTTTGATGGGGATGATGATTTGGATATCGTCTGCATAAAGGAAGTACTTTAGATTGAGGTCGGTAAGAAGTTGGCAGAGAGGAAGAAGATAGATATTAAATAGGGTCGGAGATAATGAAGAACCTTGAGGGACTCCTATGACAGAGTCAAATCTAGAGGATTCCTTGTTTTGGATTTTAACTTTGTAACCTCTGTTATTGAGAAATGTTTTGAACCAGGATAGGACAGTGCCACTGATTCCTATAGACGAGAGCTGGTTTAGGAGGATGGCGTGGTTGACCGTGTCGAACGCTGCTGAAAGGTCCAACAAGATCAATAGGAATGAGTTTCCTTTGTCAAGGCCCATTAAGATATAATCTGTCAACGAGGAGAGGAGGGATTCTGTGCCTCGATTTTTTCGGAAGCCGTGTTGTGGGGTGAAGAGAAGATTGTTGTCTTCGATGAAAACTGAGAGTTGAGAGTTCACTAGTTTTTCCATGATCTTGGCGATGAATGGAAGGTTAGCTATGGGGCGGAAGTTGTTGGGGTCCTTCGGGTCAAGGTTAGGTTTCTTTAGGAGCGGTGAGATTGAGGCCATTTTGAGATCATCAGGGAAGGTTCCTTGGGCTAGAGAGCAGTTGATGATATTTGTCAAAGATGTGGCTATTGAGTCTGGAATAGATAGAAGTAATTTGGAGGAGATGTGGTCTGCAGGATGAGATGAAGGTTTCATTTTTCTCAGGATGGCTTGTATCTCAGTGGAGGCTACAGGTTCAAAGGTGTTTAAGCTGGTGTTTTTGTGTGCAGGTTGTTGATATGTCTGGAGGGCTGCTGTGTCGGGAGGTGCCTTTTCCCTCTCCTGGGCCAGCGGTCTCCTTTATGCGTACCCTCCGCTTCCTCTCATTTCAAAGACTCTCATGAAGCTCTGGCAGGACAAGGGATTAATGATCCTGATAGCTCCCCACTGGCCACGCCAGGTGTGGTTTCCAATCCTCCAGGACCTATCAGTATGCCGGCACATTCCTCTGGGGATGGCTCCCCTTCTAATAACTCAGAACGAAGGGTACCTTTGTCACTCCAACCTCCAGGCTCTGTCTCTGATGGCTTGGATGTTGAAAGGTTAATACTCCAACCTCTTAACCTTTCAGAGTCGGTATCTTGAGTCCTGGTGGCTTCACAAAAGCCTTCAATGAGAAGGTTTTATCGCTCTAAATGGAAGAGGTTTATGGTCTGGTGTACTTCCATGTCCATAGACCCCTTCACTTGTTCCGCTGTGAGGTTCCTAGACTATCTCTGGCACCTGTCACAAGCCTAAAAGCTTCCTCTATCAGGGTGCATGTTAGTGCAGTGTCTGTGTACCATAAGGGTATAGGAGAGGTCTCCATCTCAACCCAACCCTTAGTATCACGTTTCATGAAAGGCTTGCTCCATTTAAAATCTCCACTGCGCCCTCCTGCCCCTGCTTGGTACCTTAATGTGGTTTTGGGACGGCTTATGAAACCTCCGTTTGAGCCTCTCCACACCTGTGATCTACGCTATCTTACCTGGAAGGTAGTATTTCTTCTTGCAATCACGTCCGCTCTCAGAGTTAGTGAGTTGAAGGCGTTAGTTACCTACCCGCCTTACACTAAACTTCTGCATGACAGGCTACTGCTTCGCATGCACCCTAAATTTTTACCGAAGGTAGTGTCTGAATTTCATGTTAACCAATCTATTATCCTACCTACCTTTTTTTCAGGCCCCATACAAACCCAGGAGAACAGGCTTTGCATTCCTTAGATTGTAAGCGTGCCCTGGCTTTCTATCTAGAGTGCACGTCGACCCACAGGAAGTCCACTCAGATGTTCGTGTCTTTTTATGCCATCAAACTTCGAAATCCTGTGGGAAAGTAAACCCTCTTCTCCTGGTTGGTAGACTGCATTTCTTTTTGCTACGAGCAAGCAGGCATTCCGTTACAAGACCGTGTGAAAGCGCACACTATCAGGGCCATGGCGACATCAGTAGCATACCTCTGTTCGGTGCCGCTTGCTGACATTTGTAAGATTGTGACCTGGAGTTGTCTCCATACATTTGCAGCCCATTATTACTAAGATAAGGCTGGCAGGCAGGATTCCATCTTTGGCAAGTCTGTTCTACGCAACTTGTTTTCAGTTTAATTACCCGACAGCTTTCCATCGACCCATTCGGGATGCTCTCCTAACCAGAATGCCACCCCTGTTGTTGTGCCTGTTGCACATCTTTGGTGCATTATTGCTCGGGCATCCTCAGCTCAGTACCCACCCGTATGTGAGGACTACCATCCTGCTTGTTCTGTGAGAAAGCAGAGTTGCTTAGCTGTAACAGGTGTTCTCACAGGATAGCAGGATGTTAGTCCTCACGAAACTCACCCGCCACGCCGCGGTGTTGGGTTCGTTTACATTTTCTTATTTTATTTTTCGCATGTACTGTTTACTATAATACGAGACTGAAGGGGGAACCCTGCTGGATGCAGGGTTGGTGCTATGCTGGGCATGCCCAGTAGGTGCCAAAGTTTTAGAAACTTTGACAAAAGTGTTCCGTGATTGGGCTCCATCCTGATGATGTCACCCATATGTGAGGACTAACATCCTGCTGTCCTGTGAGAACACCTGTTACAGGTAAGCAACTCTGCTTTATACCATCTAACAAATATGAAGTCATGTATTTAAGAGGGCATTCTTTCATGTCACAGATTAGTCCACCACAGTCTGCAATTCAGAAGCCGGCACTTTAGCGATTTGATTCCCTGAAGGAGCATTCACTCTGAAACATTGCAGTATCGGATAGAACAATAGATTACAAGAAGTCCGACCACATTGTGGACTAGATCAAGACACTCATTCAGATAAGTGCACAGATAGCTTTTTTACAAAGAATCTATAAATCCTATAATAGTGACCGATGATTATAAAGCCCTAGCGCTATTCAGGGCTTATTCAAAAGTCACAAGCAGCCTGCGGTGCTATATGAAGGTCACTTTATATAAGATAAGCCTTTCATGGTTTGTATAGCAAGATTTTAATAATTTGGCTATTTGTTTTCATGCTATATTTGGGTTATTCAATTAATTAGTAGAATACAATAAGTACTAGCATTTACAGCAGGCCAATGAGAGAAAGTAAGGTCTCCTGTCACAAATTTTGTGGGGTTTTTTTGTTTGTTTGTTTTAATTAGGTGGATTTCATTGCTGCTTCTCTGGTATGGGAAATTTTAACCCTGACTCAGGAGTTACATTTCCTGCAGTAAAACAAGAAGTGCTAGACCAAAATGATAAGGGGAATGGAACAGCTTCCCTATGAGGAAAGACTAAAGAGGTTAGGATTTTTCAGCTTGGAGAAGAGACTCTTTCAGATAATAAACTAGGGGGCACGCCATGAAGTTAGCATGTGGCACATTTAAAACTAATCAGAGAACGTTCTTTTTCACTCAATGCACAATTAAACTCTGGAATTTGGTGCCAGAGGATGTGGTTAGTGCAGTTAAGAACATAAGAAGGAGGGAGAGAGAGAGGAGAACCGGGGAACGCAGCGCTTACCTTCACCAGCTGCTGGCCGTGAAGCAGGATTGCCCCATCGACCAGCTGGACCGGCCTGCTGACGTCTGATGTCAAGAGAGGAGGCGGTCCCGGAAGCGGCTTAAAGATCAGCCCCGCTGCGGCGTGCGCTGAAGCCGCGCATGTGCAGTCAGCGGGCCTTGCCGGGCTTCGCCGGATTCGTCGGAATATGTAAGATCTTTTTTGATTTACTCCTCTCTGGGTCATCAGTTCCTGTTTAAATTATATTAGCATAAGGGGATCTAGTTGGGACTTTCTTTCTTGATTTATAATAATGCCTCCCAAACGTAAAGGTAGAGTTAGAGTGTTTCCCACTCTTTCAACCCTACCTGCTGTTCAACAAGAAATTACCAACTATATGGTCTCACCTATACCACGGATGAGGGACGCTGAGGACTTTGGTGTACTAAGGGGTCAGGGAGGACCCCTTGAGTCTGCAGAGGAGGCCTCCCTTAGCTCGAATACTGGGCTACTGCCAATACACAGGGCGTTGGAAATTATCTCGGGACCAACTGTGAATGCTGATGAAGATTTGGGACTTAGTGTGGGGAATCTCCAAACCCAAACTCAGAATCCAAATGAGAGGAGTGATACTCAAGTTACCCTTGGCAGGCATGTCTATAAATATTAAGAACTTGGAAGGGAAAATTTATATGGTAAAAATGAACAAGACTTTCAAAAAATTCAAACGCAGTTTAAAGAAATCAATGATAGAGTTAAATATTTGGAAAATCAGGAAAGGAAATCTTTGGATTTTAATGCCGCAGCTGTGAAAGACAGGGAAGCTATGAGTAGGTGTATAGAAATGCTTGAAAATAGTTCCAAGAAGCTCAACTTAAGGTGTTTAAATTTTCCTAGAGTTGTTGGGGAAGAGCCCTTAATTACCTTAAAAAAGATATTGGTTGAGCAACTTGGCTTCTCCCTGGAACAATCCCCTGTTATTAATAATTGCTATTTTCTTCCGGTTAGAAGGGAATTACCAGGAACGGAAATGTTTCAGGGAGACCTTTCGAATTTTCTGTAAGACTCATCTATAAATGTAATAAGTTGGGGTACATTATTAGTATCCTTTTACTCTACTGCTGATGTTAATGCAGTAATGAAAAGATATTTTAATAAATATCCAATTACTTATTTGCAGAAATCAATGAAAATCTTTCCTGATTTAGCATTTTCTACTCAAATAAGACAAAGCCTTTTTGCCTATGGTCAGGATGTAATATCATTGGGCTTCTTGTTTCTTTTACGCTTTCCCTGTAAATGTATAGTTAAAAGACAGGATGATGTGTATATTTTTTTTGTTCCTGACCAATTAAAGAATTTCTTAGACCAGATGAGACAAACTACCTCAACCTCAGGTTCCAGTTAAGTAAGGAAAAGGAGGGTATAGGATATGCTAATTGATTCTTTAGAAAAGTTACTTGATAATGTCTCCCATTGTAGGAACTAAAATCCCTCCAATTTGGTTGATAAGTAAATAGAGAGGTTAACAATTTTGTTTTCCTTTGTAATTCATGTTTTTATTTTCGCTTTGTGTTAACCATTTATTGATATTTCAATTATGCAACATAGTTTTTAATATACAATCAAAACAGATAAAGAATTAAAAAAAAAAAAAAAAGAACATAAGAAATTGCCATGCTGGGTCAGACCAAGGGTCCATCAAGACCAGCATTCTGTTTCCAACAGAGGCCAAACCAGGCCACAAGAGCCTGGCAATTACCCAAACACTAAGAAGATCCCATGTTACTGATGCAATTAATAGCAATGACTATTCCCTAAGTAAACTTGATTAATAGCAGTTAATGGACTTCTCCAAGCACTTATCCAAACCTTTTTTGAACCCAGCTACACTAACTGCACTAACCACAAACCACTGGCAACAAATTCCAGAGCTTATTGTGTGTTGAGTGAAAAAGAATTTTCTCCAATTAGTCTTAAATGTGCTACTTGCTAACTTCATAGAATGCCCCCTAGTCCTCCTATTATTTGAAAGTGTAAATAACCAATTCAGATATACTCGTTCAAAACCTCTCATGATCTTAAAGACCTCTATCATATCCCCCCTCAGCCATCTCTTCTCTAAGCTGAACAGCCCTAACTCTTCAGCCGTTCCTCATAGGGGAGCTGTTCCATCCCCTTTATCATTTTGGTTGCCCTTCTCTGTACCGTCTGCATCGCAACTATATCTTTTTTGAGATGCGGCGACCAAAATTGTACACAGAATTCAAGGTGCGGTCTCACCATGGAGTGATATAAAGGCATTATGACACTTTGTTTTATTAACCATTCCCTTCCTAATAATTCCTAACATTCTGTTTGCTTTTTTGACTGTTGCAGCACACTGAGCCAAAGATTTTAAAGTAGTATCCACTATGATGCCTAGATCTTTTTCCTGGGTGGTAGCGCCTAATATGGAACCTAACATCGTGTAACTACAGCAAGGGTTATTTTTCCCTATATGCAACACCTTATACTTGTCCATATTAAAATTCATTTGCCAATTGGATGCCCAATCTTCCAGTCTTGCAAGGTCCTCCTGAAATGTATCTCAATCTGCTTATGCTTTAACTTCTCTGAATAATTTTGTATCATCCACAAATTTGATAAGCTCACTTGTCATATTCCTTTCCAGATCATTTATATATATATTGAAAAGCACCGGTCCAAGTACAGATCCCTGAGGCACTCCACTGTTTACCCTTTTCCACTGAGAAAATTGACCATTTAATCCTACTCTCTATCTTTTAACCAGTTTGTAATCTATGAAAGGACATTACCTCCTATCCCATTACTTCTTAGTTTTCTTAGAAGCCTCTCATGAGGGACTTTGTCAACTGCCTTCTGAAAGTCCAAATACAGTACATCTACCGGTTCACTTTTATCCACATGTTTATTAACACCAGCGCTATTTACGCTTCAAAGTCCTGAATCAGCACTTCCAGTTCCGGGCTTTACCCTTCGGGTTAGCCACCGCGCCGCGGATCTTTACCAAGGTAATAGTAGTAGTGGCGGCGGCACTCAGGAAGGAAGGAATTCTCGTCCATCCCTACCTGGACGATTGGCTGATCAGGGCAAAGTCACCGGAGAAGAGTCACCGGGCAACCAACAGAGTTATAGCTCTTCTGGAAAGCCTAGGATGGGTAGTCAACATAAAGAAGAGTTCCCTACAGCCATCCCAGTTGCTGGAATACCTAGGGGTCCAATTCGACACCCAAGACGACAAGGTCAGCCTGACCTCCAAGAGACAGTTCAAACTCTGGAATCATCTGCGGGTCCTGCTGACCGCCAGCCGGCCCACAGCTCGGGATTACCTACAAGTCCTTGGCCTCATGGCATCCACTCTGGAAGTGGTGCCTTGGGCGCGGGCTCATATGAGACCATTGCAACGCGCCCTTCTATCTCGAGGGAGTCCACGATCGCGGAACTACGCCATACACCTACCTCTGCCGGCCAGAGTGCGGACTCAGCTACGGTGGTGGTTACAGCCCAGCCACATAAGCCGGGGGTCGAGAATGTCCTCCCCAACCTGGATTCTGCTCACCACAGATGCCAGCCTGAACGGATGGGGAGCACACTGCGAGGAACTCACCGCCCAAGGGCGGTGGACCAGAGAAGAATCAAGGTGGAACATCAACCGACTAGAGGCATGAGCAGTCAGGCTTGCGTGCCTGCGATTTGCCCACAGACTTCGCGACAGAGCGGTCAGAGTGATGTCAGACAACGCCACCACAGTGGCATACATCAATCGACAGGGCGGAACCAGAAGCCAACAAGTGTCCCTAGAAATAACTCCCCTGATGATTTGGGCAGAAGCAAATCTCCAGGACATCTCCGCCGTCCACATTGCCGGGAAGGACAACACGACGGCAGACTTCCTCAGCAGAGAAAGCCTAAACCCGGGGGAGTGGCAACTGTCACCCACAGTTTTTCAGATAATTGTGGATCGATGGGGGACGCCAGCCATGGACCTACTAGCGGACAGGTCCAACGGTCAAGTTCCCAGATATTTCAGCCGCAGGCGAGATCATCGGGCTCAGGGGATCGATGCCCTGGTACAACCGTGGCCTCGGGGGATCCTGCTATACGCCTTTCCTCCATGGCCCCTGCTGGGCGCCATTGTTCACAGGATTCAGAGACACAGAGGCCTAGTTCTTCTAGTGGCCCCGGACTGGCCAAGAAGACCCTGGTACACAGACATGAGAAGACTACTGGCAGGGAACCCTCTATCCCTGCCTCCACACAGGGACCTGCTGCGGCAAGGTCCCATCCTCCACGAGGATCCGGCTCAATTCTCTCTTACGGTCTGGCCATTGAGAGGGCTCGACTGAAGAAACGGGGATACTCGGAGCCGGTTATAGATACACTCCTCCGAGCATGCAAATTCTCCACATCACTAACATATATCAGGATCTGGTGAGTTTTTGAAGCTTGGTGCGACTCTCACGGCACCAATTCACATGCTGCTAAGATTCCTCTCATCTTGGACTTCCTACAAAATGGACTTCAGAAGGGTCTGTCCCTCAGCTCCATCAAGGTACAGGTAGCAGCGTTGTCTTGCTACGGTCCCAGACGTGACGGCAAATCCATTGCCAAGCACCCAGACGTTTCACGCTTCCTGAAAGGAGTTAAACACATTCGCCCGCCACTGAAGTGGCCAGTGCCCTTGTGGAACCTCAACCTAGTATTGGAATTTCTAGCGGGATCAGCCTTCAGGCCCCTTCGAGGCCTGTCTCTCCGTTTGTTAACCTTGAAGATGGTGTTCTTGCTGGCTGTGTGTTCAGCACGCCGCATCTCAGAGCTACAAGCACTATCCTGTCGTGATCCATTTCTCAGAATCACTCCAGAGGCTATCCATCTTCGCACAGTCCCATCCTTTTTACCCAAGGTGGTTTCACACTTTCACCTCAACCAAACCATATCCTAGCCTACCACGGAAGGTTTGAAGAAATCGGAAGAAGGTCGAATGCTATGTCATCTCGACATCGGCAGACTGCTGTCCAGATACCTGGAAATGTCAGAAGCAGTACGAAAGACGGACCACCTGTTCGTCCTGCACAGCGGGAAGAAGCAAGGGGAAGCGGCCTCACGGCCGACCATCGCCCGCTGGATTAAAGAAGTTATCAAGGCAGCCTACGTAGAGGCAGGAAAATCACCACCTCTACAGGTCAAGGCTCATTCTACCAGAGCACAATCAGCCTCTTGGGCAGAAGCCAAGCTGCTGTCGCCTGCAGAGATATGTAAAGCGGCGACGTGGTCCTCCCTCCATACCTTCTCCAGATTCTACCGTCTGGACGTCCAGGCCAGGGAGGACACAGCATTTGCGAGGGTAATCCTACACGGTCCTCGGGCAGCCTCCCGCCCAGTCCGGGAGTAGCTTTTGTACATCCCATTTGTTTTGAGTCCATCTGCTACACACTAGGAAATGTAGAGATTACTTACCTGATAATCTCGTTTTCCTTAGTGTATGCAGATGGACTCAGCATCCCGCCCGGCTGCCGGTATACATGGGGATTCGCTGACTCACGGTAAGCTTTGTTTTGCTTATAATAGGGCTTCCACCCTGCCGGGTGTCGACGCCTTCCGGTTGAGAACTCTGGCGGTCTCCAGCTACCATCAATTGGTCAGGGTAATCCTGCTGATTAATCGATCGGTCAGTCACACATATATCCATAAAGCTTTTGCTAGGAAGATTACTGAATAGCTATACTTCCTGTGGGGGTATATGTACCCGTGCTGACGTGAGATCCGTCTCCAACTGCTAGCACAAGCACACAATACCCATTTGTTTTGAGTCCATCTGCATACACTAAGGAAAACGAGATTATCAGGTAAGTAATCTCTACATTAGTATGCCAAAAGATATAGTAATAGAATAATTGCAGATCCCTATGACAGTGCTCATCATGTATAAGGAGTGTGTTTGTTTCAAGGAGAACAATCTCATAGTAAGCATCAAAGGCCCCACTGAAATCTAATAGTATTACAGGAAAAATATTCAAAAAGAGTTTCAGGAAAAAAATCAGAGTAAACAGGGAATAAAGATCAACAAAGCCATTACCATAAGTGCAAGCTGCAGAACAAAAGAATAGGAATAGCTTATAGCAAATAGATCAGTATGTATTTTAACATATGCTGGTATGGAAGAGAAATATATATAAATAGATATCCCTCTTGAACCGTAAATTATCATATTTGAATCACACTAAGATATATCACCTTCTACGTGATCAACGCAGCTTTCATAGGTAAAGATAAAGAAAAAACATAGTACATATTCATTCAGCTGATTCAGCATAGTAATACATATAAGTATTAGAAATTCTAAGACTAGATTTGAACACCTAAGTACTGGCAGAGAATGAAAGAACCTAGATTCTGCATAAAGTCACTCTCACAGAACCAAGAGAAAAGCAAAGATCAAGTATAAATTGTAAGTATTTCAGTCCATATAGTATGTAATAACTTCTGTGGCCAAGGATAATATCTGCAGTCAAGTGCGTATATAGTTCTTTTAGTAGGATTCAGTGCTGATGGCAGAGCAGAATATCTTAGCTCCTAATTAATTAGATGCATGTTTATGAATTCAAACCTAAATAAAAGTACAACAAATCAAATTAAACCATAAGAAAATGCCATCAGGTCATATACTCCCTATATCTAATTTGCATAATAATCCCACAGTATTTCAAAACATCATGCAATGGTCCAAACCACAAACATAAATACTCAGACATTACATTAAAAAATATTTCACAGAACTAACTACATAATGCATGCATTCATTCATTCCGCCTTCTCAGTATTACACATTTAACACATAACAGACAACATGACAAACGTTTGAGCTCAAAATTAAAAATAAAAAATACTTAAAATTTTTTTAAAAGAATTGGATCGATCCACAAAAGAAAACAAAATCAGGATTAAAATTAAAAATAGATCTATTAAACAGTGAAAAGGAATCAAACTGAAAAAAACTACAATCTTCATCTTCCATGGGACAGAGACAGATGTGCTTTGTGCCGTCGTACCCTGAAAAGAAATCTAGCATATAACAATTAATATAATGATTAGAATTACATTTAAAAATGATATTACAGTTTCCTTAAAATTCAACATTCTGTTATACTTAATTAGAATTTATGTTATGTCTTTCCTATACTCCATTGAGTTTGTAATACCAGATCCTGTAAATACCCTAAATAAAAGTACGGATAATTTCAAAAGCACAGACATATTAACTAGGAGTCTGGAAGTCTGCAAAATAAAAGGATGGACTTTGTTATACCAGAGAGCAATTAAGTCCCTACTGTGCACAACCTTGGGCACTCATTCATATGCATTATCCAAGACCTGCAATTATATGTGAGGGATTTCCCTGTTTTATTGTGTTGTTGTTTCAATCTATTTCTCCCTTCGGATCTGTATACCTAAGCTCCCATCAAAAAATTAAAAAAAAACAATCATTCCCTTCATCTAGCACCACATCCCTCTTCTAAAAGTTAGCATCTAGTGAGGTATAAGCAAAACTGAGCAATATCTATCATCATTAGAATATAACACAAATGCTGTAATTAACAAATACTGCAGCATGGAGTTCATGCATATCAGTGCCTTCTGTTTGTTTCTGACCTTTGTTTAATTTAAAATAAATCATATCTTCACACAATTGTTTAAAAGCAAACCCATGGTGAGAGGTTTAAATGCAACTGACTCACAAATTTTTTTCTAACAAAGACATTCCAAACCCCCTCCAAACATTACACTGTACCCCATAACCAATTCACCGACAAAGCACTCCACCCATCCGCATCCAGCATAACAAAATAAATCTTTTCCCTCTTTAACATCACTATGTCCCTGCTAATGCCATCAAATTCACTTCTGCCCACTTCCAACAACACAAATTTCTGTTTTCAAACTAAACAGATCAATTCATTAAAATGGAGTCGCTCTCTTTTCTTTTTTTTTTCCTTTCTGTCTCTCTGCCCATGCACCTGGCCGCTAGTAATTTACTCCATGGGAATTCTAAAACAAGGAAAAAACAATACATCCCTTTCCAATGATAAATTAACTCTAATTATGAATGGCTATAAATAAACCCAGTTTCATGCTTTCTTTCTTACCAAATGAAAATCTGGAATTTCTCAGAAATGAAACACAACTCACATTGTGCTAAAATCTCTTCACAATAAACTCTCATTAATAACACAGTTCTAAAAACTTAAATGAAACTATGAGCATCATGATAACTGTGAACATAAGATTCCTTGTACCAAGCAAGGGTTAAATCACTCAGCCCTGTGCTACCTTGAGGGAGGAGGGGAAGACAGCAATTTTTTTTCTTTCTTTTCTTGCATCTACTGCTCCGGTAAAACAAATGTCCAGATTTAAGTTTAACTGCAATCGCTAAACTGTTTTGGCAAGGAAACATTTTACACAAAATCTTAACCTATATAAATAGATTCACACAGACAAAGAAAATAACATTTCTGGCCAAAATTTGCTCTCCAAACCTACAACAAGGTCTAACTTTTGTTGAACACCTTTTGGTAAAGTTTTCCTTAATGCTTGGTAAAACAGAGGTAACATTCCCAGCTGATCAAATGGCTGTTCCATCTGCCTAAACCAGTCTTCCTGCATTGCTTGCACATGCAGTCTGATATCAGTTGTCCCATCCCATACACGTGACATAAGGGTTGATAAATCTCTTTGTGTAGGGAAGTTTTGCCTTAAAGCTTTCCAGACATTCTGACGAAAATGATTAAAAGGATTACCATCATATTCTGAATTAGCTAATGTAATTTCCCTCATTCTAGCCTGTCTAAACAATGCATCTACATCAATTCCAGGCAGTCTAGCTAATAATGCTTTTATATCTCCAATGGCTAACATCAATCCACTAGTTAATTTTTCAAAGTCACAAATCCATGCACCTGCACCTTTAGTTAATGGTGGCAATTGCAGGATTAAATTAGTCAGATCAGTAAATTGCCATGGTGTATACCGAGGAAGAACCTGACCTCTCTCATTAGGTCTCCCTACCAACAGGGGATACTGTGTAGCTTCAGCCCCTGCTTGTTTTTCATATTTCTCCAATACCATTAAGCCAGCATTCATATATTGATCATCCCAATCAGGATCCCCATCAGGACCTCTAATACAATGGTGGGCTACATTCATATCTGGATATGCTTTAGACCCCTTACCCCATTTGATATAATATTGTCTAATTTCTTTAACATTAAGGGGATTTGCATCTAAAACTAACTCTAAAGGAGTTTTCATATCGTCCACTAGATGGCACCCCTACACCACAATACACCCACTGACTCTACTTACACACTAAATTATACCCTAAAAATGAAAAAATTCTAATCCTCCTCTTTCCTGTCTTTTCCCCTTTTTTTTTTTTAAACGCAATATCTGATATGAGATTTAACACACAATCACTATACACTGTACATGTGCACACAAACAAGCAAATAATGGAAAATATATATACATATAATAACAAATGTATACTCACAGATTGTTTTTGAAAATTAATTTACATACGTAAAGAACTGGAACCAGGAAACGCAGACCACCAGGGTAGCGTAAAAACTTCGTTAAGCCTCTTCTCTGAGCTCAAATGTCTTCCGGGTAAATTCCTCCAGATCACTTAAGCCTGGGAACACTTCCTTCGGACTTAAAGCCAAATTAAATGTCCGAGAACGTAGTGTATAATTGATTTCTGTACACCAGAATCCAATTGAACACTTCACCAAAAAACAATAGCCACAGCTATTATGTCGCTTCGTGCTGTTGCCAAAAATGTCTAAATATTAGATTTTAATAAGACGCTTGTCAGCACATATTTCAAACAAGGATATGACACAGAATTTTGTCAGAACAAATATAAATTTAATATTTCATATCCTTGGAAGCACAGATGCCAACCTTCAAGACAGGCACAGCATCACTGTGTCTTCCAGTCTCTTGTGAAAGCTGTTACTTTATAGTTTTCAAACCATTCATAGAAAATGCTTGTGAGAGGATCCTTTACGCAATATGACAGTGTCATAAACTGATCTTCCCTAGTCTGAGAAACCTCCTCCCACCTTAAAAAGTTCCTTTGTCTTAGCATTGCTTTGATGTACTATATTTCTTCTGATCTTCTGTGTTTTGTAAATAAATAGGTCTGTGTTTTGTTGCTGGTTCCAGGCCTTTAATTAAAGCTTTGACCTCCGGGAATCTCCAGTTCACCTGGCTTCTGTCAGTCGAGAGAGGAATCTGTGAGAACCAAGCTTGTATTATGGCTCAGCTATCTGCCATTGATAACCTTATGGCCTTTAATTATAGGCTTTGCAGAACTTACAGGTTTCCCAGATATCTTCCAAATTCTTGAGTCTGAGGACAGTCAAAGGTTCACTGTATCCCAGCAGATTCAGTTTGAAGCAGACAGCTAAGGACTCTGGGACTGGCTAAATGAACCAAAGTCCTGAAGCAAAATCTTCATTATATCACAATTCGGCTTCCGGAAGTTCTTCAATACGGAAACTCTCTTAATATCCCTGATACCCTCATCAAAGGACTTGTCAAGTGCCAATCGTTTATCCTTGCCATGCTAGACATCTCCTCAGCTTTCGACATTGTCAGTCATAACATTCTAATTGACCGCCTTTCTGATATTGGTATTTCTGAAACAGCCCAGAGCTGGTTTGCATCCTTCCTAAACAACCGTCATTACAAAGTCAAAATTGGCAACCATGAATCCAACCCCATTAATTTAACACATGGGGTCCCCCAAGGCTCTTCCCTCTCCCCAACCCTTTTCAATATTTACCCTATGCCAACTGCTTGCTGACCTTGGACTTACTCATTATATTTACGTGGATGATGTACAGATACTCATCCCTGTCACCGATTCCGTGCCCAATGTCCTCAAAACCTGGGACAACTGCCTCCTCACCAACCTCAATCTTGCCTTAAACACATCAAAAACTGAGCTCCTTTTCATCTCTCCAGCTCGCCATAACCCCCTCCCTCATTTCATCCCTACTCCTTTTCCCAACATTTAGGTGTCATTCTTGATAAACATCTCAGCTTACAAAAATATATCAACAACACGGCCAAAGATTGTTTTTACAAACTGCAGGTACTTAAGAAATTAAGACTCCTACTACATCACAATGACTTCCAGACTGTCCTCCAAGCCACCCTATATACTAAAATAGACTACTGCAACTCCCTACTTTTGGGCCTTCCCTCAATCTCAATCAAATCTCTCCAAATGCTGCAAAATGCAGCGGCTAGAATCCTCACCAACTCATGCAGATCAGACCATATCTCTCCAATCCTTAGAGACCTCCATTGGCTCCCAATCCCATCCAGAATCCTCCACAAGAGTCTTACAATTATCGACAAAACCTTGCACAACAAGAATATTCATTGGCTTAATGACTCCCTCCATTACCACACCTCCAGCAGACCCACTAGATCCGCTTACAAAGGATCCCTGTCTACACCCTCTCACAAACTCACCCAACACATCTCTACCAAAGAATGTGTGCTTTCCATAGCGGGACCAACAATATGGAACTCTATGCCACCCGAACTATGCCAAGAACATGGCACAACGACCTAAAAAAAAAAAAAGCTAAAAACCTGGCTATTCAAAACAAGCCTATACTTAAATCCTCCCTTCCCTCCCTGAGTTCATAGCCCCCCCTTTTTTTCCCACTCCCCCCCCCCCCCAAAAAACCCAAAACCTATAAGCATTTGTAATATAGTTATTGTTAACTCTCTTATTAATGCCTTTCCTAGGTCATTCTGACCCTTTTATGTTCTTACTCTTCCCATGTTCCTTTGATGTCCCTGTTACATGTAACTTTATTTTTCCCTCTCTCATTTTAAGGTATTACTCCCCTAGTTACTTGTAAACTGATGTGATATGCATATGTCGGTATATAAAAGTTTTAATTAAATACATTAATTAATAAATAAACTGCACACAATATGAAACTCGGTGGTTGACCCGAGTTCCATATTGTGTAGAATATTCAAGGTATGGTCTCACTATGGAGTGATACAGAGGCATTATGACATCCTCTGTTTTATTTTCTATTCCCTTCATAATAAATCCTAACATTGTTTGTTTGCTTATTTGATCGCCAGAGCACACTAGGCCAACGATTTCAATGTATTATCCACTATGACGCCTAGATCTCTTTCCTGGGTGGTAACTCCCAAGACAGAACCTAACATTGTGTAACTACAGCAAGAGTTGTTTTTCCCTATATGCATCACTTTGCCCTTGTCAATGTCAAATTTCATCTGCCATTTAGAAGCCCAATCTTCCAGTCTCGCAAGATCCTCCTGCAATTCATCACAATCTGCTTGAAATTTAACTACTCTGCATAATTTTGTGTCATCCACAGATCTGATCACCTCACTCATTGTACCCCTTTTCAGATCATTTATAAATATATTAAAAAGCACCGGTCCAAGTACAGATCCCTGAAGCACTCTGTTTACCTTTTTCCACTGTGAAAACTGAGCATTTAATCCTACTCTCCGTTTCCTGACTTTTAATCAACTTGCAATCCACAAAAGGACGTTGCCTCCTAACCCATGACTCTTTAGTTTTCTTAGAAGCCTCTCATGCGGGACTTTGTCAAACACCTTCTGAAAATCCAAATACACCACATCTACTGGTTCACCTTTGCCCATGTTTATTCACCCCTTCAAAAAATGTAGATTTGTGAGGCAAGACTTTCCTTGGGTAAATCCATGCTGGCTGTGTCCCATTAAACCATGTCTATCTAAATGTTTTGTGATTTTATTTTTTATAACAGTTTCCATGATTTTTTCCAGCACTGAAATCAGGTTCACCGGTCTATAGTTTCCCGGATCACCCCTGGATCCCTTTTTAAATATCAGGGTTACATTGGCCATCTTCCAATCTTCAGGAACACTGGATGATTTTAATGACAGGTTACAAATTTTTACTAATAGGTCTGAAATTTCATTTTTTAATTCTTTCAGAATCCTGGGGTGTAAACCATCCGGTTCAGGTGATTTACTACTCTTCAGTTTGTCAGTCAGGCCTACCACAGCTTCACCGTGATTCGGTTCAGCCCATTTGAATCATTAACCATGAAAACCTTCTCTGGACATCTCCGAAAATCTCGCCAACATCCTCTTCAGTAAACGCGGAAGCAAAGAAATCGTTTAATCTTTCCATGATGGCCTTATCTTCTCTAAGTGCCCCTTTAACCCCTTGATCTTCCAATGGTCCAACTGACTCCCTTTTGGCTTTTTGCTTTAGCTATATATTAAAAAGGTTTAATTGTGAGTTTTTGCCTCTATGGCCAACTTCTTTTCAAATTTTCTCTTAACCTGTCTTACCAATGTCTTACATTTAATTTGCCAATGCTTATGTTTTATCCTATTTTCGTCCAATTTTTGAATAAAGATCTTTTGGCTAAAATAGCCTCTTTCACCTCACCTTTTAACCATGCTGGTAATTGTTTTTTTACCTTCCTTACACCTTTCTTAATGCATGGAATACATCTGGTCTGTACTTCTAGCATGGTATTTTTTAACAGTGTCCATGCCTATTGCACACATTTTACCTTTGTAACTGCACCTTTCAGTTTTTTTCTATTTTTCTCATTTTAACAGTTACCCTTTTGAAAGTTTAGCGCTAGAGCTGTGGATTTACATTCTGTCCCCTTCCTGTCATTAATTCAAATTTGATCATATTATGATCACTATTGCTAAGCAGATCAACCACGGTTTCCTCTCTCATCAAATCCTGTGGTCCACTGAGAATTATATCTAAAACTGCTCCCTCTCTCGTAGGCTCCTGAACCAACTGCTCCATAAAACTGTCTTTGTAGACAGGGGTGGGTGGGAGGGTTGAGAAATACAAACACACAAACTTCTGTTTGTTGCCTTTCTTTCTACCTATTTAAAACAAAACACATGAAGACTCTAAATACTATACCCAATAGTTTACTTCTCCCCAATAATTTTAAGTTTTAAAAATTTCTCAAAGCACTACTTACTGATTCTTTTCGGCCACCAGCAAGGTAATCCTCTCCTCTCAGCACTCCTATTTGCAAATTGAGGGAGTGGTAATGCTTTCCAATCTGTTATGCTATCTCTCTTCCATGGGGAGGGGTGAGAGCCACCTGGATACAGTTGATAGCTCCCATCACATTAGGCATACCGCCTTTGTCAAAAAACACTCTATTCATTTGTTGCCATTCTCCAAGCTACTGTGGGTATTTGATGTACTGCTTGCCCCTCTTCAACATGACCCTCAGTACCTGCATGAAGTGATGGGAGAATGTGGATTGCTCCATAGCAGCCAGCACAGCCACTGTGTTATAGAAAGATCCGCTGCTCAGAAAATGAAGGGCTCTGGCAGCTTCATCACGTCTGGGCTGGCATGTCCATGATCGATCAGGGGCTTAGTGTCTTCTCTGAGCTCGTCATACAGGCCCATGATAGCCAAGAGCTCAGTCTGTAAGTCCTCACTACATTTGACTCCGGCATCCCCAGCAGCAGGGTCCTGAGGTGAAATATCAGCTCCCTTCCCATCCTCTCTCTCCTGCCATGACCTCTGTCACTTGCCAAACCTTTTGCTGCTGTCATCCTTTGGTGAATCTGCAGGAATAGCTGGCCACAATCCGAAATCTCCATCTCATAAATCACACCAGAGCCTCACGGACACACAACCTCACCACACCAAAGCAAGCAATAGAAAAAAATGTCCTCTGAGTCGGTGCTGTCACTTAACTTGTGTTCTGACTGTGCTATTAAAAAACACGTACTGGCACTAGCGTGACTCCCTACATAACCCATGATTAGGTAATAGCCTCCTTCACATGCCATTAGCATGCAGTCGGGCAGAAAAAACTGCGGATCTGTAAACACGTTCATATGTGCTTTTTTCTTGTGCGCAAAGCCCTATATTACAGCTCCCTATAGGGCTTTGCATGGGAAACCACACGCACAAACGCGTGGCAGCCTCAGCGCACCTTATTACATCAGCCCCAACACGGGTGCCTATTTTACCTTGCCTCATGTTGCATCTGCCTGATACAGTGGGAGTTATATAGTGCCTCCTCTGACCGTTCACCTTCCCTCCCCCGTGCCGGCTCTCACACCTCCTTGGGCATTTCGAACACGGCGCTCTCGCGTACATTGACCACTTACAGCGCCGGCCCCGATCGGTGCATGGGCCGTCTGCTCTCTCTCTCTCTCTCCCCCCCCCGCCAGCGTCGAGGAAGAGCAGTGCGACGCTTCCTTTGCAGCTGACTGTGCTTGAGTGCCGCTGTTCTGGATGCTGGGGCTTTTGCACCCGGGATGAGCCACCTCGATGCGTGTGGAGTGCTCCTGTCGGGGTTTAACACTGGCTGCCCAGGAATGGGGGAATGGGACCGGATCTCTCTCCGAGGCGGGCTGGGGGTTCCCTCAGTCGCAGAATCCCATTTACTTAACCAGAAACGACCGCGTTCCTGACGTCACGGAGCTTCTGAAACTGACGCCGGTGTGACGTAACTCCATGTGGAGCGTGTAGAAGTTTGGCCCCGCCCCTCTATAAAATATGCGCGCTCTGGGCGGCTCGAGGCAGAGCGGGAAGAAGCTGATCGTGAGAGAGGAGCTAACGGCGGAGACAGGGTGAGCGCATGGAGGGGAAGAGAGAGTGGGTAGCGAGGAGAGGAGAATGGTCAAAAAAGAAAAAAGCTCGGCGGGGAGGGGTCAAGGAAGGAGGGAGACTGTAGAGCGAGGAGATGGGAGAGAAAAATGTAGGTGGAGGGTGAGTTAAAGGGGGAGCAGAAGGGAAGAGAGATTCTGGGGAGTTGAGGAGAGGGGCAGAAAGGGATTGGTGGGGAGGAGGAAGTAGGTGGGGAAGAGGGGATGTGGGGAATTAGTTGAGCTAGTAGAGCGATGATGGGAAGAAGCTGAGGAATGGAGAGGGGATGGTTGGGAAGGGTGAGAGAAAGGGGAGGAGAGAGTTTAGATGCTTGGTTCCATGCTCTGTAATGAAATCAGGTGAGAAGGGGTAGTGGGGACCCGACTGCTTCCTTTCACCTCTGTACATTCACATAGGATACTAAAGTAATCCAAGGGAAGGAAACCTGTAGCCACATGCTGGTCCCTATCCCTGCACCTTGTGGGCTGTCACATCCTTCTAAGAAGAGGTTTATCACATGGGTCTGAGCAGATCCAGCTCCTGGAGGATTTTAAAAAAATGATTGAGCTATCTTAGTTACAGCAACCAGTCATCTGTTTGCTGTTAGCAGTGCTTTATTAAATCAGATCGGATCTTCTGCTCAGGAAAAACGTGTCTTAATTAATGTAACAGATAATGATAAAAAAAAAAAAACCAAACAAAATGATTTGCAGTGATATGGGTAGTTTTTTCTCTTCTCTGGATTTTGATTATGAATTCACATGCTTCTTAGAACACAGCAAATATGCAGAGGTTTCAGGCTCAATGTGCCAAAAAAATCTTATAAGAGCAGGTGGCTGAAGCTTTAATTGGTGCTGTTGGTATAATTAGTCAAGAAACATTTAACTTCACTTTACTGAGTTTTGGTCCCCAGTTGCTGACTAACTTTGATTGGCCATTTCATTCGAGTTTGCTAACAGCAGCCCCTAAAATAGTGACCTTTTTTGTACCTTTTCTTTGGTTCCTTACTGTTAGCACTAGAGCCACTTTTTCTCATTTCCTTTTTGTTAATGCTGACTGAGCTTAGAAGCAGCCACTTTGCCAATGGAACAATACATCCAAAAGATACAAGAAATGTGTAGAACTTTGGCAAGTCTTTGCTTCCTTGAGAATTACTACTACTAGTTTCTGTAGTGCCAGACCAGATGTGTACTGGATGGGGCTGTATGATCTTTATTTGCTCTCATGTTCTGATTCTGTGCACAGTGCTGTGCATATACCCCATACGAGACAGACCTTATCCTGTGCAGCTTGCAATCAGCTCAAGAGAGACAAATAAGAGGCTTCAGGATATGTTAAAACATGGTTAAAAATAACAAGGCTGTAATCAGGGAGAGTCCGAGTTTGTTTTAAAAGCAGCTTCAAAACAGGGCACAATTTGAATACTGCCGAAGAGGTAGAATGATGCTTCAATTTAGGAAGTCTATTCCAGGCATATGGCATTGCAAAGTAGATAGTGTGGTGTAATTTTAAATAAGTGATCTGTTATAGAAGGAACATTTTTTTTCTGCTGTATGAAAATCTCAATTTGCCTTAAGCATTCAAGGAAAGAAGAATATTTTCCAGTCATTAAAGCAGAGCTGTGGGTAAAACTGTATGTGCTTGTGATTGACAACTGTTCTGTCTGCTTTAATGATTGGTGGCCTGATGTTACCTGCAGACAGGAGCAAAATGGTTTGTATCCTTCAGAGCAATAACTTATTGCATTAAGGGGCATTTCATACACAACAGCAGAGAGAGAGACAGAGAGACCGACCGACCGACCTGCTATAATGTCTACTCCCTAGACAGGTATTTGTATCCCTATGGGAGGCCCACCTAGTAACTCGAGGTGGGGATTAGGTATTAGTGTAGGGGGTTGGGGCCACTTTCACATTCAACATGAGACATACGAACAGAACAGTGGTCTCTTGTGAAGATTTGATGGCCTTCGGAGGAAGGAAACTCACTCCAAGATGAGATTTGGCCAATGTTCTCTCAACCTAGCTTGTTGTTGCCCAGGTAGAGTGTCCATCAAGCTAGGTTGAGAGAACATTGGCCAAATCTCATCTTGGAGTGAGTTTCCTTACTCCGAAGGCCATCAAATCTTCACAAGAGACCACTGTTTTGTTCGTATGCCTCATGTTGAATGTGAAAGTGGCCCCAACCCCCTACACTAATACCTAATCCCCACCTCGAGTTACTAGGTGGGCCTCCCATAGGGATACAAATACCTGTCTAGGGAGTAGACATTATAGCAAGTCTCTCTCTCTCTCTCTCTCCTTCCTTGTAAATAGCTATGTAATTGGTAGCAGACTTCCTCTGTCTATCCTTCCATCTAAATTAACAGCCTTTTCCATGCTGTCCATTACATCAGAGCCAGTGTATCTTGGAGAATCCAAAAACATTTTGGCTAATTCCGGAGTCTTTTTTTTTTTCCCCCCTATCCTCCACAAAACATCTCATAGAAAAGTAATCTGAGACATAGTAGATGTAGTAGCTAAGGGCCATTTGGCCTGCCAAAAGAATATTGCCTAGCTGTTAGAGAAAGGGTCCCTACCTAGGGGGAGAGATCAGTTGTTGCCTGCTGGGAGAAAAGAAGTGGAGAGGTTGGGGAGAGGAATGGGCAGAGAGTATGAGGAGGTGGAGAAGGGAAAATAAAAGCAGTTAATAAATAAGCAAATAAAAATATGAGAACATAAAAAAGATGAGCAAACTAAGAAAAAATACAAAAATAGAAAGATAGGAAAAAATTAGTGAAAAGAAAAGTTGGGCCGGATGGGATGGAGATTTTTTCAGCTTCTAATAAATGTGGCTGGCACCCAGGGCCAGTGGAAGAACTTGGTGGACTAGGCGGCCACCTAGGGTGCCATCGGTCTGGGGGCGGTGATAGCATGACTTCGCCTTCTTCCTGTCCATGTGGCCCGGAAGAGGAAGTGAGTGCAGGCGGGAAGAAGAGGCCATGCAGATGGGAAAAGAGCGCATTCCCTGGGCCTTTGCAGGAAGAGGCAGCATTGGCCCCAAGTTTGCGTGGCGTCCGAGAAGCAACAGCCACAGTGCTTCTGCCTCCACCTCCATGCAGGTCCATCCCCTGGGCCATCGCAGGAAGAGGCGTCAAGAGTAAGAGGAAAAGCAACAGCGCCCCCCTCAGGCACCTGGATATCAAACGTTCCCAGGTATGCAGAGCAAAAAATATTTTGTATCCTTTTTTCATTCCTGGGTCTTTTTGTCTATTTTGAAATATTTTATTGGTATCTAGAAATTTTGATAGGAGTTTTTAATTATTGGATATTCCATTCATCCGCTGTTTTGAAATAATCTGTTCTTTTTGTTAGTATGGTTTTACTGCTACTGATTTAATATTTCTTGATTTGTTTTATAAGGACTGGTGATGTTTCTCTTTTTCCTGTGTTACACTGCATACAGAGACTGTAGCTTGTTGCGGTTTTCAGTTCAGTTTTTGTCTGCATGCTTCTAGTTATGCGTTTTGGTCTCTTTATTCTTTGTTAGGTGAGGGTCAGCACATGTGATTCAGGTGAGGTTTTCTGCTGTAGGGCTCTACAGCAGCCTGACTTGGTCTGTTTCCTAATAGGAGATGTATTGGTGTCTTAAGGCCTGGTGTAATATTTTCAGTGTTGCCTTTTCTTAGGTAAGGTGGTTACTGTTTAAGTGCTGGAAATTGGTGGTGTTTTGTTGTGGGATTTTTACTATTTATGCAATTTCTGTTCAGACAGAATAAGTATCTTTTCCTTGTGTCATTCTTAACAATAAAAATAATACTGGACCTTTATTTTTTATTTCTGCCGTGAATTGTAATTAGCAGTGTGTCACATGTAAGTGTGGTCTGTCAGGTGTGTCATGATGGGCAAAAGGTTGAGAACCACTGTTCTGGGGTATATACATACTTAAGCACATACACGCAGGTATGTGGAGACATAAGAAATATGTGCATAGTTCAGTGGGGTGTGTGTATGCAGTCACCACCAAAGAAAAAGATCTAGGCATAGTCGTGAATAATAGGTTGAAATTGTCTACTGCTCAGTGTGCAGAGGCAGCCAAGAAAGCAAATACAATGCTAGGAATTATTAGGAAAGGAATGGATAATAAAATAAAATATTGTAATGCTCTGTATCACTCCTTGGTGCAACTTCAGTTCCAGTCACCATATCTCAAAAAAGATATAGCAGAATTAGAAAAGGTACAGAGAAGGATGACAAAAATGATAAAGGGGATGGAACAATTCTTCTATGAGGAAAGGCTAAAGAGGTTAGGACTCTTCAGCTTGGAGAAGAGATGTTTGAAGGGAGAGATGTTATAGGTGTGGAATAGGTAAATGCAAATCAGTTGCTTACTCTTTTTTAAAAAGTACGAAGAGTAGGGGACACACAATCAAGTTACTAGGTGATTATATTTAAGACAAATATGAGAAAATGTTTTACTCAACTCATAATTAAACTTTGGAATTCATTGCCGGAGAATGTGGTAAAAGCTGTGAGCATACCTGGGTTTAAAAAAGATTTGGGCACGTTCCTGGAGGAAGAGTCCATAAACCATTATTAACTTGGACTTCGGCATATTTACTGCTTATTCCTAGGATAAGCAGCTTGGAATCTATCTACCCCTTTGGATCCTGCCAGGGATTTTTGACCTGGATTGGCCACTGTTGGAAACAGGATACTGGGCTTGATGGACCCTTCGGTCTTTCCCAGTATGGAAAATCTTATGTTAGGGACAGGTGGCAGGCACAATGATTCCTGGGGTGTGGAACTGGAGAGAGGCAGAGGAACTCCCAAAAATGCATGGGTAGGAAGAGCAAAACTCAACGAACAGTTGGGCAGGATTGGGGGGAGAGACGAGAGTCCTCCATCCTGTCTCTGTCCCTTTTGAGATATGGTCTCCAGAACTGAACACAATACTCCAGCTGAGGTCTCACCAAGGACCTGTACAAGGGAACTATCACTTCCTTTTTCTTACTGGTAATTCCTCTCTCTATGCAGCCCAGCATTCTTCTGGATTTAGCTATCGCCTTGTCACACTGCTTTACCATCTTCAGATCGCTAGACACTATCATCCCAAGATCCCTCTCTTGCTCCGTGCACAACAACCCTTCACCCCCCCCAAGACATACAGCTCTTTTGGATTACCATACCTCAGATGCATGACTCTGCACTTCTTGGCATTGAATCCCAGCTGCCATATCTTCAACCACCGTTCAAACTTTCTTAAATCACATCTCACTCTCTCTACTCCTTCGGTGGGTCCACTCTATTGCAGATCTTAGTATCATCCTCAAAAAGACAAACTTTACCTTCTATCCCTTCCGCAATGTCGCTCACAAAGATATTGAACAGGACCGGTCCCAACACCGATCCTTGCGGCACTCCACTTAACACCGTTTTCTCTACAGAGCAGGTTCCATTTACCATCACACGCTGGCTTCTATCAGTCAACCAGTTTGTAAACCAGGCCAATACCTTGGTGCTCATTCCCAAGCCTCCTATGTGGGGCCATATCAAAAGCTTTGCTGAAATCCAAGTAGATGACATTGAGCACTCTTCCTCGATCCAGTTCCTTTCACCCAATCAAAAAAGTCAATCAGATTTGTCTGAGAGGACCTTCCTCTGGAGAATCCATGCTGCATCTGGCCAGCAATTCTTCTGACTGTAGAGAATTCCCCAGTCTTTCCTTCAGCAGCATCTCTATTACTTTTCCCATCATCGAGGTGAGGTTAACCGGCCTGTAGTTTCCAGCCTCCTCTCTGCTCCCACTCTTGTGAAGTGGGACCACCACCGCCGCTCTTCTCCAATCCCGCAGCACCACTCCTGTTTCCAGGGATCTGTTGAACAGGTCACGCAGCAGACCCGCCAGCACATCTCTGAGCTCCCTCAGTATCCTGGGATGAACCTCATCAGGCCAATGGCCTTGCCCACTTTGTTTTCCTAGCTCTTCCCATACATTCTCTTCTGTAAACAGAGTTTTGTCTACTACCCCCCCTCCATTTTCTTGCTAACTAGCAATGGTCGTCCTCCAGGGTTGTCTTTAGTGAACACTGAACTGAAGTATTTGTTTAATATTTCTGCCATTTCTTCGTCTCTCTCCACACATTGATCCTTTTCACCTTTCAGTTTCATTATACGACTTTGGACCTTTGTATTTGAAAAATGTTTTGTCACCTCACTTTACCTCTTTGGCAATCCTTTCTTCCACTTGACTTTTTGCTTTCTTGATTACTTTCTTCATCTCCCACAGTTTCACCAGATATGCTTCCTTGTGATGCTCCCTTTGGGATCCTTTATATTTCTTGAGCGCTGTTCTTTTTGCTTTTATTTTATCAGCCACTTCCTTTGAGAACCAGATAGGTTTCTTATTTCTCTTGATTTTGTTTACTTTTCTAATATAGATTAATTACCTTTGTAATTATTCCTTTTATCTGGTCCACTGTTGTTCGACCTCTCTCATTTTTTTCCAGTCTTTTAGTTCTCCCTCTAGGTATGTCCCCATTTGAACAAAGTCTGTATTTTTGAAATGCAAAACTGGGTTTTCGTGACTTCTGCCTATCCTATTTGCGGTATCATACCATACTGTTTGATGATCGCTGGTGCTGAGGTGGGACATTAGAGACATTATCTCCGTTAGTGAGCATTAAATCGAGTATAGCTCCCTCCCTCGTGAGTTCCATTACCATTTGTTTGAACAGAGCCTCTTGCGGGCATCCACTAATCTCTTTACTTCTGTTAGATTCTGCGGAAGGGATTCTCCAGTCCATGTCTGTTCTTATTCTTATTAGATCAAGAACATGTCTGTTCTTATTCTTATTAGATCAAGTTCTGATTTGTTCCATGTAAACTGCCACACGGCAGTAGTTATTACCGTTTAACTGTGAACCGGAGCGATATGTATTGTATACAGGAACTCCCGGTATATAAAAATCCATAAATAAATAAATAAATGTCTGGCAGATTAAAATCTCCAACAATCACCACTTCTCTCTTCTTTCCCACCTTTTGGATGTCTTCAACCAGATCTCTGTCTAGTTCTTCCGTTTGATTAGGAGGCCTGTAAACCACTCCAGTAAAAATGGATGCATCATCTTTTTTTTTTTTTTTAGGATGGCCCATAATGCTGCTGCTTTACCCCATCTTCCTTGCAGCTCAGTTGCTTGGATATTGTTTTTGACACAAAGAGCTACTCCTTCCCCCTTTCCTGTCCTCTGTCCTTCACTAACAAGTTATAGCTCAGTATGTTTGTATCCCAGTCATGAGATTCCATGAACCACATCTCTGTGACAGCAATAATGTCCAAGTCCACCTCCACCATTAGGGCTTGCAGATCTGGGATTCTATTGCCCAGACTAAGAGCATTTGTGCTCATACTTTTCCAGCTTTTCTCATTTAGGTTACTGCTTTTCTTGGTAAAGGTAAGTAGTAATTTTCTTGGAAAAGTTAAGTAGTAATTTTTCCTTGTCTCGCTCTAGTTCTTCATTTTTTCTTTTCCTAACTCATCTTGCTGTGCTTTTAGTTCGTGAAAGGGAATTTATCCTGGGGAATTTTTAAAATTACCTCTTCCTTGCCCTCTTCAGGGTCCATGTCCTCTCTTCCCTCTGTTTCTGCCATGTGGTACTGGGATGGACTTTCATCCTGCCATTTCCTAGCCTCAGATACTGCTATTTTCTGTGATGGCTGACGCTTCCAAACAGACCCTATCCAAAGCATTAAAATATCAAAGGGCCTTTCTTTTGGGTCCTCTGAAAACAGTAATAGATATTTACCGTACTTACGTCTGGGCAGAGTAATTCTAAAAAAAGTCCCTTATGTTGTCTCTGACCATAAGTTTCTATTGTGGGCCAGTGTTCTTCCTCATGTAAAACTGCTTCCAGAATCCAGACTCTGTAAGCAAACTCTTCTACAGAATCATTTGGCAGGGTTGTAATGCTTCTAAGCACTTGGACAGGGTTCCAGTGAAACAATTTTTCAAGCCCCCTTTTTAACCAATTGGTGTAGGTTCTTAAGGGAACCAAATTTTATAGCAGTGTGGTCTTAGAACCAGGTGCATGAGTTTATCTAAATCTGAATTTTTCTGTTTATACTTTCCTAGAGCCCAGTTGGTCAGTATATCTGTAGCCCATTTACATCATTCATTTGCGTTAAAAAGCATAGGCCAGCCTTCTCTGCTAACCTTTCAATATCACCTTCCTTCAGTGAATCATGTAACAGCACTTTTACAGGTGCAGAATCTGAGGAATTTAAATTTTGACTTACTACTCGGTGGGTTTTTTTATTTTTTAACCTAGGCTTTCAGATATTGCCGCTATCTGATCAGCTTCTCCTGTAGTTTTCCACTTCTTAGCTGTGCCAAGCATACTTTCTGTTTTACCCTTTGTTTCAAAACGCTGTGTAGTTGGCATGCAGTGGGGGTCTTGGTATGTGGGAAGGGCAGAAGGAGAGATAGAGAGAGAGAGAAACTGTTGGCCAGGATATTGACTTGTTAACTTGTCCCTAGGTCAATTGACTTTTTAAATGCTGAACTTGATTCTTAAGTTCTAATTTTTCACTGACAGCTAAAAAAGAATTTCTGGCTTGTATTACTTAGGTTATTTGCATGTTATTGCTGATTTGAGCCTCCTTTAACTCTTTGGAAAGCTGCATACATTGGCTGGAAAGTCTTATCATTCTAGTTTTGTTTTTTAAAGCACAGATAGACCTCTGCAGATTCCTTTTATAAATAGACATTTCTTCTTTTTCTTGATTTCCTGATTATATCTTATTTACTGTTGTATTCCATTCCATGACAAATGTGACTTAAAAATGGACCACCTTTTCTCTTAAAATAGGAGAATACTACCTCATAACTCTTTGAAATCAAATTGTTCTGTGTTTAAGACTGCTTAGTAAGATCTATATAAGGCACATGTCTTTTTATTTATTTTTTATGTGGATGTGCAGCCTTAGCCTTGGATGTACTCTTTTATGAAGAAGAGATTTGAGGGATAGCTGGAAGTAAGAAAAACTTTTTGTTTTGTGGAGAGAAGTAAAGTGATTATAAACAGGAGGAAAGAATTACTAGATGTTAGTTCTAGTATAGGCAAGCTACACATTCACTAAGACAGGCTAGCATGAAAAGAAGTCATAAAGAAAAGGTAGAACGTAAATCACAGGGATAGATATGTAGTGTATGAGGGACTGTTAACTGTGTACCAATTCTGAAACAAGTCAGAATATCTGCAAGCCTCCCTAAGCAGTTTGTACAGTGGAAAAGATTATGGCAGTTTAAACAAAGCAGAACAAATGTATCAGTGTAATATACTAATTTAAACAAAATAAATATCTTGTTATGTAATATCACCAGGTTTGGTTACAGGGACTATTGATCATAAACCTTTACCCTGTCTAGACCCACAATTTTGAAAAGTTTCAAATGTACTACAGAGACTTGGATATGTCTCACCCTGCCTATAAACCAGATTCCTGGAATATACAATTACAAATAACTATTCTACATATCTAACTGGGGAGACCTCCAGGCTATATAGTCTCAGTTCCACCTCAGGATAGCGATATGTATTCAATTTATTTCATGGTCCGAAAGAAGGATGGTTTCTTCCGTCCTGTTTTGGACTTGAAAGGGGTCAACAGATGACTCTGTATAACCCACTTCCCCAAACCTTCCACTTAGTTATGGCAGCAGTAAGAAAAGGAGAGTATCTGGCTTCTCTGGATCTGGCAGACGCATATGTTCATATTCCCATTCAAATTTCTAATTAGAGCCTGCTACAGCTTTGTGTAATTGGTCAAAATTTTCTATTCCAGGCACCACCTTTTGGGTTGCCGACAGCCCCCAGAACCGTTAAGAAGGTCATGGTGGGTAATATCAGTGGCCCTTTGCACTTAAGGTATAATGGTACATCTCTATCTGGCTGATTGGCTGATAAGGGCCAAATCTACCCAGGAAAACAATCATTCTCTGAGTCTGTGGGCCTTCACTTTCAGCAGTTGGGCTGGATAAAAAACTATGTAAAGAGCAGTCTGGTATCTTCCCAGACCCTAGAGTTTTTGGGTTCCCTGTTTAACACAAGAGAAGGTAAGGTCATCCTGTCTCCAAGCAACCTCTCCAAACTGATTGATCAGGTTCTAAGTTGCTACCTTCAACTGCTGGGACTTATGTCAGCATCACTGGACCTGGTCCTATGGTCTAGGGCATACATACTCCCTCTGTAGCAAACCCTGCTGTTTCGCTGGTCCCCTGCATCTGCAACTAATCTTCCTGCCCACTGTAAGAAGCCTGGATTGGTGGCTAAAAGCTTCCAGTCTACAGAAGGGAGTAAGCCTAGAGTCTCCCAGCTAGATTGTGATAAACTTGGAGATCATTACCAGGACCTGATAATACAGGGGCACTGGACAATGGAAGAAGCTTCATGGTCAATGAATAAGAGAGAAGGACCATCAGGCTGACACTGTGACATTTCATCTCCCTGATAAAGGGGAAGGCAGTCATGTTAGATAATACCACAGGAGTGACACTCATGAACAGTCCCACGCTGTCTCTCAAAGTGGCCCAGCTGTGCAAATGTTGCATCTGTTGGTCGAAGATGGCTGCAACTGCTCTGCCTTAACTCTCTTCTACCCTTTTCCTCCTCCCTTGGAAAGATGGCTGTCTCCGCTGCTGTTTGCTGAAACCCTTGGCGTCTCCGAGCCAGCATGGGCGTCCCCGTCCACCATGCTTCTCCCTGAGGCCTCCTAGGGCACGTGCGTGCACGCTGCCTATGTTTTACGTGATGTCAGGAACCTTGGGGGCGGCCCCACCGCATAACATCAGTACCTCCGGGTATTTAAACCTCAGCTCCGCTCCAATTCAACGAGTTAGCAATGACTTCGGTTTTGCTACTCTGACTGCTTCTAAGCTGCTCGCTTGGATTCCTCACTACCCTCCGGGGTATCTCGCTCCTATGGAAGCTCTGGGTACCTGCTCCTCGGGGGGTCTGTTGCTTCTACTCGCCCTCTGGGGTTAATCTGCCTAACCTTAAGGGCACCCGCTCTTCGGGGGTTCTGTCTGCTTTCCTTCAGGAACCCTTGGCGCTCCTAGGTACTCGCTCCTTGAGGGCCTATTCTATCCAGGGGTATTCTTCACCTTGGACCACGGGTCCCTCTCTTCATTCAACTACCGAAAGAAGTTATCAGCACTGCTACTCTGTGAGTATCACTACGCTCCAGCTCTCCTCATTCCACCCTTCAGGTTCACGGCCTATCCTGTGCTGCGGAACACTACTGGACCTTACTACATCTGGGTGAGACCATCACTACCGAGACTGTCTGAGCTACTGTGTTATCACTGGATTACAGTACTGTCCATTCCTTGGGCAAGATTCAACGTATCAACAGCAGTATAATAAAGCTTTCTTTCCTCAGTGACTGCTTACTAGAGTCTAGCCTATCGTTGTGGTTCCCCACGGGGCCCCTCCCTGTAGGAGGAGTCATCGCCACTTTGACTAAGAGTCCACAGTATGCCACAAACCCAATAGCAAATGGGCAGAAAACTTACTCCTATCAGCAGCTTACATAGCAGAGAAGGAGAATCTCCAGGCTGATTTCTTCAGCAGAAACAAACTAAATCTCGGAGAATGGGAGTTAAACCCAGAGGCATTCAAAATGATAGGGTCACCTGAAACTAAATCTCGGAGAATGGGAGTTAAACCCAGAGGCATTCAAAATGATAGGGTCACCTGGGAATAGATCTGATGGTGAATGTCAAAGCTTTCACATTCCTGCTCTGTCTTTCCACTCTGGCTCCTTGTAGGCAGAGTGATAGAGGACCATCCATCATTGGTCATTCTGATTGCCCAGATTGGCTCAGGAGGCCTTGGTATGCAGACTAGTAAGGATATTGAGCAGGCGATCCTCAATATTGCCCAAGGAACGCAGCCTGCTGCGGCAAGGGTCAGCTCCAATGGAGGACCCATCTCCATTATCTCTACCTCTTCAGCATACATCAGAATCTGGCGCATCTTCGAAGGATTCTTTCATGACAGTCGAGTATCTTTATGAAGATCAGATATCTAAACTTTTTGCAGATTGGCCTGGACAGATGCTTAGCACTTAATTCCCTTGAAGTGAAGGTAGCATCTATATCTTGCTATAGGAGCCGGATCAAGGGCATCCACATGGCAGCTCATCCAAATGCAGTATGGTTGCTGAAAGGCAACCGCCACCATCTTCTAGGAGTGATGGTATGCAAATAAAAAATGTAATCTTTTGATGTTTGGTGTTGCTCCCAAATCTTTAAATTGGTGACCCGCTACTCTTTACAACTGTACATATAAATGGCTTGGGTCTGTCCGTGGCCACCAGGTGGCGCCCTGAGCAGTGGAAAGTGCACTGTGCAAAGACAATATGCTCTGTCTGCAAAGTCCTGTCACACCCACATGCACATGCAGACACACAGGCTGTTATAGACCAGTCAACCTGAGCAGCATCTGGCAATTTTCTCTTGTCTTTCTAGAAGACTTGATTTGAAGAACTTTTCTTATTCCAGGAGCAGCCTAACTGAAGAAGTCCAAGAATATGGCTTCTGGTGGCTCTTAGGAATGGGTGGAGGTGAGCTTTGATGCAGCTGTTGATATTGCAAGGGGGGGAAATGAGAGCATCTCTCAGGTCTAATTCAAGGCTTGATTCCATTTAACCAACTGCATTTAATTAAACTTTCAGTTATTTTAGAGGAAAAAGGGCTGTAAATTGCTATGCTCTTTAGCAAATCTACCTCATACAACCTCAGAATTGCAGTTAATTCCTTTTACCACACGAACAGTCACTGTCCTGACAAGAAGCTGCTAAAAGCCTGCCTTTACAGACTTCTCTCGCCTGCCTCTCTCGCATCCCTCTTTCCTTTTGGGTAGGCTGCTGTTTTTGCTTTAAATATAAATCACCTCCCTCTTTTCACACAGCTTTTTCATGAGAAAGTTGATGTTTAGGATAGCTCACTACCATGCGACACCAACCACTGCTTAGCTCCTGCTGACTCTCTATGTGACTCCAGCTTACCACCATAAAACCACAAATCCTTCTCTGTTAATTCCCCTGCACTTTTCCAGGAATCTCTACGGATCTAACCAGTAACTGGCTTTTGCAGTATAGTATCTTTCATTATCTAAAAATATCAGAGTGGGAGGTGAGGACCATAGGAAGTAAGTGGCTATGTTGTTCCCTGGCTCACTAATGTCCCACCACAGTCATCATTAGAGTATTGTAGTAATGAAGTCCTCTGCTCAGTGTGTGGTGGTGTCCAGGAAAGCAAATAGAATGTTGGGAATTGTTTGGATAATAAAACAGAATATCATAATGCCTCTGTATCAGTCCAAGCTGCAACCACACTTTTAATATTGTGTGCAGTTCTGGTCACCACATCTCAAAAAGACAGCAAAATTAGAAAAGGAACAGAGAAGGGCGACTAAAATGATAAAGGGGATGGAACAATTCTCCTATGAGGAAAGGCTAAAGAGGTTAGGCCTCTTCAGTTTGGAAAAGAGACGGCTGAAGGGAGATATGATAGATGTCTATAAAATGAGTGGACTGGAACAGGTAAATGTGAATCAGTTGTTTACTCTTTCAGAAAGTACAGACTAGGGGACATTCAATAAAGTTACAAGGCAATACTTTTCCGACAAATCTGGAATACATTGCCAGAGGATATGGTGAAAGCTATTAGTTTTGGACAAGTTCCTGGAGGAAAAGTCCATTAATCATTAAGGTGGTATTCAGAAATCCACTTCTTATCCCTGGAATTTGTCTACCCCTTGGGATCCTGCAGGTACTTGTGACTTGGATTGGCCACTCTTGGAAACAGGATACTGGGCTTGATGGACCCTTGGTCTGACTCAGTATGGCAAATCTTATGTTTTATGACTGCATCTGCAGAATAATGTATTCCTGTATTGAGGATTTTTTTTTACATGTTACTAGCGTTTTTAATGTATTGTGTTGGTGGTTTTTACCACTTGTCTTTACTTTGTATGCATTCTTTGTATTGTATTTTGTGTCTTATATTTTGTAACATGCTATGAACACTGATAATGGATTAACAGGAATTACATTCACAAAAAAAAAAAGTTTTGCATTTTCAAAACTGTGTAAATTTGGCTGGAAAAAATAACCCCAGAAAAGGATGTGCACGTTGCTATAGGTATTTTTTTTTTCCTGGGGCAATTTTCATGTTAAAATTCCATGGTTAGTTTTCCTTTGCAAATTGGTGCAAAGTCCATGGGTCAAAAGTAGCTGCGGACTTTGCAGCAAATCAGGCACTTTGAAAATGCCTCATAATTAGGATTATTTTTCCCTGTGTGTATCACTTTGTACTTCTTTACACCCAAATTTCATCAGCCATTTAGATTCCTAGTTTCCTGGTCTAGCAAGGTCCTTCTGCAGTTCCTTGTAGTCTGCTCCTGTTTTAAATAATTGGAATAGTGTCATCTGTCTATTTGATTACCACACTCATTGCTTCCTTTTCCAGATCATTAGGTTAATCTCTGTTCCAGTACAGATCCTTGGTGCAGCTGGAAACAACTCCATCCTCTCTCTCTCTCTCTCTCTCTCTGCCCCCCCCCCCCCCCCCTCTTTCTCCATAGGAAATAGCAACTAGTGGAGCAGGGCTGTAGGGAGCACTCCCCTCTCCCTACAGGAAATAGCACACAGTGAAGCAAGTTTGTAGGGAACACCCTCCTTCCCCTCTATCCCTAGAGGGAGAGGACCTGCAAGAAGTGGCTTGGGGCTGTAGACACAGCAGGGAAGGGAGGCAGAATTGAGGAGTTGTGGGTGGGAGCGGTGGGGGTTACACCTGAGGGAAATGAAGACTGCATCTGAGCTGGGAGAGGTTGTGGGGAAAGGACGGCATGAGATTGGGATGGGGGCAATTTTGCACTGTTGAGAGAAAAAAAAATACTTGCTATGTAATCTGGGCTTCCCCCCCCAAAAAAAGCAAATGATTGGGGGGAGGGAGCATGGGAACACATGGCAAATGCATTCTGTAAGCCTTCATTTTCAGTTACTGCTGTTCCCTCACTCTCATTTATTACAGCAACAGTGCAGAAACCTCCTTGGAACCTAATGGGTCAATTTTCAAAGGTCCGGGCGGGTGTCCGTGTGCATGCGGTTCCCGGCGCGCACACGTGGATGCCCTGATTTTATATAATGTGTGCACGTTATAAGATATGGTTCCCACGCGCATATGCACGCTGGATTTTAATATCCACGTGTGTATTTGTGGGCGACTCGTGTGCGGGGGGGGGGAGATTTTAGAAAACATGCAGTGACGCGAGTAGGCCTACTCCCAGTTCCCTCTCCCTAACCTTCTTCCTTTTTCCCCTTTCTGACCCCAAACCCCTACCTAGTTAGCCCAATTTTTTAATTTGTTTTCATATTTACTGCTCCTTCACGGCGGAAGTAACTTTGGCGTCCTGGCCGGCTACCGAACCTAGCTTCCCTGAGACAGGGCTAATGCTGCTGTCCCGGTTGGCCCTGCTCCCCGGCCTGCCTCTTTTCACTGGCCCAGCACCTCTGCGCGTACCGGGCCGTCTCTAATATGTGCTTGGCACTTGCACAGCCTGGTCACGCGCATATCCCGTGGATTTTATGCACCGGGCATCGAAAGTTTGGGCTTAAATCTGGCCAAAAGGTATCTCCATTGAGCAGTGCCTGAGAATTCCTTCTCTTAGGGACTGTGAACACTGGATGTATGTTGCAGGTTTTAAGTGGCTCAAATTTCTTGTATTAAATAGAAAGCTAAAGATTGGTTTTGAAAAAAGAAACTCTTGAAGCAGTAGGTGTGTGTGGGGGGGGTGAGTTGGTTTTTGCCTACAGGAAATAAAAGAAACTAAGAGGCTATATTTGCACGTTTTACTGTTCCTACATGTTTTCCTTGCTATGTTGCTTTTTCTGTTTAATTTATGATCTTACCCTTCCTTCCTCTCACCCACCCCAGATGCAGGTTCTCAGTTACTTCCAGTCAAGAGGTGGGACGTCTGCTAATATTTTCTCAAAGGGAGAAATGATTTGTAGCTTTTGAACTACTGTATTTCTTAGGAGCTCTCAAGGGTCACAACAAAGAAAATGTTTGAAAAGCCTAAAATTTAACACATTCTACTGATATAATTGTTTTGAATATCATGGGCGTTATACAGCGTAATAACTGGGGCTTTAATCTTTAGATAGACCTTCTGGAGGCTTCACTATTGTCCTTTCTGTGTCCAGCTCTTTGGACTGAGAAGGGAGTTGGCTCAACTTAAGGAAGAACTGGCTAGAATTACCGTATTTTTTGCTCCATAAGACGCACTTGACCATAAGACCACCTAGGATTCAGAGGGGGAAAATTTAAAAAAATAAAAATAAAAAATTGTGTGCTAAACAGCTCTGTCCCCGGGCATCTGTGCATTTTATGGAGCAAATTAGGGGAGTGCATAACATTTTTTTTTTTGTCCCCATTTTGTTTTCGGGTCTGGGGAGGGCCATTTTGGTCCACTCCCCAGATCAGAAAACTTATTTCTCTTTCTGTGGGCCCCCCCCCCCCCAGACCTGCCAAAAGTCCCTGGTGGTCCAGCGGGGGTCCGGGAGCGATCTCCTGCACTTGGGCCGTCGGCTGCCAGTAATCAAAATGGCACCGACGGCCCTTTGCCCTTACTGTGTCACAGGGGCTACCGGTGCCATTGGTCGGCCCCAGTGACACAGTAAGGGCAAAGGGCCGTCGGTGCCATTTTGATTACTGGCAGCCGACGGCCCAAGTGCAGGAGATTGCTCCCGGACCGCTCCTGCACCCCCACTGGACCACCAGGAACTTTTGGCAGGTCTTGGGGGTGGGGGGGTCAGAAGTGTCGGGGGTTGTAGTCAGATTTTTAGTTGTTGGGTTTTTTTTTTTTTTATATTCGCTCCATAAGACGCACAGACATTTTCCCCCCACTTTGGGGGGGGGGGGGGAAGTGCGTCTTATGGAGCGAAAAATACAGTAATGTCTATTCCCATATCCAGACTGCAGCAAATCTGCTCCTACTCTGGCAGAAGATCTATAGGACTAGTAATAGATGGGTTTGAGTGGTGTCTGGTAAGACCAAACCTGTGAGTTAGAAAAATGTCCCTCATTTGATACCGCTACCGCATGCCTTTGGGACCTTAGCAGTAGAAGATCTCACAAGATATGACTTGTAAAAGTCTTCACACCCTTGTACTTCTTTCACATCCTTCTGTCTAAAATATACAAATAAAAATGAATTTTAAAGTAGCAGTTTCTTTCACTGATCTATGCAACACTGATCTATGCAACACAGCCAGTTGGGTTTTCAGGATATCCATGATCAATATATATGAGATAAATTTGCATATGTGGAGGCTCAATGGTATGCACATTTATCTATGCATATTCATTGTGGATATCCTGACAACCTGACTGGCTATGAGGTCCCCAGGCAAGGTTTGAGAATCCCTATTCACTACATTTTCATCATGAAAAAACAATTATAGAAATACTAGCGAAAAGTGCTCGTCATTGCTCTGGATACCTACTTTGTAATAGCCTGTGGGTATGGGGGTGTGTGGGCCTGGGCCTGGTTGTGCGAGACAGAGCATATTGTCTTTGCACAGTGCACCTTTCACTGTTCAGGGTACCGCCTGGTGGTCACAGTCACGACAGTGAGACGAATCAGCAGATACAAGCCTTTTATATAAAGATTCCAAACATCATCATACAAAAACCTTCTTATCTGCATAGATCTTTACTTCCCTGGACTCAGTATTTGGTGGAAGCCCCTTTGCAGCAATGACAGCCATGAGCCATTTAGGATAAGCATCTACCAACTTTGCACAGCCGGATGGTGCAGTCTTTACTCATTCTTCCTGGCAGAATATCTTAGGCTCATTGGTTGGGGATTGTCTGTGGATTATAGTCTTGCCACAGATTTTCTCTTGGATTCAGGTCTGCGTATTCACTAGCCCATTTAACATAAACTTTATTCTTGCTGAGCCACTCCGTTGCTGCTGTTGCTTTCACTTTGTGCTTAAGATCATTGTCCTGCTGAAAGGTGAATATTTTCTCCAGTCCCAGGTTTTCTTCCAGATTCTGTCTGTACTTTTGCACCATCCATTTCTATCTTCACAAGCCTCCCTGTTCCTGCTGCTGTGCTACCATCATCTGTTATTGTAAGGATGGCATTTTTATATCACACACATCGCTGTAGCTTATATACTAACACCGACTTGAGTAACTTTACTCCCAAGTCTGATCAGGAATTACATTTCTAGTGTCAAGCCAAGCTTTCAGCCTAGGTGCCTGTCTGCATTGGAGAGTAATGGTTAATGCCCTCATTGACAAATGGGACACTACTACGTGCACATAATTTAACACAGGTTTTTGTGTATGTTTTTTTGCGTACATGACTTGCTGCATCTGGAAAAGTCTGCACCAAAAAGTATATTTATTTAAGAAATTGAATCCCACTCCTTCCAAAATGAATGCACTTTCATGGTAAAACTGGCCACAGCCCACTGCATCTTATTACATTAGGCCCTAAGTAGGAAGTGCACTCCAAACTTTTAAAGAGTAATATCTCCTTAAGAGTACACAACAAAATGCAATTTTGGTTACATGGCAGAAAGGAATTAAAGTGAACTCTATAATATCATATACGTATAGTGTGAAGGGATTTGTTAGATTTTGGAGGTGTATTACTCAAATGTAAATTCAGAGTTAGAAAGTCCAAGAGTAGTGAACATTATAAAAATAAATAGAATCTTTATGGGAGGAATTGTTTACTGTGATGGCAGGGGCTTAGGTATATGGAAATGTTCTACGTAACTTCTCATGCATTGATAAATAGTTTCTTGACTGATTGTTTTTATACGTTCTCAAATGTCAAGCTCTGAGTACAAAAGCACCCCTGCTTTGTTCTTGTCAATTTTTCTCAGACATGCTGGGGGTGGGAGAAGTGGTCATTGCTCTGGTCTGTCAAAATTTGACACTGTCAGTCATCCGGAAGTCTTATCTGACAACGTGTGACCCAGGGCAGATGGCGGTGGCAGCACTTTGTTTCCTGTCTTACGGTTTTTCAACTTTGTTTATTGAAACCAGCAGATTAAACACAAATCATAAGAATACAAAAGCAATGGTTATGTACAGGCAAAAGTACATAACAGGAGTGTCCTAAAGGATACAGAGTCCAATTAAGAGCAAATCAGTATCAAAATTCCAGTCTTATGTTGTGCACCCCTCCCTCCAATCCTTTGTTTGAAAATTTTTCTTTGTATATCTATGCTGTTTGTTTAGATCAGAGCAGAAGTCATCTATTACACAGGATTCAACTGGAGAACTGCACTTCACATATGTCCCTGGTACATCCAGAGACAGATCATTAAGCGGTGTCTGCTGCTCCACTAACTTCTGCAGCATCAGCTAAGTGGAATTCCAGCAGGCTCCAACATCTTGAATCAGCCACTTATGATGCATCCACAATTTTTCCTGCTTATCATGGAGAAGCTACCCATTCTTCATGCTATAATGAAAATGCCTTGCTATTTTCCTGCATATCTCTATTGGGTCCTTCAAGGCTGGAATCCTGTTTTCCTTGGGCCTCCACCTTAGGGTATCTCTCACTGTCAGATGAAACAGATCCCCTGAGAGCCGCATCTTCGGCTGCCCTTATTGTATTTGCACTTCTGTCTTTCACAAAACAATACCTGCATGAACACTCCTGCCTCTGGGATAGCTGCCAGCCTTCCAGCATCTTTCTTATGGCTGAAAGGACATTACATGAGGTATGGATTGGTATCTATGTGCTGCACAGCCAGCCTACATACAGATGCCTTGGTCCCCTCTAGAGCTGCTGCCAGTCTTTGCTTGGCTAGCTCCCATCAGTGTGCCATTAGGGAGAGATAGGCATGCATAGCATTTGCACTGGTTCAAATGTTGCTGGTGAAATCCATGCTGCTTCCCCTTTGGCTTGGCCAGCTGCACTTGCATTCACTATAGCAATGATTGCAGAGGGTAGGGATAACCTGCCTGCTGAATGTACTGTAGTCTTGGGAGGCACTTTGTATTTGGATGCTAAGAGGTGCAGCAGATGCTTAGACGAAGTTCTCAACTATCTGCATGGGCTGGTCATCCAGGGCAATCATATTCCCAATAATAGGACTAGGGGGCATTCCATGAAGTTAGCAAGTAGCACATTTAAGACTAATCGGAGAAAATTCTTTTTCACTCAACGCACAATAGAGCTCTGGAATTTGTTGCCAGAGGATGTGGTTAGTGCAGTTAGTGTAGCTGGGTTCAAAAAAGGTTTGGACAAGTTCTTGGAGGAGAAGTCCATTAACTGCTATTAATCAAGTTTACTTAGGGAATAGCCACTGCTATTAATTGCATCAGTAGCATGGGATCTTCTTGGTGTTTGGGTAATTGCCAGGTTCTTGTGGCCTGGTTTGGCTTCTGTTGGAAACAGGATGCTGGGCTTGATGGACCCTTGGTCTGACCCAGCATGGCAATTTCTTATGTTCTTAATGCACCTCAACGCTATAAATTTTATTTATTTATTTAACTTATTTAGATTCCACCTTTTGGCACTTCAAAGTGGATTACATTCAGCTACTGTAGGTATTTCCCTATCACTAGAGGCTTACAATCTAACCCCTAGATTCATCAAATTGCTATAAATAAAGCAGAAATATGGTGCAATAGCATGTGTGATAAAAACAAATGGGCATAGTTAGGGAAATTTCAGATAGACTGCATTACGTAGGTAAGTTGTGTACTCATGATAGTGCGTCATGTGACATGATAAATTATCACGCATTATTTTCTATGTTTATGCATACCACCTTCCTGCAGCTGCCTTTTTCAGGGTGTGTCAGGGCATGGGAGAGAGTGGAGAGGAGGTGAGTTCTTGGAATTTAGTGATTGTAGTAGGAGTTGTTTAGCAATTTCTGAGTCAGTTGTCCCATTTAGTGTTTTCATTTGTTAACCTTTACTATTGTCTCTTGTCTTCATCCATGTGTGGAAGTTTTTGTGTTTGTCAAATGTGTCTGTTTGCCTTTGTTTGATGGAGTGGAGGTGGAGGAGAGGATGGGGTGTGGAAGGCATGGAGGGAGGAGAGGAGGAGGGCAGGAGTGGAAGGAGAGGAATAGGAGATGGGATAGGGAGGAGGCGCGGGAGGGAGAAGGGGATAGGCAGGTGAGTGTGGCAAGAGGAAAATGGCAGGGTAAGGCTGGGCAGAGGGGCAAGTAGTTGCCGGGGCAGGTGCAGGAGTTGGGGGAGGAAGGAAGTGGAAACGAAAGTGAGGAAAGTGACACCTCTTCGGAAGCGGAAGTGGCACCCCATTCATCTGGCAGCAAGGCAGAAGGGCGGACTCGTTTTTGTGTGTACAAGTTCACCATCGTGGAAGACAAGATGCCCATCGCTGGGGCTCTTGAAAACTACAGCATGCTGTTTGGAAACTGTGCTGAGAAGACATTCAGGACAGCCAAGGGTTAGATCTGGCACACTATCACCCAGGCCATATCCCAGTGCAGTAGGATGATGAAGATCGGGAAGCAGGTGGCCCATCACCACCTTGACATCAAGGTCCAGTTGAAGACTAGGGTGGCTAGCCGTAATAAGTATATGCGCCAGTCGAGGGGAGGAGCCTCTTGCCCCATGCTGCTGTGCTTGATTGAATGCTGGGACCAGACATTTTTGAGGAGATTGAGCATCTGAATACCACACGAGCCAGGGCCAGTAAGTTCATCTCACTTGTATATGTCTTGTCTGCTATAGATTTCCACATACTTTGGCATAAGATGCTCAACTGGATTGATGCAAAATGTGCATCGTATGCCAAACAATACATGTGTATTTCTTAGCATTCATACTTATTCTTTGTTTCCACAGCTCTCGCCCAGGAAACCTCCCGTCCCAGTAGCACAGCCTCACCTTTTACAGCAACTTTACAACTTGATGCACAGACCTTGTGAAGCAAGGAAGAAGAGGAGGAGCAATATTAGCTGCCAGCAGAACAGCACCAAATACTGGCCCTCCTTATATCACACCTACCTCTCAACATGAGCTTTACACTCTTATGCTTCATGGAGGGGCCATCTCTGCACTGGGAGCAAGCTGGCCAGTCCCACCTGCCTCCAGCACACCACATCGCCAGCAGCATGCAGCAGACATCGACACATCCTACCTGCCCAGGCAGTTTTTGCTATGATAGATAGCACCTCAAGCACCAGGAACCACACTAACAGCAGAGCCAGAGCAGGCAATTCAAGACATGCTTGACTGTGTTGAAAGGAGGCAGAGCCTGTGTGGTTGAGGAGGGTACTGATCCTCCATACCTAAGCTCTGCAGGCACAGACAGCAGCCCTGACTTCCATAAAGTCTGACAACTGCAGTGACACAAATGCTTGAAAGATGGCCAGAGCCTTCACCTGTGCCATCCCCATCCTCCCAAGAGGAGGAAGATTCAGAACCAATGTCAGGAAGTATTTCTTCACAGAATGCCCTTCCGGAGGAAGTGGTGAAGACCCAAAACTGTGAAGGATTTCAAAGGGGCGTGGGATAAACATTGTAGATCCATAAAGTCTAGAGGATGTGAATGAAGAGAAGAGGCTTGGGGGTGGCTTGCGGGAATGACGGCTACTACCTGGAGATTAATATCCTTATTCAATAAACATTCACACGGTTAATGCGACTCCAACAATGCTCTATGCTACAACGGCAAGAGGAAATGTGGAAAAAAGGATTTGCATCCACAAAAAAGCAGGGGAGTAGCTTGCTTGTTACGGCGGTTACTACCCCAAATCAAGCCTGATACTTCACTTCGAATACATATCCAGCGCAGCTCACTGCTTCAACGGCAGGGAGAATGAAGTAAAGAGGATTTATATTCAAACAACCAACAAGGACTGAATTGCACAGGCTGGGTAAATAAGCATGGGAGTAGTTTGCTTATTATGGCGGTTACTACCCCATACCAATTAGCTAGATACTTCACTTAGATGTAGCTCCAGCACTGCTATCTATATCGATGGCGGGGGTGGAAGGGAAATAGAACCAAAAAGTTACTTATAAGAGACAAGAGTAACAGGTAAGTATGAAAAAAATAAGTGTGAAAGCTTACTGGGCAGACTGGATGGACCATTTGGTCTTCTGCCGTCATTTCTATGTTTCTATGTTAGTCCCTGGATAGCAGGACAGGCCAGGGGTAGGCCCCCCAAAGAGATGTCACCCCCAACCAACAAGCCCACAGAGGAAAAGGCCCATGAGGCCCCAGTTGTAAAAGGAAAAAAATGCTATCAAAGATGACTTGTCCAAACAAGCCTGGCCAGTTCTCTGTACAAAGTTTCTCTTCTGGCTAGATGGAAGAACACTGCTGGGCCCATCCTCATTACAGAGTTCCTGTGCTAGCTTTCTGATGGGGATGGTCTATACTCTGCTTGTGTTGTCCTGCTGCTTGCTTGTTAAGCCCTCCTCTATGCTCTGCCCATAGTCCTGCCTCCTAGATGCGGTTTCCAGTCATGATCCTGCTGCTGTCTCTTATCCACTCATCTCCTGGTCCTCCTGCTGGTGTCTTCTCTTCTCATCCTGCTGCTGCTTCCATGCTGTGCTCTTCGATCTTGGTCCTGGTCCTGCTACCTCCATGCTGTGCTCTCCGGTCCTAGTCCTGCTGCATGCTACTTGAACATTAATGCCGTGGCCCTTAAACTTTTCCCCTTTGAGTGCACTCCTTCAACATGGACTCTGGGCCTTCTCTTGCATCACATAGTTGTGCTGGGATCAGCTCTAACTTTAGAGCTGTAATGTAGCTATTGGGTTGCCACTTCCACTTTCTAGGTTATTTGCAGTAATCATGATTTTGCTAAAGAATAAGATACTTTAGAAAGGCCAACAGCTAGCCTGTCCCCAGCATGCTCTGGCCACTGAGTCTGTGCGGCTCTCCCGGCTGCTAGCTCTAGCCTCCATCTTTACTCCAAGCTTGAACAGTCCTAACCTCTTTACTTTCCTCATAGGGGAGCTGTTCCATCCCCTTTATCATTTTGGTCGCCCTTCTCTGTACCGTCTCCATCGCAACAATATCTTTTTGGAGATGCGGTGACCAGAATTGTACACAGTACTCAAGATGTGGTCTCACCATGGAGCGATACAGAGCATTGATCTTTCCTGTTTTGTTCACCATTCCCTTGCTAATAATTCCCAGCATTCTGTTTGCTTTTCTGACTGCTGCAGCACACTGAGCTGACAATTTCAATGTATTAAACACTGACGCCTAGATATTTTTTCTGGATGGTAGCTCCTAATGTGCAACTTAACATTGTGTAACTATAGCATGGATTATTTTTCCCTATATACATCACCTTGCACTCATCAACATTAAATTTCATCTACCATTTGGATGCCCAATCATCCAGTCTTGCAAGGTCCTCCTACAATTTATCACAATCAGCTTGTGATTTAACTACTCTGAATAATTTTGTATCATCTGAAATTCGATTACCTCACTCGTCTTGCCCCTTTTCAGATAATTTATAAATATATTGAAACGCACCGGTCCAAGTACAGATCCCTGAGGCACTCCACTGTTTACCTTTTTCCATGGAGAAAATTGATCATTTAATCCTACTCGCTGTTTCCTGTCTTTCAACCAGTTTGTAATCCACGAAAGGACACTGCCTCCTATCCCATGACTTTTTAGTTTCCTTAGAAGCCTCTCATGAGGGACTTTGTCAAACATCTTCTGAAAATCCAAATACACTACATCTACTGGCTCACCTATATCCATATGTTTATTAACCCCTTCAAAAAAATGAAGCAGATTTGTGAGACAAGACTTGCCTTGGGTAAATCCAAGCTGACTGTGTTCCATTGAACCATGTCTTTCTATATGTTCCATGATTTTGAACTTCTGAATAGTTTCCACTATTTTTCCCGGCACTGAAGTCAGGCTCATTGGTCTGTAGTTTTCTGGGTCGTCCCGGAGCCCTTTCTAAATATTGGAGTTACATTGGCCACCCTCCAGTCTTCAGGTACAATGGATGATTTTAATGATAGTTTACAAATTTTAACTAATAGATCTGAAATTTCATTTTTGAGTTCCTTCAGAACCCTGGGGTGCATACCATCCGGTCCAGGTGATTTGCTACTCTTTAGCTTGTCAATCTGGCCTACTATATCTTCCAGGTTCACAGTGATCTGGTTCAGTTCATCTGAATCATCACCGTTGAAAACCATCTTTGGAACCTGTATCTCTCCAACATCTTCGTTAGTAAACACAGAAGCAAAGAATTCATTTAGTCTTTGTGCAATGGCCTTATCTGCCCTAAGAGCCCCTTTAACCTCTTGGTCATCTAACTGTCCAACCGACTCCCTTACAGGTTTCTTGCTTCGGATATATTTTAAAAAGTTTTTATTATGAGTTTTTGCCTCTCCGGCCAACTTCATTTCAAATTCTGGCTTAGCCTGCCTTATCAATGTTTTATACTGTTGAGCAGCCTGAAGTAGCCACTAACCCACTACTAGTACACTTCCTCCTAACATTGTAGCTTTAGGTAGACAGGGCAGTTAACAAAAGCTGTTTTTATTGGGCCAATAGGGCTGTATAGCTCTGTCTGAGAGAAGGTCTTTTTTATTGTACACGATAATTGCTGCGATCCATGATAACAACCGTTATGGTGTGATAAAAATGTTTTTCCTCTTCTATTAATTTGAAATGCTATTAAGCTTTTTAATCATATAATACATATGATACAAAAAATTAGAAAATCAGAAAATAATTATATCAAACACAAACAAAATTCCTTTTTCTTAATTAAGCCCCCATTATTTGTAGCTGCTAGTTACAAAACAATATCTTAGTAGACAAAATAAAATTAAAAAAAAAACCCCCAAATTCTTATCATCCCTCAAAATACACAATAATCCCATTAACCAAGGAAGAGATGTTTTATCTGTAATGAAGATTTTCAGGTGCATTGCATTAAGATGAACTTGTTACGTTGATAGGTAACTATACATTTGCACAGAAACTTCAAAAAGAACTTGACACCCAGGGCCAGTAGCCTAAGTTTCAATTGGAAAAACAATTTTCTCTTCATTTGTGTTTCCTTCGATACCTCAGGAACACCAAAATCTTATGATCACAAAAACAAAGCATCCTTAAATTTAAAATATTGTTTAAGAAAGAACTCTTTATCACTATCCAACAAAAAGGTAACTATCAAGTAGATCGAGTAATCACATCATTAGAAGTTTGAAGAAAAAAGAGTAAGGTCTGTACTAGAGAGGAGCCAACTCTTCATTAGCTCCCTCCTCAGAAGCCAGAACCCTCAATTTATCAGGCATATAAAAACAATTTGACAGCAAGAAAACTTTTATGAGGAAGAAATTGGAAGACTTCAGCTGCATATTTCTTAAACTCATTTCCAGATAACAAATGAGTATATGGGAAATTTAACAAGCTAAAATTTTTAGCTCTTAATCTGTTTTCTAACATTTCATATTTAAAATGAAGAGAGAGATTGTGTTTAATTCCTGCTTATATTGTTGAATGCGAATTGATAGTTACTCCTTGTTTACCAATTTGGGTTTCCACCAAATTCAGCCTCATTCAAATCAGAAACTTTTTTAGAGGCATGTACTGTATAATTACTTAACTGGGTGACTGCAGAGGATGATTTATCTATACTGGTAACTATCCCTCTATATGTTTCTAAGGGAAATGTCTCCAGAATCATCTACACCATCAGTGCCACTTCCTTAAACAAGCTGGAGTGGTGGCACTGGAAGGGGAATCATTGCTGAAGAACTGCCATCATGCATTGGTAAATTAAGATTTAAAAGTTCCTCTGATAAAGGATCTTGCAGGAACACAATAGATGGTTTCAGGAGCTTTTACCTTCTGAAGTGCTTGTGTGTTTGGAGAAGAGAGACTTGCCCGGTACTTCAAGAAATGTCCATTTTGTTACTCATATTAGTCTGCAGTGATGAACTTGGATGATTAGCATGAAGATCCTTAGGCCCTCCTGTGGAGGGAGAACAACTCTCCTGTTTCTTTTCCTGCCCATTCTCATGCAGGCAAAAAATGGCATAAGGGGCGTGCCTCTGTGGCGTGTGATTTAATTGCGTCGGCAGGATGCTGCTCTTTAAGGCACTTGGCGTTTGATGACATTGGTGTTGGGTAGTCGCGATGGTCCTGGTGTGTTCTCCAGTCACCATGGTCTCAGATTGGGTGGTCAGGTAGGAAGCAGCTCGCATCCTGCTACAGGATGCCTCTCTTTAAGGTCCTCTGCACTTGATGACATCAGCACCAGATAACTGTGATGGTTCTGGCATGTTCTCTTTGTAAGGACTCAGATTTGGTGGTCAGATAGAAAGCAGCAACTTTTTTTCCTCCTCTACCACAAAAAAAGGTATTTCCCACATTAAATCCTGTGTTATTTTACCACAGAATGCAGTAGGAGTCCCTCATTTGCGTAATTTTCCTAGTTTTGCGTATTCATTAACATATTTGTATGCTTACACGCGATGTGATAAAGATTGTGCATTTATCATGCGATATACCCTTTATCATGCAGTAGGGCCCTAACGCTATTTGATGATTGACACTGCAAGTTTGTACTTTGTATGCTGACTCCCTCTTTCTTCCAGGACAGTGATGCACAACATCATTCCATTTCCTCTATTCTGGTTTGCCTCTGCAGATGCATGGTAGGGTGCTGCTGGCCTGCCAACGAACTGGTGGAAGGGGCCATGAGATCAATATTGGGAAAAGTCTTCCCTTTTTCAAACCTTTTGCTACAGCTTCTGGTTTGAGTGGCAGAGCAGTTCTCCAGGTTAGTACTGTCACCCTCCCCTGATGCCAGTGCTAGCAGGTGGTGGTTTTGTAGGTGAGCATTCGTTAAAATACCTCATCACTTTCTCTTGATTGATAGTCTTACTATAGTGAATATGCTAAGCAAAACATGGGTCATCCCCCTATTTTAAAGTACCTCCATACAATGGATACCTTTTGCAGTCTCTTCTCTGCACCCTTGGGGCTGCTGCTGACACTGGAGTTAGTTGAGGGTGGACCAAGGCCAGGGGCATTGTTCACACAACTAACTGCAATGCCTGCTTTTCATTGGGGGAGGGTTAATCATCTGCCTCCCCTACCTCCTCATTGGAGGCTAAGACACTACTAGCTAGAGCTCCCATATTCGCTTTGTCTACCAGTTCTTCAATATCTTCTGATTCCAGGAATCCAAGTCACAATTTTTTCTTGGAATCAGTTTTTGAAAAGACCTCCATTATCTCAGAAGCAGTAATCATGGAGGAGCACACTGGTAGTTTTGGGTTTTGTACTTCTGCTGTCCCTGACCTTGTTCCTGTCCTACTAACACCAGCTTCAGATGGTTCTCTCACCTTTTGCCACTGTTTCAAAGCAAGTGAGAGAGAGGAACAGGCAGCAGAGGCACATGCTCTCTGAATTTTAATTTCTTATTGCTTGAGCAGGAGTGCACACAAAAATCTGTCAGAAGAAATTGAGAAGCCTAGCAAGGCTGCGCTTCTCTTCATTGCAGTCTGTCAATGTGCAGTGAGGTACACTATGCAGACTCAAGAGACAAAAAAAATCAGTGTTCACTGCCTCTGTATTTCCAGTCCAGTACCCAGCCTCAGTGAACAGATGCGCACATTTCAACGCAACTTCCTGAAATGCCCATGCCCCGCATGTTCTCTTCCCAGACCATGCCCTGTCCCTTTTTAAACTTTTTGATTTGTGCGCATACTTGCGTGCTTCTTAAAAATCCATGTGGCGTGTGCCGGCCGAAGATACTCTATCTCCCGGCTTTGACGTGCATAGGGCTTTTAAAATTCCCCTTTTAGAGAACTAATCTGTTCAAGGTGTAGTAATATTGTATTTTTTAGTTTGTTCCTCCTAGTTTCGTATTCTATAAAGTAGAAACATTCTTGTCCTCTATTTTAGGTGCTTGGGTATTTTGGTAATTTGTTGCTGTTGCATTTCACAAGAAGTTTCACATTTAAAGCATGGTCACTGGTCCAGCTCAATGGTTCAGTGCTGGTGTTGCATGCTGCCATGTAATTCCCTGGTTCAGTTCCCTGATATCTCCTTCTCATTTTGCCTGGGGATGCTGTAGAGACCTGGTTTGATGGGCCAGTGGCAGCACTGTATACTACCATGTAGGGGAGACACTTGTGTCAGACACAACATGCTTATTGGCACATTGGGATCTCAGGTATAGAATAGAATGAGGCAGGGCAATAAAGACAGAATTATAATTCCATGTGGCATGGGGATTGATAAAATTGCAAATTTCCTAGCGTGTAGCAGATGGACTCAAAACAAATGGGTATTGTGTACTCGTGCTAGCAGTTGGAGACGGATCTGACGTCAGCACAGGTACATATACCCCCACAGGAAGTGTAGCTATTCAGTAACTTCCGTCTCCAAAGCAGTTTGGAGCTACCCCACGCTCGCTGAGCGTGTTTCAAAATTCTAACGACTATATTCATAGAAGAAACCTACTGAAGACGAGCCCCGCACTCCTGTTGTGATACCAGGCGGTCACTCACCCAGTTGAGTTTCCCGAGCTGACTTCCATGGTCCCTCGGAGGTAAGAGCCTCGGTCCGGTGGCCGGTTCGCGGCAGGGACCCAGCCCCCGAGTGAGAAGGGCTCGGGCGCGGCTTGGCCCCCGAGCGAGACGAGTTCGGGCACGGCCTAGAGGCAGCCTCTGTCCCGGCGTGGACTTGGCCCCCGAGCGAGACGAGTTCGGGCGCAGCCTAGAGGCAGCGGGTGCGCTTCCTTAAGAGCGGCGGTGAAGGTACTCACCCTCTCCCCCCGCAGCCGGAGACCGCCCGGGTCGCAGCCGGGAAGCGCCAAAGACAAGGTAAGGCGTACATCTTTACTTGGTCTCTGAGGAAGTGTGGACTAACTGGGCCTGCCTACGAGGCCGCCCGCCTGGGAGGTTGCCATTTTGCCTGCCTACTCATCTTTTCCAATTAAGCGCACTTTGCTTACTAAGCGCTCGCGATAGGCGCACGTTGTTCGCGCACGCGATAGGCGCACATTGTTCGTGCACGCGATAGGTGCACGTTGTTAGCGCACGCTACTAGGATACGCGCACTTTCTAAGACGCCCGTTTATAGGCGCACATTTATAAGACGCACGTTTATAGGCGCACGTTCTAAGACGCCCGTTCTAGGCGCATGCTGTTAAGCGCACGTATTAGGCGCACATCGTTGGGAGACACCGCATTTCAGGCGAACCCCTCGGGTCGGACGTCCCGACCCGAGGGGTTCGCAGGCCTGCGCAATCGGCGCAAGGGACCCACCGGGGTAAGGCCTGACTTTAATCCTTTTACCCCAGCGGGTCCACTCGGCCGACCACGAGGCTCCCTCCGTTTTTCTTCGGGCCTCTTCCGTCCGGCTGCAGCACTTACATCACCGACGATCCGGCCAATCAGGGACCTTCTTCCTCGCTGCAGACAGCCAATCAGGCTGTCCCTTCGGCGCTTCAAAATCCAGCTCCTGACGGCGCCGCGCGCCGAAGGAGCGCGACAAAGGGGCTGGCCCCTTTGTGCGCCCCTTAGTGCGGACCCTAAGAGCGGAACCTAAGAACGGAACCTAAGAACGGAGCGGAACTTCACAGCGGTAATCAAAATCAAACTAGTTCATCCTCAAACACCCACCAGCGTCCTTCCTTTCGACTTCTATGTGGCACACACAGTGCAGCCTCACCAAACATTAACCATACAAACCACCAGTCATCCTATCCTTCTTCAGACGTCTGCAGACAAACAGACAATACAAACAGATAATCAGACAATACAGCACAGACAACTAGACATTCAAACTAACGAAACGAGACTTCCAGACGCCACAACTTAAACAACTACTACTCAGACAACTCACCTTCTACTCACAAACACCAACATTACTCCTAACAATGCAAACAATGTGCCACGGTCTCCCAATTCCGATTCTCCATCATAGAACGCTACTCACAGGAAAATCAACCATACTCTACAATCAACGCACCTACAAATCCCTTATCCCTATCATGATTGCTCCAATCACCCAACTTCTAGGATTTACTCTTTTTTCACTGATACTATTTAATGCACAATCTCTTTCCAAGAAATCACTGATCTTAAATGACCTTCTCCTAGACGCGAACCCAGACCTCTGTGCTATAACAGAAACGTGGCTAAAATCTACAGATACAGCTTTAATTAATCAGCTACCAACTCAGACCTATGACTTCTTCTCCATCCCTCGACAGAAGAAAAGGGGTGGGGGTATTCTCCTAGCAGCTAAAAAATATCTCAGATTCTCACACCACCCAATTAAAACAAACTCAAAACTAGAAACAGGCTTGTTCAAATCTGACACTCTCCAAATCCTTCTAGTATACGCCCCACCTGGCCTCCTAGAAGCAGATGCATCACCTATCCTAGAAATCATAGCATCTTTTCTTAAACCAGACTCTCCAACGATAATCCTAGGAGATTTTAATTTACACGTCGACAACCCCACACTCTCAACCAGCTGCGAAACATTCCTTACCGCTAGGTCCGCAATGGGATTCAAACAAATAATCAATGAACCTACGCACAAGGCAGGTCACACACTGGACCTTATCTTTATGAACTCAGGTATAAGACATTCTACACACCCTACATGCAAACCAGTTCCCTGGTCAGACCATTCACTAATCTCCACCACCTTTTCGACGACCCAAATGAGCAACAACCACCCCCCTCAACACTCATTTCTCTATAGAAAAGTATGCTCATCTGACGATCTCAGCAATCATCTAATCACGGATCTCTCACTCATAGATGTCACGACACCTAATACAGCCATAAACTCCTGGTCAACAATAACAGAAAATGTGGCAAACAAACTATGTCCACTGATAACAAAAAAAGTCAAACAAGGTGCGTCAAAAAGGCAGCCTTGGTTTACTAACGAACTTAAAAACCTCAAACTCAATTTACGTCAGAAAGAAAGTAAATGGCGTAAAACCCCTTCCCCTACTACACTTTCTTCTTACAAACTCGCCCTCCACTCATACAAGAGTTCCACCTTAAAAACAAAAAGAGACTACTACGCACATAAGATTCATGACATTATCTTTGACCCCAAAGCGCTTTTCACTTTTGTCTCCAATTTAACTCAGGCCAATACACCGGACATACCATCCAACCAAGCTCAATCAAAAGCTGATGAGCTGGCACTCTTCTTCAGTAATAAAATTACAAACCTCCTAACACAACTTAAGCCCAATACAGGCACTCCAGACAGCACTTACGTATTCCACAACAAGGAAATATACCTACAATCTTTTGAACTCACCACCTCCGCAGAGATCCAAACACTTCTGAAGAAAATGAAACCTTCTTCTCACCCCTTCGACCACAACCCCATCTAAATTACTACTTCTAATCCCAGACACCATAAACAAATCTCTAGCGGACATCATAAACTGCTCATTCACCCAGGGTTACTATCCAGATGACCTTAAACTAGCATCCATCAAACCGCTTCTCAAGAAACCTAATTTGGACCCCAAAGATCCTAACAGCTACCGTCCAATTTCCAATCTTCCTTTCATTGCCAAGGTGATGGAGAAACTAGTAAACACGCAATTATCGGATTACATAGAAGAACACAAAATTCTATTCCCTACTCAATTCGGTTTCAGAAAAGCCTCAAGTACCGAATCACTACTCATTTCACTTACGGACTACCTGACTTTAGGCCTCGACAAAGGACAGGCCTTCCTATTGATCCTATTAGATCTATCGGCGGCTTTCGACACTGTAAACCACGCCATATTACTAAACCAGCTGGCGAACATCGGTATTGCAGGATCAGCGCTGTCTTGGTTCAAGACTTTCTTAGAGAACAGAGGTTTCAAAGTTAAAATCCACAACAAAGAATCCCATAGATACCCATCTTCACAAGGAGTTCCTCAGGGTTCCTCCCTCTCACCTACACTCTTCAACTTATATCTTCTTCCGCTTGGCCAACTTCTAAACAAATTGAACCTAATACACTTTATTTATGCCGACGACGTCCAGATTGTGATCCCCCCCTTAAAGAATCCATCAACAAAACTCTAGAAATGTGGGAAAACTGTTTTCAAGAAATTAATGACCTTCTATCCAGCTTAAACCTAATTCTTAACCAATCAAAAAGTGAATTCCTGCTAATCTCTCTAGATAACTGCAAAATCACCACGAACCCGCCAGCCAACTTACAAATCTCAAAAGTAAGAGATCTAGGAGTTTCGATAGACAACCGGCTAAACCTAAAATCATTTATTAATCAAACTAAAGACTGCTTCCACAAACTTCATACATTAAAAAGAATAAAACCCCTATTTCATTTCCATGATTACAGAACAGTGCTCCAAGCAATAATCTTTGCGAAAATAGATTACTGCAACGCTATTCTACTAGGCCTCCCATCATCCCATACTAAACCTCTCCAAATGATTCAGAACACGGCAGCAAGAATCCTTACGAACAAGAGGAGAAGAGATCACATTACGCCAGTACTCAAAGACCTTCACTGGCTGCCAATCCACTTCAGAATAATCCATAAATCCCTCACCACAATCTTCAAAAATATTCATGGACTAGCTCCTCTCAATCTACAAATAGCTCTCAAAAAACACTCCTCCAACAGACCCATAAGAGAAGCTTACAGAGAATATCTACAGGTACCACACGCCAATACCACCCAACATATAACACTGAGAGACAGGGCCTTCTCCACAGCAGGTCCCCCACTATGGAACTCAATACCCTTAGAATTACGACAGGAACCATGTCTTCCAACCTTCAGAAAGAGACTTAAGACATGGCTGTTCAAGAAAGCCTTTCCGGACCCTGACTGATGCTCGACCGCCAAATACAGCAAGACTGATTATCACCCAATAAACTGATACAGACTTACCAACCACTGCACGTTCTACTTCTTGTTAAACTTCTTGTTAAACTTCTATCATCCTCTTCTTCTACTCCCAGTTAGAACCATCCCTGTTTTATTGTAACTGCTTTTTCTGCGCACTTGTTATAATTTGTTATATTTTGTAAATGTATACTCATGTTATAGTTATGTACGTTCATAATTTATTGATCACCCCTTGTTTTATGTAAACCGACATGATACGAACTCCGTGAATGCCGGTATAGAAAAAACTCAAATAAATAAAATAAATAAATAAGAGAGCCCATGCGTCCGCAGAGCCGGCACCTCCAGAATCAGGCATGAACGCTCTAAGCCTCTGCTCAGCATGCAGCCTCGGAGCCACACAGAGCGAGGAAGCAGACTCCCTATGTGCCCAATGTGAGGAAGCTATGGGAGTTCCAGGACAAGACCGGTCCCAGCCCAGCGGTTCCTCAGGGACCACACCGGACTTCGCAGGCTGCGGCGAGCAGCCAGGGAACCCGAGAGACCTGGTGCCCCTGCGGCCAGATCTGGCTTCGCTTTCCTGGGTGGAATTATTTAAGGGGATTCACGCCTTTGTCCAGATGCAGTCTGCTCCTCGAATGGGTCCTCCCATTCCGGCTGATCCGGTCCCTGGACCCTCGAGATCTAGGCGCAGCCACTCACCACCCAACAGCCCCGCTTATGGGGATTTGGATTATTCCCAGGTAAGTGAGGAGCCCCCCGAGGAGGGTGAACTTCCCTCTGAGATAGAACCATATCGGACCATGAGACGCTTCTTTCGGAAAGATCTGCCAGGCCTGGTCTCACAATGCTTATCGGAGCTGGCCATTCTGGGCCAGGACCCCCCAGGGGACCCTATAAAGAACCCCCTGCTAGAGGGCCTGCGCCAAACGGCTCACCATTTTTTCCTACTACTAGCAGCACAGCAGCTAATCGAGCTGGAATGGAAGGCACCGGAGGCCTCATTCAAAGGGGGTCGGGCCTTGTCGGGCATGTACCCTCTGGATCCGGCGTCCAAGGAGCTGCTGGCGTGCCCCAGGGTAGACGCCATAGTTAGCGCAATTGTGAAGCGCACCACCATTCCGGTGGAGGGGGGAGCGGCCCTCAAGGATACGCATGACCGACTCATGGACGCCATTCTGAAACAAGCTTTTGAGGTAGCAGCCATGTCCCTTCGAATCGCGACTTGCTGCACCGTGGTGACGCGATCCTGTTTATCACAGGCAAGAAACAACACCCCAGGAGAAGACATGGAATCAGCTCTCGCATTTCTCACTGACGCAGCCTCCGACCTCATCCGTACGGCAGCCAAGGGAGTGTCCTCCTCAGTGGCAGCCAGGAGACAGCTTTGGCTACGCAATTGGGCGGCCGACGCATCCTCCAAAACACGACTCACAAGAATGCCCTTTAAGGGTTCCCTACTGTTCGGCAGCGACCTCGAGAACTGGGCTACTAAATGGGGTGCCTCTCCATTACCCCGTCTACCAGAAGGCAGGTCGAGGAGGAGCCAGCGTTCTGTTTCTAGACCAGCCAGAGGTAGAACCTCGCAGCGCTTCCACCCCTACAGGTTTCGCTATCAAGCACCTCGTTCTCAGGCCAGGAACCAGCCCTTTTGGGCTAAGCACACCAAGAAGAGAACCGGCCCCGGTTCTGGCCCCGGCCGTAACCCACAATGACAATCAGCCGACCCATCTGAGGGTAGCAGCCATAGGGGGCAGGCTAACCCTCTTCTACCGCAGGTGGGTCGAGATCACTTCGGACCAGTGGGTCCTCGCCATCATCCGGGAAGGTTATTACCTGGATTTCTTTCGGCTTCCGCCAAACAAGTTTGTGGAATCTCCTTGTTCGCCGCTCAAGGCAGTGGCACTAGAAGTGACCTTACAGAGGCTCCTGGCCCTAAAAGCCATAATCCCAGTACCTGCGGAAGAGGTAACTTCTGGGCATTATTCCATTTCTTTCATAGTACCCAAGAAGGAGGGCACCTTCAGGCCCGTCCTGGACCTCAAGTGAGTCAATCGACACCTACGGGTCCCCAGCTGTCGCATGGAAACTCTACGGTCTGTCAAGAATTCAGTACAGCCAGGGGAGTTTCTCACCTCCCTAGATCTGTCAGAAGCCTACCTGCATATCCCAATCCATCGGGATCACCAGCGCTATTTACGCTTCAAAGTCCAGAATCAGCACTTCCAGTTCCGGGCTTTACCCTTCGGGTTAGCCAGTGCGCCGCGGATCTTTACCAAGGTAATAGTAGTAGTGGCGGCGGCACTCAGGAAGGAAGGAATCCTCGTCCATCCCTACCTGGACGATTGGCTGATCAGGGCAAAGTCACCGGAGGAGAGTCACCGGGCAACCAACAGAGCTGTAGCTCTTCTGGAAAGCCTAGGATGGGTAGTCAACATAAAGAAGAGTTCCCTACAGCCGTCCCAGTTGCTGGAATACCTAGGGGTCCAATTCGACACCCAAGACGACAAGGTCAGTCTGACCTCCAAGAGACAGTCAAAACTCCGGAATCATCTGCAGGTCCTGCTAAGCGCCAGCCGGCCCACAGCTCGGGATTTCCTACAAGTCCTCGGCCTCATGGCATCCACTCTGGAAGTGGTGCCTTGGGCGCGGGCTCATATGAGACCATTGCAACGCGCTCTTCTATCTCGATGGAGTCCACGATCGCGGAACTACACCATACGCCTACCTCTGCCGGCCAGAGTGCGGAATCAGCTACGGTGGTGGCTACGATCCGGCCACATAAGCCGGGGGTCAAGAATGTCCTCCCCAACCTGGATTCTGCTCACCACAGATGCCAGCCTGAACGGATGGGGAGCACACTGCGAGGAACTCACCGCCCAAGGGCGGTGGACCAGAGAAGAGTCAAGGTGGAACATCAACCGACTAGAGGCACGGGCAGTCAGGCTAGCGTGCCTGCGATTTGCCCACAGACTTCGCGACAGAGCGGTCAGAGTGATGTCAGACAATGCCACCACGGTGGCATACATCAATCGTCAGGGCGGAACCAGAAGCCAACAAATGTCCCTAGAAATTGCTCCCCTGATGATTTGGGCGGAAGCAAATCTCCAGGACATCTCCGCCGTCCACATTGCCGGGAAGGACAACACGACGGCAGACTTCCTCAGCAGAGAAAGCCTAAACCCGGGGGAGTGGCAGCTGTCACCCACAGTTTTTCAGATAATTGTGGATCGATGGGGGACGCCAGCCATGGACCTATTAGCTGACAGGTCCAACGCTCAAGTTCCCAGATATTTCAGCCGCAGGCGGGATCCTCGGGCTCAGGGGATCGATGCCCTGGTACAACCGTGGCCTCAGGGGATCCTGCTATACACCTTTCCTCCATGGCCCCTGCTGGGCGCCATTGTTCACAGGATTCAGAGACACAGAGGCCTAGTTCTTCTAGTGGCCCCGGACTGGCCAAGAAGACCCTGGTACGCAGACATGAGAAGACTACTGGCAGGGAACCCTCTATCCCTGCCTCCACACAGGGACCTGCTGCGGCAAGGTCCCATCCTCCACGAGGATCCGACTCAATTCTCTCTTACGGTCTGGCCATTGAGAGGGCTCGACTGAAGAAACGGGGCTACTCGGAGCCGGTTATAGATACACTCCTCCGAGCACGCAAATTCTCCACATTACTAACATATATCAGGATCTGGAGAGTTTTTGAAGCTTGGTGCGACTCTCATGGCACCAATTCACATACCGCGAAGATTCCTATCATTTTGGACTTCCTACAAGATGGACTTCAGAAGGGTCTGTCCCTCAGCTCCATCAAGGTTCAGGTAGCAGGGCTGTCTTGCTACGGTCCCAAGAGTGACGGCAACTCCATTGCCAAACACCCAGACGTTTCACGCTTCCTGAAAGGAGTTAAACACATTCGCCCGCCACTGAAGTGGCCAGTGCCCTTGTGGAACCTTAACCTAGTATTGGAATTTCTAGCGGGATCCGCCTTCAGGCCCCTTCGAAGCCTGTCCCTCCGTTTGCTAACCTTGAAGATGGTGTTCTTGCTGGCTGTGTGTTCAGCACGCCGCATCTCAGAGCTACAAGCACTATCCTGTCGTGATCCATTTCTCAGAATCACTCCAGAGGCCATCCATCTTCGTACAGTTCCCTCCTTTTTACCCAAAGTGGTCTCACACTTTCACCTCAACCAAACCATATCCTTGCCTACCACGGAAGGTTTGAAGAAGTCGGAGGAAGGTCGAATGCTACGCCATCTCGATATCGGCAGACTGCTGTCCAGATACCTGGAAATGTCTGAAGCAGTACGAAAGATGGGACCACCTGTTCGTCCTGCACAGCGGGAAGAAGCAAGGGGAAGCAGCCTCACAGCCAACCATCGCCCGCTGGATTAAAGAAGTTATCAAGGCAGCCTACGTAGAGGCAGGAAAACCACCACCTCTACAGGTCGAGGCTCATTCTACCAGAGCACAATCAGCCTCTTGGGCAGAAGCTAAGCTGCTGTCGCCTGCAGAGATATGCAAAGTGGCGACGTGGTCCTCCCTCCATACCTTCTCCAGATTCTACCATCTGGACGTCCAGGCCAGGGAGGACACAGCATTTGCGAGGGCGATCCTACACGGTCCTCGGGCAGCCTCCCGCCCAGACCGGGAGTAGCTTTTGTACATCCCATTTGTTTTGAGTCCATCTGCTACACGCTAGGAAATGTTGAGATTACTTACCTGATAATCTCCTTTTCCTTAGTGTATGCAGATGGACTCAGCATCCCGCCCGGCTGCTGGTATACATGGGGATTCGCCGACTCACGGTAAGCCATGTTTTGCTTATAATAGGGCTTCCACCCTTCCGGGTGTCGACGCCTTCCGGTTGAGAACACTGGCGGTCTCCAGCTACCATCAATTGGTCAGGGTAATCCTGTTGATTAATCGATCGGTCAGTCACACATATATCCATAAAGCTTTTGCTAGGAAGATTACTGAATAGCTACACTTCCTGTGGGGGTATATGTACCCGTGCTGACGTCAGATCAGTCTCCAACTGCTAGCACGAGCACACAATACCCATTTGTTTTGAGTCCATCTGCATTCACTAAGGAAAAGGAGATTATCAGGTAAGTAATCCCAACATTCCTTAAGCATCTTGATCTCATCCAAGTGAGTTCTTTGTCACCAATGCTCAGGAACACAGTATCTCACCCTAAAATGGGAACAAGATCTTAGGAGGTAATGAAGTAAATAAAACAGCAAAATTGGAGACACTTTAGTTTAGATGCTACACTTTATTAAATTATTAGCCCTTTAAAAGAGAGCCTCATCATTTGTGTATTTGCTGCAATGTTATTTTTAATTCCATACCCCTGATCTGCTGCTCAGGGTAGTGTTGGATTACCATACACATGGTTGGAAAAATATTTGAAAAAGATAAGTGCCAGCCAAAATCTTTAGGAGCCAAGAAAATTATAAAGGAGAGAAAAATCCTTTTTTCCATCCTCAAGCAGGCCTGAATTAACCATGACATATAGATGATGTCAGGTATTAAGCAGACCCTTCTCTCTAAGCTCATAGAGTTTTTGCTTTACTGAGCATGTGCAGGATTTCTCATCCAGGCATTGCCTCATGAGCCCCTCAGTCTTTTTTTCATTCAAGCATCAGCATGGACTTGTACCCTATCTCTTTTTTTTCCTTGATAAATATTTTAGTATCTTCATTTGTTTAACATTTTCCGGTTATTACATTGCCTCGCTGACTCAGCAGCCCCCCCAAACAGCACTTTTCAATGCTATTTTACAAAAAATGTTTTTCTTCACAGAAATAAATGTCTGGCACCAAGAAGCCAACAATTAGTGGTTTCAAGGACCTAAGAATGCAGCAAAAGCAGAAAATATTTAAGAGATGTGAAAACCTGGCTATTTTGCAAAGCCTATGATGAGAGGAACCAGATGACATAGCAAGCATAATTTTAATTGTAATATTTTGATGTATTTTAGACTACTGAATAAGGTATTAGCCTTTCCCTGTACATATCAGGATCATTCTAGACGGTGGGTTATGTTCCATGTCCAGCAGATGGAGTCAGAACACAAAATTCCCAGGGGAGGAACCATATAACCACGCCTCCCCTGAAACAGCTCTCAGTAACGTTCTGACTCGAGCAGGGAACTTGTGGTCCCCAGCTTGTTAGCTTAGGGCTACCTCCTCAGGGGGATCAAGTTTTAAAAAAAAGGAAGTTTTAAATTTACAGTTTAGGTCACTTTGCTAAGGCTCCCCTTACATCAGGGGGAGAGCTCTCCGCTGGTGCTGGCTCATCGCTCTCTAGCCTGGTGACTTGCTGACAGGCTGTTGCCTGTTTTTCTTTCTTTCTTTCTTTTCTCATTTTCCTCACTGTGGACTCTGTTGGGGTAAGTGTATTTTTGTTTCATCTTCTTTTTCAGCAGAAGACTGCAATTTTTTGGACTCCGTTCGGCTCTCTGAGGTGAAAGTCGGTAGCACCGGCCTCTCCCTCCTGACCCAGGTTTTCCCCCCTCCCTTTTGGGGAGCGACCGACGTCCCGACCTGCGGCCCCGCGAAGCACCATTCTCTGGGGCCGCCTGCTGTCGGGAGGTTAATTCCCCGTCAGTTCTTCTTCAGGTCGGTAGGGGACCACGGCAAGCGTCCGTTGCCGGGTTGGCGCTCATTTTAGGTGCGAGCCACCTGTAGAGCTTCCCCCCCCCCCCTCTCTCTCCCTGCGGCGATGCAGTCCGCAGCGCCTTGTGAGAGCTCCGACAGGGCCGGATTATTTTCTGAAGAGGGTCTGTGCTCAGGCGGTTTCCCTGAGGGGGAATGTGCGCCAGCTACTAACAAGGACGTTCGAGCTGCAGACCGCATGGGAAGGAAGCGCCAGGCCCCGTTCCCTCTCAACGCGGGAACGGCGGACATTTTGTTGCAAGATTCTGATGCCGCGCTTTGAGGAGGACACGGATAATCCGTTCCCCACTTCTAGGCCCATTTTAGACCCTTACTCCGAGTCTAATCCTGGTAGGCAGAGGGGGGATCCCCCGGAGGGTGACCCCTCAGGATGCCAGGTCTTTTCCCCTGAATTCATAGTCCTGATGCACAGGGCTTTTCTTCAGAGCAGAGACACGACCTTCGGGACCTGGGGACCCTCTCCCCCCAAGATACCATATCCTACCCCCCTCCTGGGTGGGACCCTCCCTCAGGCTCACCCCCCTTTAGTAGGCGGGGGAGCAGGGACTTCTCATGGCCCTACCGGGACACCATCGATAATACAGACTTCGCCGGGGGAAGGACAATCCCAGGACCCTGACGTGGACGACCTCACCTTGGCGGCCCAGGTGGAGGGCGACGACCCTAGGGACCTCCGCATCTTCCAAGCGGCAGAGTTAGATGACCTCATTCCCTACATCCTCCAGGAAATGGATATTGATCCCCCTCCGGAACCGGTGGGGCCTGACCCAGCTCTCAAGAACGGGGACCCACTCCTAGCAGGACTGCGGCCTCTAGCCAAGTCTTTTCCCACTCATCACAGGATCTTGCAGTTGATCACTCGGGAATGGGATTTCCCGGAGGCCAACCTTAGGGTCGGTAGAGCCATGGAATAATTGTATCCTCTGCCGGCCGATTTTTTGGAAATTCTCAAAGTTCCCGCCGTAGATTCTGCAGTATCAGCGGTCACAAAACATACCACTATTCCTGTCACTGGAGGGACGGAGTTGAAGGATATGCAGGATTGGAAGCTGGAGGTTTACCTCAAGCGTATCTTTGAGGTCTCGGCGTTAGGGATGCAGGCGGCTATCTGCAGTTCCCTCGCACAGCGAGCGGGTCTTCGGTGGGTGCAGCAGCTTCTCACCGCCCAGTCCTTACCAGACGCTGAGGCTCACCAGGAGGACAGACTGGAAGCCGTTGTTGCCTATGGAGCGGATGCCTTATATGATCTTTTAAGGGTCCTAGCCCGAACCATGGTGGCGGTGGTCTCAGTGCGTCGGCTCCTTTGGCTTCGCAATTGGTCGGCTGATGCCTCTTCCAAGACACGTTTGGGGTCCCTTCCTTTTAAGGGTAGGTATCTTTTTGGTGAAGATTTGGATCAGATCATCAAGTCCCTTAATGAGAACGCGGTGCACAAGTTGCCCGAAGATCGACCCCGTTCGTCAAGATCATATAATTACTCCAGAAACAGTTATCGTAACCAGCGGAGAGCGCATCCTCAGAGGCAACAGCCACCTCGGGCTCCCTCTTCTCGTTCGCACTCCTGGAACCGGCCCTTTCATGGGCGCCGCCAGGGTAAGGAAGCGCAGGGTGCTGGTGCATCTGCTAAATCTACCCAATGATGCCAGACGGACCCGCGAGGTGGTCCCTCGACTGGGGGGTCGCCTTGCTCTCTTCTACGAAGAGTGGGTCCAAATCACGTCGGATCAATGGGTTCTGGATATTCTAAGACACGGTTACGCTTTGGATTTTGTTTTCCCCTTGCGGGTCCTTAATCAAACAGGGAGCCGTGCGGCAGACCCTCGATCGTCTCCTTCAATTGGGGGCCATAGTGCCGGTGCCAGCCGCCGATCTGGGCCGGGGGCATTATTCAATCTACTTTGTGGTTCCCAAGAAGGAAGGTACTTTTCGTCCTATCCTGGACCTCAAGCAGGTCAACCGGTCCCTCAGAGTTCCTCATTTCCGCATGGAGACACTCCGTTCAGTGTTAGCGGCAGTTCATCCGGGAGAATTCTTGGCTTCGTTGGATCTCACGGAGGCGTATCTCCACATACCAATTTGTCAAGCTCATCAGCATTACCTACGCTTCAAAATTTTGGGTCAACACTTCCAATTTTGCGCTTTTCCCTTTGGCCTGGCCACAGCTCCACGGGTAGGACCAGCGCGTCCACACCAAGGGCATGGACGCGCTGGTCCTACCCTGGCCGCGCCACTGTCTCCTATATGTTTTCCCACTGTGGACCCTCGTGGGCAAGGTCATCCGCAGGATAGAGGCACACCAAGGGCCAGTGATCCTTGTGGCGCTAGAGTGGCCCCGATGACCGTGGTTCGCGGATCTGCGCAATTTGACGGTGGAGGGTCCCCTTCGTCTCGGTCAGCTGCCACGTCTTCTACACCAGGGACCAATATTTTTCAAGGAGGCAGATCGCTTCTGTCTTGCGGCCTGGCTTTTGAGAGGCGTCAGTTGAGAAGGCGCGGTTATCCGGAGCCGGTTATTTCAACGCTACTGAAAGCACGTAAGATGTCCACCTGTGTTACCTATGTTCGAGTCTGGAAGGTCTTTGAGGATTGGTGTGGAGCGAATGACATTCTTCCCATGCAGGCCTCAGTGCCACAAGTCCTTTCCTTCTTGCAGGCAGGTTTGGATTTGGGTCTTGCTTACAATTCTCTTCGGGTTCAGGTGGCGGCCTTGGGGGCTTTTCTTCGCAGTGGAAATAAGGAGTTTCTGTCCTCGCATCTGGATGTCTCCCGTTTCCTTAAAGGAGTTAAACACTTGAAGCCTCCGATTCGCCCACCTTGTCCGTCGTGGAATCTGAATCTGGTTCTCCGAGTCCTCTGTGGTTCGCCGTTCGAACCTCTAAGCTCGGCTACCATCAAGGACGTCACTCTCAAGACCATTTTTCTCGTGGCAATCAGTTCAGCAAGACGTATTTCTGAGCTGCAGGCCCTATCCTGTCGTGAACCATACCTTCGTTTCACGCCTGAAGGGGTTTCGCTGAGGACGGTTCCTTCTTTTCTCCCTAAAGTGGTTTCGGCATTCCACCTCAACCAATCGGTTGAGTCTGGAGACCTGCGTAGACTGGATGTACGGCAGTCTCTGATACGCTATCTGGAGGTGACTAATGATTTTTGGCTCTCCGATCATCTCTTTATTCTCTGGTCCGGACCCCGGAAGGGTTGCATGGCCTCCAAACAATCTATAGCGCAGTGGTTGAAGGGAGCGATCATAGTGGCATACCTTGGCGTAGGTAAGTCCCATCCGCTGGTTGTCAAGTCTGATTCTCTTCGAACCCAGTCGACATCTTGGGCGGAGAGCTCCTCCGTCTCCACTCAGGAGATCTGTAGGGCGGCCACCTGGAAGTCGATCCATACTTTTGCGAGACATTATCGCCTGGACGTCGGTGCTCCGTCGGGCGGTCAGCTTGGAGACAAGGTAATACGAGCAGGGCTGTCTGCTGCCCACCCGTGATGGGAAAGCTTTGGTACATCCCACCGTCTGGAATGATCCTGGTATGTACGTACAGGGAAAAGAAAATTATTCCTTACCTGCTAATTTTCGTTCCTGTAATACCATGGATCATTCCAGACACCCTCCCTTGGTTTGGGGGTTTTGCTGGTGGGACATCCCTGCCTACCTGTCTTAACAATCTTTTACTCTGTATTTCGAATACTGCGCGTCTTTTTTTGTTCACGCACTGCTGTTTGCAAGTTCACTGTTCAGAATTTAGTTGCTGTTTATTTGGACAGCGGTTATTTCAATTCCTTCTTTGATTACTTGATCCTTCTGTTTTTTAGTCTCTCTCTTTTGGGCTTTGTTAGTCTAGTTACTGAGAGCTGTTACAGGGGAGGCGTGGTTATATGGTTCCTCCCCTGGGAATTTTGTGTTCTGACTCCATCTGCTGGACATGGAACATAACCCACAGTCTGGAATGATCCATGGTATTACAGGAACGAAAATTAGCAGGTAAGGAATAATTTTCTTATTGTTTTTATGGATTTTATTTGTATTACTGATTTTATGTGTATTATCTTGGATTTATGTAAACCATTGTGATGGAACCTTCTAAACGACTGTATATAAAATAAAAATTCAGAGAGCATGTGCCTCTGCTGCCTTATAAATAAATGTGGTAGGAAGATGTCCATTATAGATGGTCATGACCTCATCTACTGGTGCCTATGACAAAAACATAACCAGGCCGGATGTCTCTGCTAGAGGTTCAGGGCCTGGAAGATGAAGGAATTGTGTAAGTCTCTGAAGAGCCACAGTTAGTCCTCCTCCTGGAGCAGAGCCTTGTCGAACTCACTGGGAGCTGAGTTGGGAAGGCCTTGGGTCCTTCCATTTCCTTGGACCTGAGCAAACAAAGTGCAAACAAAGTGAGACATCAACAAGCCCTTTTCGATCTGCGCAACGGTTGAGGCCTAGTAAATATAAGTAGCACCACTCTTTAGAGCCAGCAACGCAACTGGCATGGAGGATGCAGCTGATGCTTTAAGCATCGAACCCCAGTGCCATTGATTAATTGAGCCTCAACACATATTGTTGCCTCCACCTTTGATGCCTTGATCGTTGGAGCAAGCTTCTGTATCATTGACATACCAAGCTGCGGTGCTACCAATGTAACTCTACAAAATCACCTTCTGTGCAATTATGGAAGTTATCAGGTGCAGGAGGATTGTTCGTGAAATTGGCTTTGCTTACCTGTGCCAATTTCAAGAACAGTGTCTCCATCAAGGTTGCTTGAGCAAGCCTTATATCTGGACACACAGATTGCATTTGAACTGTGGTACCTTTTAGTTTCTAACAGGCTATCAGGATAGATTTTACAGAATCCAGAGGATATGCAGAAAGATTCTATACTAGTCTCTGTAGAGGATGTTTCACTTCCTATGCTCAGTCAAGGGACACGTCGGCCCTTGGACCAAGTGGCAGAGCTGGTGAAGACTTTCTTTACTTCCCTAGTGACTAAAGAAAAAGAGGTCACTGTTCAATCTCTTCTTTCCAGGATATCATTGTATCACTGTTCATTGTAAGACATTTACTTGTAAATGTGATTGTTCTGTTATAATGTAAACCGAGTTGATCAGTAATTCTGTTATTGGAAAGTCGGTATATAAAAATGCTAAATAAATAAAATAAATATCAAAGTTACACCTACCTCTGACTCCAGGCGTAATTCATCAAAACTCCTGAGAATTGGTTCTAGTCCTTGCCACTCTCTTGCAGTGGAGTCCAGCCAGTCAGGGGATATACCTTTCTGAGGTAACCAAGGATCACTATCCCCAGTGATCTGCTTTATCATTGGGGTTCTAGGTCAATGTTCCTTCTCCCCTAGGATCAGAGGGGAGATTGTGATGTCCATGACAAGTTAGCAGATGTTTCGTGCCTTGGAGATAATCTATTCAAGGGCAAGCTCAGAGAAACAATTGTTCAGATCAAGCAGCATGTAGCAGTTCAGGCACTCTTGATTGGCTCAGAACAAAAGTCTACTTCAAGGCGTCCCTACTATGCTTTTAAATGGTTGTACTTTCAGAGACACCTCTTCTGGAAATTCCAGAGATACCAAGCCTTACCTCTGCTTACGCAGCAGAAACAACTTCTAGCAAGAGGCTACTAGCACAAAAGACGCCAACCTAAAGTGACACTACAGGTCCAGCCTAAACTTGAACCAAGTGTATGACCAATCTCCAGACCCAACAGTCATACTTTTCTTTTTTTTTTTTTATTCTTTATTACCAATTCCTCCAATTAAATGCCTCTAGCTGTCACAGTCCAGAAGCTTTTTTTTCTCCTCCCCTAGTTTCCCCATACCAACATCACTGACCAGGCTGGGGTGTGCATCATTTATTTGTATTCACGCTTTTCCACCAATAGGTGTTACAGAGAACAAGATCTGAAATTATATAGAACATTGCTGATTTACAAAGAGCTGGGATTGCAAAGCTTAACAGTAGGTTATAATATATAGTTCAGTAACAGACTTCTGGGTGCAGTCAATTTAGAATTTGAGATCTTCTGATGAAGCAGATTGGGAGATCTAATGGCTTTCGAGAATTAAAAAGACTGGGGGAGGGGACAGAGGTCTGTGCCCAGGCTTGATGGAGAGGATGCAGGCCGTAGGCTTTTACAAACATCCATGTCTTCAGGGATTTCCTGAATATGAGCAGGTTAGGGGCAAATCTGTCACCTTGGTGAATTCCAGAGAGTGAGGGCTGCTTCTATGAATGTTCTTTTTCTGGTAGTTAAGTGTTTTAGTACTCTGGGGCCTGGTACAACAAAGCATGCTTGGGAAAGTGAGCATAGAGAAGGGTGAGTGAGTGTGTAGGGGGAGATGTGGTTTAGATAGGCAGGTGCTAGGCCTATGAGGGCTTTGAATGTAAGAACCAAAGTTTTGAACGCTGCCTGGTAGTGTGCAGGGAACCAATTAAGGAATCTGAGGAGAGATGTGATGTGGCAATATCTCCAGGCCTTAAGTTTAGCTTGAGCTGCTGCATTTGAGTGCGTTGTAGGCGGTGGTCCATTTTCTTGGGGAGACCGATGTATAGTGCATTGCAATAGTCCAGGCAGGAGCTAACACAGACTTGGATTACTGTTGCAAATGCATGGTCGTTGAGGAGAGGAACCTGTATAGTTGCACAAAGCACCAAGAATTGGGGGTGCCAGCACCCCCTCCTGATGCTGCTGGGCCAAAGAAGAGCCTCTAGATAGGACCCATGGGATAGAAGAAGGGTTGCTGCTGAGTACTGACATTTCCCCTGTGACCTTCAAGGCCAGAATGTTGCTGCTGCAAACTTCACCCACAGGAGAGCAATGCTAGGGTCCCAGCACTTCTGTCTTCCTTGTGTGGTACATTGTTGGAACTGCACAAGAAAGAGACAGACTCTGGCAACAGGAAGCAGTATTTAGATATGCCAAGCCTCTGTGCTGCAGTTGTGTCTGTGGGACCATGTTAGGGCAGGAATGGAAACTAAGAGCAAGGAGGAGAGTATGGAAAGTAAGAGTGAGGCTGCAGGGCATGGCATGAGCAAAACTGGTATTTTTCACTGGAGGTGGGAGGTGTAGATGCTAATTTTTTTGTCCTGGGTGCTGGTTAGCCTAGAGCTGTCCCTGCTCACTGTTGCCTCCCCAGGACCATGCTGGCATCTTTAAGCCCCACCAATATCGCTCACTCTGGGGCCCTACTAACCTATCTATCCTCTCGCCTGTCTGGAACCTCTCACTATCACTGTCGTCCTCTCCAGACTCCGACATTGCACTCTTCTCTCTTCTACAGGCTCAATCAGAACTTGCTGACATCTTCTTCCAGGAGTATGGCTGGAACTGCAGCAATATTTCCTCCTCTGGCAGCCCCTGCAGGCAGTAGTAATGACATTTTAGTCTCCTGGGCAATCAGGCACTCAGAATTTTTCCGCCCCTGATAATATATGGTATGATCTTTAATTGATTCCTGTGCTCTGCATGTGATTTCATAGGTAATGTAAAATAATTTGACTCTTACTAATGTGACTGCTACTGAGGTGTAGAAATTGTTGAAATGGACATGACATTAACATTTTTAAATGATACAGGGTGAATATGGCTATTTTCTGTGAAATATTACATGGCGCTCAGAAGGTACAGTTTTGTTGTAATTGTATTTTGGATGAATATTTCATCTTGTCATGGAATGAAATGATTGTCTTGCTTCTGTGCTAAGAAATCAATGTACATCCTGTATTTTGATCTTATTGTTCAGGCACTTTCAGAGTGAGTGGTGGCAGCACCTGGAATAGTGCCCTTCACACCCTGGAATGTACCTTTTTTTAAGCATATCCTTCTGATGATTAATTCTTTTAAAAATATATTAGACTGGAATGGTAAATTCCCAGGTGCTTAAAACTGTCTGTTGCCAGCTCAGTAACAATCACTGCATTGGGTCCAGGCCTGTTTCCTTCCTGCACGGAAAAGACATGGACAATGGGGGAGACCTTTTTAAAATAAAGATTTTCAAGCAAACAAAATTCTCCCCATTATTCTCCCCCCCCTACCATAAAAAAAAATCTAAACATTTTCTTGCCCTGACTCCTAGAATATTTTGCTGGCATCCAAGTTTTCTAAAGCAGAAAGCCTGAGAGAACTGGCTGAGAATTTCACAGGTTTCAGACTAGTAGTCATTACATTTATAAAAGGAAGTAAATGGTGACATGACAGTGCTTGTAGTGGATACAAAATTATTTCTGATAATCAAAACCAAAGCTGATATTAAAGAGCTAAGAAGAGATCATGTGATGCCGTAGTAGGAACAGGATGTATACTAGCTCTGCTTCTGGGGTCTACCCACCATCCGCCCTGATCCATTACCATTCGGCTTCGGCTTACATTGATTTTCACCTTGCTATTTTGGTAGATGATCCTCTGAGTTCAGCAATTTGGGTGCCAGAATGACCACCAAAACTACTTGTAAAGATAAAGACAAGGTGAGGCTGTTGACTCAAAGATGGCAGAGCGAGATGATGAACAAATGGCAGGAGACCCTATACACAATGCTGACCTGATTGAGGCGGTGACTGCTGTGGTGGAAAAAACCTTATATATTAAATTTGAACAAGCTTTTGCAAAATTTGATGAAATTGCAGATTCCATGCATGTTGTAACGTGACGGGTGAGTGCGGCGAACAGCATATGTCTGACGTGGAAGATGGTGTGCATAAGAAGGAGGCAGTTGTAAAAGATCTGAAAGCTAAGGTGGCGTGACTGGATGATAGAGTCGAGGATCTTGAGATCAAATCCCGCCGAAATACCGGTAATTTGAGGCTGGTTGGTGTCCCAGAATCGATTGCAGAAGCAGAGCTGAGGGGCTTTCTTGAAACCTGGCTGGTGAAAGAGCTGCATCTGGACCCTTCTCTAGGGCCAGTATTGAGAGGGTGCATCATTTGGGACTGCAGCTGGAAAACCAAGGAAGGCCCCATTCTTGCCTGATTTTTAAACTTAATACATACATAAAATGGCTATTTTTCAAGCTGTACATTGGGACTCACAGCTAACAATAGGAGATTGCAAGGTCTTAATTTTTCAAGACTATTCGGTGAAACAGATGTGCCTGCACAGAGCCTTTTCCCATATGTGTACCTCACTGTATGAGCATAAAGTGTGATTTGCCTTGCAATATCCGGCCAAGCTCCGAGTGACCTATGAAGGAGCCACACCTTTTATGCCACACTGGGTGAAGCTCATATGGTTTTGAATTCTCTGAATGGGAGTGAGAGAAATGGCTCTGCTGAATCTGACAATTGTGGCTGATATCATTAATGTTAGAGTGACTTTTTATTTTTTATTTCTCCCTTCAGATAATTGTTGAGCCAGTTTTGCGGCAATGTTTCATCATTATGCTTTCGTTATCGCTGAGAGACACGCTCCTGTTTGAGTTCAATGTTTAGATACTGTTGTGATGAAATGGGCATGTAGGGAAGGAGCTCTGTATCTTTCCTGTCTCTGTGTAGTACCAGTACTGCAATGTGTTCTGACTATGTAATGGAAACTGGTATTCTTGCTTTTGAACTGTCTATTTTATTTGGATGTGGATTGTTTACAGATACTTTTTTTTTTCCCCCTTTGGATATGATGCCAGTGATCAAGGGTGCTGGGTCTCTCTTGGAGCAGACATTGGACAGACTTTTTAACACATACACTTTTTCTGTTTTTGTTTTATGAGTGTTTTCCTGTTGTTTTAGTATAAATCTGTTTATTCAGAAAGAACATGAAACAGCAAAGCATCCAGTTTTATTGTAGCTTTATATTTGAGGTGGGTGGACCCTATGGCATTTATCCCTCCCCACCCCCTAGATGGGGTGGGGAGGGAGGTTGGGGAGTGGAGAGGAGGAGGTGGGAATTAATTAAGGCAAAGTGATGAAATAGGTCCTCCTTAAAGGTGTTGGGTTTCTGGGAGTAGCTCTGTCCTTTTTAATATTGGTTGCAAATGGGGGTTGTTCTTGGCTGGGGGGGAGGGACCCATATTAATGAAGATTTACCTGCTATGCTGGAATTGTTTTCCTGCAGATGAATGCCTCAGGAAGGTTTTAGAGTGATATCTTGGAATATAGTGGGTATGAGTTCCCCGGTTAAGAGTCACAACGTTTTGAAATCTTTGATAAAACACCAGGCAGATATTGTTATGATTCAAGAAATGCACTTGAGCGATAAAGAGCATGGTAAATTGGTCTGATGGTGGGTGGGGGATGCCTGTTGGGCTTCCCCTGGCTCAAAGGAGGCTAGGGTGGCTATCCTGATCCACAAGGCACTGACGTTTCAAGTCCAGAATAAAATTAAAGACCCGGGAGGCAGGTATTTGATTTTTCAGGATTCTTTGAATGGGGAATCTCTCACATTATGCAATATATATGTGCCAAATGATCATGCTTTTTTTTTTAAGGATATCCTTCAAATGTTTTAGGCTTTGGGTGGAGGTCCTGTACTATTGGGGGAAGATTTGAATACAGTTTTTGATCCACTCTCGAAAAATCTCATTGCCCTACAAGTGAGAAGATGGCAAAACATAAAGGGGTTCCATGGATCTTTCGAATGCATGGAGAATTTTACATCCCACAGAACGAGATTACATGCATGTTTCTCAGGTGCATGCCACGCAATCCTGGATTGATTACTTGCTGGCCTCTGTCAATGTTTTCTTGGATCACTCAGGTGGTTATTGGGCCACTTGATATTTCTGACCATGCTATCATCTGGGTTGATATCCATTGGGACGAACAGATGACAAATAAGAGGAAGTGGCAGTTTTCTGCCCACTTATATAAAATTTCAGACTTTTTTGCAACAAAAGTGGAAAGATTTTCTTGATAATATTAAAGAGCATGTTAATTACCCTGCTCTCTATTGGGAGACAGCAAATGCTGTTCTCTGGGTTGATATCACTTTTATGAGCTGGAGGTGGAAAATGATAGACAAAAGAATTCTTGTATTAGAGAAGCAGATGAAGTGTGATAGGTTACTATTTGTCAATTCTCCCGGGACAAGCAGGATGGTAGTCCTCACATATGGGTGACATCATCAGCATCGAGGCCTATCACGGAATATTTTTGTCAAAGTTTCTAGAATTTTGACTGGCACACTGAGCATGCCACTAACCCTGTTTCCAGCAGGGGTCCCTCTTCAGTCTCTTTTTTTTTTTTTTTTTCCACGTAGCAGTTGCCTCGCAGTTCTCAGGAGCTCTGTGAGAATTCCTCAACTTTTTTTCCTCATGGAACTTTTCAAAACTTTTTTCTCCGTCCCGGGGTCCTCCGTCGACTTCGCTAGTGCTGGTAAGTTTTTTACCTCATTCTTTGCGGTCGGTTCGCGACGGTGCTTTCATCGGTGCCCCATGACCGCGCGCTACGTTTATTTTGCAAAAAATGACCGGTTTTCGGAAGTGCCCAGAGTGTCCGATGACTATGTCCATTATGGACCCGCATGATGTCTGTGTTTTATGCTTGGGACCTTCCCACGACGTCCAACTGTGTACCAGTTGCGCCCAAATGACACCGAAAGGCCCCTGGGCCCGCTTAGAAAAAATGGAACGCCTTTTCAAATCTAAGCGTTTGTCTACGCCGGCCAAGAGTGCACCGAGTTGAAAACAGTCTTAATCATCGACTCCTTCCCCATTGATGTCTCAGCATTGGAACGTTGGGGAATGGCCTTCACCGGCATCATCATGTTCGAAGGCCTTGGCGCCGGAGAAGGACCTCGAGCACCGAGAAAAGCACTGGCATCGACACCAATGAGAACCTTTCTCTGGTGCCGGCACCAACAAGACATCAACACCGTTGGAACCACCGTCCAAAAAGTCTCGAAGAGGAGCCCCATCCTCCTCTGGACCCGGGAAACCGAGGCGTTCCCTAGCTGCAACGGTGCCAGGAGCCGAGACTCCACAAATTCCAGTGGACCCTCCAGCAATGCCCATGGAGCCTCCAACCCCAGTAGCTGTGTTACCAACACCATACTTCCAGGAGGAATTGGACCGGATGGTCCAAGAGGCAGTCCTCCAAGCACTTCGAGGATTTCAGTCGCCACTGGCACAGACTCCCGTGCTGAGGTCTGACCCGGTGCCTACGATGTTGGCTCCACTATTCGAAAGGCTAGACACCTTTATCGGTGCACTTCCATTGGTGCTATCGCCTTCCGGTCTGTCGATGCCTCTGAGACCATCTATTCTACCACCGGCATCAACCCCGATTCCTCTGTCATCGGACGATGAAGTGTGATCAGTCGATGCCAGACTCTGTTCCGATGACTCCTCTCAAATTTAAAGCATACCATTCAGGAACACGATTTTAGACTGTTTTTTCACAGCTAGTCATGGACCAGTCAGCACGGCGCTGAATAAGAGTCCCTAATGAGACACACGATAATAGGTAGCAAGTGTAGTATCATCAAAACATGTCGCTGCCAACTTCCATCACATCAAAATATACATAAATATTTTTCATTTAGTTTATTAAAGTTTTTAATATGCTTACTCTCTTGATATTAGGTACCATTATGTGAACGGAATCTACAAGATTTTGTGTGTAATCATATACAACTTAAGGTTGGTTGAATATTATTTTTCCTACAAATTGAAGAAGTACATGCTTTTCTAAACTAATGTTAGCAAGAATTCACTTCTGTTTACAAATCTCAAGTTTACACCAGTCACACACATTCATAATTTTTTATTTTTAATTTATTCCATTTTTTGTCATTTTTACTTTAATTTGATTAAGATAATCATAGATATTTTCATATAATTAAGGTTCAGTTTTTAATGCATTTAAATATCTTCACAGATATGTTCTGAGTGTAGATGTCTTTTAGATAATATTGCATCATTTAGCTTGGATTTTTTTGAATGGCTTTTAGTCCAAACAAGTATTTGAGGTAATAACCTTTTATTTTTGACAATTATACAGAGAAGGGCAACCAAAATGATAAAGGAGATGGAACAGCTCCCCTATGAGGAAAGACTAAAGAGGTTAGGGCTGTTCTGCTCGGAGAAGAGATGGCTGAGGGGGGATATGATAGTTGTTTAAAATCATGAGAGGTTTAGAACGGGTAATTGTGAATCGATTATTTACTCTTTCGAATAATAGAAGGACTAGAGAGCACTCCATGAAGTTAGCATGTAGCACATTTAAAACTAATTGGAGAAAATTCTTTTTCACTCAATGCACAGTTTAACTCTGGAATTTGTTGCTAGGGGATGTGATTAGTGCAGTTAATGTAGCTGGGTTTAAAAACGGTTTGGATAAGTTCTTGGAGAAGTCTATTAACTGCTATTAATCAAGTTGTCATAGGGATTAGCCACTGCTATTACTGGCATCAGTAGCATGGGATCTACTTAGTGTTTGGGTACTTGCCAGGTACTTGTAGCCTGAATTGGCCACTGTTGGAATCAGGATACTGGGCTTAATGGACCCTTGGCCTGACCCAGTATGGCAATTTCTTATGTTCATATGGAAGCTGTTATTTCTGCTTAAGGAAGTGTAATAAGGTATTGACTGAAAGGGTGCACAGACTTTTTTGCATGTGCTACTTATTCTTATTTTAAATCTGGAAAAAAAATAAAAAAAAACTACAAGTAATTATGCATTAAAGTTTACATAAATTTTAATTTGTACCATGTAAAGGTTGTCAGCTTCCGGCCATTTAGAGCAGTGGTTCTCAACCTTTTTTTGTCTGGGACCAATGTTCCCTCTAAGCTGTGCCGTCTGCGCGCGCACACAGCCCGTGAAGGCCGTGCACATGGTACAAAGTTTAGTGCACAGAGTTTTTAATAATAGTTTTTCCAAAAACTAGGCAAATTATTAGGTATCAAATCATAATTGCACAGCAATGATGGGAGACACCTAACATGCGCTATATAATGTCTGTTACTTAGAACTGACTGCTAGCCTGCTAGGTCATTAATGGGATGAGGTCAGGGAGAGTTCATACTCCCAACCTCCAAGGCCATGGCATAGCTGCAGCGGTTCAGGGTACAGCGACACAGTGTGGATGGGATGCTAGCATTGCTAGGCTACACAATACACACGCATACCCTGTCCGGTCCCACTCCGTAGCCCGACCTGTCCAGCGTAAGCACGTAAACCCGGCGCCGATCCGTTCTCTCGGGCGTACGCACGCATGAATCCCCACCCCCGGCTCATCCCTTTCCATCCCCCAGATATTCTCCTCTGCCCACAATGATCCCCTGCAGCCCCTGCCGATCTCTACCCGCTCTGCGAACAGGACGCAATAAATGGCCGTAGCGGGTCAGACTGTGAGAGTCCATCGAGCCTGGTGGCATCCGATACAGGCCGTAAGCGCCCGGCGAGCACCCAAAAACTAAGTCTGTCTTGTGCCGCCGACGCTAGTGACACGTACAAGAATCTATGCTCTGCGTCAGCAGCTAGATGACTGAGTGTATATGACATATAGTATAAAACAACACTATCAAACACTGATAGAACACTGAAAAATGTTCCAAATCAATTTTTTGGTTATATTTTTTGGAGTGTACATGATGCCATGTGGTAATATAAATCATTTATAAAGAACATTAGAAAAAGATAGTGTCAACTGGTTAAGTTTAAATAAGTTGATGATATTTAAGTAATTACAATTAAGATAATAAGATTTGAACGCATAAAAACCGAAATGAGTAAAGGTGTTAAACGCAAGAGAACAGCTACATCATTTAAATCCGAATGGCTAGATGAGACTGTTGAAACTAATACTGCGAAGTCGCACGGCCTAACTCGTGTAGCCCTTCGCAAAATGTTTTCGTATGATGAAGATAAAGGAATCATTTGTCTGATCTGCGCTGAAGCGAAAGCTGTAGGAGTTTTCTACGGGTAAAAGTTGGAACAAGGTCTGGAAACTGGATTTCCTCAAAAGACATCTAGTAAGTAAATCTCACACTGACAGTGTAACAAAACTGAAAAGTATAAATCCACTATTTTGCGGTGGGTTGAAGAACCTGTTACTAGAGACTCCAGAAGAAAAGCAAAGGAGGCAAACCCAAGTTTGACTTCCTTGTTTAATGTAATGCCTTGTTTGCGCAGGTTTTATGGTTTAATGTAAACCGAATTGATTTGTAACTTGTTACAAGAATATCGGTATATAAGATCCCCTAAATAAATAAATTGTTGTAGAACGGAAGCGTTCAAATCCAGGTGAGATAAAGGTCCTGATTGACAGCGTCTTGTTAGCCATCAAATTGAACTCCTCTATGCTGGCTGTTACAGATATAAATGAACACATGGCCAAATTTGTAAAGCTGCCAGATAGTTGAAGTAAAAATTACGCATTTGAATTTCTTGAAGTCATCAACAGCATTGTTCAAAATGATATAATGCAAGAAATTTTTTCTGCATTGTTCCACATTTTAACCGTTGATGAAAGCACTGACATATCTTTGACCAAATGCTTAATACTTTACTTTAAGTATTTGGATATGATCATGCGAGTGAAGAACTATAAACTAGATGGCGGAAATATAGATCTTGACAGAATCTATAACGAATGGACAAAAGTCAAAGACCGCAGGGAAAAAATGTAAATATTATGGACTGTGAAGTTGTGAACTGAGTTACAAGGCACAGTCGCCCAGTATATATGGTATAAAACAAATAAACTGCTACTTGCTATACCTTAGCCCAGGGGTCGGGAACCTTTTTGGCTGAGAGAGCCATGAACGCCACATATTTTAAAATGTAATTCCGTGAGAGCCATACTAACTACAACCCCCCACCCTCCTGACTCCCCCAAGACCTACCAAATTAATTTACTACAACCCCCTACTCTCCTGACGCCCCCAAGACCTGCCAAATTAATTTACTACAACCCCCCATCCTCCTAACCCCCCCCAAGACCTGCCAAAAGTCCCTGGTGATCCAGCGGGGGTCCAGGGCTCACAGACAAATCTTTAATAAAAAAGTAAAAATCTAACAAAACCCCCCACCCTCCTGACGCCCCCCAAGACCTCCAAAATTAATTTACTACAACCCCCCACCCTCCTGACGCCCCCCAAGATCTCCAAAATTAACTTACTACAACCCCCACCCTCCTGACCCCCCAAGATCTGCCAAAAGTCCCTGGTGGTCCAGCGGGGGTCCGGGAGCGATCTCCTGGACTTGGGCTGTCGGCTGCCAGTAGTCAAAATGGTGCCAACAACCCTTTGCCCTCACTATGTCACTGGGGTCGACCAATGGCGGCGGTAGCCCCTGTGACATAGTAAGGGCAAAGGGCCGTCGGCTGCCAGTAATCAAAATGGCGTCGACAGCCCTTTGCCCTTACTATGTCACAGGGGCTACCGCTGCCATTGGTCGACCCCAGTGACATAGTGAGGGCAAAGGGCTGTTGGCACCATTTTGACTACTGGCAGCCGACAGCCCAAGTCCAGGAGATCGCTCCTGGACCCCCGCTGGACCACCAGGGACTTTTGGCAGGTCTTGGGGGGGGGGGGGGGTCAGGAGGGTGGGAGTTGTAGTAAATTAATTTTGGAGGTCTTGGGAGGCGTCAGGAGGGTGGGGGATTTTGTTAGATTTTTACTTTTTTTATTAAAGATTTGTCTGCGAGCCAGATGCAGCCATCAAAAGAGCCATATCTGGATCCCGAGCCATAGGTTCCTGACCCCTGCCTTAGCCTCTTTAGTTAAGTATATAAACATGTTAACATTTCACTTGATCTTCACTTCTTTTTTAACTCCAGTAGGCTGAGTTGTAAGCTTGGATGCACAACATTAAGTTAAGTTTCAGAAAAGTTGCACCCAACAAAATTTTTGCGCACATGGCATGTCAGAAATTAGAGGGAACATTGGCCAGGACACACTGAACATGTGACCATCTCGGGGCTAAATGTAAATATGCACTTTGCATCCACAGGAATCCCCTCAACCCCCAGCAGTGAGTGCAGAGCAGATCTAGGGCATTACCCTGTACATCTCGCCATACAAAAAAGATATTCTGGTTCTGATGACAATCAGTAAAAGTAAAACAAATTATCCCAGGACAGCAGGATGTAGCCCTCACGTATGGGTGACGTCATCGAACGGAGCCCAGGCGGGAAAGCTTTCTGTCAAAGTTTCTAGAAACTTTTGACTGGCCCTGTGAGGCCACTGAGCATGCCCAGCATGCCATGATATTCTCTGCCACAGGTGTCTCTCTTCAGTCTTCACTTTTCCGCGCTGCTGTTCGCACCGCGGACCGATAGCCTAGCGTTTGGGAATCTCTCTCTCTCTTTGACTAAAAGTCAGTTATTGATATTCTCTGTCATAGGAAATCTCTACCTATATAGAGTTGATATGCAGAGATTTTTGTGCTCAGCATGGAACTCTGGTAAATCTTCTTACCCATTGTGTCCAGGAACCTGTGCTCTCTGCCTGGTGGGATGGAGGAATGTGGGCGCACACGTTTAGATTTTTTCTGTGCTGATTCCACAACGACAGACTGGTGTGGCAATTGTTGTTTGTGGTACCCTGGAGCTGGTTGAACCAGGTAGGTAGTTTCTACTCTTTTGTTTACTGCAGGAGTAGAAGCTGGGTGTTCCCAAATTCTTTTCTGAAGGTCCAGTAAAACTTCATGTACAGGTACTGCTAATACCTGTTTGGGTGGATCCACAAACTGTAATACTTCAAGAGTTTGTGCTCTTGTGTCTTCCTCTGCTGTCAATTTAAATGGAATGGAGTCAGACATAGTTTGTATAAAGGATGAGAAGGAAAGATCTTCTGGGGGTGACTTCTTTCTTCTGTTAGGAGAAGAAGGATTTGACATGAATTCCTCTGAGGAAAATTGAGAGGGTTCATCATCCCAGGAGTCTTCTGAATCTTCTCTGTAAGGTGTTTGAGTTGCTGGTGCTGATGGGACATGAAGTCTTGAAGGGCCCAGGCTGTGGGTCATCGATGAAAATATCAGTAGATGTTGATATTGCTGTAACAGGTGACAAGTTGTTGATGACATTCTGGTACCTTTGTAAGAGGCGCCGGTAAAAAGCCTCATCCTGTACTTCTTGTGGTTGATCAGGTGGTGGTAGGGTTGCTGTCGTTGGGATCATCGATGTAATATGGGATAACATCGATGTAGATTGTGTTTGTAGTCTCGGTGTGGTTGTTATGAAACCAGTCGAGGGTTTTGGAAGCAAAGATGGTGTTGTCATCGGTGTTATCACCGGCATCGATGTTGGAGGAAAAAACATCGGCATCGATACTGATGGCATCAATATTGACGGTGGAGGCATCGGCATCGATGCTGGAGGCATCGGCATCCACCCGGAGGTCGACATCGACAAGCTTGTCGGAACTTGCTGCTCCTGTAGAGCTTGTAAAACAGCTTGTCCAATAAGTGTAGACAATTCTGGCTGTGGTATAGGTGAAGACACCGATGGTGTATTCGGTGGCGGTGCTGCGATGTCTATCGATGACGTCGTAGGTATTGGTAACGGCAAAGGCCCAGCCATCGGTGTTTCGTGATTTTTAGGCCGCTTCGGCATCGATTCGTCCTGGGACACCGATGCGGACGATGAGGGACATCTATGGCGATGTTTAGTTTTTAAACGCTCTGCCGACTTCGTGGAGATCAGACGATGGCGAGGACGGACGATCACTGGACCCATCCGAATGCGGTTTTTTGAGTAAGACCCTTTTTGTTGCTCCAGCCGGAGACGACCTCGGTGCTTTCGAGGGAGAAGGGATTAGCTGAAGAGAAAATAGGTGTTCCATCTTCTCTTGCCTGGCCTTTCGACCTTTTACCGTCATTTCTGCACATTTGGCGCATGTACTGACATCGTGTTTTTCCCCGAGGCACGGTACACACTCCAAATGGGGATCGGTAATAGACATATTTCGGTTGCAGACTGGGCATTTTTTGAAGCCTGTCGCCATTTTTGAATCGACGGCCGTCAATGAACGAGTGTGTGTGTGTGAGAGAAAATTTTCATCCGAAAATTTTATAAAGTACGGTACTCACCATCTCCTTCCAGAGAAATCTCTGGAAGGAGATGGAACAATTCATCACTTCCTTACCCACTCAATTCCAAGAGCCTGCTCAAGCAATTATATCAAAAGGTCTGGAAGCAGGAAAACACGAAGTGAGAGCAGTTTGACAACTTCGAAACTGCCTCCAGAACAGCAGCAGCAGGAATCACTGCTTGCAGGTGGGCCTGGCTCAAGGCATCTGACCTCAGGATTGAGGTACAAGATAAACTGGTTGACCTTCCCTGTCTTGGTGACAATCTCTTCGGGGATAAAATTCAAGAGGCTGTACAACAACTGAAAGATCACACTGAGACACTAAAACAACTGTCTCAAACCCCTCAAGAACCTGCTAATCAACCTTCTCGACGTCCTCCACGTAGGGATGTACGACGGTCTTACTACAGGCCACGCAGATACTACCAACCAACAACTAGGGGTAGATCTAGCAGGCCAACACAGCGGTCTCAAGCCAGACAATCCAGACCTGCTCGTCCACAACCTCCTGCACAGACAGGGCCTGCAACAGGTTTTTGAGGACTACACCAGAGGACAGATTCAACCTTGCAATCCCAAGCCAAATCTTCCAGTGGGAGGAAGAATATCCCATTTTCACACCAATTGGCAAAACATAACATCAGATCAATGGGTTCTTTCCATAGTCGCTCGAGGTTACAAACTAAATTTCACTTCAATTCCTCCAGAATTTCCACCAACATACTGCCAACAACAAAACTCTCAACTTCATCAATTACAAACAGAATTATCCACCCTTCTGAGATCCAAGGCCATTCAACCAGTGCCCTGGACACAGAAGGGCAGAGGATTCTACTCCCGATAATTCCTCATTCCAAAGAAAACCAGAGGCCTAAATCCCATCCTAGACCTCAGAAATCTCAACAAATTTCTAAAGAAAGAAAAGTTCAGAATGGTTTCTCTAGGCACCATGCTTCCACTTCTTCAAGCAAAGGATTGGCTTTGTTCTCTGGATCTTCAAGATGCTTATGCTCATATTCCAATATACCCTCCTCATCGCAAATACCTGCGCTTCACGGTAGGCCATCAACATTTCCAATACAGAGTTCTACCATTTGGACTGGCGTCTGCTCCCAGAGTCTTCACCAAATGTCTAGCAGTAATAGCAGGACACTTGCACAAGGAAGGTGTCCATGTTTTTCCGTATCTAGACGACTGGCTCTTAAAGAGTCCATCTCAAACAGGAGCAATAACTTCTCTTAACCGGACAATTGCTCTACTTCACTCCATAGGGTTTCTCATCAATTATCAAAAATCCCATCTCACTCCAACTCATCTACTTCAATTCATAGGAGCAGAGTTGAACACAAATCTAGCAAAGGCCATTCTACCTATAGAACGAGCAGAGGCCCTCATTCTACTAGCAAAGTCCATTTCCTTACGGACACAAAACACAGCTCATCAGTTTCTGATACTGCTAGGCCACATGGCCTCCACAGTTCATGTTACTCCTATGGCAAGGCTAGCCATGCGAGTTACCCAATGGACTTTAAGGTCACAATGGATCCAAGCCATTCAACCACTCCACTATCCAATTCAAGTGACCCACCAACTAAGATCATCTCTACTTTGGTGGACCAACAAGGACAACCTGTGCAAAGGCCTACCTTTCCAACAACCAGTCCCAGAGGTTACTTTAACTACAGATGCATCCACCTTAGGATAGGGAGCTCATGTGGACAATCTCCACACACAAGGGACTTGGACAAAACTCGAAGCAACATATCAAATAAATTTTCTGGAGCTTCGAGCGATACGTTATGCACTGCATGCGTTCCAAGACTGTCTTTCACACAAGACTGTTCTCATCCAAACAGACAACACAGTTGCCATGTGGTACATCAACAAACAGGGAGGTACGGGCTCGTATCTCCTTTGCCAAGAAGCTGCACAGATTTGGGGCTGGGCCTTGAACCACTCAATGTCCCTACGAGCCACTTATCTGGCAGGCATACACAATGTAGTAGCGGATCGACTCAGTCGTCAATTCCAACCACACGAATGGTCCCTGGATCCTGCAGTAGCAACCAGGATATTTCAACGTTGCGGTCAACCAACAATAGACCTCTTTGCGTCATATCTGAATCACAAAGTGGACAAGTTCTGTTCTCTGCACAAACAGAACAATTAGCCAGACAAGGACGCCTTTGCTCGCCCTTGGAACTCAGGCCTACTATACGCGTATCCTCCAATACCGCTCATAACCAAAACTCTAGTGAAGCTACAACAGGACAAGGGCTCCATGATTCTCATAGCCCCGTATTGGCCTCGACAAGTATGGTTCCCCACACTATTAGATCTCTCAGTCAGGGACCCCATTCACCTGGGAGTAGCTCCCACTCTCATAACTCAGGATCAGGGCCGGTTACGACATCCCAACCTTCAGCCCCTATCTCTGCCAGCATGGATGTTGAAAGCTTGATATTACAACCACTCAATCTTTCATCTCATATATCTCAAGTGCTTATAGCTTCACGTAAACCTTCCACACGAAAAAACTATTCTTCTAAATGGAAGAGATTCACTTTGTGGTGTTCAGCAAAGGATATAAATCCTTTCACTTGCCCCACAACTTCTCTACTGGACTACTTATACCATCTTTCGGAATCTGGTCTCCAGACTTCATCTGTAAGAGTCCATTTAAGTGCAATCTCTGCTTACCATAACAAGATAGGAGATGCACCTATATCCACACAACCTCTCGTAAGCAGATTTATGAGAGGTTTAACTCACCTTAAACCACCAATTCGAAAACCCGTCCCAAGCTGGGACCTGAATTTGGTACTAACAAGACTCATGAGCTCTCCTTTCGAACCCATCGACTCTTGTAATCGTAAATTTCTCACATGGAAGACTATCTTCCTCATAGCCATTACTTCAGCTAGAAGGGTTAGTGAGTTACAAGCACTTGTCACATACGAACCTTATACAAAGTTCTTACATGACAAGGTGGTTCTCCGTACACATCCAAAATTCCTTCCCAAGATAGTTACGGAATTCCACTTGAACCAATCCATCAATTTACCCACATTTTTTCCAAGGCCTCATTCCCATCCAGGAGAAACAGCCTTACACACCCTGGACTGTAAGCGTACACTTGCTTTCTATTTGAACCGTACTGCAGTCCATAGGAAATCCACTCAGCTTTTTGTTTCTTATGATCCAAACAAACCGGGTAAACCAGTGGGTAAACATACCCCATCCAATTTGATAGCAGATTGTATAGAGTTCTGCTATGAACAAGCGGGCCTTCCTCTTCAAGGGCGAGTAAAGGCACATTTAGTCAGAGCAATGTCAACTTCAGTAGCACATTTTCGCTCAGTGCCAATCCTCGACATATGCAAAGCAGCAACATAGAGTTCTCTTCACACTTTTGCAGCCCACTACTGCTTAGACAAGGAAGGAAGGCAAGATTCAGCCTATGGACAATCTGTCTTAAAGAACTTGTTTCCAGTTTAATCCCAACTCCTTCTGCAACCAACCTGCTGTGATCTTCGGCTGACTCATTTCAACAGTAATACTCCACTGTTGTCTCAATACAAAATGACTCAGCCTCTAGCTTGCTATTCACCCATATGTGAGGACTAGCATCCTGCTTGTCCTGGGATAAAGCAAAATTACTTACCTTGTAATAGGTGTTATCCCAGGACAGCAGGATGTAGTCCTCACGGAACCCACCCGCCACCCCGCGGAGTTGGGCCTCAGACCTTTATTAATTTATTTTTTTGCTAACACTTTATGCTATATACCAGACTGAAGAGAGACACCTGTGGCAGAGAATATCATGGCATGCTGGGCATGCTCAGTGGCCTCACAGGGCCAGTCAAAAGTTTCTAGAAACTTTGACAGAAAGCTTTCCCGCCCGGGCTCCGTTCGGTGATGTCACCCATATGTGAGGACTACATCCTGCTGTCCTGGGATAACACCTATTATAAGGTAAGCAATTTTGCTTTCCCTTTACTACCAGGCACAATAGCTTTCCTTATGAAAAGACAGTAATTTACCACTAATGCATATCCTATTGAGAAAACACAATAAATAAGATTGATACAAATGCCTACATGCTAGTAAAATACCTCACCTCAGTCACACACCCAGAACTGACCTTCACCAAGTACAGAAAACCCATAAATTATAAATATGGAGACAAACTGGAATGGAAAAACCAAAAAAGCCACTCTGCAGAGCGAAACTGGAGAAATGGAAAGAGAAATATAGCACCTAACAGACTCTCAGGATTTGCAATAATGCACACAAACTAACCCACACAAAGTTACACCTGTATTATGGAACACACTCAAACAGTAACAACCCTGTCTAAGAAATACAACTATTAAACCAGGCCCTAAACACTAATACATTTCCTATTGGGAAAACAGAATAAGCCAAGCTGCTATAGAGCCCCACACAGAAATAATTGTAAAGCTATACTAAAAATGTTACAAAACAGCTGATGAACAGAATAATATCCAACAATTAAAAACTCATAAAAATTATTAAAACATGTCCAAATATCAATAAAATATTTCAAAACAGCAGACATCGCATAATACCCAATAATTAAAATGGCAGTCAAGAAAAATAAATTTAAAAGCCACCTTTACTTACCCTATCCAGCAATTCTCCTACTCCTTACCCTTCCAGGCCAATAGCACTCACCAGAAGCAGCAAGGGCTGCTGAAGCTCTGTCCTCACAGTCCACTTCCTTGGCGCCCACAACCAGTCACTCACACACACACACCCCACGACCAGTCTCTTGTCTCTCTCACACCAATCATCTTCCTAACCAGTTTCTCTCCTTCTCTCTCACACACATGCTCTTATATACAAGCTCTCAATCACACACAAATGCTCACACCCACAAGCTCTCACCCATGTGTCCATTCACACCCACAGACACAAGCTCACACCCACACACACAAACTCTTACCAAAAACTTCTTCTTCCTTCACTGCAGGTATGAGCTCCACTTCCGCCGCAGCTTTACTCCGGCAGGCCTTCTTTATTAGCCGCCACGGGGACGGCTCCCTTGGTGGCCTCGGTCGGAGTCAGGTTTCCTCTTCAGCGCCACGGGGATGGGCTCCCTTGCCATTCCTCCCACCCCTGGGCTATGCGCTGCCTGCCTCACTGGCCAATCAAAGGCTTCCTCCTTTCTTCCTACTCCCTCTGGCATGTAGAAGGGAGGAGGTTTCCGATTGGCCTGCGCGGGGGCAGCAGAATGAAGGAGGCTTCCCATTGGGCAGTGGGGGGTAGGAAGCAAGGAGGCTTCCAATTGGCTCACGGGGGCTGGAAAAAGGGAGAAGGAAAGTACAATGGGGCAGTGGGACACCGGGAGACGCGACAGACCTGCAGGTGTTTGGCGACACACTGGTTGAGAAGTGCTGATTTAGAGATTCATTGAAGCATAGAATTTGAGCAAAGTGCCTACATTTTTGAATGCACCTGTATAACGGTTACTCTGGCTTTTACACTGCAGGCTTCAGTTACATCACTTTGGGGTAAGGCTATTAATCAATTTGTAAATCCGGTCCTCACGGCTTTTACTGGGTCCACAGTTATCTGGCATTTGAGTCCTTGAATTGCTGGGAACACTGGAATGTAGCAGAGTTCCTTCGACTAATCTGGTTTTGCAGGGGCAGGAGCACTATGCAAAGGCTGCTCGAACCACTCTGGCTTTTCATGTAGAAGAGCAGCCTCTGATAAAGTGGACCCTGGTTCAGTGCCGGTCAAGAGTACTTTTTGCCCTAACAGGTGTGTTCATTCTGTTGTAGATCATAGTGTTATCTGCAAAAAGACAAATTTTTATGACTAATATACCCCTTGGTGATATCGCTCTACTTTAATTTTGGTGTAAATAATCCTTCCTGGGAAGGTAGTTTTGCTCATGGAAGTAGCTAATAGTGGGTTAAATGTTTGTGAGAGAAGTTTTTGCATTTCCGCATGAAGTATAACACAAAGTGAAAGGAAACAACCATACAGCTCATGCAGTTTAACCACATCTAATCTTAAAGTACTAGCAATTTGTAAATATGATTGAGTAAAAGCAGACATTCTGAATTGAATGCTGGAGTAAGCATTTGAGCAACAGAAGGGCTCGGGTGTAGAAATAGTATCGCTGAGGTTTAGAAGCAGAGATCTTGGGATAAACTCCTTGCTTTTGTGGAAGCACTGTGAGATGTTCAATCTTTTAGTTGAATGTTCTCCAGACTGCCAAGTGTTCGTTCCCTGTTTTGTTTTTCAGCTGTGCCATTTCCATGTGCTTAGCAGCCGACTTGTATCAGGATGATTGATATTTTTGGATTGAAATGATTTGCTTCCTGTCAGCAGATTGTCATCACTGTGCTATGATGCATGTCTGCCCGGTTGCAGGAGCTGAGGCTTCATGTAAAAGGAATGCTTGGGAGATGATTCATTTTAAATCTGTCAATTCAGTAAATGTAGCATTGACTGTCTCCTCACTATAAAGATTATGGGTTATGATCTCTAGAGAACTGAGCAAAAGAATTAGGAAGAACTTTTCCTTTTCGGAAAATAAGACTGAGCTACAGTGACCTGCAGTGCTCCTTGCAGGTGTGAGGCATGAGGACTGCTCCCACTTATATTTACAGATTTGTTTTTTTTCCCTGGACTTTAAGCATCATCCAGCATGAGGGACTGAAATACTTCCCTGCCCCCTGCACCATTGATGCTGCAGATAATTGCTTTGCTCCGTCACCATCCAAAGCTAGGTTTAGCTGAGCTGATTTTGCACCTGCACCTGTTGAGATATTGCATTGCAGAGTCTGATAATGTGCAGGAGCTCAGGCCTTATGCTGTGAACGATACAAATGGAAGAGGATGTGGCTGTTGACACTTCATTTATCCTTTTCTTCACTACATCAATATATTGATCCCAGGTGGTGGGCTCTGCTTATGGCTCTGCTTTGAGACATTTTCCCTTCCTTTTATTTTCTAAAGTTTTTAATTAGCAGAAAGGGTTTGAAATGTTTCATGATGGAATAAGCAGTGAAGTTGCTGCTCAGAATATGGAACCGTGAGAGAAAATGAACATTGAAGTTAATGGGCCATTAACTGCTGCTCTGCTTGTGTTCTGAGTAGGACTGATTATTTATTTAAATTCTTTTAATATACCAATGCTCAAGATAAGTCTTATCGTACCGGTTTACAGGAGAACTAGGGGAAACCATTTAACTAAATGAGAGAAAGTTACAATGAACAGGGAGTACAATTCGGGATATTTAAGCGAGAGAGAAAAAATTTAACAAAACGTAACTAATAGTAATGCAGGATAGTACAAAATCAATTGATTAGCATGGAGAGCTAAATTAACATTTAATATAAATAAATAGTTCGAACATAACAGGTTCTTTTAGGTACTTGGCTGTAGAGGCATCATACCGGGGTGATGACCTGGGCCAGGAATGGGGGAGTGGAGGGGAAGAGGTTATAGGAGAGGAGGAAAGGTAATGGGACTGGAGTAGGCTACATTGCTAGTTGAGAAGTGTCTCATCTGGGGAATGCTTGTGAGAACAGCCAAGTTTTCAGTTTCTTTCTAAAGGAGAGATGGCTTTGTTCCTGGCATATATCTGGGGGTAATGAGTTCCATTGATGAGGTCCCGCGGAGGACAGTGCTCGTTTTTGAATGGAGTTGTGAATGATGGCTTTGTTTGGGGGAGCCTGGAGAGATCCTTTTTATGTGGATCTGATCGGTCTGGTGGAGGTATGGAGTTCGAGAGGGATTGTGAGTTGGAGTGAGGAATGATGATAGATGGTTTTGTGGATGATGGTCAATGTCTTGAACAGTATTCTATAGTGGATGGGAAGCCAGTGTAGGTGCTTAAGTATCGGTGTGATGTGGTCATTGCGTCGAGAATTCGTGAGGATCCTGGCTGTGGCATTTTGCAGTATCTGTAGAGGTTTAGTTGTGGAGGAGGGGAGGCCGAGCAGCAGCGCGTTGCAGTAGTAAATCTTTGAAAACAGTATGGCTTGGAGGACTGAACTGTAATCATGAAAGTGCAGGAGAGGTCTTAGCTGTTTTAAAACGTGTAACTTATAAAAGCATTCCTTTGTAGTGTTGTAATTAACTTTTTGAAGTTCATTCTGTTGTCCAGAATAGCACCGAGGTCTCTCACCTGGCTTACTGAAGGAAAGATTGGGTTGCAGGCGAGGGGGTTATTATTATTGGGAGTGATGACGAGGAGTTCAGTTTTGGACGTATTGAGAACCAGATTGAGACTGGAAAGTATGCGGTTGATGGAAAGAAGGCAGCTGTTCCAGAGGTTTAGGCTGTTGGAGAGGGGATCCGTGATGGGGGTTAAGATCTGCACGTTGTCAGCATAAATGAAGTGGGTAAGGTTGAGACTTTCTAGAAGCTGGCAAAGGGGTCGCAGGTAGATATTAAACAGGGTAGGGGATAATGAGGAACCCTGGGGTACTCCTTGATTGGAAGGGACGGGGTGGGATTCTTTATAATTTATTCTAACTTTGTAGTGCCTGTTGTTGCGGAATGATTTGAACCAGGTGAGCGCGGTGCCAGTGATGCTGATTTCTGCCAGACGGTTTATGAGGATTGAATGATTTACTGTGTCGAACGCTGCTGAGATGTCGAGGAGAGCTAGAAGGTAGGATTGGCCTTTGTCGAGACCCATCAGGATGTTGTCCGTTAACCGAGAGTAAGAGTGATTCAGTGCTTAGACGTTTCCGGAAACCGAATTGAGATGGGTAAAGAAAGTTGTGAGAGTCAAGGTAATCTATGAGTCGGTTGTTAACCAGCTTTTCCATTAGCTTGGCGATGAAAGGTAAGTTGGCGATGGGGCGGAAGTTTCCCGGATTGGCTGGGTCCAGGTTAGGTTTTTTTAGTAGGGGTTTTAGAGAAGCTGTTTTTAATGAATCCGGGACAAATCCTTGAGTGAGGGAGCAATTTATAATGTCTGCCAGAGGTTTGGCTATGGTGTTAGGGTTGGTGAGTAAGAGTTTGGTAGGTATTTGGTCTATTGGATGTGACGAAGGCTTCATTTTCTTGATTAAAGATTCGATCTCCAGGGAAGAAGTGAGTTCCAGTGATTCTAGTATCAGTTTATGGATGGCTGGGGAGGTGTTTAGGTCAGGAGGAGGCTGGGAGTTTGAAGTGGTCAGAGGTGTGAGTAAATTTTTTATTTTGTTATCGAAGAATATGGCCAATTCCGTGGATTTGTTTTGGGCTTCTTCAGGGATGATTGGAGGGACAGGAGTCGTGAGGGCTGCAACATAAGAAAATAAAGTCTTTGGGTCATACAGAAAGCTATGAATTTTTTTTTGGCGTAAAAATCTCTCTTGGTGCGTAGAATGGTGATCCTGTAGAGGTTCATAGCGGTTTTATAAGTGGCCTGGGAGGTAGGAGAGGGGTCCTTGTACCAGCGTTGTTCTTTAAGTTGCAGGTCTTGTTTGAGCTTCTTCAACTCTGTTGAAAACCAGGGTTTTTTGTTAGGATGGGCAGGATTCATTTCTTTGGAAGCCATGGGGCAGATTTTATTTGCTACAGCTTGTGTGATGTTAAGCCATGAGGTGGTAGCAGTGTCGGCGTTGGAGAGGTCCAGTTTAGTTAGGTCCTTGGCCAGGCTGGAGCTGAGGTCGTCCAAGGAACATGGTTTTCTGAATTGGATGGTAGATTTAGGGATGCTGGGAGACGGTTTTTTTCTTATTGCTAATTCCGTGGAAATCAGTGAGTGATCGGACCAGGGGATGGGTGTACATGTGGGGGGGGGAGGTGGGCGAGAAGGATTCATTTATGAATATAAGGCCCAGAATGTGGCCTGCTTTGTGAGTGGGTTTGTTAATGATTTGATTGAATCCCATGGCCTGGAAAGAAGATAGGAGGGCTTCACAGTTCGAGGAACGAGAAGGGGAGTCCACATGTATGTTGAAGTCACCTAAAATGATAGCAGGGGAGTCCATATTGATGTGTTTGGCTATGATTTCGATGAGAGGAGATGGGTCAGATTCTAGCAGCCCAGGGGGGGGGGGGGCGTATATTAAACATATTTGTAGCTGATTGGATTTGAATAATCCAATTTCAAGTTTAGTCGTCGATTTAAAGGCTTGGTGGGATAGTCTCAGTTCTTTTTTTGCAGCTAGCAATATTCCTCCCCCTCTTTTTTAAGTCTGGGTAGAGAGAATATGTCGTAGAGTTGTAAAGGTAATTGGTTGATTAGGGCTGTATCTGTGTTTGGCAACCAAGTTTCGGTTATAGCGCAGATGTCAGGTTGGGTGTCCGAGAGGTGGTCATTGAGCAGGTGTGATTTTTTTTTTAGAGGGATTAGGAGTTTAGAAGTTAGGGTGATTAATGAGAGACCCAGGAATTGGGTTAGAGGAGAGATGATGGGGATCAGTGATCTCTTTGTGCGTTGAAAATTGCGCGTGAGTATTTTGTTTCTGTAGAGGAATGGGAGTGAGATAAAGGGGGATGGGGTGTGTTTGTATCATGGTGCCTTTAGGAGTAAATTGGATGCTTTCTGGAATCGAGGAGAGTTTCACCGTGCTGGATGATTGAGTGCTGGATGATTGCTGGAAGTGATGGGAGCTGGATGATTACTAGATGAGAAGAGTGCTGGATATTTGTTGGAAGAGATGAGTGATGGATGATTGCTGGAAGAGATGGTTACTGGATGATTGCTGGAATAGATGAGATGATTGCTGGACTAGATGTGAGCAGGAAATTGCTGGAAGAGATGAGTTCTGGGGGGTTGCTTGAGGAGATGGAGTGCTCAGTGATTGCTTGTGGAGAAGACTTAGCGTCCAGTCAGATGAAGCCAGAGCAAGTGGGTTTATGCTTCCCTACCAGCAGATGGAGATGGAGTAAACTGAGGTCACAGTATATAACCCCAGCCAGCCAACCAGTATTCTCCGCCTCCAGCAGATGGTGGACGTGCTTTTCCCCACTGAGGATTGTTTTGATTTGAGAAAAGTAATTCACCCACTCTCCTGCGGTGATTCCATAAGGTCCCCTCAGTTGAGAATTCCTGAGGTGATTTCTGTGGTCCCTAAGAGGTGTGCCTTGGTCTAGTAGCTGGTTTTTCAACCGGCGTGGACTTAGCTGCTTAAGCAGCTGAAAGGCAGCAGTTGCAGGAAGCCGAGCGCAGCGGTGACAGCAAATACCCTCTCTCGCCCTGCAGCCGGAGACCGTTTCTGTGCTCAGCCAGGTAAGGCTGAGCTCTGGTAAGTGTTTTTAATATTTAAAAAAACAAAATTATTGCAGACAGTGCAGGAGAGTTCTGCTAGGGCTTCCTTCCTCCTGGTCTCCATGCTTGGCACGCTGTTCCAATGTTTGTCCCGCTCCGTGGGAGGCTGAAGGATGTGGACAGCCTGGTGGGTTGAGCAGTCTTCATTGGCTAGACCCACTCTGAGGTTTCTTGGTTGCATGCTACGAGGTAGACCTCAACAGCTTTTTGCATGCTTCTTAGGCTGCCCTTTACAGGATTGTCGGTTCAGCTTGTGTGTCTAGCTGTGTGTCCAGGTGTGTCCAGTTTTTTTGGATGTCTAGTCGGGCTTTATTGTGCATCTAGGCTCACGCTTCTTGTGCGTCCAAGTTAAGCATTTTTGTGTGCCTGTCCTTTGAGCAGCACTTAGGGATAGGCGCCTAGCTTTGTGACGCCCAAGTGTCGGATGCCCAAGTGTAGGGTGTCCATGTGTCTGATGCCCAAGTGTTGAGTGCCTAGAAATTTTGGACATTTAAAAAAAACAAAAAATTCCCAGCTAGATGCACATCTCCAGCTGCCGCTCAGCTCGCTGTCAGCCATAATGGCACCTATTCCTAAGCAGCCTAAGCCTTTTTCCTGTTGCGCTGCCTGTCATATTATGCTACGGTTCTTTCATAAGCATGAACTGCCAGCACTGATCTCCCAATTCTTGGACATGCTTATGGTCCCTGGGACCATAAGCATGTCCAAGAATTGGGAGATCAGAGCCGAAGAGAAATCCCATTTTGGTGACCTTGCATAAAGCCTGTACCCTCTGGATCTAGTGATAAGAGGGCGCTTATGTTTCCGAAGGTAGATGCACTTGTGTGTTCAGTCTCCAAGTGGACCACTATTCCTGTGGAAGGAAGAGCGGCCTTGAAGGATGCTCATGATAGAAAGATTGAGACCGTCCTTAGGCATTTGAAGCAGTGGCAATGTCCTTGCAGTTTGCTTCTTGTTCCCTCATGGCTCGCTCTTGTTTGCTTCTCTTTCAGGAGGTTGATGATTTTGGGGTGAATTTCAGGGCAGTTATAGAACCAGCCGCGGCCTTGAATGATTTGGTCTGCACCTCCGCCAGAGGGATAGCTTCGATAGTAGTGGCCAGGCACCAGTTATGGTTGAAAAATTGGTTGGCCGATGCAACCTCCAAGGCTAATCTCACCAAGTTGCCCTCTAATGGCTCGCTTGTATTTTGGAGTGAGTAGGAGAAATAGGCCAGTAAGTGGGGCGGATCTCTGGTTCGCTTGCCGGAAGATAAGTAGACGCAGTACCCCTTTAACATGAGGGGTCGTGCTAGAGAATCCAGGCATTTTCGACTTTGAGGAATGACCTTTCAGAGGATTCAGCAGGTGTCAGCCCTTTCGTCCCAGACAACCCAGAAGAGGTGCAGGTTCTGCTAGTGGTACCTCTCAAGCCTCCCAATGAAGGTTTGCCGACCCACCCCCGGGAACAGGAGATAGGAGGATGCCTCTCTCTCTTTTTTTTATCAGAGGTGGGTTGAAATCACATCGTATCAGTGGGACCTGGAAGTGATGTGAGACGGATGTGATGGAATTTTGCAGTGTACCTCGGGAGTTATTCATGGAGCCGCTGTGCCATTCCCTGCAGAAGAGGCAGGCGGTGGAGAGTACATTGTCAAGGTTCCTCAGTCTGAGGGCTGTGGTCCCAGTGTCCACATCCCACGAAGATACGGGATGAGAGCTCCTTTCATCCCATACTGGATCTCAAATGTGTGAGCAGTCATCTGCATGTGAACCATTTCCGCATGGAAACATTGCGCTCAGTGCTATTGGCTGTGCAGTCGAGGAGTATTTGACTTCCCTGGATCTGTCAGAAGCGTACCTTAACATTCCCATCTGACTGGAACATCATTGCTTTCTCCGGTTTGCAGTGCTGGAGCATCATTTTCAGTTTCGGTGCTGCCCTTTGGTTTGGCCACCACTCCCAGAATCTTCTCCAATGTAATGGTAGTATTTGCAGCAGAAATACTCCTGTATTTGGACGACTGGCTGTTCTGAGCCAAGTCGCCAGAAGAGAGCCACCTGGTGACTCACAAGGTGATTTCCCTGCTGCCGGAACTCGGCTGGGTGGTGAACATAAGAAAATGCCATACTGGGTCAGACCAAGGGTCCATCAAGCCCAGCATCCTGTTTCCAACAGTGGCCAATCCAGGCCATAAGAACCTGGCAAGTACCCAAAAACTAAGTCTATTCCATGTTACCATTGCTAATGGCAGTGGCTATTCTCTAAGTTTTCAGCCTTCTCAGTTGCTGGAATACTTCGGGGTTCGTTTCGACTCTAAGCAGGGCAAGGTGTTCCTGCTGACAGTTCAATTTCAGAATTTGGTAGTCCAGTTCTCTGTTGATGACCACTCTATGCCCAACTGTATGGTCTTGTCTGCAGGTACTTGGCTTGATGGCAGTAACCCTAGAAGTGGTACCGAGGGCGAGGGCATATATGCATCCTCTTCAGTGCTCCCTGCTGCTCGGTGGAATCTGCAGTCTCAAAACTATTTGATTTAGCTTTTCCTGCCGATGGAGGAGTCCTCCCAACTGCAGTGGTGACTACAGACAGAACATCTGAGGAAGGGAGTTCCTCTAATCCCTCTGGACTGGCCGGTGCTGATGATGGATGCGAGTCTCCCTGGTTGGGGAACTCAGTCAGGAGCTGACAGCGCAAGGCCGCTGGAATGCAGAGAAGTCTCTCTGGAACATCAATCGCCTGGAAGCCAGAGCAGTCCGGTTGGTGTGTTTACAGTTCAGTGACAGGCTGTAGGGTTGATTTGGTCCGAATAATGTCTGACAATGCTACGACGGTGGCTTACATCAATTGGCAGGGTGGAACCAAGAGCCAACAGGTGTCACAGTATATAGATCAACTTATGGAATGGGCAGAAGTATATCTCCAGATGATCTCGGCCTTGTACATCGCAGGGAAAGACAACGTAAGAGCAGACTTTCTCTGCAGGGAGAGCCTGGACCCAGGGAGTGGGCTTTGTCAGACGAGACATTTCAACCATAAACTGCTATTATGGTAATTAATAAGCAGTAGTAGATTGTGATCTATCTAATGTTTGGGTACTTGTCAGGTACTTGTGACTTGGATTGGCCACTGTTGGAAACAGGATACTGGGCTTGATGGACCCTTGGTCTGACCAAGTATGGCATTTCTTATGTTTTGACTGATTCGGGTTCTCTGGGGTCTTCCATTCTTAGACCTGTTGCAATGCGAAGGTTCTGCGCTTCCATTCTTAGACCTGTGCAATGCGAATGTTCTGCACTTTAGTTGCAGAAGAAATCCGAAGTCCTTGAGGATCGATGCCCTAGTGCAGGAGTGGCTGCATGCCTTTCCTCCATGGCCCATGTTGTGCAGATTGATTTGAAGGTTCCCGTGCTACGGAAGGATGGTGTTCTTGGTCGCTGTGGTTTGGCCCAGGAGACAGTGGTATGCAGATCTACAGAGGCTTTTCGTGGACTCACCTCTTTGACTTCTAGCGCACAGGAACGTTCTTCACAAAGATCCAAATCGATTTTGTCTTACGGTTTGGCCCTTGAAAGGACTTGCTTGCTGAAACTTGGCTATTCTGCTGCAGTGATTTCCACCTTACTAGCAACAAGAAGGTTCTTTACTTCTTTGGTTTATGTACGGGTTTGGAGAGTGTTTGAGGCCTGGTGTGAGGATTGTGGTACTCTTCCTACCTTGGTCAAGATTCTGCTCATTTTGTAATTTTTGCAGGAGGCTCTCAATTCCTTAAAGGTACAGGCACCTGCTTTAGGGGTCAGGTGAATGGTGGATCCTTGTTGGCTCATCCTGATGTGGTCCATTTTCTGAGAGGCATAAAACATCTTCGTACTTTCTTTGGTTTCCAGTGGCCTTGTGGAGTCTTAATTTGGTATTGGACTTCTTGGCAAGCCCTACATTTAGATCGTTACGTACTCTCTTCTTGCGGTTAGTTATCCTTGAAGTAATTATTCTGGCAATTCTGAACCACAGGTCCTGTCTAGCCGGGAACCGAAAATCCAGGAGCAGTACAGCTGCATACTGTTTCTTCCTTTTTAATGAAGGTGGTCACAGAGTTTCTCTTGAATCAGTCTCTCTCCCTGCCATCCTTAGAGAGTGAGATGTAGAGGATTATCGTTTGTTTCGACCCTTGGATGTCACGTGACATTGTCAGATATCTCAAGATTACAGAACCCTTGCGGAAGTTGGCCCATCTATTGTCCTTCACGGTGGTACTAGAAGGAAGAGCCAGCCTTGCGGGCTACATTAGCTCACTGGATTAAGGAGGTAATCACGGCTGCTGGGGAGCAGTTACCTAGTCGGGTTAGGGCTCATTCCACTAGGGCTCAGGCAGTGTCATGGGCAGAAGTTAGATTGTTGTCCCCATCGACATTTGCTGTGCTGAGACATGGTCCTACTTATGTACCTTTTCCAGGTATTATCGTCTGGATGTGCAGGCCCAGGAGGATGCAGCCTTTGCATGGGCGGTTTTGTCTGGACCACTGGCAGCCTCTCGCCCTATGAGGGAGTAGTTTGGGTATGTCCCACTTCTTCTGGATTCATCTGAATGGATGCTAAGAAATGAGAACTTACTACTTACCTGATAATTTCCTTTTCTTTAGGACAGTCAGATGAATCCAGCTTCCCTTCCTTGGCTGCCAAATGATTGTACTAAAATCGTCCTGTGTGGCTACATGTTTATTTATTTATTTAGAAGTTTTTATATACCGATGAACGTTGGGAACATCTCATCGGTTCACAATAAACAGAATGCAGCTAAAAGAGCTTTACAGTGAAACAGAGAACAATATGCATAAAATTACATAAAATTAAAATAAAGCACATAATGACAATATAATGGTACGATTGATACTACTAACAGTATAAGTATTTACAAGAATAAAGTCAGAAAGTCATATGAGTTAGAATGAGGTGTTAGGTGTATGCCTGCTTGAAGAGGTGAGTTTTCAAGTTTTGTTTAAATTTTTTGGAGCAAGATTCTTGCCGTAGGGAGGATGGTAGGTTGTTCCATAGCGTGGGCCCCGCTAATGATAGGGCCCGAGCTTTGGTGGAGCATAGTTTAAATTGTTTAGGTGATGGAGTGAGTAGTGTTGCTTTATGTTGTTGTCTTGTGGGTCTACTTGTGTTGTGAAAGCTCAGGTGTTCTGTGAACCATTGCATATTTTGGTTGTTTAGAGCTTTGTGGATTAGCGTAAGAGTTTTGTATGTTATTCTCGCAGTGACTGGTAACCAATGTAGGTGTCTCAGTACTGGAGTTATTGTGGTCGTTCCTTTGAGCGTTTGTAAGGATCCATGCAGCTGCATTTTGTAGCAATTGCAGCGGTTGCAGTGTGCTTTTGGGTAAGCCTATGAGTAAGGCGTTACAGTAGTCTATTTTCGATAGAATGAAAGCTTGAAGAATGGTGCGAAAGTCGCTGAGGTGAAGAAGGGGTTTAAGTTTCTTAAGGCAGTGTAGTTTGAAGTAACAATCTTTGAGAGTATTGTTAATAAATTTTTTGAATGTAAGGTGATTGTCAATAGTAATGCCAAGGCTGCGCACCGGTTGGTTGGAGGCAGTGAGGGTGTGAGAAGTGCTGCCTAGCTGCAGGGGTGAAGGGATGTTTTGCGGTGTGATATGGAGCAACTCAGTTTTGGCAGTGTTCAGTGCGAGGTAGTTGCTTTTCAGTAATGCATTAATGAGGGCTAAGGTGGAATGCAAAGTCTCGGTGGCTTTGAGAAATGTGTCATTTACAGGTATAAGGATTTGCACGTCGGCATAGATGAAGTGCGGGAGGCCTAGAGAGGATAGAAGGTTGCATAGGGGGAGGAGGTAGATGTTGAATAATGTGGAAGATAGTGAGGAGCCTTGGGGAACACCATGAGTGAGGGGGATGGGTTTGGAAGTACAATTGCCTATTTGGACACTGTATTGCCTGTCCTGAAGGTATGATTGGAACCACTGGAGGGCTGTTCCTGTAATGCCAATATCATTGTTACAGGGATTACTGGTAAGTGTTAGTCCAGTCCTTAGACTAGCATTATTACATTCTTGTCTGAGCTCAGTGTTGCCTGTTGGCTGAGTATTGAAATGTTTATCTGTTTCTAATCAAGTTTTTTGCTAGTCTGTCCACAGTTGCTTTTGAAGAGAATACTGGCTGGCTGATGTCACTAGAGGGGTTATATACTGTGACATCAGTTAACTCCTCTATCTGCTGGTAAGGGAGCATAAACCTACTTGTTCTGGATTCATCTGACTGTCCTAAAGAAAAGGAAATTATCAGGTAAGAAGTAATTTTTCATTCTTAGCTGGGCTTACATCAATATTGGCACTACTAGAGAGAGATTAACTGTACATTTTAAGTCTTTAGCTATGTGTTGAAATACATGGAAAGAGAGGGAACAATGAATTGGTTGTTCTTGATGATTTTTGGAACACCTGCATGGATTATAAATCATAAGTACTGGGTAGATGCAGCCTAGCAATTTCTTGTTTAAAAATTATTAATGACATCTGTCTGTAGGTGTTGGGGATTTTTTTTATACTCTTTTTATTGTTAAAGTAAATAAGCATAATGATCTGACATATCAGAGCTCGGAGTTCCTATCTCATGCTGGTTCTGGCTTAAGTGAAGTCTCAGTGATTTAGCACTAGGTTGGTAATATTGCCTTGATACCTCTGTTTTTAAGAAATTAAAATCCTTGCTTTTTTTCTTCATTCAGCAGACTAAAAATAACTTGAACACTATCAGAAAATGGACATGATTGCCCGGTTTGGGAAGAAGCTGATTCGCACAAGAGTTGTGGACCTCAACACAGAGCGCAATCTGTTTGCTCGCTGCCTCACTACATTGGACCTCATTGCTCTGGGGGTTGGTAGCACCCTAGGAGCTGGAGTCTATGTCTTAGCAGGGGAAGTGGCCAAGGATAAGGCAGGACCATCCATTGTTCTTTGTTTTTTCATTGCTGCTCTCTCCTCTGTGCTGGCTGGACTCTGCTATGCAGAGTTTGGTGCCAGAGTCCCCAAGACTGGCTCTGCTTACTTGTACTGCTATGTCACTGTGGGAGAAATCTGGGCCTTCACCACAGGCTGGAACCTTATACTCTCTTATGTTTTAGGTAAGTGATCTTTTGGCTTGGGGGTTCTACAGTACTTAATGATGGCAGGAATGTGCTGCAGTTCTGACAAAGCATTCAGTTGTTGATTTGGCTACAATATCAACACAGTGCTTAGGGATGCGCATTGGTTTCTAGTTGACACAGGAGTGAAATTTTAAAGCTGGTACACTAGCTCTAAGATATTGCAGGGGTATGTGCCTGTGTATGCTTTGCAGCCAGAAGTTGAAGGGCTTTTATGTGCTCTTACTGTTAAAATAGCCAGGTTGTCCAAGGCTAGGTATCAGTCATTTTCAGTAGTGGCTCCTTGTCTTTGGAATTCTCTATCTTGGAACCTGTATATTTGTTCTGGATTGATGAATTTTAAAAGATTATTGCAGAAACTTTTATTCTTGTTTAAGAAGTTTTAGTTCAGGTTCCTTGTTGGTATTAGTATAACATAACTGACTGTTAGGACCAATTATATCTATATATCTATATATATATATATATTTTTTTTTTTTTTACAAAACTTTTTCTTTGCAATTAAAAAAAACAAGATTCATCCAGATAAGTACTCATAAACGTCCAGGATATCTACTGTGGCGTTGTCATGTTCAGCTCAGACTTTCTCAGTTTGCTCAAAGCTATATTACCTGCCTTAAGCCAATGCCGTCCCCTTTTGTAAATACTGTGTAAAAGAATTTTAAGTTCCTGTACATACTCAGATCATTCCAGACCAGTGGGTTGGGTGTTCCTACCAGCAAATGGAGTCGGAGAACAAATACTTTGGACTCTGCTACATGCCACCTGCAGTCCCCCAGTATCTCTGTGACTCCAGCAGATGGTAGAGATGCAAACCTGCAGTCTAGGGTTTAGTTATATAAAAAAAAAAAAAGTGTAGTTTAGATTAGCTGAGCTGAAATTTTTCTCCTTGAGGTGTTAAGTACCGTTGCGGGCCATCCCTCCAGTGGAGCCGGGTGTCCGGGGGGGGGGGGGGGGTGTTTAGATACCCCTGATTGTGTTTTGCCAGCACCCTGCCGGAGGACCTGATAACCAGAGGCTTCTGGTTCCCTCGGCCTCCAAAGCTGTTCCCGGTTTCCTCTGGTCCTGCTGAGATTGTCTAAAGTTTTTATTAAAGAAAAAAGAAAAGTGATTTCATCAGAACCTAAGAAGTTCCTCAGGAAGGCCTTTGGTCTTAGTCAGGGCCCGGCTGGGTCAGTGGGTACTGCAGCCCGAGGAGGAGACTGTCAGTGTCTGGGGCATGAGGGTCGGCAGCTAGAGGCTCCGGACGGATGTGACATCAGATGCGATTGCTTGCTGAAGGGAGGGGGCTCTAACTCTTTCGGGGAGCGTGCTGGTTCTTTCTCACGTCCTGTGATGTGAGTGATGCTTTTGGGTTAGGCAGCTGCGGGCCCTGGTGTCTTGGTCCCCAGGTGCTTTTGTCCACCAGCGGGTGGCCGAGTACGGTTCCTTTTCGGCGGGTGCCGTTTTTATTGGAGCGCTCCTGTGATTTGCCGCATGGCGCCGAAATCCAAGATGGCCGCCTGCAGCGTGTGTGACACGGCAGGGGGGCAGGTTGGATTCACACTCTCTCTGCGAGAGCTGTGAGTCGGGAGAGGAGGGCCCCTCGGGGGGGGGGCGGGGGCCACTCAGTTAGGCTAGGCCTCCGTTCAACCAGGCCTTCTGCCTTTGCCTCGGAAATAGAGGATTCTGACCTTGTGGTGCCGGGGAGGGGGGATTCTCCTCCACCCTTTCCCCTATGGAGTTGGTTTGTGCGCCTCTGGATGACTCTGTACAGCCTGAGCCCCCACAGGGGGTGGAGGAGCAGCCTGTGGATTTCTCTCCTGAATTTGTGCTGCTTCATCAGGCCTTTCTGGCCAATCAAAGATCTGGAATTAAAAGGACAGCGGAGTGGTCGGCAGACCCGTTAAGCGGGGGATCAAAACGTTCTCAGGATCCCCTGCGGCCCCTGGGTCTCCATCAAGCGCGAGGTTATCGGGCCTCTAGTGGGGACGCTTTGGGGGCACTGCAAAGTGACCCTGCCGGACACTCAGGGGACAGTTCAGGATCTGATCCCTCCCCAGACCTGAGAGATCCTGACACAGATGACCCAGCCTTGGATGGATCCCCAATCCTGGAGGGGGATGACCCTCGAGTTGTCCGGCTATTCAAATTGGAGGAACTACCCTCATTGATTCCCCAAGTTTTAGAAGAGTTGGGGGTTAAGGTCTCCCAGGAAGAGTCGGATAGTGAGGTGGTCAATCTGGTGTTCGATGGTCTGCGAGGACCGACAACCGCATTTCCTCTGCCCAAGAAGATCAGGAAGTTGGTGACAAGGAAGTGGGACTCTTCTGATTCCGGCTTGAAAGTGGGCTGAGCGATGGCAAAAATTTACCCCCTCTCTTTGGAGACCTTTTACCTTCTGAAAGTGTCGCCGGTTGATGCGGCTATTTCGGCAATCACCAAGAAGACAATCCCGGTGGCTGGGGTGGCTGCTGTGAAAGACATGCAGGACCACAAACTGGAAATTCAGCTGAAGCATTTGTTTGAGGTCTCCGCGTTCGGCCTGCACGTGGCAGTGTGTGTCAGCATGATGCAGTGTGCCTGTCTGTGTTGTGTCCGGAAGGTTGCGGAGGTGGTAGCAGCGGGCGACTTTTAGCCCTTGCAAGCGGCCTGCCTTGAGGCGGGAGTGGCTTATGTGGCTGATGCTCTCTATGATTTGGTTCGCACCTCTGCGCGTAGTATGGTTTCCTCTGTGGCGGCTCGCAGGCTTTTATGGTTACGGAACTGGTCTGCGGACTTGTCCTCTAAGGCGCAGTTCTGTAATCTCCCCTTCAAGGGAAAACTCCTGTTTGGGGAGGATTTGGACCAGTTGGTGAAGCTATTGGGGGAGACTAAGGGCAATAGGTTGCCGGAAGATAGGAAGCAGAGTAAGAAGGCTTTTCCTTCACGAGCTCGTTTTAGGGATTCTCAGCATTTTTGTTCTGGTAAACCTGTTCCTTTCCCTAGGTCCAGGCAAGGCTCTGCTTGTCTGCAGTCCTTTACTGGAGGTTGTTGGACTCCCAAAGATGGTACAGGTCAGGGCTCAGGAGGTGGTAAGCCTCCCCAGTGAGGCCAGGGGCCTCCACTCCCACGTAGAAGCTGTAGGAGGCAGATTATCCAGCTTCTACGAGGAGTGGGAGAAGATTACCTCAGACAGGTAGGTCTTGGAGGTAGTCTGGCACAGTTACACTCTAGATTTCCTGTTTCCAGTTCAGGACGCTTTTGTAGTCTCGTGTGATTTCTCATGGCAGGCGAGAGGCCATGTGGGTGACTCTCCAGAGGTTACTCGATCTCAATGCCATTTGCCCAGTCCTTTCTGCAGAGCAGGGCCAGGGTCAGTGTACTTCATGGTTCCCAAGAAGGAAGGGTCCCTTTGTCCTATCCTCGGCTTGCAGAAGGTGAACCAGTGCCTATGAGTTCCCAAGTTCCGCATGGAAACGTTCCGAACAGTGCTTGCGGTGGTGCGCAAAGGGGAGTTCCTTACATCCTTAGATCTAACGGAGGCTTATCTGCACATTCTGCGAACCAGGGCCATCAAAGATTCCTGAGGTTCAAGGTGCTGGATCAGCATTTTCAGTTTCAGGCTCTTCCCTTTGGGCTGGCCATGGCTCCTCGCACGTTTACCGAGGTGATGGTAGTAGAAGCAGCAGCTCTGCGCAAAGAAGGGATCTTGCTGCATCCATATTTGGACGATTGGCTCATCCGGGCGAAGTCTCAGGAGGACTGCAAGAGATCTCTCCAGAGAGTGATGACCACCCTATGATCTCTTGGTTGGGTCATCAACCTGCGGAAGAGCCAGCTGGTGCCCACTCAATGCCTGGTGTACCTAGGTGCGCGGTTCGACACGCAAAAGGGCAAGGTCTTCCTGGAGACAAAGTGCAGAAGTTATAAACTCAAGTGAAAGGCCTTCTTCGCTTGACGGTGCCAACAGCCTGGGATTATCTCCACATCCTGAGCTCCATGGTGTCCACATTAGAGCTGGTGCCTTGGGCTTTTGCGCACTTGAGACCTTTACAGCCTGCGCTGTTGTCCAGGTGGAGCCCTATGTCAGAGCAGTTCCATATTCCATTGCCTCTTCAGGAACCCAGATGCAGTCTCTCTTGGTAGCTGTTGTCGCAACCTGGAGAAAGGGGTGGGGTTGGACCCTCTGGCTTGGATGGTCGTCTCTATGGATGCCAGCCTCTCCGGATGGGTAGTGGTGTGTGAAGACAAGACCGCTTAAGGCCTTTGGCGAATGTTGGAGAAATCTTGGTCCATCAGCAGACTCGAAACCTGGGCGGTTCACCGGGCCCTTTAGGTGTTCCTTCCCTTAGTCAGGGGTCGGATGGTGCACATCTTGTCTGACAACGTGACCACAATGGCATATATCAGCAGGCAGGGGGGAACTAGGAGCCCTGCGATGGCGTTAGAAGTGCAACATTTGTTCACCTGGGCAGAGATTCATCTCGGGAGCATCACCGCATCGCATGTCACGGGAGTGGACTTCCTCAGCCGACAGCGCTTGGACTCCAGAGAGTGGAAGTTGTCCTCCAAGGCGTGAAATCACATTTGCGCCAGATGGGGCGCTCCGCAGTTGGACCTGATGGCGACTTGAGCCAACTCGAAACGGTTCAGTTTTTCAGTCGAAGGAGGGAACACGGATCAGTGGGACTCGATGCTCTGATGTGTCCATGGCCCACAGGATTTCTTTTCTGTCTTCCCACCGTGGCCTCTCAGCTGTGTTCTCATGTGGATAGAGTCGCATTGCGGATCTGCTGTGCTCATGGCTCTGGAGTGGCCCAGGCATCCCTGGTTCGCGGATCTGGTAAGACTGGCGGAGGACGGTCCTCTTCGTCTAGCTCATCTTCTGCGTCAGGAGCCTATATTCTCTGATCGAGTCTATCACTTCTGTCTCGCGGCTTGGCTTTTGAGAGGCAGAGGTCACGTCTGAAAGGGTATTCTGAGTCTGTAATTTCCACTCTTCTTCAGGTTAGGAGATCTGTTACATCGATGGCATATGCCAGGGTTTGGCAGGAGTTTGAAGGTTGGTGCTTGCAGAGGAATCTGAGTTCTGTGGCTGTGGGGGTGTCCCAGATTTTGGATTTCCTGCAGCAGGGGTTAGCTAAGGGCTTAGCCTTTAACTCTCTTCGAGTTCAGGTAGCTGCTTTGGGAGCCCTCCGAGATTTTGCTCAGGGTCAGAAGCTGCTGATGCATCTGGATATCATCAGGTTTCTTAGAGGAGCGAAGCATTTGCGCCTGCCAGTGCGCAAAGTATGCCTAGAGTGGAGCTTAAATTTTGTACTCCGCGCTCTATGCGAAGCACCATTTGAACTGTTGAAGAGGGCGTCATTGAAGGATTTGACTCTGAGACAGTGTTCCTGGTGACTGTCTGTTCGGCACGGAGGATTTCGGAGCTGCAAGCCTTATCCTGTACAGACCCTTTCCTGAGAATTTTTTTTTCTCATTTAAAGTTTTTATTGAAACTTTCACAATATCAGAAGCACAAGGCAACTAGCATAATAACAGGGATATAACACAGCAGTGAAAAACAGCGTATACAGCTCTATAAAAAGGAAAGGTATATCCAAGCGCAACACATAACAAAGCATGCCCTGTGATACAGAACATAAATCCTCCATTTTTTTTTTCTCCCTCCCTTACCCCCCTCCCCCCATCTCCACACATACTGCCAAAATGAGGTCAAATAAATGAAATTAAGAACAACCACCCTAGCCTCCCCAAAGAACAGGGAATCACTCTATACATGAGGTGGTGTATTGGAACAGGACTGATCAGTAGCCTGGGTGAGTTTCCAACTGATATATGGTTGCCATATCTTGTCAAATTTAAATGTGCATTTGTGCTTGAAGGCTGTTATCTTAGACAATAAATAAATCTTGTCCACTTTCTGTTGTATGAGTGCTTTTGTGGGTACCCTGGGGTCCTTCCAAGTCCGTGCAATCTCCAGACGGGTGGCTAACAGAACATGGTGAGCCATCTTATTAAAATCCTCTGGCAAGCCCACAAACTTTCGCCCAAGCAACGCCTGCGCCGGTACCTTTCCTGAGAATTTACCGGGACAGGGTATCCTTGCAAACAGTTCCTTCCTTCGTGCCCAAAGTGGTCTCATCTTTCCATGTCAGACGGTGGAACTTCCAGCTTTTCCGGACTGGTCCCGTGATTCCTCCCGGGAGAGGGAGCTGCATTTGTTGGACATGCGGCATATCCTTCTCCGCTATCTGGAGGTTTCTAATGCTTTTCGACAGTCAGACAATCTCTTTATCTTATTTGCTGGGGCCAAGAAGGGAGACAAAGCATTGAAAGCTACCATTTCTAGATGGATTCGGGAAGTTATCACTTCCACTTACATTTCTAAAGGAAAGCAGGCTCCTGTGGGGTTGAGAGCCCACGCCACAAGGGCACAAGTGGCCTCCTGGGCAGAGTGTCAATTTCTTTCTCCACAGCAGATTTGTAGGGCGGCTGTCTGGTCTTCCCTTTACACTTTCAACAAGTTTTATTGTTTGGATGTCAGGGCGCAGGAGGAGACGTCCTTCGGTGAGAGTGTTCTGCGAGCGGGTCTTTCAGAGGCCTGCCTAGTATAAGGTGGCTTGGGTACATCCAACTGGTCTGGAATGATCTGAATATGTACAAGAAAGGAAAATTGGTTCTTAGCTGCTAATTTTCGTTCCTGTAATACAGCAGATCATTCCAGAGGCACACGCCGTTCTGACTCCGAAAGACAGTCTGTGGAGCTTTTAGTATTCTGAAGGAATTATTAGATTTCTATTAAACAGCAGGGCCGGTGGCTTACCAGTGTATGTTTCGTTGGTTTCGGATGACCTAGATCTCTGGTTAGTTAGGAGGGATCGGTCGCCCTTGGTTGAAGTTTAGTTTCAAGGGCTTGGGTATAGGCAGAGACTGAGGGACTGCAAGTGGCACTCTCTCTTATGTAGCAGTGTCCAAAGTTTTTGTTCTCTAACTCATCTGCTGGTAGCGATACACCACCCACTGGTCTGGAATGATATGCTGTATTGCAGGTAAGAACCAATTTTCCTATATCTGCTGCCTTCTGATTCTTCTCTTTGGAAATCGCATTTTCTCACTTATATGTATTGTCTAATATTTTTACCTATCTTTGTATATTTTCTGTATACCTATCTTTGTATATTGAAAAAGAAAAGCATACACCATATCCAATGATCCCTTTATGACTGCACTTCGTCTCCCAATTACATCCCAATATCTAGTAGCATTATAGAAAAGATTAGTATCTTTAGGATGAATCTGGATTTAGCATGCCAGGGGATTTCAGAATGCAAGCATGCGTTAGACACAAAAGGATCTCAGTAGCAGAGAGGAGGCATGCACCAAAGATTGCATAAGACTTGTGATAGCATAGTAAGCAGGTACATATGGGAAGAATAGGGGAGGCCAAGATGTCCTTATCTTCTTTATTTCAGGTGGTGGAAGTGATCTGATCTTTGACACTCTGTAGGCTACTAGTTGCATTCACTATTTTCTGTTTCTCTTGCACTTTAGGTACAGCCAGTGTAGCACGAGCCTGGAGTTCTACATTTGACAACCTAATTGAAAACAGAATTTCTAACTATTTTGGAGATCATGTTTCCATCAGCATGGAGAATGTTTTTGCTAAATATCCAGATTTCTTTGCTGTACTGATTATTGTTCTGCTTACAGGTGAGAGAGCGAGAGCTCTGAGAGTACTTGAGGCCAGGATGGGCAAGAAGGCCAGAGGCCAGCAAGAGGGACTACATAGAAATGTGATGGCAGAAAAAAATGCACAGCCTATCTTGTGTGCCCTGATCCAGCTCTGGTCAGCCATTCAAAGAAATTGATCAGATAAATCTAATAAAACCTATCCCTAGTAAATGCTTCGTTGGCTCTTGTAATGCATTAGGTTCCATAAACTCTACTACTCTCTTTTAGAAATTTTGACAAGGGCATCTCTCAAGTTACATGGAAAAAGCATAGTGATAGCAATATTTTTTAATGAAAGTGTTGTAGGAAATATTCCGCACTATGCAGCCTGATAGCATGATGATACCATCTTTTATCTTTTCATTTTGTCAGCACTGCTAACCTTTGGTGTGAGCGAGTCTGCATTGATAAACAAAATATTCACTGCTGTGAACCTGCTGGTCTTATGTTTTGTCATCCTGACTGGTTTTGTAAAAGGAGACATCAAGAACTGGCGCCAAACAAAGGAGGATTATGCAAATGCCATTGCTACTGCAAATGTCTCAAGCAGGTATGACTGCCATCAGTCTGTGTTTAGGGTTTGGGCAATATGGCATCTTTGACTGTAAAGATGGAGTTGGGCTTGGCACGTCATTGTGTTTCTGACTCTTCTTGAAAATAGGCAATTGCTGACTGTGATGGGCAGCAGAGCACATAGCATAATCTTTCTGCAAATCTAATTTTACTAGGCAGGGCAGGGGACACAGGATGGCATCTGTGTGGGGTTTGATCTTTGGGAGGTGGGACAGAGGCCACAAAATGTTGTCTTGGTCATGATGCTTCTTGCTGTCCCTGCATATAATGCAATGCTATCATGGATAGAGATGGGTCGTGTTAGCTTAATTCTAACATTTTGTGACCTGATCAGTCTTAAATTATTCATTTGAAGGAGCAATTAAGATACCTACCCTCCTTGCACTTGTAATGAGAGGTTGATTGTGAAGCACAAACTACATGCTGCTGCTCTCCTCCCATCCCATTCACTTCCAAAGTGGTGGAGGTCATGGAGGAAAACATACTGGAAACTAAGCATGTCCGTTCTCATGACTACAGGACAGAAGGATTAAGATTTGAAAATGAGGCACACCAACTTCCTGCTCTAAAGACTCCAAACTGACTAGAACCTTTTGCGCACACATTGAGGTCATTAGATCTAATCTTGTATATGCTTTTGGTGCAGACTCCACACCACTTTGGTTGCCTTTTTCTGGACAGCCTGTAACTTACTGTATTTCATCAGAGATATGTTTCCAGGACTAAGCACTGTAATGCAAGTTTTCCTGGGGAGAAGGTAGCAGGTTTCTTGAGGAGGAGGTAGCAGGTACCCAAGGACCAATGGCACCAACCCAAGGTGTGGCTCCTACCAAGCAGATCCCAGATTCAGGAATACTCCAGTAAAGGGAGTCCAATAGATCCCTTTCAATAGATAACTCTTGGTGATCAAGACAAGGCAGGAAATTTATTTATTTGAACATTGTATGGATGCTGAGAAATATAGATTGGAATAATAGTTGCTAAACCATTCAGCCATTTACTTTTTTTTTTTTTAATTCTTTATTCAATTTTTCTTTTACAAATTAGAAACATTAATTGACAATATTGGAAATTTAAGCAATTATACTGTAGAAACTTTAACATAAATCATTCAAAATGAAACCATTTCCATCAAATATAATTATTCAATTTGTATTTAAACAAGAGCCATTTTTATAAAGAAACTTGGAAACCTGGAGGCAAGTGAAATTCTTTAAGGAGATTTTACCAAGAAACAAAATTTTGCTATCAAAAGGGCTCTAACATAGATTTATCTCCAGCTTTCTTAATTTTTAAACCCTCTCCCCATTAGGAGTAATTGGGGAAGAAGTAGTGGGCTGACGGGACTCCACAAATTTATGAAATTGCTCAAACTGAAAAAATATAAATACCTCTGCGCCTCTTTTCAAAATACATTTACACAGGTAACATAATACAAAAGAAAAACCTAAAGCAATTACATTCTGCTGCAAAGTAAGAAATTCTTTTCTCCTGATTTGGGTAGCCTGTACCAGATCAGGAAATAACTTTACAGGCTGGCCATAGAACATTAAGGGAAATTTCCTAAAGTAGAATTTCATAACATTATTCACATCCTGTTTATTAATAAATGATACCAAGAGAGTATTCCTCTCTAAAACATCTGTATTGGAATTCTCCAGAAAGCTGGTTAAATTCGCTGGTATATTTACTAAATTTGTTCCTTTCGACGAGGCTCTCTTATTCAGAAAGTAACAACAATTAACTGAGGGAATATCAGAAGGAAAAGAGAGCTTCTATAAGAAATCTTTTCAATGTGATGTAGTAAATTTCTCCAGCAATTTTAGGAAAATTTAAAATCCTTATATTGAGATGTTTAGTGCTGTTTCCAATAGCTTCCAAACGTCTTAAACAGGAAATCTGATCTCTAAGAATAGTTCCATTTAAATCCTGTATAGCTTTTATCTTATTCTCTGCCATGCCAACTTTATTTGAAATTTCTTGTACTTGTTCTTGAATTTCATCTGTTTTCTGTTGAAAGGGCAACAGAGTCCATTTTTTTCTCCAGCCTATTTAGTGAGGCCCTGAGCCCTGCCACCAACTCCCAAATAGTCTCCAGGGTGATAGCCTTCGGTCTGGGTTGTACTAACGTTAACTCACCCCCAGGGCTCGATGTCATCTGGCCACGATATTCCTCTGGAGACACCCCATCTCTCACACTCCTCACGGGGTTCTCCAGCAGACCAGCCGCCTCTCCTCTATTGCCATGGTCAATTTCTTCCACGGCATCCGGGGTATTCTCGGCGTTCAGCACTGCAGTCGAGACTGCCCCCTTCTGGTCCATTGCCTTCACCGCATCATCGGTAGGTGCCTGGGATGCGTCTCTACCGGGGTCACGTTGAGCCGGAGGCTGACGCTGATCAGGGCTCAGGGATGCTTCCTTCAAGGGAACTCCCTGCTCTCCTTCGTGGGGATTCCCAGCGGGTTCATCAGTTCCCTCTTCATCCAGAGTGGACAACAAACGCTCAATATCGAGCTGTGTTAACGGCGGTAAGGATTCGGTAGGGTAAATCCTTACTTTGCCTTTTCTCTTTGTTGGCATGGTGCAATATTTCAGGAAAAAGGAGAACTTCAGCTCGTGCGTTCCGTGCACCTTCTATGCCGCCATCTTGCCTCCAGGTTCTCACAGCCATTTACTTAAACATTGCAAGGGTGCTTTCTGATCTGATGTCTGTATATGCCATTACAGGCTCAATAATGGGATGAGGGGTATGGGGGAAAGTTGATTGTGGTGACAGATAAAACTTTACAGTTCCAGAGAGCCAGTATCTGATCAAATGTGAAAATCAATGTCCTTATTAAGTCAGTTTGCATTTGTTTCAACCACAGTTTGCTTATAGAAACATAGAAATGATGGCAGAAGAAGACCATACGGCCCATCGAGTCTGCCCAGCAAGCTTTCACACTTTTTTTTTTTCTCAACTTATGTTTCTCTTGGCTCTTAGTAACCTTTTTAATTCTATTTCCCTTTCACCTCCACCATTAATGTAGAGAGCAGTGTTGGAACTGCATCTAAGTGAAATAGCTTAATTAGTTAGGGGTATTAACCACCGCAATAAGCAAGCTACACCCATGCTTATCTGTTCATCCAGACTATGTAATTCAGTCATTGTTGATTGTTGCCTGAATATAGATCCACCTTTATTCATTCCCCCCTGCCATTGAAGCAGAGAGCCATGCTGGCTATTTTATTTATTTATTTGTTTACTGTCATTCGGTAGAGCCATCATAACGGTTTACAAAAGTATACATTTTTCTTAGCAGTTGTGTAACAGAAAAAACAATGTGAAAGTTATACATTTTCTTAGCGGTTAGCTATGCATTGAAAATGAACTATCAGTCTTGCTCCCCTGCCGTTGAAGCAGAGAGCTATGCTGGATATGCATTGAAAGTGAAGTATCAGCTTATTTGGTTTGGGGTAGCAACCGCCGTAACAAGCAAGCTACTCCCTGCTTTTTTGTGAATGCAAATCCTTTTTTCCACATTTCCTCATTGCTGCTGAAGCTTAGAGCAATGTTGGAGTCGCATTAACCGTGTGTATGTTTATTGAATAAGGGTATTATCACCAGGTAGTAGCCATCGTTCCCGTGAGTCACCTACTCTTCATTCACATCCTTTAGACTTTATGGATCCTCAGAGTTTATACCACGCCCCTTTGAAGTCCTTTACAGTTTTAGTCTTCACCACTTCCTCCGGAAGGTCATTCCAGGCATCCACTACCCTCTTCGTGAAGAAATACTTTCTGACATTGGTTCTGAGTCTTCCTCCCTGGAGTTTTAAATCGTGACCCTGGTTCTGCTGATTTTTTTTCCAACGGAAAAGGTTTGTCGTTAACTTTGGATCATTAAAACCTTTCAAGTATCTGAAAGTCTATATCATATCACCTCTGCTCCTCCTTTCCTCAAGGGTGTACATATTTAGATTCTTCAATCTCTCTTCATAAGTCATTCGATGAAGACCCTCCACCTTTTTGGTCGCCCTTCTCTGGACCGCCTCCATCCTGTCTGTCTCTTCGGAGATACGGTCTCCAGAACTGAGCGCAATACTCCAGGTGAGGCCTCATCAAGGACCTGTACAAGGGGGTCATCACTTCCCTTTTCTTACTCGATATTCCTTTCTATGCAGCCCATCATTCTTCTGGCTTTAGCTATCGCCTTGTCACATTGTTTCGCCGACTTCAGATCATTAGACACTATCACCCCAAGTGATAGTGCTTAAGATGGATATTTTGTGAATTTTTACAGGCTTGTCACCATTCATTTAATTATTGTTTTATCCTGTTACGATTTTAATGTATTTTATGTTCATTTTAATTTTATTTTGATAATTTGTTTTATGTTGTCACTGATTCTTAATGTTTACTGTTATCAGCATTGAATAATTTTATTAGATTATGCTGGATACAAGAACAAATAAATCATGTTAGGGTAATGGAATCTCATTCTTCTTACAGGTTGGGCCAGTTTGGATCAGGTGGCTTTGCACCTTTTGGATTTGAGGGCATTGTTACTGGAGCAGCTACCTGCTTTTATGCCTTTGTAGGATTTGATTGTATTGCTACAACAGGTAAGTATGAGGATGCATATGTAGCTCAACTTTTTTTTTCCCCCTTATGTAGAAATTAGGGCAGACAGACCTCAAAGCACATCCATTTACCTACTGTAGAACCCCTATGTGATCTCTGCTTTTATTCTTTGGCTCCCCACCACTTCATTGTTTCTTGTATCCACCATCCTATTTGTGAAGAAATACTTCCTTACATTATCCTGGATGGTCCTATTCTAGCCTCATATCATGGCCATTTGTTCTAGAGTTTCCTTTCCTCTGCAAAATGTTTCTTGTATGTACTAATAGCTTCTGAGCCTTCTTAATGTGCTGTTGTATTCACCTTCTCTCTCCTGTTCTCCAAGGCATATAGGTATAAGCATACATAGGATTTAAGCATGAAGGCACTGAACAGTCATTTCCTAAATATTGTACTCTTCTTGCTCTGCCTCTTCTGTGTTGTCACTCAGCTGGTATTCTGATTCTATATGCACAAGCATAACTAAACTAGTCGCATATGTTGGTGATCCATCTGTTGGCCCTAAGAATGGAATATAACTAGCTTAAATTAGAAAAGCCTAGAAAGATTTTCTTTTTTTTTAAATTTATTTATATTTTATTGCATTTTCACAATTTTTAACAGCATTAACATGCTAGAGAAAACAGAACAAATGGTATCTTGATTTATAAAAAAAAGACAGGAAACTATCCATTATCCTTAAATAGAGGAAAATCTGGAGATTCAAGATTCAACAGAGTGCAAGATATACATAACACATTCAAAAAAGAAAAAGGGGAATTTAGATACTCATACCTTATATAAACTGCTTAAGTCTGACTAATACCCTCAGGAGATTGAAGGGAATCGAAAAAGGTAATTGAGAAAGTTCAAAGAAAACATGTTATGCATTATTAACATTTATAACACACTTACATGGAAATCAGACTATAATTTGTGTAGCCATCTGTCTCGCACGAGAACATTGGGCCAAAAATGTTTTTCGTCTTAATTGTGTCACCCTTGAAATATCTAGATAAACCCAAATTTTCTGGCCTAAATATAGAATATCTCGACTATGTAGAAATAATCTAAGAATTGTATCTTGATCTGATGCAAACACAAAATTTACTAACAAAGTTCCACGGCACTCTACTTGGTTATTCTCCTGAAGACTAATATTTCAGTCAGATTCATTGTTGAAACTTAAGGTTGAAGCAAAACTTTTCCATTTTTCTCGGGATTCACATAATAAATCCTTGAAATAGATGGGAGTGCTTCTGATGGTAGATGTAATACTTCTTGCATATAATCTTTAAATTGATCTCTAGGAGAGATCAGTTTTAACTCTTGGAAAGTTTATAACTCTCAGGTTCAAATATCTTACGGAGTTTTCCAGATTTTCCACTCCTTTAGATGTGGAGAATTCACCTTGAATTAAACCATTTTGTATTAATTGCATTTGTGTTACTTTTGAGTCAAGATGTTCAATCTTCGAAGATTGTGTTGTAATGACAGGCTCCAAAGAATAGACATGACCCTGAGTCCCTTTCAAGACACCAGTAAGTGCAGTGTTATAGAGTGCTCCAAAGAAGTTAATGCACATCAAACTGTATCCAAAGTTATCACCAGAGGTTTAACCGGCAATATCTGAACCAAAGAGCCTTCCCCAGAAGGAACATTTTTACTCACTGTGCGGGTTCCACAACAAATCTCCCGATAGGAGTAGAAGTTAACACAGAGTGATTCAATTTCCCTTCCTCCAACCCCAATGCTTCTGAAGGATTTCCCATCGGATTAACTCACTTTTTTCACCCCACTCAATGTTCGCTGCCGTGTCCACCTCGTGGGCAGCTGTTCCTGTGAACGCCATCCGTTCAGGCAGCATGTCTGACTGCGTCGGAACATCCTGGGGGGGAGGGGGTAGTAGGAGCTTCAGAGCTTAAGGTTATCTCGTCCCGTAATGCCGGTTTGCACTCCATGCCGGCATTCCCAGCGGACCGCTCATCTGGAGAAACTGTATCCAATGTAGTACAAAAGCCCTCGATGCATGTCTGGATCAGGGTAAGTTGGGGAGAAGCCAAGGCTGCCTCTTTCCCTTTTCTCTTCGTATGCGGCATCTTCTCGAGGAAATAAATAGCAGCGACAGCAAACAGGAGTTCTCAACACTGTGTCCACCCCTCAGGATGCCATCTTCAATCTCAGAAGGATTTTCTACTCCTGCATAGCTATCCCCAAAGAGCTGTGTACTGTAAGGTCCCTGCAGTGCCTTTCTGTGGAATAAGTCTGGTGATCCTGCACTGGAAAGCTTTTTTTTTTTTTTTTTTTGTCAATTTGATTGCAAGTCTCCCTCAGCATTTGCATCTTTTGCCTCAGATTTCTCTCTTCAGGTACTCCAGCCTCAGGATCTTTTCTTCGTATTTTGGAAATGATTTTTCTCCCAGGACAAGCAGGATGGTAGTCCTCACATATGGGTGACATCACAGGATGGAGCCCTGTACGGAAAACTTTTCTGTCAAAGTTTCTATAAAGCTTTGACTGACACTGGCACACTGAGTGCACTGAGCATGCTCAGCCTGCATAAGAACATGCCATACTGGGTCAGACCAAGGGTCCATCAAGCCCAGCATCCTGTTTCCAACAGTGGCCAATCCAGGCCATAAGAACCTGGCAAGTACCCAAACACTGTCTATTCCATGTTACTGTTCCTAGTAATAGCAATGGCTATTTTCTAAGTCAACTTAATAGCAGGTAATGGACTTCTCCTCCAAGAACGTATCCAATCCTTTTTTAAACACAGCTATACTAACTGCACTAACCACATCCTCTGGCAACAAATTCCAGAGTTTAATTGTGCGTTGAGTAAAAAAACTTTCTCCGATTACTTTTAAATGTGCCACATGCTAACTTCATGGAGTGCCCCCTAGTCTTTCTATTATCCGAAAGAGTAAATAACCAATTCACATTGACCCGTTCTATACCTCTCATGATTTTAAACACCTCTATCATATCCCCCCTCAGCCATCTCTTCTCCAAGCTGAAAAGTCCTAACCTCTTTAGTCTTTCCTCATAGAGGAGCTGTTCCATTCCCCTTATCATTTTGGTAGCCCTTCTCTGTACCTTCTCCATCACAATTATATCTTTTTTGAGATGCGGCGACCAGAATTGTACACAGTATTCAAGGTGCGGTCTCACCATGGAGCGATACAGAGGTGTTATGACATTTTCCATTTTATTCACCATTCCCTTTCTAATAATTCCCAACATTCTGTTTGCTTTTTTGACTGCCGCAGCACACTGTACCGACGATTTCAATGTGTTATCCACTATGACACCTAGATCTCTTTCTTGGGTTGTAGCACCTAATATGGAGCCCAACATTGTGTAATTATAGCATGGGTTATTTTTCCCTATATGCATCACCTTGCACTTATCCACATTAAATTTCATCTGCCATTTTTAAGCCCAATTTTCCAGTCTCACAAGGTCTTCTTGCAATTTATCACAATCTGCTTGTGATTTAACTACTCTGAACAATTTTGTATCATCTGCAAATTTGATTATCTCACTCGTCGTATTTCTTTCCAGATCATTTATAAATATATTGAAAAGTAAGGGTCCCAACTCAGATCCCTGAGGCACTCCACTGCCCACTCCCTTCCACTGAGAAAATTGTCCATTTAATCCTACTCTGTTTCCTGTCTTTTAGCCAGTTTGCAATCCACGAAAGGACATCGCCACCTATCCCATGACTTTTTACTTTTACTAGAATCCTCTCATGAGGAACTTTGTCAAACGCCTTCTGAAAATCCAAGTATACTACATCTACCGGTTCACCTTTATCCACATGTTTATTAACTCCTTCAAAAAAGTGAAGCAGATTTGTGAGGCAAGACTTGCCTTGGGTAAAGCCATGCTGACTTTGTTCCATTAAACCATGTCTTTCTATATGTTCTGTGATTTTGATGTTTAGAACACTTTCCACTATTCTTCCCGGCACTGAAGTCAGGCTAACTGGTCTGTAGTTTCCCGGATCGCCCCTGCAGCCCTTTTTAAATATTGGGGATACATTTGCTATCCTCCAGTCTTCAGGTACAATGGATGATTTTAATGATAGGTTACAATTTTTACTAATAGGTCTGAAATTTCATTTTTTTAGTTCCTTCAGAACTCTGGGGTGTATACCATCCGGTCCAGGTTATGTACTACTCTTCAGTTTGTCAGTCAGGTCTACCACATCTTCTAGGTTCACCGTGATTTGATTCAGTCCATCTGAATCATTACCCATGAAAACCTTCTCCAGTACGGGTACCTCCCCAACATCCTCTTCAGTAAACACCGAAGCAAAGAAATTGTTTAATCTTTCCGCGATGGCCTTATCTTCTCTAAGTGCTCCTTTAACCCCTTGATCATCTGACGGTCAAACTGACTCCCTCACAGGCTTTCTGCTTCAGATATATTAAAAAAAAGTTTTTACTGTGAGTTTTTGCCTCTGCGGCCAACTTCTTTTCAAATTCTCTCTTAGCCTGTCTTATCAATGTTTTACATTTAACTTGCCAATGTTTATGCATTATCCTATTTTCTTCTGTTGGATCCTTCTTCCAATTTTTGAATGAAGATCTTTTGGCTAAAATAGCTTCTTTCACCTCCCCTTTTAACTATGCCAGTAATCGTTTTGCCTTCTTTCCACCTTTCTTAATGTGTGGAATACATCTGGACTTTGCTTCTAGAATGGTATTTTTTAACAATGACCACGCCTCTTGCACATTTTTTACTTTTGTAGCTGCTCCTTTCAGTTTTTTTCTAACAATTTTTCTCATTTTATCAAAGTTTCCGTTTTGGAAGTTTAGCATGAGAGCCGTGGATTTGCATACTTTTCCTCTTCCAGTCATTAATTCAAATGTGTTCATATTATGATCACTATTGCCAAGTGGCCCCACCACAGTTACCTCTCTCACCAAGTCCTGTGCTCCACTGAGAATTAGATCTAAAATTGCTCCCTCTCTTGTCTGTTCCTGAACCAATTGCTCCATAAAGCTATCATTTATTCCATCCAGGAACGTTATCTCTCTAGCGGGTCCCGATGATACATTTACCCAGTCAATATTGGGGTAATTGAAGTCTCCCATTATTACCGCACTACCAATTTGGTTCGCTTCCCTAATTTCTCTTAGCATTTCACTGTCCATCTCACCATCTTGACCAGGTGGACGGTAGTATACTCCTATCACTATAATCTTCCTCGACACACAAGAGATTTCTACCCATAAAGATTCAATTTTGCATTTAGCCTCATGCAAGATGTTTATCCTGTTAGACTCTATGCCATCCCGGACATAAAGCGCCACACCGCCTCCCGGGTGCTCCTCTCTGTCATTGCGATATTATTTGTACCCCGGTATAGCACTGTCCCATTGGTTATCCTCCTTCCACCATGTCTCTGAGATGCCAATTAAGTCTGTCATCATTCACTGCTATACATTCTAATTCTCCCATCTTACTTTTTAGACTTCTGGCATTAGCATACAAACATTTCAAAGTTTGTTTTTGTTTGTATTTTCATTCTGCTTTTTAATTGATAGGGATAAGTTAGAATTTTTTTAGCTTAGGTGAGTTTTTAAGTACAGGCACTTGGACTACTTTTCTTATTATTGGAACCTCACTGTCGGGATGCCCTAATTCTAATGCATCATTAGCATCCTTTGAAGATATCTCTCTCCGAACCATGCACTGCTGAGCGACTGTCGGCTTTCCCCTTTGTTCTAGTTTAAAAGCTGCTCTATCTCCTTTTTAAAGGTTAGTGCCAGCAGTCTGGTTCCACCCTGGTTAAGGTGGAGTCCATCCCTTCAGAAGAGACTCTCCCTTCCCCAAAAGGTTCCCCAGTTCCAAACAAAACTGAATCCCTCTTCCTTGCACCATCATCTCATCCATGCATTGAGACTCCGGAGCTCTGCCTGCCTCTGGTGACCGGCGCGTGGAACAGGGAGCATTTCAGAGAATGCTACCCTGGAGGTTCTGGATTTAAACTTTCTACCTAAGAGGCTAAATTTGGCTTCCAGAACCTCCCTCCCACATTTTCCTATGTTGTTGGTGCCCACATGTACCACGACAGCCGGCTCCTCCCCAGCACTGTCTAAAATCCTATCTAGGTGACGTGTGAGGTCCGCCACCTTCGCACCAGGTAGGCATGTTACCAGGCGATCCTCACGCCCACCAGCCACCCAGCTATCTACATTCCTAATAATCGAATCACCAACTATGACAGCTGAACTAACCCTTCCCTCCTGGGCAGTAGGCCTTGGGGAGATATCTTCAGTGCTAAAGGACAATGCATCACCTGGAGAGCAGGTCCTTGCTACAGGATCCTTTCCTGCTGCACCCGGTTGATGCTTTCCAATCATGAGACCTTCTTCCTCCAAGGCAGCACCAGGGCTGCCAGTCTGAAGTTGGGACTTGGCTACTATGTCCCTGAAGGTCTCATCTATATACCTCTCTGTCTGCCTCAGCTCCTCCAGGTCTGCCACTCTAGCTTCTAGAGATCGGACTTGTTCTCTGAGAGCCAGGAGCTTTTTGCATCGCATGCACATGTACGACTTCTCACCGGTGGGTAAAAAATCATACAAAATCGATGCAAAAGACTGGGAAGCCCCCCTCTTGCTGCTGGACTGCTGCCTTCATCTCAGTTTTGATCAGTTCCTAGTTAAGGTTTAGGTTGCTATGGGAGTAGGAATGTGTCTAACGTCCTTTAAATGTGTTAGTGACTTCACTAATGTCTGGTAGTGGCCTACCGGGGTCTGATCAAATTCTCAAAGTTTTTGTTGTTGGTTTTTTTTGTGAAAGTGTCACCTGCCTATAAATTATAGGATGATCTAGGGGTGGGAGGGTTGGGAAATACAAACAGTCTAACTTCAGAGTGACTCACTGCTCTCTTGATTAACAAATGTTGGTACCTATTCAAACCAAATCACACTACCTCAACACCTTTCCAAGGTGAGTAACTGAGCTGAACTTTTCAGCCTTTTTACTTAGGTATACACTGCTCCTAGCTTATTTCTAGCTTCTGGCTACTTTTTGTGTTTTGTTTTTTTTTAAATACAAACACTCAGTTCTTAAAAGTCTGCAGAGCACTCAGTTCTGCAGACTTTTAAAAATAAACACAGTACCTACTGCTTACTAGCTGCCTTATTGACTGACTATTTAAAAATACAAATAGTCTAACTTGTTTATTCAGTGCCTTACTGACTATTAAAAGCACAAACACACTAAATAATATTCCCAAATAGTTAACTTTGTCTTTTTTAAAAGTATTGGGGCAATGTCCCAAGCAAAAACTTACCAATTCCTTTCAGTCACCAGCAAGGTGATCCTCTCCCCTCAGTGCTCCCACTGTGAGCCAGAGGTGTCTCCCTCAGTCTTCTTTTTTACACTCTGTAGTAAGCATAACGGTTAGGAGCTCTGTGAGAAATTCTAACACTTTTTCATTACGGAAACACTTAAATCTTTACTTCACAAACACTTTTCCCTGCATGGGTCTCCCTTCACGTACATTTATTCGATGCTTGGTGAGTACTATGCCCTGTTTTTTTCGGACTGTTCCTGTCAACTCCCTGGTCTGCCTTCCCTCTCCCTATGTTTTCAGTTAGCCACACATAGCCTGCGAGTGTCCCTCTGTGACACTCTGCCTGGTTATTATCGCTAGTGCGACAGGGACTTCCACGGTTTCCGTTGCCGCCAGGGCCCCTGTTGATTCAGATCCTTCGATTCCTCGGTACATTCGTGTAGTCGATGCCCCATCGCTACAGTCGGTACCCCCTTCAGACTGTCCTGGATTCTTAGATGCCATCGGTACCCCTCCCCTCACGGTACACTGATGCCATCGGTCCCTGCATAGTTTCTATCAGTGCCATCCATGTTTTTCATCCATGGCACTGATTTTTCCTTGGGTTTCATCAGTGCCATAAGAACATAAGAAATTGCCATGCTGGGTCAGACCAAGGGTCCATCAAGCCCAGCATCCTGTTTCCAACAGAGGCCAAACCAGGCCACAAGAACCTGCCAATTATCCAAACTCTAAGAAGATCCCATGCTACTGATGCAATTAATAGCAGTGGCTATTCCCTAAGTAAACTTGATTAATAGCTGTTAATGGACTTCTCCTCCAAGAACTTATCCAAACCTTTTTTGAACCCAGCTACACTAACTGCACTAACCACATCCTCTGGCAACAAATTCCAGAGCTTTATTGTGTGTTGAGTGAAAAAGAATTTTCTCCGATTAGTCTTAAATGTGCTACTTGCTAACTTCATGGAATGCCCCCTAGTCCTTCTATTATTCGAAAGTGTAAATAACCGAGTCACATCTACTCGTTCAAGACCTATCATGATCTTAAAGACCTCTATCATATCCCCCCTCAGCCGTCTCTTCTCCAAGCTGAACAGCCCTAACCTCTTCAGCCTTTCCTCATAGGGGAGCTGTTCCATCCCCTTTATCATTTTGGTTGCCCTTCTCTGTACCTTCTCCATCTCAACTATATCTTTTTTGAGATGCGGCGACCAGAATTGTACACAGTATTCAAGGTGTGGTCTCACCATGGAGCGATTATAGAGGCATTATGACATTTTCCGTATTAACCATACCCTTCCTATTAATTCCTAACATTCTGTTTGCTTTTTTGACTGCTGCAGCACACTGAGCCGACGATTTGAAAGTATTATGCATTATGATACCTAGATCTTTTTCCTGGGTGGTAGCTCCTAATATGGAACCTAACATCGTGTAACTACAGCAAGGGTTATTTTTCCCTATATGCATCACCTTGCACTTGTCCACATTAAATTTCATCTGCTCAATCTTCCAGTCTTGCAAGGTCCTCTTGTAATGTATCACAGTCTGCTTGTGATTTAACTACTCTGAAAAATTTTGTATCATCCGCAAATTTGATAACGTCACTCGTCGTTTTCCTTTCCAGATCATTTATATATATATATTGAAAAGCACCGGTCCAAGTACAGATCCCTGAGGCACTCCACTGTTTACCCTTTTCCACTGAGAAAATTGACCATTTAGTCCTACTCTCTGTTTCCTGCCTTTTAACCAGTTAGTAATCCACGAAAGGACATCACCTCCTATCCCATGACTTTTTAGTTTTCGTAGAAGCCTCTCATGAGGGACTTTGTCAAATGCCTTCTGAAAATCCAAAATACACTACATCTACCGGTTCACCTTTATCCACATGTTTATTAACCCCTTCAAAAAAATGAAGCCATCATTGCCCGGATGGATGCCATCGACGTACACCTTGTCTCATCGATGCCACCATCGCCCGGGGCACTTCAATCGATGCCATCCTTTATTTTCTTGATGCCATCGATGTCCAGGACATTTCCATCGATGCCGGTATCATTTTTCTGATGCCAACGATGTTTTTTCGATTATTCATGCCACATCGTTCCCATAGATACCTACGCCAGTGCCATCAGTGCTTCCGTCACTGACATCATTGCTCTGGCCGAGTCATCGACGTTTTTTCATATATATTTTTGACAGTACCCTCAAGGCCGCTTCGGCCGCCATCGACACCGTCAATACCGACATAGCACCGCCACGTAATGCCCTCGCCTAAACACAGTGCTCCATGCTTTGGGTTCTTATTAAAACCCCGTATTAGCCTACGACACTACATAGTGCCAGGAGCAGTGCAGGCATGCTGACAGTCCATCATCAGTCGCCATCCAAGACAGCGAGGGCATCCATCCCGGCACTGGGGAAAGACCGGGCCGAGCACCGTGGCATGCATGGTCACCGACATGGTGACCGTCCGCCACAGATGCCATCCAGCACATTGGTGCTATCCTTCTCTATGCTGGACAATGCTCGGTCCGAGCAACAGCACCACTGCCATCGACACTGTTCCGCACTGTATTGGCAGTCCTTGGTGCTCCAGAAACACCGGAACGAGTTCCGAAGAATTCTGCACTGGTGTCCCGAGACATCGAGCCGCTGCGACGAGGGCCGGGTTCACGAGCTGTTAATTGGCTCCCCTGTTCCCGAGGCGTACCCCACTGACATCGGTGGGGGATTGTGGCCCTCCACAAAATACTACCGTGGTAGCGCTAGCCACGCTCAGCCTGTCTCCTCTGTACCTGCGCCACCATACCAGGCATCAGAGTTGAGACAGGCGTCTACTCCCTTGATGACTCCTGAAATCCACGGAGCCAGCAATCTTCACCGGCTCGTCCTTCGGCGATCCACGTCGGATGGTAAGTACCCGCTTCTGCAGCATTCCCATTGAGATGTGTTCTCTAATTCGAGCCACATGGTTTGAAAAGTTCTAGGTCATATACCTGCCAAGAACCGTATTAGTGTCACATATCGCTATGCCAGCTATGTCAGCCACAATACCAGGAGAACCTCTCTATCATTTCTTAGGGATTGCATCAGGGCTTCCTCCCTTTTTCAGCAATGAGGCTCTTTACTGATTAATGCTCTGGCTTCTGGTTTCTGCTTCAGAACTAAAGTTCCAGGTGCATTCGCTGATCTGCTAAACACGAGATCCAGCAAATACTGCCTCAAGTGCAAGTCCACCTCGAAGCCTGACAACAGGTCTCGATGTCTCCTTGTACAGCACACAGAAATGCGGGTAAGACTTTACTGCTCACGCTCCCGTGGGAGGTTACATGATATTCAGATTACAGTTGGACACCACCTGGTCTCCCAACTGGCCGGATATCAGAGCGGCCACCCCACCTTGTACCAATGTTCCCGGTACACTCCTCCAGACACTACAAAGCGCAGAGGGGGAGGGGGGTTGGGGAGTTTTAATTCACTATTCTTTCTTTCAACAGAAAGTAGTTACTCTCCGCCCATCCTGGACCTCAGAAATACCAACTTTCTTCAGAAGGCACAGGTAAAATGGTATCTCTCGTTACCATGCTTCCATATCGCAGTAATTACATTACCTCTATTCTTTCTATGTGCTTCATGGTGAGTCGTCAATATTACAATCCCAAGCTCTGCTGGTTGCACCAGCTTCGGCAACTGGGGTATTCATTGAATCGCTATCAGTGATTGCTGTTTCTCTGCGGAGTGCAACATCATTCACGCTTTTCCTTGCATGGACAGCTGCATAACCACAGTCAGTCCACGCAAGGAGTTCTAACTTCTTCATGACTCACTATACATTTACTAACTGGGATTACTGTCACTGCCATAAATCCCTTATACAACACTTCTGGACACCACAGTCATAATGACCTTCCTGTCCAGCATACGCGCAGACATTCTAATAAATTCTTACATGTTCCTGCGTGCATTTTCCATAACCTCAGCCCCTCAATTCTTCATTGTTGGGCCATGGGGATTTTTCACTATGCACTTTCCTCATAGAAAACTGCTTTGAGTTAGATTCAGTGAAATTCTATTATCAGTGGGTCTAAGCTGTTCAACCGCTTTCGTCCCTCATCCATATTGCAGATCTAGAACCAAAACCTAGTCTGATTCTGCTCATGCTCGCATTTACTCAGGGTTGTAAAGTTTAACCTAAAAGCTTCTCAACCCAATATGCGTCTACTCCCCTCCAGGCACAGTTTCACATGAACTTCCTGGAGCTTGTAGCCATGCGTTATACCCTTATGCCTTCCAATACTGCCTCTGCAACAAATCTTTGTGCATAGGGACAATGTGCTTTCCAGCACACAAGCACGCATAACCTCTTAGCTGCTCTGCAAGGAAGCTGCGCAGCTCTATCCTTGGCCCTTGCTCACTCCATGTATCCTCGGACCACTTATCTAAGAGATTTACTGAACGCACTAGCAGACCTTCTCCATGTAGGTTTCCATCCTCTCAAATGGTCTCGGACTACATGTGTAGTGGGAAAGATCTTCTAATGCTGAGGTCAACCGAACTTGCCCTCTGCATCCGAATCGAACCATACGGTGCACAGATTCTACTCCCTACACATGTTTCCAATGCGTTCCCATAGACGCCTTTCTTCCATCAACGGCCTCTTAAATGTGTCTCTTCTGCTACCTCTCATAGCCAGCACTCTTCTAATGTTGAACTGGGATGGGGTTCACTGTTCCTCAGACCCACATCCTGGCCGAGACCAGTATGCTTCCCATACTTCTCAGTCTCACACCAGTAACCAATTTGCCTTCTCACAAGTCCGTCTCAAATCGTAGACTCACTGATGTTCTCAGGTACTGGTAGCGTCAAAACCTTCCACATGTAAATCCTACCATTCAAAATGGCATAATTTACCACATGACGCATTCAAAAGGGTATTACCCTTTTTCTTCTTTCTACACCACTCTTTTCTCTTGCTCCCTCAGATTCTGCTCCCCAGACATCTTCCACATAGGTACACCTCTGTTCCAATTGGTGTATCGTTTGAGAGTGGAGATACCCGATTAATGGTAAACCCCTTCTGAGTCAGCTTACCATGGATTATCCACTGAGCAAGCCACCTCTATTTTCACTAGTCTACTTTTCCATCCGCCCTGCCAATCTCTCCTAGCCATTCACCTCTCTTGTACATTCCTCTGCAAAGATACAACCAATTATATATTAATCTGTAATCCTCTCTAGCCTCAACTTCATGTTTTTACTCTATTACCCATGTATTACCCTCAATCAGCATTCTCCTTGTTAATTTGTCAATACTTATGTATGCTTGATCCCCCTATAGATTGTTATACTCTTTTGTATATTCGCCAAGTTCCGCCTCTCCCATTGTTTATTGTATTTCTCTACTGTTATAAGTTAAATGTAAACCGATATGATGTCTCGACGAATACCGGTATATAAAAACCTTAAAATAAATAAATAAATAGTCACGGAATGGAACCTATATCTTATCCTTATAAGTCTCATACGTTCTCTGTTCGAGCCTTTCCATTCCTCTCATTTCACAGTTTGACATGGGAGCTTCTTTCTCTCATAAATGTCATTTCTGCCAATAGAGTCATTGAGTTACACACTTTGTTACATACTCAACCGACCCTGCGTTCCTCTGTGACAGAGTAGTTTAAGTATTCAACTTCATATCTTTAAGGTAGACTTTGCATCTCACCTTACTCAGAATATACTCTGTCCATTTTTCCCAACACCTCTCTCTCACCAAAGCGAGAGGGTTTTTTCCACTTCTTGGACCATAATAGTGCACTTGCATTCTATCTAGATCGCACTACATTCCATAGGAATTCCACCTAACTCTTCCCTTCTGTTGCAAGAGTCAAGCTGCGAGTTCCAGTGGGCAAACAGACCTATTCCTCCTAATTGACGGTCTGTATCTTTTTCCTACCAACAAGCAGACATAACACTACAACACTGTGTGTAACTACACTCTGTTGCGTCCATCCCAGCCTTAATAGCTTCCCCTCGGTCACTGCTGCTTGTACATACTTATCAGGCTGCAACCTGGAGTTCTCTCCATACCTTCACAGCCCATTATTGCTTAGATACGACTAACCGGCATGCTCCATGTTTGGCCAATCTGCTCTTATTCTTTTCGAATTAACTTCCCAACATCCTTCCACCAACCCGTTAAGGGTTTCAGGATGCCCTCCGTTCCAAATTCCACCCCCATCATTGTGCCTTTCGCACGTCTTGGGTGCATTTGGTGCACTCTCGGGCATCCTCAGTTCGGTACTCACCCATATGTGAGGACTACCATCCTGCTTGTCCTGTGAGAAAGCAAGTGTTGCTTACCTGTAACAGGTGTTCTCACAGGACAGCAGGATGTTAGTCCTCACGAAACCCACCCCACGGAGTAGGGTCTGTATACGTTTTTACTTTTATTTTAGTTTCGCTTGCGCTTTTAGCTATAAGACGAGACTGAGGGAGACACCTGTGGCTCACAGGGATAATTGCAGGCTGAGCATGCTCAGTGCACTCAGTGTGCCAGTGTCAGTCAAAGCTTTGTAGAAACTTTGACAGAAATGTTTTCCGTACAGGGCTCCATCCTGTGATGTCACCCATATGTGAGGACTAACATCCTGCTGTCCTGTCAGAACACCTGTTACAGGTAAGCAACACTTGCTTTCTAGATCTTTGACTAGCACACTGAGCATGCCCAGCATGCCACTAACCCTGCATCCAGCAGGGGTCCCCCTTCAGTCTCTCTCTTTTTTTTTTTTTTTTTCCGCACAGCAGTTGCCTCGCAGTTCTCAGGAGCTCTGAGAATTTCTCACAACTTTTTTTCTTTACGGAACTTTTCTTAATTTCAAAATTTTTTCCCCATCCCTGTGTCCCCCATTGACCGTCGACGTCCGCTAGCCGGTAAGTTTTTACCTCATTCTTTGCAGTCGGTTCCTGACTGTGCTCTCATCAGTGCCCGATGACCCCCAACTGCGCTTATTTTTTCAAAATGTGGCGACTGTTTTTCGGAAGTGCTCAGAGTGTCCGAGGACTATGCTTGGGGCCTTCCCACGATGTCCAACTGTGCACCAGTTGCACCCAAATGACTCCAAAAGGCTGCTGAGCCCACTTAGAAAAAATGGAACACCTATTCAAATTTAAGTGTTCATTCCAGTCTACTCCGGTCAAGAATGCACAGAGTCTGAAGCCGTCCTCATCATCAACTCTATCTCCATCGTCTCAGCATCGGGACGCCAGGGAATGGCAGTCACCGGCATAGTCATGCTCAAAGCCTCAACATCATCATCGGCGCCGGAGAAGGACTGGGGTGTGCACCGAGAAAAGCACAGTCATCGAAACCATCGACATCGTTGGAAACACCGACCAAGAAGTCCCGGGGAGAGGAGCCCCCATCCTCCTCTGGACCCGGGACACCGAGGCATTCCCCCACCTGCAACGGTGCTGGGAGCCAAGACTCCACAAATTCCTGTGGACCCTCCGGCAACACCTATTGAGCCTCCAACCCCAGCAGCTGTGTTACTAACACTAGCTTTTTGGGAAGAATTGGACCAGATGCTCCAAGAGGCAGTCCTACAAGCGCTTCGAGGGTTTCAATAGCCACTGGCACAGATTACCATGCCGAGGCCTAACCGGGTGTCTACAATGTTGGCTCCACTCCTTGAAAGGCTAGACCCCCGTATCTGCGCACTTCCATCGGTGCCCAATCCTTCTGGACCAGCGATGCCTCAGAGACCATTGATTCCTCCACCGGCATTGACCCCCTATTTCTCTGTCGTCGGACGATGAAGAGCAAGAGTCATCGATGCTGGACCCGATTCCGGGGCCATTGGGTATATTTCCACCCCAATGACCATTGAAAACACCGGTACCTCCACCGGCTTCAGTGCCTCCACCGATTCCATTGTGCCACCTCCTGATCTGGCTGGATTAGGTATTCTGTCTCCATCGGAAGAATCGCAGGGTGGAAGAGACCAACCATATGATCCCTGGGGTAATGGTTCCTCTGATTCTGAGGACATCCTATCAAAGCTTTCACCTCCAGAAGAAAGACGTCACTCTCCTCCAGAGGACCTCTCGTTTGCCAGCTTTATAAAGGAAATGTCTGAAACCATCCCTTTTAAGCATCAAACTGAAGAAAATGCCAGGCACACAATGCTGGAAGTTCTGCAATTCGTGGATACCCCCAAAGAAGTGATGGCAATTCCAGGCCACGAAGTTCTGCTTGACCTGTTACACCGTTTCTGGGAATACCCAGGTACAGTTCCACCGGTGAACAGGTTCGATCAGCTTAGGATTCCAGAAGAGCCAGCTCCCTCACCACTCTGTAGTTGTCAAATCCGCTCAGAAGAAGGCTAATAGGCCCGACCTCATTCTTCTGCCCCTCCTGGAAAAGAGCAGAAATCCTTGGACGCCTTCGGCTGCAGGGTGTTCCAGGTTTCTATGTTGATGGCATGTATAGCAGCCTACTAGCTATACATGATACAATACTCTAGAAACCTCTAGCAACAAGTTCAGGATTTCTCCGAATCCCTGCTGGAGGAGTTTCAAGAGGGATTGAATTCCATTCTCCAGAAGGGACTTGATGCCGAACAACAAAGATCAGAGCTGCCTATGATATCTTCGAAACTGCCTCCAGAGTGTCAGCAGCAGGTATAAGTGCCAGACGCTGGGCATGGCTGAAATCTTCAGACTTACGTCAAGAAGTCCAGGACAGGTTAGCAGACCTTCCAAGCACAGGGGATAATTTGTTTGGAGAGAAAATTCAGGAAGCAGTTGCGCAACTCAAAGACCATCATGAGACATTGTACCAACTATCTACTATTCCCTCTGACTTCTCGTCTACTACCAAAAGGCCATTCAGACGGGAACACAGGAGGCCAACCTACAAAACCTGTAGGTATTACCCTCTTCCATTCAGGACTCGACCAACCAGATTCTCTCAAAGAGGTGAACCTCGTCAGCACAGACTTCCAAAAGCCCAACAGGCTCCTCAAACTGATCCTGCATCGGGGTTTTGACTCCCTTCTAGAGAGCAGCAGTCTATCCCTGCCTCCAACAAAATTTCCTGTGGGAGGCCGTTTGACCACTTTGCCAACATATGGCACTCAATCACAACGGACCAATGGGTCCTTTCTGTGGTTGCCCACGGTTACCATCTAAACTTCCTTACACTATCACCAGACTCTCCACCACGTCCGGCAAGGAATCTAGCCGACCACACTCCACTTCTCGAGGTGGAACTCTCAATCCTCCTGCAGTCCATTGCCGTGGAACCAGTTTCCCGACTGCAGAGAGGAAAAGGGTTCTACTCTCGATATTTTCTAATTCCAAAAAAGTCAGGCGGCATTTGTCCTATACTGGACCTTTGTGCTCTAAACAAACATCTCCACAAGGAAAAGTTCAGAATAGTAACCTTGGGCACCATGTTCCCTCTCCTACAACAGGGAGATTGGCTCTGCTCTCTAGATATTCAGGAGACGTATGCCCATATAGCCATATCCCCTTCTCATCGAAAATACCTCAGATTCATAGTAGGTTACAGTCATTTCCAATACAGAGTGCTAGCATTCGGCCTAGCGTCAGCACCCCGTGTGTTTACGAAATGCCTGTCAGTAGTAGCAGCTTACCTACAACAGCACAGTATCCATGTCTATCCACATCTAGAAGATTGGCTACTTAGAGGTCCGTCCAAGAAGGTAGTTCTTCAATCCCTCCATCTTACTATACAACTGCTTCAGTCCTTGGGTTTTCTCATAAACTATCCCAAGGGAAATCTGACTCCATCGCGCAATCTCTCGTTAATCGGAGCAGATCTCAACACCATTCAAGCCAAAGCGTACCTCCCGAAGGACCGAGCACACATACTGTCATCCTTGGCCAAAGCAGTACAGACTCGCCGAACCATCACAGCTAGTCACCTACTAATCTTGCTAGGTCACATGGCGTCCACGGTTTGTTACCCGAATGGCTCGACTAACCATGAGAGAACACAATGGACTTTAAAGTCCCAGTGATCCCAATCACATCAACATATGTCCCGCATTGTCCACGTCACCAGTCAGCTTCGACTCTCACTAGCTTGGTGGATACAGGAGTCCAATCTTCAGATAGGACTACCTTTTCAACCTCCAGAGCCTCAGATTACATTAACAGATGCCTCCAACCTGGGTTGGGGACCCCATATCAACAACCTACAAACCCAGGGAACCTGGACCTCAGCAGAATCAAACCACCAGATCAATTTTATGGAGCTCAGGACGATATGATATGCCCTATTCGCATTTCAGGATTGCCAATCCAACAAGGTAATCCTAATCCAAACAGACAACCAGGTAGCGATGTGGTACCTCAACAAACAAGGGGTCACAGGCTCTTACCTGCTTTGGCAGGAGGTGGCGCAGATCTGGGCCTGGGCGCTCTCCCATTTCATGCTACCGAAAGCAACCTACCTGGCAGGCATGAACAATGTGATGGTGGACAATCTCAGCTGGACCTTTCACCCCCATGAATGGTCCCTAGATCCCACTGTAGCGAACACGATTTTCCACCAGTGGGGCCGCCTGCACATAAACCTGGTGATGCACATAGGGAAAAATAACCCTTGCTGTAGTTACACGATGTTAGGTTCCATGTTAGGAGCTACCACCCAGGAAAAAGATCTAGGCATCATAGTGGATAATACTTTAAAATCGTCGGCTCAGTGTGCTGCAGCAGTCAAGAAAGCAAATAGAATGTTAGGAATTATTAGGAAGGGAATGGTTAATAGAACGGAAAATGTCATAATGCCTCTGTATAGCTCCATGGTGAGACCGCACCTTGAATACTGTGTACAATTCTGGTCGCCGCATCTCAAAAAAGATATAGTTGCGATGGAGAAGGTACAGAGAAGGGCAACCAAAATGATAAAGGGGATGGAACAGCTCCCCTATGAGGAAAGGCTGAAGAGGTTAGGGCTGTTCAGCTTGGAGAAGAGACGGCTGAGGGGGGATATGATAGAGGTCTTTAAGATCATGAGAGGTCTTGAACGAGTAGATGTGACTCGGTTATTTACACTTTCGAATAATAGAAGGACTAGGGGGCATTCCATGAAGTTAGCAAGTAACACATTTAAGACTAATCGGAGAAAATTCTTTTTCACTCAACGCACAATAAAGCTCTGGAATTTGTTGCCAGAGAAGGTAGTTAGTGCAGTTAGTGTAGCTGGGTTCAAAAAAGGTTTGGATAAGTTCTTGGAGGAGAAGTCAATTAATGGCTATTAATCAATTATACTTAGGGAATAGCCACTGCTATTAATTGCATCAGTAGCATGGGTTCTTCTTAGTGTTTGGGTAATTGCCAGGTTCTTGTGGCCTGATTTTTGGCCTCTGTTGGAAACAGGATGCTGGGCTTGATGGACCCTTGGTCTGACCCAGCGTGGCAATTTATTATCCTTTCTCGGAGGCCTTTAACACTTGTGTGTCTCACGGAAGCTTGAGAGAACACTTGTATATTCTAGGCCAGCTTACTCTGCCCTTTTCATGGTTTCTGCCCTAACTTTTATTTTCATAGCTGCTTGTGTAGGCTTCCAATGCATATCATTCCCTGCTTTACTTCTTTAGTGATGTGATATACTTGCTGTCCCTGGGAATGATGAAAAAGCAAACATTTGTTGAATTTGCGCCTCCACATTTGGTAAATGTCTGGAAGACTGAGTGAGGGTGTGACTATAAAGGGCTGACTGTCTCATGTTGTCTGAAGCCCACCCAGTGACTGCAATTCTTTGTCTAAAGGAATTTAAAATCCTCTGCATGTGACTTGCTTTTTGTTCATGCAGCAGCACAGTGTTTTGCTGGTGCATTCTGACTACTTTTAGCAATCGTCCCATGCTGCTCTCATTAGAGCATTAGATCTAAGAAAGACCATTCTTAAATAAAGGGATAGCATGTCCCTCTAGAATGGTGTTATAGGATGTATCATGCTGGGTACATGGACATGCAATGCAATATTTTGCACAATGTCATATAATTGTCAAAAAAAAGTAGAAATACAGTAAACAAAAATAAATGTTTTCTCCATATTATTGTATAGTCTTTTCTTAGCTGTGAGACTGACAGCCTTTTATAAGAACAGCTAACATGTAGGTGTAGGTTTCCATTCTCTTCTGTGGTGTAAGAGGGCACTAGGCATATTGATTCCCAAGCTTTGTCTTGTGTGTTTTGTTTCCTTGTTCCAGGGTGCTTTGCCCTTCCCCCCCCCCCCCCCCCCCCCCCCCCCCCAAAAAAAAAAAATTTACAGTAGTGGTGTGAACAGGATAAAATTAATGGCACAAAGAAACAACCAGAAGACATGAATTGGAGAAAGACAGGACAGAAGCAAAGGAGATTATGGGAAAACAGTTTTAAGGTACAATTTGTGTGCAAATGTCAAGGTTCCCTGTTCAAATTGTATGTTCCAATAAATCTCTTAAGTGACCAGAAGCTGGCAAAACCTCTACATCGTACAAAATTAAGCACAAAAGCTGAATCAGAGATAGTAAAAAATTGAGAGAAATCTATTGGCAGAATATTCTACCAACTAAAATGAAAAGGGATATTGGGAAAAAAAAACGCAGCGATGACGTCACCGGCAAGGAAATTCCGGGTCTGAGCTCCACGGCCCCCCTCCGAGTTTTCCCCCGCTAAATACCTAAAAAATCGGTGATTTTGCGGCAATTCTGCCCAGAGGGCCTCTGACAGGTTCGTGCCCCCCCCCCCCCCCCCCCCCAGAGATTTTTCAGCGTGCCACGGGTGACAGGAGTCTGCGGCCGGTGAGGAGCAGAGTAGAGCACACCACAGCATGGCCAAGATGGCGGCCTCCCTTCTGAGTTTCTCTGCTAACTAAACAAAAAATCGGCGATTTTAAGGAGTTTCTGGTTAGGGAGGAGTCTAAAAGGTTTGTGCCCCCACCGAAGATTTTTAGCACGCTGTGGGTGGTATGAGACAGTGACCTACAAGGAGTGGCGTGGAACGGCAGCAAAGCATGGCTAAGATGGTGGCTGCAACAGAGGCCCCATAGATGTTGGCAGCAGTTTCGGAAGAGGTACTCCAGCAGATTTCTCAAAGCGTCTCCATGGTGCTGGATGCGCTGCTAATTAAGATCCAGGCTTCTATGGACAACTTAAAGGGGACACTGGAAGGGCAGGTGATGCTACAGGATCAGGTGGAACAAGTGCTTTACGACTATGGGGTCCGGCTGGCAGACTCAGAGAGGCATGTGGTGACGCTCCAGGCTCAGCACAAAGACCTTCTGGATAAGCTGGAGGACCAAGAGCATAGAGGTAGAAGAAATAATCTTAAAATAATTGGGCTGCCAGAATCGGTGCAAGAAGGTGAGCTGATAAAATTTGTGGAAACGTGGCTCCCTGGGGAGCTAGGCCTGGTGTTTCCGGATGACAAACTGCGGTGTGAACGAGCTCACCGGGTGGGACCACCCCGCGAGGCACAGGCAAGACCCCAACCAATTATGTCACGCATTCTCAATTGGACACCTAAAATTCAGCTGCTTAGCACTTTTTGCTAAAAGTCTTCGGTGGATTATCAAGGCCACAAAATATTGCTCTTCAATGACTTCTCCGCAGCCATGGCAGCGCAGAGGAAACAAATGTCACCGCTTGCTCGGATCTTTATAAAAGGGAAATTAATTTTGTCCTCCTATACCCGGCGAAATTGCGGGTGCATCATGACAATATGGTGCTTTACCTTAACTCAAAGGAGGAAGCTTCAACCTTCCTAGCAATGCTAGATAACCTTAGAGTGGCTTAAATAAGGATATCTGGACATATGTGACATGCTATAGCACGTGCAAGTGATATGAGTGACGATGAGAGCTGGCAGTTCGTTTTAACCTGTGGATAGAGCTCTTAGAGCACTGGGTTCTTAGCTATTGCACAAGCAGAATATGTCCTTGATGGTTCGCACGTTTTTTTTTGTTTTTTCTTTCTCCTTTTGAGATTGTCACAGAGCCAGGCCCTGTGATCTTTTCATACAGTGGAACTCGTGACCTGGGCCTGGAGGGTGATGTAAATCTATCTGATGGGAGAAGCTATCAGATAGGAGTTAGCAACCTGATGTATTCTCTGTGAGGAGTTAGCAATCTGTTCTGGATCTGCTAGGGAGTTAGCAATCTAATAATTCTGGTGTTAGTTATGGGTGGATCCCTGGGCCGATGGCAGATGACCACGCCCCCAGGAGGATATCCCGAAAGGGACCACCGGCTAGGCTTGAGTATGGAGACAGACACACATATTATTTAATAAAAGAACATTAGTTCTTTTATTAAACAGGTTTTTGAAACCACCAGAGGTGGCAGTAGTGAGTTAATATGCCCGGCAGGGCTGTAGCCCCTCAGGTACTGGAACAGCGATCCAAGCTGGCTGAGCTGTTGAGAAACTGTAGAAAGTGAGTAGGTAGAGTAGGCAGAGTTCATGAACAGAACTAGATGACAACAACTCACATAAGGTCTCAAGGAAGCTCAGGAACTGGAAAGGTTTAGGCCTTCGAGGAGCCCCCGAGGAGCGGGTACCTCTGGTAAGTCCGAGGAAGCAGAGTAGCTTGGAGGATGTAGCCGAAGCAATCCCCTTGCTAACTCAGTTTGTTAGCAGAGATATCAGCTAGGTTCCTGGATTATTTCAAAACGCTGTATGCTAAAGACTCCTGACCCAGCCATCATAGAGCAATTTTTTCAGGGGCTGCATTGGTCGCGGCTGACTGCAGACCAGCTAGTGGCACTGAACACGCCCATTAGTGATGGTGAGGTATACGCTGCAATACAGGGGTTGAAGGTGGGGAAGGCGGCGGGTCAAGACGGACTAGGGTCTGAATATTATAAAATTTTGAAATTTCAACTCCTGGCCCCTCTGTCACAACACTATAATGAGCTTCTCGTTTGTAAAGGGCTCCCTGATGAGGCCAACCGTTTGGTCATTGTGGTCTTGCCCAAAAAGGAAAAAGACCCTTTGGAGGTAGGCTCGTATAGGCCTATCTCCCTGATTAATGTGGATATAAAGATTTTAACTACAATCCTCGCCAAGCGTTTAAAAGGGTGTTTGCCTGCTATAATTGATACAGGTCAGACTGGATTTATTAAGGAGCGACAGAGTGTCTGAAATGTAAGGCGCCTCATAGCAGCCCTCAGCTATCACCCGACAAAAGAGGCTTTGATATGGAGTCTTGATGCCGAGAAAGCCTTTGACTCCATATCCTGGGAATATCTGTTTTGGGCTTTGTGACAATATGGCCTCTCGGGCTCGTTCCTGACTTGGCTCAAGGCATTATACAGTAACCCTAGTGCATGTATTCTGCTGAATGGTGCCCTTATGGACCCTTTCACATCACAATGTGGAGTAAGGCAGGGATGCCCGCTACCCCCCACTCTTATTTGTGCTGGGGGTGGAACCTCTAGCTACCTGACTGCGGGGAGAAAAGGAATTTTGGGGACTTAGTATTGGCAGCCATCCCCTAAAAATAGCACTTTTCGCCGATGATATATTGTTTGTAGGGCAACCACACAATAGCATTCCAGTGATTACTAATATAGAAACATAGAAATGAAGAAGACCAAATGGCCCATCCAGTCTGCCCAGCAAGCTTTCACACTTTTTTTTTTCTCATACTTATCTGTTACTCTTGGGCCCCATCAGCAACCCCCTGGTCTCAGTTTCCCTCCATCCGCACCATCGATGTTGAGAGCAGCGCTGGAGCTGCATCCAAGTGAAATATCCAGCTCAATTGGTCAGGGGTAGCAACCTCTGCAATAAGCAAGTTACTCCCACGCTTATTTGTTTACCCAACCTGTGCCATTCAGTCCTTGTTAGTTGTTGTCTGAATATAATTCCTCTCTTCTTTATTCCCCCTGCCGTTGAAGCAGTGTGTTGCGCTGGATATGTATTCCCAGTGAAGTATCAGGCTTAATTGATTCAGGGTAATAACCGCCATAATAAGCAAGCTACTCCCATAATTGTTTGCCCAGACTATGTAATTCATTCCTTGTTGGTTGTTGCCTGAATATAAATCCTCTTTTCCTCTTTCCCCCCTGCTGTTGAAGCTTTTTGACCAATTTCAAAGTATTGCAGGGCTAAAGATTAATTTTTCCAAATCTGAGGCCCTGGCACTAGACCTGGAGCTACTACAATCTTGGGGTGAACCCTTCCCATTTATGTGGGCTCCCGGTAAGCTGCGATACTTGGGGGTTCGGATCTCAAGGGATTTGGGACAAATGTATGAACTAAATCTCTCTGCAATTATCTCTGCAATCTCTCCCACTATCTCTGTTTGGCAGATGCACACTGACGATGGTAATCCTTCCGAAAATCCTCTATGTGCTTCACATGCTCCCCTGTTGGCTTACTGTACGGAATTTAAAGCGATTGCGCTCTTGTATCTCAATTTTTGTGGAGGGGTAAGGCTGTCCATATTAAATATACTACTCCTGAAAACCCCAGGCAGGTGGGAGGGTATGGGATGTCTGATTTTCGGCTTTGTCACCTGCCAGATGAGATTTGTGGGATAGTGGCTGACAGATAATTATTATTACTGTGATCAAGGGCTAGTGAGTAGAATGACAGCACCTTGGTTGCTGCTCTGTATGTTACAGCTTCAACCTTCTCAACTCCGCACCCTGGACTTTCCTAAATGGCTCCTGAACCCTCTTATTCGTGCCTGGAGGTGGTTGCAGTTGCTTTATGGTCTGACGGCCTCCACTTCCTTGCTGATGCCACCGGTGGGTAACCTGGACTTTTTACCGGACCAAGAATCCAGAGGTGTCTTTCAGCAGTGGGCTACTCGGGGGGGGGGGGGGGGGGTTACTTTGCTTTTTACCTATATGACTCAGAGTCTCACAGGCTCTTAGGCTTCCAAACGCTGAGTAAAGATTACCACTTATCACCACGCCACTTCTTTGCCTACCTACAGGTCCGCCATTATTTGCAGTCTCTCACGTGGACATTGAAGGTGGTGGCTACGGAAACTTTTTGCAAATGCAGTGTTTGATGCAGTGTGCCTCCATAACACTATAGCTGGATGGAAGTCCGTAGGTCGGGCCTGCAGCCGCTGGCGGGTCGGTGGTCCTGCATCCTGAACTGTGATATTACAGTGGACTATTTGTTGAATTGCTTCAAATCTCTTTATGCTGAAAACCCGGACGTGGGGCTTCGCGAGCTACAGTTTCGAATTCTACACTTGACATATTATGATGATGTTCGGTTCCGGATGGGCCTCATAGACTCCCCGCTGTGTATTAAATGCGGCCTGGAGGAGGCACTTTGCTATATCATCTTATGCACTGTCAGAAGCTTACACAGTTCTGGGTGGCGGTGCTGGACACTATTACTCGCTGCACAAGTATGGCAACTCAAGCCTCTGGCACTGCCCTGCTGACTCACCCTTTTTTGGCAATATTACCGGGTACTTACTCTAAGGTAAAATTTGGGAGAGTGGCCACCCTGTTGCCATGCTGCATGATCCTATCGGTGTGGGTAGAACCTGTAACCTCTCCCACCTTAGCGGCCTGGCATAACAGGATGGCTATGTTCATGCAATTGGAAAGGATGGACTATACTGCTGGTAACTGTAAGAGGGACAAGCACTATGAGGAACGTTGGCAGGCGCTCTTTGCAATCTTACCCAAGGAAACACAAACTGGTCTGTTGGAAATAAGCTATACTGTTCATGGCAGTGAACTCCCAGGTCTCGAGGGGGAGGGGGGATTTACTGTTGCTGCGAATGTGGCAGATGGATGTATGTCTGGAGAAACTGGGATGAATGAGATGTGGGGACGTCTGAGGTTGGTGGAATGCATGGAAGCCTATTGACTGAGTTGCTGAGGGGGGAACATGGGGGATAAAAGAAAATAAGGGCAGCAGGAATCGCACTGTGCTGGTTTAGCTGACTGTTTACAAGTTTTGGGTGTTGTGTGTACACACTGTTACTACCATACCATGTGATGTTGGCACTGGCTGTGTAATACTGTTATTTGGCATATGGATGCATATTCTTGCTACCAATAAAAATTATTTTGAAAAATAAAAGGGATATTGGAAAGCCAGAAAACATTTTTTTCTTCTTAAAAGATTACAACAGATCTAGTCTGACACAGCCTGGACTACTCGATCCCTTGTCTCGGTAGCATTTAAAATATGTCAACACCAACTCATGTCTTCCAAATATAGCAATATAGCCTTTTTTGCCCTTTTACTTTTTTTCAATAAATTTTTTATTGCAAATCAAACATTGGCCTTTGCTTCCCAATGAAATATCGGCCATTAGCACAAGTCCAAACCCTTGCACCCCAATTTCTGCTTTTGTTCTATTATTGACATAGCAGAATTGTTCCTTTAGAGATTTTTACAAACTTATTCTGCAGTGTTTAATGCAAAATTGCTATTTATTTGTGGATTTTAACAGATTGAAAATATTTAAACAGTGAATTATAGCATGTGCAGAAGTTTGGGCACCCTTCCAATTGATTTCATTACTACTTAAAGAAAAAAGTTAAGGCCCAAAACATTGACTCATTAGGTCTTCAGTTGTGATTCCATGGTTTTAACATATAGTCTGACTGATTATTCAGTCTACTTTCAACAACTAGAGGCTCCTTTAAACAGTTGTCTGTGCATTTAAAAAAGATAATTCACTCTTACAAAGCAGGGGAAGCTTATAAAAAAGCTTTCTGAATGCTTCCAACTAGCAATTTCAACTATCAGAAACAGTAAGAAATGAAAGTTACATGGAATTGTTGAGCTCAGGGCAAGATCTGGAAGACCAAGAAAAGTTTCTTGGTTGTCGTCATCTTCTTGCCCGAGAACTGGTCAGATCTGGAAAACAGAATCCACAAATCACTGCAACCAACCTGCTGAAAATGTTTGCTGTTTGTTCACAGTCAGCGTTGCTTACAGAACAATGATATTTATGGGAGAGTTGTCAGAAGGAAATCTTTGCTATGACCTCACAACAGAAGTCATTGTATAAAATATGAAAAACATCTTGATAAGCCTGAATGATTTTTGAACAAAGTGCTTGAATTGATGAAACTAAAACTGAACTGTTTGATCACAACCACACAAGATGCATTTGGAGAAACAAGGGTGAAGTATTTGAAGAAAAGACCACCTTGCCAACTGTTAAGCAAAGGAGTGGCTCTGTTATGCTTTGGGGTTGTGTGGAGAGGAGGTGCAGGGGAGATATGATACAGACCTTTAGATACCTGAAAGATAATGATGCACAATCAATGACAAACCTTTTCCACTGGAAATAAATCAGTAGCATTAGGGGTCATGAAATGAAACTCTAGGGAGAATGACTCAGAACCAATGTCAGGAAATATTTCTTCACAGAAAGGGTGTTGGATGCTTGGAATGCCTTTCCGGAGGAGGTGGTGAAGACAAAACAGTAAAAGATTTCAAAGTGGCATGGGATAAACTCTGTGGATCCCTTAAAGCTAGAGGATGGGAATGAAGTAAAGTGTGCATGGGGTAACTTGCTGGTGTGGCAGTTACTACCCTTAACCAATAAGCCTTTATGCTGTTGATGCAATGCCATCATTGCTCTCTGCTTCAATGGCAAGAGGTAATGGGGAGTTGGACTCAAACAGAAATCAACAAGGGCCCTGACTTGGGGAAACTGATAATTATAAAAGTGGCTTGTATGGCCAGTAGTACTACTATAAGCTTGCTGGGCAGACTGGATGGACCATTTGGTCCTTTTCTGCCATCATTTCTAGGTTTCTATGTATGGTTTTCAAAAGAGATAACTGAAAGATTAGCATTATCAAGGTATAAGAGACTTCCAGAAAAAAAAGCACAAGAAAGAATATATAGAAAGTTGAAAGAAGCAGGGAAAGTAGTCATGATGGTGAATGTGAAGGAAGAAGAAAAGATAGCTAAGATACTAAAGCAAGGTGACAAACATTTTTTTCAGGTATGCCAGTGAAATGAGCAGAGGTGGGATTATAGGTCTGGTTGGGGAAAAGCAGGAATGTATGGAGGGTGATAAGAGAGGCAGAAAAGCTAAATAAATACTTTCCTTCATTTTTATTGAAGGAATTGAAGGTTGCAGATTGTTGACAGGGGCACATTTGTAAGTGAAGCAAATGCCACACTAGTTAGCGAAGAAGGAGTTTATGCAGAAATAGCAAAACTGCAAGCAGTTAAAGCTATGGGACTGGATGAGGTACATTCTAAGCTGTTAAGGGAGCTGTGAAAGGTTTTGCAGAAGGGATTTGTTCAATCTTTGAAGACTAGCATTCTGCAGAATTGGAAAAGGATGGGTGTCAATCTTCATAAAGCTTTTCTCAGTTCGTGATAAATGCTTTTATCTCATTCCACAGAAAGATTGACTGAGTAGGCTTAGCAGCATGCAGCTGTGTGGTGCCAGTTGCATATGAGCAGAAAGCACTTCTAGCTCTTTTCAGCTTGAGCTAATAAAAATAGTCTTCAGCATGATTTAATGGTTCCACCCACATGTGCAACTGATTTTATCCTGCTTGTCCATGGAGAAGATCTGCAACAGAGTGGGCAGCCTTGAGGGAGCAGACAGAATAAGACCTGATCTCAGAAAGCTTGAGGAGTGGTTACTGGATTGCCAGTTGAGATTCCATGCAAACACCCCCCCCCCCCCCCAAAATCATGCAGTTGATGTGCAAAGATTCAAGGGAACGGTACCTGATAGGGTGGTGAGATACCAGCCTCAGGGTAATTGTTTGTTGAGTTCCAGGTAGCAAAACAGTGTAGTAAAGAGGTGATCAGAGACACGAATGGTAGGGTACATAGAGTCATAAAAAGGATGGGATAATGCCTCTGTAAGTCATTTGAGATTTCAAATAGAATATTGTCCATTCTGGAAGCCATATCTCCAAAAGTATAGAGTCAGTGTAGGGAGATGCTACCAAAATGGTGCAGGGTGTACACCAAAAGCCATAGGACATGAGATTTATAAATATTTATACTTGAGAAGAGTAATGGAGGAAATATGATCGATAATTATACTTTTGAGGTATTTAAATGCACAAGAAGCAAAACTTTAGAATAAGTGACTATATGAGGCTTCAAGAAGGTAAATGGAGACATTACAGAAAATAATTCTTCACAGAAAAGGGGTTGAATGCTTGGAATAGTCTTTCAGGGAAGGAGTAGACATAAACAGTAAAGGAATTCAAGAGGTTTTGGGATAATGTAGTTGAAAGGAAGTGAGGAGAAAGTCTGAGATCAGTTTGGGTCTGTTATTATAGTAGGATGTAAACTGGTCAGTCTTAGGTGGCCCTTATCTGCAGACATATTCTAGGTTTCTATGAGCACGAATTTTGAAGCTCTGGGAGGAGTTTCTCCCAAAGATAGAGAGGGGTAGGGAAAAGAGTATATGAAATTGCAATGAAGCTTTTTTATTTATTTTTTTTTTCCATTAGCATTTTATTGGAAGTGAAAATATAACAAGCAACAGGAATCATTTACACAGCCATCAGTAACCGATTATATAGGAACACTATCATATAATACATAATTGACATTGACAACACATATCAGAACCCTTTTAATACACTATGATCCACTACTTCTCGTTGAACAAACACTCCCTTAGTTTTAATTTTATCCTAAAACTCCCCTCTTTCCCTCTCCTCGCTCTTGCTCCGCCTGTCTAAAATAAAAAGGTATAAAGAACGAAGACTACTGTGAATACCAGATCTATGACAACTGAGTAACTTCGCCACTTGTCCACATCTTATCAGATATATGAGACTGTCGCTTGCCAGGCCTCATATGCGGCCCAAGCTTTGGAAAACTTTAGAAGATAGTTGTGTTTGCAAGCAGTTATTTTGCCCAATGTATAAATGTCAGACACCTTACGTTGCACCTCAGACAGCTGTGGGATTTTGGATGATTTCCAGTGTCTTGCAAGAACACATTGTGCAGCGACGAAGATATAATACTCCAGTCTGTGGACCTGTAAGGCCTCCCTTCCAGTAGAGATATTTAAGAGAACTTGACCTGCTGTATACTCTCCGGTATTGTGATTAATGGCATGCAGCCAGTCGAAGACTTGTTGCCAATACTGTTTGAGCATACGGGCACGACCACCATAGATGAAAATAGTCACCATCTTGTTGACAACCTCTCCAGCACATCCCAGATAGGTTGGGATACATTTTGTGCAAGGTGAGAGGGCTACGATGCCAGCGATATACCAGTTTATAACAATTTTCTATTAAGTTCGCAGCAATTAGCCCTTTCCCAATCTGTTTATATACTTCAGTCCAGGCATCTTGGTCCAGGATTACACCTAGATCTACCTCCCATGCCTTGATAAAATGTGGTTTGTCTTTAGTGGTTGAGTTCAAAAAGCCATATATTTTAGAAATAGTTTTTGTAATCTTTTTTGCCCCTCTGCATATGCTTTCGAAAAAAGTTACTCCTGCTTTCAAGCTGTTGAGCAACGATGTAGAATTTAGAAAATGGCTGAGCTGAATGTAACGAAATCTTTCAGAGGAAGGCAGATCGTATTGGCCACACAAGTCCTCAAAAGCCACTGTTCCTTGTACAGTCCAGACTTGATCAATAAGTACAATACCACACTGTTTCCACTTAGAGTATGTTAAAGGTGATAAACCTGGGGTAAATGCCGTATTATGAAAAAGATGAGTTTGGGAAGAATAGATTCTATTTCCCATGATAGTATGTCGCCATTGTTCCCAAACCCTTAGGGTAGTAGTCAAGGGGGTAGTCACCAACTGCATTTTAGGCCATGTTGTATTTGGTTGCCAAACCAAAGCTTGCAATGGCACCATGCCTATCAGAGGTTGTTCCAACTGAATCCACCGCTTAATAACCGGTGTCTTGTGCCAATCAAGAATAGCCCGCAAATGAGCCGCAGCATGATACCATTGCAAATGTGGTACCCCCAGCCCTCCTCGTTCTTTTGGGAGGTATAGAATTTTCCTGGCCGCCCGGGGGAATCTCCTCCCCCCCCCCCCCCCCCCCCAAACAAACAAACTTCAAAAGACGACATTGCCATTTCTCCAAGACTGCCTTGGGGATATAAATTGGCAAGGTTTGAAATAGATAGAGGAGACGGGGAAGCACATTCATCTTGAGCACAGCTATTTTTCCCACCCATGAGATGTGATATCTGTCCCACTCCTCTAGTTCTTTATATATCTTGGTCAACAGAGGGGTATAATTCAAATGGAACATATCATCAAGTCTATCTAAATAAACCCCTAGATATTTGATTTTCCCTTTCGTCCATTTAAAATGATGAGCTGCTTTAAGTATCCCCACCTGGGCTTGTGGGATCGAAATATTAAAAATCTCTGATTTATCCCAGTTGATTTTAAAACTGGAAGCAGAACTGAAACGGGATATCTCCCTCTCAATCCCTGTCAAGGATTCTGCAGGTTCAGATATTGAGAATAAAATATTGTCTGCAAAAAGGGCAAGCTTGCTTGTGAAGTCCCAAACCGTGATACCCTTAATATGAGGATTATTCCGGATGTGAATTGCTAAAGGCTCCAGAAAGAGGGCAAATAGTAACGGTGAAAGTGGGCACCCCTGCCTGGTACCTCTCTGGACCTGAAAAGTATCTGAGTAGCCACCGTTAATTTTTAAGCATGCCTGTGGAGAGTCATAGAGTTTTGCTATCCAATTAATATAAAAGGGACCAAACTGCATCCTTTCTAACAATTTAAATAGGTATGGCCAGTACACAAGGTCAAAAGCCTTTTCGGCGTCAATAGTGAGTAGCAAAGCCGGTGTCTTAGTATATTGCGTCCACCATATAAAGTCTACCGCTTTCCTAACGTTATCCAAGGCCATATGGCCTGGAATGAAACCAGATTGGTCTGAGAATACAATGTCGCCAACCACTCCTTTCAGCCTGTCAGCTAATATTTTAGCCATTATCTTGAGATCGATATTAATCAGCGATATCGGCCTATAGGAACCGCAGACTGTAGGGTCCCTTCCCGGTTTAGCTAATATTGTTATTCCTGCTTTGTTTGCCATCGACATAATCTTGTCCCCAATACGTAGGGAGTTAAACATTGATGTAAGTGAGCCACTAACAACCTTCGAAAACGTTTGGTAAAATTTAGCAGTATAACCGTCTAGTCCTGGGAATGTCCCTGGTTTTAAATGGCATATCGCGGTTTGGACTTCTAATTGGGATATTTCTCTATCAAGACATGTATGGCCTGCATTATGTAGTATAGGTATATCCTCATTCGATAGATACTCTTCTATATCCGCATCAGCAATATGAGCATCAGCACTGTAAAGTTCCTCATAGAATTGAAGGAATCGTTTCCTGATATCTATAGTGCTGGTCAAAATATCTCTTTTGGTATCTTTAATTTTAATAATGTTTTGTGTCCGGAGGGCTTTCAATTTCTGAGCAAGTAATTTCCCTGCCTTGTTCCCTCCCTCGAAATATTGCTGCTTTACCAGGGATAGTTGATAAGCAATGGTGTCAGCATCTATATTTGCCAGTTTTTCTCTCAAAATTTGTAGAGAACGACAGTGTTTGTGAGCAAGTGTGGCCTTATGTAGTTTTTCCGTATCTTTTATCTGTGCAAGCAGCCCATTTCTAGCTTTATCTTTTTGTTTTTTTAACATGGGAGGCACGAGCAATTAAATGTCCTCTTACTACTGCTTTCAATCCCTCCCAAACGGTCCCCTGGGATACTTCTCCAGTATTATTGAGGAGCATATATTCCTCTATGGTAGATTCCAGCTTGGAGACAAAATCTGTATCATCTAAGAGAGAGTCATTTAGCTTCCAGTATTGTTGCCCACGATGTAAAAAATGAAGGGACAGCTGGACCCATACTGGAGCGTGATCAGACCATGTGATATAATCTACTTCCGTCCGCATAATGCTATTTATAAATCCCTTGTCCACTAAGAAAAGATCTATTCTTGAGTAGGTGTCATGAGGATGCGAATTAAAACTGTAGTTTCTAGATTTAGGGAAGTGCATCCTCCAGACATCTAGTAAATTTAAAGAGATCATCATCCTCTTCAAACTCACGTGGTCGTTATGAGATACAGTGGATGTACCCTTGGAATTGTCCAGATTAGGATTAAGCGTAAAATTAAAGTATCCTCCCATCACAATTTGCCCCTCTGCTGTGTGTTGCACTATTTGGGAGAGCGAGTGGAAGAACTGGCCCTGATGTTGATTAGGCGCATATACTGTCACCAAACTAAATACATGCTCACCTAGGGAGATGACCACTATCAAATATCTCCCCTCTGGATCTCGTATACATTTAATTTCATTAAATACAAAATCATTCCTGAAAAGAATACCCACTCCTGAGTATTTAGATTGCTTATGTGCTGCAGCCCAGTACTGACGCAGATACCTAGATGATCACATTAAATGATGAAGATATGTTTGTAAGGTGGGATTCTTGAACCATTACAACAGCAGCTTGTAATCTTTGTAATTCCATAAAAAGCTTTTTGCGTTTGTATTGATTTTGTAGACCCTTAACATTTAAGGAAACCACATTGAAATCAGCCATAATATCTTGTTCCCAGATACAGCAATATCTTTACTTGTTATAATCAAGATATTCATGAGATGTTACCCAACAACGTAAATTATCTGATGGAGGACCCAGGAAAGCAAAACTTGTTAGAACAGTACATTGATATTCACAGTATACAACAGAAATTTGGTCATATGCTAAAAATATATACCAGATAAACCAGAGCAAGAGTGAAAAAGACCCTCCCCTCCCCCCACCCCTTCCCTTCCCCTGTTCCAATAATTTCCCTTGGCAGCCGTCTCCGAAGAGAGGGCTGAAAATGGACATGAGAGAAAAGTCAGCAGGATATCATATGTCTCCCACTAAGCAAACAGCAACCCCAACATATTGTAAAACCCAAAGCTTAGACCTGATCCATCAGTCTAAGAATTTTGAACAAGTAACAGCATATTAATAGCTCTCAGCGAGCTCCGTTGTGCAGCTATACATCTTCAAGTGAAAGCAGAAGGAGTTTGCGGGCTGGGAGAATTACTCTTTAATCTCCGTCCTCCCTTTTCTACTCTCTGCCAGTGCGGGACTTCTGGTTTTCTCACTGGAGGAGCTGGTGTAGTTGCCTTCACATCCTGCTCTGAGTAACCTGCTGCCCGTAGTACATGTGCTGCATCCGATCCATTTTTAAATCTGTGAGTGATACCTTGCTTGGTGAACTGTAATCCACAGGGATATAGCCATCTGTATTTCAGATTTTCCCTCCGGAGCAGTGCTGTCACCGCTCTTAGCTCTTGCCGTCGGCGCAGTGTTGCTGCTGCAATATCCGCATATATAGAGACAGTATGGCCATTCCACTGTATAATGTTTTGCTGGCATGCCAATTGTAGGATCTTCTCCTTTTGTTAATACTGGTGAAAACAAACAACAATATCTCTGGGCTGATTTTGCAGCCATGGCCCCAGTGCTCTGTGAGCTCGATCTAGTTTGAAAGTACCACGGGCCCTGGACTCCAAGCCCTCCTCTGGGCCTATCAAGCCAGAACAGATCTGATGGATTATTTCAAAGTAGTTCTGTGGTTCCATTGTTTCTGGTATGCCCCTAAAACGGAGATTATTTCGTCGAGCTCTATTTTCAATGTCTTCGAGTTTCAATGATAATGCCTCACAGGTTTGCTGCAACCCAGAGAGGTCGGCATCCAGCGTTTTAATCTCCTCACCCTGTGCGTCCACCTGCGTTTGGGTTTCGTCTTGCCGGCGTCCCAGATCCGCCATTTCTTCTTTGATTTCACCAATAGCAGTCATAATGTCACTTTTGTGGTTTTTGATATTTATTATTTTATTTAACATTTTTATATACCGAAATTCATGTAGCAATGTTACATATCATTTCGGTTTACATTATAACATTAACAAGCATGTAAGAATGCGATTACATCGGACAGGGAGATAAACTTGGATCAAGGAACTGGGGAATAAAGTACAATGAATATGATAAAGTAATGAGATTCTAGACTAAAACCTGGCTAAGTATCTAGGAGTCATGGTACATGGTGCACATTGAGGGGAGATTGTTGGTATGGATTAAAAGCTTGTTCGAATAGCCAAGTTTTGAGTCTCTTTTTAAAGGTGATTGGGCAAGGTTCCTTCCGGAGTTCTGGAGGTAGAGAGTTCCATTGCGCAGGGCCCGCTGTGGATAGAGTTCGTTTATTTAATGAAGTTTTGATGGGTGGGGCGAGGAGAGTATCTCTATAAGCTGCTCTCACCGGTCTGGAGGGAATATGTGGTTGAAAAGGGATATTGAGTTCCAGTGGAATGAGCTTGTGTATAGATTTGTGTATGATTGTTAGTACTTTGTAAGAGATTCTAAACTTAATTGGAAGCCAGTGTAGGTTTCTTAAGATGGGGGTAATATGATTTCTTTTGTTAGACTTGGTCAGAATCCTGGCTGAAGCGTTTTGAAGCATTTGTAATGGTTTTATGGTGTTAGCTGGGAGGCCGAGTAGGAGGGAATTACAATAGTCAATTTTAGAAAAAATGATTGCTTGTAGAGCTGACCGGTAGTCTTGGAAGTGGAGGAGCGGTCTGAGCCGTTTCAGGACTTGCAATTTATAGAAGCCATCCTTAGTGGTATTATTAATAAATCTCTTTAGGTTTAATTGATTGTCCATGATGACTCCGAGGTTTCTGACTTGAGAGGAGAAGGAAGGTTGACTAGTAGGGAGTATGTTAGACATTGCATAGTTACTGTCCTGTGAAACGAGGAATAATTCAGTTTTATTGGAATTAAGGATTAAGTTAAGGCTCATGAGCAGGTTGTTGATGGCTTGGAGGCAGTTGTTCCAGAATTCTAGTGTTTTTTGTAAAGATTCTGTAACCGGGATGAATATTTGCACATCATCTGCGTAGATGTAATGGGTTAATTTTAGTTTGGAGAGGAGCTGGCAAAGCGGTAATAGATAAATGTTGAAGAGGGTGGGGGATAAGGATGAGCCTTGAGGGACTTCCAGAGAAGAGCGGACTGGGTGTGATTCGTTATTGTTGACTCTGACCTTGTAAAATCTGTTATGTAGAAAAGATTTGAACCAGCTGAGAGCAGTGCCTTTTATGCCGATGTCAGATAGCCAATCCAGAAGTGTTGAGTGGTTTACTGTGTCAAAAGCGGCCGATAGGTCGAGGAGAATGAGTAGACCGGGTTGTTTTTTTATCTAGATTCAACAGTATTGTGTCTGTTAGAGAGATTAAAAGAGCTTCTGTATTTCGGGCTTTTCGGAAGCCGAACTGAGAGGGGGCTAGTATTTTGTTATCGTCTAAGTACTCCGAGAGTTGCTTATTAACTATTTTTTCTAAGATTTTGGAAATGAAGGGGAGTTTAGCAATCGGGCGATAGTTGGCGGGGTCGTCTGGAGACAGGTTGGGTTTTTTCAAGAGTGGTTTTAGAATTGCGAGTTTCAAAGGGTCAGGAACTGAACCTTGCATTAGTGAGCAGTTAATGATGTCGGCAATTAGTTTGGCGACTGTTTTTGAGATGGCGATGAGTAGGTTGACAGGGATCGCATCTGTGGGGTGCGAGGCAGGTTTGAGCTTCTTTAGGACTGTTTCAATCTCGGAGGAAGTCGGCTCGAAGGTTTCCAGACTAGTGATCTGTTGAGTATTTGAATAGTAGGCTGGTGGAGGAAGAAGAGCGTTATTGGCATTTAAAGGTCTGATCAGATCGGTGATTATTTTCTTGAAATATGTGGCTAATTCTGAGGCTTTGCTGGCCGCTTGATCGTCCGGGATAGTCGTGGGGGAAGATTTGGTGAGAGACGAGACGAGGGAGAATAAAGCTTTAGGGTCGAAGATGAAGTGGTGTATTTTCTGTGAGAAAAAATCCCTCTTTGTTTGGAGGATGGATATCCGGTAACGGTGCATGATAGATTTGTAAGCTTCCAGGTTTGATGGGGAAGGATTTTTTCGCCATGCATGTTCGAATCTTCTAAGTTCTTGTTTCAGAGTTTTAAGTTGAGGGGTGTACCAGGGTTTCCTGTTGTTCGAATTAGAGTGGAGAGCTTTAGAAGTTAAAGGGCATGTTAGGTCTGCTATGTTCTTAGTTATCCAGCCTTAGCTCACAAAACCACTCTCTGAATTCTGCCCGTGTCGGAACACTATTATCATCCGTTGCGGAGAGGTCTGACTCTAAGGCCGAAGCTGCATGAATTCCGCTCCTGGAGAGTGTGTCCGCCATCTTAGCCATCGCGTCCTCTTTACGCCTGTCAGATTTCTGGTAAGAGTATTGCTTAAAATCTAGCGTCTTCCATTTGGATGTCATCCGCTTTGTCTCTGCTGTCGGAATATATATTTTATGTACTGTCTGGAGCGAAAAACACGATGTTCTGGGATGCTCGTTGTCTCGTGGGAGAGACAATGATTCAAGCTGCCATCCACCCCGCTGACGTCACTTCCTCCGCAATGAAGCTTTTTTAATGTGATAAGAAGGGTCTAGAACAGAGACTGTAAGTGAACTACAAATCTATGGGGCTTTATGCATGTAGCAGGTGTACAGGTGATGAATATGAGGGTCAGGCCCCCAGAGAATCGTGCTCAGCTTGTATATAGGTGGTGAGTGTGGGGGACAGGCATGTGGAGGGGACAGTGTGACACCAGTATTATAGGATAAGGGGGAGAGTCAGTATGATATGCTTTGTGAATATTCTGATTCTGATTTTTTCCTTCTCTTCTCCAGGAGAGGAAGCTAAAAACCCACAGCGTTCCATTCCCATTAGCATCATCATATCCCTTTTGATTTGTTTTGTGGCATACTTTGGGGTATCAGCTGCACTCACCCTGATGATGCCGTATTACCTACTGAACAAGGAGAGCCCACTTCCTGAGGGCTTCAACTATGTGGGCTGGGAGCCAGCCCGTTATGTGGTAGCGGTTGGATCTCTCTGTGCCCTCTCCACCAGGTGAGACATGACCATCCCAGGCTGGTACTTTGGTCAGAGTTCTTTTGTGTTGCTTCCATGGACACACATAAGAAAAAGGTTGGATTTGATGCACCTCTGGTTGGCTTTCAATCTAATTATGTAACTGTAATATACTTATCTCACTAGCAGCTAGCTCTTCCCCTATATAGGCTCTGGCCTGCCATCTAGTTTTATAATCCAAAACTGTTTACTAGATCAATATACACAATCAAATATCAAACATCACACTCACGCATAGAACCCTAAACAAACAAAAACAAGAAATTAAATATTTTTGTCAGCCTCCATCTAGACACAGAAAATTCAAGACATATTTGAGAATACTGCACAAACTATCCCATCCTGTTGCAGGGTCATCCCAAACTACCAAAACAAATTAAGGGATAATTAAAGATTGGTAGGAAAGGCCCAAGATTTTACCTTTTTACTAAAGGTTAAATTCATTTTTTGCCCAGTTTCTGTAGACAAACTGTTCCACAAGACCGGAGCTGCTATAGAAAGCATTCTTGATTTCAAATATGTTCTGCACCCTGTGCACAGTTGGAATACACAACTGGCAATCCTTACTAGATCTAATCTCCTTACCTGGATAATACCACTCTAAACTACCCCTCAAATGAGGGGTACAGTAGTCACTAAAGCTACAAAACGCCAATGTAAGGAGCTTAAACTTAATTGTTGCCCTAGCTAGCAATCAGTGTAACTTGTGATGTAAAGTTGAAGAATTTACTCGCCTACTCTCCTAGTATACATCAAAACAATTCTAGCTGTAATGTTTTGTATGACTTGAAGCAGGTAAGTCTAAATACTAAACATTGCAATAGTCTAGTTGGACGATAACAAGTAAGTACTCCACTGTCTTGAATGTGTTAATTAAAAAATGAATGCAACTGTCTCACCATTCTGAGTTTCAATTAAGCAGTATTATTTATTTATTTAAAAGTTTTTATATACCGCAAATTGGACAGGAATCTGAGTATTAGTGTGATACTAGATTTAAAGCTGAATCAAACCTAACTCAGCGTTCTTGGCTTGGGTACCGAACAAACAGATAAATTCTGAAGGCTAGGAAGTATATGCCATTCTGACAGATCAACTGGCTCTATTCTGTCTTCCAGAACTTTCCAACAGCCAGGGTGCAATAGCTTTGAAACAGTTGTTCAATAGACTGACAGCAATTGGGTCCCTTCCCAAGGGCACAACCAGTTGGATGTCATTGGTGTATATATCAAAAGAACAAGGGCTTGACCAAAAATATCATGGGAAATAGTATCAGAATCTATTGTGCTCTCTCAAATGTAATCTACAGGCTCTTGCCCACAGTGGGCTACAACCAGTATCATACAAATGAGCACCTTATTTAACCTCATATATTTTTTCCCATTATTTTAAATCCCATTTCTTTAATTCCATTATTTTATACCTAAAACTCCTATATGGATTTCTTTATTATTTCTATTAATACCACCTAAATTTTATTTACTAAACTGTTTAAAAATCATTTCACTGATGTTTTTCAGATCATTAAAATTCATTATAAGTCAACTTATCTGCAAGTTGACATATTCCTCCGATCATGATCCAATGCCTCACTTCCTTCCCCTCCCCCTTCTCCCCCTTCCCTCCTTCCTTCAGCCAGATTTTCATTGCTACCCCATGCCTTAAAGCCCCACCACGCCCTATCTATGATGCAGTCTCAAAATGATACTCCATTAAACGTATTATTGTATGTTACGCCCCACAGCCGCCCCAATTGTTGTTGCTCTATGCATTGTTATTCACTGTCGAATTATTCTACTGTTGTCTGTTATTGTTGACCTGTTTCTATGTTCATTGCTCAAATGTTCTATGTAACGCCATAGCCGCGACTGTTCTGTTAAATGGAAACCGATATGATTTGATATTTTGTTCAAGAATGTCGGTATAGAAAAATTCTAAATAAATAAATAAGTATTCCGCTCATATATCCCACAATATTATTCATGTGCTCAAAGTCTGTCCTGCTGTCCCGACATTGACAATGTTTCGGCAACCTCGTGCCTTCTTCAGGGGAAATACAAAAATCTAAAGAGCACAAAGCAAATGGCAAATTAAATGTGGACAAGTGTAAAGTGATGGCTACACAGTGCAAAGTTCCACATTGGGAGTCACCACTCAGGAAAAGGATCTAGGTACCATTGTTGAAAATACGTTGACATTTTCTGCTCAGTGTGCGCAGCAGCCAAGAAAGCAAATAGAATGCAAAGGATTATTAGGAAAGGAATGGAGAATAAAACAGAGAATATCATAATGTCTCGTTGGACTTCATGACCACCTACCATCCACAGGCGAATGGATAAGCGGAAAGGACGAACTGCACGTTGAAATAATTTCTCCGCACCTATGTCAACACACGTCAAAACAACTGGGTAGCACTACTCCCCTGGGCGGAGTTTGCTCTACATTCTCACCCTTCCTCCACCACCGGATCCTCACCCTTCCAGATTGTCTACAGAAGACAGATGCTTCCTCCCATGCCTCTACCACTGACTGTCCCTTCGCCCGCAACTCAGTTGATGGCACATGAGTTACACCTCCTTTGGAACCATACGCAGCAGTTGCTGCGCAAAGCAGGAATTTAAGCTAAGAGGGCTGCTGACACTCACCATAGACCGGCCCCATGATTCAAACCCGGCGAGAAGGTCTGGCTCAGCACGTGCTACATTTGCCTCAAGCTCCCGTCCATGCGATTGGCGCCACAAAACATCGGCCCTTTCCTGGTGCTCTGTCAACTGGGTCCCGTAACCCAGTGTTTCCCAACCCTCTCCTGGAGGCACACCTAACCAGTCAGGTTTTCAGAATATCCATAATGAATATGCATGAGAGAGATTTGCATACATTGGAGACCCAGGGTATGAAAATCAATCTCATGCATATTTATTGCGGCAATCCTGAAAACCTGACCTGCTAGGTGTGCCTCCAGGAGAGGGTTGGGAAACACTGCCGTAACCTATGCGATTGGCACCACGAAACATCGGCCCTTTCCTGGTGCTCCATCAACTGGGTCCCGTAACCTATCAGCTCCACCTGCCTCCATCCTTAAGGATTCACAACTCCTTCCACACCTCACTCCTAAAGCCTCTGGTACTGTGCTAGCCTTCAAGGAGGTTATCTAAACTGCAGCCACTCACCTCTGAGACTAACACCACCTATCAGGCGCGCGATGTACTGGACATAAGGAAAAGAGGCCAAAAGTAGGAGTACCTGCTCTCCTGGGAAGGTTTTGGCCTAGAAGAAAATTCCTGGGAATCCGCCTCCAACATAATAGATAAAGACCTGATTAAGCAGTTTCACGCCTCCCACCCTAGGAAGCCAAAACCTCCTGGAGAAGGGGGAGTACTGTTATGTTCTCTGACCGCAGGGATCCATGGCCAGTCCCACTCACCTCCCACCGCTCTAAAGTGCCGGCAGCAGTCCCTGGCTCTCTGGCAGCGGTGGGGAGTTGCTGCCAATGCAAGCTGCTCCTTCTCAGGGCTGCAGGAATCTCCCCTCAAGTCTTCGGTGGCTGGGATGCTGCCGACTATCGCTCCTACATGGGCCCCTCTTCCCAAGCCTTAAAGGGCCAGTGCTGGAAAATTGCTGCCGGCTCCTCTTGATGATGACATGGCTGCAGCCTATTTAAGGCTGCATCGGGCTCCCAGCAGACAGCTTGGCAATAGGTCTACTCGCTGTCTTCTCCAGCGTGCTCGTTTGGTGTTCCTGATCCTGCCTTCCAGTTGCTGTTCCAGACTCCTCTTCCCTTGGACGGACCTTGGCTCTTGACCCGGCTTGCTTCTTGACCTCGTCTCCTGCCACCTGCTTCTGACCTCTGGACCGGACCTGACCACATCTTCTGCTACTTGCCTCTGAACCCCAAACCAGACCTGACCGTGCCTTCTGCCTGCCTCGAATCTTTGGTCCCTCGTGACCATCCGCCTCGTCTGGCCGTGCCTACGGGATCGTCCGTGCAGAGGCCCAAGTAAGACCAGCCGGCTCCAATACCCAAGGGCTCAACCTGCGGGGAATGAGGGCTGGTAGTGGCGAAGCTCCTGCTGGCATCTGCTTCCTGTCCGGCCTCGTCTCCCGACGGTGGGACCTGCGGGGGTCTCCCTCACAGGTAGTGCCAACACCACCTCTGGCCAAGGGTCCACATTCGCAACAATAAAGAATATTTCCTTAGTTTACTCCTGAGTCTATCCCCTTTTACCCTCCCCCAAGGTCCCTCATTCTAGAATCTCTTTTCCATTGAAAGAGGCCTAACTCCAGTACTCATATTTTAGTGTTTTATATACGTTTATTCCACGTGAGAATCACTAGATCACAACGGTGTAGAGGTTTAACACAGACAAAGGATGAGTTACAAAGGCAGGCATACATACAGGTAAAAATTCAAGGTAAACATTCCAAATCTAAGGGTGTACTTCAAAGACAGACATATAAGATGCATTTGTAATCGTTATGGGGGGGGGGGGATGAGAATATGAGGTAATGTGCAGAACATAGCTGGTTATCAAAGAGAGGGGGAATTGGTTATACCAGTCAGAGATTAAGCATTATTGAATACCCAAGTTTTCAGTTCTTTCTTAAATTTCTTAATGTCTGTTATTATTCGAAGATTCTCTGACATTGAGTTCCTGTTAAATACTGCTCCCCCAAGGGGAGGAGCTAGCAATTTGTAATACTTTGTAGGCGGCATTAATGATCTGTTGTGGGTTGGCTCCCACAGAGTGGCAGTCTGTATGATACCGCTCTAGTAGTGTAAGGAATAAACACTTAATGGAAACTGGTAAATCCTTGGGCCGATGACAGCGCCCCCAGGAGAATAATCCTGAGAGGGAACACCGGCTAGGCTGGAGTATGGAGACAAACAGTTCTTTATTAGACAGGAAGTAGAACCACCAGAGGTGGTAGTAGTGAGCTGGTGTGCCTGGCAGGGCTGAAGTCCCTCCGATTCTGGAACTTCGATCTCTGGTTTGCTGAGCTGTAGAGAGAGACTATAGGTAGTGAGTAGACAGGGTATGCTGGATACATAACCAGTTGTAGATGATAAACTCACAATTGTAAATATCTGTAATGGCTTCTATGCAACAGAGAGTCTTCAGTATATTCAGGAATAGGAGCCGTAGGCGAGTACTGGTTCCTATATTTTTCCATTGGAAAAAAATCAGCAGAACCAGGGGTCACGATTTGAAGCTCCAGGGAGGAAGACTCAGAACCAATGTCAGGAAGTATTTCTTCACGGAGAGGGTGGTAGATGCCTGGAATGCCCTTCCGGAGGAAGTGGTGAAGACCAGAACTGTGAAGGACTTCAAAGGGGCGTGGGATAAACACTGTGGATCCATAAAGTCTAGAGGACATGAATGAAGAGTGGGTGGCTCGCGGGAATGACAGCTACTACCTGGAGATAATACCCTTATTCAATAAACATACACACGGTTAATGTGACTCCAACATTGCTCTAAGCTTTAACGGCAAGAGGAAATGTGGGAAAAAGGATTTGCATTCACAAAAAAGCGGGGAGTAGCTTGCTTGTTACAGCGGCTACTACCCCAAACCAAATAAGCCTGATACTTCACTTTCAATGCATATCCAGCATAGCTCTCTGCTTCAACGGCAGGGGAGAAAGACTGATACTTCACGTATATCCAGCATAGCTCTCTGCTTCAATGGCAGGGGGAATGAAGAAAGGTGGATCTATATACAGACAACAACCAACAAGGACTGAATTATTTAGTCTGGGTGGGCGTGGGTATGGCTTGCTTATTGCGGCGGTTGCTACCCTAACTAATTGGGCTAGATATTTCACTTAGATGCATTTCCAACACTGCTCTCTCATTAATGGTGGGGGTGGAAGGGAAATAGAACCAAAAGGTTACTAAGAGCCAAGAGTAACATAAGTATGAGGAAAAAAAAAAAGTGCAAAACTTGCTGGGCAGACTGGATGGACCCTTTGGTCTTCTTCTGCCGTCATTTCTATGTTTCTGTATGCAGTCTGGAATAAGAACTCACAATATCTGTGTATGAAATGGCTTCTGGAATAGAAGAAAGTCTTTGGAGGGTTTTAGGAACATAGGCCCTCGTGGAGCAAGTACCAGTTCCTATCTGCAATCTGCAATAATAACACACAATCTCCGTACCTGCGATTAACGTCTTAGACAGAAGAGAGTCTTCAGAGATTAGGAACATGGGCCCTCTTGGAGTGAGTACCGGTTCCTATCTGTAATAGAACTCAGTGTTCACGTCTGCAATCGCTTCCAGGCAGTAAGGAGTCTTCTGAGCATTCAGGGATGTAGGCCCTCGAGGAGTGAGTACCGGATCCCGTCTTAGCAATCTGAAATCAAGAAGAGAGCGGGGCCCTCGAGGAGCGGGTACCCCTTGGTAAGTTTGTGGAGGCAGAGCAACGGAGAAAGAATTCCCCTTGCTAACTCGATTCGTAGTTGCAAGCAAAGACCTTTTAAGTTTGAAGCGGATGACGTCACTACGGGGGGACGCCCCTGAGGTTCGCGCCCTTGCCGGTACAAACTCTGGAGCGCGCGCCCTTACGTCATCAGGAACATGGCGGATCCGCAGTGTCAGGCCAGCCCAGGGATTCCGGGGAGAAGCGGCGAGGAGAAGCCGCGGCAGCATCTGTCCGTCAGACCTGAAGGTAGAGAGAGTGGAGTGAGGGCGAGAACAGGCACGAATGCAACAGTTCCATAGCATTGGGCTTGCAACTGATATCACTCTGTCTCTAGTTTGTGTTAGATGATAATTTTTTATGGTTGGGATTTCTAGCAAGTCTTTGTTCTGCGATCTAAGCACTCGTGTGGGAATATGTGGTTTGAATGTTGTTCCCATCAAACCATTGTTTGGATTCATGTTGTATATTATTCTTAGTACTTTGTATATTATTCTCGACTGTACAGGTAGCCAATATAATGCTATCAGGGTTAGGGTGATGTAGTCAAACTTTTTTTTTTGGTCAGTAGTCTGGCTGCAGCATTTTGCAGTAGTTGGAGTGGTTTAGGATGACGAGCCGGAAGTCCTAGAAATAGAGAATTGCAGTAATCTAAGTCTGAGAATATTAGAGATTGCAAAACGGTTTTGAGGTTTGTCGGCTCAGGATTTGATCAGTTTGCTAATGTGGGTCTTCATAGTTAAGTTTGTGTCAACTTGGACACCAAGATCGCTTACCTGAGTTGCTGGAATTAGGCAGTTTCCAAGATCAAGATCTTCATTATGGTGGGCTACAATTTAGCTTTAAAATATGTCCCTGCATTTTATACTAGATGACTTTATTAGATTAACATGGCAACTGTGTTTGCTACTTCGGATCATCCCATTAGGATCTGAACTGTGCTGCCTGAGCCTGGATATCCAAGAAGATCCAGTGGTTGTACACTCAAAAACATTTTTAGTTCTCCTCAACCCTCAGAGTCAGCGAAAAATAAACCATCACCAGTTGAGGGCTTGTCAATTATATCAAAAGGTAAAGTCCTCTCTTGCTATACACCATGACTCAGAAGTCTTGGCACAAGTGCTATTCCCTCTACTAAAGAGGGAGAGAAAATAGATGCTTTTCAGTGCCAAAGCATTCTGAAGACTAAACAGGCCCTGGGGTCACCAACAACATATTGACATTTAGAAAAGTGCCTTCAGTGACATCATAATTTTGTAGGTAATGACAACAAGCCAAGGTACCATATCTTTATTGATTCCATCAACTTCTTACTGCTGAGATAAAAAATATCTACGTCCACCAACCAAAAAAGTCTGTTTATTCCAAATCCACTTCTACTAAACAATCTATGCCCATTTTAGTGCCAGAATCAGTTTATCTATTGGGTTTATATATATATATATATGTATGTATGTATTTATTTATTTATTTATTTAACAGTTTTATATACCGACCTTCATAGTAAATAACCATATCGGATCGGTTTACAATTAACAAGAATAAAAAACTGGGGTAACTATTCAAGTAAACGAAAGATAAACAGTAAGTAGGAATGAGTCAAAGTTACAATCAACAGGGAAGAGAACTTGGAAGCTTGCAACAAGCTGGAAAGAAGATAAGGCAGGAAATAAATATGAAGTGATGCCATAGGGCGTACGGGTTAAAGCTTAATGGTAATTATAATTACCATTAAGCTTTATAAATATAAAGCTTTGTAAATATAAGTATATATAATTTTTAGTTTTTTTATACCGTTCTTTGGCAATCCTAAGCTTTGTAAATATAAGTATATATAATTTTTAGTTTTTTTATACCGTTCTTTGGCAATCCCATCATAACGGTTGACAAAATAGTGCATCCTCTTTCCAAACAGGACATCATCCCTTTTATCAGGAAAATGTAGCTTGATTGCATCAAAAAATGTTTTACCCAATATAACAGATTCTCCAACTCCTCCATCACAATTAGCTAGTGTTTCCTATTTTGAAGTATATGATTCTAAAATCAGAAACTTTATAAGAGTTGCCAAACTGCGTCAGACCAAGGGTCCATCAAGCCCAGCATCCTATTTCCAAAAGTGGCCAATCTAGGTTACATGTAACTGGCAAGTACACAAAAAGTAAATAGATCCCAATGCCTGTAATAAGTAGTGGCTATTTTTTAGGGACAGTAACTATCAAACTGGTGTGTGGGTACACATGAGCACATGTTTGTTAGCTTGCATCCAGGGATGTGGCTATTTTATAACATACTCGTGTATATGCGCACATAAAATAGCCTGGTCGTGCACACAAGTGCATCCAATTTTAAGTGGATGCGTGCCTGAGCACACAAAACCCACTTCTACCACATAAGTGATGGAATTTTAAAAGGGACACATGCCAACTCTTTTGTCAGTTTTATCAGTTCATTCCCAATTCACCAGTTAGCTGATAAGTCCTGCAACCCCTCCGAAATGGCTTGGTTTTTTTTTGGACTTACCATCTATAGCAGAAGTAAAGTTATGTGATGGGAGCCTCAGCGCGCACCGGATCATGTAAGTATTTATGCTCAAATTTCTGGTTAAAGTTCCAAAATGTATGTGTACCTGTCATGCCCGCCAAGACCCCACCCAGCGCCCCACCTCTTTTTGAGAAGTTCCGATAAATGCATGCAGCAGCATTTATGTGTGTATCCAGGTGGCTTTTAAAATCTGTTTGACATGTGCGAGCCTAACATAGTCACATGTCCCCTGATTGATGCACATGTCGGGCTTTTAAAATTCACCTTTTAGTGAACTTGGTTAATAGTTTATGAACTTTTCCTTCAATAACTTTTCAAAACCTTTCTGCCTACTGTGTCTTCACATCCTCCATCAATGAATTCCAGAGTTTAATTCAGCGTTGTGTGAAAAAATATTTTCTCCAATTTGTTTTAACTTCGTGGAGTGTCCCCCAGTCATCTTATTTTTTGAAAGATTCACATTTTGAAACTGATTCACATTTTCCCATTCCGCTCCACTCATGATTTTATAGACCTCTCTTATATCTCCCTTCAGCCGTTTTTTCTACAATTGGAAAAGCCCTAACCTCTTTAACCTTTCTTCATAGAGGAGCCTCTGTTCCTCCATGCAAAGTCAGGCAAGAAATCCTCAGTGCAAGACACAGGTTAAGTCTCAAAGTTCACCTTCATCCAAAGTTAAGACAACCCCAAAAGAACAACTTATAATACTGTTTGACTCTCAAGAACAATCACAGTCGTATAGTTGTCATATCATATTCCGAAGATAGTCCACAGATCTTCCAATGGATCTCTATTCTCCACCTCCAGAAGTATATCTCCATCAGAGGAAGTCATATCCTGCTTTTGTCCAAAAAAATGACAAAAACAATTCCTTTTACAAGAGGAGACAGAAGATATTTGGTGTACTAAAATATATTCAAGTCCCAAAACAAGTAGTAGTTCATAGAGTACTACAAGATCTCCAGACCGGAATGTGGCAAATATCCTTGTTGTAACAGTAATCCCCCTCCACAGCCCCCTCCCCAGTTTTCTGGGCTTGGGCTTCCCGGGGAAGCATCTGTGAAAATTCTGTACCAACTGGGGAGCTTGGAGGTTTGAGGCTAGTTTCCAAGAGTTTTCCTTGGGTCCATTGTTTTTTCCAGGAGATAAGATACTGCAACCTGTTTCGCACCCTTCGGGAATTCAAAATCAAATTTGAGTGTCTTCTTCCATAGCAACTTTGGTGGTCTGAAGGGGCGGCCTGTCTGGTCAAGAGAAAATTTCAGGTTTCAAGAGTGAGACGTGGAAACATGGATCCATAAAGATGCTGGTACTTTAAGCTGTTAAGCTACAGGATCCAATTGTTGCTCAATGGGAAATGGACCCATAAATTGTGGTGCAAACTTTGACGGTATCGTCAAACACAGGTTTTTAGTGCTCAGTCAAAACAAGCTTCCTGGGTGAAATTGAGGTGCTAGGCAATGTTTCTTGTCTGCATGTTTTTTAAGGCACTCAGCCACTGGCTCTAGGAGATGGTGTGTCTTCTGCCACAGTTACTGTCTCATCAGGTTAGCTGCCTGGCAAGAGAACAGGTCTTGGTAAAAGGGGATGGCATCTGAACACTGTGTAGAAGGGTGATGACCCTGTGGAACTGTTACATTGTTAGTATGGGAGAATTCGGCCAATGGGAGGAGGGAGGCCTAGTTATCCTGCCGTTGGTTTATGTAGATTTGAAGAAAGGCCTTGAGACTCTGGTTTACTTGCTTGGTTTGTTCATTGCTCGGGGGGGGGGGGGGGGGGGGGGGTAAACTGAAGTGAAATCCAACATAATTCAAAACTTCCTACACAAGTCTTTCCAGTAGCAGGCAGTGAACTTAACTCCCCTGTCTGAGAGGATATGGAGGGAGAGCTCATGTAGATGGAAGATGTGTTGGACAAAGACTTTAGGCAATTCAGGTGCAGATGGGAGGCCCGGGAGAAGTATGAAATAAGCCATCATAGAAAATCTATCCACTATCACCATATGATGATGATGCTGCTAGAGAGGAGAAGGTCAGTGATGAAATCAGTGGCCAAATGGGTCCAGGGATTCTTGGGGGCTGGCAGTGGCTGTAATAACCTCTAAGGTTGTGCTCATACACATTTATTAATGGCACACGTGGAGTAGGATTCTATGTAACGCTTCACATCTATCTTCATCTGAGCCACCAATGTCAGACAGTTCTAAGTTCCAGGTGATACGTGGGTTGCCTGCCAAGCGGGAGTCATGGGCCCACAGAAGAACCTTTTTTTTGTAGGCACTGGGGGACCACAGTCTTCCCAGGAGGAACAGTGAATGTGACAACAACCACAATCTACAGAGAGACCTCAGTATCAAAGGAGCATGAGAGAGCATAGGCATGTCGGTTCTTCTCTGTGGGTAGTACTGCAACTAAAAGTCAAACAGATTTAAAAAAATAAATAAAAACAGCCAGCGAGCTTGCTGAGGGTTCAGTCTCTGTTTTTGTGATCCACATGGATAGTTATTAGGTGCCTGTCTCCTTGCAATAGGTGTTGCCATTCTTCTAGGGCTAGCTTGACCACTAGTAACTCACAATCACCAGTGGCATACTTCTCTGCCAAGAACGTTTTTGAAAAGTAGGAGCAGGTCATGAGTGTACCTTTTTGGTTATGCTGTAGGAAGACAGCACCTACCCCAAGGGTAGACGTATCTACTTCCAGGATGAATGGCTTGGATGGATCTTGGTGGTATAGGCATGGATCAAGAGTGAACTCTTCTTTGAGATGCTCAGAAGCTTGTATAATATCCATGGTCCATTTCTTCGTGTCTGAGCCTTTTTTAGTTAGGGCTGTGAGCAGGTCTGCCAAGGAGGAGTAATTATGAATAAATTGTGAACCCCAGGAAGTGCTGCAGCGCCATAAGGCCAACGGCCAGAGCCACTCCAGTATAGCTTTTACTTTATCTGTGTCCATATGTAGGCCTCGTTGAGAGAGAAAATATCCCAAGAAGGAAAATTCCTCCTGTTCAAAGGTATGCTTCTCCTAACTTGGCATAGAAGTAGTGCTCTCAGAGTCTCCGGAGAACCTGTTTCACATGATATTGGTGTGCTAACAAAGACTTTGAGAAAACTAGGATATCCAAGTAAACTACTACATGGAAGTAGAGAAGGTCCCAGACGATCTCATTTATCATAAATTGGAAGACTGCGGGTGCATTGCACAACCCAAAAGGCATCACTAGGTATTTGTAGTGTCCATCACAGGTGTTAAAGGTGGTCTTCCATTTGTCGCCCTCTCAGATTCTGATCAATTTTAATGCCTCCCAAAGGTCCAGCTTGGTAAATATTTGTACACTCCAAGGGTGTCAGAGTTCGGAGATTAAGGGAAGAGGATAGCGATTCTTCTTGGTAATAGAGTTAAGGTCACGATAATCAATACAGGGATGTGATGACCTGTTCTTTCCTACAAAAAATAATCCAATCCCTGTAGGTTAGGAAGAGGGGTGAATAAAACCTCTGTCCAAACTCTTTGATATATTTTGTCATAGCCTCTGTTCCAGTGCTGAAAGCAGGTATACTCTGCCTGTGAGTGGAACCTTGCTAGGGACCAAGTCTATGGCACAAATGTAAGAAATGAGGCAGCAGGACCTCCGCCTGCTATTTACTGAAAACATCTGTAAACTCAGTATTTTGTAGTGGTAGACCTGGGTGCTCTTAGGTAACTGAGTGACAGGCAACACTTTGGCGAGGCATTGCTCATAACAGCAAAGGCTCCATCTGGCAATTTACAAAGTGGTCCAATTAATGTGGAGCTGATGTTGCATGAACTATGGCAGGCCCAAGGTAACTGCATTGACTGCTTTGGGCAACACTTAGAGGCTTATTTTCTCTCTATGCAGGATCCCTGTTTGCATGATTAGTGGTACTGTGGCTCTTGTAACATGTCCAGACAAAGGTTCTCCATAAATGGAGATTGCGAGTAGGGTGTCCAAGGGAACTATCTGTATGCAGTAGTGTTGGATCAGAGCCTCATGGATAAAGCTGCTACCAGCACTGGTATCCAGAAAGGCAAGAGCATAAACAGGAATGTCCCCAAGAGAGAAGTACTGGTATACTAGCAGTTGTGGAGAGGTGCAGGGATGACCTACGGTGGTTTCTCTCACCAGGCCTAGGTCCTTGAGTTTCCCGGATTATTTTGGCAGTGACTTATGAAGTGCCCAGATGCAGCACAGTATAAGCATAGGTTATTGTTATGGCACCTCTGCTTCTTTGCTGACAGCTTGAGGCGATCCACCTGCATTGCTTCTACTGGTGCTGCTACCAGCTCTGAGGGAGAATAGGAGGTTATTGGACAATGAAAATTTGGGGCGAGGTGGATGTGGTGATGAGCCAAGCTTTTCTCTGGCCCATTCTTGAAACCTCAGATCTAGCCGTATGGCTAATTAAGCTTTCCAACATATCCAGGAGAACCTGGGCAGCCAGATAGTCTTTTTAATGTGCTCTGAGAGTCCTTAGCCTGGATTGTGATTCTCAGCCATCGCTGCCCTACTGAAGGTCAGAGGCCAAAGTGTGGAAGTGCACTGCACACTCTCCCACAAACCGAGAGCCTTGCCTAATCTGCAGGAGTTCAGACACCTTGGAAGCTGTGCAACTGGGCTCATCGAAAATTTGCTAGATTTCTTGCAGGAAGTACTTCAGGTCCCCAAAGAATGGATCATCCCTTTCCCAAAGGGATGAGGCCCAAACCAGAGCAGAGCCACCCAACAAGGAGAGAATTTCACTTTGTCTTGGTCTGTCAGAAACAAGGGTGCCTGCAATATGATTTGCATCCGACATTGGTTGAGGAAGCCTATATGTTTCAGTGGATCTCCATCATTTCTCAGGGACAGAAGATGGTAAAGCATAGGATTAGCAGGCCCTACTACAAGTGCCGGGGAGGAAGATGGAGCAGGCTAGGCCTCGATGTCCTGAAGATATCCAACCATAATGTTCAGCTATTCTGCTGCTGTTGGAGCTGGTGTGCTAAGCCGATAATAGCGGACGCTGGAGGCAAATCTGCCGAGCTCGGTCTCAGCAAACTGTGAAGGATAGCGAGGGTGTGAGCTCTTTGTGTTGCAGCATAGTTGACACAGCCTCATGGGCAAGCCCATGAGGTCTACACTGGCAGCTGGCGAACGTGCCCTGTAGTGGGACAATCTGGAGCTTCACCTATATCAGCCACTTCCCCCATAGGTTGAGCCCTTGGGTTCTGGTGGTTGGCAGGATTTAGGCAGGTCCATAGGGCAGTAATGAAAACTACAATCCAAAGGCACACCGGGGTCAGGGCAGGCAGCAGACTAATGGAGTCAAAGAAGGCCAAGGTCGGGGCAGGCAGCAGACAGTCGTGGTCAGGTCCAAGCAAGAGGTCAGGTCCAGGCAGCAGGCAGTCATAGTCGGGTCCAAACTTCTACTAGGCAGGAGACCTGTTGCTGAGGCACTTCTACTAGGCAGGAGACCCATTGCTGAGGCAAGGAAGTGCTGCAGGACCCTGGCTTAAACAGCCCAGCAGGGCTGATATCATCGGAGGGTGCCTGGAGCGAATTCCTCCTGCTGGACCTTCAAAGGAAGGATGCATGTGCACACGCCTAATGAAGCAGATGGCGTGCAGCAATGGTGGCATTCTGGGCCAGGGTCAGCAGTGGCACTTGTCTGGCGACATTCGGCCACATGGAGAGGGGATGGTGGCCACCAGGCTGTGTCAGGAAGCTGAGCGTCAGGCAGATCAGCAATGCTGGTCATGGCTGGGACCCATGATTGGTGGGTGTAACATTGTGAAGATGTTGACAAAAAAAACTTGCTGATGCTCCATGTATGGGGATAATTTTTTTTTGAGACAAAGGGAAAGAAATGATAAATCTTATTCAAGATCACTGCTCCACTCTCTTTATCTGCCGCAACAAAAGAGTGGAGTCCCTCTTGGAGCTCCTCTGCATGCCAATCAAACCCCAAACACTTGCTGCAGGCATTTCGGTATCCAGCAGGCTTAAGCACTATCATTTTTAGCACCCGAGGAGCCCCTTCAATCATGGATCCAAGTCTCTTCCTAAATCAGCAAAACCTTCAACCCACGAGGTAGAATGCATTTTCCCAGCTAGCAGACTACCTCATTTTAGCCACAAATGTAAACCAAATAAGAATAAAAAGACCATAAAGTATAAATAGAAAGATGCAGACAAAAACTAAACTGGAAGCCAGACTCATATGCAGTGCAATAATATAAAAACAGAAATATCACCATTCCTCATAAAACAAAAATCATGAAATATAAAATCATTGATAGTAAAAGTAAACCATACTGTGGTAACTCGAGCGTAGTGGCTTGGGGTAGCCAGAAGAAAACAGGAGGCAGACTCTAGCTGTTCCTTACGAGTGTTTATTTATAGTAAAACCTAACAAAATGCAGTGTACAACAAAACAACTTAGGCAGCTCACCTTGGCTTTTGGTATCTCACAAAGCAAAACAGTCAGTTTAGGTAGTTCACCTTGATGCCAGGCAACGCACAGTCTTTAAACATAAGTCGTAACCTTCATCAAACATAGTAGGTCTTTAAACTTATATACTTCTCTAATCTTAAATGTAGCAGGTCTTTGTGTAGCCTGTGACTCTTTTGGCTCCCTGGGGCTTGTCTAAACCTTCTAAGCCCTGAGGTCTTATACTCTGTTGAAGGGCTCCTCCCTTTTATCCAGTATTCCCTGTGGGTCTCAACCTTAAGGAGGACCAGGAAAGACAGCTATGTCCAGTAATTTGAGGGTTTTTTCATCCAAGTAGGTGGCTGCGTATACTTGATGTCAGCGGAGTAGGCAGTCAACCAATCATTGAAACATTGTGAGTGTGTGTGTTTGTGTGTGTATGTGGGGGGGCAGGGTGCTGTGAAGGCCAAAAGGTAGTACATGAACTGGAAAGGTTCACTGGGTGTCAGGATTGCCATCTTCTCCTTCACCGAGAGCGTGAGAGGCACCTGCCAATAACCTTTGGTAAGATCACATTCCTTCCCCTTCAGCTCAGCCTTACCGTGATGAGCATCTGCCTGATCAAAAATACCTCTCTTGACAGGAAATCTGCATTGGCATTCTCCCTTCCTGCCCTATGTTGGATCTTATAGTTAAAGGGCTGTAGGGCCAGGAACCATCTCATCACTTCTTGCATTGGACTCCTTGTTCCTTTTTATCCATAGGAGCGGTTGGTGGTCTGTTATGAGTGTGAGCTGCCATCCCAGCAGATAATAGTGCAAGGCTTCTAAGGCCCACTTGACTGTCAAGGCCTCCTTCTCAACTGTTGAGTAATCCCTTTCACATGGCATCAGCTTCCGACTAATGTATGCCACAGGATGTTTTTGACTAGCCTTCACCTGAACTAAGACAGCTCCCAAGCTGACTTCTGAGGCATTGGTCTGAAGGGTTCAGTGACGTCCGAGCTACTCAGGACCGTTTCAGAGCATATCGCCTCCTTCAGGGCCTTGAAGACTTCCTCTGCTTTCTCTGACCACTGGACCTTCTCTGGTGCTTTCTCTACCAATCACCTTGAGAGGCTCTGCCTTTTCTGAGTAGTTGGGAATAAACCTTCTATAATTTCCCGTAAGGCCTAGGAACGCTGTCATTTTTGCTTTTATCTGTGGGACTGGCACCCTGGTGATCACCAAGATCTGTGGATGGACCTTGCTTCCTTAGAGGAAAGGAAATTATCAGGTAAGTAGTAAGTTCTCCTTTAAGATTTGTATTACTTTATAGTATTTAAATAAAGAAACTTATCTCTACAGCTGTTGGCTCTAAGCATCTATTTTCAGAGAACCACAACATCCTAACACTAACTCCATAGCCACCCACTTATCAGGGCCCTAAATTTATGAGCTTAATGAAATTAGGAGCCTAAATTTAGGGACATAGTACCAGTACATTTTCTAAAGGGCACCTAAAACCTTTAAAAGATAACCTTAGTTTTTAAACTTAATGTACTGTATTTTTCGCTCCATAAGACGCATTTTTCCCCCCCAAAAGTGTGTGTGTGTGGGGGGGGGGGGGGGGGGGGAGAATGTCTGTATGTCTTATGGAGCAAATATTAAAAAAACCCCAAAAAAAACAAACTACAACCCCCCACCCTCCTGCCCCCCCCCCCCAAGACTTGCCAAAAGTCCCTGGTGGTCCAGCAGGGATCTGGGAGCGATCTCCTGCACTTGGGCCGTCGGCTGCCAGTATTCAAAATGGTGCCGATAGCCTTTGCCCTTACTATGTCACAGGGGCTACCGGTGCCATTGGTCAGCCCCTGTCACATGGTAGGCATTGCTCCTACCATGTGACAGGGGCTACCGGTGCCGTTGGTTACTCAGGACCTAATTTATGGAATGCTCTGCCAATAGAAGTGAGATCCAAGAGAGACATTAAACTGTTTAGGAAGGTCAAGACACACTATTTTAAGATGGCATTTGAACGAGATTAATTAAAATAGTTTTATTTGTATTTTATATTTAATTTTAAGATATGTTTTATTGTATTTTTGTGATTATTTAATGAATGTATCTTTTATAATCTGTGCTGGACATATCTATGGAAGATGTGGAATATAAAACTTAAAAAAAAATACATCTTTTCTCTCTCTTCTTAGTTTGCTCGGCTCCATGTTCCCTATGCCTCGGGTGATTTATGCTATGGCTGAGGATGGACTTCTTTTCAGATTTCTTTCCAGAGTGAACCTAAAGACAAAGACACCCCTGGTTGCCACTGTTGTTTCTGGTATTATAGCTGGTAAGAGCAAGATAGCAGTTTTCTTTTTTTGTCTACCTTGGACTGCTTCTGGCATCTGTCACTCTTCCTCCTGCTATGTGTGAATGAAACACCCTGGCAAATAGAGGCTATGTGGCCTTTAAATATATTTTTTCCCAAAAAACTTCAGGGGGTTGCCTTTTACCTCCTGTCTTCAAAAGGAAACGTTGACCAAATAGAGGCGAGGCATGTTTAAACACATTGGGAAGACACTGGTGCATACTGTCTTCAGCCTTGCTCCTCATTGACTTTCCTTCACAGATGCATATGCAAACCAGACCTCTGACCTCACTCCTCATTGAATTTCCATCCTTCTCCCAATAGATGTGTGCACATACCCCACACACACAGCCTGTATGTATGAGGATATGGGTGTGCTTATTAATCTTTGCTTTGTTTTAGCTCTGATGGCATTCTTGTTTGACCTGAAACACCTGGTAGAGCTTATGTCTATTGGAACTCTGTTGGCATATTCTCTGGTGGCTGTGTGCGTACTCATTCTCAGGTAAGTGCTGGTCCTTTCCCACTCTGCCTTCACTTTGGGGAAAGAAGGGAGATAGGCATCCTTTTTTTTTTTTTTTTCTCCAAAAGACAAAAAGAGCATATAATCAAAAACAAAGGACACATTTTGTGATGTGCAAAATAAAAAGGTCCTATGGTATGAGCTTCAAGAGAAAAAAATGTAATTTTAAAAGTCTACTTTAATGAACTTAACACACACTAAACAAGTGAAAAAGGTATGTTCATAGAGCACTTCTGTCCCATGGTGGCAGCAGGATATCCGTGCAAAATGTCTAATTATAGGAAACCAGAAAAGCACTTGTTATACCAGTTTTATGTAACAATTACTCAAAGTACAATACTGCTGAAAAAGCTATAAATAGTATTCAGTTGTAAAACAAATCCTCGACTTGCAATGAAGAAGAATCCAGCAATTGTTTGGGAATGCTCACATGTCTCACGATTTTGAAACTATTGATATGTTTATCTTATGGTTCCTCACCTCAACTTTGATTGCTGGCATACTCATTTCCCCTTTTCTGCAGGTACCAACCAGGCCAGCTGAGTTCTCCCTCTAAGTACACTGACATGATGGATATGAATGGAGCTGAGCAGAAGGTGGCCATGAAGCCTGCTATCTCTCTAGCAGAGCCAGACTCCAGCAGCAGCGAGACATTCTCTCTAAAACACTGCTTTCACCCCCACAGCAACCACCCCAGCCCATTATCGGGGCGCATCGTCTATATTTGTGTCACCATCATTAGTAAGTGTGTACTCAGAACCTCATGTATTGCACGATACCACCTACTGCTCTATAGTGGGTAAAGTATGTCATGGTCCCGTGGGCTTATGCTGAAAAGCTCTGCTTATATAGTATATGTTTAGTAGCGCTTTAGAAATAGTGCTAGTAGCTGTAAACTTGTGCAGACTTCAGCTAGACCAAAAGAGATGAGAAGCCCTCAGCTATACGTTTTCTGGTAACACAACTTGGACATCTCCAGGCCTAAAAGGAGGTTTCTACAAGCTCAATGTTATAAAAAAGCTCAAGCTCCTTCTCCACACACATGATCTCAAAACTGTCATCCAAGCCACCCTATCTTCTAAGCTGGATTACCGCAACTCCCTGTAAGTAGGCCTCCCCTACTCCACCATCAAACCATTACAGATACTACAAAATGCAACATCAAGGATAATCAGCAATGCACGCAAAACTGACCACATAACCCCTATCCTCAAGGAACTACACTGGCTCCCTATCTCATCCCGCATCCTTTTCAAAACACTCACTATCATACACAAATCTATCCACAAAAATAATTCCTCCTGGCTCAGCGAACCATTCCAACTCATACAATCTGCCCGCCCCACCAGAGCAAACCTCAAATGCACACTACAAGTCCCACCCCTCAAAAAGGCCCGTCTCACAGCAACAAGGAATCGTGCTCTCTCAATTGCCGGCCCGACTCACTGGAATGCTCTACCTTCCAACCTCCGCCTGGAGCCATGCCCATTTAAATTCAGGAAAATGCTAAAGACCTGGCTCTTCCACCAGGCATTTCCAGTTTAATTTCAATAATCTCTGTTCCCTCCACGCCCTCCCTTCCTTTCCTCACATAACGCCTAGCAACACGTCCCTGTTCTTTGTAATTTCCACCTTCTGTTAAGATGTAAACCGATATGATGTGTATTCTAATGTTGGTATAAAAAAGCTGTTAAATAAAATAAATAAATCAGTCCAGACCAGTGGGTTATGCATTCCCACCAGCAGATGGAGTCAAAGAGCAAAGCTTCGAGGCACTGGTATCGGAAGTGTGCCACCTGTAGCTCATCGGTATTTCTCTGCTCCAGCTGATGGTGGTTGTGTATACCTGCAGCTCTGTGTGAGACGGATTTTTCTTGCTCCCTGAGGTGCTAGGTTGAGTGTCTGGGTCATCCCTCAGGTAGAGCCGAGGGGGGGGGGGGGTGGTTACCCCTGGCGGTGCTAGCCCGTATGGTTCTGGGTCCCCTGATAGCCAGGGAGCTGGCTCCCTCGGTGACCCGAAGGCTTCTCCTCAGTGTCTGCAGTACAGGGAAGTAGCCCCTTCGGGGATTTTTTTTTTATTATTCTTAGCTTAGGCTTTATTTTTTTCTGTTACTAGAAGTTAGTTTTTGTGTAAAAAAACACAAAAAACCCTCCAAGTTCCCTGTTCACTGCTGCTCCCGGGGTAAATATGTCTGCCCGATGGTGCAGAGCCAGGCAGACACCTGAAGAATAGGGGAGAGTGTTTCAGCCCTGGTAAGAACCTCAGAGAACGTTTTTAGGCTCCCTGCCTCATTTTACCGCCGACTCTGGAGCTATTTTTACCACAGTGGCCATTTTGTTTTTTCTTTTTCGACCTCCCACGCAGTTCCCCAGCATTCCTGTAGCCGAATTTCACAGCGTTTTTGATGGGAGTCACCAGGGTTGGGTGGTAGCACCTGTTTTCTTCTGGAGGGGGGGGGAGGGGAGTTATATGCCCCTTTTTTGCAGGAGGAACATGGCAGAATCTCCTCTGGTGGAACACTGTAGGGCTTGCGAGGTATGGTCAGCTTATTTAGACCTCGTCACTGTGCACTGGGTGGGGAAGGGGCCTCAGACAAGAGGACCAAACCTAAAAAGTCTGCACGCAGGTCAGGCTTGGCGGATTACTCTAACGCAGTGGTTCTTAACCCTGTCCTGAGGACCCCCCAGCCAGTCGGGTTTTCATGATATCCACAATGAATATGCATGAGAGAAAATTTGCATACACTGCCTCCATAACATGCACATTTTCTCTCATGCATATTCATTGTGGATATCATGAAAACCCGACTGGCTGGGGGGTCCCCAGGACAGGGTTGAGAACCACTGCTCTAACGGAAGGAGCCCAACCCCCACTGTGCACCCTGTGGAAAAGGTCTCCCAGGATGTCCCTCCCCCTCTGTCCCCCACTGCGTGGACTCCTAGACCGGAGGAATTGAGAGAAACAGACACTGATTCTAGTAGTAATGAGACGGGACAGAGGGGATTTTCACAGGAATATGTGCTGCTTATGCATGAAGCATTTCTGGCTCGGAAGCTCGCGAAACGCAGAGCCCAGGATGGGAGCGTGGAAGTTCCCAAGCGTCCCCATCTGCGAACTGACAGTCGTCCGTCCCGGGCAACTTTGGCTCAGGACGATCTAGCAGATACAGTCGACCAGCAGGGGAACGACTCCACTCTGCCCCCGAGGGACACCACTGCAGATCAGGGTGAGGTCCCTCCAGATGTAGATAGGGGTGACAACTATCAGGATCCGGTAGAACCTGGTGCAGAGGGGGATGACCCCCGCGTAGTCCGGCTGTTTAAGAGGGAGGAAGTGCACCCTCTTATTCCCCAGGTGCTTGAGGAATTGGGGGTGAAACCCTCGCTGGAAGATTCTGACAGGGAGTGAAGCCATCTGATTTGGAAAGAGTAAATTTAATATCAAATGTAGTCCCCTGCATGCAAAATATGGTCATTCCTCTTGTTGATGTCATTAAAATATTGGGATGTATGGTCAGTGTCAAAGCAAGTATCTCTGCTCTCTAGATCTGTTTTCTATAATCTCTATATGATTCTGAAGATAACTGCTTTATTAAGTAGGGATGATTTGAGAATGCTATTTATTGCTTTAACCAGAATTTACTATTGTAACCCCCTCTATTTTGTTATGACAGAGATACATTTAAGATATGTAACTACTTAAGAACACTGCAGCTAAAATTATATTTGGCCTCTCCAAATATGACACTTTTGTATGATTTACATTGGCTCCTAGTTCCGCTGTAGGATCAATAAAAAAAATTATTTGCCTTACATACAAGGCTTTATCTAGAGGCAAACCTTTTGCTTCCATATAGACCTTCAAGAATTTTGAGACACACTCAAAAAAAACTCTTGCAGATCCCCTCACCTCGAGAAATCAGGTTTGAGGAGAGTAGAGAACTGACCTTTCGGTATCAAACACTGCTAAACGTTAGGACTAATCAAGGCCTTGATATTCTCGTAGGTCTTTGAATACTCAATTTTTCCCTGATTGAATACTGGTTTTATTATTGTTTTATGTTGTGTAGTTGCTTTATTATGCAGTTACTATTTTTTTTTAACAGTGATTGTTTTATTATGTTCTAATTGTTTTATTATTTTAACATAATGTAATTTTCTATTAATTTTTTTATTGTTAATTGTTTTGAAATTTATTGAAAATTGGTATAGTAAAATAAAGATTATCATTACTATTTAAGATTTTTTAATTCTTCTGATAGGTAGTGGTATGAGAACCATGTCCCATATATGATGTTTGTACTCTAAATGTGTCCCCTTTTGAAATTAAGTACAGTGAGCCTGGAACTGTTCAGCCCTGTTTTTAAAGGGGTGTCTGGTAGGATGGCAACAACATGTAGCTAGCAGGGGACAGAGTTCTTGGATGTCACAAGTAAACAGAAGGAGGGAGCCCTGAAATAATCAGGGCTGGCTCAGTCCTTCCCCCACCTTCAGTTAAAACGCACCATGTAGCAAACCCCTAAACACATTGACAGAGCAGACATGGGTGTAGTTACTAGCAAGGAAATTCACAAAGAATACAAAATTCCTGTTTCGACTTATTTGCAGTTCTGAATTGTAGGTTTTATATCCTTGTTATACAAAATGTGGGTATACAGGGAATATATCACTTCAGTGAGGTTGTTATATGTCATAGTGCCCCAAAGCTCTTGATTTGTGTCCTAAGTTGTAGCTGGGGATCCTGAACTTTCTGTGTGGAGGAATTACTTGATGGAAAGTATACAACATTCAGAGCATCGCCTTTGAAGTGCTAGGCCTGAGTTCTGGCACCCATATTTGTGTCTGTATGAATAATTTGCATACCCCTGTATGAGTAGTGCCTGGATCTGCATACAGCTTGGGGAGCATGGCAGAGCTTGACAAATCCTGTGCTTTCATCTCACTTTTCAGCTGTCACCTTCACTATACTGTGTGTGATCTTGGCGAAGTACTTTTCACTTCTGGAGACAAGTGTGGGCTGGATGATCATCTGCATATTCCTATTGATAGTTTCAGCAGTTGCCACCTTGATCATCTGGAGACAGCCTGAAAGTGACAGCCATCTCTCATTTAAAGTAAGTTCTGGCTGCTGGGTCTATGACTCAGTTTTTTCTTTGCTTTCTGTAATCTCAGCATTGTCAGAGATGGGTGTGTGAGAATTGGAGAGGTTCTGGCATTGCTCAGTAATGGCCATTTTGGATTGATGGGCGAGAGGAAGCTTGGATCTTTGGCTGCCTGTTTCCTGTGGTGCTTGATGCAGATGTGGAGATCATCTAGAAGTTAAAGTACTGCAACATTTAAAGCAGCAAGAACTTTGGTTGCAGAGCCAGTTCCTCCTCCATCCTGGTCAGTTTTTTCAGCAAAATTTTTTAAATGCCTTAATCGGGCATTTTAAATGGGGTAGAATTCAGTCTCTGGAACCTCCTCTTCTGGGCATTTACCTCAGGCAGATTGTACTGTTCTCATAAACTATAAGCCTTTGCTTGAATTGTTAAACAGTCAGTTAAACCTTCTTTTTCACAACTTTCAAATATCAGAGAACTTGTTCTTGAATGCCAAACAATATTTATTTGATTGAAGAGACAGTTCAACACTCACTGTGACTTGTAAGGTGACAGAAATAGCCATACAGGCAGCAACCTGAATCATCTGTTATAAGTCTCTGGAAGCTCAGTAATCAGATAAATCAACTGCAGCTGAAGTAGAATTGTGGCTAGTATGGAATAATAGCAGATAGAAATAGATAGTGATGAAAGAGCAATGCTTCGTAGGAGCTTGTGGAGGATTCAGGAGAGCTATTGGTTTGCCAAAAGCCTTTTTCCAACTGAAAATCCCACAGGAAATTAGTCACTCAGGCTGCTTTTTGTTAAAGGACTAATAGAAAGAGGAGAGAGAACATAAATAGAGAAAGCAAACAGGAATAAATCCAATAGGGAGCTCAGAAACATCAATAACCAATCAGGAAAAAGAGCTCTATACTCTGCAGAATCTCTACACTAAGCAATATCATAAGATGACACAGGGTGGTAGTGTTACAAAAAAACAAACATGCATACACTGCAGAGGAAGAACACAGGCTTATCTCAAGTTTCTGGTCATAAGAAACCAAGAAAGCAGGCACAGGAGGATCTGTTGGAGGAGAGCTCCTCCGGTTCAGATACTTACTTATTGGATCTCAAGGGAAAAAAAGCTTATGGAAGTGATGAGGATCTGGAGGAGGGGAAGTATTCCCTCCAGGGAGGACAGTGATTTTCCAATAGTTTGCCTACTTCCTAAGGATGATTTCTCTTACGTAATTACTCAGTCCTTTAAGATTTTGAACATTGCAGAGGTTTTGCATTTGCCACTCATGGAGCCCCACGGGCACTTTCACTCACCCGCTGCTGTGGCCAAGCCAGTGCTGAGCTTCCTCTTAGCAGCTGGGAGCTGCTGCCGCTGCCCTTTATCTTCACTGCCCTGAGTGCCGATGCCACTGCTGAACCACTGCTGCTCTCATGCAGCTCTGAGGCTGCCGACGCCTCCAACTCTTCATGGCCCGGGTGCCGCCGACACCGCCACTGTCTTTCTTTGTGGCTGGGGAACGCTATCGACATCCTGCTCCTGCACCTGACATCCTACGCGCCCGCGCCTCTCTTTAGAATTTAAAAGGCCTGTGGCGGGAAAAGCCCCGTGGTCCTTGCTGATGACATCATCACCCTAGAACTATTTAAGGCTGGTCCCTCCCTTCAGCCCTTGCATTGGCAATAGGTCAAATCTCTCTCCATTGTAGTGGATTGCCAGTTCCTGAGTTCCTGGCCTTCTCCTTCCTTCCCTTTTGGACTGATCTTGGCTTGACCCCAGACTGGATTTCGAACCTACGCTTCTCGCCGCCTGCCTCAACTTTTTCCTGGATTGGACCTCGAACTTCACTGCCTGCCCCTGACTTCGGCCTGTTTCATCACCACTCTCTTCTCCGAACCCCTGGCTGTTTCTCATCTGACCCTTCGGTGTGCTGCCTGAAACGTTCCAACTTCCTGGACTTCCACCTCTGCAGATGCTCCACCTAAGACCAGCCAGCCCCAGTATCCGAGGGCTCAACCTAAGGGGAATGTAGGCTGGTATTGGTGAAGTTCCAGCAGGGCCTTGCCTTCCGACGGTGGGGACTTGTAGGGCTCCTCCATTACAGGTAGCGTCAAGTCCCCCTCAGTCCAAGAGTCTACCAGCACAACAGATTGTCAAGGCCGTGGACCCGGTGGAGGCCTCCACCCTGCAGGCCATTCTGGACTTGGCCCAGAAAATTCCAGAACAGCAGCGGTTTCTTTAAGCTCTAGTGGCCTCTGTGGAGCGTCTGAACGCCTGCCTAGACTTTTCTATTCCAGTGGGCATACCGACCCCCATCTATGCTGGCTCCTACCTCCCCTGCAATTCCTCTGCATTCCATCATATCGCTTCCAGCTCCTCCCCACTATTCCAGGGAGCCTCAACTATGTCGGGGGCTCCTTAACCAGTGTAACATGCATTTTTGCTTCCAATCAGCGTTGTTTCTGCATGTCACCAAGACTACTTATATTCTCTCCCTTTTGGATGGCAAGGCCCTTGCCTGGGCCTCCCCTTTGTGGGAGCATTCCAACCCCATCCTTCAGGACCTCCAGCAGGTTTTGGAAATCTTCAATACTGTGTTCAATGATCTTAGGCCATCAGGCAGCTTCTGGTTCTGATCTCCTCCACATCCGTCAGGGCAGTCACTCCCTCTCAGACTTCACCATTGAATTCTGGACTTTGGCTATAGAACTCCATTGGAGAGAGAATTGTCTCTGCTCCATCTTCTTGGATGGACTATCCTCCCAAATTAAGGGTGAACTGGTGGCTCGCAAACTTCCTGACTCCCTTGACTCTCTGAGTTGACTGGGAGGATTGACCATCGACTCCAGGAGTGGAATCGAGAGTTACAACCCTCTCGAGACGTATGGCTGCTGCCAACTGCCTTCTGCATCCATCTTCTCTTTCGGAAGCCCTCTCTTCCTCTGGAGCTCTGACAGAGGAACCAATGTAACTGGGCCGTGGCCGGCTGTCCCTGGAAGAACGCCTCCGACGCTGCCAGGCTGATCTCTGCCTTTACTGTGGCGAGAGAGGACACGTAATAGCTCGCTGCCCTATAGGGCTGATAAACTCCCAGACCTAGGATTCAGTGAGGGACTGATCCTAGGCCTTACCTCTCCAGGGCCCCCATTAATACTTCTAGTTGCGCTTTCGGTGGACAACCAGGACTTCACCAAACTAGCGCTAGTAGATTCCAGGGCAGGTGGAAATTTCCTCATGAAGGCCCTTGTGGAACACCTCCAGATTCCCATGCTTCTCTGCCTGGTTCCTTTGGACCTCTTCTCCATCTACGAGTATGCTCTCCAGGGGAAAGTTACCCGCATTTTGGCTCCATTAAAGCTTCACACTGGCTCCCTTCACATGGAACACCTGGCATTCCATGTTCTCGATAAAGCTATACATCCCATGGTCCTGGAATTACCTTGGCTCCAGCAACATTCTCCTCAGTTTGATTAGGCCTCATTTCAGCTGTCCCGTGGGGTCCTGACTGCCATTCGACCTGCTTGGAGAAGGTAGCAAGCCAGCAATGTCTTTAGACTCCCATTGTACCAACTGCCTGACTAACTGAAGTGTTAAGGTTGTGTGATTGATTTGATTAGGTACCATCATTTGTTAATCAGAACAGCAGTGAGTCACTCAGGACAACTAACTGTAGTGTAAATCTCCAAAGGGATTGTTTTGCACTAATTTACCTTAGAAGCACAATATATATTGCAAGGGAAGAGCTCAGTAACCCACAATCCAGTGGGAGCACTGAGAGGAGAGGATCACCTTGCTGGTGGCTGAAAGGAATGAGTACGTTTTTGCTTGGGAAATTTTCTTTTTTAAAAGTATTGGGGCGAAGTTAACTATTGGGGAATATTTAGTGTGTTTGTGCTTTTAATAGTCAGTAAGGCAGTGAATAAACAGGTTAGACTGTATTTTTAAATAGTCAATCAGTAAGGCAGCTAATAAGCAGAAGTTAGTGTTTGTATATTACAAAAGAAAAAAAAAAGGTAGCCAGAAGCTAGAAATAAGCTAGGAGCAGTGTATACCTAAGTAAAAAGGTTGAAAAGTTCAGTTCAGTTACTCACCTTGGAAAGGTGTTAAGGTAGTGTGATTTGGTTTGATTAGGTACCAACATTTGTTAATCAAGAGAGCAGTGAGTCACTCTGGCTGACTAACAGAAGTTAGACTGTCCTGGAATCCCTCATAGTGGCTAGGAGTCACTGTCGCTACCCTTTATCTTTGCGGCCCTGAGTGCTGCCACTACCACAGAGCCGCTGCTGCTCCCTTGCACCTCTGAGGCTTCTGACACCTCCAGCTCTTCATGCCCCAGGTGCTGGCGACACTGCCACTGTCTTTCTTTGCAGCTGGGGAATGCTGCCGACATCCTCCTCCTGCACCCAACATCCTAGGCACGCACATACGCCTCTCTTCAGAATTTAAAAGGCCCATGGCAGGAAAAGCCTGGGGCCCCGTGCTGATGACATCATCGCACTCGACCTATTTAATGCTGGTCCCTGCCCTCAGCCCTTACCTTGGCAGTAGATGAACTCTCTCCGGAGTAGTGGATTGCCAGTTCTTGAGTTCCTCGCCTTCTCCTTCCTTCCCTTTGGACTGATCTGGACTTTAACCCTACACTTCTCGTCACCTGCCTTGACCTTTGCCTGGACTGGACCTCGAGCTTCACTGCCTGCCCCTGACATTGGCCTATTTCACCACTTCGCTCTCTTCTTCAAACCCCTGGCTGTTCCTCATCCGACCCTTCAGCGTGCTGCCTGCAACGTTCCAACTTCCTGGACATCCACCTCCTCAGACTCTCCACCTAAGACCGGCCAGCCCCAGCACCTGAGGGCTCAACCTAAGGGGAATGTGGGTTGGTATTGGTGAAGCTCCAGCAGGGACTCTGCTTCCATCAGCCTCGCCTACTGATAGTGGGGACCTGTGAGGTTCCTCCCTACAGGTAGAGGCAACTCCCCCTCAGTCCAAGGATTTTCCAGGACAACTAGAGGAGAAGGGGAAGAAAGACTCCAACTTCATGGAGGTTTGCAAAAGCTTTCCAAAGCCCTGCACAGGTCCATAAAAAATTTGATTTCTGGGCAGTGGGAATCTCTAGAAGCTAGTTTCAAAGAGGGAATGGCCATGAATAAACTTTATCCTCTGAATGCACAGAAGGGGGAGAAACTGAAAGATCCAAAGTGGGTTACACTAATTTGTGTGGTTACTAGGAAGACCACAATTCCTGTAGAGGGCAGGGATGGATCTCCATTTTTGGCACTTATAGGCACCGGGGGATGAAGGGTGTCTCTTTCCATCCCCTCTCCTGAGTTGTGGAGGTAGGGAGGTCTACTCCTAGCTGCTTACCTAAAGTGGCGCTCTCCCGATCTCATGGAAGCAGTGGCAATGGCAACCTAGAAGAAATTCAGCATGGGGCTTGCAGCCTGTGGCCTCACGCTCATGGCCTTGCCTCTTCCTCCCACACGGGCTTCCTGTTACTATGGAATCCTGTGCAAGAAACAGGGCTTTCAATGTGCAACCACAAGCTGCAGGCCTTGTGCTGAATTTCTTCTAGGTTATTATTGCTGCTACTGCTGCAGATTCAGAACAGCACCACTTTAGGTAAGCAGCTGGGAGGCAGGCAGGCCCCGAATGAAGCACAACAGCAGCAATGCTCCAGTGTATATCAAAATGAGGCAACTGCCTCCAGCACCAATGTTGCCTATTCCTAAATTCAGGTCTGGAAGAGGGTGGTGCGCCTCTCAAAGATGCTCAGAATAGATGGATTGAATCTGATTTTGAGCATGCATTTGAAGGTTCGGATCTGACTCTACAAATGGTTGTATAGTGACATTGTGGTTAGGGCTGGATTACATCAGTCTTGGTGTTTACAGGAAACTTCCTGAGAAGGTTCTGTCTTTGAGGCAAGCTCATATGGCAGATGCCTCATATGATCTGTTTTGAGTCCTGGCTAGTAGCATTGAAGCATTTGTTGAGGTTGCATAACTGGTCAGCGGCTTCTATATTCAAGGCTCAGGTGGTCAAGTTTCCTTTTAAGGAGAATCTTCTGTTTTGTGAGGTCTTATAAAAGTTTGTGAAGGCCATAGAGTCTAAGGCATCCAAGTTGCTGGAAGTTAAGCCCAAAAGGGCTTTAAGATGCATTACCTCCAGGAGTTTTTATTGGCATCCAAAGCATGGAATGTCAGGGAGATAGTCAGGTAGCCAGTGATCTATACCTTACAGTAGGTTTCAATCCTTTTGGAACAATAAAATAGGAGGTAAAGACATTGCTTGGGCAGTGCCGTGGGTACTTTGAATTCACAATGAACGTTTGGGGACCCAGACAGTTTCAGGAAATAGGTAGGTAGTTGTCAGCCTTTTACTGGAGATGGTTCCAGATTATGTCAGATTAGTGGGTTCTAGGGGTGGTCAATAATGGCTATGCCCTGGAGCTGTCCTATCCTATTTCAGACGCGTTTATGGTGTCCCTTTTTCATCCTACTTGAAAAGTGGAGGTAGTGTAGGTAACTCTTGATCATCTCCTGCTGTTAGGGGTGGTGGCTCCAGTGCCACTGTTTCAATGAGGCCAGAGAAAGAACTCGATGTACTTTGTAGCTCTAAAGAAGGGGAAGGTACCTTTCATCTCATATCGGATCTGAAGAAGATCAACAAAAATTGGAACATCTCGTTTCAAAATGGAAACCTTAGGGTCTGTTACGGTGGTGGTGAGACAAAGGGAATTCCTAATGTCATTAGATCTGAAGAGTACTATATATATATATATATATATATATATATATATATATATAAAAAAAAACCCTCTTAAAGGGAGAAAAAAAATCAAAATCAAAATATATACTTATTTCTCAGTGAAAACTATGGACTTATGTAGTACTTTTGCTGTGTTAGTTCAGCAACCATCATAATGCACTAGGTTCCTGGATTATGTGCCAGGTGACCCATAAGAGCAAAAATGCTTCTATGTGCAAAGGTTTTAATCATCAGTTGCTTTGAAATATTATTGTCTTGTTGTCAAGCTACACATTTTCTTAGCTTGAACGTTAGCATGGTACTTAACTTGTGGGTGAAGTCAGAGTAAAATACTCTGTTGCGATAGTTGCCAAGTGCCGCGTTGAACTGTAGTCAAAAGGTCCCTTTCAGGTACGCGCTCGTATTCCCCGGCCGGGGCTATTAAATGGTCGTCCTGAAAACGGGTTCCTTTCAGGTATTCTTTGCCGCTTGCTGTCGAAATGCCCGACACTGCAGGGTTTCGGAATTTCTTCCTTCTTCAGGGGTGCAGCAAGCTTATGAATGCGGTAGATTCTGTAAATATACAAATAGGTGTCTGAAATCAGCGCTGAATTTGAAAAATCTTCTTGTCACTTCTGTCTCTGACGCTATCGTAATCCCTGCAGAGAGAGAATTAGTCCTTGCCTGGGAATCTAAATTTGGTTTTGAGATTTCTAATCTGTCAACCTTTTGAGCCAATCTTACTCTTAATGTGGTGTTTTTAGTGGCAATCTGTTCAGCCAGATGTGTTTCGGTGCTTCAAGCTGTCTTGTAGAGAGCCTTTTCTGAGTTTTTCAGAGGTGGTGGTATATGAACACATAGTGCCATTGTTAACTTCCCAAGATATTGTCATTCTTATTTATTTCTGCTTTTTATATACCATTGTTCGAATAGAAGATCACAACGGTTTACATAAATTGCATTTGATTACATTGTAAAATATTGTATTAACAGGTTCTTATTTAGAGTAATGATATCTATTGTAATACTATTTATTAATGTTGCAACTGTCGGTCTGCGACGGCTTTGCTCCGCCTACCTCACTCTTCTTGTGGCTTCTCCCGCTCACTTCGGACTACTGGCTGCTGCGGTGTCTGTTTGCGGACCTCTCAGGCGTCCCCGGACCGGCTTTGGTGCTGCTTCCCGCCATGCTCCTCCAAGGTACCATAGGGTGCGCACGCCGCCCTCATCTTTATTTTCTTGTTGGCGCGAACCTCAGGGGCGTCCCCCTGAGATGATGTCACGCTGCCCGGATATTTAAGCCTACAACCTTTGCTAGCTAATCGAGTTAGCAACCCCCGGAACACTACGGATGGGATTCGCTCTCTGTACCGAAGCTACTCTGCCACTCCAGCATTATCTGGAACTCTTATTGCTAACGGGGTACCTGTTCATCGGGGGCCTCTTATGCTTCTTTCAGGTGCTATCAGGAAACAGGTACTCGCTCCTCGAGGGCCCATGTTCCCTGAGTCGCTGCCTGCTTCTACAACACTTTCTACTTGGAAGACTTCACTAATAGTTTCCATCTGTGAGTACAAATACCATCTATTCCACAGTACTGCTTCCCTGGAACCAGGTACTCGCTCCTCGAGGGCCTTCCCTCTGTTCCAGTGCCAGATCTCTCGTCTAGTGGAATCGCTGTGTGAGTACAATACAACTGAGTCTCTCTGCTCTAAGGGATCAGGTACTCGCTCCTCGAGGGCCTGCTATCCCTGTCTCTGAGCTTCTCCTATTCTACCTGGGACTCTGTATGTTTCTCACTGTGTACTCATAACTCTGTCTCTTTCCACTACAGCTCAGCCAAGCAGAGGATTCGCTGTTCCAGCATCCTGTGGGATATTCGCCCAGCTGGGCTCAACATCTACTACTCATTACTGCCACCTCTGGTGATTTCCAAAACTGTTTAAATAAAGATTCAAATCTGTGTTTGTGTGTCCAGAGTCTAGCCCGACACTGTGGTCCCTCACAGGACTGCCCCCCCCCCGTGAGCGTGGTCAGTTGCCACAGTGTCCAAGGATCCACCCAAACATCAATAACCATAACAATTAATCAAAACATTCAAAGTTAACAATCTAATATTGATTATTTCTGTTTAGTTTGGAATAGATTTTATTCAAATATTTGATGTGCTGAGAGGTAATATTTCTGGAGTAATGTTCATTGAGTGGCTTACAAGATATCTCTTTACATTAGTTCATAGGCTTTTATGAAGAGCCAGGTTTTAAGTTCTTGTTTGAATTTCTTTTTTCCCATTAACAGTCTTATTGATCCGGATAGATCGTTCCATAGTTTGGGTCCTGCTATTGTGAACATTCATTCTTTTATTTGGGTTAGATGAGTGTTCAGATTTGAAAGAATTGTAAGAAGATTTTTGTTTTGAGATCTGAGATCTCTTTGCGGGCTGTAGCTTTTTATTGTTATACCTGAAGGAGGTAGATCATAGTTGTTTATGATATTAAAGATGAGGGATAATACTTTGTAATGGATTCTGAACTTTTATTGGAAGCCAGTGAAGGTCGATTAAAGAAGGGATAATGTTGTCAAATTTTCTAGTTCCTATAAGGAGTCTTGCTGAAGCATTTTAGAGAAGTTGTAGTGGTTTAATTGTGCTTGCGGGAAAGCCCAACATAAGTGAGTTACAATAGTCCATGTTTGAAAATATTGTTTGTAGGATTGTGCGGAAATCTTGGAAGGTAAGTAAAGGTTTTAGATAGTATAAGATTCTGAGTTTAGAATACCCAGATTTCATTATTTTGCTTTTATTTTTTCTTGTTGAAATTTTCATCTATCTGTATTCCAAGGTCACGGACTTCATTTGAAGTTGTAATGTTGACTGTTCCAAGGTTGAGAGTGGGTTGTTTGAGATTTTTGTTGTCTCTTCTTAACCATATTATTTTAAGTGTTTTTTTACAAGAGAAAGTTATTGTTGAAGAGAGCTCATATATGTTGTTAAGGTTGCTGTAGTTCTTTCAAAGTTTTTATCAAATGGAATGTAAAATTGAATATCATCAGCATATATGAAAAAGTTCATGTTCAGATTTTCTAAGAGAGTGCATATTGGAAGGAGGTAGATGTTGAATAGGGTTGCCGAGAGTGCTGAGCCTTGTGGAACTCCCGTGTCTATTTCAAATATGTCTATTCGGTGGTTTAATTTTATTTGAAAAGTTCTATTCTTAAGGAAGGTGGAAAACCATTTGTGAACTTTTCCGGCAATTCCAATTTCTTTTAGTTGTTGGCAGATTAGATGATGCTCCACGCTGTCAAATACTGCTTTTAAGTATAGTAGAACCAGTAAATATGATTCATTATGATCGAATCCTTTTAGTATGTTTGTTAGGGATATAAGCAGAGTTTCTGTTGAACGTTTTTTTCTAAATCCAGATTGGTTTGGGAATAGAATATTGTCATCCAGGTGATTTTCTAATTTAGAATGAACTGCTTTTTCTAATATTTTTGAGATGAAAGGTAAGTTTGGTCTGTAGTTGTCCCAGTCATCTAATTTTCCAGTTTTATTTTTTAATATTGGTTTCATAATAGCTTATTTTGCCATCTTAGGAACTATTCCTTGTGATAGTGATTGGTTTAATATTGTTGTGATTACAGTGTTTTGTGGGAATTATGAGCTTTGCTCCTGATGGCCAGCAGGCCATGTCAGGGGTTAAACTCTAACTTCCCTTCTCTCTGACTTTTGCACTGAATGCAGCAAGACTAGCACATCTTAAATCTCTAGCTTATAATTAACCCTCAGCTGCAGGCAAAAGACAGACACATATATGGTATAGGCTTCAGCAGCCAATGAAATGATCTGTACGCACCCCCTGAGCCAATGGTCTAATGACACGTCTGTATGCTATGGCTAGGATGTATAGCACATCTGTATGCTAGGATGATGGTACATCTGTATGCTATGGATGTATGTACAATAAAAAGGGACCCACGGGAGTGTTCAGCCCTTTTTGCCCTTTTTGCCATGAATCCTGCCTGATGCGTCTTCATTGCCGCAATAGTGTTTACTTTTTTAAGGGTATTAGCTGGGATGGGAACTAGTGGGTGGGATGCAAGCTTCATTTTATTGATCGATTCACTTCAAGTTTTGATACTGTGTTGAAAGAAGTCCATTTTGGTTTGGTAGGGTGAGATTCTGAGTTATCTATTTGGTCATTGGAGAATTGTGACTTGAGGTATTTATTTTATGTAGGAGATAGGTTGCACAATCAATACAAGAGATTTTTGTGAAGTCATAATTGTTTGAAGCGGAGGATATTGGATCTTTGATAAGGTTTCATAGAGTAGTTTAGAGTTGTAGATTACTCCTTGAATTTGATTAGCATAGTATTGTTTTTTTGCTTTATTTATTAGTTCTCTGTATTTAGATAGTTGTAATTTGTATTTTGCAAGGTTTTCTGTTGATCGTTTTTTTCTCCATTGCTTCTCATATTTTCTTAGGATTTGTTTGGTATGTCATAAGTCCTCGTTGTACCATGGTTCTTTTGTTTTGAATAATTTTCTTTTTAGTAGAGACTTTTTTCATGTTCGGAACATAGATCAAATATTTCATTGATGGGTTTTTGCCAGAGATCAAAAGGTGATGGAGTATTGTTTATATCTGAGTCCAAAAATCTTTGATATGTTGTTCTAAAATTTCAGGTTCTACTTTTTTTCTGTATTTGATAGTTTGGTTATATTTGGTTTTTATTTTTTGTGAGGTTTAGAGTGTAATATTAACTTCAATTAGTTGATGGTCTGACCATGGAACAACTTTTTGGGATAGATTGATTTTTCAGTTATTTTGATTGGCAAAAATAAGGTCAAGGATATGGTCTATGGCCTGCTTTGTGTGTTGGTTTAGTTACAAATTAGGTCCTTCCCATTGCTTTCATTGTGTCTATGAATATTTTACGTGAGTTGGATTTAGGTGTGTTATCTATATGTAAGTTAAAGTCTCCTGCAATTAAGGTGGTTTCAGGGTTAGGGAATGATTTTGTGAAGATTTCAATTAAAGGTGAACAATCTTTTAGCAGTGATCCTGGGGGGCTGAATATTAGACCAATATTTATTTTTTGTGATTTAAGTATTGCCACTTCATGTGGTGGCTTTATCTCAGTTTTGTATGGTTTGAGTTTGAGTTCTTTTTTGTAAATCATTAAGAGGCCTCCTCCTTTTCTTTTAGGTCTTGGAAAATGGAACATTTCATGGTTCGGACATTCAATTTGGTTTAGAAGAACATTGTCAAAGTCTTTTAGCCAAGTTTCAGTTATGTAGAACAGTGCTTCTCAACCGGTGTGTTGAGACACACCAGTGTGTCGCCAAACACCGGCAGGTGTGTCGCGTCTCCCGGTGTCTCACTGCCCCATTGTACTTTTCTTTCTCCCTTTTTCCAACCCTCACGGGCGAATTGGAAGCCTCCTTTCTTCCTACCCCCACTGCCCAATGGGAAGCTTCCTTCATTCTGCCTGCCCCCGTGCAGGCCAATTGGAAGCCTCCTTCCTTTTACCTGCCAGTGGAAGTAGGAAGAAGGGAGGAAGCTTTTGATTGGCTAGTGAGGCAGGCATCGCATAGCCCGGGGATGGGGTGGGAGGAATGGCAGTGTTGAACCCTGACTAAGGCCGCCATGGGAGCTCATCCCTGTGGCGGCGAAGAGGAAAATCCGACCAAGAAAGGCGGCCATGGGAGCCCATCTCCGTGGCAGCGAAGAGGAAACCCGATCCTGACTGAGGCCACCACAGGACCCCATCTCCATTGCGGTGAAGGAAGAAGTTTTTGGTGAGAGTTTGTGTGTGAGAGTGTGAATGAGTGCCTGGGTGAGAGCTGGTGTGTTGTGGGTGTGAATGGATGCCTGGATGACAGCTGGTGTGTCGTGGGTGTGAATGGATGCCTGGGTGACAGCTGGTGTGCATGGGTGCGAGAGCATTTTTGTGTGATTTTGAGAGAGACTGGTCAGGAAAGTGACTGGTGTGAAAGAGACCAAGACTGGTCGTGGAGTCTAATTGGGGGGGGGGGGGGGGGGGGGGGTGGTGTGTGTGTGAGTGACTGGTTGTGGGCGCTAAGGAAGAGGACTGTGAGGACAGAGCTTCAGCAGCCCTTGCTGCTTCTGGTGAGTGCTATTGGCCTGAAAGGGAAAGGAGTAGGAGAGTTGCTGGAGAGGGTAAGTAAAGGTGGCTTTTAAAATGTATTTTTCTTGATTGACTGCCATTTTAATTATTGGGTATTATGCAATGTCCGCTGTTTTGAAATATTTTATTGATATTTGGACATGTTTTAATAATTTTTATGAGTTTTTAATTGTTGGATATTATTCTGTTCATCAGCTGTCTTGTAACATTTTTAGTATAGCTTTACAGTTATTTCTGTGTGGGGCTCTATAGCAGCTTCGCTTATTCTGTTTTCCCAATAGGAAATGTATAAGTGTTTAGGGCCTGGTTTAATAGTTGTATTTCTTAGATAGGGTTGTTACTGTTTGAGTGTGTTCCATAATACAGGTGTAACTTTGTGTGGGTTAGTTTGTGTGCATTATTGCAAATCCTGAGAGTCTGTTAGGTGCTAAATTTCTCTTTCCATTTCTCTACGTTCGCACTGCATGCAGAGTGGCTTTTTTGGTTTTCCATTCCAGTTTGTTTCCATATTTATAATTTGTGGTTTTTCTGTACCTGGTGAAGGTCAGTTCTGGGTGTGACCGAGGTGAGGTATTTTACTAGTATGAAGGCATTTGTATTGATCTTATTTGTTATGTTTTCTCAATAGAACGTGCATTAGAGTTAAATTACTGTCTTTTCATAAGGAAGGCTATTGTGCCTGGTAGTAAAGGGAATTGTTTTTACTTTTACTGAGATGTCAACAGAACCAGAATATCTTTTTTGTATGGCGAAATGTACAGGGTAATGCCCTCGATCTGCTTTGCATTCATTGCTGGGGGTTGAGGGGATTTCTGTGGATGCAGAGTGCATGTTTACATTTAGCCCATGTTCAGTGTGTCAGGCATGTGAGAACCATCTGTCAGGTGTGTCCCGGCCAAAAAAAGGTTGAGAAACACTGATGTAGAATATGGATTTATAAGTGGTATTTCTTTTATTTATTTATTTATTTGTTTATTTATTTATTTACTTATTATTTTTATATACCGACATTCTTACATTAAAATGCAAATCATACTTTTGGTAGGGATTGTACATTTAGTAGTAGGAATGTTAGTATAAGGATTGGAAAGTTTTCAGTGAGATTGTTACACTTTGGATTAATAAAATTATTGTAATGCTGCTGATGTTTTTTTGTTTTTTCTTCAGGTATCTAATTTCTTTTGTGGTTTGTTTGTTTTTTTTCAATGGATGAAGATGTCTCCATTTTTGAGGTTTTTTATTTTATTGAGTTTAAGGTAGTTGAATTTATTTCGATTTTTTTGAGGATTTGTTCAGACTTCAGGCTGCACTTCAGGGTTGCACCAGCTGGCGCAAGCTCCTCCGGTGCTTCGCTGCTGTTTAAATTGGTGGTGCTGCTGGTGGGTGGGCTTCGGGAGGTGGGCGGGTTGAGGGAGGGAAGGATCTTTCCCATAATGCCGGCCCTCTCATTCTTCTCCTCTTGGATGTTTAATGCGGGGCCGGGGGGGGGGGGGAGGGGTGCTTCCTCACCCAAGACACAGATCTCTGAGCTGTTGATTGTGGCAGCTGTGCAGGCCTCCCTACCTGCTTTTCCAGCACTTTGCTACTGTTTAAATTGTTTGGTGCTGCTGTTGGGTGGGCTTCGGGAATTGGGCGGGTTGAGGGAGGGAGGAATCTTCCCCTTAGTGCTGGCCCTCTCGTTCTTCTCCTTCCAGAGGTTTCATCTAATCAGGTGGTGTCTGCCTTTCTTCAGGAGGGACTCATGCAGGGAAGAGATATGTACCTACACCATCTGGATGTGAGAAGGATTTTACTGCTTTACTTGAAGGTGACTTGATTATCTTTGTTCTCTTCAGTAGTCTCAGAAAGGGTGAGGTAGCATTGAAAGCATCAATAGCTTTGTGGATTAAAGAAGTCATAGGTGCAGCCTACATGGACTGTGGCCTTCCTTTTTCCAAGAGGTTGAGGGCCCACTGTACCAGGGCATAGTTACTGTCTTAAGCAATGCTGGTTTTGGTTGCCACTGTAAGGCAGTAACTTGGTTTTCGTTGCATTCCTTTTCAAAACATTATCTCCTTGATATCCAAGCTGTGGAAGGGAGAGAGTTTAGCTTAGGGATTTTGAAAGTGGGGTTGGTAGTATCCCACCAAGTTGAGGGATAGCTGGGAACATCCATGCATCTGAACTCGTCTGGCTGGATGAAGAGAGGAGAAATTAATTCTTACCTGATAGTCTCCTTTCCTAGAGTCCAAAACCCTCCCTTTCTGCTAAGGATGTTTTCTGCTGTTTTGCTATTTGTGGCTTTTGATAAAATAAGATGGGTGTTCTCAACAAAATTAGCTGGGCCACTCGAGTTAGAAAACATTGGTTTTTCTTTTGAATGTTCTGAGGGTTCTGATCTTGTCTGTTTGTTCAAATTTGTTTCCTGGAAGCCCTTTGGTTGTATGGCTAGAGATTTTGTATCTTACTGTAACTTGTTAAAATACAGAGAATACTGGCAGGTTGAGTGCAGCATGGAATCCTATAAAGGGTGATGCAGCAAACCTGTTCTCTGCCTCCATCTGCCATTTTGGAGTATAATCCAGGCATCTGGACTGGAGTGGCCCAACTAATTTTGTTGAGAACACCCAGCTTATTTTATCAGAAGCCACAAATAGCAAAACAGCAGAAAACATCCTTTTCAGAAAGGGAGGGTTTTGGACTCAAGGAAAGGAAATTATCAGTTAAGAATTAATTTCTCCATAAAACAAATGAAAAGTAGCATAAAATCTATCTAAACACAATCATGGAAACATATGGAAACATAGAAATGACGGCAGAAGAAGACCAAACAGCTCATCCAGTCTGCCCAGCAAGCTTTCACAGTTATTTTTCTCATGCTTATCTGTTACTTTGACCGCTGAGGTCAGGACCCTTATTGGTAACATTTTTGGTTAATTTCCTTCCACCCCTGCCATTGATGTAGAGAGCAGTGCTGGAGCTGCATAAAAGTGAAGTATCAAGCATAATTGGTATGGGGTAGTAACCGCCGCAACAAGCAAGCTACTCCCACGCTTATTTACCCAGACTATGCAATTCAGTCCTTGTTGGTAGTTGTCTGAATGTACATACTCTTATCTTCATTCCCCCTGCTGCTGAAGCAGTGAGCTAGGCTATATATGTATTCAAAGTGAAGTATGAGGCTTAATTGGTTTGGGGTAGAAACCGCTGCAACAAGCAAGCTACTCCCACATTTATTTGTGAATACAAATCCTTTGTCCCACATTTCCACTTGCCATTGAAGCATAGAGCAATGTTGGAGTCGCATTAACCGTGTGTGTTTATTTGATAAGGTTATTAATCACAGGTAGTAGCAGTCATTCCCACAAGCCACCCTCATGCCTCTTCTCTTCATTCACATCCTCAAGACTTTATGGATCCACAGTGTTTATCCCACGCCCCTTTGAAATCTTTCACAGCTTTAGTCTTCACCACTTCCTCTGGAAGGGCGTTCCAGGCATCCACCACCCTCTCCGTGAAGAAATACTTGACATTGGTTCTGAGTCTTCCTCCCTGGAGTTTTAAATCGTGACCCCTGGTTCTGCTGATTTTTTTGCAATGGAAAAGGTTTGTCATTGACTTTGGATTATTAAAACCTTTCAAGTATCTGAAGGTCTGTATCATATCACCCTTGCTCCTCCTTTCCTCCAGATTCTTCAATTTCTCCTCATAAGGCATTCGATGAAGACCATACACCTTTTTGGTCACCCAATCAAAGTATTAAGTCAATACGTATGATAATCAAAGATGATATAAATCATTTATGTTCTCAAGACCAAGCAGCAACCATTACCTGAATATAATCTGTTTTGAAGTGCCTGAAAGGTGAAATATAAATAAATAAAACAAAAATAAACTAAAAGGTAGATTTTAAAAGGGCTGCGTGGAGATCATGTGAGGGAGGAGGATGTAAGTCTTTCTCTCGGTGCCAGGCCTACTGCATCGGACCCCATCTACACCATTAATGGCGATAAAGTAAGGCTAAATTAGTACTAAGTCATGGCTAAATCGTCTGGGATTCGATTGGGCTGGGAATGTCTGCTCGTTTAGTGAAAAAGGATAAGGAAAGGGGAAAGGAGCATCACAAACCCGCGGAAGCCCCAGTCATGGCTGCCACGAGCCCGCCGAACAGCCCCCAAGTTGCAGCAATCGCAGATATAAAGTACACGGTCCTGGAGGCCTTGGGTCCAGATCTTAAAAACATTTCTACTAAAATTAATGAAATATCAGCGAATTTGGGCAAGTTTGAAGCACGGTTTGAGGAGATCAAAAGTCGCGTGTCAGACGCACAAGATGGCCTCCGGGTTGTGCAAACCGATATCGGGGTTTTACAAGTGGCAGTGGAAAAACAAGCTGCCAGGATCGAGGACCTAGAAAACCGATCCCGCAGGTCTAACCTGCGGTTCGTGGGATTACCAGAAGCCTTAGACAACAGAAAATTATCCGCGATATTGGAAGCCTGGCTGGAGAAAAGTTGGACCTGTCTCGAGCGCATGGCAAGCTGTGCATAGAACGAGCGCACCGATTGGGACCCCAAGTGCAAAATGCAGCTAAGCTGCGAGTTGTAGTAGCAAAAGTTTTTAACTATGCCCATAAGCAGGAAATACTGCAAGCCGTGCAACTCAAAAAGGAGCTCTCATATGAAAATGCACGAGTCCTTGTTTTTCAGGACTTCTCGGCCCCTGTGGCGGCACAGCAGAGAGCAATGGCCCTGGTCTGTACCCAGTTAATAGCCCAAGGTGTGTGGGCTACGTTGCTATATCCGGCCCGACTGAGGTTGCTACAACTAATGGCGTGTCATGGTATAATACCATTGAGGAAGCGCGGATGCTACTGAAAAAAGCAAACAACTCAATTGCCGGACATGTGGAGGCTTGACACCTAGTGCTTGCAATGGAAATGGGTTTTTTTTTCCTCTTGTTGAGCAGTTGATCTCAGGATAAGTGGCAGAGATTAAATCATCTTGGGCAGTCGATGTACTTTTTGTTCCCTACTATCAAGGGCTGCCATCGCCTTTGGGGTGTTATAATTGTTTATATTGTCCCATTTGGATCATTTTGAACTTTACAAAATGGCTCCACAGCCAGATTTCCATTTTCTGTTTTTTATTGTCTGCTTGCAAATCTGTTTACAGTATTAATCTGGAACTTGAACTTTTAGTTTGTCGGCTTTATCCTCACATTTCTATAACTGGAGCACTGCCATATGTGTCATGTTTGACCCTTGGGTACTTAGGATACTCGTGACCTGGGTTAAACGCTGTTTTCTCTTCCTTTTTTTCTTTTTTCACGTTCCGGTTCATGTAACTATGATGCACATGTCCACTGCACTGACCAACTCAGTTGCTGGTTAAAATTTGTTTTACCTGATTACCTGCGAGTCGGGGTGTTTCTCTTGCTTGGCTCCCATGTCTTTGGGGCTTTCATTAAAGGGAACATCTGCACCCCATGCTTGAGCCACAAAAAGCTGCCTGAACCAGTGAAGCATGGTTCTCTGACCCTTACACTCTGGGGCACCTGGAGTTTATTGAGCCAGAGACCCACCAGTTGAAGATTATTTTTCTGCTTTGCCGGCAGGACCGGTTGCTGACTTGTGCATTCAGTCTGACTACCTGAGGTTTAAAGGGGACAGTTTTTCTGGGGAGACTCTAGACCCTGGAAGGACTGGGGCACCAGTATCTGGTAACCATGATCTGGGTTGCATTTTTTTTTCTTCCTGTTTTGAATAATTAGTCCAGCCAATCTAGCATTTAGCATTAAGGTGCAAATATATATTTGACTCACCTGGACCATGGTTGCCTTCTGTGGATTTTGATTGCCTATATGGGGGTTACTGGTCTTATAATTGTTTATATAGCCCATGTTGGGTGTTTTTTTGTTAAACTTTTTCCAAACCTTTAAGTACTTATTACTCTGCTTGCTTTGGCAAGGGCACCTATGTATCTTCTCATCACAACATTTCTGTACATTAGATTCCATTGAATGGCCGTGGTAAGGTGCAGATGGGGTCCCAATGGGGGGGGGGGAGGGTTAGCCAGCATGGTAGTGATCTTGATTTCTGTTATGGGAAGTGGAAAAGAGAGAAGGGGGGGAGGGAGGGGAAATAGGATTCTTGGGGTTTAGGTCTTACAATTGTCCATAATCTGTGGTATTGTATCTTCTTTCTCACTCTGGTGTGTCAACATTTAGGAATCGACTGTCAGGCAGTAGGTGGTCTCTGCTGGGAGGACCCTCGCTGTGGTTCACAAATGACATGGCTTTTAGCGAAAGACTTCACTACATGTTGCCTCTAGTAAAGTCACTAGTTTAATTACTTGGAATGTATGTGGGATTAACTCGCCCATTAAAAGATCTAAGATTGTGTCCCTACTGAAAAGGAGGAAAGCCAATCTAGCATTTTTGCAAGAAACTTACCTTAGTAATGCGGAGCACGAGAAATTGCGCCGGGGGGGGGGTTCATTATGCTTCTGCCACCACCAAGTCGGCAGTTGTGGCTATTCTGGTTAATAAAAAGTTACCCCTCCAAATACATAACGAAATTAAGGACCCCTTAATTGATAGCAGATCTATATCAAACTCTGGTGATTTTATGTAATCTTTACGCCCCCAATAATCAGTCCCAGCTTTTTTTGGCAGATATATCAGTTCTTGTTGCCACACTTAGATGACCTTATCATTGTGGGGGTGATTTTAATACCTTTCGGGATCCCCATTTAGATAAATCTCCTCCTGCCAGGCAGCCTTCTGGATATGGCAAAGGACCCGCCTTTCTGGAACGCTCCCTGCAATTGATGGATGTGTGGCTTGTGTTGCACCATGGTGAAAAAGATTTCACCCATATATCTAGAGCACATGGTACCCTTTCAAAGTTAGACTATTTCCTGATTAGCGTGAGTGGCCTATCCAAGGTTCGCACAGCAGCTATTGATGGAATTATTATATCTGACCATGCTCCGGTCCGCTTAGACTTAGTATGAGATTCCTCTAGCCCCACTTCCCCTCATGGGTGGTTTCCATTCTATTTAGCCAATGATGTTAAATTTCAGAAGTATTTACAGGCTAAATGGGCGGACTATTCGGAACTTAATGCACAGCATATAAATTCCCTGGTACTATTTTGGTATGCAGCAAAGGCAGTGCTGCGGAGGAACATAATTTCATACATGGCCCATAGAAAAAAGGCAATGGATCATAGAATTTTTATTCTGACAGCCCAATTAAATAGGGCACGGACTCGCTTGAATAGAAATAATATGAGTGAGGCTCGTGCAGTTTTTGACAATCCAGGGGGAACTGAATACGTTGTTGCATCAGAGGGCCCAAAAAAGTGCTTTATATTATCAGTACAAACTTTATCAGCATATAAATAAATCTGGTAGAATGCTGGCCAACTTGGTGCGCTCTGCCCGGGGTTCTCGTCACATACCTCATCACATATCTCGTCACATGTGTTTCTAATACTCCTCTACTAGTGCTTTGATTCTTAGCCTCTGAACTCTGTGTAATAAGAAAGTCTCTCAATTTCCCCTCTTTCAAGCGCTCTGACTCTTAATTTCTGTGGTGCTCTTTCTGGGGTGAAAAAAACAAAAAAAAAATCCCAAAAAAACAAACCTGCTGGATTTCTTTCACTATTCCTTCTAATCATTGCTCTGTGCTCCATTAATATCTGGGCTCTCTGTGCAGTAGAACTGCTCTGTTTATACCTTTCTCTAGGTCTGTTATTATATAATATTTGTAATTGGTTTCTTGCAAACTGTTTGTTTTTAAGATCCAGTATACCTGCATTTCTATTATTGTATAGCTGTTCTTTAATAATCTGGTTAATATTGGTACAGAAGTGCTGAGGGATCATTTAATAGCTAAAGGACTATTAAAGTTCCAGAAAGTGTCCTGCTCTACCCAGCTTGTCCCAGGTTAGATTTCTAATATAGACTGACTAAATTAGCATTAGCAACAAGATAAATTAGTAAATTGTTAACGGCTAAGGAAATACCAATCCAAAAATTTACCAATATGAGAACTATCCAATGCAACTGTTGTGGAGCCTTTATTCTGAGGGAAAGCATCTGGAGACTTGGAGCTTGCCCAATCTGTGCACAGCTCTCTTTTTTGAAAAAGGAGCTGACTGAGGTTACAGCTCAATTAGCTTCAATTACAAGAATTACACCCACATTGCATTACTCAGAAAATAATTCCCCAATACCATTGAATAACCAGGAGTCAAGAAAAAGAAATACAGTAGACTCAGGTAGGATAACACATGTGTCCCACAGTCACCCATTCTTGACAGATGGGAAGCCAACAAGTATACCCCCCCCACTCAAACAGGTCATTTAGTAAATCATTAAAAACCAGGATTACGGTGGGCTCTGGTAGAATTAGACCTGTAACAAGGAGACACACACAGTATCAAATGCAACAAGAACAAAAAGCCTTCCCTATATTTATAACTGAAGAAGTTCTAGAGAAAAACATTGAAGTGTTACCAGAAAAGAGAAAAAACCAATGCATGCAGAATTTCAAGATCCATAACCAAAAGAAAAAGCTAATTGAGATGGATAACTCTGGCATCAGTGGCACAACTGCAAAAGGAAAGAGTGAAGTGAATAACAAATCTCAACTAAAATCTCATAAGGAGTATAGGAAAAGCAATAACCTTAAAGAGAGTACCTGGAAAGCTATGACTACAAATGCTCATAGTTTGGGAAATAAAATCCCAGATCTGCAGGCCATAATGACGGAGGCAGAATTGGACATTGTTGCTATCACAGAGACATGGTTCACAGAATCTCATGATTGGGATACAGCAATACCAGGCTATAACTTGTTAAGGAAGGACAGAGTGGATAGAAAAGGGGGAGGTGTGGCTCTTTATTTATTTTTATTTTATTTATTTGACAGTTTTATATACCGACGTTCTGGTAACATAGTTACTAATCACTTCGGTTTACATTGCAACAAATAACTTGACAATATATAGAATAATGTCTTACAGTGAACAAGGTAGGATGAACTTGGATAAATAAATAATAAATAATAATAATAAATTAAAGTGAACATGGGAATTATAATTTAAATACAATTTAAATACAATATATTTTAAAGAAAATGAGAATAAATGCTGGTATAATTGCTGGTACTGACTATGTCGAGGCTGATGTCGATAGTGATGAGGTTAAGAGCTTGGTGGTTGGGGTTAAGGAAATGCTTGGTTAAACAGAACAATATACGACCTGTTATATGGATGTCTAATTGAAATGTGAAATCTGAGTGTACCTTCATACGATGCTGCTTGGCAGTTCAGCTAATCGTGTCTGTGAGCCTGAAGTAAGGCTTCAAAAATCATTAGGTACCTCAGTGGTGAAACTCTTTGAAATGTCCACGTCCAGATTATTGCAATGATGGCAGCACAAATAATGCCATTAATGTCACTTATCTTTTGTTCTGTAGTCAGTCTATCACAGCTGTGATAACTAAACTAGATAACAAACAACCTCGATACCGGTGTACAACCCCCCAACTGGGAACAGAACCCGAGGTACTGAACATCATCTCATTCTGACTGATAAAGAGACTAACACACAGACAACACCGCCTCTCCTGGCATCAGCCCCACAACTGGGTGGGACTCTGGACTGATCCGTGGTACTACAGGAATGAAAATTAACAAAGGTAAGAACCTAATTTTCTTTTCCCTGTACGTACCCGGATCAGTCCAGACTCCTGGGATGTACCAGAGCTTACCTTACTTGGGTTGGGAGCCGGAGAGGCCTGCTCTGAGCACACCTTCTCCAAACCCCGTCGGCCCTGGAGCCTTGACATCCAAACGATAGTGCCAGGCAAACGTATGTAAAGATTTCCAGGTGGCCGCCCTACAGATCTCCTCTGTAGGAATATGGTGGCATTCCGCTCAGGAAATGGCCTGGGCGCGAGTAGAATGGGCTCGCAGCCCAGCGGGTAGCAACCGACCCTGCAAAAGAGATGCTGACCGGATGGTTTCCTTTAACCAACGAGCAATGGTAGTCTTGGAAGCCGCATTACCCCGCCGAGGTCCACTGTAGAGCATGAATAGATGGTCGGACACCCTAAAGGCATTGGTGACCTCCAGATATTGCAACAGCACTCGTCGCACATCAAACTTATGAAGATCCTTAGCCATGGGATCCGAACCATCCACCTGCAAAAACGATGGTAGCTTGACCGTCTGGTTCACGTGGAACATTGAAACCACCTTGGGTAAAAAGGACAGAACCGTATGCAACGAGATCCCCGACTCCAAAATCCTCAAGAAGGGCTCTCGACACGACAGAGCCTGAAGCTCAGAGATCCGCCACACCGATACAATGGCCACCAAGAACACCACCTTCAGAGTCAAATCCTTAAGGGTGACTTTTCGAATGGGTTCGAAAGGTGCCGCGCACAATGCCTTAAGGACCACTTTCAAATTCCAGGACTGACAAGGCTGCCGAAACGGAGGACGCAAATGCCTCGCCCCCCCCCGCCCCCCGAAGTAACCGCACTACATCCGGATGCGCTGCCAACGACGCTCCATGAATCCGTCCTCGCAAAGAACCTAGAGCCGCTACTTGCACCCTCAAGGAACTACAGGAAAGACCCTTAGACAAACCTTCATGTAGGAAAAGAAGGATATCCGAGACAGCCGCCCACGTAGGCACCATGTCGTGCGCAAGACACCAGGATTCAAACACCTTCCAGACTCGCACATAAGACAACGACGTAGACGTCTTACACGAATGCAGAAGAGTAGATACCACCGTCTCCGCATACCCCTTGGATCTCAACCTTTGCTTCTCAAAAAACATGCCGCTAGACAAAAGCGATCTACCTGGTTGAAACAAACGGGCCCCTGGTGCAGGAGATCCGGAAGACATGGAAAACGAAGTGGTTCCTCGACCGCCAGGTTCAGCAGATCCGCGAACCACGGACGCCTCGGCAATTCGGGAGTGACTACTACCACGTCCGCTGGGTGCACCTCGATTCGTCGTAACACCCTGCCTATGAGAAGCCACGGAGGAAACACATAGAGCAACACATCGGTCGGCCACGGCAATACCAGAGCGTCCACTCCTTCTGCCACTGTCTCCCGACGTCGAGCAAAGAAACGAGGAGCTTTCGCATTCTTGAAAGTTGCCATCAGATCAATTGCGGGTGTGCCCCATCGGGAACAGATAAGCTGGAATGCTTCCTTCACGAGCTCCCACTCTCCGGGATCCAGCCAGTGGCGACTGAGGAAATCCGCCTGGATGTTTTCTACCCCGGCTATGTGAGAGGCCGCTATACTGCTCAGATGTTTCTCTGCCCCTATCATCAATGACCGAGCTTCGGTTGCCACAGCCTGACTCTTGGTCCCCCCTTGCCGATTGATGTAAGCCACTGTGGTCACATTGTCCGAAAGGATCCTGACGGAACGACCGCAGATGAGAGGCAGGAACTGCAACAGAGCCAGCCGTACTGCTCGAGTCTCCAATCGATTGATGGACTGCGACGCCTCCTGAGGCGACCATTGACCCTGTACTGACTGCCTTAGACAGACTGCTCCCCAACCATACAGACTGGCGTCTGTGGTAATCACTGTCCACGACGGAATCTCTAGAGAAACCCCTCAACTCAAGTTGTTCGGACACAGCCACCAAGCCATGCTGGCCCTGGCCTCCTGGGTCAATGGTAAGGGGAGGCGAAAGTCATCCGATATTGGGCGCCAGCGGGATAGCAACGCTGACTGCAAAGGACGCATATGAGCGAATGCCCAGGGAACCAATTCCAGGGTAGAATTCATGGACCCCAATACCTGTAAGTAGTCCCAGACGATCGGCACCGGCTTGGATAACAACTGTTGAATTTGCGTCTGCAATTTGGCCAATCGTCCCTGCGTGAGCGACACAGTTCCTTGGCGTGTGTCGAACAAAGCTCCCAAATACTCCAGGGACTGTGACGGCACCAGGTGGCTCTTGGACACATTGACCACCCAACCAAGAGAACGCAACACTTGGAGCACCTGCTGAACAGCCACTTGGCAAAGCGACTCAGACTTGGCCCGGATCAGCCAATCGTCTAAATACGGATGTACCAACAGACCTTCTCTGCGCAGTCGCGCTGCCACCACCACCATGATCTTGGTGAATGTTCGAGGAGCCGTCGCCAGGCCAAACGGAAGCGCCTGAAACTGGAAGTGCTGCCCCAGCACTGCAAAGCGGAGAAACTGCTGGTGGTCCGGTCGAATGCCAATGTGGAGGTATGCCTCCGTGAGATCCAGGGAGCCCAGAAACTCCCCCTTCCTCACGGATGCGATCACTGAACGCAGTGTTTCCATCCGAAACCGAGGAATTCGAAGACATCTGTTGACACTCTTCAGATCGAGGATGGGACGAAACGTTCCTTCTTTCTTGGGTACTACGAAGTAAACGGAATATTGGCCCGTGCGGAGCTCGGCAGGGGGAACCGGAACAATTGCCCCGAGATCGCGAAGCCAAGCCAGCGTCGTCCGTACTGCCCGGCGTTTTCTGAAAAACCGCAAGGCGACACCAGGAAACACCGGGACGGCCGGTGTAAAAAATCTAACGCGTAACCGTGTCTTATCACCTCTAGTACCCACTGATCCGACGTGATTCTGGTCCACTCCTCGTAAAATCGGCTCAACCTGCCGCCAGTTTTGGGTACGAAGGAATGGACCGGCCGCACATCATTGTGCAGGCTTACCTCCCTGCACATTCTGACCGGTTCCCGGACGACCGAAACAATGCCCGCGAAAGGACTGCGAATAAGACTGTTGTCGGTTAGCACTGTGACGAAAAAAAGAACTCGAACCCCGAGACGTCCGTGACCGACCGCCGTGAAAACGAGGACGAGAGGCTGGAACCCCATGGTACCTTGGCCTATCCTCCGGCAGCCGATGCACCTTATTCTCACCTAAGGATTCAATAAGATCCTCTAATTCCTTGCCAAATAACAGCTTCCCCTTAAAGGGTAAGGAGCCCAACCGGGCCTTGGAGGTTACATCCGCTAACCAATGACGGAGCCATAGCAGCCGCCGCGCAGCTACCGCGGAAACCATTGTTCTGGCAGAGGTGCGCAAAAGATCATAAAAAGCATCCGCACTGTAGGCAATAACCGCTTCTAAGCGACTTGCCTGGTGCGCCTCCTCCGAGGACAGGGATTCATTGGCCAACAGCTGCTGCGCCCAGAGAAGACCTGCTCTCAAGGAAAAATTACTGCAAATCGCCGCACGAATTCCCAACGCCGAGACCTCTAAGATCCGCTTAAGCTGAACTTCCAATTTTCTATCCTGCAAATCCTTAAGCGCGGTACCCCCGGTTACCGGGATGGTGGTCGTCTTTGTCACCGCCGCTACCGCCGAATCTATCTTCGGCAAGCGCAACAGGTCCAGAGCGTCCTACGGCAGGGGATACGGTTTATCCATCGCCTTTGCCACCTTCAGCCCCAAGCCTGGAGTATCCCACTCCTTAAAGAGCAAATCTGAGGCCGAGAAATGCAAAGGAAAAGCCGAGGGAGGACCCCGAAGTCCCAAAAGACCGGATCCATCACGCCGAGACATGATTCCACCTGAGGGAGCTGGATCCCCAGTTCCCCCAGGATTTCCGGAATGAGGGGCCCCAGCTCATCCTTCCGGAACAATCTAATCACTTTCGGGTCATCTCCCTCTGCCCCATGAGCGACTCTGGAACCCGTGGCCCCCGGCTCCCCGTCCCCCTCAACCCCCCTCAGGGGCTGGGGCGGAAGGTCCTGATCCTCTGCAGGCTCTTCTGAATCCGTAGAGGAACCCTGCACACCTCTGGGAACCCGGGACCGAAGGGGGCCGTACCTTGGCCGGGCCCTCAGACACTGGGACGGGCATAGATCTCTTCCCCGCTCTAGAACCTGAATCCGGAGGCGGGTTCTCCTGGGATCTCTTCCTGGCCATGCGGCGGGCCTTAAAGGTCTTGTGCATAAGGAGCACAAACTGCGAATTGAATGAGGAATCAGAGGACCCCCTATCCTCATCCCCTTCCGAGAGAGAATCCTCCCTGGCAGTAATGGGCCTCGCCGATCTGTCCCCCCCAGGCGCCCTGTGTTGGGGGGATAAACGCGGTGGAGGGATGTCCTCCCCCCTATCCATTTGCCCCGCATTTGCCTCGGCTCCCTGAGGCGAAAAAATGGCCGCCGTTCCCACCGAAATCAAACCCAAAATGGCGGACGTCCCCGGGAGCCCCGAAGACGACCCGGCCGAAATCGCCGCTACACCTGCGGAGGACCCGGCGCGAGGCTGCCTACCCCCCGGGTCCCCAACGTCGGCGCCAACGCTCCCTCTCCCCCGAAAATGCAGGAAGAACAGAGGCTGTCCCTAGACAGCCGCTCCGCTGCGGACCTGCAGGCCCGACAAGCAGCCTGCCTCGGCATGCTCTGCCGCAGCGCAGGAGAGAAGAGCCCGCGAAGAAAACAAACCAGGCCCTCCCCCTCCCGATGAATGAGCCAGCGATCAGAGCGGTCCCCGGAGGCAGAGAGAGAGCGAGAGAGAGAATAGGCAGGAACACAAAAACAAAACTTTTTTTTTTTTTTTTAAACCTAATCCTCTGTTCCGGAGCCAGCTGGGGGGAGTGAACTGGATCCCCGGTGTCACCCCCAGCCTCGAAGGAATGCCGGAATATGGGGCTCCCCCACTCTTCGGCAGCCTCAACCAGAGGGAACGGTCCCCTCAGGACCTCACCCTCCCCTGGGAGGCGGGGACCGGGACCAGCAGGCAAGCCTCTGCGGTCCTTCCCCTATCTGATTCTAACTCCTGCTACGTATTTATTTATTTTTTTTTTCAACTAACTACTACCTAAAAAACTTAGGCCAAGCACAGACTGTAGGTTTTGTACCCTCTCCACCTGCTAGGAGACAGAAGAATACTGCCAGACTGTAGGTGGCACCAGCCTAGATATAGGCGGAGTTTTGGTTTGTAAACTTCTGTCTCCATCTGCTAGAGGGGGGGCAAAACCCAGGAGTCTGGACTGATCCTGGTACGTACAGGGAACACGCATATCTTGCCGCGCACAAAAATATGCGCTATTTTATAACCTATTCAGGTGGGCTATAAAATTCTCTTCAAGTGCACATGTCTGCAGCTGTACACATTTTATGCATACCACTTTGCTACAGCTCTCCATTAGACACAGGAGTTCAGTGAACATTGAGATGGGGGGGAGGGAGGGAGAGAGAGAGACCTCTTTATAGGGCTCAGTTTGATACTCTATATATGGACCATTGTATGGGGTCACTTTGAATCAGGGCGAGTTTTTGAGAGATGGGTTGGAGTTAGGAGGGGGGTGTTGCAGATAAATTCAGAGGTATCCATTGTAAAATTGACATTAAAAAAAATGTTTGCCCTTATGTGAGCAAAGGCTTACTAATGTTGCTATTTCAGTGGTTCAGACTGGGATAGAACTCTATGCCTTTTCCCTTTTTATTTAGGTTTTTATTTTACTGTTTGTAAAGAGTTAATGAGAGAAACTGCAAGTTGGCTAGAAACTGTTAGAAACTGGCTTAGCCTCATGCAAGCAACTTACAAGAGAAACCCAGCAACTCCCCCCCCCCCCCCCCCCCCCATGCTTCTTCCTTGGCAACAATAACAATATGGCATCAGAACCAAGTAGACAGCACAATCTGCTTAAGGTACCACATATAGTACAGTCAGGGGAGGGAGTGTGTGAATAAGGGATTGTCAGAGAGAGGAATGTTGCTCCTTTAGCAGTTGGAAGGAGGCAAGCAGAGATAAGCCTTCCCACATCCCTCTCTACACCTGGCTTTAGCAAGGTAAGTGATGAAAATTCTAAAAAGAGGAGTTGATTTGTATCCTGCAGTCTCTGCTACCTGCATTGAACCTCAATGTACGTGCGCCCGTCCTGGCTATGTAAAATTCGCATAGCTCCTGTACAGCCCCACTTTTGCGTGTAAAATGGCTGTTTTTGTGCACACAAGGCTCTTAAAATCTATATTTTGATTAGGTATATATAATAAGGGTATTTTGCCTTTTTTGTGTGTGGGGGTTGGGTATTTAAAAGATGCAGTGAAGCCCCCAAGTTCTTTTTCTCATGAGATAGTAGAGGATGAACCCTAGGCTACCACCTCCCACTTCTGGGTATGGGGGAGAAGAGGTATTTCCCATGTTCCTCGCCTTCCTTGATCTGGAGGGATCTTGTAGTACATCCTGCTGTGAAATTCTGATATCTCATTTCAGTATACTCAAATCTATACTCTTGGCAGCAGCCGAGCATACTTTTTTAAAGCTTTGAACACTACAGGTGGATTTTCAAATGGATCTAACTGGCTAATTAAGGAGTTAAAACAATCTATTGATCCCAATAATGGCCCACTAACAGTAACAATGAATTCTGAGATACCTCAAGATTATAAATGTAAAAAGAAAAAACAAGTCTTGATAATACAATTTAAAGAACTACCAAACATAAAATATTTGACCAATATATATGTGTAGGACCGCTACTTAATCAGCTAATAGTAGAAATATATGCCGAAGTTTAGCCCACTTTTCTGGTATTTTTAAGAGGTTTTTTTGTTTGTTTTAAATGCACGTAAAATGAGCCATACGGATGTTATCACTTAATGCTTAAGGACCCAAATCATAATTATCTAAACCTACTATAGTGAGCAAAAAACAATATCAAAGTTCAAGTAGTACTTAGCTTGTAATTCTCAACGTTAACTGATGCCCCAACATGGAACAGTGTTTCATAACAGTCTGCTTCACTCGTGGACAGTCTATCCATGTTCTAAACTTTAGAAATCTCTGAAAAAACATGAAGAAAGAAAACTGGGTTTAAAGGAAAACTGGAAGTGACGTAAAAACCACGTGTGAGTGTCAGGCAAATATACGAGTTCTTATTAAATCACAGAATACCAGTCAATGAGATCATTCAAACCCCCAGGGGAAAAGAGAAAGTCCAGAATTGTTCCCGCCTGTTTAATAATTTCTGAATATCACCTCTGCGGCATTGAAGGCTAGGCTGTTCCAGTACAGTCTATCTCAGATCCTGAAAGGAATGTGAGTATTTTAAATAATGCAATACCAAGGGAGCTGACAGCTTCAAAGTGTTCAAACAGGTCTTATGCTCAGTCATTCTTACTCTGATGCTTCTTTTTATATGTCTAATGTAAATCAGTCCGCAAGGGCACTGAATAAGATATACCACCCCTTGTGAGGAGCAATCTGTGCTGGATTTCAATTTAATCACACGTCCTGATCATGGATGAACCTGTTCCATCCTTGTTAAGCTATAAGCACACACATTGTTGATATCCTTGGACTGAGGATAATAAATTTACACTGTTGTCAGGATCAAGGTTATAGTGTACCACTCTGTCCCGGATGTTGCAACCTCGTGAAAATGCTATTCCTGGGAAATCTTCAGAAATGTGATGCAGAGTCAACACATGCAAAAGAGATTTCAAAATGTTCACTATCTCCCTAGTACAATCAGTGTAGTATAGCACACATGTAAAATCCCATCTTTAGATTTTTAAGGCAATAGCAAAGACCTGTTAGTATACAAAGCCCTCTTATAGACATTTCTAACAACTGGTCAAGGATAGCCCTGCTGCATAAAATGCTGAGACATGACACGAGTTTGAGTTTTATAATCCTCCTAAATGGAGGAATTGGCTGATAGGGAGACTATCTTTTAATTTTTATATATAGAAGTACTGATCTTCCTGCCCTCTTTAAAAATCATAATATTCAAGAACGCAATATAAGTACGATATGACTGAATAGAAAACCTCAAATGTTGATCTAACTAGTTTAACCAACCAAAAAAAATCATTCAAAAGATGTAAATCAGTCTTCCAAAAAAAAAAAGCCATCAATGCAGTGATGTCACAGTTTGTGTTGAATCAACCGGATTGATACAAACATTTCTCTTCAAAATTTGATACATACAAATTGGCTATATCTGGGGCTAATGTGGCACCATGGCTACTCCTTGGATTTGTTTATAACAGCTGGAATTGAAAATAAAATAATTTTGAGTTAAAACTATCTGTTATTTGTCCTAAAAAAGATGTAGGAACACAATGTGGTCTAGGCTGTAAGGACAAAATATCTTTGATCAGAACTAATGGTGCTGCCTGGGCTAGTGGACAAAGGTTTTCAGATGAGCTTTTAGACTTCTAAGGAAGCTCACTTTCTGAAAGTATAACACCCCACTATTCCCGTGTTATACACAGTGCCTAAAATTCATGAGAACTTAGTCCCCTCCTAGTTGCCCAGTTGTGTCTGGTAGAAGATCTGTTCAGGAGCCTCTCTGTTTTTTTAGATCATTTTTTGAAACTGTTCATGACAGAGGCAAGATCTTATTTGTAGGATACCTCACACATGATATTAGAAGAGATGCAAGATTGCTTGGAAAAGAAGGCTTTTTGGTTACCTAGGACATGGAGGCATTGACCTCCAGCTAGACCACATTGTATTCCTAAATCTTTTTTTAGGACAAATAGTTGATATAATTAAAATAATTTTGAGTTTAAAATTTGATTCCAACTGTTATAAACAAATCCAAGTAGCCCCAGACATAGCCAATTTGAATGTAGCAAATTTTGAAGAGAAATGTTTGTATCAATTCTTGTGCTTTCAACACATCAAATTGTGGAGTCTGTGCATTAATGATGTCTTTTTTTTATTTGAAAGTGTTACGCTGCGGACCCTTGGACCATGGGTGAAGTTGGCGCTACCTGTGGGGAGGAGCCCCACAGGTCCCCACTATCAGGCAAGGCTGAAGACAGGCAAAGACCCCCTGGAGCTTCACCACTACCAGCCCACGTTCCCCTCAGGTTGACCCTCGGGTACCAGGGCTGGCTGGAATTACATGGGGTCTCTGTGATGATAGAGGCAGGCAATGTCCCTTGTGGTCGGATTCCAGGCAGGGGTCGAGGCAGGAGGTGTTACTCGTGGTCAGTGTCTGGTCTGAAGGTCAAAGCCGAGGAGGTCCAAGAAAGCAAGGAAGGGGACGAGGAACTCGGGAACTCACCGTAGCTTGGAGAAGCAAGGAGACCTGTTGCCAAGGCACCTGCTAGTGGCAGGGTACGGCCTTAAATAAGTCTGAAGAGCTGATGTCATCAGAAAGGGCCAGCAGCAATTTCCGCCGCGGGCCCTTTAAATGTCAGAAGGAGGCACACACTCCTAGGAGGAAGTCCCATGCAGGAGGAGGTCAGCAGTATCTTTGCCGCGGAAGAGGAAGGATCGGCAGCGTCGGCCCGATGACTGCTTGGGGCAGAAGATGAAACGCTGTATTGACAGTGGCTCCCCACTGCTGCCAAGGACCCGGGACCTGCCTCTGCAGTGGTGCGGTGGCGGGTGAGAGAGGCCAACCGTGTGTGGCCAGCGAGTGTAACAGTACCCCCTCCTCTAAGCCCCCCTCCTGAGGGTCTTGGCTTTCTGGGGTGAGAAGCATGGAATTGCTTGATTAGATCTTTATCCAAAATATTGGAAGCCGGCTCCCACATGTTTTCCTCTGGGCCTTATCCTTCCCAGGCAAGGAGGTACTCCCACCTACAGCTATGTCTTCTTACATCCAGTGCTTCATGCACCTGGTACGTCGTATCGCTCTCCGTGGAAACTTCCTGAGGTTCTGGCATCTTGTGCGAGGGCCAGGAGAGTACCAGGGGTTTCAGGAGAGATACGTGGAAGGAATTGTGGATCCTTAGGGAAGCGGGCAAGCAGAGCTTATAGGTCTCTGGGCCTAGTTGACAAAGGACCTTGAAGGGACTGATACCTTCTCCCCTGGCTTGAACTGGGGTGAAGGTCTTCAGTGGAGATCAGCAGATATTTTAGCTCTGTTGCATGTGGATCCACAGTTCTTTCAGTTCCTCTGCCATCAACTGAACTCCTGGAGAAGGAACATTCAACGGAAGTGGAAGAGGAAGTAGTGGCTGCTTGCCATATATGATTTGGAATGAAGATATCCCTGTGGCGGTACAGGGATGGGAGTTGTGAGAAAACTCTGCCCAAGGAAGCAGAGTGGCCCAGTCGTCCTGCCTGGCATTGATGTATGACCGAAGAAAGTGTTTGAGTCCGGTTAGTCTGTTTGCACTGCCCATTCGCTTCTGGATGATATGTGGTGGTGAAGTCTAACTCAATATTGAATTCTTTACAGAGAGCTTTCCAGAATTTCACTGTAAATTGGGAACCACGATCTGAAATAATGTTTGGGAAGGCCATGAAGAGGGAACATGTGCAGAGAGAAGAGACTGGCAAGCTCGGGAGCTGTAGGGAGGCCCGGTAATGGGACAAAATGGGCTATTTTAGAGAAGTAGTCAATCACGACCCAAATGACGAAGTTGCCATTAGAGAGAGTGAGGTCCACCACAAAATCAGTGGACAAGTGGGTCCAGGGTTCCCTGTCGGGCATTCAGATGTTGGTCATCTCCGGTGCAGAGGACGTCAGCGGAAGTTGCGAGGGAGCCATAACTCTTTTGAGGTAGGACTGGTGACAATGAGGGCCCCACTTCAAAAGTTCAATAGAAACCCAGTCGAATTGAGGAAAGTGGAGTTGTAGCCAAGGCAGTCCTAAGTTCACAGGATGATTGGACTTGTCGATCACTTGGAATTCGATCTTCTCTACATATAATGCTCCAGTATTCACAGTGACTGGGACCGTGGTTAAGGTAACCCTCCTGAGCAACAGATCACCTTGGATGGAGGTTATGACGAGAGGCAACTCCTTAGGCACAGTTGGGATATGCAGGTGGTCCATGAGGGGCTTCATGAGAAAATTCTCACCTGTCCCCAAGTTCGGGAAGCTTTGTGGTCCAGAGAGATGTTCGCGGAGAGGGTTAGCAGGGGGGCTGGAGTAGAGAAGTCTAGGGACATGCCCCAATGGTTCCCTAGGCTGAGAAGTTTCCCAGACGGATGGGGCACTCTGAAAGTCGATGACCTGCCATGCCGCAGTACAGGCAAGGACCATCCCGTCATCTCCATAAGCACTCTTCAGGGGTGAGGCAGCTGTGGCCCAATTGTATGGGTTCCTCGGTGGGGGGAGACCTCAAGGCAGTGGCTGGGATGGGAGTAGGAGAGCAAGACCTGGAAGGAGTGGATCTGTCAGGAACTCGGAACTCCCGGGCACATTCCTGAAGGCAACGATCGATCCTCCCGGCCAAGTCAATGAGATCTTTCTAATGACCCCTGGAGATTGCAAGCTGCAATTTCATCCTTGATACGAACCGAAAGCCCTTCCAGGAAAATTGGGCATAAACAGTCCTCCTGCCAGTCAAGTTCCATAGCTAGGGTGCAGAATTCTATGGTGTAGTCTGTCAGAGAACGGTTCCCCTGACGGAGATGCAGGAGATCTGCAGAGGAAGATGCCAGTTATCCAGGGTCATTGAAGACGTTTTTGAAGGAGGAGATGAAACGGGATAAGTCCCGCAGGAGTGTGTCAGAGCGTTCCCAAAGTGGTGAAGCCCAAGCCCCAGGGCCTTACCATCAAGGCGAGAGAGGATGAAAGTAACCTTGGTGGAGTTGTCCGGAAAAAGAGCTGGCTGGAGAGAAAAGTGCATAAAGCACTGGCTTATGATCTTTGACACTGTTTAGGATCACCACCATACTGCGGGGGCGCCAGTAAAGGTACCAACGGACTCTGAGGTGTCACCAGGAGCGGTGAAGTCGCCACTGGAAGCGAAGGCACAGCTTGGTTAGCCGTAGCATCCAGTCGGGCTTTGAGGCGTTCAACGGAGGTCGCCAGAGCCTCAAGAAAGCACTGCTGCTCCTGAATTTTATGAACGAGTCCAGGAATGGTCTGAAGTGCTGAAGCCTCCACAGAGTCCATGGTTTTGGAAACCTGTTGCACTGGTGGACCCTTGGACCGAGAGGGATTTGGCATTACCTGTAGGGTGGAGTCTCACAGATCCCCACCATCAGTAGGCAAGGCTGAAGACAGGCAGAGACCCCTCTGGAGCTTCACCACTACCAGCCCACGTTCCCCTCAGGTTGAGCCCTCGGGTGACGGGGCAGGCTGGACTTGGTGGGGTCTCTGTGATGATGGAGGCAGGCAACGTCACTTGTGGTCGGATTCCAGGTAGGGGTTGATGCAGGAGGCATTACTCGTGGTCCGTGTCCGGTCTGAAGATCAAATCCGAGGAGGTCCAAGAAAGCAAGGAAGGGGACGAGGAACTCAGGAACTCACCGTAGCTCGGAAGAAGCATGGAGACCTGTTGCCAAGGCACCTGCTACGGCAGGGTGCAGCCTTATTTAAGGCTGAAGAGCTGATGTCATCAGAAAGGGCTGGCAGCATTTTCCCACCGTGGGCCTTTTAAATTTCAGAAGGAGGTGGTGCACGCGTGAGCCTAGGAGGAAGTCCCGCGCAGGAGGAGGCTGATGGCGTCCCTTCCGTGAAAGAGGAAATATTGACAGCATCGGCCCGATGATGGCTTGGGGCAGAAAATGAAACTCATCTCAGCGGCTCCCCGCTGCTGCCAAGGACCCGGAAGCTGCCTCTGTAGTAGCGCGGCATCGCGTGAGATAGGCCGGCCGCATGCAGCCAGTGAGCGTAATAGGAAGTCTGATTTACATGTTTTGAATGACTTTTTTGGTTGGTTAAACCAGTTGGATCAACATTTGAGGTTTTCCATTCAGTCATATCATACTTATGTTGCTTTCTTGGATATTATGACTTTTAAAGAGGGCAGGAAGATCAGTACTTCTATATATCGAAAAGACACAGATCATAATATATTGTTTTATTCCAGTTATTATCCTAAAAAATTAAGTCTCCCTATCAGCCAGTTTCTCCATTTGAAAAGGATTTGTTCCACTATGGAGGATTATAAAACACAAGCTTGTGACCTGTTACAGGGTTACCCTTGGCCAGTTGTAAGAAAAGCATATATATTGTCCTACAAATCTAGAGACAATGATCGGGTTCTTAACGTGTGTGCTTTGCTACACTGCTCTTGCTAGGGAGGTGGTGAACATTTTGAAATCTCATTGGCATGTGTTGAGTCTGCATCACACTTTTGAAGATTTCCCACAGATAGCATTTTCACTAGGTTGCAACATCTGGGACAGGGTTGTACACTATAACCTTGGTCCTGTCAACAGTGTAAATTTATTATCCTCAGTCCAGGGACATCAGCCATGTGGTCATTGCAATATTGTGCTTTCACTTTACTAGAGATGGTCAGGACGTGTGATTAAATTGAAATCCAGCACAGATTGCTCCACACAAATTGTGGTAAATCTAATTCAATGCCATTGTGGATTTATTTACATATGAAAGGAAGCATCAGAGTAAGAGTGAGTGAGCATAAGAGCTGTTTGAACACTTTAAAGTTGACAGCTCCCTTTGTATCGCATTGTTTAAAATGCATTTCTCACAGGACAAGCAGGATGGTAGTCCTCACATATAGGTGTCATCACAGGATGGAGCCCAATCACGGAACACTTTTGTCAAAGTTTCTAGAACTTTGACTGGCACCTACTGGGCATGCCCAGCATGACACTAAACCTGCAGCCAGCAGGGGTCCCTCTTCAGTCTTCTTTTTTCCGCACAGCAGTAGCCACACGGGTTAAGGAGCTCCACAGAGATTCCTGACTGGAAGTTTCCTCATGGAATTACTAAAAACCTTCATACCCCACAGGGTCCCTCCTTCAAATTTTTGACTCCGCGGTACTCCGGTAAGTTTTTTTTTTACCCTGTTTCGATCGATTCCAATCGAGTTTGGCCCTTGCGGCCTACTGGCCGTTGACTGTACCACGGCTACATTTTTCAAAGGCCATGGTGTCAGGGTTCCTTTGGTGCCCGGACTGTACTCGCACCATGTCCATTACAGACCCGCATAAAGTCTGTGTAATGTGTCTTGGGTGCGAGCATGATGTCCTGACTTGCACCAAATGTGCCATAATGACACCAAAAGGTCGCAAGGCCCGAATGGAGAAAATGGAACTTCTCTTCCGTCCTCAAACTCCGACATCGTCTATTGCATCGACGTAGTCTGAACCGGCACCGTCCACTTTGCGCCAGTATCGGCCACCGGCCGATGACTGCCCGGCGTCGCCCGGCATCAACAACTTCTCGGCCTTCGACACCCTCTACTCCCCTTCAGGACCGAGGGGATCGTAGAGAGAAACATCGGCATTGACACCGCAAGTCTTGGACCATTGAGGAAGGAAAATCTTCGACCTCACCATCGTCCGAGCAGCCATCGAAGAAACCCTGTCCAGAAAAGGCACCGACCCTTTCTGCGACCAGGTCACCAAGGCAACCCTCACCCGGACGGGTATTGGGAGCCACGACTCCGCCTTTAATGGTGGTCCCTCCAGCTTTGATTCTGCCTCCTTCTTCCCTTCCAGAGCCGGGGCTGCTTGCTCCAGGTCTCCATGAAGAACTGGACCGGATGGTTCAGGAGGCCATCGATAAGGCACTGCACAGACTCCAAGTTCCTCCGACACCGAAACCAGTGCCGATTGTGGAACAGACCACCGATCCGATTCCGGCAGCACTGGCACCGCTACTCTCAAAGATGGAAGCACTTATAGCTGCTTTTCCACCGATGGATCCTGGGTCACCGATAGCTCCGGTGCCCTCCCCGCTTACTCTGTCATCGGGAGGGGAAACACCATTCCGCATTCCTCCATCGGGAGTTCTTCCGATGCCGATGCGCCCATCAGCGCCACCGATCCATCTATCTGTGCCCTCGATGCCTTCATCGGTGCCTCCAGCACATCCCTCGATGCCTTCGGAACCTAGACCGGGACTTTCAGGAATACCATCGTCCCATCCTTCTCAGGCTCCTAGAGGGGCAGGTCTTGATCCCTATGACACCTGGACCGACAATTCATCTCAAGACAGCGATGACTTGCCATCGCCACCTTCTCCTACTGAAAGCAGGAAGTGTTCTCCAGAAGACCTATCCTTCATAAATTTTGTGAAGGAAATGTCTGAATTGGTTCCCTTCCAATTGCAGACTGAACAAGATGACAGACATCAAATGATGGAGCTGTTACAATTCCTGGATGCTCCCAAGGAAATAACCTCCATCCCTATTCACCAGGTTCTTTTGGATCTCCTCAAAAAGAACTGGGAACACCCTGGTTCTGTTGCTCCAGTCAACAGAAAAGCTGATACCACTTATTTGGTCCGGTCAGCCCCAGGATTCCAGAAACTCAGCTGGATCACCAATCTGTGGTTGTAGAATCTGCCCAAAAGAGGGCAAAAAGATCAAAACCTCATTCTTCCTTTCCCCCAGGTAAGGAACAGAAATTCCTGGATGCCATTGGCCGGCGTGTCTTCCAGGGATCGATGCTTATCTCTCGGATCGCCTCCTACCAACTGTATATGACCCAGTACAGCAGGGTCTTATTCAAGCAGATACAGGACTTTGCAGAGTCCCTGCCTCAGCAATTCCAGGAACAACTTCTAACCCTAGTACACAAGGGTTTTGAGGCAGGGAAGCATGAAATAAGATCTTCTTCTGATACCCTGGAAGCGGTGTCAAAGATATCTGCAACTGCTATTTCGGCAAGAAGATGGGCCTGGCTTAAGTCTTCGGACTTGCGCCCTGAAGTACAAGACAGATTATCTGATCTGCCCTGCATAGGAGACAATCTGTTTGGGGAACAGATTCAGCGGACGGTGGCGGAACTCAAGGCCCATCATGAGACCCTTCGCCAGCTCTCTCTGATGCCCTCTGAGTATTCCTCCAAACAGCCTTTCAGGAAGGATACTAAAAAGTCATTCTTCCGTCCAAAGAAGTCCTATCCACCACAGTCTAGGACTTGTTCCACGAGACCTTTCCAAAAGGCCCAGTCTTGTCAACCTCGTAAACAAAAGCCGCAAGCAGCTCCTCGGCTGGGTCCTGCTTCCGGTTTTTGACTCCTGAAAAGAGAGCAGCAGCCAGTTTCCGCTGCCTCAGATACCAGTGGGAGTTCAATTATGCCATTTCAACAACAGGTGGCGCACAATCACCTCAGACCAGTGGGTCCTCACCATAATCTCTCAAGGTTATCGCCTGAACTTTCTCTCCATTCCACTGGACTCCCCACTTCTACAGGTGTGGAGAATATCCGACCACTCACTACTCCTGGAGCAGGAGGTTTCCCTCCTCCAGTCCAGAGCAATAGAACCAGTACCTTACTCTCAACAAGACCTAGGATTCTATTCCTGGTACTTTCTAATCCCCAAAAAATCGGGAGGCATTCATCCAATTCTGGACCTATGTGCCCTCAACAAGTACCTCCACCGCGAAAAGTTCAAGATGGTAACCTTAGGTTCCCTCCTTCCTCTTCTGCAAAGAGGAGACTGGCTCAGTTCTCTCGATCTCCAAGATGCGTACACGCATATTGCGATAAATCCATCTCATCGCAGGTTCCTGAGATTTCTAGTAGGCCCCAAGCACTATCAATGCAGAGTGCTCCCATTCGGCCTGGCATTTGCACCACGAGTCTTCACCAAGTGCCTCGTAGTATTAGCAGCCTTCCTCAGGACTCAAGGTGTTCACGTCTACCCCTATCTAGACGATTGGTTGATCAGGGCTCCCACTCAGCAAGCTGCTCTGTCGTCCCTAAGTCTTACTTTGCACACTCTGATTTCACTAGGATTTCTTGTCAACTACGCAAAATCCTGCTTAGTCCCATTTATCATTCATAGGGGCAGACTTGGACATCTTGCAGGCAAAAGCATTTCTGCCTCAACAACGAGCTCTCACTCTCATCTCCCTCACACACCAGCTACAGTCTCAGCACCGCATGCCACTTCCTCATCCTACTGGGATACATGGCATCCTCAGTACAGGTTACCCCAATGGCCCGCTTGGCCATGAGAGTCATGCAGTGGACTCTAAGGTCACAATGGACTCAGTCCGTCCAACCTCTTTCAACCACTGTCCACATCACCAACTCACTTCGTCAGTCTCTAGCCTGGTGGAAAATCAGATCAATCTCCTCCAAGGCCTGCCCTTCCAGGCTCCAGACCCTCAGATAATTCTCACCACCGATGCTTCCAACCTCGGCTGGGGAGCCCATGTGGCCGATTTGCAAACACAAGGAACTTGGTCTCCAGAGGAAGCCAAATACCAAATAACTTTCCTGGAGCTTCGAGCAATCAGATATGCTCTCAGGGTATTTCAGGATCGCCTTTCCAATCAGGTCATCCTGATTCAGACGGACAACCAAGTGGCCAATGTGGTTCATCAACAAACAGGGAGGAACAGGCTCCTACCTACTGTGTCAGGAAGCTGCGCAGATATGGGCGGAGGCCCTCTCTTACCTAATGTATCTCAGGGCCACCTATTTGCTGGGAGTGGACAATGTGTTGGCGGACAACCTAAGTCGCGCTTTCCATCCGCATGAATGGTCCTTCAACCCCACAGTAGCGGACGCAATATTTCAATGTTGGGGTCATCCTCGCATAGACCTCTTTGCGTCACCTCAAAACCGCAAGGTAGAGAACTTTTGCTCTCTCACTCACAGCCAACACTCACAGCCAAGAGATGCATTCTCCCTCTCATGGGCAACCAGTCTCTTATATGCATTCCCTCCACTTCCACGTCTCTCGAAGACTCTCGTGAAGTTACGTCAGGACAAAGGATGCATGATCCACTGGCCTCGCCAAGTGTGGTATCCAATACTTCAGGATCTCTCCATTCGCAGGCACGTTCCCTTGGGAACTGACCCGCTTCTGATCACTCAGAACGGTGGGTGCCTACGCCAACCCAATCTTCAAGCTTTGTCCCTGACGGCCTGGATGTTGAAAGGTTAATTCTTCAGCACTTACCTTTTGGAGCCAGTTTCCCGTGTCCTGATTGCTTCACAGAAGCCTTCCACGAGAAAGTCTTACCTATACAAATGGAACACGTTTAAGTCATGGTGTTCTTCGTAATCCCTTTACCTGTTCCACCATGAAGTTTCTAGACTATCTCTGGCACTTGTCAGAATCAGGTCTAAAAACATTCTCCAACAGAATGCATGTCAGTGCAGTGGCTGCCTTCCATAAAGGTGTCGGGGATTTTCCTATTTCAGTACAACCCCTCGTAACACGTTTTCTGAAAGGCTTGCTTCACCTCAAGCCTCCACTACGCCCTCTAGCCCCTTCTTGGACCTCAATCTGGTTTTGGGTCGGCTCATGAAACCACCATTCGAGCCTCTCCAATCCTGTGATCTTCGCTATCTCACATGGAAAGTGAATTTTCTTTTGGCAATCACATCTGCTCGCAGAGTTAGTGAGTTACAGGCCCTAGTTACTTATCCGCCTTACACTAAACTTCTGCAGGACCGGGCAGTATTCCGCACTCACCCTAAGTTCTTAGCTAAGGTAGTATCGGAGTTTCACATTAATCAATCCATTATACTACCTACCTTCTTTCCCAGGCCACACTCCAATCCAGGAGAACAGGCTCTGCATACCCTTGACTGCAAACGGGCTCTAGCTTTCTATCTAGACCGTACAGGTGCCCACAGGAAAAGAACTCAATTTTTTATCTCTTTCCATTCCATCAAATTGGGGCAGCCTGTGGGTAAGCAGACTCTCTCCTCCTGGTTAGCGAACTGCATATCCTTTTGCTATCAGGAAGCAGGCATTCCATTTCAAGACCGTGTTAAAGCACACTCTGTGAGGGCCATGGCGACTTCAGTAGCACACCTACGCTCTGTGCCGCTTCCTGACATTTGCAGGGATGCTACCTGGAGTTCTCTCCATACCTTTACAGCCCATTATTGCTTAGACAAGGCCGGAAGACAAGATTCCATCTTCGGCCAGTCTGTCTTGCGCAACCTTTTCACAACTTGATGTACCAACACCCTTCCGCCTGCCCTTTAGGGTTCAGGATGCCCTCTACCTAATTCCACCCTAGTCCTTGTGCCTATTGCACATCTTGGGTACATTTGGTGCATTTCTCGGACATCCTCAGCTCGGTACTCACCCATATGTGAGGACTACCATCCTGCTTGTCCTGTGAGAAAGCAAATGTTGCTCACCTGTAACAGGTGTTCTCACAGGACAGCAGGATGTTAGTCCTCACGAAACCCTCCCACAGCCCCGCGATATTGGGTTCATTACATTTTCTTATTTTTTTTTTCGGCACTTCCTGTAGCTTTAAACAAGATTGAAGAGGGACCCCTGCTGGCTGCAGGTTTAGTGCCATGCTGGGCATGCTCAGTAGGTGCCAGTCAAAGTTCTAGAAACTTTGACTAAAGTGTTCCGTGATTGGGCTCCATCCTGTGATGTCATCCATTTGTGAGAACTAACATCCTGCTGTCCTGTGAGAACACCTGTTACAGGTGAGCAACATTTGCTTTCTTTCAGGACCTGAGATTGAAGGCTAGGCTGTTCCAATACAGTCAATGTTGCGAGGGGATGATATACAGAAATTATTAAACAGACGGGAACAATTCTGGATTTTCTCTTTGCACACAATGGCCCCTGGGCATTTGAATGATCTCATTGACTGGTATTCTGTGATTTAATCAATCTCGTATACTTGCGTGCACTCACATGTGGTTATTGCATCACTTTCGGTTTTCCTTTAAACCCAGCTTTATTTCTCCATGTTTTTTCAGAGATTTCTAAAGTTTAGAACACGGATGGACTGTCCACGAGTGAACTTTTAACAGAGGAAAAATCCCCCTGAAGCAGACTATTATGAAACATGGTTCCATGTCGGGGCATCAGTTAACATGGAGAATTACAATCTAAGTACTACTTGTGCTTTGATATTGTTCTTTGCTTACTACAATATGTTTGCACAGTAATGATTTCAGTCCTTGAGGATTAAGTGATAAAATCTGTATGGATTATTTTATGTAATCAACAATAAAGAAGCAAAAACCCTCTCCAATTAATATTCAATAAGGAAAAGAAGAGGAAAAAGGATGTAAATCCAATATGTATCATATAAACAAAAAATAATGTAAAACAACTTATATAACAGCAGATGACAATATCATCAATGATTGCCTCAAGATATCTCTCTGCAGCCTCTCGCCACTCAATGGGCCGCAAGCCGTAATCGGTCAATGAAGCAATAAGTTATTTGTAATCATTTACTGTCATCATGCTGTAAAGTTATACCAAATTTTTGTAGAGAGAATTTATTTCAATGATATTTTAATTAATAATATCAAAAATTGTGATAATACACCACTAGAAAATCTCAAAACCCAAGTTCAAAAAATGTTAGATTTCCCACATTTAAACTACCCCAAATCTAAAATACCTAATATCTAATACCCAAACGTCGAAGAAACATATACTTAGCACTTAATTTGATACGGCCCGAAGGGCTCATGCAGTGTAAAACACAGTCATCTCATTTAAAGCTGTCCCGTTTAAAGCTGTCCCGACATGTTTCGATTGCAAAGCAATCTTCAGGAGATCAAAATAAGATCTAAATGTCAAGCAAATGTTCTTCAACTCTTAAAAACAAAATTAAAATTAAAAATATAAATGGTTACATACTCACAAGCAACAAGGAAAAACTTACATCCATATTCAACCAGCCGCACTAATGAAAAATGCAAAACACTTACCCGAGTAGAAAAACTACCTCTCCCTTCACATTCAAAAAATGGCGCCTCAGCGTTTGTATCCAAAAAAGTGAGTCTATGCGCCATTTAAATCAAACGGAACCAGAAACAAAACTGAAACTGACTACAACTCCCATCATACAAAGAACTAAAAGACGGACCAGTCAATCTCACGGTTAAGGCCCCTAGGGGCCACCGTATCAAAATAATGTATCCATTTTTGTTCCTTCCGTAATAAAAAATTATCAAAGTCACCACCCCTATTACTTGGGTTTAGTTTTTCAATTGCCGCAAATTGCAACACTTCAAAAGAATGATTCAACTGTAAACAATGTTGCACTACAGGCGCCTCAACGCGCTGACGTGCAATAGCGCTCCTGTGCTCAATCATCCCTACTTTCAAACTGCGGCTAGTTTTCCCAATATAAAGAAGGGGGCATGGGCACCATAGTCCATTAATTACACCTTTAGACTGACAATTCGTATAAGATCTCAATCTAAACTTTCCATCATTGAAGAATGGTAAATACTCGCCCGAAAACGACTGACTACAGACACTACAATGTTCACAAGGATAATGTCCTATAATTTGATCCTCATCTGCATCACCATGTGATGTTTCATCTACAAAATCAGAATGTACAATGAGATCTCTAAGGTTTTTGCCCTGTTTGAAGGCAAACCTGGGGATTTCATGTAGTTCTGAATGCAAACTCACAACGTGCCAATATTTCTTAATGATATTTTGAACCTTGTAAATTTGAGAAGAAAATGGAAGTACACAAGTAATACGATTCGAAACTTGCTGATTATTTGCAGGAAGAAAGAGTAAATCTCGGTTAACCCACCTCGCACGTTTGTAAGCTTTTTTAAGCAAATGCAAAGGGTAACCTCACTGTTGAAAGTTAGATGTCAAAATTTTTGCTTTCAATTTATAATCACACAAGTTAGAGCATAAACGCCGCAGTCTCAAAAATTGCCCATAGGGCAAATTAGACTTCAAATGATGCGGATGACTACTGTCGTAACGAAGCAAAGTGTTTTTGTCTGTAGGTTTACGATAGATTGAAAAAGAAAAACCCATGGGTTGTAATGAAATTGAAATATCTAAATACGGGACACATGATGTCGAAAAAGTATGAGTGAACTTTAAATGTATGTCACAACCATTAAGCCACGACATAAACATTACAAAATCGTTTTCAGCACCCTCCCAAACAAGTTGTTTTACATTATTTTTGGTTTATATGATACATATTGGATTTACATCCTTTTTCCTCTTCTTTATTGGATTATTTTATGTGCATTTAAAACAAAGATCTCTTAAAAATACCAAAAAAGTGGACCATCTAACTTCAGTATACATTTCTAGTACAAACTGATTAAGTGGTGGTACTATATATATATATAGATATATAGATATATAGATAGATAGATATATAGATAGATCGATCCTGGGAATGCCACACTGAGTGGTTAAAATATAACTTCCTAATAATGCTAGGCTATATTTAGCAGCTTTGTGGGGCAGAATTTTCACCCTGAAAGGTCTAGCTGGCTAACAGATTATATATATTATATAAATATATAAATAAGGAAGTTATGTTTTAACCACTCAGTGTGGCATTCCCAGGATCAGATAAGCAACTTAGCCAGAAAGTGTTAATTTTCAGCACTAGCTAGCTATGCATATTTGTAGGCTGCAGATAATGTGAATGTGACTTCTGTTAAAGCCAGCAGGGATCATTTGTGCTAGAAGTGATGTTTCAGGCCAAATAGGGAGGGAAAACAGTGGTAACACCTTCCAGCTGTAGGAACAGCAATAATTCTCAGACGACTTCTCTCTATCCGATCAAGATCATGTATGTCACATTGGCGTGCTGTCTGGAGTGAAGGGTGTTTAAAGAGAGAAACTTGGGGGAGTGGGGAAACAGTTCCTAACATAAAAAGGTCTAACTGCTGGATGGATCATTTGAAGAATAAGAAGAATTAGAATTCTTTCCTTGCCTCCTACATGAATGTTTGCAGGGGTGGCATTGTTTGTATGTTTCCAGAAAGAAATATTTCCTGACATTGTTCCTAAATCTACTCCTTGGAGCTTCATATCATATTGACCACTGGTTCTGAAAAGGAAGCTGATCTCATACCTTTGAACTCATTTGGTATCTTTCTTTCTTTGATTGATTTATATTCCACTTTTCAGCACTTCAAAGTGAATTACATTCAGATATTGTAGGTATTTCCTTATCCCCAGAGGGCTTACAATTTTAGTGGGTAATTAAAACTGGGTTTTACACGTGTAAGTGGAGTTTGAATATTGCTACACTATATGCCATTGGATTGTCGATAGGTGTTAATGCACTTTAAGCATGTAAATGGACTTTCACACGTAACTCCTTTGAAAATTACCTCCTAAGATTTTACCTCAGGCAATGGAGGCTAAAGTTTTTCGCCCAAGGTCAAAAGGAACTTCAGTTGAACCCTGGGTTGTAGCCTGCTGCTCTAACCACTAGGCTACTCCTCCACTGAGTGGTAATGAGCTTGTGTGTGTAAGTCATGGTAAATTTTAATTCTTTTGCAGGTTCCCGTGCTGCCTGTCCTGCCCCTCTGCAATGTGTTTATTAACATTTACCTCATGATGCAGCTGGAAACTGGAACTTGGGCTCGATTTGGAGTCTGGATGTTTATAGGTAAGTTTTCTTTCTTTTGTCTGCATAAGGTCATTTTGGAACCTGAATTCTGTGGGATGGAAGAGTTGGGTGCATGTTAATGTTGAAGTGAAGTGGTTGCACCTAACTTAGTGAACAACAGAATTTTTTACCAGTTCATGGATGATTGACTCTTTAGCTTCTTGTCACTAAACGGTTTGTGTTGTAACAAGTTCATCTGCCACCCAGCCTGGGATTTAGAAAAATAAGCAAAAATCCCACCATGTTCCCAGTCTTCCTGCTCACTCCCAAGCACTGTACAGTCAGTTATCTTCTATTTTCTGGATGGTATGGTACAGCATTAATAGTACTCTTTTTCTATGGACAAGCAGATCTGAATTCAGCCACACAAGTGGGTGATGTCAGCACGCTCTGATAACATGAAGCATGCTTTGTCACAGCTCAGAAAGACCTAGAAATCTTTCTGAGCATGTGCAGGTATTCATGTGCTGCCACTGCAGCACTAGTCTCCTCCAGTCATTTTTTTCTTCCACTGAAGCAGAAGGATGTTTGTTTTCCCCTGCTGTTTGCTGATTTGCTTTGCTATTTTTATTTTATTTTCTCTCTAATCTTTCTATTTTAGTTTTTTGTGTATCTCCTCAAAAAATAATAGATTACTTTCTTCCCTCATGCCTTTTCCCTCCCCTTTTTTTGTACTAATGTCTGGGAAGAAGCACTTTTAGCTTTGCTCAAACTTCAAGCATAAAATATCCAGCCAGGATTTCCATATTTATCTCCATCGTTTGGACCCCAATTGTAACATGTCAGTATACAGCCTGTGCTTAAATGTCTCCTTGAGTGCTCTCATACAGGGATCTTAAATGAAAATTCCACTGATCCTCCCCATTTAAAGGAAAAGGAAAGGAGATGGTCAGAGAGACCAATGCCTAAAAGGAGAAAGTCATTCTCCTTCATGCCAAAACCATAAATCTTAGTCTTCAGGTTCTGGGTACAAGAAGGAAAAGAAGTCATCCCTGTTGATGCTGAGGATTTTGAAGTTCCTCCACAGGAGTCGCTGTGCCAAGAAGTTGGTGTGCAAGAAATTGGTGCCATTGTCTTATAACACCAATGTCTTGGAGCAGTCAGCATCTAATGTCCTGGCACCAAAGCTTATTGGAATTAAAGCTGTAACTCCTCTCCATGAAAATGCTATATCTAAATCTAAAAGCACTTCTCCCATATTGGTGCCAGAATCGGACTCTTCAATGGTGCTTCCTCCTCCACTGTCTGAGTTCCATCCATTCATCCAAAAGCTATAGTTGGAGTTTGTCCCTATCTAAATGAAAAATATTCCATCCACTACTTCACCTACTTCCCTAATAGAAAGCCCATTTTGAAGAAGTTGTCTGCCCAGTTAGACTCACAATCATACATTCCTCTTTATCAGAAGGTTTAGCTTGAGTACCTCAAAAAATCTCATAGCTCAATCTCCTTAAGGGTTAAACATTCCTCCATGGATCTTCTAATTCACTTTGAAGAGGATTCTCCTTTGTCTTAAGATTCCTATGGTTCTTCCATTCATTTGAGGAATCAATAGGATTGCCATCAGATCTCTCACCAGAATCAGCCATTGCTATAGGAGCCAGAAAACTAACTTGACTGACAGTTTCAGGACTATGGGAAGATGTACATAATAAATTGGCAGATGCTTTGTGTTCGGGGAACAAAGTAAAGGAAACAGTTGACCTTTATAAAATATCACTGGGAGGGAGGCCAAGATAGCAGCATGCTAAAGGTGAAGGCTCACTGCTCTGCCCTTCCTGGTTTTTCTTGTGCTGTTTTTCAGCCTTTACCTGTTTTGATGCCTTCTAAGAGGGAAGGGTAGGTGTGAGAGTTTACCCTCTGGAATCCATCTTCTCTGAGCCAGCAGCATATCACCTCTTTTGCATCCAATCGATTTTGTGCGAAGGAGTCGAGGAGTCTGATGCCGTCCGCAGTGAGGGAGCACTATGGGTATCTACAGCAGAGGCGTCCTTAAGCCCACTTGACCAACGGCGTCCACCGGCACAGGGGCTTTTCTCTCCTACCGGTGCAGCAACACCTAATCTAATGATGACCTCTTTGGTATGACTGCTTTAGAGGGGGCCGATGGGATTTTGGAACTGGCCTCAGAGTACAGTCCTGCAGCCTGCAATGAGTTGGGGTGATTTTCCAGAGTCAATTTGATCTTCTCTGAATGTTCTAGTCTCTGCCGAGGTGGACACAGTTGTGCCGATGTTCTCCACAGATTTGACTCGGACAAACCCTTCTTCAGCAGGCTGTTCTGGAATGGTTAGTTGCCCTGCCATTGTGACCCTGGATTCTCTTTGGGACCTCATGGTGAGTTTGTAAGCTTCCTTACATTTATTTTTTTATTTACAGGTTTTTATATACCATCATTTGGGATTCCATCACAACGGTTTACAATAATAGAGTACAAAAATTAGCCAATTAAATATGTTTAACATAAAATCCTATAAAATAATAAAGATTAACCTATACTAACTGTCAGATTTAAAATAGATCATAAAAGAATATAAAATGCCTGCACCTTAAAGATGGACTCTTTTTCATCCCGACTGGATCAGATTTTGATCTCTTACAATAATCAGTTTGCTATTCTCTCAGAAAATTTCGCAGATGGAATAGACTATTCAAGATATCAAAGGACTTCATTCTTCCTTTGTTAAAGATCGTTATGTTTTACCTAGAAGGATTATCAATTAGAAAATCAATCTAGGCATTTGAACCTGCATTTCCTGAATTTCCTAAGGTTATTGGGGACATACTGGACGTTATCTTTAAAAAAAAATATATATATCTTTCTGAGGTTTTGACATTTCCAACTGATAGACCTCCGTCAATAAGTAAAATGTTTTTTCTTCCTTCCATTTCTTCTCAAAATAATCAAGTAGCTTCTAATTTGACTGTTTTCCTTGAGATCTCCTCTGATATTCTTGACTATGCCATGTTGTTGCTTACTTTATTAACTTCACAGGATTTGAGTTTAGGTATGCGCAATTACTTTTGTAATTTTTCATCCTTATTTTATGGTCAGTCTGTTCGGGTATTTCCAGGTATAGCATGTGTAACTCAGGAGAGGAGAAGAGCATTTTTGTCTTTTAGGCAAGAAGCTATTTCTCTTGGTTGTTTCTTTTTCCTTGAATATCCCTGTAAATGTCATATCAAGTATAATAATGATTTCTATATATATAAATATATATATTTTTCCTAGCGTGTAGAAGATGGACTCAAAACAAATGGTTATAGTGTGCTCGTGCTAGCAGTTGGAGACGGATCTGACGTCAGCACGGGTACATATACCCCCACAGGAAGTAAAGCAATTCAGTAATTTCTGTCTCCAAAGCAGTTTGGAGCTACCTCACGCTCGCTGAGCGTGTTTCCAAATTCTAACGACTAACTTCATAGAAGAAACCTACTGAAGACGAGCCCCGCACTCCTGTGGTGATACCAGGCGGTCACTCACCCAGTTGAGTTTCCCGAGCTGACTTCCGTGGTCCCTCGGAGGTAGGAGCCTCGGTCCGGTGGCCGGTTCGCGGCAGGGACCCAGCCCCCGAGTGGGAAGGGCTGGGTCCCTTGGGTGGCCCCCAAGCGGTTCGGGCGCGGCCTAGAGGCAGCCTCGGTCCCGGCGTGGACTTGGCCCCCGAGCGGTTCGGGCGCGGCCTAGAGGCAGCGGGTGCACTTCTTTAAGCGCGGCGGTGAAGGTATTCCCCTATCCCCCCGCAGCCGGAGACCGCCCGGGTCGCAGCCGGGAAGCACCGAAGACAAGGTAAGGCGTACATCTTTACTTGGTCTCCGAGGAAGTGTGGACTAACTGGGCCTGCCTACGAGGCCGCCATTTTTCCTTGCCTACTTCTCTTTTCTAATTAAGCACTTTTGCTTGCTAAACGCACGTTGTTCGCGCATGTTGTTAGCGCACGCGATAGGCGCATGTTGTTAGCGCACACTACTAGGATACGCACAAATATGCTAAGACGCCCGTTATAGGCGCACATTTATGAGACGCCCGTTATAGGCGCACATTTATGAGATGCCCGTTATAGGCGCACATTTGTGAGACGCCCGTTTATAGGCGCACATTTATAAGACGCACGTTTATAAGACGCCCGTTCTAGGCGCATGCTGTTAAGCACACAGCGTTGGGCGACGCCGCATTTCAAGCGAATGGAGCATAAGAATGCCCAGGCATCCGCAGAGCCGGCACCTCCAGAATCAGGCATGAACGCTCTAAGCCTCTGCTCAGCATGCAACCTCAGAGCCACACAGAACGAGGAAGCAGACTCCCTATGTGCCCAATGTGGGGAAACCATGGGAGTCCCAGGACAAGACCGGTCCCAGCCCAGCGGTTCTTCAGGGACCACACCGGACTTCGCAGGCTGCGGCGAGCAGCCAGGGAACCCGAGAGACCTGGTGTCCCGGCGGCCAGATCCGGCTTCGCTTTCCTGGGTGGATTTATTTAAGGGGATTCACGCCTTTCTCCAGATGCAGTCTGCTCCTCGAATGGGTCCTCCCGTTCCGGCTGATCCGGTCCTTGGACCCTCAAGACCTAGGCGCAGCCACTCACCACCCGACAGCCCCGCTTATGGGGATTCGGATTATTCCCAGGTAAGCGAGGAGTCATCCGAGGAGGGTGTCCTTCCCTCAGAGATAGAATCATATCGGACCATGAGACACTTCTTTCTGAAATAAGAGCTGCCAGGCCTGGTCTCACAATGCTTATCGGAGCTGGCCATTCCGGGCCAGGACCCCCCAGGGGTCCCTATACAGAACCCTCTGCTAGAGGGCCTGCGCCAAAGGGCTCACCACTTTCCCCTCCTACAAGCAGCACAGCAGCTAATCGAGCTGGAATGGAAGGCACCGGAGGCCTCATTCAAAGGGGGTCGGGCCTTGTCTGGCATGTACCCTCTAGATCCGACATCCAAGGAACTGCTGGTGTGCCCCAGGGTAGACGCCATAATTAACGCAATTGTGAAACGCACCACCATTCCGGTGGAGGGGGGAGCGGCCCTCAAGGATACGCATGACAGACACATGGACACCATTCTGAAACAAGCCTTTGAGGTAGCAGCCATGTCCCTTCGAATCGCGACTTGCTGCACCGTGGTGACGCGCTCCTGTTTATCACAGGCCAGAAACAACACCCCGGGAGAAGACATGGAATCAGCTCTCGCATTTCTCACTGACACAGCCTCCGACCTCGTCCGTACGGCAGCCAAGGGAGTGTCCTCCTCAGTGGCAGCCAGGAGACAGCTTTGGCTACGCAATTGGGCGACCGACTCGTCCTCCAAGACACGACTCACAAGAATGCCCTTTAAGGGTTCCCTATTGTTCGGCAGCGACCTCAAGAACTGGGCTACTAAATGGGGTGCCTCTCCATTACCCCGTCTACCAGAAGACAGGTCAAGGAGGAGCCAGCGTTCTGTTTCTAGACCATCCAGAGGTAGAAACTCGCAGCGCTTCAACCCCTACAGGACTCGCTATCAAGCACCTCGTTCTCAGGCCAGAAACAAGCCCTTTCGGGCTAAGTACACCAAGAAGAGAACGGCCCGGGTTCTGGCCCCGGCCGTAACCCACAATGACAATCAGCCAACCCATCAGAGGGTAGCAGCCATAGGGGGCAAGCTAACCCTCTTCTACCGCAGGTGGGTCGAGATCACTTCGGACCAGTGGGTCCTCGCCATCATCCGGGAAGGATATTACCTGGATTTTCTTCGGCTTCCACCGGACAAGTTTGTGGAATCTCCTTGCTCACCGATGAAGAAGGCGGCATTAGAAGTGACCTTACAGAGGCTCCTGGCCCTAAGAGCCATAATCCCAGTATCTGCAGAAGAGATAAATTCTGGGCATTATTCCATTTATTTCATAGTACCCAAGAAGAAGGGCACTTTTAGGCCTGTCCTGGACCTCAAGTCAGTCAATCGACACCTACAGGTCCCCAGCTTTCGCATGGAAACTCTGCGGTCTGTCAAGACTTCAGTACAGCCAGGGGAATTTCTCACCTCCCTAGATCTGTCGGAAGCCTACTTGCATATCCCAATCCATTGGGATCCCCAAGTCTATTTACGCTTCAAAGTCCTGAATCAGCACTTCCAGTTCCGAGCTTTACCCTTCGGGTTAGCCAAGGCGCCGCAGATCTTTACCAAGGTCATAGTAGTAGTGGCAGCGGCACTCAGGAAGGAAGGAATCCTCGTCCATCCCTACCTGGATGATTGGCTGATCAGGGCAAAGTCGCTGGAGGAGAGCCACCGGGCAACCAACAGAGTTATAGCTCTTCTGGAAAGCCTAGGATGGGTAGTCAACATAAACAAGAGCTCCTTACAGCCGTCCCAGTCACTGGAATACCTTGGAGTCCAATTCAACACCCAAGAAGACAAGGTCAGCCTGACCTCCAAGAGAAAGTCAAAACTCCGGAGTCATCTGCAGGTCCTGCTGAACGCCAGCCGGCCCACAGCTCGGGATTATCTACAAGTCCTCGGCCTCATGGCATCCACTCTGGAGGTGGTGCCATGGGCGCGGGCTCATATGAGACCATTGCAACGCGCCCTTCTATCTCGATGGAGTCCACGATCACAGGACTACACCATACACCTGCCTCTACCAGCCAGAGTGTGGAATCAACTACGCTGGTGGTTACAGCCCGGCCACATGAGCCGGGGGTTACGAATGTCCTCCCCAACCTGGATTCTGCTCACCACAGATGCCAGCCTGAACGGATGGGGGGCACACTGCGAGGAGCTCACCACCCAAGGGCGGTGGACCAGAGGAGAGTCAAGGTGGAATATCAACAGACTAGAGGCTCGGGCAGTCAGGCTAGCGTGCATGCGATTTGCCCACAGAGCAAATTCGCAACAGAGCGGTCAGAGTGATGTCAGACAACGCCACCACGGTGGCATACATCAATCGACAGGGCGGAACCAGAAGCCAACAAGTGTCCCTAGAAATAACTCCCCTGATGATTTGGGCAGAAGCAAATCTTCAGGACATCTCCGCCGTCCACATTGCCGAGAAGGACAACACTGCGGCAGACTTCCTCAGCAGAGAAAGCCTAAACCCGGGGGAGTGGCAGCTGTCACCCACAGTTTTTCAGATAATTGTGGATCGATGGGGGACGCCAGCCATGGACCTATTGAGCATTGGACCTGTCTGCTAAGTTCCCAGATATTTCAGCCGCAGGCGGGATCCTCGAGCTCAGGGGATCGATGCCCTGGTACAACCATGGCCTCAGGGGATCCTGCTATATGCCTTTTCTCCGTGGCCCCTGCTGGGCGCCATTGTACACAGGATTCAGCGACACAGAGGCCTAGTTCTTCTAGTGGCCCCGGACTGGCCAAGAAGGCCCTGGTACGCAGACATGAGAAGACTACTGGCAGGGAATCCTCTACGCCTGCCTCCACACAGGGACCTGCTGCAGCAAGGTCCCATCCTCCACGAGGATCCAGCTCAATTCTCTCTTACGGTCTGGCCATTGAGAGGGCTAGATTGAAGAAAAGAGGATACTCGGAGCCGGTAATAGATACACTCCTCCGAGCACGCAAATTCTCCACATCACTAACATATATCAGGGTTTGGAGAGTTTTTGAAGCCTGGTGCGACTCTCACGGCACCAATTCACATGCCGCTCAGATTCCTCTCATCTTGGACTTCCTACAAGATGGACTTCAGAAGGGTCTGTCCCTCAGCTCCATCAAGGTACAGGTAGCAGCGCTGTCTTGCTACGGTCCCAGGCGTGATGGCAACTTCATTGCCAAACACCCAGGCGTTTCATGTTTCCTGAAAGGAGTCAAACACATTCGCCCGCCACTGAAGTGGCCAGTGCCCTTGTGGAACCTCAACCTAGTATTGGAATTTCTAGCGGGATCAGCCTTCAGGCCCCTTCGAGGCCTGTCTCTCAGTTTGTTAACCTTGAAGATGGTGTTCTTGCTGGCCGTATGTTCAGCACGCCGCATCTCAGAGCTACAAGCACTGTCCTGCCGTGATCCATTTCTCAGAATCACTCCAGAGGCTATCCATCTTCGCACGGTTCCTTTCTTTTTACCCAAAGTGGTTTCACACTTTCACCTCAACCAAACCATATTCTTACCTACCACGGAAGGTTTGAAGAAATCGGAAGAAGGTCGAATACTACGTCATCTCGACATCGGCAGACTGCTATCCAGATACCTGGAACTGTCAGAAGCAGTACGAAAGACGGACCACCTGTTCGTCCTGCACAGCGGGAAGAAGCAAGGGGAAGCGGCCTCACGGCCGACCATCGCCCGCTGGATTGAAGAAGTTATCAAGGCAGCCTACTTAGAGGCGGGTAAACCACCGCCTCTACAGGTCACGGCTCATTCTACCAGAGCACAATCAGCCTCTTGGGCAGAAGCTAAGCTGCTGTCGCCTGCAGAGATATGTAAAGCGGCGACGTGGTCCTCCCTCCATACCTTCTCCAGATTCTACCGTCTGGATGTCCAGGCCAGGGAGGACACAGCATTTGCGAGGGCAATCCTACACGGTCCTCGGGCAGCCTCCCGCCCAGTCCGGGAGTAGCTTTTGTACATCCCATTTGTTTTGAGTCCATCTGCTACACGCTAGGAAATGTTGAGATTACTTACCTGATAATCTCCTTTTCCTTAGTGTATGCAGAGATTACTTACCTGATAATCTCCTTTTCCTTAGTGTATCCCCGGTATACATGGGGATTCGCCGACTCACGGTAAGACATGTTTTCCTATATAGGGCATCCACCCTGCCGGGTGTCGACGCCTTCCGGCTGAGTACACTGGCAGTCTCCAGCTACCATCAATTGGTCAGGGTAATCCTGTTGATGAATCGATCGGTCAGTTACACATATATCCATAAAAGTTTTTGCAAGGAAGATTACTGATTTGCTACACTTCCTGTGGGTGTATATGTACCCGTGCTGACGTCAGATCAGTCTCCAACTGCTAGCACGAGCACACAATACCCATTTGTTTTGAGTCCATCTGCATACACTAAGGAAAAGGAGATTATCAGGTAAGTAATCTCAACATTAATTCTAGTGTCTGTCCCTCACTCCCACCCACCGCTAGCTCATCCTTTGATTTATAGGCAAGAGACACTTTCACATTAAAAATCAATTAAGCTGTTCACAAGATTTCCCCAACCCTTAAAAGTTTAGTTATCCCCTTGCATGTCACTACCAGATTAATAGTGTATATACTAATAAAGTTAAAGGACTCTAATCTACGTATTCCTACCCCCTTAGCAATCAAAATTTAACAAGAACTCAAAATTAAGATGAAGACGAAAATCTAGCAATTAGAGGGGGGGGGGGGGGGGGCTTTTCAGCCTTTTGTATCAAGTGTTACATATATGATTTTTTTACCCACTGGTGAGAGGTTGAATATATATACCCAGTGCAAAAAGCTCCTGGCTTTCAGAGAAAGAGTCTGATCTCTGGAGGCTACAGTGGTAGCCCTGGAGGAGCAGAGGCAGACAGGTATATAGAGGAGACCTTCAGGGATATAGTAGCCAAGTCCCAAATTTAGTCTGGCAGCCTTGTTGCTGCAGTGCAGGAGGAAGGTCTTCTGGTGGGAGAGCATCACTCTGGTGTAGCAGGAAGTAATACTATAGCAAGGACCTGCTGTCCAGGTGATGTATTGTCCTCTCGCATCAAGAACGAGTCCCCCAGAACTACTATCCAGGAAGGAAGGGTAGATCGGCTGTCATAGCTAATTGTTCGATTATTAGGAATGTAGATAGCTGGATGCCTGGTGGACATGAGAATTGCCTCATAATTTGCCTGCCTGGTGCAATGGTGGCGGATCTCACGCATCACCTTGATAACATTTTAGACAGTACTGGGGAGGAACCAGCTGTCGTGGTACATGTGGGCACCAACAACATAAGAAAAGGCGGGAGGTAGGTTCTGGAACCCAAATTTAGGCTCTTAGGTAGATAGCCGACATCCGGAATCTCCAGGGTAGCATTCTCTGAAATTCTCCCTGTTCCAGCCACAGGTCCCCAGAGGCTGACTGAGCTCCAATGTGCAGAAGAAATGATAGTGCGGGGAAGAGGGATTCAGTTTTGTAAGGAACTGGGTAACCTTTTGGGTAGGGGGAGTCTCTTCTGAAAGGACGGGCTCCACCTTAACCAAGGTGGAACCAGGCTTTTGGCACTAACCTTTTCAAAGGACAGAGAGCAGCTTTTAAACTAGAACAAGGGGAAAAGCCGACAGTTGGTTCGGAGGAAGGTATCCCCAAAGGATACTAATGAAACAGGAGATTTAGGGCATCCTAATAGAGAGGTTCCAATAAAAGTAAAAATAGTCCATGTGCCTATAAGTAAAGAATTTAAACTTAAACTCAAATCATACAAAGCTGAGATAAACCTGCCCAATGAGGTTGCAATACTAAAATCTCCACTTCTAAATATTGGTTTGATCTATAGCCTACCAGGAACACTCCAAAAAGACTGCTCACCTCTAATCAAAATCTTCACTAAAATGTTTCCAGCTCCAGAATCAACTGTAATCGTAGAAGCTTTAACCTACATGTAGACTGCATACCTAAATCTACAGTATGTGAAATCTTTCTAGATACTATGGAAGTCATGGGTTGGTCACAACTTGTTTCCAATCCCACCCATAAAGCAGGACATATCCTTGACCTAATTTTCGCCAATCACAATAACTGCGTAATCAGTTCTCATAAAACATTGCCCTGGTCTGATCACCAGTTAATAAAGATAGAAATAACTCTCCCTACCACACAACAAACAAACTCATAACAATCAATCCTTTACTTACAAGAAAAAAAGATATAACCTGAAACAATCAAAGAAACTATTAAAAATAAAATAACTGAGTTTGATCATGATAATGCCACCTCATCTTTTGACTCCTGGGATAAAATCATCAATGAAATAGCAGAAATCTTGGTACAGCAAAGAACTAAGACACACTAAACAGACCCTGAAAAAAATCTGAAAAGCAATGGAGGAAATGCCAATCTGCAGAATCCCTAGAAAAATACAAATCCCTATTAACGAAATACAATGAACAAATCAATAAAGCAAAAAAAAAAAAATAATACTATACAAAACAGATTCATGGTGTAATATTTAATTTAAAACTACTCTTTGAAACAATGAAAAACCTAATCAAAGACCCATCCTCCTCAATCTCAAATAACTACGAGTTTACAAAGAACTCATGCAATGAAAAAGCTAATTCATTGTTGAACAAAATCAATACTCAAATCACAATTCTCCCACTGCTTACTAACAAAAGAACATGAAGAAAAATTTGGTCAAGTAAAATAGAACTCATTCGACCCAGTATCTAAACTTGAAGTAAACCAAATCATGACGAAAATGAAGCCCGCTACCCACCCACTAGACCCTGCCCTTGCAAGTACAGTGAAAAAATGTAAATAGCGTAATAATCCCGGTATTTACAATCATAATTTTAAAGGAACTGCACTGGCTACCTATCGCCTTCCGATCTCAATACAAAACCTTGACCATTCTTCACTGCTCACTACACAAATTCAACCACACCTGGCTCGAAGAAATGCCTCGCTTCCGCATATCGAACCGCCCCACAAGAAGTGCCCATGCTGGCACCCTACACGCCCCTTCCCTCAAGTCCGCGCACCTGTCCCTCACCAGAGAAAGGGCTATCTCCATAGCTGGTACCTCCCTCTGGAACTCCCTCCCCGCCCCCCTCCGAATAGAGCCGTCTCTCTCCAAATTCAAAAAAGGAGTCAAAACTTGGCTGTTCAAGCAAGCCTACCCCGATACAAACATAATGTAGACCTTTAGCCTAAACAGTTCTCGTTATTGACCTTCCACAGCCAGCCCCCCCCCCCTTCGCACCTTCCACCTCCAGTGCCTCCCTACCTCATCTTTTTCCCTTATTCTCTGGTACGCTACCTTCCCCTTCCCTGAATCCTGTTTGGTACTCCCTCGACCCACGAATTCTTAGTTAAGATAACATTGTATTGACTGTATATAGTTCTTTCCCCCTACATCTCTGCCCCCTTTTGCTCACCTAGCCCTCAAATATCTGTTTTATAATGCCTCCTTTGTATTTAGTTCCCTTTTTGTTTTACCTCTTTGTTTTGTTTTGACTACGATTTGGTTTTTTGTTCTTTGTATTTCCGCTTATCAGTTCAATGTAAGCCGGCATGATGTGCCTTACGAATGTCGGCAAAGAAAAGCCTTTAAAAATAAATAAATAAATAATAAACCACTTGCTAGCAGAAGGATTGGTCCCTGATAGGGCAAAACAAACTGTGATTAAGCCTAAAAAATAAAACTGGCAGCATCGATGATTGGGACAATTACCTACCAAATCCAACCTGCCTTTCATGTGAAAGTCCTAGAAAAAGCAGTTTTATCACAATTAGAGGGCCACCTAGAAGAAAACATAAGAACATACCATACTGGGTCGGACCAAGGGTCCATCAAGCCCAGTATCCTGTCTCCAACAGTGGCCAATCCAGGCCATAAGAACCTGGCAAGTACCCAAAAACTAAGTCTTTCCTGTGTTACTGTTGCTAGTAATAGCAGTGGCTATTTTCTAAGTCAACTTAATTAATAGCAGGTAATGGACTTCTCCTCCAAGAACTTATCCAATCTTTTTTTTAAACCCAGCTACACTAACTGCACTAAACACATCCCCTGGCAACAAATTCCATAGTTTGTTGAGTGAAAAAGAACTTTATCCGATTAGTTTTAAATGTGCCACATGCTAACTTCATGGATTGCCCCCTAGTCCTTCTATTATCTGAAAGAGTAAATAACCGATTCACATTTACCTATTCTAGACCTCTCATGATTTTAAACACCTCTATCATATCCCCCCTCAGTCATCTCTTCTCCAAGTTGAACAGTCCTAACCTCTTTAGTCTTTCCTCATAGGGGAGCTGTTCCATCTCCTTTATCATTTTGGTCGCCCTTCTCTGTACCTTCTCCATCGCAACTATATCTTTTTTGAGATTCGGCAACCAGAATTGTACATAGTATTCAAGGTGTGGTCTCACCATGGAGCGATAAAGAGGCATTGACATTTTCCGTTTTATTCACCATTCCCTTTCTAATCATTCCCAACATTCTGTTTGCTTTTTTGACTACCGCAGCACACTGAACCGATTATTTCAATGTGTTATCCACCTAGACGCCTAGATCTTTCTTGGGAGGTAGCTCCTAATATGGAACCTAACATTGTGTAACTATAGTGTGAGTTATTTTTCCCTATATGCATCACCTTGCACTTATCCAAATTAAATTTCATCTGCCATTTGGATGCCCAATTTTCCAGTCTCACAAGGTCTTCCTGCAATTTATTACAATCTGCTTGTGTTTTAACTACTCTGAATAATTTTGTATCATCTGCAAATTTGATTACCTCACTCGTCGTATTCATTTCCAGATCATTTATAAATATATTAAAAAGCACGGGTCCCAATACAGATGCCTGAGGCACTCCACTGCCCACTCCCCTCCACTGAGAAAATTGTCCATTTAATCCTACTCTCTGTTTCCCTTCTTTTAGCCAGTTTGTAATCCACGAAAGGACATCGTCAAACAATATACTATATCCAAACCAATTCGGATTCAGAAAAAAAATTGCTCAACAGAAACCCTACTCGTTTCCTTAGCCGACCCTGTACTACAAGGCTTTGACAGCAACGAATCATATATCCTGGTACTAATAGATTTATCAGCAGCATTCGACACAGTTGACCATACCCTGCTATGCCACCAGCTGAGAGAAACTGAAATAGATGGAAATGTTAACAAATGGTTCTCTTCCTTCCTGAAAGATAAGACATTCCAAGTTAAACTGGGTAATCAAATATCAGACACCTTCCCAATCGATCCAGGCATCCCCCAAGGTTCAGCACTCTTGGCCACACTATTCAACATTTATCTGCTGCCTATATGCGCATTGCTAGCAAATCTAGGAATCAACTTCTTCTTATATACAGACGATATACAATTCTATATCCCATTTGATAAAACATTTGAAAAAACTGCATCGTCTCTGTCAACATACATAAAGACTATACAACAAAAACTCTCAACTGAAACTAAGTCTAAACCCCCCAAAAATGGAAATTGTGTGGTTAAGGGGAGAGAACACGATAATCAAACCACCAGCCCTAGACCTAGGAATCACTAATATTACTCCCTCAGATCAAGTATGAGACCTTGGAATTCAGATCAAGAACTTCACTATGAAAAAGCATATAAGAAAATCAACAGGGTACTGCAAGCTGTGAATATTACATAGACTGAAACCTTTAACAATACAGGACTTCCACACTGTCTTACAAACCCTTATATTTTCAAACTTAGACTACTGCAATTCCCTTTTACTAGGTCTACCCTCAAGTCTATTAAAACCACTACAGTTACTTCAAAATGCCTCTGCAAGACTCTTACTAGGGACAAGGAAATTCAAACTCATCACCCCCTTGCTAATTGCTCTGCACTGGCTTCCTGTATTATCTCTAATTTTCAATATCATCAACAATCATCACTTCTAATAAACCCATGTTTTTTAGGAGTGATAATTCATCACCACATACCACAGAGAGACCTAAGATCACAAAACAAAGAACTTCTTGGAACATACATCTAATGCAAGTAAGAGACCGAATGTTTTCCATAGCAGGCCCCAAGTTGTGGAATTCACTTCCAGTGACAATACATCAGATAATAGAGAGTTTCAAGCGTGAACTGAAAACATGGCTCTTTAGCAATGCATATGATTTAACATAAAATACCAATATGCTGATAACTGCTACATCAGTGCCAGAGATAATGTTGGTGGAGCAAGCAATAAGTAATGAATGATGTGAAGTGTATTGTTAGTAAAATTGGAACTTGTATTTACTGTTTGGTCGACCAAGAAAATGTATGAATATGAACTAGATTATATAGTAGTTAGTGTGATATCCTAGGATATTTATGATTATGAACTAGAATATGTATACACTATGGTGTTGAACTAGAAGGTGAATGATGACACACAGTATGTGATCATTGACCATGAAAATGAATGCAGATATTGTAAACTGTTGTGATCTTCTTTTGGAACGACAGTATATAAAACGCCTAAATAAATAAATAAATAAAATTGCCTAGGGCCTCTGGGCAAGGTCGCATATAAATAAATAAATCATCTGAGCTAAAAGATTCCAAATTATCCCTAAACTGAAAAGCAGGTTGTTAATACAAACAAAATACACATTTTGAAATGTCTATATGCCAATGCCAGAAGTCCAAGAAGTAAGATGGGAGAGTTGGAGTGTATAACAGTGAATGATGAGCTAGACATAATTGGCATCTCGGAGACCTGGTGGAAGGAGGGTAACCAATGGAACAGTGCTATACCAGGGTATAAATTATGAGGTAGATTTTTAAAAGCCCGGCGCACACATCAATTAGTGGGAGCGCGTGCCACCTGATTTTTAAGTCGCCTAGATGCACGCGTATCTCCCATTGTTCACACATCTTTAAAAGTTTTCAAACAACGGCAAGGCATGGGTATGGTCTGGGTGGCACGTGGGCGTTTGGTGTGTGGCCAAGAAATGTGTGCCTAAATACTTAAGCTCCTGGGTACACACCCAGATCCCCTGCCCTATAAGTTTGCTTCTGCTAGGGACAAGGTGTAAGTTTAAATATAAAAATAAAGAGACTTTTCTTAGCGTTCGGACCGGTTAATCCACACCAGTGGGTTATACACCTCTAACAGCAGATGGAGACGGAGCAAAGCTGACGTCACGTTATATATACCACTGCACCGACATGAGCCCGCCAGTATTCTACATCTCTAGCAGATGGTGGACATGTATCTCCCCACTGGGGATTACTTTAAAAATAAAGAAGGAAATTGATTCACCCCACTCTCCTATGGTGATACCTTACAGTCCCTCCTTCAGTTGAGTTTTCCTGAGGAAGATATCTGCAGATCCCTCCCTCAGATGAGTGCCTCGGGTCTGGAAGCTGGATTTCCTGCGTGTACTTAGCTTGTAAAAAAAAAAAAAAAACAGTTGAGAGGCTATTGCAGGAAGCCGAGTGCGGTAGTAAAGGCGTTTGCCCTCTCCTCCCGCAGCTGGAGAGCAATTCTATATTTGGCCGGGTCAGGCTGAAATAAGGTAAGAAAAAGGGTTTCCATCCCCTTCTGGTTTCCGAGCTGATCTGATGTCCATTCTGCCTCGGAGGAAGCTGGGGGAGTCATGGTAGCTTGGTGGGTTAAGCAGCCTTTTTGGCTAGGCCCCACTCTCAGGCTTTGCTTAGGGCACCGCGTGGTAGACTACGGTGGTGTTCGCGTGCTTTTCTGTGCATAAGTTTGCCATGAAACACTGTCTGATGTCTGCTCGCACTTGCATGCCCAGGTGTCGCCTAGGTGTGGATGCTCAAGTGGGCGCTCGGGGAAACAGCTTGGCTCTTTGAGCAATTGTTTGGCTAGGCCCTGCTCACAGGTTTTTGGCTCAGTCACCAACGTGGTAGGCCTAAGAGTTCAGGATTGCAGTCAGCAAATCCCTGCACACCTGGTGCATCGGAGTGTGTCTACTCCTACTGCGGGTCCCATTGATAGGGACCTTGGTGGCATGGATGGTGAAAGCGGCTCTTACTCTCTGCAGGATGGGAAACTTCTCCAGGGTTGGAACGATATAGTACAATGTTGTATTTCTTCATAGAAATGGGTTCCTGGTTTGGATTGCCCAGTCATTGAAGACACTGGGGATGCCAGGTGCTGAAGCCAAATGAGAATTCCATTTAGATTCTTTACGTGAAACATTATGGATGATATGCAAGAATTGATTGATCTTGAATGGGGGTGCCTCAGATGCTATTTTTACAGGGGGACGAGCCTTGGTAGCATGGTTCCCCCAGGATGCAGCAGAGAAAGGGAGCAGTTGCGCCTTCTGAAAGTGGATGCGCTGGTGTGTGCCATCGCCAGGCAGGCAACTATCCCAATGGAAGGGATAGTTGCCTACAATTCTGGTCGCCACATCTCAAAAAAGATATAGTTGCGATGGAGAAGGTACAGAGAAAGGCAACCAAAATGATAAAGGGGATGGAACAGCTCCCCTATGAGGAAAGGCTGAAGAGCTTAGGGCTGTTCAGCTTGGAGAAGAGACGGCTGAGGGGGGGATATGATAGAGGTCTTTAAGATCATGAGAGATCTTGAAAGAGTAGATGTAACTCGGTTATTTACACTTTCGAATAATAGAAGGACTAGGGGGCATTCCATGAAGTTAGCAAGTAGCACATTTAAGACTAATTGGAGAAAATTCTTTTTCAGTCAACGCACAATTAAGCTCTGGAATTTGTTGCCAGAGGATGTGGTTAGTGCAGTTAGTGTAGCTGGGTTCAAAAAAGGTTTGGATAAGTTCTTGGATGAGAAGTCCATTAACGGCTATTAATCAAGTTTACTTAGGGAAAAGCCACTGCTATTAATTGCATCAGTAGCATGGGATCTTCTTAGTGTTTGGATAATTGCCAGGTTCTTGTGGCCTGGTTTGGCCTCTGTTGGAAACAGGATGCTGGGCTTGATGGACCCTTGGTCTGACCCAGCATGGCAATTTCGTATGTTCTTAAGGGGGAGCAGCTTGAAGGAGGCGCAGGATTGCAGTGGATATTACATTGAAATTATTGGCTTGGTGTGCTGTGGCGGTCAGAAAAGCAAAAAAAATGTTAAGAATTATTAGGAAGGGAATGATGAATAAAATGGAGAATGTCATAATGCCTCTAATGTCACCATGGAGTGCGATGTCACTCCATGGTGACATCGCACTGTGTGCAATTCTGGTCACTGCACTGGAGAAAGTACAGAGAAGGGCAACCAAAATAATAAATGGAATGGAAAGGCTAAAGAGGTTAGGGCTGTTCAGCTTGGAAAAAGATGGCGGGTGGGGGTGGGGATATGATAGAAGTCTATAAAATCATGAAAGGAGTTGAATTGATAAATGTGAATAGGTTATTTGCTCTTTCAGATAATACAAGGACTAGGGGGCACTCCATGAAGTTAGCAAGTAGCACATTTAAAGCAAATTGGAGAAAATTATTTAACTCAGGGCACAATTAAGCTCTGGATTTCATTGCCAGATGATGTGGTTAAGGCAGTTAGTGTGGCTGGGTTTAAAAAAGATTTGAATAAATTCCTGGAGAAGTCCATAAATTGCTATTAATCAAGTTGACTTAGTAACTTTCAAAGCAGCGCGCGGGCACACATTTCTGCATGTGCGTTGACCCATACTCAGGGACTTAGCTGTTTTATAATTTCCACACATAGATGTTATAAAATAGCCTGGCCGTGCATACATGTGCGCCTAATTTTAAGTGGGTGCACAAATCCCGCTTCTACCGCATAAATTGGGGCATTTTAAAGGGCCACACACCCATACCATTCCCAGTTTACCAGTTCACCCGGTTAACAGCTGGATCCTCCAACCCCTCCTGGTCTTTTTCATCTTCATCCTCCTATTAAAGACTCTCCATCTCAGTGGGAATTAAAATCTGGTCTTGTCAAGACTGTTGTATCCTCCATTTGGGCTGATGGCATCCAATGACATCAAATTCCTGAGCTGGAAAATCTTTTTTCTTATAGCTCTCATTTCTGCTCGGAGAATAAGCAAATAAGCACTAGTAGCAGACCCTCTATTCACTTAAATATTAAAAAACAGAGTCATGTTGAGCACTCACCCTGAGTTCTTGACCAGCCCTCAGCTTGGGAATCCCTATTTGTATAGCTGTATGTGCTCCTGCTTGTCCATGGAGAAAAGAATTGTTTACTGGTTCAGATGTTTTCCGTAGACAGTATGACAAATCAGCTAAACAATCCAATCCTCCTCTCCTTAGAGGTAAAGTTCGGCTATTGAAAAGACTGAGGAAACTTTTTTCTGAACTCCGAGAGAGCACATACATTCTGGCGCCTTTGGATCTTGTCATCCACTTGTGTGGCTGATTTGTTCTGCTGTCCATGAGGAACACTTGTTACAGGTAAGCAACGTTGTTTTCCTTGGGAGAGCGTGAGATAAGGATAATGACTAGGCCTAGGAGTTTAGTTTTATTGGTTTTTTTATGATGTGTTAAGTTTGTATTTTTATAATTCTGTATAATTTATTTTTTATATTTTTTAAATATGGAATTGATTGAGATGGTGTTTCTTGGTTTTGTAACTTGTAAATAGCACACTGAGTATAGTCTACAGACTGTAGAAATGTCTGATCCAACTAAGAAAAGAACAGAACAGAATTTATAACTCGCCTTCAGCTCTGATTTGAAAAGGCAAGTTATTAAATTCAAATCCTGGTTTATATTGCTTTATAAATCATTGTTACATGACTGTACAGTGCTGTGTGCATGAATAGTGCCTTATTGGTAATGTTCTTCTTCAGGCTATGCCATCTATTTTGGTTACGGAATACGGAAAAGTGTGGAAGGTCTGAGAAGCAAGGAGGAATGCAGCAGGCCCCTGAAAACCACCTCGCTTGTCTGCTCTGGTACTGAGCTATCTGTGGTCTGAAGATTGCTACAGCACCCCAAGACATGACAGGACAACTTCCTATCTATGCTAGTGTTGAGCCCTCTGTGCCTAGAACATCTATGGTCTGAAGGAAGCAGAGGTTGGTGCAGCATTACAGGTCATTAGGGTGCTACCATTAAGTGGGAGATGTGGAAACATCATGTTCAAAAGGCTCCATTTACCCACAATACGTTTGTCTTTCAGCAGACCAGAATGCTCTCAAGGCCAGATGTGGCCAGGTTTCTACTATTGCGGTACCACTTTAAAATAAAAAATATAGGGCCGGCCTGCTCAGTGGCAGTGCTGTACAATACTATCCTGGATACTATGGGTCAGCCAGGGCTGGGACTACTGCAGAGACAGTGTTAACAGCCATCACACAACAGCAACTCTTAGGGTTTTGGGATATCGTTGGGTGCCTTTTCTAGTATTAAATTAATATTTTATCTGGCTTGTCTTAGCCTTCCTAGTGACAGTGGGTTTGGATTAAGTTTTCAGTTTGATGTATTTATATATTTTTGTTGTATTAACTATTTTATATTTTTACTGATGTATTAATGTATATTTGTACTACTTTTTTTTTCTTTGCAAACCACTTTGGGTTATACTTTGGTACAAGAAAGGCAATCTTGAACTATAAATTAACCCAACTTATCATAAACTTGTATTTTCATAAATATCAACTGTTGTAGCAATTACATATTTGACTGAAAAGTTTAATTTGTCCAGCATCTTGATAGGTCTTAGGAGCAAAAAGCAGTGTATAAATAATTTTTAAAGAAAGATTTGTGCTTCACAGGAGACATGACCACCATGGACCCTAAATTAACATCTCTGATTTTATCCGCATCCCTCCCTGCCTGCCTGCTATGAATGTTCTATCCAAATGTGGAAACACCTTTCAGCAGCTGCAAGACTCATTGAACCACTGGCAGGAATCATTCTGTTGCAGACAGCTTCCACTCTTTGTGAACAAGCAGGTTGAATTCAGTCACACATATGGGACTTATTTGCTAGAGCTTGAAAGAACTAGAAATTCTTTCTGCTTATGTGCAGTCACCACGAGACCTCTCAGTCTTTTCCTGTGGAACAAGACAGATGCATTTTTCACACTGTGGGAAAACTTCATTTCAGACACAAGGCTCTTTCAATCCTCTTTTTCTGGACAACCTTCTCCATTTATCTGACTCAAGCCTGATGACCTATTCAGTAAGGGTTCATCTTTATGTATAATAGATGCTTACCTTAATCAGAAGGAAAGAAAACTCAATCTTTTTATCCTCTTCTAACTCATTTCCTGAGACCTCCCTTTAAGTCTATAAATGCTTGTCACCTTAAATATCTAGTTTGGACAGTGTGTTTTCTTGTAGCACTCAGTTTTACTAGAAGTTGGTGAACTTCAAGCAGTTCTGACTTTCTCCACCTTACACAACATTCTACGATAACAGAGCAGCCTTGCATAAACATCCATAGTTTATTCCAGGGGGATTTCCTATCAATCAATCCATTATATTACCTACATTTATTTCCTAGGCTACATGATCATAAAGTTGACTCAGCCCTACATACTTTGGATTGAAAAAGAGCTCACTCTTTGAGTTGATAAAACAGAAGACAAGAGGAAATCTACCCAGCTCTTTGTTTCTTTTGATACTAACAGGCATGGAATGGCAGTCACAAGACATACAGTTACAAATTGAATTTTGGTCTGTATCTCCATTTGCTGTGCCACAGCAGACCTTTGTCTTGAAATCCATGTAAAAGTACATCTGTAATGGATATGCACGAGAGAGATTTTCATGAACTGCCTCCATTGTATGCAAATATCTCATGCATATTCAATGTGGATATCCTGAAAACCTGGCCTGTTTGTGCACTTGAGGACTGGAGTTCGCTGTCATTGCTCTAGACCCTAGGGATCCTCTGTGTTTATCCCATGCCTTTCGAAGCCCATTACCATTCTTGTTTTCACCACCTCTTCCAGGTAGGCACGTCAAGCATTCACCACCCCTTCTATGAAGAAAGACATCCTGATACTGTTCCTCAGTCTACCCCTTGGAGTTTCATATTATAATCCCTAGTTTTACAGCTTCTTATCCATTGAAAGTGGTTTGATTCTTGTGCGTTATTATCTCCACTAGAAATATAGAAGCATTATTGTTATATACACAAAACATCTAATAGCCTACTCATAAATATAACGATTCATATATTATATAATTCTCAAAGGAATTTTAATACCACCCAATCAAAATGAGAATGAAAAAACATACAACATAATATTCAATAAATACAACCAAACCCCATCAATAACTTATTTGTGTAATTCTGGCAAAACAGAGCATTAATGAATCTTATTAATATCCTGATAAATATGAAAAGATCTAGTGAAATTATTCTGAAATTTTGTTTGTCCTAATTAGTGTAAAATTCTGATGAGACATATGGTCTTAATGATCTTCATTCACTTAATAAATTCACTGCAACATAAACAAAGCAAATTCTTAATGAATCTTCATCAGCCTTTGCAGAAAATGTCTGTCGAGTTAAATCAGCTTGGAAACTACACAGACCCAAGGAAAAAATATTAATCAACCAAATAAATTTGACTGCCCAACAAGTTTCATCACTAATGGCTTCTTCGTGGGCTTAATTTAATATTGAAAACCTCTGCTGTCATCCTCACATCTGCAGAATGCCAACAGTCAAATTTACTGGCCAATGACAGTTTTCACAGGGGCATTAACGATGCATATTCCCAACAATATCCTCATTGAAATAAATGATGGGACAGACTAATCATATTAAAAAAAAAACAGCTGTATGAGTTTTTTTTTCAGGAGACTATTGTTAGCTTGGGAGTTTGCACATGAGGTCCTTGTTTCATCCTGTTACCTGTAACTGGACTCTGTTCTGTATGTTCTGTGGTTAAGAGCCCACATCAGTCACATATGCGCCCACCTTCCCTTGGAGTTCCAAAAATGTTTTCCTAAATGGCTCATGTTACTGGAGGGGGAGGGGGTTTATGAAGCATGGCTGCGTGGTGCTGGCTATACATGAGCAAAACACTTTTGGTTCTTTCTAGCTTGAGCTAATAAACATTTGTCCTTGGCGCTGTTGGATGACATCACCAACTTGTAACTGATTTTATCCTGCTATCCAATGCAAACACCATTTACTGGCAAACAGCTTTACTTTGTGTACTCCCTTTTGTTTCGGGGGGGGGGGGGAGGGGCATTTTTTTATCTTTTATAACTTTCTCTGATTTCCCAATAATTTCTTTCCCTCTTACTCCATCTGAATTGAGTATTTTAATCATTGGATGCTCCCTCTTTCTTGCTCTGCGGGTGCTTTAAAAAGAGGACATGCTTTTTTTTTATTCACCCATCCTTTCTAGTAACATACGGTGACTTTTAAAACTTTTTTTTAGTCATGTTTTACAATATGAACATTTTAATCAATCAAGCCTCACCCAAGGCCTGAAAAATCGCCTCAGTAACACTGTCCCTGTCTCATACTCTCTTTTCTATTCACTTACCTTATTCCACCTATTTTAACACTCCTTTAGTTATTAAAGCTATAACCATAGTAACTTATGTTTTTCTTTTATCCCCAAACTGCACATCATGGTAAGATGGTTCATGACTGCAGGGCTAGTGCAAGGTAGGCACCCTAGGCAAACTTTCTGCCTTGCGCCTGCACCCCCTTCCTCCCCCCCCCATTCCAGGCTCCATCCCTGACCCCAACCTCATTCACTCAGACAAGCCCCCTCTCTTATACACAATTAGGTTTTTTCTCTCATTCACACATGCATCCTTACATAGGCTCCCTCCCTCGCTCTCACTAATACCATTGCATTCTCATACATACACAATCCCTCTCATTCATACACACAAAGGGCCTGATTTTAGTAGCTACACGCGGGCATAGATTTGTACGCGCAAACCGGCATGCACAAATCTACGCCCGATTTTATAACATGAGCGCGCATGTTATAAAATCCGGGGTTGGCACGTGCAAGGGGGTGCACACTTGTGCACCTTGAGCGTGCTGAGCCCTGGGGGGAGCCCTGATGGCTTTCCCCGTTGCCTCCGAGGCCGCTCCGAAATCGGAGCGGCCTCGGAGGGAACTTTCCTTCCGCTCCTCCCCCCCACCTTCCCCTATCTAACCCCTCCCCACACCTTTATTTTGCTATTTACACCTGCCTGGCTGCCGGCGCATGATCCCCCAGCACGGCCGATGTGCCGGAGGCCTCTGTCCTGCCCCCACCCCTTTTTCAAAGCCCCGGGACCTACGTGCGTCCCGGGGCTTGGGCGTGTCGCCGGGCCTATGCAAAATAGGCTCGGCGTGCATATAACCCCAGTCGGATTTACGCGCGCAGGGCTTTTAAATTCTGCCCCAAACTGAGGCGCTGTTCGTGGCTCACTGAGACTGCTTTTCTCAGCCACAAGCAGGATGGGTGCTGCTCGTGACCCGCTGAGTCTCTGCCTTTTGCGACTCGCCGAGTCTCTACTCTCGGCAGTGAGCGGGATAGGCTCTGCTCATAGCCTGCTGAGTCTCTACTCCTTGCAGCCATGAGTGGGATGGGCAACTCTTGCTGCCCCACATGGCTGCTCTTTGCCACCTCCTAATGGCTGGCGCTCTAGGCGACTGCCTAGTTCACATATTGGGAGGTGCCAGCCTTGCATGACTGCAGAAAGAGATGAGCTGGCCCAACCAGTCTGCCCAGTAATTCCTGTCCATACTGTGGGCTCTATCTCAGCTGATGAGCCAGAAAGCATAACTGCTTGTAGGATCTCTTTATGCAGGGACACTTCTTGTTGTCTTCATTATTTGTACTTACTATTGTATGTAAATGAGCATGCAAGATTCATTCACTCCCAGCAATCTTCCCATGTCCACTCATTAAGCTATATAATAATCCTAATAACTGCCAGTATCAATGTGGCTGTTGCCAAACATCCAGATAAACGATGTTTGCCAAATCCAGCAAATACTTTTTGATTGTAAATTACTGTCTCAAATTTGGATGAATGGAGCCCATTGTTTGTCTCCAGTGCTTGTCACATGTTGAAATGTCTACTTAAATGTATTTGTTGTTATATTCCACAACATCTAATGTAGTGATGGATGAATGGAGGTCCTAAAAAAACAGGACTGCTTTGCCGCTCCCTCTAGGTTTATGCTACCATTTACTTTTGTCATGCTCTAAAATACTGCAGCGTCTTAAAAGTTTTATATTTTGTTTTACTATTTTCCTTTTGTTTTTTACATTTCTATGTAAAGTGTGTGTGTATATCAGTAATAAGACTTTTGGTTTTTTATTCAAATAAACTACAAAAAAATGTTTTTAAGGTGTATTTATCCTATTTATTTAATATAAGGGTAAATCTCCATGCCAGAGGCTTCTAAAAGATCTGCCTCTATAATAGTGTTACTCTAAAATAAACCTTTCTGATGCAAGTTAGACCAATAAAATGTTCCTATCTTCTGCTTCTTTTCAAAAGCAGCAAAAACTTGTTTTACTTTTTATTTATAGACTTTGCCTCTCTGATTCTTGGATTTTTAACCTAGTTAAAGGTGTTTTCAGTAGCTAGTGAGTTTTGGGGTATATCCCTTCAAGGAGCTGAACTTTTCCCTCTTTAAAACAAAAAACAAGATAGGGAATATGAAAGGATTTCTTTAATGTGTTTGTGAGCTAGTATAAGTTAGTATTTTTTGTAAGTATTAGTTTACAATGGTCACTTACTTGATCTGAAAAAGTGAGAAATTTGGTTCCTTAGGGAATTAGTCAATAGTTTTAGGAGGACATTAAGGAAATCTATTGTGATAACATTTAATTTTTCAAAAGGAAAATGAGAAAAATGGTATCTGAAGATTGGAGGGTGGCCAATGTAATGCCAGATTAAAAAAAAAAAAAAAAAAAAAAAAAAAAAGGTCCTAAAGGTGATACAGGAAACTACAAACCGGTAAGCCTAATGTTAGTACTGGGAAAATGATTGAAACTATTATAAAGAACGAAATTGCTGAAGATATAGTCATAGTTTAATAGAACAAGCTCAACATGGGTTTAGCCAAGGGAAGTCTTGCCTCACTAATTTGCTACACTTGGATAAAGGTAAGCTAGTTGATGTAGTGTCTCTGGATTTCCAGAAAGCATTTGACAGAATACCTCATGAGAGAAACTTGAGCAAATTAAAAAGTCATGGGATATTAGGCAATGTTCTATTGTGGATTGAGAATTGGTTATAAGATAGAAAACAGAGAGCAAGGTTAAATGGTTAATTTTCTCTGTGGAGAAAAGTGACTAGTGGAGTGCCCCAGGCTTCTTTGCTGGGACCATGCTGCTATATAACATATTTGTAGAGTCCTTCATTTTCATTTTAAACCAGTTTTCACCCATAAATTCCCAGATATTTCCAGAGAGAACATTTGGTTTAAACAGATATTCACCCTAACTTTAGACTGATTAAGAAGCTGCTCATCCAGTGTATCAGGACTCCGACACAGCTGGAAGCCAGTGTGAGCCAAAGGGCAAGCTGTGTTTCAAGTCTCACTCACCACCAGTGAAAGAGCTCACCCTCCAGTACCACCCATGCTGTGTTTCAAATCTCGCCTCCTCACTCCCCAAGCCACCAAAGTGCTGGCTGTCTGGTGCTGTGTATGCATTTCAAGCAGACCCTGTCCATCAGAAGCACATTCCATTGAGCTTCTGGCCCTGCATAAAAGCATGCTGCTGAAGGAGAGAGAAGAAGCCTGGAGCCACCATAGGTAAGAATGAATATTGTTGCAGTGTGTGTTTGTGTGTGTGGAGGGGGAAGGAAATAGTTGGGAGGGAGGAAGATTCTTGGTGGGTTGGGAGGGAGAGCAAGAGGGGCATGTTAGGGGATGGGGATGCTGTTGGGTGGGTGGGAGAATCTGATAATGTTTTATTATCCTGGTTTCTATCCAACAAAATAATCTCCAATATTTACCCAGAAAAGATTCCTTTTTTCAACTGATTTTCTCCTGTTTTAGTTCTTAGCATGGTAAACCCTGATAAATTCCCAGAAAAATAACAAAAAACAAAAATGAAGATTCCTATATATTTGTAAATGACTTAGTGAGATGGTCAAATATGCTGCTGATACAAAATTATTCAAAGTTGTTTAATCACAAGAGAACTATGAGAAATTGCAAGACTACTGATTTTATAGTAATGTTTTAGTTGATTTTTGCCTATAATAATTTTATCTATTGTACTTTGTCCTGCACAATTTTGTTATAGGCAGATGATAAATAATTAAGAGGAGACTGGGCATCTAAATGGCAGATGGCATTTATTGTGTGCAAGTGCAAAGTGATGCTCATAGAGAAGAGGAACCCGAATTTTAGCTACACAATGCAAGGTTCCACACTGGCAATCACCACCCAGGAAAAAGATCTAGGTGTCATCATGGATAATATTTTGAAATCTGCCCAGTCTGTGGCAGTGGCCAAGAAAGTCAATAGAAGGCTAGGAATTATTAGGAAAGGAATGGAGAATAAAACAGAGAATATCAAATTGCCTCCGTATTGCTCCATAGTGCGACTTCATCTTGAATATTGTGTGCAGTTCTGGTCACATCTCAAAAAAGATATAGCAGAATTAGAAGAATGTAGAGAAGGGTGACCAAATTCGTTAAAGGGGATGGAACAGTTCTTCTAAGAGGAAAGGCTAAAGAGGTTTGGGCTGTGCAGCGTGGAGAAGAGATGGCTAAAGGGAGATATGATAGAGGTAATGAGTGAGTTGGAACAGATAAACAAGAATAAGTTATTAACTCTTTTAAAGAGTACAAAGACATACGATGAAGACATACGATGAAGTTACTAGACAAATAGGAGAAAATACATTTTTACTCAATGTATAATTAAACTTTGGAATTTGTTGCTGGAAGATGGAACAAAAGCTGTTAGTGTAGCTGGTTTTAAAAAAGATTTGGACAAGTTCTTGGAAGAAAAGTCCAAAAACCATTATTAAGGTGGACTTGGGGAAATCCACTGCTTGATCCTGGGATAAGCAACATAGAATCTATTGAACTTAGGAATCATACTAGGTAGTTGTGACCTGGATTGGCTGCTGTTGGAAAAAGGATGCCTGACTTGATGTTGCTTTGGTCTGAAACAAAGGCAAAATTTATGTCTTATGCCTCTATAGCCAGGATGGATGAGGTTGTAAGCAACTTTAGGCAACAAGATGGAGCTCAGCTCCTTTAGGGATGTGAGGTAGACAGTAGATGTGTCTACTTGTGATAAAGGACAGGTTTTGCAGAAGAATTTCAGTGTGATGGGAAAGGGTTAATTAAGCACCTTATGAGAGAGAAATAGTTATGTTGATGCAGCTTTGTGCTTGAGTTCACTCTGAAATTTATTGTGCAAGGCAGCCCTCCCTTTTTCTAGTCTGATAAAAAAAAAAAAAAAAGTAGCCTGCAAAACTTCAAGGACACAGATAGATATAAATACAAGATAGAGGCATTAACTAGTCAGAAATAAGAACATTTCTTAGATGTGAAATAAAACAAGCAGGCAGTTAAGGAGTTAATATCTTCTCCCAGGACAAGCAGGATGGTAGTCCTCACATATAGGTGACATCAGATGGAGCCCTGTCACAGAATACTTTTGTCGAAGTTTCTAGAACTGTGACTGGCACACTGAGCATGCCCAGCATGCCACCAAACCTGTGGCCACACGGGGTCCCCCTTCAGTCTCTTTTTTTTTTTTCCGCCCAGCAAGTTGCCTCGTGGTTAGAAGCTATGTGAGAAATTCTCACACTTTTCCTCATGGAAAAATTCGAAGTTTATCTTCCTAATTTCACCCTCACCAGGGTCCCCCATCACGCTCCGTTCCCTCAGACGCTTGGTAAGTGCTTTTCTCGTGATTTGCGGTCGGTTCCCGGTGGCATACCTCTTAGTGCCTGATGATCACCGACCGCGCGCCAATTTTATTCGGCATGGCGACCAGGTTTAGAAAATGCCCCGAGTGTATGAGGGCCATGTCCATAACGGATTCACACAATGTTTTGTGTTTTGTGCTTGGGGCCATCGCTGGCCCAGTTGTGCACAAATGACCCCCAAAGGCCAGTGCGCTCAACTGGAGAAGGTAGAGCATTTGTTTGCTTCAAAACACTCTGCTCCATTGATTCCAGTACAAGTTGCGCTGACCGGAGAGGGTCCATCCACTTCGGAGTCGCCCCGCCAGGAACATCGTGGAGCGGGTGACCGTCTGTCACCGACCCCTTCGAAGGCATCTGTGTCGTCATCCTCTGTGCCGAAGAAGGACCGGACTGAGCACTGTGAGAAACACCGGCACTGACGTGCGTCCCCACCCAGTACTGGCACAGATACTACAGCGGCTTAGACTTCCACTGAGCTGCCTGCGAAGAGGGCCCAGGGAGAGGAGCCCCCATCCTCTTCTGGACCCAGGACCCTGAGGTGTTCCCCACCAATATCTGTGCCGAGCACTGAGCCTCCACAGACCCCTGTGGAGGCTCCAGTAATGCCTAGCCTGCCTCCTACTCCAGACGCAGTGTTGTCCACACCAGCCTTCAGGGAGGAGTTGGACAGACTGGTCCAACAGGCAGTGCTGAATGCCCTTCGGAGCTTCCAGTTGACACCGGCGCTGGCCCCCACACCGGAATCGGCACCCTCTATGTTCGCAACTCTCCTCGAGCACCTAGACACGCTTATTGGTGCCCTGCCGACTTAACCCGTGCCATCAGACATGCTGGCACCAGGTCGACCATAGAGGCCTCCACAGATCCCGATTCCCATACCGGGTTCCTCGGAGGAGGAAGAGGCGAATTCCGGCCCGATCCCTGTATGGGAACCACCAATGCAGGAACCCGTTCCAGGACCGTCTGGGCCTAAACGCACCTCATCTACTTCAGTTCCTTCGATGCCAGTGCCTTCTCCATCGATGCCTTCTCACCCTCTTGGGTTTGGCATCCTTTCTCCCTCAGGAAGCCCACGGGAGAAGAAGAAACTCCCTATGATCCATGGGAGGATGCATCCTCGGACCATTCCTCACAAGCTTCGGAAGAATTGCTCTCAGAGCCTTCACCCCTGGAAGAAAGGCATTGTTCTCCTCTGGAAGACCTCTCCTTTGCCAGCTTTGTCAATGAGATGTCTGAAACTATCCCATTTTCATTGGTAACTGAGGAAGACACTCGCCACAAGATGTTGGAGGTCTTACAGTTTGTAGATGCTCCAAAAGAGGTAATGGCAATACCAGTGCACGAAGTTCTTCTTGACCTCTTGTACTGCCTGTGGGACCATCCGGGTACTGTACCTCCAGTCAACAGAAAGACAGATGCTACGTACCTGGTCCAACAAGCCCCAGGCTTTCAAAAAAGACAGTTGCTCCACCATTATGTCGTGGTGGAATCAGCCCAAAAGAAGGCTAAAAGATCCCGTCCACACTCCTCTGCTCCTCCTGCTAAGGAACAGAAGGCATTGGATGCATTGGGACCCAGAGTCTTTCAAGGGTCCATGTTAATAGCGCGAATATCAGCGTACCAATTATACTATACAATTATAATAGGAATCTCTGGAAACAGATCCAGGAATTCGCAGAGATCCTACCACAGCAACAACAAGAAACCTTGACCTCCATCCTACAAAAAGGATTGGAAGCAGGTAAACACGAGGTTAGGGCTGCTTCCGACTCTTTTGCAACAGCATCCAGAGTGTCAGCAGCGGGCATCAGTGCTAGACACTGGGCCTGGCGCAAAGCCTCAGATCTATGCCCGGACAAACGTGCAGATCTCCCCTGTACAGGTGAAAACCTTTAAGGCGACAAGATTCAAGACTCGGTGGCCCAGTTAAAGGACCATCATGAGACTCTGCATCAGCTTTCAACTGTCACCTCAGAGACACCCTCTGTAGCCCGCAGGGGCACACGTAGGGACACAAGGAAGCAATTCTACAGACCACGCAGATATTATCTTCCTGTGTTCGACCAGCTCAGGCCCCTCAGAGAGGACATGCACGCCAAGCGAGAACTCTTAGAGTGCAACCAGCTCCACAAGCTGGTCCTGCGACTGGATTTTGACTTCTTTCCAGAGAGCAGCAGGCAACCCAATTCACCAGTAGGAGGCTGCCTCTTCCACTTCGCAACCAAGTGGGTACTATCCATCATAACCCACAGTTACCGTCTAAATTTTTCAACTGTACCCCCGGACTCCCTGCCCATTCCAGCCTGGAGCTGGGATGATCACACAGGACTTCTAGAGTCAGAGCTCTCGATCCTTTTGTCAGCCAGGGCCGTAGAAACGGTTCCCTTGACTCAGCAGAGGAGAGGGTTCTACTCCCGGTATTTCCTAATCCCAAAAAAGACCGGCAGCCTCCGGCCTATTCTGGATCTCCATTCCTTAAACACATTTTTTCACAAGGAACGATTCAGAATGATGTCCCTGGGCACCATGTTCCCTCTCCTACAACAAAGGGATTGGCTTTGCTCTCTGGACCTTCAAGACGCTTACGCCCATATTGTAATCTTCCGTCCTCATTGCAAGTACCTGCGATTTATAGTAGGTCACGAGCACTATCAATACAAAGTACTGCCGTTTGACCTGGCCTTGGTGCCCCGAGTGTTCACAAAGTGCTTGGCAGTCGTGGCTGCACAGTTACGCCACAAGGGTGCCCATGTTGTCCCATATCTAGATGACTGGCTAATAAAAAGTCAGTCCAGACAAGGAACCCTCGACTCCCTCAGTCTCATTATACGGCTTCTGCACTCACTGGGGTTTCTGATCAACTACCCGAAATCCCACAACACCATCTCACCATCTCTCCTTTATAGGTGCAGACCTGGACCCCAGAGTGGCCAAGGGGTTCTTACCCAACGACCGCGCAACCACTCTGTCCAACCTCACCAGCTCTATCCGCCATCATCAAACAGCCTCGGCTCGCCAATTCCTTACATTCAGTCATATGGCATCAACAGTCCACATCACCCCAATGGCTCTTCTCGCCATGAAGCTGACACAAAAAAAAAAAGGATTGGATAAGTTCTTGGAGGAGAAGTCCATTACCTGCTATTAAGTTCACTTAGAGAATAGCCACTGCCATTACAATGGTTACATGGAATAGACTTAGTTTTTGGGTACTTGCCAGGTTCTTATGGCCTGGATTGGCCATTGTTGGAAACAGGATGCTGGGCTTGATGGACCCTTGGTCTGACCCAGTATGGCATTTTCTTATGTTCTTATGTTCTTACAATGGACTCTAAAATCTCAGGGGCACCAGGCCACGCAGCCGCTTTCGTCCCTTGTCTACATAACGAGCCAGCTTCATCTGTCCCTTGCCTAGTGGACGCACAAGGCCAACTTACAAACAGATCTTCCCTTCCAGCAACCAGCTCCTCAGGTGACCTTAACCACGGACACCTCCAACCTAGGTTGGGTAGCCCATGTCGAAGGCCTTCAAACCCTAGGGATTTGGACAAAAGCTGAAGCAACCTATCAGATCAACTTTCTAGAGCTTTGAGTGATGCAGTGCGCCCTTCATGCATTCATGGACTGTCTATCCAACAAGGTTGTCTTGATTCAAACAGACAACCAGCTAGCAATGTGGTACCTAAACAGGGGGGCACGGGCTTTTATCTGCTCTGCCAATAAGCGGTGCAGATTTGGGCCTGGGCCCTGTCGCATTCCATACTCCTGCAAGCCACTTATCTGGCAGGCACACAGAATACAGTGGCGGACCGCCTCAGCTGGAATTTCCAGACCCACGAGTGGTCTCTGGATTCCTCTGTTGTGAGCAGAATCTTCCACAGGTGGGGTCAGCCGAACATCGACCTCTTGGCATCCAGTCAGAACCGCAAAATGGAACGCTTCTGCTCTCTGCACACGGACTGAAGAGCACCAACCATAGATGCCTTTGCCCGCCCCTGCAACACAGGCCTGCTATATGCGTACCCTCCGATTCCACTAATAAGCAAGACTCTCGTGAAGCTACAACAGGACCCAGGCTCAATGATACTCATAGCCCCGTATTGGCCATTCCAAGTCTGATTTCCCATACGTCTCGACCTACCTATCCAGGAACCCATTCACCTGGGCATGGCGCCCAACTTCATAATACAGAATCACGGCAAGTTGCGCCACCCGAACCTCCAGACCCTGTCCCTGACTGCCTGGATGTTGAAAGGTTGATACTACAGCCACTCAATTTTTCTAGTAGCATCTCTCAAGTCCTCATAGCTTCACAAAAGCCTTCCATGCGGAAGTCCTACCACTCTTAAGTGTAACAGGTTTACCTTGTGGTACATACAGAAAGGCTTTCATCCCTTTTCTTGCCCCACACTGAAACTCTTAGACTATCTCTGGCACCTCTTGAAATCTGCTCTCCAGATTTCCTCCATACGAGTACATCTCAGTGCCATCTGCTTACCATCAAGGAGTAGGGGATGCCCCATTAACAGCTCAATTCCTTTTGGGTCGCTTCATGAGAGGCGTACTACAGCTTAAGCTTCCTCTATGACCACCGGTCATGGCATGGGACCTCAATGTAGTACTTGCACGGCTCATGCGTCCTCCTTTTGAGCCCCTGCACTCCTGCAAACTCAGATATCTTACATGGAAAGTAATTTTCCTGGTAGCTATCACATCTGCTCGCAGAGTCAGTGAGTTGCAAGCCCTTGTAACATACTCGACCTACACAAGGTTCCTCCATGACCGGGTGGTTCTCCACACTCACTCTAAATTCCTTCCTAAGGTGGTAACAGATTTCCACTTAAACCAATCTGTTGTCTTGCCCACTTTCTTTCCAAGGCCTCACACTCACCTGGGTGAGCGAGCTCTGCACACCTTGGACTGTAAACGTGCGCGTGCATTTTACTTAGACCGCACCGCAATCCACAGAAAGTCCACCCAACTCTGTTTCTTTTGACAGAAACAAGCTTGGAGTTGTGGTGGGCAAGCAGACTCTCTCAAACTGGTTGGCAGACTACTTAAAACAGAATCCATTCTATGAGACTTTGGGAAGAGTTGAAGATTTTATGAAGTAGATTATCAACACTATCACTTGTCGTAGTAGGAAAAGATAAATCTTTGATATCCATCGAGGACTATCTCCCTCTCCACTGCAGGATTTACTTCTGATATAGTGGAATTAGCTTGGAATATGGTGCTGGTCACCGGAACGACCCTGGGATAGCCATTTCTATTTGCTCTTGAGGAATATACAACATCAGAGAAAGTAATGATATCGCCTAAAATGATCATTTAATTTTTGCCAACCATTACCCACTGGGCCACTAGGTTCTTCAAGAGATAGTCCATATAGACCATGATAGTATACTTTATTGAAGTCTCTAGACACACTTGCTAAACTACAGAATTTGGTTATATAAGTTATACATTCCTTGTGACCTTAGGCAAGTCACTTTACCCTCCATTGCCTCAGGTATAAACTTAAATTGTAAGCCTTTCCCCAACACCTTTGATGAATATTGAATTGTGATGGATCATGACCTGAATTTGACTATGAACTTGTTCTTATGACATTATAGTTCACTTGTTAATTGTTCCTATGCTTCTCTGCTCTCCTATTGGTTTTTTGTACCCCCTACCCTTCCCCTGTTACTTGTAATTTCCGTTGCTTTTGTTCCATGTAAACCGAGGTGATGTTTCGACTAACATCGGTATAGAAGACTCTTTAAATAAATAAATAAATAAATAGGGAAATACCTACAGTACCTGAATGTAAACCGATGTGATATCTCAGATTGAATGTCGGTATATAAAAAAAAATAAAATTGGACCATTGTTAGAAACATAATCTTGTTTGATCTTCATATCAGCAACTTGTTTAATTGCAAGTACAGTCTTGGGTGGATATAAAGTCAACATAGCAGAAGAAGTAACAGAATGATCCTTACTTTGTTCTTCAAGAATCAAAATAGCAAATGGACCTGAAATTGGAGTGATTTTGCACATAGCTCCTTGTGGCTTCGATCTGAATGAAGTGGCTTCGATCTGAATGAAGAGTCCAATAATTAAAAGTATAGGTTTTTAAAATATAGGAGAATACCTGTGATACCTTTCAATGAACTAGATAATAAATTACTTGCACCTTTTGCCAGTGAGGAAATACCTTGCGCTGTCAATGAAAACACTTCTTGAAGAGCTTCTCCAAGCTGCGGTAACCACTCATGTAAATTTCGTTTGTGAAGAGCTATTCTCAGAAGCTCAGTTCCTATATCCATGAAAATGTCCTGAAGAGAATCCCAGGTCGAAATAGAGTCCAATCCTGGTCTTTTTATATCATGTGAGTATACCTAATAAATGTGGTAATTGCAAATATAGTGCTGGCACATGAATGATAAAACTTTGAGTTGATAAATTTACAATTGTTTTCCTTAAATGTCCAGTCAAAGCAGGTGGCCATCTCATTAAAAGTGACATACACCAGAACAAAGGATGGAATGCCACAATTAAAATCAGTCTGATCAGCAAGGATAGCATAGCTCCCACTATGGAGAAGACATACCTCCAGAAAGGGCGATTTAACAAGTTCAGATGCAATGGGGAAGTTAGTACACTCAATTCAATTACCACATGCTGCAGGACTACCTCAATCTACAAGTCGGCCTCTGCAAATATTGCAAAATTCCACTGCCAGAGTTTTGACAGGCAAAAAAAAAGTGACCACATTACAGGAACACTTGCTGAACTCCACTGGCTTCCAATTGAACAAAGAATACAATATAAGGCACTTTGTATAATCCATAAACTAATCCACGATGAAAAAGCCGACTGGCTTAACATGGCATTGCGCATGCACGTACCACAAAGAAACCTGAGATCTGCAAATAAAGCTCTACTAACTGTCCCCTCTGTCAAATCAGCAATTCTCACGCAAGTAAGGGAAAGAGCACTGTCACTGGCTGGTCCCATACTATGGAACAACATGCTACTCGAAATAAGACTACAGAGAAATCTGAAATTATTCAAAACTAATCTGAAAGCCTGGCTTTTTAAACAAGCATTTTATAAAGATAAAGAGAAGGAGAAAAATAGTTGATAGATAAGGATGCACCAAGCTAGAAGTTATTAGTAACCTACTAAAGCATATTAATGTTAAAATCAAACTGCCTAATTTGTTCCTAACAATCAGGATTAACTTACACACTTAGTTTATTATTTTAAATTGTTACCATACTATGATGGCACATGATTAATTTGTAATCTATACCACCCATATTTCTCTTTATCGTGCCCTTCTGTAAACCGTTGTGATGGTTATTTAACTTAACGACAGTATAGAAAAGTTTTTAAATAAAATAAATAAATAAACCTCTGCCATGGAATCACAGATTAGATATTCCTGCAAAACATAAATTTCCCACACCCAAACATCTCATTGACTCATAGTCCTGATCAATGACCTGAAAAGGATTTTCCATGTCCATCTTCAATAAAGCTGTGCCAGACCGATGCAAACATCCCACACCATGAACTTCCCAATTATAACAATAAATACGGTCTGGAATCAAATATTCAAGTAGGATGCTAATCTCCCATATGCTTCTGTTACCTGGATAAAGTGTTTCTCTGATCCTATGCAGGTTCACATGTGTCAATCTTCTCATCAATCTAATTTGTGCATCTGTGAGCTTTAAAGCTGTCTGTATTATGGACCTATCAAAAAACATCTAATCCATCTTTTCTTTGAAAATCTGTTTATTAAAGGCAGAAAAACACATACATCTGACAAATCCAACCAAGGGGGAGATCATCCCCACCTCAAAAAAGAAAACATACAACAGTGTCAAAATAACAAGGTCATACAGCAATATAGCAAGGATGTGTTTTCCATACTAATAAACACACCCACATCCCTTACCCCCACCCCACACTAAACCTAAGATCAGTTAATGATTATTGTACCTTCAGTGTATTAACAATAGAACTGCAGATTCGGCATGATACAGAGTCCAAATATGGCTTCCAGGCTTGCAAAAATAATTTGTCTACTGCAATTTCTTAAGAACAGACAGTTTTTCCATAAGCACTAAATTATGCATCTGAATACGCCATTCTGATAATGAGGGACTATCAGGAGATATCCAATGTATTAAAATACATTTTTTAATCATACAGCAAGTTTTACGAATAAACAGTAACAAAGCTTTCTCTTCTATTTCATATTCATCATAAATGTTTAGAAGTCCCAGGGATGCATCTAGGGGCACCACCCTACCCACCCACGACGATATATGCTGAAATACATCTTTCCAAAATTTCTGGATGTTCGTACAAGACCAGAGACAGTGGAAAAAGGGTGCCGCCTTCTGTCTCGCATTTTAAACAAATTGGGCTTTGTATAATACCTGATTTATATGCCCAAACTGGAGAAAAATAAAGTCGGTGAATCACCTTGAATTGCATATCTTACAAATTGGCACATTCAATTAGTTTTCCCCAACCTCGTCAAGGCGAATCTAATATCTTCTATTTCCAGAGCCAAATCTCTGGCCCATTTTTGAAGTGACGGGCGTGAGGGGATCAACCGTCCATTGTTCCATCATTCTGCTATACAAAGTAGAAATTAGCCTGTCAAATTGGAGTTTTAAAAATCATCCCTTCAAATTTCCCCACTGATAGAATCATGAGATTGCCTCCCAACAGGGAGTCGATATGACATGCCTATAAAAAGGCATAGTAATCTTTGTTTAACGCATATTTGTCTTTAAGCTCCTGAAAAGTGATCACCCCGTGACGGGAGTCCATTAGTAGTTGACCAATAGTTTTAAGACCAGCTGCCTCCCATTTATAAAAAAAAAAAACAAAAACCCTGGGACATCCCAAGGGAGAAGTTGCCATTTCCTCGGAGCGGTAAGAAGATCAAAACTTTGGGGGATATCCCATATTTCATTCGAGCCCATGTCCAAGCCTGCAATACTGAAAGAAACAACAGATCCAACCGAATTCTGGGATGCACCACTCGCTTCCCACCATGTAAAAGAAAATTAACCCCGGAAAGATGAATTAAACTACCATCTAATAGCACATCTGTCACTGTGCTTGCCCTGCCGAGCCAGTCATAAACTACCTGAAGGGGACATGCCACGTTATAAACCCGTAAATTGGGAACCCTAAGACCTCCATCCCATGTCCCCAGTTGCAGTTGAGTTAATTTTATACACGCTCGTTTGTTGTTCCAAATAAATTGCAAAATTAAAGTATTCCAAAGTAGCACATCTCTTTTTGCGAGCCAAATGGGTAATGTTTGTAAACTATATAGCCATTTTGATAGAATAACCATCTTAACCAATTGGACCCTTCCAAACAATGACAATGGAAGAAGCCTCCAGCACTCTAGCAGCTGCTTAGTATGGTTCAATAAGGAGGGGGGGGGGTGGGCAATGTTAAGCTTGTATAGTTTAGAGGTCCCTAGGGACCTGCAGACCTAGATAAATATCTTCTCTTCAACCCAATCTAAAGGAAATTCCCCTTGCCACATATGTTGTAATTCCCCTAAACAAATCCAACACTACAGATTTATCACTATTTAGCTTCAACCTCAAGATATTGGCAAAGTCCCTTAATAAAGATAGCAAAGGCCTTAAAGAGTGTAGGGGATCACCCAAAGCCACTAGCAAGTCATCAGCAATTGGGGCCAATTTAATCTCACAGCCCTCACATTGTATGCCTTTAAGAAAAGGGTCTTGATGTATCTGAAATTCTAAGGGCTCCATACATAAAATAAATCAAAACTGAGATGTGTACCACACTCTAAAGAAAAATAATCAGACAACCCATTGACCATAATCGCAGCTCTCAGAATTTGATACAAATTACGCAGCATGTTCAGAAAAGCTTCCAGAAAACCATAATGCGCCAAGACGTCAAAAAGAAATGACCAAGACAGTTGGTCAAATGTCTTATCAATATTGAAGCTAATGAGAACAGACTTGGTCTGCATTCCCTAGCTTTAAACAATGTTAGCCAACATACGCCGAACATTCCGAGCAGTTGTGCACCCCCAAACAAATCCCACTTGATCTGCAGAGACAATTTGAGGGAGTAAAACAGACAGCTGATTTGCCAAAATCCTAGCATAAATTTTTACATCGGTATTAAGAAGGGAAATCGGCCAGTAGGCAGCTGGTCTGGTAAGGTCACGACCTTTTTCTGGGAGAACCACTATAACGGCATCACACATAGAAGGAGGAATAGTACTAGATTGTACCATGTTATATAAATCCATCTGGGGTTGGGTCACATGAAATTGTAAAATTTAAAAAAAAATTCAGAAGTGAATCCATCTGGCCAGCAGCCTTATGGCATTTTAATTCTCTAATGACTTGGCGGACTTCTTCCCTCTTAATAGGCTGAGATAGCTGTAACTTAGACTCTTCACTGACCTGAGGAAGATGGACCTCAGCACAAAAATCCTCCTAAGTAAGTGAAGTGGGGGTTCCCTTAGCATATAATTTAGCATAGAATTGTCGAAGAGTCTCACAAGCTGGCCATTATCATTCTTCAAACATGGTATGAAGCAAGAACCATCTGCGGTTTTAATAAGCCTGGCCAGACTTCTCCCTATCTTATTCCTAAAACGAAAGAAATGGTGTTTCTGATACATCAAAGATTGCATTGTCTTTTGATGAATCAGAGCCGCCACCTGATTTTGGAGAGCCAAAAAGGCTGACCTATTAGCCTCAGTCAGCTCCTTTGCCAGTTTCTTCCTTGCCCCATCTAATCGTTTAGTTAAGCAAGGCAGGTCTTTATGCAATTGACGTTTCTTAAAGATGTCGTAAAATTATCTCCCTTCTCATCACTGCTTTGTCAGTTTCCCAAAAATGATGAGGGGTATCTATAAGCTGAGAGTTATTGCGATTGTAGGCTTCCCATTTATCTTGCACATAACCTTTCCCTGTACGTACCTGGATCAGTCCAGACCCTGGGTTATGTCACCAATCCAGCAGAGGGAGGCAGAGAAAACATTCTAATGACTCTGACATATACCCTGGAGCACCACCTGCAGCCAATCAGTATTTCTCTGTCTCCCAGCAGAGGTGGACGTTCCTAACTCCTGCAGTCTGTGGTAGTTTATTTTTTAGTCAGGTAGTTTAGGAGTTAATTTTTTGCAGACTTTCTTTTTCTTTTGAAGAGAGCCTGTTCTTTTCATTTGTTATTAAAAAAAAAAAAAAAAAGGTTTTATTTTTCTTCACAGCCATTTTACTGCCTCCCGGGAGGTTGCCAAGTCCTGGGAGGACTATCCCTCCTGGTTTTTGAGGCTGCCGGAGTTGGGGAGGTTTTGAACCCAGCAACCACTCCTGGCAGGGGTGATACCAGGGGGCCCGGCTCACTCACCCTACTTGGAGCAGCTCCTGGAGGCCGTGGCGTTTCGGTCAGGTAAAAAATAAAAATAAAAATAATTCTTCACAGCTAAATCATTGTTTACTTACCTTTTAGTGTTCGGTGGGCCCGTACCTTTGTTTTTCGCCGCAGTTTCATTTAGTTTTTTAGTATTTCATACTTTTTATTTCGCGCCATTTTTTCTTTATAATGCTGCGAGGCGCGGCCTGCCGCGCTTGTGGAGATGCGCACGCGCGTCTCTCCAGAGAGAGTCTCTGTTCATCGTGTCTCCCCAGGGGGAAAGGCTCATCAAGTTTGCCAATAACAAAAGGGACTCGGCCACTTCGCGTGGCCCCAAAACCTCGGCCCAGCTGCTCTCCTGCCCCGGACTCATTTCGCTGCAGTGCTGGAACTGAGGCATTCCTGTCTACTTTGAGAGTGACGACACAACAAGCTATTCAGGGTGCTTCTGACCCGCCTCCGCTGTCTCCGCAGCCGGCGGTCCCTGGGGGAGACAAGCCGCGCGAAACAGGGCCATATTTATCGGCTGAAAGCCTGGAGGAGATGTCAGATTCTTCTTCCTCTTCTCCTGCCTTTTTAGGGGATTTTCTTCGCAAAGCTTACAAATCTAAGAAATTTCATAAGAGACATAAGAGTCTCTCATCTGAACAGAGGTTAAAGCCACGTTCCTCTAAAAGGGCTAGTTCCACGGATTTGGGAGTGGGGTCACCTCCGAAGCGTCCCCTTTGTCCAGGTCCTGATCAGACAATTTTTTCTTCTTCAGATGATTCTGAGCATGGCTCTTTACCTATCCCGGACAAGTCCTTGCTGGAGGGGGATTTAAATGAAGACCCTGCTTTGAGTATTAGTTCAGACCCTCATGTTGCGGATGGGGATGACCCCAAAGCCTGTTTAGAAGAGAGGAACTTAGTCCCTTAATTCCAGCAATTTTACTGGAATTGGGTCTTGAGGCTCCAGTGAAGGATTCTCGGATGGGTGGCGTTGACCCAGTGTTGCTCTGCCTTAAAGGTCCCACGACATCATTTCCTTTTCATCTTTCTCTCACTGACCTTATATACCAGGAGTGGGATACTCCTGAGTTGGGGCTTAAGGTAGCACGAGCCATGGAAAAATTGTATCCATTACCTGAGGAAGCTTTGGAAATTTGAAATTTTCCTAAGGTGGATGCCGCTGTTTCAGCCGTCACTAAGAAAACAACTATTCCAGTAACTGGGGCTACGGCTCTTAAAGATCTCCAAGATCGTAAACTGGAGGTTCAGCTTAAGTGAATTTTTGAGGTTTCTGCTCTTGGTGTGCGGGCGGCCATGTGTAGTAGCTTGGCTTTGCGAGCTGGACTAAGATGGGTCCAGGCTTTACCAAACAATTCTTCCCTCTCTGAAGAGAAAGTTGCTCAGGCTGGTAGACTGGAAGCTACAGTTGCCTATAGTGCAGATGCTTTATATGATCTCATTAGGACCTTGGCTCGCTCTATCGTTTTTTCTGTATCGGCTCGCAGACTTCTCTGGTTGAGGAATTGGTCCGCAGACGCATCCTCCAAAGCTCAATTAGGGGCTTTACCCTTTAAGGGAAAATTATTATTTGGTAAGGTATTGGAAGATTTAATTTTGTCCCTAGGGGAAAATAAGATTCACAAATTGCCAGAGGACCGTCCTAGACCTAGAAGCTCTTTTTCATCTCGCTCTCGTTTTCGTTCTAACAGAAGATTTCGTTCTTCTCATCCGTTGGCTCCTCCAGCTAAACAGTCTTCAGGTAGACAACAGAATTGGTCTCAGTCCTTTCGTGGCTGCCGCTTTGGTAGACCTGGAACTTCCCAAGTCTCAGGAGGCACAAAGTCTGTCCAATGAGATAAGGCCAGTCTTTTCTCTGGTTCCCGTCATAGAGGGCAGGCTGTCTCTGTTTTACGGAGAATGGGCCAGATGTACGTCAGATTAATGGGTTCTATCCAAGACTCGCTACAGCATTTAAGCGACCTAGGAGCTATAGTTCCAGTTCCAACATCGGAAAGGTTGTTGTTCAATTTTCTTTGTCGTTCCCAAAAAGGAAGGAACCTTTCGTCCCATTCTCGATCTCAAAAGGGTCAACCATTGTCTAAGGATTCCATAGTTCCGGATGGAGACTCTTCAGTCTGTCATAGCTTCGGTTCACAGAGGAGAATTTCTAGCATCTCTCGACCTCACCGAAGCTTATCTTCATATCGGCATTCTATCCGATCATCAGACGTTTCTCAGGTTTTGCATTCTAGGGCAATTATCAATTCAGGGTTCTCCCGTTCGGATTAGCCACAGCTCCCAGAACATTTACCAAGATAATGGTTGTGGTGGCCGCTCAACTCAGGAAGGAGGGCCTGTTGGTACATCCGTACCTGGACGACTGGTTGATTCGAGCGAAGTCGGAATCTCTTTGTTATTATACAATCAACAGGGTAATCAGCTTTTTGCAGTCTCTAGGCTGGGTGATCAACGAAGACAAGAGTTACCTATTACCTTCCCAATCTCTGGAGTTTTTGGGTGCACGGTTCGACACTCTCTTCAAGGGATAGTGTTCCTTCCGGAGCATCGCCTTCTCAAGTTCAATCACAAATTTGAGACTTACAGTCTATTCCTATTCCTTGGGTGCGGGATTACTTGATAGTTTTAGGTTCAATGACCTCTACTCTGGAGTTGGTTCCCTGGGCCTTTGCGCACATGAGACCACTTCAGCCTGCATTGCTTTCACGCTGGAATCCGGTTTCGGAACTATACCACCTTCCCCTTCCCCCTTCCTCTTACAGAGATGGCTCGTTCCAGCCTAGATTGGTGGTTACAGACAGCGAATCTGCAACAACGTGTACCGCTAGAGATTCCGGAATGGACTGTGGTCACTACCGACGCCAGTCTTTCAGACTGGGGAGCGGTATGTCAGAATACATCTGTTCAGGGTCAGTGGTCCGAAGAGGAAGCGCAGTAGTCGATCAATCTTTTAGAGACCAGAACTGTTCGTTTAGTCTTAATCGCTCTTCAACCTCTCCTTTGCGGGAAGTCGGTACGGGTTCTTTCCGACAATGCGACCACAGTAGCGTACATCAACCGTCAGTGAGGAACCCGAAGCTTCCTGGTAGCTCAGGAAGCACAACAGCTGATCACCTGGGTGGAGCAACATCTACTCAGCATCGCAGCCTCACACATTGCTGGGGTGGACAACATTCAAGCCGACTTTCTCAGTCGGCATCATCTCGACCCAGGCGAGTGGGAACTGTGTGAGAAAGCCTATTAAATGATATAAAAACAGATGGTCCACTCCGGCAATGGATCTCATGGCCACATTTCAGAATGCCAAAGCCCCTCGGTTCTTCAGCCGCAGGAGGGAAAGAGGAGCGGAAGGAGTAGATGCTCTGGTACTTCCTTGGCCAAGGGATGTTCTTCTCTACGTGTTCCATCCCTGGCCTCTGATCGGCAAGGTTCTGCGTCGGATAGAAGTTCAACAAGTCGACGTTGTCTTAGTGGCTCCGGAGTGGCCACACCGTCCATGGTTCACGGACCTGGTCAGACTAGCACTGGATGGTCCCCTTCGATTTCGAGATCTTCCGTGCCTTCTGTCTCAAGGTCCGGTTGGTTTGGAAGAGGTCGAACACTTCTCTCTAGCGGCATGGCTTTTGAGAGGCATTGGTTAAAGAATAAAGGTTATTCAGATGCTGTAGTGACTACTTTATTGCGTTCTAGAAAACCTTCTACATCTTTGGCTTATGCAAGGGTGTGGAAGGTTTTTGAATCTTGGTGTAATGAGCATCAAATAGATCCAGTTCACTCTTCTGTATCCAATATTTTATCTTTTTTACAAGATGGATTAGCCAAGGGTTTGTCCTGTAGTTCCTTACGGGTACAAGTGGCAGCGCTTGGATGTTTTCGTGGTAAGGTTCAGGGATTATCCTTGGCTGCGCATCCGGATGTAGCGCGTTTTCTCAAAGGTGCGCAACATCTACGTCCTCCATTTCGGAATCCTTGTCCTGCTTGGAGTTTGAATTTGGTTCTTAGGGCTCTGTGTTCGGCTCCCTTTGAACCCCTTAATCATGCGACTTTGAAGGATCTCACATTGAAGGTGGTGTTTCTTGTGGCCATTTCTTCAGCTCGTAGAATTTCAGAGTTGCAGGCCTTGTCTTGCAGAGAGCCTTTTCTTAGAATTTCTGATACAGGAATTTCATTACGGACTGTACCATCTTTTTTACCTAAGGTAGTATCTTCTTTCCATTTAAATCAGTCCATAGAGCTTCTGGCTTTTCCGTGTTTAGATTGTTTGGATCCTTCCTCTAGGGATCTTAAAATAATTGGATGTACGACGAGCTCTGTTGCGTTATCTTGAAGTTACAATTTTCGATTGTCTGATCATTTGTTTGTTTTGTGGAGTGGCTCTCGCAAAGGTCATAAGGTTTCGAAGGCTACGATTGCTCGTTGGTTAAAAAAGACAATTCGTTCAGCTTATCTTCTAGCTCGTCGTGACCTTATTTATTTATTTATTTATTTATTTACGTCTTTTCTATACCGTCATTAAGTAACTTCCGTCACAACGGTTTACAGTAGGCACATAAATAAAGATATGCTGAGACATTAATTTACACAAGTGCCATATCGTTTCGGTACATAGTTTTTTAAAATAACATAATTGAAATGTGATATAATATTGTTTGGAGTGTTTGTTTTTATTTTTTTGGAATTAAAGTAATACTAACTTATAAGTGTCACTTTATCTTATAGAACTGGGTGATAAAATAAAGTAATATAGAATAAAATACAGCTACACACGTATTGATTGTGGTGGTGTGTGTTTGATTTTTCATTTGTTGCTACCTCGCACTTCCCTGGTTTCACTACTCCCCACTCTTTTTTGATACGCTTGCTTAAATAGCCAGGTTTTTAAGTGTTTTCGAAAGGATTTATTGTCACTTTGTAACCTTAACTCTAAAGGCATGGTGTTCCATAGTATGGGTCCTGCCAGAGACAAAGCTCTCTCTCTTACTTGGGTGAGTCTTGCTGTTTTTATTGATGGAACTGTAAGGAGTGCTTTGTTAGCTGATCTTAGATTTCTGTTTGGTACGTGAACGCGGAGGGCAGTGTTAAGCCAATCTGCATTTACGTTGTGTATTAATTTATGTATGATGCAGAGGGTTTTGTATTGAATTATTTGTTCGACTGGTAGCCAGTGTAACTGAACTAGGGTTTCTGTGATGTGGTCTTTTTTACTTTTTCCGGTCAGAATTCTTGCTGCAGTGTTATGTAGAATTTGTAGTGGTCTGAGTGATGTGTATGGTAGACCTAGTAGTAAGGCATTACAGTAGTCGGTGCTCGCAAAGATCAGTGTTGTAGTACTGTACGAAAGTTTTTAGTTGTTAGTAGTGGTTTGAGTCTTCTGAGAACCATGAGTTTGGCATATCCTTCTCTCACTTTTAAGGATATATGTTGTTTTAGGCTTAATTCTGAGTCTATTAACGCCTAGGTTCCGTACTTTTTCTGCTAGTTCTATTTTTTGGTTGTTTTTGAGTGTGATTGTATTTTGAATGATTTCATTCTTTTTGCGTTCTAAGTGTAGGAACTCTGTTTTTTCAATGTTGATTACTAGCTCCATTTGGTTTAGTAGTTGTTTTATGATATCAAGGTACATATTGGCTAAGTTTAGTGTTTTTTCCAGAGTTTCATCTATAGGTAGTATTAGCTGAATATCGTCAGCGTATATATAGTGTGTTATGCCTGGACCAGCTAGTAGGTGGCACAATGGTAATAGGTAAATGTTAAAAAGGGTAGCAGACAGAGCTGACCCCTGTGGGACCCCTGTTTGTAGGTGTATTTTCTCTGACATTACGTCTTTGATTTGAACTTGGAAATATCTGTTGGTTAGATAAGATCTAAACCATTTGATAGTTGTGTTACTTAACCCTATTTCTTTTAGTCTATTTAAAAGGATTTCGTGATTTACAGTATCAAATGCTGCTGAGAGGTCCAGCATCACTAAGATATAATGTTTGCCATTGTCGAATCCTCTCATGATGTTGTCTGTTAGTGCTAGCAGGAGTGTTTCTGTGCTATAGTGTTTTCTAAAGCCATGCTGTGATGGATACAAGATGTTATTATTCTCTAAGTGTTCCGCTAGTTGCTTTTGTATAGTTTTTTCAATTAGTTTTGCGATTAGGGGTAGGTTTGATACTGGTCTGTAACTGCTTAGGTTAAGTGTGTCGCTGTTTTTCTTCTTTAGAATTGGCTTTACAATTGCCCCTTTTAGACTTTCTGGCATGATTCCTTCCTCTAATGATAGGTTCACTATCTTTGTTAATGTTGGTGAAACTGTGTTGGCTATTTTCTTTATTTCAGTGGTTGGTATTGTGTCAAATGCGTGCGGGGCTGGGTTTAGTTTTTTTAACATCGATTCGATTTCAATTTCAGAAACCGTCTCGAATGTTGTCCATTGTTCTACATCTTTTTATTCATTTTGATTTCTTGTTTTGTTGTAGTAGGAATTTTTGTTTTTAAGTTTTTATTTTGTCATTGAAAAAGGTGGCTATCTCATTGCATCTATTTACTGGTAGGTTTTGTGGAGGGTTAGATTTGTCATTAGTGAGATCTCTTGTAGAGTATGGAGGCAAGGAACACCCTTGAGGCAGCTTTCATCGCAGGCAGGAAGAGAAGGAGGCAAGGGGTGAGCCCTCACGAGGCTCTTCCTTTTATTGTACATTCATACAAAGGCAGATGATGTGTCATTACATGATTGGCTACTTTCCCATAGCAACAGACGAGTCCTTACACTATTGGCTTTGGCTCAGGGGGTGTGCACGGATCATTTCATTGGCTGCTGAAATCTATACCTCCTGACTTTGTCCTGCCTCTGACTAGGGAACACCCAGCCCTACTTTCAGGCTATCAGGATTAATTATAAACCAGAGAAATACATGACAGTCAGGTATCCTTTCCTAGGCAGAGACTTAAGCACAAGTGATGCTTTTATTCAGGCAAATGTCAGGGAGAAGGGAAGTTAGTGTTTAACCCTGATGAAATGGCTTGCTGGCAAGCGCATATTTCCCACATCTCACCCTTTCTGTTTTTGTTTAGGCAGCTCAATAAAGCTTTAGACCCTTTTTGAAATCTGTTATGTCTTGGTATGGGCTGGAAATAGGGGAAGGGGGATTATGGAGAGAAGAAAGCTAATTCAACGTGGTGTGCCAGCTGCCGATGAGCTCCTGAATCTCCATATCACCCAGAGCTGGTGCAGGTGGTGTGCCAACTCTGCAGGGCTCATGATTCCCTATTAGGCACCTTACAAGACATCTTTGTATCCGGGCTGAGAGCAAGGTTTCAATATGGATATGAGGTTGGGTATGCACTGAATACAGCATCACAGGCAAACAATTAAGACAATTATGGTCATTATAATAGAAATCACCCCTTTTGAGACCAGAAATATCAGGGAGCCAGGACCATAGCCAGTCCCATGGAGAAGTTGGTATTCTGTCTGAAAGTGGTGCATCAGCAACCATGGTTTCTATCTGCTCTATGGTATGTGTGAGGTTTGCTTTATAGTCTGATATGTACACACAGCAATGAGATCCAATTAATGCACAAACACCACCCTTTAAGGCTAAAATTGTGTCTAAGGTATAGCTGTTCTGTAATGCTACTTCTCTAATCTGAGAGACTTCTGTTGTAAGTAGTTTTAATGCATGGACTGTCTGATTAAATATGGCAGTCGTCCAGTTAGCTAGGATGTGTAAGTCTCTGTAATTCATATCATTTGGGTTATATAACTACAAAAGGTAAATCCTTCATCCCCTCTATACTTTCTGTACTTGCTTGGGTCTCCCACTGCACATCCTGAAATCTGCCAATTGCATACATATATGTGATATAATTATGCAAGTGTTCAGTGATTAATACAAAAGTTCAGTTACAATATGGATATTTCCCACCTGAATCCCCTTTCCATCCCCTGTATCATAGTCCCAACAAAGAGCGGCAGTCTCTTGAATACAGCTACCAATGTGTAGTATGGAATTATTAACTGGAGAGTTAATGAAAACCTCTCTCTGTAAAGGATAATTAGTCCATACTGTAAGGTTAAATGGTACAGCATGTATCAGTAGTTCTCCGCAGGCTTGGGTTGGCATGTGTGTGCAGATCCAACAGTCTGTTCGATTTAACAGGTGTGAAAAGTTCTGTGCATGTTGTTCTGTCAGAGTCCTTGTTCTGAAATCGCCATAGCTGGAGAAATAAGGCAAAGGAGGAGGATGCAGAACACAATTGTTAATGAGTTGGCATTCAGGCGAGAAAAAGCGGCTAATAAGTTCTCTGGAGTTTTCTCAAGGCCTTGCTGTTCTAAGAGTTGTGCAGATTGGTTGGATAGGGCCTTGATCTGTCCCCAGGTCATGTGGTGCTGCTTTTTGCAAGGAGTCCGGTCTCTGTCCTTCTGAGGGCTGTGGAGGCTCAGGGAGAAGTTGGGGATCGGGTCCTGTAGACCTGGACACCTTTCCATCTTTCCACGGCTTGATTGGACCTGTGGAAGCAAGCAGAGAAACATATCCTCGTTCCTATGATAAGGGGACGGGACCGTACCAGACATTAAATATTCTATACAAAACTGATGGCTGTGGGTGACTAACCCTAGTCCCATAATGAATACTCATGGCTGTGGTCTTAAATTTGATATGTTTAGATGATCAATACTTTGTTCAGCCAGTCCTGTTTAGGGGAAAATCCAGGAGCAATCCCCCCTTTTTCTTTTTGTTTGGTCCAGAGCTCTTAAGGGTATGATTTGCTCTCTCCACAATGGCTTGCCCTGTGGTGTTGTAGGGGATGCCAAATAAGTATTTAATATTCAATTATTGACAAAATTCATGCAAAGAAATGGCTGCAGTAAGCAGAGCCATTATTCAGAAGAGAGGGTAACCCCATTATCAAGAAAGTTTTTATGCAGTGATCAATTTTCATTCAGTAAAATAGCAATAAATGTAAATTAATCGTTTAAAGGAAAAGTCATTTGCAGTAAGCAGAATCAAATGACAAGTATATTAGACATTACATTAAACATATGTTACACAAAACTGACATATATTCATATTCATTCTGCAAATATTCATTCATAGTCTTCTTGACATCAAGACAGGCAACAGATAACACATAATTTGAGCTAAAAATCTTATCAAAAAGTGATCAAAAACAAAATTAGATCAAGGATCAAAAGTCAAAAGGCATTAGAAAAATGTTAAAATAAACTGCAAAGTGTTCACCTTCACATCTCCTCATGGCAGGAAGGCTGTAAATCTGGAAAATATTAAAAACTGGCATACAGCAAAAATTTATTAAGGTAAGGATTAAAGTGAGCTTTTTACTTTTTTAACCTTGAAGAAATCAATTCTATTATTCAATTTAATAAAATCAATTTGGATTTGCAAGAAAAGGCTTGGGAGGGATTGCTTTAGATGTAGCAACCTCTGTCAGTAAAAATTTTAAGGTTCAGAATTCTGTAAAAATTTGTGAAAAAGAAAATAAAACTGAAGTGTCCTTAATACAGAAGGTCTGTAGGCCTGAAAAATAAAAACTATTATACAACAGAATTATTAAAACAATAATATAATATAACTTGTAGAATAACATAGCGCCTCCTAGTGGAGACCCCATCATTACTTTATAGATTGCAACTATTGTTCCAGGTTGCAATCAATAATACTCTGAGCTTACTTTCAATGTGGAATATCAGAATAGAATTTCTTCTTATAATTATTAGAATAGAAAATTAAACACGCTGTTTGCTCAGCTCTGTCTGCTGCACGCTAAAGTGACTGTAACTACTATTAAATGTCCTTGTCAGTAACCTCAGTTCAGTATTAAAGAAGTTTGAAAGTATGTTTGAAAGTATTAAAAAGATTGACAGATTGAGAGGAAGGGCTAGTACAGGAATGCTGATTTATAACATATATATACTAGAGAGAGAAACTGCAGTACTAAGTCCAGTTTTTTTTTCTTTTCAAAAGTTCTCCCTCCCTCCCCCATGAGTGGCAAGCAAGAGTTACAGTAAAGGGGGGAGGAGCAGTGCTTCTCAAAAGAAAAGAACTGCACCCAAGGAGTTAATCCTTCAGTCAATAGGAACTTAAAGATAGCATTGTTTAACAATTGATAACATCGACCACAGACAATGGCTTGGCAAGGACTTGCTGATTCCTTGCAGACAGATTCTATTTTAATTTACTTTTGTCCTGAAAGGGAGAATTACAATAAAAATATAAGTTCTGTACGCTAGCAATTCAAACTATAAACTTAAATCTCAGAGAAATGGAGTCATTTTAAATGTGAGCCAAATAAACTTTGCAAAAGGAAACTTTCACATGTAATTTACACAGTAATTGTTCAAATCTCAGTACAGTTTTAACATAAGGTTCAGCATTCACTTTGTGGGGGAAAATACTCTCAAAGTATGCAGATTTTCTGTAACTGAATTCAAAGAGAAACTACTCCTTTCAAAGACTAAGAGAAACCATTTTTTTCCCAATTCTGTACTGTCTGTTAAGAGAAACCATTTTTTTTCCAAATCTGTACTGTTTGTTAAGAGAAACCATTTTTTTTTTCATAGTGATATTTTCTTTGCTTGTAACGCAGGAGTGTAGCTGCTTGGCCCAAGGTCTTATACGCTGATTTCTTTGAAGACCTGTGGGCATAGCCACTGCTCATGGCATTTGCTGCCACACCTAGTTCTTTGTTTCTTTCTGTAATGGGAAAGGCTTGAATCCCTTTCAATAATTCCTCTCTTGTGAGATTTCCATGTTCTAGGTGAAATCCCATGCTGACCGCGGCACATAAATTGTTACCGGGAGCAGTGGTTTGAGATGGTAATTTACCTGGACAAATTGATGATGCAGAGTCAATGACTGTCTCAGGCAATGGCAAATGAGGGTACAGGGAGTGGTTGGTGGGGGAAGGGGGTTGCAGGCAAGATGGAGGAAGGCTAGTTTTTCTGACCTCAGTGTTTTCTATTTCCTGGGGCCTTTTCTCTGAGGTGGACGCAGAGGAAGCCTCAGGAGCCATGTGATTGTGTGTCCCCAGATGTTCTATTTCATTTTCTGTCCCCCTTTGTTCATGGTTCTTTTCTGTGATGGGGAAGGCTTGAAGTCCTTCCAACAATTCTTTTTCTGTAAGGTTTTCTTTCTGCTGAAGTTCAATGCTAATCACCCCACCAAGGCCAGGTTGTGGCTCGATTGTTCTCAAGGGTTGCTTTTCTAAAGAAATGGGGAAGGTGTGAATGGGCTTGGGTGTGGGTATGGAGAGCTGATACAAAGAATTTGCTGTCTCTGAGGAAGACTGAGCATAAGATGGGGGAAGGGTATTCTGATTGAGTCTGCCTGCTTCTAAAAGCACATGGTTTGAAACTGCTGTCTTTAAACTTTTTTTTTCTATGTGTTCGATGGCCTCTGTACATTTTTGCCAGATTAATCTTTGCTTTATGGGAGCTCTGGGAGCCGTATGAAGACAATTGCCGATTAAAATCCAATCTTGGATATTCAGAGTTCCCGCCTGTGAATACCAAGGGCAACGGCAAGCTATTTCACTTATTAATTTTTCTAAGTCCCCCAGGCTGACTTGCGCTATTTTTCTTCTGGTGATGAAATAATGATTATTGATGATTTGCTGCAGCTCCCTGGCATGTAGCCTCTGCTGTACAGTCAAATCACTGCCCATGCTTACGAGTGTGGGGAACAAACTTGCTGAGAAATACTTTAAAGATACTAAAAAATACCTTACAAATACTTACGATTGCAAATCTGTTGAACGGTACGTACTTAGGCTATGTCCAGCCGAAATAAGCATGGAGTTTATCATCTCGTCGCGGGTCACCAGATGTAGAGTATGGAGGCAAGGAACACCCTTGAGGCAGCTTTCATCGCAGGCAGGAAGAGAAGGAGGCAAGGGGTGAGCCCTCACGAGGCTCTTCCTTTTATTGTACATTCATACAAAGGCAGATGATGTGTCATTACATGATTGGCTACTTTCCCATAGCAACAGACGAGTCCTTACACTATTGGCTTTGGCTCAGGGGGTGTGCACGGATCATTTCATTGGCTGCTGAAATCTATACCTCCTGACTTTGTCCTGCCTCTGACTAGGGAACACCCAGCCCTACTTTCAGGCTATCAGGATTAATTATAAACCAGAGAAATACATGACAGTCAGGTATCCTTTCCTAGGCAGAGACTTAAGCACAAGTGATGCTTTTATTCAGGCAAATGTCAGGGAGAAGGGAAGTTAGTGTTTAACCCTGATGAAATGGCTTGCTGGCAAGCGCATATTTCCCACATCTCTTACTATTGAAAATAGTGTCCTTGGGTTGTTAGTGTATTTTTCTATTTTCACGTCATAGAACTGTTTCTTTGCATTGAGAATTGTTTGTTTATAGTATGCTAGGTATTTTCTGTACTTAGTTAGGTTATCTGTTTTATTTTTTCTCCATTCTTTTTCTTTTTTTCTTAATTTCCTTTTGAGTTCTTTTATCTCTTCATTGTGCCAGGAGTTTGTTTGTTTAGGTTCTTTTACGTTGATGTATTTTATTGGGTTTATCTCATCTGCTAGGTTACTGGTAGTTTGCATCCATGAACTAGTTGCGGAGCAGCAGTTGGAGTAGTCTAATTTGGTTAATTTTTCTTCTAAATTGTCTTTCAATATTTCTAAATTATAGGGTGGTCGAAGGGTTGAGAGCTCATTCTACTAGGTCACAGGCTACCTCTTGGGCAGAATGTCAGTTAGTTTCTCCTCAGGAGATTTGTAAAGCAGCGACTTGGAAGTCGTTGCATACTTTTGCTCGTCATTACCGCTTGGATGTTCACGCTCCAAGTTCGGCAGCCTTCGGAGAGAGTGTTCTCTGAGCAGGACTCTCTGGGTCCCACCCTAATTGAATCAGCTCTGGTACATCCCAGGGTCTGGACTGATCCAGGTATGTACAGGGAAAGGAAAATTGGTTCTTACCTGCTAATTTTCGTTCCTGTAGTACCATGGATCAGTCCAGACGCCCACTCTTTATGTCTGTGTATTATATTTATCTTTTTGGAGAGTCCGCTCGTTCACTGTTTGGGTGATTAAACCGCCTTTTCATGCTGTCTATTTTTCTTAATATTTTCTTGTTTATTCCCAAGATTTTTTTGGGGGGATTCTGCTTCCATTTAGGATTTGTGAGTTGGAAATTCATTCTCCTGTTTAGATAGCTAGTTAATATGTTAGTAGTTAAATTTCTGCTTTGATACTGGTCAATACTGATTGGCTGCAGGTGGTGCTCCAGGGTATACGTCAGAGTCATTAGAATATTTTCTCTGCCTCCCACTGCTGGATTGGTGACATAAACCAGGGTCTGGACTGATCCATGGTACTACAGGAACGAAAATTAGCAGGTAAGAACCAATTTTCCTTTAACCTCCTCAGAGTCCACAAGATGAGAAGGCATACACCATCTGTAAGTGTTAGAAAACCTGGCTGCGATTCCCACGGCCGGGCCTTCTCACCTGGCGGCCGGGCCTTCCCACTCGCTCTGACAGGTCTGGACGCTCCGTTCTCCATCGGGGGTCCACAGTGGCAGTCTCTGGGGTTGTGACTCGATCACGTTGCTCGGGTCTTTTGTCGGCAGCGTCTGTGCAGGCCCCTGAGGACGCGCGTGTCAGTGAAGTCATCAGACATCTTAAAGTGGCAGTAGCTGTGTTACAGGGCTCTAGGCAAAGAACTTTCATTGGAAGCCTTGGAACTGTTTTAAAACAGCAACAGTCTTGGATTTCTTTGTCCTGGCAACAGTCGTGGGTGAGTGAGGTCTGCCAGGCTGCTCCAGCTTCATTCTTGAGGCCTTTCGTCCTGATCCAGCTTTAGCTTATTCTAGCTTCGTCCTGATCCAGCTTCAGCTTGTTCCAGCTTTGTCCTGATCCAGTACTTTTCACGATTTAACTACCTTTCATAGACGATCACAACTTCCAAAGACCGAATTCCAGAGGAACGTGGACTGGTAGGAACTAATATTTTGTTGGGTTTTCTTGCTTGCACCGCCTTCCGTTGACAATTTCCCAGGGGCTCCACCTTTGAGACTATCTTCATAATGTCACGGAGAAAGGGTCCACAATCTCAACAGTAAGTCGAATCCTTCCTAGCAAATACTGTAGAATAACAGGTGTGTGGTCTGAGATAGTAAAATTCCCAATATCTGCTGAATTTTGGAAAAAGCTTTTTCAGAGGTTAGCATATAATCTATTCTACTTTGACAGAGATGGGCTCTGGAGATGTGCATATAAGTGCACTCTCCAGTATGAAGAACTTGCCAGATATCTAATAGTTCCAACATAGTGGTCAAAAAGGGAATACCCATGATGGCCCAGAGAGGTGCCTGAAGCTGTGCTGTCCGTATCTAATATTGGGTAAGCTATGCAATTGAAGCGCCCCCCCCCCCCCCCCTACAATCAGTGGAATGTCACCCAATTCCAACAGAGGATTTACCAATTTAGAAAAATATTTGTGGTTATAGATATTAGGTGCACATACCGAGCATTACCCATTAGTTCTCCCAAAATTTGGCCCACCCAAACAACATATCTACCATCCTCATCTACCAAAACCTTTTGTGTCCTAAAAGCCAAAAAGAATTGTGAAGAAAGATGGCCACTCCTGCTTTCCTAGTATTGGAGGCAGAAGCTGCAAAACAAGCCCGACCCAATCCCTCTTTAGCTTGTTATGCTCTGCAGGAGACATGAGTTTCTTGAGGCAGTGCTATGGAGGCATGCAGTTGTCACAGTGATGTTAAAACTTAATTTCATTTAATAGGAGAGCCAATACCTGCCATATTCCAAGATGATATTGCATCAACCATAAAAAAAAGAGATGCAGCCACTGACACCAGATAACAGAGAAGAAACAAAGTCTTCCCTAGCTTAAACTCTTCCTTTCTTTTAAGTAGAATCTGCATATCCCAGTCAGCCGATCTTCCCATAGCAGCCCTTCCCCCACCAGACTATCCTAACGCCCTTCCCCCCCTTCCCCATCCTCCCAACCATTTACTTCCGTGAACAGTTTGCCAAAGCCTTCTGGAAAAGGTTGTCAACCTCCCACCTTTCACACATCTCACACTCTCGCATTCACCCCACTCACCCGATGCATTTGGGTGCCACCCCCCCAAAACACCACCCATCAGACACTCACAACATACAAATGAAATAGTAACAAACATTAAATTAAATTTGACCGACATAAACACAAAACGTGTAGACATATGCAAAACGGTAGGCTTTCTACGTATTAAGAGCATACGAGCAAGCATCAGCCATAAAAGAAGTGCATAACCCCGGAAAGTTCTAGTAGGGGCCATAGCCCCACAATTGACAAAAATGGAACAAATATGCATAGGCACAATCAGCAAAGTTATGAAAAAGCCCTTGGTCATATAATCAACATATTGCAAAAGCGTTGAACCAAGGCTTGTAAAACAAAAGGGCCTCCAATATGACCCTCGGCTTGAAACAAAATGTTGGCTGAAGAAATATAGTCAGTAACCTCCAGATATGTTAGGATAGTCTTCTGTTGTCTTTCTAGCTGTATAATGATGCAAGAACTCTAAAACCAAAGATTAAGTCATCTGTTATTTAGGCTCATCTATTATTTAGGCTCAGTACAAGATCCTCCTGGAAAAAGCCCAAAGAAACTGCTGCAGCTTAACCATCCAACCATGATGGATCCTTGAGGTCCAAGAAGTGCTTAGCAGCTTCCGCTGTCTCAAACTTTTGAGATTGTCCATCCCAAGAGAAGCGTAGAATAGCGGGGAAAGACAAAGAGGAACCGCACCTTCTTTTTGATAAGATAGCCACAAAATGGCACCATTTCGTGCCTTTTCGCCTCCACCCTGGCAGAGTAATTGCTGAAAATCAGAATTCGTTTGCCATCATGCTATAGATCCTTATTTTCGCAGTAAGAGGATAAAATCTTTTGTTTATCCAGATAGTCAAGCACTTTGATCATTAGAGGCCAAGGCTTAGTGTCCGCATTGCCCCAAATACCGATCCTGTGGGCTTGTTCAAAGCGGATCGGCGGAGATCAATCAGTCAAATGAAGCTCAGACAGGAGCCAGTTAATACATAAGGTCTACAGGCTCCCTCAAAAAAGAGGGCATCGTCGTGGGATCCTCAATCCTCCAAATTTGGAGGTAAGGACTTGGCGATCCAGCAAGGGCCATTGGTTTTTAAAAAATCCATAGACCCAAAATCGCCGGCGCAAGAGACACTGGCGCCAAACATCCAAGCGCCTAAAACTTCTGCACCTAAAATGCCTTATGCACATAACGTGAAGAAGGCGCATAACACTTCTGCGCCTGAAGAGGGATTGGTGCACAAGACAACTGTGCGCACAGTGCTGAAGACACTTGTGCGCAGGGCGCCGAAAGACCCTAAGCGCACGACGCAGAAAACGTCTGCGTGCACGGTGCCGAAGATTTCTGCACGCAAGGTGCTGAAGACGCCTGTGCGCACGGCGGCAGAAACACCTGTGCACACAGTGCCGACATCTATGCGCACGGAGCAGGACATGTCTGTAAGCATGGCGCTGGAGACATCGGTGCCGACAACTCCTGTGCGCATGGAACAAAAAAGATATGCGCACGAGTCTAGTTCTGCGCACAAACCCAAATCGGCGCACAAATCACCAGATCATGGCTTAAAGCGACGACGTGGACATTCCAGAAGATCTTATTCCACCTCTCCATCGCTAACCCCACCTCGTTCAGGTACTTCCCTCTCTTCGAGAGCTACTTTGACAGAGTATACAATAAAACGAAGAAAGCGATCACTGTCTTCACGTACAAATCATACAGACTCGTCGTCACATTATTATTATAAGCACTCATGGCACTCCCACCACAGAAAGTCTGAAAAAAGGAGTGCAACATGGGAAGTAAGCCCTTTGACTTCTAAATCATCTCATGTACCAACTTCAAACACCTTCTCCCACAGAGAGGTAATACAAGTTGATTCCTCTAATGCTTCTACAGCTTTGGAGGATTCAATGCACACAATCTGTGGAAAGAAACAGAAAGTCCATAAAGTGTCTAGTAAACTACCTCAAACCACTCCAATGCAACCGAAAGCATGTGAGTCACAAGAACCAGATGGGTGGACAATAATGCCCCCTCATACAAAAGAGGCATTTTATCAACTGTCACAGTCTTTGGCAGGATTTTATGAAACACTTCAGTCATCTTTCAAAATGACTAATCTTGCCTCTGGCAGTTCTCTGGAACATAAGACACAGACTGACAGAGAACTGTCGGTGGAACCTCCTGTATCTCCTATAGTCAACCAACCAACTTCACCGATTTATAAACAGGATACATCTTTTGATTCTCCTTCACCTCAAACATCCCCATCATCATCTATGGGATTCCCATTGGATCCACAAGAACAACCTCAAGAGCCGTATTCCCCTCCGGAAGACCTTATATACCCAAACTTTCTGGAAAAATTGGGTACAATGCTGCATCTAGAGGTCCAAAAAGAGACAGACCCTAGATCAGAAACCCTTGGTCTCCTAAAGATTTTTGATACTCCAGGGGAACCAACATCTCTTCCACCACAAGAGATCCTGCACTCCGTCTTACAAAAATTCTGGGAAACACCTTACGCAATCTCAGCGGTATCCAGGAAGACGGACACAAAATTCCGTATGAGGAAAACATCACTGTACTCTATACCACAATTACCCCATGCTTCAATTGTGGTAGAATCGGCGATGCAAAGATTTAAGAAAACGAAGTCTCATTCCTCACACCCACCAGGGAAAGACAACAAATATTTGGATGAGTTTCGCAGGAAAATATACCATAACTCCATATTGAGTGCCTGAATTATGCACCATCATTTCTACATGGTACAATACCTATATGAGTGCATACAAGCTTTAAAAGGGATGTTATCTTCAACTGCGGATCAGATACCGCCGCCTCTTCATGACATGGAAGAATGTTCGCGACACCTTTTGAGGTCAATCTATGAAGCATATGAAATATCTTCCAGAGCGTCTGCAACAGCTATTGCAGCCCGAAGACTAGCATGGTTACGCTCAAGTTCAATACATGAAGATTTACCCGAGAAACTAACAAATCTCCCATGTACAGGAGATAACCTGTTCGGGGAACGATTTCAGGACACAGTAGGTAAACTGAAGGAGGAAGCTCTAGCAGTACAGTCATTAACATCACAACTTCACTATTCAACCACGTGTCGTTATATGGGATCTACTCATAGGCAATCATATGCCAGGAGACCTTACAGGTCTTACCAGTCCTTTCGTACACAGACATACCCTTTTTACCAGCGTACTGCTCCACAACAAAATACCTCTAACCAACGCAGGGGTAAAACACGTAACCAGAGACAGCAGGCTCAACAGTCGGCTACTACAGTAAAATCGACTCCATCTTTTTAATTACTTAGCCACCATCACAGCATCAAGCACCTCCAGGCAGGATTCATTCTTGCCTGGCAGCCTGGGAAAGGATAACATCTGATCAGTGGGTTTTGGAGATAGTACGACACGGTTACCAACTCCAGTTTGTCACAAAACCCACATTACCTCATCTTTCCACTCTCAAGACTCACGATTTCCAACCACAATTGGGGGAGGAAATTACTTTGCTTGGCAAACAACAAGCAATTCAACAAATTTTCCCGGGAAACCAATCAGTAGGATTTTATTCCCCATATTTCCTCATACCCAAGAAATTGGGTGGCCTTCGTCCCATACTAGACCTAAGGGAATTGAACAAATTTCTCACCAAAGAGAAGTTCAAAATGGTATCATTGAAATCAATCCTTCCTCTGATTCAAACCGATTGGATGTGTTCCATCGATCTGAAGGATGCCTACACACACATTCCAATCCATCCATCCCCGTGGCGTTACCTATGCTTTCGCTACAAGCATCAACAATACCAGTACAAAGTTCTTCCCTTTGGACTATCGGCTGCACCCAGGGTTTTCACCAAATGCATGGTTGTGGTGGTGGCTTATCTCAGACAACAAGGTATAACCATCTTCCCATATCTGGACGATTGGCTCATAATCGCCCCAGCTCCAAACATCTTACTCTATCACCTCTATCGGGTGATACAATGCTTGCAGGAATTAGGATTGGTGATCAATTTTCAGAAATCACACCTACAACCCACACAACAACTACAATTCATAGGAGCATGCCTGGACACCACTTGCAACCGGGCATACCTACCAAACGACAGAATATCACACTTCTGTCACCTTCTACACGAATTGAACCTTACTCAGAAACCTTCAGCGAGACAAGTTCTAGTAGTCCTAGGCCAAATGGCGGCAGCTATTTTCACAGTTCCCAACACCAGGCTACACATGAGACGCCTACAATGGGGTTTGAAACATCAATGGAAACAACACTCACAACCATTGACACAGAAGGTATCATTGACCTCTGAGATGAGAAAGCCACTCTTCAGATCGCGACTAATCCCAGCCGCCGCTCACCTGCCCTGGCCGCGTCCATGGGTGCCGGTCTCCGGGGCTGCCCCAGTCCTCTCTCCCCTCCTCCCGAAGCAAGGCGCAGGGCGAAAAGCGACTCGACATGCTATTAAAGTATTGGGAATAAAGTGTAACAAAAGTTAACTTACTTTTTCTTACAGTCCTCTCTGCCCTCCTCCGGAGGCGCGCACCACGGCTCCCCTGCCTCCCGGGGGCAGCTGGCAGTGAAAGCGGCCCCCGCCGGCAAAGTTGGATGAACGCACGCCCGTAGTGCAAATTGGGCGCTCAAGCCAGCGGCGTGCGTGACGTCACGGCGTTCGTCCATACACTTTCGGTGTCTTGAGTGCCCATCCCAAATTGACGGGCGCTCAAGCCAGCAAAGGCGCATGAACGGGCGTGCGTGACGTCACGGCGTTCGTTCATACGCTTTCGGTGCCTTGAGCGCCCGTTGACGGGCGCTCAAGGCACCAAAAGCGTATGGACGAATGCCATGACATCACGCACGCCCGTTCATGCGCCTTTGCTGGCTTGAGCGGTTTCCTCGCCATAATCTTGTACTGTTTCTGCCCCCTGTTTAAAATATCCGTTATTATAAATATCTCATCAGTCCATGTTTGTTCATAAGCTTTTTCAAATTCCCCTTTAGTTTTTGACAGTCTAACATGATCCTCCTTTTTAAAAGAGAGCTTAGCAGTTTCATGTTTGTTGTTATTGCCTTAGATTACTTTCCAGAACCGCAGAGAGTTTGAGGCTGTTACAATGATGGGGACTCTGTATTGTTCTGTGAAAGCTGTGGTTATAACTATTCACAAAAGCCTGCAGCACATCTTCATATCAAAAAGTATTGTGTGATATAAAGTATCGCCACAATTTGGATTTTAAGGTCCTGTTAAATCTCTCCACAACCAATGGCTTAACATCATTGTTGGTCACAAAATGATGAATGCCGCTGTGTTTTAACAAATTCTTCACAGAGCTGTTTAAAACTCTTTACTCTTGTCTGTCTGTATTTTATTGGGAAAACAGCCATCATTAAATATATTTTCAAATGCCTTGGCCACTTCACGGCCTGTCTTTGTTTTTAGGCTCACAACTCATGCTATTTTGACAAGATGTCTATCACCGTCAAGATGTATTTGTAGTCGCTGTTATAACCTGACATAGCGGTCAGGTCTACCAGATCAGTCTGCCATTGTGCATCCATGTCTGACACAATGGAGTAGATTTAAAAAGAAGCACGTGCGGCCTACATGTGCGCGCGCTACCTGGCGTGCACACATTTACGCCCGATTTTATAACATGTGCACGCAGGCGCACGCATGTTATAAAATCTGGGGTCAGCACACGCAAGGGGGTGCACCTTGCGCACGCCACACTGGCTTCCCCAGTTCCCTCCCAGGCCGCTCTGAAACAAAAGCATTGGCACGGATTTTCAAAAGGTTACGCGCGTAAATGGCCTTACGCGCGCCGGGCCTATTTTCAAAAGGCCCGGCAACGCATGTAAGTCACGGGGCTTTACAAAAAGGGTGGTGAGGGGGCAGGGCGGTCCGGGGGCATGGCCAGAGGCCTCTGCTGGGCCCGGGGATCACACACCGGGCCTTTTGAAAATAGGCCCGGCGCATGTAACCTTTTGAAAATCTGGCCCAATGGTTTTGTTTCGGAGCAGCCTGGGAGGGAACTGGGGAAGCCAGCGCAGAGCTCCCCCTGGTAGCCACATGGAGCTCCCCCTGGTGGCCGTCCGTGGTATATTTTTTCAGTTTTCTTTTTATAGTAAGGCAGAGAACATCCACACAAGTACTCACACTCACTGGTTTTCTCTCACTCACATACATACATAGGCTGTTTCACACTCACTAGCTCTCTCCCCCATTCCCACACAGGCTCTCACACATACAAGCTCTCCCCCCCACACACACTCACTGGATCTCCCTCACATATACACATATCTACAGACACTCACATACTCAGACTCTCTCCCTCATACACATAGCTCTCTCACACTCACTGTCTCTCTCCTTCACATATACATAAACAAAGGCTACTCTCCCCTCACCCCGCTCAACAGACTCTCTCAAACTCTAGGGCTCCTCTAATGTGGGTGGGAAGGAAAATGCTCGTACATTTGCCTGACAGGACTTGGATATCCTGCTGGTTCTCTACTTACAAGATGTATCGTCTTTGCTGGCAGAGCTTGAGCTTCCTGCTGGTCTGCTGCTCCCGGGGTGCATCTTCTTCTAACAGCTGGGCTCCTGCCGGCCTGCTGCTCCCAAGGCATTTCTTCCTTTCTGTTTGGGCTGTGAATACCGTCCTTAATGTGAAGGTTGGCACAGCGCAGGTCAAACATCAGCTGTTTGAACTGTGTGGGCTACGGAGGCCCCTCCAGTTCAAACAGCTGACATTTGACTTGCGCCACCATGTTGATTGGGCTGAGTTGGGAGGAGGGGGACGACACCAAGAGAGAGAGACGCTACATTTGCTCCATAAGACTCTGACATTTTCTTGCCACTTTTGGGGGAAAAAAGTGCATCTTATGGAGTGAAAAATATGGTATTTTAGCAGCCTGAAAAAGAGGATTTACGTCACCAAAATTTCCTATAGTGCTTGGGTAATAATAAGTTTTATTTATTAGTTGCTCGTGCATGGTTGCAGTGGTCTATATTTAAAAAAACCAAACAAACCTCAAGTCTCGTTTTATTCACTTTTACATGTCTGAGTTTTCTAGCCCCCACACCCTGCTATTTATCATCCTTTTTGTTTACTACAAAAGGATCTGCTCAAACTTCACTCTGCATGCTATCCAGGCAGGCTATTTCGGCATGCAAATTTTCATGGAGGGAAGGGGGAAAGAGAGAGAGAGAGCTTCCTGCTACCTCACAGTTAGTAACTTTAAAATCTGGGGTCAGAAAGTCCTGTTTCTGACTCTGTCACCACACCTGGTAGCAATTATTTGGACTTCCAGTGAGGTCATCAAAAAGCGGATAGGGTCCATTAATTCTGTCGTCATTAAAAGCAATAAGGCCAATAATGATGATGTTCTAGGGGGTATCTTTTTGGGGGAAAAGTAGGTTGGACTTCTGGAAGTGTCATAAAAAGGTGGTCATTTCCGGTGACATAGGGGATGTGATTTGGGGCTGGGGGCATGGTTTGGGGTGGGAGGGGTGTGTGGCTGGCTTGGGGCAGAGCATGAGAGGGCTACTCCATTTCTATGGGGTGGGAGGAGCATTGGCAGAGTTATGAGTGTAGTTTGGGCTGGGCAGGGTGAGTGGTTCGAGGCTGGGGGCATGGTTTGGGGTGGGGCACATTCATGTCTATGGGTGTGGGTGGGGTTAGAGATGGGAGTGGATGGGACTTAGATGGAAGTGAACACTGATTGGCTGTTGTCAATTTAGATTGACAGTGTACCCAATATACCACTACCCTTAATCTGACCCTGAATGGACCCTGGGTGACTGCCCCATCTTCCCTCAGCCTTAATCCATCCGTAAGGCTTCTAATCATCCCTATTTTGTTTTTGTAGAAAGAAAGCACAAAAACAACCTTGTTGCAAGGGCAGAAATAAAGTGCCAGTCACATTCCTAACCCATGTTCACCCTCACCTGTTCCACCAGAGGGCAAACACATCTCTGGACAGTAAAATGAACAGTTTATTCCTGTATAGAAGTGGTTTCCAGTGAGTCTCTGATGTCTGCAAGTTCATTAGAAATTAAACTTCTCCTCAACAATCTAAACCTTGTACTCAATGCTTCGAAAACAGAATTCCTGCTCATATCACCGGAAAACAATAACACACTTCCTAAACCACCCACACTCCTTCAAACAACCCACGTAAGAGACTTAGGAGCCATCCTAGACAATTGTCTCAACCTCAAAACATTCATTAACCAAACCACCAAAGATTGCTTCTACAAATTACATATCCTGAAAAGAATAAAACCGCTGTTTCACACTCAGGACTTCAGAACAATCTTGCAAGCAATAATCTTTTCCAAACTAGATTATTGCAACTCATTACTATTAGGCCTCCCAGCTTCTTACACCAAACCTTTACAAATGGTTCAGAACTCTGCAGCCAGAGTCCTTACAAATTCCAGGAAAATTGACCACATTTCACCTATTCTCAAAAACCTTCATTGGCTTCCGATCCACTATAGAATCATGTACAAAACCATTAACATCATTTACAAAACTATCAACCAACACACGCAACTCGACCTACAAATACCACTTAAAAAATTCACCTCCGCCAGGCCTATCAGGGAACACTACAAAGAGTCACTCCAAATTCCAAAGGCCAAAACCTACCAACATAAATCCTTGAGTCTCAGAGCCTTCTCATCAGCAGGTCCAGCCCTCTGGAACTCGATCCCACCTGATTTGAGACAAGAGCCATGCTCTTTAACATTTAGGAAAAGACTAAAAACTTGGCTTTTCAAAAAAGCATTTCCAAGCCTTGAATAAAACCTCCTCTCACTAGCACTAACTCGTATGCAATAATGGAATGTAAACACGAATCAACCAACCTCAAACCCTCTCTCACTAATTCCTGCTGAATATTTATCATACTATTACCATTCACAACTGTCATATTTATTCATTTGATTACCTATGTACCGTTTTATAGTCTTATTTTTTCACTTGCTAGTTGATTTCACTATGTACCGTTTTATAGTCTTATTTTTTCACTTGCTATTCTAATGTATCAATAGGCTGAAATGTAAATATTGTGCTGTTCAATTTCTCCCCTTCCATCCCAAGTTTATTTTCCTTGTTTTTTGTAACTTTCCCTCTCCCTTTTTCTGATTCACTGTATTTAAAGTTCAAGGTTCTTATTGAAAATATTGTTTTTTACGTTACGTTATGCTTTACACTCCTTGTTATTTGTAAACCGGGTTGATGTGATGCCTATCATGAAACTCGGTATAACAAAAACAATAAATAAATAAATAAATAAACAGCTTGTAAACTCATGTCAGACTAGCAAAGGCAAACACTGGCTCTTGAAATCACTTGCTACTTTTGAGAAGTGAGAACTTAAGCCTGAGGACTCTGTTTCTCATCTGTTCTCAATTGCCATCCTTTTTACCACATTATGTATTAATTTGGCAATACATGTACAGATTGCCAGTCCAAAAAAGATTTTATTAAAGCTGATTCACCTTAAATTGTTGACCATTTCAGACTGAACTCTTTTATCAGCCTTACATAATCAGCCTTATGCTGAGGTAGGTGGAGAAACCTTATTATATTCCTTGTATTGGTGTACCAGGAAGGATGGAAGGCAAGGCCCTTCAGGTTTTTCTCAGGCCAGGTGTTCTGGGTTGGGAGGGGGTGGGGTCAGGTTCTCCACTCTCTTCCCAGTATGTGCATGGGGGATGTAGTGAACTTCTCTAGGCTTCTCACTGTATAATGTGGGTAGGAGGTAATCACATCTTCAGGGTCCTTCTAGTATAGGTATGCCAAGGTGGGGACAGGGGGTGGTCAGGTCCTCCAGGCTTCTTCAGTACTGATGTGCCATGGGAGGGGGGATAGGTCCTCCCTGTATAAGTGGGAAGGGGTGGTCAGACATTGCAGGTTCTTCCCAATACAAAGGTAACATTACAAAATGAGATATTCTAGTCTACAAATAAGCACTTGGTTCACCACAGATGTGCTGCATGTTAGTGAGTGGACCATTTCCAAAACTTGTCCCTGATTGTACTTTGCACAACCTGTAGCTTTACTGTTCAGTATTTTTTTTCCTTTTCTTTTGGTCATTCTGACAACACTTGTAAAATTATTAGGAACAGAATGGAGAATAAAACCAAGAATATTATAATGCCGCTATATTGCTCCACAGTGCGACCTCCTTTTGAGTATTGTGTGTAGTTCTAGTCACCCCATCTCAAAAAAAAAAAGAGCAGAATTAGAAAAAGTACAGAGAAGGGCAACCAAAATGATAAAGGGGATGGAACAATTCCCCTATGATGAAAGGCTAATGAGGTTAGGAGTCTTTAGCTTGGAGACGAGATGGATGAAGATGACCTGGAGATTTCCTGAGATGTTAGTGCTAGTTCTTTTCTTTTTTGCCATTATCTATGGGAACCACTGATGGCTTTCAAGGACACAGGCCTTGTTCAAAGGTAAGGAGACATTCTCAAGTCCTGGGATATCCCAGCCCACATTACAGCAATTAATTACATCCCTAACCCATCCTCATTAAAGTAAGTTTTAAACTAATGCAAGCTCTAAATCTATGCATTATACAGTGAAAATGGGAAAAATATGATTTAAGGTCAGATGTTTAACTTTTCAGCTTTAGAAGCCATATGGCAATATGCAATTAATATAAAAGGAAACAGAAATATTGCTACGGTTATACTAGTTGTGGAGTAGCTTAATGGTTTAGAGCAGCATGCTGCAAATCTGGGAAACTTTGAAGTGTCTGAAAGGCAGAATATAAATTAAAATAAATAGTCTGGCTCATATACTGGAGGTAGCTTTTAATTGGCTTAGAGCCATTAAAGGTCAGCTATAAATTTTATTTTAACTATACAAGTCTTTAGTGATTTTGCAGAAAATAAACCAGCATAGTGTGTTTGATTAAAAAAAAAAAAAAAAGACAGTTTTGTTACACCTTTGGAAAATGAAACAACCATTTCTTTCAGGTCTTATTTAAATTTTAGTTGAAAAATACCATCCATTGAACCTACCAGCATTTCAGCCCTGGGTTGTGTGCTGAGATCAGAAGTTAAGAACAGGACCTCAGAAAGTATGTGCAAACATCACAACTTGATTGTGAGTAGCTTCAGGAAGAATATTTTCCCTGTATACTTTTAGTTTATATTCAGTTAATTTAGAAAAAAAAAAGGCAGGGATTACATGAAAGTGCTCATAGCATTCTAACACGATCAAATAATCTACAAGCCTTTAGTACATTCAGACCTGCTTGTCTAAATGACAATCAAGCTTTTCAGAAGCTTAATGAATGTTTCTTTAAAGAGATCTAGATGGGCAAGTCTTGTGAGGAACTCAGAAGTGCTTGCTGTAGGGAGGTCCAGATATAGCTGCAGTTCTTGCAGAACAGCCAATGCTTTATCAGTATAAGGGTTCCTATTTTCAAAAGCTAGATTTAAACAGAATTTGGGTTTTGTTGTTTTTTTTTGCTAGAAAAGAGTTGTGTACTCTTAATAGTGAAAACTTAGTTGGGTCATTCATTTTCAATTCCATTTTATGTGCAGAATTTGGCAAAGATGGCCCTGGCATGCCACGAGTGAAGGCCGCCCCTCTCGTGGTGAAAAAGGAGCAGGTCCTGGCCTGTCATAAGCAGTGGTCAACCTTTTCGTGGTGAAGATGGAGCAGGCCCCGGTGAGAGTGAGTCTTATGTAGAGATGTAAGAATGCGAACCTGGGGGGTGAGAGAGAGAGCATACGTGAAGGTGCGTGGGAGTGGATGCCAGAGAGAGGGAGCCTATATGAGGAGATTGTGAAGAAGTGTGTATATATGAGAGCGATTGGGAGCTGGTGTGTGTGAAAAATGGACTGTGTGTATGTGAGGGTGCTTGCTGGTGAGAGAGAGCCTGTGTGAAGGGATGTGTGTGTGTGTGTGAGAGGGAGCCTAGATGTTAGAAAGGTATGAGAGAGGGAACCAACGTACAAGAGTGTGTGAGGGTGTATGCATGAGAGGGAGCCGGTATGAGGGGATGTGTGTGTACGTGCGAGAGGGAGCCTGTGTGTGTATATGTGTGTGCACTAGAGAGAGAGTGTGTGTATGTATGTGTGCACTAGTTAGGAGCCTGTGTGTGTGCGCACTAGAGAGAGGGAGCCCTGTGGGTGTATGTGCACTAGAAAGAGGGAGATTGTGTGTGTGTGTGTGTATATGTGTGCACTAGAGAAAGGGAGCCCATGTGTGTGCACTAGAGAAAGGGAGCCCATGTGTGTGCACTAGAGAAAGGGAGCCCATGTGTGTGCACTAGAGAAAGGGAGCCCATGTGTGTGTATATGTGCACTAGAGAGAGGAAGCCTGTGCGTGAGAGAGGACAGAGGGTGCCTGTGTGAGGGGCAGTACTGAGGGAGAGGTCAAACTCTTGGAGTGAAGATAGAGTGGAAGGAGTTGAGCCTAGAGGGGTAGGGGAGAGAGAGTGGCAGGTGGAGGAGTTGGGGCCTGAGATGGCAACATGAAAGGAGACTGGCCAGGGGAATAAGGAGAGAGAGGGTAGAAAAGACATTCTTACAGTGAACTTCTAGGGAAATTCTGCTCAAAATATTTAAAACTCTGCATCTTTAAGTAATTTTTTTCTGTATTACATTTTAAATTACTTAAAGACTGTCATGTATATTGTGTTATTTTGACCAATATGAAGTATGCAGAATTGTTAAAAATGTTGTTTTATATGCAGAATTTTTTATTTTTTGCATAGAATTCATCAACAAGTAATAATGTGAACAGAAAGTAGGGAGCTGCTGTTAAACTTTTCATTGAAGAACTTTGTAGCAGTGTTTCCCAACCAGTGTGCCATTGAAGTTATCACTGCCTGCTGCTTAGATCCAGACCAGCACCTGGGCTCTACTCTGAAGACCTTGCAGCAACAAGAAATACCAGCAGTGGCTCTTAAACATGCAGCAGCTCCTTTCTGAGATCATGTATGCCTCTTCTTCCTAGCTACAGCATGAGCCTCAGAGAGTGGTAATTAATAGGCAGTATGAAACACATGGATAGCCAAGCCCTGCTTTGTGCAGCACACACAGTGCACACAGTACCTAGTCATCTTCCTCCTCCTCCTACAAATGGTCCACTGTGAGGGATTCATGAGACTAGTTCTTGTCTCCCTTTGTTTTAAATTTGGAAGAGAGATTGATGGAGCTTTCAGTGCTTTCTTAGCTCTTTTGGCCCTATGAGTCCTCTCCATGTCCATGCTGTCTGGTCCACAAAGATGGGTGAGCTACACAACATATTTGCTAGTGTAGGTGTGTCTTGGACTTAAAGGTTGGGAAATATTGTTTTGTAGAACTGAAGTATTTTAGAGCAGGGGGAGACCATCTCCAGTCCTCGAGAGCTACAAACTGGCCAGGTTTTCAGGATATGCATGAGAAAGATTTGCATGCACTGCCTCCATTGTATGCAAATCTAATGCATATTCATTGTGGATATCCTGAAAACATGGCCCGTTTGTGGCTGTTGAAGGCTGGAGTTGGTCACCCATGTTTTAGAGTGATCCTGAACAGCAGGAAACCACGTGTTTCAATATGTTCCAACTAGGCTAGGAGGCATGGATGCTTTTGCTGTTTGGAGTTTTCTCTTGTTTTATTGTTTATGAAAATGAGGCACTTTGCTTTCCTACTACTAGAGTTATAAAACACATTTGTAAAATGCTTCAAATGTATCAACCAACTGAAATGGCTTTCTGAATGAGTCACCAATTAAACTAATGTTAGCAAACAAGTAATATGTATACAATTTGGAAACTAGAAAATAACAGACTTAAATGTTTTTTTCCCATGTAACTAGCATTATCAATATCAATTACTAAAATGTCATAATTAATCTGGTATTTATTTACCTTTTTGAGTACAGCTTGCAAAACATTTGCATTATTTACAGCATCTAAAAACACTGAATCTACCAAAACAGGTAGAAAAAAAATCCTCCAAAGAATCAGTCAATCCACTTGCCCATTAGACCCAATACCTCCCAAATATATCTGTGACAGGATAAAACCTAGCCCCTTGGCTAATCACCATAATAAATGCCGCACTAACTCAAGACCCTTTCTCTCCCACTAAAAATGGCCTTCCTTGAACCTATCTCGAAAAAAACAGGCTCTGATTGAAAAATCGTTGATCACTATTATCCGGTCTCCAGCCTACCTAGCTTATCTAAAATTGTGGAAAAAGTGATCTTTCAACTTCTAGACTTCTTAGAAGAGGGCAACATCCTTGTAATGTCTTCCCCTCCTACCAATCTAGGTTCAGGAAAGTTCATAACCAACAGTATTCACTTGAATGTTAACCAATATGGCAAGTCCCTCCTAGTTCTACTAGATCTCGCCGCTGCATATAACACTGTCGACCATCAGCTCCTGATGCAATACTTAAGAGACATCGGTATTGAAGGTGCAGCCCTCAAATAAATCCTTGAATCCTTCCTAGATAACATGACACATTTAAGCTCATGGGCCAAAACTTCATTCTTACCCAAAGACCTCATCTGTGGAGTACCTTAGGGGTCTGTGTTTTTCCTGATCCTTCTGGAACTCAATAACATACTTTTTCAATCACAATTTGGTTTTAGGAAAACCACAGCACAGAATCCCTACTTCTTGCATTATCCAACACAGTTTTAAGAGGTTTTGACTATGATGATTCCTATATTCTTGTATTAGATTTAACAGCGACATTTGATACAGTAGATTTTGAGATTTTATCCGAAAGATTACTTGAAATTGGAATCAGTGGAAAGGTTTTAGAATGGTTTAACTCTTTTCTCTGTGAACGTACATATCAAGTTCAGATAAATAAGAGTTTCTCTAGTAAGATAAATATTGAATCAGGGGTACCACAGAGATCAGCGTTATCAGGCACTCTATTTAATATTTACCTTCTCCCGCTATGCAGGCTGCTATCTGGACTGGGTATAATTTACTATATATATGCAGATGATATCCAGCTTCTAATCAAAATAAATATACTGAGGACTAGACGTAGACACAAAAAAACTTACAAGAAGGCATGACCCAGACTGAACTGAAGGCATGGATGTAGTAACATCTTAAGGTATTAGTCCAGTTCTTGGTTCTTGTTTAGTCGAGACGGAAGTGAGAAACACATTGGCATTGTCTTCCTGCTATTAGCAGTGGCAAAGGTGGTTAGATTAAGGCATCATTGCTAGATTCTTAGAGATGAAAGTGGTATATCAGGAGAATGCGAAGGCAAACTTGTAGATTACCACTTGCTCTTAGGTAGGTATTGGTACAAGAAACACCAGGTGGAACTAGGAAGCCCAACAAACATTACTCAGAAGGTGGAAAACTGATCTTGGAAACACATTTTTATACCTCTTGATGATAGATGGTATACAGAGTTGAGGTTGACAGGCAGAGTGAAACTCAGGGTTACCAACCCCAGACTTTGCAAAGCCAGTGATAGGTGAGAATAGTCCCTTTTTTGTAAGGTTAAGGAGGGAATTGCACTTTAGGTATAATCCATGTGTTAACACGGGCTCCCATACAGCAGTGAATTGTTCCTTGAAGGAGCATGGTAGTCAATAGATGTAATTGCTCAGGTTTACACAGGATAATGTCTCCTTGAAAGGGATCTCCCAGAATGGCTTGGTAGGTGTAAAATCCCTCAGGCTCAAATCAGATGAGCCGCTTCAAGGTTAGTGGTAAGGCTCAAGGAGGCAAAGCTTGGAGACAGTGGAGGATTCCAACTGATGTCATTGATCCTCTTCCACTTCCACAGACGGATTGTAAGTGCAGCTGAAATCAGAGATCCTTGCGGGGATAGCTTTTATAAATAGTAAAAAAAACAACTTGAAAGACTGGCAAGTTTTTGGCTTTTCTTGAAGAGCAGTCCTCCTCTCCAGAAATGGATCTCCGAGGTTTAAGATTGGTGGTCAGCTCCCAGACATGCAGAGGATACGGAACTCAAGGAGAAGATGGTGGCAACAGTTCTCAAAGGATCCATAGTTAGCGGTGAATAATCCCAAATGTAGTTTCAAAGGGAAGGCCTAGGGTCTTCAGATGGACAATAACGGGCCCTTCTAGGAGGATTTACAGCAGAAGAGCTATGTAGGCTTATCAGGAGAGACAGAAGGTGGCAATTACAGTCCTTTGCCTGGCAGCAGAAACAGCGCTGGGGAACAAATGAAATGGACAAATCAGGATCTCTCAATCCTGATTCTACTAGCTCAGAAAAGCTGCGAGGAGGTCACTGGAGGATAATGGCTGCGAGCTATGGATTCAGGACAACTCACCAAGTCAGTATTATGGGTAAGAGTTAAAATGACATCTCAGGAAACCTGGAATGGGATCAGAGGCTGGAATTCCCACTTGTGCAGAGCAGAATCAGGATCGTAGCTGTAAATAGTTCCAAGGTAAGAACCAGAGTTGTGTAAAGCAGGGGCTGGATTGAAACTGGTGAGACAGAGCCAGGCCTGGGGTGCAGGTGCCTCCTGCAGGTCATTCAAACCCAAGGACCTGGAGTTGCTGTGGAATGCATAGCTTACGAAGGTATACACCCCCTGAAGGTAGAGGGTGCTCAGCGGAGGAACAAAGAAACTGAAATGACTGCAAGTGTTGAAACCTGGGTGCAGGCACCTCTGTAGGTCGATTGGAACCAGGAAGAAATGCAGGCATCTCTGTGGATTGAACAGAGATGATCCCTGGAACAATTGCAGGCTCCTCCTGCAGATCGAGAGGAATTCCAGGACCGGATTGAACTTGAAGGGGATCTGGTTGCAGGCACCTCCTGCAGGTCAAAAAAATCCAGACATACCAAAAAGGAGAGGAAAAAAACAATTCTTGGTTAGGCACAGGAATCAAAAGTCCAGGAAACCCGAGCTAGTCGCAGGCACATGCTCACCAAACTCATGGCCTTCACATCTTGTTGCGAGCGCGGAGGTGCGGTCGCTTGCTCTAGAGGGATTGTGAGCCCTTGGGTCACGATACAGCTCAGGGAGGAGCCCCAAGACTCACACCGTGGGAGATGAGTGTGTTCAGGCACGGGCTGGAACAGGAACAAGGCTGGAACAGGGTCAAGACATGGAATATCAGGAGCTGGAACAAGGCAGGCTCAGACCTCCACTGGACCTACACGCACAGGTGAGACCCAGCAACGGAATGCTGGTCTCAAGAGTAGCTCTCCGGCCACTTGGTAGCCCTTCCAGACCCGCAGCTTGGGAATGACGAATGCGTGAGGCCAGACGAAGGCTGAAGGTCGTGGACCATGCTGAAGTGGAGCAGGTTCTGGCTTGAGTCTAGGGCATGGATGGAAGCAGGAACAAAATACTCCGAAAATTGGGAACAGGATTCAAGACTCAGGATTCAAGGCTTTGGAACTTGGATTCAGGAACTGACCTCAGCATTAAAAGCAAGGGCTTTCCGGAAACTTGCACTGCAGACGTGAAGACAGGCCTTGTGCCATGAAGCGCCCTACACAGCCCCCCATGGGCTAGTCACGGACCACGACGGTGACATGCCAGGAAAGGTGGACAAGCAGGAAACCTGGAAGCAGGTCAAAGAGCCAGAGACAGGAACTTCAGGAAATGGAACAGGAGACGAAGGAGCTCCAACAAGGAACAAGACCAGGAACATCAGACAAAGGAGACAAGGAACATCAGACGAAGATCCTTCTAGACACAAGAAAACTACGGAGGACCTTGACTGGAAGGAGACCACAGACCACTGTGAAGTCTGGTTCAAAGGCCCCGAGGAATGAAAGCTGAGCCCTTTGATAGGGCTGGACATGGCACAGGCTGAAGACGTCATCCGTTGGGGCCGCAGGCTTTTCCCGCCACTGGCCATTTAAATGTTGCACTGAGGCCCGGAGACAGGCAGGATCAGCCAGCAGCGTTATCGGCATCCCTGCTGCGTGGAGAGGCAACTACGGTGGCACCAGAGCCGCATGAAGAGGTATACTGGCGGCAGCTTCCATGCTGTGAAGATGCAAGGTCAGCGGCGTCTTCTATGTCACAAGAAGTGGAAGTCGGCAGTGGCACTAGGGCTGCAAAGAGGTGTCTCGGCAATGGCTCCTGCCACAAAGAAGCAACGGTGGCTTCTGATGCCGCACACAGTGGCATCAGGCCGCAAGGAGCGGGATGGGCTTGGATCAGCGAGCAGCATTGTAACAGCCCCTCATGAGAGGCTTCTAAGAAAACTAAAAAGTCATGGAATAGGAGGCGATGTCCTTTTCTGGAATGCAAATTGGTTAAAAGACAGGAAACAGAGAATAGGATTAAATGGTCAAGTTTTCTCAGTGAAAAAAGCTAAACTGCGGTGTTCCTCAGGGATATGTATGTGGTCCGGTGCTTTTCAATATATTTATAAATGTTCTGGAAAGGGATACAACAAGCGAGGTGATCAAATCTGCAGATCATACACAGATATTCAGAGTATCGTAGTTAAATCAAATGCAGATTGTGATAAATTGCAAGAGGACCTTGCGAGACTGGAAGATTGGGTGTCCGTATAGCAGATGAAATTTAATGTGGACAAGTGCAAGATGAAGCATATAGGGAAAAATAACCCATGCTGTAGTTAAATGATGTTAAGTTCCATATTAGGAGTTACCACAGAGGAAAAAGATCTAGGCGGCATAGTGGATAATAGATTGAAATCATCAGCTCAGTGTACTGTGGTGGTCAAAGAAGCAAATAGAACATTGAGTTATTATGAAGAGAATGGTGAATAAAACAGAGAATGTCATAATGCCTCTGTTTTGCTCCATGGTGAGACCACACCTAGAGTACTGTGTGCAATTCTGGTTGCTGAATCTCAAAAAAGATATAGTTGCACTGGAGGACGGTACAGAGAAGGGCGATCAAAATGATAAAGGGGATGGAATGGCTCCCCTATGAGGAAAGGCTAAAGAGGGTAGGGCTGAGGGGGGATACAATAGAAGTCTATAAAGTCATGAGAGGACTAGAACGGGTAAATGTGAATCAGTTATTTACTCTTTCAGATAATGACTAGGGGGCACTCCATGAAATTAGCAAGTAGCACATTTAAAACAAATCAGAGACTCTTTTTCATTCAATGCACAATTAAGCTCTGAAATTTGTTGCCAGAGGTTGTAGTTAGAGCAGTTAGTGTAGCTCTGGTTAAAAAAAGGTTTGATTAAGTTCCTAGAGGAGAAGTCCATAAACTGTTGTTTCCAGACTTCCCCTGATCTGTAGAACAAACTTGGGCACTGGCTACCTCTTCTCCCGCATCTCCCTTGAAATTGGCTCTCTCAATTACATCATCAGATTGAGACGCTAAGGTATTGGGAGTGGAGTTATGCATGGTCGACAGCAGGTGGACATCAAGGGGACTGAGTGATACTTCAGCCACAGCCGATTCCAACACCTCTCTGTTGAAGGTGACAGCATGGAAAATTGCCCCCAAAGTTGATGCTGGAGCAACAAACTCATCAATAGCACACTGACCCAAGGAAGGTAAGGACTCCAAGGGAAAAGTTCTAATCTTCCCCTTCATTTTAGCAGGCATACTGAATTTATAAGAAACGAAATTCTGAGGCAAAAAACACAGCATTACAGAGCATGGCTATTTCTTGTCACTATCTTGCCTCCACCTTGAATATCCCAATGTGTTGATGTAACATACATAGTGAAATGGTATTGTAATTGTATATTTTTTCGGTACCTCTTGGAAGGGCCAGTGCAAGAGTGTTTGGCATCCTAGGAGAACCTTCGGTCATACAGACCCTACTCCCCTCATACCTATGGTGGCAGTTCCATCACAGCACTCCCTTATTTGACAATATTGGCTTTCCCCCTCTGGGTCTCTGTTGGTGGCATTTTGCTGCCCCCAAAATTTTGATGCTCTAGGTGAATGCCTAGTTTGTCTAATGGAAGCACCAGCCTTGGGGAGCAAGTGCAGCTTATTTAGGATTGGCTTATGTGGTCAGTTGCTGTGGCCCCTACCAAAATTCTGTTGTAGAAGATGGATGCATTTGAGATTGTACTGTGAGATGCCATGGAACAGAGAATTGCAGTAGTTGATGAGCTGGTAATTAAAGCATACATTACGGTAGTAAGGTTGCGTTTATCAAAATAATTGCACAGTTGGTTAATTTTTCACAGATATATAAAAGAGGTCCTTACCACTTTTGGGCTTCCATTGTAAAGTTGTGGTCAAGCTGAGCCCCAGACTCCACATTGAGTTCCCTAGGTTGTAGAGGTGTTCCCAAGAGGGAAGAGAGAGATGAGGAGTGCTCTTGTTGGCTAAGGTTGTAGAGGAGTTCCCAAGAGGAAAGACAGAGATAAGGGGTGCCCTCCTTGTTGGCTTAGCCAGAGGAATTCTGATTTGGAGGGGGTTGAGCTTGAGTTTCTAGTTGCTGAGTCATTGGGCCACTGCTGTAAGATGATAGTATTGATGATGGATGAGGTTTTATCAGATCCTATTTTGACGCAGAATTGGATGCCATTAGCAAAAAAAATGATATTCACTGTTGAAGATTGGACAGCCATAAATGTTAATTATTTATTTGTTTATTTTTATATACTGTCTATCTGACAAACAATCAAGACTGTGTACATTGTGGTTGTATAGTATTAATCAAAAAATCAATCTAATAACCATTTTAAAATTTAATGTTTCTATAACTATAATAAAATACATCGCTAAATTAAAACAACCGTAAATAAGATAACAATTAGGCATATAAAACAATGTTATAGTATAATTAAATATTAACTTTAAAATTACAAATTTAATATAATGAACAACATAACATAAACATAACATAAATTTAACAGACGTACATTTAATCTGCCTTTACTGCAACCCTGTTTTTATTTATTAGTCTGAGAGTAAAATATGTTATTGTAACATGGGTATCAAATTATATGGTTGATGGTTGAGTGTTGTTTAAATCATAGGCCTTTTGAACAGTATTGTTTTGAGATTTTTCTTGAACATTTTTATGTCTTTCTGTATTCTAAGTTCGGTAGGCAAGGTATTCCATAACTTCGCCCCCGCTATGGAAAGATGGGCAGATTTAATAGATGGGCAGATTTAATAGATGGAAGATTTCTTTGTGGTGTATGTAAACGTAATGAAGCATTTAGCTATTCAGTATGTTCGCAATTCATGGATTTAAATAATATACATGATATTTTATATTCAATCCTTGTTTAATTGGAAGCCAATGGAGGTCTATCAATGTCGGAGTAATGTGTTCATATTTTTTTCCTCCACAAAGCACTCTTGCAGCGGACTTCTGAAGCAGATTCAGTGGCCTAATATGGGAATTTGGTAAACCTAGCATAAGGGCATTACAGTAGTCTACTGTGGAAAAGAGTAAAGATTGTAATACGGTTCTAAAATCATTAAAATCTAACACAGGTTTCAGACGTCTTAAAATATGTAATTTAAAATATCCATCTCTAGTCTTCTGCTTTATATCATTGGTTAATTTAAATTCAGGGTCAATTAAAATCCCTAAATCGCGAACAGTATCAGATGAATTTATCTGCATAAAATCAGTGTTAAAAGAAAATGTTTACTATATGTTGACTTCCTACTTAGTAAATGAAATTCAGCTTTTTTGAGTATTTAAAATCAATTTCATATGTGCTAAGAGTGTTTTAATAGAGTTTAAATAGATCTCAATTTCCTTTATTGTATCTTCAATTGTATTTTTTAACTCTGACCCACCTGCATGGGTTCTTCAAGAGTACCGACAGGAGCTGGAGGTGAAAGTGGCCACTGAAACTAGTGTGCCAGCGCAACAGCTCTTTGAGGTGGTCAAAGCTGTTGCCCTTTGCTGGAATTGGCGGTCAATCTTGCCTGTCAATTTGATAAGCCCTTCCAGGGAAGGAGGAGGTCCCAAGCTACCATCTTATCTTTGATCCTGGGGGACACCCTTCAAGGAAAATAAGGAGACAGTCCTCCCGCCATTTAAGCTCCATTGCCAGGGTCCAGAATTCAATGGCATATTTCACTAAAGTTCTGGTGCCTTGGTGGAGTAGAGTAGATAAGAGCCCTTGGTGGCGCACCCCTTGGTAAAAATTTTTCTTTTTAGCTTTATTTGAAGTTGTATGGGTAGAAAAAGGAAAACTAAAGTTTTGACATCTTTTCCAGCAGTTCAGCAGGCTAAGGGTCCAATGGATTTTCATTTGACAAGGCAGGTAAGTCAATCAGCCCACAATTCAATACCAGATATTTCTTTCTCATCTGGAGCATCAGCAAGTCCCAGCCAGCAGCTTGGATCTCAACCATTAGTAGGAACTTTAACTCCATCACAACCAATTGTAAAACAAGTAAATGTGGTAGCAATTAATTAATAGCAGCAACCCCCAACTTACAGGAGGAGCTGGGGAAGATAAATTGGGGACTATAGGGGGCTCCGAGCTACAAGAGATAGCTTTGGACCCTATAGACCCCCAAAATATAACATTAGTTGATGTATGGAGGGCTACAAATGAAATGCAGAAAGTTATGAAAGGCTTTATGGTTCAAAGTAATAATTCATCTATTGAAATTAAAAATGTTTTAGATTTGCATGATAATAGGCTGAAACAAGTAGAGGAAGCAAGTAAAATGGCTACCTTACAGATAACATTACTGTCAGCCAATAATGCCTTTATTATAGATAGTATAAGTATTCATCGGCAGATAGAAAGTCTTGAGAATGAGACCAGAGTGAGAAACATAAGGTTTTTTAATTTTCCAATGACGAGACTTATATCTCCTGGTGAATTATTAAAGAAATATTTGGTGGAAAATTTAGCGATTACATCAATAGATGATAAATCTTTTTCAAATACTTATTATCTTGCAAATAGCAAACTTAGAAAACAGGAGGGAGAGGAAGAGATGGACATTGTCCAACAGCAGTCTCCTAATTTGACGGCTTTTTTAGAATCTTCATTGGATGATATACCTTTAAGATCAACACTGATAGTCACTTTCTGTAAAGAAACTGACAAGATATTAATTATGCAGAAGTATTTTAAGAACAAGGAGTTTCTGTTCTGTGGACAAAGAGTCCAACTCTTCCCAGATGTTTCACGCACTACAAAGATCAGGAGGAAGCATTTCTTAAATTTAAAACCTAGAGTTTTGGCTGTAGGAGCAAAATATTTCCTAAAATTTCCCTGTAAGTGTATTGTGGTGTATATTATTTTTCAAGACCCCTCCCATTTAGAAACATTTCTTTTGGATAAGGAAAGTGGCTGAGATGATTTAGCTGTAAAAAAATAGAAATTTACTATTTCCTTTGTTAATTATGAAGATTATATCCTCCCTTGATGTGGACTAGGAAATTTTGATCTGTTTTATTATTTCTTTAATTGTAATATGTATTTTCTTGATGACAAAATTTGTTCTTTGAATTGCCACATTGTAATAATGTGAAAAATCTTAAACTATAAATTAAAAAAAAAAAAAAAGCTGTCTTGCCCTTTGCTGGAGTTGGCGGTCAATCCTGCCAATTTGATAAGCCCTTCCAGGGAAGGAGGAGGTCCCAAGCCACAAGCTTATCTTTGATCTTGGGGGGACACCCTTCAAGGAAAATAAGGAGACAGTCCTCCCGCCATTTAAGCTCCATTGCCAGGGTCCAGAATTCAATGGCATATTCCACTAAAGTTCTGGTGCCTTGGTGGAGTAGAGTAGATAAGAGCCCTTGGTGGCCAACTGGCCTGGTTCTTCAAATACCATCTTGAATACGCCAGTGAATTGTTGAAGGTTGTGCAGCAAAGAATCTGCAGGCTCCCAGAAGGGGGAAGTCTATGCCAGTACCTTGCCGTCCAGAAGGGAGAGAATGAGTGTGGTTTTGGTCAAGTCATTCGGGAACAATAGAACATGCAATGTAAAGTGAACAATAGAACATGCAATGTAAAGTGAATGTGGCATTGGTTCAGAAACCTACGGCATTGCTTGGGGTCCCCAGCATACTGGAGCAGCATTGGCAGCTGCAACATAGGACTGTGTCCCATGGGTTGTGATGGTACAGAAGCAGGAGGCGACCATAAGAACATGCCATACTGGGTCAGACCAAGGGTCCATCAAGCCCAGCATCCTGTTTCCAACAGTGGCTAATCCAGGCCATAAGAACCTGGCAAGTATCCAAAAAACTAAGTCTATTCCATACTACTGTTGCTAGTAATAGCAGTGGCTATTTTCCAAGTCAACTTAATAGCATGTAATGGACTTCTCCTCCAAGAACTTATCCAATCCTTTTTTAAACACAGCTACACTAACCACATCCTCTGGCAACAAATTCCAGCTTTAATTGTGCGTTGAGTGAAAAAGAACTTTCTCTGATTAGTTTTAAATGTGCCACATGCTAACTTCTTGGAGTGCCCCCTAGTCTTTCTATTATCCGAAAGAGTAAATAACTAATTCACATTAACCCGTGCTAGACCTCTCATGATTTTAAACACCTCTATCATATCCCCCTTCAGCGTCTCTTCTCAAAGCTGAAAAGCCCTAACCTCTTTAGTCTTTCCTCATAGGGGATCTGTTCCATTCCCTTTATCATTTTGGTTGCCCTTCTCTGTACCTTCTCCATTGCAACTAAATCTTTTTTGAGATGCAGTGACCAGAATTGTACACAGTATTCAAGGTGCGGTCTCACCATGGAGCGATACAGAGGCATTATGACATTTTCCATTTTATTCACCATTCCCTTTCTAATAATTCCCAACATTCCATTTGCTTTTTTGACTGTTGCAGCACACTGAACCGATGATTTCAATGTGTTATCCACTATGACGCCTAGATCTCTTTCTTGGGTGGTAGCTCCTAATATGGAACCTAACATTGTGTAACTATAGCATGGGTTATTTTTCCCTATATGCATCACCTTGCACTTATCCACATTAAATTTCATCTGCCATTTCGATGCCCAGTTTTCCAGTCTCAGAAGGTCTTCCTGCAATTTATCACAACCTACTTGTGATTTAACTACTCTGAACAATTTTGTATCATCTGCAAATTTGATTACCTCACTTGTCGTATTTCTTTCCACACCATTTATAAATATATTGAAAAGTACGGGTCCCAATACAGATCCCTGAGGTACTCCACTGCCCACTCCCTTCCACTACGAAAATTGTCCATTTAATCCTACTCTCTGTTTCCTTTCATTTAGCCAGTTTGTAACCCATGAAAGGACATCGCCACCTATCCCATGACTTTTTACTTTTTCTAGAAGCCTCTCATGAAGAACTTTGTCAAATGTCTTCTGAAAATCCAAATATACTACATCTACCGGTTCACCTTTATCTACATGTTTATTAACTTCTTCAAAAAAGTGAAGCAGATTTGTGAGGCAAGACTTGCCTTGGGTAAAGCCATGCTGGCTTTGTTCCATTAAACCATGTCTTTCTATATGTTCTGTGATTTTGATGTTTAGAACACTTTCCACTATTTTTCCTGGCACTGAAGTCATGCTAACTGGTCTGTAGTTTTCCGGATCGCCCCTGGAGCGCTTTTTAAATATTGGGGTTACATTAGCCACCCTCCAGTCTTCAGGTACAATAGATGATTAATAATGATAGGTTACAAATTTTTACTAATAGGTCTGAAATTTCATTTCTGAGTTCCTTCAGAACCCTTGGGTGTGTACCATCCGGTCCAGGTGATTTACCACTCTTCAGTTTGTCAGTCAGGCCTAACGCATCTTTTAGGTTCACCGTTATTTGGTTCAGTCCATCTGAATCGTCACCCATGAAAACCTTCTCTGATACGGGTATCTTCCCACCATCCTCTTCAGTAAACACTGAAGCAAAAAAATCATTTAATCTTTCTGCGATGGCCTTATCTTCTCTAATTGCCTCTTTAACCCTTCGATCATCTAACGGTCCAACTGACTCCCTCACAGGCTTTCTGCTTTGTATATATTTTAAAAAGTTTTTACTGTGAGTTTTTGCCTCTACAGCCAACTTCTTTTCAAATTCTCTCTTAGCCTGTCTTGTCAATGTCTTATATTTAACTTGCCAACGTTTATTTATTTATTTATTTTTAATGTTTATATACCGACATTCTTGTATAATATACAAATCATACCGGTTTACATTAAAACAGGAGATGCAGGAAAAAAAGTTACCTTTGTCAAATACATTTAACATTAATAACAATGAAAATTGTTAACAAGGGATAACAACTATGAAAAAAGAGAAAGGTAAACAAAAGTGGAAGAAACATAGAAGTTAAAAAGAAAAAAAAAACGAAAAAATGTAGCACGAAGGGGTTTACATGCTGGTGACAGTTTTGCCTTCTTTCCACCTTTCTTAATGTGTGGAATACATCTGGACTGTGCTTCTAGGATGGTATTTTTTAACAATGACCACGCCTCTTGCACTTTTTACCTTTGTAGTTGCTCCTTTCAGTTTTTTTTCTATTTTTCTCATTTTATCAAAATTTCCCTTTTGAAAGAGAGCCGGGATTTGCTTACTGTCCTCCTTCCAGTCATTAATTCAAATTTGATCATATTGTGATCACTATTGCCAAGCGTCCCCACCACCATTACTTCTCTCACCAAATCCTGTGCTCCACTGAGAATTAGATCTAAAATTGCTCCTTCTCTTGTCGGTTCCTAAACCAATTGCTCCATAAAGCCGTCAGGTTATTGGGGGTCACCAGCAGCTTCCAGCCACATCGAGAGTCTTTGCATGGAAGCCGCTAGGATCTCCAGAAATTACTTTTATTCTTGTAACTTGTATGTGAGACCCAGAATACCCTGCAAGGCTATGACATCCACCAAGTCCATGACCTTGGCAATCTGATGTGATCATGAGCCCTTGTTCTGAGCTGGAGTTGGCACATCTGCAGGGTGGAGCCTGTTGGCAGGTGGAGTTGGAAGAGGCAGAGGCTCAACTGGAGCTTCACCTATAGCAGCCCACTTTCCCCTTTGGTTGAGCCTTTGGGTGCTGGGACTGGCAGGTCTTGGGGGGGGGGTGCTTCTGCTGATGTCAGACTATCGGTTGAGGAGGCTGGGTTGTACAAGCAAATACTAAGGCAGGCTCAGGTCACTGGCAGGCAGTGGTAAGAGGCAGGAGGCGTTCGAGGATGTCCAGGAAACAGGCAGTTTTCGGTGGAAGGCAGCATTCAAGGATGTCCAGAAGGCAGGCAGTGGACAGTAGCAGGTATCCAAGGATAGGCGGGACAGATAGGGTAGGGAGATGAGGATCAGGAACTGCTGAGCAACTCAAACTACAAGGACTGCAGGGAGACCTGTTGCCAAGGCGAAGAGGAGATGCATCAGTGGCCTTTTATAGGCCTTTCCCTACAAGTCATCACAGGGTGCCACTACCCTTTTCCTGCTTTGGGGCCCTTTAAATGGGGCCCATGGCAGGAAATGATCCCGAACCATTGGGCACAATACGAGCGCCTGTGGAGAACTTTGGCAGTGTCCCTCCACTAAGACAGTCTGTAGTGTCTTGCCAGGCTGAGGAGTGGCATTCTACTGTGCAGGAAGGGAGAGCAACCAGGCGTCAGAGTACGACTGCAGGGGCCCAGCCCAATGGGCGAGTGTGGTGGTTTGCGGGAGGAGCCAGTGGACCACCAAATACAACAGAATATTATATCAGGACATTCTAGAGAGGTAAAGTTCCTAGATGAAATAAATGTCTGCTTCATGGAGCAGCTGGAACAAGAACCAATAAGAGGGAAAACTATTTAAGACCTAATTCTTAGTGGAGCACAAGATTTATTTTTGTTTATAAAACATTTAGTACCTGCCTAGATCAGGACCACTGTGCAAGGCAATTTACAATATTTGGATCATTCCATTTCAAAATACATTCATATTACAGTTTAAATGCTTGACAACAACACCTTAAAAATATACAATCATTATAGTAAAATACAGGATCATCATACTAAAAAAAGCTTCTTGAAAAAGAGAAGCTTTGAATTGTTTTCTAAAAATACAAAAATTGTTTATAGTACACAGAGAGACAGGCAATTGGTTCCACAAAATGGGACCTATAACCAAAAAAGCCCATGATCTAGTGGTTTGTAGATGATGGATGGGACGAGAAAAAATGTTTGTACTGAGAACAAAGTGGCCTAACTGGCAATTATTTTGTAGCAATTTAGTCAAATAATTCAGGCCATTCATATTAAGTGATTTAAAAACTAAAGATAAAAATCTTAAATTTAATTTGCTGCTTCATTGGAAGTAAATGAAGTTGATAAAGAAGCAGCATGACATGTTTTCAAGGGGTATTACACATTAACCGAGCGGTGGAATTTTGTAAGATATGTAATGCTTGAACATGGGTATTAAGAAGACCCATGTATATTGCATTACAGTAGTCCATTGTGGTTGATACTAATGACTGCCCAATTGTCCTGAAATAGTTGCGTTCTGATATGTAACAAAAATGCCAAAGCATTCCCAACCTAAAATATCCTATTTTTAGGACTGATTGTATCTGTGGTCTGTAAGAAAGAATGTCAAAAAGAAAGCCAAGATTCTGACAACTTTTTTTTAAACTAAATGATGTTACCATTAACTACTACAGGAAAACTCTTAACAGCTGGTAGAATAACTCATGGCCAGTGGTACCATAATGCATAATTTCTTAAAATTCAATAATAATTTATTAGTAACCATTCATTAATTGATGGTAGCAAGACAAGTCGAAATATGATCTAGTTTGATAGATATCCAAATGTTTTTTCCTATCAGATGTTTATCGTCCGCATAAACTTGGAACCCTATCTCAAACTATTCAATCAGAACACAATGGCTGAAAATAGACATTAAACATGGTTTGAGAGCCAATGCTATCGAACCTTGAGATATCCCTTGCTTCTGTTTAAACCACCTGGGGGGAATCTTCCCCAAAAGCCAATTTTTGTTCTCTTTCATGCAAATAGGAAGAGAACAATTGGTGTACCATGCCTCCAATACGTAAACGATGCATTAAAATAGCATGATTAACAGTATCATATGCCACAGAAATGTCTAAAAAGACAGTGATGACAAAGGTTTTATCTAACTTTTTCAACTATTAAAGTTTCCGTGCTGTTTTTTGCAAAAAACACATAGATAGGGATGTAAAATGTTGCCGGTCAAAAAAATCATTAAATTGGGTTTATACAACTTTCTCCAGTAACTTTACCAATGTGATAAGATGTGAAATGGATCTAAAACTACTTGGGCCTTCCATGATCTTCTGATCTTTTTTTTTTTTAATATAGGATGTATCAGTCCCTGTTTTTGAGATGAGGAAATTAACCCTTCTAGTAATGATCTATTGATCATTGAAGACAATATTTCTTTGAAATCATCTCTTACTAAATAAATTATAGAAGAAGGGGGACAAGGATCCAGAGAGTTGAATGAATTTCTTAGCTCTGCTAAGAATCTTTCGAATTTGGACCAATTTGTGGCTTCAAAATGATCCCAGCAACATACTTTCTCGTCTTGAGCCACTAGAGGGGCTCAAGATTGGATAACAAATAGATAAGTTAAATTCTATAGTATTTGGGTTGAATTCGCTTTTTCTGATGAGCCATCAATTTGATCAAAAATCCAGGCCAAAATAATCTGTCAGTTGGGGAGAGGACAAGATGGCGGCATAGAGGGAGCACTGAGCGTTGTTGCTGCTGAAAGCTTTTCCCTTTTGCAAAAATTTCGCCATGCCAGCTAAAAGAAAGGGGAAGATAATGATTTACCCTTCTGAATCCTTACCTCCCCTAATGCAGCTTGACATCCAACGTTTCTTGACCCAGCCGGAATTGCAGGGAGCCGGTGAAACCACTGTGAGTCCCCGTGAGGGAGAGTGGGGATCTCCGATGGAAGAGGCGTCCCTCAGTCCTGACCTGACCTGCGCCCGCCTCCGGCACAGCGTGACCCCGGCAGAGACGCAGCTCAGTCTACCTCCGATGACGCGGTGGGAGTGACCGGGCAGGAGGGAGCAGTTCCCTGCACTGCGTTGGAAGTGGAGAACCCTTTTACCACTGTAGAGGAATCGAACTCCGGCAATGGAGGTGTTTTGGCCGGCTTCTCGGAGGAGTCTCAGAGGAGGGAAAGAGCCAAGGCCCCTCTGAATAGAAGCCAAGGACAATCACCACCCAGCGCACAGGGTGAGTTTCTGCAATTACCTTCTAGACCTGAGGCGGTGACCCTAGAGGCAATATGGGACTTGGTGGCAGGATTCGGGACTTCTATGAACAGACTAGAAAATAAGATGGACTCTTTGGCTTATAATTTTCAGCAAAAAATTCTGGGCGTCCAAGAATAGACAAATGTAATCACTAATAGGGTTGTGGAGGCTGAAAATAAAATTCAGTTGGCCCAAGCCTTTAATGTGGCTATTATTAAAGATCAAATGGCTTGTGCTAGACGGCTGGAAATACTAGAGCAGAGCTTTCCAAACTTTTCATGTTGGTGACACACTTTTTAGACAAACATAATTTCGGGACACAGTAATTCAGTCTACTAGTAAACCAGAGGTTAAAGGTTAAACGAACGAAACATATTTCGACAATTTATGTATGTTTCCTTAAATATATACATAAATAAAATGTTTCACGACACAACCTATCTCATGAAAACCTTAAATTTATATTAAAAATATATATTCCAAGATTCATGTTATTGTTATAATTTATGAGAAACAATAATAAAACAAATTGTCTGTCCCCCACACACTCATCTCTCTCCTCCCCCCAGCACATGTCTGGCCCCCACACACTCATATCTCTCCCCCTCAAGCACATGTCTGACCCCCACACACTCATTTCTCTCCCCCCCAGCACATGTCTGTACCCCACACACTCATATCTCTCCCCCTCAAGCACATGTCTGTCCCCCCAGCACATTTGCCCCCCACTCACTCATCTCTCTCCCCCCAGCACATGTCTGGCCCCCACACTCATGTACCTCGTCTTTTTGATTGTTGCCAGTTAAGTGCTTCACTCCCTTCCATGATCACCAGACACTGCTGCTTGCAGTCAGTACTCCTCATGGCCAGGCCTCATCGGCAGCAGCAGCAGCCAATGCAAGGATGGCTGGGCTTGTTCCACCCACCAAGCCCCCCAAAAAAACGCGATTGACAGCAAAAATCACCCAATAATAAGCAACCCATAAACTGAAAAAAAAAGTGAATCTCTAGAAAAAAAAAAGCCCAAACTTGCGTCAGAGTTGACCGGCTTGTGCGACACACCTGCACACTGCAGGCGACACACTAACGTGTCCCGACACACAGTTTGGAAAGCTCTGTACTAGAGAATAATATCAGACATCTAAATGTGAGGATTTTGAACTTTCCAAAATTGGCGGGAGAAATTTCATATACTACTTTGAAGAGATTCCTGACAGAAGCACTCTGTTTTCATCAATAAATTCATGTTATTTCCTAAATAAGAGGGCTGCTTCTACAGGGACTACTGCTGCTGTTTCTATTCCCGCAAATCTGACTAGTTTCTTAGAAAATTCAAACATGGATATATTGGATAGAAATACCTTGTTGGTATCTTTTATTGCTGTCCAAGATGTGAATAATGTTATGAAAAATTTCTTTACGAAATTCTCTGTAATGTTTTATGGTCAGCCAATACGAATCTATCCTGATTTGGCCCAACAGACACAGATATCAGGAGGAAATAATTTCTATCCTTTAGACAAAATGTAATGTCATTAGGCTTTTCCTTTATTCTACGTTACCCTTGCAAATGTATCTTAAAAAGGGGGGAAGAGTCCTTTATATTTTTTCAACCAGATCAAATACGTCAGTTTGAAGCTCGTAAACCGACCACCTCTTCACCAATACCTCAAAATGGGGAGAGGTCTTAAACTACAATGTGTACTGGTATAAATCTATTATTGCCCTAACAATATGCTGAATTTCTTGTTTTCTCCTTTGATTTTTCTCCTTTTGTCCTCTCACTTAGTCTTTATTTCTTTTCATTGTTTTGAAAGTACAAATTTGATAAATTTCAAATGTCTATCTATATTAATAGAAAATGGATATTGTAAAGATTGATATGATTTATCTAATTGTGATAATGGATTGTTTTTCTGATTTGTAAAGCAAAAATGATCCTAAATACTTCCTGTGGGCTGTTCAGGGACTTATTCATCAAGCATTGGAAAATTGTTTCTGGGTGGATTCAAAAGCGAGTTTATAATTTTGACGCAGCATATACATTTATTTTGAATCACTAAGGTTGGATTTTTTGCGCCACATTTGCTCTGAGCATCTTAATACAAGTTTTTTCTTAAATAACTTACTAAACCAGGGGACCTTGATACGATGTATCTCTGTTTTTTTGTAAAGGTGTGACTTTCAACACTATTGTCTTCAATGAGGAACATAATGAATTAGAAAAAGCTTCAACTGTCATGATTAATATATTTTTAGACTAATTTCGATTCAGCCTTAAAAAGAGATGGCCATTTGCTGCGGTGCCGGGGGAATCGCTTGCTGGCAGGCTGCTGGCACAAAAGGTAACACAAAGGTCAGGGGAGGTTTAGGATAGGGCTAGGGGGCAGGAAGGGATAGGAAGAACATAAGAACATGCCATTCTGGGTCAGACCAAGGGTCCATTAAACCCAGCAGTCTGTTTCCAACAGTGGCCAATCCAGGCCATAAGAACCTGGCAAGTGCCCAAAAACTAAGTCTATTCCATGTTACCGTTGCTAGTAATAGCAGTGGCTATTTTCTAAGTCAATTCAATTAATAGCAGGTAATGGACTTCTCCTCCAAGAACTTATCCAATTCTTTTTTAAACACAGCTATACTAAGTGCACTAACCACATCCTCTGGCAATAAATTCCAGAGTTTAATTGTGCATTGAGTGAAAAAGAACTTTCTCCGATTAGTTTTAAATGTGCCACATACTAACTTCTTTTAAGGGGGGATCTTCTCCGGAGCTATTTCCAATAGTTCAACTAGATAACGATTTAAGGTAATTTTAGGGATTTCTCCAATCACCCTTGGAAAGTTTATTATCCTTAGATTTAAATGTCTCAGAGAATTTTCGATGTTCTCAATTCTTCTGTTTACTGCCCCATGATCTTGAATTATATTCCCTTGGACTTCCTTTATTTTCTTCACATCATTTTCTAGAGTTATTATTTTCTCTGATGTCTCCAGTCTGTGTCCCTCAAAGTCCTTATTTAATACTTCCATCTGTTGGGATACAGAATTTATCTTCATAGAGCAATCAGAAACTGACTTTGCTAAAGCTGAAGTTAAACTCCATAACGAGTCTAAAGTTAATACCGCTGGCTTTGGAGTGGCAACACTTAAATTAAGTGATTCTGAGCTTACCCCTTCCTTCTCTCCTTGTCTCAGACCATCTCCAGTTGTCGACTCTCCGTTATTTTCAGGAGGCACAGGGGTTCCCATCGTTGCAGCCCCCTCAGTTCGGTTTTCTCACAGCTCCCCACCGGGGCCCAGATCCGAACGTGGTGTCGATGTTTCCCGCTCTGCCGGCGGCAGCCGGATGGTGAGCGGGTTGAGGGATAACTCTTCCGAGGTCGGGTTACATTCTCCTCCCTGTGACCCGACAGCCGGACCTCTCAGTTCCTTCTTCACTGCTCCTTCAATACACTGTGTGATGGTTTTCTGTCCTGTGGACTGCGAAGGAGTAGAGGGGTAAGTCCTTAGCTTTCCTTTTCGTTTCGGAGGCATTATTTTACCGAGGAAAAGAAATTAAGGATCAAACTCACGGGAACAGCTTCACAGCGTTACCTCTCCGGATGCCATCTTGGCTCCACTCCCTCAATGTATAATTAAGCTCTGGAATTCATTGCCAGATGATGTGGTGAAAGCTAGTAGTGTAGCTGTATTCAAAAAAGGTTTGGAGATGTTCCTGGAGGAAAAGTCCATTAAATATTATTAAGGTAGAATTGCAGAAATCCACTGCTTATTCTTGGGATAAGCAGCTTGGCATCTATCTGCCTGTTGGGACTGGCTTGACGACTGTTAGAAACAGGATACTGGGCTTTGGTCTGACCCAGTCGGCAAGTCTTATGTTCTTATGTTTGAGTTGGAGGCCTGTATACCAATTCATTGTAAATAGAAGTGCCATCTTCTTTTTTCAGGACAGCCCATAATGCTTCTTCCCTACCCCATCTACCTTGCATTTTAGTTGCTTGGATATTGTTTTTGACATAAAGAGCTGCTCCTCCCTCATTTCAGTCTTCTTAACAAGTTATAGCCCGGGATGGCTGTATCCCAATCATGAAACTCTGTGAACCAAGTTTCCATAACAGCAACAATGTCCAATTCCGCCTCCACCATTAAGGCCTACAGCTCTGAGATTTTACTGCCCAGACTATCAGCATTTCAGGTCATAGCTTTCCAAATTTTCTGCTTTGGTTTGCTGCTCTTAGTAGTCACTTTTTCTGAGGTGATTGATTTTATTTTCACTTCCTGTAATGCTTGGGGATGACATGCCAATGTCATTGGCTACCTCCTGCCACCCCACCCTCTAGTTTAAATGCCTAACATATGATTTCAATTTCTTGCTTAGCATCCTTTTTCCTGCCATAGACAAATGTAGAACAACAAAAAAACAGATCTTACTTAACCATATACAGATGTGTGAAAAGATGTAATTACTAATTAAGAAGAATGACCATCATATAGCACAATAAATGGCACATCATGTTAGGCTAAAAGCTGCCCTTTCTAGTGATTCTTAAAGTATAGAGAAATGTAGGTCTTCCTTACCACATAACCTTTTATTGCTCCAACCGTTGAAATTAGCAACAATAATTTTGCCTTGCATGGAGTTATGGGGTTCTTGTCTAATCCTCATTATACTGATGTATTTTTCTCCTTTCTTTTTAAACAACTAACAAAAAAAATCTAAAAATCCACACTTTATGCTCTTCAGTACTTAAATCTGAGCAACCCCCTGAAAGGCACACAATAATGCGAATATAGACAACCTTTCTGCTAGATCTCTGATATTTAAGAGAGAAATTTATACGTAGCTTTGGGAGACCCTCTGGACAGGATATACCTGCAAAGATAACGGCACTAGCCCTCTGCAATGCAGAAGACTTTCTGGCTACTACTGATTAGGATCAGCCACACCCCAAGAAAAAAACAGATTTCTGTTAGGTGAGTTTTTTTTCTCCTTTTTTTTTTATACAACTAATATCATGTACAGACCATCCCTTGATAAACCCCATCTGATCTTCCATAACCAAGTCTATCATTTAGCCTTCCAGATGCTGTTGCAGAATTTTTGCAAGTTATCTTAATATCAGCATTTAGAAGGGAGATGGGTGTATTTGCCTCAGGCTCCAGTCTGTCTCATCTTGTTTTTATGAATTAAAACTAATTGTCAGTTAGACTTCCCATCTGGTCAGGAAAAAGTGGTCAAATATAAGTTTTAGTGATCACACTATCTCCTGGAAAAAAACAATTATAAAAATTCACCAGATAGCCATCTGGGTCAGGACTCTTCTTCCCTGGCAACTGAAAAATAGCTGTCTGTATCTCACCCAAAGAGAAAGCTATACTAGCTGCACCTAACAGTAAGAGTATAAAAGCACCAATAGTCTCACACTTATCACCAATTTTGAATTAGAGACGTTCATACAAATATGCTGGAAAATGTTCACTTACTAATGGCAATTTGGTACACAGACCTAAACCAGCCATTTAGGTGATCCAGTTCACAACATTAGCATCTGTCCCACGAATTAATTTTGTACCATTGCATGGGTATGGAAAAGGTTCACCATCTTTATGATATGTGTTGCTTATTTTCATACCTTTATTGAAATGAACTGTGCTAATTCATACAAGAATACATTTCATGCAAACCAAACTGTAAAAAAATAAAAAAATAGTGGAACCAATGATTGTGTTCTGAGCTGGGTTACCTAAATGTTTTGTTTAGGTCTTAGGTACCAAAATAACCATTTCACTTACATCCTGCTGTCCTTGGAAAATATCTGTTACATGTAAGCAACTCTGCTTTCTCCGAGGACAAGTAGATTCACACTCCTCACATATGGGAGAATCCCTAGCTACAGGCTAAAAACAGGAGAAAGTGGGAAAGTACCACATTTCTCCTATTTGCCTGTGAGGCAGCTGACCAAAAAATGGGTCTAGGTGTGAAAAAAGTTGGGCTGTACAAAAGACGACCAAAGAACAGATAGACACAGGGGTAGATTTTAAGAATTTGCGCGATCGCGTACTTTTGTTCGCGTACCAGGCGCGAACAAAAGAACGCTGGATTTTATAAGATACGCGCGTAGCCACGCGTATCTTATAAAATCCGGGGTCGGCGCGCGCAAGGCTGCCCAAAATCGGCAGCCTGCGCGCGCCGAGCCGCGCAGCCTGCCTCCGTTCCCTCTGAGGCCGCTCCGAAATCGGAGCGGCCTCGGAGGGAACTTTCCTTCCACCCACCCGCACCTTCCCTTCCCCTACCTAACCCACCCCCCCGGCCCTATCTAAACCCCCCCTACCTTTGTCTGCAAAGTTACGCCTGCTTTCAGCAGGCGTAACTTTGTGCGTGCCGGCCGGCAGCCCCGCTCCGTGTTCCGGTCCCGGGGGCTGGTCCGGAGGCTGCGGCCACGCCCCCGGAACACCCCCGGGCCGAAACCACAACCGTGTCGCCGCCCCCGAAATGCCGCGTCACTCCGGGCACGCCCCCGACACGCCCCTTTTACAAAGCCCCGGGACTTACGCGCGTCCCGGGGCTCTGTGCGCGCCAGCGGCCTATGCATGTGTAAATCCAGCCGGATTTACGCATGCAGGGCATTTAAAATCCGCCCCAGTATACCCTGATGCTCAGCAGAGGTGCCTAAGGCAGGGTTATAATGCAAAGTCCAGCGAGAATAATACTTTGCCTCACGGAAATATTAGTCAGGATTTCAGATCTGCGTACCCTGACAAGCAAACCAGGTCTAAATCCTCCTGTATACAGGAAAAGGCCCAGAAAATAAAAAAAGAGCAGCACCCTTGGGCAAAGACCCATGGTTTCCTTCAGTCACAAGACCACCGAAAAATCCAACTGGGGCTAGAGAGCCCTCCAGAAAGAAATTGCGTGCCATTAGCATCTGAAGAATGCATTTGCAGAAGCGCACCCAATTATTGGCTGATGGGCACAATGGACAGAAAAACTCAAGCAACACTTGGAAGAAGCAGCAGCAACAGGTGCCCGTTCTGTGGCAGACCTTATCTGCCAAAGTACCAGACAGATTTGACAGGACAGATGTCAAGCATGTCGGGATGAAAAGCAATATGAACATAATAGCAAGCCCAAAAATCCCCAAGTAAGGAGTTAAGCTAGGCATGAAGCTCACCCACGTGCCACCCTGTCAAGGGGAGGCCTATCCATCCTGCCCTCAGGAGAGCTCAGGTGAGCAGGGAGATACTTTGGTCAACTCAGTGAAGTATGAAAAACTAAAGCTAAAGGCAGTATTGGCCAGAACTTGGCAAAAAAAGGGAAAAAGGTGGTATTCCAATCCTTGCAGGTATACATCTTACCAGTAAATCCCTGGAAGACATAGCCACACCTGAAGAACATAGCACAATCATTTGGCATTCATCTGACCATCCTAAAGAAATGGAAATCATCAGGTAAGTAGTAATTTCTCATTTCTTAGCGTCTAGTCAAATGAATCCAGAACCAGTAGGATGTACCTAAGCTACTCCCAAATAGGGAGGGAGGCTGCCCGCGCTCCAGTCAAATCTATGTGCATAGGCTTTGTCCTCTCGGGCCTGCATATCCAGACGATAATACCTGGAAAGGTGGTAAGGAGGACCACAGCGCAAATTGACAAATGTTTATTTATTTATTTAAACATTTTTATATACCGGCATTAGTTGTGGACATCATGCCGGTTTACATCAAAACTGGTAAAGTATGGAAGTTACATTTTAACAGGGAATTAGAAACTGGGAGGAGGGTAAATAATTAAATAGGATAGACGAGAAATAACAGTAACATTAACATTGTTCATGTCTCCTGTCAACATGAACAAATGTTGACAGGAGACAACAATCTAACTTCCACCCATGACAGTGTGTTATAAATCTGCTGCTCGGAGTTAGCAATGTTATCGAGCTCCTCCTGTAGAGGGAGGAGTTAACAATCTGTTATCAATCCCTGCTGCTAGGAGTAGCAATATATAGAAACTGCTCCCCAGGGGCGGAGTTAGAATCTTAATAATTCATCCCGCCAAGGGGAGGAGTTGGCAATCTGTTATAAGTCCGCCAGGGAGTTAGCAATCTATTATGGATCACCCTGTCAAGGGGAAGAGCTAACAATTGTAATACTCCATAGGCAGAGTTAATGATCTGTGGTGGGTTGGCTTCCCACAGAGTGGCAGTCTGTATAATACCGCTCTAGTAGTGTAAGGAATGAACACAAAGTAAATTGGTGAATCCCTGGGCAGATGACAGCGCCCCCAGGAAGATATCCTGAGAGGGACCACCGGCTAGGCTGGAGTATGGAGACAAAACACTTTATTAGACAGGCAGTAGAACCACCAGAGGTGGCAGTAGTGAGCTGATGTGCCCGGCAGGGCTGAAGTCCCTCAGATACTGGAATTGCGATCTCTGGGTTGCTGAGCTGTAGAGAGAGACTATAGATAGTGAGTAGCCAGGGTATGCTGGATACATAACCAGTAGTAAATGATACACACACTCACAATTGTAGATATCTGTAATGGCTTCTATGCAACAGAGTCTTCAGTATATTCAGGAACAGGAGCCGTAGGTGAGTACTGGTTCCTATATGCAGACTGGAATGAGAACTCAGAATATCTGTGTATGAGATGGCTTATGGAAAACAAGAGGGTTTTAGGAACATAGGCCCTCGTGGAGCAAGTACTGGTTCCTATCTGCAAACTATAATAGTAATTCACAAGATAGCTTCTGATATAGAAGAGAGTTGAGAGAGGATTTAGGAACATGGGCCCTCGTGGAGCGAGTACCGGTTCCTATCTGCAATCTGCAAATGACGACTCACGATCTCTGTACCTGCGATAACGTCTTAGACAGAAGGGAGTCTTCGGCGATTAGGAACAGGCCCTCGTGGAGCGAGTACCGATTCCTATCTGTAATACAACTCACAGTATTCAGGTCTGCGATTGCTTCCAGGTAGTAAGGAGTCTTCTGAGCATTCAGGGACGTAGGCCCTCGTGGAGCGAGTACCAGATCTCGTCTTAGCAATCTGAAATCAAGAAGAGAGAGCGGGGCCCCCGAGGAGCGCGTACCCCTAGGTAAGGTAGTGGAGGCAGAGCAGCGGAGAAAGAATTCCCCTTGCTAACTCGATTCGAAGTAGCAAGCAAAGACCTTTTAAACTGGAAGTGGATGACGTCCCTACAGGGGGATGTCTCCGAGGTTCGCGCCCTTGCCGGTACAAACTCTGGAGCGTGCGCCCTTACATCATCAGGAACATGGCGGATCCGCAGCTTCAGGCCAGCCCGGGGATTCCAGGAAGTACGGCGAGGAAAAGCCGTGGTAGCATCTGTCCGTCAGACTTGAAGGGAGTCGCCACTAAGAGAGAGGGTGGGGCGAGGGCGAGAACAGGCACGAATGCAACACAGTGCCAGAGGCCTAGTGGAATGAGCCCTAGCCTGACTAGGCAACGGCTGTTCAGCATCCACATACGCAGCTGTATTCTTCCTCATTCGGTTAATATCCTGCTCATTTTGGAATTTTTGCAGGATGGATTGAATAAAGGGTTAGCCCTTAATTCCTTAAAGGTACAAGTAGCGGCTCTTGCCTGTTTCAGGGGTCAGGAGAATCTTGGTCCCTTGTCAGCTCATCCAGATGAGTCCCATTTCTTGAAGGGAGTGAAACATCTTCATCCTCCCTTGCGGTTACCGATGCCCTTGTGGAGTCTTAATCTGGTTGTGGATTTCTTAGCAGGCCCTACGTTTAAAACTATGTGTAACCTTTCCTTGCGGTTCCCGACCTTGAAAATGGTGTTTCTTGTGGCAATTTGTTCTGTGCATCAAATTTCTGAGCTGCATGCCTTGTCTTAGTGGGAGCCGTTCCTCCGAGTGACTCCAGGCGCAGTACAGCTGCTTACTGCTCCTTCCTTTTTGCAAAAAGTGGTTTCAGATTTTCACTTGAATCAGTCCATTTCCCTGCCATCTCTGGATAGGGAAAGAGATGGGAAGGAATATAGACTGTTGTGACTTCTGATGTCAAGAGATATATCGTGAGGTATCCTGAGGTTTCTAAACCTTTACGGAAGACGGATCGCCTGTTTGTCCTCCACAGTGGTAGTAAACTAGTGAGCCGGCTTTGCAGGTTACAATAGCTCGCTGGATTCAGGAGTTAGTCACAGCATGCTAACTGGACTGTCTGGGCTTACAGCTGATTGATGTTCCAGATAGACTCTTTCACACTCCAGCGCCCTTGTGCTGTCAATTCCTGATAGTGAACCCCACAACTCTGGAGGCTCACATCTGTCATGAGTACTAACCAGTCCAGTGATTTTAGGGAACTCCCTTTCTTGGACGATCTTGCTCTCAACTACAGTGGTGGTTACAAGCAACCTCCATCGTCAGGTGGAGCCAAATTGAATAGTCCTGAAAGTGTAGGCTCCAATGAAACAGCAGGGAGCACAGGACACATATGCCCCCTCGCCCAGGGCACCACTTCCAAGAGTGCCACCATCAAACAGAGTACCTGAAGATAGGACCACACTGTTGGGCGTATATTGTTCAGATGCACCTGCGCCATCAACTTCTGTTACGAATTTCTGGCAGGAAACCCCTGCCCTGCTTCATGTCAAACTGAACACAGATATTCTAGTGACTGAGAAGGGTGAAGACTGCTCTTGGCTAGGTTCACCATCCAGCCGAGCTCCTGCAACAGGGGCATCACCATACGAGTCACCAGGTGGCTCTTTTCTAGAGACTTGGCCCAAATCAACCGGTTGTCAAAATACAGGGGTCCCAGGATCCCATCCTCCCTCAACTCTGCCACTACCATCACCATAACCTTGGAAAAAGTTCTGGGTGTGATAGCCACACGAAAAGACAGTGCCCGAAATTGATAATGGCATCCCAAAACTGTGAAGAGCAGAAAATATTGGATGGGAATATGCAGGTACGCCTCAGACAGATCCAAGGAGGTCAGAAATTCCCAACTGCATGACCGTTATCACTGAGAGCAATGTTTCCATGCGAAAATGAAGCCACCTGCAAATGATAGTTGACCCCTTCGAGGACCAAGATGGGATGAAAGGAACCTTCCTTCTTGGGCACAACGAAATAAATGGAATATCGACCCATATTTTCTTGAGAGATGGGCACTGGATCCACAACCCTAACACTGAGAAGCCTTGATAGTGTATACTCCACTGCCTGCTTCTTCTGCGGGGAGTGGCAAGGAGAAACCATGAACATATCCTGAGGAACATTGCGAAACTCCAGCACATATCCCTCTTGTATCACCTCCAGGATCCACTAGTGCAATGTAATTTTTTTATTTATTTATTTAACAGTTTTATATACCGACCTTCATAGTAAATAACCATATCGGATCGGTTTACATTTAACAAGGGGTATAACTGGAGTAACAATTCAAGTGAACGAAGATAACAATAGGTAGGAATAAGTCCAAGTTACAATCAACAGGGGAAGAGAACTTGGAAGCTTGCAACAAGCTGGAAGGAAGATAAGGCAGGAAATAAATATAACGTATTACAGCGTATTACCAAAGAGCGTACGGGTTAAAGCTTAAAAGGTGCTTTAACCTGGAAGTTTAACCTAGAGGTATCAGAGTCCATTGTTCATGAGTATAAATGCCAGACTGGGTTAGATTGAAGGACAACTAGTGAAAGACTGGTGGATCGGAGAAGGCTTGGTGAAAGAGCCAGGTTTTAAGTCTTTTTCTGAAAGTTAAAAGGCATGGCTCTAATCTGAGATTTGATGGGATGCTATTCCAGATAGATGGGCCTGCTATCGAAAAAGCTCTGTCTTTGGTCGTAGAGAGGCGGGAGGCTTTAGTGGGGGGATATTTCAGAGTGCCTTTGTGGATAGCTCTAGTTGGTCTGTTAGAGGAGTGGAGTTTGAAGGGGATTTCCAGGTCGAGTTGAAGTTGATGATGGATTGTTTTGTGGATTAAGGTGATTGATTTGTATAGAATTCTGAAATTCACTGGTAGCCAATGTAAGTTCTTGAGTATGGGTGAGATGTGTTCGCCGCGGCTTGTACTGGTCAACAATCTCGCTGCCGCATTTTGTATCATCTGCAGTGGTTTGGTCGTGGATTTGGGGAGGCCTAGGAAAAGGGCACTGCAGTAGTCTATTTTGGCGAATAGAAGCGCTTGGAGGACTGTCCTGAAGTCATGGAAGAATAAGAGTGGTTTCAGTCGTTTTAGAACCTGAAGTCTGTAGAAGCAGTCTTTGGAGGTTGTATTGACCATTTTCTTTAGGTTTAATCGATTGTCTAGAATTGCTCCAAGGTCTCTAACCTGCTTACAGGCAATGAGAGAATTGAGTGGTGATGGAGGGGATATATTGTTTTCGTTTGAGGAGATGAGGAGAAGTTCTGTCTTTGAAGCGTTGAGTACCAAGTTTAAGCTGTTGAGTAGCTTAGTGATGGATAGAAGGCAGTTATTCCAATGGGTGAGCGCTTTTGAGATTGATTCTGTTATGGGGATTAGAATTTGCACGTCATCTGCGTACAGATAATGAATTAGGTTTAGGTCTGTTAACAGTTGGCAGAGGGGAAGGAGGTATATGTTAAAGAGGGTTGGAGATAAGGAGGATCCTTGTGGTACACCAAGGGTTGATTTTGTTAGGGGTGACTCTTTATTGTTAATTTTGACTTTAAAAGTCCTATTGCTGAGGAAGGACTTGAACCAGTTGTGGGGCAAATCCGGAGACCCACCTCTGATAAAAGAGAGAGGAGCCCCCTTTATCTCCTGTTCCAGGGGGTGGGTTGGCAAATCTTCATTGGGAGGCTTCAGAGGATCCACTGCCTGAGCCCACGCCCTCTCTGGGACAAAAGGACTGAGACCTACCGAAAGGTCAAGTCCTCTGAAAGGTCGCTCCTCTAAAGGATCAAAAATACTTGCTACCTCTAGCACAACTTTTCATGCCAAAGGAGCACGACGTCTGCTTCTCCTCCGGAACAGAGGATTTGCCCCACTTACTGGTCAGTTTCTCCAATTCACTCCCAAAGAAGAGCGAGCCTTTAAAGGGCAGTTTCATAAGGTTAGGCTTGGAGGTCGCATCAGCTGACCAATTTCTCAGCCATAACTGACGCCTGCCCGCTATTACCGAAGCCACCCCTCTGGTGGAGGTGCAAACCAAATCGCAACCCGCATCTGCCAAAAAGGTGGCTGCTGGCATCATAACTGCCCTGGAATTCACTCCAGATTCATCAACCTCCTGAGAGAGAAGTAAACAAGAGCGAGCCACTAGGGAGCAACAAGAAGCTATCTGCAAGGTCATTGCCACTGCTTCAAATGCTTGCTTAAGGATGGCCTCAATTCTTCTATTGAGCACATTCTTCAAGGTCGCTCCTCCCTCCACAGGGATAGTCGTCCGCTTGGAAACAGCACAGTCAAGCGTGTTCGCTTTTGGAAACCACAAATGCTCTTCTCAACACTGGATCCAGGGGTATAGGCCTTCCAAAACCAGACCCCCTTTGAAATTATCCTCTAGGGTGCCCCACTCAAGATCAATCAGCTCTTGAATGGTCTCCATAACAGGGAAAAAAAAAAAGAGGCTTTACACAGAAAGCAACATGGGATTCTTATTTGACTCAGACATTGACTCTGCCCCAGGTACTCCCAGCATCTTTAACGTCCGGGAAATCAGAGCTGGTAGCTCATCTCTATGAAAGAACCACAGCATAGTTCTATACAGTTCCAGGCCTGTAGGAATTTCCCCATTCTCCAGAGAGTCAGAATCAGCCTCATCATCTGTGCCATAGAGATTCCTATCAGGAAGACCTGCTGCCCATCTGTGTGTAACAGACGAGTGAGAAATCAGGACCTGTAAGTCTGATTTGGCACACTGGATGGGGCTGAGAACTTCACTTGAAGAAAAGCAAAATTGCTTACCTTGTAATAGGTGTTATCCCAGGACAGCAGGATGTAGTCCTCACATATGGGTGACGGAGCCCTGAAGCGGGAAGCTTTCTGTCAAAGTTTCTAGAAACTTTTGACTGGCCCTGTGAGGCCACTGAGCATGCCCAGCATGCTATGATACTCTCTGCCACAGGTGTCTCTCTTCAGTCTCATATATAGCAAATGCGTTAGCAAAAATAAATTAATAAAAAAGTACAAGGCCCAACTCCGCGGGGTGGCGGGTGGGTTCTGCGAGGACTACATCCTGCTGTCCTGGGATAACACCTATTACAAGGTAAGCAATTTTGCTTTATCCCAGGACAAGCAGGATGCTAGTCCTCACATATGGGTGATTAGCAAGCTAGAGGCTGACTCATTTTGTATGAAGGCAACAGTGAAGTATTGTTGTTGAAATGAGTCAGTCGAAGATCTCAGCAGGTTGGTTGTAGAAGGAGTTGGGATTAAATTGGAAACAAGTTCTTTAAGACAGACTGTCCATAGTTTGAATCTTGTCTTCCTTGCTTGTCCAAGCAGTAATGAGCTGCAAATGTGTGAAGAGAGCTCCATGTTGCTGCTTTGCATATGTCAAGTATTGGCACTGAACAATAGTGTGCTACTGAAGTTGACATTGCCCTTACTGAGTGTGCTTTTACTTGCCCTTGGAGAGGAAGGCCTGCTTGTTCATAACAAAATTGTATGCAATCTGCTAGCCAATTGGATAGAGTATGTTTACCCACTGCTTTACCTGGTTTGTTTGGGTCATAGGAAACAAAGAGTTGATTGGATTTCCTGTGGACTGCAGTGCAGTTTAAGTAGAAAGACAGAGTACGCTTGCAATCCAAGGTGTGCAAGGCCCTCTCTCCCTGGTGAGAGCGAGGCCTTGGAAAGAATGTGGGTAAAACTATAGATTGGTTTAAGTGGAATTCCGTGACTATCTTAGGGAGGAATTTAGGATGAGTACGGAGAACCACTCTGTCATGTAAGAACTTAGTGTAAGGTTCATATGTGACAAGTGCTTGTAACTCACTAACCCTTCTAGCTGATGTAATGGCTATGAGGAAGATAGTCTTCCATGTAAGGAATTTTAGATCACTGGAATCTATGGGTTCAAAAGGAGAACGCATGAGTCTTGATAAAACCAAATTTAGATCCCATTGTGTGACTGGGTGTCTAATTGGTGGTTTGAGGTGAGTTAAACCTCTCATAAATCTGCTAACAAGAGGTTGTGTAGAGATAGGTGCATCTGCTACCTGATTATGGTAAGCTGAAATTGCACTTAAATGCACTCTTACAGATGAAGTCTGGAGACCAGATTCTGAAAGATGGTACAAGTAGTCTAGTAAAGAATTTGTAGGACAAGTGAAAGGATTAATGTCATTTTGCTTGCACCATAAAGTGAACCTCTTCCATTTGGAAGCATAGTTCTTCCGTGTGGAAGGTTTACGTGAAGCTATAAGAACTTGGGATATATTGGATGAAAGATTGAGTGGTTGTAAGATCAAGCTTTCAACATCCAAGCTGTCAGTGATAGGAATTGGAGGTTGGGATGGCGCAACTGACCCTGATCCCGAGTTATGAGAGTGGGAGCTACTCCCAGGCGAATGGGATCCTTGACTGAGAGGTCTAGAAGTATGGGAAACCATACTTGTCGAGGCCAATATGGGGCTATGAGTATCATGGTCCCCTTGTCCTGTTGTAGCTTCACTAGAGTTTTGGTAATGAGCGGTATAGGAGGATACACGTAGAGTAGGCCTGAGTTCCAAGGGCGAGCAAATGCGTCCTTGGCTGGCCTGTTGATCACGTTGTATAGGAAACAGTAGTTGTCCACTTTGTGATTCAGATGTGATGCAAAGAGGTCTACTGTTGGCTGTCCCTAACGTTGAAATATCCTGGTCACTACTGTGGGATCTAGTGACCATTCGTGTGGTTGGAATTGACGACTGAGTCTGTCCGCCACTACATTGTGAATGCCTGCTAGGTAAGTGGCCTTGAGAAACATGGAGTTGTTCAAGGCCCAACCCCATATCTGAGCTGCCTCTTGACAAAGGAGGTACGAACCCGTCCCTCCTTGTTTGTTGATGTACCACATGGCTACTGTGTTGTCCGTTTGGATTAGAACAGTCTTGTTTGTAAGGCAGTCCTTGAAGGCATGTAGAGCATAACGTATAGCTCGAAGTTCCAGAAAATTGATTTGAAATGTTGCTTCGAGTTTTGTCCAAGTTCCTTGTGGTTGGAGATTGCCTATGTGAGCTCCCCAACCCAAAGTGGATGCATCTGTAGTCACAGTTATTTGTGGGACTGGTGGTTGAAAGGGTAGGCCCTTGCGCAAATTGTCCTTGTTCACCCACCATAGCAGAGAAGAATGTAGTTGGTGGGTTACTTGAATCTGAGTATTTAATGGTTGAATGGCTTGGATCAATTGTGATCTTAAAGTCCATTGTGTTATTCTCATGGCTAGACGTGCCATGGGTGTGACGTGAACTGTAGAGGCCATGTGGCCTAGCAAAGTTAGAAACTGGTGAGCTGTTACATGTGTTTGTGATGTGAGCCACCTTGCTAGTAATGAGATTGTTTCTGCCCGGTCCTCTGGTAGAAAAGCTCTTGCCAGGTTGGTGTTCAATTCTGCTCCTATGAATTGAAGCAGTTGTACTGGTGTGAGATGAGATTTTTGATAATTGATCAGGAATCCCACTGAATGCAGTGTTGTAATTGTTTGATTTAGAGAATCGAGAGCTCCTTGTAGAGACTGACTTCTGATGAGCCAGTCGTCTAGGTATGGGAATACAGGAGCACCCTGTTTGCTTAGGGCTGCTGCAATAACTGCTAGACACTTTGTGAACACTCTGGGAGCAGAAGCGAGTCCGAAGGGAAGGACTCTGTATTGGAAGTGTTGATGACTCACTATGAAGCGCAGGTACTTGCGATGAGGAGGGTATATTGGGATGTGAGTATAAGCATCCTGAAGATCCAGAGAACAAAGCCAATCTCCTTTTTGAAGAAGTGGAAGCATGGTGCCTAGAGAAACCATCCTGAACTTTTCTTTCTTTAGAAATTTGTTGAGATTTCTTAGGTCTAGGATAGGGCGTAGGCCTCCTGTTTTCTTTGGAATGAGGAAGTAACGGGAGTAGAATCCTCTTCCCTTCTGAGATTGGGGCACTAACTGTATTGCCCTGAGCTTCAGAAGGGAGGACAATTCTGCTTGTAGAGGAATTAGTTGAGATTCTTGTTGTGGGAAAGCTCTCGGTGGAAATTCTGGTGGAATTGACAGGAAATTGAGTTTGTAACCTTGTGCCTACTATAGAGAGCACCCATTGGTCTGTTATGATTGTCTGCCAGTGTGTGTAAAAAATGGGACACTCTTCCACCCACTGGGATTTGTGTGTGAGGGTTTAAAGGAGTGGCTTGTTCTCTGGGCAATATCTCAAAACCCAGTAGCAGGGCCTGTCTGAGGTGGGGGCTGAGCACGGGGTGCCCTTGGTTGTCTAGCTTGGGTGCGTTGCTGTTGAGGTCTGGTAGATCTACCCCAAGATGTTTGGGAGTAGTATCTGCGTGGCCTATAATAAGGCCTCCTTGTGTCCCTGCGAGGAAGTCAGCGAGGAGGCTGTGTGGAAGGATCTTGAGGCATTTGGGACAATTGACGTAAAGTCTCCGAGTGATCCTTTAGTTGTTGGACTGCCTCCTGGACTTTTTCTCCAAATAGGTTGTCTCCTTTGCATGGAAGATCAACAAGTTTTTCCTGTACCTCAGGCCTGAGGTCAGAAGCCTTGAGCCATGCATATCTACATGCAGCAATGCCCACAGCTGCAGTTCTGGAGGCAGTATCGAAACTGTCATAGGCTGCTCTTACCTCGTGTTTCCCTGCTTCCAGGCCTTTATGTATTATGGCTTGTGCAGGTTCTTGAAGCTGTTCAGGTAGTGAGTTGGTGAGTTCCTCCATCTGTTTCCATAAATTTCTCTGGTACTGTGTCATTTTCAGCTGGTATGCAGAGATTCTGGAATTTAGCATTGAAGATTGGTAGATCTTCCTTCCCAAAGAATCAAGGAAGCGATGATCCTTGCCAGGTGGGTTGGAGGAATGAGGCCGGATTCTTTTTGATTTTTTCTGTGGAGATTCAACTACCACAGATTGATGTGGTAGTTGAGTCTTCTGGTACCCTGGAGTTGATTGTACCAAATAAGATGAATCCACTCTCTTGTTTATAGCTGACACTGTGGATGGGTGCTCCCAGATACGATGTTGTAAGTCTAAAAGCACCTTGTGTATTGGTATAGCCAAAACTTGTTTGGGGGGATCCACAAACTGCAGCACTTCTAAAGTGTGTTGCCTTGAGTCTTGCTCAGCTTCCAATTTAAATGGAATGGTGTCTGCCATATCCTGTATGAAGTTAGAGAAAGAGAGGTCTTCGGGTGGGGACTTCTTTCTTGGTTCTGGAGGTGAGGGATCAGACATAAAGTCCTCAGAGGAGGATTCTGTATCTTGACTATCCCAGGAATCCTCTTCTTCATGTCCATACATATGTTTTGGTGTAGTTTTATGAGGCAGATGGAGTCCTGATGGACCTGGTAGTGGATCATCAGTGGGTTGAGATGAAAACACCTGTTCTGTAGGCTTTTTAGGCATGGTGTGAAGGACATCCTGGTATTTTTGTAGTAGATGGTGTAAGGATGGCAAGTCCTGAACATCCTCGACATCTATTGTTGATGTCCTCGATGGCGCTGATGGTTGCCTCGACATCGACATCGAGAGTGGTCTCGTAGTTGATGGAGGCAACATGGGCATCGATATCGAAGTCGTGGATGGTAGCTGCGCATATATGGACGTCGACGTTAGAATTCTTGGTGTCGACGTCGATTCCTTCATTGTCCTCGGCGTCGGCAATGTTGCCGGCATCGATGCTTGAAGCATCGGCATCGACGAAGTCGTCGGAATTAACTGCTCCCTCAAAGCCTGTGAAATCGCTTGTCTGATGATATCATATAATTCTGGCGTTACAACTGCTGGTGTGAGAGTAGTTGTAAGCGGTGGCGAGGGCTGAGGCGTTGGAACCGCTGCAGGGCCCTGCAGGGGTTCCGGTGTCGAGATCTGAGGAGGCCCAGACACCGAGGTTTCCTCTGAGTGTGGCCGCTTTGCCGTCGACAGATCTTGGGATGTAGATTCAGACGTCGACGACCTTCGATGTCGATGTTTATGTTTTTCTTTCTGTGTCTCGACGGATTTAGTCGAGGTGGACGAGGACGAGGAATGATCCCCCGACTGATTTTTTAAGCAGTAGCCGCTGCTTCGCTCCAGCCAGAGACTTCGAGGAAGTGGAAGGCGACGGCATTAACTGGAGGTGGAATAAATGTTCCATTTTTTCCAGTCTACATTTTCTTGTTTTCGGCGTCATTTCGGCACATTGCGGACAATTTTGAACGTCATGATTTTCGCCGAGACATAGAACGCACTCGAGGTGCGGATCAGTAAGGGATATTTTCCGTGCGCATACCGGACATTTTTTGAAACCCGTAGCCATAGTGCGATCGACGGCCGTCGAGGCAGAGAACGGAAAATATGAGAAAAAAGTTTTCGAGAAAAATTAATTTGAGACCGAGGTACTCACCAGCCGGTGTAGAAGTAAACCCCTTGAGAGAAAATGTGAGAGAATATCTTATTATTTGACTTTTTCAGTCAGAAATTGTTGAGAAATTTCTCAACGGCTCCTATGCCCGCGATGCTAACTGCAGCGCCGAAAGACGAAGACTGAAGAGAGACACCTGTGGCAGAGAATATCATAGCATGCTGGGCATGCTCAGTGGCCTCACAGGGCCAGTCAAAAGTTTCTAGAAACTTTGACAGAAAACTTCCCGCTTCAGGGCTCCGTCAGTGACGTCACCCATATGTGAGGACTAGCATCCTGCTTGTCCTGGGATAATGATTGTAATCCTTGAAAAAATTCTACCCAAGAAAAGGCAGAAGGAACCATGCCAAAACCAGAAAGCATCTGTGCCATGCCCATTGAGCTACCTTCCCCCGCTGATTAAGGGAGGTCCAAGGTCAGGTGCCCCTCCTGACATGTCTTTACCCAGACCCTTATCAAGCTGGGAAGAGCCAGGCTTAGTAAAAATCAGAGGAAGATAGTTCTCCCTAAGCCTCTAAGCAGCACTGGCACAAGTTAGAGGGCATGAAAGGCTGAGATGCTCGAATATGAGAGGCAGCACAAAGAGAAAGGCACTTAGGTTTCTTAGCTATAGGCACCATCAGTTTGTCAGTACACTTAACAGGTGACTGAAGGTGTGCATCCAGCTGAATTCATGCTATAAAATGTATACAAAATGTAGGCATCGCAAACTTAAGGGCACAACCAATATGGCTCAAATTGTGTGCACAGTTAAGTGTGCTCCTAATACAGACGCCCAAGCAGGCATCTGGCTAAACATTAGAAAACTGGACACAGAACCTGGAAACAGTCAGATGCATTTTCACAAAGATGGTCTTGAAGAGGCAGTCTAACATGCAGGAAAAGGCATGCTAACACACCCTCGTGGCCTACAGAGAAAAGCCTAAGAGCAGGGCCTAACCCAAAATGGTTGCTTAACCTGCCAGGCTGCCCATATCCCTTGACATTCCTCGAGGGCACAAATGAATGTCAGAACAGCCCACCAAGCATAGAGTAAGGAAGCCCTACAAAAAAAAAAAAAACCCTCCATTTTTTTTTTTTTTTTAGCCTTACTTGAGTTCAGCATTTCCTGGTCAAGTACAGAGATAGTCTCCGGCTGCAGTGAGAGAGGGCACATACAGTCACACCCACACACAGCTTCCTACACAGCTAAGTCCAAGCAGACTTATAAAACCAGCTACTGGACCAAGGCACTCATCTGAGAGACCATAGAAATCACCTCAGGAATTCTCAACTGGGGGAGGGACCATTTGGTATAACTGCAGGAGAGCGGAGCAAATTAAATTTCCTTTTATTTCTCCTTTTAAAACTTGAAGCAATCCACACTAGGGAGATGCACATTCACCATCTGCTGGAGACTGAGAATACTGGCAGGCTGATGTCACTGCAGGAGTATACATAATGTGAAGTCAGCTTTGCTCCATCTCCATCTGCTGGTAGAAGTACTTAACTCACGGGTTCTGGATTCATCTGACAAGACGCTAAAAAATCTCTGATTTGATTGACAATTATTTAAAGGGAGGGAAATAAGGGATAGTGATATCAGTTCCTGTGACACACCATCTTTAGAACACTGGTGAAATATGAAGTGAGAGCATTTACTTTTGCGAGGTGATGCAAAATTAGGTGCAACATCTTGGTTAACAATAATATAGTTTTAATTTACAGATATTTGGTGACTGTACCCTGAAGTAGTACTAATAAGTCCAAAACATTTTCTATTGTCAGGCTAGTACAGGCAACCCAGAAGCTTATTGGCAAATGACAAGACAATGTTCACCACAGCAAAACAAAGATATGTTTGTTTACTAGATATATTCAGAGATAAAGGACATTGAGCTTAAGTTGTGATATTTTATTTGCATCAAAAATAAAATATATTAATGGCTTATGTTAAGACCAATGCTTAAGGTGGAGAACAGATTATGTGAAATCATTCAATGATGCCTATTATGACGGTCACATATTTTCAAGTATTAACATTCTGAGATGAGGATGATTATAAATCATATATAGTGTATCTATCTCCAACCATTAAGAAAGGAATTGAGTTAGTTCTTGCTACTAAAATTACATCTTTTACCTCTGTGGGTATCAATAGCATTGATAGCAAGCACAAGTTATCAGTCAGACTTTAAAGGCTGGGGTAACAAAGGGACCCTTCATAATAGTAAGAGTTGGGTATATTTGCAGATGAACTGGTCAAGTGACAGCCTTCAAAACCACAGAAATTATAAATTATGTGGCCAAAAGGGAGCTATTAGATCATTTGCCCTGTCTTTTCTTAACCTGAATATAGTTTTGGCAATGAGAGGTATGGGTGGGAAGGCATACATCAGATGTTTGCTCCACAGAATAGAGAAAGCAGCTGACATCAGGGCATGTGGCAATGATCTTTTTGAGCAGTAAAGAAGGTGTGTATGATTTAATAGGACTGCAAATAAGCTATTTGCAGCATTTCCTAGAGTTAAGTTGAAAGAGGAATTGAAATGCTCTGGGATGTAGAGAACACTCATGAAGCTGGTTTATAATAACTCAATGAATCTGTTAAGGTATTGGCTTTGCCTGGAAGATGAACATCAAGTCTCTCTTCCTCAGTCTTTCTTTACTTAGTACATTATAACCATAGTATCTGGCTGGATTTGGACTACTGTTCCTTTTAAGCAAGGCTCAAACAGTTGGAAAGCTTTGAAAAGGCCCTTTAATTCCAGACAACACCTAGGATCCAGGTGACACCCACAGCATTTTACAAAAGCCATGCTTTGTTGCCCTTAGGCAATGGCTGTCACTGCAATGGCTGGGATAGGTGTGTATATCAGAAAGGGAGTATAAAATAAGGAAATTAAGGGGGTAGCTGCAAATGAAAATTCATAACACCAGCACCTAGTAGAGGTTGGTTCTGACTGAGCTAGAAACCTAAACGGAAAAGACAACTGCTGGGCAAAATTCCTCTAAAAAGTATGATTAAGCTACAATGGGTTTCAAATCAACATTACTGTACCATCATGTGGCACCTTCTTCCCATTACCCAATCTCCATATAAAGATTTTCTGGTAGAACTACATGCAACCAAAAATTAAGATCTACCATCAAAATGGCTTTAGTTTCAGAATCATAGCAGTGCAGAACAATTTTCTCCCAAAGAAAATCTCACAAATGGGCCATATTCCTATTTTATTTTAAAAATGTTTGCAGAAGTAAGAATTAAAAACCATTGCAGAGTCATTGTATAGCATATGTGGAAACAGGAACATGCATACAGGTACAGGTGTGAGCTAGCAGGGTTCTCTACAACCTAATTGAGCCCGACCACATTTTCAAACAGCCCAATTACTATGCAAGGCTTTTATTACAAATTTCTGCAACAGAGTATGGATACACTGCAGAGGTATTTACGGTATGAATTTCATTATTAAGAGAATATGACTGGAGGCCCACCTACTGGGCAGCAAATCCTCTGTTTTCATTGATAGTTTTTATATCTTGCTGAGTTTATTTTGTTAATTTTTCTGTTCCTGGGCAGTGGTAGGGGAGTGTGAAGTTTTGGGAACTTCCTTGTGCTGGGACTATCTGCCTTTCTCCCTTGCAGGATCCTGTAACACAAATGTTGAACCTCCGGTCTTCTAGAAACTGGGATCATCTCTTGAAACTGAGTCCGTAAACAGTAACATGGCACATGATGCATTTTCTGCTTCTGAGGTGCCAATTCAGATTAATATATTGCAGTCTGAGTACTAGTCTTCTGCCACTGAATTATTTTTCCAAAACCACCTCGCCCAGCATCATAATCTGTGCGGTATTCATCTCTAACCTGAGGAAGCAGGGAAACACAAAGGTCACTTACTGTTAGGTCACATTAACTAACGTGGCAATAGTATGTATAGTGGAAATACAGGGTGGGGATATAACCCTGCTGCCATGTCTGTATGTTTAGTGGCACTATGGAAAGGGTAAATAGTAAAAGTAGATGAAGACACATGCTTTATCTTACATGTTGTGCAATTTTAAAGGAGAAATTGCTTATTTTACCTGATAATTTCCTTTTCCTTAGTACAGACAGGTGAATCCAAAACCAGTAGGTTATGCACCTCCACCAGCAGATGGAGACTGAGCAAATGGAGAAATTACTTACCTGATAATTTCGTTTTCCTTAATGTAGACAGATGGACTCAGGACCAAATGGGTATAGTGTACTCCTGATAGCAGTTGGAGACTGATCAGATTTCAATCTGACGTCAGCCCTAGTACATATACCCCTGCAGGAAGTGCAGCTCTTCAGTAATCTCCTTGAAAAGCAATTGTGGATATAGGTATGAATGAATAATTTGAATAACTTGATTAACTTTATAACTTGGATAACTTGAACAACATTATAACTTGGTTAACTTGATTAATTTGAACTGGTTGAATTGGCTATAGTTGGAGACTGCCCGTGCCCTCAACCGAGAAACATCGACACCCGGTAGGGTGGGTGTCCTAGATGAAGGGAAGCATGGCTTACCCATGAATCACTCGCTCCTGGGGTTGTCCCCCGAGAATTCCATCAGTAACGGCAGCCGTGGGCGGGATGCTGAGTCCATCTGTCTACACTAAGGAAAACGAAATTATCGGGTAAGTAATTTCTCCATTTCTTAGCGTGTAGCAGATGGACTCAGGACCAATGGGATGTATAAAAGCTACTCCCGAACTGGGTGGGAGGCTGCCCGTGACCCACTTAGTACTGCCCTTGAAAATGCTGTGTTCTCCCGAGCCTGAACATCCAGGCGGTAAAACCTGGAGAAGGTGTGGATGGAGGACCATGTTGCTGCCCTGCAGATATCGGCGGGTGACAGCATCTTGGTTTCCGCCCAGGACACTGCCTGGGCTCTAGAATAGGACTTGACTTGTAAAGGCGGTGGTTTGCCTGCTTCTATGTAGGCCGCCTTGATGACTTCTTTGATCCAGCGGGCTATGGTTGCTCCCCAGGCCGCTTCCCCTAGCTTCTTCCCGCTGTGAAGGATGAATAGATGGCCCGTTTTTTGTAGGGATTCTGACCTTTCCAGGTATCTGATTAGGAGCCTGCCGACGTTGAGATGGCATAGACTTCGAGCTTCTTCCGAATTCTTATGCTCATCTGGCGATGGTAGCGAGATGGTTTGGTTGAGATGGAAGTGAGACATCACTTTGGGGAGGAACGATGGAACTGTGCATAACTGGATGGTTCCCGGGGTGAGTCTGAGGAACGGCTCCCGGCAGGACAGTGCTTATAGTTCGGATATACGACTGGCTGAACAGACTGCCAACAGGAAGGCTGTCTTCAATGTTAATAGTCGGAGAGACAGGCCGCGGAGAGGTCCGAAGGAGGTTCCTGCTAGGAAATCTAGGACCAGGTTGAGGTTCCAAAGAGGCACCGGCCACTTTAGGGGTGGTCAGATGTGTTTGACTCCTTTCAGGAAGCGTGAAACATCCGGGTGAGAGGCTATGCTGCCGCTCTTGGTTCCGTAGCATGACAATGCGGCCACCTGTACCTTGATGGAGTTGAGGGACAATCCCTTCTGTAGGCAGTTGTGTAGAAATTCCAAAATCGCAGGAATTTTGACTGAGCATGATATGATGTCGTGGTCCTCGCACCAGGCTTCGAATACTCTCCAAATCCTTATGTATGTTAGGGATGTGGAGAACTTGCGTGCTCGGAGTAGGGTGTCAATTACTGCCCCGAGTATCCTCTCCTCCTTAGGCAAGTCCTCTCAATGGCCAGACTGTAAGAAAGAATCGAGCTGGACCCTCGTGGAGGATCGGTCCCTGTTGGAGCAGGTCTCTGTGTGGGGGTAGCGGCAGGGGGTTCCCTGCCAGCAGTCTTCGCATGTCTGTGTACTACGGTCTTCTTGGCCAGTCCGAGGCCACCAGAAGTACTGGTCCCCTGTGGTGTTCTATCTTGTGGATGATCGCGCCCAATAGGGGCCACGGCGGGAAGGTGTATAACAGTCTCCTGTGGCCAGGTCTGTACCAGGATATAGATTCCCTGGGACTGGGGCTCCCGCCTGCGGCTGAAGAAACTGGGTACTTGGGCATTGGACTGGTTTGCCAGGAGGTCCATGGTTGGTGTTCCCCAACTGTTTACTATCAATTGGAATGCTGTGGTTGACAGTTTTCACTCTCCTGGATCTACACTTTCTCTGCTGAGGTAGTCCGCCGCAACATTGTCTTTCCCGGCAATGTGGATGGCCGAGATCTCTTGAAGATTCACTTCCGCCCATGACATTAGGAGGTCTATTTCCAGAGACACCTGTTGGCTTCTGGTTCTTCCCTGACAGTTGATGTAGGCCACTGTTGTGGCGTTGTCTGACATTACTCTGACCGCTTTGCCTCGGAGTCTGTGACTGAACCTTAGGCAGCCTAGTCTGACTGCTCAGGCTTCTAGGCGATTGATGTTCCATCCCAACTCTTCTTCGTTCCATTGCCCTTGGGTGGTTAGCTCCTGGCAGTGTGCTCCCCATCCTCGTAGGCTGGCATCCGTGGTGAGTAGGATCCAGGTTGGGGAGGATAGTCTCGTTCCCTGGCTCAGATGGGCTTCTTGTAGCCACCATCGTAGTTTGGCCCGAACTTTGTCCGGGAACTGAAGCCATACAGTGTAGTTCTGGGACAGTGGATTCCATCGTGATAGTAGTGAGCATTGAAGGGGTCTCATGTGAGCTCGTGCCCATGGGACTACTTCCAGTGTGGTTGCCATGAGGCCAAGAAATTGTAGATAATCCCATGCTGTGGGGCGAAGTTCGCTCAAAAGGGTTCGTAACTGGGTCATCAGTTTTGATCTCCTTGTCTGTGTCAGGATGACCTTGTCTTGTTTGGTGTCGAACCGGACTCCCAAGTATTCTAGAGATTGGGAAGGCTGCAGGCAGCTCTTGTTTGTGTTGACCACCCACCCGAGGCTCTCCAGTAGCGTTGGTTGCCTGGTAGCTTTCCTCTGGGGATTTCGCTCTGATCAGCCAATAGTCTAGATAAAGGGTGCACTCAGATTCCTTCCTTCCTCAGTGTTGCTGCCACCACCACTATGATCTTGGTGAACATCTGGAGTGCAGTGGCTAACCCGAAAGGTAGTGCCCGGAACTGGTAGTGACGGTCCAGGATCGAGAAGCGTAGAAAACGCTGATGCTCTTGATGGATCGGAATGTGTAGGTAGGCTTCCGACAGATCCAGGGAGGTAAGAAACTCTCCCGATTATATCGCCCTATTACTAAGTGTAGGGTTTCCATGCACAGGCAAGGAATCTTCAGGTGACGGTTGACCACCTTGAGGTCCAGGATAGGTCTGAACGTTTCTTCCTTCTTGGGAACGATAAAATAGATGGAATAATGGCCAGTATTTATTTGTTGTGGAGGCACCGGTGTTATAGCCTCTAAGGCTAGTAATCTGGTCAGTGTAGCTTCCACTGCCATTCTCTTGGAAGGGTCGTGGCAGAGAGATTCCACAAACTTGTCCGGAGGGAGGTGGTGGAAATCCAGGTAATATCCCTCTCGAATGATGGATAGGACCCACTTGTCCGAAGTTATCTCGACTTATCTTTGGAAGAATAGGGCCAGTCTGCCCCCTATGGCTTCTTCCTTTGGATGGGTTGGCTGATTTTCATTGTGGGGTGCGGCTGGGGCCTGGGCCCGAGCTGGCTCCCCTTTTATTGTGCTTGTTCCGAAAGGACTGGCTCCGGCCTGCGGGGCGGGCCGCTTGATATGAGCTTCTATATGGGTTGAAGCGCTGTGATCCTCTGCCCCTGGAAGTCCAGGAGAAGGATTGCTGGTTTCTCTTATTCCTGTCCTCCGGTAGCCGTGGCAGTGGGGACTCGCCCCATTTGTTGGCTAGTTTCTCTAGTTAGTTTCTGAACAGGAGTGTTCCCTTGAAAGGCATCCTTGTGAGTCTCGTTTTGGAGGATGCGTCGGCTGACCAGTTTCGGAGCCAGATTTGTCTTCTGGCTGCCACGGCGGATGAGACTCCTCTAGCTGCTGTGCATACCAGATCCGAAGCGGTGTCCGCGAGGAATGATACAGCTGGTTCCAGGGCTTCCCCAGGAGTGTTGTTCCTGGTCTGTGCTAAGCAGGCGTGTGTCACCACAGCACAGCAGGCCGCGACCTGTAAAGACATAGCGGAGCCTTCAAAGGACTGTTTGAGGATAGATTCCAGACGTCTGTCTTGAGCATCCTTGAGTGCTGCTCCTCCCTCCACCGGGATAGTAAAGCACTTCGAGACCGCGCAGACCAAGGCATCCACTTTTGGACATGCCAGGAGATCTTTGGCAGCTGGGTCCAGAGGGTACATGGCTGCCAGAGCCCAGCCCCCTTTGAACGTGGTTTCTGGGGCCTCCCATTCCAGATTAATTAGTTGCTGGACGGCTTGTAATACTGGGAAATGGCAGGAGGTCTGACGGAATCCCTCCAAAAGTGGGTTCGTCTTAGGTTCCCCTGAGGCACTTGTGCCCGGGATGGCAAGCTCTTTTAAGCTGTGTGTGACCAGGTCTAGAAGCTCGTCCTTGGTGAAGAAGCGTCTCATCGTTCGATGGGGTTTTGTCCCCGGAGGGAGTTCCCCTTCCTCCAGGGGTTCTGACTCCTCATCTGAGATGTCCGTGTCCCCGAAGGTGGGGCTTCTGGGTGGAGGGATCATTTCCCTGGGCATAGAGGGTCCCGGCATGTTGAGGTCCTCTGGTGGAGCCTGAGGCCACATTATAGGAGGCCCCGGTTGCATGTGGACGAAGGTATGCAGACCTTTGAAGAATTCCACCCAGGAGATAGATGCTGGGTCTAGACTAGGGGGCGCTATGTCTCTGGGGAGCCCCGTTTGAGGGGGGGTTACGCTGTGTAATGCTAGGTCCGGCGTACTGCTCGAGAGGCTGGGATCCGGTACCGGCTGGGGAGGGCCATGAGTTGGGTCCCCTAGGGCCTCTTTGCACTGTATACACAGGGCTGTGGCCTCCTCATGCTGTGCAGCTCTGTGGCATGTTGGGCAAAGGCCCTGAGCTTTGAGTTTATTTTCCAGTGGTGCTATGGCTTGTGGACGTACAATACAGTTGTGCGCTCCGGTGTGCGAAGTTGCGCGCGTAGGTTTGGTGCGCACGTGCAGGGAGATGTGCGCACTGGTCGAAATTATGCGCCCGGCACAGTAAGCACGTGGCTAAATGTGTCACTTGTGCGCCCGGTACTTGTGCATGTGACATGCACTAAGATCGAAATGGCGGACAGGGCGGCGAACAGAGCCAAATTGGTGACGGCGACCACGCGGACAATATGGCGACCACCTCAGAGGGTCTCCACATGGGAGGGCCCTCTGATCTGACTGGGGTCTAGCCCTGCTAAGGCTGATCACTGGTCCCGGCTGGTGACCTGTGCGTCTCCTTGAGCTTCGGAGACCAGAGCCTTTTAAATAGATTTCTACCTTACCTTGTCTCGGCGCTTCCCAGTTTCGTTCTAGGTGGTCTCCAGCTGCGGGGGGGAGAGGGAAAATACCTTCACCGCCGAGCTCGAGGTAGCACCCGCTGCCTCTCAGCCTCACCCCATGTCGGGGGCTAGGTCCCTGCCGAGGGTCGGTCGGGGGCTAGGTCCCCGCCGAGGGTCGGCCGCCGGACAGAGGCTTACCTCTGAGGGATCGCGGAAATCACCTCGGGAAATCTCAACTGGGGAAGGGACCTAACGGGTGTCACCGCAGGAGAGCAGGGCTCGTCTGTAGAGGTAAGATTTTCTTCTTAAGTTGGTTTTCTTTGGTAAAATTACTCTAACGCTGTGCTAGCATGCATAGTCTCTCTAACTGCTATGGAGACTCCTGCAGGGGTATATGTACTAGGGCTGACGTCAGACTGAAATCTGATCCATCTCCAACTGCTATCAGGCGTACACTATACCCATTGGTCCTGAGTCCTTCTGCTACACGCTAGGAAAACTGACATTACAGTACATATACCCCTACAGTGACATCAGCGTACCAGTATTCTCTGCAAAAACCAAATGTGGACAAACTAGCAAAATTTGATTATTAACATATCTTTTGACTCAGTGCTGGAATGGTTAACACTGAGCTCAAAGTGAAACACTAATCTAGGGACTGGATAGACACTTACCAGTATTCCCTGGAACACAGCCAAGCAGGAGGACCATAGCACAACCATTCAGCAGCTGAGGGTGGGAAGCTGGATTCACCTGTCTGTACTAAGGAAAAGGAAATTATCAGGTGAGTAGTAATTTCTCCTCTCTTAGCATACAGACAGGTGAATCCAAAACCAGTGGGATATACCAAAGCTACTCCTGAACAGGGCATAAGAACATAAGAACATAAGAAAATGCCATACTGGGTCAGACCAAGGGTCCATCAAGCCCAGCATCCTGTTTCCAACAGTGGCCAATCCAGGCCATAAGAACCTGGCAAGTACCCAAAAACTAAGTCTATTCCATGTAACCATTGCTAATGGCAGTGGCTATTCTCTAAGTGAACTTAATAGCAGGTAATGGACTTCTCCTCCAAGAACTTATCCAATCCTTTTTTAAACACAGCTATACTAACTGCACGAACCACATTCTCTGGCAACAAATTCCAGAGTTTAATTGTGCGTTGAGTAAAAAAGAACTTTCTCCGATTAGTTTTAAATGTGCCCCATGCTAACTTCATGGAGTGTGTCCCCTAGTCCTTCTACTATCCGAAAGAGTAAATAACCGATTCACATCTACCCGTTCTAGACCTCTCATGATTTTAAACACCTCTATCATATCCCCCCTCAGTCGTCTCTTCTCCAAGCTGAAAAGTCCTAACCTCTTTAGTCTTTCCTCATAGGGGAGTTGTTCCATTCCCCTTATCATTTTGGTAGCCCTTCTCTGTACCTTCTCCATCGCAATTATATCTTTTTTGAGATGCGGCGACCAGAATTGTACACAGTATTCAAGGTGCGGTCTCACCATGGAGCGATACAGAGGCATTATGACATTTTCTGTTTTATTCATCATTCCTTTCTAATAATTCCCAACATTCTGTTTGCTTTTTTGACTGCCGCAGCACACTGAACCGACGATTTCAATGTGTTATCCACTATGACACCTAGATCTCTTTCTTGGGTTGTAGCACCTAATATGGAACCCAACATCGTGTAATTATAGCATGGGTTATTTTTCCCTATATGCATCACCTTGCACTTATCCACATTAAATTTCATCTGCCATTTGGATGCCCAATTTTCCAGTCTCACAAGGTCTTCCTGCAATTTATCACAATCTGCTTGTGATTTAACTACTCTGCACAATTTTGTGTCATCTGCAAATTTGATTATCTCACTCGTCGTATTTCTTTCCAGATCATTTATAAATATATTGAACAGTAAGGGTCCCAACACAGAACCCTGAGGTACTCCACTGTCCACTCCCTTCCACTGAGAAAATTGCCCATTTAATCCTACTCTCTGTTTCCTGTCTTTTAGCCAGTTTGCAATCCACGAAAGGACATCGCCACCTATCCCATGACTTTTTACTTTTCCTAGAAGCCTCTCATGAGGAACTTTGTCAAACGCCTTCTGAAAATCCAAGTATACTATATCTACCGGTTCACCTTTATCCACATGTTTATTAACTCCTTCAAAAAAGTGAAGCAGATTTGTGAGGCAAGACTTGCCCTGGGTAAAGCCATGCTGACTTTGTTCCATTAAACCATGTCTTTCTATATGTTCTGTGATTTTGATGTTTATAACACTTTCCACTATTTTTCCTGGCACTGAAGTCAGGCTAACCGGTCTGTAGTTTCCCGGATCGCCCCTGGAGCCCTTTTTAAATATTGGGGTTACATTTGCTATCCTCCAGTCTTCAGGTACAATGGATGATTTTAATGATAAGTTACAAATTTTTACTAATAGGTCTGAAATTTCATTTTTTAGTTCCTTCAGAACTCTGGGGTGTATACCATCCGGTCCAGGTGATTTACTACTCTTCAGTTTGTCAATCAGGCCTACCACATCTTCTAGGTTCACCGTGATTTGATTCAGTCCATCTGAATCATTACCCATGAAAACCTTCTCCATTACGGGTACCTCCCCAACATCCTCTTCAGTAAACACCGAAGCAAAGAAATCATTTAATCTTTCCGCGATGGCCTTATCTTCTCTAAGTGCCCCTTTAACCCCTCGATCATCTAACGGTCCAACTGACTCCCTCACAGGCTTTCTGCTTCGGATATATTTAAAAAAGTTTTTACTGTGAGTTTTTGCCTCTACAGCCAACTTCTTTTCAAATTCTCTCTTAGCCTGTCTTATCAATGTCTTACATTTAACTTGCCAATGTTTATGCTTTATCCTATTTTCTTCTGTTGGATCCTTCTTCCAATTTTTGAATGAAGATCTTTTGGCTAAAATAGCTTCTTTCACCTCCCCTTTTAACCATGCCGGTAATCGTTTTGCCTTCTTTCCACCTTTCTTAATGTGTGGAATACATCTGGACTGTGCTTCTAGAATGGTATTTTTTAACAATGACCACGCCTCTTGGACATTTTTTACTTTTGTAGCTGCTCCTTTCAGTTTTTTTCTAACAATTTTTCTCATTTTATCAAAGTTTCCCTTTTGAAAGTTTAGCACGAGAGCCTTGGATTTGCACACTGTTCCTTTTCCAGTCATTAAATCAAATTTGATCATATTATGATCACTATTGCCAAGCGGCCCCACCACCGTTACCTCTCTCACCAAGTCCTGTGCTCCACTGAGAATTAGATCTAAAATTGCTCCCTCTCTCGTCGGTTCCTGAACCAATTGCTCCATAAAGCTATCATTTATTCCATCCAGGAACGTTATCTCTCTAGCGTGACCCGATGATACATTTACCCAGTCTATATTGGGGTAATTGAAGTCTCCCATTATTACTGCACTACCAATTTGGTTAGCTTCCCTAATTTCTCTTAGCATTTCACTGTCCATCTCACCATCTTGACCAGGTGGACGGTAGTATACCCCTATCACTGTAGTCTTCCCTGATACACAAGGGATTTCTACCCATAAAGATTCAATTTTGTATTAAGTCTCATGCAGGATGTTTATCCTGTTGGACTCTATGCCATCCCGGACATAAAGCGCCACACCTCCTCCCGACTGCTCCTCTCTGTCATTGCGATATAATTTGTACCCCGGTATAGCACTGTCCCATTGGTTATCCTCTTTCCACCATGTCTCTGAGATGCCAATTAAGTCTATGTCATCATTTACTGCTATACATTCTAGTTCTCCCATCTTACTACTTAGACTTCTGGCATTAGCATACAAACATTTCAAAGTTTGTTTTTTGATTGTATTTTTATTCTGCTTTTTAATTGATAGGGATAAGTTAGAATTTTTTAGCTCAGGTGAGTTTTTAGTTACAGGCACTTGGACTACTTTTCTAATTATTGGAACCTCACTGTCGGGATGCCCTAATTCTAATGCATCATTAGTATCCTTTAAAGATACATCTCTCCGAACCATGCGCTGCTGAGCGACTGTCGGCTTTCCCCTTTGTTCTAGTTTAAAAGCTGCTCTATCTCCTTTTTAAAGGTTTGCGCCAGCAGTCTGGTTCCACCCTGGTTAAGGTGGAGCCCATCCCTTCGGAAGAGACTCCCCCTTCCCCCAAAAGGTTCCCCAGTTCCTAACAAAACTGAATCCCTCTTCCTTGCACCATCGTCTCATCCACGCATTGAGACTCCGGAGCTCTGCCTGCCTCTGGTGACCTGCGCGTGGAGGCTGCCCGCATACCAATCAAAACCGAACGTGCGAAGGCTGCATCCTCCTGGGCCTGCAACATCCAGGCGATAATACCTGGAAAAGGTGTGTAAAGAGGACCACTTCGCAGCTTGGTAAAATGTCAACAGGAGACAATCTAACCTCTGCCCATGACACTGTCTAAGCCAGAGCTTCCCAAACCTATCCTGGGGACCCCACAGCCAGTTGGGTTTTCAGGAGATCCACAATGAATATTCATGAGATAAATTTGCATATCATGGAGACTCAGTTTAGGAAGCCCTGGCCTAAGCCCTAGTGGAATGAGCCCTAACCTGACTAGGCAACAGCTGCTCAGCATCCACATATGCTGCCATGACTACTTCCTTAATCCAGTGGGCTATTATAGCCTGCGATGCCAGCTCACCCTGTTTATTCCTCTCATTTGTATAAACAGCCGGTTCGTCTTCCTGAGAGGTTCAGAAACCTCTAAATAGCTCAAGATGTACCTCTTCACATCCAAGGGCCATAACAGGCGATATTCCTCCGCATCTCTTGCCCTGTCCAGAGACGGCAAGGAAAAAATTAAAGTGAAAATCAGAGACCAATTCTGGCAAAGGAAGGAACTGCATACAGCTGTAGTGCCCCTGGAGTCGCTTGCAGAAAAGGCACCCGGCAAGACAAGACCTGTAGTTCAGGTACACGACATGCAGAATAAATTGTCACTTGAAACCCTGTTTTTAAGGTCAGTTTTGCATTAGTCAAAAAGTAGGGCCTGCTAAAAAATCCCAAGATTAAGACTTAACAAGGGGACTGGTAACCGCAAGGGAGGATGAAGGTGCTTCACTCCTTTCAAAAAATGGGACACATCTGGATGAGCCAACAAGGATCCACCATTCACCTGACCTCAGAAACAGGCAAGAGCCATCACCTGTACCTTTAAGGAATTAAGGGCCAACTCTTTATTCAAGCCATTCCGCAAAAATTCCAAAACGAGCGAGATCTTAACCGAACAAGGAATAACCACTCTATCTTCACACCAAGTCTCAAACACGTGCCAAATTCTCACTCGTAGCAAGGTGGAAATCACCGCAGTAGAACATCCATGCTTCAGCAACAGAGCCCTCTCAAGGGCCATACCATAAGACAAAATAGATTTGGAGGTTCATGAAGAACAGGTCCCTGCCGTAGCAGATCCCTGTTCGCCAGAAACTGGAGGGTTGAGTCCGCCGGAGCCTTTGCAGATCTGCATACTACAGTCTCCTGGACCAATCTGGTACCACCAGAAACACCATCCCCCAGTCACTCTCTATCTTCCAAACCATTCTTCCCAACATGGGCCAAGGGGGAAAGGCATTCAGCAGCTTGCCCTCCAGCCACTCCTGCACAAGGGCATTGATGCCCAAGGACTTTGGATCTCTCCTGCGACTGAAGAATTGAAGAACCTTCGCATTACGAGAAGTCGCCAGCAGGTCCAGAAATGGAAGGCTCCAGTGATACACTATCAGCTGAAACAGCTTGTTTGGGAATTCCCATTCTCTTGGATCCAGACTCTGTCTGTTAAATGTCTGCTCTTACATTGTTTTTTCCTGCAATGTGTGACGCTGAGATAGCCTAAAGATGCACTTCCGCCCATTCCATAAGTTGGGCTATTTCCTGCAACACTTGCTCGCTTCTAGGTTCCTCCCTGCCGATTGATATAAGCCATTTATCTGGACCGCTCAACCCTGCAATCTGTTGCCGAACTGCAAGTATGCCAACTGGACTGCACATGCTGCCAGTCGGCTGATGTTCCAGAAAGACTCTTCTGTACTCTAGCACCCTTGTGCCAAGAGCTCCTGAATGAGCTCCCCAATCCTGGAAGCTCGCATCTGTCGTCAGTACTAGCCAGTCCGGTGATCATCGGGAAACACCCTTTCTTAGTTAATCCGATTTTAACTACAACTGTAGTTGAGAGCAGACCTCCATTGGCAGGTGGCGCTGAATCGAATTCTTGAGACGGAGCTCTAAGACAGCAGAGTGTGCTGAAAAGGACTTGGTGCATATTTTATTTGCTGAGTTTTATATACAGTCATTCTGTGCAGCCATCACAACGGTTTACACGATTCAAATAGAATACAGATAATTAAACATTGCTGATCATTGCAAAAATAACAATGGGAGGATGCGCTCTCGTGCATGGCACCACTTCCAGGGTTGCTGCCATCAGAGCACTTGAAAATAGGACCACACTTTTGGGCATATTGTGTTTGTCAACAGACGCATCTGCGCCATCAGCTTCTGAATACAGCCCTCCGGCAGGAACACCCTCTGATGTCAGCTTTGCTCATTCTCCATCTGCTGGTAGAGGTACATAACCCACCGGTTTTGGATTCAACTGTCCTTGTGCTAAGAAAGTGCTGGTAAGAACTACCCACACAAATGACAACACTGTAACAAATGGATAACATCAGCCAAAGACCATCTAGTCCATCCTGTCTGCAGTAAAGCATACATCCCAACTGCCAGGACAAGCTTTTTGGTCTTCCTTCCTTGTAATCCACCATCTTGGGTAGACAGGAATAAAAATCCTTAGTCCCCTCTCTTACCCACCTTTCCCATGCCAACCACAAACTTCTGTAATAATCTTGACAGCCCGTAATACTAGCATGATTGTTGCTCAAATCTGGCTTCCTCTTTCCCATGTAGTCTGCCAGAACCAGCTACAAAACTACAATGCCTGCAGCCTGCCAGACAGAGCCAGCTGTCAGTTTGATTCTATTATTGAAACCTAATCTCAAGGCCTACATTAGTGAGCCTCCTAGGTTCCCATCTGACAAAAATGGGTTTAACCTGTGCGATGACTTTTTCTTAGTTCAGAAATATGTAATGTGCTGTGAACATGTGCTAGAATTAGTCATTTGTAAAGAACTGAGACGACTGTTTTAGTCAACATGGATACGCAGAATTAAGAGTCAAATAAGATGTATGCAGGACCATTTCACTGGAAAAGCAAGTTTGCTTACCGTAAACGGTGTTTTCTATAGATAGCAGATGAATTAGCCATGCTGTCTGGGTACGTTTTCTGTGCCACTAGGTGGCGGAGATTTCCAAGTATAGTAAAGTCTTTCAGCTAGGTGCTCCCTCTTGTATCTTCCCAGGCTTGCCTGAGGCTCCTCAGTCCGTATCAAAGCAAGTAGTATACCATGTCGGAACTGTCTGGAGAGGCGGGTGGGTCAGCATGGCTAATTCATCTGCTATCTACAGAAAACAGTGTTTATGGTAAGCAAACTTGCTTTTTTCACGTAGATAAGCAGCTGAATTAGCCATGCTGTCTGGTAGTCCCCAGCTGTCGTATTGAGCAGAGATATAAGTGGGGTTTTTTTTGCTCAATATGTGAATTATAGGCGGACAGTTCTTAGGAAGGCGTTTTATGTGTAGAACATGTGTTCATCTGTAGTATAGTCAGGCCCATGTGCGCATTGTTCGCAGTCTTTTGTCTAAACAGTAATGGGATGTGAAAGTATACAGGGATGATCACGTCGCCGCCTTTCAGATGTCTATGAGCGGTACTTCGTGGATGTGGGTGATCGTGGCCATTGCATGAACTTGATGCGCCTTAGGTGTTGTTGATAGATGTTCTTAACGTTTTTGATAGCAGAGCTGTATGCAATTGGATATCCAGGAAGATAAAGTTTGTTGTGTCACTAGAAATCCTGATGCATTTGGATTAAATGAGAGGAAGAGTTGTGAGCAGTGTTGCCACCCTCGCTTATTTACCGCAAGATTGGGCTTCTTTTTCTAATCATTCGCGGGGTTTTTTCTGATTCGCTGGTTGCTTTTAATTGGGCTATTTTTTCTGCCAGTCGTGTTTTTTTGGGCTTGTTGGGCGGGACTTGTGCTCTGATGTTACAGTGATTGGCTGCTGCTGCTGCGATGAAGCCTGTCCATAGCAGGCGCACCCTATATTGCAGCAGTAAGCCAATCAGAGCGGCAAACCTTCTTGAGCACATTTGTGGGCAGACCCAGCACGGCATGCACAAGCATCCCACATGGGCAGACCTGGAAGGCCAGCAGCACGGCATTGCAGCGCAGCAGCAAGCAACAGAGAAGGAATCTTCAGACTGCAGATACAGCCAGGTATCCGGAGGGGAGGAATTAGTATATTTGGAGGGGAGAATGAGAATGTGGGGGCCAGAGATGTTCTCGGAGGGGGTAGGGAGGGGGGAATGAGTTTGGGGGGGCCAGAGATGTGGTGGGGAGGGAATTTGCTGTACCAGCTTCTTGCCAGGTAGTAATATGCTGAAGCGATTCAACGAAAATATATATCGTGACAATGCTGACCATATAGAGAATGAAGAACTAACTGGCTGTTATCACTAATTGTCAGACCTTGTTTTAGTTAACTGTGAGAGCTACAACAATTTATTACAATAAAGTCAGCTGTTTTGTGTGCATTACAAAAGTATTTCAAGCGTTAAATGCTATAAAAAAAATAAAATTTCAATCTCACGTGTTTTGGGCTTTTTTTTTTGGAAAACAGTGCTTGTTCTTTCATGAAAACCTGGCAACCCTGGTTGTGAGGGTCTGTTATGTATGTGGGTGCGGTGTTTGTAATAGACAAGTGCACGTTAACAGTCAATAATGTGAAGTTTCCGCTCGTCATTGGCGTGAGGTTTTGGATAAAAAGTGGGTAAAGTGATGGTTTGATTTAAGTGAAAACTGGAAACCACCTTTGGTAGAAAACTTGGGTGTGTGCGTAATGTTACCATGTCATGATAAAATTGTAGATAAGGAGGGTAGTGAAGGCTTGAAACTCACTAACTTGTCTAGCCGATGTTAGGGCAATCAAAAAGAGTACCTTCCAGGAGAGGTATCTCAGGTGACAAGAGTCCACTGGTTCAAATGCTGGTAGCATTAGTTGTTCTAGGACTATGTTGATGTCCCAGGGCACTGGTGGTTTTTTGACTAGGGGGGGCGGTGTAAGCGTAATACCCCTTTCATGAATCTGGATACGAGAGAGTGACAGGATATGGGTTCACCATTCAGAGGAGTATGATAAGCTGCTATAGCACTTAAATGTACTCTTAGAGAGGCTGTCACTAGGCCTTCTGTGTAGAGTAGATGAAGGTAGGAGAGAAGGCATTCTGGTGGGCAGGTAAGGGGATCAATACCTGTCGTTGCGCACTAGGAAGTATAGCGTGACCTTTTTCTTTGGTAGTTGAGTCTAATGGACTGTTATGGAGCAATGTTTAAGTTTTGGAAGGAAGAAAAGGGATGAAGGAGTGATCCGTTCTCCTGTGTAAGTAGTTGAGGGTTGTTGCCCAGAGAAACAGAGTCCCTTATTGAAAGTTGTATGAGATAGCTGTACCAGGGTTGTCTTGGCCAAGCTGGTGCTACGAGAATCAAATCCGCTTTGTCTTTGATGCATCGTTGAACTGTGCGAGAAATGAGTGGTACCGAAGGAAAAGCATACAGTAGGCCTCGGGACCAGTCTATGAGGAAAGCGTACGAAGCTAGTCAGAGAGCGCTTGGGTACACTGAACAAAACGTGTCTACTTTTCTGTTGCGTTCTGTTGCAAACAGATCGATGCAGGGAAGACCCCAATTGGAGAACATGTGATGCGCTGTCTCCTGATGTAGTTCCCATTCGTGGGGGTGAAATATTCTGCTCAATTTGTCTGCTCTGGAGTTGTTGACTCCGGGCAAGTAAGTTGCTTGTAGATGTATGGATCTGCTGTGTGCCCATTCCAGGATTTGTATCATTTCCTTGCAGAGGTTCCAAGAACCTGACCCTCCTTCCTTGTTTATGTAAAACATTGTAACTTGATTGTCTGTGTGAATCATTATCGTTTGTCCTTGCAAACATTGTTCGAAGGCTCGAAGGGTGTTTCATGCTGCTCGGAGTTCCAGCAGGTTTATGTGTTGGCTGCGCTCCGACGTGGACCATAACCCTTTAGTTTAAAGATGGTTTAGGTGAGCTCCCCAGCCCATGAGAAAGGCATCTGTGGTGAGGATTACTTGATGTCGAGGGGGGTCGCAGAGGCGATCCCGTGGATAGTGTGGATGGAAGTAGCTACCACTGTAGGTCTTTCTTCATGCTGCACGTTATGTGTACAGGAGTCAATAATGGATGTAGGAACTGAGTCCATTGCTGTTTGAGGCCCCATTAGAGGCGACGCATGTGTAAACGAGTGTGTGTGATCACATAGATGCTGCCATGTGTCCCAGGATGGTCATGATTTGGCGGGCTGGGACAATCGCAGATTGCAGAAGAAGTGAAGACAGCATGCAAATAGCGAGTGCCCGCGGGTGTGGAAGGAATGCTTTGTCTTGAATGGTGTCTATATAAGTTCCAATGAACTGCAAGGTTTGTGTTGGTTGAAGTTTTGACTTCTTGTAGTTGATCAGGAGACCTAAATTGTCGAGGCAAGAAATGGTGAGAAGTAAGTTCTGGTTGGGTGCTACTACAAGCCAGTCATCCAGGTAAGGAAATATTTGAATCCCCTGACGACAGAGGTGTGCCACTGCTACTGCTAGACATTTGGTGAATACTCTGGGGGCAGAGGAGAGGCCAAATGGTAGGACCTTGTATTGGAAAGGTCAGTTGTCCATCTGGAAACAGAGGTAACACCAGGAATTGGGATGCACTGTATGTGGGCATATGCATCCTTCAAGTCCAGTGAACACATCCAATCTTTGGGCTGAAGGAAGGGTAGGATGGACTTGAGAGAAGTCATGTTGAATTTCTCTTTGCGATATATTTGTTGAGCACACGTAGGTCTAGAATTGGGCGTAGCCCTCCCGATTTCTTGAGAATGAGGAAGTATTGTGAATGGAAACCAGTGTGCAGTGTCGAGGAAGGTAGTTCGACTGCAGTTTTGTTGGAGAAGAATGTTGACTTCAAGTAGGAGAGGGCCCTTGTACGCTGCTTGATGTTTCTGGGGAACTAAGTGTGGTATGGGTGGAACTGATGTAAAATGCAGAAAATAACCTTCAAAATAACCTGTGAGAACCCATTGATCGGATATGATTTTGGACCATGCTGGGAGGAATTTGGTTAATCTTCCCCCTACTGCAAATGTCAAAGCCGGTGGCGGCATTATCCTCAAAAAGATTGCTGTGTCTTTGCTGGTTGGGATTCAGTTGTTGGGCGAGCTGCTAGGGGCTCTTGGCCTAGGAAGTGAACCTTGTTGTTGGTAAGGTTGTTGTGAGTCGGCTGGTAAGGTTGAGGCCTATAATAAGAATATGTCCTGTAGTTCCTTTGATAAGTATGTTTCTTGTATGATGGGTATTGTCGTCTGAACGATCCAGGCTGATATGGGATGTTAGGGACAATACAGCTGTTTTCTGTTTTAGTTTTCTGACTGTTTCACTGAATCTGTCACCAAATAGATTAACCGGTTGGCATGGGAGGTTAGCCAGCTTATATCATGGACTTCGTCCCTGATTGTGCTTGACTGGAGCCATGCTAATAGTCTTGCAGCTATAGAATTTGCTGACGATTTTGAAGACATCTCGAACCCTTCATATATAGAGCGCAGAAGATGTCTTAAACCTTCTTCCATGTTGTGGAATTTGGCAGGCAGGGTAGAATCTGAGGAGCCCTGTGCCCAGGTATGATTTAAGAGCCTGCAAGTTTTCAAAAAGCTACTGGGTGATAAAAAAAAATTGTTTTTGAATTTGTGTTAAGCATGTTCAATTGATACGATCGCTTCGTAAAGTCGTCCAGTAATTTGGCATCTCGGGACGGTGATGTATTTGAATGCAATCTAGACTTTTTTGCCTTTTGCATTGCCGATTCTACAACAACTGACTGTTGTGGTAGTTGTACGGTAGAATAATAGGGGGAGACCTTCATGTGATATTTAATATCAGTTTTACGTGAAGTAGATGGAGTGGTCAGAGGTGTGTCCCAGGACTTCTCCATGAGGGTATTTAGCACTTGGTGTTGAGCCAGTGCAACTGGTTCACTTGGAGTGTCAAATATTTTTAAGATGCCCATCTCCTGACGAGGATCGTGAAGCTTTCTTGTTTCCACATTTAGGAGTAGACCTACTTTCTCTAGAAACTGCAAATAGGTTAAATCCTCAGGTGGAGATGCTGGTTCAGGTGGGACATGAGCTGGTTCTGAGGGGTACCCTGTTGATGAATCATCTGAAGAAGATGTCAGAGTAAATTCTTCCAGGGGTGTTGATGGCCCCTGTGGCTGCTCCTTTGGTGATGGCCCTGGAATAGATGGGTCCTCCAGCATAGATGGAACTTCCACTGGAGGAAGCGGTGAAGGCGGGTTTTGTTGCTGTTCTATCGACTTCAAAAATTGCGATAGGATGTTTATCTGGGTCATAGCTTGCGAAGCTAGCCCAGATGTCGATGGTATAGACAGTAGAGGCTCTACTGGTGATGGGGCAGTAAGAGGTACAGTGGTCAATGGGCTTTTGGGGTGCACTGGTGGATCTGATACCCAAGAGGATGATTGGCTGTCTAAGAGATGTGGTGGAGACATGTCTCTGTCAGAGTCGACCACAAGTAATGGAGAAGGCTCCCTAGGCCTTTTATGACCAGAAGTATGTTTCTTGGGCCCAGGGTGTTTCAGGTGCGTCAGATGTTTTTGCCTTTGAGATCCTGCGTCGACGTGCATTGGTGGTGCTTAGACTCGACGCAGCTGCGACACACTCTGCTCCTCACATTGGTGCTTCGATGCGCCAGAGCTTCGATGTTCTTTTGGCGCATCAATGCTTTGGACACGGTTCCTGTTCCTTGCTTCGGGAAGCTGTTGGTGTCGGTAAGGCGTCCGGCCGTGATGCCATCGACGCATCCCCCGTGTCCTGCCCTGGTTCTTGAAGGGGCATTGGCTGTAGGTATTTTGCCCTGGGGGGGGGGGTGTCAAAAGAAGAAGCCCTTCTGTGAGATGCCGCCTTCTTTTTTCGTTCAGGCCCCGGAGATGATCTAGTAGAGGCCTCTGAAGGAGCATAGAAGCCCAATGGTGCTGTCTTTAGTTGCTGATTTCAAGCTGCCCTCTGGTGCTGCGCTCTGGGGGACATACGACTGCAGCCCTGCAACTTTCATGATCATGATCAGGTCCTATGCATAACACACATTATTTTACCACAAGCGCAGAATTTAAATCCTGGGCGAGGAATGATAGTAAAATGAGCCTGTCTTGTGGTGGAAAAGTTATATTTTTTCTGTTTTTACCTCACAAACTCTAACACAAAGTCTGTAGAGACAAAGCTCCGCGTGCGATCAGTCATGCGGAAAAAAACGGACTGAGGAGTCTCAGGCAAGCCGGGGAAGATACAAGAGGGAGCACCTAGCTGAAGACTTTATTAGACTTAGAGAGCTCTGCCACCTAGTGGCACAGAAGACGTACCCAGACAGCATGTTTAATTCAGCTGCTTATCTACGTTACTTCTGTGACAAGTTTTTACAGGTCTATCCAGTACCGAGCAGTAGGAAGAGCTGCGTTAGTGCCCGGCGCACCCGCGGTTGCCGCACGCACAGTGCAGCTCACCTACCGCTCGATCCTGAACTATAATTTCATGCAAATGTAAACCGCGTCTAAGAAGGGTCCGTGAAGCGTTAGGCCCGCGCAACCCATTTTACTGGATAGAGCGCCTATACAGTATCCTGGGTGCGCGGGCTTCAAGCCACGCTGGTATCTGTCATTTCAAATGTCATTTGAAATGACAGATACCAGGAAGTCGGGACTGCCAGTCCCCCCTCCCCTCCTCCCGAAGCAGGGCGCGAAAAGCAGCCTTGCTCCGGGAGGAGGGGAGAAGGGACTGGCAGTACAAAGCGGCGAAGCGACTTACTTTTTGCACCCCCCTCCGGACATTGGACGACCTCTCCTGCCTCCAGCTGCTCGTGAAGATGGACGCCTGCAAAAAGTAAGTTGCTTCGCCGCTTCACACTGTCAGTGTCTCTTCTTCCCTCCTCCCGGAGCAAGGCTGCTTTTCACGCCCTGCTTCGGGAGGAGGGAAGAAGAGACACTGACAGTGTGAAGCGGCGAAGCAACTTACTTTTTGCAGCCCCCATCGGACCTCTCCTGCCTCCCGCTGCGCGACTTACTTTTTTTTGCAGCCCTCCGGCCATCAGCAGGAACGGATCGTGGCTCCCCTGCCTCCCGGCGAAGATGGACGCCTGCACGGGGGAAAGCGGCCCCTGTGCGTGCAATTGGCCGCTCAAGACGTGACGTCACGACGTTTGGCGTCACGGCATGTGACGTCACGTCTTGAGCGGCCAATTGCACGCACAGGGGCCGCTTTCCCCCGTGCAGGTGTCCATCTTCGCCGGGAGGCAGGGGAGCCACGATCCGTTCCTGCTGATGGCTGCAAAAAAAAGTAAGTCGCGCAGCGGGAGGCAGGAGAGGTCCGATGGGGGCTGCAAAAAGTAAGTTGCTTCGCCGCTTCACACTGTCAGTGTCTCTTCTTCCCTCCTCCCGAAGCAGGGCGCGAAAAGCAGCCTTGCTCCGGGAGGAGGGAAGAAGGGGCTGGCAGTACGAAGCGACTTACTTTTTGCAGCCCCCTCCGGACATCGGAGGGGGCTGCAACGTTTTTTTCGCTTTTTTTTTTTTGCTTTGGGAGGAGGGGAGAGGACTGGGGCTGCCCCGGAGACCGGCACCCATGATCACGGCCGGGGCAGGTGAGCGGGGGCTGGGGGAAAGCTTGCCGCCTACCCTTACCCCTGCCTCTACCGCAGGGGTAAGGGTAGGCGGTAAGTTAGCAGGTTAAACGCGCGACAAAACTGCAGGGAAAGATAGCGATAGTCGGGGCGCGGGTTACGGGATGCTAGGGAATATCTAATTCGCTCGTTTGCATGCAATATACATGCCGCGTGCGGAAGGGGTTGCCCTGGGATTTTAGGACGCGGTAGGAGTAGGTTAAAGGGGATTTGGGATCGCAGGAAGGGCTAACGCGGCCGGAAAGTGAGTAGAATGCGGGTTAGGAGCGGGGTAAACACGGCCGCACTTTACTGGATAGACCTGTTAGAGAGTTATCCTCCCTTCATCAGGTCAGTGGGACAGTGCAGTTACACTAGCTTTGAAAATGTCATCTAGGTATGATGTCACCTAACCTGAGAGGCTCAAGGCTGATGCACAATTAAAATTAAGTAAAATCAATTGTTCAATGAAACAGCAAATGTAATTAGAACAGCATTTTACAACCCTCTCCTGGAGGTACATCTACCCAGTCAGGTTTTCAGGATTGCCACAATGAACATGCATGAGATAAGATTTGCATACATTCAGACCCATTGTATGCAAATCTCTCATGAATATCCCGAAAAACTGACTGGATAGTTGTGCCTCCAGGAGGGGGTTGGGAAACAATTAGAACCTCAAAAGGGGAGGGTCTGATAAAGGTAGAAGTATAATTTTACATTCGGAAGAGCCTATATCTGATAATCAGCACAAAAGCCAGTGTCTAAGTCATTTTGTGTTTGATCATCTTATTTCAAAAGATTTTTCATTTGGTACAGACCTTTTAACTAAAGTTCTAGAGTCTGACCCCCCAGTCATTCCCCCCCCCCCCCCCCCGTTTCCAAGTTACCACTAAGGAAAAAGATCTGGGCATTCTAGTGGATAATACATTGAAACAGTCTGTTTAGAGTGCTGTAGTGGTCAAAAAAGCAAACTGAAAGTTAGAAATTAATAGAGAATGAATGTCATTAATGCCTCTGTATTGCTTCATGGTGAGTCTGCAACTTGAATACTGTGTGCAATTCTGGTCGCTGCATCTCAAAAAATGATATAGTTGCACTGGAGAAGGTACAGAGAAGGGTGACCAAAATGATAGAGAGGATGGAATGGCTCCTCTGTGCGAAAAGGCTAAAGAGGTTTGGATTGCTTAGCTTGGAGAAGAGATGGCTGAAGAGGGAATTTTTATCGCCTTTTGTTGTTGCTATCCCAGTTTTCCGTTAACCTCTTTCTGTCTGCTCTCCTCTAGTTTTCCCTCCCTACCCCAGTTTTCCCCCTCCTGTTCGATGTAATTTCTATCTTTTGTTTGATGTAAACCGATATGATGTTTCACACGAATACCGGTATAGAAAACCTGTTAAATAAATAAATAAGATAGAGGTCTAGAACCGGTAAATGTGAATCGATTATTTACTCTTTCAAATAATAGAAGTACCAAGGGCCACGCCATGAAGTTATCAAGTAGTACATTTAAAACAAATCAAAGAAAATTATTTCATTCAACACAAAATTAAGCTCTGGAATTCTTTGCTGGAGGATATGGTTAGGGAAGTTACTGTTGCTGGGTTTAAAAAAGGTTTGGATAAGTTCCTGGAGGAAAAGTCCATAAAAAATTAATCAAGTTGACTTAAGGCACAGCCACTGCTATTACTGGAATTAGCAGCATGGGACCTAGTCAATATTTAGGTACTTGCCAGGTACTTGTAACTTGGATTGGTCACTGTTAGAAACAAGATGCTGGGCTTGATGGACCCTCAATCTGACCCAGGGTGGCAACTTCTTATGTACTGTGTTTATTTTTCTTTTTTTTTAATTTATAGTTTATTAATTTTCATTATATGACATACATCATAAAACAAAGGAAATATACTATTGATATGTAATACTCAGGAAAAATAAAACAATATAATTCATAATAACAGGAAAACAAATTGTATCACATTATCCCATAATTTGGGGGAGAAACAAGAAACTCATATAACATTACTAACATATTTGTTGTAAAATTAACATCTCAGAAGGATCCAGGAGATTATATCATTTTACTGGATCAAAGTCTCGGAGTTCGCAACCTGATTTTTATCTACTAAGAATGTTTCTAGGTGTGTGGGATCAACGAAACCAAATTTCTTCCCTTGGTAGTTGATCAGACACAAGCAAGGGAACTTTAAGAAGAAGGTAGCACCTAATGCTAACACACGATCTCTTAAAGATAAAAAAATATGTATGTCTTGCTTTATTTACTGCTTTAAGTAGTATTCTTATTGAAGACCAGTGAAGTGGTTAATAAGAATTAAAATAGTATATTGAGCTTAATGGCATATGCATGCTGCTTAAGGCCTAGATGACTCTGTACTATTGAAACCCATTGTAACTGCACTGTTTTTTCACTGACCTGATGAAAAGGATAACTCGGAAGCTCCTCAAAGATGTATTAAGTTAGTTAAATTTAAAAAAACAAAAATTGTCTTTGACTCAATTTGCTAAAAAAAAAAATTTAAATAATCTCAGCATCCAGTTTGGTGTGGTAACGATTAGAGGGCAAGTTTTTTGTTTTTTTTTAAATATGACAGGGATCCTTTAGCAGCAAGCTTCTTACCTGCCCTCCAGTTTTTCCTCTTCCAAACTGTCGACCTTCCTTAAAGCCAGCATCCCAGTCTGTACGGATTATCCGGTCATCCAGGCGGGTGCCACTGAGGAACCTCATGGCATGTTCTGCCTCGGCTCTTGTATAGTATCTGGAACGAGATATAAGGAAAACCGAAGACACTGGGCAAACCCAGCTGACCCAGAGGACAGAAAGGGAAAGGCAACTAATCACCTTCAACCTCTGGCAGCAGGTTTCCAAATCCCCAGTTTCAAGTTCTGCTTTTCATATTAGTACAGAACCCAGGTTAAAGTCACAGGTGTGAGCCAGTGTAAGAATGTGGCAACTCTGAGAAGGGGATTCCTGCTGTCAATTTCTTTCTCCATATTATAAAGCAATCTAAGGGCCTATTTGCCAAGTGGCATGAATGCATGTTGGACATGTTAAAGCAAAATTAATGGGATTTAACACATTTGTATAGTTTTTCAACTAAGGAAAATTCTCATTAAAATGTAAATATATAAAATGATGCTAACCAGCTCAGTTAAATGTAAAATATTTTGCATGCATTAACACTAACATAATTACACCTCTAGAGTACAAGTGTTTGTGCTAAGTAGGTGCACTAGTGAATCATGCTTTAGCTGTGCTAAGATGCATATTAAAATCTCACATTAGCATGCATATTTAACACACTGATTATAGGCCCCTCAACATTCTCAAGTTTCAATCAAACAAGTTTTTATCCATTTTCTAGAACACTGTAAAATCAATTCTATAGATGAAACCCAGAGCCCAAAAGAGGTCACAAGTGACCAGCAGTATAGGGAAATTAAGGGGAAAAAAATAAAAGCCTGCACTAGGATCAAAGAGCAGTGTGCTGCCCCCACTTAACCAGTACCAGATTACTCTGTTTGTTCTCTCCACGTACTGAATTTTTTTTTTTTTTTATCTGGTGTGTGCTGCTGTGGCCTTCTGGGCTACAAAGCCCAAACTACCCTTTCTAGAACACAATACATATTGGGTTTTATAGCCTTTAGATCATTCCAATGTGTGTAAACACCAGGAAATCATACTACTGTTATTCTTTACTAACAAAACCACTAGTACTGTTAATTGGCACCAGTCTCCAAAAGACAGACATTGCGTTACATATGGGCTGCACAAGTAACCAAGGTATATAATTAACCTGGTTCTCAGATCAAATGCATATAAATATGCCTGATGAATATTCATATAGGTATCCTGAAAACCAGACCTGCTTGTGGCCCTCAAGTACAAGGACTGTGCACCTCAGAACTAAAATGATGTAAATGACGAGGATATGTATTTGTGCTGGCCCAGGATACTCTACAAAGCAGAAACCACAGGGTGTCTTCTTGATCTTGTCCAGTCCCATGATTATTTTCTTCACACCTCCACACTTTGAAAAGAGCTCATGGATCTGCTCCTCAGTGGTATAGAAGGACAGGTTCCCTACATATAGGGTTGTAGTGGTCTTCAGATATTTCTTCTGCAGGTATCTACTTCCCTGGCACAAACAGCAACATAAAGGTAGAGTCAGACCTCTTGAGCTTAAGACACCCTTCCATCATGCAGCAAATCTTTGGCTGTTTGCTCAGGGGTTGTGAAAGGAAGAAGCAAGCCCTGATGAAAAAGTGATGGTAACCACTCTCAAGGCAGCTCAACTTCAGTTTGCAGTAAGGCTTAGAAAATGTGCAGTTTTCAAACTTTTGTGATATTTGCATAAATGCGTATATAGCTTTACATTATTTAGCATGCTTAAAGTCAATTTTTCTTGCTAATTGTTCAAACACTTTTCAATCTTTGTGTACTATCTAATTTGTTGGTCTTTCCCTCGCTCTAAAATTTGTCATCTTTCTCACGTCTTAAAAGTTCCTCTTTCATAATAGTTTTTCCTTCTCATCTGTCCATCTAATCTCCCACCTCTAAGGTCACCTTATTCCTCCCCCCCCCCCCCCCACTCAATTGTGCTAGCACCATGTGAAGCAAGCAGTAATGTATTTTGCATAAGAACCTGACTTAGTCCTCCCACTGCACAGCAGCAAGCTGGCTAGAAGTGGTAGCAACTACTCAAGATTACAGGACGAAGGGACAATAGCAGTGGGCAAGGGTTGATTCTGTGGCTTTCTTGCAGCATCATGTGAAACCAGGGATCCTGACAATCACCTTTTGGGAAAAAACTGCTTGGGGCCTAATTCACTAAGGGGTAGATTTTAAAAGCCCTGCGCGCCTAGTTTGCATAGGCCGCCGGTGCGCAAGTCCCGGGGCTTGCTAAAATGGGCGGTCCAGGGGGGGGGGGCGTGTCTGCGGTCCAGGGGCATGGCCGAGTGCCCCGACACAGCGGCCTGTGTCGGGGCCTGGCCAGCCGGAGTGCGCAAGTTACGCCTTCCAGCGACAGGTGTAACTCCATCGAACAAGGTGGGGGCAGGGGACAAAAAAATAGTTCCCTCCGAGGCCGCTCCGATTTCGGAGCGGCCTCGGAGGGAACGGAGGCAGGCTGTGCGGCTCGGCGTGCGCAAGCTGCCGATTTTGAGCAGCCTTGCGCGCGCTGACCCCGGATTTTAAAAGATACGTGTGGCTATGTGCGTATCTTTTAAAATCCAGTACTTTTGTTCGCACCCGAACCTTGGAATGGTTAAGTCTGTTTTTGCTGGCAAACATTTACAATTTATATCATTTAAAAATGTGGTCTAACAGCAGTAATAGACTTTTGTTCTTATCTGGAAATACTAGATTTAAAAAAATAGCATTATAAATTTAGTAAGAATTTCTAGGATTTACACACTGACAGGCCAATGCAATAAAGTGTGCCCAGCCTAGTGCACAGGTTTACTCATGGTTGAACATGTGATTTGGGTGTGCAATCATAGCATCTGATACAGTAAGATTAGCGCATTCTAAGCAAATCGTATGCAAACAAAAACAGCAATTACCACCCGATGCAGGAAAGCATGCCCTAATGCACATTTTTTTACACTGGAAAATTAACTTCAACTCTGGAGGTGGAATAAAGTTTACTCACAGTCAAAGGCGCATGAGAAACAAAAAAAGTTTGCTCCTCTGTGTTGCGATAAATGTACCTCTTTATAGGGTAGGGTTGTTTAGAGGATTAGCATAAAATTTAGTTGTCTGGGATTAGAACAAAAAATAAAATATATATAGGGATTAGTGACGCACAGCATTAACTAAGGGTAGGCGAACCGGGCTCGTCCCGGTATCGCCGACAATAACGCGGGATCGGGCGGGAGGCAAGGCGGCAGGGAAGGGAGGAAAGGGGGGGGGGGGCGGGTGTAAGTAAGGAGGAGGACCGGGGAACCAATGGCGGCACGGCAATTTGAACTGCCGCGCTGCCATTGGGCAACGAGCCAAAAGAAGGGAGCGAGGATAGTCGGGAGCGGCCATTGAGGATTTCGGCAGCGAAGCAAGAGGAGGTATTTTTGCTTGCCCCCCGTTGCTGCTCTGCCGAAATTCTTCTGTTGCGTCCCGCGCCTCAATTGCTGGGACGATGCGGCGCTCTAAAACTCGGAGCGCGGCAAGGCCCGCCTCCATAGCGCGATCTCGCCCGCTGGCGAGGCCCAGGAAGCCCCGGGTCCCGGCTCCGCCGGCGGCCGCCGGCCCGTGCGCAGTGAGTACTAGTCCCCCTGTCGGCCCACCTCCTATTGTTCTGCCTCCGGCCCCGCCTATCGCTTGCCTCCTCCCGTACCTCTCCGACTCGGGGGAGAGCAGCCCCGAAGCGGACGTGGACCCGCCTGCCCCTCCACCCCCCCGCTTCTTCCCTCCTGGCCGCCCGGCTTCGCCCCCAGAGTCCGCCCTTACATTTTCTTTCTTGGGTCGCCCCCCCTGCGGCTTACGGAGCCCCCCAGCGATGCCAGCACTGTCTGACCCTGCAGCCTTCACTGCTGGTTCCCCGGGCGCACGTGTCTCCCTCCCTCCTCGCTCGGCCAGCGTCGGCACACGCGGCCGCCGCCCGAGTACCCCCCACACAGCCCGTGGTGGCCGCCCTCCTACCTCCCCACGGGCCCCTTCTCGGCGCCGACCGGTGTTTTCAGCCGGCGGTTCAGCCGATAGCATCCGGGGCCCACAGGTGCCTAAAGGCAGGGCCGGCAGGGCTCGCACCGCCCGTCCTGCCTCCCCATGCAGTGACCTTCGCACGCACAGACCACATGGCCCCTTGCGTCCTCCTAGCCCCGTACCCTTAGTTCCCAATGCCCCCCAGGAGGCAGCAGTAGTGGCGGCCTTTCTGGAGCGCATGGCCAAGGCTGGGTACGGTTTTTTCCCAGTGGCTGGTGCCCCGCCGAGTGCGGCTGCTGCCCTGCCACGTGACTGCTTAAGCTTGGGGGCCTGGCAGCATGGCCCAGCCCCCCTCCCCTCGGGAGAGCTTGTATTTCCCCAAAGTGGGCAACCAGCCCCCTGCGGAGCATCACCCATGATAGGCAGCCGGAGGGCCCCCCCCCGAGTTGCGGAGGGCTTGCGTCGGGCACCTATTGCAGACGATGAGCGCCCGGGGCCGTCGTGTCAGGAGGCCTGGAGGGACCGTGATACCACCTGTGTCCATCTTGGCGGTGATCCTGGTGCCGGTGTTCGTGGACTGTTACCCGGCCCCCGTGACGGGGATGTCGTCAGAACTGCGGTAGGGGCAGGTAAGTCCATTGTCGACCCGGGTGCTTTGGGGAAGAAAGTGAGGGCCAAGAGGTCTCGGGTGCGGTCCAGTTCCTCGTCTACCACCTCGGACTCTGGCACCAGTAGGAGTACTGAGCGCTCGAGTTTATTTGCCACCGAGGGCCAGCAATGTGACGTCGGCCCTCCCGCCTTAGCGTCATTGTGGGAAGAGGTGCCCCGGCGGTTGGTTAAACGCATCCGTAAACGAAAATTTATCAATATCTTCCGGCTTTTGGAGGGTCGTCGGGGTGGCAAGAAGGGCTCTAAGAAGGCTAAGAAGCGTAATCGCAGGCTTGGCGTGGGGCCTCGCATTGCTAAGAACATTGTTAATTGGGTGCGTGGATTCTTACGGCTGGCTAGTGTAGTTAGCCATTTCGATGCTTCTCAGTATGGCTCCTTGTTGTCTTATGCGGATAGTATTTTAGGTGCCTTCCGGGACTACGATGGTTGGGCATGGCTCAACTACGATGAGAAGTTTCGTGATAAGATGGCGGGTAATCGGTTTATGTCCTGGGGGACTCAGGACATTCACTTGTGGCTTACACAAATGACCAATAAAGGGGTCGTGTCCACCAGGGGTGGCTCGGGGGCGGGAGGCGTGGGCAGTGGCCCCTCACGCGTCCCCTCACGCATGGATTCTGCCGGTGTAGCTGCGGTTCAGTCCTTTCGCCCTGGGTCCGGGGGCAAAGGTGAGTCCGGAGTCAAACTTGGGGGGGGCGGGTCCAACGTTTGCTGGAGATTCAACAAGCTTACGTGCCTGTTCCCCGAATGCAAATTTCGACACGCGTGCACCACGTGCGGAGGAGCCCATTCCGCCCTTCGCTGCCCTCAGGCACAAAGTGCTGGGGCCGGTAAAGGAGCAAAATGATTTGTCCCTTTATTGCAAAGCCGATTCACCGATCCTTTTGGATGAGTTGGAGGCGACGTTACGGCTTTACCCGGATCGTCAGGCGGCTAACCTTTTAGCCGATGGTTTTCGTTATGGTTTTCTAATCCCTTATGTAGGTCCCGGTATTGGGGGGGAGGGCAAGGAATTCTCGCTCAGCCTCCCGGTTGGCGTCTGTCGTTCGAGAAAAGCTGGCGGATGAGCTTGCCTTGGGTAGAATAGTCGGCCCCTTTTTGCGTCGGCCTTTTGAGGTTATGCACCTGTCTCCGCTGGCGGTCATTCCAAAAAAGGTTCCGGGCAAATTTCGACTCATACTAAATCTGTCCTCCCCGGATGGTTCTTCCGTCAATGATTTCATTCCCTCGGAGGCTTGTGCCATCACCTATGCTTCCTTCGATGATGCCGTAGCCTTGGTTCGTGCGGCGGGTTCGGGTGCGCTTTTAGCCAAGGCGGACATTGAATCCGCTTTTCGATTGCTCCCCATTCGTCCATGCTGTTTTCCGCTCTTTGGTTTTTATTTTGAAGGTCACTATTTTTTAGATCGCTGCTTGCCCATGGGTTGTGCAGTCTCCTGTGCGTTGTTTGAAGCGTTTAGTACCTTTGTTCATTGGGCCACGAACCTGCATAACGCTTGTGAGGCCTCAGTGCATTATTTGGATGACTTTCTGTTTGTAGGGCCGGGAACGGACGATACGTGCCAACGACAATTAACGGGTTTCCTGTGCACAGCTGCGCGTCTGGGTGTCCCCATAGCCCCCGCTAAGACGGAAGGTCCGGTTACCAAATTAACCTTTCTTGGCATAGAGTTGGATTCCGTGAGCATGTCTTGTCGCCTGCCCGCGGATAAGCTTCTTCAGCTCCAGGGTTTGGTTGCGCTCGCAAAGGAGCGGTGAAAGTCACGTTGAGACAGATGCAAGCCCTAATCGGTTCCCTTAATTTCGCGTGCAGGGTCATTCCGATTGGTCGGGCGTTTATTCGCCGCTTGTCGGCGCGGACGGCGGGGGTGTGGGCGGCCCATTATTATATTCGGGTCACCAAGGCGGTACGGGATGAGTTGGAAATATGGGCCGCGTTTCTGGTATCCTTCAACGGAGTTTGCATTATGCAGGAGCCGGAGGTATCTAATGTTGATCTTGAACTGTATTCGGATGCGGCGGGGGCATCGGGTTTGGGCCTCTATTTTCAAGGCAGGTGGTGCGCCGAGAGTTGGCCGGATACTTGGGTGGCGGCGGGCATGGTCCGGAATATTACGTTCCTGGAACTTTTCCCCATTTTGGTAGCATTGACTCTGTGGGGTGAGGACTTAGCCAATAGACGGGTGGTTTGGTGGTGCGATAATTTGGGTGTCGTGCAAGTGGTTAACAAGTTGGCGGCTAAGTGCCCCCAGGTATCATCGCTGGTTCGGGAATTAGTGATGTTGTGTCTCCGCTGGAATGTGACCGTCAAAGCGCGCCATATGCCTGGCGCTCAGAACTGTATTGCTGACGCTCTCTCTCGTTTTAAGTGGGATGTCTTCAGAGCTGCGGCTCCACACGCCTGCCCGACGGGGGAGAGGGTACCTGTTGGCCTCTGGAAGCTCGGCACTCCCTGACGTGGGACCTGATCCAGCACTCTGTTGCGCCAGCTACCTGGAAATCATATCTCTCCGGCAGACGTTATGTGGCTGGTTTTCTGTACTCTTCTGGGTGGACGGGGGGGGGACGTGGGGGTGGACGATCTCGTGCGGTTTATACTGTGGGCGAAATGGTCGGGGTTTTCGGTCGCCTCGGTTCGGAGCCAGTTAGCAGGCTTTGCTTTTTTCCAGCAATTAGCCGGGTTTGGCAGCCCGTTTCGTAGTTTTTTGGTGCGGAAGTTATTGGCAGGCTGGCGCCGCGGTTTGGGTCGCCCACCGGATCGGCGGCGGCCCATCCGGTTTCCCGATCTGCTTCAACTTTCTGCGGGCCTGCCGGGTATCTGTAGTTCGCCGTTCGAGTTGGCCTTATTCCGAGTGGCCTTCGCGTGGGCCTTCTTTGGTGCTTTTCGCATTGGAGAGCTTGTAGCGCGATCTGCTCGGCCCGGAGGTATGGGCGGCCTCTTAGTTGGGGATGTCTGTTTATATGAGCATAGTGTGACGCTGTGCCTTCGAACTTCTAAAATGGATCAGAAGGGCGCAGGGGCGTGGATATCTTTGCGGCGTGCCCCGCACGTCCTAGCGTGTCCGGTTCAGACGGCGCTGCGCTACGCGGCTTTGCGGCCTCGCTGTGGCCAGCAATTCCTGGTGCATGCGGACGGGGCCCCGTTGATACGCTTTCAGTTTGCAACTGTGCTGCGGAAAGTCGTGGCGTCGTTGGGGTGGAATGTGGGACAGTATACTCCGCATTCCTTCCGTATTGGGGCTGCCACGGTGGCGGCCGAATCCGGGTAGCCTGCGGATCGCATTCGGGCGTTGGGACGCTGGAAGTCTGCTGTGTATCGCCGCTATGTCTGGTAACGGGGTTCCTGGGCGGTCGCGGGGTTCCCAGGTTGGGGGTTCAAGGGGTAGGCGAGCTCGAGCGGTAATGTTTGTGTTTCTCTTTCAGATCTGCACGGACTCGATTCGCCCGGAGATTGTGCTTGGATCGTGGGCCACTCTTTTGTTCATCGGGCTCAACGTCGTGCTCGGAAGCGACCGTATGGGGAGAATCTGAACGTGGCTGCACCCGAGGGCGTTGTGCGCTGGCTGGGAAAAGGAGGAATGCGCTGGGGTAGTCTCTGCGACTTCTTGCAAGGCCAGGTTGAGGCTTTTGGTGTACCCCGATTCATTGTGGTTCACCTGGGAGGGAATGACATTGGTCACCTCACGTGTCGTGAGTTCATTAAAATTATCCGTAAAGACTTTGCGTTTCTCCTGAATCGCTTACCCACTACGAAATTGGGGTGGTCGGACATCATCATTCGCTTTCGCCACCGGGAGGAGCCCATGTGGCGCCATGGCGTCAAAAAATTGAATCGCCAAATAGGCAAATGGTTAGTCCGGGAAGGGGGGTTTTGGATTCGGCATGACTGGTCCTGGGAGGTTTTAGACGGGTACTTCTTGGGGGATGGGGTTCACCTTTCCGACATTGGTATAGATCTCTTCAACAATGCCTTGGAAGAAGGTCTTCAGTTGCAGTTGCAAGTGTGGCCGCAGTGGGGGAACAAGGCCATTTAATTGCCTTGTTGGTGGCGGAAACCCGAGCCTTATTTGGTTGTTTATTATGTTGAATTGGGAAGGGCATGTTGGAAAGGGGGAGTAATGCTCGTGCAGCTTGGGGTTGCTGCACGGGAAGGCCTAAAGAGCAAAGGGTGGACCGATGCTCAGGCCGCTAGCCTACCCTCGCTGACGACGCGGCGGGGTAGGTGAAGGTGGGGGAACTCCAAGTTGCTTACCATTGGGCCGCGATGGTAAGTGAAGAATTGATATGCGGCGGAGGAGGCGGAGGTGGGGGAGTTATTTTGGAACATTGTTAAGTTGGCTCGGGTTAGGTTTAATAAACTGCGGCCTTATTTTGTATCCAATCAGTTGTAGAGTCTAATTTGTAATGGTTATGGGGGGGGCAATGTTGTGTGAGTGCCTGAACGACTGGTCCCGAGTACCTGCGTTAGGGTAGGCGAACCGGGCTCGTCCCGGTATCGCCGACAATAACGCGGGATCGGGCGGGAGGCAAGGCGGCAGGGAAGGGAGGAAAGGGGGGGGGGGGGCAGGTGTAAGTAAGGAGGAGGACCGGGGAACCAATGGCGGCGCGGCAATTTGAACTGCCGCGCTGCCATTGGGCAACGAGCCAAAAGAAGGGAGCGAGGATAGTTGGGAGCGGCCATTGAGGATTTCGGCAGCGAAGCAAGAGGAGGTATTTTTGCTTCCCTCCCTCCCGCCCTAATGTCGTTCGGTGCTATGGGGTGTTTTGTTACCGGACTGTCGCAGTAAGCGGAAACCCGAGCCTTATTTGGTTGTTTATTATGTTGAATTGGGAAGGGCACGTTGGAAAGGGGGAGTAATGCTCGTGCAGCTTGGGGTTGCTGCACGGGAAGGCCTAAAGAGCAAAGGGTGGACCGATGCTCAGGCCGCTAGCCTACCCTCGCTGACGACGCGGCGGGGTAGGTGAAGGTGGGGGAACTCCAAGTTGCTTACCATTGGGCCGCGATGGTAAGTGAAGAATTGATATGCGGCGGAGGAGGCGGAGGTGGGGGAGTTATTTTGGAACATTGTTAAGTTGGCTCGGGTTAGGTTTAATAAACTGCGGCCTTATTTTGTATCCAATCAGTTGTAGAGTCTAATTTGTAATGGTTATGGGGGGGGGCAATGTTGTGTGAGTGCCTGAACGACTGGTCCCGAGTACCTGCGTTAAGGTCACCTTAAACTGTGGGCGATCCCTTTAGTTTTGGTAAACTAACAGGCACGGCAGATTTCTGTAACTTTTTGCTAGGAAAGGAAAATTGTTTCCTACCTACTAACTTTTGTTCTTGTAATACCACAGATCAGTCCAGACTCCTAGGTTTTGCCTCCCTGCCAGCAAATGGAGTCAGAGAAAGTTTCACTGACACTGTACATAAGTGTGCCACCACAGTCCCTCAGTATTGACCTGTACCCAAGCCAAAATGAAAACCACCACCATAAACTTCTAAGCAATCTCCCTTCCCTCCAACGAGCTGGAGGAAGGTAAAGTTGCTGAAAAAGACAACGGAAAGCTTTTTTCCCAAATTTTACAAAATTGATCAGCATTGAAAATCTCTAAACAACTCCGCACTATATACAAAGCAACAGTATGAGTGGCGGACTCCCCCTCCCCCCAAGTAAATGGGTGGGATCTCTGGACTTCATCTGTAGTACTACAGGAATGAAAATTTGCAGGCAATTTTCCTTTCCCTGTACATAACCAGATCATTCCAGACTCCTGGCATGTACCTAAGCTCCCCTTAACTCGGGTGGGACCTGGGGAGTTCTGCTCACAGAACACTCTCACCAAAGCACATGGAAACCAGAGTCCCGACATCCAAGTGAGAATGCCTAGAAAACGTATGCAATGATTACCCAGTAGCCAGCCTGCAAATTTCATGTGGAGACACCTGTTACTCAACTCAAGTGGTCGCCTGAGAACGCACTGGGCGCCCTTTAAAAATTTAAGTCAACTCTATTGCTTCCTTCAGCGGATCACCTTTTTGTACTGTGGCGTCATCCAAAGAAGGGAAGTAAGGCATCTAAGGCCACAGTTGCATAGGGGCTGAAAGAAGCAATAGAGTTGACTTAAATTTTTAAAGGGCGCCCAGTGCGTTCTCAGGCGACCACTTGAGCTGAGTAACAGGTGTCTCCACATGAACTTCTGCTGTCTGACTTCTGCTTCTGCTGTCTGACTAAGATGGAATGCCGAAACTACCTTAGGCGGAAAAGAAGGCACCATGCATAAATATACCCCCGAATCTGATATCTGTAGGAAGGAATCTTGATATGACAGTGCCTGGAGCTCCGAAGTTCTCCTGGCTGAACAAACAGCCACCAAGAAAAACATTTTAAGAGTCAAGACCTTAACTGTAGCCCTCTTTAGTGGTTCAAACCAAGACTCACACAGTCCTCTAAGGACTAAATGCAGATTCCAAGATAAACAAATGTTCTGCACCTGAGGATGTAAGTTCTTAGCTCCTCGAAGGAACCATATAACATCCTTGCACCTTATCCCAGAGACAACCCAATGTCGCTACCTGGACTTCAGAGAGATAAAGGCCAGTCCCTTGACCAGAATCTTCCTGTAGAAAAGCCAAAATATGCAACACCATAGAACAGGCTGAGGCTGCACTCAATCAACAGCAGCCCAGGCCTCAAAAACCCTCCAAATCCTCCCATACATCAAGGATGTAGAAGGTCACCTAGCCTGTAATAAGGTGGAACTAACTGCTTTGGAATATTCCCTCTGTCTCAGTCGCCTCCTCTTGGAAGCGAAGTTGCGAGTCAGAAGCGAGCCGCATAAGCTGAAAATACTGGGTCCTGATGGAGAAGAGTCAATCAATTTCCGAGCCTCAGTGGCCTGTCTACGGCCATGTTGATCAGATCTGGGAACCATGATCAACAAGGCCACTTGGGAGCTACCAGGATACATTGCTTGGATGTTTCTTTATCCACTGTAATCCCTTGTCCACCAGAGGTCATGGAGGGAAATCAAAGAAGAATCCCTTGAGTCCACGGCAGCACCAGAGCTTTGATTCCTTCTGTACTGTGTTCTTTTCGGCGACTAAAACCGTGATGCCTTGGTGTTCTTTGGTCGCCATCAAGTTCATATGGGGATACCCCCATCTTCCGTGATGGAGACATCACTACCTCAAGACAGCTCCCATTTCCCAGGGTCTAATGTTCTCCAACTGAGAAAATCAGCCTGAACATTGTCCACTCCAGTGATGTGAGACGCTGCCAGTTGCTCCAAGTGCTACTCTACCCAGAGAATCAACTCTCAGGCCTCCTGAGCCACCACCTGATTCTTGGTTCTGCTTAGACGGTTGACGCAGGCCACCACTGAAGCACTGTCTGATAGGATCTCCATACTGGATGGCTGCATAACAGCAACAGACAGGCAAGCAATGCGAAATGCACCGCTCTCGTCCCTAACTAATTGATAAGACTACGAGGCTTTCTGTTTTGACCAATGGTCCTGCGCTGACAAATCTTGACACACTGCCCTCCATCTGAGGATGCTTACATTGGTGGTGAATTTTACTCAATTTGGACCCTCCAATTCCGCACCACCCTCAAGATTGGTGCGAGTAAACCACCTGGCTTCCCCCTCTCACAGAAGATGAAGATGAAACTCTTCCAATAACTGATGCCAGTGGGAGAGATGAGACCCCTACAGAGGCTGCATATGTGCGAATGCCCAATGCATTAATGCCAACATCGATGCCATGGAACCCAGGACCTGCATATACCCCCAGACCCTGAGCACTGAAAGATCTAGCAGATGCTGAATTTGACTCTGCAATTTCGGGAATCTCTCTCCATGAGAAACACTCTCTCCACCAGTATGTCAAACTGAGCTCACAGATACTCCAGAGTTTGAGGGGACTAAATGGTTCTTTGGTAGATAAACCACCCATCTCAAAGACTTCAAGTACATGTGTACGTTTTGTACTGATTGCTGACAGAGGTTCTCAGATTTCACAAGAATGAGCCAGTTGTCCTGATTTGGATGCACCAACACACACTCCTTTTGCAATGTGGCTGCCACCACTCTCATCACCTTGGTGAAGGTATGCGGCGCTGTCACCAGCCAAAGGGAAGGGCTTGAAACTGAAAATGTTCCCTTAAGACTATGAACCTCAAGAATCTCTGGTGCTCCAGCCTGATGGCCATGTGCAGATATGCCTCTGCCAAGTTGACAGATGCCAAGCATTCTCCCTTACATACTGCCACTATGACGGACCTGAGTCTCCATGGGAAAATGGGGAACCTTGAGAGTCGCATTTACCTTTTTTGAATCCAATATCATCCTAAATGACCCTTCCTTTTTTTTTCCCCTCACAATCACAAAATAGAAAGAATATAGGAAAACCGTTTCTTCCCCTTTTTAAAACTTGCCTTCGGGGCATTCTACTGAAGACCAAATTACTTGAATTGGATATGGGGGGAGGGGGGGGGAGAGAAACAGGATGCCTAACTTAAATTGACCTCCAACCATGCTGAGCGTCTTCAGGGTCTGAGTCAACAAACTCAGCAAGTCAGCTCTGTCAGTCTGATGCGGCTGTCAATCAGATGTAATTTCTCCCTCTTCTAGAGGTGAGAAAGCCAGTTCCCCATCAGAATCCTGATGTTTCATGATACACATCCCCTTGAACATTACCAAGGACAGCCTCTCTGTGGTGTCTGCCTGCCATGACTGACGCAATTTCTACCTAGTAAGTTGCTTCGCCTTTGCGGGCGCCCCTGCAGAAAGGTTTGCAGGCCCTGGAAACATTCCATTCAGGAGGAGGTTTGAACACCACCAGAGCCTACAGACACAACCTTGCTCTCTCCAACCTCTTCTTAGGGAAGCTTCTGTAATTGGGAACAAGGGAGGGGGAGAACTGACCATTACCTCGCCTCCCATTCCACTCCCCTCCAGAGAAACCATAGGCCGAGGGGATTGTCCCACCATGGACAAAAGCTGAAGTAGTCAAATTGTTTTGAGCATCTAAACAGCGCTGACCCAAATGGAGAGAGAGAATGAGGACTGAATTGTTTTCAGACGGCAAGCCTTACAGACAGCAAGGCATTTGGATTTGTTCATCCCCAGAGCCTAGTTCTCTTGAACTTCAGCTTTAGGCGGCCTCCTGCGCGCACAATGCCACCCGGCATACACGTGCAAAAGTAGATCACGGTCGTATGTGCACAAGTACATGTGCAAATATGCGCTCAAGACTAGGCCATAGTCATATGCGCTCAAATCTAGGCTGTGGACTTACACCACAGGTCTCTGTGCATGCAGCTTCCACACACCAAGAATATATGCACACACGTGGGAAAAGAACTGCCACCATGGCCTACCACGCAGCTAAGCAAAGGCTGCTTGCACCTTCAACATGTTTAGTCCCAGATCTGTTCAACATCCAGCACCGAAAATCACTGAAGGCCTGAAGAGCTTCTCAACATGTCAGGCCTCTTGACCTCTAGAGAGTCCCTGGAAACTGGGTGGAGAGCCAGCATCCCCAATGCCTGATCTGCCAAACAAGCTTTGCACATAAGTAGACCTCTACCAGAACTAGAGACTCCTCTTCGGTGCAAGTGCCTCTCTGCACCTCTATGGGCCCGAACCCGCTGGCGACAGCTCAGGAGGGGATTCCTCTGCCTCTCTCGCCAACCCTTCTAGGGAATCTAAAAAGGCCACCAGACCCGTGCTGATGGGGAACACCTCAGTGATAAATCCCATCACCCTCGTGGCTTGTTTATCTATCGGTCTAGCGCTGGGCTCCCCGAGTGCCTTCCCCTCCAGGGATGCTCACAGAATACAAGCAGTCTGAATTTAGGCATGACTGCGAGTCTGCACACGAACAGCACTGCCTGCGCAGTGCACTATCGCCAGCCAGTGAACCTCAGGAAACCCCAGGTGACCAGCTCTGAAGCAGCTATCAAGGCCCCGCGTGACCTGCATAATGATTCCATTGTCTCCCAGTCATTCTTGCTTTTTAAAATTAAAAAAAAAAAAAAAAGCTTTAGAACTGCATCCTCTACTGTAACTAGCCCCGGAACAAAGAGGAAGAATTCAATACTTCCCTGCTCAGACTGGACCCGAAATGTAGATGTGGCAGCCAGCAGAACCAGCACTGCCTTGTGGGATGATGAGAGATCTGGACAACCAGATATAGATCCCGATGGAATCTCAAAGCAAGCTGCCATCAAGGGTCACCAACCCCCTGTTCGTCTGCCTCAAACCAGGGGGATGGCCCCACCAAGAACTAACACCCCCCCCCTGGGAGGAACTAGAGATCTTTCTTCTCGTTTTCTTTTATATACACCAGATTGCAGGTTTTACATTCTCTACCATCTGCTAGAAAAAAAAACTGAGGGACTGCGGTGGCACATTGGGTTATGTACAGTCAGTGAGAGGGAGGCAAACTCAGGAGTCTGAACTGATCTGGGTTTGTATAGGGAATGCACAAGTTAGACGTCCGTGCACCCGATGCAATATAGTTTTGAGCATCAGAAATGCACTTCACCCTGCTGTGCCTTTTTTGTATGCTGCTTCTATTTCGTTCTCATTAGAATATTGCATTGGGTGCACAAGGGATGTGGATGCACACACATTAGGAAAACAGACGCTCAGTATGAGTACCCATTTTTGTACATATCTTATTACATCAGCCTGATAATTTGATTAGATTATTCTGCGTAAGGGGCACAAGAAGTGCTCTGCAATCCTTGGCACAATGCAATTATTAAGAGCAGTACTAGCAGTAAATTTGAAATTGAGGTCATACCCAACATGCCCTGATTTACCGGTAAGGTTCATTCCTGTCATGTGCAAAGGTTGACTCAAGAGCTCACACTTACTGTCCTGCACATTAGCATTGGGCCCACAGCACTGTCTTCAACCAGCATTAAATTTGGACATGGGAGGATTGGGTCAGTGAGTGGTAGGGGGAGGTGGAAGTAAGTCAAGTGAGAAGAGTGGACTAAGAGCATGGGATAATGGGAGGGCAGTGGGTTGGTGAGTGTGGAAGGAAAGTGATTGCTAGGTAAGGCAGGGAGTGGATTTATGAGTAGGGGCGAGAGATAATGGTCCAGTAAAGGAAGGAGTTGGTCATGAGTGGGAGAGAGGTGATAGTCTGGTGAAAGGAAGTGATTTTTTTTTTTTTTATAAATAAGGTGATGGTCCAGTGAAGTGGAGTGAGAGAAGAGAGTTGTTGAGTGAAGGAGAGTAGTGGACTGGAGAATGGGTGATGGTGGACAGGGTTGGGGGTTTACTATATCAGCAAGGAGTGGGTGAAGGTGAGAGAGTGGATCAGTGATGGGGAGAAAGATTGGGTGATTAGTAAGTCAGTGAGGAGGTGGCATAGGTGATAGGTCAGTGAGGGATTATGGGATTAATGGGTCAATGAAGGGTGGTGGGGAGGAGCAGTGGGACAGTGAAAGGTGATGGGGAAGTGGCTGGGGTGAAGTGGTTCAGTGAGGAGGTGATGGGTGGATCAATAAGGGGTGATGACAAAGGAAGAGTGATGTTAATGAAGGGGTCTGAACGCTTCAACCTGACAAAGGACTTCATGTACCAGAATTCCCTGCTTCATGACGGGTTTACTTACAGTCTGCAATACAGCTGTAATTAGGACATTGAGAAACTCTGTCAGCACATTGCACATTTTCATTTTTTGGCTTCGCTGTTCTTATTCTCTGATAAGCTTTCACTGCTGTAACCTAGATTAGAACAATGGATGTATTATGTGATGGGCTGTATTACTGCAGACTCGCGAATTCCTTTCCAGAACTGCAAGTCCCAGCAGCCTCTCCTGCAGATCATGGGAGAAGTTTCATGAAAGTTCCAGGGTGTCTAGGGAGGGGGTCAGTAGCCCCTTCAGCCGGAATATGCTTGCTCAGCAATGCTTAGAACGCATGTGTAAAAGATAAGAACTGTAAAGTGCATAAGAGTCTGCTCCTGAATGGGAGGGGCATGCAGTTGTACTGAGCCTTTGTCTTAGCTGCATCTTGCTGGCAATAAAAGTCTATCTTTACGGATCAGTTGTCTGGACCTCCTTACTGACTAAAAAGAGACGGTTACATTTGGCGAGCCTCAGCCAGGAGGTACCGGGGACGCTATTTTAGCCCCCCAGTTGGTCCAGGGGATTTTGTGGCGGAGTGATCCCCCAGACTTGCCTGGTGAGTGGCCACCGCTGAGTTCAGTGATCAGGTATCTGAGGGGGTCATTCCACGGAGATCCTCTGAGACCTTTGGGCTGGTGATCCGGGAAGAAGGCTTTCATGACGTTCGGAAGAACCCTGCAGGCGAGTATTATGGGAATGATGGGAAAAGTGAAGAATAGCTAAAAGAGTAGCAAATAACCGGTCCATCCGTGAGGGGACCGAGGGGGCTTTGATCACACCCCAAGCGGTGGTTTGGTAGGAATTGCATTCCGAAAGCCACGCGCATAAAAAGAGGAAAAAGAAGTAACGCATACGATAGTGGGAATAGGTTTCTTGTTGTGTGAAAGTGACCCTTTTGTGTCTGACGGATACGGACCCCTTACCTATCCGTCTTCCCTTCCCTCCTTTGTCTGTGAATTCTATCCTGATGGGAGGGGGCGGTTCGACTCCATTAAAAGTCATGACGGAACACTATAGGGAAGTGTTCGATAGACATAAATGTACTAAACCCGGAATGATTCAACGATGCACCCATAGGTGGCCCAGTTTGTGTGTAAATTGGCCTCCGGTAGGAACTTTCGATTTCCAAACGGCCACGAGGGTCCAGAAAATAGTTAGTGAAGAAGGGAATCCGGGTTGCCCTGAGGATATACCGTACATAACTGCTTGGATTTCAGTTATTGAGAATCCTCCGTCGTGGGCAAAGAAGTTAGTGGAGGGAGCTGCCCTCGTAATGGTGGCTCAGGCGCACAAAATGGGGAACTGGAAGTCCCCATTATTAATTAAGGATTGTAATGTATGTAACTGCTATCTGTGAATTGCAAGCACATGTACCAGGGATTTTTTGTTTTTAATTGTTTTAAACCCTAATAAGAAGAGATTTTGGTTTACAGATGCTGCACAAGACTACTATACAACAAATTAATGTACAGTGTTAAGTTAAAATACTGATTTGATTACTGGAGAATGCATTTACTGGTGTTGAAGTTTAGAACTTGATGGCAGTTAAGGGTTAACGGCAGAGATAATTACAGGAGAGAGGAGGGAATCGAGCCAGGAAAAAAAAAAAAAAAAAAAAGACGTTGAGCCAGTGCGTAGTGCATTCAATATGGCTGTGCGTTTCAATGCTGACGTTAATCAGAAGCTTCCAGTTTTCTCATATCTTCTATCCCAGTGTCCTCCCTATGCTTATCTTTCTATTCTCTAATACCATGTTAATTATTGTTCTTACTTGTCTCCTATATATTATCTGTTATTTAAAAGTTACATTGGAACGCATGATAAAGTATGAACTCTCTTTTGCTGACGCAGTTTATTTTGAAGCTGTCTCTGGGAAATTTAGAGAAATGATTAAGAATGGGTTCTTTGTTAAAGTTTTTCTTGTTGCTTCTTTGGCTAGCAGTAGTTAAATATGCAGAGCTACTCCCTGTTTTAAGGAACTGGCAAGATAAGACAGCCAAGCATGTGCAGCGCTGACTGTGGGAATTACAGGATGCCGTTTGTAAAAAAAAAAAAAAAAAAAAAACAAAAAACCGGAGAAAACAAAGACTTAATATTAAAAATTTTGATTCAGTGGCAGGCGCAAGATAAGGATTATTGGAAGTTGTGGGCAAGAGAAGGGGCCACTATGCAAGATTAGGAACAAGAGCAAATATGAGTCGGCCCAAATGATAAAGTAGTAGCCCCCCCACACACACATATATATATATATATATATATATATATATATATATTGCAATTATGTTCTTTTACCACTGGTGGGGGGCTGGGCTCTGGCTATTACCATATGTTCTTAGTGTTTGCAATGTAATTGATACAAGGCTTCCAAGGGTTTGATCATCACTCCTGCACACCTAAAGCGCCCCCCCCCTGGATCCTTGCCTGCAGATCCAGGTTGACTTTATTGAATTAACCCAATGCCAAACTTACAAGTATGAAGGAAGCAATGTTTTGCAGCTTCTCAGCCTCGTCAGAACTGATTTGCCTCCAGGCGCAGGTCACCTATTCAATTTCCAGATGGACTGTGATCTTTTCATCGTATTTTGAGATGTATGGGAACAGGGATCAGGAAGAGAAGAAAAGGGCCCGTCCCTGCAACCAGGAACTTAATAATAGAGACCCGACATCCGAAAGAAGCTGCAGAAGGCCGAAGGCTTTGAGGGCATGAGCCTCAGCCAGTTAAAAGCTATAGCAGACTAGGTATGTGGAAATAGAGAAGTGGAAGAGAAAAGAGAGAAGCAAGTAGACATATGAAGGAGAAAGTGACTGTTAGCCGCCGCTCTCGAGGACACGTGGACGGGAAGGAGCCAAGACAATGGCAGACCGCGAAGAGGAGGGGGAACAAGACCCCCCCTTTGGGAAAGAATCAGTGTGCGTACTGCAAAAATGAAGGCCATTGGAAGAGAGACTGTGAAGAATGGCAAAAGAAATACGGGAGCCCTGCAGTGAATACTAACGACAAAAATGGACCTGCACCGACACAAAGGGGCCGAGGAGGAAGGAGATCGGACAACCCCCACTGGCAGATGGCGGGGGAGGCGACAAGGAGCATACAGCCTGAAGAGACCGGGAGGGAAGAATCCCCACTGACCCTCTGGTGGAGATCCACGAGGTAACACAACAAAAATCAGGGGCCTGTTGGACTCAGAGGCCAACGATCTGTCATGACTGCACCAATCGGCCCCCCCGACGAAAGAGACTGTTTCTATAGTGGGTGACTCAGGTCAGGTACTCACTGCCCCTCTGCAGAAAGAATGAAGTATACAAGTAGGCGGGACCATGGTATCCCTTATCGGATGGAACCTGCTGTGTAAGCCTCAGACCACATTGAGATTTCAACCAACAGGGGAAGTTAAAGCCTCCTTCGGGGACCATCCAGTGATACTCATCTGTCCCCTCCAAGAAGAATGGAGACTACATCTTCCCATAGTCGAACGAACCATCGAACATCGATATGAAAACAACACCCCCCTCAACAAAAACGAAGACAACTGATGGATAGTGTACCCCAAGTATGGTTCGAACAGAACCCGGGAGGAATAGCTATCGACGCTACCCCCATATGGATAGAGATGAAACAGAATGCACAGGTGATTAATCAACCTCAATACCCCATTCCATATATGGCCAGACAAGGAATCCAGATACACCTGCAAAGACTGTATGATTTGGGCATTCTTCGGCGAATCCGATCTGCTTGGAACACCCCTTTGTTGCCAGTAAAGAAGCCTGGATCTAATGACTATCGACCAGTACAAGACTTAAGAAAAGTGAATAGTCAAGTAGCAGATCTAGTAGCCCTCGTCCCAAATCCGTATTCAATCTTGGCTCAAGTCTCTCCTGCATCAAAGTGGTACAGTGTCATTGATCTCAAAGATGCCTTCTTCTCCGTCCCGGTGGCGGAGGAATGTCAGAAGATTTTTGCTTTCACATGGGAAGATGCAGATACTGGAGTAAAGCAGCAGTACACATGGACTCGGTTGCCTCAAGGGTTTAGGCACTCACCTACGCTGTTCGGTGAGCAACTGGCAAAAGACTTAAAGATGTATCAAGTAAAGTATGGGCCAGTCATACAATACGTGGATGACCTTCTGTTGTTTCGAGAGACGTACCTCGAATGTGCGGTATCCACTCTTCAGCTGCTAAAGACGTTGTACTCAAAAGGGTATCGTGCAAGTAAAAAGAAAGCGCAAATCTGTGAATTGGAAGTAGAGTATTTAGGCTTCCAAATACGTGGAGGAACCCGATGTCTGGGGATTTCTCGCACCAGTTCTATAAGAGATCAACCTGTACCCACTTGCAAGAAAGAGCTCCGGGCGTTCCTTGGAGCTGCAGGATACTGTAGGCTGTGGATTGCTAACTATGCAGTTATTGCCCAACCCCTGTACGACAAACTGCGGGGTAAAGAGGCAGAATCTCAACCCTTCCAGTGGGAAGGAAACGAGCTGGCAAGCTTACGTCGACTAAAAGAAGCCTTAATTGAACCACCTGCTTTAGGATTGCCAGATGTGATGAAACCATTCCATCTATTCGTCGACGAGAAAAAAGGCATGGCCATTGGGGTATTGACTCAAAGTTTAGGATCATGGGAACGACCTGTTGCATATCTGTCAAAAGGAATGGACAATGTTGCAAAAGGATGGCCTGGTTGCCTTCGAAGCATTGCTGCTGCATGCTTACTGATACCCGAAGCTGTTAAGCTAACGTTTGGACAAATACAATTGAATCTAGAAGAGTCAGCTCGGCAGGGAACTGGGGCAGACGGTGATCCCGAAGAGGCAGTAAGGGAGTTCGCCCCACGTGTAGATCCAGCCTGGAATTACCAGACCTCAGTAGGGCGCGAGCATATTGCTGCTTATCAAAAAGCATTTCTTGAAGCATTGAAGAAGGGAAAAAAGAAAGTCGTAAACATGGGGAAGATCCAGGATGTGATACAGAAAAAGGATGAGTCCCCCGGAGATTTTCTGGAGCGGTTGATGGACGCCTACCGACGATACAGTCCATTTGATCCAGAAGATTCCAAGAATCACCTCATCTTAGTGATGAACTTTGTCAGACAATCCTGTCCGGACATTCGCCGGAAATTACAGAAAGCAGAAGGATTCGAGGGAATGATTATCAGCCAACTAAAAGCAATGGCAGATAAGGTCTATGTAAACCGAGAACCGGACGGAGAAAAGAAGGACAAAAAGGAAAGTGGTCGAAAGTTAAGAGAAAGTGTTAGTTTGCTAGCCACAGCTCTGGAAGAGACTAATTTTGGGAATTTGTCCAGGCACTATCAAGGATACCCTGGACATGGAGGAAGAGGCAGATCGCCCTTTAGAGGGCCATCTAGAGGAAGACCGAGTAGAGGAGGACCGTTTGGAGGCGGAAGAATGACGTTAGGAATTAATCAATGTACATTTTGTAGAAAAGAAGGACACTGAAAGTCTGAGTGTCCGGAGTTCCTGCAAACGAAGCAGGAAGGATGCACTCCGTCCAAACCAAAGGAAGCTGAATGGCAGATGACCGTGGGTGAAACATCCGGCGAAGAAAATGAAGCATGACTAGATAAGGAGAATCTTCCCCTTGATCCTTTGGTGGAAATCAAAGTGGGAACCACGACATTTACAGGATTGCTGGACACTGGAGCGCAGCGATCAGTTATGGCAACTGCTAGAACCACGCCCACTGCAAGGAACATCTCTATAGTCGGAGCCTCTGGAAAGCCACTGGCAGCTCCCAATCCAGTCACCCATAATTGTGAAGAAGTTATGGCTACAGTACATTCCAGTCGACCTGATTTACGCAACCAACCCTGGCAAGGAGCATGGACTTTATTCACTGATTGAAGCAGCCAGGTTATAAATGGAATCAGGGTCGCTGGGTATGCTGTAGTCTCCGAGGATGACATTGTTGAACCCTTACCCCCAGGAACGTCTGCACAAAAAGCTGAACTAATTGCGCTCACAAGAGCTCTGCAGTTGGCAGAAGGAAAAACTGTAAATATCTATACAGACTCTAAATATGCCTTCCTTACAATTCAAGTGCATGGAGCATTATAGAGGGAAAACAATTGAACAATGCATCAGAAGTACGTGAATTACTAGACGCAGTTTGGCTTCCTCGCAAGGTGGCTGTAATGCATTGCAAAGCACACACCAGGAAATCAAACCCTATTGTCAAGGAAATCAGAGAGCAGATGAAGCAGCAAAAAGGGGCAACTCGGGAACCCTTCCAAGCAGTATTAATTGCATCGAATCATCAGGCTTCAGGCAGTCCTGGAGCTCATCACCAACGACTGCTTTCGCTCTTAAACTCTGGGCAAAACAAAATACCAAAATTATGACTGCAGTGTACCAGAATAGATTGGTTTTAGATTATCCTCTGGCCCAGGAAGGAGGGTTTGTGGAACATTTAACCTCTCCAATTGTTGTTTACAGGTAGATGACCAAAACAAGGTTATCCAAGACATCACTGATCGCATGGTCAAGATGGCACACGTCCCTGTCCAGCAATGGAATAGTGCTTGGGACTGGACCAATGGATTCCGTGGTTGGTTTTCCATGATCGATGGATTTAAGAGCTTGTTTGTTATCCCAGCCAGTTTAATTCTGTTTTGTTTTTTAGGACCCTGAATTATTCCTTTCTTGCTCAAACCGCCTTCGTCAGGTGATGAAGGACATTGCTGAATGCAAAACCGCCACGCAGCTTCTGTCACTGTACATGTATTCCTCTGAGCCTATAGAACCTGTTTAACCATCCTCATGTTTTATCCTGGGCCATCTTCCCATACATGACAAGTTCGGGCTACAAAGGGGGGTGGAGCCATTAGGGCCCATCCGTCTCAAACCCGTGAAGAAACCATCGGACTGTTTGGGAAATTAGGGCCCCCTGAGAACTCAAATTGCTAATTTTTCTTGTTTCTGTTTCTTTCAGCTCCACAGTTGCGTTGTGATACTTTTCATAAATAATGATAAGTATCAAAGGGGGGAATGAAGGGGTCTGAACGCTTCAACCTGACAAAGGACTTCATGTACCAGAATTCCCTGCTTCATGACGGGTTTACTTACAGTCTGCAATACAGCTGTAATTAGGACATTGAGAAACTCTGTCAGCACATTGCACATTTTCATTTTTTGGCTTCGCTGTTCTTATTCTCTGATAAGCTTTCACTGCTGTAACCTAGATTAGAACAATGGATGTATTATGTGATGGGCTGTATTACTGCAGACTCGCGAATTCCTTTCCAGAACTGCAAGTCCCAGCAGCCTCTCCTGCAGATCATGGGAGAAGTTTCATGAAAGTTCCAGGGTGTCTAGGGAGGGGGTCAGTAGCCCCTTCAGCCGGAATATGCTTGCTCAGCAATGCTTAGAACGCATGTGTAAAAGATAAGAACTGTAAAGTGCATAAGAGTCTGCTCCTGAATGGGAGGGGCATGCAGTTGTACTGAGCCTTTGTCTTAGCTGCATCTTGCTGGCAATAAAAGACTATCTTTACGGATCAGTTGTCTGGACCTCCTTACTGACTAAAAAGAGACGGTTACATTAAGGGGATTAATAGATTAGTGAGAGGATGATGGGGAAGCGGAGCAAGTCATTGAGGAGGTGCGGGGTGGTGGGGATTAGTGGGTTAGTAAGAGGGTGATGGGTATGAGAAGTGAGTGATGGGGGATTAGTAAGCGGGTGACAGGGAGAAGGCATGGGGAGAGGAGCAGATCAGTGAAGGGGTGATAGGGAAGTGGCACGGGTAATGGGGAAGAGGCAGTGAGAGAGTGATATGGATGAGTGGGTAATGAGAGGGAGGGGAGGAGCAGGTCAGTGAAAGGATGATGGGGAGAGGAGTTGGGTGAGGAGCAGGGCAGTGAAGGGGGTGATAGGAGAGGTGGGGGTAATGGGGAAAGAAGAGGCAGTAAGAATAATGTGGGAGGTGAGAGAAGAAATGGGTGATGGAGGAGTGGGGGATAAGAGCAGGTCAGTGAAACGGCAAAGGCGAGGAGTGAGCAGTGATGGGGAGAAGGACCAGGATTTGGGGGGTATCAGTGAGAAGGAGGGCGAGTAGCGTTCCGTACCCTGAAGTGCTGGTCCCGATACTGGCTGATCTCACAATACGAGTCGCTGCTCAACGCACTCAGGCCACTTGTCATTGTCGGCCGCTCTGAAGTTGCGAGCGGTAAGAAACGAAGAACAGAATCTTCCAGAAGGGCCGAAGCCCACCCGGCTCGAGCGCAGAGATGAGTGCCGCTTTTTTACACTGTGATTGGCTAAGGCGCTGTCAGTCGAGCCGTGGCGGCAGTGTGAGTGCTGTGATTGGTGGATAGCGGTGGCCTCTCGATTGGGTGATGGGAAGGCTATTCTGCCGAAGTTGGCAGCATGTATGTTGAACTACAACTTCCAGCATTCCTGGAAGAGTTCTGGTTTCTGTGGGCGGGAGAATCCTTATCGCGAGCGTCTTGGGTGATTTTGAGGTGTGGGGGCGGGTAGTTATTGCTTCGCTTTGTTAGATAAGATGTTACTTGAAGAGGAAGTCTGCTAGATAAATTATACTCTATTTACTCTCAAGGTAGATGGTGAGTGAGATATCGCTGTTGTCATATCTCAAGTCTGATAAAGTTGTGCTAACTATAAAGACGTGTGATAAACGCAATAACAGTGGCTGACGGTTTATTCTGTGGTAAATGTAAAGACTAATGACTATTTTTGTTATGAAATAAAAGGTTGACAAATTCCCCCCTCCCCCACCAACCACACACTATCTTATATCTTTTTATTAGACTAACTTAATACATGGTTTCTGGTCGATCTCTGGGGAATTTTAAGTCATGCAAGGAAGGCATGACTTTTCTTGCTGTTGCTTCTTTGTAGCTGGCTTTGCTAACTTGCTTATTACTCCTGTTGGATGGGCAACCAGACCTGGGAAAAAGTCTTTTGAATCCTTTTTCAATAAAAATATTTTCCATAGACACAGAGACGAATAAAGAATAAAGTGCTAATGAATAAGGTAAAGGAGAGAGCATCACTAACTCGGAGGCCTGGATTAAGAGATAGGCAATTGGCTAGGGTGCCAAATATCCAAGCTAAAAAGTAGTGCCACTGTTAAGGAAGGGCCTGCTCCAACAGCCCACTTGAAAGGTGTGCTGCTAAGGCAGTCTGGCACTTTGGGGAGTAATGGGGACGGACTCTCTCCCCCCCCCCCCCCCTCTCTCACACTCTCTTTCCATCTCTAGGGTCTCTCATCTCCCAATCTTCAAACCCACCTATGATTACAAAACTATTAAATCCAGCCCTACTAATTTTAATCAAAGGAGAATTAGAAATGGTTGATTTGACCCAAGAGCTGAGAAACAAACTTAGATAAAAGTTCTACTTAAATGGAAGAAGTCTGGCTGTTTAGATGCTGTGCCTTTAATATAAGTTTATGAGAAAATTCTAAAATATACTTTTTCTTGTTGGAAGGATTTAACCGGGAATTTAGAAATGGAGCAGAATTCTTGCTTCTTGGAACTGAAGGGTAAGATTTGCTACTTGTTCAGCTATTCCAATTAGAAGATGTTCACTGTTGCTCTGCTAGTGCTCTATTCTGTTCATACTCCAGATCAGTCCATACGCATGGTATTTTCATCCCTATTACATGGAGACAGAGAAGGAAAGCTTTACTGACACCGTTCTGCTTAAGATAGCTTGCCACATGCAGTCCTTCAGTATTTCTCTGTCTCCAGCAGATGGTAGATGTGTAAAACCTGCAATTGGAATTTAGAGTTGAAGATGTGCTCCCATGAGTGCTAGGACCTTTGTAAGGGCCATACCCTTGGTAGAGTAAGGGCGAGCAGGGGGTTGGTGATCCTTGATTTTTGTTGTAGCCCTTCGGCAGGTCGTTCCTAATGGCCAGTAGAGCTGGATCCCTCAGGTCCAATCCCGCTCATCACTGGATGACCTGGAGCTGGGCAGAGGTCCTTTGGCAAGGATGTACTCCTTTTTTTTTTTAAATTCTTTATCTATTCAGTTTTTACTTTACAAAACCAACCAATGCTTGTAACAGAGGAACTCAGGTACATTCCCAAAATCATTAATTTTATGTCACAGAGAAAAAGAAATATTATATATATTTCCAAAAACAAATTACAATGTTCTCAATTTAACCAAAACAAAATTCAGTAATTTTTACCTATCCTTTTACTGTCAATGATTCTAATATTGGGGGGCTAGAAGTTAGGAGTCATTTAATAATCAACACTTTCGCTGTACGTAGCAGGATCAGTCCAGAAAAGTGGGTTGTGTATCCCTACCAGCAGATGGAATCAGAGAGCTACCAACCCCCCCGGATACCCCTGCCTGGGTTTCGCCCGTGCCAGCTCAGGGGGTGAAGGCCAGGGGCTCTTGGCTACTCATCCTCATAGCTGCTTCAGCTGCTCCCTCAACCCCTGCAGAAGGAAGAGTGTCCATAAAGTTAGAAAAAAAAAAAGTCTGAGGGAGAGACGTTCAGTTTGGTTGGCCTTCTCAGCTGAGGTGAGGAGTCGGTGCAGGGGAGGGCCCGTGCTTCAGCGGCCGTTCGAGGAGTTTAGCTGTTAATCTCCTCGGCTCCCGGGGCTCCAGGGTGCATCTGGGGGAGGAGGTAAGTGATTTCTTGCCGCGCTCAGTTTTCAGCGCGTCTCCTCGCACTTAGCGATTTCACCGGGGTCCGGAGCGCCATTTTGAATTTTTTTACCATGTCTTCCCGGCGCGCGATTTTTCGCCGGCCAGGCTTTCCTCCTCAGTACAGGCCACATAGGGCCGCGCTTTCCCGCTGGCCCATGATTTTGAACGGCAGCATCCTGGGGGTGTGTGGGCAATAGAGCCCCTCCGGTTTTCTGGCCTTACTGTTGTGGAGAGCTGCCTGGGGGATGGAAGGAGTGGCGGAGTCGACTGTTCCCTCCCGCGGTGAGGGTCCTGAGGCCTCTCGCTGCGGATCGGGGAAGAAACTGCCCCCCCATTTTAGCCCCGGTGGGGGCCAATCTCAATCTTGGGGCTGCCGATCCTGCACCGGGCGATTCCCAAGAGGGGGAGGGGGACCCGGAGGGGTTTTCCCCCGAATTTATCTTGCTGATGTACCAAAGGGAAGCATACAGCATTTAAGAGACGGGGCAACCGGGAGACCGGTCTGAGCCGCCTGCCAAGCTGGGGCGGAGCGTGGAGCCACAGCTAAGGTCCTCAGAGGGTCCCTGAATGGGGAGGAGGCCCGGGAACCACAGGATTCGGCTTCTGGAGCAGGGGCTGCGTCCACCTCAGCCGTGAGTCCAGTGGACCTGGATCCGGTCCTGGATATGGGAGATGTGGATCCGGATGACCCGGATGGTGACGATGACATCCAGCCTAATGAACGTGACGATCCCAGTGTGGTGCATCTGTTTAAAAGGGATGAGCTGCGTCTGCTCATTCCCCAGGTGTTGGATATCCTGGGACTGAAAGTTTCCTCAAGAAGATTCCGACAATGAGGGAGTGAATCCGGTCCTTGATGGAATGCGGGGCCCCACTTCGTCTTTTCCATTACCTAAAAAGGTGCGCAAGCTGGTTAGCCGCGAGTGGGATGCTCCTGATGCGGGCCTCAAAGTGGACAGAGCTACGGCAAAGTTATATCCTCTGTCGCCAGATGTTGTGGACCTCCTGAAAATCCCGAAGGTGGATGCGGCAGTGTCTGCAGTTCAAAGAAGACCACGATCCCGGTTGTGGGAGCGGCCGCTTTGAAGGACGTGGAGGACCGCAAGCTGGAGATCCAGTTGAAGCGCATCTTTGAAGTATCCACATTGAGTCTGCGGGCGGCGGTGTGCGCTAGCCTCATGCAGAGGGCGTGCCTCTGCTGGATTCAGGATTCTAATGCCACCTCCGGGGCCGCTGGCGGTGAGGTTCTGCATTCAGCGATATTAGAAGTGGGCATAGCGTATGTGGCCGATGCGCTGTATGATCTCGTGCGGACCACTGCTCGGAGTATGGTGTCCGTTGTGTCGGCGCGTCGACTCCTCTGGCTTCGAAATTGGGCAGCGGACTTGTCCTCCAAGTCCCAGCTTTGCAATCTCCCCTTTAAAGGCAAGCTTCTCTTTGGAGATCAGCTGGTTAAATTGTTGGGGAAGTCTAAGGGCAATAAGTTACCAGAAGATAGGAGGCCGCCTAAGGAGCTCTTTCCCTCCCGGTCCTGCTTTCGGGAATATCGCCGTTTTCGTACCGACAGATATTCCGCGGCCTTCGGCATCCAAACAGGCTCCGGGACGTCAACAGTCCTTTTGCGGGGGTCGTCGCGCCGGAAGAGACTTGGGACATCTCGGCGCAGGAACCAGTAAACCCGCCCAATGAAGCCACGAGCCCCCATTCCGTTGTCGAAGTTGTCGGTGGCAGATTATCCAACATTTACACGGAATGGGAAAGGATTACCTCAGACCTCTGGGTTCTGGAGGTAATCAGAAACGGCTACGCTCAGGAATTCTCACGACCGGTGCGGGAGGTTTTTGTGGAATCTCATGTGGCCTCTCATACCAAACGCGATGCGGTCCAGATAACTCTGCAAAGGCTTCTCGAGCTGCGAGCAATTCTCCCAGTTCCGGATACGCAGCAAGGCCGAGGAAGATACTCTTTTTACTTTGTGGTTCCCAAGAAGGAGGGCACGTTTCGTCCCATCCTCAATCTTCAGAAGGTGAACCGCTGTCTTCGGATCCCTCGTTTTCGAATGGAAACTCTGAGGACGGTAATGGTGGCGGTTCGGAAAGGGGAGTTTCTAGCCTCCCTGGACCTCACAGAGGCGTACCTTCGTATCCCTATCCACCTGGATCACCAGCGGTTTTTGTGTTTCAAGGTCTTGGGACAGCACTTCCAGTTTTGGGCCCTTCCGTTTGATCTCGCAACGGCCCCTCGGACGTTCACCAAGGGTGATGGTGGTTGTAGTGGCCTTTCTTCGCAAGGAGGGGATTTTGGTCCATCCTTACCTGGACGACTGGCTAATTTGCGCAAAGTCCCGGGAGGACTGCAAGAGTTCTGTGCGCATGGTGATGGCGATCTTATAGTTGCTCGGGTGGGTCATCAATGTGCAGAAGAGTCACTTGGAATCGACACAGGAGTTGATTTACTTGGGAGCACGGTTCGACACCTTGCACGGAAAGGTGTTTCTAGCACCGGACCAGGTGACGAAGTTACAGGACCAGATCCATTCTCTCATTCGGAGGCAGACCCCCACAGTGTGGCATCATCTTCAGGTTCTGGGGTCCATGGCTTCCATCTTCGATTTAGTGCCGTGGGCGTTCGCTCACCTACAACCATTACAGCGAGCGCTGTTATCCCGATGGAGTCCGGTGTCCGAACAATTCCATCTGCTGATGCCCTTGCTTTCAGAGTCCAGACTCAGCCTGTCGTGGTGGCTATCGCATACCAATCTGGAACGGGGGGTGGATTTGGAAACTCCGAATTGGCTGATAATCTCCACCGATGCCAGCCTATCCAGGTTGGGGAGCGGTCTGTGCGGACAAGTCCGCCCAAGGTCTCTGGTCTCCGATGGAGGGCTCATGGTCCATCAATCGACTCGAGATGAGAGCGGTTCGGCTTGCTGTACAAGCATTCCTGCCCTGGATTCGGGGCAGAGTGGTGAGAGTGTTCTCCGACAATGCGACAACGGTGGCTTTCATCAACCGACAAGGAGGGACAAGAAGTCAGGCGGTAGCACCCGAGGCACGACGTCTCTTCGCCTGGGCGGAACATCATCTAGAAGGGATTGCCGCGTTTCATGTTAAAATCCTTTCTAAGCGACAGATACTATAAAGTAAAAATAATCAACAAAGAGTCTCACCCTGTAGCGGCCAAACAAGGAGTTCCCCAGGGTTCCTCGCTCTCGCCGACCCTATTCAACATATATCTTCTCCCCCTATGCCAACTTCTCAATAACCTCAACCTCACATACTTCATTTATGCGGACGACGTGCAGATCCTAATCCCCATCAAGGATCCCGTCTCCGACACTCTAAACTACTGGAATAGCTGCCTCCACGCCATCAACCTCCTTCTCACAAGCCTCTGCCTCGTTCTCAATACATCCAAGACCGAACTGCTAGTCATTTCCCCCAATGATAACAACCCGCTAGCCATCAATACTAACACACCACTAGTAAATCAAGTGAGAGACCTTGGGGCCTTCCTAGACTCCAGAATGAACTTTAAAAAATTCATTAACAACACCACCAAAGAAGGTTTTTACAAACTACAGGTACTAAAACAGTTAAGACCTCTCCTACACTTCCACGATTACCGTTCGGTCCTTCAAGCCATACTATTCTCAAAGATTGACTATTGTAATGCGCTGTTACTTGGTCTCCCGGCCTCTTCTACCAAACCACTCCAAATGCTGCAAAACGCTGCAGCCAGGATCCTCACAAACTCTCGCCGCATGGACCACATCACCCCGATTCTAAAAATACTTCACTGGCTACCCATTCACTACAGAATTCTCTTCAAGACACTTACTATTATCCACAAAACCTTATTTCAGGAATCCTCGCTCCAACTCACCATACCCCTCAAACCACACTCCTCTGCAAGACCCACCAGATCTGCATACAGAGATTCCCTCCAGGTTCCCCCCAAAAAATCCGTTCTTCACAACACCATTGAAAAACGAGCACTATCTATTGCTGGTCCGCATCACTGGAACTCTCTCCCGCCAGATCTCCGCCAGGAACACTGCCATATCATTTTCAGAAAAAAATTAAAAACTTGGCTGTTCGCCCAAGCATACCCTTGAAGAAGCCTCAGGGTCACCCACACAGTCACATACCCTACGGTTGCGTCCTCTTTCCGCAACTCAAAGGAACTGTTTTCCGCAGCTCAAAGGAACTGTTCTCCGCAACTCAAAGGAACTGTTTTCCGCAACTCAAAGGAACTGTTTTTCGGCTAACTGCACTTTCATATAACTTACCAATCATATACTCTATGTAAATTTGTATATAATAAGCACTTACTCTCTGCTTATATGCTCTGCTCTCCAGTTAGAAACTGTTTAACCTTTCCTTTTTTCTAACAGCCCAGTTCCACATTCCCTGTTATAATGTAACTTTTTGCTTTCATTGTTAACTGGTTCACCCCCCCCTAGTTTATTGTAAACCGGTATGATAAGACCTGGTCTTGAGCATCGGTATATTAAAAGAATTTAAATAAATAAATAAATAAATAAATGTTGCAGTGGTGGAGAACATGCAGGCGGATATTCTCAGCAGACAGCAGCTTGATCCGGGAGAGTGGGAGCTGTCTCCAGACACCTGGAACCTCATTTGCCCCAGGTGGGGCGTACGCAGTTGGATCTGATGGCAACGCGAGCAAATGCAAAGACGGAACGCTTCTTCAGCCGTCGACGGGAGCAGGGCTTGGTGGGGCTCGATGCTCTGGTGTGCCCCTGGCCCACGGGAATTCTTCTGTGTGCCTTTCCTCCCTGGCCTCTTATCGGGAGGCTTCTCCGTCACATAGAGCTCCATCCAGGCAGCGTGGTGTTTGTAGCTCCAGAGTGGCCGCGTTGTCTGTGGTTCGCAGATCTGGTTCGCTTGGCTCTCGAGGGACCATTACAGCTCGCGTATCTACCGCGACTACTTCGCGGTAGATACGCGTAGTATTTTCGGATTGGGAGGATCACTTCTCTCTCGCGGCTTGGGTTTTGAGAGGTGACGTTTACGCTGGAAGGGCTATTCTGAACAGGTCATTTCTACACTCCTACAGGTGAAACGCCCGGCCACTTCTATGGCCTATGTGAGAGTGTGGAAGCTCTTTGAGGCATGGTGTCAACAGTGCTCCTTCAATCCATTAGCAGTCAATGTCCCTCAGGTCCTGGACTTTCTGCAGCAGGGTCTCGCTAAGGGGTTAGCGTTCAACTCCCTTCGTGTCAAGTGGCAGCTCTTGGTGCATTGCTTGACAAGTTTGCGGGCTGCTTGCTGGCTGTACATCCAGATATTGCTAGGTTTCTCAAGGGGGTTAAACACTTGTGGCCTCCTATCCGTTCGGTGTGCCCTGATTGGAGTTTGAACCTAGTGCTTCAGGTGCTCTGTGGTCCCCCCTTCAAACCTCTCCGCAGAGCGTTGTTGAAAGATCTAACTTTAAAGACGGTCTTTTTGGTGGCCATTTGCTCGGCATGTCGGATTTCAGAGTTACAGGCTTTGTCGTGTCGGGATCCCTTTCTTCGCATTTACGATGATAGGGTGTCCTTACGCATGGTTCCATCCTTCGTTCCAAAAGTGGTTTCGGCATTTCATGTCAATCAAACTGTGGAGCTTCCGGGCTTTCCTCAGTGGTCTAGTGAATCTTCTCAAGGCCGGGATCTGCATATGCTGGATGTGCGGCACATCTTGTTGCGTTACCTGGCAGTTACTAATGACTTTCAGAGGTCCGATCATTTGTTTATTCTTTTTGGTGGCCAAAAGAAGGGGGACAAGGCGTCTAAGGCAACCATCTCTTGCTGGATTAAAGAGGCCCTTTGTTCGTCTTACATAGCCCACGGGCGCCAAGTTTCGTTGGGTCTCCGTGCTCACTCCACTAGGGCCCAGGCTACTTCCTGGGCGGAATGTCAGTTGCTGTCGCCTCAGGAAATCTGCAGGGCGGCGTTATGGTCTTCCTTGCACACTTTTACTAAGCATTATCCTCTGGATGTGAGAGTGTTCTACTTGCGGGCCTTTCGGGTTCCCGCCCAGTGTAGGGTGGCTTCTCAAGAACTTCCACACCAGTCACCCTGGGAAACCCAAGCCTTCTAGGGGGAGGCCTAAAGGAGGGGGGTACTGTTATGGCCACCGGCGGCGGCAAGCCGCGACCGGGGCCAGGCATTCACCGGCGCGGCAGACCGCTCCGCTCGCGGTGACTGCTCTCGGCATCGGCGGGCTCGTCCCTCGGCGGTTCCTGCTGCTGCAATCAACATGGCCGCAGCATCGGCCGTCCTCCTGCTCCCGATTGACTCCGCCCCCGCTGAGCTTCCTAGGGCCGCGCGTGCGGCAGAAGCTGATCCTTAAAGGGGCCACGACAGGAAATGGTAGGACACCTTCCTGTGGGCTCCAGTTGGGTTTGGACTATTTAAGGCAAGGTCTGGAGCCTCAGACCTTGCCTTGGCTTCTTGGCTCCTGTGGTTCATTTGTTCTGGTGTTCTGTTCCTGATCCACTGTTTGTTCCTCCGTGCTTGACTCCTGGACTGGCTGCTGACTTCGTTTGGTTCCTAAACCCCTGGACTGGCTGTGGAGTATCGTTTGGCTCTTGATCCCTGGTCTGGCTGCGGAGTATCGTTTGGTTCCTGACCCCTGGACTGGCTGCGGATTATCGTTTGGTTCCTGACCCTTGGACTGGCTGCGGAGTACCGCCTGGCTCTTGAGCTTTGGACCTCTTCCTGTGTGCGTGAGTCAGAGTAGTTTCGACCTGCTGGAGGTGCCAGCTATCTGGACCACACGACCGGCAGGAGGCGCTTGCATCCAGATTCCCCTCTGCAACCGCACAGGATCTTCAGAGTTGGTCTCGCCTACCGACGTAAGTGTCTTGCAGGACTGCGTCGGACTAAGGGTCCACCACCTGAATCATAACAACCTGCTTATAAATTAAAGGATGAACTAGGGGTGGGTGGGAGAGCGGTGGGAGAGTTGGAAAATACAAAGACACAAAGTTCTGTTTCTTGCCTGACTTTCTCACTACCTATTTAAAACAAAACACATGAACATACTAAATAATATGACCCAATAATTTAGTTCTCCCCAATATTTTTAAGTTTTAAAAATTTCTCCAAGCAGTACTTACTGATTCTTTCCAGCCACCAGCAAGGTAATCCTCTCCTCTCATGCTCCCACAGAAGGGAGAAGGTTGACAAATCTTCCTGCAGTATGAGACCTTTGAATTGTTGCGCGATTAAGTGGCAGCAGTACTGCCTGTACTTTCCCGCTTGGCTCAGGGCTTAGCATGGCCATGTCGGGTCAGTGCAGGAAGTGCTGTGGTGCATAACCAGGAGGGCTGAAGCTAATGATGTCCCTGTAGTGAGTTATGCTATTGTATGTGCTATTTGCTTTGTAGTCTATATTATGCAAACAAACTAGGAGAATAACACTCACTATGTCTTGTGAGAAACAATGAAAAGCTATATTTTCTGTTTAATATACAGGCAAAACAGGTACTTATGAGGACACCTGAGATAAAACATAATATATACAATATATCAGCACAATAAGCAGGAGTAAATTTCCCAAGTAATAGGGTATAATTTATATTCAAAGGCCTAGCGAAAGTTACCACCTTCCTGAAAAGTGCCTTCCAAAAACCTCTCAGTAATCAAGCATTTCTCTTGTGGAAGGCTGGACTGCGCAGGGAATTCTGGGTTTCTGTCAAGCTGGTCGTGCTATTCTGTGTAGGTCCTGTCAGGAATTCGTAGATTCTGCTGTGTACTGAAGTTAAATACCTCTTGGACTACACTTGCTCAGAAGAGATTTCTTTGTTAACTGCTGTGAAATATTGCCAGTCTACTGATAAGAGAAACTTACTGCGTATGTTCTCGAAGATGGTGGACTTCTGGTCTTTATCCACTGCTCCTAATACCACTAGCTTTAAACCTAGCACATTCTGTCTTGGCAGCTGCCAGATGTTTCGTCTCTCAGCATTTGCCAAAAACACTTGTGCTGAACTAAAGTAACTCTTATTCCCTGTACGTACCAGGATCAGTCCAGGACACCTGGGTTGTGACTCCGCACCAGTAGATGGAGACAGAGCAAAACTTGTGGGCGGAGCCATATATGCCCCTGTGCCGGTCACAGCCCCTCCCCAGTCTTACTCTGTCTCCAGTAGATGGTGCAGGTGTGGTCACAGCTCCTGCCTGCCCTGGTTCTGGTACTCCGTCAGGGTTGGTTCTTTTCTTGGTTTTAGGCCAGTTTTAGGCCACAGTTGTTTTCTTTTTGGAATTTGAATTTTGCATTGCAAATTGTCACTGACGTCCCATCCGCCCTGCCTCCCAGGGGGGTTGAGAGGTCCTGAGGGGACTACTCCCCCCCGGTTGAGGCCGCTGCTAGGGTCGAGGACCCGGCTTTACCAGTAGCAGCGTCAGGGGTGACACCGGGGAGCCCGGTTCACTCACCCCTGCTGGATTAGGGCTCCAGGACGGTGGATAGTGACAGGTTTTTTGTAAAAAAATAAAAAAAAATTGAAAGTTGTTGATGTTGTTTCCGGCTCTGTTCCTTCGCGTCGTTGCTCCGTGTTGGCTCCGGGGGGGGGCGCTGCTGGCAGGGGGGAGGTCGGTCGCCTTAATTTTACCTTTGTTACTCGCGTGGCTTTCCGGTTCGCCGCGTTTTCGCCGGCATGCCTCGTGGCTTGTCCGGTCGGCCCTGCGGCTCGGGTCGTTTGCTCCCAGGGGGTTACCAGGTCCTGAGGGGACCATATCCCCTGGTAGAGCACTTGCTGGGCTACGGGTCGCGGATCCTGGGTTAGTTTACTGCCCAGCCGGGGTGATACCGGGGAGCCCGGTTCTCTCGCCCCGGCCGGACCGCTGGACCGCTGCGAGGGACAGCTCCAGGTAATTAAAAAAAAAAACCAAAAAAAAACGGAGCAGTTTTCTTTTCAGCGCGCCTGGTTCTCTTCGGCAGCGGTCGTTTTCGGCGTTTCCTCTCTCCCCTCCCCCTCCCCTTCTCCCTTTTTAATTTTGTGTTTTCGTCCCTCTTCCAAGCAGGCCGCGTGGGGCGGCCTGCTCGACTTGCGGCTCCAGCGCCGCGCGCCTCTAGCGAGCTCGGCTCTCCTCAGGCTGCGAAACGGGGGGCACAGGATCGTTGGCCTTGCTTCGGGGGGGTGCTTGTTTGGCGGCGGCTTTTCGCTCTTGCGGTTGGGGACCGTCCGGCGGCCTTCCCCAAGCAGTTTCTGCCTGCCGCGGGCAAAGATTTAAAAAAAAAAAAAAAAAAAAATTCTACACAGACCTCTCGCGCGAAATTGGCGGGAAAGTCGGCCATCTTGGTGCGGCGTCGAGCGCGACACCAAGCGCGGCAGGCCCCAGGGGTTTTTCCCTCATTTCCCCCCCCCCCCAGCGGCCGGCTCCGCGGTCTGTTTGCCATCGGAGGCGGTGGGGGGGAGGGCCGGGGGAGACGCGCCACGAACTCTGAGGGACTGTTTGCTCCTGGTTTTCTTTTAGCCAGGCATAGGGCCTTTAAGGCCGCAGAGCCCACAAGCGACCTTCTGGCCAGGCGGGGGGCCTGAGAGGCCAATCAAGTTGGACCGGACGCACACTCGGCCGCAGATCGCGGCGGGGCGATTCATAGCCAAACGCCCGTTGCGGGCCATACCGCCTGGTTTGGGCACGGTCCCTACCTCTGACTCGTCGGATCCGGTAATTTCCTAGGTGCCCTCCCCTCCTCCGAGGGGGGCTGAGGGAGATGTCGACGTTTGAATCGTCGGGTCCGGAGATTTCCAAGGCGCTCTCCCCACCTCCGAGGGGGGCTAAGGGAGATGGCGCGCCGCCGCAGGGGGCGGCAAGGCAGACACAGGCTTCAGAAGGGGATGACTCGAGGTTGATCCGCCTCTTCATCAGGAAGGAGCTGGCCCCTGATTCCCGCCATCCTGGAGGAGTTGGGCATCGACACCCCGCCTGGGGTAGTCTCGGCTGGGCTCCGTTCTTTTTTCACCTCTCTGTGACAGCCCGGCTCTATCGAGAGTGGGATACTCCGGCTTCGAACCTGAAGGTCACGAAGGCTATGGGTAAGCTCTCTCTCTTGCCGGAGGACGAAGATTTCCCTAGGGGAAAACAGGATTTTCAAGCTGCCCGAGTATAAATCCAGGGCGCGGGATTCGTTTTCGGCCAGGTCCCGCTTTCGTGATCCCAGGACGTGGCGTCCTCAAAGGTCGTCTGGTCAGTCGTATAGGGGCCTAAGCTTCGCAATGAAAGGTGGTCGGTCTCTCTCTCTCTCACCGTAGCCCCAGGGCGTCGTTCCCAACGTCGGGGCGCGGTTGATGTCAGCTGTGGAGAGATGGGCCGGTGTAACGTCAGACCAGTGGGTCCTCAACATGATCAGACATGGCTACCTCCTCCGTTCCGGTCAACCACTGGGAGCCGCACGGCAGGGGCCGTTACTCCATTTACTTCATTGTCCCAAAGAAAGACGGCACGGCCGGATCTTTTCTGGATCTCGGTGGGGTAAATCAATGCCTTCGCGTTCCTCACTTCAAAATGGGGACGATTCGGTCGGCAATGGCTGCTGCGCGGCCAGGCGAGTTTCTGACCTCCCTAGATCTCACGGAGGCTTGTCTTCACATAGGCATTCAGCCGTCGTTCCAGCTCTTCGTCAGGTTCTGCGTTCTAGGACGGCATGGCCAGTTTTTCAAGCGCTCCCGGTTGGTCTCGCGACGGCCCCCGTACGTTCACGAAGGTCATGGTCACGGTGGCGGCGCGGCTGCGCCGGGAAGGTCTCCTGGTCCATCCTTACCTGGACGATTGATTGATTCGGGCGAAGTCCGAGGATCAGTGTCGGTTGTCAGTGGGCCAGGGTCCTACACCTTGACAGTCCCTAGGATGGGTGGTCAACTTCAAAACAGTGATCGGACACCCTCACAGACCTTGGAATATCTGGGAGCCGTTGTCGACACGTAGCAGGGCAAGGTGTTCCTGTCACACGAACGGAGATACGAACTGCAAGCTCAAGTAAGGCGTTTCTTGTCTCTCCGCCGGCCGCGGGTCTGCGACTGTCTTACGGTCCTGGGCTCTATGGCTTCCACACTAGTGCTGGTTCCCTGGGCGTTCACTCATCTGCGACCATTACAGTCATCCTTACTGTCCCGCTGGGCGCCGGTTCCGGAGGAGTTCCACTTACCGCTTCCACTAGCAGGACACGCGACATCCAGCCTGCTCTGGTGGCTGGATTCCGGTCATCTGTCTTCGGGAGTGTCTCTTCTGGTGCCAAATTGGACGGTGGTGACCACGGATGCCAGTCTCTCCGGTTGGGGAGCGGTCTGCCTCGAAAGCTCAGTCCCAGGCCTATGGTCGGTGTCGCCAGCCCAGTGGCCTATCCACAGTCTAGGGACCAGAGCGGTCCGTCTGGCCCTGCAAGCCTTCCTACCGTTAGTGCGGGGACAGGCGGTCCGAGGGTTGTCGGACAACGCGACCACCGTGGCCTACATCAGATGCCAGGGCAGGACAAGGAGCCCACAGGTGGCAGAGGAGGCTCAGCACTTGATGGCCTGGTCGGAGCTACATCTCAGCACCGTAGCAGCCTTTCACATTGCAGGAGTCGACGACGTTCGGGCGGATTTTCTCAGCCGTCATCGCCTGGGTCCCGGAGAGTGGGAGCTGGCGGACGAAGCGTTTCTTCTCATTGGCGAAACGTGGGGAGTGCCCCACAGGGCTCTGATGGCCACGGGGCACAACGTGAGGGCTCCGCGATTCTTCAGTCGACGTCGAGAACGGGGGGCAGGAGGCGTCGATACGTCGGTACTCCCCTGGCCGTCGGATGTTCTGCGGTACATCTTTTCCCCATGGCGATGATTGGCGAGCTTCTGCGGCGCATAGAGTTGCACCCGGCCACCGTGATCCTGGTGGCGCCGGAGTAGCCGCGCCGACCATGGTTCGCGGACCTCGTCCAGCTAGCAGTAACGTCACCCCTCCGGTTCCAGGGACCGGCGGGTCTACTCCATCAGGGACCCGTCTGTTTGGAGGAGGCGGATCACTTCTGTCTCGCCGCATGGCTTTGGTGAGGAAGCGCCTGAAGGGAAAAGGTTACTCAGATGCTGGGGTAGCCACGTTGCTACGATCCAGAACGCAGTCGACGTTACTGGTTTTTGTCCGTGTCTGGGTGGTTTTGAGGAATGGTGCGTACAGCGTGGGGTGGACCCCACGGCGGCTTCCGTCTTCGACATTCTGGCGTTCCTACAGGCAGGTCTGGCCAAGGGTCTGACGTGCAGTTCGCTACGGGTCTAAGTGGTGGCGCTTGGTTGTTTGCGAGGTCAGGTCCGACATTCTGGCGGTCCTACAGGCAGGGCTGGCCAAGGGTCTGGCGTGCGGTTCGCTACGGGTCCAAGTGGTGGCGCTTGGTTGTTTGCGAGGTCAGGTCCGTGGATCACCTCTGGCTCTTCACCCGGATTTCTCCCGTTTCCTTCGGGGAGCTGAGCACCTTCGTCCTCAGTTGCGTCTCCCCTGTCCGGCTTGGAACCTCTCTTAGGTCTCTCCGCTTTATGCGCGGCGCCGTTTGAGTCCTTGAGACGCGCAATGACTACGTTGAAGGCGGTGTTCTTGGTGGCGGTTGCCCCGGCGTGGCGTGTTTCGGAGTTGCAGGCCTTGTCCTGTAGGGAACCCTTCTTGCGTATTTCCGATGCCGGAGTTTCCTCGCGGATGGTTCCTGAAAGTGGTGTCGTCTGTCCATGTAAATACGTCGGTAGAGCTGCCTGCTTTCGCGGTCGGGGAGTCCTTTGATTCAACAGTGAGGGCGCTTAGGAATCTTGACGTGCAGAGATCCCTCCTTCACTATCTGGAGGTTCCTAGCCGTTTTCGGGTCACTGATCATCTGTTTGTTTTGTTCTCTGGTCCTGGTCCACAGAACGGGGCCGCAGTGTCCCGCACGACGATCGCCCGTTGGCTCAAGGAGGCCATTGGTTCGGCGTACTTGGTGCCGCGGGTCTTCGGGTTCACTCCGCTCGATCTCAAGCTGCGTCTTGGGCTGAAGCTTCTCAGGTGTCGCCTCAAGAAATGGGCAGGGCGGCTACTCGTTGCATACCTTCTCCGGCAGTACCGGTTGGATGTCCGGGCTCCCGCTTCCGGGGTTTGGGGTGAGGGTACTCCGAGCGGGACTCTCTGCTTCCCACCCTCGGTAAGTTTGCTCTGGTACATCCCAGGTGTCCTGGACTGATCCTGGTATGTACAGGGAAAGGAAAATTAGTTTCTTACCTGATAATTTTCGTTCCTGTAGTACCAAGGATCAGTCCAGGATCCCGCCCGCAGTGCTACGCTAAAGTGACGAGGAGTCCGCTCATCGTTGTTTTCGGTAAGTTGACCCCTTGTTTATTCGTTCTCCCGGTTGGGGAGTCTGTTTCCTGTAGGGGTGATGGAATTATTTCCGTTTCCATAGCAAGTTTGTATGGTTAGCTATGGTTGCCTTTTGGAATTTTCTACTTTGACATTACGTATGACTGAGGGGCTGTGACCGGCACAGGGGCATATATGGCTCCGCCCACAAGTTTTGCTCTGTCTCCATCTACTGGTGCGGAGTCACAACCCAGGTGTCCTGGACTGATCCTTGGTACTACAGGAACGAAAATTATCAGGTAAGAAACTAATTTTCCTGTATGCTAGCTGACTTTAAGTAAGTAGCAGTCTTTTATTTTTAATTAAGTTTATTTATTTAAGTTTTTTTTATATACCAACATTCAAGACGATAGTCCCATCATGCTGGTTCACAAGAAACAGGGGTGCAATTAAAATAAACTTTACAATTTGAACAATAGTGCAGAAAAGCAGTTACATGTAATAGGGAATCAATAACTTGGAGTAAGAAGGAAAATGAAGATCAGATAATTATAAATATATATAATAACATTATAAGGGGTGGCTATTAATGCTATTACTAGCGAGGTATGTTGATTGAAGGGAGTTAAGTAATGTTGGAGTTAGCAAAGGCCTGCGTGAACAGCCACGTCTTGAGTCTTTTCTTGAATGTTGAGATGCTGGGTTCCATTCTAAGATCCGGGGGAATGGAGTTCCATAAAGTTGGACCAGCTGTGGAGAAGGCCCGATCTCTAAGCGTGATGTGTCTGGTAGTTTTGGCTGGAGGTACTTGAAGTGATCCTTTGTAAGCATCTCTTGTCGGTCTTGTTGAGTAGTGTAATCGGAGGGGGATATGGAGATCGATTGGGGCTAATTGATGGATGTTTTTGAAAATGGTGAGAATGGCCTTGTAGATTATTCTGAAGTGGATAGGCAGCCAGTGGAGGCCCATCAGGATAGGTGTTATGTGTTCTCTTCTCCTGGTGTTAGTGAGTATACGGGCGGAGGCATTTTGGACCATTTGCAATGGTTTGGTGTGTGATGAAGGGAGACCAAGCATGATGGTGTTACAATAGTCCAGCTTTGCGAAAATGATTGATTGTAGAATCGTTCTAAAGTCATGAGTGTCGAAGAGAGGTCGTATTCTTTTCAGCACTTGGATCTTATAAAAGCAGTCTCTGGTGGTTTTGTTGATGTTCGCTTTCAGGTTTAGGTGATTGTCAATTAGAACTCCTAGGTCTCTCACTTGTGTAGTGTTTGGTAAGGTTGGATGAGTGTGTGTGAGGGAGCTGTTTTCTGGTGTGATGATTAGAAGTTCCGTTTTTGATGAATTTAGTATCAGGTTGAGACTTGTGAGAAGCTGTTTGATATTTTGGAGGCAGGTTTCCCAGTGAGACAGTGTTTTTGCGAGTGACTCCTTGATGGGGATCAGGACCTGAATATCGTCGGCGTAGAGGAAGTGTTTGAGATTGAGGTTAGTGAGGAGTTCACATAAGGGTAACAGATAAATGTTAAACAAGGTAGGAGACAGGGATGAGCCCTGAGGGACTCCTACTGACGCGGGGTGAAGAGAGGATTCTTTATTATGAATCTTAACCTTATATCCTCTGTTGCTGAGGAAGGTTCTAAACCAAGATAGGGCAGTGCCAGAGATACCTATGGCTGTTAGTTGGTTGATGAGAAGAGAGTGATTGACCGTGTCAAATGCAGACGAAAGGTCGAGTAGGATCAGAAGGAAGGATTGTCCTTTGTCTAAGCCTAGGATGATGTGGTCGGTCATAGAGATGAGGAGGGCTTCCGTGCTTAAGGTTTTACGGAATCCGTATTGTGATGGGAATAGTAGGTTATTGTCTTCAAGGTAGTTTGAGAGTCGTGAGTTTACCAATTTTTCCATTATCTTGGCTATGAAGGGGAGGTTGGCTATCGGTCTAAAGTTGTTAGGATCGTTTGGGTCAAGATTTGGTTTTTTGAGAAGGGGTTTGAGTGAGGCTAGTTTGAGGTTGTCAGGGTAGAGTCCTTGTGTGAGGGAGCAATTTATGATATCTGCCAGGGTTTTGGAGATAGAATCTGGAATTGATAGTAGTAGTTTGGCTGGGATGTGGTCTGAAGGGTGGGAAGAAGGTTTCATTTTCCTTAGAATTCCTTGGATCTCCATGGATGAAGTTGTATCAAGTTCTTCTAACTGAGTGAGGTTGATTGACGGTTGAGGAGTGGTTAGTGGAACAGTGGGGTTAGTGGGGAGCTGAGATAGAAGAGTGTTGATTTTGTTGCTGAAGAATAGAGCTAATTCTTCCGCTTTCGATTGAGCTTGGTCATGTGCAATCTCTGGTTGGTTTACTTGTGTGAGGTTGGCTACATAGCTGAAGAGGGCTTTGGCATCGAATACAAGGTCGTGTATCTTCGAGGCGTAATAGTCCCTCTTGGATCTTAAGGTGCTTGATTTGTATTGATGCAGAGATGATTTGTAGATTGAAAGGGTGTTGGTTCCTGGGTTTTTGCGCCATTTAGCCTCATTTTGTCTTAGTTGGAGTTTGAGCTTTCTTAGTTCTGAGGAGAACCAGGGCTGTCTTTTGGAGGAATTCTGGTGTGGTTTTTTTGTAATTGAAGGGCATAGCTTGTTAGCTATAGTTTCGGTGATTGTATTCCATGATCGAAGTGCTGAGTTCGGATCTGTAAGGTCCAGTTGGTGGAGTTGTGGTGATAGGTGATTATTGAGGTCTTCTGGGGAGCAAGTTTTCCTGTATGTGAAAGAGGGCGAAGGAATGCAAGCCGGGCTAGTATCTTTTATAGAGAATGAAGTTGTTATGAGGTAGTGATCTGACCACGGGACCTTTGTGCAATCTGGGATAGATACGGGCTTGATTGCAGCGTTAACGAAGATCAGGTCTAACGTGTGGCTGGCTTTGTGGGTAGGTTTGTTAACTAATTGAGTGAAGCCTAGCGCTGAGAAGGCTGTGAGTAGTGTTTCACAGTTAGGTGATGGGGTAGGGTTATCTACGTGCATGTTGAAATCACCTAGAATGATAGCTGGCGAGTCAAAGTTGATGAGGGAAGAGGTTAATTCGATCAGGGGTGAAGTCTTATTGTCATTTTGTGCTCAAGGGGGGCCATGGGCTGTATATAAAAAAGGGGGAGAACTATGGGCTATTGTGAAAGGAGGGCTATGGGCTGTACATGGAGGCAGTAAGATGTACTCCCTAGCAAGTTATGTACTGACCTTGTTCTTTTTGTAATACTAAGGGGGGGGAAAAGGTGGGGGCTGGAGGAGACTTATAAGCATGAAGCAAAAACTATTTTCTCACTGTGTTTTTCAGTGAACACAAAATATGACATATAAAAGACAAAATTATACACCAAAATGTGAGAGAAAAATACTAAAAAGAAAAAATGAGAAGTTTCCTGAACATACCCAGCTCAGTCCAGAAAAGTGGGTTGTGTATCCCTACCAGCAGGTGGAGTCAGAGAACAATTAGAACTTTGGGCACTGCTACATAACGAGAGTGCCACCTGCACTCACTCAGTATTTCTCTGACTCCAGCGGGTGGTAAGGATGCACACCTGCAGTCTTTATTTAGTTAGTTTGAATTTAATTTTTTGGTTTACGGTCGCTTCCTGAGGTGTTAGGCGCCTTCGTAGGCCATCCCTCAGTAGAAGCCGGGCGTCCGGGGAATTGGATATTCCTGTCAGGGTTTCTCCACCACAGTTCAGTTTCTGCCGATCAGGGGCTCCTGGCTACTCACCACCGTCTCTGCTACAGATGCTCCCTTGTCTCCTGCAACAGCTTTTCTCTGTGACTTGGTAAAGTTTAATTAAAAAAAAAAAAAAAAAGCTGTTTTCACTGTGGCTGACTGACAGTCTTCAGTGCTGAGGTAAGGAGAGGTGCAGGAGGGACTGGGTCTTTTAAGGCCGGCCGGGGAAGCTGTCAGCAGTGTTCCCCTCAGCTCCTGGGGCTCCGGGTCATTTTCTGAGGGCAAGGGTGAGTTTTTCTCCATGTGCCTCGTTTACTCGTCACTTCCCTGCTGGGGGCCTTGCGATTTCACTATAGATAGGCCGCTTTCCCGCGGCACGGCTGCGTGCATTTTTTTCTCCTCTCCCGGTGGTCTCTTAGCCCGCAGCACGAAAAGTTTGTTTTTCAGGTCCTGCCTGACTGAAATTTTCTCCACGTCTCAGCTCCGAGCGTTTCTTTTTTTATTCATTCCCTTTTCTATTTCACTTCAGACTATTGGCGCGCTGCTGCAGATGGGACCGAAAACAGAATGGCAGGCCTGCTGCGCGTGTGGGTCACGCGGCCAGGCGTTAGATGCGGCCTCCTTATGTGCAGCGTGTTCCCCAGAGTTAGAGGGCTCTTCAGGGCTTCTTACCTCCTCCCTCGGGGAGGGAACGTCTGTCTCGCCTTCGGCTTCGCGGGAAGAGGATTCTTTGCCTGTTCTAGCCCCAGTGAGGGAAGACCTCACTGGGGGAACGGATGATATCACCCCAGCCGACTCTCCAGTGGGGGAGGGGGACCCGGAGGGGTTTTACCCAGAATTTGTCCTCCTTATGCACCAGGCTTTCCTGGTAAGGAAGCGCTCGGCGGTAAAGCGGCCCGGTCTCCTGGGGACAGGTTCAGACCCGCCTGAGAAAGAGGTAGGGGTACGGATCCTCTTCAGTGCCTCCCTGATCAGGCTCACCCCACAGGGAATTTTTGCCAGGGTATGCGATATCCGATCCCGGGGTCTGAGGTGACGCCGGCTTCTGGGGTAGTAGGGGCGGCAGACCCAGATCCGTGGCCAGATTCGGCTGATATGGATACTAATGATCCGGATGAGCCCGATGACCCTCCTGCGGAGGGGGATGACCCCAGCGTGGTGCATTTGTTCAAGCGGGATGAGTTAAGGCCCCTTATTCCCCAGGTCCTTGAAGTTCTGGGACTTAAGGTTTCTGAAGAAGAGTCTGACAACGAGGGCGTCAATGCAGTCCTCGACGGTATTAGGGGTCCCACAACATCTTTTCCTCTGCCTAAGAAGGTTCGCAAACTAGTGACCCGGGAGTTGGAGACTCCGGATTTCGGCTTGAAGGTGGGCAGAGCTATGGCAAAACTGTACCCGTTATCGTCTTGATATTTTGGATTTACTGAAGATTCCAAAGGTGGACGCCGCGGTATCGGCAGTCACGAAAAAGACCACTATCCCGGTTGTTGGGGCAGCTGCCCTTAAGGATATGCAGGACCGCAAGCTGGAGATCCAGTTGAAGCGAGCATTCGAGGTTGCCACGCTAATCCTTCAGGCGGCGGTTTGCGCTAGCCTCATGCAGAGGGCCTGTCTGTGTTGGGTCCAGGAGTCGGTTGCCGGGGCTGGTACGGGCAACAGTGGGGCTCTGCAGTCTGCCCACCTAGAAGCAGGCATCACTTATGTTGCAGATGCTTTGTATGATCTGGTGAGGACCTCGGCGAGAGGTATAGTGTCCTTGGTGTCAGCGCGCCGTCTCCTCTGGCTGCGAAATTGGGCGGTGAATTTGTCCTCCAAGTCCCAGCTTTGTAATCTACCCTTTAAGGGCAAGCTCCTGATTTGGGAGGATCTGGATCAGCTAGTAAAGCTGCTTGCCAAATCCAAGGGTAATCGGTTGCCGGAAGATAAAAGATCTTTTAAGAAAGTCTTCCCTCCTCGAGCTAGGTTTCGGGACTCTCGCCGCTTCAGAGTGGGTAGATACTCCTCACCTCCTGCTTCTAAACCTGCTTTGGGGTACCAGCATTCCTTTCGAGGGGGTCGCCGGCCTGGAAGAGATTCGGGACATCTTGGTGCAGGAAGTAATAAAAACCCCCAATGAAGCCACGAGCACCCATTCTGTCGTCAAAGCTGTCGGAGGCAGATTATCCAACTTCTACACGGAATGGGCAAGAATTACATCAGACCGCTGGGTCTTAGAAGTGATCAAAGACGGGTATGCACTGGAGTTCTCGCGCCCGGTCCGGGAGGTTTTTGTGGAGACCCGAGTGGCCTCAAATGTCAAGTGAGAGGCGGTCTGGGTGACTCTACAACAACTTCTCGAGCTCAAAGCTATTTTCCCAGTTCCGGAGGCTCAACAGGGACGAGGTTGGTACTCCGTGTACTTTGTGGTCCCCAAGAAGGAGGGCATGTTTTGGCCCATCCTCGATCTGCAGAAGGTGAACTGTTGCTTTCGGGTTCCTCGCGTTCGTATGGAAACCCTGAGGACAGTGATGGCCACGGTTCGAAAAGGGGAGTTTCTTGCTTCTCTGGACCTCACGGAGGCGTATTTACACATTCTGATCCGGCTGAATCACAAGAGGTTTCTGCGGTTCAAGGTCTTGGGACGACACTTCCAATTTCGAGCCCTCCCATTTGGTCTCGCATCAGCGCCTCACACATTCACCAAGATGATGATGGTGGAGGCGGCCTTCCTTCGTCAGGAGGGAATCTTGGTCCACCCATACCTGGATGACTGGTTGATTCGCGCGAAGTCTCGGGAGGATTGCGAGAGATCAGTGCACATGGTGATGTTCACATTGCAATCCCTAGGTTGGGTAATCACTTGGAACCCACTCAGAGGTTGATTTATCTCGGAGCACAATTCGATACCTTGCTGGGCAAAGTGTTTCTAGCGGCGGACCGAATAGGGAGGTTGCACGAACAAATACATTCCCTTCTTCGAAGGAACAATCCCACAGTGTGGCATCATCTTCAGGTCCTGGGCTCCATTGCTTTAACCTTGGACTTGGTTCCTTGGGCTTTCGCTCACTTAAGACCTTTACAGCGTGCACTTTTTTTTTTTTATAATTCTTTATTTATTGATTATATAATTATTACACGCATCCATTTGTGATAGAATAGCCTACTATACAGATTATGGCAATAATATCACAGAATATTCATTAATAAGATCATAATATAATTCTGTACCTGTAGTCAAATAAAGGTAAAACTGGAGAGCTTAACAAGGAGCGTCTCAATAGAAGAAAAAATAAATCTACTAAACAAGAAAACGAAGGTGGCCTGAACGGTCTCTCCGCTATTATTCTCAATACACTTAAGCAGCCTGCTTATATGGGGCTAGGATGGGAATCCAGAAACATCCTCAACTGTGTTGGATCGAAAAATACATATCGTTGTCCCTGATACATTAAACAACATTTACATGGAAATTGGAGTTTAAAAGTTATTCCTTTTTGCACAGCTTCTCCTCTCATCTCCAGGAAGATTTTCCTCCTCATTTGAGTTTTTTCACTAGATCTTGGTAGCACCAAACTTTTTAGCCAAAAAATAACATCTGACTATTTCTAAAATAATTCTTGAACATATTATTTTTATCCATAAGAAATGTAAACGTTACTAATAATGGTCTACGACATGCAACTATCAAGTCCTGACACGAATTCAAAAGATTTGATAAATCTGGTATATCTTGTTGTTCATTTTCTTCTCTCTCATTAGGATATAGGTAATATGCCTTTGATATCATAGGTTTCAGTTCGTCTGGGATCTTCAGTATTTGAGAGACATATAACTTAAATAATTCTATAGGTGAAATATTCTTCAAAACTGGAAAATTAAGAAATCTTAAGTTATGAGCTCTCAGTGCATTTTTAATTTTTTCTAATCTTTTGTCAACTTCCATATCCTTTTGAATTATTGATGTATTCACTTTCTCAACTGCTGCTATTCTTTCTTCCAGTTTATCAATTTTATTTTTCTGTGATTTTATTTCAATAGCATTGTCCTTAACTTGTTGCTTAACTTCAATGACTTCTTTTGTCAATCCCAAAATCGCTTTTTTAAGGACTGGAGAGCTTTCCAAATTATGTTTAACGATATTTCAGGTTCAGTTAATGAATTTATCTGCAGTGAGGCAGCCTGAATTCCAACTTCGCCTCCACAAGCTGCTAGGCCGACGCCATTCCCAGGTTCAACAGATCTTAACCCTGCGTCGAGATCAAGTCCCGTACCTCCCTCTACTTCTCCGGGTAATACCTTGTCTCCATGCTCTTGCATATTGAGTCCTTTTCCGTCCCAAGCCTATCGGGGTGCTGCGGCCTCTCCTCGGATTATCTCCGTTGGGCTTTCGTCGCTCTGTAGGCTTTTTTCCTCCTCATAACTTGGAGGTGCCGGTCTTTTCGGTGAACCAGGGCTTAGTGATATTTCGGTCGGGGACGTTGGCTCATGCTCCCGAGCTCGATCCCCAGCAACCTTCTCACCCGGTGTTAGCGGAGGCACAGCGGCGAAAAAACTCCCAATTGTGGGTTGTGATGACTCCAGAGGGGTAGAGGTACTCTCTTCAGCCCTCACCCGGGCTTTACGTTTGGTATGGGGCATTGCAGAAATGTTTAAAGAAGCAATTCCTCAGGAGCTCCTCACGCTGTGACCGTTCAGGTCACCATCTTGGAAAGCTCTCCACAGCGTGCACTTTTGTCTCGCTGGAGTCCGATGTCAGAGCAATTCCATCTACCAATGCCTCTACTTCCGGAATCCAGAGCCAGTCTGTCATGGTGGCTGTCACTGGACAATCTGGAACGGGGGGGGGGGGGGTGGATTTGGACACTCCGAATTGGCTGATAATCTCCACCGATGCCAGCCTCTCAGGTTGGGGGGTGGTGTGTGCAGATAGGTCCGCCCAAGGGCTCTGGTCAGCAATGGAAAGATCCTGATCCATAAACTGGCTCGAGACCAGGGCTGTTCATCTGGCCCTGCGGGCGTTTCTTCCCTGGATCCAGGACAGAATGGTGCGAGTCTTCTCGGACAATGCGACAACGGTGGCGTACATCAACCGGCAAGGCGGGACTCGAAGTTCCGCCATAGCACTGGAGGCACTTCTTTTGTTTACCTGGGCGTAGCGCCATCTCGAGGGCATTGCCGCATCCCATGTTGCGGGAGTAGAGAATGTGCAAGCTGATTATCTCAGCAGTCAGCAACTAGACCCAGGGGAATGGGAACTATCTCTTGAGGCGTGGAATCTCCTTTATGCCAGATGGGGAACTCCTCAGCTGGATCTGATGGCAATGCAGGCGAACGCAAAAACAGTTTGTTTTTTCAGCCGTTTCCGAGAACAGGGCTCGGTGGGCATAGATGCTTTCGTGTGTCCTTGGCCCATGGGGATTCTGCTGTATGTCTTCCCGCCCTGGCCCCTCATAGGTTGGCTTCTCCGTCGCATAGAGCGGCACCCGGGAACGGTGATTCTGGTGACGCTGGAGTGGCCATGACGTCCGTGGTTCGTGGATCTTGTACGCTTCGCTCTTGAGGGTCCACTTCAGCTGGCTAATCTAACGCATCTGTTCCGTCAGGGGCCCATATTTTTGGATCGGGAGGATCACTTCTCTCTCGTGGCTTGGCTTTCGAGAGGTGACGTTTACGCTTAGGGGTTATTCAGAACAAGTCATTTCCACCCTCCTACAGGCGAGACATCCAGCTACCTCTATGGCCTACATGAGAGATACTCTGACTGCGCTTACTCATCGCACCATTGATTGCCTGAGGTACCTGGGGTTTCTGATCAATTATGAGAAATACCACCTCCAGCCCACGCAATTACTCCAATTCATTGGGGCCCAGATTGATACAGTGGAGAGACGAGCCTACCTTCCAAAACACAGAACCCACACCATCTTCTCTCTAGCGCAAAATTTACACAACATTTTTCACCCCTCTGCACGACAGGTCCTCTCCCTCCTGGGCCATATGGCAGCTGCCATTCATATGGATCCCCACACCAGACTACATATGCGCCTTATGCAGTGGGGCCTCAAGCGCCAAAGTGTCACTAACAGTGGCCATGGCCCAGGCTATCCGTTGGTGACTTTCCCTATCAAATCTCACCAGAGGAACGCTGTTTCGGTCGCCTCAACACCAACTAATACAACAGATGCTTCCAGGAAGGTCTGGGTTGCCCACCTAGGCGATCTTAGAACTCAAGGCTTGTGGTCCCCAGAGGAATCCCGCAGTCAGATAAACTTGCTGGAGCTCTGGGCGATCTGGAATGCTCTACAGACCTTCTCACCCCAGATCGCAGGAAAACGTCTCATGGTATACATGGACAACCAAGTGGCCATGTTTTACATAAACAAAGAAGGATGGTCAGGTTCCTGGATGCTCTGTCGGGAAGCAATACGATTCTCCGATGGGAAGAGGCGTCCAGTGTCTCCCTTTAGGCCACTTACCTCCCGGAGTGTTCCACTCGCATGAATTATCCCTAAATCGGAATGTAGCCCTCACCATTTTTCAACAGTGGGGCTTCCTGATGATGAACCTCTTTGCTATGGAGAGCAACTGCCAAGTTCTGAACTTCTGCTCCATTTACCCCAGCACAGAGAGGTATGCACTGGACGCATTCCTCATTCCGTGGAAAAACGGCCTGTTCTACGCTTATCTGCCGATCCCCTCATCTCAAGGACCATTCAGAAATGTATCCAGGATGCAGCAGGCTTGATACTCATAGCTCCGGCATGACCAAGGCAACCCTGGAATGCTTATCTCATATGACTTTCCATAGCCCCGACCATCTCCCTGGGGGACAGCTCCACACTTCTGACTCAGGAGCATGGAACGCTTCTCCACTGAATGCACCTCTCCCTTCACCTCACAACAGTTGCGTTCGTGCCTCTTCTCGCCCCTCACTCCACCCTCTCTACCTTGGGAGTGACTCCCTTCGGCTCTGATGGACAGATGCAGCTGCGGCTTCTCTCTGCCTCTTGGTCCCGGCGTCCCCAGGCTGGCTTGACGCTACGGATCCGCCATGTTCCTGATGACGTAAGGGCGCGTGCGCACGTGCGCTCCAGACTTTGTACCAGTAAGGGCGTGAACCTCGGGGGCGTCCTCCCGTAGTGACGTCATCCATTTTCTCTTTAAAAGGTCTTTTTGCTAACCTCTAACGAGTTAGCAAGGAACTCCAACAGGACTTGCTTCGGCAGTCCACGATACTTGCAACAGCGATCCGAGTCAGCCAGGGGAATCCTTCTCCACTGCTCGGCCTTTTCAAATTTACCAGGAGTACCTGCTCCACGGGGGCTCTGCTCTCTCTTCTTGATTTCAGATTGCCGGAATACTCAGAAGACTCCTCATTGCCTGGAAGCGATCGCGGACGTGAACACAGTGAGTGCTGTGGTTCTATTGAAGATAGGAATTGGTACTCGTTCCACGAGGGCCTACATTCCTATAGCTCTGAAGACTCCCTTCCATCCAAGACATTATCGCAAGTATGGAGATCGAGAGTTATATTGGCAAGATAGCAGATAGGAACCGGTACTCGCTCCACGAGGGCCCATGTTCCTAGAATCCTTTACAGACTCTCTTCTACTCTAGAAGCCATTTCATATACAGCTATTGTGAGTTCTTATTAAGACTGTTTAGAGGAACTAGTGCTCGCCTACGGCTCCTGTTCCTGAATATACTGAAGACTCTCTGTGGCATAGAGACCTTTGCAGACATCTTCTATTGTGAGTGTACCATCTTGTATCCAGTATACCCAGTCTACTCACTACTTCTAATCTCTCTTTACAGCTCAGCGACCCAGAGATTATATTCCAGTTTCAGAAGGACTTCAGCCCTACCGGACACCTCGACTCACTACTGCCACCATTGGTGGTCCAGCTTAATAAAGAACTATTTGTGTTTACTTCATATTCTAGCCTAGCCGGTGGTTCCTTTCAGGATCTCCTCCTGGGGGCGCTGTCATCTGCCATCGGCCCTGGGATTCACCATTTCCTCCAAGTGGTCATTCCTTACACTACTATCACTCTGTGGGAGCCAACCACTACCGACCACTAACACCGCTCACAGAAGTATTATATAGAAAGCTACCTTCTCTTTCTATGGGACTTGCCAGCAGCCTATATATAACAGATTGCTACTCCCTAGCAGAGGCATGATAGATTGCTATCTCAGTAGCGAAGAATAATATACCTATTGTTAGCTCCTCTCCTCAGAAGAGTGTCATAGAACAGATTGCCAACTCCTCTTCCCTGGGGAGTTAATCCATAACAGATTGCTACCTCCTTCCCTTACAGGAGCATCTAACAGCAGTTCGCTAATAGATTACTAACTCTGCCATCCTGGCGGGGTCAGCACTACAGATAGCTAACTCCTCCCCTCTGGAGGAGCAGATCATGACAGATTGCTACTCCTCCCCCTTTCAGGAGAAAAGCAGAACAGTTTGCTAACTCCGCCCTCCTGGCGGGGTGAGCGACAACAGATTGCTAACTCCTCCCTGCTGGAGGAGGAGAGCGTAACAACAACGTGGAGATTGAGAGGGCTGTATTGACTCACCTCAGTCTTCCTTCGAGTGTAGAATATATTCTCATTTCTTCTAGAAAGCCTTCCACCAGAATCAATTACAAAGGAAAATGGCTTCGCTATTGTGAGTGGTGCAGGTTCAGGCAGGTTGACCCGTTCTCCTGCTCTCCTACACTCCTGTTGGAGTACCTTCATACTCTCTACCAGACTGGCCTGCTTTGGCATCAGTCAGAGTACACATCAGTGCCATTGCTGTCTTTCATCATCCTCAGAATGGACTACCTATTTCCAACCATCCCGTAGTTTCCTGTTTCATGCGAGGCATGCTTCGGCTACGTCCACCGTTCGCCAAGCCACCAGTACCTTGGGATCTTAATCTCATTATACAACAGCTCATGGAACCTCTTTTTGAGCCTTTGAACACATGCCAGGTAAAATACCTCATGTGTTCCTGGTAGTGGCAACTTCTGCCAGGCAAGTTAGTGACTGCAAGCACTGATTCACTATTCACCCTACTTGGAATTCTTCCATGATAAAGTTACCCTAAGTCTGTACGCCTCCTTCCTAACTAAGGTGGTGTCAGCCTTTCATCTTAATCAAACAATCACCTTGCCGACCTTTGTCCCAAAACCCCACCACAATGACGGAGTGGCTTCTTCATACACTGGACTGTAAGAGAGCTTGCTTTATTTATTTATATACCGATGTTTGGAACATGCCATCACAACGGTTTACAAACAAAAATCAAATGAAACATGGAAATTAGTGAACTGTAAAATAATAAACAAGATTAAATCTAATAAATGCATTAAAAATACATAGAAACATCAGGATCAATAATTTATAGCATAATAATCATTAATAAAATGTTAAGAATGAATTCAATACAAGCCTTCAATAATCATAAAAACTAAGAATAGCTACGAATAATAAGATTAGAATTCTAAAAACTTGACTAAATGGCTAAAACTATTACTAGGTAAAAAGATGGTCTAAAATAATCGACGTAAATAAAAATCTAAACTTATACAGTGTAGGTGGAAATGAATTAGCCAATGCAGTCTTTATATACTTGCTCAAAAAGCAAAGTTTTAAGATGTTTTCTAAACATCTTTAGATTGACCTGTAATTTCAGGTCTACTGGAAGGGAATTCCATAGTCTGGGTCCTGCTAACGAAATGGCTCTCTCTCTAACTGTAGTGAGTCGTGCTGTAGAGACCGATGGTATTGATAATAGACCTTTGTTGGCTGATATGAGGTTCCGCTGAGGTGTATGAAGCCATACCACTGCATTTAACCATTCTACTTTATCGCCATAGATTGTTTTATGTAAAAGATAAAGTACCTTATACGTTGTTTGATGGGAAGCCAGTGCAGCAATTTTAATATAGGGGTAATATGTTCCTTTGTTTTGCAACCTGTTGATATTCTAGCAGCAGAATTCTGGAGAATCTGCAAGGGCCGAATCGTGGATTTAGGTAAACCTAACAGGAGAGAGTTACAGTAATCAGTTCCAGTAAAAATTAATGACTGTAAAATTGTTCTGAAGTCATTGGGGTTTAAAAGTGGTTTCAAGCGCTTTAACATTAATAATTTACCAAATCCTTCTTTAATCTTGATTGATATATGTTTTTTAAAGTTTAACTCGGGATCAATCCAGATGCCAAGATCTCTAACTTTTTCACCTAACTTAATTGAAAACTTATCACGCTGCATTGAATTGTTTACATTTGAGGTTGACATTTTCCTCTCAAGTAGGATAAATTCTGTTTTTTCAATGTTAAGGCTGAGTCTCATTTGGGTTAGTAGTTGTTTAATGATGTTGAGGTACATTACTGTTATTTTGAAAGCCTGTTCTATTGTATCTGTAACCAGAATGAGAATCTGAATGTCGGCGTAAAAGTAGTAAGTTAAACTGAGACCAGATAGAAGTTGACATAATGGAAGTGTATATATATATATATATATATATATATATATATATATATATATATAGCAAGCAAAAACATTTTTGGCGATATTATCTCTACCAGTGCTAGAGCTAATATACAAAAAAACCCCCAACGTAAAAACGTGGGAGACAATAAGCACTATTATTATGTTTAATAGATCAATTCAAATATATGACGCTTCTTAAAATTATTAGTCTTTTATTGAAAATTTAACAATGAACTAACATATTTAATGAAAATTTTTTTTACAAAACATTAAATATTTCATGTACGCTAAAATCAACTTTTAGTCCAATTAATTATGACCCTCAATCCTCTCCTATTTCTAACCTCAATCTTACCCTAATCGGACTATGTATGCCCTAACCCCATTGATGTTATAATAGGTCTATTTTGATGAATACACCACTTAGTTCTATAACAATCTTATCTATGTAACTTAAATAACATTCCTTTATCCATTCAATGATCTTATGTTAGTGGTATATATCATTTAGCTGGTTCTTTAGGGTAAGATTGAGGTTAGAAATAGGAGGTTAGAAATAGGAGAGGATTGAGGGTCATAATTAATTGGACTAAAAGTTGATTTTAGCGTACATGAAATATTTAATGTTTTGTAAAAAAATTTTTTCATTAAATATGTTAGTTCATTGTTAAATTTTCAATAAAAGACTAATAGTTTTAAGAAGCGTCATATATTTGAATTGATCTATTAAACATAATAATAGTGCTTATTGTCTCCCACGTTTTTACGTTGGGGGTTTTTTGTATATATATATATATACATATTAAAAAGAGCAGCCGATAGAGAGGAGCCTTGCGGTACTCCTGTATCTAATGTTATTGTATCAGATGTAAAATTGTTCATGTTAACCTGAAATGTTCTGTTGCTGAGATAGGACGTAAACCATTGCAAAGTTATACCATTGAGACCGATTTCAGAGAGTCTACGGATGAGACTTTTATGATTGACCGTGTCGAAAGCTGCGGAAAGATCAAGTAGTATGAGAAGGTATCTGTGCCCATTGTCAAAGCTTCTCATGATAGTATCTGTCAATGAGAGGAGAAGAGTCTCTGTGCTGAAGTATTTTCTAAATCAATACTGCGTTGGGTAGATAATATCATTGATTTCCAAATGTTCTGATAGTTGTTTTAACACCACCTTCTCAATTAATTTTGCCATGAAGTATAAATTTGAGATTGGACGGTAATTACTGAGAGCAGTAAGGTCTAAATTCTTTTTTTTAATAATTGGCTTAATTATTGCTAGTTTTAGTAAGTCCGGCAGAGTGCCGCTTTCTAAAGATTTATTAATGATTGCTGTGATTGTTGGGGCAATTACCTGAATTAGTTGTTTCAATGTTGTTATTGGAATATCATCGATGGTTTGCAGGATTTAAGGATTTAATTAATCCTTCTACTTCACTGATGGAGACCCTATCAAAAGTTGGACCAATTTATCCCTTCTTTACTATTCAGGGCGATGTCTTGTGGAGGAGTTTTATCTAGGATTTCTGAAAGTTTGCTAATTTTATTTTTTAAAAATTCTGCCAGCTCTTGACTAATATTTTTATTAATGTTGAAATTAATTAGACTGTTCTCACAAGTCAATTTTTTTACTATATTAAATAGTTTTTGGGTTATGTGAAAAATTTTGTATTTTTTTACTAAAGTATGCTTTTTTACTTCTGTTAATCAGATTTTTTATAATATGCGAGATATATGCGATAGTTTGTTAGGATTTGAAAACATTTCTTTTTCCTCCATGTTTTTTCTTTTTTTCTTAAAGTAAGTTTGGCATCTTTAAGCTTTGTATTGTACCATGGATTTGATTTTTTTCTTTGATATATCAATACATTTGGATTTTACTGGGTTAACGATATTAGCAATCTCTGAGGTGATTTGGAACCAGAATTGAGAGGCGTTAGCAGTATTTGATGTCAATATTTATCAATTGTTTTTCTAATTCATGTTGAAGCATGTTAATAGGGAAAGGTGGACAATAATTGAAAGTGATTGGTTCAGGGCCTGGATGATTTTGTTTTAGGAGAGAAGGCAATGGTACAGTATAGTAAATAGTGGTCCGACCAGGGAACATGGGTATATTTTACTGATGAGTCAGATATGGATTTGTTGTTGACAAAAATTAAATCAAGAGTATGCCCAGCTTTATGTGTCGCATTGTTAGTTAATAATGTAAAAACAAGGGCAGCAAGAGCATCTAGAAGAGTTTGACATGTTTGCGATAGGGGTTTAACATCGATATGTAGGTTGAAATCTCCAAGGATACTGGTGGATTTATTATGGCTGAGATTAGTGATAAAAAATTCTGTCAGTGGAGAAATGTTGTGCTCTAGAAGACCAGGTGGACAATATACTAAACGGATTTGCAAATCAGTAGAGTCAAATAATGCGATTTCAGATTGATGCGGAAGATTATGTGGCAGCAGTTTCATCATAAATTTTGTTTTAATTATTAGCATTACTCCTCCGCCCCAATGATTTGTTCTTGGTATGGAAAAGATATCATATTGACCATTAGACAATTGGTTTGTTATCACGGTGTCAACATTTTTTAACCACGTTTCCGTTAATGCAATAAAGTCCGGATGTTCATCCTGTGGTAGATCAGAAATTAGCATAAACTTTTTTGTCAATGATTGTGCATTGACGAGCAGAAAAGCTAGGAAAAGGATGTTGGTAAAAACGTCTTTAAGAGGTATATTCACCAGATTCCGATGAGTTGACTATCTTAATTTATAAGCTGATGGTGCTATCTTCATCTTGCTCGAAGAACCCTTACTGTAGGAGCCTTGATAAATACAAATTGGAATCGGAAAAGAATTGTTAGTATTCATAATGAAACAAAAAAAGTAGTACTATCAAGAATCTGCTTAGTGCTAATCGGGTCGTCACGAAGTGGCGCACAAAGGCATACTACAGAGAACTCAAACTCCTTCCAGACCTTCACAGCTATTTCTCTCCTTTAATCCCAATGCTCCTGGCCAACCAGTCTCGAAGAGTACCATAGCCAGCTGGCTGTCGCAGTGTATACACTTCTGTCACACAAAGACTTAGCGCTAAAGAGCAAAGACCATGCGCACTAAGTTAGAGCTGTAGCAACCTCCGTGGCCCATATCAGGAATGTGCCATTATACGACATTTGCAAGGCAGCCACCTGGTCCTCTCTTCACATTTTCACTTCCCACTACTGCCTAGACCAGCAAGCTTCCTCCGACGCAGCAGTGGGATCCGCAGTCTTGTCTACCTCCTTCGGAAAATGACTGTCTACTTTTAGAACTGGGTTGTGTCCCTGGACTTCCAAGAAAGGGCCCAAAAATCCCACAACCCAGGGGCTTGGGTCGCCCAGACAGCATGGCTAATTCAGCCTGCTATCAATGGGAAAGAGCAAGTTTTCTTACCGTAAAAGGTGTTTCCGTAGATAGCAGATGAATTAGCCATGTGAACCCTCCCTCCTCCCTAGACAGTCTTCTGATTAACCACTACACGGTGACAACTTGGAGATTAACAGACTGAGGAGAGGGTTCTGATTCACGCGGGAAGATGACCGAGCAGCCGCACAGAGTTAAAACTCTGGCTTTTCCTGAGGAAGCTCTGCCTAGAGGTCACAGTGGACATCTCCCAGACAGCATGGCTAATTCTCCTGCTATCTATGGAAACACTGTTTACAGTAAGCAAACTTGCTCTTCATGATTAATCAGTTTTGTCCTCAGTCTTTTTCAGAGAATACTGGCGGGCTGATGTCGTGGCAGGGCTATATGTTTGCTTTACTCTGTCAAAAATAAGAGTGGTATAGCGCTAAATGTTCACGGATCCTTATAGTGAACGAATCAATAAATGAAGAAAAGAGAGAGGTAAATTAAGCGTTTCCACCTTTTATTCACAAATTGTCGGAAGAAGGTTTTGGTCCCCCGACATGGATCGTGATTTGCCACATGGGCTGCATCAGGAGGGCTTTATTTTGTTGCCATGTGTGGTAGAGGTGCATAACCCACTGGTGTGGATTGGCCTGCCCTCCTTAGAGGAAAGGAAATTATCAGGTAAGTAGTAATTTCTCTGTTCTTGTCTCCCTAGTGAGATCTAGCAGCGATGGTTCTATCGGACAGTGCAACAATAGTAGTTTATCTTCATTCAAAAATTGGAAGAAGGATCCAACAGAAGAAAATAGGATAAAGCATAAGCGTTGGCAAGTTAAATGTAAGACATTGATAAGACAGGCTAAGAGAGAATTTGAAAAGAAGTTGGCCATAGAGGCAAAAACTCACAGTAAAATCTTTTATCCCAGGACAAGCAAGATGGTAGTCCTCACATAAGGGTGACATCATCGACGGAGCCCTACCACGGAAAACTTCTGTCAAAGTTTCTAGAAAGTTTTGACTGGTACACTGAGCCCACTGAGCATGCCCAGCTTTCCGTGATCCCTGCAGCCACAGGGGTCTCCTTTCAGTCTCTTTTTTTCCGTGTTGCTGTTAGCCTCGCGCTTTAGGTGCTCTGTGAGTTTTCTCATGGAAAAAAATTAATATTTCTGTCATAAAATACCCTACACGGGTCTCCCTTCGACATCCCATTTGGTGAGTACCATTTTTTCGGTCTTTTTCGTCAGTTCCTGTCACCTCACTTTGGTTATCCACAGGCCACAGACTGTTACCTGGCCTTATTTTTTACCATGGCCACGGGTTTCAAAAAATGTCCGAGTTGTCCCCGAACGATGTCGATAACAGACCCACACGACATCTGTGTACTTTGCCTGGGATCAGGCCACGATGTCCGCGCACATTCCACTTGCACTCAGATAAATCTGAAGGGCAGGCGTGCCCGACTGGACAAAATGGAGGAACTTTTTAAGAAAACTACTCCATCGGCATCTTCACAGTCGTCATCGAAGAAAATTCCTTCTTCCACTGAAAATCATTGAGGAAAGAAAAAGTCCAGTGACTGTCCGTCTCCATCCCCATCGGTATCTTCGATCACATCGTCCTCGATATCTACCAAGGAGCATTGAGAGAAGCGACACCATCGTCATCCATCAGGAGAACCGGTTACCGCATCGGCATCGATGGCCATCGAGCCGATGGCGAAGTGGGTCTGGGTACAAGAGCCGTCATGCCCCTCTGTATCTGAGACACCAAGGCGCTCTCCACCAGGATCGGTGTTAAAGTCTGTGCCACCACATCCTAATGTGGAAGAGCCAATAGCGCCAGTCTTCCCTTCTCCTGTGACAGTGGATCTAGTCCCAGTCTCCAGGGAAAAAGTGACTTCCATGATTCAACAGGCTGTCATCGAAGTCTTTCAAAAATTGCAGCCTCCACCGACACCGACGCCAATCCTGACATCGACACTGACACCGGAGCTGTTGGTATTGGCACCTCTACTCAGCAGCCTCGATGCCTTAATCTGTGCGTTCCCACAGCCTGCACCGAAACTGTCGATGGATCCTCCGATGGCTTCATCCATACCATTGATGCCAAAGGATCCTCCGATGACTCCAGCTATACCCATTCCAGGTTCATGGGAAGAAGATGAAGGGGACTCCGATCCCTTACCAGGTCCATCGAGTTTACAAAAACCCCACAGGCCATCAATGCCCTCGATACCACTTCCTGGTCCGTTGATGCCCTCTCAGCCTGGTCCATTGGGCGATGCGGGCCATCGATTCCCATCGATTCCATTCAATTCCCATCGACGCCTTTTTTCCCTCCATCGATGCCAAAGCATATTCCAGGGAAATCATCGAGATCTACATTGATGCCAAAGCGCCTCTTCCACAGGACACTCTGGATCCACCGGGATCACATTTCCAACCCCAATACAGCCCTTGGGAGGACGTTGACACAGACACAGATACGGATTCGGGAGGACCTTGAATCTGAGCCTTCTCCATCAGAAGAAAGAAGTCCCCACCAGAGGACCTTTCTTTTGCAAATTTCATCAAGGAGATGGCGGATACCATTCCTTTTGTGCTGGTGATGGAAGAAGACACCAGGCATAAGACACTGGAGGTCCTCCAGTTTGTAGATGCACCCAAGGAAGTCATGGCTATCCCAATCCATGAAGTGCTTCTAGATCTCCAGCACCGCCTATGGGAGCATCCCTGTTCTGTGCTACCTGTTATCAGACGGACAGATGCAACGTACTTGGTCCAACGTACACCAGGTTTTCAGAAACCACAACTGCCCCACCAATTAGTTGTGATTGAGTCAGCACAGAAAAAGGCAAGGAAGCAAAAGCCTCACTCTTCTGCCCCTCCAGGAAAAGATCAAAAATTTCTGGATGGCTTAGGAAGAAAGGTATTCCAGGGGGCTCATGTCCCGTATTGCAGCATATCAATTATATATGATGCAATATCAAAGAAATTTGTGGAAGCAAGTACAGGACATAGCTGATAATCTTCCTCAGCAGCAGCAAGTAGCACTCAAAGTTCTTATTCAGAAAGGTCTAGAGTCAGGCAAGCACGAGGTATGAGCAGCCTATGACTCTTTTGAAACATCTTCCCGTATGTCAGCTGTTGGGATCAGTGCACGAAGGTGGGCTTGGCTGAAGACTTCGGATTTAAGATCAGAAGTACAGGAAAGAGTAGCAGATCTCCCATGCACCGGAGACAATCTCTTCAGAGAAAAGATTCAAGATACTGTCTCCCAATTGACGACACCATGAGACACTCCGCCAGCTTTCCAAGTTGCCATCTGACCAGCCATCCTCGGCACGGAAGCCCGCAAGAAGGGATACCAGAAGACCCTTTTATGGGCCTCGTAGGTACTATCCACCTGCATCCAGTGCATGTCCTTTCCGACCACCTCAAAGGGGACGTCCACGTGAGCCAAAGCAGACAAAACTCAGCCACTTCCGCAAACAGGACCAGCATCTGGTTTTTGAACACATTTCCAGAGAGCAGAATTTTTTCCATCAATCCCAGACCCGACCTGCCGGTTGGAGGTCGGCTCCATTACTTCATACACCATTGGAGCCTCATTACCACAGATCAATGGGTGTTAGCCATCCTGAACCGGGGATACCATCTCAAATTCACCACGATACCCCCGGATTCCCCACCCATTCCGCTGTTTGCAGCCAACGTCTTAACATCTCAACTTCGGCTAGAACTCTCCTCCTTGCTGACTACCAGGGCTGTCGAACCTGTTTCCCGGTCTCAATAAGGCAGAGGGTTCTATTCCTGTTATTTCCTAATTCCAAAGAAAACAGGAGGTTTCCGCCCCATACTAGACCTCCGCAATCTCAACAAATTTCTTCAAAAAGAAAAGTTCCGGATGGTCTCCCTCAGGACCATCCTTCCCTTTCTACACCAAGGAGATTGGCTCTGTTCTCTGGATCTTCAAGATGCCTACGCTCACATACAAATTTCCCCACAACACCGCAAATATCTAAGATTCGTAGTTGGAACACAGCATCTCCAAATCCAAGTCCTACCATTTGGACTAGCCTCTGCACCTTGGGTGTTCACAAAATATCTAGCAGTAGTTGCTGCGCATCTAAGAAAAAGCAGCATTCATGTTTTTCCCTACCTAGATGATTGACTAATTAGGAGTCCATCCAGACAGGAAACTCTCGCTGCCTTGGAAAGCACCATAAGACTGTTGCATTCCCTGAGTTCCTGATCAACTATCAAAAATCACATATGAACCCGTCTCAGCACCTCACTTTCATCGGAGCACACCTCAACACCACAGCCACAAAAGCTTTTCTTCCAGGCGACCGTGCGAACAATCTAGCGAATCTAGCAAACTCTGTGACTAGCTGCAAGTTTGCCTCTGCCCATCAGTTTCTTACACTGCTGGGCCACATGGCGTCTAGAGTCCACATGACCCCTATGGCAAAGTTGGCCATGAGAAGGACTCAATGGACTTTGAAATCTCAGTGGATCCAAGCTGTTCAGCCACTGTCGTCCCTAATACGGGTCACCTACCAATTACGTCTCTCGCTACACTGGTAGACAAACCAGCCTGCCTTGCGGACTTGTCTCCTGTTCCAGCAACCGGCTCCCCAAGTCACCTTGACCATGGATGCATCCAACTTGGGATGGGGAGCTCACATAAACAACCTTCAGACACAAGATACGTGGACTCTGCTCGAAAAAAGTGTCAAATCAACTTTTTAGAACTTTGAGCGATAAGGTATGCCCTTTATGCCTCTCACACAAAACTGTGCTGATACAAACAGACAACACAGTAGCAATGTGGTACATAAATAAACAGGGAGCCACAGGATCCTATCTGCTATGTCAAGAAGCAGTGCAGATTTGGGCCTGGACCCTGCTACACTCTATACATCTCAGGGCCACTTATCTGGCAGGCATTCAAAATGTCCTAGCGGACAGTCTCAGTTGACGTTTCCATCCCCATGAATGGTCTCTGCATCCCTGTGTAGCTAGCAAAATCTTTCAACGCTGGAGTCACCCAACCATCGACCTCTTTGCGTCCAAACTGAACCACAAAGTGGAAAGGTTCTGCTCCCTCCACAGCCGTCAACAAATGTTTCCCAGGGACGCCTTTGCTCGCCGCTGGAACACAGGACTTCTATATGCATCTCCCCCGATTCCGCTCATAGCCAAAACTCTCATGAAGCTACAGCAGGACGGAGGGTCAATGATCCTCATAGCCCCATATTGGCCTCGACAAGTATGGTTTCCCATACTTCTCGACCTCTCAATCAGAGAACCAATTCGCCTGGGCACAGCACCAACTCTCATAACTCAGAACCAGGGCATGTTATGCCATCCCAACCTACCAACCCTTGCCCTAACAGTTTGGATGTTGAAAGCTTGATCCTGCAACCACTCAATCTTTCAACTCAAGTCTCTCAGGTTCTCGTAGCTTCACGAAAGCCTTCCATATGTAAATCTTACCGCTCCAAGTGGACTAGATTTACCGAGTGGTGCACACAAAAAGGTATTGACCCTTTCTCCTGCATCACTCCTTCTCTATTAGACTATCTGTGCCACCTCTCAGATTCTGGACTCTAGACTTCTTCTGTGCGTGTACACCTAAGTGCCATTGCAGCATACCACAAGGGAATAGGAGATGCCCCAATAACCGCTCAACCCTTAGTGAGTCGGTTTATGAGGGGTTTAGTTCAACTTAAGCCTCCCATTCGACCACCAGTTACAGAATGGGACCTGAATGTAGTGCTTGCAAGGCTCATGCGGCCCCCGTTTGAGCCTTTGCATGCCTGTGATGTAAAATTTCTTACATGGAAAGAACTATTCCTACTAGCCATTACATCTGCTAGAAGGGTCAGTGAGTTACAAGCTCTTGTTATATACTCACCCTATACAATGTTTTATTTGTGAAGAGCTTGGTTTCTATGAGCGAGTGGTCTGACCAGGGGACCGGGGAGCTGGAGGGGGGTTCAGTATGAGTGAGGTGTGAGTTTGGGAAAATCAAGTCCAAGGTGTGGCCCACTTTGTGAGTGGGGCCAGACATGATTTATTTAAATCCCATGGCTGAAAAGGAGGAGAGGAGGGATTCGCTTGTGGGGGAAAGGGGTATTGTGTCTACGTGGAGATTGAAGTCTCCGAGGATGATAGCTGGAGAGCTCTTGTTTGGGAGTGAGTTAAACAACACAGTGGCCAATAAGTGTGGTGAGCCCCAGGTTCCTCGGTTACCAGAGGATTAAAAACAAGCACTGCGCTCATTCGGCTCTAGAGGTTGTGCTAGGGGTTTCAAACATTTTTTACCCTACAGAAGAACGGCTTCTAAGAGGGTTTAACCTTTGTGTAGGTCTCAGTCCTTCATTCCAGGCAGCTCAGGTGGAGTGCGGGCTTAAGCAGTGTTGCCCCCAACTCCCTCAATGAGAGTATGCCGACCCACCCCGGGAACAGGAGATAGATTGCCTGTCTCTTTTTTTTTATTGGAGATGAGTTGAGATCATGTCAGACCACTGGGTTTTGGAGGTGAAGATAGATGGCTATGCTCTGGCGTTTCTCAGCTTTTCTCTGGACGTTTTCGTGGTGTCTTCCTGCAGCTCTCCACAAAATAGACAGGCAGAATAGTGTACGCTGTCAAGACTTCTCGGCCTGCAGGCCGTGATTCCAGTGCCCATGTCACAAGAAAATACGGGCCGATATTACATTTATTTCATTGTACCCAAGAAGGAGGATTCCCTTTGCCCCATCCTGGATCTGAAGGGAGTCAACCGGCTTTTATGAGTGACTCATTCCCGCATGGAAACCTTATGCTCGCTGATAATAGCACAGTTGGGGGGGTTTCTTACATCTCTAGATTTTCAAAGGTGTATCTGCATATTCCCATCTGGCTGGAGCATCAACGGTTTTCTGCATTTCGCTGTTTTAGGGCAACATTATCAGTTTTGAGTGCTAACCTTTGGTTTGGCCACTGCACCCAGAACCTTCTCCAAGGTCATGGTTGTGGTAGCAACAGTGTTGAGAAAGGATGGCATTCTGCTTCACCCATGCTTACAAGATTGGCTAATTTGGGCCTAGAGCATGAAAGAGAGTCTTCAGGCCTCGCGCAAGGCAATCTCCTGGCTACAGGAACTAGATTTGATGGTGAGTTTGGCTAAGAGCAATCTGCAGCCATCCCAGACAATGGAGTATCTTGTCATTCGTTTTTGACCCGAAACAAGGCAGGGTGTTCTTGCCGGAGATCCACATTCAGAAACTGATGGCGCAGGTGGGACTATTGACAGAAACAATACGCCCAATGGTGTGGTCTTATCTGCAGGTGCTTTGGTTTATGGCAGCCACCCTAGAGGTGGTTCAGTGGGCAAGGGTGCATGTATGTTCTCTTCAGTGCACACTTCTTGCATGTTGGCGTCAACAGTCTCAGGACTACTTGATACGACTTCAGGTACCGGTGGAGATCAGCATCCAACTGCAATGGTGGTTGCAAGCAGTTCATCTAACGAAGGATGTTTCCCTACGAACCCTGGATTGGCTAGTACTCACGACGGATGCGAGCCTCCAGGGTTAGGGGCCTCACCATCAGGAGCTGACAGCACAGGGGCGCTGGAGTACAGAGGAGTATCTCTGGAGCATTAATCGACTGGAAACCTGTGCTAATTGGTTGGCATGCTTATGATTCGTCAAGTGGTCCAAATAATGTTTGAGAATGTGACGATGGTGGTTTACATCAATTGCCAGGGAGGAACGCCAACAAGTTTAGCAAGAAATAGCTCAACTCATGGAATGGGTGAGAGTAAATCTTCAGGAGATCTTAGCCTTACGCATTGCAGGAAAAAACATCGTAAGAGCCAACTTTTTCAGCAGACAGAGCCTGGATCCAGGAGAATGGGAAATGTCAAACGAAGCGTTCCAGTTCATAGTGGGCTGCTTGGGTTTCCCATTTCTAGCCTTGCTGGCGACATCACACAATGTGAAGGTTCCTCGCTTCTTCGGTTGCAGGAGAGATCTGAACTTTTTGGCTTTGATGCCCTAGTGCTGGAGTGGCCGGTTGCTGAAGGAGGGCTAGTCCACTGCTGTGATTTCCACTTTGCTTCGAGTGTGAAAGATCTCCACTTCCTTAACCTTTGTTCGAGTTTGGCAGTGTTTGACACTTGGTGTGAGGAATGAGAGGATCATCCTAGTTCGGTTAAAATCTCGCTGAATTTGGATGTTTTGCAGGATGGGTTTTTTAAAGGCATGACCCTTAATTCCTTGAAGGTACAGGTGGCGGCTCTTACCTGTTTCCGAAGTCAGATCAATGGTGAACCCTTGTCGACTCATCTGGATGTGGCCCGGTTCTTTAAAGAGGTGAATCATCTTTTTCCCCCCCTTGCTGTTGCCGGTGCTCTTGAGGAGTTTTAATCTTGTTCTGGATTTTTTCCCGTAGATAAGCAGCATGAATTAGCCATGCTGTCTAGGTACGTCCTCCATGCCACTAGGTGGCGGAGCTCTCTAAGGTCACCAAAGTCTTTTAGTGAGATGTTCCTTCTTATATCTTCCCGCGTTTTCCTGCGACTCCTCAGTCTGTGTGAAAGCAAGACGATATGCAATGCTGGAACTGTCCGGGGAGGCAGGCGGTCAGCCTGGCTAATTCATCTGCTATCTATGGAAAACCCGCTTACGGTAGGCAAACTTGATCTTCTGGCAAGTCCCACCTTTTGACCACTGCATAGCTTCTCTTTGAGGTTACTTACTAGAGGACAGTGTTCTGCGCGTAGAGTTTCCAAACTGTGGGCTCTGTCTTGCCGAGAACCGTTCCTGCGAGTGACTCTAGGGGTGGTTAACCTGCGAATTGTTCCATCTTTTTTGCCGAAGGTGGTCTCAGATTTTCACTTCAATCAATCTCCCTGCTGACACGGGACTGGGAGGGAGATGTGGATGACTATCTTATGTTACTGTCCTTGAATGTCAAGCGACATATCATGAAGAGTTTGGAGGTTTCTAAACCTCTCAGGAAGACGGACCGCTATTTATACTCCACTGTGGGGCTAAACAGGGTGAGCCTGCATCGTGGGCTACAATAGCTCACTGGATTAAGGAGGTTATCACGGCCACGTATCTGGATACTTAGCAGCTGTTGTCTAGTCAGGTTGCGGCTCATTCCACTTGGGCTCAGGTTGTGTCATGGGTGGAGATTTCATTGTTGTCCCCGATTTGAGATTTTCTGAGCTGCAATGTGATCCTCCTTATACATCTTTTTCAGGCATTGCTGCCTGGATGTGCAGGCCTGGCTGCGTCTCCGGGGATTACTGGTAAGTGTTAGATCCAGTCCCTAGATTAGTGATGATATACTCCTTGTCTGAACTCAATGTTTTCCTGTTAAATGAGTGTTTGAACAGTTATCAGTTAATAGTTATGATCATATATTTTTTAGTTGTCCACAGTTCGCTTTTGCAGAGAATACTGGCGGGCTGATGTCAATGCAGGGGTATATATACCGTGATGTCAGCTTTGCTTCGTCTCCATTTGTTGGTAGAGATGCATAACCCACTGATCGTGGATTAGCATGTCTTCATTAAAGAATAGGAAATTATCAAGTAAGGAGTTATTGCTCCTTTTTAAGTGCACTATAAAGACTAATTTACAAAAAGACTGTTTTTAGATCAATGATTGTTCATGACCCAGTTGTATTGAAAGGTGAAAAAAACAATGTAAGTAACCTCAGCGTGGTGGTATGATGGTCCTATTTAAAAAAGTGATTTTAAAAAAGTGATATATAATAAGAAAAATTGTTCAGAAACAGCATAAATTTAATAAATAGTGAGTGTCAATTTGTTCTTTGGTATAGATTTGAACATTTGCCTTTGACTTTGGAATCCCAATTTTTTTTGTTGGTAATTTTGATTTTCAGTAGATTGGTATGACCTTCCAGAGATGAAATCAAATTATTGGTGCAGTCCTCCTCATTTCCCCCTCACTCTTCCTCCAATACATTCCATCCTGGTGCAGCCCTTTTCCCTCATTCTCGATTCTCCTTCCTGCCACCCCCCCTCATTCTCCTCCCTCCCCTGTCTCTTACCCCTTCATTCTTCTCTTTTCTTACTACCTTTCTCACCCCCTCCCCCTACAATTTTCTTTCCTTATCTCCCCTTCCACATCAACTCTCTCATTTTCCTCTATCTCCATTGTACTCACAATTACTTTTCCCTCTGTGGTCTGTCTGTGGTTTTGTTTATAAACTAATAGTAACAAAGCGAACACCTCACTGTTACAACAGAAAAACAGTGTTGTATCTGTGGACCCTTAGGCTGAGGCAGGATTGATTCTACCTGCAGGGAGGAGCCCTGCAGGTTCCCACTGTTGGCAGGTGGACCCAAGCGAAGCAGAGACCAGTTGGGACCTTCACCTATACCAGCCCACGTTTCCCTTGGGTTGAGCCTTTGGGTGCTGGGTCTGGCAAAAGTTATGTGGGGTCTCTGCTGATGGGAGAGGAGAAGGTCTGTAGTAGCTAGGGTCATGGACAGGTGGCAGTCAGGTGTATCTGAGGTCCAGGTATGGGTTAGATGCAGGCAGTGGTCAGTCCTATTCAGGTTCCAGGCAATAGACAGAGGCAGGTAGTGGTCAGTCGTATCTGGGGTCCAGGCAGAGATGAGAGGCAGGCAGTGGTCAATTGTATCTGGGGTCCAAGCTGAGATCAAAACCAGTTATCTATCCATGGGATGAGAAGAGAGATGTATATGCAGGACAAGCAGGCAACAAGGATGGGACAGCGTGGAATGAAAACAGAAAAATAACTGATGAAAACAAGAAAAGCTGGACAAAGACTGAAGACAAACTGGATGAAGACTGAAGACAAACTGGAACTCAGGGAGGCAAAATGCACACTAGGCAGTAGCTGGACCTGTTGCTAAGGCAAGTTGCTTCCGGAGAGCTGTCCTTATATAGGGCTGTGCCGAGGATGTCATCTCTAGAGGCTGTGGGGACTTTCCTACTGTTGTCCCTTTGAATATCTGGAAGTGGCGTGCGCGCACTGTTGGCATCCTGCTGGCATCCTGCTGGCAGCAACTTGCCATGTGGAAGCTGCTGCATGGCTGACTGGAAGCATTTGCTGTGTTGAAGAGGGGCAGAGTCAACCAGGGAAGGTGAGTGCAGCAGCTTGTGGGGGTAGCCTGTGGACCGCCGAATGCTACAGTACCCCCCCCCCCCTCTAAAGCCCCCTCCCTGAGGCTCTGGATTTCCTGGGGTATTGGTGGTAAAAGTCCTTCAAGAGATTGGTATCCAAGATGTTGGAGGATGGCTTCCATGAATTTTCTTCTGGGCTATATTGTTTCCATGAAATTAAGTATTTAACCTTTTTTCCCCTCCGGTGGGAGTCTAGGACTTCTTGGACCTGGTATACGTTATATCCAACAACAACAACAACTTCCTGGGGTAAAGACAACACTTGGGAAGGCCATGAAAACATCACTAGCATAAGCAATGAAACATGAAACATGTTATGGATTTTTAACGTGGGTGGTAGCCTTAGTTGATATTGTAAGAAGTGGTTCTGCACCTTCTTAGGAAACTAGATAGTGAACACAAAAGGTTGGTGAAACAATATAAATCTTTATTTCATGATCTTGCAAGTATGGGTGTCATACAGAAGTAGGCAAGCCCACAAAGCTAAATCATTCGCTTATCATTTTACTCCTCAGAATGCTCAACCTATCTGATGCCTTCATTTCAGTGTCATCTTCTTCAGGCACCTCTCATGCGTTTCAGACTTCCAAATATGGGGATATGTGTTCTGCTTCAATTTCTTCTCTTTACATTATGCTTAAACAATATATTCTAATGCCAAGTTTCAACTTTCAATTTTAACCTAAAAATTGGATGTACTTTTGCTGCGTCCTTCATCTTATCTGCCTATAACATTGCTTTTTGGAAAAACACACACACATGCTGTTTCTAAATTGCAATTTTTCTTGTTAATTTGTACTGCTATGAAAAAGTCTTTGTTAGAGTCAGGTGCAGGGAGGGATGTGGGAGGAGATACAGCCTTACATATTCCTTTCCTTGTCTATAACTATGTGCCAGCCTAAGCATAATGGGGGAAAGGGGGGGGGGGGGGGCTGGCTGGGTTTTGCAGCTAGGCCTTCTAATAGCTTCTAACAACTAGAAGTTTCTCTACTTTACTTTATAAGTAACCAGAAATTAGAATATAAGAGAATAAAGAAATACAATTCTATTTCTATATTGTATTACCCTCTGTAATAGCAACATTAGTAGGTCCTTGCTCACAATATGTGACAGGGCCCACTTGCCGCAGTGCAGAAAAAGGCCCAGTAAAGCGCGGAGCCAAGCACATTGATGCAAGTTGGAGACGTAACTGGCGGACACTGAGCCAGACTCCCTCCCCTAACTTGAATTGGGAAGCTGGCCTTCTATGCATGGGTATAGCATCCATAATACACAGTGGTGCACAGGCACCACAAACTTTGAAACGTGGTGTGCCCTGCACTACCAACTGTGTGGACATCCAGGAGAGTGGCGGCCGCAGAGGAAGAGGCCAGGGAGGCTGATGGCAAACCCCATCTTGCCAGTGGCTGAGAAGAGTAAAAGGCCCAGAAAGCTACCAGCGGACCCCATCTCACCAGCGACTGAGAAGAGGAAAGACTCTGGAAGCTGCCGGTGAACCCCATCTTGTTGGCAGCTGAGAACAGGATGAGGCCCTTGAGGCCGCCAACACACCCCATTTCACTGGCGGCCAAAGAAAGAAGAGGTCCAGGAGGCCGCTGGCGGCCAAGAAGAGGAAAAAGCTCATTCTCCTGCTTCTCTATGTGCTGATCTCGCGATGCACAAGATCAGCAGAGGAAGTGCTAGCCCCGTGAGTTTTGAATAGCGCAGGGCAGCCACGCTAGGAGTAACAGGAGAATGGGTTTATTCCTTTTCTTGGCCGCCGGCCGCCTTCCAGGCCTGCTCTTCTTCTCAGCTGCTGGCGGTCTTCCAGATCCGATGGGGAGCCTGCTTACATTTGAGTGTGTGTTATGTGAATGAATGGTAGCCTGACTGTGTGTGTGTGTGAATGGGAGCCTGCCAGGGACTGAGTGTATGTGAATGGGGGCCTGCTTGGGGCGGATGTGAATGGCAGCCTGCCTGAGAGTGTGTGTGTGTGTGGCAGATAGAGGGTGTATGTGAGAGAGAGCAAGTGGGAGTGAGAGCCTGTGTGTGGGAGTGGGAGCTTGCGCGTGAGAATGAGAGCCTGTGTGTGTGTGTATACACGTATATATAGGAGTGGGAGCCTGGATGTGAGAGAGAGAGCATGTGAGAACTTGTGTGTTTCTGAGGCAGTATGAAGCTGTGTGAGAGAGAATGTGTGTCTGTAGAGGGAAGGGGAGCCTGCATGTGAGATTGAGAGCCTGTCTGTGTGTGAGAAAGTGGCAGCCTAATTGTGAGAGTGAGAGCCTATATGTGTACATATGTATGGGAATGGGAACCTACATGTGAGAACCTGTGTCTGTGTGTGAGACAACATATGAGTGTGAGAGGCTGTGTGGCTGTATGTGGGAGTGGGAGCCTTGTGTGAATGAGAGCATGTAAGAATGAGGGCTTGTGTGTGTGTGGGAATGGGAATTGCATGTGAGAGAAAGCATGTGAAAGCAAGAGCCTTCATGTGAGAGAGAGCATTTGAGAATGGGAGCTTGTGTGTATGTGAGAGAGAGCTTGCAAGAGTGGGATCCTGTGTGAGAGCACACATGTAAGAGAGAGCTTGTGTGTGTGTGTATGGAGGAAGGAAAGAAGAAACAAAGAATAAAAGAGACCCTGAAAAGGAAATAAGAAAAAGACAGACAAAGGGAAAAAAGAGACTGGGACCAACTGCTTAGAAAAATAAGATCAGACAACAAAAAATATATATTTTGCCTTTCAGCAATTGGAATACGTCATCTTTGGGAATGTGCATTTCTTATATATTTCTGTTTTGCTTTTTCTTCAGTATTCCAGAGTTCATAGAGTCTGGTTTTGCCTGCATATTTCTGTTTCTAATTTGTAGTCCTTTATTCTGAATTAGGTAAGGGTCTGTGTGTGATGTGCATGTGTGAGAGAGGTGCAGTATTTTGACTTGCATGTAGTTTCTTTGTAGGGATTTGTAGAAGTCTGGCTTGTTCTATTTGCCCAGTAGGTGATGTATTTGTGTTCTAGGGCAGGGGTCCCCAACCACCAATCCGCGGACCGGGCCGTTGGGGTTTTCTTGCAGGTCCACGGCGCCGCTCTCCCCGGCTACCGTTTATTGGCTGCGGGGAGGCGGGGCGTGGCTGGAGACCCGTCTCCTCCAACCCCAAAAGGGAGGAGGCACGACCCGAAGAGCAAGAAGATCAGCAGGGCCGTGGTGGAGCTCACGTCACCATGGCCCGAAGAAAACAGTCACGTCTAAACTTGCAGGTGCTCCTCCTCCTTCCTGCCCATGCGGTCCCGGAAGAAAAATGTTGCCGGAGCCGCATGGGCAGGAAGGAGGAGGAGCATCAGCCGCATGCAGAAGAGGAGCAGCGCGGCCCGAGAAGACCAGGGCCGCTTCAGAGTCCATCCTGTGGCGACCCGTGAAGAGGAGGCCCAGAGGTGAGAGAGAGGCTGAGGGTTTGTAGAGTGTGTAGGTGTGATTGTATGAGATGAGTTGAGAGACTGTGTGTGGGAGTGAAGTCCTGAATGTTTGCAGAGACAGCATGTGAGAGCCTCTGTGTGTGTGAGAGATACAGCATGTGCCAGTGAGAGACTGTGTGTATGAATGATTGTATGAGAGAGAGCATGTGACAGTGAGAGCCTGTGCTTAAGCAAGACAGCATATGGGAGTGAGAGAGAGCCTGTGTGTATGAGACTCAGACAGCATGTGCCAGTGAGAGCCTGTGTGTATGAATGATTGTATGAGAGAGAGCATGTGACAGTGAGAGCCTGTGTTTGAGCAAGACAGCATGTGGGAGTGAGAGAGAGCCTGTGTGTGTGAGACTCAGACAGCATGTGCCAGTGAGAGACTGTGTGTGTGTATGAATGATTGTATGAGAGACAGCATGTGACAGTGAGAGCCTATGCTTGAGCAAGACAGCATGTGGGAGTGAGAGAGAGCCTGTGTGTGTGAGACTCAGACAGCATGTGCCAGTGAGAGACTGTGTGTATGAATGATTGTATGAGAGACAGCATGTGACAGTGAGAGCCTATGCTTGAGCAAGACAGCATGTGAGAGTGAGAGAGAGCCTGTGTGTGTGAGACTCAGACAGCATGTGCCAGTGAGAGACTGTGTGTATGAATGATTGTATGAGAGAGAGCATGTGAGAGTGAGAGCCTGTGTGTGTGTGTGTGTGTGTGTGTGTTGTGTCAGTGAGAGACTGTGTGTATGAATGATTGAATGAGAGAGAGCATGTGAGAGTGAGAGCCTGTGTGTGTGTGAGAGAGAGAGAAAGCATGTGAGAATGAGAACCTGACTGTGTTTGAGGGAAGAAGACAGATGGAGAGAAAAGAAATAGAAAAAAAGGCAATATAAAAGGAATTGGAAAAAAAATAAGAAAGGGAAGGTGGGAAAAAAAAGCCTGTGACCAACCGATTAGAAAGCTAAGATCAGACAGCAGATATAAAAAAAAAATAAATTACTTTTTACTGATTGGCACATGTAATCTTTGGGAATGTGCAAGAGTAGCACTTTCTCTATGCGGATCTCACAATGTATGAGATCAGCATGGAGAAACTGGAAGCCCATGGGGCCTGCACAGAGGAGGCAGCAGAATGGGCTTCAGTGCCAGTAGCACTGGATATTCCGCGTGGATATTCCCACCTCCCCAATATCCGCATGGATATTCCCACCTCCGCGTGGATATTCCCACCTCCCCAATATCCACGTGGCAGCAGTGACAGTGGCAGCAGAAGAATGAGAGAGGCTCTGAGGTTGTGAGGGAGCCAGTGAGAGCATGAGTGTGTATGAGAAAATCCAGGGGAGTAAGAGTGTGTGTGTGGGAGGGGTGTGTGTATAGGGGGAGAGAGTATATCAGTGTCTGTGAGAGCGAGATGTTATTGTTGGGTATAAGAGCATGAATGTGTATGTATGTGACAGTGTATGTGTGAGAGAGAATGGACATGTGAGTATGTGTGAGAGAGAGAGGATAACCTCCTAATCCTCGACAATATCAGGGTGTCTGGAAATCAAGAGCTCCCATGTATGGACAGCAGGGGCTTTTTAAAATCCTTATTAGTTTTAATTATTGTGTGTTATTTGATATATGTGCTGTTTTGAAATATTTTATTGGTGTTTGGGAAATTGTAAAAATTGTATATGATTTTAATTAATAGAAATTCTATTTATCAGTAGTTTTAAAGTATTCTTTTATTAGTATGGTTTTACTATTATAACTGATACTTTATGTTTCTTGATTTTATTTGTTTTATGAGGAATGGTGGTTCTGTTTTTCCATTGTTAATACACAGAGTCTGGCTTCTTGGGGTTTCCATTTCAGTTTTTGTCTAATTTGTGCTCCTTTATTTTGTATTCTGTATTTGGTGAGAGTCTGTCTCTGCTCTGTGAGTGTGACCATGATGAGAGATTCTGCTAGCATGTAGTCTCTGTATAGGGATCTATAGCAATCGGGTTTGTTTTGTTTCCTCAGTAGGTGGTGTATTGTTCTCACAGGACAAGCAGGATGGTAGTCCTCACAAATGGGTGACATCGAGGATGGAGCCCTGTACGGAAAACTTTTCTGTCAAAGTTTCAACAAGCTTTGACTGACACTAGCACACTGGGTGCACTGAGCATGCCCAGCCTGCAATTATCCCTGTGAGCCACAGGTGTCTCCCTCAGTCTTCTTTTTTCCGCTCTGCAGTCAGCATAGCGGTTGGAGCTCTGTGAGGATTTTTTAACTAATTACCTCATGGAAACACTTAACTTTTCACTTCAAAAAACACTTTTCCCTGCACAGGTCTCCCTCCGCGTACGTTTTTACGACGCTCGGTGAGTACTAATTCTTATTTTTCGGTCGGTTTCTGTCACTATCTTAAGGCTGTTAACTGACTGAAGCCTTCCCTTCCCCCATTTTTCAGTTAGCTTTAAACAGCTTGCGAGTATCTCTGTGACACTCTGCTTGCTTATGCTAGTGGGGTAGGGATTTTTTCCTTAACTTTAGGACCTCTGTAGCTTCAAGTCCTTCGTTCCCTGGTACCCTCACGCAGTTGATACCCTATCGCTACACCGGGACCCTTCTAAACCGCCCTGGGCTTTTATATGTCATCAGTGCCCCTCCCCCCACGGTGCCCTGATGCCTTTATCCATGTTTTTTGCTTTTCAGTGCTACCAGGCTTTTTCCTCCTACGCACTGTTTTTTTCCTTGGGCTTCCTCGGTGCCGTCCCTACCCGGATGCATGCCATTGACGCACACGCTGTTAGTCACTGCCATGCATACTCGGGTCGCCGCCACCGCTGCCCGAGACACTTTTTAACGATCCCAGGGTCACTTCATCGATGCCACCCCCCCTTTTGGGGATGCCATCGATGCCCCATCCTCCCCACCGATGTCCAGCCCTTTTCCATCGGTGGGCATCGGTGCCACATCGATTCGTCGGTGGGCATCGATGCCGGATGGTCCCCATCGGTGGACATCGGTGCCGGATGGTCCCCATCGATGGACATCGGTGCCGGATGGCTTGTCCGTCGATGGCATTGGTGCCGGATGGCCGTCCGTCGATGGCATCGGTGCCGGGTCCTTTTGCATCGATGGACACCGATGCCCAGGTGTTTCATCCATGGGCATCTATGTTAGAATGCATCCATCGAGGGCAGTCGATGCCAGGCTGCTCCCATCGGTGAAATTCGATGCCCAGGTGGGTCCCATCGGTGGGTATCCATGCCGGCTCGATTCCGTGGATGGGCGTTGATGCCAATGCCAGCCTTATGGCTGGCATCGATGCCCATGCCGATTCCAGGACTGGCGTTGATGCCGGGATGGAATTCATCGACTGGGAGATCCATGCCATCGATTCCATACGTGTCCATATCGATGCCACCGACACACGTGTCTGGGGCACCGATGCCATGTACACTTGGAAATCTGAGTCTGTCCAAATCGATACCGTCAACGTCTGTGGCCCTATAGTTGATGCCCGTGGCCATGCCACAAACGGCATAAATGCCCGCCTTCATGCATCGATGCCCTCGACACCTCCGTTTTCCTTCGGTGTCCTTGACGCCCTATTGATTCGACTTCGACTCAGTCGATGCCGGTATCTTTTTCAATAACGGCAATGTTTTTCGATTATTCGATTCCACATCGTTTCAAAGATACCTATGCCACTGCTGTCAGTGCCCGTCACTGTCATCATTCTCCTGGCCAGTCATCGACGATTTTTCATACCCATTTTGATGATATCCTCGAAGCCCCTTAGGTTGCCTTCAATATCGTCAATACCGACATAGCACCGCCACATAATACCCTCGCCTCCTCACATTGCTCCACGCTTTGGGTTCTTTTTTAAGCCCCGTATTAGCTTAAGACACTCCATTGTGTCAGGAGCAGAGCAGGCGTGCTGACAGTTCGTCATCGATCGCCTTCCAGGACGACGAGGGCTTCCATCTCGGCGCTGGGGAAAGACCGGGCCGAGCACCGTGGCACCCATCATCGCCGACATCGTGATCGTCCGCCGCTGACGCCATCCAGCACATCGGTGCCATCCTTCTCCAGGCTGGACAACGCTCGGGCAGAGCGACATCACCACTGCCATCAGCACTGTTCCTACAGTTTTGGCAGTCCTTGGTGATCCAGAACTTCCGGATCCAGGTCCGACAGCTTCTGCATTGGCGTCACGACACATCGAGCCGCTGTGACGAGGGAAGGGAACATGAGTTCCGTTAGGGCTCCTCTGTTCCTGGCGTGCCCCACCGTCAAGTGGTGTGGGACTATGGCCATCTGTTACACTTAGCAGTCTAAACGCCACTCACGCCTGGCCTGTCTCCTCTGTACCTGTGCCACCATACCGGGTTTCAGAGCGAGATGGACGTTTACGTCCCCGGCCTTACCCTCGAGGACTCCGGAGACCGTCGGAGTCAACAATCTTCACCGGCTCGTCTTGCGGCGATCCACGTCGGATGGTAAGTACCCGCTTCGGCGGCATTCCCATAGAGTTGTGTTCTCCCATTCGGACCGTGGTTCGAAAAGTTCTGGGTCATGTGCCTTTTAGAACTGTATTAGTGTCACATATCGCTATGTTAGCCACAATATCAGGAGAACCCCTCTATCTTCTTGGGATTGCAGCAGGGCTTCTTCTCTTGTCAGTAACAAGTCCCTGTGCCGACCAATGCTCTGACTCTTGGTTCCCTCCCAACCAAGGTCCAGCTGCATTGGCTGATCTGCTAAACATGAGATTCAGCAACCATTGCCCCATGTACAAGTCCACCTTGAGGCCTGGCCACAGGTCTCAGTGTCTCCTTGTACAGCATACAGAAATGCGGGTACCACTTACCACTCACACACCTGCAGGAGCCTACATGATATCCTCCATTGGGACACCTCCTGGTCTCCCATCTGGTCAGATATCAGAGCGGCCACCCCACCTTGTACCAAAGTCCCGGTACACTCCCCCAGGCGCTACGAAGTGCAGAGGGGAGAAGGGAGGGGGGTTGGGGAGTTTTAATTGCACTATTCTTTCTTTTAACAGAAAATAGTTACTCTCCGCACATCCTGGACCTAAGAAAATCCAACTTTCTTTAGACGTCACAGGTACAATGGTATCTTTGGTTACCATCACTCCATACTGCAGTAAGTACATTATTTTAATGTTTCTATGTGCTTTATGGTGAGTCAACATTACAACCCCAAGCTCTGCCGCCGGCACCAGCTTCGGTAAGTGAACTGTCTCTTGCATCACTGTTGGTGAATGCTGTTTTCTCTGCGGAGTGTAACATCATTCACTTTCCTTGCATAGACTACTGCTAACCACTTTCAGTACATGCAAGGAGCTCTCACTTTTTTCAGGACTCACTATACATTTACTAACTGGGATTACTGTCACTGCCATAAATCCCTTCTGTAACACTTCTGGACACCACAGTCTTAAGACCCTCTTGTCCAGCATGCGCACAGACATTCTGATACATTGTTATATGTCCCTGCGCATATTTTCCATAACCTCAGCCTTTCAACTTTTCATGGTTGGGCTATGGGGTTTCTTCCCACTATGCATTTTTCTCATAATTCAAAACTGCTATGGGTTATATTCAGTGACATTCTATACTCAATGGACCTAAGTGGTTTCATTGCTTTCGTCCCTGATTCTTATCCCAGTTCGAACTAGGACCTAGTCTCCTTCGACTCATGCTCGCAATTCCTTAGGGTTATAAAGTTTCTCCTGAAAGCTGTCAACCCATTATGCATCTATTGCACTCCAGCATAGTTTCTCATAAACTTCCTGGACGTTGCACCCATGAGTTATGCCCTTATGCCTTCCAATACTGCTTTTGCAACAATTCTTTGTGCATACAGACAGACAGCATAGGGACAATGTGCTTTCCAACTCATAAGCACGCATTACCTCTTAGCTGCTCTGCTAGACAGCTGCGCAGCTCTACCCTTGGCCCTTGTTCACTTCATGCGTCCTTGGGCCACATATCTAAGAGATTTAATGAACGCTCTATCAGACCTTCTCCACGTAGGTTCTATCCTCTCGAATGGTCTCAATTACATGTGTACAGGGCAAATCTTTTAACGCTGAGTTTAACTAAACTTTCCTCGGCGTCTGCATCATTCCATACGATGCACAGGTTCTGCTCCCTGCACATGTTTCCTATGCGTTCCCTTAGATGCCTTTTCTTCCATCAAAGGCCTCTTCAATATATCTCTTCTGCTGCCTCTCGTAGCCAGCATTCTTCTAATGTTGAACTGGGATGGGGTTCAGTATTCTTTTCCCCACTCCCTGACTGAGATCAGTATGCTTTCCCATACTTCTCAATCCATCATATCAGTAACCTTTTATTCTCTCACCAGTCAGTCCCAAATCATAGACTTACTGATGTTCTTAGGTTCTGGTAGCGTCACAAAACCTTCTAAACATAAATCTTGCCGTTTAATATGGCAGGCTTTACCTCCTGACGCTAAAAAAAAAAAAAAAAAAAAAAAGAGGTATTACCCCTTTTACTTTTCCACCATTTTTTCTTACTCCCTCGGATTCTGTTCTCCAGACATCCTCCACATAGATACACCTTTCTCTTAGGAGGTGTATCGTTTTGGGAGTTGGGTTCCCGTTTTCGGTAATCCTCTCTGAGTCGGCTTACCATGGATTATCCACTGATCAAGCCGCCTCTATTTCTCTAATCACGGAATGAACATATATATTCTCCTTATAAGTCTCATACATTCTACGTTTGAGCCTTTCCATTCCTCTCTTCCACAGTTTGGCAAGGGAACTTCTTTCCCTCTTAATGTCATTCCTGCCAGCAGGGTCCGTGAGTTATGCACTCTTTCCATACTCACCTGACTCCGTTCCTCTGCCACTGAGTAGTTCTACGCATTCAACTTTCTATCCTTTTCAGGTAGATGTTGTATCTCCTTTCCTCAGGAAATACTCTATTAATTTTTCCTAACCTCTCTCTCTCGCCCTAGGGAGAGACTGGGTTTTCCACATTCCTGGACAGTAATGCTGCGCTTACATTCTATCTACATTGCACTGCATTCCATGTGAATTCCACTTGACTCTTTCCTTCATGCAAGGGTCAAGCTGCTACTTCCAGTGGCCACACAGACCTAATCCTTCTGATTAAGTGGTCTATATTTCCTTTCCTACCAACAAGCAGACATTTCACTACAACACTGTGGGTATCCACATACTGTTGTGTCCGTCTTAGCCTTAACAGCTTCCCTTTGGTTACTGCTGCTTGTACATTTTTATCAGGTTGCAGCCTGGAGTCCTCTCCATACCTTCGCAGCCTATTATTGCTTACATTTGACTAGCCGGCATGCTCCATGTTTGGCCAGTCCGCCTACTCTTACTTTTTTCAATTCACTACCCAACATCCTTCCACGAACCCATTATGGTGTTGCGGATGCCCTCCGTTCCCATTTCCACCTCAGTCGTTACGCCTTTGCGCATCTGCGGTGTATCTGGTGCATTCCCGGGCATCCTCAGCTCGGTACTCACCCATTTGTGAGGACTACCATCCTGCTTGTCCTGTGAGAAAGCAAATGTTGCTTACCTGATGTAACAGGTGTTCTCACAGGACAGCAGGATGTTAGTCCTCACGAAACCCGCCCGCCACCCCGCGGAGTTGGGTCTGTATACTTTTATTTTAGTTTCGCTTGCGCTTTTTAGCTATAAGACGAGACTGAGGGAGACACCTGTGGCTCACAGGGATAATTGCAGGCTGGGCATGCTCAGTGCACCCAGTGTGCTAGTGTCAGTCAAAGCTTGTTGAAACTTTGACAGAAAAGTTTTCCATACAGGGCTCCATCCTCGATGTCACCCATTTGTGAGGACTAACATCCTGCTGTCCTGTGAGAACACCTGTTACATCAGGTAAGCAACATTTGCTTTATCCTAGGACCCAGTGTAATGTTTACCCTTGCTTTTTCACAGGTAGGGTTTTTGTTGTTTGAGTCCTTGGTGTTATTACTGTTATGTTACGATGGGATTGCAGTATATATTTTGAGTGTCTTTTTTTGTGGGGTTTTGTGTTAGTTCATAATGTGTCTGGCAGTGGAAGGTGTTTGTGCTGCTCTTACTGTGAGGTGACACCAGAATTTGAAAATATCTTTTAGTATAATGAGCTGTAAGGGAAACATCCAAGCTCCATTGTTTGGGGGAATTTCAGAGGATGCACAGAGTTAGAGAACTGGAGGTGCAGGATTTATAAATGTCATAATTAAATAAGTATGCACTAAAATCTAACTCCCATCCATAACCCCGCCCCATATGATCAAAGCCCCGCCCCCTGCCCCACCCCCACTCCGCCCTGCCGTGTCATGGAAAAATGGTCTTGTTTGAAGCCGATCCCTGCTGCAAAAAAGGTTGGGGACCACTGTTCTAGGGCCTGATGTGTCACACACAGGCTCTCAGAGGCAGGCACATGGGAGAGAGGGAGTGTGTGTGAGAACTTTGGCATGTATATGAGAGAGGAAATGTGTGGAAGAATGAATGTGTTAATGTGTGTGTGAGTGAGAGAGAAATGTGTGTGGCCCTACCTCCCCAATCTATGATAATCTCAGAGTGAGTGGAAATCAAAAAGTGCCAGGTATAGAGAGCAGGAACTTTAAAAATTCTTATTATTTTTAATTATTGAGTGTAATTTGAAGCTTCTATTGTTTTGAAACATTTTGTTTTTGGGGGGTAAATATTAAAATATTTTTTAATTGGATGTTTTAGTCATCAGATTTGAAATATTTTATTGATGTTTTGGAAATATTAGAACAAATTTATGCAAATTTTTAAATATTATTGGATGTTCGTCAGCTGTGTTGGGGAGGAGTAGCCTAGTGGTTAGAGCAGTGGGCTACAAACCAGAAGACCAGGGTTCAAGTCTCGCTTTAAGTCACTTTACCCTCCATTGCCTCAGGTACAAACTTAGGTCTGGATTTATCAAAATGCGATAAGTAGAAAGACTAGGGGGCACTCCATGAAGTTAGCATGGGGCACATTTAAAACTAATCGGAGAAAGTTCTTTTTTACTCAACGCACAATTAAACTCTGGAATTTGTTACCAGGGGATGTGGTCAGTGCAGTTAGTATAGCTGTGTTTAAAAAAGGATTGGATAAGTTCTTGGAGGAGAAGTCCATTACCTGCTATTAAGTTCACTTAGAGAATAGCCACTGCCATTAGCAATGGTTACATGGAATAGACTTAGTTTTTGGGTACTTGCCGGGTTCCTATGACCTGGATTGGCCACTGTTGGGGACAGGATGCTGGGCTTGATGGACCCTTGGTCTGACCCAGTATGGCATTTTCTTATGTTCTTATGTTCTTAAGTATCGCATGCGATAGCAAAAGGGGCGTGTTTTATATTTGCGCTAATTACCTATGCGAAGAGCTAAGTTAGCACAAATTGCGATAACGTTTTCATACGCCTGTTGTATTTTCTGCATACAACCACTGGGGGACCACCAGGGAGCTCAGACGAGAGAGAGAGAGAAAAGCCATAATGTCCTCTCCCTAGATAGGTATGTATATCCTTATGGGAGGCCCACCTAGTATCTCGAGGTGAGGTTTAGGTATTAGTGTAGGGCAGGGGTCGGGAACCTTTTTGGCTGAGAGAGCCATGAACGCCACATATTTTAAAATGTAATTCCGTGAGAGCCATACTAACTACAACCCCCCACCCTCCTGACTCCCCCAAGACCTACCAAATTCATTTACTACAACCCCCTACTCTCCTGACGCCCCAAGACCTGCCAAATTAATTTACTACAACCCCCCATCCTCCTAAACCCCCCCCCCAAGACCTGCCAAAAGTCCCTGGTGATCCAGCAGGGGTCCAGGGCTCGCAGACAAATCTTTAATAAAAAAGTAAAAATTTAACAAAACCCCCCACCCTCCTGACGACCCCCAAGACCTCCAAAATTAATTTACTACAACCCCCACCCTCCTGACTCCCCCAAGACCTGCCAAAAGTCCCTGGTGGTCCAGCGGGGGTCCGGGTGCGATCTCCTGGACTTGGGCTGTCGGCTGCCAGTAGTCAAAATGGCGCCGACGGCCCTTTGCCCTCACTATGTCACTGGGGTCGACCAATGGCAGTGGTAGCCCCTGTGACATAGTAAGGGCAAAGGGCCGTCGATGCCATTTTGATTACTGGCAGCCGACGGCCCTTTGCCCTTACTATGTCACAGGGGCTACCGCCGCCATTGGTCAACCCCAGTGACATAGTGAGGGCAAAGGGCCATCGGCGCCATTTTGACTACTGGCAGCCGACAGCCCAAGTCCAGGAGATCGCTCCCGGACCACTCCCGGACCCCCGCTGGACCACCAGGGACATTTGGCAGGTCTTGGGGGGGGGGGGTCAGGAGGGGGGGGGGTGATCGTAAATTAATTTTGGAGGTCTTGGGGGGCGTCAGGAGGGTGGGGGATTTTGTTAGATTTTTACTTTTTTATTAAAGATTTGTCTGCGAGCCAAATGCAGCCATCAAAAGAGCCATATCTGGTCGACCCCAGTGACATAGTGAGGGCAAAGGGCCGTCGGCGCCATTTTGACTACTGGTCCAGCGGGGGTCCTGGACCCCCGCTGGACCACCAGGGACATTTGGCAGGTCTTGGGGGGGGGGGTCAGGAGGGTGGGGGTGATCGTAAATTAATTTTGGAGGTCTTGGGGGGCGTCAAGAGGGTGGGGGTTTTGTTAGATTTTTACTTTTTTATTAAAGATTTGTCTGTGAGCCCTGGACCCCCGCTGGATCACCAGGGACTTTTGGCAGGTCGTGGGGGGGTTTAGGAGGATGGGGGGTTGTAGTAAATTAATTTGGCAGGTCTTGGGGGCGTCAGGAAAGTAGGGGGTTGTAGTAAATGAATTTGGTAGGTCTTGGGGGAGTCAGGAGGGTGGGGGGTTGTAGTTAGTATGGCTCTCATGGAATTACATTTTAAAATATGTGGCGTTCATGGCTCTCTCAGTCAAAAAGGTTCCCGACCCCTGGTCTATACTGTGCTGCCCAAGGCCATCTCTTGACCCAATGTCCACAGAGGAATGGAAACTTCAATGCCTAGGGTCCTTCAGGGAGATGATCCTAAGTCTCACCATTCTGGCCTCCCAATTATTTCTACTGGTCACACTGGACTTGGGCTCCACTTGTTTTTCTACCCTGGCCTTCATGGATTTTGGCTCTGGAGGAAACGTCATCATATGAGAACTTGTCAATCAACTTAAGATGACTTCCCCTTTGGTGATCTTTTCTGTCTACAGAGACCCACATCCAGGCCAGTTTACCATGAACACGGCACCTATGGACTTACCCACCAGTCTCCTGTAGGTGGAAAACATCAGCTTTCTTGTGATCTCCAGAGCCATCCACCCTATCATCCTAGGTCTGTCGGGGCTCCAGCAACATCAGCCTTAGAACTTGCCTGATGGGGCCATGGAGGTAGAGTCCTGCTGGGTGCCACTAGAAGTGTCTTGTCCAGTGTCCTTAATCCCAGGACTACCAACTCAGTATGTGAATTGCAAGGACGTCTTCTCACAAAAAGAGTGTTGAAGTTTTTCCTCCTCATCGTATGTACGACTACGGTATTAAACTAATCCCAGGGCTCATGCTCCCACATGGCCAGGTTTACCCCCTGTCTCTCCCCAAGACTCAAGCCATATCTGATTTCATTCAGGAGAATCTAGAATTGGGATTTATCCATCCTTCCTCTTCTCCAACAAGACGGATCTCTCAGGCTATGCATCGACTATTGTGGCCTAAATGCCATCACTAAGAAGGACCATTATCCATTACCTCTAACAAAAGAGCTCTTCAGCCACTTACAGGGAGCCAAGATATTTACAAAGTTAGATCTCAGGAGTGCATACCACCTCATGAAGCCTGTTGATGAATGGAAAATGACATTTAACACTCATGATAGACATTACAAGTATTTGGTCATGCCGTTTGTGTTTTGCAATGCCCCAGCGGTTTTCCAGAAAATGGTCAATGAGATCTTTTGTGACCTACTCTTCACTGTGTGGTCATATACTCGGATGACATATTAATGTTTTCTCAAACCCTGAGCACCCACCATAGAGATGTTTGCATCGTAATGCAATGCCTTGAGAGAATAACCTCAATGCCAAACTGGAAAAATGTCTCTTTGAGCAAGAGAAGCTCCACTTCCGAATGGACCCTGCCAAAATAAAAGCTATCATTTACTGGCCTCACCTCTTGGGCCTCCAGGCCTTGCAAAGTTTCCTGGGGTTTGCTAATTATTACCATCAGTTTATTCCAAATTACTCCTCTGTGGCAGCCCCTCTTACTGCTCACACTCGCAAGGGCACAAACACCCAAGACTAGCCACCCGAGGCTATCAATGCATTTCAAAAGTAAAAGAAGGCCTTTCCTGACAAGCCCTGCCTGTGTCACACAGACTCTACACATCCCTTCATCTTAGAGGTAGATGCCTCTACCCTTGGAATAGGGGCTGTCCTCAGCCAGCACACTCCAGAAGGGATACTCCATGTTCCTTTTTTTCTAATAAGTTCTCCCCAGCTGAATGCAATTACAGCATCGGAGATTGAGAGTTCCTTAATGTCAAACTAGTTCTCGAGGAATGGCGCCACCTACTCGAAGGAGCTCAACACTGTGCTATAATATACACAACCACAAGAACCTTGAACATCTACATCAAGCTCAACAACTTAATGCAAGACAGGCCCATTATTCTTTGTTCTTCATTTGCTTCATTTTTGAATTATGGTATCATCCAGTGATCAACAACCAAAAGAGCAGATGCCCTCTTTCACTCCTTCCAAACCGAGGATGTTCCAGAACCTCCCAGGCACATCATCGATCCCATTAAGACACTTCTAGCCACTATGGTTCCCACCCCTCCAGGGAAGATGATCATACCTTCCAGATTGCATGAGAATGTGTTGAAATGGGTCCATGACTCCTGTGCTGCAGGTCACCTTGAATGGGCATGAACCTTTGAATTGCTTCAATGACACTACTGATGGCCCCAGATGAAGCAAGGTATCAAGGCTTATGTTGGCTCCTGTCCCACTTGCATACAACAAAAAGCACTGCATGGCCAGCCTTGGGGGCTGTTAGAGCTATTGCCAGCTCCCAGGTAACTTGGACCCACATGTCCACGGACTTTATCATGGACCTCCCTGTCTTTAACTGCACCACCGTAATATGGGTGACAATTGATTGTTTCTCCAAGATGGCACACTTCGTCCCAATAACAGGCCTTCCTTCTCCTCCAGAACTGGCATAACGCTCAACTATACAACAGCCTACCACCTGCAAGGCAACGGGCAAGCACAGCAAACCAACCTTACCCTCAAAATTGTTCTTCGCTAATATGTCTACAAACACCAGGACAACAGGTCCACCTTGGGCCGAATTCTCCCATAAAACCCAATTCAATGCAGCCACGGGCTGTTCTTCCAGATGGTTTACAGGAAACAGCCTCTTCCTCCTTTGCCATTGCTAATGACAGTTCCATCACTGGTGGCTCAGCTCTCCGCCCAGAAATTGCATGAACTATGGGACGGACCAGTCAGCTGATTGAGAAAGCCGCCACCCGAGCCAAGAGAACGTCAGATACCCATAGAAGCAGGGGCGAAGGGTGACTGCTGAAGTTGGTGGTGCACCAGAAAATTGCCCTAGAACACAGTCCATTCTCCTACATTACTTTGTGAGCAATACTTTCTCTGACGCAAAAGGCTTAGCAATTTTATGCTCGCAGTGTTATGGTTTAGAGGTGTTTGAGTGGATTCTCGGGGTACTGTGGAAATGACCACGCCCACAGGGAGGAGCCCTGTAAGGAACCACAGTACCAGGCTGGACTCAGGACGCACAAACACAGACATTTGTCTTTTATTAAACAGCTGATGAGTTCCACCAGAGGTGGCAGTAGTGAGGCAATCCAGAGATAGCAGTCCAAAGATCCTCGGCAGAGGAGCCCTGTCTCACAGAGGTGGTTAGGGAAGTCCAGTTGCAGGTTTGCAATGCAGCAGAGCTGTAGAGAGACAGACTGACAAGTTAGATTACTCACTAAGATGGTAGCTATGTGGTAGCGATTCCACCAGGCAGAAGTAGATGGAAACAGGCACCGAGGCAGGGAGAGCAGGCCCTCGAGGAGCGAGTACCTGATCCCAGTAAAGGTACCTGAAAGAAAGCAGAGGGCCCCCGAGGAGCGGATACCCAGATTAGAGAATACCCCGAAGGGCAGCGAGAGCTTCCAGCAGCAGCAAGGAAGCGGCAGAGTAGCTTAGACTGGGCGAGTCCAATCCATTCCAATCCTTGCAAACTCAACGAGCTAGCAAACAAGTGTAGGCTAAATACCCGGATGGCGTGACGTCACTCAAGGGGAACGCCCCTGAGGTTCCCGCCATGACGTGGATAAAGACGTGGGTGGCATGCGCACCCTAGGAGGCCCTTAGGAGAAACATGGCATGAGGCTTTGCCATAGCCATTCCGGGGACGCCGGAGAATGCGGCTTGCAGATGCGGTGGTAGCCATATTCCCAAGGCTAGCGGGGAGAGCAGAGAAAAAGGTAAGGCACAAGGGTCGAAGCCGTCTGAGACCGACAGACGCAACACTAAGTGTTCCAGGGTACTCTGTTGGTCTTGCAGCCTGTGAACAATACTGGGGATGACCTGCAGCGAAGTCAAGTCTACCAAGTCCATGCCTCAGCAACTTATCTGTGAATCCTTAGGCCAAGGAAGGATTGCTCTACTTGTAGGGAGGAGCCCTGTAAGCTCCTATCCTCAGCAGGCTGTCAGAAAGCTCTGTTGTTAAAGCTGGTATTTAGCAATCTGCAGTTATTTAGAGTAGTTGTGGGTGGATCCTTGGATCAGTGGCAGGTGACCACGCCCTCGGGGGAAATCCCGAGAGGGACCACTGGTCAGGCTTAGATTAGGAGACAGACACACATTAGTTCTTTTATTAGACAATATGGTAAACCACCAGAGGTGGCAGTAGTGAGCTAGAAACACCCGGCTGGGCGGTAGTCCCTCAGGTATTGGATCAGCGATCCCAGGGTGGCTGAGCTGTAGAGAAACTAAGACAGTGAGTAGGCAGTATATGCAGAGTTCTGGAACAAGTCCTTGATGGTAACACTCACACAATAGTCTCTTAAGGCAGCCCAGGTGATGGTATGCATTAGGCCCTAGAGGAGCGAGTACCTGGACCCAGGGAAAGCTCTGAGAGATAGATGGAACTCACAATGTTGTAAGCAGCGATGACTTCTTAGCAGAAGTGATATTCAGGAGCAAGTCCGGGACGTGGGCCCTCGAGGAGCGAGTACCGGTTCCGGATTGCGACCTGCAAAGAAAAAGAGAAAGCGAGGCCCCCGAGGAGAGGGTATCTCTAGTGAAGTCTGAGGAGGCAGAGTAGCTAGGGTAGCGGAGAGCGAATCCCATCCACAGTGATCAGGAGGAAGCTAGGTAACCAATCCCTTGCTAACTCGTCTTGTTAGCGAAAACTGAGACCTTAAATATCTGGAGCTGGTGACGTCATCTCAGGGGGACGCCCCTGAGGTTCACGCCAACACTGGCTGCACGCCCTTAGGCATCTGGTCAACATGGCGGCTTGCAGCATTGAGCCGGTCCGGGAACGCCGGAGGAGGATGGCCTGGAGACGCCGCAGTATTTAGCCTTCCAACAACCCTGAAGGGAGTCGCCAACGAGGTAAGGTGGGTAGAGAAGAGACGTCGGACAGCTACGGACACAACCTAGGCAGACCCAGGCAAGCAGAGACCAGTAAGGATCTTCACCTATACCAGCCCACATTCCCCCTCAGGTTGAACCACGCTTTTCTTTAATGAAGGTTAATTCACCTTCCCACTTTTGGCTGCCAGATTGTGGTGCTACTGTCCTCCTGAGTGGCTGCATTTCCAGGGATTACTGGTAAGTATCAGATTCAGTGCTTAAATTAGTGATATTACACTCCTTGTCTGAGCTCAGTGTTTTTCTGTTAACTGAGTGCTTGAAACGTTGTCTGTTAATAGTTATGATCTGTTTAGCCTCGTCCTTACTTTTCCTTATTCCAAAGGGTTTCAGTTCCCTAATTAGTTATTTTTTTTAGATTAGACTCTTGCTGTGGCTAAACCTTTGGGGGGAGCTTTTCTCCCTGATCCCTTTTGTGTAATATATGTCTCACAAAACACACAGGAAGTCTTTTGGAATTTTACAGATAAGTCATCATGTATTAGTATTTAATGATAACAGCAAACATATGTTTCTTGTTGATAGCAGAGCTGAATTAGCCATGCTGACACGGGAACTGTCAATCAGGGTCCAGGAGGCGGAGTTTCCAAAGTAGATTTCAGAGATTTGCTCTGTGCAGCTGCGCGTGCCTTCCCATGCAGAAAAACAGAATCTCCTCAGTCTGTATATAAGCAGTCTGTTTTTTCCGTGCGCGGGAACGCACGCGGAGCTTCTCTCCTCAGTTTTTGTAGTAAAAAATTTGAGAATTTTGATTTAAAAAAAAAAAAGGCCAAGAAACCAGATCCGAGGCCATCGGGATTTAAGCCCTGTGAATGTGGCAAGATCATGTCCATCACAGATGGACATGATCGCTGTTACTGGTGCTTGGGGCCTTACCTTGACCAGGGCACATGCGAGCACTTGGCCGCATGTCTCCCAGAGCCTAGTGGCAGCGGGTTCAGAAGATCCAGGAGCTAAAAAACACCTCCGGGGGCTCATATGCGCCACCATCGGAGGCCCACTCATCTCCAGGGCCGTCTAAAGCACATGCCCCGAAGGTAAGACGAGCCGCGTCCGTGGAGCCACAGCCCTCCAGGCTTGGAGGTACTAAAGGGCTCAAAGACACTCAGAGGGACCGACATCCCCATAGCTCGAAGCCTAAGGTCCATCGGAGCAAAGCAGAGTCGGTGTGTCGATCGCTGCCGGGCCCTACGACGCAGGGCGGGCATCATCAAACTGCATTGGCGTCGAAGCATCGACTGCCTGTATTAACGGTACCGCCGTCGATGCATTCTACCACCAGTTCAGCGCACCAAGCATCGACCGCCAAGGCAAGATGCGCCGATGACGAATGTTGCGTCAAAGCTGACGCATGCGAAACATGACGCACAGCCGACGCAAATTCGGAAGCCACCGAGTCAAGAATCGACACATAACCCCCGGAAGTCGTCCCATTCGACGCAACCTTCAAGTAAGTCGAAGCACACGAAGCACAAACAGTCAACAACCACCAAATCATCTAAAACTGTGTCTAGCCTTGACAAAGGACACAAGTGGGTTGAATTCACGAGCCAGTTACTCAAACATGTGCCGATGGAGACAGCACAACAATCTGCAACGGATTCAGGACGAGAACTCGATCCTTATTAAGCCCACTCCTTTCTAGGTATTCAACATCGACAGTGGGACAAGAGACGCCGGGATCTCTTGGGCATTCAGAGGAGGAATATGTTCACATAACATCACACTCGTCTTCATCGAGGCAAGTTTTTTCTGATCTTTCTTCGAGCTCTAGGCACAGAGGTGTGGACTATAAGAACATAAGAACATGCCATACTGGGTCAGACCAAGGGTCCATCAAGCCCATCATCCTGTTTCCAATAGTGGCCAATCCAGGCCATAAGAACCTGGCAAGTACCCAAAAACTAAGTCTTTTCCCGTTGATAGCAGGGCTGAATTAACCATGCTGTCATGGGATCTGTCAATCAGGCCCGGGAGGCGGAACTTGTCAGAGCAGAGATTAGACTTTTGGTCTCTGTGGTTGCGCGTGTGTTCCCGCGCAGGAAAGTAACAGATTCTCCTCAGTCTGTTTTTTCTGCGAGCGGGATCGCACGCGGGGCTGATTTCTCCTCAACGTTTATTTTTTCTTATAATGTCAAAAAAGTCGGGGTTTAAACCCTGTACTTGTGGCAAGGTAATGTAGGTCACGGATGGCCATGACCAATGTTACCAATGCCTGGGGCCAGAGCATGGTTTAAAAAATTGTGAATTTTGTGCCCGAATGTCCCCAAGAGCCCAAAAACAACGGGTGTATAGGACACGGGAACTTTTCAGTTTTTCGGAGCCATTGGAGGCTCATTCTTCGCCTGGCCCCTTGACAACCACGGCTCCACCGCAAAAACGAGCGTCGTCGTGGGATCCTCAACCCTCCAGGCCTGGAGGTAAGGACCTGCCAAGCCGACATAGGCCATCAGATCCATTAGGACCGATAGAGCATCCGAGATTGGCGCAGGAAACAATGGCGCCTGAAAATTTGGCGCCTATGACTTATGCACCCAAAGTACCTTCTGCGCCCAAACCATCATCGGCGCATAAGAGTTCTGCGCCCAAGACGACATCAGCGCACACAGCGCCGAACATATCTGCGCACAAGGCACTGAAGAAAGATATGCGCATGGCGCCGAAGACGTCTGCGCGCAGCGAAATGGAGCCGTCTACGCGCACATCTCCGGACACTTCTGTGTGCTCGGCGCCGGAAACAACGGTGCCGAAGACATTTGTGCACACGGCGCCTAAGACTTATGCGCACAAGTCACCATATGCACATAACTTACAGGAAACGTCGGTGCACATGCCGCCGAAGACATCGGCGCACACAGCAGTGAAGGAATTAATACCACATGGTTTAAAACGCAGACATCAGTCTCCAGAGGTATCTAATTCCACCTCTTCAGATTCCAATTCTATAGAGGTGAAATCAAAACGTACAAGATGATCGCTGTCGGGACGTGAATTCCACACAGGATCATTGTCACGCCATCACCATAGGCGATCATGTGGCTCCCATCAAAAGCCAGTGAAGACGAGAGACACATGGGAAGTGAGCCCTTCTACTTCTAGGTCATCTCACCCACGAAGTGCACACAACTTATCTCGTAGAGACATAATACAAATCACTTCCTCTGCTGCATCGACATCCTCAGATAATTCTGTTCGGATTGCAAAGCATAAAATGGAGAGGAAGAGTGCTGTGCCAAATAATTCCCCTCACATTCCTCCAGTACAACCTAAGGCATGTGAGTTACTGAAACAGACTGATTGTTTAACAATGCCTCCTCCAACAAAAGAGGCATTTTTTCAATTATCCCAATCATTGGCAGGGATTTACAAAACCCTTAAATCATCCTTTAAAATGTCTAACGAACTACAGGGGAGTTTCCCGGAGCACAGCATGCACACCTCTAGAGAACTGTCAGTGGAGCCTCCGGCATCCCCAATAGCAAAAAGACCAAGTTCACCAGTTCAACAACAAAATACACCTATCCGCAAACTTCCCCATCGTCATCTACAGGATTTCCATCGGATCCACAGGAACAACCACATGAACCATATTCCCCTCCTCAGGACTTGACATACCCAAAATTAAAAAAAAAAAAAAAAAAATTGGGCACGATATTACATCTTGAGGTCCACAAGGAGACAGACCCTAGATCAGAAACGTTTGGTCTCCTAAAGATTTTCAATACTCCGGGAGAGTCAACATCTCTTACACACATGAACTATTACATACCATCTTGCAGAAATCATGGGAAACAACTTACTCTTGGTCAGCGGTTTCAAAGAAAATGGATATCAAGTTTCGTATGCGAAAAACATCGCCTTACTCTATGCCACAACTACCACATGCTTCAATTGTGGTAGAATCTGAAATGCAAAGATTCAAGAAAGCAAAGTCGCATACCTCATATCCTCCGGGCAAAGATAACAGATATTTGGATGAGTTTGGCAGAAAGATAACTCAATGTTGAATGCCCGTATTATGCACCATCAATTCTACATGGTATAATACTTATATGAGTGCATACAAGCCACAAAAGGTTTGCTTTCCTTGACGGCTGATCAAATACCACCGCCTCTTCATGACATGGAGGAGTGTTCTCGACACCTTCTGCGATCTATATATGAAGGATTTGAAACATCTTCTAGGGCATCTGCAACAGCTATCGCAGCTCGTAGGATAGCATGGTTGCGTTCTAGCACGATACGAGAAGATTTACACGAGAAACTAACGAACCTCCCGTGTACAGGAGACAACCTGTTTAGAGAACGGTTTCAAGACACAGTCAGCAAATTAAAAGAGGAGGCTCTAGCAATCCAATCCATAACATCACAACCTCACTACTCGACCACGCGTTGTTATGTGGGATCTACTTGTAGACAATCCTATGCCCGTAGGCCTTACAGGTCTTATCAATCCTTTAGTACACAGACGTATTCATCTTACCAATGTCCTACGCCGCAACAAAACAACCCGGCTCAACGTAGGGGTAAGCCACGTAACCAGAGACAGCAGACACAACAACCGGCTACTACAGTAAAAGCAACACCATCTTTTTAATAACCCAGCCACCACCACTACATCAAGCACCACCTGGCAGAATTCATTCTTGACTGGCAGCCTGGGAGAGAATAACAACCGATCAATGGGTTTTAGAGATAGTATGACACGGGTACCAACTCCAATTTACCACAAAACCCATACTACCTCACCTTTCCACTGTAAAGAGTCAAAGCTTCCAACCACAACTGGGGGAGGAAATTGCTTCGCAAACAAGTCATTTAACAGATTTTCCCGAAGACCCGACAAACAGGGTTTTATTCCCCATACTTCTTCATACCCAAGAAGTCGGGTGGCCTTCGTCCCATATTAGATCTACAGGAATTGAACAAATTCCTGACCAAAGAGAAATTCAAGATGGTATTGTTGAAATTGATCCTACCTCTGATTCAACCCAACGAATGGATGTGTTTCATCGATCTAAAGCAGGGGTCAGGAACCTTTTTGGCTGAGAGAGCCATAAACGCCACATATTTTAAAATGTAATTCCATGAGAGCCATACAATATGTTTAAAACTAAATACAAGTAAATGTGTGCATTTTATGTAAGATCACACTTTTAAAGTACAATAAGTCTCTGAAAATATTACACCAGGCCTTAAGACACCAATACATCTCCTATTAGGAAAACGGACCAAGCCAGGCTGCTATAGAGTCCTACACAGAAACTACACGCCAGCAGAAAACCTCACCTGAATCACGTGCTGTCCCTCACCTAACATAGAATAAAGAGACCAAAACGCATAACAAGAAGCATGCAGAAAAAACTGAATTGGAAACTGCAACAAGCCAGAGTCTCTGTATGCAGTGTAACAAAGGAAAAAAGAAACATCACCCATCCTTATAAAACAAATCAAGAAATATAAAATCATCAGCAGTAAAACTGTACTAACAAAAAGAACATATTTCGAAACAGCTGATGAGTGGAATATCCAATAATTAAAAAAACTCATACAAAACATTTCCAGATACCAACAAAATATTTCAAAATAGCAGACACAAAGACCCAGTAATGAAAAATAATAAGGATACAAAATTTTTTTTGCTCTGCATACCTGGAAACGTTTGATATCCAGGTGTCCTGAGATTGTTCTGAATTAGCAGGAGGTGGGGTGGTTTGCTTGGAACTTTCTCCTCTCTCAGTCACATACCAGCGCTCTCTCTCACACTGGCTCTCAATGACACACCTATACACACATGCTCTCCGTACTCACATATACACATGTTTTTTCTCTCTCACTTATATAGGCTCTTAATTACACATTTACACACATGCTGTCTATCTTTTCACGCTTACACACACACACAGGCTTTCAATCACATAAATACATGCTGTCTTTTTCTCTCACACACAGACTCTCATTCACATACTCACATGCTCCCTCACCTAAATCAGCTCTCAATCACACACAGATACACATGCTCTCTCTCTTACTTATACACACAGGCTCTTAATCATACATACATATGATCTCTCTCACACACAAGGATCTCAATCACACACACAGGATCTCAATCATACACACATACTCTTTCACTCAAACAGGTTTTCAATCACAAACTTACACATACAGGTTCCCAATGGTAAACTTACATTCATGCTCTCTCTCTCTCACAGGCAGGCTCTCAATCACAGACATACTCTTTCACATGTACAGGCTCTCAATCATTCACATACATGCAATCTCTCACTCACTCACACACACACATACACATAGGCCCCCCCGCGGCCCGGAAGAGGAAGTGGAGAGTATCGGGTGCGTGCGCGGCAAGAAGAGGCCACGCTAGTGCGCTCGGCATCGGCCCGAAGAAAAGAAGACTGCAGCGCGACTCGGAGGAAAATGAAGAGCTTCAACCGCGGCCGATGGGACTCCGCCTCCGCGAGGGCTGAAAATGAAGAGGTTAGCTTTGGGAGAAGGCTGCTGCTGCCGCGAGTTCCCGGGGTGGGGGAGAGAGAGAGTGAATGAGCGAGCAAGCATGTGTGTTGCTCGCTCATTCACTCTCTCTCTCCCGCACCCGCACCCCCACCCCGGGAACTCGCGGCAGCAGCAGCCTTCTCCCAACGCTAACCTCTTCATTTTCAGCCCTCGCGGAGGCGGAGTCCCATCGGCCGCAGTTGAAGCTCTTCATTTTCCTCCGAGTCGCGCTGCAGTCTTCTTTTCTTCGGGCTGATGCCGAGCGCACTAGCGTGGCCTCTTCTTGCCGCGCACGCACTCGATACTCTCCACTTCCTCTTCCGGGCCGCGGGGGGGTGGGAAGAAGAGAGCACGCCGGTGCCGCTGACTCCAGCTGTCCTGCCGCGTTCCGCCCGGGCTGACAGCATTTTAAGCCCGGGCGGAGGAGGACCTGGGAGCAGCTGGGTCAGCGGGAAAGTGTGGCGACACTTGTCTGCGAGCCAGATGCAGCCCTCAAAAGAGCCATATCTGGCTCACGAGCCATGGGTTCCCGACCCCTGATCTAAAGGATGCTTGCACACATATTCCAATCCATCCATCCTCTTAGCTTTCGCTACGGTCATCAACATTACCAATACAAAGTTCTCCCCTTTGGACTATCGGCTGCACCCAGGGTTTTCACTAAATGTATGGTTGTGGTGGTGGCTCATCTCAGACAACAGGGTATGACCATCTTTCCATATCTGGACGATTGGCTAATCATAGCCTTGACCCCAGACATCATACTCGATCACCTCCAAAGGGTGATACACTGTTTACAGGAATTGGGACTAATGATCAATTTTCAGAAATCACATCTCCAACCATCACAACGACTGCAGTTTATAGGAGCAGGCCTGGACACTGTTCACAACTGGGCATATCTCCCAACAGAAAAAATAACACAACTATGTCAACTTCTCTTCTCGTTGAACAACACTCAAATGCCATCAGCGAGACAAATTTTAGTAGTCCTCGGCCACATGGCTGTGGCTATTTTCACGGTGCCCAACACCAGGCTACACATGAGACGCCTGCAATGGGGACTAAAATGTCAATGGAAACAACACTCACAACCGTTGACACAGAGGTTATTGTTGACATCTGAGATGAAACAGGACATAACATGGTGGCTCCTAGACTCCACCCTGTCCAAAGGAGCATTATTCAGTCCTCCTCACAACGCAGTTTTAACAACAGATGCGTCTCGCAAGGGATGGGGGAGCACATCTCGAAATTTACGAAACCCAAGGGTTATGGACAATCTCCGAGCAAACCCTGCAGATAAACTTATTGGAGCTCAGAGCAATTCGAAATGCGGTACAAGTGTTTCAAGCTCACTTAAAGGGATGCAGGCTCATGATCTACACAGACAATCAAGTGGCAATGTTTTATATCAACAAGCAAGGAGGGTCTGTTTCATGGTCCCTTTGCAAGGAGGCCCTGACAATCTTCAAACATGCTCACCAGAATTGCATACATCTGCATGCAACTTACCTACCAGGAGTGGCAAACACAAGAGCGGACAGGCTAAGCTGCATCTTTCATCTTCACGAATGGGCACTCAATTCGCAAGTCGCCCAAGACATCTTCATGCAGTGGGGGACCCCTGCGATAGATCTCTTTGCAACGGAAATCAACGCTCAAGTTCCTGAATTCTGCTCGATAAGACCAAGCCAATTCAGGATCGCTCAGGCAGCCTTCCTCATTCCGTGGACGACAGGCATCCTGTATGCCTTTCCTCCCATACCACTCATAACAAGGACAATTCAAAAGTGCATAACGGACAAAGCTCAACTAATACTCATAGCCCCGGTACAGTTTTCTTCTCCAACTATCCATCACGGACCCAATTCGATTATCGAATCGTCCAGATCTTCTCTGCCAAGATCAGGGGACGCTTCTACATCCACTCCATTCGTCTCTCCATTTGACAGCGTAGCGATTGAGAGGCTCCTTCTAACAGAGTAGGGAGTTTCCACTTCGGCACAGTTCATCTTGTTAGAATCAAGGAAAGTCTCAACCAGGAAAAATTATAGCTATAAATGGAGACGCTATGCTACCTGGTGTATTTCCAAAGGCGTACCACCATTGGACTGCTCACCTGAGCTACTTATAGACTATCTTCATACACTATACGCAGCTGGTCTCGCAACATCATCCATTAGAGTTCATCTCAGCGCCATAGGCGCATATCATAGACCAGTTAACAATGTTCCTATATCAAATCACCCCTTACTATCTCGTTTCATTAAGGGGCTAACTCACCTTCGTCCTCCGATCTCTAAGCCTCCAGTTCTGTGGAACCTCAACATAGTTCTGGAACAGCTCATGCTTTCCCCGTTTGAACCAATGGACTCGGCACACATTAAATACCTCACATGGAAGGTGGTATTCCTGGTTGCAGTAACATCAGCACGACAAGTTAGTGAATTACAAGCCTTGGTCCATTACTCTCCATATTTACAGTTTCATCACCAAAAGGTGGTTCTCCAAACTCACCCATCTTTCCTACCAAAAGTGGTTTCTCAATTTCATCTCAATCAAACCATAGAAATACCCATCTTTTTCCCTAAACCTCATGCAAATGATAGGGAAAAATGACTGCATACACTAGATTGCAAAAGAGCCTTGGCATACTACAAAGACAGAACAAACTCGGACTCCCGGGTTTCTCAACTCTTTGTCTCTTTTGACCCGAAGGCACCTGGACTACCAGTGGCTAAACGCACCATCTCCAGCTGGATAGTACAATGCATCACATTTTGCTTCGGCAAGCAGAAACTACAGTTATATTCTGTTCCTAAAGCCCACCAAGTCGGAGCAGTGGCGGCCTCCTTGGCACACCTTAAAAATGTACAACACATAGACATTTGTAAGGCAGCCACATGGTCATCGCTCCATACCTTCACATCTCACTACTGCCTTGATCAACAAGCAGCCACTGATGCGAAGATAGGGCACACAATCCTGCAATCTCTATCCTCTTGTTCACAGTGACTGCCACATTGTTAATGATCATGTACAAACATATATATCAAAAACAACATGATCGGGAGCTTGGGACTCCCATGATAGCATGGTTAATTCAGCCCTGCTATCAATGGGAAAAAGCAAGTTTGCTTGCTGTAAACAATGTTTCCGTAGATAGCAGGATGAATTAGCCATGCTGACCCACCCACCTCCCTGGCAGTCGCTGTCTCTTCGACTACACTACAGCTTAATCACAGACTGAGGAGAATCTGTTACTTCGACTACACTACAGCTTAATCACAGACTGAGGAGAATCTGTTACTTTCCTGCATGGGAACACACGTGCAGCTGCAGAGACCAAAAGTCTAATCTCTGCTTTGACAAGCTCCGCCTCTCGGGCCTGATTGACAGATCCCATGACAGCATGGCTAATTCATCCTGCTATCTACGGAAACACCGTTTACGGTAAGCAAACTTGCATATTCCATGCTACTGTTACTAGTAATAGCAGTGGCTATTTTCTAAGTCAGCTTAATTAATAGCAGGTAATGGACTTCTCTTCCAAGAACTTATCCAATCCTTTTTTAAACACAGCTACACTAACTGCACTAACCACATCCTCTGACAACAAATTCCAGAGTTTAATTGTGCGTTGAGTGAAAAAGAACTTTCTCAGATTAGTTTTAAATGTGCCACATGCTAAGTTCATGGAGTTAAGTCTTTCTATTATCTGAAAGCGTAAATAACTGATTCACATTAACCTGTTCTAGACCTCTCATGATTTTAACACCTCTATCATATACTCTCCAAGAGCCGTTGACAAAGAAGAGAAAGGTCACAGGAGACTTACACCCGTAGAAAAGACAGTCTGGGGCTCCAGATTCAGAGATACTGTTGGCGGCACTACCAGTGGCGGGTCCTAAGTGACAGTCCAAACCACACATGCCGCCTTAGACTCAACAAGCGTTCTCCCAGTTATCTGTAGCACGCTCAGGATTTTTTGAGATGCTACAATCTACCTTTACTCTACCTCCCTCGCCTACAACTAGTGCACCAGAATCACCGATGAGACTGTCGTCCCCGGAACGCCCGGTCTCGCCTTCACCGAGGGACCCTTCGCCCCAACCATTGGAGCCTCAACACCCTGTGCGAGAGTCTCCTCTACCATTAGCTCCCGACTCTCCTCAGACATCTCCGGACACGTCTACAGGGTACCCATCGGAGGATCTGCCCGAACCATATTCTCCGCCGGAGGATTTGTCATATCCTAAGTTCTTGGAGAAGATGGGATCTGTCCTACACTTAGAAATACAGAAGATTCCAGATCTGAAGGTGGAAATATTGGGCTTACTCAGAATCTTTGACTTGCCAGCTGAACCCACCTCGTTACCTTCACATAAAGTACTAGATTCAGTTCTAGAAATTCATGGGAGACACCTTTCACTATTCCCCCCAGTCTCAAGGAAGGCAGATCTAAAATTCAAAATGAAGTAGTCACCTTTCTACTTGCTTCCACAGCCCCCACATTCATCAATTGTGGTGGAATCGGCCATGAAACGAGCAAAAAAGTCCAAATTACATGCATCAACACCCCCGGGTAAGGAACACCGTTATTTGGATGATTTCGCTAGGAAGGTGTTCCCAGCTGCGATGCTTTCAGCCAGAATACAACAGTTTCAATTTTACATTAGACAGTATTTGTACAAATGCTTACAGTCCATGAAAGCCATACTTCCAGCAGCTGACCAATCTACAGCGACCACTATTTCATCGGTCCAGGATATGGAAAAGGGCATCTGACTCCTCCTGTGCACTGTGTATGAGGCGTTTGAGACCTCTTTACGAGCTTCCGCATCAGTAATAGCGGCTAGAAGGATGGCTTGGCTTTGTGCAAGTGCAATCTGTGAAGATGTGCACAACAAGTTAGCAAACTTGCTGTGCAAAGGGGATAACTTATTCGGGGATCGTTTTCAAGAAATAGTGTCCAATTTGAAAGAGCAATCAGTAGCTGTACAATCATTAATAAATCCGGCTACGTACTCCGCACAATGACGTTTTTTTGCTCCACTCCGTAGACAACAATATCAACGTCGGCCATTCCGTCAGTACCCAATTTATCGACCTCCCACATACAATCCACCGCAGTGCGCACAACAACAACCGCTGCAGCATAGGAGAGGACGGCCTAGGAATCAGCATACCCAGAGCCAACAACCACTGTCTTCGGCCAAGAAACCCCCTTCTTTTTAATGATGTGACCACCACCACTACAACCAACTCCACTGGTCAGAATAACATTGTGCTTCTTAGAGTGGAGAGCCATAACAACAGATCGTTGGATTTTGGAAATTGTTCAGCAAGGCTACCATCTTCAGTTTTTAACCAAACTTCACCTTCCTCATCTGACGTCCAGGATCACAAGAGTACATCAACCCAAGCTAGGAAATAACATCCCTTCAACAACAGCGGGCAATTCAAGTTATTCCACATCATGCCTGGAACAAAGGGTTTTACTCACCATACTTCATAAAGCTTTATACAATAATAAGTCTAACTGGATGGATACAACACTCACTTTTCAATCACTTTACGTTCCACAAACACTGGCCTCCTCGAAATTCCATCTCCTAAAAGATACCATCTCATCTCAACAAGACAACGTGCCTTCTCAATTGCTGGCCCAATACTATGGAATTCCCTACCAATTGATTTAAGACTTGAGCCTTCTTCGCAATCTTTTAAAAAAAGAACTGAAAACATGGCTTTTTCAAAAAGCATACTCAACATGATAAATCGTATTATTCTTCTAATCTCATTTTAACTATTTCTCAATACTTCTTTTTCACACATTTTTTATTTTTTCTTCTCTTTTTACATTTAGTTTTCTCACTGTTATGATTATTACAATGTAACATTTCTAACTTTTTGTTATATGTACACTGATGTGATGACTCTAGTTGAATATCAGTATATAAAAAAACCCAAATAAATATTTCCTAATTCCCAAGAAATCAGGTGGCCACCGACCGATTCTGGATCTTCGCGAGTTGAACAAACACTTACTTAAAGAAAGGTTCAAGATGGTATCCTTAAAAACCATTCTACCACTTCTTCAACCCAATGATTGGATGTGCTCGATAGATTTGAAGAATGCATATACCCATATACCTATCAACCAATCTTCGTGGCGTTACCTGTCCTTCCAGTTCCAGGACAAGCACTACCAATACAAGGTCCTTCTGTTTGGCCTATCAGCAGCTTCCAGAGTCTTCACGAAGTGCATGGCAGTGGTGGTGGAACACCTACGCCAACAAGGCCTACGAATATTTCCATACCTCAATGATTGGCTTTTGATAGCTTCGAATCCCGAAATGCTCAACAGCCATCTCCACCAAACGATCCAGTGCTTGGACCCCTTGGGGCTGGTAGTCAACTACCAAAAATCCACTTTAAACCCAACACAAATTCTCCAATTCGTAGGAGCTCGTTTGGACACTACGTGAACCAGAGCTTTCCTACCACGGGAAAGAAAATTAGAGAAGCAGCGTCTCTTGCGTTCTCTCAAATTTACGAAACATCCTTCAGCGCATCAGATACTCACAGTACTGGGGCACATGGCTGCAGATATTGACACCGTACCCAACACAAGGTTATACATGCGTCGTCTACAGTGGGGGTTGAAGTGTCAATGGAAGCAACACTCACAACCATTAACGAAGAGAGTTGTTCTAATGTCAGAAATGACAAAGGATATAGAGTGGTGGCTCAATGGGATGACACTCATCAAAGGTGCCTTATTTAGTACTCCCCCACACAACACAGTACTTACAACAGACGCCTCTTGCAAGAGCTGGGGAGCGCATTTGGACCAACTACAGACGCAAGGTCAATGGTCTCCACAGAACAGTATCTGAAGATAAATCTCCTGGAGCTCAGAGCAATATGGCATACGTTACAAATTTTCCTTCCCCAGCTCCAGGGTCGTCGGGTAATGGTATATACCAGCAACCAGGTAGCAATGTATTATATAAACAAGCAAGGAGGGTCAGATTCATGGTCCCTTTGCAAGGAAAACGATGCAAATTTTGGATCACGCACATCGTCACTCCATCCACCTTCAAGCAACCTATCTCCCAGGTGTCATCAATACTCAGGCGGACAGGTTAAGCAGAATTTTCTACCCTCACGAATGGTCACTGAACCAACAAGTGGCTCTAGGAATCTTGGCCAAGTGGGGAGTACCGACGATGGACCTCTTTGCCAAAGAAGAAAATGCAAAAGTTCCTCGTTTCTGCTCAGTGTGGGTCAGCCATCAACGGACGTCTCAAGAAGGCTTTCTGATTCCTTGGACAGAGAGCCTCATGTATACATTTCCTCCAATACCTCTAATCACGAGAGAACTAATACTAATAGCACCGGATTGGCCCCGACAGCCGTGGTACACCTACCTTCAAAATCTCTCCATCGAGGAACCAATCACATTGCCGAACCGAGTGGACCTCTTATCATAAGAAGGAGGGACCCTCCTAACTCAATGCATTCCTCTCTTCACTTAACAGATTGGAGGTTGAGTGGATCCTCCTGACAGAGCAGGGCATCTCAGTTTCAGCACAGGAGATAATGGTAGAATCCAGGAAACCATCTACAAGAAGAAATTATGGATTTAAATGGAAACGATATTCGGCCTGGTGCACATCCAAAGGCCTACATTCCTTAGGTTGTACTCCGGAAATCTTGCTAGATTACCTACACACGTTATATATGGCGGGCCTAGCAACATCTTCGATCAGAGTCCATCTCAGCGCTATAGCGGCGTATCATAGACCACATCACGGCCAACCCATATCATACCATCCAGTGATATCTCGTTTTCTCAAGGGCCTATCACACCTAAGGCCACCGATCTCCAAACCTCCGGTCCCATGGAATCTCAATTTAGTCTTGGAACAGCTGATGCTGTCGCCATTTGAATCGATAGACTCAGCCCACATCAAATACCTTACATGGAAAAATAGTCTTCTTGGTGGCACTCATGTCAGCACGCAGAGTCAGCGAACTCCAAGCGTTAGTACATTATAGCCCATATCTACAATTTTACTATCACAAAGCTGTAACTTCAGACTTATCCATCATTCCTCCCGAAGGTGATTTCTCAATTCCACTTAAATCAATCTATAGAATTGCCAACGTTTTTTCTCAAGCCTCATCAGAATGACAGGGAAAGACTGTTATACACATTGGACTTAAAGGGCGTTAGCCTATTACAAGAAGAGGACACAGTCAGAATCACGAACTTCGCAGTTATTCATGGCGTTCAACCCAAACGCACCGGGACTTCTTGTAGCTAAACGTACCATCTCCAGCTGGATTGCACAATGCATTCAATTCTGCTACCAGAAAAAGAATTTAACTTTGTCTTCTCATCCAAACGCGCATCAAGTAAGAGCGGTCGTGACCTGAATAGCACATCTATGGCACGTGCAGCCCTTGGACATTTGCAAGGCGGCTACATGGTCATCCCTTCATACATTTACGTCCCAGTACTGCTTAGATCAGCAGACATCTGATGAAGCCAAGTTGGGACGAGCCATTCTACAATCTGTATCAACGTAATTACAAGGTACACTCACTGGGTAACAAGAACTATTTTCTCTATATTATGTACCATAACAACATGACTACCCACCAGGACTAGATCACGCATGACACATGGACACAAACAACATAGCGTGATCGGGAGCTTAGGACTCCCATGACAGCATGGCTAATTCAGCCCTGCTATCAATGAGGAAAAAGCAAGTTTGCTTATCGTAAATGGTGTTTCCGTAGATAGCAGGATGAATTAGCCATGCTGATCCACCCACTTCCCTGGATAGTCGACATACCAAACTTATTTCATGCACTGCTTAATCACAGACTGAGGAGAGACTGTTTTTCTGTGTGGGAAGGCATGCACAGCTGTACAGAGCAAAGTGCTGAACTCTACTTAGAAACTCCACCTCCTGGGCCCTGATAAACAGTTCCCATGACAGCATGGCTAATTCATCCTGCTATCTACAGAAACACCGTTTACGGTAAGCAAACTTGCTTTTTTCCTATGTTGCTACAATGGTACAAGAATAAAACAAATTTCACAGTTTCAAGGCCCCTATGCCTTGAGAGGTCACAAGTTGCTACAAAACCGTTAAAGGGGTTAGATCTCGTCCCTACATTTCATGTATTGTTTAGTTGTTCACAGTTGGCGTTTGCAGAGAATACTGGTGGGCTGATGTCACTGCAGGGGTATATATAGCATGAAGTCAGCTTTGCTCTGTCTCCATCTGATGATGGACGTGCACTGGTCCTGGATTAACCTGTCTTCATTGAAGAAAAGGAAATTATCCGGTAAGTAGTAATTTCTCCTTATTGCCAGGAGCTGGGATGCATCTGATGGATACTTCCTGATGATCTGGATTAGCCGCTATTGGTGAGAGGATGCTAGGTTCAAAGGACCATTGATCTGACCCAGTATGAGGTTTCTCATATTCTTATGCCTTTTATTTCTGCCCATTTTGTTGCTGTTTGCACTTAGGTACTCTTTGGTTTTTATTTCAGGGTTGATGCAAGACCTAGTAAAGGAGGAGACTCTATCCAAAGTAATTGAAATCATCAATAGACTTTACAGTCAAGTTACTTTCTTGGATAAAGAAACTGCGATGGAAATTCAGGATCCAGAGGTATTGCATGAGAAACAATCTCGCCAAAGCACATAAGTTAAATCATTTTTCAAGGTTAACAAAATGCATTCAGTTTTGTTGCTCGGCACATCCTACTCAACTGGCGGGTTCAGTTAAAGCACATCAAGTTAGAGCCACTGTAGCGTCTATTGCACATCTTTACTGGACCTTTGCAAGGCAGCTACAGGGTGTGGGAAGTAAGAGAACACTATTCTTTCTCTGGAGTGATAAGACAGTGAACAATAAAATATTCAGCGAAATAAGTCTTTATTCAGCATTTGCAAATGGATGCACACAAAGCCAATACCAGCAGGTGTCAGTAATGCAGGCATGCTTGCTACTGATTACAGAGGGTCTTATATACCCATTTTAGTTCCTCTTTTAAGCCTTGCGGTTAACTTGTTTTTCTGTGTCCTGGTACATTTCAGGGGGGGAGGGGCTTAAGGGGGAGAAGAGAGGGGGGTAGGAGGGGGCTGCTTTCTCTGTACTTCCCTAAATCTAGCAGCTTGCACCTGTTTCCTCTGGAACAAGTGAGGGGGGTATGCTTTCAACATTGCCTTTTTTAATGTTTCTTAATATCATGGCTAACGGTTTCTGCAGAGAGAAGTAACTTCTCAGCAGCTTTGCAGGCAAATGTACACTTTGTTTCATTACTTAGGCCTGTTTATCTTTCAGGCTCCTATCATGGTCTTAATGACAAGGGGATTTTTACTCAGGTATTGTGTTTCTATAAGAGGGAATTTCTGGAGAATGTGTTTTGATACTGTTATCTTTAATGAAGCCTTCCGGCTTCGTTACATTTGCACAGCTTAAGTTCCCTTTTTCGCAATGACTGTGTCAGACAGACTAAATGATTTCTAACAAACAAAGATTATGCTTTCTTATAATTTCTTTGTAAAAGTTACAATTTTTGATATTCACTTTAGTTCTATCTACTATGTTTAGCAAGCTTTGAGTATAATTCTAGCAGTCAGTTCTTCCTACTCAATTTTTAGCACTGTCTTGATTATAAGCTTATAGCAGCATAGGATAGGCCATACAAAGCATTTTATATTTATCATTATTAATGTGATAGCAACATCCAGACTCCATTTCTTACAGTCCCTCCTTTTTATTTTTATATGTTTTGTTTGCTAACACACACATATACACATATACCTCTCAGGGTCCTCTTCAGGGCCTTTGTAATCACCTGATTCCTTAGCTTCTATTTCTTTCATCTCCTGATAAATTCCCTGTTCTCCTACCATTTCCTGATATATCCTTTGTTCAGCGGTCTTTCCCATAATTTCATTGGCTCTACGAGTATCTTATTGGCTAGTGCTGTCTCAATCAATCTCTGTGTTAGGCCTCTCGCACATGGTATAAGACAATAGCCCACAGCAACCAAGACTCCTGCTACTATTCCCAAGGTGGTTAATATTTGTGCTATCACATGCTTCCATTTCCCAAACACACTCTCAAACCATCCTGTTGCTGGGGTTTCCTCCTTTCCTGCATTTCTAGCAAACTCTTCAGACAATGCGGTGAGTCCTTGTAGGGCCCTGGTGATTGATCCATCTGGGGCCGTATTGTTAGGGATATATGTACAACATTCTCCTCCCAACATTACACATACCCCTCCCTTATTTGGTAACATCATGTCTAGGACCATTCTATTTTCCCAGGTCATCCTACTTGTGGCTGCAAGCTGTTCAATTACGCCTCGGACCACCTCCCTACTATGATTGATGAACCGTTGTTGGTTGTAATAGATGTAATTGATCCAGTCTACATTTTTATTGATTGTGACCCATGGGAATATAGACTCAAATCCTGCAGCTACTGGGTTTCTGGCTTTGAATTCATTAGGGACCCCCTGGGGAACTCCTATTGCATCTAAATATATTTCTCCATCAAAGAATCCCTTCACTTTGTTTTCCCCTAACTTCGGTGTTTTCCTTTCTATTTTATCCATAATTTCCTTAAGTATTTCTCTTTTTGTCCTACCTCCTTCTTTTTCTCTGTCTGTTTTGAATGCCAGGGTGAAGGGGATTGCCAATTGTACCACTGCGCATGTGCCAGCCCATTTGGGGGGTAACGTTGCCCAAACTCTTCTTTCTCCACAATACCACCACAAGTCCATTGTGGCGAATTTTAGACTGGAGTAGGTCTGCCTTTCCTTTTCCCCTGACACATTCTGCACAGCCTTACAACCTTCCAATTCTCCTAAATGCTGGGAATGCAATATTCCCTGCCTTGAGATGCAAGAAATTTGCTTTCCCATGCTTGGGGAGAAAGTTAGAGGCGTTCGCCATTGCTGTGATTTCAGGACTGGAAACCGAAGTGCCATCTGGGTGCATTTGGTGTCGTTTCAGGCTGTTTCTTCTTGGTATAGAGCCAGGATACATTTCATGTCTTCAGAGCGGTTATCCCACCCAAAGGAAACTGGCACAATTTGGGTAATGGGTTTCCCGGCTGCACAAACATAGCAGTCAGTCTTATTCAGGGACTTTACAGTATATTTGACCCATTCCATCGAGACATTCAATTATCCATATCCTGTCTCTATTTCTAGGGTTTTACTTAGCTCATCTACTGTTACTGTTTTTATTATTTTGGGATATAACCATAACCAGAGGACCTACAACATATAAATCTCCACAAATAATTTTTTATTAAATGTATACATACAATATTTCAACCTCTTCTAATACATCAGACCACCTATCTAAGCGGTATTGACCTTTACATTAAAACTCCATAATACATGCATTACCCTCCATACACACTCTCTCATTCATACCCAAACCTCACACTCAACATCCCTAAAAATAACCAACATGATCAATAATTATGCATCATTTAGCACCTATTAACTATTCACAATGTGTAGTCATGCTACCTCCACAAGTTATTTCAATAATTATAACAATGTGCATGAAAATGGTTGCTTTCACATAAAAATTTGATAACACCCAACGAAGATCTCGTTTCACCCGTTCATGAGGGCTTCTTCAGGGACTCTCTATTCACACAAATGCAACTCTGTTATCATGTTGATATGAATCATGTAGCTGACTTCTGATGCAGCGTGTTCATAATCAGATACAATCTTCTTTATAATGCTCTCAAAATGGCAGCAACACCGCGCATAGTATAGGGTCCTATAAGACATACACACAACTTATATTAAACAATACCTCTACCCAATCATCACCATAACAAGAAACAGTATCAGTTGTGCCAGCAAACATAAATTTGTTACCATATTCCAACCTTGATTACAATATATCAATTTCTTTTAAACAGCCGTAGCAAGCTTATGCTTTAAATATCTTCTTGGCTTAATACGCTTCCTTCACAACTTGTAACTTCTTAGGCTACCAGAGCCTTCTCCGTCTGTAACAAATATATACATTGTCCCAGTTATCTTACCACACTCCACAAATTATACAAAGTTCCCCTATAAATTAAATATCCCACATTCCACATACTTGAAAGGCTTTACCCTGATTATCAACAGTATATCAGCATCTCACCACCCTCATATTCACCGCGCTACTATGCATGGAGAACTTACCCAATTTTTGTCTACAAATGGGGTCTCAGCGATCTCTCTCTCCAGCGTTAGCGTACTAACATCCACCGCTCTTAACCTTGTAATAGCGTACAAAAGAGACTCCATCTGTGTCTCACTGCGATCAAAGAATGCTTTCCGCGCTACTTTTCACCGTCCCTTTGAATGGACTCTCCACCAATAAGGTTCACCCATTACCTTCTACGACATCAATTCAATAAACTTTACTGCAGGACAAAACCCTCACATACACATACTACCTCCGGACTTCTCTAAAAAACCGGGGAACCTCTAACATGATTATCATACGTAGCAGGACTTCCCACATCGCTGCATAAACATGTTATCCATGCCAGCAATATGCAATCCCCTAATAAAAGCCACCATATTGTAGAACACTTCTAAATTACACCATGGCAGATTTTTTTACACTAACGTATATGTCTGCAATAAACACTAGCCCAATCAAATTAAACATACATTACCGAGGCACCCTACCATCTAGAATCATTCATAGCTATACCAATCAATGTTTGTTGTACCGGATACATGTCAATGTTAATACAATCCTATATGAATATTATATTACAGATGTTTTAACCAAAATCTACCCACCACCCCAATCCATCAGAACTTCAATGCCAATTCTTACTGATAGAACGCTTCCCACTCTATCATCTCATTTAAACCATATGGTTGAACTGTATTCCATTGATAAATATATTTCTGTTCAATCTTATGCAATACATGTGTTAAATTTCCCTGTTGACTCGTTTGACATTGTTGTATCAAAAAATTTTAAATGAGCTCCTATTTTGCCTGTTCTTAATCTACTTTTATGTTCTATGATTCATAATCTTATCTTTCGTGTTGTGTATCCAATATATAACAGCCAACATGGGCATCGAATACCATAAATCACCATTGAAGAATTACATGTAAATTTACCTCTCAAAACAAAGGGCTATCTCTGCTGAGAAACTTGAAGTGTTTGGATTTCCAATACATTCTCGCAAACTGAACATCCAGTGCATTTATGTTGACCCCACTGGTCCTGTATCTCCACTGTAACTGACTTAGACAACATAGAACGTAAGTTAGTCCCTCTCCGCATGGCAAAAATTGGGGGTTCTTCAAACCCTGGCAATGCTTGTACTATTTTCCAATGTTTCAGTATACACTTTTTAATTTGCTGAGCTTTAGTTGAAAAAGGCAGAGTGCAAATGGGTCTTGTAACTTCACTACGTGGACTAGGTTGTAATAAATTAATTCTATTCGCATACAATGTCCTTTTATATGCCCGTTTAACACATTTAAAAGGGTAACCTCTCTCCCTGAACTTCGCCATTAATACTTTTGCACAATCCTTGTAATCTTGACCGTAGAACATATTCATTTGTACCTTAAGAATTGACTAATTGGTATACTCTCTTTCAACCTCTTAGGGTGGAAACTCTGAAAATGTAATGTGGTGTTTCGGTCGGTGGGTTTAGTATATATTGTCATTACTAATCTACCCTCATGTAAAGTTACCATAGTATCCAAAAATGGTAACTGTTCTGTACTAGATTGAACAGTAAATCGTAAATGAGGATCACATGAGTTTAAATATTGTTCAAATTGTTCCAGTGTATGGCTGCTGCCTTCCCAAACGAAAAAAAGGTCATCAATATATCTTTTGAAAAAACGAACATGTGAGAAATACTGTGATGTATAAATATATTTGTTCTCAAATGTACCCACATAGAGACAGGCCACAGAGGGGGCAAGGGGAGACCCCATGGGGATCCCCTTAATTTGATTAAATATATGCCCATGAAACTGAAAATAAAATTTAGTGATAATAATCTCTGCTAGCTGACAAATCACCATTCTCTTAGCTGGACGTATCCATGCTCTAGTCAAAGATGTACTGATAATGGCCAATGCCTCCTGTTGGGGTATATTTGTATATAGGGAAGTAATGTCTGCCGTGACTATTCTACTGCATAGCCCGATCCCTTCTAGATGTTCTGTCATGCTTATAAATTACATACAATGTAATCTCCTTAACTAAAGGTTGTAATAATTGATCAATATACTTGGCTGCATTTTCAAAAACAGAGCCCCTCCCAGAGACGATAGGGCGTCTGGGGGGCTTCACTAACGATTTATGGATCTTAGGAGCAAAGTATATATACGGACTAGTAAAAGACTCTATCTGCAAGAATCTTGCCTCTTTATTTGTGATGTACCCAAGGCGCTTAGCATTAGACACAATCTCATTGATGTGAATCATGATATCCCTTCCTGGATCATTATCTATACGCTCGTAAAATTCAGTATTGTTAAGCTGAGTCCAAGCTTCAGTTTCATAATCACACGTATTCATTATAACCAAGGCACCCCCCTTGTCTGCCCCTTTTATAACAATACTCGTATCTTCACATAGTTGTTGAATAACATCCATATCCTGCATAGATATATTGTAGTTTAACCACTCTTTCTGCTTCTCAATGGTACTAATCTCTCGGATAACCACTGTCTCGAATGCCACAATTAATGGGTTCGGAGGTTCAATCGGCAACCAACTAGAAGGTTTGTATAGTTTATCAGCCTTATATCCCTCTTGTTTTGGGCCAAAGAAATCCCTCAGTCTCAAGCGCCTGAAGAACTTATGAAGCTCAATCTGCATAGTAAAGCTATCGTGTTTTTTAACCAGGATAAATGATAATCCTTTACCAAGGAGATCTAACACAGTATCCTCAAATGTTTTAGACGACAGATTGACTACATTTTCTTTCAAACCTAAATTACAATCTGTCTTATCGACTCTTTTACCGTCGAAAATTATATGGCTCCCTATAGCCATAGGTCTTCCTCGATTTATAATTGTGGTCTCCTCGTGATCCTCTCCCTCTCATTGTGATCCCTTCTTTACTAGGGCAATTCTCATCATGATGACTCTCTGATAGGTTAAAACGTACCTGTCTTGAATTGTCTCTCTCCTGGGTATTCTCATCCCCATCAGAGGAATCTTCTGATGAAGAAGAGAAATTACCTTTATGTTTATATTTATGGATTCTCCTAATTTGCATCCACGGATACACGTATCCTGTAGTATAGTCCTTTCCGTCACGTTGAAATTTAGATAATTTCATTTGTTCGATCTCATTACAATGTTCTTCCAAATGCGAATTAAATGCCTCAATTGAAAAAGTTGTTTGTAATTTAGAGGCTTCTAAATCAATCTCCTTATGTAGTTCTTCTAATTGAGTTTTAATGTTCGCTACAATTAAAATCATCAAGTCATGACTACACTTATTTAATATGGAATTCCAACGTTCGACAAAGGCCTCATCCGTAGAGAATAAATGGGGTTCTTTAATCATCCTGAGACCTTTGGGTATCCTATTACAGTGGACATACTCCCCTAAAGTGGCCGCTTGTAATTCCATACGGATCAATTTCCTCTTTGACTTAATGAACATGTTCCAATCTCCCTCACTGGTCGGTACAACAGCTGGTTTGTCAAATAGCCTAAAGCCTGCAATAATTTCTGTGGAAGCTTGATCTGAATAACTATGCATATTGATGTCTATATATTAACTGGCTCAATCAACTGACACTCTAACCTACCCCTGCACATAGGGGAAACCTCAACAGGTAAACAATAATAGTGCAATACCTCTGTCAGTACTATGCAATATAACCACAACCAGAGGACCTACAACATATAAATCTCCACAAATAATTTTTTATTAAATGTATACATACAATATTTCAACCTCTTCTAATACATCAGACCACCTATCTAAGCGGTATTGACCTTTACAATAAAACTCCATAATACATGCATTACCCTCCATACACACTCTCTCATTCATACCCAAACCTCACACTCAACATCCCTAAAAATAACCAACATGATCAATAATTGTGCATCATTTAGCACCTATTAACTATTCACAATGTGTAGTCATGCTACCTCCACAAGTTATTTCAATAATTATAACAATGTGCATGAAAATGGTTGCTTTCACATAAAAATTTGATAACACCCAACGAAGATCTCGTTTCACCCGTTCATGAGGGCTTCTTCAGGGACTCTCTATTCACACAAACGCAACTCTGTTATCATGTTGATATGAATCATGTAGCTGACTTCTGATGCAGCGTGTTCATAATCAGATACAATCTTCTTTATAATGCTCTCAAAATGGCAGCAACACCGCGCATAGTATAGGGTCCTATAAGACATACACACAACTTATATTAAACAATACCTCTACCCAATCATCACCATAACAAGAAACAGTATCAGTTGTGCCAGCAAACATAAATTTGTTACCATATTCCAACCTTGATTACAATATATCAATTTCTTTTAAACAGCCATAGCAAGCTTATGCTTTAAATATCTTCTTGGCTTAATACGCTTCCTTCGCAACTTGTAACTTCTTAGGCTACCAGAGCCTTCTCCGTCTGTAACAAATATATACATTGTCCCAGTTATCTTACCACACTCCACAAATTATACAAAGTTCCCCTATAAATTAAATATCCCATATTCCACATACTTGAAAGGCTTTACCCTGATTATCAACAGTATATCAACAGTATATTATCAAGTTCTCCATGCATAGTAGCGCGGTGAATATGAGGGTGGTGAGACGTTGATATACTGTTGATAATATGGGTAAAGCCTTTCAAGTATGTGGAATGTGGGATATTTAATTTATAGGGGAACTTTGTATAATTTGTGGAGTGTGGTAAGATAACTGGGACAATGTATATATTTGTTACAGACAGAGAAGGCTCTGGTAGCCTAAGAAGTTACAAGTTGCGAAGGAAGTGTATTAAGCCAAGAAGATATTTAAAGCATAAGCTTGCTATGGCTGTTTAAAAGAAATTGATATATTGTAATCAAGGTTGGAATATGGTAACAAATTTATGTTTGCTGGCACAACTGATACTGTTTCTTGTTATGGTGATGATTGGGTAGAGGTATTGTTTAATTCAACAGCAGGCCCCACCATTTGGAATACACTACCCCCAGACCTCCGACAGGAAACCTGCCTCATAAATTTTAAAAAGAAACTGAAGACTTGGCTTTTCGGTAGAGCCTTTCCTGTCTCCTAGACTATATTCTACTAAGATATTATTCAATCAGCTGTGCTTCAATAACTAGCAGAATGTCATATAATCATGTTATAATGCTAGAGTTATTCTCCTGAGGTTGGCTTCAAGCCCCTTCTCTCTGTTATATCTCTCTACTTTGATTATCTTTCTCTTCATTTCTAATTCCAAGTTACTCACCCTTGTTATAATGTAACTTTTTACCTTCTGCTCCCAATCTGTCTCCTCTTTTGAGGTTTGACTAGTTATTGTTAATGTACTATTGTTCTATGTAAACCGAGTTGATTTGATCTGTATCAAGAAAATCGGTATATAAAATCCCTAAATAAATAAATAAATAAATAAATACAGCGGTTCTCAACCGGTGTGTCGCGACACACCAGTGTGTCGCCAAGCACCTGCTGGTGTGTCGCGTGCTCCCGGTCTCTCCCGCTGCTCTTTCTTCCCTGCTGCCGTTGCCGCCGGGCTATCAGCACATTCAAGCCCAGCGGGAACGGCAGCAGCGCTAAAAGAAGCTGTGGCACCCGTGGCTGGCCTTTTCTTCTTCTCATGCCTGCATCCCCCCCCCCCCCCCCGACCCGGAACAGGAAGTGATACGCGGTGCGCGGGAAGAAGAAAAGAGCCGTGCCGCGTGATAAAGTAGCAGCGGCAGCAGCATCATCGGCCCCCAGAGCAGTTGAAGCAGCCGGTTATCGGGAAAGCAGCATGAGCCTCCCGCGGTTGATGGAATTCTTCCTTCTTGGCCTGCGGGGGCTGGAGGAGGAGGCTGCAGCAGCTACTATTTGTGCTGGGGGGGGGTGGGGGGAAGAGAGGAAGTGAGTGAGAGAAAGAGAGAGAAGCAGCCAGCCAGCCAGTGTGTAAGTGAGAGAATGTGTGTGTGATTGAGAGCCTGTGTGTAAGTGAGAGAATGTATTTGATCCAGAGCATGTGTGTGATTGAGAGAAACTGGTCAGAGAGATGATGTTTGTGTATATGTGAGAGACAATGAAAGTGACTGCTCAAGGAGATGACTGATGTGTATGTGAGAGTGTGAGACAGTCAGGGATGTGACTGATGTGTATGTGTGTGTGTGTGTGTGTGTGAGAAAGAGAGAAAAAGCATGGAAGTGAGAAATCTGGGTATGTGAGAAAGCATGGGAGTAAGAAGCCTGGTGTTGTGGGGGTGTATGTGAAAGAAAGCATGGGAGTGAGAAGCCTGATTATGTGAGAGAGAGCATGGGAGTGGGAAGCCTGTGTGTGTGTGCATGTATGAGAGAGAGACTGGTTGGTAAGGTGACTGTGTGACTGGTGTGTATGTGAATGTGAGAGAGAGAGAGAATGTGATTCAGGGAATGAGAAGCCTGTGCATGTGGAGAGCGAGCATGGAAATGAGAGAGAGACTGGTGTGTGTGTGTGTGTGTGTGTGTAACAGAGAGAAAGTGATTATGGGAATGAGAAGCCTGTGCATGTGAAGAGACTGAGCATGGGAGTGAGAACCTGGGTGTGTGTGAGACAGCATGGGAGGGAGAAGCCTGTATATGTAAGACAGAACATGGAAGTGGGAAGCCTGTGTGTGTGTGTGTATGCATGAGAGAGATCAGGTGACTGGTGTGTGTGTGTGAGAGAGAGAAAGTGATTATGGGAATGAGAAGCCTGTGTATTTGAAGAGAGTGAGCATGGGAGTGAGAACCTGGGTGTGTGTGAGACACAGCATGGGAGGGAGAAGCCTGTATATGTAAGACAGAACATGGAAGTGGGAAGCCTGTGTGTGTGTGTGTGTGTGTGTGTGTGTACGCATGAGAGAGATCAGGTGACTGGTGTGTGTGTGTGTGAGAGAGAGAGAGAGAGAGAGAAAGTGATTATGGGAATGAGAAGCCTGTGCATGTGAAGAGTGAGCATGGGAGTGAGAAATCTGGGTGTGTGTGAGACACAGCATGGGAGTGAGAAGCCTGTATATCAGACAGAGAACATGAGAGTGGGAAGCCTGTGTGTGTGTGTGTATATGCATGAGAGAGATCAGGTGACTGGTGTGTATTTATGTGTATGTGAGAGAGAGAAAGAAAGTGATTATGGGCATGTGAAGAGTGAGCATGGGAGTGAGAAACCTGGGTGTGTGTGAGACACAGCATGGGAGTGAGAAGCCTGTATATCTGAAAGAGAACATGGGAATGGGAAGCCTGTGTGTGTATATGCATGAGAGAGATCAGGTGACTAGTGTGTGTGTATGTGTGTGTGTGAGAGAAAGAGAAAGAAAGTATTATGGGAATGAGAAGCCTGTGCATATGAAGAGTGAGCATGGGAGTGAGAAACCTGGGTGTGTGTGAGACACAGCATGGGAGTGAGAAGCCTGTATATCTGAAAGAGAACATGGGAGTGGAAAGCCTGTGTGTGTGTATGCATGAAAGAGATCAGGTGACTGGTGTGTGTGTTTGTGTATGTGTGTGAGAGAAAGAAAGTGATTATGGGAATGAGAAGCCTGTGCATGTGGAGAGAACAAGCATGGCAGTGAGAGACTGGTGAGTGTGTGTGAGAAAGAGAAAGTGATTATGAGAGTGAGAAGCCCATATATGTAAATGGAACACAGGAGTGGGAAGCCTGTGTGTGTATGGCATGAGAGAAACTGTTCAGGAAGGTGACTGGTGTGTTTGTCAAAGACAGTTTGGGAGATGATTGGTGTGTGAGAGACAGAAACTGGTCATGGGGGCATGACTGATATGGTGTGTGTGTGTGAGAGACATGGGCCCTAAGGAAGAGGACCATGAGTATAGAGCTTAGCAACTACTGCTGCTTCTGGTGTGTGCTACAGCCTGCATGGAAGAGGAGTAGGAGAGCTGCTGGAGGGGGTAAGTAAAGGTGGCTTTTTAAGTTTATTTTTCTTGATTGACTGCCATTTTAATTATTTAATATTATGTGATGTGTCTGCTTTTTTTGAAATATTTTATTGGTGTTTGGAGAATTTTTAATAGTTTTTATGAGTTTTTAATTGTTGGATGTTATTCTGTTCATAGCTGTTTTGAAACATTTATTCTGCTTATTAGTATAGTTTTACAATTATTTCTGTGTGGGGATCTATAGCTGCTTGCTAGTTCTGTTTTCCTAATAAGAGGTGTATTGGTTTTTAGGACCTGATTTAATATTTGTAGTGTTGCCTTTTCATAGATAGGGTTGCTCCTGTTTGAGTGTATTCCATAATACAGGTGTAACTGTGTGCGGATTAGTTTATGTGCATTACTACAGATCCTGGGAGTATGTTAGGTCGGTTCTGTGTCTGTTACCGAGATATTTTACTAGCATGTAAGCGTTTGTATCAGTCTTATTTGTTGTGTTTTCTCAAGAGGACATGCATTGGTGGTAAACTGCTGTCTTTTCATAAGTAGGGCTATTGAGCCTGGAAGTAGAAGGAGTTTGAGTTGCTGTTACTGAGATGACACCAGAACATCTTTTTTGTAGGGTGAGTTGTATGGGGAATGTCATAATTCTGCTTTACATCCATTATTGTGGGTCAGGGGGGTTCCCGTGGATGCAAACTGTACTTTTACATCTAGCCCTGTGACGATCATGGGTCAGTGTGTCACGCATATGAGAACCATCTGTCAGGTGTGTCCGGACAGAAAAAAGGTTGAGAACCACTGGTTTAATATAAGTTGTGTGTATGTCTTATAGGACCCTATACTATGCACGGTGTTGCTGCCATTTTGAGAGCATTATAAAGAAGATTGTATCTGATTATGAACACGCTGCATCAGAAGTCAGCTACATGATTCATATCAACATAACAGAGTTGCGTTTGTGTGAATAGAGAGTCCCTGAAGAAGCCCGCATGAACGGGTGAAACGAGAGCTTCGTTGGGTGTTATCAAATTTTTATGTGAAAGCAACCATTTTCATGCACATTGTTATAATTATTGAAATAATTTGTGGAGGTAGCATGACTACACATTGTGAATAGTTAATAGGTGCTAAATGATGCATAATTATTGATCATGTTGGTTATTTTTAGGGATGTTGAGTGTGAGGTTTGGGTATGAATGAGAGAGTGTGTATGGAGGGTAATGCATGTATTATGGAGTTTTAATGTAAAGGTCAATACCGCTTAGATAGTCTGTTTTATTCACGGTCATAATTCTGAACCTCCCCTTCAGCAGCTCCTCAGCTGTAGTTACTCCTAGGCCATATATCCATTCCATCCACCCGCGAAAGTCCTTTACCTGGGCTGCTGTTATTCTCCATATTTCTGGCTTGATTGTTAATATTAAGGGATTACAGGTTAAATCCTTACAAGCAGGATTAGTTTTTCTTCGCATTAGACTCATGCCATCTATTAAGGGATCAAAGGGGGTACCTCTCTTATAGCTCTTAGATTCCACACCCCACCACACAGCCCCCCATGTCTGGCAGGTTGGAAGTGTAGGCCATAAGGCCGCTTCCTCTGGACACATGTAAATGTTATATTTTGTTAGGGCTTTCTGGCTTTTAATAGAACCACAGTTCAGTACTTAGCAGGCATCAAAGATCAGAGTGAATGGTACGTCACTTCTTGTCACATTGAACCACTGTTTCACTGGATACTTTCCACTCGCTAGAAGTTTATCCTGAAATTGGTAAGTCTTCAGATTCTGGGGGTGGCAATATGCCAAGGTCCCAGTGTCCACACTCTACTCATCTTCTGTTTCTTTTATTTTCTTAACCAATTCCGCGTATCAAAACACCAGAAAATTTCAGATCCTATGAGTGGTAATATTGCTACTGACAAAATTATTATTCCTATTTTCAACCCTTCCTGGTTCCACATAAGCTCATCAACAGGTTCCTCCCACCAATTTCACTTAAAATTCCCTACTGACTGTTCCCAAAATATGTGAACTATTTATACGAACTATTTCAAAGAATTCAAGTTCCTTTGTCGCTTGTTTCCTTAAGAAATAGCAGGGATGTCTCCTGCCGTCTGTACTTGTGTATGTGATGTACCAGTATGTAACCAATTCCCCTGTTCCTGGCCTTGTTAGTGGTGTTGTTCCTCTATCTATCCTGATTGTCTCTGCTTCAAAGTTTCCCTGCCACACAGTGTATAAAGGCCCAGTCAACCACCCATTAATCAAAGGCCCACATATAGTGTCAAACCTGGTTATGGGATCCCAGAGGGGATTATCGTCTGGGCCTGGATCCCAACTCAAAAGGTCCCAATTCAAGAGGGTCTCTAACGATGAATCCCAATCCAAGAGAGTATCTAGCAACTCGTCATCGTCCACGTATGGGTTAATAGTTCGTTCAGTCCTTCTTGGTAATCTTTATCTTGAGTGGGTCGTTTGTGGCTTCCACAATCCAGCGGGGAGGACAAGCCACTCGGGTGTCAGAAAGCGGTTCCACGGGTCCCTTGACTCGGAAGTGGTGTGTCCACCCTTTTGCTTTCGTTCTGATGGAAGTTTCAGTGGTCAGCAGAACCTGGAACGGACCTTCCCACTTGGGTTACAGCTTAGATTCTTTCCACATTTTTATCAGCACCCAGTCTCCTGGCTGAAACCGGTGCACCATGAAGTCCAAAGGGGGTGTCTGTGCCAGCAGTCCTTTATGCCTTAGATAAGATAAAGAAGAGGACAGTGCCAGAATATAGTTTCTTAAAAACACCCTTAGTTTCAAAGGTGGGAATCTCCCATTTTCTCCCTAAATATGGAAAGCCAAACATCATTTCATAGGGAGATACTCCCACATCTTTCCTGGGGTGGGTCCTTACCCTCAGCAAGGCCAGGGGTAAGCACTTAGTCCAGGGCAATTTGGTTTCCAGCATTAATTTGGAAATTTGCTGTTTCAAAGTCTGATTCATTCTCTCCACTTTCCCCGACGATTGGGGTGCCAAGGCGTGTGCAAATGCCAATTAAGTCCTATCCCTTCCATGACTCCCTGAAGAATCTTGGAAGTAAAATGACTCCCTTGATCTGAGTCAATATTTTCTACCAAACCATACCATGGTATGATTTGTTCCAGGAAGACTTTTATAACTCCCTGTGCTGTGGCTGATGGCATGGGAAAGGCCTCCACCCATCCCATGAAGTGGTCCACTATCACCAACAAGAACTTAACTCTCTGAGAAGGGGGCAATTCAGTGAAATCTACTTGCACACTCTGGAAGGGTCTCAGGCCAGGTTCTCTCCCTCCCGGCAAGGTTTTTCTTAAAATGTTCTTGTTTATCTTTTGCAACAGAATAATGTGCGGCAATAAATTAAACTGGACAATAGCACTATAAACAAGGCATAAATAGTTTAATGAGTGCACATAACAATAGTGCACAAAGTTTAAATCAAAGAAGCGTAAACACGTAGTCATACAAAGCCCCGACACGGCCGTGTTTCGCGTCAGGCTGCGTCAGGGGGATAAATTCCAAAGATTCTATAAAACAAAATACATGCAGATATTGTACAGTGTGGCAGACACAAAATACATGCAATATCTGCATGTATTTTGTGTCTGCCGCACATTATTCTGTTGTGATTTACCTAAATGTGTGTGCTCTTAACTCCGCCCCTTTTGCATGCTTGTTTATCTTTTGACACACTGAATATCTTTCACATATTTGTTTTGCTACATTATAGATCCCTATACAGCCATATTTTGTCAAGATCATGTCACACATAGCTTGAGCTCCCCAGTGGCTCCCCTGATGCAGAATAGCCATCATTTCTCGTGTGATCTGCTTATTCAACATCTAGCATCCATCTGGAAGGAGCCAAGCCCCTGCTTCACTTTGAATTGCCCCTATCTCTCTGAGTTTTGCCTGTTCTTCTTCAGTAAATATAGGCATGGTTTTAACTTGGATTAGGGCAGGTATCAATGTATACAGACTTATGCATCTTTTTTGCTCTGCCGCTTTCTTGGCGGCTTCATCCACTAGTCTATTACCGCTTGCCTCTGGGGTAGTAGAATTTTGGTGCCCCGGTATATAAACAATTACCACCTCTTGCGGAAGCATCAAATGCTCCAGCACTTGAATGACTAACTCTTCATGTATCAGTTCTTTACCTCGGTTGTTATTAAGCCCCCTTTCTTTCCAAATTTTTCCAAAAGTATGCACTACACCAAAAGCGTACTGCGAGTCTGTATATATTGTTCCCTCCCCTTTTTCCATCAGTTGTAATGCTTGGTCCAGAGCTTACAACTTACAAGTTTGAACTGAGCACGTATTAGGCAGTCTCCCTGATTCTACTGTTTCTAGGGTTTCCCTGTCTTATCACGGCATACCCGCTGTGCTGTTTTCCCTGGATACATCTGGATGAGCCATCCACAAACAGCCTCCTTCCTGTGTGTAAGGACTTATCAGACAGGTCTGTCCTCACTTTAGTCTGGTACTCAGTTATATCCAGGCAATCATGGGTTACTTCTGTTTCCCTTCCTTCCCCTTTCAAGAGGAATTCTGCAGGGTTTATGTATGCATCTGTGGTTAGTACCAGATCATCCCTTTCCATTAAGATAGCTTCATACTTCAGTATTCTAGAATCTGTGAGCCATCTATGAGCTCGCTGCGTTAAAATTGATCTGACTGAATGTGGAGTGCTCACTATCAGTGCTCCCCCGAACGTGAGTTTCCTACTCTTCTACTAGCAGAGCAGTTGCGGCAACCGACTGAACACAAACTGGCCACCCCCGTGAAACCGGATCTAACAATTTAGAGAGGAAGGCGACTGGATATTTCTTTCCTGCCCAAGTTTGTGTTAAAAATCCTAGTGCTGCTCCCTCATTTATGTTTACAAATAAATGAAAAGGTTTCTCGAGCGATGGCAGAGCCAGCACTGGGGCAGTAATTAAATCTCTCTTTTAATCTTCTAGTACTTGCTCCTCCTCTGCTGTCCATTGCACTCTATTCCCATCCCCCACCAGTTTTGCGTAGAGAGGCTTTGTTTTCTGAGCATATGAATCTATCCACAGCCTGCAGGATCCTACCAGCCCTAAAAACTTCCTCAATGCCTTCTTGGTACTTGGTACCGGCTGTTCTGTTATTCCCTGTATCCTTTCAGGATTTATCTTTCTCTGTCCCTCACTAATCAAGTGTCCTAAATATTTCACTTCCTTTTCCACGTACTGCAGCTTTGTTTTAGAGACCCGTAACCCCTGCTGACCCAGGAAGTTAAGCAGCAGATTTGTGGTCTTCCTAACATTTTCTCTCTTTTTTCCTGAGACTAAAAAATCATCAACATACTGCAATAAATGTGCTCCTCTAGGCAGAATGAACGCTTCTAAAATCTGCTCTAAAACCTGTCCGAACAGGTTTGGGGATTCCGTAAACTCCTGGGGAAGCACTTTCCACCTGTGTGGGGGTCCTCCCACTCAAATGCGAACATGTCCCTGCTGTCTTCGGCTAGTGGGCACGCCCAAAATGCGTCTTTTAAATCAATTACAGTAAACCACTTATTTTCTCTAGGGATTTTACTTAATAATGTGTAGGGATTTGGATCCACTGGATGGCGCACTTGTACAATCTTATTTAGTTCCTTCAAATCCTGTACCAGCCTGTAAGTACCATCTGGTTTTCGTACGGGAAGAATTGGGGTATTAAACAGACATACAGGGTTCGATTAGTCCATCTTGCAATAGCTTATCAATTACTGGCTGCAAACCCGTCCTCCTTCTAGGGAAATGGGATATTGTCTCCTGCACACAACCTCCTCCCTTTCCTTCAGCTTGATCTGCAAGGGTGCTATATTTAACCCTCCCCTGTTGCTGTCTCGCACCTAGACCTCTGGTTCTATTTCAGCCTCATCTTCGGGTGTAAGTGGATTCATGTGGACAACCAGCTAGGCTCCCTCCACTTGGATATGTTCTCCTAATTAGGTCAACAATTCTCTACCTAGCAGGTTACAATCTGCTTCTGATATATAGAGAAGTTTTCTTTTCACTCTTTTTCCTTGGCTCTCTATATTTGTCTCCTCCAGTACTGTGACTGAAAATTGTTCTCCCTTCACCCCAGAAACTATCAGTTCTTGGACGTTATCCTGACCCCTGCTGGTAAGCTTACAACAGGATCTAGCAGCTCCTGTATCTACTAAAAAGATTATTTCTTCTTTTTCTGGTCCTACCTCCAAATTTTCCTGGGTTTCCCACTTTATTATTTCATTTACTGTATTAACCATTATTTTTGCCTTTTGCTTTTGTTTTTCTTCCTCCCGTCTGACATACACTTTCTGAGCCTCCTTTAGTAACACCTCTATAGTTTTCTCATTCCACCCCTCCATCTTCTGCAACTTCTTTTGAATGTCTGGCCAGGCTTTTGTGACAAAATTTATTTTTAATAACCCCTGACTAAGGAGATCATACCCCGGCAGGCCAGAATACTGCCTCATCTGGGCCCTAACTCTTTCCAGGAATGCTGACGGAGTTTCGTTGCGTTCCTGCTGAATTTCGAACGCTTTCGCCACGTTCTGGCTACAAGGGATTGCTTCTTTTATTCCCCTTACTATTAGGTTTCATAAGTCACTCATATCTCTCCTATCTTCTCGTAAATTCTGATTCTGCCCTAGATCCTGAAGGGGGTACTTATGTTCCTCCCGGGGCTCCTGATCTCCTTGGAGTTCCCATTCCCATATTTTCATTCCGGCTGTTCTAATCATAGCTTTTTCTTCTGCCGTAAATTAGATTCCCATAATGGAAGTTAATTCACCCCACGTGCAGATATTAGGGCCTAGGAATTGATCTACTTTTTCTGCTAGTCCTGTCGGGTCTTCCAGCAAGGATTTAATTTCCTTCTGGAAACTTCTGCCTTCTGCACTAGTGAGCGGGCTACTGACGTACCCTATACTCCCTCCTCCTGTTGCGTCCGTCGGTCTCAGATGGCTTCGACCTCTGTGCCTCACCTTTCTTCCTTCTCTCTCCTTAAGCCTTGGGAAGATGGCTGCTGCTGCGTCTTCATGCCGCTCTCTCCGGTGACCCCGGATCAGCGCCGGTGTACGCCATGATTTTCCTGAGGGCCACCCATGTCTACATCCATGTCCTGGCGGAAACCTCGGGGGTGTCCCCTCCGAGTGACATCATCATATCCTGGTATTTAGCCTGCCCTTCATTTGCTAACAAACCGAGTTAGCAAGGATCAAGATTGGATTGGACTGCCTCCGGTCTAAGCTGCTCTGCCGCTTCCCAGCTGCCGCTGGAAGCTCTCTCTGCCCTTCGGGGTAACTCTTCACTAATCTGGGTACCCGCTCCTCGGGGGCCCTTTTGCTCTATTTCAGGTACCTATCTTGGGATACTGGTACTCGCTCCTCGAGGGCCTGCTCTCCCTAATCTGGTGCCTGCTACTGAACAACCTCTGCCTGCCGGGACCTTCAACAATACAGTTTTCTGCTTCAGTGAGTACTAAACATTTCAGTCTGTCTCATCTCCAGCTTCAGCGCTCCATGATAACATCCGGGACCTGTCCCTGCTACGCGGTGCTGCCTATCACCTACTCGAGTGTGAGACTGGTCTCCTCTGTTGAGGACCCCTGGACTACTTCAGTGGGTTGCCTCCACTTCTGCCCACTCCTCGGGCATACATCGAGCTTTACAATAAATACAACTTCTCTGTGTCTGCGTGTATAGAGTCTAGCCTAGTACTTCGGTTCCTCACGGAGCTCCTCCCCATGGGAGTGGCCATCGCCAAAGTATCCAAGAATGCACTCCAACACCTCATAACCATAACACTTCCCTAAGGGGACACATGTGCACCTCACTTTTCTTCAGTTTTCTAGTCTTTCTTGTAGATCCTAAAATTGGATTTCGAGAAAAGGATATTGTTCTGTGTCCTTCTTTGACCGTTGTACTTCCCTTTCTAATACGGGGGGGGGGGGTGTCTCTCTCTCTCTCCCTCCCTTTCCCTTTCTGCCTCCTCTTTTTCTTTCTCTCTTTCTGCCTCACTTGCCACTTCTACCTCATCCCATATATCAGGGTTATGGTCAGGGTCATCTATCCCTCCTACTATCAATCCTGCTCCTTCTGGCCTTTGTACTAGCACTACTGGTGCATCTACAAAGGGTAATGCGCCTGCTGCATAAGGAGGGGGAAGTATTGGGGGGGGAGGGGGAGCATTAGGGAGCGGGTTTTCATTAACTATTGGATCAAATGGTGGCAGGTGTTCTAGGGGATCCCACCTCTTCATTCCCATCTCTTCCCACAACTTAGTACAGTGGGATTGGTTCCTGACTCCAGATTCTACCATCTGAACTGTTAACATTGTTTCCGTGCTCCCTGTCCAACAGGAGGCATATGCTGACTCCTCCTAGGAAAATAGTGTTTTCCCGTTTACATATAAATTTAACGTCTGGCACAGCCAGTTTTTATCTGCCCCATACCTAGGCCAATAAACGGCCGGTGGCATTATACACTGCTTGGACCATTCAAAGCAGCAATATCTTATCTTTTTCTTATCTTTCCTTTTAGTGCAGGGCCTGTCTTCCCACATTTTTAACATTCTCCCCAATGGGCTAATGGGAGGGATAGAACCGAGATTATACTTTTCCCGGGTTTACCTAGATACTTTATTCCCCATTTGTGGATTATTCTGGAATTTATCACAGTCACTCAAATGTCCATACGCATCTCCCTTTCTGACCCAGCTCTTCGCGGAGGTAGGGAACCGCAGATTAGGACCACTTTGCGTCCCACCTTAAGGTCGAGGTCTCATTCACCATGCACACCTGCCAGATTCCACAAATCCACCCATCACAGGTAAACCCTTAAATAGCCATTAAGCTTACCCGGATGCCGATCGGTTTTTCCTTATTGCCGGCGTGCCTGCACTACTTGTTTCACTGAAGTTCACCAGTCACAGGGTCAATCAGTCCTGGACATGAACCTCTGATGATGAAGGCAGGACCATTGGGAAAGTTTAATGGGACACGTCTTTCCCGTATTCAGTAACCAGGTGTACGTAGTCAGGATGATCTCAAATCCCAGACAAGCCCCCATCTGTGGGAAGTAAGACAACACTATTCCCTCTCGGGAATGATAAGACAGTGAACAAATAAAATATTCAGCGAATGAAGTCTTTATTCAGCATTTGCAAATGGATGCACACAAAGCCAACACCAGCATGTATCAGTAATGCAGGCACGCTTGCTACTGATTACAGAGGGTCTTATATACCCATTTTAGTTCCTCTTTTAAGCCTTGCGGTTAACTTGTTTTTCTGTGTCCTGGTACATTTCTGGGGGGCTTAAGGGGGGGGGAGATAGGAGGGGGCTGCTTTCTCTGTACTTCTCTAAATCTAGCAGCTTGCACCTGTTTCCTCTGGAACAAGAGAGGGGGGTATGGGGGCTGCTTTCAACATTGCCTTTTTTAATGTTTCTTAATATCATGGCTAACAGTTTCTGCAGAGAAGTAACTTCTCAGCAGCTTTGCAGGCAAATGTACACTTTGGTTCATTACTTAGGCCTGTTTATCTTTCAGGCTCCTATCGTGGTCTTAATGACAAGGGGATTTTTACTCAGGTATTATGTTTCTATAAGAGGGAATTTCTGGAGAGTGTGTTTTGATACTGTTATCTTTAATGAAGCCTTCCGGCTTCGTTAAGTTTGCACAGCTTAAGTTCCCTTTTTCTGCAATGATTGTGTCAGACAGACTAAATGATTTCTAACAAACAAAGATTATGCTTTCTTATAATTTCTATGTAAAAGTTACAATTTTCGATATTCACTTTAGCGCTATCTACTATGTTTAGCAAAGCTTTGAGTATAATTCTAGCAGTCAGTTCTTCCTACTCCATTTATAGCACCGTCCTTATTGTAAGCTTATAGCAGCATAGGATAGGCCATACAAAGCATTTTATATTTATCATTATTAATGTGATAGCAACATCCAAACTCCATTTCTTACAATGGTCATCTGGCCATACTTTCACATCTCACTATTGTCTTGACCAGCAGTCGGCTTCAGACGCCTCAGTGAGATCAATAGTGTTGCATTATACTGCTGGTACTCAAGGCTGTCCATGGAACTGATGGGTTGCACACAGAGCAAATAAGCATCTATTGTCTATGTCATAAGAACATAAGAAATTGCCATGCTGGGTCAGACCAAGGGTCCATCAAGTCCAGCATCCTGTTTCCAATAGAGGCCAAACCAGGCCACAAGAACCTGGCATTTACCCAAAAGAACCTGGCAATTTCCCAATAATCTGTTGACTGTGTACATTAAAGCAACCCTAAACTGGGGACTCCCAGAGAGCATGGCTAATTCAGCCTGCTTATTGACGGGAAAAAAATGTTTGCTTACCGTAAACAGTGTTTTCCATAGATGGCAGGAAGAATTAGCCATGCTGCTCCTCCCTGTACAGCCTTCCTTTGCTGCACTTCATGGGCTATCTTGTTAACTGAGGAGAAGAGGTAATCATTTGGGAATAGCTGCGCATTCACACACAGTAAAACTCTGTATTCTAAGAAACAAGCTCTGCCCCATGCTGCCTGGAGTGTTACCCAAAGGGCATGGCTAATTCATTCTGCTATCTATGGAAAACACCATTTACAAAAGCAAACTTGCTTTTCTTTCCTGATAATTTTCTTTTCTAGAGTCCAGCCAGACCAGTCCAGAACCCTCCCTTTCTGCCAAACTTTATTTGTATTGCTTTATTCAGTAAAAGTTAGAAAAAAAAGAAAAGAGAGTGTATATCTGACGGTAAGTTATAAATTTGATTCTATATGTTATATATTTAACGAGTCTGTTTTTTTGGTTTATCAGTTCTAGTCTGGAAACCCCTTTTTTGGGGTTTTTCAGAATATACTGGCAGGCTGAGGTCAGCACAGGGGCCTACAAGGAATGATGTCAGCAAGCCTGTTAGTATCTGTTGCCATCTGCTGGTTGGCGGGCATAATCCATGTATTTGGACCGGTCTGGTTGGACTCTAGGAAATGAAATTATTAGGTAAGAATACATTTCACCGTATGCATGTAAAATGGTGTTTTAAGTGTATATATATTTTTGGAAATTCAGTCCTAAATGATTGCTGTTGAAATAATCATTGAATAACTTAGTTATCTGAATATAATCCACTTTGAAGGGTCACAAAATTAAAGGAAAATGTTGACTTTTCTCAAGTTTGTACCACTGTGGTAAGGCGCTCCTCGTGGCTAGTGCTCTGGGCAGCTTCCTGACATATTGAGTCACCTGTGTACGGCTTATACCATTTCAGAGTAGAAAATTAAAGAAAACCACTTATCTGAAGATATTTCTGGTTGTGATTTCTGATCATTTGCATTCTAAGCTTTTGATCTGGTGGAGGTTAGAATTCCAAGTTGAGTTCCAACATTTAAATCCCAAGGAATGGTATGAATGCCGTTCCCTTAATCCCTGTTTTGCCTTCTGGCTGGCTTCACTGGCAAGGGCCAGCAGCTCCCCTACTCTAACCCAGAGCTTTCCAAACTGTGTGTTGCGACACGTTAGTGTGTCACCTGCAGTGTGCAGGGTGTCGTGCAAGCCCGGTCAACTCCAACACAATTTTGGGCTTTTTTTTCCTAGAGATTCACTTTTTTTTTTTTTTCAGTTCATGAGTTGCTTATATAATTGGGCGATTTTTGCTGTGAATCGTGGTTTTTTTTTAGCTTAGTTGGTGGGACTTAAGCCCAGCTGTCCCTGTCATTGGCTGCTGCTGCCGATGAGGCCTGGCCACGAGGAGTACTGACTGCAAGCAACATTGTTTGGTGATCCTGGAAAGTTTTATGCAGCACGGCAGGCTTGAACCCTGAAGGGAGTGAAGCATTTAACTGGCAACAATCAAAAAGAAGAGATACATGAGTGTTGGGGCCAGACATGTGCTGGGGGGGAAGAGAGAGATGAATATGTGGGGGACAGACGTGCTGGGGGGGGGGGGGAGATATGAGTGTGTGGGGGGCCAGACATATGCTTGGGGGGGGAGAGAGATGAGTGTGTGGGGGACAAACGTGCTGGAGGGGGAGAGAGATGAGTGTGTGGGGGCCAGACAATTTGTTTTATTATTGTTACTCATAAATTATAACAATAATATTAATCTTGGAATATTATATATTTTTAATATAAATGAAAAGTTTGCATGAGATAGGTTGTGTCGTGAAACATTTTATTTATGTATATATTTAAGGAAACATACATAAATTGTCGAAATATGTTTCATTCGTTTAACCTTTAACCTCTGGTTTGCTAGTAGGCTGAATTACTCTGTTGTGAAATTATGTTTGTCTAAAGAGTGTGTCACCAACATGAAAAGTTTGGAAAGCTCTGCTCTAACCAAAATAATTGTTAATTAGACTCTTCACCAGTCAGCCTGTTCTCCATTAAAAAAAAAAATCCAGTTACCAGAGGTATTCCTTCAAATGCTTTCAATTTTATGCTTCATTGTCCAATTTCAGAAAAAACATAACTTTATTCTTCAGGTAGAAATGCAATTCTCCAGTAACTAATCACAGTCTACACTCCTGGGTTGGAAAACAAAACAGTTGCAACTCCCACAAGTAAACTATAAGACTAAGGCTATTTATGTTTTACAAGATAGCAAATCTAAATCCCTGTACGTACCCGGATCAGTCCAGACACCTGGGTTTTGCCTCCCCTCTAGCAGATGGAGACAGAGAAGTTTTTCAAAACAACCCTGGCATATATACCAAGGTGCCACCCACAGTCCCTCAGTCTTGCTCTGTCTCCAGCAGATGGCGGAGGTGCAAAACCTACAGTCTCTTCTGATTACCTGATTACAATAAGTTGGTAGAGCAGGATTGTAGTCAGATTTGGTGTTGGCAAATTAGGGGGATTCTGTGCCTTTAATTCTTAATAGGTTACAAAAAAAAAAACCACAGAGAAAGGAAGTCCCTCACCGACGGAGGTTCTGTGAGTCTTCCAGGAGGTTGCTAGGTCCTGAGGGGACCATCCTTGCTGGTTGAGACTGCTGCTTTTAAGGGTCGAGGGCCCTGCACTTCATTTATAGCAGCGTCAGGGTGATACCGGGGAGCCCGGCTCACTCACCCCTATAGGAGCAGGGCCTGCTACAGAACCAGGGACAGCGATCGGGCAAGTTTTTTCTGTGCAAAAAAAAAAAGTTTTTTTTTAACTTTGTGTACCATCTCTCTGGTACTTCCCTTCACTTTCCCGCCTCTCTGCGCCGCCATTTTTGCCATGTTTTGCCGCTTTTTACAGCTGGTTTTTTTGTCTTTTTTGCCGTGGCAAGGATGCCTCGTGGATCGGCTTTCCGCGCGTGAGTCTATCGAGAGGGCCTATGGGCTGGCTACTTACCCGGAGGAAAAGGACCCTCTGTTTTGCGCCGGGGAGGTCAGCATCGGGTTCCTCGGTCCTCCAGGCGGCACGGCCCCAGCTGAGTGCGGGCATGGAGGCCATCTTGGAGAGTTTTCGGTTAGCCACGTAGGCCGCGATGGGGGAGAGGTTTTCACCACCTGCACTATCTCCACAGTGAATTGTCCCTGAGGGGGATGGGCCAGCGAGCCCGGATTCTCCTGCAACAGAGGGTAGCCCAGAGGGGGCTGATGATACCTCTTTTGATTCCTCTTTTTCTTCGGAGTTCGTGCTGCTGATGCACAAGGCCTTTAAGGAGAAAAAGGCAGGGAAGAATTGGGAAAAAGTCCTTCGCAGGTTTCTCCCGGAAAAGTGAGGAAGCGTGCTGGATCTAAAGGGGGGTCGGACCATCATAAGGGCAAAAGACCTTTATGGTCTGTGCCACCTGGGACGGATTCGGACTCCACGTCCCAGGATGACCCAGATCCACAGCACAAACCCCCGGGGGGGTGGTTGATAAGGACGCAAATCCACAGCAGGATGGGAGCCGAGGGGCTCAGGCTGTGGAAGGTGACGATCCAAAAGTGGTTTGCCTCTTTAAGAAAGATGAGTTGAATCTGCTTATTCTGGCCATCCTGGGGGAGTTAGACTTGGACGCTCCACTGGTGGAGTCTCGGTTGGGAGCTATGGATCCGGTATTGCTGGGTCTCAGGGGTCCTGCCGTTTCCTTCGCTTTCCATTTTTCGGCAACAGATCTATTTAGAGAATGGGACACTCCAGATTTGGAGTTGAAAGTCAGTAAAGCGAAGGACAAGCTATATCCACTGCCAGAGGAGGCATTAGATCTGCTGAGAGTTCCGAAGGTGGATGCAGCGGTGTCTGCCGTCACCAAGAAGTCCACTATCCCAGTTACGGGAGCAACGGCCCTCAAGGACTTCCAGGACAGAAAGTTGGAGTTATTTATTTATTTATTTAAAGGTTTTTTTATACCGAGGTATGGCTAAGTGCCTTCTTGAGTTACAGCTCAAGAAAGTGTTTGAGGTGTCCACACTGGGGTTCCGTGCAGCAATGTGCAGTAATTTTGCACTGCGTGCGGGTCTTTGCTCGGCCCAGCAACTCCAAGCCAATGCCAACCTCTCTGAGGGGAGGCTATCCAGGCGTACCGGCTGGAGGCGGACATTGCGTATAGCACAGATGCTCTCTATGACCTTCTGCGCATATCGGCCAGATCCATGGTTTCCGCGGTTTCTGCACGCAAGCTCCTCTGGCTCCGGAATTGGGCTGCTGATATTTCGTCCAAGGCCCATCTCGGTTCCCTTCCTTTTAAAGGAAAGTTGTTGTTCGGCAAGGAATTGGAGGACATGATCCAATCTCTGGGACAAAACAAGATTCATAAACTACCGGAGGACAGGCCCAGATCAAGAGGATCGTTTACAGCTCGGTCTCGGTTCCGTGGTAATAGGAGTCCGCGACCGGCGCAGTCGTCCGGGTAGTCCTTTTGCCCAGGTTCAAACAGACAACAGTCGTGGTCTCAGTCTTTTCGAGGCAGATGTTTTGGCAGACCAGGTAACCCTCAGTCGGCGGCGGGGGCTAAGGCCTCACAATGAGATACTGCCGGTCCATTCCTCAGTACCAATCATCCACCAAGTACCAATCGTGGGAGCCAGACTATCGCTCTTCTTCGGGGAATGGACCAAACTAACGTCGGACCAGTGAGTCAAGGTTACACTTTATATTTTGTACAGCGCCCTCGGGACAAGTTCCTGATCTCTCCATGCGCATACCGAGAAAAGCGAGAGGCTGTACAAGGCACGCTCCAGCGCCTGCTGGACTTGGGGGCTATAACACCGGTTCCGTCCACGGAACAACGCAGGGGCCGCTATTCCATTTACTTCATAGAATCCAAAATGGAAGGTACTTTCTGATCAATCTTATATCTGAAAAGAGTCAACAGATGTCTTCGGGTACCACGTTTCAGAATGAAAACCCTTCGGTCAGTCATCGCCTCCATATGACAAGGAGAGTTCCTGGCTTCTCTGGATTTCATGGAAGCATATCTCCATATCGGCATCCGGTCGTCAAACCAGAAGTTCCTCAGGTTCTGCATTCTGGGAAATCACTATCAGTTTTGGGTTCTGCCTTTCGGACTCGCCACCGCTCCTAGAACGTTCACCAAGGTGATGGTGGTGGTTGCAGCGCAACTCCGGAGGGAAGGCTTGCTAGTGCATCCCTACCTGGACGATTGGCTGATTCGGGCGAAGTCCGAGGCTCTGTGTCAGGCAGCTATCCGCCGGGTGCTACAGCTCTTGCGATCGCTCGGCTGGGTGGTCAAACCTGCCAAGAGTCGTCTGATCCCTTTGCAGTCTCTGGAGTTCTTGGGAGCCCTGTTCGATATGGAACAGGGGAGAGTATTCCTCACCACAGAACGTGTAGTCAAGCTTCAGGGACAGGTGAGGGACCTGTTGTCCATGTGGATGCCCAGGGTGAGAGATTACTTGAAAGTCGTGGGATCCATGACGTCCACTCTGGAATTGGTACCCTGGGCCTTTGCTCATATGCGTCCCTTACAATCAGCATTGCTGTCCCGCTGGAATCCTGTGTCAGAGCAGTTTCACCTACCGCTTCCGCTTACAGACTCCACGAGAGTCAGTCTTGACTGGTGGCTTGTCTCAGAACATCTGGAGTGTGGAGTTCCCCTGGTAATATAACAAATCGGAAGGCGGTCCCACGTAGCCAAGGCAAACAAACAAAATGAGACAACCTTGTACCGTGGAAAGATTTATTATATTTCACAAAGCCCGACTCCGGCCGAGTTTCGCCAATTTAGGCTGCATCAGGGGCTACAAATAAAATTTTTTATTTTAAACATTGATAATAAAAAAACTGTCTATATCCTTTTGAACATTAACAATAAAGAAACATCATATCTATCTTAAAAAATGTTCAAATAGAACTATAGGAGTAAATCCTAATTTATTCTAAAATCGGAAGTTATAAAAATTCATTATAACAGATATCTGATATTCTAAAACTTATCAGTTAAAAACTATAATCAAAGAATCATTATAAATATAAACCTCAAAAATTTTTTTTTAAATTCCCTTCTTCATAAAAATCCATTATACATATATGTGACCTTCTGTCAGAAAACCCTTTAAAATTCAAGGCAATATTGATAAATAGCAAAAAGACACTTCAAAAGATTGTTTCCTATAATTATCACCACTTCTCAATTTATCAACGTGTCACTCTCAAAATCATGTTAATACAAATCAAATGGTACATTGATGCTTCTAGATCTAAAATTAAAAACATTATAATGCTAAAATCTTTTAACAACCACCAAATAGCTTAATCGATTGTAACACTAAGAAAAAATTTTGTAACATTAAGAAAAATATTTAAAAAAATATATATTCTTAATCTCTAGCATATAAAAACTTCATACTCCCATTTTATATCAGGAAAAATCTGTCTCTGTTTTTAGCGTTCATTTTCAAAAAAACGCGGGAAAACAAATCTGACGTCAAACCCTCATCAATTCTAACTAACTTTATTAGATCGATTCTGACTCAACATAAATAATAAAAAACGATTAATATAGACCAAGAAACGTCCCTCTAATATTCTCTTAGGCACTATTTTATACTAATATCTACTAAAATTAAATCATATATACTAAAAAAACTATAACTACCACTCTAATTATTTCTTCCATGAAACTGTCTGATAATTAAAGTCATCAAAGAGATTCCAATATTGCCATACGGGCCATCTGACAAAGGAATGCATTGAATTGTTCCAAATGTTATTAATAAAAAGACATCACATCCATATCCTTAATAATAAAAAGACATCATATCTATATAATTCTCTTAAAAAATGTACAAAAAGAATATAATGGTAAGTCCTCTCATCAAATCAAAAATTATGAAAATTCAATTTTAACAAATATCTAATATTCTAAAACTTATCAAATAAAGCTCTAATCAAAGAGTCCTTATAAATTGCATCTCATAATTTAAAAAAAATAAAAATCAATTTCAAGTTTCAGAATTATTTTCCTTATAAAGAACTCTTATGCATATATACAAAGATATATCCTTCTGTCAGAAGACCCTTAAATTGACCGAACCACCGTCCGAGCCACCATCGAAAAAACCCTGTCCAGGAACGGCACCGACCATTCCTGCCACCTTGGTTTGGGAGTCACAATTCCGCCTGTAAAGGTGGTCCCTCCGACAGTGCCTCCGCCTCCCTCTTCTGTCACGGAGCCGGGGCTGCTTGCTCCAGGTCTCCGGGAAGAACTGGACCGGCTGGTCCAGGAAGCCATCGACAAGGCGATGCAACGACTCCAGGTCCCTTCGGCACCGACACCTGCACCGATTGTGGAACCGGTCATCGACCTGATTCCAGCAGCGCTGGCACCGCTGCTATCCCGGATGGAGGCGCTCATAACCGCCCTTCCACCGGTGGTTCCCGGGTCACCGATGGCTCCGGTGCACTCCCCGTTGACAGCTTCATCGGGAGGAGAAATACCATTCTGCATCCCTCCTTCGGGAGTTTTGCCTCAGCCATCGATGCCAATTCGTCCCTCGCCGCCGATTCATTCATCGGGGGCGATACGTACATCGGTGCCATCAATGCCTTCGATACCAGCACCGATGCCCTCCAGGCCGTCCACGGTGCCCCCGGTGATTCCTTCAATTTTCTCAGAGCCTCGGCTGGGGCCTTCGGATATCCAACCCCCTTCTCGTCCTACAGGTCAGTCTGCTGATCCTTATGACACCTGGGGTGATGATACTTCTTCAGACACCGATGACTTACCTTCACCTCCCTCTCCTACTGAAAGTAGAAAGCGTTCTCCTCCAGAGGACCTTTCTTTCATTAATTTTGTGAAGGAAATGTCTGAGTTGGTCCATTTTCAGCTTCAGACGGAGCAGGATGATAGGCACCAGATGATGGAGTTGCTCCAGTTCCTGGATGCCCCTAAAGTGATCACTTCCATTCCCATTCATCAAGTTCTTCTTGACCTCCTCAAAAAGAACTGGGAAAACCCTGGATCCATTGCCCCAGTCCATAGAAAAGCTGACACTACCTATTTAGTGCAGTCAGCCCCCGGCTTTCAAAAATATCAGCTCGACCACCACTCAGTTGTGGTAGAATCGGCTCAAAAGAAAGCAAAAAGGACGAAGCCTCACTCATCTACCCCTCCTGTTAAGGAACATAAGTTCCTAGACAATATTGGTTGACGAGTGTTCCAAGGGACCATGCTCATCTCCAGAATTGCTGCTTACCAGCTGTATATGACCCAATACAATAGGGTCATCTTCAAACAGATACAGGACTTCTCATGAAACAAATACAGGACTTCTCATGAAACCCGCCTGCCGCCCCGCGGTGTTGGGTTCGTAACGTTTTGTTATTTTATTTTTTCGGCACTGCCTGTAGCTATCAAATAAGACTGAAGGGGGACCCCTGCTGGCTGCAGTTGGAAGCCATTGGAAACTCTATGAAGAAAAGTTTTTCTCAATTAAAAATTTGATACTTTGTATTTTTGCACTTATATATGATGAATTGTAAGAATTATACTGTGTCATTAGGTTGTGTTTTTAATGTGTGAATGGAAGAGTGAGTGTTATTGGTGAATTTTAATGGTGTAATTGTTTACAAGTTTAATAGAGAAATAAAATTATTGCACAATATTGGAATGTTTATATAATTCTCTATATGTGAGTATATTTAATGATTGGAGAATTTTTCTTTGATATATTCCCTATGTGTGTTTTTTTGCCATAGGTTATCATTTTTCATTGCCATTATTCATTTATTAAATTAACTATAAAACACTATGGAACCAGTTTTTCCCCTCAATATTTATCTTACATTAATTATAAACCACTACCTGTGATCCCTCTTTGCAGCTAGTCTCTCCCCTGAATACATCTAGCTCACTTTAAGTACAAATTCAGGGACTCTTTACCAAGCTGAAACAGCCATGACCAGGAGCTGAATGTCTGTTTTCTTTTCTTCTAGGTAGAAGAAGCTGCTATAAACTTGTGGAATTGGGGAGTAACCAAAAGAGCAGGTGCCATTATCAGTGATGAACAACAAGCAAAATGTAAGGAAAACTGGATGAAATATAGGATAAGCTACGGCATAACTGTTAGACTGATTCAAATAAACTAAGACTCCTGTTAGACTGATTCAAAACTGTAGTTAGATTCTGTGGAACTTCCTATTGTCAATATTCTTCATGGCTATCAGCAATGTTTGCTGTAAGGTGCACAAGTGACCAATACCACCTTTCTCCCTTCTAGGTTATGTTCTAGCCATTTCAATTTATATCATACAGGGCCCTGTGTGGAGATGTGGGTTTTTTCTCTTTGGTTGGGAAGCCACAAAGAAGCTGAATCTACATAAACACTTCTCAGTATTTACTTATTTGAACAGACACTAGCCTGCTTGTGTCTACACTCCTCAAGCTTTTGCCTTGTACATACAGACCTTGCTCTTAGCACAAACAACCTTTGCCCTAGCACAGAATGCCTGCTTTCTCTCTCGAAAATAGTAACATGAGTTAACCATAATAATTATTTATTTATTTATTTTTTGGTTTTTATATACCGGAAGTTCCTGTATACAATACATATCACTCCGGTTCACAATTAACAGAGATAACTATCGCCGGGAAGGCAGTTTACATGGAACATACATGGAACATACATACATGGAACATACATAATTAGTAGCTATGTCTCTGAGAATATTGTTGTCATTAAGGATGTGATTGTATACACAATCATTATTTGTGATTGTATACACAAATAATATGTAACGCAGCACAATAAAAGGCCTGCCTGAAGTGATTTCAGGATGGCTTCCTGGCTTCATTAGAATCCTGTCTGACATCTCTTCTTTCCATGCGTCTCCCGCGTCACAACAGCCCTGTAGTCTGTGAGAGCTTCTGGGCATATGCAGTTCAAATTGTGAAATGGCTAGAGCATGCCAGGCAGTGGAGAGACTTCAATGGTCATCCTGCTCTTTAGAGGCAACATTGACTGAATGCACACAACTGAAATATTACACTACATGTTATGCTTTTAGACCACCTGACTTCACAAATATGAACCCAAAGTGGTTTACATCACCGATAAAAATATAATAAAAATACAATAATATAAAATAGTCCCTACTATACAGAATACTGCATCCCCACTGTTCACTGGAAGGTTAGGCCAACCTTGTTTTGCAAAACAAACATAAATAGTCATTCCAAATAATCTCTCAAAACCCCATCCCACACCTGTCCATCTAACTACCAAAGTGCAATATTCTAAACTACCAAATCCCTTCTCACACCACCCCATCTAAATACAAAATACAATATAATAATCTATTCAACCCCTTCCCATACCTGCCCATCTAAATACAAAACTATTATTTAATAAACTACCAAACCCCATCCCACACCTGCCCATCTAAATACCAAAGTGCAATAAACTATTCCTCTGTACTCGGGCCAGTCCACACTGGTGGGTAATGCACTCCTACCAACTGATGAAGATGGAGACAACTAACTCGCTGATGCCATTGACATATAGCACTGCCCGATATCAGCCTGCCAATAGTCTCCATCTCCAGCAGAAGGTAGACATGAATCTCCCTAGTGGGGATTGTTTGTTGAAAAAGGAAAAAAGAGAAGAAAGAAGAAACATGTGAGCTCCTCAGGTGAACCCAGTGTGGGGCTCTCTATCAATTGAGTGGTTGCGCCTCTTTGCCTTGCCATATTTAGGTTAAAAAAAAAAAAGAGGAGGAATGGGGGAGCTTGGCAGTGAAGGCTTGTGCCCTCTCCCCTCTGTAGCCACTGACCTGGTCGTGATTTCAGCCAGCAGAGATCGGAGATCAGGTAAAGATGAATAATGAATAAAGGAGGCTTTCCCTTCTCTAGCAGGCTGTCTCCCCCCCCCCCCCCCCAGTGCTATTTCCCCTTCGCACCTCCAGTAAATCTCAGGGGGGTAGAGCAAGGTGGTGAACCGACAATGCCGTTAGTTCAGGAGGCAGACACACTTTGGGGCTCCTGCATCGCTGTTCCTGTTTGTCAGCCGCATAAGGAAAGGTTAGGCTGCTGTGACACTCGGTAAGGTGATTTTTTTCCTGTGTGCATTTAAGGGCATAGCCTAGAGTTCCACGTGCACATACACATGCACAGGTATGTGCGCAAGCCCGCAGACTTGAGTTTTGCAGGAGGCAATATGCTGGCCAATGATATTCTCGCCCCCCCCTCCCCAGTGCTCTAAGGAACTAGCGCCCCTAGTGGGGGAGAGCCATGGAGATTGCATTGGTCATGCCCAGGGATGGATTCGGCATCTTTTTCCTGAGTGGTAATTTTGTCCAGGGTTTACAAACCTTTCTGAGAGGGCAAGCAGCAGGGGGCTAAGTAGTCCCGAAAAGAAGGGAAGCAACCTAGGCCTTCTCTTTCTGCAACCAAATCAGGCAAGCTCCATCAAAAGTGGCTCCCTGGGTGATTCTAGGGAGGATTTGGGCTCCTCACCTTTGGAGGAAGGTGAAATCCCACCTGATTTGAAGCCAAATAGGTCTTTGCTCCATTTTCTTCTACATGGTCAGGTTTATTAGCTCAGACCGTGAGAATGCTTGGAGTGGACAAGAGTAGCATTATGGGAATGCAGAGGAAGATTTCTATCTTGGTGACCTTAAGTAAGGCATCTGAATTTTATTTCCACTCCTGGAACCAGTGCAAGAGTTGGTTAACCTTGCATGGTACGCTCAGCTAAACATTTTTTTTTTTTAAGGGGGCGACATTTGGTGGGTCAGTAACTCCTGGACCCGAGGGCAAGGGATCAGTTGGATTCCTGGAGGTTGATGCCCTGGCGTATGTGGTCTCCGTGAACCACTATCCTGGTCAAAGGGGAAGGGGCTCTGAAGCATGCCATGGATGGGAAGATTGAAGCTATCGTCAGACAGGCATTTGAGGTAGTGACAATTAGGGATGTGAATCGTGTCCTCGATCGTCTTAACGATCGATTTCGGCTGGGAGGGGGAGGGAATCGTATTGTTGCCGTTTGGGGGGGTAAAATATCGTGAAAAATCGTTAAAAATCGTTAAAAATCGAAAAAATCGAAAAACCGGCACATTAAAACCCCCTAAAACCCACCCCCGACCCTTTAAATTAAATCCCCCACCCTCCCGAACCCCCCCCCAAATAACTTAAATAACCTGCGGGTCCAGCGGCGGTCCGGAACGGCAGCGGTCCGGAACGGGCTCCTGCTCCTGAATCTTGTCGTCTTCAGCCGGCGCCATTTTCCAAAATGGCGCCGAAAAATGGCGGCGGCCATAGACGAAAAAGATTGGACGGCAGGAGGTCCTTCCGGACCCCCGCTGGACTTTTGGCAAGTCTCGTGGGGGTCAGGAGGCCCCCCACAAGCTGGCCAAAAGTTCCTGGAGGTCCAGCGGGGGTCAGGGAGCGATTTCCCGCCGCGAATCGTTTTCGTACGGAAAATGGCGCCGGCCATACGCGTATGGCCGGCGCCATTTTCCATACGGAAAATGGCGCCGGCAGGAGATCGACTGCAGGAGGTCGTTCAGCGAGGGTTCCGGCGCCTCGCTGAACGCACCTATTTGGTGCAGTCAGCTCCGGGCTTTCAGAAACCACAATTGGATCACCAATCTGTAGTGGTGGAATCTGCACAGAAGAGAGCAAAGAGATCAAAGCCTCACACTTCTTTTCCCCCTGGCAAGGAACAGAAGTTTCTAGATGCCATTGGTCGCCGAGTCTTCCAAGGATCAATGCTCATCTCCCGAATTGCCGCTTATCAGCTCTATATGACCCAATATAACAGGGTCATTTTTAAGCTGATACAAGACTTGACAGACTCCCTGCCTCAGCAATTTCAAGATCAGCTTCAGACCTTAGTAAACAAAGGTTTTGAGGCAGGCAAGCATGAGATCAGATCATCTTATGATATCTTTGATACTGCTACTAGGGTATCTGAAGCTGCTATTTCAGCGAGAAGGTGGGCCTGGCTCAAGTCTTCTGACCTTCGCCCTAAGGTACAAGACAGGTTATCCGACCTGCCTTGTGTAGGAGATAATCTGTTTGGAGAACAGATTCAACGGACGGTGGCGGAACATAAGGACCATCATGAGACCCTAAGACAGCTCTCTCTGATGCCTTCTGACTATTCTTCTAAACAGCCCTTCAGAAAGGACTCTAAAAAGTCATTCTTCCGCCCGAAGAAGTCCTACCCACCACCAATCAGATCCCATGCCATGAGACCTTTTCAGAAAGCACAATCTCGTCAAACACATAAACAAAACCACAAGCAGCTCCTCAACCAGGCCCTGCTTCAGGTTTTTGACTTCTATCTAGAGAGCAGCAGCCAGATTCCACTGCCTCACATACCAGTGGGAGGTCGATTGTGCCACTTCCACAACATATGGCACTCAATCACCTCAGACAAATGGGTACTGGCAATAATTGCTCAGGGTTACCATCTGAACTTTCTCTCCATGCCACTGGATTCCCCACCTTTATTGATGTGGAGAACATCCGATCACTCCTTCCTTCTGGATCAAGAGGTCTCCCTCCTTCTCCAGTCCAAGGCAATAGAACCCGTACCCTACTCTCAGCACGGCCTAGGGTTCTATTCCCGGTACTTTCTAATCCCAAAAAATCGGGGGGTGTTCGTCCAATTCTGGACCTACGGGCCCTCAACAAGTACCTCCAACGAGAGAAGTTCAAAATGGTAACCTTAGGCTCATTTCTTCCTCTTTTACAAAGAGGAGACGGGCTCTGCTCTCTGGACCTCCAGGACGCATACACTCATATTGCGATAACTCCATCTCATCGCAAATACCTGAGCTTTCTAGTAGGCCCCAAGCACTATCAATACTGAGTGCTTCCATTCAGCCTAGCATCTGCGCCACGAGTCTTCACAAAATGCCTCGTAGTAGTTGCAGCCTTCCTCAGGACCCAAGGTGTTCTCGACTACCCCTATCTAGACGACTGGTTAATCAGGGCTCCCACTAAGCAAGCTGCTCTGTCGTCCCTCAATCTAACCTTACACACTCTAAATTCATTAGGATTTCTCGTTAACTATGATACATCCCACTTAGTCCCATCTCAAACCTTGTCATTCATTGGGGCAGACTTGGACACCTTGCAGGAAAAGGCTTTTCTGCCTCGACAGCGAGCACTTACTCTCGTGTCTCTTGCACGCCAGCTGCAGTCTCAGCACTCCGCAACAGCATGCCACTTTCTCATCCTCCTGGGACACATGGCATCCTCAGTTCAGGTCACACCAATGGCCCGTTTGGCCATGAGAGTCATGCAGTGGACTCTAAGGAGAAGAGACGGCTGAAGGGGGATATGATAGAGGTCTTGAACGAGTAGATGTGACTCGGTTATTTACACTTTCAAATAATAGAAGGACTAGGGGGCATTCCATGAAGTTAGCAAGTAGCACATTTAAGACTAATCAGAGAAAATTCTTTTTCACTCAACACACAATAAAGCTCTGGAATTTGTTGCCAGAGGATGTGGTTAGTGCAGTTAGTGTAGCTGGGTTCAAAAAACGTTTGGATAAGTTCTTGGAGGAGAAGTCCATTAACGGCTATTAATCATGTTTACTTAGGGGTAGATTTTCAAACCGCGCGATTTGGTGTACTTTTGCTGGCGCATCAGGCGCAAGCAAAAGTACGCGGGATTTTAGTAGATACGCGCATAGCCGCGCGTATCCGCAAAAATCCTGGATCGGCACGCGCAAGGCTATCAATTCCGTATAGCTGGCGCGCGCCGAGCTGCGCAGCCTACCCCCGTTCCCTCCGAGGCCGCTCCGAAATCGGAGCGGACTCGGAGGGAACTTTCTTTTGCCCTCCCCTCACCTTCCCCTCCCTTCCCCTACCTAACCCACCCGCCCGGCCCTGTCTAAACCCCCCCTTACCTTTGCCGGGGGATTTACGCCTCCCGGAGGGAGACGTAAATCCCCGCGCGCCAGCGGGCCGCTAGCGCGCCGGGACGCGACCTGGGGGCAGGTCCGGAGGGCGCGGCCACGCCCCCGGGCCCGCCCCCGGAACACTCCCGACACGCCCCGAAAACGCCGCGCGGTTCGGGCCCACCCCCGACACGCCCCCCTCAGAAAACCCCGGGACTTACGCGAGTCCCGGGGCTCTGCACGCGCCGGTAGGCCTATGTAAAATAGGCTCACCGGCGCGCAGGGCCCTGCTCGCCTAAATCCGCCCGGATTTGGGCGGATTTAGGCGAGCAGGGCTCTTAAAATCCGCCCCTTAGGGAATAGCCACTGCTATTAATTGCATCAGTAGCATGGGATCTTCTTGGTGTTTGGATAATTGCCAGGTTCTTGTGGCCTGGTTTGGCCTCTGTTAGAAACAGGATGCTGGGCTTGAAGGACCCTTGGTCTGACCCAGCATGGCAATTTCTTATGTTCTTATGTTCTAATGGACTCAAAGCATTCAGCCCCTGTCGACCATTGTCCACGTAACCGACTCACTCCTTCAGTCTCTTGCCTGGTGGAAAAAACAGATCAATCTCCTCCAAGGCTTGCTGTTTCAGGCTCCAAACCCTCAATTAATTCTCACCACCGATGCTTCCAACCTCGGATGGAGAGCCCATGTGGCCGATCTGCAGACACAAGGCTCTTGGTCTCCAGAGGAAGCCAAACACCAAATAAATTTCCTAGAGCTTCGAGCAATCAGATATGCTCTCTGGTCATTTCAGGATTACCTTTCCAATCAAGTTATCCTGATCCAGATGGACAACCAGGTGGCCATGTGGTACATCAACAAACAGGGTGGGACTGGCTCTTACCTTCTGTGTCAGGAAGCTGCACAGATCTGGGCGGAGGCCCTCTCCCACTTGATGTACCTCAGGGTCACCTACTTGCTGGGAGGGGACAATGTGTTGGCAGACAAGCTGAGTTGCATCTTTCAACAGCACGATTGGCCTCTCAACCCCTCAGTAGCGAACTCCATCTTCCAAAAAATGGGGGATATCCTCAGATAGACCTCTTTGCTTCTCCTCAAAACCGCAAAAGTAGAGAAATTCTGCTGTCATTCGCAGCAAGCACTCTCAGCCCAGAGACGCATTCTCCCTCTCGTGGGCATCCGGTCTACTCTACGCATTCCCTCCACTTCCTCTTCTCTCGAAGACTCTCGTGAAGTTACGTCAGGACAAGGGAACCATGATCCTGATAGCACCTCAATGCTATGCCAAGTGGGGTTTCCAATACTGCAGAATCTCTCCATTCGCAGGCGCATTCCCTTGGGAAAGGACCCGCTTCTGATCACTCAAAACGACGGGTGCCTCCGCCTTCCCAACCTTCATGCCTTGTCCTTGACGGCATGGATGTTGAAAGGTTAATCCTTCAGCCACTTAACCTTTCTAAACCAGTTTCCCGTGTCTTGATTGCTTCACGGAAGCCTTCCACGAGAAAAGCTTACTCTTACAAATGGAAAAGGTTCACGTCATGGTGCACTTCTCAGTCCCTTGGCCCCTTTTCGTGTCCAATCACGACGTTTTTGGACTATCTCTGGCATTTATCAGAGTCAGGTCTAAAGACTTCTTCCATCAGAATGCATGCAGTGCAGTAGCCGCCTTCCATAAATGTATCGGGAATGTTCCTTTCCCTGTACGTACCAGGATCATTCCAGACTGTGGGTTATGTTCCCTGTCGAGCAGATGGAGTTAGAACCAAAAATTCCCAGGGGAGGACCTATATAGCCACGCCTCCCTTGCCTCAATCCTCAGTATAGTTCTAACTCCAGCAGATTGAGCAGGGGACACGGTGGTCCCCAGCACTTTTCTAGTTTTATTTTCTCTTTGAGGGATCAATTAAATAATATTAGATAAATGTTTTCTTCTAAGGGATAGGTTCTGTAGTGTTCTGACAGGACCACTCCGTTCAAAGAGAGACACTGTTTTCCAGTCAGGAACTTGCTGACAGGCTGTGTTTTTTGCCTGTCACTTTATTTTTCTCTTTGTTTTTCCTCTTCCTTGCCCGGCTACAGTGTGGTAAGTGTTGTTTTTATTTTATTTACAGTCGTTGGGAGGAACAGGAATTTGTGAGGGGTGAAGTTGGTAGTGCCGACCGCTCCCCCCTAGCCCCGGAGTTTGTACTTTTCCCCTCCTCCCCTTCGGGGAGTGATTGGAGTCCCGCCCTGCAGCTCTGCGACGACACATTCCCCAGAGCTGCTTACCGTCGGGACGGCGCTTTCCCCGATCGTCTCTTGGGGACGGGGAGGGGTCCGGAAGCCGGATAGCTCTATTGCTTCGCCGCTTCAGTTGTTGCCGTGCGCTGCAGCCACCCCTCCCCCTCCCTCCCGCCGCGATGCAGAGATCGCCTAATGGCTCCGGAGCTCGGCAAGGGGTTTCAGCAGCCCTCGGAGGGATTTTTCTTCGGCTTTTCCTGAGGGGGAGTATAGCTTACCTGGTGGGCAGCTTGGAGGAGAGTCGGACCGCGCCGGCAGGAAGCGGCATGCCCCGTTTTCCCTCAGCACGGGAACGGCAGCCATTTTGTTAGCTGACTCGGAGGCAGCTCTCTCTGAGGAGGACGTCGACGCTCCGCTCCAGTTTTCCTCTCACAGTATGGGGTTTCTGAGCGCAACGGACCAGGGCAGGCAAGGGGCGACACCTCGGGGGGCCCTTCATCAGCACTTCCTGCTTTTTCGCCAGAATTCGTCGTTTTAATGCACAAGGCATTTTTACAGAGCAGGGATCCGAATCTTGGAAATTGGGGTCCCCCTCCTCCCAAACTGACTTGCTTGACCCAGCTTTCGACGGCGGACCCTCCCTTAGGGAAGGCTTCTTTGCCCACAGGGGGTGCGGGGTCCGCTCGGCCCCCTCCCGTGGTCCCTACACCGCTGCAGCAACCGTTGGGGGATTCATGGCAGGACCCAGATGCGGATGATCCCTCCCTGGCGGCCCAGGTAGAGGGTGTCGACCCGAGGGTTCTCCGCATTTTTCAAGCAGCGGAGTTGGATGATCTCATTCCCCACATCCTGCAGGAAATGGACATCGACCCTCCTTTGGATCCTGTGGCTCAGGATCCGAAGATTAAGAAAGGGGACCCTCTGCTAGCGGGCTTGCGACCCCTAGCGAAAGCTTTTCCCACGCATCACAATATCTTGCAATTGATTTCAAGGGAGTGGGATACTGGCGATATCCGCGGTCACGAAGCATACCACCATCCCGGTCACGGGTGGGACAGCGTTGAAGGATGTCCAGGATCGCAAGCTCGAGGTGTACCTGAAGCGTATCTTCGAGGTCTCAGCGTTGGGGATGAGGGCTATCTGCAGTTCCCTAGCACAGCGAGCAGCTCTGCGTTGGGTACAGCAGCTTCTCACATCCCAATCTTTGCCACAGGCAGAGACTATTCAGGCTGATAGACTTGAAGCGGTGGTTGCCTATGGAGCTGATGCTTTTTATGATCTGTTAAGGGTTCTCGCTCGATCCATGGTGGCGGCGGTGTCCGCTCGCCGTCTTTTGTGGCTTCGCAACTGGGCGGCAGATGCTTCGTCCAAGACGCGCCTGAGTTCTCTTCCTTTCAAGGGCAGATGCCTGTTTGGGGAAGATTTGGATCAGATCATCAAATCTCTTAATGAGAATGCGGTGCACAAGCTACCAGAAGATCGTCCACGTTCTTCTAGATCTTTTTATTCCTCCAGGAACAGGTACCGGAATCAACGGAGGGTCGCGTCCTGCCAGACAGCAAACACCTCGAGCGCCTTCTACACGATCACACACCTGGAACCGGTCCTTTCGTGGACGCCGCCACAGTAAGGATATTCAAGGGGCAGGTGTCTCCTCAAAAGCTTCACAATGATGCCAGAGGGTCCCACGAGGGGATCCCCCACCTGGGGGGTCGCCTTACTCTCTTCTACAAAGAGTAGGTCCAAATTATGTCGGATCAATGGGTGCTGGACATCTTAAGTCAAGGCAACGTATTAGATTTTGTACACGAACCCCGAGACCGTTTTCTGTTTTCTCCTTGCGGTTCCCGCCTCAAACAATTAGCAGTTCGACAGACTCTCGATCGTTTGCTACAGCTGGGGGCGATAGTCCCGGTAGCGGCCTCCGAACTGGGAAGAGGACATTATTCGGTCTACTTTGTGGTTCCCAAAAAGGAGGGCACGTTTCGACCTATCCTGGATCTCAAGTCGGTCAACAAGTGTCTCAGAGTTCCTCGTTTTCGTATGGAAATGCTCCAGTCAGTGTTAGCAGCTGTGCATCCAGGAGAATTCTTGGCCTCGTTGGACCTTACAGAAGCATACCTTCACATCCCGATCCATCACCATCATCAGCGCTTCTTACGCTTCAAGATTTTGGGACAACATTTTCAGTTTCGTGCTCTCCCCTTTGGCCTGGCGACGGGCTCCGCGAGTCTTCACCAAGATCATGGTGGTGGTAGCGGCGGCGCTCCGCAGGGAGGGTATCCTAGTACATCCCTATCTAGACGACTGGCTCATTCGAGCGAAGTCGAGGGCGCAGGGTTACCGTGCTGTCGACAGAGTGGTACAGCTTCTTCAATCTCTGGGATGGATCGTCAATTTCTCAAAGAGCAAACTGATACCATCCCAATCGCTGGTTTTTCTGGGAGCACACTTCGACACCAACCAGGCCAAGGTTTTTCTGCACCCGGACAGAGCTTGGGCTCTACGCGCTCAAGTAACCGGTTTTATGGCTCTCGTCACTCCCACGGCATGGGACTATCTTCAGGTACTGGGAACCATGGCTTCAACTATCGATTTGGTACCGTGGGCCTTCGCTCATCTCCGACCTCTCCAGAGGTCCCTACTTTCGCGATGGAACCCGGTGTCGAGAGATTTTCAGGCAGTGCTGCCCATTCCGAGTGTTGTCTTGAGCAGTCTACAGTGGTGGCTGGACCCTCAACGATTAGCTCAGGGAGTGTCTCTGCAGAACCCGAATTGGGTGGTCATCACCACGGATGCCAGCCTCACCGGCTGGGGGCGGTTTGTCAAGACAGGTCTCTCCAAGGCCGATGGACGGTAGATCAGTCCACTTGACCCATCAATCGGCTGGAGACCAGGGCAGTCGTTCTAGCGCTGCAGGGGTTCTACCCACTGGTATGCAGTCGAGTGGTTCGGATTCTCTCGGACAATGCGACCACCGTGGCGTATATCAATCGCCAAGGGGACACCAGAAGCCATCTAGTCTCCTTGGAGACCGACGACTTGATGGGTGTGGGCGGGAGCTACACTTGCAGCGGTTCTAGCGGCTTCGCACATAGCGGGCGTGGACAATGTGCAGGCACATTTTCTCAGCCGGCAACACCTGAATCCAGGAGAGTGGGAACTCTCAGAAGACGCAATGCGGAGGATAATACAGCGTTGGGGGATACCCCATGTGGATCTAATGGCAACCGCGACAAATGCAAAGGCCGCCCGTTTCTTCAGCCGCAGGCGAGAGCACGGCGCGGAAGGAGTCGACGCACTAGTTCCTCCCTGGCCTCGACAGTGTCTTCTGTATGTCTTTCCTCCGTGGCCTCTAGTGGGCAAATGATCGGAGAGTCGAAATTCAGATGACCTTGCCTCTAGTGGGCAAGGTCATCTAACGGATAGAGACGTATCAAGGTCCGGTGATCCTAGTTGCGCCAGAGTGGCCTCGATGTCCATGGTTTGCAGATCTTCTCAATCTGGCAGTGGAAGGCCCGCTTCGACTCAGTCACCTATCACGTCTCCTTCCCCAATGGCCAATATTTTTCAGAAGGCAGATCGCTTTTGTCTTGCGGCCTGGCTTTTGAGATGCGCCAATTAAGAAGGCGCGGATATCCAGAGTCTGTCATCTCGACGCTCCTAAAAGCTAGGAAGACTTCCACGTCCGTTACCTATGTCAGAGTATGGAAGGTTTTTGAGGAATGGTGTGAGTCAAAGACGATTCTGCCAACGCAGGCCTCAGTAGCGCATGTGCTTTCCTTCCTACAGGCGGGTCTGGATTTGGGCCTGGCCTGTAATTCTCTTCGTGTTCAGGTAGCGGCTTTGGGAGCTTTCCTACGGAGTAATGACAGGGAGCTCCTGGCCTCACATCCGGATATTCTACGTTTTCTAAAGGGGGGGTATAAAACACTATGAAACCTCCCATTAGACCGCCTTGTCCTTCATTGGAATCTCAATTTGGTACTCCGGGCTCTATGTGCACCGCCTTTTGAGCCTCTGAGTTCGGCCACACTCAAGGATGTCACCCTTAAGACCATTTTCCTGGTGGCGATCAGCTCAGCACGTCAGATCTCTGAACTACAAGCTCTATCATGTCGGGAGCCATACCTTCGTTTCATGCCAGGGGGAGTATCCCTGCGGACAGTTCCATCTTTTCTGCCGAAGGTGGTCTCGACTTTCCATCTCAACCAATCGATAGAGCTTCCGTCATTTGTATCCTCTGATTCTTCTGACCTGCGTTGGTTGGATGTCCGACGTTCTTTGATACATTATTTGGAGGTCACTAATGAATTTCGACTCTCCGATCATTTGTTTGTCCTTTGTTCGGGACCCAGGAAGGGTTGCATGGCATCCAAACAATCAATTGCTCGCTGGCTGAAAGGAGCGATTATAGCCGCATACATCGGAATGGGTAAGTCTCCACCTTTAGCTGTTAAGGCGCATTCTCTACGCGCTCAAGCGACGTCGTGGGTGGAAAGTTCTGCAGTTTTCTTCTCAAGAAATTTGTAGGGTGGCCACATGGAAGTCTCTCCACACTTTCGCAAGACATTATCATCTAGACATTCGCGCGCAGTCTCACGGTCAGCTTGGAGACAGGGTCATACGGGCAGGGCTGTCAGCGACCCACCCATGATGGGGAAGCTTTGGTACATCCCACAGTCTGGAATGATCCTGGAACGTACAGGGAAAAGAAAATTATTCCTTACCTGCTAATTTTCGTTCCTGTAGTACCATGGATCATTCCAGACCCCTCCCTGGTTTTGGGGGTTCTTTGTGGGCCATCCCTGCTTTCCTGTCTTCACAATATTTTCACTCTGTATCTCTAGTTATTGCGAGCTGTGTCTTTCAACACAGTGCTGTTTGCAAGTTCTCAGTTACAGTTTTTTGAGTACAAGTTACTTGCTGTCACTTACAGCTGTTTTTTTCTCTATATTTTTGAGATTAATTGATCCCTCTGGTTCTGTCTCTTCTCCTCTTGGCTTTGCTAGTCCAGTTACTGAGGATTGAGGCAAGGGAGGCGTGGCTATATAGGTCCTCCCCTGGGAATTTTTGATTCTAACTCCATCTGCTGGACAGGGAACATAACCCACAGTCTGGAATGATCCATGGTACTACAGGAATGAAAATTAGCAGGTAAGGAATAATTTTCTTATATCAGTACAACCCCTTGTAACACGTTTTCTGAAAGGCTTGCTTCACCTCCAGCCTCCACTGCATCCTCCGACCCCTTCTTGGGACTTCAACCTGGTTTTGGGTCAGCTCATGAAATCACCATTCAAGCCTCTTCACTCCTGTGATCTTCGCTATCTCACACGCCTTTGGGTACACTTGGTGCATGTTCGGACATCCTCAGCTCGGAACTCACCCATATGTGAGGACTACCATCCTGCTTGTCCAGTGAGAAAGCAAATGTTGCTTACCTGTAACAGGTGTTCTCACAGGACAGCAGTATGTTAGTCCTCACGAAACCTGCCCGCCGCCGCACGGTGTTGGGTTCGTAACGTTTTATTATTTTATTTTTCGGCACTGCCTGTAGCTTTTAAATAAGACTGAAGGGGGACCCCTGCTGGCTGCAGGGTTAGTGCCATGCTGGGCATGCCCAGTAGGGGCCAGTCAAAGTTCTGATAACTTTGACAGAAGTTTTCTGTGATTGGGCTCCATCCTGTGATGTCACCCATATGTGAGGACTAACAACCTGCTGTCCTGTGAGAACACCTGTTACAGGTAAGCAACATTTTCTCACTCAAGAAATGGGCAGAACAACATTTCCAGATGATATCAACCTCTTACATTACAGGACGGATAATGGGAGAGCCAATTTTCTCAGCAAACATGATTTAGATCAGGTCCCCCTTCAGACTTATTTAAAAACTACAGGCAGTGCCGAAAAATAAAATAATAAAACGTTATGAACCCAACACTGCGGCGGGCGGGTTTCGTGAGGACTAACATCCTGCTGTCCTGTGAGAACACCTGTTACAGTTAAGCAACATTTGCTTTCTCACAGGACAAGCAGGATGGTAGTCCTCACATATTGGTGAGTACCAAGCTGAGGATGTCCGAACATGCACCAAGTGTACCCAAAGGCGTGCAACAGGCACAACAACTGGGGTGGAACTTGGTAGAGGGCATCCTGAACCCCACCGGGCAGGCGGAAGGGTATTGGTACGTCACGTTGTAAATAGGTTACGAAGGACAGACTGGCCGAAGATGGAATCTTGTCTTCCGGCTTTGTCCAAGCAATAGTGGGCTGCAAAGGTGTGGAGAGAACTCCAGGTGGCAGCCCTGCAAATGTCAGGAAGCGGCACCGATCGTAGGTGTGCTACTGAAGTTGCCATGGCCCTCACAGAGTGTGCTTTAACACGGTCTTGAAATGGAATGCCCGCTTGCTGATAGCAAAAGGATATGCAGTCCACCAACCAGGAGGAGAGAGTCTGCTTACCCACAGTCTTCCTTAACTTGTTAGGGTGGAAAGAGACAAACAATTGAGTGCTTTCCCTGTGGGCAGCTGTACGGTCTAGGTAGAATGCTAGAGCCCGTTTACAGTCAAGGATATGCAGAACCTGTTCTCCTGGATTGGAATGGGGCCTGGGAAAGAAGGTAGGTAGTATAATGGATTGATTAATATGAAATTCCAAGACTACCTTAGGCAAGAACTTAGGGTGAGTGCGGGAGTACCACCCAGTCCTTTAGACGTTTAGTGTAAGGCGGATAGGTAACTAGGGCCTGTAATTCACTAACTCTAATAGGACGAGTGGTAAGGGTGATGTCAGAAAAGACCTCCACAGTAACCTATGTAAACTATCCAGATGTTAGCCATAGTCTCCAGGTCTTGGTGGAAATAGATACACTCATGAACTGGGCAGAACAACATTTCCAGATGATATCAACCTCTTACATTACAGGACGGATAATGGGAGAGCCGATTTTCTCAGCAAACATGACTTGGATCAGGGAGACCAGATGTATCTGGACCTGGTGGTGTGTTACCTCACCACGATGGTTCTAAAGTCATGACAGGATCGGAGGGCATTGGGACTCAATACTCTCATTGGTAGTGAGCCGCGGAGTGAGATGCTATATGGATTCCCTCCCTGACTGATATTCAGCAGGGTATTTCGGAAGATTGCAAGTCCTCCTGGGACTATATATACGCCTGGTGGATTGGATTTGCCTCAAACACCATGTTTCGGTGCTGATAGACAGTCCTATGGGGTGCCCGGTTCTGAAGGATCTTCTACAACCAGGACCAATTGTACATGAAAATCCATGTCAATTCTGTCTTATTGTTTGGCCCTTGAGATGGCTCGACTGCTGAGGCTTGGTTGTTTTCCGGCAGTGGTGTCCCCTCTGCTCTGAGCTAGGAAGTTCTCCACATATCTAGCCTATATCAAGGTTTGGAGAGTGTTCGAAAGTTGATGCTAGGTAAGAGGTTATCACTGTGTCAGAGTTGTAATACCGATAATTCTGGGTTTTCTGGAGGAAGGATTAGTAAGGGTCTGGCCCTTAATTCCTTACAAGTTCTGGTTGCAGCAATGGCATGTTGTAGAGGTTGTTTTAATGGTAGACCTTTGTTCTCCTGTCCATATATTTCTCTATTTTTGAAGGGAGTTCAACATCTTCATCCTTGGTGACTGCCAATGCCATGTTGAGGCCTTGGCTTGTTGCATATTTTGGTAGGTCCCACTTTTCAGCAGCTGAGTGGCTCTTCTTGCAGCTGTTTGCCTTGAAAATGTTTTTCATGGTTGCTGTATGTTTGGTGAGATACATTCCATTCTGTTAGTTTTCTCTTGCCATGAGCCTTTTCGGTGAGAACTCCAGGAGCAGTGCAGATTAGGTCTGTAACTTCCTGTTTTCAGAGGTGGAGTCTGAGTTCCACTTGAATTAGTCTGCTTTCCTGCCAGCACTAGACAGGGGCAGCACTGAGCGGGAATAGTACCTTAGATATGAAGCAACATTGTTGAGATACCTGAGGGCTTCCCATTATTGGCCATAGACTGCTTGAATGTTCGTTCTTCATAGTGGAGATAGACATGAAAAACAGGCATCATGGGCTGCAGTTGCCATTGGGTTAAAGAGATTGTCACAGCAGCCTTTGTAGGGCAGAAGTGCTATTGCCTAGGCAAGTCAGAACGCTTTTCACTAGAGTGTAGGCGGTCTCAGGGGTGGAGATTCGACTATGGTCTCATTCCAAGATTTATTGGACAGCAGCATGTTCCTTCCTACATACTTTCTCCAAGCATTACTGCTTGGATATTAACACGCAAGAGGATGCGGCCTTCGTGAGGGCGATGTTGATGGGAGTGCAGGCAGCCTCCCACTCCTTTCGGGAGTAGCTTTGGTACATTCCACCAGTGTGGATTAGTTTGCCTTTCCTCTAACCTGATAATTACCTTTCCTCTAAGGAGAGCAGGCCAATCCACAGTCCCGCCCTAGGCTGCCTACTTATGATTTTGTTTTCAGTTCTTCTTTTAATGGAGACGCTGCTGAAGGTTTTGTTTTCAGTTTGTCTTTAAATGGAGACGCTGCTGAAGAAAAGGATAATGAACTATCTACAATCTGGTGGGTTGCTGGACTCAAGGCAGCATGGATTCACCAGGGGAAGGTCCTGTCAGTAAATCTTATTGGTTTTTTCGATTCGGTGACTAGAGAATTGGATTGAGGAAGAGTGCTCGATGTGATCTACTTGGATTTCAGCAAAGCTTTTGATACAGTCCCGCATAGGAGGCTTGTGAATAAAATGAGAAGCTTGGTAGTAAGCACCAAGGTGGTGGTGTGAATTACAAACTGATTGACCGATAGGAGACAATGGTAAATGGGTAATGGTAAATGGAACCTACTCTAAAGAGAGAGCCATGTTAAGCGGAGTGCCACAGGGATTGGTGTTGGGACCGGTTCTGTTCAATATATTAACAATGGGAGGAAAGACATTGCACTCGGAATCCGCAGCTGGACGCCCCCAGAATGAAAACTCCACACTGTTTGGCTTTTAAACTTGGCCGCAGTTTAATACACGTGAACCCGAGCCCTTACAAATAATTACTATTAACACCCCTCTCCCCAACTCCCACCCCTCTACCAATTCACCTTAAACCCCAATGGTGGAGAGACCCTCCTCCTTCCCCACCTGCTCCGCCTCATGCCAGCGAGAGCAAGCTTGATCGTGAACCTTAGCCCCACGGTTCCCCGGTCTTCCCACGTAGCCGCCCCCCCCCCCCCCCCCCGGCTACGCAGGGCCCTTCTCCCCCTCCATCAACCCTGCCCCAATCCACTTCCCCCTTTTACAACATAACAATGGGCTCGGGTTATCCGCCAACACTGCGACAATGTACATAAAACAGAAACGCTTCCACCGAGGACAGGCGTATGGGACAAAGTTCGTCGCTCCTACCTTCCTGCCTCCTTTGCCTAACTGACCTGTTGCTCCCCTGACGTCACCTTGCCCTATCCAATCCTTTCCCCTTATTTGAATCTGCTTCTCCCTCATCTCCCTCCCCACTCCCTTCTCCTCCCTATCTTCCTTCCTCTCTGCTTCTGCACTTCCCCTCCCTCTATTCTATCTGCTGTTCCTCGCACGCTTTCCCCCCGTTACTGCCGCCGTGCTGTAAACCAGCACGGCTTGCTCTAACAAGGGGAGGAAAGACATTGCACTCGGAATCCGCAGCTGGACCCCCCCCAGAATGAAAACTCCACACTGGCTTTTAAACTTGGCCGCAGTTTAATACACATGAACCCGAGCCCTTACAAATAATTACTATTAACACCCCTCTCCCAACTCCCACTCCTCCACCCATTCCTCTTGCCTCCACCACCTTAAACCCGAATGGTGGAGAGACCCTTCCCCTTCCCCACCTGCTCTGCCTCGTGCCAGTGAGAGCAAGCTTGACCGTGAACCTTAGCCCCACGGTTCCCCGGTCTTCCCTTGTAGCCGCGCCCCCCCCCCCCCCCCCCCCCCCCCCCCCCCCCCCCCCCCCCGGCTATGCAGGGCCCTTCTCCCCCTCCACCAACCCCGCCCCAATCCACTTCCCCCTTTTACAACATAACAATGGGCTCAGGTTATCCGCCACAAAACAAGTCGACTAGTGACTTGTTGTCCCCCACTGCGGCCATCTAGTCTCTACTGCTTATCGCTTTCTCCAAACCTTCCTGAAGGGTATGATTAAATAGGTCCATTCCTATGTCTGATAAATGGACCCCATCCCCGCTAAAGAAACCTGCTTCCCCATTCCATACCCAAGAATGCCTGATCCAGAAACCCCCTTCCCACCCCATCCACTTTCCCATTTGCTGATTTATCTTTTTAATCCCGATCTTCCAAATAGTCTCCTCGCTGTGACATAGTCGGATAATGATGTCGGACCACCCTACTTTCACTGTGGGCCACCGCACCATAATTTGCGGTAGATCTTTTTTAATACAGGTCAGAAGCTCCCTACATGTCTTCTTACCCACGTCGTTACCCCCCGAATGCACAACTAATATTTCAGGAACTCCCGCATGTCCATTCGGTCGCTCAGGAACGGCAGCAACTCGTCCCACTGCATGCCTCTACGACTGAACCACGCCAATTACTACCCTATGCGCTCCAACTCCAGATGCTCTCCATAAGGGCGCTTCATGGCTCTGCGTTGCGCTCTGTGGATATAGGAATGGCCCATGATCCAGGCACATCCCTTCCTGCTCCTCCGCCCCCAGGCTTTTGGAAAAGAAAAGAATGCATTAATATCTGCGTCATACTACCCCCCCCCCCCCCTCCCTTTAAGGCCCGTCAATTAGGTATCCTCTTTTCTCTTTTTTTTTTTTTTTTTAGTTGGCCCCCGTGTCCATCCGAATGTAATCCTTGAAAACCTTTGATTTCCAGCGCCCTATACTTTTAATCCCTGCCTCTGATAAACCCGCCTTGGCAGCTGATGTTGCTGCACCAATCCGGAATGAATGTGCACTATACCTCTTAACATCCCTCCCGTCTGCGGATACCACCATTCTAAGCACCTGAGCAAATTGATACTTGGTCAAAACCGCCCCGTTCTCATGCACTAAAAACGTCCTACTAGTCGGCGGCCTTAACCGGTTGTACCGCATAGCCGTAAGTACTGGACAAATCAGAGGGCTCTCAGCAGGCACTAAGGTGATAGAAGAGCCCTTGCCTTTTTGATCTGTTTTGGATTTCAGGAGAAAAAGCATCACCAACTGAGATCATATGGAGATGCAATCTGTCGTAATCCCGGGATTGCCATTACCACTGCATGACTGAGCCACCAGCTCGCTCATTCGCATGCCTCCAAAAAACGCCCACGAAAAAGCTACACTGAACAAAGCTACCTCGTACCCCGACCAACAGACCTGCGGTAACAGCCCCGTAAACATTATCACGTCCTGATACCGAATTGGCAAACGCTGGTCCCTCTGTCTACCCAATCGTTTCTGTCACCCATCCAAAACTTTGCGTACTCGAAAACTACTCATGGGGTAACCCCAACCTTTTAACTTTTGAAAGAAGGAAAAACCAACTAAATGCAGACACGCCATGGCCACCGACCATCCACTTCACTTGGCCCATAAGACAAAGTCCACTAGCCACTACTCCTCCACGAGCCTGCCCCCCAGGCCTTGAACCTCATGAAATGTGCCATGACTGTGTTTCCTTTTGAATACAAGGTCCAGGTACTCGGAGCCACTGAATCCTGTATGAGGTCCCATTCTTCTTCGTGCATAGCAGCTGGGAAAGAATCCACATATGTTCAGCTCTGGTGGACCATGTTATCTGACGGAGAAAATAGGATAACTACACGCTAGCTCTCATGACCTTCCCGCTCCCCTATTTTTACTACCTACGATCCCATGCCCCTTAACACCTATGGCCATACTCGGGCTACTCTATTGATGTTGTAGGCCTGCCGCTTTAGCGTTTCGTGTTGTTTGTCTTCTTTTTATTTATTTATTTTATTTTTATTTTTTTCCTTTCCCGTAAACACCCTAGTTATGTCCCCTCGCCCCTACCTCGCTAAACCCTCGCAACAGTTGTTGATACCCCGTAAAAGGTGCCTCTCGATATGGGGGTCATATCCTCCCTTATCTTCTCTCTGCTACCGTTTGTTGGTTTTTGGTACCGCCTTGCCACCTGTCTGGGTGCACTTGGAGCTGGGGTGTGCCCCGTTGCATGTGGCGCACGCATACCGAAACTTACATTCCGGGAATAAGCAGGTGGCTCTATTAAAACGCCAACAAATATCACCTTTGGACTTGGCCATCTTACCCTCTTTTCCTGTCAGCCCTCTGCCCCTTGCTGCTGCTTCTCCCCCACCGGTCCCTCCAACCCCGCCCTGCACTTCCCCTGCACCTCCGAACGCTCCTGCGCTGGACTTTGCTTGCTTGCTGCTCTTATTCGTCATCTGCGTGAGCCATAAATTGATGTTCTGGGTACCCCAAGACATGAATCTATTGGCCGCCATCTTCTCCCGGAAACACTTGTTGTAATTGAGCCAAGCCCAACCTTCATAATCCTTGAATGCGCCTAAAATGCTATCGCAGTATCCCAATAAGGCCCCATGCTGGTCCAGCTTGTAGTGCTCCACGATGCTGGCCAGTCGCAAAAAACCCCTCATCCAGTTGAGAACGTTTTTGGGCACCTTGACCCCTGCCTCTTTCCCCTTCTTCTTCTTACTTCCCTTGCTGTGCCTGTTCCTGCTCCCCCTTCTGCCTGCCATCAGCTGGAATATGTTAACATACTTGCGCTTCTTAATGCGTCTGTGTACTTTTCCCGGAACCCCTTCCCACAGCTCAGTCAGAGATGCTAGAGCCGGGTGCCCCATATCCTGCACCAGCCCCAACCCGATGTCCCTCTTCCGTCCCCCTGCACTGGTATCCGACGAAGATGTTGACGTAGAACTACTATCCGTATCGCTGGAACTGCTGTCCCGTCTACGCTTTGTCTTCGATTTTGTATGATGCTCCTGAACTCCACCCTGCTCATTACCTTCCTCAGCTCCCAGTATGCGAGACCCTGCCGCCTCTCCTCTTGGTCTATCCATGCGCCCAGCCACCGGTCTGTCTTCACTCAGGTAGAGCGGCTCCTTCCTCCACCGCTCCTCGCTGTACGAATTGCCCGGAATCTCTTTGCTCCTGTGATCTGCAACAGATAACATACTGGCCCCAGTACCTGGCCTGCACGCAGCTTGTTGCCCCATTCCCATCACATCCCTATGAGCTTGACTGGCCGACTCCGTTCCCCTGAAAGGGCTAGCACCCACCCATCCTGACTGGTCCTCCCTCCCCTGTCCCTCTGCCCTGTTATCTCCCTGTGTGCCTTGACTCCATGCTGGCCATCCGCCGAAACCTCTCCTCCCCTTGCTCCCCTCCCACTCTCCCATACCCATAATCCCCCCTTTTTTCCCAGGCCCCCTCTCGTTCTAGGCACATGCGACCACACTCACTGCATGCGTGCTTGTGTCCTAGGCCTCTGGCAGCGAGATCTTCCCTTCCTCTCACTGCTGCCGTTCCCCGAGCTCTCATCCTTCGCCAGGAAAACCTCTGCGCTCCGCAACCGGGACTGTCTTGCTTCTCCTCTGAGCACTGGGGCTGGCAACCCGTCTCCCCCGATGCTAGACCTCGGCTTCAGGCCTCTCCTTCTTCCTGCGCGCGCTGTGCCCTCCGATTCTGCTGCTTTTCCCGCCTCTGCGATTGCTGAGGGATGCTCCGCCTGAGTTCTTCCATCTAACTTTTCATCCCGTCCCCGGGATCCCACTCTACCCTGCACGGAGCTCCTTGTTGGGCTTGGCCATCCGATCCGAGCACCAACCAACACGAGGTAGCCGGGGATGGGGGGGGGGGGAGAACAGGGTGCATGCTCTGAGGGAAGAACTATACTGGGGCGCGCCTCAGGTTCTGCCTCAGGCCTGCTCTCCCCAGAGCTGACTATCACATGCTCCGACTCGCTCCGGGGGAGGGGGAGGCTCGGGAGGGCTACTGGCGGTTGCTGGCTGTCTGACCTCACCCCGCTGGGGCCACGACCCCCTTTTTTGGTACCTGCCCGGCCCTTACTCACCGGCAGGCTCTTTCTTTCACCACTTCTCCTCCTCATGCTTCCCTTAATTAATATTAGAGTTGTTAATATTTTGTTTTGTAGGCTATTCCGCTCACTTGAAGCACTACCGACCTGGAGCACAAAGTTCGTTGCTCCTACCTCCCTGCCTCCTTTGCCTAACTGACCCGTTGCTCCCCTGACGTCACCTTGCCTTATCCAATCCTCTCCCCTTATTTGAATCTGCTTCTCCCTCATCTCCCTCCCTCCTCCCTTCCCCTCCCTATCTTCCCGCCTCTCTGCTTCTGCACTTCCCCTCCCCCTACTCTATCTGCTGCTCCTCGCACACTTTCCCCCTGTTACTTCCACTGTGCTGTAAACCAGCACGGCTTCTCTTGTGAGTGACATTGTAGAAGGGATGGAAAGTAAAGTATGTCTATTTAAGGATGATACTAAGATCTGCAACAGTGTGGACAAACCTGAAGGAGTAGAGAGAATGGGAAGAGATTTAAGAAAGCCGGAAGTGTAGTCAAAGATTTGGCAGCCAGGATTCAATGCCAAGAAGTACAGACTCATATATCTGGGATGCGGTGATCCAAAAGAGCTGTTTGTGGTGGGGGGTGAAAGTCTGATGTGCATGTAGAGGGATCTTTGGGTGATAGTATTTGGGTATCTGAACATGGCGAAGCAATGTGCCAAGGCGTTATTTATTTTATTTATTTAAAATCTCTTCTATACCGTCGTTAAGTTAATTCACCATCACAACAGTTTACAAAAAGGCACTAAAGGAAAAACTTTAATTGGTATAGATTACACATTATACATGTGCCATCATAGAACAGTAACATATCTTCAATAATAGAGCTATATGTTAATTAAATCTTATATGTCAGTTGAGTGATTTTTTTAAGCAGTTCAAAACTAACGTTAATTTGCAGTTGGAGATATTAAAGGAAAAAAAACTGATTACTTGGTGCGGCTAGCTAAAGCCAGAAGAATGCTGGAATAACCAGTAAGAAAAAGGAGGTGATGATGACCTTGTACAGATCCTTGGTGAGGCCTCACCTCGAGTATTGTGTTCATTACTGGTTTCATATCATAACACTCAGGCTTGTGAACCCTTGGCCGATGGGAGGATGGTATACCTTTCGGACGATCCGTAGGTTCTCTCGTCGGGTGGCGAGGCAGAGCAGGAGACGGGACCGGCTGACCCTGGGCATTAGAGACTGATGCGACTGTGGAGGTGGATGAAGAGATGGGAAGAGGAGCTGCATCTTCACCCCTGGAAGTCTGTGGTCCCCCCAGGAGGAGCTCGTAGGGACCCAGACCGCTGGGACTTAGGCGGACCTTTGAGAGGTCAGGGTGACGGTGCAAGGGCTGACTGGAGTTTCGCCCTGGAAGCCTGCGGTGCCCCCGGGAGGAGCCCATAGGGACCTGGGCCGCTGGGACTTACGCGGGCCCTTGGAGACGGTAGTCTGGAAGGAGTCCTAGGTCGAGTGCCAGAGGGTCGTCGCTCACCAGTCCGAGGTCACACACTGAAGGATCACCACTTGCCAGTCCGAAGTCACGTACCAGAGAATCACCGTAAGCCAATCCGAAGTCGTACACCAGAGAATCACCGTAAGCCAATCCGAAGTCAGGAACCGGGAACGTCAAGACGAAACAGGAACAAGATCCAAAGCTCAAGGAACTCACCGAAGCAAGCAGACTAGACTACGTGGAATGTTGCCAAGTCACTGGATGAGCAGAGGCAGCTGCCTTTTATACTTCCCCTGCTCTAGCTGATAGAGAACAGGTGAAGCCATTTAAAGGGATTAGGTCCCTTTAAATTTGTAGAGGAGGCACGGCCTCGCGCCTAAGGATGGCGGCGGCCATCTTGGATTTCGACCCGCTGAGGAGAGACGCCGCTGGACGCCGCGAGGGGGGAGCAGGACGTCTCCCCCTGCAGCGAGCAGCACCGGAGGCCGCGCGGGAGCGATGGCCCAAATCGGAGCCCTCTCCCGGGGCTCCCGCGGAGAAGGAACGCTGCGGCCAAGGTAGGGGGCCGCGGTCGTGGGGCGCCACGGCCGTGGAACACAACAAAAAGGATAGAGACAGGATGGAGGCAGTCCAGAGAAGGGTGACAAAAATGGTGTAGGATCTGTATCAGAAGACCTATGAGGAGAGGCTGAAGGATCTGAATATTTATACCCTGGAAGAGAGGAGATGCAGGGGAGATATGACACAGAACTTCAGATACCTAAAAGTTTCAATAATGTATGGACTTCAAATCTTTTCCATTGGAAAGAAAACAATAGAACTAGGGGTCACGAAATGAAACTCCACAGGGGATGACTCAGAACTAATGTCAGGAAATATTTCTTCACAGAGAGGGTGGTGGAGGCCTGGAATGCCCTTCCAGAAGAAATGGTGAAGAAGAAAACAGTCAAAGAATTCAAAGGGGCATGGGATAAAAGCTATGGATCTCTAAAGGCTAGAAGACATAAATGAGATAAGTGTGCAGGGGGGTAACTTGCTGGTATGGCGGTTACTACCCTTAACAGAAGCTATGGAAATTACTAACCTTAACCAATATGCTTTGATGCTTTTAATGCAACTGTAACATGCTCCCCGCTTAGACGGCAGGTGGAAAAGAGGAATTGGATTCAGACAACACCTGAGGGCCCTGGTTTGGGAAAGTGTTCCATGGTTTGGGAAAGTGTTAATTGGAAATAAGAGAAAAAGCACAGAACTGCTTCTATGGCCAAGTCCTAAAGGAAACAAAGAAAGTGTGCATGGGGGTAACTTGCTGGTGCGGCGGTTACTACTCTTAACTAAATAAACCTTGATACTTTTTGTTGTTCTGGTGGTGGACCCTTGGCCCGAGGTGGGGTTGATGCTACCCGTAGGGCAAGCCCCACAGGTCCCCACCGTCGGGAGGTGGAGCAGACCGGGAGACGGAGGCCAACTGGAGCTTCGCCAATACCAGCCCTCGTTCCTCGCAGGTTGAGCCCGTGGGTGCTGGGGCCGGCTGGTCTTAGGTGGGCCTCCGTCAGATGACTCCCAGATGATGTTCGAGGCAGGCAGCCAGGAACCAGCAGAGGTATCGAGGGACCTAGGCAGGTCCAGACGAGGCAGGAATCCAGAGGCCCAGGCAGCAAGGACGGACCAGAGTGCAAGGATAGGTGATGCCCGGGTAGTAGAAGGCTGAAGCCTAACAGGCCAAGTCTAGAGGCGAGATCAGGAACAGGCTGGAGTCGGGGCATGTAACAGTGCTAGGCAAGGTACAGCGAAGCAAAAGGTCAAAGCCAGAAATCAGTCCTGAGCGTGGTCCAACGAAGCAAGGTTCAAAGCCATTAATCAGTCCTGAGCGTGGTCCAACGAAGCAAGGGTCAAAGCCAGTAATTAGTCTAAGGCAAAGGCTAGGTAATAACCAGGAACAGGAACCAGGAACAAAGTCAGGAACAGGAACGAGCAATGAAGCACATGACTAGAGTGAGACCTGTTGCCAAGGCAAGGAATGAGTAGCGGGCCCTGCCTTAAGCAGCGGGGCCCGATGACATCATCATCCATGGCCGCGGGTTAGTTTCCTGCCACGGCCCCTTTAAAGGCCGACAAGACGCGCGCGTGCCTAGGAGGAGGCTGGACGCTGGATGGTGGCGTTTCCCCGCGGCGTATGTGGGGAGACCCGCCGGGAGACAGAGGAGTTGGTGGAGCAGCCGGGAGCGCCCAAGGAGGCAGTGGGGGTGCGGGAGCGCAGGCGGTTGCCCACTGCTGCGAGTGCGGATGGTCCTGGTCTGGGAGCCAGGCGCCGGAGGTGAGTAGGCCCGTTTGCGGGCCTGCCGCGGCTGGGACACGCGTCACTTTTGATGCAGTTCCAACATTGCTCTGTGCTTCAAAGGCAGGGCAAAAAGGGAATTGGTTTTAACAGTGATCATCGAGGGTCCTGACGTTTACGGTCTGCAGAACTGATCAGCATAGGAGTAACCAGCACAGTGCAGTGGTTACTACCCATATAAGCATGGGATTATTACCCTTAACCAATAAGCCTTGATGCTTTTAATGCAACTGCAACATTGCTGTCTGCTTCGAAGGAGGGGATGTGGGCTGAAAGGAAAGAGAAATTTGGATTCAGGGTCAACCAATATGTCAGAGATTAAGACATATTGAAAAACAGACATTAAGAAAAAAACACAGGATTGCTTCTACGGCCAAGTCCATAAGCAAAGCACGTCAAGCAAAACTGTCTGATACATGGGGTAACCTGCACAGCATGGCAGTTATTACCATGGGATGCTTGCTGAGCAGACTGGATGTACTATCGGTCCTTTTCTGCTGTCATTTTAATGTTATGTTTTCCTTCAAGGACTATGCAGATTGTTCTTTATTTTGAGTCGTGTGAAGGACTTGTAAGTGAGAACCAGCCTGTATACTCATTTATAATTAATATTTTGCTTGAGCTCACTGCTTTTGAGCTAAGTGGCGTTATTGAGACGTTGACTGTTAAGAGTCATGTATCAGGTATAATCAGTTGTCCACAGTTTGCTTTTATAGAGATACTACCAAGCTTATGTTGGGGCAGGGTTATATGTTAGTAATGTCAGTGAGTCAGTTGTCGTCTACATCTAAAAAATAGATGTGCATAATACACTGGTGTGGACTGGCCCTTTCTTCCTTAGAGAAAGAAAATCATCAGGTAAGAAGTCATTTCACCATCTACCAAACCTCATCCCACACCTGCCCCTCTAACTATTATTCTCACAGTACAAGCAGGATGGTAGTCTTCACATATGGGTGACATCATCAGGATGGAGCCCAATTACGGAACACTTTTGTCAGAGTTTCTAGAACTTTGACTGGCACCTACTGGGCATGCTCAGCATGGCACTAACCCTGCATCCAGCAGGGATCCCCCTTCAGTCTTCTTTTTTCCGTGCAGCAGTAGCCATGCGGGTTACAGAGCTCTCAATACATTCCTGTCAGGAATTTTCCTCACGGAACTTCTTCAAAATTATTTCTCAAATTAATTCCTCACAGGGGTCCCCCTATCGATATATAACGTCCGCGGTCATCCAGTAAGTATTTTACCAAGCTCCTGTCGCTTTCCGTCAAGTTTTACTTGCGCTGCCTACCGGCCATCGACTACACCATGGCTATGTTTTTGTCGAGGCCATGGCGTCGGGTTTCCATCGGTGCCCTGACTGTACTCGCACTATGTCTATTACAGACCCTCACACGGTCTGTGTCATGTGCTTAGGGCGTGAGCATGATGTCCTTACTTGAACCTCATGTACCCAATTGACACCAAAGGATCATAAGGCTAGAATGGAGAAGATGGAACTTCTTTTTCACTCTCAAACCCCGACTCCATCGATTGCCTCAAAGTCCTCCGAACCGACTCTGTCTACGTCACGCCAGTATCGAGCAGCGGCCACTGTCCGATTGGCATCGACGACTCCATGGCTATCGACCTCCTCTGTTGTCCCTTTAGACACAGACCGAGGAGATCATCAAGAAAAGCACCGACATTGACACCGTAAGGCCCAAGCCATCGACGCAGGAAAATCCTCGACGTTGATACCAATTGAACCACCGACGAAGAAAGCCCGCCCAGAAAAGGCCTCTTCCCTTTCCTTGTCTGGGTCACCGAGGCAGTCCCCACCTAGACAGGTGCTGGGAGCCGCGATTTCACCTCCAATGGTGGTCCCTCCGGCTACACCTCTGCTTCTTACTCCAGGACCAGGGCTCCACGCTCCGGTTTCCCATGAGGAATTGGATCGGCTGATCCAAGAGGCCATCGACATAACGATGCAAGGCTTCAAGATACCGGTGCCAGTTCCTGAACCAGCCATCGATCCCATCCCAGTAGCCTTGGCTCTGCTACTGGCACGAATGGAAGCACTCTTCGCTGCTCTTCCACCGATGGATCCGAGAGAACCAGTGGCTCCAGTTCCCTCCTCCCCGATTCACTTGTCATTGACAGAGGAAGGGGAAACACCATTATTACTTCCTCCATCGGGAGTCCTGCCACCGTCTCAGCCATCGATGTCACCGATTCCATTGGTGTGTCCATTGGTGCCTCTGTTCTGGCCATCGATACCACTGGTGACCCCTTCGGTGCCTAAATCAGGACCTTCTGGGATACCTTCGTTCCTCCTCTTTGAAGATCCATGGACCGATGATTCGTCCCCGGATTCCGAGGACTTACCATCTCCACCCTCTCCTCCTGAAGGAAGAAAGCGTTCCCCTCCAGAGGACTTGTCCTTCATTAACTTTGTGAAAGAAATGTCTCAGATGGTCCCTTTCCATCTTCAAACAAAAGAGGATTCCAGACACCAGATGATGGAGCTTCTACAGTTTATTGATGCTCCCAAGGATATCACATCTATCCCTATCCATAATGTCCTCTTAGATCTTCTTAAGAGGAATTGGGAACATCCTGGTTCAGTGGCACCTGTCAACCGAAAGGCAGATGCCACGTACCTCGTTCAGTCGACAGCAGGGTTTCAGAAAACTCAATTAAACCATCACTCAGTGGTAGTTGAGTCAGCCCAAAAGAAGGCCAGACGTTCTAAACCACATTCCTCAGTTCCTCCAGGAAAAGAGCAAAAATTCCTGGATGCAATAGGTCGATATGTCTTCCATGGCTCAATGCTTATCTCCCGCATTGCCTCCTATCAACTTTACATGACCCAGTACAACAGGGTCCTCTTCAAACAAATACAAGACTTCGCTGAGTCCTTGCCTTTGCAGTTCCAGGATAAATTACATGCCCTGGCTCAAAAAGGATTGGAGGCGGGCAAACATGAAGTAAGATCAGTGTATGATGTTTTTGACACCGATTCCAGAGTCTCAACAGCAGGTATTACTGCATGCAGATGGGCCTGGCTGAAGTCTTCGGACTTCAGACCTGAAGTACAAGACAGACTGTCAGACTTGCCTTGCGTGGGGGACAATCTTTTCAGAGAAAAGATACAGGAAGCAGTGGCACAGCTCAAAGACCACCATGAGACTCTTCGCCAACTCTCCCTGTTACCTTCTGAATTTCCCACCAATCGGCCATTCAGAAGAGATTCCAAAAAGCCTTTCTACCGCCAAAGGAAATCATATCCTCCACCATCCAGAGGCCGCTCAACTAAGCCTTATCAAAAAGGCCAGTCAAAGCAACCTCGTCCCCAAAAATCGCAAGTAACCACTCAACCAGGTCCAGCATCTGGTTTTTGACTCTTACCTAGAGAGCAGCAACCAGCCTCCACTATCGCACATACCAGTAGGATGTCGACTGTGCCAGTTTTCCAAAATATGGCACACAATCACCTCAGACCAGTGGGTACTTGTCATAGTCACTCAAGGTTATCACCTCAACTTTCTCTCCTTTCCGCCGGACTCCCTACCTCGGTTGACATGGGGTACATCTGACCACTCAACGCTCTTGGATCAGGAAGTCTCTCTTCTCCTCCAGTCCAGAGCAATAGAACCGGTACCCTACTCCCAACAGGGCCTGGGTTTCTATTCCCGGTATTTTCTAATCCCAAAAAAGTCAGGTGGCGTTTGCCCAATCCTGGACCTTCGCGCATTAAGCAAGTACCTACAAAGAGAAAAGTTCAAGATGGTGACCTTGGGTTCCCTGCTTCTCCTTCTACAAAGGGAAGACTGGCTCTGCTCTCTAGACCTTCAGGACGCTTACACACACATAGCAATAACTCCATCTCATCGCAAATTCCTGCGATTCGTAATAGGCCCAAAGCACTATCAATATCGAGTGCTCCCATTCGGCCTAGCTTCTGCGCCACGAGTCTTCACCAACGGGCGGATTTTAAATGCCATGCTCGCGTAAATCCGCCCGGATTTACGCGAGCAGGGACCTTGTGCGCCGGCGCAGAGCCCCTTGACGCGCGTAAGTCCTGGGGTTTTTTAAAGGGGCGTGTCGGGGGCAGAACCGAATGACGTGGTGTTTCGGGGGCGGGACCGGGGGCGTGGCGCCGGCCCGGGGGCGTGTCGAGGCCTCCGCTGGCACGCGTAGATTTACATCTGCTTCTAGCAGGCGTAAATCGAGGGACAAAGGTAAGGGGGGGGGGGGGGTTAGATAGGGCCGGGGGGGGGGGGTAGGTAGGGGAAGGGAGGGGAAGGTGAGGGGAGGGCGAAAGAAAATTCCCTCCGAGGCCGCTCCGATTTCGGAGTGGCCTCGGAGGGAACGGAGGCAGGCTGTGCGGCTCGGCGCGCGCAGGCTGCCCAAAATCGGCAGCCTTGCGCGCGCCGATCCAGGATTTTATAAGATACGCACGGCTATGTGCGTATCTTATAAAATCCAGCGTACTTTTGTTTGCGCCTGCTGCGCGAACAAAAGTACGCGATCGCGCTCTTTTTTAAAATCTACCCCCAAGTGTCTCGTAGTAGTAGCAGCATATCTCAGGACTCAAGGTGTTCACGTCTACCCCTATCTCGACGATTGGTTGATCAGGACTCCAACTCAGCAGGCTGCTCAAACGTCTCTACGTCTCACCTTGCATACCCTGATCACCCTAGGGTTTCTAATCAACTATCCAAAGTCTAACTTGATTCCATCTCAAACCCTATTGTTCATAGGGGCAGACTTGAACACCTTCACAGTAAAAACTTTCTTCCTGCGGAGAGAGCTCTCACTCTCAGTTCTCTCGCCCATCAACTCCTCTCTCGACAACAGTCAACCGCTCGTCACTTCCTAGTTTTGCTGGGACACATGGCGTCATCGGTGCATGTAACTCCAGTGGCCCGTCTCACCCTGAAAGTCATGCAGTGGACACTAAAATCACAATGGACCTAGTCTTCTCAGCCAATGTCCACTATTGTCCAGGTCACCAATCAGCTCCGCTTATCGCTGGCTTGGTGGAAAATTCAATCCAATCTCCTCTAAGGCCTTCCCTTTCAGGCTGCAGATCCTCAAATAACCTTAACAACAGATGCCTCCAACATCGGCTGGGGAGCTCATGTTGCAAATCTGCAAACTCAAGGGCTCTGGTCTCCACAAGAAGCCAAACATTAAATACATATTTAAATGTTTAATGTATTTGACAAAGGTAACGCATAAGTTCCTGCAAATTTTGTTTAAATGTAAACCGATGTGATATGTAAAATCGAACACTGGTATATAAAAGTAAATAAATAAAAAAAATAAAAAATTTCCTAGAACTCCGAACAATCAGATATGCTCTCAGGGTTTTTCAGGATCACCTCACCAACAAGGTTATCCTGATACAGACCGATAACCAAGTGGCCATGTGATATATCAACAAGCAAGGGGGAATGGGCTCCTACCTTCTGTGTCAGGAAGCTGCACAGATATGGGCGGAGGCCCTTTCCCACCCAATGTACCTCAGGGCCACCTACTTACCGGGAGTGGACAACGTGATAGCAGACAAGTTGAGTCGCACTTTCCATCCGCACGAGTGATCTCAACCCCACAGTGGCGGACTCAATCTTTCACCGTTGGGGTTACCCTCGAATAGACCTCTTTGCTTCATTCCACAATCGCAAAGTAGAAAACTTCTGCTCACTCACTCGCAGCCAACACTCAAAACCAAGAGACGCATTCTCCCTTTCATGGGCCAGCGGTCTCCTTTATGCATACCCCCCACTTCCACTCATTTCCAAGACTCTCATGAAGTTGCGAACGGACAGGGGACTGATGATCCTGATAGCCCCTCACTGGCCATGCCAGGTGTGGGTCCCAATACTACAGGACTTATCAATTCGCAGGCACATTCCTCTGGGGAAGGACCCGCTTCTGATCACCCAGAACAACGGGCGCCTACGTCACCCCAACCTCCAGGCTCTGTCCCTGACTGCCTGGATGTTGAAAGGTTAATACTTCAACCTCTTAACTTTCAGGACAGGTCTCTCGTGTCTTGGTAGCTTCACGAAAGCCTTCCACAAGAAAATCTTATCATTACAAGTGGAAAAGATTCTAACTATGGTGTAATTCCCTATCTATCGAATCTTTCACTTGTTCCACAGCAAAGTTTTGAATTATCTCTGGCACCTGTCAGTCAGGTCTGAAAACTTCCTCCATCAGAGTGCATGTCAGTGCGGTGGCCGCTTTCCATAAAGGTGTTGGGAATGTACCTATTTCAGTACAACCCCTGGTAACAAGCTTTCTGAAGGGCCTGCTCTACCTAAAACCTCTACTACGTCCTCCAGCCCCTTCTTGGGACCTTAACCTGGTTTTGGGATGGCTCATGAAATCGCTGTTTGAGCCACTCCATTCCTGTGATCTTCGCCACCTCTCATGGAAAGTGATTTTTCTCTTAGCCATCACTTCCACTCGCAGAGTTAGTGAATTGCAGGCATTAATTACCTATCCGCCTTACACTAAACTTCTGCACGACAGGATAGTGCTCCGCACTCACCCAAAGTTTTTGCCTAAGGTAGTAACAGACTTTCATATCAATCAATCTATCGTACTACCTACCTTTTTTCCCAGGCCCCATTCTAACCCAGGAGAACAGACTCTGCATACCCTGGACTGTAAACGCTTTCTAGCATTCTATCTAGACCGCACAGCCACCCACAGAAAATCCACTCAATTATTTGTTTCCTTCGATTCCATCAAATTGGGTCAACCTGTGGGTAAGCAGACTCTATCCTCCTGGTTAGCGGACTGTATTTCCTTTTGCTATCAACAGGCAGGCATTCCGCTACAAGACCGTGTCAAGGCACACTCTGTCAGGGCCTTGGCGATATCAGTAGCGCACCTCCGTTCGGTACCACTTTCTGATATTTGTAAAGCTGCTACCTGGAGTTCTCTCCATACTTTTGCGGCCCATTATTGTTTAGATAAAGCTGGAAGACAAGATTCCATCTTCGGCCAATCTGTCTTGCGCAACCTATTGCTACTTAACGTACCAATACCCTTCCACCGACCCGGTTGGGTTCAGGATGCCCTCTAACCAAATTACACCCCAGTTGTTGTGCCTGTTGCACGTTGTTGGGTACATTTGGTGCATGCATCGGTCATCCTCAGCTCGGTACTCACCCATATGTGAGTACTACCATCCTACTTGTCCTGTGAGAAAGCAGAAGTTGCTTACCTGTAACAGGTGTTCTCACAGGATAGCAGGATGTTAGTCCGCACGAAACCCACCCACCACCCCACGGTGTTAGGTTCGTTTGCGTTTTCTTATTTTATTTTTCGCACACTCTTTAGCTATTACACAAGACTGAAGGGGGACCCCTGCTGGATACAGGGTTAGTGCCATGCTGGGCATGCCCAGTAGGTGCCAGTCAAAAATATTCCATCCTGATGATGTCACCCATATGTGAGGACTAACATCCTGCTGTCCTGTGAGAACACCTGTTACAGGTAAGCAACTTCTGCTGTCTACCAAAACCCTCGCTCACACCTGTCCATCTAACTAACAAAGTACAATATACTAATTTAGATTGCATGTAAATTATTTATTTATTTTAAGTTATGTAGTGCCGTGCTTTAATCTATTTGTTATTGGGGACCATATAGGTTCTGTATGAAAGAGGGAGATATGTAGGTCTTGCAGTTCGTAAAGAATGGAATGTCCCCACACAAGTTTTAATATTTCTGCCACAACTTAGAGCATGCCCAATTCAGCTTTACCCGAGTAACAACGACATCTTGCCTATATAAATGCATAGTCAATCTGCGGTAAGGAAGATTTTTTGTTAACATCATTCAACAATATAATTTAGATATTTAAGGCCGGATTTTTAATGGCCCGTGCACATTTTAAAAGGAGCCCGGCCGCGTGCATAACCCCTGTTACATGCACAAGAGCCGGGCCTTGGCAGAGGGGTGGTCCGGGGCGGGGCTAGAGGCGCCCGGTATAGCAGCCATTTGCCGCTGTGCCAGGGGATCATGCACTGGCAAGGTGCCGGCGCATGCAACTTTCTCCTGCTCCTTTGCAGGAGCAAAAAGTAAGTTAAAAATATGGGAGGGGGGGCGGGTAGAATAGAGGAAGGGAGGTTAGAGGGTAGGGAAGTTCCCTTCCAGTCCACTCCTTAATTGAAGGGACTGGGAGGGAACTGGGGAAGCTCGACGATGCGTCGCTGTGCGAATTCGCGAAATTATACCCCCCCTTGCGCATGTCCATGGTGCGCACATGGACGCACGCCTGTTCTTTTTTATAATCTCCCCCTAAATGTTTTGTGGAAATCTGGCATTTGTCACATGATTTTATAATACTGAGCGCCATGGGCTCATCTGGTTATGTGCATAAGCACTGGGTCCATCCCTTTCTCACAGGACAAGCAGGATGGTAGTCCTCATGTATGGATGACATCACAGGATGGAGCCCAATCACGGAACACTTCTGTCAAAGTTTCCAGAACTTTGACTGGCCCAGCATGACACTAACCCTGCAGCCAGCAGAGGTCCCCCTTCAGTCTTCTTTTTTCTGCGCAGCAGTAGCCATGCGGTTAAGGAGCTCTGCAGAGATTCCTGACAGGAATTTTCCTCACGGAATTAGTAAAATTTAATTCATCCCACAGGGGTCCCTCCTTCAACTTTTTCAAGCTGTGGTACTCCGGTAAGTTTTTTACCTGTTTTCCGTCGATTACCGTCGAGTTTGGCAATCGCGGCCTACTGGCCGTCGACCGTACCGTGGCTCAATTTTTTTCATGGCCATGGCATCGGGGTTCCGCCGGTGCCCGGACTGTAATCGCACCATGTCCATCACAGACCCCCACAAAGTCTGTGTAATGTGTCTTGGATGTGAGCACGATGTCCTAACCTGCACCAAATGTGCCCTAATGACAACAAAAGGTCGCAAGGCCAGAATGGAGAAAATGGAACTTCTCTTCCGTGTGCAAACCCCGACACCATCAATTGCATCGACGTCGTCAGAACCGGCACCGTCAAATTCGCGCCAGTATCCACCTCCGGCCGGTGACCGTCCGGCATCGATGACTTCTCAGCCTTTAACACCCTCTACTCCCCCTCAGGACTGTGGGGATCGTAGAGATAAACATCGACACCGGCATCGAAAGTCTCGGGCCGTCGAGGAAGCGAAATCATCGACCTCGCCATCGTCCGAACCGCCATCAAAGAAAGCCCGTCCAGAAAAGGCACCGACCTTTTCGGCAACTGGGTCACTGAGGCAACCCTCAGCCGACAGGATATCAGGAGCTGCGACTCCGCCTTTAACGGTGGTCCCTCCGGCTATGCCTCTGCCTCCCTCTGTTCCCGAACCGGGGCTGCTTGCTCCAGGTCTCCGAGAAGATCTGGACCGGATGGTTCAGGAGGCCATCGACAAGGTGATGCATCGACTCCAAGTTCCTCTGGCACCAACATCGATTGCGGAACCGACCACTGACTCGATTCCAGCAGCGTTGGCACCGCTGCTCTCGAGGATGGAAGCGCTCATGGCCGCTTTTCCACCGATGGACCCTGGGTCACCGATGGCTCCGGTGCCCTCCCCGCTTACTTTGTCATCGGGAGGAGAAACACTGTTCCGCATCCCTCCATCGGGAGTTCTGCCGATGTCTCAGTCATCGATGCCGATACGTCTGTCAGTGCCACCGAGCTATCCATCGGTGCCGATACGCCCGTTGGCGCCACCGAGCCATCCACCGAAGCCCGCAATGCCTGCACCGGTGCCTTCGATGCCTTTATCGGTGCCTCCAGTTATTCCTTCGAGTCCTTCGGAGCCTAGACCAGGTCCTTCAGGGATCCCACCGCCCCGTCCTCCTCTAGACCCTAGAGGAGCAGGTGCTGATCCCTATGATACCTGGACTGATGATTCTTCACTGGACACCGATGATTTGCCTCACCACCTTCACCTACTGAAAGCAGAAAGCATTCTCCTCCAGAGGACCTTTCCTTTATAAATTTTGTGAAGGAGATGTCTGAATTGGTTCCCTTCCAGTTACAGATGGAACAGGACGATAGGCATCAAATGATGGAGTTGCTACAATTCCTAGATGCTGCCGAGGAAATAACCTCCATCCCTATCCACCAGGTTCTTCTGGATCTCCTCAAAAAGAACTGGGAACATCCTGGCTCTGTTGCTCCAGTCAGCAGGAAAGCTGACACCACCTATCTCGTACAGTCTGCTCCAGGCTTTCACAAACCTCAACTGGATCTCCAATCTGTGGTTGTAGAATCTGCCCAGTAAAGAGCAAGGAGATCAAAACCTCACACTTCCTTTCCCCCAGGCAAGGAACAGAAATTTCTAGATGCCATTGGTCGCCGTGTCTTCCAGGGATCAATGCTCATCTCCAGAATTGCCTCTTGTCAGCTCTGTATGACCCAATATAATAGGGTCTTATTTAAACAGATACAAGACTTGACAGACTCCCTGCCTCAGCAATTTCAAGATCAACTCCAAACCCTAGTAAACAAGGGTTTTGAGGCAGGCAAGCATGAGATCAGATCATCTTACGATATCTTTGTCACTGCTACCAAGGTATCTGCAGCTGCTATCTTGGCAAGACGATGGGCCTGGCTCAAGTCTTCCGACCTTCACCCTGAAGTACAAGACAGATTATCCGACCTGCCTTGTGTAGGAGAAAATCTGTTTGGTGAGCAGATTGAACGAACGGTGGAGGAACTCAAGGACCATCATGAGACCCTAAGACAGCTCTCTTCTGCCCGAAGAAATCCTACCTGCCACCAGTTAGAACCCGTTCTTCAAGACCGTTTCAAAAAACTCAGTCTCGTCAGATACGAAAACAAAAACCGCAAGCAGCTCCTCAACCAGGTCCTGCTCCGGTTTTTGACTCCTGCATAGAGAGCAGCAGCCAGCTTCCATCGCCCCACATACCAGTGGGAGGTCGATTGTGCCATTTCAACAACAGGTGAAACTCAATCACCTCAGACCAGTGGGTCCTGGCAATAATTGCTCAGGGTTATCATCTGAACTTTCTCTCCATTCCACCGGACTCCCCACCTCTACCAACGTGGAGAACATCCGATCACTCTATCCTTCTGGAACAGGAGGTTTCCCTCCTCCTCCAGTCCAAGGCAATAGAACCAGTACCCTACTCTCAGCACAGCCTAGGGTTCTATTCCCGGTACTTTCTAATCCCCAAAACATCGGGGGGTGTTTGTCCAATTCTGGACCTATGTGCCCTCAACAAGTACCTCCAGCGAGAGAAGTTCAAAATGGTAACCTTGGGCTCTCTTCTTCCTCTTCTACAAAGAGGAGACTGGCTCTGCTCTCTAGACCTCCAGGACGCATACACTCATATCGCAATAATTTCATCCCATTGCAAATACCTGAGGGTTCTAGTAGGCCCCAAGCACTATCAGTACAGAGTGCTTCCATTCGGCCTCGCGTCTGCACCACGAGTCTTCACAAAATGCCTCGTCATATTTGCAGCCTTCCTTAGGACTCAAGGTGTTCACGTCTACCCCTGTCTAGATGATTGGTTAATCAGGGCTCCCACTCAGCAAGCTGCTCTGTCGTCCCTACATCTTACCTTACACTCTCTAATTTTGCTCGGATTTCTTGTCAACTACGACAAATCCTACTTAGTCCCATCTCAAACCTTATCGTTCATTGGGGCAGACTTGGACACCTTGCAGGCAAAGTCTTTTCTGCCTCGACAGCAAGCTCTCAATCTCGGGTCTCTTGCACACCAGCTGCAGTCTCAGCACTCCACGACTGCACACCACTTTCTCATCCTCCTGGGACACATGGCGTCCTCAGTTCAGGTCACCCCAATGGCCCGCTTGGCCATGAGAGTCATGCAGTGGTCTCTAAGGTCACAATGGACTCAATCCTTTCAGCCCCTGTCGACCATTGTCCACGTAACCGACTCACTCCGTCAGTCTCTCGCCTGGTATTGAAATCAGGTCAGTCTCCTCCAAGGCTTGCCCTTCCAGGCTCCAGACCCTCAAATAACTCTCACCACCGATTCTTCCAACCTCGGCTGGAGAGCCACATGGCCGATCTGCAGACACAAGGATCTTGGTCTCCAGAGGAAGCCAAACACCAAATAAATTTCCTGGATCTGCGAGCAACCAGATATTCTCTCAGGGTATTTCAGGATCGCCTCTCCAATCGAGTCATCCTGATCCAGGCGGACAACTAGGTGGTCATGTGGTACATCAACAAACAGGGAGGGATGGGCTCCTACCTTCTGTGTCAGGAAGCTGCACAGATCTGGGCGGAGGCCCTCTCCCATTCAATGTACCTCAGGGCCACCTACTTGCCGGGAGTGGACAATGTGTTGGCAGACAAGCTGAGTCGCTCCTTTCAACCGCACGAGTGGTCTCTCAACCCCTCAGTAGCGAACTCCATCTTCCAACAATGGGGTTATCCTCAAATAGATCTCTTTGCATCACCTCAAAATTGCAACGTAGACAACTTCTCTCTCACTCGCAGCGAACACTATCAGCCAAGAGACGCGTTCTCACTCTCATGGACAACCGGTCTCCTATATGCATTCCCTCCACTTCCACTTCTCTCGAAGACTTTCGTGAAGTTACGTCAGGACAAGGGAACCATGATCCTGATAGCACCTCACTGTCCGCGCCAAGTGTGGTTTCCAATACTTCACGATCTCTCCATTCGCAGGCACATTCCCTTGGGAAAGGATCTGCTTCTAATCACTCAAAATGGCGGGTGCCTATGCCACCCCAATCTTCAAGCCTTGTCCCTGACGGCATGGATGTTGAAAGATTAATCCTTCAGCCACTTAACCTTTCTGAACCAGTTTTCTGTGTCCTGATTGCTTCATGCAAGCCTTCCACGAGAAAATCGTATTCTTACATTTGGACCAGGTTTACGTCATGGTGCTCTTCTCAGTCCCTTGACCCCTTTACCTGTCCAATCACGAAGTTTCTGGACTATCTCTGGCACTTGTCAGAGTCAGGTCTAAAAACTTCCTCCATCAGGATGCATGTCAGTGCAGTAGCCGCCTTCCATAAAGGTGTCGGGAATGTTCCCATATCAGTACAACCCCTTGTAACATGTTTTTTGAAGGGCTTGCTGCAACTCAAGCCTCCTCTGCATCCTACGGCCCTTTCTTGGGACTTCAACCTAGTTTTGGATTGGCTCATGAAACCACCATTCGAGCCTCTTCAATCCTGTGACCTTCGATATCTCACATGGAAAGTGATTTTCCTTTTGGCAATCACTTCCGCTCGCAGAGTTAGTGAATTACAGGCTCTAGTTACCTATCCACCTTACACTAAACTTCTGAAGGACCAGGCAGTACTCCGCACTCACCCTAAATTCTTGCCTAAGGTAATTTTTGTTATGACCTGGATGGTGGACCCTTGGTCCGGCGAGGAGGTGAAGACCTCTCGTCGGTGGGCGAGGCTTAATCCGTAGGTTGCTGAATGTAGTTGACGATGATCTGGATGCAGGCGCCTCCTGCGGGTCGTTTAATCCAGATAGCTGGCGCCTCCAGCAGGTCGTGAAAGCAGAAGCTGAAACAGAAATAGTCCGCAAAGCCAGAAACAGAGAATACCACCGCCAGGCTAGGGATCAAGAGCCAGCGTTCTCCGCAACCAGTCCAGGGGTCAGGAACCAGAAGAATCCGCAGCCAGTCCAAGGGTCAAGTAGCAGAAGAATCCGCAGCCAGTCCAAGGGTCAAGTACCAGAAGAATCCGCAGCCAGTCCAGGGTCAAGTACCAGAAGAATCCGCAGCCAGTCCAGGGATCGAGCGCCGGAAGAAACCAAAGCCAGTCTGGGGGTTGAGAGCCAGAATAATCCAAAGTCAGTCCGAAGGTCAGGAGCCAAGCAAAATCCAAAGCCAGTCCAGGGATCACGAACAGGGAATCAGAACAGGAACCAAAACACAGACACACCACTTGAGCCAAAGCCAGGGCAAGGTCTGAAGGCTCAGACCTTGCCTTAAATAGTGGATAGACGCTGCAGGAAGGAACCCCCTACTTCCTGTAGGGGTTCCTTTAAGGCTGGGCTCTTGCCGCCCGCGCGGCCTTACAGATCTTCAGGGGGCGTGGCCTCGGCTGCTCCGCGGAGACGCCGCGGCCATCTTGCAGGGCAGGAGCCCTGCCGCCGACGTGGCTGTCGATGCCGGCCCTCGCGTCCTGCGCCCGGCCCTGTTGTGCGGGTAAGTGGGCGGTTCCCGGTCGCGGCTTACCGCGACCGGTGCTCATAACAGTACCCCCTCCTTTAGGCCTCCCCCTAGAAGGCTTGGGCTTCCCAGGATGGCTGTTATGAAAATTATGTAGGAGATCCTTGTCCAAAATGTTCTTAGCAGGCTCCCATGAATTCTCCTCTGGGCCGATCCCCTCCCATGCCAAAAGATACTCCCACTGACGACCTCGTCTGCGAACGTCGAGAACCTCCCGAACTTGGTAGATGTCTTCTTCAGCCCTCAATGAAGGGGAAACAGGAACCTTCCGAGAAGGCCAATTGAGAAGTAACGGCTTCAAAAGAGAAACATGAAAGGAATTGTGAATGCGTAAGGTGGCCGGGAGGCGTAATCGATAAGTCACTGGACCTATTTGTTTGAGTACCGGGAAGGGCCCGATGTATCGAGGAGCCAGGTGCATCGAGGGTACACGCAGACGAATATATCTGGTACTGTGCCAAACCTTATCTCCGGGGTGAAAGCAGGGTGCCGATCTCCGATATCGATTGGCAAATTTCTTGGCAGTCAGTGCAGCTTTCTGTAACATACGTTGAGTACGCGTCCAAATTCTGTTAAAGTGGGCGGCGGTGAGTTGGGCCGCCGGAGAGGCCACAGGCAGAGGTAGTGGCACCGGCGGGGCAGGTTGGTAACCGAAGACAACTTGAAAGGGAGAAGAACTGGTTGAAGTACAGACATGGAAATTGTGGGAAAATTCTGCCCAAGGCAGCAGAGCCGCCCAATCATCTTGTCGAGTGTTAACATAAGAGCGCAAGAATTGTTTCAGGGCTCGGTTGGTCCTCTCCGCCTGCCCATTGGCCTGGGGGTGAAATGCCGTGGTGAAATCCAGAGCGATCTGAAACTTGGTACATAAACTTCTCCAGTAACGAGCCGTGAATTGAGGCCCACGATCAGACGTAATGTGCTGGGGTATTCCATGGAGACGAAAAATATGTGCCATAAACAGTTGAGCAAGTTGGGGAGCAGAGGGAAGGGCGGGCAATGGGGTAAAATGAGCCATTTTCGAGAATCTGTCGACTACCACCCATATTACAGTATGACCTTCGGAAACTGGAAGGTCGACAATAAAGTCAGTGGAGATGTGAGTCCATGGCCTCGTGGGTATAGGAAGTGGTTGCAGCTGACCCCAGGGTTTCCCTGTAGGAGGCTTGTGTTGCGCCCAAACAGGGCAGGAGTCAACATATGCGTGAATGTCCTTGCGCATCCCTGGCCACCAATAATGTTGTTGAAGCAACTCTTGTGTACGTCCCTGATGTCCGGCTAGTTGAGAGTCATGCCCCCATTTTAAAACTTTGGTACGGAGCCTCTTGGGTACTACAGTCTTACCAACGGGAACCGTGAAGGTTGCGGAAAGAAGGACACGGGCTGGGTCAATGATGTACTGTAAAGGTTCTTCTATATCCTCAGAAATGAAAGAACGCGACAATGCATTGGCCTTGATGTTCTTACTTGCAGGTCGGTATCGTAATTCAAAGTTGAAACGTGTAAAAAACAATGCCCAGCGGGCTTGACGCGGGTTCAGGCGTTGTGCTTGTTGTAAATATGTCAGGTTCTTATGGTCCGTAAAGACTGTGATCCGGTGTTGGGCTCCCTCAAGCCACTGGCACCACTCTTCAAATGCAAGCTTGATGGCTAACAACTCTTTGTCTCCGATGGAATAGTTGCGTTCCGCCGGAGAAAATTTTCTGGAAAAATAAGAACAAGGATGGAATTTCCCGCCAGCATCGTTTTGACTCAGGACTGCTCCGACCCCCTCGGTGGAAGCGTCTACCTCCACTGTGAATGGACGTCTGGGATCCGGGTGGCGGAGGCAGGGATGTCGCAGGAAAGCGTCCTTAAGAGTTTGAAATGCTATAGTTGCTTCAGTCGGCCAATTTTTGGCGTTAGCCCCTTTACGAGTAAGTGCAGATAATGGTGCGGTCAATTTGGAAAAATTCTTGATGAACTGACGATAATAATTGGCAAACCCCAGAAAACGTTGGAGAGCACGTAGCCCATTTGGTTGAGGCCATGCTTTTATACTTTTGACTTTGGTTGGATCCATTTCGAACCCTTGTTTGGAAACAATATATCCTAAAAATGGTAAGGATTCTGCTTCAAAGGTGCATTTCTCCAATTTAGCATATAATTGATGTTCTCTTAGACGTTGTAGAACTTGAGTCACGTGTTGACGATGCGACTGTAGATCCCTGGAAAAAATCAGAATATCATCGAGATAAACTATCACACAGATATATAATAAATCCCAAAAAATCTCATTGATAAAGTTTCGAAAAACCGCATTGGCGTTAGTTAAACCGAAAGGCATAACCAAATATTCATAGTGTCCATCCCTGGTGTTGAATGCCGTTTTCCACTCGTCTCCCTCCTTGATCCGAACAAGATTATATGCCCCCCGTAGGTCCAATTTGGAGAAAATTTGAGCTCCCTGCAAACGATCAAATAGTTCAGCAATGAGGGGTAGGGGATACTGGTCCTTAATGGTGATAGCGTTGAGACCCCGAAAGTCGATGCAGGGTCGTAAAGTCCCATCTTTCTTTTCGACAAAAAAAAATCCCGCCCCCGCAGGAGAGGTGGAGGGACGGATAAACCCCTTCTGCAGATTGTCCTGAATGTAATCGGACATCGCCTGTGTCTCCATAACTGATAAAGGGTAGACTCTACCACGTGGTGGAGTGGATCCTGGTACCAATTGAATAGAGCAGTCGAATTCCCGATGCGGAGGTAAAGTATCTGCGGCCTTTTTGGAAAAGACATCAGAGAATTGTGCGTATTGTGGGGGTACTTTCCGTAGTACTGAAGTACAGATGAAACTAGGGTCAGATGTTGGTCGTTGTATACAATTCCCATGGCATCCAGATCCCCATTGAATAAGTCTTAATGATGTCCAGTCGAATTGTGGGTTGTGGCGTTGAAGCCAGGGAATCCCCAGAACCACTGGGTGGATGACCTTGCTGAGAACGAAGAAGGTGATTAGTTCCGTATGGTCCGGTGCAATATGGCAGCTTATCGGTTCAGTGTGATGCGTTATCCTCCCAGGTAGGGGTTCCCCGTGGATGGATGAGATGATCAACGGTGTGGAGCAAGACTGAGTGGGAATCTGGAGCTGGTCCACAAGTTCTTGTAAAATGAAATCTCCCCCCGCACCAGAGTCTATCAAAGCCAACGTGTTAAATTCATGTCCACCAATATTTAGAGTGACTTGAACCGTGAGTGGGGGAGATGGGGAGACGAGACCTAGAGTGACTCCCCCTGAGCATCCTAGGTTTTGGAGTTTCCCGGACGAATAGGGCATGAGGCAATACGATGACCGGATCCCCCACAATACAGACACAGGCCTGCTTTACGACGTCTCAGACGCTCCTCAGGTGTTAAGGGACCTCGACCTAATTGCATGGGTTCGGCCCCTGGACCCTCTGGAACCGGGGTTTCTCGTGATGCAGTAGGTAAGAAAGATGGAACATAGGGAGTGGTCAGGCGTCTCCGTGATCCTAGCGCCTCCCGGGCTCTTTCCTGCAATCGCCGATCAATCCGGGTTGCTGTTTCGATTACCGCATTCAAGGAGGATGGAAGTTCACGAGCGGCTAGCTCGTCTTTGATTCTGGCAGATAATCCTTCCAAATAAATTGATCGAAGAACCGGTTCCTCCCAATGGAGTTCCATCGCCAAAGTCCGGAATTCGATATTGTAATCGGTGATGGATTGTCCTCCTTGTCGAAGATGTAACAGATCCGTACTGGCCGCAGCCTGCTTCCCAGGTTCCTCGAACGCAGTCCGAAATAGTTCCAGAAAACGTGGTAGGTCCTGTAATACGGAGTCCGAGCGCTGCCAGAGTGGAGAGGCCCAAGTCAAGGCTTTTCCTTCAAGTAATGAGAGAATATAGGTAGTCTTTGTTATATCATCCGGAAACAGAGTTTGTTGAAGGCAAAAATGCATGCTACACTGATCCAGAAATCCTAGGCATAGGCGAGGATCTCCCCCATATCGAGGTGGCGTGGGTAAAGGAAGGACCGGTGGATGGTAGCTTTGAATAGCCGGCGGAGCTGGTACTGGTGGAGGACTGGAAGCTGGGGGACTAGCATGAGTAGCGACCACGGTGTCAAGCCGGGCGTTGAGTCGTTCTATAGAGGCTGCCATGGCTTCTAACATACTCTGTTGTTCCACGATTCTCTGGGCCAACCCAGGAACTGCTCTTAAGGCGGAAGCCTCAGCCAGGTCCATGGCCCTGGCTTACTGTTATGACCTGGATGGTGGACCCTTGGTCCGGCGAGGAGGTGAAGACCTCTCGTCGGTGGGCGAGGCTTAATCCGTAGGTTGCTGAATGTAGTTGACGATGATCTGGATGCAGGCGCCTCCTGCGGGTCGTTTAATCCAGATAGCTGGCGCCTCCAGCAGGTCGTGAAAGCAGAAGCTGAAACAGAAATAGTCTGGAAAGCCAGAAACAGAGAATACCACCGCCAGGCTAGGGATCAAGAGCCAGCGTTCTCCGCAACCAGTCCAGGGGTCAGGAACCAGAAGAATCCGCAGCCAGTCCAAGGGTCAAGTACCAGAAGAATCCGCAGCCAGTCCAGGGTCAAGTACCAGAAGAATCCGCAGCCAGTCCAGGGATCGAGCGCCGGAAGAAACCAAAGCCAGTCCGGGGGTTGAGAGCCAGAATAATCCAAAGTCAGTCCGAAGGTCAGGAGCCAAGCAAAATCCAAAGCCAGTCCAGGGATCACGAACAGGGAATCAGAACAGGAACCAAAACACAGACACACCACTTGAGCCAAAGCCAGGGCAAGGTCTGAAGGCTCAGACCTTGCCTTAAATAGTGGATAGACGCTGCAGGAAGGAACCCCCTACTTCCTGTAGGGGTTCCTTTAAGGCTGGGCTCTTGCCGCCCGCGCGGCCTTACAGATCTTCAGGGGGCGTGGCCTCGGCTGCTCCGCGGAGACGCCGCGGCCATCTTGCAGGGCAGGAGCCCTGCCGCCGACGCGGCTGTCGATGCCGGCCCTCGCGTCCTGCGCCCGGCCCTGTTGTGCGGGTAAGTGGGCGGTTCCCGGTCGCGGCTTACCGCGACCGGTGCTCATAACAGTTTTGGAGTTTAATCTCAATCAATCCATTATAATACCTACCTTTTTTCCCAAGCCCCATTCCAATCCAGGAGAACAGGCTCTGCATACCCTTGACTGCAAACGGGCTCTAGCGTTCTACCTAGACCGTACAGCTGCCCACAGGACGAGCACTCAATTGTTTGTCTCTTTCCATCCTATCAAATTGGGGCAGCCTGTGGGTAAACAGACTCTCTCCTCCTGGTTGGCAGACTGCATATCCTTTTGCTATCAGCAAACAGGCTTTCCACTTCAAGACCGTGTTAAAGCATACTCTGTGAGGGCAATGGCAACTTTAGTAGCACACCTACGCTCGGTGCTGCTTCCTGAGATTTGCAGGGCTGCCACCTGGAGTTCTCTCCATACCTTTACAGCCCATTATTACTTAGACAAAGCTGGAAGACAAGATTCCATCTTCGGCTAGTCTGTCTTGCGCAACCTATTTACAACGTGACGTACCAACACCCTTCCGCCTGCCCGGTGGGGTTCAGGATGCCCTCGGCCAAATTTCATCCCAGGCCTAGTGCCTTGCACACCTGAGTACATTTGGTGCATACTCTGACATCCTCAACTCAGTACTCACCCATATGTGACTACTATCCTGTTTGTCCTGTGAGAAAGCAAATGTTGCTTACCTGTAACAGGTGTTCTCACAGGACAGCAGGATGTTAGTCCTCACGAAATCCGCCCGCCGTCCCGCGGTGTTGGGTTTGTAACGTTTTCTTATTTTATTTTCGGCACTACCTGTAGCTTTTTAACAAGACTGAAGGGGGACCTCTGCTGTCTGCAGGGTTAGTGCCATGCTGGGCATGCCCAGTAGGGGCCAAAGTTCTGGAAACTTTGACAGAAGTGTTATGTGATTGGGCTTCATCCTGATGATGTCACCCATATGTGAGGACTAACATCCTGCTGTCCTGTGAGAACACCTGTTACAGGTAAGCAACATTTGCTATATGCATAGTGGGGGCATATTAATAATTTACAAGCAGCACCTTTCGCCAATTCAAATTGAGTAGTGCATTGCTTTCCACCCTGAAGCCATAAGAGTTAAGGTATGTCTTTGGATGCTGTGTGTTCTGTATTTCCCACCAGGCTTCATGGCTAGCCAGTTATCTGATTTGTAGGATTTTTTAAAAATTGTATATTTATTCAGTTTTAATCAATATTACATGATATAAAATAAAGCATTTCAAGTATTAATACAAAGGAAAAGGAGAACTTAAAAATTACAACCCATCTTCAAAAGAACAAGAAAGCATAATGAAAGCAATAACAAACATTCCTGGTCCTATTTAAAATAACAACACAAAAGTGTTACGCGCTCCACCTGCGGTTGTTACGCGCACGGGACCGCTCACCTTCGGGGTCACACAGCGGGTCCCAGTCCTGTCTCCCTCGCGGCCATTGCAAGTCCGACTAGGCGCCGGTGTCCTGTGGCGGCGGTCGCTGGGCCTTCAGTTGCGCGCCGGGCCTCACACCAGGCCTTGGCGTCTCAGCAGCTATTCACGCCCCTTCGTGCATGCGCACGCGGACCAGCCACCCTGATGTAGGTTCCAGGGTGGGGCCTAGTTCCGCGGCGCACCCTGATTGAACTCATGTTATAAGGAAGTTCCTGGCCTCACTTCCTTGCTTTGGCAATCAGGTAGGTTTGTTCCTGAGATTGCCCTTGCTCGTGTTCCTGCTTGCTTGTTCCTAGTCTCGTTCCAGAATCCTTCTTTTACAGTTCCGTTCCTGCTTGTACCTGCTTCCTTGCCCTGCTTGTTCCTGTGTTCGTTGTTCGTCTCCCTGGTCTTACCTCGGACTGACTTTCTGGTAAAGACCTCAGCTTGTTCCTGACCTGCCTGCCTACCTGCCTGCGTGCCGCCTGCCAAAGACTTCAGCTTGTTCCTGACCTACCTGCCTGCCTGCTGTCTGCCAAAGACCTCAGCTTGTTCCTGACCTGTCTGCCTGCCACCTGCCAAAGACCTCAGCTTGTTCCTGACCTACCTGCCTGCCTGCCTGCCTGCGTGCCGCCTGCCAAAGACCTCAGCTTGTTCCTGACCTGCCTGCCGCCTGCCAAAGACCTCAGCCTGTTCCTGACCTGCCTGCCTTCCTGTCTGCTGCCTGCCAAAGACCTCAGCCTGCTCTTCGACCTTGCCTGACCTCTGGACCCTTGCTTCGTTGACCACTCCTCGGACTGATTCTTGGACTTTGACCCTGCTTGCCTGACCTTGCTTGATTCTGGCTCTGTCCCTAGCCTTGTCCTCACCAACTCTATTCTGGTTCGCTCTCCTCCAACCTGTTTCCAGCTTTGAATCCAATAGCGCTCTCCCAGTGTCTGTGGGCACGCCGGACTCTGACTCTCCCAGGAGACCCTGCGAGGCCCATCTAAGTCCCAGTGGCCCGGGTCCCTATGGGCTCCTCCCTGGGGAACCTTGGGCTTCCAGTGGTGAAGATCTATACTGCCTCTGTCTCTTTCCGTGCTCCGCCCCCTGTGGTCAGTTCCCGTACTACTTCAGGACAGGGGTTCACCCCCGAGCGCAATTCTCAATTTAGGAAGCTCAGGTATACATTAGTGAATGTCAAATAATTTTCTGCTTAATGGTCGACATTAATTTGGGAACATTTATGGGAGGAGTTGTCAAGTAAGCAGATTTTAAATATATGATTTTATTAATTGATGGACTTGCCTCAGTGTCCTGTATGTCAAACGAATGTGCAGATTCTATTTCAATAAATAGTTTTAAAGTAAATATATGATCTTTCACACTGACTGCCACTTATGACAAACTGGCACTGATAAAGGAAGTTTGGCTGTGAGATAAAAATAGATGTGCACCTTGGTTTATTTCCTAGCTCATGGAGCATCGCAGGCTTCTTTGCTGGGTGGAAAAGTGCTGGTGAAAGAAGAGGGATGAAACATCAAGTTTCAATTACATGTAGCTGTCAAAGGAATATGTTGCACTTTTGACAAGTGAAAAAAAGATATTACACAAAGAAAATAGTCCTCTCTCAAGAAACTTTATCGGTTATTTTTTGTAGTAAAGTATTTAACCGGAGAACCAGGGACACTAAAGAATTCTATGCCGAACTGTAACAATTTTGCTAATTGCTTTAAAAACAAAGTAGCTAAGATTCAAAGCGCATGGGGGAAAATTCCGGGTGTTCCTTTTGATTTGCCTGTTACACCAAAAAATAATTGGGCAAATTTTGTACCTGTTACCTTTTTGGAAGTTAACAGGGTTGTCTCTAGCCTAAAGGCAACCTCTTGTTAGACCCTTGTCCACTTGTTTTTGTTAAAGCAACAAGGGATATTTCTTTTGAAGGTTGAAATTGTTATGATTGTATTTTTTTTTTTTTGTGTGAAATCTGTTTATTAAGTTTCGTATGTTTCAGACATGGCATATAGCAAATTACAAGCCTTAACAATGTGTAGTCCCTTGAACAGTAAGGGCGAACAGTAAGGGCATACAGTACAATAACAACACGATGAAAATGTCTTTCAGAACATAACAGAGCATATATCTTCATCAACTATAACTTTCAACTATAACAACAACAGATAGCTGTTTCATTCCTCAGAGCTTCGTATCCAATCTTCCTTTCCAGTTCTTATGCATATCATGCTATACTACAAAGAAATAAAGATGATGCCAATCCCTCCCCCCATCCCCCCTCCCCTCCCTTTTCCCATGTGTCTGTGCGAGCTATTTCCTTACTGAGTCCCTTAAGAGTCCTTTAACCTGTGGATGGGTGCAGATATGCATTCAGGGGCTGCCAAATTTTTCCTACTTCTAGCCAGCGCCTAGTCAAAGTTTGTCTGGCACTACAGAATTCCAGAGTGTATAACTTAATAAACAAGGTGAACCAGTGTTCATGCTTCGGGACCTCTTCATTCACCCAACCTGTGAGGATTACGTTCTTTCCTATTAGTCCCGCTTTACGGATAAATTTGTGCCCATCAACCGATATTCTTGGGAAGGACATTGGCGCCACCCCAAAGAGCCACCACATGGGATCCAAAGGGAGGACCATCTGTAGCAATTGGCTACACGTTTGTGTCACTTGCAACCAAAATGCTTTGATCAAGGGGCGGGACCAAAAACAATGAGAATAGGAGCCCTCCTCCAATTCGCACTTCATGCATAAGGGTGAAGCGATAACTTTAGCCTTAAAGGCCCGGATTGGTGTCATGTAATACTGCCGCAGGAACTTATATTGCAGCTCTCTATATAATACGCTTTCTGACCATGTTGTAAGATCTCGAAAGCAAAGCAAAAATACTTGCTTGGATAAAATGAATTCCGACCAGGTTTGCCATCGACTATAGATAATAGATATACAATCTATATCTGGTACTAGTTGTAACGCCTGTCGGTAGGCCGCTAGGGTCGGTTTTCGTAGCTGTTGGGCTAACACCAGCTTATGCAAGGTCCAAAAATGAGGCATCGGCTCAAAAAGACTCCTCTTAGTACTTAAGAAGTGCCGTAATTGTGACTATGCAAATTGGTCAGAGCTGGGGAGATGGTACGCTTCCTGCAACTCTAAAAAGGTGAGCACTTGCCCTGTAGTTTTAGAAAAACATTGATACACCCATTTCAGGCCCCTACTTTTCCATTTATGGAATATGGATGCTGAGTGGGCTGGGGGAACTAGAGAATGATCGCAAATATCTAAAAAAGTGGTCACCTTGGAGGTTAAGTGCATCTGCTTACATAAAATGGCCCAAGCAAGACAACATGCCCGTATCCAGGGTTGGGCAGCAACTATAGGTGACAAGTGTTCTTTGGGCAATTGGACTATCACATTGAAAGAACGAACTCCCAGCCAGTCTTGTAGGTCTATCAGAGGCATATAGTGAGTAGTACCCCCTAGCATATCCCGCAGGCATCTCATAAGGGCCGCTAGATTATAGGTTCGAACATTGGGACAATTCAAACCTCCCTTATAGATTGGATTCATTAATGTTTGCAGGACATTTGGAATGGGAAGCGTGCCCTCTTCCCATTCCAAATGAACCGGCACAATGCTGCATTAAGTTCCTTGCAGTGACCCTGAGTGAGCCATACCGGCAGCATTTGTAAGACATATATCCACTTTGGCAAAATCATCAATTTAAATAATTGTATTCTGCCCGAAATCGAAAGGGGCAGTCTGCCATCGCTCAAGAGCCCATCTGGTAGTGCTGAGTAGGGGTTTGACTTTTACTTTATACAAGTCTGTCAGGACCACTGGGATTTTAATGCCAAGATACTTCATCGTGCCCTAGACGTGCGGGAAGCTCCCTGTCCACATGTCTTGCACCTTACCCCCCACATCTAACGCCTCGGACTTGTCTTGGTTCACACTTAATCCTGCAAATTTGCCATAATCGGATTGAATAGATAAAAGGAGGTGCAGAAAGTCATGAGGATTGGAGAGGTATATCAAAATATCATCCGCAAAGATGGCCACTTTGAATTCATGCCCATCACCGCCAATCCTTTTGATGTCTGGGTGTCGGGCAATTTTCCTGAGCAGCGGGTCTATCGCCAGAATATACAATAGAGGTGATAGGGGACACTCTTGCCGGACTCCCCTCCCAATGTGTACCGTCTCTGATTTGTATCCATTTGCTACTATGTGGGATTTGGGATTTCTGTAGAGTAATGAGAGAAAAGTCAAAAAATTATCTGTAAATCCATACCTCGGGGAAACATTCACCCTCCAGGGCACCTCCACGCCACAGCCATCCGTCCAAACCGCGCCAGAATTCTTCAAAAAACCACTAGATGCCAATGAGGGATAATGTTAGCCTTATTGTCTGACACAGTCCTCCCAACGCGCAGGAGCCCCTGCGCTTCGGATGGTTAGAGGGGCCCTGGGAAGCTGACGGAGTCCTAGCCTATATAGAGACCTGCTACATTTAAGATTAGAGAAGTGTATGAAGTTTAAGACCTATGTTTGATGAAGGTCAAGACATGTTTAAAGACTGTGTGTTGCCTGAAGTCAAGGTGAACTGCCTAAATTAATTGTTTTGCTTTACACTGCCTTTTTGTGAGATACCTGTTGTGCACTGCATTTTGTTGGGTTTCACTGTAAATAAACTGCACTTAAGGAACAGCCAGAGTCTGCCTCTTGTTTTCCTCTGGCTGTCCCCAAACCGCTACCGCTTGAGTTGCACACATGGGGGCCGATGCAATTATGTGCGCTGAAAGCGGGCACTGACTTTTCAGCGTCCGCTTTTTTAACGCACGCATGGCGCTTGCAAGGGGGGCGCCATGCAATATGGAACCTGCCTGTCTGCCAGTAATGAAAATGGCCACTGAGTTTTTTCTGCTTTTCTGTACTTATTTTCAATGTGCTCAGCTATTAATGCCTGCTCCAGGCAGCCGAAAATATCTGAGCGATAAATGTGCGTCTGAAAGACGCACATTTATCTTTTTGCATTCGGAGTGAATGAGTAATAGGCTCATTCACATGTATTTGCATGTGATGAGTGCTATCTCATTCACTCCACATTGGATGCACGTTAAATAGGCGCTAATCCCCCCATTGCATTAGGGGGTGGATTAGTGCCTATTTAACCTGCGTTCGACAGCGGGTTAAACAGTTAAACATCGGCCCCAGAGTGAGAGAAGTGGGATCTCTTGCCTAAGCAGTAGCTGCAGCAAGAGAAGAAGAGGAAAAAAAACCCCTGCAGTTTTTGTTTTCTTTTCCTGGGGCTCCCAGTTCCACTCTCCTCAGCTTTGCACAACAGGCCAAGGGGGCCTGTATAGTTGGGTCAAGTAGTGTGTAAGGGCGTGATAACCACAGGACTTTTTGTTTTTCTCCACTGTCCTGTTCCCGAAGAGATACATAACTTTGAGGCAGCTCAGTAAGCAGGCAAGATGGAGCATAGAAACAAATATGACGGCAGAAAAGGATCAAATGGGCCATCCAGTCTTCCCAGAAAGCTTATGGTAGTATCTGCCACGCCATTCAATTCACCCTCATACTTAGCTACCCAGACCATCAAGCCAGGGGCCTTGTTACTGTTTGAGTCCAATTCCCCATCAGCACTTGCCATTGAAGCAGAGAGAATGATGGAGTTGCATCAGAAGTATCAGTCTTATTGGTTAAGGGTAGTAACCGCCACACCAGCAAGTTACCCCATGTACTCTTTACTTCATTCCCATGCTCAAGCCTTAAGGGATCCACAGTGATTATCCCATGCCCTTTTGAAATCTTTTACTGTTTTTGTCTTCATCACCTCCTCTGGAAGGGCATTCCAGGCATCCACCACCCTTTCTGTGAAGAAATATTTCTTGATATTGGTTCTGAGTCATCCTCCCTGGAGTTTCATTTCGTGATCCATAGTTCTACTGATTTCTTTCCAGCAGAAAAGGTTTGTCGGTGATTGTGCATCATTCAAAACTTTCAGGTATCTGAAGGTTTGTATCATATTTCCCCTGCACCTCCTCTCGTCCAGGGTATACATATTTAGTTCCTTCAACCTCTCCTCATAAGTCATTTGATGGAGACCCACTCCATCAAAGATGGAGCAGGTGATCCAAATAATTTATACAAAATGCCCTGCAAATGAAAATTAATCAGCAGCAGGCTTTGTGAGTGTTATGTTTTGAGGTGTGGGCCCTTGGTTGCTGCAAGAGTTGGCACCTCCCACAGGGCAGAGCCCTGCAGAGTCTTGCAGTAATAGGCTAGCTCCAAGCAGAGATGGACACAGAGAAAGGAAGTCCTTATTATACTGCAACGTAGATGGTAACCCGAGGAAGCGGGCAATGATCCCAGCCAGAAGAGGAGATCTCTGATGGCAATGTTCCAACTGAAAACTGCAGAGTGGCAAGGCAGTCGCCCAGTCTCACCAAGTCCCAAGAGGGAGATGGGTCCGGTAGTGGTCCACGATCTAGGTAGAGAGAGATGAGACAATGCAGAGACAGAACTGGAGCGATAGTACTCACTCTGATGCTGGCAGTTGTAGTAGGAGAGAACCCCCATGGAGCGGTGGTCCGGGATGAAATAAGGCCCCCAAGGAGCGGGTACCTTAGGCATCCTTGAAGGTGGTAGGCAACCCCAGAGGGTAGACAGGAGCAAAGCAAGGCCCCCAAGGAGCGGGTACCTTAGGCGTCCTTGTTGGTAGCAGGTAACCCCGGAGGGTGTAGAGGAGCGAGGCAAGACCCCCAAGGAGCGGGTATCTAAGTCGTCCTGAAGCGGGAGTACACAGAGCGGCAGTGTCTGGTAACGTAAAGAGATCAGCATGGAGGATACTTTGCTAACTCGTATTAGGAATCGTGAACGGAGTTTAAATACCAGCACTCATTACGTCATGCGGTGGGGATGCTCCCGAGGTTCCTGCCATGACGCACATAAAGGACGGGACTGCGCGCGCATGCCCTAAGTGACTCCGGAAGAAAGATGACAAACGCAATTGCCCATGCCGGAATGGGGACGTCTGAGGGGTCGGCGTGGAGAAGCGGAGGTAGCCATCTTCCCAATAGGAACAGAGTCAGGCATGAAAAAAGTGAGCAATAGAGGGTGCAGCCGTCTGAGACCGGGCGCAACAGTACCCCCCTTCCAAGGGCCCCTCCCAGGAGGTTTTGTCTTCCGAGGATGAGACTGATGGAAGCGACGGATCATGTCTTTATCCAGGATATTAGCCATGGGCTCCCAGGAGTTCTCCTCCAGTCCGTTTCCCTTCCAGGAGATAAGGTACTCCCAACGTTTACCTCTCGCGCACAACCAGTATGTCATCAGAAGTATAAGCGATATTCTCTTCGGCATCAAGCGGTGCTGGCTCCGGTGCTTTGTCGGAAAATTCAGACAGGACGAGAGGTTTCAGTAGTGCCACGTGGAAGGCATTATGAATCTTCATGGATGGCGGTAGCTTCAAACTGTAAGTCAAATTCCCAAGGCGTTGGAAGATGGCAAAAGGTCCAACGTACCGCGGAGCAAAACGTGCAGAGGGTAGCTCTAAGCGGAGGAACTTCGTACTAAGACATACCTTATCCCCAGGCTGAAATTGAGGTGCCTTCCTGAGGTGAGCATCGTAAGTCTTTTTGGCCCTTTGGCCCGCCTTGAGGAGTAAATCCTTAGTCTGTTTCCACAATTGTTGTAATTCCATTGCAGTGACTTGAGCTGCTAGAGATGTCACGGAGAGTGGCAGAGGTAACGGACGTAATGGTTGGCGACCATACACCACTTGAAAAGGCATAGATCCCGTAGCAGCAGTTGGATGAGAGTTTAGGGTGAATTCGGCCCAAGGGAGTAATTCTGCCCAGTCACTTTGTCTAGTATTCACATATGAGCATAGGAATTGTTAGAGTGTCTGATTCATTCGCTCTGTTTGGCCATTGGACTGTGGGCGATAGGCCGAGGTCAGGTCCAATGCGATGTCGAACTTCCGATACAGACACTGGATGCATCTGTCAGACAAAATGTGTTTGGGCATGCCGTGGAGGCGAAAGATGTGCTTCACGAATAATTTAGCCAGTTCAGCAGCGGATGGTAAACCTGGCAGGGCCACAAAATGTGCCATTTTTGAGAATCGATCAACGGTCACCCAGATCGTATTGTTTCCGGCAGAAGGAGGTAAATCCACCACAAAGTCGGTCGCGATGTGCGTCCAAGGTTCCTCTGGTACAGGCAGAGGTTGGAGGAGACCCTAGGGACATCAGGCAGGAGGTTTTTGTCTCGCGCAGGAGGTCACATAAGCTTGGATATCAATCTTCAGTAGAAACGTTGGAGCATGCCTAATGTACGGCCTTGCCCGGGGTGGCTAGCCAGACAGGAGTCATGTGCCCACTTTAGCAGTTTCTTTCTCATTCCCAGCGGCACCACTGTTTTCCCAGTGGGGACGGCATGAGTGGCTGCTAACACCACCTTCTCAGGACTGATGATGTGATGAGGTTTGTCGGGTACATCCACCGGAGAGAAGGAGCGTGAAAGGGCATCTGCCCTAACATTTTTTTCTGCAGGACGGTATTTTAGTAGGAAGTCAAAGCGGTTGAAAAACAACGACCACCTCGCTTGCCGGTGATTAAAGCGTTGGACATGTCGTAGATATTCCAAATTTTTATGATCGGTATACACCGTTATTTGGTGCTGCGCGCCTTCCAGCCATGGACGCCACTCCTCATAGGCCAATTTTATAGCTAACAATTTTTTATCTCCGATTCCATAATTCTTCTCGGCTGGAGAGAATCGCCATGAGAAGAAGGAGCAGGGATGGAGGACATGGGCATCACTGTATTAGCTCAGTACTGCTCCCACACAGACGTCAGAGGCATCAACCTCGACGATGAAAGGATGCTGAGGATTGGAGTGACAAAGACAAGGCTTGGTTTGGAAGGCCGCTACAGCCTCAGCAGACCATCGGGATGGATCGGCCCCTTTTCTGATCATGGCTATGAGTGGTGCCGTGAGAGTGGAATATTGCTTGATGAAGGTATGGTAGTAGTTTGTGAAGCCGAGGAAACGGCGGAAAGCTTTCAAGCCAGTGGGTTGAGGCCATTCTTGAATGTTTCAGCTTTTGAGGGTCCATCTGGAAGCCATTCTTGGAAACGATGTACCCCAGAAAAGGCACTGACTCCTGATGAAAAGCACACTTCTCAAGCTTCGCATAAAGGCGATTGTCACGTAGCCTTTGTAGTACCTTTATCACGCTTTAACGAGATAGCAAGGAGTTCCCTCGTTGCTGAATCTGCTCCACACTTGAACTTCCAGTTCCAGTTCTCTGCAGAAAGGCCCCTCGGGGGGCCTTTCTGCGTTCCTGGCTATCTGTTCCTCGGAGCCTCCTTCCTGCCTTAGACTACCACCTGTCTCGCTCCTTGGGACAGTCTCCTGGAACTACCTTTGTGAGTACTAGACTTCGGACTTCCACTTTACCAAACCTTACTGAGGAATCATCTACGGCATACCCCGTGCCTCGGGCCACTACCCTATCCTCTCCAGTAGGAGTTGCTCCAGGATACCCTGCACTGCAGGGTATTATCACACCATCCTCGGGATCCTCATCCGGGGTCCCGCACCTCAGACTATTTTCTCATCATCTGCAGTATGGACATCTTCGGCATACCCTGCTCGGCGGGCCACTACCGGATCTGCACTTCTGAAAAGGACTGTCTGGCTTACCCCACTCTGCGGGCCACTACCGGATAGTCACATCAGGGATTTACCCCTCTCCTCAGAACTGTTCTTTATTAACACCCCCACTCCTCGGGCTTGTTTCCTTCCTGTATAATAAAGTCTTTGCCATACAACTGTGTTCGAGACCACTGAGACCATGCCTGCCGGTGGTGAGGCTCACAGGGCTCCTCCCTGTGGGCAGAGACATCTCTCACCTTGGCACAGGTTCACATTCTTACAAAAACATAACAACTAGTGGTTTTGTTTTCAAGAATTGCTCCTGCCATTTTACCCTGCACTAACTTCAGGCTTACTGGTCTATAGTTTCCCGGATTAGCCCTGGAATCGTTTTTAAAAATTGGCATCACATTGGCCATATTCCAGTCTTCAGGCTTTGTTGCTGTTTTAAATGATAGGTTACAGATTATTAGTAACAGGTTAGCAATTTCATGTCTTAGTTCTTTTAGAATTGTGAGGTGGTTGTTGTCCAGTCCCGGTGATTTGTTACTCTAGTTTGTCAGTCTGACCTATTATATCTTTCATTGTCACAGATATTTGTTTTAGTTGCTCAGAATCTCTACCATTAAAGAATGTTTCAGGTGTGGGTATATTCACAACATCCTCCTCTATAAAGAGTGAGGCAAAGAATTAATTCATTTTTTCTGCTATTTCCTTGTGCTCCCTGAGCATCCCATTTGTCTCTTGGTCACTAGCAGCCCAACTGACATTCTCATAGGCTTTTTGCTTCAAATGTACTTGAAAATGTTTTTATTATTAGATGTTGCCTCACTGGTAAGCTTTTTCTCAAAATCTCTCTTAGCTTATCCAGCTACTGTTTTACATCTAACTTCGAGTGTTTATGCTCTTGTCTATTTTCATCATTTGGGTCTGCTTTCCATTTTTTGAACTATAGCCATTTAGCTTTAACTGCATCCTTTTATCTCACCATTAAACCATGCTGGCTGTTATTTGGTCTTCCTTCAACCTTTTTAAAGCATGGAATGCATTTTATCTAGACTTCAAAAATGGTATTTTTGTTGTGTTTGTGGACCCTTAGGATGAGGCAGGATTGGTGCAACTTGCAGAGAGGAGCCCTGCAGGTTCCCACTTTGGCAGGTAAACCCAGATGAGTCAGAGACTCAGTCGGAGCTTTGCCTTTACCAGCCCTCATTCCTCACAGGTTGAACCTTTGGGTCCTGGGACCGGCAGGACTTAGGTGGGGTCTCTATTGATGACAGAAGAGGAGGTCCTAGGGTTGCCTAAATTGTACACAGGCAGAGATCAGGTGAGTACGAGGTCTGGGCAAAGATCGGAGGCACGGAGTGTTCAGGCGTATCTGTGATTAAGCAGTGGTCACAGACAGGCAGTAGTGAGGTGTATCCAGATCAGGCAGAGGTCAAAACCAGAGAATCCATCTGAGAAGAGAGGAGGGACAGATAGGCAGGGCAGCTAGGTGAGGGGAAGAATAGGCAGGCAATGAGGAAGAAGCTGAAGAACTGAAGACAAGGATGCTGGAACTGAAGACAAGGACATTGGAACTGAAGACAAGGATGCAGGAACTGAAGTCAGGATGCTGGTAGCAACTCACTCTACTGAGGAGTAGGTGGACTTGTTATTGAGGCAGTGAGAGAATGCCAGCGGCAGCCTTTTATAGGTCTGGAAGAGTGATGTCATCATCAGGCGCTGTCAGAGCTTTTCCACTGCTGATCTTTTAAATGGGGGAGTGCTGGGTATGCACGCACCTAAAGAGAGGTGTGTTAAGATGGTCCAGCGGTGTCCTGCTGCATGTGAAGCCAGTGGCATACAGCCACAACGGAGAGCAGTGTCCAGCCATGCAGGGGGGGCCGGCGTTTGCAGGCCACGTTGGAAGAGAAGATAAGTGGTCCAAGCAGGGAGCTGAGTGCGGCGGTTTGCAGGGCCAGGCCACGGACCGCCAAACACAACAGTTTTACACAGTGTCCATGCCTCTTGCAACCATTCCTTTTAGGTTTTTTTCTTCCTCATTCTGTCATAGTCTCCCTTTTTAAAGATGTATGCTGCTGTTTTCATTTAATGTTTTCCCTCCAGTGATTATGACATATTTGATTGCATTATTTATTTAAAAGCATTTATATTCTGCTGATCTACAAAACTTAGTGGGTTACAACATAACATACATAAAATGAGTAACATGATCATTATTGCTTAGTAGCCCCACAATAGTAACCTCTCGTGTGTTCCGCTGAGGACTAGATCTAAAGTAGCTGTCCTTCTTGTCAGTTCTAGGATTATCTGTTCCATGAAACAGTCATTTAAGGCATCTAGAAAATTAATCTCTCTAGAATATTCTGATGAGACATTGACCCAGTCAAAACTGGGGTAATTGAAATCTCCCAATAATATTGTGTTGCCAAATGTATTTGCTTGTTTTAATTTCAGCTAGTATTTCATAGTCTTTTCTTCATTTTGGCCAGGTGGTCAGTAGTATATACCCTATTCATAAGGATTCCACAGGGCATTTTGTTTCATGCGGGATTTTTATCATGTTATCTTTTACTTATAGTGCCACCTCTTCACCAATTCGATCTGCCCTATACTCTGACAGAGTGCCAATTGTTATTCTCCTTTCACCACATCTTTGAAATGTCTATAATGTCTATATCCTTGTATTGTGTCATTCTTTCAGACTCACCAATCTTACTGTTTAGACTTCTGGCATTCACATATAGACAATTTGATGTGTGCTTTTTGTTTCTCTTTGTATCCATAACCTGTTTATTAGCAAATGAAACAGGCAGTTTAGGGTCATTCACATCTGGACTTTCTTTGTATACATTCTTCTGAGCTATTTCAGCCTTAATCACAATCTCTCTACTGGGATATTCTGGCTTTCCTGTTTTGCAAATATCTTTTGAAGATATATCCCTCTGAACCATGCACTTCTGAGCAACTGACAGCTTTCCTCAATGGACTAGTTTAAAAGATGCTCTGTCTTCTTTTTACATGTTAGTGTCAACAGCCTGGTTCTGCTCTGGTTAAGGTGGAGCCCATACCATCGAAATAGGCTCCATACCACACCTTTCCATCTAAATACCAAACTACCAAGACCCCATTCCATACCTGTTTATCTAACTACCAATGTACTAAACTACCAAAACCCCATCTTGCTCCTTTTCATCTAAATACCAAACTACAATATACTAAACTACCCAAACCCATAAGAACATAAGAACATGCCATACTGGGTCAGACCAAGGGTCCATCAAGCCCAGCATCCTATTTCCAACAGTGGCCAATCCAAGCCATTAGAACCTGGCAAGTACCCAAAAACTAAGTCTGTTCCATGTTACCGTTGCTAGTAATAGCAGTGGCTAATTTCTAAGTCAACTTAATTAATAGCAGGTAATGGACTTCTCCTCCAAGAACTTATCCAATCCTTTTTTAAACACAGCTATACTAACTGCACTAACCACATCCTCTGGCAACAAATTCCAGAGTTTAATTGTGCGTTGAGTGAAAAAGAACTTTCTCCAATTAGTTTTAAATGTGCCACATGCTAACTTCATGGATTGCCCATAGTCTTTCTATTATCCGAAAGCGTAAATAACCGATTCACATCTACCCATTCTAGACCTCTCATGAGGTCTAGAACAGGTAGATGTGTCTATATCTAAATACAAAGTAGAAAATGCTAAACTAACTAAATCCCATCCCACATCTATCTGTCTAAGCATCAAAGTACAATATACCAAACTACCAAAGCTCTTTTCCACACTTGCTCATCTGATTAGCTAATAGCAATCACAGGGAAATACAAATAAAACCAGTACTTGTATGGATACATTTTAATACCTATTTTTCCCCAGTTAATTTTTCACAAATTTTACAGTAGCACTTTAGCATCTATAGATGGAATGAACCCCAGTAAATTCATGTTCTATCATTGTTTATTAATCAAATACCTTGATGTTTTCTTTTTGTGTCATTGGATCATCCACTCTCCCTTTCCTCAGATTTTCATGGGAAAATGTGTAGATAGTAGAAAGAGAGAGAGAGCAATATCTGGTATTTACTACTTGTTTAATTTTGTTTTGTAGTGCGACACATTGCCTGTAGGCTGGTGTGTGCGTGTGAAGGTACTAACCCTACAGAGGCCACTGTTCGAAGGCAGATTTTGGTAAGGAATGCAACAGGCAAAAGATGCAAGAAGGATAAAGTATAGGCGGAGAGTCAGGGAATATTCTATAATGATTTCACTAAAAATGAAAAGCAGACTTGAAAGATAGAAGAAACATGGCTGCCTCTCATACTTATGTTTCATTAACATAGTGTATTTATCCTATATGATATGTGGCAGGTCACTGGGTTGTTGGCAAGGTTTCAGAAGTGTTTAAGGGGTGTGGTGGGGGCAAACCAAAGAAATATTTCTGCATATTGTGATCATCCCTATCAAATGGCCCCCTGTCGCTTTCTGCACGCAGCACTAGTATTTAGTTTTCTGCGTAATTGCCATGAATGTTGCCAAGGACATAATGAGGGGTTTTGGAGGACAAGCACTTCCGCAGGTAAAACAGTGTTTTACAGGTGGGAATGGCTCCTTGACAAATGCTTACCTCTCTCTATGTGTAAAAGTATGCATGTCGTGCCAGTGCACGCATATGTTTTCTCATAGAGAGAGGAGGCGATCCTGGAGGGCAGAGGTGGGGAGAGATTAGCACTTATGCAATACAAGTGTAATTTTGCTGAAAAATGTACTGCACAAATAGCAGATTCATTTTTCTGATTTACTTTTCAAAGGAAGAGATTTCCCTCTGAGAATTGAGGTAATGTCTGAGAGTAAAAATTACCCACAGGCTTTACACTTTGTGTACAGTATGAAAGTTGCCCTCTTGGAACACGACAAACTGTCAGCTGGTTGGTTGTGTTGCCCTTGGGCCGAGGTGGGGTCCCCACTGTCAGCAGGCAGAGTGGGCTGATAGACAGAGGCCGCTGGAGCTTCACCTATACCAGCCCTTGTTCCCAGCGGGTTGAGCCTTTGGGTGCCGGGGCCGGCAGGAATTAGGTGGGCCTCTGTGTGTAGTCAAGGTGAGAATTGTTTCAGCCCAGAGATAGCAGGTGAGAGATGGTACAGTCTTACTCTGGAGAGGGTAGTGTCCTGGAAACTCGAGTGCCAATGGAACAGAGACAGACAGGGAGCACTCGAGCAAGAGCAGGCCGAAGCCTGAGTAAAACACGTCCAGGGAGAAAGCTGGAGAAGCGTCGAAGAGCAGGTTGGAGTCAGGGCTGGCGGCAATCCGAAGGCAGTGGCAAGCAAGGCTGAGGTCTGATCATGAAGATAGTCAATAACGTAGTCAGGTTGTTACGACTGGGCTCCGGTCAGGAGTCATGAACACCACCCAGAAGGGTGGCTCCAGGTTGAGAGAGACAAGAATGGCTAATACAGGGTCTGGGTCCAGGCTGGGTCAGGGCAGGCGGCAGATAGCAGTGTCTGGGTCCAGGCTGGGTCAGGGCAGGCGGCAGAAAGCAGTGTCTAGGTTCAGGCTGGGTCAGGGCAGGCGGCAGAAAGCAGTGTCTAGGTTCAGGCTGGGTCAGGGCAGGCGGCAACAGTATGCCGAAGCCATTCACATTGGGAGAGACAGAAAGGACTCAGTATTCAGACGGTGAGTCCTCACGGTTTATTATCTGCACCATTTGTCAAACTCTGAATTATCCTACGTACCTGAACTGTTTAGCTTGTCAGCTCTCGGACCAGGAGCACTGGATGTGCAGCAACTGTCACAGAAGAAATGTGTCTGTATACCAAGAATGCCTTAATTGCAATTCTCCCAAACCAGGCTGGTGGAAGTGTCTCTGTCTTCCTTGTCTTTTGCCTCCAGGCAAACCCTGCCCCCGCTGCACAGCTAACGGGCCACTGTCTCCTCATAAAGATTCAGCCAGAGCTATCACACTCTGCCCTGCTTCTGGCTCAGCTAGGAATGTTTTCACCCTGGACAGTTTACTAACAGAAGATTGTAGCATAACTTGTCACAAAACTTTTTACCAAAAAGCAGCTTATACTTCAGGAAAACCAAAAACTTACCTGGCCAAGAGAACTTCTAGGACTTCCGTTCTAGGAGATCAAGCACAAAAACAGATGGAACTCATTAACCCGAGCAGGGCTCTGCTTCCCACAGCTGCTGAACAGCCTGTAACGAGCTCCTTCCCTAGACGTCCTAGAACGGCCTGTGCCTTCTCTAACCTGCTCCTCCAGAAACAAAATCAGGAGCTTCAGACTTTGGCTCGAGGTATCAAGCCCTTGGCAGTACAATCTATGTCTTCCATATACACTACTTCTAACCTTGCTGCTCTGCCATCTGAGTTTGCTTCATCGCCCCGAGAGGGGTCCGAGTCTGCTACAACGCCCCGAGAGGGGTCCGAATCTGCTACAACACCCGGAGAGGTGTTCGAGCCTGCTACAACGCCCGGAGAGGGGTCCGAGCCTGCTTCATCGCCCCGAGAGGGGTCCGAGTCTGCTACAACGCCCCGAAAGGGGTCCGAGCCTGCTTCATCGCCCCGAGAGGGGTCCGAACCTGCTACAACGCCCGGAGAGGTGTTCGAGCCTGCTACAACGCCCAGAGAGGGGTCCGAGCCTGCTTCATCGCCCCGAATGGGGTCCGAGCCTGCTTCATCGCCCCGAGAGGGGTCCGAACCTGCTACAACGCCCGGAGAGGTGTTCGAGCCTGCTACAATGCCCGGAGAGGGGTCCGAGCCTGCTTCATCGCCCCGAATGGGGTCCGAGCCTGCTTCATCGCCCCGAAAGGGGTCCGAGCCTGCTTCATCACCCCGAGAGGGGTCCGAACCTCCCGAGAGGGGTCCGAGCCTGCTACAACGCCCGGAGAGGTGTTCGAGCCTGCTTCATCGCCCCGAAAGGGGTCCGAGCCTGCTACAACGCCCGGAGAGGTGTTCGAGCCTGCTTCATCGCCCCGAGAGGGGTCCGAGCCTGCTACTACGCCCGGAGAGGGGTCCAAGCCTGCTTCATCGCCCCGAGAGGGGTCCGAACCTGCTTCAACGCCCCGAGAGGGGTCCGAGCCTGTTACAACGCCCGGAGAGGGGTCCGAGCCTGTTACAACGCCCCGAGAGGGGTCCGAGCCTGTTACAACGCCCGAAGGCCGCGCAGGGCAAGGCAAGGCCCGAAGGTCACGCAAGGCTAGAGCAGGGAGCCCAGGAGAGCTCGATGCCGAAGCACCGAGGCAACTGTCAGGCAGGGTTATAAGGGCACACCCAGAGCATAGAGTGGACAGAGGAGATGGACTGGGCCTGTCAGGAAAGCCAGCACTAGAGGGACCCCTGGTGGTGAGGCGGTTGCACTGCAGCCAAAACTGTAACACAGGCAAAGCAGAGGTCTGGGTCTGGAGATAGGCAGTAGCATAGTCAGACAAAGCAGAGGTCTGGGTCTGGAGATAGGCAATACCGATAGCGTAGTCAGGTGAAGCAGAGGTCTGGCTCTGGAGATAGGCAATGGCATGGTCAGGCGAAGCAAAGTCAAAGTCCGTATAATCAATCCGAGGTATGAAGCAATGGAGGAACAAGGAGACAGGAACCAGGAACAATGAGGAACAGGAACGCAGAGATTAGACAAATCTCTAGGAGGCAACGAGTACTCGACCAGCGAGGAGACCTGTTGCAAAGGCAACGCTAGGGAGTGGAGCCTGAGCTTAAATACTGTAGCAAGGCTGATGTCATCATCCGGGGCTGCGGCTAGGTTCCCGCCGTTTTCCCTACTTAAAGATCAGTGGTGTGCGCGTCTAGGGAGGGGCACGGCGAGAGTAGCAGCATCTCTCGGCGGGCCACATGCTCCATAGAAAATCCTCGTTGGGAGATAATATATCCGAGGAAAGGCAGACTGGATTTATCGGATAAGCACTTATCCAATTTTGCAAATAAGTGATTCTCACGAAGCCAGGGTCCGCGGGCCACGCAGAGAGGGCCGACGAGAAGTGGTAGCAGGACCGGGAATGCCAGGGACTGCAGCAGGGCCGGAGGCACCGGGGGAGGCCCGAAGACGGAGCTGACGGCCCACCATCGCTAGCGAGGAGGAACCAGGAGCTGGAGTCACTGTAGAAAGGTGAGGGGGCCGTGCCGCGGGTCTGCTGCGGACAGCACGTGTAACAGTACCCTCCCTTTACGCCCCCCCCTTGGAGGTCGGGGTTTGCCCAGATGGGCACGATGAAAGGTCAGGAGGAGGGTTTTGTCCAGGATGTTCTTGGCTGGTTCCCATGAATTTTCTTCGGGTCCATAACTCTCCCAAGAAAGGAGGTATTCCCACTGGTGGCCTTTACGGCGGACATCTAGGACTTCATGTACCTTGTAGGTCGTATCAGTCTCAGCCACCAATGGAGGTGGTTCAGGAGCCTTTCGGGAAGGCCAGGACAAGACCACAGGTTTTAGAAGCGATACGTGAAACGTATTATGAATTCCCAGTGTAGGAGGCAGCCGAAGCTGGTATGTAACTGGTCCAATCCGTCGGGTGACCATAAAAGGTCCGATGTTCCTTGGAGTGAATCCTTGATAAGGTATTCGGAGTCGGATATACCGAGTTCTTAACCAGACTTTCTGGCGAGGAAGGAATTCAGGAGCCGAGCGTCAGTGACTGTCAGCAGTTCTCGTGGCCCGGGAAGCAGTTTGACATAAGCTAAGATTCATCTGTTCCCATAAATCCTTGAGGACATCCGCAATAGCCTGCGCCGCAGGGGACGGTACTGACAAAGGTATGGGCAGTGGTGTTCATGGTTGCTTTCCATAGACGATGGAGAACGGTGATGTGCCTGTAGCTGTGGCAATGTGGGAGTTGTGAGAAAACTCTGCCCAAGGGAGAAGTTCAGACCAATTGTCTTGGCGGTCATTGATGTGAGCACGCAATAGGGCCTTTAAAGAGCAATTCATTCGCTCGGCTTATCCGTTGGCTTGAGGGTGGTAAGCAGTTGTCAGATTGATGTTCATACCGAATTTTCGGCAAAGAGTGCGCCAATATCTGCAACAAATTGAGGACCTCTATCAGAGACAGTGTCCTTGGGTAGGTCATGTAATCTGAAGATGTGATGGAAGAATAGGCATGCCAGTTCTAGAGCAGATGGTGGGCCCGGTAGAGGGACGAAATGGGCCATTTTGAAAATTAGTCTATGGTTACCCATATTACGGTATCACCCTTCGATGGAGGCAAATACATGATGAAATCCGTAGACAGGTGGGTCCATAGTTCCTCGGGAGCTGGAAGTGGTTGCAGTAGACCCCAAGGTCGACCAACCGGGGGCTTTTGCTGTGCACAAGTGTTACAGGATTCGACGTCTGCTTTAGCGTCAGAGACCATGGTAGGCCACTAGAAGAACCACTGGAGCAGCGCCAAGGTTTGTGCTCGCCCTGGGTGACCAGCAAACTTAGAATCATGCGCCCAGTGGAGGACTCTTTCTCGAAGTTGTCGGGGCACGACAGTCTTTCCAGCAGGGACTGAGTGAGTAGCAGATACCAGCTGGGTCTATTATAGGATCGGGTTCTTCTGGGGTGTCTTCAGGCTCGAAGAAGCATGATAGAGCAACTGCCCGGATGTTTTTCTCAGCTGGACGGTAATGAAGCTCAAAATTGAACCTGAAAAAGAACAGGGCCCATCGGGCCTGACGGGCATTGAGACGCTGGACGTGGCTCAAATGTTCCAGGTTCTTGTGGTCGGTGAACGATGAACTTGTGTTGCATACCCTCTAACCACGAGCACCATTCTTCAAGGGCTAATTTTATGGCAAGTAACTCACAATCTCCAATACTATAGTTCTGTTCTGCAGATGAGAACTTGCGGGAGTAGAACAAACATGGGACTATAGAACCAGAGGCAGTGCGTTGGCTCAGGACTGCCCCAGCTCCAATCGCTGAGGTGTCCACTTTCACTTGAAATGGACAGTTCGGGTCAGGGTGATTTAGGCAAGAACCCACCTGGAAAGCCTCTTTGAGGCGATGGAAGGCTTCGATGGCTTCCGGAGTCCAATTTCGAGTGTCTTGGCCCTTGCGAGTCAATGCTGTCAAAGACACAGCCAAAGTGGAATAGTGTGGGATAAAATGGCGATAGTAATTTAGAAATCCCAGGAAGCGCTGGAGGGCTTTAAGACCCACGGGTTGTGGCCACTCCCGGATTCTCTTCTACTTGGCAGGGTCCATAGAAAATCCTCTTTGGGAGATAATATATCTGAGGAAAGGCAGACTGGATTTCTCGAATAAGCACTTATCCAATTTTGCAAATAAGTGATTCTCACAAAGGCGTTGGAGGACAGTACGGACATCAGTGTGGTGTGTGGCCAAATCCTTAGAAAAGACAAGGATATCGACCAAGTATGCCACAGCAAATCTCTGAAAATTTCATTCATCATTTGTTGGAAAACTGCGGGCGTATTACAGAGGCCTCAAGGCATCACCAGGTATTCATAATGTTGCAGTTGGGTACTGCTGTGGAATAGTGGACCCTTGAGCCGACCTACCACGAGAGGCGGGGTAGGCCGGGAGGCGGAGCCAAGGCTCAAAGTGTTCACCAGGTGATTGCCCGGAAACCAGGAACCCCCTCAGGAGGAGCCCGTAGGGTCCTGGCTCCTTGGGACTTAGGTACCAGAGAGAGAGTCCAGTAACAGAGAACCAGGAAGTCCAATGGTAATTGAGTCTAGCACAAGATCTTCACCCGGGTACCCAGAACCCCCCAGGAGGGGCCCGTAGGGTTCTGGCACCTTGGGACTTGGGTACTAGAGGGAGAGTCCAGCAATAGAGAACCAGGAAATCCAAAGATAATAGTCTCTAAGTGAGCAGACGTGAGTAGGAGCAAGTAGAAACCTGGAGCGGGGTCCGCAGCCAGCAGGTGAAGGCAAGGCTGAAGGCTGAAGCAGGAACAGAGACGAGCCAGGATCAAAGGCAGGCGGCAACAGAGCGTGGTCAGGGACGAACCGGGGTCGAGGCAGGCAGCAGGCAGAGCGTAGTCAGGGACGAACCGGATCGAGGCAGGCAGAGCGTAGTCAGGGACGAACCGGGGTCGAGGCAGGCAGCAGGCAGAGCGTAGTGAGGGACAAACCGGGGTCGAGGCAGGCAGCAGGCAGAGCGTAGTCAGGAACGAACCGGGGTCGAGGCAGGCAGCAGGCAGAGCGTAGTCAGGAACGGACCGGGGTCAAGGCAGTCAGCAGGCAGAGCGTAGTCAGGAACTCCAAGGTCAGCGGCAGGAACTCAGCAAGACGAAGCGCAACTCAGAACTACAAGACTGTAGTGAACCTCGTTGCAAGGCGATGATGGAACGTCCGGACGCCGGTTCTATCTGTCTCAGAGCGTGACATCATCAGCGCAGGCGGGGCTTGACTTCCGGGTTCTGGGCGCTCAAAGTGGCCGTACTCGCGCGTGTGCGAGGCCGCGGTGAGAGAGACAGGCAAATGGTGGATGCCACATGGAACTGAGCGCGTCTTTGGGTCCTGGAGACCGCGGAGTGCGGCGTCCCCAGACGCGGAGGTAGGCGCTGGTCACGGGGAAGAGAGGGGAAGCGGTGCAGACCGCAACACATAATGCCTGTCCCAAGTGTTAAAGGCGGTCTTCCAGATGTCATCGGGACAGAACCGTACCTAATTATATGCACCGCGTAAATTCAACTTTGTGAATATAGATGCTCCATGTAAGCAATTGATTAATTCCGAGATCAGCGGCAGAGGGTACTTGTCCTTGCGGTTGATGGAGTTTAGGCCGCGATCCATCCTTCTTGGTCATAAAAAAGAATCTTGACCTGGCAGGAGAGGTAGAGGGGCGGATAAATCCCTTCGCAAGGTTTTCTTGGATGTACTCCGTCATAGCCTTTGTCTCCAGGAGAGACAGAGGATAGGTGCATCCTTGGGGAGGCGTGGTCCCAGGAAAGAGGTCAATGGGACAATCGAACCTCCAAAGAGGCAGAAGAAGGTCTGCTTTTTGCTTGGAAAATACATCTTCGAAATCCGCGTAAGGAGCCGGTATACCTGAAGAAGTGGTAGCTAGGGGAACCACAGGTGGCGGTACCACTTTCTATAGACAGGACTGGTGGCAGGCAGGGCCCCACTCCACCAGTTGCAACGAACCCCAATTAAATTGGGGAGAGTGCTTTTGGAGCTAGGGGAGTTCTAGGACTACCGGATGGATGGATTTCTCCAGTACTAACAGGTCAAGTTCTTCTGTGTGCAAGGCGCCAGTGCGTAATTGAACTGGCTCTGTGGTAAGGAATATTCAACCGGGTAACGGTTCTCCATAAATAGGCGCTATGCACAAGGATGTCTCTATAGGACGGGTCTTTATACCCAGGAGCTGAACTAGATCCTTGAGAATGAAATTATCTCCTGCTCTGGAATCCACCAGAGCAAGGACTGGAAAGGACCGGGAGTCCCAGATCAGAGTGACCATTACTAACAGTTGAGGGGCCGGAGAGGTTGCGCCCAAGTTCAGGATCCCTACTGAATTTAGGCCGGGAAGTTTCCCAGATGGACCGGACAGATCTGTAGATGGTGGCCAGGTGCTCCACAATACAGACACAGACCGGTTTGTCTCCGCTGGAGGCGCTCTTCTGGTGTCAGTCTCCCACGGCCCAACTGCATGGGTTCTTCCATCTTGGCCACAATAGAGACCCTACTCTGAGCAGGGCTGGTGGTCGGTGGCGAACGGGATCAAACCCGAGAGGGCTTCTCGGGCATCCAACTCTCCCGGTGACGCTCTTGGAGACGATGATCAATTCGGCCTATTAAGTCTATAATGTCCTCGAGAGAGGAAGGGAGCTCCCTTGCAGCCAGCTCATCCTTCAGCTGCGAGGAAGGTCCATCCAGGTAGATAGCTCATAGGCAGTCTTTCTGCCAAGAGAGCTCAGAGGCCAAAGTGCGAAACTCAATGATATAGTCGAAGAGACTTCTTTGACCTTAACAAAGATGTAACAAGTTGGTGCTTGCCACAGCATGCCACCCAGGATCATAAAAGGTCCGTCAAAACACAGCCACAAACTGAGATAACTCCTTTATGCGTGAGTCTGATCGTTCCCATAAGGACGAAGCCCAGGCTAGTGCCTTCACTTCAAGACGAGACAGGATGAAGGTGACTTTGGTCTGTTCGTCCTGGAAGACGGAGGGCTGCAGAGCAAATTGCATATAGCATTGGTTGATAAACCCCCTGCAGAGCTTGGAGTCACCGTTGAAGCATGGGGGCGCTGGTAAGGCCAGCAGGGCCCGAGGCATCGATGATGATGGTTGTGGATGAGGAGGAGTTGGTGTAGGAACCGGATTGCTGGTGAGGGGATTAAGCCGATTATGGAGGCGCCTGATGGAAGAAGCCAAGGCCTCAAGAAACTGCTGCTGTTCTTGTACCTTGGATGCCAGGTCTGATAGGGCCTGGAGGGCACACGGCTCCGCTGAGTCCATGGCCTTTGCAACCTTTTGCGCCGGAGGTGAACCCTTGGGCCGAGGTGGGGTTGATGCAACCCGTATGTAAGGACCTACGGGTCCCCACCATTGGCAGGCAGAGTGGGCTGATAGATAGAGGCCACTGGAGCTTCGCCTATACCAGCCCTCTTTCCCCGCGGGTTGAGCCTTTGGGTGCCGGGGCCAGCAGGACTTAGGTGGGCCTCTGTGTGTAGTCGAAGTAAGAGTTGGTTTAGCCCAAAGACAGCAGGTGAGGAGATGGTACAGTCTTACTCTGGACAGGGTAGTGCCTGGAAACTCGAGCGCCAATGGAACAGAGGGGGCGCTCGAGCAAGAGCAGGCTGAAGCCTGAGTAAACCACGTCCAGGGAGTAAGTTGGAGAAGCGTCAAATTGCAGGCTGGAGTCAGGGCTGGTGGCAATCCGAAGGCAGTGGCAAGAAAGGCTGAGATCTGATCACAGAGATAGTCAATAACGTAGTCAGGCAAAGCAGAGGTCTGGGTCTAGAGATAGGCAATAGCGTAGTCAGGCGAACCAGAGGTCTGGGTCTGGAGACAGGCAGTAGCGTAGTCAGACAAAGCAAAGGTCTGGGTCTGGAGATAGGCAGTAGTGTAGTCAGATGAAGCAGAGGTCTGGGTCTGGAGATAGGCAATACTTCACTTTCAATGCAAAGCGAGTACTGCTCTCTGCTTCAACGGCAGGGGAGAAAGTTTGACACTTCACGCATATCCAGCATAGCTCTCTGCTTCAATGGCAGGGGAGCAAGACTGATACTTCACTTTCAATGCATAGCCAGCATGGCTCTCTGCTTCAGCGGCAGGGGGGAATGAAGAAAGGTGGATCTATATTCAGGCAACAACCAACAAGGACTGAATTACATAGTCTGGATAAACAGATAAGCATGGGTGTAGCTTGCTTATTGCGGTGGTTAATACCCCTAACTAATTAAGCTATTTCACTTAGATGCAGTTCCTACACTGCTCTCTACATTAATGGCGGGGGTGGAAGGGAAATAGAATAAAAAAGGTTACTAAGAGCCAAGAGAAACAGATAAGTATGTGAGAGAAAAAAAAAAGTGCGAAAGCTTGCTGGACAGAGTGGATGGGCTGTTTGGTCTTCTTCTGCCGTCATTTCTATGTTTCTATGTTTAATAGCGTAGTCAGGCAAAGCAGAGGTGTGGGTCTGGAGATAATCAATGGCGTGGTCAGGCGAAGCAGAGGTTCGGGCTTGGAGAGAGTCAATGGCGTGGTCAGGCGAAGCAGAGGTCCGGGCTTGGAGAGAGTCAATGGCGTGGTCAGGCGAACCAGAGGTCCGGGCTTGGAGAGAGTCAATGGCGTGGTCAGGCGAAGCAGAGGTCTGGGTCTGGAGATAGGCAATGGCATGGTCAGGCGAAGCAAAGTCAAAGTCTGTATAATCAATCCGAGGTATGAAGCAAGGTAGGACAAGGAGACAGGAACCAGGAACAACAAGGAACAGGAACGCAGAGATGAGGTGAATCTCTAGGAGGCAACGAGTACTCGACCAGTGAGGAGACCTGTTGCAAAGGCAACGCTAGGGAGCGGAGCCTGAGCTTAAACACGGTAGCAAAGCTGACATCATCATCCAGGGCCGCGGCTAGGTTCCCGCCGCGGTCCCTACTTAAAGATCAGTGGTGTGTGCGCCCGTGCCTAGGGAGGGGGGTGGCGCGAGTAGCAGCGTCTCTTCGCTGGCCACGTGTAGAGGCCCGACGAGAAGTGGTAGCAGGACCGGGAATGCCAGGGACTGCAGGAGAGCCAGAGACACCGGGGGAGGTCCGAGGACAGAGGTGACGGCCCACCACCGCCAGCGAGGAGGAATCAGGAGCTGGAGTCACTGTAGAAAGGAGAGGGGGCCATGCCGCGGGTCTGCCGCAGACAGCACGCGTAACAGGTTGCCAATATAGCATATCTCCATGCTTTTCTTGGTGTTAGATCTTCAAGAAATACTATTTCCAGTTAGTGGAAAACGGGTGTATTAATCTGCAGTTCCATTCCTTGCAGACAAAGACTGGTGGGGGTGGAAGGGAAATAGATCGATGGTGGGGGTGGAAGGGAAATAGAACAAAAAGTCACTTACAAGGGACAAGAGTAACAGATAAGTTTGGGAAAAAAAAAAGTGAAAGCTTGCTGGGCAGACTGGATGGACCATTTGGTCTTCTTCTGCCATCATTTCTATGTTTCTATGAGAGGGAGCATCTGTTGACCAGCAAACAAAGCAAACCTGAAGATGCTGTGAATTATCAAGGCCTATCTCTTCTTTATGATTCAGTTCATGAATTTAAGAGTAGGGGAAACTATAGTCGTATAATCGATATTAAATAGAACGTGCAAAACTCTCTGTTGCAATTTGTATTGCCAATAATTAGCTAAATTGTCCATTTTTTTCAGGAAAATCAAATCCTTAATAATGCACAGAAATACAGCTGAAATCACTAATTACACTCATGCATTGTATATTTTCTGTATTTTAGTTCTTCACCCTCTCTTCGTAGTTAAAATTCAACAATATGTCCAACAATGGTAAGGGCAAGTTTACCCTTAAAAAACCGATCAAAACCATTAACTAACTCTGACCACATATGTAATGGCCCTAAAAAATTTTAGATGAAGATCCAACTGTTCCTCATCATCTTTTGCGTCAGTTTTTGGATAAAACGCTGTAGCTGTTCTTTTTTCCATCAAAAAAAGGGTCTTATCCTGGTGTTGAATTCTCAGTTTTGCAAGGAAGAGCACTGTAAACTGGATTGCACGCTTATGTAATTCGGAGCATATAGGTGAGATCTCTTTTCGCTGGGCTGCAACTTTCGCGGAATAATCATTGAAGAATAGAATTCTAGTCCCATTATATTCAATGGTACCTTTGGCGAAAAGCATTTAGAATTTTATTCTTGTCTGCCCAATTTAGGATACAGGCAATTACTGATCTCGGCCTATTGTTTTTCTGCACTGGCCCGATCCTGTGTTCATTCACATGTGATAGGACTCATCATATTATTTAGGCACAGAGCCCCTGGAAGCCATTTCTCAAAGAATGATGACAATTCCCTCTCCTTTAATGTTTCCGGCAGCCCAGCAACTCTTATATTATTATGGCGATTCCTATTTTCCTGGTCTTCCACTTTGTCTATAGTGCTGCATTTCCTTTTTGAAGCATCAGGATTTGTACATCTATCCTCTCTGCATGGTGTGCCCATTTTAACACACAGTTTTTGTTACGAATTGAGAGGTGGACCCTTGGTCCGGCGATGAACGTAAGTGCCACCGTCGGAAGGCGAGGCCAATCCCGAGGGTCACTGGCGGTGATAGGTGAAGATCTGGATGCAGGCGCCTCCTGCAGGTCGTATAATCCAGATAGCTGGCGCCTCCAGCAGGTCGTGAGAACAGAAGCTGGCACCTCCAGCAGGTTGTGAGAATAGACAAACACAGTTCAGAGATCCAAGCAAGAGAAATGTCCCCAGACAATCCAGAGATCCGGTACCAGAGAGTTCTCCTCAGCCAGTCCAGGGGTCGAGCGCCAGAAAGTACCACAGCCAGTCCAGGGATCGAGAGCCAGAAAGTACCACAGCCAGTCCAGAGATCAGAAGCCAGAATATTCCGCAGCCAGTCCAGGGGTCGAGAGCCAGAAAGTACCGCAGCCAGTCCAGAGATCACACACGGAGGGTCAAATCAGGAACAACAAACAGGAACAACCACAAGAGCCAAGAAGCCAAGGCAAGGTCTGAAGGCTCAGACCTTGCCTTAAATAGCTCCCCGAGGATGGAGCCTGCAGGAAGGAACTCAACCTACTTCCTGTAGAGGCTCCTTTAAGTCCTGGTTACTGCCGCCCGCGCAGCCCTAGGGAGCTTCAGGGGGCGGGGCTAGCCGTGCGGATAGAACGCCGCGGCCATGTTGGAGACAGTGTCACTGCCGCAGAAAAGGCCCGCCGACGCCGGCCTCAGCATCGGCGGTTGGCCCTGCTGTCCCGTGAGTTACCGGCCCCGGTCGCGGTTTGCTGCGGCCGGCGGCAATAACAGTACCCCCTCCTTTAGGCCTCCCCCTAGAAGGCTTGGGTTTCTCTGGGTGAGTGATATGAAAGTACTTGAGAAGATCCTTGTCCAAGATGTTAGTAGTGGGCTCCCAAGAATTCTCTTCTGGCTCAAATCCCTCCCAAGCCAGGAGATACTCCCATCTACGACCTCGTCTACGGACATCGAAAACTTCCCGGACTTGATAAGTTGTGTCTTCCTCCAGTTGCAATTGTGGAGAAACAGGAACCTTCCGAGAGGGCCATTTGAGAAGCAAAGGTTTCAACAAGGATACGTGAAAGGCATTGTGGATACGTAGTGAGGCAGGTAGATGTAGTTGGTAGGTCACAGGACCTATTTGCTTAGTTACAGGAAAAGGGCCAATATAGCGGGAAGCCAGTCTCATTGATGGGACCCTCAAATGGATATTTCTGGTGCTGAGCCACACCTTTTCTCCTATTCAAAATTGGGGTGCGGGTCTCCGATGTCGGTCCGCGAATCTTTTAGCAGTATGTGCGGCCCTTTGTAGCATCTGTCGGGTGTATATCCAAAGTTGCTTTAACTGTGTGGCAGTAAGCTGAGCTGCTGGAGAGGGAACAGATAGGGGTAGAGGCACCGGTGGTGTAGGTTGTCGACCAAAGACAATTTGAAAAGGAGAAGATCCAGTCGAGGTACAGGTGTGGAAGTTATGAGAGAATTCTGCCCAGGGCAACAATGCTGCCCAGTCATCCTGTCGAGCGTTAACATAGAAGCGCAAGAACTGTTTTAGAGTACAATTAGTCCGTTCTACCTGCCCATTGGCCTGAGGGTGAAAAGCGGAGGTGAAGTCTAAAGCAATATGGAACTTGGCACAGAGGTTCCGCCAGTATCGAGCTGTGAATTGCGATCCTCGGTCAGATGTGATGTGCTGAGGTAGACCATGAAGCCGGAACACATGTGACATAAATAATTGAGCCAAACGGGGAGCAGAAGGAAGGGCGGGAAGGGGTATAAAATGAGCCATTTTGGAGAACCGATCGACCACCACCCAAATAACAGTGCAGCCCTCTTAAGCAGGCAAATCAACAACAAAGTCGGTGGAGATGTGAGTCCATGGCTTCGTCGGTGCCGGAAGTGGCTGTAACTGCCCCCACGGTCTCTCCACAGGATTCTTATGCTGTGCACAAACAGGGCAGGAGTCCACGTATGCACGAATGTCCTTGCACATCCCAGGCCACCAGTAAAATTGTTGAAGGAGATCTTGTGTTCACTTACATCCTGGGTGCCCAGCAAACTGAGAATTGTGCCCCCACTTCAGTACCTTATTGCGGAGTCTACTGGGTACCACGGTTTTCCCGACTGGAACAGAAAAGGTAGCTGAGAGAATGATGTGGGCTGGATCAATGATGTTCTGTAGAGGCTCCTCTCCATCTTCACTGACAAAAGAGCGAGACAATGCGTTGGCTTTGATATTCTTGTTTGCTTGTCGATATCTTAGCTCAAAGTTAAAACGTGTAAAGAATAATGCCCATCGGGCTTGACGTGGGTTCAGTCATTGAGCTTGCTGTAGATAAATTAAATTTTTGTGATCTGTAAAAACTGTAATTCTATGTTGGGCCCCCTCTAGCCATTGTCGCCACTCTTCGAAGGCAAGTTTGATGGCCAATAATTCTTTGTCGCCAATAGAATAATTGCGCTCTGCAGGTGAAAACTTCCTCGAAAAATAGGAGCATGGATGGGAGGTCCTCTTACATCATTCTGGCTCAAAACTGCTCCAACTCCCTCAGTGGACGCATCGACTTCTACAGTAAATGGGCGTCTAGGATCAGGGTGACAAAGGCAGGGTTTTTGTAGAAAGGAGTCTTTTAGGGCTTGAAATGTTTCTACCACCACTGCAGGCCAAGTTTTGACATTAGCTCCTTTTCGTGTGAGTGCGGTGAGTGGTGCGGGCAACTTGGAGAAATCTTTGATGAAATGTCGATAATAATTAGCAAATCCAAGAAACCGTTGAAGTGCCCGTAGTCCGTTAGGTTGAGGCCACTCTTGTATACATTTGACTTTATTCGGGTCCATTTGGAATCCCTGTTTGGAAATAATGTAACCCAAGAAAGGTAAGGATTCAGTTTCGAACACACATTTTTCTAGTTTGGCATATAACCAGTGTTCCCTTAGTCGTTGCAACACTTGTATAACTTGTTGTCGATGAGTCTGTAGATCCTTGGAAAAAATCAAAATATCATCAAGATATACCACAACACAGATATATATCAGATCTCTAAAAATTTCGTTAACAAAATTTTGAAAAACAGCAGGAGCATTGGTTAACCCAAATGGCATAACAAGGTATTCATAGTGTCCATCTCTGGTGTTAAAAGCAGTTTTCCACTCATCCCCCTATTGAATCCGGACCAAATTGTAGGCTCCTCATAGGTCCAGTTTGGAAAATATTTGGGCTCCTTGTAGGCGGTCAAACAGTTCCACAATAAGAGGCAGAGGATATCGGTCCTTGATAGTGATAGCATTAAGCCCACGATAATCGATGCAAGGGCGTAATGTCCCATCTTTCTTGTTAACAAAAAACAAACCCGGCCCCCGTAGGAGAGGTGGATCGTCGAATAAAACCTTTTTGTAGATTGTCCTGAATATATTCAGAAATAGCCCGGGTCTCAGCTGCAGATAAGGGGTAGACGCGCCCTCGCGGCGGTGTGGATCCTGGAATCAACTTAATAGCGCAGTCGAAAGCACGATGTGGGGGCAATGTGTCAGTGGCCTTCTTAGAAAATACATCTGCAAATTGTTTGTACGGACCAGGTAACTCCTTCAAGACTGAGGTACAGATGAAGCCGGAAGCAGGAGTTGTTCCCTTCAAACAAGTCGTACGGCATTCTGATCCCCAACGAATAAGTCGTAGGTAAGACCAATCGAATTGGGGATTGTGGCGCTGCAACCAGGGTATACCAAGAACCACCAGATGGATGGCTCTCTCGAGGACATAAAAGGTAATTTGATCAGTGTGGTCGGGCGCAATGTAGCAGTCCAGAGGTTCCGTATGATGGGTTATTCTTCCTGGTAAGGGTTCCCCGTGAATGGAAGAAATGATTAATGGCTTTTGACAGAGTCGGGTAGGGATCTTAAGTTTATCCACTATTTCTTGTAAGATGAAGTTCCCTCCGGCTCCCGAATCCACTAAAGCCAGAGTAGTAAATTCCTGTCCTTCGGTACGAAGGGTCACTGGTAAGGTGAGTGGGGGTTTAGGAGATGTAAGGCCTAGGGAAACACCCCCCAAGGTTCCTAGGCCTTGTAGTTTCCCAGACGAATAGGGCAGTTTGCTAGTCGATGTCCAGACCCTCCACAGTACAAACATAAACCTGCTTTGCGATGTCTCAGGCATTCCTCCGGAGACAAGGGACCCCTTCCAAGCTGCATGGGTTCCTCCACAGACCCTTCACTGGTGGAGGTTTCTCGAGGGGTTGCAGAGGTGGATTGAGGAACATGGGAGATAGCTGGCCGTCTCCTCCAACTTATGCTCTCTCGGGTCCTTTCTTGCAGCCGGCGGTCGATTCTAGTTGCTAACTCAATGAGGCTATTTAAGGAGGACGGAAGTTCCCGAGCGGCCAGCTCGTCCTTAATCTTGGTTGATAATCCTTCCAGGTAAATGGTCCGAAGGACATTCTCCTCCCAATGAAGTTCGTTAGCCAAAGTACAAAAATCAATATTGTAATCCGTGAGAGAGCGCCCTCCTTGATGGAGATGAAGCAAGTCAGTAGCGGCGGCGGCTTGTTTCCCTGGTTCTTCGAAGATAGTCCGGAATAGTTCTATAAACCGTGGGAAGTCCTGGAGTACTGGATCTGAGTGCTGCCACAGCGGAGAAGCCCAGGCAAGGGCCTTGCCTTCCAATAATGATAAGATGTAGGTGGTTTTGGTTATATCGTCTGGAAAGAAGAGGGATTGTAGGCGAAAATGCATATTACACTGATCCAGGAACCCCAAACAGAGACAAGGATCTCCAGCGTATCGTGGTTTAGCTGGTAGAGGAAGAACCGGGTGAGGACAACCTTGCGCTGCGGATGGAATTGATGCAGGTGGAGGAGTTGCGACTGGAGTACTGGGGTGTGTAGCAACTACTGCGTCCAGTCGAGCATTGAGATGCTCCATGGACGCCGCCATGGATTCTAGCATATTCTGTTGCTCCATGATTTTCTGAGCCAAGCCGGGAATGGCGCGCAGTGCAGAAGCCTCTGCCGGGTCCATGGCCTTGGCTTACTGTTACGAATTGAGAGGTGGACCCTTGGTCCGGCGATGAACGTAAGTCCCACCGTCGGAAGGCGAGGCCAATCCTGAGGGTCACTGGCAGTGATAGGTGAAGATCTGGATGCAGGCGCCTCCTGCAGGTCGTATAATCCAGATAGCTGGCGCCTCCAGCAGGTCATGAGAACAGAAGCTGGCACCTCCAGCAGGTCGTGAGAACAGACAAACACAGTTCAGAGATCCAAGCAAGAGAAATGTCCCCAGACAATCCAGAGATCCGGTACCAGAGAGTTCTCCTCAGCCAGTCCAGGGGTCGAGCGCCAGAAAGTACCACAGCCAGTCCAGAGATCAGAAGCCAGAATATTCCGCAGCCAGTTCAGGGGTCAAGAGCCAGAAAGTACCGCAGCCAGTCCAGAGATCACACACGGAGGGTCAAATCAGGAACAACAAACAGGAACAACCACAAGAGCCAAGAAGCCAAGGCAAGGTCTGAAGGCTCAGACCTTGCCTTAAATAGCTCCCCGAGGATGGAGCCTGCAGGAAGGAACTCAACCTACTTCCTGTAGAGGCTCCTTTAAGTCCTGGTTACTGCCGCCCCCGCGGCCCTAGGGAGCTTCAGGGGACGGGGCTAGCCGCGCGGAGAGAACACCGCGACCATGTTGGAGACAGCGGCACTGCCGCAGAAAAGGCCCGCCGACGCCGGCCTCAGCATCGGCGGTTGGCCCCGCCGTCCCGGTGAGTGACCGGCCCCGGTCGCGGTCTGCCACGGCCGGCGGCCATAACAGTTTTCCAACTCCGTTAGTCTCTGATCTTGTGTCTCCATGCCCTCTTTTATTTCATTGATTGTGGATTGTAGTTTAGAAAATCGATCTTTCAACACCACCGAAACACTTTATGAAATGGCAAGTAGCATTTTGTCTGAGACTACCACCACCACCTTCTCTGCCTCAGCCCTTGGCAATTCTGCCGCTGTTTTAGAATAAGGCAGTTGTCCTTTCTCTCATGTTGTTTGAGCAGCCTTTTCATTCATAACTTTTTGCTTTCTAATCACATATGAGTCGATCTGAGTTAAATATAGGCCAGCAGTGAAAATCTGTACAACAAGATTTAAAAAGGGGGATCCACGGACCTCACCCAAACTATGACTTCTCAGATCTCCTCCATAACTGGAAGTTGAAAATAATACTGTTTTAACGATCTCAGCTAAGTGCAGTCTGAACCACCTCCCAATAACAAAAATAACGATAATGAAATGGAACCCTCCTGATCAAAGAAGATATTTTTTTTATCAATAATTCCACCATAGCAAGATTATTCATCTCCATTTTCCACTGTTGAAAAGTGGATAAATCACTTGCTTTCGAATTTAACAGAACAAAATTTTTTGCCAAAAACAAATACATTCAAATTTCATCCTCCCAGAAGGGAGTCCATACGAGTGTGAAAAAAGATGTGAATAGATTAACAAAGAAGACCACTCTACATTTCATTTCCATATCTTTTCCAAAAAAGCAAATATTTGCTATCAATAAGATTTCAGTTTGTAACAATTAGTAAACATGTGACAAAAATTCCTCACTGAGATATTACACTTAAATCAGAAATTGACTCCCATAATTTCATTTTAGTTCCCCTCTCTCTTGTGATATACAGGCGGTGGATAGTTTTAAATTGTATTCCTCTCATGGATGTTGAAAAAAAGGTACAATAAACAGCAATAAACGCTTAAATAATGTGGGACAGATCTAAAGGACAGCCCAGGACTTCATTCCAAACAGAAGCTAATTTGATTAAATGTGAAGTTTCCAAATTATCCTGTTGCAACAAATGCCATACAGCAAGTCTATAGTGTTTGGTGCTACCTTGGAGGAAGAAGGTCTCATGATGGGAGAGCATCAACCAGGTGCAGCAAGAAAGGATCCTGTAGCAAGGACCTGCTCTCCAGGTGATGCATTGTCCTTTCACACTAAGGATATCTCCCCAAGGCCTACTGCCCAGGAGGGAAGGGTTAGGTCGGCCATCATAGTTGGTGATTTGATTATTAGGAATGTAGATAGCTGGGTGGCTGGTGGGCGTGAGGATCGCCTGGTAACATGCCTACCTGGTGCGAAGGTGGCGGACCTCACGCGTCACCTAGATAGGATTTTAGACTGTGCTGGGGAGGAGCCGGCTGTCGTGGTACATGTGGGCACCAACGACTTAGGAAAATGTGGGAGGGAGGTTCTGGAAGCCAAATTTAAGCTCTTAGGTAGAAAGCTTAAATCCAGAACCTCCAGGGTAGCATTCTCTGAAATGCTCCCTGTTCCACGCGCAGGTCACCAGAGGCAGGCAGAGCTCCGGAGTCTCAATGCGTGGATGAAACGATGGTGCAAGGAAGAGGGATTCAGTTTTGTTAGGAACTGGGGAACCCTTTGGGGAAGGGGGAGTCTCTTCCAAAGGGATGGGCTCCACCTTAACCAGGGTGGAACCAGAGTGCTGGCGCTAACCTTTAAAAAGGAGATAGAGCAGCTTTTAAACTAGAACAAAGGGGAAAGCTGACAGTCGCTCAGCAGCGCATGGTTCGGAGAGAGGTATCTTCAAAGGATACTAATGATGCATTAGAATTAGGGCATCCCGACAGTGAGGTTCCAATAATTAGAAAAAATAGTCCAAGTGACTGTAACTAAAAACTCACCTGAGTTAAAAGAATTCTAACTTATCCCTATCAATTAAAAAGCAGAATGAAATACAAACAAAAAACAAACTTTGAAATGTTTGTATGCTAATGCCAGAAGTCTAAGAAGTAAGACGGAAGAATTAGAATGTATAGCAGTGAATGATCCAAGAAAACACAGAGGTAGGCGATCTATGATAGCCGTCAGGAAAAACACAAAGATAGATGCCTGGATCTTTTTCAATGTTTATTAAAACAGAGACGTGTTTATAAAATTGCCCGACTCAGGCCGAGTTTCGCGGCTCAAAAGCCGCTGCCTCAGGGGCTACAAGCAAACCAAACAAAAGTCAATATCAATATCAACAAATCAGGAATTAACAATTAACAACATCATTAAGATCTCATAAATATTAAAAAGTCTTTAATAAAAATTAAAAACCTTTTTAAATTTTCACTAAGATCTAAGATATTGATTAAGACTAAAAAATGTAAATAATCTTAAAATGATGACAAAAATTAAAATAATACCAAACATACCCAAACATCTAAAAAATGAACTTCCTTAATAAAATATCCCATCCCTACTTAAGAAAAATAGTATCAAATACTATATGTTCTTCTTTTAAAATACAAAGAAAAATTTACCTTGAACACTTCACAGTTGCAAGTAAAACTCAGTAGTGTAATTTCATCCAATATACAATCATAAACATCCTGCATGAGATTAAAAACAAAATTGAATCTTTATGGGTAGAAATCCCTTGTATGTTGGGGAAGACTATAGTGATAGGAGTATACTACAGTCCACATGGTCAAGATGGTGAGACGGACAGTGAAATGCTAAGAGAAATTAGGGAAGCTAACCAAATTGGTAGTGCGGTAATAATGGGAGACTTCAATTACCCCAATATTGACTGGGTAAATGTATCATTGGGACACGCTAGAGATATAACGTTCCTGGATGGAATAAATGATAGCTTTATGGAGCAATTGGTTCAGGAACCAACGAGAGAGGGAGCAATTTTAGATCTAATTCTCAGTGGAGCACAGGACTTGGTGAGAGATGTAACGGTGGTGGGGCCGCTTGGCAATAGTGATCATAATAGAAGCACAGTCCAGATGTATTCCACACATTAAGAAAGGTGGAAAGAAGGCAAAACGATTACCGGCATGGTTAAAATGGGAGGTGAAAGAAGCTATTTTAGCCAAAAGATCTTCATTCAAAAATTGGAAGAAGGATACAACAGAAGAAAATAGGATAAAGCATAAACGTTGGCAAGTTAAATGTAAGACATTGATAAGACAGGCTAAGAGAGAATTTGAAAAGAAGTTGGCTGTAGAGGCAAAAACTCACAGTAAAAACATTTTTAAATATATCCGAAGCAGAAAACCTGTGAGGGAGTCAGTTGGACCATTAGATGATCGAGGGGTTAAAGGGGCACTAAGAGAAGATAAGGCCATCGCAGAAAGATTAAATGATTTCTTTGCTTCAGTGTTTACTGAAGAGGATGTTGGGGAGGTACCCGTAATAGAGAAGGTTTTCATGGGTATTGATTCAGATGGACTGAATCAAATCATGGTGAACCTAGAAGATGTGGTAGACCTGATTGACAAACTGAAGAGTAGTAAATCACCTGGACCGGATGGTATACACCCCAGAGTTCTGAAGGAATTAAAAAATGAAATTTCAGACGTATTAGTAAAAATTTGTAACCTATCATTAAAATCATCCATTGTACCTGAAGACTGGAGGATAGCAAATGTAACCCCAATATTTAAAAAGGGCTCCAGGGGCGATCCGGGAAACTACAGACCAGTTAGCCTGATTTCAGTGCCAGGAAAAATAGTGGAAAGTGTTCTAAACATCAAAATCACAGAACATATAGAAAGACATGGTTTAATGGAACAAAGTCAGCATGGCTTTACCCTAGGCAAGTCTTGCCTCACAAATCTGCTTCACTTTTTTGAAGGAGTTAATAAACATGTGGATAAAGGTGAACTGGTAGATGGTAGTATACTTGGATTTTCAGAAGGCGTTTGACAAAGTTCCTCATGAGAGGCTTCTAGGAAAAGTAAAAAGTCATGGGCTAGGTGGCGATGTCCTTTCGTGGATTGCAAACTGGCTAAAAGACAGGAAACAGAGAGTATTTATTTATTTATTTATTTATTTAATTTTATATACCGGCAACCGTTTGCACATCGTGCCGGTTTACAAGTAACTTACAACAAAAGATATATAGGCGTAGCCTTTACAGAGAACGGTGTATGATTAAATGGACAATTTTCTCAGTGGAAGAGAGTGGACAGTGGAGTGCCTCAGGGATTTGTATTGGGACCCTTACTTTTCAATATATTTATAAATGATCTGGAAAGAAATACGACGAGTGAGATAATCAAATTTGCAGATGACACAAAATTGTTCAGAGTAGTTACATCACAAGCAGATTGTGATAAATTGCAGGAAGACCTTGTGAGACTGGAAAATTGGGCATCCAAATGGCAGATGAAATTTAATGTGGATAAGTGCAAAGTGATGCTATAACCCATGCTATAATTACACAATGTTGGGTTCCACATTATGTGCTACAACCAAGAAAGAGATCTAGGCGTCATAGTGGATAACACATTGAAATCGTCGGTTCAGTATGCTGTGGCAGTCAACAAAGCAAACAGAATGTTGGGAATTATTAGAAAGGGAACGGTGAATAAAACGGAAAATGTCATAATGCCTCTGTATCGCTCCATGGTGAGACCACACCTTGAATACTGTGTACAATTCTGGTCGCCGCATCTCGAAAAAGATATAATTGTGATGGAGAAGGTACAGAGAAGGGCTACCAAAATGATAAGGGGAATGGAACAACTCCCCTATGAGGAAAGACTAAAGAGGTTAGGACTTTTCAGCTTGGAGAAGAGACGGCTGAGGGGGGATATGATAGAGATGTTTAAAATTATGAGAGGTCTAGAACGGGTAGATGTGAATCGGTTATTTACTCTTTCGGATAGTAGAAAGACTAGGAGGCACTCCATGAAGTTAGCATGGGGCACATTTAAAACTAATCGGAGAAAGTTCTTTTTCACTCAACGCACAATTAAACTCTGGAATTTGTTGCCAGAGGATGTGGTTAGTGCAGTTAGTATAGCGGTGTTGAAAAAAGGATTGGATAAGTTCTTGGAGGAGAAGTCCATTACCTGCTATTAAGTTTACTTAGAGAATAGCCACTGCCATTAGCAATGGTAACATGGAATAGACTTAGTTTTTGGGTACTTGCCAGGTTCTTATGGCCTGGAATGGCTACTGTTGGAGACAGGATGCTGGGCTTGATGGACCCTTGGTCTGACCCAGTATGGCATTTTCTTATGTTCTTATGAGAGATAGCATCTGTGAGGGTGCCTGAGTGTTGTTGCCAGAGAAAGGGAGTCTATGTGAGGAGATTGTGAAGGAGTGTATATATGTGTAAGAAATTGGGAGCTGGTGTATGTGAGGGTGCTTGTTTGTGAGAGAGGGAGCCTGTGTAAAGGGATTATGTATGTGTGGAGAGAGCTTGGGTGAAGAGGTGTGTGAGAGAGACATAGGTAGCCTGTGCGAGGATATATGCATGAGAGAGAAAGTGAGCCTGTTTGGGTGTGTATGCAAGAGAGAGGGACCCTGTATGAGGAGATGTGTGTGCGAGAGAGAGAGGGACCCTATATGAGGGGATATGTGTGTGCAAGAGAGATAGACCCTGGATGAAAGGGTGTGTGTGTGTGTGAGAGCCTCTATGAGGGGGGGGGGGGTATATGGCACTAGAGAAAGGGAGCCTGTGTGTGAGAGAAGAGGAACAGAGGGATCCTGTATGAGGGGCATACTGAGAGAGGGGTCAAACTCTGGAAGTGGAGATAGAGTGAAAGGGGTTGAGCCTATAGGGGGAGGGGGGAGATACTGGCAGGTGGAGGAGGGCAAAGTGGCTGGGAGTAGAGAGAGAGAGTGGAAGGGACACTCTTACAGTGAAGTTGGGAAATTCTGTTCAAAATATTTAAAATTCTACATCTTTAAGTAATAACTTTTTTCTATATTACATTTTAAATTAATTAAAGACTGTCATGTATATTGTGTTATTTTGACCAATATAACGTTTGCAGAATTTTGTTTTTGTGCACAGAATTTAAAATTTTTGTCAAACTCTTGTGGTTTAGTGTGCCCTTGGGCCTCAGCCCAGGCCCAGACCTTCCGGGCCGAGCCGAGGGTTGACTGTGGCTCCGCATGGCTGACGGGCTGACCCTCTGATGGGCCTGCAAGCTCCCAAGGCCAACATCCTAGGATGTTGGAAGTTGAATGGTCCTCCGACCATTCCGAGCCCTTTCGGACCTGCTGCGAGTAGCATGGAGCAGCAGGTCTGGCCTGAGGTTGAGGGCAGATGGAGGCCTTGACACGTAGACAGGACTATGGTCGATGCGGCTGCATCGCAGACAAGACACTTGGTTGATGCGAAGGCATCCTGACGAAGACACTTGACAACAGCTGGGTTGATGCATCGGCATCCGGGCAAGGAACATGACAACAACTAGGTTGATGCTACAGCATCCTGCTACAGCATCCAGGTGAGGCACTTGACAACAGCTGGGTTGATGCATCGGCATCACGGGCATGACGAAGAACTTGACATCCAAACAGGCAAAACACAAGGCATGGACATTGGCACTGTCTCTCAGGGCGCCCTACTCAGGCCACCCGCAGGACTGAGTCGCAGACCGCCCTTGCAAGGTGGTCACGGACCATGAGGGGAACGGGACAGTGCAGGAAAGGTCCAGGCAAAGAGGGACTCCAATGACGAAGCCGGTGTCACCCGAAGCTCCCCCTAAGGCTGGCGGGAACGGAGGCTCCGGAGCGCAGGGACACTTCCCAGCTGCAAGCTACCTCATTCTCGGGCATACACCATCCGAGAGCACCGGCTTACAGGAACAGAAGGCTCAGGAGCACCAGACGAAGATGCAGGGAAGAACATCCTGGCAGGAAGACACATCAGGACGTGGAGGAAGACGATCATGATGAGACATCAAACATGGACTGGGACCTCAGGCAGAACACCAAGACATGAAGACGTGGTAGAAGATAGACGAGACGATCCACGAAGAACAGAAGACCTTACAAGGCTCTGGCAGGCAGGAGCCTCCAGAGAGAAGTCACGATGATGCAAGGCCAAGACAGACTGAAGTTTGTACAGTGTATAGTGATTGTGTGTTAAGACGTTTTATAGGGCTGCAGTCCGGCGACTCCCTGGGAGGAGTTTGGCAGGCCCACACCTAGCTGGCCCTATAACTACGGAGAAGTGCTGCGGGCCGGCCCCTAAGGAAGGGCATGGCTCAAACCAGGAAGTCCATGCAAGCACAAGCAGCCTCAGGCAGGCCCCAAGGACATTGAGGCCTCCCAGGCCCTGGAGCAAATCCTGGACAGTTAACAGGCGAGACCCTGGCTTGGAGCGGTCTCCAGAAAGAGGTAAGGAGCCTCCCTTAGCCCCGCTACAGGAGGGTTCATAACAATTTTTGTGTGCAGAATTTTCAATTTTTTTACACAATTCTCCCAGGAGTAACATTTGCCCACAGAAAGCAATATGCCATCCAGGAAAGAGATTACCTTCTATCATGTTAGGAATTTATGAATTCAATTGCCTTTATCCAAATTACAAGGAGAACATAGAAGGGACTGCTCTAATTTTCATATTACACCTAAGAAAGTCATCTATGTAGGCATGATATAGGATTTTAATTTTCATTTCCCTCATGCTGACATCTATGTTATAACTATGCAACTAAGTAAGCATCTCTTGATCACAGATTCTGACACCTCTTGTACTAGAACTTAACTCCAATACTCATGCCAAAGTAATAGATGTAGAAAAAGGCTGCTTGTAAAAATTATACCATAACGATATGGAAGTTTGTCCTTCACTCACATCTTTCATCTCCGCGACAAATGAGACTTTCTTAGACAGCTCAACTTGAGACCATTGTAGAGACTGCTCATAGTGCCTGTCCTGCAAGAAAGGCAAGACAAATTGTGTTCAAAGAGACTCAAAATTGCATCATATGGTAGATTCTTCATCAAATGTAAAGATAACGGATGCTTATTGATTACTAACTTTGAAAAATATGGGCATATTCCTGTCCTGGTGGGAAGGATTGTTTTCCCACAAAATGGTAGAAACAAAGAAATTTTAGTAAACTGTTTCCATTTCCTTATGATCCATCACCACGCCTGGACTACTGGCCATATAAGAATATCCCATGTTAACTTATTGACTACAGCATCATTAATGTGCAAGAGATAAACTGGTGGATTTTAAAAGCTTTGTGCATGCCAAAATTGGGAGATACACTCATGTCTCCAGTCAGCACACGAGTATGTGCATATCTCCCCATATGCGCACAAATGCAAAAGACAAAAAATGGGTGGAGTGTGGGTGGACACGGACAGTTCGGATCCATAAGTAAAAATGTGCGTGTAAGTAATTACATGCTCAAGCAAACGCCAGGGTCCTCTACCTCATAACTTTACTTCTGCTATGGAAGAGGTATAAGTAGAAAAACAAAAAAATCTAAACTACTCAGGGTTTCAAGTGTCAGGGCAGGTAGGGTAAAAGGCTAGTTAGCTGAGGGTAAGGAAGTCATTTAACAGGATGAATTGCGAATGGACTGTGGAAATGGATATTGCCATCGGCACGTGATTCTTACAAAATCCCCCCTCTTATGTTGTAGACACGGCATTTGCGTGCACCCATATATAATTGTGCGCACATGTATGTGCATCCTGCCGATAAAATGGGCACACATATGTGCGCCCAGCACCAGAATGAAAGTTACAGTCAAAGTGGAGACCATGGTATGACAGTACCTTCTACAATATTTCCACACAGAACTTAACCCTACCAAAACATCATTCCATCGTGAACTGTATTGACAAGCAGTATTATTATGTCTCAGATTGAGCATCTCAAGGACCTCCCCCTTCCTCCATCTTTTGGATTAAACAAACTCATATCCTGTGCGGGCACGCCTTCCCCTCCAGATGAATTGGACAAAATAGAAATGTAACAAAATCACATCTGTTCTTTTCAGCCAGCAAGTCACCAAATGCAACTTGTATAACCTTTTTGGAAAAACTATCATTTTTAGCAAGGCACACCTCCCCATAAATGAAATAGGAAGGTTCTTCCAACCTAATAATTAGGTTTTAATCACTTGTATACTTTCACCAATGTTTACCCCATATGACGGATAAATTCCGGGGTACCCATACTCCTAAATACTTTATTTTTCCCCCATGCACCCATGTAAAGGGAAATGTCTCTTGCCAATTAACTTATGTTGTTTCCTACTAGTGCTTCTGTTTACTAAAATTTATCTTTAAACCTACAAAAGCTTGAGTTTTCAAAAGTTTTTTAATTATTGGCAAACCCTGACTGGGATCCCTCCAAAAAAGGCTATCTTAAGAGGAAGAGCCCCTATCTGAATGCCATGGAAATGAGGATCCATACACAGTTTAATGGCTAACGGTTCCACCGCCATAATAAAAAGCAGCAGTGAAAGTGGGCAGCCCTGTCTAACTCCCCTTCGCAGTGCAAAACTATCTGTCATATTTCCATTTATTAAAAGTCGAGCTGTGGGATTGCTATAAAGGGTTTTCAGCCGAATCATCATGTTATCCTGGAAATTGAATTTCTCCCAAACCTCAGGACATATAAATCCATGCCACTGAGTCAAAAACCTTCTCGGCATCCAGGCTGAGGACCATGGCTTGCCTATTCTGCTTTTTCAATAAGGCAGCGATCAATTTCCATACATTCTGTACCCTGTGTTCCCCCTTAACAAAACCAGTTTGATCGGGATGAATAATACTCGGGAGAACAACACTAATTCTGTTCATTAAAATGCTTGCTAATAGTTTTAGATTCACATTAATTAATGAAATGTGGTGGTATGATCCTACTTCTTTTGATATTTACTGTTTTTGTTAGGAAGAACAATTATTAATGACTGGTTCATTTCCTGAGAAATAGAACCTCGAATAAAGAAGTCATTGTACACTGCAGATGGAAATGGAAGCAGCAGAAATGTAAGAATTTTGTAAAATTCTGGACCTTACCCATCCATCTTCACAGCCTTGTCAAGTTTTAAATTTTGTATTACAGTATACACTTCAGTTTCTGTGATCGGTGAATTTAACCTATTTACTTTATCCTCTTAATATAGGCCAGGGGAAATCGCTAAAAAATTCTGTTTGAACAACAGTATCTTTTGGTTGCTTGTTATATAAAGATTGAAAAAACTCCAGATATCTCACTTCAGACTCCTGTACCGAGTGTTACAGGTCCTCTGCTGAATTTTTGATACCAGTAATAACTGATTTGCTGATCCCTTATTCAATCCAGAATTGCCAACAATTTACTGGCTTTGTTGCTATTCTTACAGAATTGATATTTAAAATATGTCCAAGATTTCTGTGCCTTCTGAAAGAGAAGCTGATTCAAGGGTGCCTGGATCTGATTCACTTGATTCTTATGTGCCTCAGACTGATGAATATTTTCAGCTTTTTGCAAAGCCTCCATAAGGCAAAATATTTCAGCATCCCTGCACTTGTTCTTCCTAGCCACATAAACAATAATATACACCCTGAGCACTGCCTTATCTGCCGCCCAAAGCAAGGCTGCAGAAATATGAAAGGATTAGTTCATAGACACATATTCCTTCAATTTTTCATGCAAATAGACCTGGAAATCAGGTTCTTGATATAACAATGGACTCATCTGCCAGTTGAAGGCTTTTGGTGCTATCAGGCCCACTTCCAGGCTCTGACTCTGTTGGTCTGAAACTGCGATAGTTCCTATTGAATTTGTTTAGCCTGGGGGCGCTGGCGAGCAGCGCTGGAAGATGGCCGCCTGAGACGTCTGCTCTGTTCCCATTAACAGCACTGAGGCGATTAACAGGAAGCAAGCTTCATTAGCGGTAGCCCGACCGCGAAAATTTTGCAGGGGAACATTTCGGGATGGCAGCCCGCAAGCGAGTGACTGATTTAAAACAGTTTTCTTTTAGCAAAGCAGCGGTGGAACTTCTGCCCGCCGAGGAAGAACAGGCCGCGGGAAGCCACGAGCCAGGAAATGGCGCGGATATCATGGGGAGCGCTACAGAGGCTGGTGATATGGTGTCAGCGGGAGCTACCCCCGATTTTCCGACCCGAGCAGAGCTGCGCACCTGGTTTGTCGAATTTCGGGCTGACCTCAAGGCACATAAGGCAGAACTGCTCGCATCCATAGCAGATATGAGGGAGGACCTCCACTCGATGGGAAACGGCGTGGACGACCTAGATTTGCGAGCGGACACCCATAGTGCAGCAATTGAAGTTCTAACTGCACAAAATAAAGAAATGTCAGCGGAGTTGGACCTGGTGAATGATAAGCTTGAGGATCTAGAGAACCGTTCGCGGAGAGCGAATCTCCGACTGCGAGGTGTGCCCGAAACAGAGCCATACATGGACTGCATGCAAACAGCGGCGGCCATTTGCAAATTCGTATTAGCCAAGGGATCCTCTGCCTCCAATGACGACGGAAAAGAAATAGATCTGGAGAGAGCTCACCGGGCGCTGGGTCCACGTAAAGACAATCAACCGCGGGACATAATAATCAAATTTCACCAATATCGGGTTAAGGAAGAAGTCCTTAAGAGTGCAAGATCACAACAACAATGGTCCTGGCAGAGTCATGCAATTTCTATTTACAACGATTTAGCTCCTTCTACTCTACAGAAGCGTTACTCACTACGGGAAGTAGCCACAGCCCTACGTAATGAAGAGATTCGTTACAGATGGGGCTTTCGTTTTGCCCTTATCTTTCAGTGAATCTGTTTAGCCTAGTGAAGAAATTACTTGATTTGAAAAAATAATCAAAGAATAACTATTGTGAGGATTAGAAAAAAATGTCACCAAGGGTGCAGGATGCACTATGCATTAGAGATGTGAATCGTGTGATCGATCGTCTTAACGATCGATTTCGGCTGGGAGGGGGAGGGAATCGGATCGTCGCAGTTTGGGTTTTTTAAATATCATGTAAATTGTGTAAATCGAAAACCGGCACACTAAAACATCCTTAAAACCCACCCCGACCCTTTAAAATAAATCCCCCACCCTCCCGAACCCCCCAAAATGCCTTAAATTACCTGGGGTCCAGTGGGGGGGTCCCGGTGTGATCTTCCACTCTCGGGGACACTAAAACAACCCTAAAACCCACCCTGACCCTTTAAAATAAATCCCCCACCCTCCCGAACCACCCCAAAATGCCTTAAATTACCTGGGGTCCAGAGGAAGGGTCCCGGTGTGAACTTTTACTCTCGGGCCTCCGGTACGTTGTAGAAATGGCGCTGGCTCTACGTTTGACCTGTCATATGACAGGGCAAACGTAGCGCCGGCGCCATTTTGTTATTTTGTCCCCCAATGTCAGGAGCGTAGGAGATCGCTCCCGGACCCCCGCTGGACCCCCAGGGACTTTTGGCCAGCTTGGGGGGGGCGTCCTGATCCCCACAAGACTTGCCAAAAGTCCAGCGGGGGTCCGTGAACGACTTCCTGCACGCGAATCGTTTTTCCGTACAAAATGCCGTATGGCTGGCGCCATTTTGTACGGAAAATGCCGTATGGCCGGTGCCATTTTGTACGGAAAAACGATTCGCGTGCAGGAAGTCGTTCCCGGACCCCCGCTGGACTTTTGGCAAGTCTTGTGGGGGTCAGGAGGCCCCCCCAAGCTGGCCAAAAGTCCCTGGTGGTCCAGCGGGGGTCCGGGAGCGATCTCCTACGCTCCTGACGTCGGGGGACAAAAACAAAATGGCGCCGGCGCTACCTTTGACCTGTCATATGACAAGGCAAAGGTAGCGCCGGCGCCATTTCTACAACGCACCGGAGGCCCGAGAGTAAAAGATCACACCGGGACCCTCCCTCTGGACCCAGGTAATTTAAGGCATTTTGGGGGGGGTTGGGGAGGGTGGGGGATTTATTTTAAAGGGTCGGGGTGGGCTTTAGGGTTGTTTTAGTGTGCCGGTTTTCCCGCCCTCCCCCTTGCCCTCCCCCTTCCCCCGATTTACGATTTTTTGACGATAAATCGGGGGAATTGTTATTGTATCGCGGCTCTAACGATTTTTGACAATTTAAAATATATCGGACGATATTTTAAATCGTCAAAAAACGATTCACATCCCTACTATGCATCCACTAGCCCCAGCTCACTACATACAAAATTTATTCCCCTGTTTTCATCCCCTCTTTTTGGGTCAGTGGTGGACTAGGATCACAATTTCTATTTACGACTATATTAAAATCTCCACCAACCAATTGAGATTCCAAAAGTTGCAGGAGCTGAGATGTTAATCCTGCAAAATAAATATTGAGAATAGACATTAGGGCCATATGCATTACATAAAGCTATTTTACAGTTAAATAGCTAGTCTAGCACTATAATAATCTGGCCCTTTTTATCCTTAAATTGTTGCTCCATTTGGAAGGGAAGATTTTTGTGTATCAGCACAGTCACACCTCTGGTGCCTTGAGTAGGGGCAGTAGTAGCACTGCCCAACCCATTCCCTCTTTAACTTGGCTTGCTCAGAATCTGTTAAATGAGTTTCTTGTATCATGACAATCTGAGAATTAAGCTTTTTGAACATAGTAAACAATTTCTTTCATTTAATGGGAGAATGTATGCCGTCAACACTCAAGGTTAGGATGTTAACCCTCACCATTTGATTGCCCGGCCATTCAGTAACATCTTGTGGCCCAGCTAAGTAAGCCACAGTATACAAATGCTAGAAATCGAGTGCTCCCAGCCCCAAAACACTCGACAACTATTCCCACAAGTGCAGTCCCAAAAACAGGTATTTCAAAGTTCCTGCATACATGCATAATCTGTTTTTCTGAGACCGTTCCACTATTCATCTTGCACATCCATACATTACACACATCCAGAACAGAACAACACCCAAAAAATTTCCTATCCAAGCCCCCCAAGGGACCACACACTACCCCTGGTTGAGCCTAACAATGGTGTATGCCCCAACACCTTCCCATGAGCCCTTTTCCCATCATTCTTCAAACCTTTCTGCATGCCCCTGTAGTATATTCATCCAATAGGTAAACCGTGTTATATCAATCTGCACATTATAAACATATCTGAACTGTAATTCAGCATGTCAGGAAAACAATATAGTAAACCATCATAGATATATGGCATACACTAACAGCTAAATTTTAAATCCCCTGCGCGCGGGGAAGACGGGGGTTACGTGCCTATTTTAGAAGTGTGCATAACGCGCCTATTTTAGAAGTGTGCATAACCCCCGTTACGTGCACAAGAGCCAGGTCTCTATCAAGGGGCGAGCCAGGGGCAGGGCAGAGCTGGAGGCTGCTGGCACAGTGGCCATTTGCCACTGTGCCGGAGGATTGCAAGCCGGCGCGAGCAACTTACGCCAGCTCAGGGGCTGACCTAAGTTCGGAAATAAAGAAAATTTAAAAAAAAAGGTACGGCTTTCTAAGGGGTCAGGGAAGAGGGAGGGAGGGTAGGTAGGGGAGTAGGAAAGTTCCCTCCCAGTCCGTTCCTTAATTGGAGCGGACTGGGAGGGAACTTTCCTACCCCCCTACCATCTGGACCAGACCACGCTTGTCTGCCGACTGCCCCAATTTTGGCCTTTCTCTGACTGATAGTCTGCTCCCTGCCCTGATCCTAGTGTGCTATTGGACTCTTGCTATAACCACCACCCTAGGGACCTGCCTAAGACCTGCCAGCTGCCAGAACCCAAGGACTTAAACCTGTAGGAGGTGCTTGCTGTAGGTGAAGCTCCAGTCTCTTCCACTATAGGGCATGCTTGCCAGCTGCTGTCATAGCCCTCGAAGGTTCATCTACGAGGCTGCATGAACTAAACCACGACACTAAGGGCTCTCGCCCATGCCACCCTTCACAAATATTAAGAAACAATTTTAGCTATCGAATGGCCGGGCAATCAAATGGTGAAGGTTAACATCCCAACTATGAATGTCGAAGGCATACATTCTCCCATTAAACGGAAGAAATAGTTTACTATGTTCAAAAAGCTTAGTTGGAGCGGACTGGGAGGGAACTGGGGAAGCCCGATCTCCTTGTTGCACATAAACTGGGCAAATCTCCCTTCCTGCGTGCGCCAGCACGGATTTTATAACATGCACGAATGTTATAAAATCGCGGGCCCATGTGTGCACACTGGGTAGCGCATGCACATGGAGGTGCACGCATACTTTTTAAAAATCTACCCTTAAGCGTACCAGTTAGTATCCAAATATGGAGAGCTTACTTAAGCACTGGTCTCGCAGTATTACCTTGCCTCAGCAACTGGTCTCCTGCCATGGCAGTACTTGTTTCCTTTGAGTTCCTGTGTCATATGTTCCTGATTCTTCATCCAGTCTTGACTCATCCAATCTTCCCTGTCCAACCTTATCTTGTATTGCCCATCTCGTCCATTGTCTTCCTTGTGTCCTTATTCACCCTTAGCCTGGCCTCCTGATCTGACCTCTTGTCTGGACCTGACCACGATTGCTTGTCATCTGGACTAGAACACGCTTGTCTGCTGACTGCCCCAATTTTGGCCTTTCTCTGACTCTGTTAGTCTGCTCCCTGCCCTGATCCTAGTATGCTATTGGACTCTTGCTATAACCACCATCCTAGGGACCTGCCTAAGACCTGCCAGCTGCCAGAACCCAAGGACTCAAACCTGTAGAAGGCACTTGCTGTAGGTGAAGCTCCAGTCTGTTCCACTATAGGGTGTGCTTGCCAGCTGTTGGCATATCCCTCGTAGGTTCATCTATGATGCTGCATGAACTATGCCACGACACTAAGGGCTCACGCCCATGCCACCCTTCACAAATATTAAGAAACAATTTTAGCTACAGAGTGGGGGGTTTTCACTGAAAAATAAACATGCTCTGTGGATAATTGGCAATTGCTAGCTGATAAGTACCTAATTGGAAATGAGCCTATAGCTTCAGTATTGCAAAATATTGATAACTGAAAACTGCATATATCAGAGACTATGCTCTATCAGAGGCTGAGAAGCATCCTATGTATGTACAACAGCGGCTGATCATCACAATACATGGGAAGCCAATCAGGAAAAGGCCTCAAGTTCCAAAAGCTCCTCTACCACCTGATGTGGGGAAAAAACAAGAGATAAATGAAACATCTGACTTGAACTTTCTGACCTCTTGTGCCCAAGCATGGATAAATCATCATAATTAAATCCAAGCAAAGAATTGACAATCTTGCAGGCTAAAGAGTTCAATAAAAAAAACAAAAAATAGTCTGAAATTAGAAATCTGGCATACCTAATCTTAATGCAGATGAAACCAGGAGGAGGAGAAACCAGACCATGGAGAGGCAGACCCCAGTCTTTGGAGATGCATCCAGAGGAGTCATGGACCACTGGCCACGGTACAGGACACCTCGCTTCAGGAGTGGTAAGAGGGAGGAAATTATGGCCATTTAGAAAGGCATTAGTTTGCACACCATATGATGTGGAGAATTGAATATTTATAAAATATATAAATCAGTAATAAAGACATTTATATATTATCCTAGAATCTTTTGATTTTTGCCAAAGTGTGCAAAGCGCCAGAGTGAGTGTGTACTGCCTGGAGGTGGATATACACTACCCATTAACCTGCTCTCCAAATGGGCTTCACCACAGGGTGCAAGATTTATATATTAATCACACAATATATAGGTTCCCAATCCTTTCCACCTTCAAAACGTCCCGTAAGAAATTTATCTGGCTAGCTTTAGGATATCTGGGTATATTCAGTGGCATGGCTGTGCTGCTAAATATATAGTGCTTGTTAGCCTTATACTTAGCTGTCAGGGCACAGCTCATTCTGGGCTCAAATTGGTACCTCAAGGTATCCTTGTAGCATGCTTAGGACATGGAGTTGGATAGGCGTATACTTAAATATACTGAATTTGGATTCCCAGGGATGTAAAACATAAGTTTATCCGGCTAACTAGCAGAGCCGCACAGTGGCTGAATATGATTCCCCTTTTGGCCAGATTCAACAAGTTTGTGTTTTAGGTTCCAGAAGGAACTACAGTGTTTATTCTCTGACTAAACTGTCCAGCAATAGATAACCTACATTGGAAAGCGGTTAAAAAGTGAGGAAAATTATAGGTAATTGTGAATCAAAGTGAGCTGGAAGCCTAAAAAGAGGAGGAGGAAACTGTCAGGGCATCAGAAAATTAGAGTACACCTAATACAAAGTGAGAGCAAGTTTAAGTTGTGATAAGATGGTGGACAGACCCACACAAATACTAGGATGCATAAACATGAGTTTTAAAAGCCTGGTGCATGCCAAAATTGGGAAATTTTAAAAGCTGCCCAGATGCATGCATATCTTCCACTGCGTACACATCTTACTCAATCTAAAACAGGCATGATCTGGGCATTGTCTAGGTAGGGCGTGGCCAAGAGATATGCACTTAAATATTTATGCATCCAGTGCATACCCATATCTACTGCCGTGTAAGTTTAAAAACAAAAAACAGCTGTTTTGGAGGGGTTTAAAGGGTCTGGGGTAACTGGGGGGGGGGGGGGGGGGGGGGTTGCCGGCTATTAAACCGGGGGGGGAGGGTTTGAGGACCTAGCTCAACACTTGTCAAACAGGTGGATGAACTGGTTAAACTGGTCGGGGCATGGACGTGCACTGCTTTTAAAATACCCTGATTTACACAGTCAAAACGGGAATTACAGGCCCAGGCATATATGTGCCCATGCTCAGACTATTTTATAACATGCGCCATTGTGCGCCCACACTTTTCCTCCGTACATGTCTCTTGTGAGACCTCGGCTGGAGTATTGTCAAATTCTGGAGGTTATATCTACAAAAGGATATAGAAGGATATTCACCAAAGGTCCAATGAAATGGGATTGATGACTTAAAATTATTATAGAGGAGATGAGAGATGAGGGGGATATACAGACATTGATTCCTCAAAGGTAAAATTAATACACAAGAGGCAAGCCTTTTTCAGCAAAAGGAAGTTCTAGAACAAGAGGTTATGATGGAAGGCTCCAGGACTCATATTAGAAAATATTTTTTCATGGTGGATTAATGGATGGCCTTCCAGGGGAGGTGGTGGAAGTAAAAACAGAATCAGAATTCAATAATGCCTGAGATAAGTACAAAGGATCCCTAAACGCAAAAAGTATTTATTTATTTATTTATTTATTTGAAATCTTTTCTATACCGTCATTCAGTAAATTATCCATCACAACGGTTTACAAAAAAGCACATAAAGTAATAGAAATTAGTTTCAAATACCGTAGCTAAAACATTAAAAAAAATGTGCCAACAATATGCAGTAACAGGGTAAATGGTAAGCCAGAGGTCATCTGATATTAATGGCATTGTACCAGGAATGTAATTGATGATATATGTGTGCCTGAAGTTTGAAATAAACATAGAGCCTATGGCTCACCCAGAATCCTTTGCTGCTTGGCCTATCTGCAAATTCTGGCCATGAGAACCTCAAATTGACCCTAGCTTGGAGACTCTGGGAGACATCTGGACTGGATTTAGAGCTGTTCAAAACTTATGATGGAGGGTCATGAGGTCACAAAGAGCAAATGGATGAGGTTACTTTCTCACAGGATACTTTCTCGACTTCAGGGGCCCAGTGAAACTGGGTTTTCCAATTCCCCCTGAGGACGGAAAGATTGACAGGACAAAGAACTAACAGAAGATTGACGTGAACGGCAGGCACGTGGGCCTCAATTGGGCCTCAAGATGGGAAGAGGAACAGGGAAACTTAGATTCAATTTATCTTATTTTAACACAAGACATGTGGTACATGATCCTCCCATAGATTCAAGCACTTTGGGGATTGAGACTGTCTGTGTTATCTATGAAAAAGAGGACTATACTAATGTACGGGGAGACACACAGGAGTAGTTCTGTCAAGTGGGAACTACTACTCAGTTTCTCCCAGTGGTACCAGGATTGCTTTTTGATATGCAATAATAAACTTAAATTTGTTTTTGCTAAATTTGGTTGGTACCTTTGTGTTCATGGGGCAGTGCCTTTAAGCTGATTTAATGCTTAACAATGGGCAGACCTGGTTGGTCTTCATCTACCATCATATTTTGTTTCTTTTAAAAGAAATGCAGTAAAAGCATTTTTGTAAAGGAATTCATTCAGTAAAAGTGTTTTTTTTCCTGTTCCAGATGACTATGAAGACAGGGAAGGGATGGGTGGATGTGGGAAAGCCCTCCCTTGCTGATGGATTCCTGGATATTGCAATGAAGGTAGGTTACAGATATAATTTATAAGCATTGCTTTCACTTTAAAGGACTATAGCTGTAGGACAGTGTTGTGACTGTACCATGGGTTGGTTTGTCTTCTAGGCTCTGGAGAAACTCTATGTCAAGCTAACAAAGAGGAATAACGAAGATACCAATATGAATGTCCACAAGACAGATGTGGAGAAGGATCTCTTTAAAGTGCTGACATATCAGGCTGAAGCAGTGCGTATTATTTATTATGCTTCCGGACCCCTACATTTGTCTCATCTATTGCTGTTTCCTGTCTTCTAGTCTGTCCTCTTATCCACCAATAATATTATTGTAGTGCATTTCCCTTTCCCTTCAAATCTCTGTGTGTCTTAATTTCTCCTATTTGGAGCTTCTTACCATAAACCAATGTGAGGTTTTTATTTTACAATGTAACAAAAAGATATCCGAATGTTTAATTGTTAATCTAAGTAAAATTTTTATCATGAGAACTATGGGCCTGTTTTCAAAAACCCTGAGCACCTGGCTTAGAGATTGTTTCACTGATCGTACAGCATTGATAGAGGTCCCTCCACAAAGAGATTGAGGACCATACCATTCCTATGGCGGGGGAGAGCTATGGCCCCCACATGCAAAGGAACTAGTCTCCTCGGGCAGGAGCCCTGGATGATGTAGCCTCCCCACCTGCCTTCTGGTCATGGCAGTGCAGTCTCCCTGGGAGAGAGAGTGAGCAGGAGCCTGGGCAAGCAGCTTGCTGCCTCACCTTTGGTGCCATGCCCAGTAATGGTTGTCCGTGCACCTCTGTGACCAGTGCACCATTAATCTGATACATCGATGTCAGGACCACATCAGGGACCTAGACTGCAATGGAGCATCATGGTCACCCTTGATGCTGTTGAGGGGCCGGGCACCCTCAATGCCATCGGGGTGTGTGACTGCCTTCGATGTTGTAAGAGCCTGCCATGCCATAGGCATTTGTGGACTCGAGGCACTGGAGTCATGGTGAGCCTGGGGCTTCAAGGTTGCGGACCCATCCATTCCATGGATGCCTTGGTTCCATTCTATGCCATGAATGCCCCGCTTCCATTCCATGCCATGGATGCCTTAGCCCATCTCATGCCATGGATGCCTTGGCAAGGAGTGTGGCTTTCAGGCCATGTCTGCCCTCAGGGCTGACAAGGTGCGTGGCCTCAATGCCATCAAGGTGTGGGGCAGCTGTGGAGGTCATTGGGCACGGATCGTCTCTGCGGCCGTCTACTGCTTGGGCTCTTGAGAGCCCTCAAGTGCCACTGAATCCCTCGAGCAGCAGGGACTTTGGCCTTGAATGGATCAAGCGCCAGGGTTGCCCTTTACTGAAGGCACCCTGATACGTTGAGGCATACTGGCATAGTGACCTGGTGCTCTTGAGGCACCTTGGCGGTGTCTCGATGGAGCACTGAGGGGCATTGTGCTGTCCATTCACTGGCCTATGGCTATCAGGCACCATGGATGCAGATGATCTCGGAGGCTCTGAACCACTGGGGTCAGGAGGCATTGGAGGCTCCGTCTGGATTCGTGCATCATCGGTGTTAATGAGCACTTGTGAGGCTTTCCTCAGCCATAGCTGCTGGAAAGGGATGTCATCGAGTTTGCAACATCGATGTCCTCAGATGGATAGGTGAGCTGAGGGGAGCAATTGATGGCGCTGGCAGTCATCGGATCCTCTAGGCACCAATGAGTCATGTTGGGGCTGAAGAGCCTCTGCATGTAGGTGCCCTGGCATCCTTGGTACAGCCAGTCCATCGATACCTTCAGTCACCAAGGTCTCTGTTGGTGCCGCTGGGCTGTTGACGCCGTCAAAACCCTGGGTGCAGCATCATTTGGTTCCCTGGATGTGATCCATCGTTGGTGGGCATGAAAGCGATATGGGCCCTATTGGCGACATCACCACTGTGGGCACCAGTGGACTTGGTTGGTTGCTGCATAAATGACTGCAGAGCACAATGGGCACTGTTGGTCGTCATGGACTTTGCTGCTGTTTTTCCATAAGGGAAATGGTGGTGAGCCATTCCAGATGCAATTTCAAGGGCTGTGTCCAGCCTCTTGGAGTGTTATCAGGTACTGGAGGGGGCGATGCCATAGAACGTCATCCACCACCATGCCAAATCCAGAGCCCCAGTGGTACTGGGGATGCCGCCGTCACACTGTTCCTATGCACTCCACTGGGTGTTACGGTGACAGTGGAGCAAGGCGTGTGCGGTCGGGTACAGCAAGGCATCTACTCCAAGTGCCTTGGAAGATTGAAGGGGTATTCTCCCTGTCTGTGCAGTTTTCAGCCAAGATAGGGTTCTGCCGTCATCATGTCATGGTTTTCGTCTTCTTATAAGTTCTGCCCATAAAGTGTTGGAGAGCACTGGTGGGGAAGGCGTCATCACACCGGAGTGATTTGTAGTCCCTACAAGAACTTCGGTATATAAAAATTAAAAATAAATAAATAAATCACACACTATTTGCCTTTTGGCAGCGCATTGCCACCTAGTCCAGCAAGTGGATACCACTATATGAGTGCTGGTCAGCGTGTTTTTCCAATGGAGGGATTATTTTTCCAGTTGTCCTCTGCTATATAGGTGTAACTGTATGTGTGTTTCCCTCATGACGAGCGCAACAGATTGTGCGGCACAGCCACAGGACCGACCTAAGAACATAAGAAACATGCCATACTGAGTCAGACCAAGGGTCCCTCATGCCCAGCATCCTGTTTTCAACAGTGGCCAATCCAGGCTATAAGTACCTGGCAAGTACCCAAAAACTAAGTCTATCCCATGCTACTAATGCTAGTAATAGCAGTGGCTATTTTCTAAGTCAACTTGATTAATAGCAGATATTGGACTTCTCCTCCAAGAACTTATCCAAACCTATTCTAAACCCAGCTACACTAACTGCACTAACCACATCCCCTGGTAACAAATTCCAGCGTTCAATTGTGCGTTGAGTGAAAAAGAACATTCTCCTATTAGTTTTAAATGTGCTACATGCTGACTTCATGGAGTGCCCCCTAGTCCTTCTATTATCCGAAAGAGTAAATAACCGATTCACATTTACCCATTCTAGACCTCATAATTTTAAACACCTCTATCATATCCCCCCTCAGCCGTCTCTTCTCCACGCTGAACAATCTTAACCTCTTTAGTCTTTCCTCATAGGGGAGCTGTTCCATCCCCTTTATCATTTTGGTCGCCCTTCTCTGAACCTTCTCCATCGCAACTATATCTTTTTTGAGATGCGGCGACCAGAATTGTACACAGTATTCAAGGTGCGGTCTTACCATGGAGCAATACAGAGACATTATGACATTTTCTGTTTTATTCACCATTCTCTTTCTAATAATTCCTAACATTCTGTTAGCGTTTTTGACAGCCCAGCACACTGAGCCACAATTTCAATGTATTAACCACCATGACGCGTAGATCTTTTCCTGGGTGCTAGTCCTAATATGTAGCCTAACATTGTGTAACTATAGCAGGGGTTATTTTTGCCTATATGCATCACCTTGCACTTATCCACATTAAATTTCATCTGCCATTTGGATGCCCAATTTTCCAGTCTCAAAAGGTCCTCCTGCAATTTATCACAATCTGCATGTGATTTAATTACTCTGAATAATTTTGTATCATCTGCAAATTTGATTACCTCACTCGTCATATTCCTTTCCAGATCATTTATAAATATATTGAAAAGCACGGGTCCCAGTATAGATCCCTGAGGCACTCCACTGTCCACCCACCTCCACTGAGAAAATTGTCCATTTAATCCTACCCTCTGTTTCCTGTCTCTTAACCAGTTTGTAATTCATGAAAGGACATTGCCACCTATCCCATGACTTTTTACTTTTCCTAGAAGCCTCTCATGAGGAACTTTTTCAAATGTCTTCTGAAAATCCAAATACACTACATCTGCCGGTTCACCTTTATCTACATGTTTATTAAGCCCTTCAAAAAAGTGAAGCAGATTTGTGAGGCAAGACTTGCCTTGGGTAAAGCCATGCTGGCTTTGTTCCATTAAACCATGTCTTTCTATGTGTCCTGTGATTTTGATCTTTAGAACAATTTCCACTATTTTTCCTGGCACTAAAGTCAGGCTAACTGGTCTGTAGTTTCCAGGATCGTCCCTGGAGCCCTTTTTAAATATTGGGGTTACATTAGCCACCCCTCCAGTCTTCAGGTACAATGGATGATTTTAATGATAGGTTACAAATGTTTACTAATAGATCTGAAATTTCATTTTTTAGTTCCTTAAGAACCCTGGGGTGTATACCATCTGATCCAGGTGATTTACTACTCTTCATTTTGTCAATCAGGCCTACCACATCTTCTAGGTTTACCGTGATTTGGTTCAGCCCATTTGAATCATTACCCATGAAAATCTTCTCTGGAAGGGTATCTCTCCAACATCCTCTTCAATAAACACCGAAGCAAAGAAATCGTTTAATATTTCTGTGATGGCCTTATCTTCTCTAAGTGCCCCTTTAACCCCTCGATCATCTAACGGTCCAACTGACTACCTCACAGGCTTTCTGCTTCAGATATATTTTAAAACATTTTTACTGTGAGTTTTTGCTTCTATGGCCAACTTCTTTTCAAATTCTCTCTTAGCCTGTCTTATCATTTAACTTGCCAATGCTCATGCTTTATCCTATTTTCTTCTGTTGGATCCTTCTTCCAATTTTTGAATTAAGATCTTTTGGCTAAAAAAGCCTCTTTCACCTCACCTTTTAACCATGCCGGTAATCGTTTTGCCTTCCTTCCACCTTTCTTAATGTGTGGAATACATCTGACTGTGCTTCTAGGATGGTATTTTCTTTTAACAATGTCCACGCCTCTTAAACACTTTTTTTTTTTAAATTTAATCTTTATTAATATTTTCAATTTCAAACAAAGTATCCACTTTGTACAGAAATGCGGTATTTCACTTAGAAACAATATGAAACAGAAAAAGGAAAATATTGTCAAGCCATCTTCCATTTTAACTACCCATTAGACCACAATTTGAGGGGGGGAGGCAGCACTGAGCAAACAAGGAGAAATACAAAGAAAACTACTAAGGAAAAGGCTTAACTCTCTACAATTGCACATTCATTTTTAGATGAACTTCTCTAGATACTGCTAAGTTGTAGCAGAGCCTTCTTAGACTCAATAAAGCTTTTTAACTGTTCTGGTAGAAAAAAAACCCATAATTATCTCTATTATATTTTATGATGCAATTACAAGGGAACCTTAGCAAAAAGGTCGCTCTCAAGGCTAAGATTTCCTGGCGCAAGGCCAAAAAGCCTTTCCTTTTCAGCTGCGTGGCTTTAGTCAAATCAGGAAAAATCCTAATTTTCTGACCCATAAATGTAATATTGGATTTTTTTAAAGTAGGCCCTCATAACATCACTCAGATCTTTCTCATTCGATGATTCAAGAAAACCAATCAAATTCTCTAAATCAGTCTGTGCAGCTTGCCTTTGTGCATTAGATCGAGTAGGCAAAAGTAGACTTTATCCAGGAGGGGGAGCCGATTCTTTTTTTTTTTTTTTTTTAATTTATTGTTTATTAAGAAACAATCGTAGGATTACAGATGTACAATGTATTAATAGCCATACATTAACCAAAGAAAGTCGAACAATACACAGAACTCACAACTGACTCTGAAAGTTTTGTCATTATTTCATCTGAATACCGTATATCTCCCCCCTCCCTCTCCCCTCCCCTCTCCCCATTCCTATAGTTAACCTATACAAGCGAAATATCGCAAAACAAAGGATCCCATAAAGCTTGCTTCATTCATTGGCCACAATAGAGGAGACCTGCAAGGGTACATCCAGAGCCCATAAATTTACCCTCCTCCTCTGATGTGTTCCATACCCTGGAAGTCACTCGGCTGTCGAACAAATGAAGACTAGATTATAATGAAAAGAAGTCCCCCATTCTAGAACAATCGAAGTGCCCCCTCAAACCATCCCTTCCAATTGGGGGGAGTCGATTCTGACATATAATCTAATTCTTCAAGGAAATATCTTATAGCGGTAATACAAGGGATTTCTCCCACAACCCTGGGAAAGTTTAGCACTCATAGTTTTAGATGTCGTAGAGCATTTTCGCCCGAGCTGCGGTGAACTGGGCCTGCACGTTCGGCGCGGAAGCCCGTCGGGGTAAGGCCTCCTTGTTCCGCACTCGCCCCACACGGGCTCCCGCTCCGACCACCGGCCTGCATCGATCGACAGGGCCTACCTCTCACGCCGCTCCATCTCCGATCCGCAGAAATACAGCACCGCTGCCACAATGAGGCGCGCCCCCACTGTCGCCTGATCGACGTCAGCAAGCTGCGACCGGCAGGGTTGGTAAAACCCCCCTCTCCTCCCGGCGTCACCTGCCGGGCGTCGTGCGCCGAAGGGGCGCACAAAGGGGCCGCCCCTTTGTGCGCCCCTTCGTGCGTCTTTGTGAAACACCAAGAAAGTATCCTCTATAACTCCCTTTTCGTCTGGTATTCATCTGATTTTTCCTTATCTCCCTGTTCCCTCCCCTATTGACCTTCTGCCTATCCTCTCTCCCACCATGCCACCTCATTCATGCAACTGTTTCAGCCCTTACCAAAGAAGATACCCCTCAAAACATTTTTTCACTTCCTCTAACCCTTCCACGCCAATACAAAGGCGTCTTACCCCTATTCCCATATCTTCTCTCAATAAATTCTTAAACCTATCCCTCATCTCGCTAATCCTTTTCAATGCCCAATCCCTGCAAAAAAAACCTCACCTACTCCATGACCTCCTCACTGATTCCCAACCGGAAATCTGTGCTGTAACCGAAACATGGTTCAAACCTTCAGACACTCCACTTATAAATCAGCTTCCCTCGGATATCTATGATATTTTTTCCACTCCCCGCAAAAAGAAAAGAGGAGGAGGACTTCTCCTCATTGCCAAAAAAGATCTCAAACTAACCCCCCAAAAATGCAACATCCCCAACCTATACGAAGTAAGCCTTTTCAAATCAAAATTTTTACAAATTTGCCTGGTTTACACCCCCCCCCCGGGCCTACTAGAAAAAGACCCCTCCCCCCTCATCGAATTCCTTGCCGTCTCACTCTCTCCTGACCTTCCTACTATTCTTCTTGGTGACTTCAACCTACATGTAGACTCCACCCCACTAACTCCATCATGCGAAGCGTTCATCTCCTCTCTAGATGCGATGGGCCTTACACAGATCATACACACTCCTACCCACAAAGCTGGACATACCTTAGACCTGATTTTCACTAACTCCTCCATCAACATCACCCACTCCCCATATTGCCTCACCGTCCCTTGGTCCGACCATTCAATCATTAAAACCACCCTTGCCCTACAACTGCCTTCTCCCTCTACAACGCCTCAGGACCAATCCTTCCAATTCCACAAGTCCTGCTCATTAGATGCTCTCACAACAGCATGCTCCAATATCCCCAATCTTCTTGACCTGAACTCAGCTGATAACGCCGTCTCTTCCTGGTCAGATATTACCCTCAACATTGCAAACCAACTATGCCCCATCTCACAAAAAACCATCAAACCTGCCAACTCAAACAAAAAACCATGGTTCTCCTCCGAGCTCAAGAACCTTAAAACCCACCTCAGAAAAGCTGAAAGACAATGGCGCAAACACCCCTCACCCACAACCAAAACTATCTACTACCAACGCATGCATGAATACAGGAAAACCATTCAAAAAACAAAAAAAGAATATTACGCCAAGAAAATTCACCACTTCCAATTTAATGCCAAGGCCGTCTTCACCCTAATTTCCAACCTCACCAAACCCAATACAACACTACCTCAAGAACCCACCTCACAAAAACGCTGCAACGAGATAGCGCTTTTCTTCAAGAACAAAGTATCTTCCATCACTGCCAAATTCGCTCCTAACTCCAGCAACATCGCACTCCCCATCAACAACACGTCCGCATCCCTCTCTTACTTTGAACCCTGCTCCTCCCTTGAAATTGAAAACACATTAAAAAAGATGAGACCACCCCCGTGAAACTATTCCCACCAAACTCTTACTATCCATTCCAAAAACCATAGCCAAACCTCTTTCAAATATCTTAAACTGTTCCTTAGAACAAGGCACAGTCCCCAACACTCTAAAACATGCCGTTGTCAAACCTATCCTAAAAAAACCCTCCCTTGATCCCACCAACCTAGCCAACCTCAGACCCATCTCAAACCTCCCTTTCCTCTCCAAGGTCTTTGAAAAAATTGTAAACTCTCGCCTGTCCAACTATTTAGAACAAAACAATATCCTCCCACCCTCTCAATATGGATTTCGGAAACACCTTAGCACCGAAACCCTACTACTCTCCCTTACAAACTCTTTAATCAAAGGAATGGACTCCGGCAACTCCTATCTCATAGCTATGCTAGATATTTCCGCCGCCTTTGATACCGTAAATCACCACATCCTCTTCAACACTCTTATCAGTATCGGTATCTCTGGAACTGCCCTCTCCTGGATAAAATCATATCTTCTAAATCGCCACTACACCGTCACCAAGGATAATAAAGAATCCGACCCTATCAACCTTGATTGCGGCGTTCCCCAAGGCTCCTCCCTCTCTTCTACCCTGTTTAACATTTATATGCTCCCTCTCACATCACTCCTCTCTAAACTAGGTTTCATGCACTTCATCTACGCCGATGATGTGCAAATTCTCCTCCCTCTCCGCCCTACTCTCCGCCCTCCAAAACTGGGAAGCATGCCTTTCCTCCATTAACCTCCTTCTCACCAGAATGCACTTGTCTCTCAATCCCCAAAAAACCGAACTCCTCATCATCTCTTCTAAACACTCCTCAATCCACATTCCTCCCACCTTCTCCCCCTCCCCCTTCCCAAACCAAACACGCAACCTTGGTGTCATTCTTGACAATCAACTCACCTTTAAACCCTATATCAAATCTATCCTTAGCAACTGCTATTTCAAACTGCAAACCCTAAAAAAACTTAAATCCCTTTTATACTTCTCTGACTTCTGAACAGTACTCCAGTCTCTTATTTTCTCTAAAATGGATTACTGCAACGCTCTTCTCATAGGCCTCCCTGCCGCCTACACCAAACCACTTCAACTACTGCAGAACGCTACAGCTCGTATCCTCACCAACTCAAACAAGCATGATCACATCACCCCTACTCTAATCGATCTTCATTGGCTGCTGATACAATCACGTATCCTTTACAAAACTCTTACCCTCATTCACAAAAGCATCTCCAATGACCAACTCCATTGGATAAATGCCCCATTCCTTCCTCACACCTCTACCAGACCAACACACACACCTCACCAAGGAACCCTCTCCATTCCAACCATCAAATCCACTAGACTCATCTCCACAATAAACAGAGCTTTCTCACTTGCTGGCCCCTCCCTGTGGAACTCCATGCCCGCTGACATACGCACGGAAACATCTACGCCCAAATTAAAAAAGAAACTTAAAACCTGGCTCTTTCTACAAGCCTACCCCTCACTATCCACTTCCCCCGCTCCCACACCCCCTGCGACCAATTGCTAAAAACCCTCTCTCCACTGTGTCTCTTAAAAGCTTCAATTAGCAATCCTAAAACTTTCACCATCCCTTAACTGTCCCGTCACTCTTGTACAGAAACCAACCTGACTTCACTTCTCCCCAAATCAATAAACTGCACTTCTGACCTTCCATACAATGTCACTACCTCCACCCTAAAAGTCTACCATCTACATCTACCACTTCAACCTTCTTGTAAAAAATCTTGTACATAGACTACTATGTTACTTTATTTCGGTATTTAAACGTTTCTCCCCACCCCTCCTTTTTCTACCCCCAATTTTGATTTTTACTCACCCAGTCTCCTAATCCTTTTTGTTTATTTTAATTTATAGCTCCATTCATTACTGTTCACTGTAAAGGCCCCCATGCCTATTTGTTACCCTTGATTTCATTGTTCTGAAGTTATTTGTAATTTATAAGTTTTTAAGTTATCTGTAAACCGATACGATGTGCAAACGGTTGTCGGTATATAAAATCTTTAAAATAAATAAATACATTTTCAATAAATTCTACCTTTCTTTTTAAAGCCCCCCAGTCTTGAATAATAGTAGACTGCACTGCTTTGACATGGTATATTTTCACTTTCCATACATTTGAATTTTTCCAAGGTTTCCTGGCGATATATATTACTGTTCTTATTTATTATATCCATTTGGTGAGATAAAGTGTTGATTTTCAATGAACAGTCCGAGAGTGTTTTAACCATTGCTGATGTGAGGTTCCAGAGGGAATCCAGAGTGACCACCACGGGTTTCTGCGATGCCAAAATTACTCCGGGAGTGGATGGGGGATCACAATCAGGCCTCTCACCTCCTCCAATTGCCTGGTCTTCCACTCCTTCCAGATCCAAAAGTCCAGAGACTTTCCTACCGTTCCTCAAGGAGCTCAGCACTGAGTCAGAATCCGATGCAGCTCCCTCCACCTCTAAAGCATGGCTCCAGCTTCGGGAGTCCAGCAAGAGCGCGACGTCGAGGCCTCCTGCGCAGCCGGAGGTGGTCGATCATCTAGAGGGCTGAGAGAGACTTCCTCCGAGGTCAGGTGGGCTCTCCTCCGGCCGTCCCGACTGCCGGATCTCTCGCCCCAAGTTTCACAATCGTACCAGCACACTGTAGAATCGTTTTTTGCCCGACAGGGATCGTGAGGCTTGAGGGGGTAGGTCCTCACTCTCCCTTTCCTTTTCGGAGGTATTAGTAATAGTTGAAAAAGAAAAATGTTTTCAGGAAATCTCAGGAGCGAGCAAAACAGTGCAGCTGTTCAGGTCGCCATCTTGACGCTTCAATCCCCCTCTTGCTCCTTTCAGTTTTTTTCTAACTATTTTTCTCATTTTATCAAAGTTTCCCTTTTGAAAGTTTAGCACTAGAGCTGTGGATTTGCTTACTGTCCCCCTTCCAATCATTAATTCAAATTTGATCATATTATGATCACTATTGCCAAGTGGCCCCACCACTGTTACCTCTCTCACCAAATCCTGTGCTCCACTGAGAAGGAGATCTAAAATTCCTCCCTCTCTTGTCAGTTCCTGAACCAATTGCTCCATAAAACTGCCATTTATTCCATCCAGGAACTTTATCTCTCTAGCATGTCCCGATGTTACATTTACCCAGTCAATATTGGGGTAATTGAAATCTCACATCAGACAAAAAGTGCAGGTAGAGGGTCAATCCTGACAAAAGACTCCAAATGGATTTCAAAGTTAATAAGGATTTTTATTCATTTATGAGGCAACTCCACTGATTTAAATCCCAAGCAATGCTTTACGGCGTCCCCCGACACGGTCCCATGTTTCGCCTAGGGCTGCATCGGGAGGGTAGCGCCAACAGGATTTCTCAATAGGAAAGCTAAAACAAATTAAACAAAACGTCAGGATGCTATATAGGACTTACGCCGACTAGAAATACAAACAATGATAATTCACCATAACTCTTACCTGACAGCTTGATGTACTGAATTCTGACAGGGAGCGCACTTACCCTAAACGCTGTCAGGTATTTCAAGGATAGCGGTGGCGCCAAAATCACAGGTGAACCAATGACGTGGGTAAATTGTCCCCGTTCATTGGTTCCCGTTCCTGTAGGGTGCCCTAGCAGCATAGTATGTGACCAGTCCTTACTGTGAGAGATCTTATGTGAACAGAAACCATTCTATCTCCCGATTGAGTCCCTTGGGGGTTACTGAATCTAAAATAAATATCCACCGCTGTTCAATGCGTCCTAGCTGTTCTGCATAACAGCCCCCTCGGGCAGGACGTGGGAACACTTCAATAACACTGAACTTGAGGTCAGCGAGGTTATGAGATTTTTTTACCCAGTGATCTACCAAGGGTTCGTTCTCTCTTGCGTGCCGGATGTTAGAGCAATGCTCAATAATACGTGTTTTAACCATTCTTGTAGTTTTACCTACATATATTAAAGGGCACGGACAAATGATCACGTAAATAACTCCTGAGGTGGTACAGTCGGAGTAGGAACGAAGTGGAAAAACTCTATTAGATGTTGGATGAATGAATGAAGTGGTAGATTGTGTGTATGGACATACTGTACAGTGGCCACAGGGGTGGTGTCCAAATGTATTGGGTGGATGCCGTTGCTGCACCAAGTCTGCGTGAACAAGTTTGTCTCGTAAATTTTTACCCCGCCGGTATGTGAACCATAGGGGACCAGGGAATACCAACTGCATGGATAGTGCACGCCAGTGTTTGCGAATCATAGTTGTGATTTGACGACTAAGTGTTGAGAATGGCAAAATACAATTTGTGACTGTGGTATCGGAGCTAGAATGTGGAAGAAACAGCAGATCACGGTTGGTAAATAAGGCCCGTTTCATGGCTCGCCTTACCACCCGCTTAGGATATCCACGGGTCAGAAACCCGTGGATATCCTAAGCTGTTTCTTCCACATTCTAGCTCCGATACCACAGTCACAAATTGTATTTTGCCATTCTCAACACTTAGTCGTCAAATCACAACTATGATTCGCAAACACTGGCGTGCACTATCCATGCAGTTGGTATTCCCTGGTCCCCTACGGTTCACGTACCGGCGGGGTAAAAATTTACGAGACAAACTTGTTCACGCAGACTTGGTGCAGCAACGGCATCCACCCAATACATTTGGACACCACCCCTGTGGCCACTGTACAGTATGTCCATACACACAATCTACCACTTCATTCATTCATCCAACATCTAATAGAGTTTTTCCACTTCGTTCCTACTCCGACTGTACCACCTCAGGAGTTATTTACGTGATCATTTGTCCGTGCCCTTTAATATATGTAGGTAAAACTACAAGAATGGTTAAAACACGTATTATTGAGCATTGCTCTAACATCCGGCACGCAAGAGAGAACGAACCCTTGGTAGATCACTGGGTAAAAAAATCTCATAACCTCGCTGACCTCAAGTTCAGTGTTATTGAAGTGTTCCCACGTCCTGCCCGAGGGGGCTGTTATGCAGAACAGCTAGGACGCATTGAACAGCGGTGGATATTTATTTTAGATTCAGTAACCCCCAAGGGACTCAATCGGGAGATAGAATGGTTTCTGTTCACATAAGATCTCTCACAGTAAGGACTGGTCACATACTATGCTGCTAGGGCACCCTACAGGAACGGGAACCAATGAACGGGGACAATTTACCCACGTCATTGGTTCACCTGTGATTTTGGCGCCACCGCTATCCTTGAAATACCTGACAGCGTTTAGGGTAAGTGCGCTCCCTGTCAGAATTCAGTACATCAAGCTGTCAGGTAAGAGTTATGGTGAATTATCATTGTTTGTATTTCTAGTCGGCGTAAGTCCTATATAGCATCCTGACGTTTTGTTTAATTTGTTTTAGCTTTCCTATTGAGAAATCCTGTTGGCGCTACCCTCCCGATGCAGCCCTAGGCGAAACACGGGACCGTGTCGGGGGACGCCGTAAAGCATTGCTTGGGATTTAAATCAGTGGAGTTGCCTCATAAATGAATAAAAATCCTTATTAACTTTGAAATCCATTTGGAGTCTTTTGTCAGGATTGACCCTCTACCTGCACTTTTTGTCTGATGTGAGATTATTTCAAAGTGCAGTTTGCTCTGATATATATTTTTGGTAATTGAAATCTCCCATTATTACTGTACTACCAATTTGGTTAACTTCCCTAATTTCTCTTAGCATTTCATTGTCTGTCTCACCATCTTGGACAGGTAGACGGTAGTATACTCCTATCACTATACTCTTCCCCAACACACAAGGGATTTCTACTGTGCAAATCATCTTCCCTTTCTCTGACACCATCCAAACTGCTTTACACAGCTGGAAATCCTGTCTTTCATCCATCAACCAACTCCTAAAGGACATGCACCTAGCTCTTAATTCCAACAAGACTGAGCTATTAATCATATCTAATAGGCAACCGATCCCAGACATCCCTCCTGCTTACTCAGCTATCAACTTCCCATCGCACACTCGCAACTTAGGAGTTATTATTGATAATCACCTCTCATTTAAACCATTCATCAAATCCATCATAAAAGACTGCTATTTTAAACTCCAAACAATAAAGAAACTCAGACCCCTACTACACTTCAATGATTTCCGTACAGTCCTCCAAGCTATTATTTTATCGAAGATTGACTATTGTAATGCGCTCTTACTTGGCATTCCTGCAACACACACTAAGCCACTTCAACTCCTACAAAATGCCGCCGCTCGGATATTGTCAAACACAAAGAAAAGAGATCACATCACCCCCACACTTATTGAACTACACTGGCTCCCTATACAGTCACGAATTCTTTATAAAACACTCTCAATCATACATAAGAGTCTAGTAAATTCCAACCTCAACTGGCTTAACCCCCCCCCCTCTTACCTCGTACCTCCAAGAGACCTACACGCCCAGCCCTCCAAGGAACATTCCATGCCCAATCTATTAAATCTTTTAAACTCTCCTCCACTATTAACAGAGCCTTTTCTCTTGCCGGCCCCACCATATGGAACTCACTGCCCCATGATATTCGCATAGAGACCTATACCCCCACTTTCAAAAAGAAACTTAAAACCTGGCTCTTTCAGCAAGCCTACTCCATCTCACCCCCTATTACATAAACCCCCCCTATGAATGTTATACTGATATCTTGGTATGAACGCCTTTATGTCTGCTGATTTTGTACTTTGCACTATCATGTATATAGTTATAGTTATAGTTATATTCCATAGCATCTACCCATTGATGCCTGTTATATGTTAGGGCTCCTCCCAAAAATTATTTATATGTTGCCTAGTTCATCATATTATATTATGTTATCTGTTATATGTACGGGCACTGCCCAATGGTTTTTTGTTCACTGTGAACCGATACGATGTGCGAACGGATATCGGTATAAAAGAAATGCTAAATAAATAAATAAATAAATAAATAAAGATTTGATTGTGCATTTAATCTCATGCGTGATCTTTATCCTGTTGGACTCTATGCCATCCCGGACATAAAGTGCCACCCCGCCTCCCAGATGCTCCTCTCTGTCATTGCAAAATAATTTGTACCCCATTATACCACTGTCCCATTGGTTATCCTCCTTCCACCATGTCTCTGAGATGACAATTAAGTCTATGTCATCATTCACTGCTATACATTCTAAATTCTCCCATCTTACTTCTTAGACTTCTGGTATTAGCATATAAACATTTCAAAGTTTGTATTTTCATTCTGCTTTTTAATTGATAGGGATAAATTGGAATTTTTTTTAACTCAGGTGAGTTTTTAATTACAGGCACTTGGACTTCCTTTCTTATTATCTGAATTTCACTGTCGGGATGCCCTAATTCTAATGCATCATTAGTATCCTTTGAAGATACTTCCTTCCGAACCATGTGCTGCTGAGCGACTGTCGGCTTTCCCCTTTGTTCTAGTTTAAAAGCTGATCTATCTCCTTTTTAAAGGTTAGTGCCAGCAGTCTGGTTCCACCCTGGTTAAGGTGGAGCCCATCCCTTCGGAAATGATTCCCCCTTCCCCAAAAGGTTCCCCAGTTCCATACAAAACTGAATCCCTCTTCCTTGCACCATTGTCTCATCCATGCATTGAGACTCCAGAGCTCTGCCTGCCTCTGGGGACCTGCGCATGGAACAGGGAGCATTTCAGAGAATGCTATCCTGGAGGTTCTGGATTTCAGCTTTCTACCTAAGAGCCTAAATTTGGCTTCCAGAACCTCCCTCCCACATTTTCCTGTGTCATTGGTGCCCACATGTGCCATGACAGCCAGCTTCTCCCCAGCACTTTCTAAAATCCTATCTAACTGACGCGTGAGATCTGCCTCCTTCGCACAAGGTAGGTATGTTACCAGGCGATCATCACGCCCACCAGCCACGCGGCTGTCTACATTCCTAATAATCGAATCACCAGCTATTACAGCTGACCTAATCCTTCCCTCCTGGGCAGTAGCCCTGGGAGAGACATCCTCAGTGTAAAAGAACAATGCACCACCTGGAGAGCAGGTCCTTGCTACGGGATCCTTTCCTGCTGCACCAGGTTGATGCTTTCCGATCATTTATTTAATTATTTATTTTTGTATACCAATATTCGTGGTAGCTTCATACCGGTTTACATCAAATGTACAATCATGAGAACTTCTTCCTCTGAGGAAGCACCAGGGCTGCCAGTCTGAAGTTGGGACTTGGCATCTATGTCCCTGAAGGTCTCATATATATACCTTTCTGTCTGCCTCAGCTCCTCCAGGTCTGCCACTCTAGTCTCCTGAGATCGGACTCATTCTCTGAGAGACAGGCTCTTTGCATCGGATGCACACGTACAACTTCTCACCGGCGGGTAAAAAATCATACACGTGACACTCGATGCAAAAGACTGGGAGGCCCCCCTCTTGCTGCTGGATTGCTGCCTTCATCTCAAATTTGTTCAGTTCCTAGTTAAGTTTTAGGTTGCTATGGGAGTAGGAATATGTCTAATTAGCGTCCTTTAAATGTATTAGTGTATGCACTATATGTCTCGTAGTGGCCTATAGGGGAATGATCAAGCTCTCAATAAGGTATGGGAATTCGTGAAGTTAAAAGAGTGATTTTTTTTTTTTTATAGTGTGAATGTGACACCTGCCTTTAAATTAAAGGATGAGAGAAGGGTGGGAGGGTTGGGAAATACAAACACACTAACTTCTGCTTATTATCAACCTTACTGACAGATTATTTAAAAATAAACACACTAACTTTTGTTTATCAGCTGCCTTACTGACTATTAAAAGCACAAACACACTAAGTAATATACCCCAATTGTTTACTTCTCCCCAATACTTTAAAAAAAATTTCCCAAGCAAAACTTACTGATTCCTTTCAGCCACTAGCAAGGTGATCTTCTCCTCTCAGAGCTCCCACTGAATTGACCTAGGATTGTGTTCTTGATCAAACCCTAAGGGGAGTAGACACCCGGATGGTAGTGTCAGGAGTCGTTTCCTCCCTCGGAAGAGGAAAGTCTTTTGACCCCTCTCATGTCACAAACCCTTTTGTGGGGAAGCCACTGAGGTTCCGTCCCTGGCATGTTTATCTTTGAGCCAGAGTCTCGATTCTTTGAATCAGTGCATCGCCTTGGAGGCCAGAGCCAGGAAACAGCAGCGGCGGTTGTTGGACTATTTTTGCTGCGGCTTCTCTGTTAATTACTGTGACGTACCCCATCTGAGGATAGCTGTCTGTGGTGGATTGGTTGCTTCTGAACCTCAGTGATTGTAACTCAGTTATCAACAGGAGAGTTGAAAGGTTTTTGGTATCAGGAGGCCCTGATTCCCATTACACCTCTCCCTTCAAAAGCAAAGCATATTTAAGCAGCATTGTCTGAAATGTCTGAAAGACTACTTACCATGTGAAAATGTTGGAGGAGTTAATAAACGTGGATAAAGGTGCACCAGTAGATGTAGTATACTTGGATTTTCAGAAGACGTTTGACAAAGTTCCTCATGAGAGGCTTCTAGGAAAAATAAAAAGTCATGGGATAGGTGGTGATGCCCTTTCGTAGATTGCAAACTGGCTAAAAGACAGGAAACAGAGAGTAGGATTAAGTGGACAATTTTCTCAGTGGGAGTGGGCAGTGGAGTGCCTCAGGGATCTGTATTGGGACCCTTACTTTTCAATATATTTATAAATGATCTGGAAAGAAATACGACGAGTGAGATAATCAAATTTGCAGATGATACAAAATTGTTCAGAGTAGTTAAATCGCAAGCAGATTGTGATAAATTGCAGGAAGACCTTGTAAGACTGGAAAATTGGGCATCGAAATGGCAGATGAAATTTAATGTGGATAAGTGCAAGGTGATGCATATAGGGAAAAATAACCCATGCTATAATTACACAATGTTGGGTTCCATATTGGGTGCTACAACCCAAGAAAGAGATCTAGACGTCATAGTGGATAACACATTGAAATCATCGGTTCAGTGTGCTGTGGCAGTGAAAAAAGCAAACAGAATGTTGGGAATTATTAGAAAGGGAATGGTGAATAAAACGGAAAATATCATAATGCCTCTGTATCGCTCCATGATGTGACCGCACCTTGAATACTGTGTACAATTCTGGTCGCCGCATCTGAAAAAAGATATAATTGCGATGGAGAAGGTACAGAGAAGGGCTACCAAAATGATAAGGGGAATGGAACAGCTCCCCTATGAGGAAAGACTAAAGAGGTTAGGACTTTTCAGCTTGGAGAAGAGACGGCTGAGGGGGGGATATGATAGAGGTGTTTAAAATCATGAGAGGTCTAGAACGGGTAGATGTGAATCGGTTATTTACTCTTTCAGATAATATAAAGACTTGGGGGCACTCCATGAAGTTAACATGTGGCACATTTAAAACTAATCGGAGAAAGTTCTTTTTTACTCAACGCACAATTAAACTTTGGAATTTGTTGCCAGAGGATGTGGTTAGTGCAGTTAGTATAGCTGTGTTTAAAAAAAGGATGGATAAGTTCTTGGAGGAGAAGTTCATTACCTGCTATTAATTAAGTTGACTTAGAAAATAGCCACTGCTATTACTAGCAACGGTTACATGGAATAGACTTAGTTTTTGGGTACTTGCCAGGTTCTTATGGCCTGGATTGGCCATTTTTGGAAACAGGATGCTGGGCTTGATGGACCCTTGGTCTGACCCAGTATGGCATGTTCTTATGTTGGTAGCAGTAATTTTGTTCTGTGTTTGACAGTTGTTTGATTGTAAGTATTACAATGCTTAACATTGGCATGATGTGATTGTATCATGAATGCCGGTATATAAAAATTTTAAATAAATAAAATAAAATAAATATGGCATGGGGTAACCTGCACAGAACATACTATTCTTAACAGTCACATGGGGGTAACCAGCACAGAGCAGGAGTTATTACCATAAGAAACTTGCCTGGCAGACTGTCTGGACCATTTGGTCTTTTTCTGTCAACAATACTATGTTACTATGTAACAGTGGCGTAGCCAGAATTGATTTTTTGGGTGGGCACAAGGTTAACATGGGTGGGCTGTAGGCATGCAGGTCTACTAGTTGTTTTTTTACTGATAAATAATGCCATATACTGCACCCTAGAATTTGCAACAGCCATTATGCATCATGTATGAATCTTTAAAATAATTTACTTCAATTATTTTTAGCACTTACCAGCATTAAAAATTCCTTATTAATCAGAATTTATTTTATATTTATTGCAGTTTATAAATGCACAAGTATAGAAACAATCAGATCCAATCGTGTAATAAAACAAACATTAATGTATTCTTTCATGAACCATCTTTGCGTAAAACCAGAAATCTTCATAAATACAATAAAATATAATTAATAATCAGAACAGGTGCAGCACAGAGCTAGGGCAATTCACATTACAACTAACATGAAAAAAAAATCAAATTCTGGTGTCACCTCAGCAAAAAATAACCCTTCATTGCTATTTTGTGAAGTATCACAAACTCTTGCAAAGAAAGAGGCATCTAGAACCTTGCCATACCATCACAGCACTGACTCTCAGGATTCAAATAACAGCAACCTTATGAAAAAGCAGCAATGCAAATACTACACCAGGCCCTAGAACATTAATACATCACCTACGGGAATAACAGAACAAGCTGGACTACTACTACAGAGAAACTAAACACTAGCAGAAATACTGCATTTCTGTCCAACACAGGCAAAACTGAGACCGACCCTTACCTAATAGAAATAAGAACATAAGAAAATGCCATACTGGGTCAGACCAAGGGTCCATCAAGCCCAGCATCCTGTTTCTAATAGTGGCCAATCCAGGCCATAAGAACCTGGCAAGTACCCAAAAACTAAGACTATTCCATGTTGCCTTTGCTAATGGCAATGGCTTTTGTGAACTTAATAGCAGGTAATGGACTTCTCCTCCAAGAACTTATCCAATCCTTTTATTTATTTTATTTATTTATTTATTTCAAATTTTTATATACCGGCATTCGAGACAGCAGTCACATCATGCTGGTTCACATAGAACAGGGGTGCATAGTAAACATAACTATAACAATGGTGCTGAAAAGGCAGTTACATATAACAGGGTGTTAAGAACTTGGCTTAGAAGAGAAAGGACAGGTTATTATTCACACGAGTAACGATAGAAGATAAGGTTAACCATGGTGTAGGTGGAGAATGGGGGTGGCTTGGAAGAGTTAGATCAATTAGCGTCCGGGAAGGCTTGTATGAATATCCAGGTCTTTAGTCTTTTTTAAACACAGCTATACTAACTGCACTAACCACATCCTCTGGCAACAAATTCCAGAGTTTAATTGTGCGTTGAGTACAAAAGAACTTTCTCCAATTAGTTTTAAATAAGAGGCTATAAATTAGAAACAGAAACATGCAGATAAAACCAAAATGGAAAGCCTGAGAAACTAAAATTTCTGAACAGTGGAATACTTAAGAAAGAGCAAAATACAAAAATATAAGAAATACACATTCCCAAAGATGACATATTTAAATTGCTCGTAATAATAAGGCTAAAGTACAACAGATTATCAACAAAACAAATCTCAGTGAATTACTTTTTTTTGTTTATCCCAGGACAAGCAGGATACTAGTCTTCACATATGGGTGACGTCACTGACGGAGCCCTGAAGCGGGAAAGCTTTCTGTCAAAGTTTCTAGAAACTTTTGACTGGCCCTGTGAGGGCACTGAGCATGCCCAGCATGCTATGATATTCTCTGCCACAGGTGTCTCTCTTCAGTCTTCGTCTTTCCGCGCTGCAGTTAGCATCGCGGGATAGGAGCCATTGAGAACTTTTCTCAATACTTTGTGACTAAAAAAAGTCAGATTATTAGATATTCTCTCTCACAATTTCTCTCAAGGGGTTTTCTTCTTCACCGGCTGGTGAGTACCTCGGTCTCAAATTTATTCTCCTCAGGAGAAAATTTTTTCTCATATTTTTCGCTATTTGCCTCGACGGCTGTCGATAGCAATATGGCTACCGGTTTTAAAAAATGTCCGGTATGCGCCCGTAAGATGTCGCTTACTGATCCTCATCTCGAGTGCGTGATATGTCTCGGGGAAAATCACATGTACAAAATTGCCCGCAATGTGCCGAGATGACGCCGAAAACAAGAAAGTCTCGACTGGAAAAGATGGAACATTTGTTCCATCTTCAGTTAATACCATCGCCTTTGACGTCTCCGGCCGGAGCGACAAAGCGCTTGCTGCTTAAAAAATCCACCCCGGGACCGGAGGGGGATCAATCATCGTCCTCGTCCACATCGACGAAATCCGTTGACCCGCAAAAGTCGAAACATAGGCATCGACATCGAAGGTCATCGACGACCGAATCCACGTCTCAGGATCCGTCGACAGCAAAGCGGCCACGCTCGGAGGAAACCTCGAGGTCTGGGCCTCATCCTCCCATCTCGACACCTGATCCCCTGCAGGGCCCTGCAGCGGATCCAACGCCTCAGCCTTCGCCAACGCTTACAACTGCTCTGGTACCATCAGTTATAATGCCGGAATTGTCTGATATCATCACACAAGCGATATCACAGGCTTTGAGGGAACAGTTAATTCCGACGGGCTCGTCGATGCCGATGCTTCCAGCATCGATGCCGGCAACTTTGCCGATGCCGGTGGGACCACCGATGCCGGTGTCCACAGTGACGCCGAGAACACTAGAGGAGTCGACGTCGACACCAAGAATAATAACCACATCGACATCGATATATGCGCAACTACTATCGACTACTCCCGTATCGATGCCCATGTTGCCGCCGCCATCGGGGAAAAGGCCGCTCTCGACGTCGACATCGAGGCCAACATCAGTGCCATCGAGGCCGACACCGATGGATGATGATGAGATTCATGACCTACCATCCTTCCAACGTCTACTTCAAAGATACCAGGATGTCATAGACACCTTGCCCAAAAAGCCTGGAGAACATGTTTTCCAGCCTACTTCCACTGATGACCCATTACCAGGTCCATCAGGACTACATTTTCCACCAAGATGCACAACAAAACACACTCACAGAAGAGGATTCCTGGGATAGCCAAGATACAGAATCCTCTTCTGAGGACTTTATGTCGGATCCCTCACCTCCAGAACCCAGAAAGAAGTCCCCACCTGAAGACCTGTCTTTCTCTAATTTCACCTATTTTATTCTCCGCTTAGGATGAGAATTATAAATATATCTCACAACAATTGTACTCTCTCCTATGAAAAAGAGTTCTTAAGAACTAAATGTTTGTGCAAATAGTTTTTAAGCTTGAAAAATAATTGGAGAAAAAGAGGTAAGTTTCATATTCAGGGTGCTCACCTCCGCGGCGTAGCGACCTTCTTGTGGTCTAATCATTAACTTGCCTCCTTCCTCCTTTGTGTGTTATTTTTTATTAATTCAAAAAACAATTTTTTAAATATTTTTCAATATATTAATTTTTCTAAAATTCAAATATTATCTCCACCTTACATGTTAGGATATATGAATCTTTGTACGAGTCCAAAAAATTTTTTTTTAAATACTTCTGTTTAATATCCCTTTTCTTTGTTCGGGGGGAGTTATTTGAATTGATTTTAATAATGTGAGCTTCTTCTCATAATAAATCTTCTGTATATAATAACGCCAAACTCTCACACTTTAAATTCGTGGACGCTCGACTCTTGCTCTTTAAGTAACCACTACCAACAATGAAACAAAATTATAACTTATCTCCCGACACAGCTGCGTTTCGAAAATTTGTTCTTCCTTCATCAGGGGAGCATATTTCTTTCGTTTTCTTGTTCGTTCAGAAGTTCTTCAAATCGTGGCTTTCCCATTCAATTTTTAAAGCGCTGCATGGCTCTCTACGTCCTCTCTCTCGGGCTAACAAGCTCCGAGTCAACGGCGTTATCTAGTTAGCGTCTAGTCTGTGCTTTAAAAGCTGATCAGCAGATCCAAAATCAACCAATGGAGTGGATTACGTCTAACGCGCTACGTCATTGTGTAAAGTCTTCTACTATTAGTGGATACAAATCAAAGACACTAGCGGGTTTCAGATCAAACTCGCCCACTCTACTTCCTCGTTTAAACCCCGCGGTGACACTGTATTCAACTTAAATATCCACTGTTGTTCAATGTAATTCAATCTCTCTTTATCATTGCCTCCAACACTTTCCACCTTGTCTATGACTGTCCATTTGAGCTGTTCAAAACTATGAACGTATTCTACACAGTGCTGTACCATGGGTGCTTCCACTGTCTTCGTATTTAATTTTGATCTATGCTCGATCAATCGCGTCCTTATGGTTCTTGATGTTCTACCCACATAGTTCTTCGGGCAAGGGCATTGAATTAAATAAATCACATTCTTAGATGTACAATCAGAATTTCTGCCCCTCTTGATAATGTACCCTGTGACTGGATCTTCCCACTCACTGCCTTCAATAGTGTTGTTACACATGTCACAATGTTGACATGCTTTATGATATCCTCTTTTAAATTTCTCTTCCATATCCCTCTTGATGTCCGCGTGGACTACTTTATCCCTAATGTTTGTGCCCCTAGTAGTTGTTATGAGAGGCAATTCTCTGAATGTGTCATGTATTGATAAAATATACCAATGTTTCCGTATTGAAGCTGTGATGTGTGCCGTCGCTGTACTTTGGGGTATAATACAAGTGAGTCTGCCCAGTTCCTTATTACTCTGATATTGTAGGAGTTGGTTCCTATCAGCATATTTTGCTCTTTTATAAGCTTTATTGATGATTTTTTTCGGATATCCCCTATCCTTAAATTTGTTTTTTAAATATTCCGCTTGTTTCTCAAATTCTTCTTTGGTGGAACAAATTCTTTTGTACCTAAAGAATTGACTTGCCGGTAAACCCTGCTTCAGGGACCTGGCATGATGGCTGTGATATTTGAGGAGCGTGTTTCTCTCCGTTTTTTTGTGATGTACAGTAGTTTCAAGTGTTGATCCTTTTCTTTGTATCAGTACATCCAAATAGGACAATTGTTGTTGACTGCTCTCTGCGGTAAACTTTAAATTCACGTCTACCATATTTATCCATGATAGAAATTCTTCTAATTCCTCTTTAGATGACGTCCAAATCAAAAAGACGTCATCTATGTATCGTCGCCAATACCTGATCTTAGGCCACCATTGAGATTTGTAAACAAGGCACGGCTGGAACAAGCAGGAACCAGAGCTGGAAGCAAGGCACGGCTGGAACAAGCAGGAACCAGAGCTGGAAGCAAGGCACGGCTGGAACGAGCAGGAACCAGAGCTGGAAGCAAGGCACGGCTGGAACGAGCAGGAACCAGAGCTGGAAGGAAGGCACGGCTGGAACGAGCAGGAACCAGAGCTGGAAGCAAGGCACGGCTGGAACGAGCAGGAACCAGAGCTGGAAGCAAGGCAACTAACCACTCAAGGAGCGACCACGTTGCGAAGGCAAAGCAGGGAGGTCAGACGCTGGCTTAAATAGCCAGCCGGCGTCTGACGTCAGGAACGGGGCGGTTCAGCACTTCCGGGTGCTGGACCTTTAAGAGCCCCCTGCTCGTGCGCGCGCATTCCCGGGCAGTGGGAGGAGTCAGAGTCGGCCTTCGGCGGCGTCTCCACGTGGAGGGAGACGCTGCCATGCGGCCCTACAGGCCCCGGGAGCCGCGGATCGCGGCAAACCCGGGGAGGCGGCGGAGAGGTAAGGACCCGGTCGCTAGCCTGGCGACCGGGACCGCAACAGTATCCCCTCCTTTACGCCCCCTCTTCAGAGGACTTGGTCTGTCAGGATGGTCCAGATGATACTGCTGCAGGAGTGTTTTGTCCAAGATATTGCAGGCAGGTTCCCACGTATTATCCTCGTCTCCACAACCCTCCCAAGCCAGTAAATATTCCCAACGTCTGTTGGCGAAACGAGCATCCAGGACCTCTCGTACCTGAAAAGTAGGATCCTCATCCGTAGTGGTGGAACTGTCATTGAGTGGCCTGGGATGAAATCTGGAAAGAATTACTGGTTTCAAAAGAGAGACGTGAAAAACATCATGGATGCGTAGAGTGGTTGGGAGTCGTAGACGATAAGAGACCAGGCCTACCCTCTCCGCCACGCGGAAGGGACCACAGAACCTGGGAGAGAGTTTCTTGGAAGGTTGCCTTAAATGAATGTTCTTTGTACTAAGCCATACTCGATCACCTGGAAGAAAGGTGAATGCAGGTTTTCGGTGTCAATCGTAATAGCGCTTAGCCGTGCGTGCAGCTTTCTGAAGTCGGCGTTGAGTAGAGGACCAAAGGTTATTCAATAGGTCTGCGGTAAGCTGAGCAGCAGGTGAGGAGATTAGTAATGGTAAAGGTAGTGGTGGTTTGAGTTGTTTACCATACACAATATGAAAAGGCGATTTCCCAGTCGCCGAATGTATTTGATTATTGTATGCAAATTCCGCCCAAGGCAAAAGTTCCACCCAGTTATCTTGTTTGTGATTAATGAATGCTCGTAGGAACAACTTTAATGACTGATTCATGCGTTCCGTTTGCCCATTACTTTGGGGGTGGAAAGCAGAAGAGAAACTCAGCTGGATTTCAAACTTCTTGCATAAGGCTCTCCAGTATCGGGCGGTGAACTGAGGCCCCCTATCTGACACAATGTCCTGAGGCAGGCCATGAATACGAAATACATGGTGTGTGAATAGAGAAGCCAATTCAGTGACGGAAGGTAATTTGGACAAAGGCACAAAGTGAGCCATCTTAGAAAATCGGTCTACTGTGACCCATACCACCGTCTTGCCTTGCGAGGGCGGAAGTTCCACCAGGAAGTCTGTGGCGATATGGGTCCATGGTTCCGTGGGTATGGGTAACGGTTGCAGTAACCCTCTCGGAGGACCATTCAGTGGTTTTTGCAGGGCGCAAGTGGGACAGGAGTTAACATAGAGGGAAACGTCACGTCGAAGACCAGGCCACCAATAGAAACGACTTATAAGATCCAAAGTTCATAGTCTACCAGCATGCCCCCCGGTCAACGAGTCGTGTCCCCACGACAAAACGTTCTTTCGAAAGCTTTTAGGAACCACAGTCTTACTTGAGGAAACAATGGAAGTAGTAGTTAGTTGAACACAGGCAGGGTCCAAGATAGTTTGTGGAGAGTCCTCCTCTTCTTCTGGCTGAGAGGTACGAGATAGGGCATCGGCTCTCACGTTTTTCTCTGCTGGGCGAAACTTGAGGAAGAAATTGAAGCGGCTGAAGAAGAGTGACCATCTCGCTTGCCGCGGATTTAGTCGTTGAGCTTGGGCTAAGTACAATAAATTTTTGTGGTCGGTGTACACAGTCACCGGATGATTAGCCCCCTCTAGCCATTGCCTCCACTCTTCAAAGGCTAACTTGATGGCCAGGAGTTCTTTGTCTCCGATGCCGTAATTACATTCAGCGGGTGAAAATTTTTTAGAAAAATAGGAACATGGCATCAATTTGCCGGTAGCATTGTGTTGACTGAGCACCGCGCCAACAGCCAGGTTTGAGGCATCAACCTCCAAGATGAAGGGTCGTTGTGGATCTGGGTGTCGTAGGCAGGATGCTGTTAAGAATGCTTGTTTTAAATCTTCAAAGGCATCGGAGGCGGCAATGGACCACTCGTGAGCGTTGACTCCCTTGCGCGTCAGCGCAGTGAGAGGAGCTACCTTCTGGGAGTAGTGCGGTATAAAGTGCCTGTAAAAGTTGGCAAAACCAAGGAATTGCTGTAGCGCCTTGAGACCAGAGGGACGAGGCCAATTAACAATGGCTGCCACCTTCTCTGGATCCATCTGAAAGCCAGACGAGGAAACAATGTATCCTAGAAATGGAAGTGACTCACACTCAAACTGGCATTTTTCAAATTTAGCGTATAAATGATTGTCTCTTAGAGCTTGTAAGACCTGTTTGACGTGTTGACGATGAGAAGAGAGATCTTGGGAGTAGATCAAGACATCATCGAGATAAACTATGACGAAAGAATGAAGCATCTCCCAGAGTACCTCATTCATAAGATTTTGGAAGACAGCAGGGGCATTGCATAAGCCGAAAGGCATTACCAAATATTCGTAATGTCCGTCCCGAGTGTTGAATGCTGTCTTCCACTCGTCTCCCGGACGAATACGAACCAAGTTGTACGCCCCGCGTAAATCCAGTTTTGTAAAGACCTTGGCCCCCTGAAGTCTATCGAGCAATTCTGGGATCAGAGGCAAAGGATAGCGATCTTTCTTGGTGATAGAGTTAAAGCCTCGATAGTCTATGCATGGCCTGAGGGAGCCATCCTTTTTGGAGACAAAAAAGAACCCTGCCCCTGCAGGGGAATGTGAGGGACGAATGAAGCCCTTAGCAAGATTTTCCGTAATGTAATCTGACATTGCCCGGGTTTCTGGGAGAGAAAGAGGGTATACCCTGCCCCGCGGTGGAGTGGAGCCTGGTAGTAGGTCAATGGCACAGTCAAAGGGCCGATGGCATGGGAGGAGTTCTGCCTTGTGTTTAGAGAACACGTCTGAGTATTCCCGGTAAGGCAGCGGAAGTTCCAGGGCTGAATGAGAGAGTAATATCTCCGGTCTTGGCGGGGAATCCAGGCAGTGCTGGAAACAGTAAGAACTCCATTGCGCAATTTGGAGAGAGTCCCAATGGATCACAGGAGCGTGTTGCTGCAACCAAGGAAGTCCCAAGACCACAGGATGCACTGATTTCTCAAGTAGCAAAAAAGAAATTGTCTCAGTATGAAGTACGCCTGTACGTAAGGTGAGAGGCATGGTGGTTTCTGAAATGTATCCAGGTAGAGGGGTTCCCCGAATGGAGGTAACCCGTAACGGAGGTCTCCGGCGTTTTGTAGGTAGTCCTAGTTGGTGTACGAGTTCTTTCCAGATAAAGTTCCCTCCGGCTCCGGAATCAATAAAAGCTAGAGTCTGAAAGGAGCCTCCAGGGTATTCCAAAGTTATAGGGACTGTACATTGAGGAGTAGCGTTAATACAGCCTAGGGGGATCTCCTCACTTCTCCCTAGACTTGACCATTTCCCGGTCTCGCAGGACATTGACCCAGGAAGTGCCCTTTAGTACCACAGTATAAGCACAGGCCCTGGGTGCGGCGTCGTCTCTTCTCCTCTTCGGAGAGAGGCGCCCGTCCTAGCTGCATAGGTTCCTCCGAGGAACTGCTGGTAGCCGATGATGTCTTGTGAGGTACAATTGGAGGCCTGGAGAAGGAGGGTGCCAGCGAAATGGGCCGACGAAGAACACGACCCTCCTTTGCTCGTTGCTGCAACCGCCGGTCAATCCTCCCTGCTAGGTCTATTACCCCACTGAGGGTGAGAGGAAGGTCGCGAGCCATCAACTCGTCTTTGATACGACCTGCCAGTCCTTCTAGGAAAATACCCCGCAAACAGTCATCCTGCCAGCCGAGTTCCATTGCCAGGGTCCGGAACTCAATGGCGTATTCCGCCAGCGAACGGGACCCTTGACGTAGCTGTAAAATCTCAGTGGTAGCAGTAGTGGCACGGGCTGGTTCATCAAAAGTCTGTTTAAAATGAGTTACGAAATCCTGCAAATTGTGCAGCATAGCGTCTTGCTTCTCCCACATGGGCGAGGCCCACAGCATGGCCTTCCCATCGAGCAAAGACAAAATATATGCTACCTTAATGGCATCAGATGGAAACTGCCCCGGTAGCAAGGTGAAGCGGATGAAGCATTGATTCAAAAATGCCCTGCACGACCTGGCATCCCCGGAATAACGTGTAGGTGCTGGAAGCTGGGTCTGCACGGGGTTCTGAGGTGCTGGCGGAGGTGGGGGTGGAGGTGCCGGTGGCGGATTGGCGTCCAAACGACTGGCTAGGTTATCCACCTTAGCAGCCAGAACCTCCAGGCATTGCTGTTGCTGCTGGATCCTTTGGGCCATGCCAGGGATGGCCTGCATAGGAGAGGAGTCCGCCGAGTCCATGGCCTTCGCAAACTGTTATGCTGTGAAACAAGTCAATGGTGGACCCTTGGGCCGGCTGATATGGACAACGTTCACAGATGTTAAAAAGCTGGGAGGCGGAGCTTAGCAGGAGTGAACTGATGACGTCTTCACCCTGGAAACCCGAGACCCCCCCAGGAGGAGCCCGTAGGGGTCCGGGTCGCTGGGATTTAGGAGAATCGTGAAGAAGTCCGAGGTCTGTGGCAGGCTGAAGACAAGAAGAATCGTGAAGAAGTCCGAGGTCTGTGGCAGGCTGAAGACAAGAAGAATCGTGAAGAAGTCCGAGGTCTGTGGCTGGCTGGGCTGGAAGCAAGGCACGGCTGGAACAAGCAGGAACCAGAGCTGGAAGCAAGGCACGGCTGGAACGAGCAGGAACCAGAGCTGGAAGCAAGGCACGGCTGGAACGAGCAGGAACCAGAGCTGGAAGCAAGGCACGGCTGGAACGAGCAGGAACCAGAGCTGGAAGCAAGGCACGGCTGGAACGAGCAGGAACCAGAGCTGGAAGCAAGGCAACTAACCACTCAAGGAGCGACCACGTTGCGAAGGCAAAGCAGGGAGGTCAGACGCTGGCTTAAATAGCCAGCCGGCGTCTGACGTCAGGAACGGGGCGGTTCAGCACTTCCGGGTGCTGGACCTTTAAGAGCCCCCTGCTCGCGCGCGCGCGTTCCCGGGCAGTGGGAGGAGTCAGAGTCGGCCTTCGGCGGCGTCTCCACGTGGAGGGAGACGCTGCCATGCGGCCCTACAGGCCCCGGGAGCCGCGGATCGCGGCGAACCCGGGGGAGGCGGCGGAGAGGTAAGGACCCGGTCGCTAGCCTGGTGACCGGGACCGCAACACACTGAGCATGCCCAGCATGCCACTAACCCTGTGGCCACAAGGGGTCCCCCTTCAGTCTCATTTTTTCTGCGCAGAAATTGCCTCGCAGTTACTGGAGCTCTGTGAGTTTTTTTCTTCACGGAAATTTTTGAAGTTTATCTTCGACTCTTTCCCTGTCCCGGGGTCCCCCATCGTGCACAGACTCCTCTGATGCTCAGTATGTTCGTTCCACATTTTCTGTGGTTGGTTCCCGGTGGTCTACCTTTGGTGACTGATGGACACCGACCACACTCCACCGGTTTTCAGAAGTGCCCTGAGTGCCCACGGACAGTGTCCATAACGGACCCGCACAATATTTGTGTCCTGTGCCTTGGGCCTTCCCACAACATCCGTCAGTGTCCGAGTTGCGCCCAGATGACCCCCAAAGGCCGTCGCGCCCAACTGGAAAAGATGGAGCATTTGTTTGGATCCAAGCACTCTGCTCCATTGACCCTGGTGCAGGGTGCGCCAAGTTGAAGGAGTCCATCTTCCTCAGACTCCTCTCTGCCGATGCCCCGTCAAGAGAACCGAGGAGCGGGAGACCGCCCGTCCTCAGCATCGACCCACTCCAAGGCCTCTGCGTCATTGTCTTCCATCCGGGTGCACCTGAGTGTCATTGCGGCTTACCATCGAGGGGTAGGGGATGCCCCGGTAATGACGCAACCCCTGGTATGGTGCTTCATGAGAGGCTTACCACAGCTAAAGCCTACACTACGTCCCCCTGTGGGACCTCAACGTTGTGCTGGCGTGGCTCATGCTGCCTCCATTTGAATCCCTGCGCTCCTGCGAGTTCAAGCACCTCACCTGGAAGGTCCTCTTCCTGGTGGCGATTACATCTGCTTGAAGAGTCAGTGAGCTGCAGGCCCTGGTGACCTGTCTGCCATACACAAGGTTTCTCCACAACAGGGTGGTACTGTGTACTCACCCTAAGTTCCTGCTGAAAGTAGTGACTGACTTCCACCTGAAACAGTCCATTGTACTGCCCACCTTTTTCTCAAGACTACACTCTCATCCCGGTGAGCGGGCTCTGCATTCCTTGGACTGTAAGCATGCGCTCGCTTTTTATTTAGATTGCACCACAGGCAGTCCACCCAACTCTTCGTCTCCTTTGATAAGAATAGACTTGGGGTTGCAGTGGGCAAGCAGACTCTGTCTAACTGGTTGGCGGACTGTATTGATTCTGCTACCAGCAAGCAGGCCTTCTGCTTGAGGGACAGGTAAAAGCGCACTCAGTAAGGGCCATGGCGACGTTAGTAGCACGCTTCCGATCAGTGCCTATTGCTGACATCTGCAGGGCTGCGACGTGGAGCTCCCTCCACATCTTCGCAGCCCATTACTGTCTGGACAAGAATGGTCAACAAGACAGAATCTTTGGACAGTCTGTCCTCGTAATTTGTTTCCAGCGTAAGAACCCAACTCTTCCGACCTAGGGCTCACTGTGAATTTCAGGCTGCCCCATTGTTGCCAACAGCACCCCAGTTGTTGTGCCTGTTGCACATGGTTGGGTGCTGGTTGGCCTAGTTTGTTTTGGGAGCAGCCTGAAGCTTGCTATCACCCATCTGTGAGGACTACCACCCTGCTTGTCCTGGGAGAAAGCAGAGTTGCTTACCTGTAACAGGTGTTCTCCCAGGACAGCAAGATGTTAGTCCTCACGAAACCCGCCCACCACCCTGCGGAGTAGGGTTCGCCGATGGTTTATTTTATTTTTTGCTCATACTTTTCTGCTATGAAACGAGACTTGTGGCCACAGGGTTAGTAGCATGCTGGGCATGCTCAGTGTGCCAGTCAAAGTTCTAGAAACTTTGACAAAAGTGTTTCATGACAGGGCTCCATCTGATGATGTCACCCATCTGTGAGGGCTAACATCCATCCTGCTGTCCTGGGAGAACACCTGTTGCAGGTAAGCAACTCTGCTGTACAGTTGCTTTGGTGAGTAATGGAACCTGTTTTTTTTTTACTTGAGGGGTAGGATGGGGAGGGTTTTTTTGTTTTAGGGGTTCAGAGGGGTGATTTCATTAATGACTGTAATAAAAAGCCATTGTATCTTTTTGTATGTGTGACGGGCATCAGAGCATCCACTCGTCGCATATGTTTTACTGTTATATGTTTAATTAACTGAACAATTAAAAAAAATATTTTCTCTGATTTGATTCAAATGAGCTACATATTATTTTCATGGAGTGTATCCTAGGTCTAGTACTACTTGAAAGGGTAAATAACAGTTCCCTAACTACCTATTTCATCCCATTCATGATTTTGTAGATCTCTATCATATCTCCTCTCAGCCATCTCTTTCCTAGTCTGAACAGCCCCAACGTGTGTAGCCCTTCCTCATATGGGAGCCATTCCATCCCCTTTATTATTTTGGTCTCCCTTCTCTGCACTTTTTTGAGTTCCACTATGTCTTTTTTGAGAAGGAAACATATGTGGAAATGATTGGAACTGCATATAGCACTCAAGGTTCATTATGATATTCTCTGTTTTATTTTCCATTCTTTTCCTACTTGATCCATCATTAAGTATGAATACTCAGTTCAAAAGTTTAATACAGACATCATATCACAAATTAAATCCGTTACGGCACCTCAAACCATTGCTTGATGCCAAAGACTTCCATACTGTTTTAGAGGCATTGTTGTTTTCTAGTGTGGACTATTGTAATTCATTACTTATTGGTTTGCCAAATTATGTTATTTGTCTACTACAGATCATTCAAAATTTTGCTGCTCGTTTATTAACCAGTACACCGATACATGAACATATTACCCCAATTTTACAACAACTTCATTGGCTGCCAATAGTGTCCCGTATTCAATATAAACTTGCTACAATTATCCACTGTCTCATTAATAATATACATTATCCCAGGACAAGCAAGATACTAGTCCTCACATATGGGTGACATCATTGATGGAGCCCTATTGCGGAAAACTTTCTGTCAAAGTTTCTAGAAACTTTTGACTGGCACTCTGAGCCCACTGAGCATGCCCAGCATGCCATGATATTCTCAGCCACAGGGGTCTCCCTTCATCTTTGTTTTTCCACGCTGCTGTTGGCATCGCGGAGCAGGAGCCTGTGTAACTTTTCTCACAGTTTGTCTGACTAAAAATCAGATTTAAAAAGCATTTATTCTCTCCCACATCGGGGTCTCTCGAGTTACCACCGGCTGGTGAGGAAATTTAGTCTCTTTATTACTCTTTGGAGTAAAAATAATTTTCTCTCATTTTTTCTCTCATTTTCATCGATGGCTGTCGGTGAAAATATGGCCACGGGATTTAAAAAATGTCCCAACTCTAATCGGACAATGTCCATTACAGATCCACACCTCAAGTGTGCTTAGGTCAAACACACAACGTAACAGCCTGTCCCAAGTGTGCTGAAATGACCGCGAAGGGTAGAAAGGCCAGCCAAGAAAAGATGGAGCATTTATTCCATCTACAACTTTTGCCTTCCCCGTTGATGTCTATGCAGTCGTCTCCGGCTGGAGTCTCGAAGCGTTTAATACTCAAAAAGCGTCGTCCGGAAGACTCGGGGGATCATTTATCGCCGACCCCATCCGTAGCATCGACGAGGTCAGCGGTGGAACATCGACCAAAGCATCGCCATCGGCACCGACACCCATCGATCTTGGAGGCACTTCTCTCCCCATAGAAATCGATTGCAAAAAGGCCTCGACTCCAAGAAATACCGAGGCCTTTGACGCCGAGGCCTTTACCGCCCATTGATGCACCGATCATCAAACCTCCACAGGGCCCTGTGGAAGGACAATCACCTCCACCGCCACCATGTGTAGCTGCTCTGCATGCACCAGCTATCACGGAGGAATTGACAGATTTTATCCGTCAAGCGGTGTTCCAAGCATTAAAGGACCAGCAACCGTCGTTGCCTTCGCTGACGTCGATACCGGTGCCATCACTGATGCTGGTGCCTTCACCAATTCCAGCGCTCCCGACGATGCCGGAGCCTGCACCGAGACCGGCACCAACACCGAAGTCTGCACTGATACCGAGGTGGCCATCGATGCCGATGCCCATACCATCGCCGATGCCCGTCCCAGTACTGGAACCAATTCCATCGATGCCGATGCCACCTGGGGCTCCAGGACAGCTGGAATTAGCACTGTTCCAGCTGTTGATGAACAGATTCGATGCAATAGTTGGTGCTCTACCATTGATTCCGACCAAGACACAAGAAGATGTCCCTGGACGGCTACCATTAGATGATCCACAGCCAGGTCATTCAAGGCTTTCTCGACCACCAAGGTCTTCTCCCACGTCTCCACATCAAGATGACCCATACGATTCCTGGGAAGAAAGACAATCAGATACTTCTTCCGAAGGGTTTATGTCTGATCCTTCTCCTCCAGAAGAAAGAAAGAAATCTCCACTGGAGGATTTATCCTTTACAAATTTTGTTAAGGATATGGCAGACACCATACCATTCACTTTGGTATCAGAGGAGGACACAAAACAGCAAACACTGAAAGTCCTTCAATTCGTGGATCCTCCAAAAGAAGTGTTGGCTATACCTGTCCACGAAGTTCTCCTAGACTTACAGCACAGACTCTGGGAGCATCCATGCTCAGTGGCATCCATAAATAAGAGAGTGGACACCACTTATTTGGAATCTGTCCCCGGATGTTATGGGAGTCTCTGTTCAGTGGACCCTTGGGCCGACCTGCTGGAGACCGGGAAAGGTGGTCAATGTCTCTAATGAATAGCAGGCCGGGAGGCAGATGTTCAGGCAGGACGTAGATGCTCTTCACCCTGGAAGCTGGTACTCCCCCGGGAGGAGCCTGTAGGAGCCCAACTGCTGGGACTTAGGCGGGTTGTGGATCAGGACAGGTAACTGGAACCAGACTAGGACAGTAGCAATACTGTAACTGGGCTCAGGTTCTGGAACCAGGCAGGAACTGTAGCAGGATTCGGGTACTGGAACCAGGCAGGAACTGTAGCAGGATTCGGGTACTGGAATCAAGCAGGTACTGTGGCAGGCAAGCAGGAACCAACCAGGTACTGTAGCAGGCAGGTGGGAACCAAGCAGGCACTATAACAAGCAGGCAGGAACCAGGCAGGTACTGTAGCAGGAACAGAGCGACGAAGCAAAGCGAGTCACCCCGGGGCACAGCGCAACAGGAAAACGGGAGGCTAACCTGTTGCAAGGCAAAGACTGGATGGCCGCGGCCGGCTTATCAAGGCCGCGGCGTCTGACGTCAGGAGTTGGGCAGAGTCACCACTGGCGGGTAATGGCCTAGAAAAGTGCCCAGGTGGTGCGCGTGCGTGCGCCTAGGAGCCGGGCATCCATGGGAGACCTCGCAGCGGTGCAGCCCCAGCAGGGACGCCGCCAAACAGGCCGTAAACCAGGCCTCTGGAAGCAGGAGCAGGTCCGGGAGCCGGGAGGTAAGGGCCTGGCCGCGGTGCTCGCGGCCAGAACCACAACAGTACCTCCCCTCTTCCACCCCCTCTTAGCCAGTCCGGGTTTACTTGGGTGGTCCAGATGGAACTGCCGTAATAAGTCCTTGTCGAGGATGTTACGGGCCGGTTCCCAAGAGTTATCCTCGGGTCCGCAACCCTCCCAGGCAAGCAAGTATTCCCATCGGTGTTGATGAAATCGGACATCCAAAACCTCACGCAGTTGGTACGTGACCTCGTCCGGTACTGAAGGATCCGGTGGTTCAGGAGCCCAGGAGTGGTACCTGGATAACACAAGAGGCTTCAGCAATGACACATGGAACACGTCATGTATGCGCATGGAGGAGGGTAGGCGCAGAGGTATGAGACTGCTCCCACTCGTTCAGCGACTCGAAAAGGCCCACAGAATTTCGGAGCTAGTCTTCTAGACGGAATACGAAGCTGTAGATTTCTGATGCTAAGCCAGACACGGTCTCCTGGAAGGAAGATGGGTGCTAGCTGATGATGTTCTTATGTTCTTATGTTCTTATGCCTATCTGCCCACTTCTTAGCGGACAGGGCGGCTTTATAGATCTTTTCCTGGGTAGAGATCCACAAGGAAGGAAGCTGGCGAGCTGAGAGTTGCACTGCCGGGAGTGCACTAGGTTCAGGCGAAGGTAAGGGCAGACGAAGTTGCTTCCCATAAACAACGAGGAACGGCGAACTTCCAGTAGCAGCATGCGTGTGATTATTATACGAGAACTCTGCCCACGGGAGTAGCTTAGCCCAATTATCTTGTCATTCATTCATGAAGGCACGAAGAAAAGTCTTCAAGGTTCGATTGGTTCGGTTCGTTTGCCTATTACTTTGAGGATGGAACGCTGACGAAAGACTAAGTTGCACATTGAAGCGTTTGCATAGGGCTTTCCAATAACGAGCTGTAAACTGTGGTCCTCGATCGGAGACTATATCCTGTGGGAGACCGTGAAGTCTAAAGATATGCTGGGCGAACAGGCCGGCCAGGTCAGGTGCAGAAGGTATCTTAGGCAAAGGGACAAAGTGCGCCGTCTTGGAAAATCGGTCCACGGTTACCCAAATGACCGAATTACCTCCTGAGGCAGGAAGGTCCACGACGAAATCGGTGGAGATGTGTGTCCAAGGCTCCACCGGGATGGGCAATGGTTGCAACAGGCCCCTGGGCTTCCCGATGAGCGGCTTTTGAACAGCACAGGTAGGGCATGAGCCCACAAAAGCTTGGACATCCTGTCTCACCGTTGGCCACCAGTAGAAACGGTTTAACAAGTCTAAAGCCCCTTTCCAACCAGCATGGCCCCTAGTGAGGGAGTCATGGGCCTAAGCGAGAACTGCTCTCCGGGAGCGACGTGGATCAACGGTCTTCTCTTGGGAGGCCACTGAGGTTGCAGCAAGACTTACTTTCTCAGGGTCCAAGATATATTGGGGTGTATCAGGAGTCTCTTTGACCTCAGAGGAGCGCGAGATAGCATCAGCTCGAACGTTCTTCGAGCCAGTTCGGTAGTGTAACGTAAAGTCAAACCGGTCAAAAAACAGCGACCACCGGGCTTGTCTTGGATTCAGGTTTTGGGCTTGCTTCAAGAATGCTAGGTTTTTGTGATCGGTGTAAATCGTAACCGGATGGTTGGCTCCTTCCAACCCTGTCTCCATTCCTCCAGGGCAAGTTTCACGGCTAGCAACTCTTTGTCACCAACACAGTAGTTGCTCTCTGCCGGGGAGAATTTCCTTGAGAAGTATGAACAGGACAACAGCTGTCCAGAATCAGAGTATTGACTCAGTACGGCCCCCACGGCCACATTGGAGGCATCAACTTCCACCACGAAGGGCCGGCTGGGATCCGGATGGCGAAGGAAGGTGTCTAACAGGAAGGCTTCTTTAAGGGCCTCAAAAGCTTGACAGGCAGAAGCAGGCCAATCCACCGCGTTAGCCCCCTTTCGGGTGAGGGCAGTTAACGGTGCCACAATACGAGAATAATTGGGAATAAAGTGACGGTAGAAATTGGAAAAATTGAGGAAGCTTTGCAACGCTTTAAGACCCCTTGGCCGGGGCCAATTCTTAATAGCCGCCACTTTCTCAGGATCCATTCGAAAGCCAGCTGCAGAGACTATGTAGCCTAGGAACGGCAGGGACGTCTTCTCAAAGCTACATTTTTCCAGCTTCACGTACAAACCATGCTCCCTAAGTATCTGGAGCACTTGACGGACATGCTGACGGTGTGACGACAGATCCTGGGAGTAGATTAACACATCGTCGAGGTAAACAATTACGCAGTTGTTCAGAAGGTCCCGCAATACCTCATTCATCAGGTGCTGGAACACTGCCGGGCCATTACATAAGCCGAAAGGCATCACGAGGTACTCGTAATGCCCGTCTCGGGTATTAAACGCGGTTTTCCACTCATCTCCGGGACGGATTCTGACTAAATTGTGCGCTCCTCGCAAGTCCAAATTTGTGAAAATCTTCGCTCCTTGAAGCCGATCAAGGAGCTCCGGGATTAACGGGAGCAGGTAGCGGTCTCGCTTGGTAATAGAATTTAGGCCTTGATAGTCTATGCACGGCCTCAGTGAGCCGTCTTTCTTGCTGACAAAAAAGAAACCTGCCCCTGCAGGCGACTTGGATGGGCGGATAAAGCCCTTGGCCAGATTCTCCGCAATGTACTCGGACATGGCCCGGGTCTCAGGTATGGATAAGGGATAAACCCTCCCTCGGGGAGGGCATAGTACCAGGTAGCAAGTCTATAGCACAGTCATACGGACGATGCTGCGGAAGGATCTCCACCTTGGTCTTGGAGAATACATCCGTAAAGTCCTCATAAGGTGCAGAAGGACCCACGGCAGAGTGCATCAAGGGAAGTGCGGGAGTCTTAGGCACTTTCATACAATTAGCTAGGCAAAAAGGACTCCATTTGACAATCTGTAGCGTATCCCACTGAATCGTGGGCGAGTGTTTCTGCAACCACGGCAACCCTAGCACCACAGGGTGGACAGCCTTCTCCAACACTAGGAAGGCTATCTCCTCCGAATGAATCGCCCCGGTGCGGACCGTAATGGGTGCTGTGGACATCTGGACAGGTCCTGGAAGAAGCGTCCCCTGGATAGAGGTAATTCGTAACGGGACCTCCCGTCTATGCACAGGGATTCGCAACTGGGAGACTAAATCCTGCAGGATGAAATTACCTCCGGCTCCGGGATCCAGGAACGCCATCGTCTCAAAGGAGCCTCCGGGATAGTCCAAGGTAACAGGGAAAGTACATTGAGGAGCTGTAGCACAGCCTAGGAGGAGCTCCTCCCGACCTCCTATGCTTTGGCGTTTTCCGCACGCTCCTGGCAGCGTGCCAAGAAGTGGCCCTTCTGGCCACAATACAAGCACAACTTCAACGAACGGCGACGTTGCCTTTCTTCAGCAAAAAGCGGGGCCCGTCCCAGCTGCATAGGTTCGCAGGTGGGGGCGTCTGGACGAGAAATCTTGGGTGAGGGCACAAGTCTCTGCCCACGAGCCGGACTATGGCGAGAGGAGCGTTGCTCCTTGGCCCGTTGTTGTAGGCGGCGGTCAATGTGGGCAGCCATCTCATTCAAGGCGTTGAGGTCCTCCGGCAGATCTCGAGCAGCAATTTCATCCTTTATGCGTCCGGAGAGGCCTTCCAGGAAGATGGCCATAAGACTACCATCTTGCCAACCTACTTCTTGGGCTAAAGTCCGAAACTCCATTGCATAATCTGCCAAGGAGTGAGCCCCCTGGCGAAGTTGCAGCAGGTCAGACGTAGCTGTGGCTACTCGGGCGGGCTCATCAAAGGCCTGGCGAAAGTTTGTGATGAACTGTTGTAAGTCCGTTAGCGAAGAATCATTGTTTTCCCAGAGGGGAGAAGCCCAGATTAAGGCTTTCCCATCAAGCAGGGACAGGATATATGCCACTTTCACCGCATTCGAGGGAAACTGCTGAGGCAACAAGGAGAACCGTACAAAACATTGGTTCAAGAAGCTGCGGCAGGTCCTTAAATCACCAGCGTAAAGAGAGGGTGCCGGTAGCCGAGTCACAGAAGAGCTGTGACCCTCGGGGTCCCTGCCAGCGGAAGGCAAGGACTCCAGGCGCGAGGATAGCCGTTCCACCGTGGCTGCCAAGGTATCTATGCAGCTCTGGTGCTGTAGCAACTGCCGGGCCATCCCGGGCAGATCCAAGGGAGCGGGTGCATCCGCCGAGTCCATGGCCTTGCAATCTGTTATGGGAGTCTCTGTTTAGTGGACCCTTGGGCCGACCTGCTGGAGACTGGGAAAGGTGGTCAATGTCTCTAATGAAAGCAGGCCGGGAGGCAGATGTTCAGGCAGGACGTAGATGCTCTTCACCCTGGAAGCTGGTAATCCCCCGGGAGGAGCCCGTAGGAGCCCAACCGCTGGGACTTAGGTGGCTTCACCCTTGAAAGCCAAAGCCCCCCCGGGAGGAGCCCGTAGGGGCCCGGCCGCTGGGACTTAGGCGGGTTGTGGATCAGGACAGGTAACTGGAACCAGACTAGGACAGTAGAAATACTGTAACTGGGCTCGGGTTCTGGAACCAGACATGAACTGTAGCAGGATTCGGGTACTGGAACCAGGCAAGTACTGTAGCAGGATTCGGGTACTGGAACCAAGCAGGTACTTTGGCAGGCAAGCAGGAACCAACCAGGTACTGTAGCAGGCAGGCGGGAACCAAGCAGGCACTGTAGCAGGCAGGCAGGAACCAAGCAGGTACTGTAGCAGGAACAGAACGACGAAGCAAAGCGAATCACTCAGGGGCACAGCGCAACAGGAAACTGGGAGGCTAACCCGTTGCAAGGCAAAGACTGGATGGCCGCGGCCGGCTTATCAAGGCCGCGGCGTCTGACGTCAGGAGTTGGACGGAGTCACCACTGGCGGGAAATGGCCTAGAAAAGCACCCAAGTGGCGTGCGCGCGCGCCTAGGAACCGAACATCCATGGGAGACCTCGCAGCGGCGCAGCCCCTGCGGGGACGCCACCAAAGAGGCCACAAACCAGGCCTCTGGAAGCGGGAGCAAGTCCGGGAGCCCGGAGGAAAGGGTCTGGGTGCGGTGCTCGCGGCCAGAACCGCAACACCGGATACCAGAAATCGCAACTGCCACATCAATCAGTTGTTGTGGAGTCTGCACAAAAGAAGTCTAAACGAATAAGACCTCATTCCTCCACTCCTCCAGGCAAGGATCACAGATTCCTGGACTCCTTGGGCAGGAAAATCTATCAAGGGGCCATGCTAAATACAAGGATTGCGTCATATCAGTTGTATATGACACAATACCAGAGAAACCTGTGGAAACAGATAAAAGATCTCTCAAATTCGTTACCACAGCAGTATCAAGAAGCAGCTCAAAGAATAATACATAAAGGACTTGAAGCTGGCAAGCACGAAGTCCGAGCCGCTTATGACAATTTTGAAACTGCTTCCAGAGTAGCGGCCTCCGGCATAAGTGCACGTCACTGGTTGTGGAGAAGGGAGAGATACTTGACTGGACAGCTGTAGCGATTTCCATCAGCTATCCCCGGGGATTTTTGCGGCCCCGACAGTGAGCAGTGAGCAAAGCTGACTAATTATTTCCTGCTATGTCATCCGAGAAGGACCGGCTGAGTGCCCATAAAGCCCGCCCATCTGTAGTATCTCTCCGTGGTGGAGAAGGGAGAGATACTTGACTGGACAGCTGTAGCGATTTCCATCAGCTATCCCGGGGGTTTTTGCGGCCCCAACCGTGAGCAGTGAGCACAGCTGACTAATTATTTCCTGCTACATCATCCGAGAAAGACCGGCTGAGTGCCCATAAAGCCCGCCCATCTGTAGTATCTCTCTGTGGTGGAGAAGGGAGAGATACTTGACTGGACAGCTGTAGTGATTTCCATCAGCTATCCCGGGGGTTTTTGCGGCCCTGACAGTGAGCAGTGAGCACAGCTGACTAATTATTTCCTGCTACGTCATCCGAGAAGGACCGGCTGAGTGCCCATAAAGCCCGCCCATCTGTAGTATCTCTCCGTGGTGGAGAAGGGAGAGATACTTGACTGGAAAGCTGTAGCGATTTCCATCAGCTATCCCGGGGGGTTTTGCGGCCCCAACAGTGAGCAGTGAGCACAGCTGACTAATTATTTTCTGCTACGTCATCCGAGAAGGACCGGCTGAGTGCCCATAAAGCCCACCCATCTGCAGCGCATCGCCGACGCCGGCGCGCTGCCTAAGCTTTGAATTGCCTGAACTGTTTTGAACAGATTCGAAAAATTGGGGACTTGGAATTTCTTTCCCGTATATCTCCACCAGCCTGGGTCGCACCCGAGCAATAGATCCGAGACAAATAGAAGCTGCCGGTGATATGTGAGTAGTGCCTGGTGGCACAGTATTTTTTCCAAAATGCCTCATTCTGTCAGGAATTGGAGGGCTAAAGAAAAAGAGGCCCCACCGGGATCACAAACTTTGGTTCTAGGCCCGATGGACGCACACATACACCGTGGTACGGAAAAAACGGGTGAAGTCTCGCTGAGTGAGGGAAAGGAGAAAGGATTACCTGACCCCTCTCCGGAGTTCTATACCACCCTATCCCCGGTAGAGCGGAACCCCCCAAATAACCCCGCTGAGACGAGGCCTGATAACCAAATACCGGCACACCTCGAAGTGGGAGATGCCCGAACTCTAGGTGCTGAGGGGGGAGAACCATCACAGGCTATTGTTAGTCTCCCTAACTTTCCATCAGGTGTTGGGGGTGTTATAAGCAGTATTTCATCTGAGAGGAATACTGGAGAGAAATATGCGCTTCCTCAGCTTATGAAAATGGAACTGACTAGACCAACAACTATTTCACTTGAATCCATTTGGGATGCAATACAGACATTAAATTCAAATATTTACAATCAGTTGGCACCAGTTTATACATATATGGGGAAAATGGAAACACGTATTTAGAATCTGGAAAAAGAAATTGTAATTGGCAAAGAATGTATTTCTAAAGTTAATATAGAATTGGGAAATACTTTAGCTTTTCAAAATGCCTTAATGAAAGAAACCATTTATTGAATTCTAGGTTAGAAAACATGGAAAATGTTTTAAGGGGGAGGAATCTCCGGTTTATTAATTTTTCCAAGAGTCAGCTCATATCCCCGAAGGAGATGTGGAAGAAATACATGATAGAAATACTAAAGATCCCAGATCAGGCTTTACCAGTAACATCAAGAATTTACTACATACCATCTAATAAGAGTAAGAATCTTGTAAATGGTAAAGAGAGTAATATAACACCTATTGTTGATCCATTACAGTTAAATTTAACTGAGATATTGGAAACGTCTCAGAAAGATCAGGTTACCCCAGCTATTTATTTATTTATTTATTTATTCTGAACTTTTTTATACCGACATTCAAGTGAAAATACATATCAAATTGGTTTACAGCGAAACGACTAATTGGGAAAAACGTTACATAGAACAGGGGTTACATCGAACAGGGGCCCAGGAAGTTAATTACAAACAGCTAACATACAATTTAATTTAATTTAACTTTAATTTAACTATCTAACTATCCCTTTCCCCCTCCCAACATACCTAGTTGGGTCATTGCAGCAACAATCCTGGGTGATGGGCCATGCACCAGGGTTCCTTCTGGCACCCTGAAATCATTAGCCCTGAATCTGGCCACTAAATATCACAACTCCCTCTCCCCCAACCCCCTAGGGCCTCTGAAAGCTGCCTTGTGTCTTCTGCTCAGCCAATCCAGGGAGCAGAAGACTCAACTCAGGGATCATTTTGGGGACCTTCCGTGTGGCAGTGCACAGCCTCGCCACTGAGCCGGCCCCAAAATAACAAGTTTCTAACCATTTCAGATTGAGGATGTCTTTCTCCAGATTGTCCTCCAGTTGGGAAAAGTCGTATTTTCCGGGTTCCAACCCCGACACCAGAAAGAATCGATCTGTATCAAGTCCTTCCTTGCTCAGCCTCTTTTTGTATCCCTCTCGCAGGTTCTGCACAGTGGCCTTCAGTTTGAAGCCTGACCCTAAGACCCTTTTTGCTGTGTGGACCTACAGGTCCACCTTGGTACAGACCACCTGGAAAATCTTCTTCTGCTGCTTGATGGTCTTGAGCAGCTTAACATGGGTGTCTGTGAGGCAGCCAGCCACGACTACTAGAAACATGTCAAGTTTGAGGTCAATGCTCGTCAGATACTGGGCTGGCAGAACTTCAGCACTGTAACCCGGGAGATCCCAGAGCGTGGCATTGGGATACGCTGGGAACGAGTAACTAATGGGTTCCTTGGACTTGCTCGCATTGTTGAAGAATGAAGGGATGTGGCTTTCGTCACAGCACTCTTGCAAGCTACATTGGTGGTTACATTTCTGCTTGAAGCAGATAAAGAATGGACATTAAAAATGTTCTTCAGACACAGAATAGATAACATTTTGGGTCTTAAGGTGAATGTTTTTCCTGATCTATCAAAGGCCACTCAAAAAAGAAGGAAACAGCTTCTGCTGTTAAGACCCAGAGTAATGGAAATTGGTGCTATGTTTTCTATTAAATATCCCTGTAAGTGCCTTATAAAATATGAAGGAATGTCATATGTTTTTTATCAACCTAATCAACTTATAGCTTTTTTGGTGGGGAAAAACATATTTCCAGGAAGCTCCTCTCCTATAGAATGAATGCTAGGACCGCTAATGAGTAATAACGTACTTAGATATATCATGTAAGCTTCCTTTCTCTTTAAAATGTAAAATTGTAATTTACAATTTCTTTCCTCTGGTTTCAGTCTTGTGATCTAATTATTGTGGACTTTGATTTGAGATCTAAATGGGTATTCTCACAGGACAAGCAGGATGGTAGTCCTCACAAATGAGTGACATCATCAGGATGGAGCCCTGTACGGAAAACTTTTCTGTCAAAGTTTCAACAAGCTTTGACTGACACTGGCACACTGGGTGCGCTGAGCATGCCCAGCCTGCAATTATCCCTGTGAGCCACAGGTGTCTCCCTCAGTCTTCTTTTTTCCGCTCTGCAGTTAGCATAGCGGTTGGAGCTCTGTGAGGATTTTTTAACTAATTACCTCATGGAAACACTTAACTTTTCACTTCAAAAAACACTTTTCCCTGCACGGGTCTCCCTCCGCGTACGTTTTTACGACGCTCGGTGAGTACTAATTCTTATTTTTTCGGTCGGTTCCTGTCACTATCTAGCCTGCTAACCGACTGAAGCCTTCCCTTCCCCCATTTTTCAGTCAGCTTTAAACAGCTTGCGAGTGTCTCTGTGACACTCTGCTTGCTTATGCTAGTGGGATAGGGAATTTTCCTTAACTTTAGGACCTCTGTAGCTTCAGGTCCTTCGTTCCCTGGTACCCTCACGCAGTCGATACCCTATCGCTACTACCGGTACCCTCCTAAACCGCCCTGGGCTTTCATATGTCATCAGCGCCCCTCCCCCCATGGTGCCCTGATGCCTTCATCCATGTTTTTTGTCTTTCAGTGCTACCAGGCTTCTTTCCTCCTACGCACTGTTTTTTTCCTTGGGCTTCCTCGGTGCCGTCCCTACCCGGATGCATGCCATTGACGCACACGCTGTTGGTCGCTGCCATGCATACTTGGGTCGCCGCCACCGTTGCCCGAGACACTTTTTAACGATGCCAGGGTCACTTCATCGATGCCACCCCCTTTTTTGGGGATGCCATCGATGCCCCATCCTCCCCACCGATGTCCAGCCCTTTTCCATCGGTGGGCATCGGTGCCACATCGATTTCATCGGTGGGCATCGATGCAGGATGGTCCCCATCGATGGACATCGATGCGGGATGGTCCCCATCGATGGACATCGATGCCGGATGGTCCCCATTGATGGACATCGATGCCAGATGGCTTGTCTGTCTGTCGATGGCATCGGTGCCAGATGGCTTGTCCATCGATGGCATCGATGCCAGGTCCCTTTGCATTGATGGACACCGATGCCCAGGTGTTTCATCCATGGGCATTGATGTTAGAATGCATCCATTGAGGGCAGGCTCAATGGATGCATTGAGCCTGCCCTCAATGGATGCATTGATGCCAGGCTGCTCCCATCGGTGGAATTCGATACCCAGGTGGGTTCCATCGGTGGGTATCCATGCCGGCTCGATTCCATGGATGGGCATCAATGCCAATGCCAGTCTTAGGGCTGGCATCGATGCCTATGCCAGTTCCATGGCTGGCGTCGATGCCGGGATGGATTTCATCGACCGGGGGATCCATGCCATCGATTCCATACGTGCCCATATCGATGCCACCGACACACATGTCTGGGGCACCGATACCATGTACACTTGGAAATCTGAGTCAGTCCAAATCGATACCGTCAACGTCTGTGGCCCTATAGTTGATGCCTGTGGCCATGCCACAAAAGGCATAAATGCCCGCCTCCATGCATCAATGCCCTCGACACCTACGTCGTTTCCTTTGGTGTTCTTGATGCCCCTATCGATTCGACTTCAACTCAGTCGATGCCGGTATCTTTTTCAATAACGGCAATGTTTTTCGATTATTCGATTCCACATCATTTCAAAGATACCTATGCCGGTGCTGTCAGTGCCTGTCACTGTCATCATTCTCCTGGCCAGTCATCGACGGTTTTTCATACCCATTTTTGACGATATCCTCGAGGCCCCTTAGGCTGCCTTCAATATCATCAATACCGACATAGCACCGCCACATAACACCCTCGCCTCCTCACATTGCTCCAAGCTTTGGGTTCTTTTTTAAGCCCCGTATTAGCTTAAGACACTCCATTGTGTCAGGAGCAGAGCAGGCGTGCTGACAGTCCGTCATCGATCGCCTTCCAGGACAGCGAGGGCTTCCATCTCGGCGCTGGGGAAAGACCGGGCCGAGCACCGTGGCACCCATCATCGCCGACATCGTGATCGTCTGCCGCTGACGCCATCCAGCACGTCTGTGCCATTCTTCTCCAGGCTGGACAACGCTCGGGCAGAGCAACATCACCACTGCCATCAGCACTGTTCCGTACAGTTTTGGCAGTCCTTGGTGATCCAGAACTTCTGGATCCAGGTCCAACGGCTTCTGCATTGGCGTCACGACACATCGAGCCGCTGCGACGAGGGAGTGAAACATGAGTTCCGTAATGGGCTCCCCCTGTTCCTGGCGTACCCCACCGTCAAGTGGTGTGGGACTGTGGCCATCTGTTACACTTAGCAGTCTAAGCACCAATCACGCCTGGCCTGTCTCCTCTGTACCTGTGCCACCATACCGGGTTTCAGAGTGAGATGGACGTTTACGTCCCCGGCCTTCCCCTCGAGGACTCCGGAGATCGACGGAGTCAACAATCTTCACCGGCTCGTCCTGCGGCGATCCACGTCAGATGGTAAGTACCTGCTTCGGCGGCATTCCCATAGAGTTGTGTTCTCCCATTCGGACCGTGGTTCGAAAAGTTCTGGGTCATGTGCCTTTTAAGAACTGTATTAGTGTCACATATCGCTATGATAGCTATGTTAGCCACAATACCAGGAGAACCCCTCTATCTTCTTGGGATTGCAGCAGGGCTTCTTCTCTTGTCAGCAACAAGTCCCTGTGCCGACCAATGCTCTGACTCTTGGTTCCTTCCCAACCAAAGTTCCAGCTGCATTGGCTGATCTGCTAAACATGAGATTCAGCAACCATTGCCCCATGTACAAGTCCACCTTGAAGCCTGGCTCAGGTCTCAGTGTCTCCTTGTACAGCACACAGAAATGCGGGTACCATTCACCGCTCACACTCCTGCGGGAGCCTACATGATATCCTCCATTGGGACACCTCCTGGTCTCCCATCTGGTCAGATATCAGAGCGGCCACCCCACCCTGTACCAAAGTCCCGGTACAGTCCCCCAGGCGCTACGAAGTGCAGAGGGGAGAAGGGAGGGGGGTTGGGGAGTTTTAATTACACTATTCTTTCTTTCAACAGAAAATAGTTACTCTCCGCACAACCTGGACCTAAGAAACTCCAACTTTCTTTAGAAGTCACAGGTACAATGGTATCTCTGGTTACCATCACTCCATATTGCAGTAAGTACATTACTTAATGTTTCTATGTGCTTTATGGTGAGTCAACATTACAACCCCAAGCTCTGCCGCTGGCAACAGCTTCGGTAAGTGAACTGTCTTTTGCATCACTGTTGGTGAATGCTGTTTTCTCTACGGAGTGTAACATCATTCGCTTTTCCTTGCGTGGACTACTGCTAACCACTTCAGTACATGCAAGGAGCTCTCACTTTTTCATGACTCACTATACATTTACTACTGGGATTACTGTCACTGTCATAAATCCCTTCTGTAACACTTCTGGACACCACAGTCTTAAGACCCTCTTGTCCAGCATGCGCACAGACATTCTGATACATTCTTATGTCCCTGCGCATATTTTCCATAACCTCAGCCCTTCAACTTTTCATGGTTGGGCTATGGGGTTTTTTCCCACTATGCTTTTTTCTCATAATTCAAAACTGCTATGGGTTATATTCAGTGACATTCTATACTCAATGGAACTAAGCGGTTTCACTGCTTTCGTCCCTGATTCTTATTCCAGTTCGAACTAGGACCTAGTCTCCTTTTACTCATGCTCGCAATTCCTTAGGGTTATAAAGTTTCTCCTGAAAGCTTTCAACCCATTATGCGTCTATTCCACTCCAGCATAGTTTCTCATAAACTTCCTGGACGTTGCAGCCATGAGTCATGCCCTTATGCCTTCCAGTACTGCTTTTGCAACAGTTCTTTGTGCATACAGACAGACAGCATAGGGACAATGTGCTTTCCAACTCATAAGCATGCACTACCTCTTGGCTGCTCTGCTAGACAGCTGCGCAGCTCTACCCTTGGCCCTTGTTCACTTCATGCGTCCTTGGGCCACATATCTAAGAGATTTAATGAACGCTCTATCAGACCTTCTCCATGTAGGTTCTATCCTCTCGAATGGTCTCAATTACATGTGTACAGGGAAAATTCTCTAAGGCTGAGTTTAACTAAACTTTCCTCTGCGTCTGCATCATTCCATACGATGCACAGGTTCTGCTCCCTGCACATGTTTCCTATGCGTTCCCTTAGATGCCTTTTCTTCCATCAAAGGCCTCTTCAATATATCTCTTCTGCTGCCTCTCGTAGCCAGCATTCTTCTAATGTTGAACTGGGATGGGGTTCAGTATTCTTTTCCCCACTCCCTGACCGAGATCAGTATGCTTCCCATACTTCTCAATCCATCATATCAGTAACCTTTTATTCTCTCACCAGTCAGTCCCAAATCATAGACTTACTGATGTTCTTAGGTTCTGGTAGTGTCACAAAACCTTCTAAACATAAATCTTGCCGTTTAATATGGCAGGCTTTACCTCCTGACGCTAAAAAAAAAAAAAAAAGAGGTATTACCCCTTTTACTTTTCCACCATTTTTTCTTACTCCCTCGGATTCTGTTCTCCAGACATCCTCCACATAGATACACCTTTCTCTTAGGAGGTGTATCGTTTTGGGAGTTGGGTTCCCGTTTACGGTAATCCTCTCTGAGTCGGCTTACCATGGATTATCCACTGATCCAGCCGCCTCTATTTCTCTAATCACGGAATGAACATATATATTCTCCTTATAAGTCTCATACATTCTACGTTTGAGCCTTTCCATTCCTCTCTTCCACAGTTTGGCAAGGGAACTTCTTTCCCTCTTAATGTCATTCCTGCCAGCAGGGTCCGTGAGTTATGCACTCTTTCCATACTCACCTGACTCCGTTCCTCCGTCACTGAGTGGTTCTACGTAGTGGCAGATCGACTCAGTCGTCAGTTCCAACCACACGAGTGGTCCCTGGATCCCTTAGTAGCGACCAGGATATTTCAACGTTGGGGGCAACCAAAAATAGACCTCTTTGCATCACACCTGAATCACAAAGTGGACAAGTTCTGCACGCTGCACAGACAGAAACACCAGCCAGCCAAGGACGCCTTTGCTCACCCTTGGAACTCAGGCCTTCTATACGCGTATCCTCCGATACCGCTCATAACCAAAACTCTAGTGAAGCAACAACAGGACAAGTGGTCCATGATACTCATAGCCCTGTATTGGCCTCGACAAGTATGGTTTCCCACACTTCTAGATCTCTCGATCAGAGAACCAATTCGCCTGGGTGTAGCTCCCACTCTCATAACTCAGGATCAGGGTCGGTTGTGCCATCCCAACCTTCAATCCCTATCCCTGACAGCATGGATGTTGAAAGCTTAATTTTACAACCACTCAATCTTTCATCCAATGTCTCTCAAGTGCTTATAGCTTCACGTAAACAAAAGCAAAACGAAAGAATTATTCTTCGAAATGGAAAAGGTTTACTTTGTGGTGCACACAAAAGAACATTAACCCTTTCTCCTGCCCCACAACTTCTCTTCTAGACTATTTATGCTATTTTTCAGACTCTGGTCTCCAGACTTCATCTGTCAGAGCACACCTAAGTGCAATCTCAGCTTACCATAACAAGATGGGAGATGCACCAATATCCATACAACCTCTTGTCAGTAGATTTATGAGAGGTATAATTCAGCCACCTGTCACAGAATGGGACCTAAATCTGGTCTTAACAAGACTCATACGTTCTCCTTTTGAACCCATGACTTCCTGTGATCTTAAATTTCTCACATGGAAGACTATCTTCCTCAAAGCCATTACATCGGATAGAAGGGTTAGTGAGTTACAAGCACTTGTCACGTACTCACTCTATACAAAATTCCTACATGACAGAGTGGTTCTCCGTACACATCCAAAATTCCTCCCCAAGGTAGTTACGGAATTCCACTTGAACCAATCCATAGTTTTACCCAAATTCTTTCCAAGACCTCATTCTCACCAAGGAGAACGGGCCTTACATACCTTGGACTGTAAGCGTGCGCTAGCATTTTACTTAGACTGCACCGCAGTCCACAGGAAATCCACTCAGCTCTTTGTATCTTATGATCCAAACAAACCGGGAAAAGCAGTGTGTAAACATACTGGGCCGGATTTTAAAAGGGTTACGCGCATAAGGTACGCATGTAACCCTTTTAAATCCCCCCTGCGCGCGCTGAGCCTATTTTGCATAAGCTTGGCGGCGCGCGCAAGCCACGGGATGTGTGTAAGTCCCGGGGTTTGCAAAAAGGGGCAGTCGGGGGCATGGCCAGGGGGCGCGGTTTAGGATCGGGGGTGTGTTCAGGGGCGTGCGGGCAGTCCGGGGACGTGGCCGAGTGCCCCGACACAGCGGCCTGTGTCGGGGCCTGCCACACCAACGCGCGTAAGTTACTACTGCCCGGAGGCAGTAGTTACTTTTAAGATAAAGGTAGGGAGGGGGTTTAGATAGGGTTTAGATAGGGCCACGGGGGTGGGTTAGGTAGGGGAAGGGAGGGGAAGGTGCGGGGGGGTAAATGGAAAGTTCCCTCCGAGGCCGCTCCGATTTCGGAGCGGCCTCGGAGGGAACGGGCAGCGCACGCAAGGCTCGGCGCGCGCAAGTTGCACAAATGTGCACCCCCTTGTGCGCGCCGACCTCGGATTTTATAAGATACTCACAGCTACGCGTGTATCTTATAAAATCCCGCGTACTTTTGTTCGCGCGCGCGTAGATTTGTAAAATCTACCCCACTCTTTCCAATTGGCTAGCAGATTGCATACAGTTTTGCTATGAAAAAGCAGGCCTTCCTCTCCAAGGGCGAGTAAAAGCGCATTCAGTAAGATCAATGTCAACCTCAGTAGCACACTATCGTTCAGTGCCAATTCTTGACATATGTAAAGCAGCAACATGGAGTTCTCTTCACACCTTTGCAGCTCATTACTGTTTGGACAAAGAAGGACGACAAGATTCAGCTTACGGACAATCTGTCTTAAAGAACTTGTTTCCAGTATAATCCCAACTCCTTCTACATTTATTTTTATTTATTTATTTAAGGTTTTTATATACCGGCAATCATGAAAACATATCTTGCTGGTTTACATAAAACGGGAGTGCAGTATATACAACAAACTAGAACTGTGGTGACCGAAGGTACAGTTACATTTAACAAGGGTAGCAGAACTTGGAGGAAGGAGGAAGAGAGAGGAAAGAATAAATGGTTGAACAATATACAAATTAAATGCTATATACAAAAGGCATGGTTAAGGGCTGAATGTTTTGAGGAGTAATTAGATTGTGTCATTAGATTGTGTCATTAGATTACATCCAACCTGCTGTGATCTTCGGCTGCCTCATTTTCACCAACAATACTTCAATGTTGCTTCACTACAAAATGACTCAGCCTCTAGCTTGCTAATCACCCATATGTGAGGACTAGCATCCTGCTTGTCCTGGGATAAAGCAAAATTGCTTACCTTGTAATAGGTGTTATCCCAGGACAGCAGGATGTAGTCCTCACGAAACCCACCCGCTACCCCGCGGAGTTGGGTCCGATATGTTTTATTATTTTATCTTTTGCTAAAGCTTACTGCTACATACGAGACTGAAGGGAGACCCCTGGGGCTGAGAATATCATGGCATGCTGGGCATGCTCAGTGGGCTCAGAGTGCCAGTCAAAAGTTTCTAGAAACTTTGACAGAAAGTTTTCTGCAATAGGGCTCCATCAGTGATGTCACCCATATGTGAGGACTACATTCTGCTGTCCTGGGATAACACCTATTACAAGGTAAGCAATTTTGCTTTCCCCATGGATAAATGCCATCATGAAAATACACACCCTGGCAAGATTCCATCGGTCAGCAAATCAAAATCTGCTAGATATTCCCTCCCCTAAATTAGCCCATTTAGATGAATCCAGGGAATGCGTCTTCTCAGTAGCAGGTTTGACCTTTTGGAACCTATTACCCGTGGAACTTAGAAATTTGAAAGATCCAAGAATTTTTAAAAAAGCACTGAACACGTTTTTCTTTAGACAAGCGTTTGAAAATTGATTTATGCTTTGATTTTCCTTGTTTTATGTGTTGTACGTTTTAATATTTACTGTATAAATTTGTTTGATTATTTTATTTTTTTAATCAATTATAATTGATAAAATTATGAATGTGATATTCTACCTCACTCTGAACATAGGAAGGGTGTGTAAGAAATGTTTTAAATAAATAAAAATAATATGTAAATAAATATTTAATATTTGTATTTGCGCTCTACCTCCAATGGCCTCTCTCAAGTGATTTCCTCCCTCTTCTCAAAGCCATACTACTCACTGTAGCCGTTCTCCCTCACTGGCAGGCCAACCAGAGCACATACAGCAGTGCTTGAATGCACTCCTCAGGCTTATGACCCTGTGTGCCACCACCTCCAATCATGTGGAGCAATGTGCTGGTGACAGCAATTTTTCCCTCCCCCCCTCGGTTTGGAAATCAGCCACGCTCTTTCCCGCCATCTCTCCATGTTGCTTTGGGCTCCTTGTGGTGACAATTGGCTGCATCTTTCCCCTCCTCCTCTCTGCACATTTTCCTTCTTGAGGTGATTTTCCTCTCTTGGCATAGGCAATGTGGAGTCAAGCAGTGGGATCAGCCAGTAGCAGCCTTACAACAGAACTCTTCAGAGGTAAGGTTAGCCCACTCTTTTTCTCAGAAGCTATATTTTGATTGCCTTCCTTCTGGCAGACTTCCTGTGATATTCTCACAGACCCCTAGGGATTCATGGACCCCAGGATGGGAACCACTGATATACAACATGAAAAGGAGTTTTTGTTTTGATGCATTTTGATTTTGTATTAATGTATCCTTGAAGCTCATATACTTTGTGGTCATAGTTTATTATTATTTTTTTTCATTTACTTAGGCAGTTGCCCAGGAAAATTTTCAGAAAGCAATAGCTAATATTCAGCACTGTAAAGACATTTTGATGAGGCTGCCAAAAGAGGTAAGTGAAAGCACTGCTCCTCTACTGACCCATCAGGTCTTTATCTTTACAGGTCCATAATTTAAAAAAATTTGTCCAGCTAACTCTGAGACAGATTCATTAAGGCTTTTCTCCCATTTTGTGTCTATGAGAAAAAACCTTAGGGGTAGATTTTAAAAGAAGCGCGATCAGCCTACTTTTGCTTGCGCATCAGACTCAAGCAAAAGTACGCTGGATTTTAGTAGATACGCGCGGAGCCGCGCGTATCCACTAAAATCCTGGATCGGCGCGCGCAAGGCTATCGATTTTGTATAGCCTGCGCGCGCCGAGCCGCGCTGCCTCCCCCCGTTCCCTCCAAGGCCGCTCTGAAATCGGAGCGGCCTTGGAGGGAACTTTCCTTTGCCCTCCCCTCACCTTCCCCTCCCTTCCCCTACCTAACCCACCCGCCCGGCCCTGTCTACACCCCCCCCTTACCTTTGTCGGGGGATTTACGCCTCCCGGAGGGAGACGTAAATCCCCGCGCGCCAGCGGGCCTGCTGCGCGCCGGGCCGCGACCTGGGGGCGGGTACGGAGGGCGCGGCCACGCCCCCGGGCCGTAGCCACGCCCCGTACCCGCCCCCAAAACGCTGCCGACACGCCCCCGGAACGCCGCGACGACCGGGCCCGCCCCCCGACACGCCCCCGACACGCCCCCCTCCGAGAACCCCGGGACTTACGCGAGTCCCGGGGCTCTGCGCGCGCCGGGAGGCCTATGTAAAATAGGCTTCCCGGCGCGCAGGGCCCTGCTCGCCTAAATCCGCCCGGTTTTGGGCGGATTTAGGCGAGCAGGGCTCTGAAAATCTACCCCTTAGTGAATCAGGTACTCTGTGAGTTAATGAGACAAAACTATGGTATTAGAAATATTCTGCCCTCCCTCCCCATTGAGCAGGTAATTTTCTCTGGGCAAATCATTGCATACTCAAAATTTAGCCACATAGGAAGAAGCAGAATTGCTGACATTCCTGTAATGCAGCTATGCTTTAGTTGGAAAGTACTGAATAACTGTGCACTCTGGCTAAAGTTACTTGGGTATATTCAGTGATAGACTTATTCGTATAAGTGCTGCTGAAAATCTGAATAAACCTGCTGAATATCTACCTTTTAAATTCCTTCTGTCTTTATTAGGGTAATTTTCAACTGTGTACATAACTCAGCACATAGATGCATAGTGGGGCGGATTTTCAGAGCCCTGCTCGCCTAAATCCGCCCGGATTTAGGCGAGCAGGGCCCTGCGCGCCGGTGCACCTATGTTCAATAGGCCTATCGGCGCGCGCAGACCCCGGGACTCGCGTAAGTCCCGGGGTTTTCCGAGGGGGGCGTGTCGGGGGCGGGCCCGATCCGTGCGGCGTTTTCGGGGCGGGACGTAGTGTTTCGGGGGCGGGCCCGGGGGCGTGGCCGTGCCCTCTGGACCCGCCCCCAGGTTGCGTCCCGGCACGCTAGCGGCCTGCTGGCGCGCGGGGATTTATGTCTCCCTCCGGGAGGCGTAAATCCCCCGACAAAGGTAAGGGGGGGTGTTTAGACAGGGCCGGGCGGGTGGGTTAGGTAGGGGAAGGGAGGGGAAGGTGAGGGGAGGGCAAAAGAAAGTTCCCTCCGAGGCCGCTCCAATTTCGGAGCGGCCTTGGAGGGAACGGAGGTAGGCTGCGCGGCTCAGCGCGCGCCGGCTATACGGAATCGATAGCCTTGCGCGCGCCGATTCCAGATTTTAGCGGATATGCGCAGCTACGCACGTATCTACTAAAATCCAGCGTACTTTTGTTGGCGCCTGATGCGCCAACAAAAGTACGCCAAATCGCGCTATTTGAAAATCTACCCCCCAGGGTGTACCTAAAGTTAAGCCTGTATTTTATAACAGTGGGAGCTGCACAGTTTATAAAATACTGCTTATTTCCATCTTGAAAATCTTTTATGCAGGGATCCGCATCATTTGTACACATATTTTATAAAAGTGCATGCATATATTTTTTGTGTTAAATAATTGTAATTTAGTATAATAAACCTCAGTTTATGCATGGAAGAAGGTATTTTATAAAGTTGGCTGATTTATTTTTGTATTTTGCTTATGAAAATACTTAGTTGTGCACTAGTTTGCAGAGTCTTCCACCAGTTCACCCAACACTCTCTAACACTTGCCTTTTGCCTCCCACCCAAAAACTGAAGATAAAATTTATTTATTATTCTTATATTCTACAGTCTCTAATATTATTCAGTATGGGTTATAAATAAACAATCATAATCAGGAGAAATCAGATTAAATTTCTGTGATTTGATTAGCACGTGTAAAAGCATGCATGCACGTTTGATGAGGTATGTGCGTACTTCCCTTATAAAACATATGCTTGTGCACGTATATTCCAACTCTGCCTCAGAATGTCCTTGCACCATCCTTGAAAAGCCCTCTTTCTCACACATAGTATTCTGTGCAGCAGCGATACACTTGTACTTGCATGCTTCTGAAAATTTGCATGGCCTGTACAAAGACTTCTTGCACAAGTATGTGTATCCACACATACATGCGCCCTGCATAGGACTTTGAAAATTCACCCCATATGTTAAGTGAACATGGGGAAATTTAATGCTCATAAGAGTAAGACTGAGAGTTAGCATTAAATTGAAGAAGACGCATACCAGACAGCCCTGTGTTGCATTCTACGTCTTGATGTTCCAGTGTACCTCACTTCTTATTTACAGCATTTCCTAGTTTTCCAGTACTGAGAAATACACAAATCTTTGCCAATATGTCATGCATGTGAGCCCCTGGGCTATGGTGTGGTTGACGCAGCATAGCAGGCAACACTGCTAGTCCCTCACTGACAGCTGTTGGACTTGCTCTTACCGAGACTAGAACTGGAGCTTCACCTATACCAGCGCCATATCCTGTAGGTTGAGCCCTTGGATTCCAGAAGCCAGTAGAGCTTAGACGAAAGTCCCTTAAGGAGCAGTCAGGCGAAATCAATATTTGGGCAGCGGTCAAGGCTGGCAGCGAGCAGACATTATCCGGGTCCAGGCCAAGGTCGGGGCAGACAGTATCTGGATCTAGGCCGTGGTCGAAGCAGGCAGTGAGCAGACAGTATCTGGGTCTAGGCCGAGGTCGAAGCAGGCAGTGAACAGACAGTATCCGGGTCCAGGCCAATGTCAGGGCAGGCGCGAATAGACAGTGTCTGGGTCCAAGCTGGTGACAGGGCAGGCAGCAATCCAGGAGAGTAGTCAGAATCTGAAGCAGAGGTCAGAACCAGGGAATCAGGTTAATACAGACAAGTCAAGACAAACACAAAGGGCCAGGATGAGGGAGGAACTAGCAGGAAAAGGCAGGCAAGGAAACAACATGCACTGCAAGACTGCTGAAGGACCTGTAGCTGAGGCATCAGTGAATGGAACAGCTGAGGTCTAAATGCCCAGCCTCCCATGATGCAATCTTCCAGCGCCAAATTGTGTTTCCCACTGCGGGATCTTTAAGGGTGCTGAGTGCATGTGCGCAGGGGAGCAGCAATGTCCATTCTGTGAAGGGAAGAGAATGGTATCTGGGGAAGCCGGCAGCATCCTGTGGTGAGTGCAACCAGTCATGAGGCCAACATTACACAATGCATCCCAGTCCTGTTGTACCACTGCTGTTACTAGACATAATCCGCATAAGAGACATTTCTTGTTTTATAGAGCTTTCAGTCTAGTCAAAACCCACAGGCAAGACAAATAGGACATTTCAGAAAATGTTTTTTTTTTTTTTTTACAATATATATGGTAAACATCAACAAAGCTATAATCTTGTGGAGCCAGGGTTTAAAATATAAAAGCAGTTTCCTTTTATTATCTTGGCTTCGAATTTCCAAATATATTCAGAGATTTTGTGTTATCTCCTTTGTTATAATTTTAACCTTGGAAAATAAGGTGTACAAAATCTCTTTACTTTCGTAAAATGATATTGTAATATATCTGAAAATGCAAAATTAAAAATTAAAAAAAAAACCCAAAACAAAACAGGAAACAGACAGTAGGATTAAATGGACAGTTTTCTCAGTGGTAAATGGTATACAGTGGAGTGCATCAAGGATCTGTACTAGGCCCATACCTTTCAGTATATTTAGTAGAAAATATTTTTATTGAATGCAAGAACAATTATCATAGCAAAAGAAATCCAAACAGATAATATTCTCCCCAAAATTTCCCTCCCCTACATCCATAAAAACTTTATTGGCACAGATAGTGAGTCCCCTAATGGGGCTGATGTTGGATTCTGCTTCACCAGTCCCACTTGAAAACATATGGATGTACCCCAGTATTACTTTATTAACCCTCCTCCCTCTCCCAAGACCTCACCAGTCCTTCAGGCCTAGAGCAACATAGGGAAATGAGAACTAACTTATAAGATGCTCAGGATAAGACTCCGAGCTCTAGGGGAAATGCTGTTTAAATAGGGTTACCACACTGTCAAGAAATTAGATCTTACTTTAATTGAAGATCATGCAGCAGGTGATTCTATATACATCATATCATGTATGGCATGATGCCATTGCCAAAACGATGGGGATACCATGTCCCTCCAAACTAACAATATAGATTGTTTACCCTGTACCAATAATTCTCACAGGACAAGCAGGATGGTAGTCCTCACAAATGGGTGACATCGAGGATGGAGCCCACCACGGAAAACTTCTGTCAAAGTTTAACAGAACTTTGACTGGCCCCTACTGGGCATGCCCAGCAAGGCACTCACCCTGCAGCCAGCAGGGGTCTCCCTTCAGTCTTCTTTTTTCCGCGCAGCAGTTGCCACGCGGTGAAAGGAGCTCTCTTACCACGTTCCTGACAGGAATTTGGAAATTAATTTCCTAAGAAAATTTGCCCCTCAGGGGTCTCCCTTCGACAAATTTTTGTCATCTTTCCGGAATCCGGTAAGTTTTTTGCCATTTTCCATCGACTACCGTCGATTTTGGCCCTTGAGGCCTGTTGGCACTTACCGATCCCCAGGCTAAATTTTGGCTTACAGCCATGGCAACGGGGTTCCGTCGTTGTCCGGATTGCACCCGGACTATGTCAGTCACAGACCCCCACAGGGTTTGTGTTATGTGTTTGGGTAGTGAGCATGATGTCCTGACTTGCACCAAATGTGCCTTAATGACACCCAAAGGTCGCAAAGCCAGGATGGAGAAGATGGGGCTCCTCTTCCATGCACCCACCCCAACGCCATCGATAGCATCGACGTCATCGGAACCGGCACCGTCGAAGTTGCACCATCACCGTCAACCCTCCGGTGACCGTCCGCCATCGATCGCTTCTCGGCCGTCGACTCCTGTCCCTTCCCCGGATGGGCGAGGGGATCGGAAAGAAAAGCATCGCCATCGACGGCACAAGTCTCGGCCTGTCGAGGATCCACGGCCATCGACCTCTGCACAAGCCGAGCCACCGACTAAGAAGCCGCGATCAGACCGGACACCCTCCACGTCTTGTTCGCAGGCACCGAGGAAACCCTCACCCTCTCGGGGTGTGGGGGCCGTGATCCCACCGGTTACGGTGGTCCCTCCGGCCCTGCCTCAGCCTCCCTCTCCCGTCGAGCCGGGTATTGTTACCCCTGGTCTCCGGGCAGAACTGGACCGGCTGGTCCAGGAGGCCATCGAGAAAGCGATGAAGAAATTACAACCTCCATCGGCACCGGCTCCGGCACCGCCTCCGGCACCGATACCGGCACCGACTTCGCCACCGAGGAGGGAATCGACCACCGAGCCATTGGTGCAAGCTCTAGCACCTCTACTGAGCCGCATGGAGGCACTTATGACGGCCCTTCCATCGGTGATTCCAGTACCATCGACAACACCACCGTCTCCGACTGGATTCTCGTCGGCAGGAGAAACACCGTTCCGGATTCCCCCTTCCGGGGTGGTTCCATCGGTACCTTCTGGTATATCTCCACTGATTTATCTCTCGGCTCCATCGATTCCGCGACCGGCACCGATTCCACCGGCAGCGCCGAAGCCCTCGATGCCATTCCTAGTTCCACCTACAGCACCGATTCCATCTAGATTTCCATCGATGCCTTCAGAGCCTCAACCAGGTCCTTCAGGGCTTCAAGCCCCACATGATCCCTACGATACCTGGGGTGATGATGATGATACATCTTCTGACACAGATTTGCCTTCACCACCTTCTCCTACAGAGAGTAGAAAAAGATCTCCTCCTGAGGAGATCTTTTTCATTAATTTTGTGAAAGAGATGTCAGAAGTTGTACCTTTTCAGTTACAATCTGAAGCCGATGACAGACACCAGATGATGGAACTACTCCAATTTCTGGATGCTACAAAAATCATCGCTTCCATCCCTATTCACCAGGTGTTTTTGGATCTGCTAAAGAAAAACTGGGAATCTCCTTCATCTATTTCACCAGTTAACAAGAAAGCTGACTCCACATATCTTGTCCAGTCAGCACCAGGTTTTCAAAAGCCGCAACTGGATCATCGCTCTGTTGTGGTTGAGTCCGCGCAGAAGAAGGCCAAATGTCTTAAGCCACACTCTTCCACTCCACCTACCAAGGACAATAAATTCCTGGATAGTGTGGGACGAAAAGTATATCATGGAGCTATGTTGATTTCACGCATAGCTTCATATCAGCTTTACATGACTCAATACAACAGAGCCATCCTTAAGCAGATGCAAGACTATGCTGACACGTTGCCGGACCAGTACCAACCACAGCTTCAAGCCCTTCTTCATAAAGGATTTGAGGCAGGGAAGCACGAGATTAGAACTGCCTACGACATATTCGATGCTTCCACAAAAGTTTCAGCCACAGCCATCTCAGCCAGACGTTGGGCTTGGTTAAAATCGTCTAACCTACGCCCAGAAGTCCAGGATCATCTTGCTGATCTACCCTGCTTAGGCGACAATTTGTTTGGAGAACAAATTCAGCAGATTGTGGCAGAGTTAAAAGATCACCATGAGACGTTGAAACAACTCTCGTCTGTCCCACCTGAGGTGTCCTCCAAGCAACCACCAAAGAAGGACTCTAAGAAGTCGTTCTTTCGACCACGTCGCTATTATCCTCCATCAGCTAGGCCTCGTCCTGCACGGTCCTCCAATAGGCCTCAGCCTCGCCAGCCAAGAAAGCAAAGACCTACTGTAGCCCCACCTCCTGGGCCTGCGGCGGGCCTTTGACTTCCCTGTACTGAGCACATGCCAGATCCCTCTTCCTCACATCCCTGTGGGAGGTCGACTGTTCCACTTCTTACACCGTTGGAAACAGATCACCTCAGATCAGTGGGTGTTAGCAATTATCGCACAGGGTTACCACCTCAACTTCATAGCTCTCCCGCCAGACTCCCCGCCCCTTCAGGCATGGAGTCTAACCAGCCAGTTGGCTCAATTACAACAAGAAGTATCCCTTCTTCTACAATCAAATGCTATAGAACCCGTCCCTCCCTGTCAACAAGGGACAGGATTCTATTCCAGATACTTCCTAATACCAAAGATATCAGGGGGGCTACGTCCCATTCTGGACCTTCGGGCCCTCAACAAGTACCTTCAAAAAGAAAAGTTCAAGATGGTAACCCTGGGCGCGCTGCTCCCTCTGCTGCAAAAGGGGGATTGGCTGTGCTCTCTCAACCTCAAAGATGCTTATACCCACATTGCCATAATACCATCTCATCGCAAGTATCTGCGTTTTCTGGTAGGTTGCGACCATTATCAGTACCGGGTACTACCTTTCGGTCTGGCATCTGCTCCACGAGTCTTTACCAAATGTCTCGTAGTGGTAGCAGCATTCCTCAGGAAGGAAGGTGTCCACGTCTACCCCTACCTGGACGATTGGCTAATCAGGGCCTCTACCCCTCAAATTGCTCAATCCTCCCTAAAATTGACAATTCACACACTCCTTTCCTTAGGGTTTCTTGTCAATTACGAGAAATCTTGTTTAGTCCCATCTCAAACCTTATCCTTCATTGGAGCAGACTTGGACACCTTACAGGCAAAGGCCTACCTTCCACTTCAGCGGGTCCAAACTCTCATGTCCCTAGCTCGCCAGCTCCAGTCTCAACACACTGCCACGGCTCGCCAATTCCTCATTCTCCTAGGACACATGGCATCCTCGGTTCAAGTCACTCCCATGACCCGACTAGCCATGAGAGTAACACAATGGACTCTGCGACACCAATGGATTCAAGCTTTTCAGCCTCTGTCCTCCATAGTCACAGTTACACAAGCGCTACGTCTGTCTTTAACCTGGTGGACGACTCAGGTCAACCTCCTTCAGGGCTTACCTTTTCTCCTACCAGATCCACAAGTAATCCTAACCACCGACGCTTCCCACATCGGTTGGGGAGCCCATGTGGACGATTACCAAACCCAAGGGTTAATGGTCACCAGACGAAGCCGAACACCAGATAAATTTCTTGGAACTTCGAGCAATCCGCTACGCGCTCAGAACTTTCAAAGATCATCTATCAAATCAGATAATCTTAATCCAGACGGACAACCAAGTGGCCATGTGGTACATAAACAAGCAGGGAGGCACAGGCTCCTTCCTTCTGTGTCAGGAAGCTGCGCAGATTTGGGCAGAAGCCCTCTCCCACTCCATGTACCTCAGGGCCACTTACCTGCCGGGAGTAGACAATGTATTGGCAGACCAGCTGAGCCGTGTCTTCCGACCGCACGAGTGGTCACTCGACCCTCTGGTAGCGACCTCTCTGTTTCACAAGTGGGGTTCTCCCCGCATAGACCTCTTTGCGTCCCCTCAGAACCACAAAGTGGACGATTACTGCTCTCTCATTCGGAGCCAACACTCTCGGCCGAGGGATGCCTTCTCCCTCAAGTGGACGACAGGTCTGCTCTATGCATTCCTCCCACTTCCTCTTCTGTCAAGGACTCTCGTGAAGCTTCGCCAGGACGGAGGAACCATGATCCTGGTAGCACCCCACTGGCCACGCCAGGTGTGGTTTCCCATACTTATGGATCTCTCCATCCGCAGGCACATCCCTCTGGGAACGGATCCGCATCTGCTCACTCAAAACGGCGGATGCCTCCTCCATCCCAACCTCCAAGCCTTGTCCCTGACGGCATGGATGTTGAAAGGTTAGTCCTTCAGCCTTTCAACCTTTCGGATTCGGTTTCTCGTGTCCTGATAGCTTCACGAAAGCCCTCCACCAGAAGATCCTATTCATATAAATGGAAAAGGTACACATCATGGTGCACTTCTCAGTCCCTTGATCCCCTTTCCTGTTCAATCTCTAGGTTCTTGGACTATTTATGGCATCTATCGGAATCAGGTCTTAAAACCTCTTCCATTAGGATGCATGTCAGTGCAGTAGCCGCTTTCCATAGAGGTATAGAGGGTGTCCCTATTTCAGTACAACCCCTGGTAACACGCTTTCTTAAAGGCTTGCTCCATCTGAAGCCACCCTTACGTCCTCCGGCCCCATCTTGGGACCTTAATCTGGTTCTTGGTCGTCTAATGAAACCGCCTTTCGAACCTCTGCACTCCTGTGAATTGAAGTATCTCACATGGAAAGTATTATTCCTATTGGCTATCACTTCAGCTCGCAGGGTTAGTGAGTTACAGGCCCTAGTTACCTATCCGCCTTACACTAAGCTCCTGCAAGACAGGGCGGTACTCCGCACTCACCCTAAATTTTTACCTAAGGTAGTTTCTGAGTTTCATATCAATCAATCCATCATACTACCTATCTTTTTTCCCAGGCCCCACTCCAACTCCTGGGAACAGACTCTGCATACCCTAGACTGCAAACGAGCTCTAGCTTTTTATCTAGACCGTACACTTGCACACAGGAAGAGCACTCAATTGTTTCTCTCTTTCCATCCTAACATCCCCGGTAGGGAAGGTGGAAGGGTGTTGGTACATCATGTTGGAAGTTGTTGTGCCTGTTGCACATCGTTGGGTACATTTGGTGCAGGTCAGGACATCCTCAGCTCGGTACTCACCCATTTGTGAGGACTACCATCCTGCTTGTCCTGTGAGAAAGCAAATGTTGCTTACCTGATGTAACAGATGTTCTCACAGGACAGCAGGATGTTAGTCCTCACGAAACCCGCCCGCCACCCCGCGGTGTTGGGTTCGTTTTGTTTTTACTTTTTTAGGCACTGCCTGTAGCTTTGAAAATCAGACTGAAGGGAGACCCCTGCTGGCTGCAGGGTCAGTGCCTTGCTGGGCATGCCCAGTAGGGGCCAGTCAAAGTTCTGTTAAACTTTGACAGAAGTTTTCCGTGGTGGGCTCCATCCTCGATGTCACCCATTTGTGAGGACTAACATCCTGCTGTCCTGTGAGAACACCTGTTACATCAGGTAAGCAACATTTGCTTTTCCTAGTCAGCTGTTCATACAAACATGCTTGGATAGACCTAAATTGAATAGTAAAGTTTCTGGATCCAATGGGGTTGTGTTGCGGATCTGGATTGCGGCAAACCCCGATTGGGCCCCCCTACCTGCTCCATTGCCTCTCTTCGCCGCAGCTCAGCGCAGCACACTCTGTTCTACGGCAGGCCTCCCACCCTGTCCTCCTCTCTTCAGTGGGGCTCTCCCTAGGCGTGGAAGGCCTCACCCTTTAAAGGGACAGTGTCGGGAAAGTCAAGACCAGCTCCAGAAGATGATATCATCCAGAAGGGGTATTTAAACCCCACAGCTCCCTCTGAACATTTGCAACGGGTCTTCTCTGTGGAGTACTTAGTTGCTGTTCCTGCTTTCCTGTTTTGATCCTGCCTTGTTCCTGCTCCTGCCTTGCTCCAGTTCCTGCTTCCAGCCTCACCCCAGCACCAGAATCCAATCCTCGGCTTGATCTTCAGATTTGACTCGGCTTGTCTCCTCGTCTCCACTTGTCTGCTGCCCGTCTTGATCCCTGGCCTGTTTCACCATTTTCACCTCACCAGCACCACCTCCTGGAGACGAGACGAGTTCCATTGGGGGCAATCCCTCGGTGGTCATCATCACTTGCTCCGGCTCAAGGGTCCACAACCATAACAGTTTGCAAAGGCCATGGACCCGGTGGACTTGCTGGCCTCCAGGCCATTCCGGGCTTGGCCCAACATCTGCAGCAACAGCAGCAGTGTCTGGAGGTTTTGTCTGCCACAGTGGAGCCACAGTGGAGCGCCTGGCAGTCATCTTGAATCTGTGTCTGGGTCCGGAGCTGGGTCCGGAGCTGCTCCTCCTCCTCCCGTGGTACCAGTTGCTCTGCCTCCCTTGACTCATATGCCTGCTCCACCTCGGTTTGCCGGGGAGCCAAAGCAGTGCCGAGGATTCTTGAATCACTGCTTCATTAGATTCTCGCTCCAGGCCCAGCAGATCAAGTCAAGACGTCATTCATCTTGTCTTTACTGGACGGTAAGGCCCTGGCTTGGGCATCCCCGCTATGCGAGCGCGAGGATCCCATTCTTGGCGACCTGTCCCGTTTCATCCAAACCTTCCGCCAAATATTTGATAAGCCAGGTCATCAGTCTACTGACGCCTCTGAACTGCTTCACATCCACCAAGGTCCACGCCCACTGGCCGCGCATGTAGTAGAATTCCGCACTTTGGCGTCTGAACTGGTTTGGCATGAGGACAGCTTACGCAGTATCTTTCTCGAGGGGTTGTCCTCCCATATCAAGGATGAGCTGGCCGTCCGAGACCTCCTGGATGAACTCGAGGCTCTCATTGATCTGGCTGGTCGGATTGATCGGCGTTTGCAGCAGCGTGCAAAGGAACTTAAGCCAGTTCACCGCACGGTTCCCTGGCTCTGTTGTGCTCTCCTCCAGGAGAGGGAAGAGTTAGCAATCTTGTTGTGGATCTCCTCCTGGAGAGGGAGGAGTTAGCAATCTTGTTAGGGTACAGACTGTGAAGTTAGCAATGTTGTTGTGAATCTACTCCTGTGGAAGGAGGAGTTAGCAATCTGATATGCTCAGTTCCTGTAAAGAGAGTAGATAACAATCTGTTATGAACTGTTGCTGAAGACCCCCGATGGGAAGGAGTAGCAATCTGTACCAGCGGAGTGCTTGGAGAGGGCACTCAGCTGTAGAGGAAGGTAGATAGGTGAATCCTTGGGCCCAGCTAAGGTTCTGTTAGCCATCATGGATACCATGCCACGAGGGAAGATGGTAGTCCCACTCCGTCTCCATTCCAAAGTGTTATGTTGGGCACATGACTCCCTCACCGTGGGTCACCCAGGGAGGGCATGAACCTTAGAACTGTTTTCCCGCTACTACTGATGGCCTCACATGATTCAAGATGTTCGTGCCTATGTCAGCTCCTGCCCGACTTGCACTCAGCAAAAGCTGCAACCTGGCTAGCCCCTATCACCACCTGGCCAGCCCTTACCACCACCACGAGAACCTTGGACTCATATATCCACGGATTTTGTGGTAGACCTGCCCATTTCTTCAGGGAACCAGGTAATATGGGTCGTAGTCAGGTTCTCCAAAATGGCACACTTCATCCTGGTGTGACTGTTCACTCTACATGTGTTTCGGCTGCATGGCCTCCCGCTGCACATAACATCAGACCGGGGCCCTCAATTCACAGCTAAATATTGGGGGGCACTATGTAAAAAATTCGGAGTGCAGTTGGACTTCACCACAGTCTTCCATCCCCAGGGGAATGGACAAGCAGAACGTGTCAACAGGGGCTTAAAGACATTCATCCGCTCATTTGTGAGCTGTCATCAAGACGATTGGGCTACACGTTTGCCATGGGTGGAATTTTCGCACAATTCCCACGTGCACTCCGCTACTGGGAACTCTCCCTTCCAAATTGTGTATGGCAAGCTTCCAAGGCCTCCACTTCCCTTGCCGCTCTCTGTAGCCTCCCTGGTGGCTCAGCTTACGGCCGAACAGCTACATAACTTATGGTATTATCCAAGGACAAGCAGGATGATAGTCGTCACATATGGATGACGTCACTGGACGGAGCCCTATCAAGGAAAATCTTCTGTCAAAGTTTCTAGAAACTTTTGACTGGCACACTGAGCCCATTGAGCATGCCCAACATGCCATGATCCCTCGAGCCACAGTGGTCTCCCTTCAGTCTTCTTTTTCCTTGCTGCAGTTAGCCTTGTGGTGAAGGAGCCCTGTGTGAACAAGCGAACTGACGCAACTTACTTAGTCCAACATATACCAGGTTTTCAAAAACTTCAATTCCCACACCAGTCTGTAGTGGTGGAGTACGCCCAAAAAAGACCAAAAAGAATCCGCCCACATTCATCCACGCCTCCTGGCAAGGAGCAAAAATTCCTGGATAGTCTGGGGTGAAAAATGTTCTAAGGTTCCATGCTTGTCTCCAGAATTGCATCATACCAATTATATATGACACAATACCACTGAAATTTATGGAAACAGATGCAGGAGTTGTCTGAATCTCTGCCTCAGCAACATCAGGATTCCTTAAATAATATTATTTATAAGGACCTGGAAGCAGGTAAACACGAAGTGCGTGCTGCCTATGACTGCTTTGAAACATCTTCCAGGATGGCAGCAACAGGGATTAGCACCCGGAGATGGGCTTGGCTAAAGGCTTCTGACCTCAGGCCTGAGGTTCAGGATAAATTGGCAGACCTGCCTTGTACTGGGGACAATCTTTTTGGAGAGAAGGTACAAGATGCTGTTGCGCAGCTAAAGGAACATAATGAGACACTGCTCCAACTCTCCTCTATTCCAGCAGAGACTTCTTCTTCTACAAGACGCTGAGCCAGAAAAGACACCAGGAAACCTTATTACAGACCACGAAGGCTTTATCTTCCAGCACCTCGTGGTAGAATAACAAGGCCATCCCAGAGAGGTCAATCCAGGCAACCAAAGGTGCCTAGACCTAAGCCTCCCCCACAGACAGGCCCAGCATGAGGGTTTTGAAAACCTGCCAGGGAACAGCAGCCACTCCATGAACCCACTCCTGGGTGTACCAGTTGGTGGCCAAATCTCCTTCTTTCTACCCAATTGGTCAAACATCACAACAGATCAATGGGTACTATCCATTATAACACAAGGTTACCATCTGGATTTTCTCACAGTGCCCAAAGACTCTCCACCAATTCAGGATGGTCTCCTTAGGCATCATGCTTCCACTTCTTCAAGCAGGAGATGGGCTCTGTTCTCTGGATCTTCAAGACGCTTACACTCACATTCCAATATTCCCTCCTCATCGCAAGTTCCTGCGCTTCCTGGTGGGTCATCAACACTTTCAATACTGGGTTCTGCCATTCGGACTTGCCTTATCACCCCGAGTATTCACAAAGTGCCTTACGGTGGCAGGGGCCCATTTACGCAAGGAAAGCATACACGTTTTTCTCACAGGACAAGCAGGATGGTAGTCCTCACATATGGGTGACATCACAGGATGGAGCCCAATCATGGAACACTTTTGTCAAAGTTTCCAGAACTTTGACTGGCCCCTACTGGGCATGCCCAGCATGGCACTAAACCTGCAGCCAGCAGGGGTCCACCTTCAGTCTTCTTTATTCCGCGCTGCAGTAGCCTCGCGGTTTAGGAGCTCTGTGGAGATTCCTGACAGGAATTTTCCTCACGGAATTAACTAACGTTAAATTGCCCCACAGGGGTCCCTCCTCTAATTTCTCTCTGGCCGCGGTACTCCGGTAAGTTTTTGACAGTTTTCCGTCAATTACCGTTGAGTTTTGCCCTTGCGGCCTAGTGGCCGCCATCCATCCCGCGGCTGGATTTTTTCTATGGCCATGGCGTTGGGGTTCCGCCGGTGCCCGGACTGTACTCACACCATGTCTATCACAGACCCTCATGGGGTCTGTGTAATGTGTTTAGGCCGGGAGCATGATGTCCTGACTTGCACCAAATGTGCCCTCATGACACCCAAAGGTCGCAAGGCAAGGATGGAGAAGATGGGACTCCTCTTCCGTGCTCACACCCCGACGCCGTCCATCACATCGACGTCATCGGAACCGGCATCGTCAATGTCACACCAGCATCGACCACCATCCGGTGACCGTCCGCCATTGACGTCTTCACGGCCATCGGCGCCCGTTACTCCCCCTCAGGATCGAGGGGATCGTAGGGAGAAACATCGCCATCGGCATCGTAAGACTCGGACCGTCGAGGGAGCAAAATCATCGACCTCGCCACCGTCTGAGCCACCGTCGAAGAAGCCCCGTCCAGGAAAGGCACTGACCATTCCTGTGACCGGGTCATTGAGGCCACCCTCACCTGATTGGGGTTTGGGAGCCGCGATTCCGCCTGTAAAGATGGTCCCTCCGGCTATGCCTCTGCTTCCCTTTTCTGTTCCGGAGCCGGGGCTGCTTGCTCCAGGTCTCCGAGAAGAACTGGACCGGCTGGTCCAGGAGGCCATCGACAAGGCGATGCAACGACTCCAGGTCCCTTCGGCACCGACACCAGCACCGATTGTGGAACCGGTCATCGACCCAATTCCAGCAGCACTGGCACTGCTGCTATCCCGGATGGAGGCGCTCATAACTGCCCTTCCACCGGTGATTCCCGGGTCTCCGATGGCTCTAGTGTGCTCCCTGTTGACAGCTTCATTGGGAGGAGAAACACCGTTCCGCATCCCTCCTTCGGGAGTTTTGCCTCAGCCATCGATGTCAATTTATCCCTCGCCACCGATTCATTCATTGGGGGCGATATGTACGTCGGTGCCATCGATGCCTTCAATACCGGCACCGATGCCCTCCAGGCCGTCCACGGTGCCCCCGGCAATTCCTTCGATTTTCTCGGAGCCTCAGCCGGGGCTTTCGGGTATCCAACCCCCTTCTCGTCCTACAGGTCAGTCTGCTGATCCTTATGACACCTGGGGTGATGATACTTCTTCAGACACCGATGACTTACCTTCACCTCCCACTGAAAGTAGAAAGCGTTCTCCTCCAGAGGACCTTTCTTTCATTAATTTTGTGAAGGAAATGTCTGAGTTGGTCCCTTTTCAGCTTCAGACGGAGCAGGATGATAGGCAGCAGATGATGGAGTTGCTCCAGTTCCTGGATGCCCCTAAAGTGATCACTTCCATTCCCATTCATCAAGTTCTTCTTGACCTCCTCAAAAAGAACTGGGAAAACCCTGGATCCATTGCCCCAGTCCATAGAAAAGCTGACACTACCTATTTAGTGCAGTCAGCCCCTGGCTTTCAAAAATCTCAGCTCGACCACCACTCAGTTGTGGTAGAATTGGCTCAAAAGAAAGCAAAAAGGACGAAGTCTCACTCATTAACCCCTCCTGTTAAGGAACACAAGTTCCTAGACAATATTGGTCGACGAGTGTTCCAAGGAGCCATGCTCATCTCCAGAATTGCTGCTTACCAGCTGTATATGACCCAATACAATAGGATCATCTTCAAACAGATACAGGACTTCTCTGAAACCCTGCCTGAACAATTCCAAGACCAGCTTCAAATCCTTGTCAACAAGGGGTTTGAAGCAGGAAAGCATGAGATAAGAACAGCTTATGATATCTTTGACACCTCTACTAGATTGTCTGCAGCTGCTATTTCGGCAAGACGATGGGCCTGGCTCAAATCTTCTGACATTCGCCCAGAAGTACAAGACAAGCTTTCTGACCTACCATGTGTAGGAGACAATCTGTTTGGTGAACAGATCCAGCAAATAGTGGCTGAATTAAAGGACCATCATGAGACCCTAAAACAGCTCTCATCGATACCTTCCGACTTCCCCTTAAGACAGCCCTTCAGGAAGGACTCTAAGAAGTCATTCTTCCGTCCAAGGAAGTATTATCCTCCACCAGCAAGGTCCCGAACTACGAGACCTTATCAAAAGCCTCAGCCTCGCCAGGCCCGAAAGCAAAAGCCACAAGCAGCTCCCCAGCCGGGGCCTGCTTCTGGTTTTTGACTTTCACTTGGAGAGCAGCAGTCTGATTCCTCTGCCAAGATTACCAGTGGGAGGTCGATTGTGTCACTTTCACAACATGTGGCAATAAATCGCAACCGACCAATGGGTGCTAGCAACCATTGCTCAGGGTTACCACCTAAACCTTCTTACTCTTCCACCGGACTTGCCACCTCTGCAGGCGTGGAAAGTATCCGACCACTCTGTCCTTCTGGAGCAGGAGGTTTCCCTTCTTCTCCAGTTAAGAGCAATAGAACCCATCCCACTCTCGCGGCAAGGCCTAGGGTTCTATTCCCGGTACTTTTTGATCCCCAAAAATTCCGGAGGGCTTCGTCCAATTCTGGACCTACATGCTCTCAACAAGTACCTCCAGCGGGAAAAGTTCAAGATGGTAACCTTGGGCTCGCTTCTACCTCTTCTTCAAAGAGGAGACTGGTTCTGCTCTCTGGACCTCCAGGACGCATACACACACATTGCGATCACTCCAACTCACCGCAAGTACCTCAGGTTTTTAGTAGGCCCAAAGCACTATCAATATCGAGTGCTTCCTTTCGGTCTAGCGTTTGCACCACGAGTCTTCACCAAATGTCTCGTAGTTGTAGCAGCTTTCCTCAGGAAAGAAGGTGTGTACGTCTACCCCTATCTGGACGACTGGTTAATCAGGGCTCCAACCCAGCAAGCCGCTCGGTCGTCCCTCGATTTCACTCTACATACTTTAATTTCTCTAGCAGGTCTAGTTGGGTGGAAGACGCAAGTGAATTCTCAATTACAGGAAATTCTATTTAACCCCATATCAAAACTTGTCGTTCATTGGGGCAGACTTGGACACTTTACAGGCAAAAACCTTTCTACCTTGACAACGAGCGCTAACACTTGTGGCCCTCGCTCACCAGTTGCAGTCTCAACATACAGCAACAGCTCGCCAATTCCTCGTCCTGCTAGGACACATGGCGTCCTCCGTCCATATTACTCCAATGGCCCGCCTGGCCATGAGACTCATGCATTGGACTCTGAGCTCACAATGGATTCAAACTGTTCAGCCTCTGTCGACCATTGTCCACATTACCAACTCACTCTGTCTGTCTCTCGCCTGGTGGAAAGATCAGACCAGTCTCCTCCAGGGACTGCCTTTTCAAGTGCCAGATCCTTAACTCATTCTCACCACCGACGCTTCCAACCTCGGGTGGGGAGCCCACATGGACAATCTACAGACACAAGAATTTTGGTCTCCACAGGAAGCCAAACATCAAATAAACTTCCTAGAACTTCGAGCAATGCGATATGCTCTCAGGGCTTTTCAGGAACGCCTATCAAATCAGGTCATCCTGATTCAGAAGGACAACCAGGTGGCCGTGTGGTACATCAACAAGCAGGGAGGCACAGGCTCCTTCCTCCTGTGACAGGAAGCTGCGCAGATTTGAGCGGAAGCACTCTTCCACTCGATGTACCTCAGGGCCACCTACTTGCCGGGAATGGACAATGTCTTAGCAGACAAACTGAGTCGCGTCTTCCAGCCACACGAGTGGTCTCTCAACCCCTCGGTAGCGACCTCAATCTTTCACCAATGGGGATACCCCCAGACAGACCTCTTTGCGTCCCCTCAGAACCACAAAGTGGACAATTACTGCTCCCTCATTCGGAGCGAGCGCTCTCAGCCCAGAGATGCATTCTCACTCTCGTGGGCAACCGGTCTGCTCTATGCATTCCCTCCACTTCCTCTTCTTTCGAAGACTCTCGTGAAGCTACGTCAGGACAAAGGAACCATGATCCTGATAGCACCTCACTTGCCACGCCAAGTGTGGTTTCCCATACTCCAGGGTCTCTCCATCTGCAGGCACATTCCCTTGGGAACAGACTCGCATCTGATCACTCAAAACGACGGATGTCTACGCCATCCCAATCTTCAGGCCTTGTCCCTGACAGCATGGATGTTGAAAGGTTAATACTTCAACCACTTAACCTTTCAGATTCGGTTTCTCGTGTCCTGATTGCTTCACGAAAGCCTTCCATAAGAAAATCTTATTCCTATAAATGGAAAAGGTACACATCATGGTGCACTTCGCAGTCCCTTGATTCCTTTTCCTGTCCAATCCCAAGGTTTTTGGACTATCTCTGGCATTTGTCAGAGTCAGGTCTAAAAACCTCTTCCATCAGAATGCATGTCTGTGCGGTAGCCGCCTTCCATAAAGGTTTCGGGGATGTCCCTATATCAGTACAACCCCTCGTAACACGATTTTTAAAGGGCTTGCTCCATATCAAGCCACCTTTACGTCCTCCGGTCCCTTCTTGGGACCTTAACCTGGTTTTTGGTCGGCTCATTAAACCACCATTCGAGCCTCTTCACTCCTGTGACCTAAAATATCTCACATGGAAAGTGATTTTCCTTTTAGCTATCACTTCAGCTCGCAGGGTTAGTGAGTTACAGGCCCTAGTTACCTATCCGCCTTACACTAAACTCCTGCAGGATCGGGCGGTACTCCGCACTCACCCAAAATTTTTACCCAAGGTAGTTTTGGAGTTTCACATTAATCAATCCATCATACTACCTACCTTTTTTCCCAGGCCCCATTCCAATCCAGGGGAACAGGCTCTGCATACCCTTGACTGTAAACGAGCTCTAGCTTTCTATCTAGACCGTACACTTGCCCACAGGAAGAGCACTCAGTTATTCGTCTCTTTCCATCCCAACAAATTAGGGTAACTTGTAAGCAGACTCTCTTCTCCTGGTTGGCAGACTGCATATCTTGTTGCTACCAGCAAGCAGGCATTCCTTTTCAAGACCGTGTTAAAGCACACTCTGTGAGGGCCATGGCGACTTCAGTAGCACACCTAAGATTGGTGTCGCTTCCTGACATTTGCAGGGCTGCCACCTGGAGCTCTCTCCATACCTTCGCAGCCCACTATTGCTTGGACAAAGCCAGAAGACAAGATTCCATCTTTGGCCAATCTGTCCTGCTTAACCTATTTCCAACGTGACGTACCAACACCCTTCTGCCTGCCCGGTAGGGTTCAGGATGCCCTCTACCAAATTCCACCCCAGTTGTTGTGCCTGTTGCATGCCGTTGGGTACATTTGGTGCATTTCGGACATCCTCAGCTCGGTACTCACCCATATGTGAGGACTACCATCCTGCTTGTCCTGTGAGAAAGCAAGTGTTGCTTACCTGTAACAGGTGTTCTCACAGGACAGCAGGATGTTAGTCCTCACGAAACCCACCTGCCGCCCCACGGTGTTGGGTTTGTGACGTTTTCTTTTATTTTCGGCACTACCTGTAGCTTTTTAACAAGACTGAAGGGGGACCCCTGCTGGCTGCAGGGTTAGTGCCATGCTGGGCATGCCCAGTAGGGGCCAGTCAAAGTTCTGGAAACTTTGACAAAAGTGTTCCATGATTGGGCTCCATCCTGTGATGTTACCCATATGTGAGGACTAACATCCTGCTGTCCGGTGAGAACACCTGTTACAGGTAAGCAACACTTGCTTTCTCCTCCAGAAGACCTCTCTTTCATAAATTTTGTGAAGGAAATGTCTGAATTGGTTCCCTTCCAATTACAGACTGAACTGGATGATAGACATCAGATGATGGAGTTTCTACAATTCCTGGATGCTCCCAAGGAAATAACCTCCATCCCTATCCACCAAGTTCTTCTGGACCTCCTCAATTTCACTTGGCTCCATTTCACCAGTCCACAGAAAAGCTGACACTACCTATTTGGTGCACTCAACTCCAGGCTTTCTGAAGCCTCAATTAGATCACCAATATGTGGTGGTTGAATCTGGTGGTCAAAACCTCACTCTTCCTTTCCCCCTGGCAAGGAACAGAAGTTTTTAGATGCCATTGGTCGCCGAGTCTTTCAAGGATGAATGCTGATCTCCCGAATTTCCGCTTATCAGCTTTATATGACCCAATATAATATGGTCATTTTTAAGCAAACACAAGACTTGTCAGACTCCATGCCTCAGTCACTTCAAGAACAACTTCAAACCCTAGTTATCAAAGGTTTTGAGGCAGGCAAACATGAGATCAGATCATGTTATGACATCTTATTATATGTATGCTGACGACATACAACTCCTCATTCCAATTACATCCACCACTGAAGATGCACTGATACTAGCTGCCTCTCACCTTGACTCGATAAAAAAAATGCTAAACCACCTAAAATTATGTCTAAACATGAGCAAAACTGAATGCATCCTAATTGAAAGAAAAAACTCAGGATCAAAAATCACCCCATCCTTCCAAATAGACAACATCCACATACAACTTAAAGACAATGTAAAAGACCTCAGTATTTGGATTGACAGTGAACTAACTACAAAAAGCACATCACAACAAAAACAAAAGAAGGTTTCCATAAACTCCAAATTCTTAAACATCTAAAGCCGATGCTTCACCACCAAGTTTTCAGAACAGTCTTACAATCTCTCATCTTCACCAGCCTTGACTACTGCAATTCACTCTTGAAAGGCCTACCTAAAGTGACCTTAAAACCACTTCAATTACTACAGAATGCCGCAGCGAGAGTCCTAGCTGGCAAGAAGAAATCAGACCACATCACACCCGTGCTCAACAGTCTACACTGGATACCAGTGGAAAAAAGAATTGAGTTCAAAATACTAACAATACTACACAACGCAATATACAAAGCAGATAACATGGCCCTTGACAATGTCATACATATACACAGATTGCATCGTACAACTAGAACAGCAAGTAAACTACAGCTAGAAATCCCACCACTCCCATTAGCCAAGCTATCCAACACAAGGAACAGAGCCATATTCATCGCTGGTGCGAAATTATGGAACTCACTACCAGAACGCTTGAGCTCACAAAGCAACATTAAATCATTTAAAAAAGAGCTCAAAACATGGATATTCAATCAAACATTCAAAGATGGTATTGGTTAATATCACATAACATATCTCATTCATAACGTTTTTCGGATATGCAATAGCACTACTAAGACTATGACACAGAACATTTTAAACTAGAACATACATGGTTTGAACACAGAAATACCCTGTTATAAACGTTGAAGGTGCCTGTAATAAGTTAGTTTCTCTGTTTTCCAGTTTTTATTGTTAATTGTAATAGGTTGTCGTACTTGTAAACCGGAGTGAAAGTTACTAGCTATACCTCGGTATAAAAAACCTCTTAAAATAAATAAATAAATAAATCTTTGATACCGCAACCAGAATATCTGCAGCTGCTATTTCAGCAAGACGATGGGCCTGGCTCAAGTCTTCAGACCTTCGCCCTAAAGTCCAGGACAGATTTTCCGACCTCCCCTGCGTAGGGGACAATCTCTTTGGCGAGCAGATTCAAAAGACCGTGGCTGAATTAAAGGATCATCATGAGACTAAGACAACTCTCTTTGATACCTTCGGACTATGCTTCCAAACAGCCTTTCCGGAAAGACTCTAAAAAGTCATTCTTCAGACCGAAGAAGTCCTACCCGCCACCAGCAGATCCCGTTCTACGAGACCATTTCTCAAAGCACAGTTTTGTCAGATCCAGAAACAAAAGCGACAAACAGCCCCCCAGCCGGGCCCTGCTTTTGTCTTTTGACTCTTGCATAGAGAGCAGCAGCCAGCTTTCGTTACCCCACATACCTGGGAGGTCGATTGTGCCATTTCAACAACAAATGGCACTCAATCACCTCAGACCAGTGGGTTCTAGCGATTATAGCTCAAGGATATCATCTCAACTTTCTCTCCATGCCCCCGGATTCCCCACCTCTAAAGACATGGAAAACATCCAACCATTCACTGCTCCTGGAACAGGGGGTCTCCCTCCTACTCCAGTCCACTGCAATAGAACCAGTTCCATCCCCTCAGCAAGGCCTAGGGTTCTATTCCCTGTACTTTCTAATCCCCCAAAAATCGGGAGGTGTTCGTCCAATCCTGGATCTACGAGCCCTAAACAAGTACCTCCAGAGAGAAAAGTTCAAGATGGTAACCTTGGGCTCTCTTCTTCCTCTTCTACAAAGAAGAGACTGGCTCTGCTCTCTAGACCTTCAGGACGCATACACTCATATCGTGATTATTCCATCTCATCGCAAATAGCTGAGGTTTCTAGTAGGCCACAAGCACTATCTTACTCAATTTACTCAATTTACTCAATGCACAATTAAACTCTGGAATTTGTTGCCAGAGGATGTGGTTAGTGCAGTTAGTATAGCGGTGTTGAAAAAAGGATTGGATAAGTTCTTGGAGGAGAAGTCCATTACCTGCTATTAAGTTTACTTAGAGAATAGCCACTGCCATTAGCAATGGTTACATGGAATAGACTTAGTTTTTGGGTACTTGCCAGGTTCTTATGGCCTGGATTGGCCACTGTTGGAAACAGGATGCTGGGCTTGTTGGACCCTTGGTCTGACCCAGTATGGCATTTTCTTATGTTCTTACTATCAGTACCGAGTGCTTCCATTCGGCCTCACGTCTGCACCACGAGTCTTCACAAAATGCCTCGTCGTAGTTGCAGCCTTCCTCAGGACTCAAGGTGTTCACATCTACCCCTATCTGGACGATTGGTTAATCAGGGCTTCGACTCAGCAAGCTGCTCTGTTGTCCCTACATCTCACCTTACACACTCTCATTTCGCTCGGATTTCTCGTCAATTACGACCTCAAACCTTATCCTTCATTGGGGCAGACTTGGACACTTGCAGGCAAAGGCTTTCCTACCTCGACAGCGAGTTCTCACTCTCGTGCCTCTGGCGCATCGGCTGCAGTCTCAACACTCAACGACTGCACAACATTTTCTCACCCTCCTGGGACATATGGCGTCCTCAGTTCAGGTCACCCCAATGGCCCGCTTGGCCATGAGAGTCATGCAGTGGACTCTACGGTCACAATGGACTCAATCCATTCAGCCTCTGTCGACCTTGGTCCATGTAACTGACTCACTCCATCTGTCTCTTGGTGGACAAATCAAATCAATCTTCTACCGGGCTTGCCCTTTCAGGCTCCAGACCCCTCAAATAATTCTCACCACCGATGCTTCCAACTTCGGATGGGGAGCCCACGTGGCTGATCTGCAGACACAAGGTTCTTGGTCTCCAGAGGAAGCCAAATACCAAATAAATTTCCTGGAGCTGCGAGCAATCAGATACGCTCTCAGGGTATTTCAGGATCGCCTCTCCAATCAAGACATCCTGATCCAGACGGACAACCAGGTGGCCATGTGGTACATCAAAAACAGGGAGGGACAGGCTCCTATATTCTGTGTCAGGAAGCTGCACAGATATGGGCAGAGGCCCTCTCCTACTCAATGTACTTCAGGGCCACCTACTTGCCGGGAGTGGACAATGTGTTGGCAGACAAGCTGAGTCACACTTTTCAACCGCACGAATGGTCTCTCAACCCTTCAGTAGCGAACTCCATCTTCCAGCAGTGGGGATATCCTCAGATAGACCTCTTTGCATTACCCCAGAATCACAAAGTAGGTAATTTCTGCTCTCTCACTCGCAGCCAACATTATCCACCAAGAGACGCGTTCTCCCTCTCATGGGCAACCAGTCTCCTATACGCATTCCCTCCACTTCCACTTCTCTCGAAGGCTCTCGTGAAGTTATGTCAGGACAAGGGAACCATGATCCTGATCTCATCGCTGCGAAAGTCGGCTCTTACATTGTCTTTTCATGAAATGTGCGAGGCTGAAATCTCTTGAAGATGTACTTTTGTCCATTCCATGAGTTGGGCTATTTCCTGTGATACTTGCTGGCTCTTTGTTCCTCCCTGTCAATCAATGTAAGCCACTGTCATCACATTGTCTGACATTATTTGAGCTGCTTGAGTCTGCAAGTAACTGTCTAATTGCAAGCATACCAACTAAATGACACAGGCTTCCAGCTGATTAATGCTCCAGAGGTACTCCTCTGTAGTGCAGTGCCCCTTCTCTTTCAATTTCTGACAGTGAGCCTCCCAACTCTAGAAGCTCGTATCCATCCTGCATAGTAGCCAGTCCAGTGTTTATAAGGGAATGACTCTCATTAGATGATCCGCTTGCAACCGCCATTATAATCAGATGTTGATCTCCACCGGTAACTGATATTGTATCAAGGAGTTCTGAGATTGTGGACTCCAATGCATAAGCAGTGTGCGATGAAGAGGGCGCAAATGCGCCCTTACCCACGGAACTATCTCTCTTACCTGTAGATAAGACCACACTGCCAAGCGTATTGCTTCTGTCAATAACCGCATCTGCACCATCAGTTCTGAATGCAGACCGACAGGGACACCTGCCTTGTTTTGTGTCGAAAACAAACACCTAGATACTCCAGTGTCTGGGATGGCTAAAGACTGCTCTTGGCCAAGTTCACTACCCAACCTAGTTCCTGCAACAAGGAGATCAGCTTGCATGGGGCCTGAAAATTCTCTTTCATAGCTCTTGGCCTGAATTAGCCAATTGGCGAAGTATGGGTGGATCAACATGCCATCCTTTCTCAACACTGCTGCTACCAGCACCATAACCTTACAGAAGGTTCTAGGTGCGGTGTCCAAACCAAAGGGTAGCACTGAAAAAGTGATAATTTTGCCCCAAATCAGTGAAACTCAGAAAACCGTTGATGCTCAAGTCAGATGGAAATATGCAGATACTCCTCTGACAATCCAGAGACTTAATAAACTCCCCCGACTGTACTGCTATTATCAGCGAGCATAAGATTTCCATGTGGGAATGAGTCACTTGCAAAAACCAATTGACTCCCTTGAGATCCAGGATGGGTTGAAGGAATATCAGCCCGAATTATCTTGAAACATGGGCCCTGGACCACAGCCCACAGGCTGAGGGGTCCTGAGAATATACACTCTACTGTCTGTCTCTTCTGTGAGAGCTGCAGGGGGACACCATGAAAACGTCCCAAGGAATGCTGAGAAACTCTAGAACATAGCCATCTCTTATCTTCTCCATACCCCACTGGTCTGACGTGATCTTGATCCACCTCCGATAAAAAGGAGAGAAAGGTGACCCCCATCTCCTGTTCCTGGGAGTAGGTTGGCACCCCTCATTGAGGGGTTTAGAGGAGGGGGGGGGCACCACCACTCAATCCCACACCCCATCTGGGCTGCCTGGAATGAAGGACTGAACCTACCCAAAGGTCCAGGCCTATGAAGAGTTGCTCCTCTGTATGGTCGAAAACATTTGAAACCCCCCAGCACAATGTATCATGCCGAACGAGCATGGTGCCTGCTTTTAATCCTCTGGTGATCGAGGAACCTGGGACTCACCCCACTTATTGGCCATTTTTCTTTTTTTTTCTGACTCCCAATCCAGATTGATGCTTAAAAGGCCATTTTGACAGAGTAAGCTTTGGATTGTCTCGGCACCAATTCGTCAACCTTAGCTGACGCTCAACAATGTTTAGCTTCTGAGATCAGATGAGATTGGGCTCATCCAGGGTGGAGAGGCTTAGGGCACTGCCCTGAATTCAAATCAGACTCATCAACTTCCTGAGAGAGAGCAAGGCAGAGAGGCCCACCAGGGAGCAGCAAGAGGCCATCTGCATTTCACTACTACCGCCTCAAAGCCTGCTTAAGGATAGCCTCAATTCTTCTAACCTGTGCCTCTATTAAGCCGTTCACTCTTTCACAGGGATAGTCGCTCACTTGGTGATGGCACACACCAGCACATCCACTTTCAGAAAGCACAACTGCTCTCTCTCTCTGTCAGCAGGGGGTACAGAGCTACCAAGGCTCACCCCCCTGTAAAAATAGCATCCGAGGCACCCCATGTAAGATCAATCAATTCTTGAATATCATCCATAATGCTTCACATAAGGAATCTAAATGGGATTCTTGGTTGGCTTCAGCACCTGGAACCCTCAGCATCTTCAGTGTCTAGTGATCTGAGCCAGCAACCCATCTCTATGAAAGAAATGCAACATTGTGCTACACAGTTCCAACCCCAGAGGAATTTCCTATCCTCCAGTGAGTAAGGGCCACTTTCACCATCCATGCCACCTCGGGCCCTATCAGTGTGACCCGGAGCAGGTGTAGATACACTCCAATGCTAACCTGCGGAACCAGATGTGTGGGGATCAGCAGACTGTGATCCTGAACTCTTAGACCTATCACATGAGCAACTGAGCAAAAACCTGTGAGCAGGATCTAGCCAAACAGCTGCTCAACCCGCCAAGCTGTTTCGTGGCAGACTTGTGCATGGAAAAGCGCGCGAATGCCACCCCAGCCCATACCAGGGGGCGTCACTGCTGAGACCCCGCCTGTCATGGAGAGTCCCCACAGGGCTCCTCCCTGTGGGTGGAGTCAACTCTCTCCATGACCCAAGGGCCCACAAACATAGCAGCCTCCTTGAGAGCTTGAAAGGCAGAGATGGCTTCCAGGGCTTAGAGAAGAGCCTGGCGCTTAATTTATTTACCATGCAGGTGGTGGTTATTGATTGTTACTGGGCCATTTGCTATGCAGACCGTTGGCCTGTCATCCAGATATTTCATGATTACTGAAAGGGGTCAAGCATATTCAGCTTCCCAGGAGGAGGGATGTTGTGTCTTCTTTGGACTTAAACATGGTGCTTAGATCTTTGAACCTTTCAGAATAGCATAAATGAAGGATCTTATACTGAAGTCAGTATTTCTAGTAGTTACCTGTTCAGTCAGAAGGATTTCTGAGTTGCAAGTTTTATTGTGTAAGGAACTCTTTGTAAGATTCTCAGAAGAGGCGGTCTCTAGTCATATGACCCCTTCGTTTCTTCCTGAAGTGGTGTTGGTTTCCCATGAATCAGATAGTGGTAGTTCCCTCCTTCGAGAGAAAGTCATGTCTGGAAACCTGTGAACAGCTTCACCAACTGGATGTGTGTAGAATTTTACTCAGATACCTAAAGGTGACCAACAGTTTGAGAAGGTCAGATCATCTCTTTGTACTATTTATTAACCTCAGCAGAGGTGAGAGGGGCTCCAAGGTTTCAATTGCACAATAGAGTAAAAAGGCAATAGATTTGATATATATAGCTAGGGGTTTGCTATTGCCTAAAGGGCTACTAGCATATTCTACTAGAGCTCAGGATTCTTCCTGGCTTGAGCTATGTTTGATCTTTCCAGTGGAGATCTAGTTCTCATGGGAACGCAAGTCCTAGTGTAAGAAATAAAGATGGTGGATCTACTTGACAACATTGATCATAATGTAATCAAATTTAACACAATCTCTGGAGGGGAAATGCTTAGAACTTCTTTATATTCCTTCGTAATGCATTACAATCTCAGTGTTCAAGACAGAGAAAACTTCTTTTGGTTCAGGCATTTTGAAAGTAGGCTTTGCAGTATCCCACTTAAATGAGGGATAGATTGGGTATATCCTACTTTTGTGGACTGGTCTGACTGGATGAAGAAGGTAAAACTGAATCTTATAATATCCATGCCTTGAATCCAGCCAGACCAGTCCAGGACCCTCCTTGACTGCCAGAATTGTTCTGATCCAGATTCAGTTATCTTATCCAGGTTTTTTGAATCCTTTATACAGAAGCTGTACAGGTTGTAGAGGACCACAGATGATCCAGTTCTGTTGGTTCATACCATATACTGAATTTCTCTACTTGGGGTAAAACAGCAGTTAATGTTTTTTTCTGATAAGTCCCCTGGTTGGAGGGATAGGGGATAATTGTGGTTATATTTCTTTTAGCTTGTTACAGTGAATACTGGCAATCTGAAGCAACGTGAAACCATATTAGGGGTGACGTCAGCAAATATATTCTGCATTTCTTGCCACTTTAAAGTGGATTGAATTCAGATATTGTAGGTATTTCCCTATCCCCAGAGGACTTATAATTAGAGCCTGATTTACTAAGGCTTTTTTCCCATTCTGTGTCTGAGAGAAAAAAGCTAAATAAATGAGCCCATAAATTTGTACCTGAAGAAATGGAGAATGAAGTGACTGCCCAAGGTCACAAGGAGTATCAGTGGGATTTGAACCCTGGCTTCCCTTGTTTTCAGCCTGCTGCTCTAACTACCATGCTACTCTTTTACTTTGTCTCCATCTACTGGTAGGGAAGCATAAATTCACTTGTCTGACTGGATTCAAGGAAATTATCACATAAGATTAAATTTCACTTTTGGGTGGTTTTGAATTTCCTTTCTATTATTCTGCTCATGAGGTCATCGATGAAGTGGACTGGCCTAGAGAAGTGTCCCCTGAAAGAGTGTAACCTTGTTCTTCTCTATGATGTTATCTTCTGACTGTGGAATGTTTTTTGTTTTTAACTTTGGAAAAAATTTCTGGAAAACCAAATCCTTTCATAATAAATTTTATGAGCACAAGAATTCCAAATGTATAAAATCTGACATTATGAGCTACAAAGTACATACTGTGAACGTAAGAGTTCTGTTTATCCAGGAGGTCCATATTCAGACACAGTCAGCAAACAAAGTTAGCCAGGATAAATTTATCTGGCTAAGTCTGGAGGTATTATCAATAGTGAAACCACACTTTTTAAATATAGCCGGCTATCTTAAAGTTAGCTGGCTAACTATTGCTGCTAACTTTAGGACAGCTCTATGGCCTGACCAGACTTGGCCAACTAAGGCCTGGATTTATCAAAATGCGATAAGTATCGCATGCGATAGCAAAAGGGGTGTGTTTTATGCTAATATACAGTTTATTGCATTTTGTGCTAATTACCTATGCGAAGAGCTAAGTTAGTGCAAATTGCGATAACATTTTCATGCATTGCTTTAAGTGCCAGGCCAGTGGATGAGAGAGAGAGAGAGAGAGAAGATTTGATGGCCTTCGGAGTGAGAAAACTCACCCAAAGATGAGATTTGGGTAACGTTACCAATTTGGGTAACGTTCCCATTACAAAACTTTTGGCCATCATTACTGATGGTTTTAAGTTATATGCTGATGACATTCAATTTTATGTCAAAGTGAAAAAGTCATGGCAGGAAACAGTTGATTCTCTTACGTTATGTTTAAATACCATAAATCATTGGTTAAAACATAACAAGTTACTGCTCAATACTAATAAAACTACGATGCTGTTGATCCATCGATCATTGTCCACTTCTGTTCAGAATTCTTTGATAATTGATAATGTGGCTTTTTCTCTTGTTAATCCAATTAAGAGCTTGGGCATTTTGTTAGATTCTACGCTTTCATTTAAACCTCAAATTAGAACATTAATTAAAACTGGTTTTTTCAAATTGCGACTATTGGTCGGTTTACGTCATTTGCTCCATGAAAAAGATTTTTTGACTGTTGTCCGAGCAATTATCTTCCCGCATATTGATTACTGCAACGGATTGTATATTGGGTTACCGAAATGCCGAATTCAGCCAATGCAGTTATTATTGAATTCTGCGGCTCGGTTGGTATCCAACCTAAAACGTCGCGATAGGATATCGCCAGTTCTATACAAACTCAATTGGCTACCAGTTCTTGATAGGATTCGGTTTAAAATAGGGTTGACTGTCTTCAAACTTCGTATGAGTAATTCTCCTTTTTGGTTTAATGCTCTGTTAAGAATCAACAAACCAGCTAGATCCTTGAGATCATCTCAGTTGAGCTTCCTCGAAGTTCCTTCCATCCGTCATGCTCGTTTGTCTAGTACTAGAGAGACTTCCTTCTCGGTTGCAGCACCCTCACTATGGAATTTGATTCCTTTTGACTTAAGATCTGTAGATGATCTTAAGAAATTTAAAACAGATTATAAAGATTTTCTTCTTACCCGTGCTTTTGAGATCTAGCCATGAAGCGATTACCATCTAACTGATTTAGATTTTTTCTCATCTGTATTCTTGAGACATAAGTAGTGAAGTTAATAACATCTAACTGATTGAGTATTATTTACCAGATTTAAGATGTATTGTAATGAAGTATTGCCATCTTACTTCTTATACAAATTGTGACAATGTTTTATTTGATGTTAATTGAAATGTAAATTGTTTATTTTAGTCTTTGTTAAATGTTTATTGTAATTTTGTGTATGTTATTATGTACATCGCTTAGGCCAGTTGTGTTAAGCGATTAATAAATTTTTAAAAACAAAACAAAAACAAAACAAAACAAACGTTCTCTCAACCTAGCTTGATGGACTCTCTACCTGGGTAACATCAAGCTAGGTGGAGAGAAAGTTGCCCAAATCTCATCTTTGGGTGAGTTTCCTCACTCCGAAGGCCATCAAATCTTCACAAAAGACCACTGTTCTGTTCATACGTCTCATGTTGAATGTCAACGTGGCCCCAACCCCCTACACTAATACCTAAAGCTCACCTCGGTTTACTAGGTGGGCCTACCATAGGCATACAAATACCTATCCAGGGAGAAGACATTATGGGGTAGATTTTCAAATAGCGCGAATTGGCCTACTTTTGCTGGCGCATCAGGCGCAAGCAAAAGTAAGCTGGATTTTAGTAGATACGCGTGGAGCCGCGCGTATCTGCTAAAAACCTGGATCGGCGCGCGCAAGGCTATTGATTTTGTATAGCCAGCGTGCGCCGAGCCGCGCAGCCTACCCCCGTTCCCTCCGAGGCCGCTCTGAAATCGGAGCGGCCTCGGAGGGAACTTCCTTTTGCCCTCCCCTCACCTTCCCCTCCCTTCCCCTACCTAACCCACCCACCCGGCCCTGTCTAAGCCCCCCCTTACCTTTGTCAGGGGATTTACGCCTCCCGGGACGCGACCTGGGGGTGGGTACGGAGGGCGCGGCCACGCCCCCGGACCGCCCCGGGCCGTAGCCACGCCCCCGTACCCGCCCCCAAAACGCTGCCGACCCGTCCGAAAACGCCGCTGCGCTCGGTCCCGCCCCCGACACGCCCCCGACACGCCCCCCTCTGAAAACCCCGGGACTTACGCGAGTCCCGGGGCTCTGCGCGCGCCGGTAGGCCTATGTAAAATAGGCTCACCGGCGCGCAGGGCCCTGCTCGCCTAAATCCACCCGGATTTGGGCGGATTTAGGCGAGCAGGGCTCTGAAAATCCGCCCCTATGGCTAGTCAGTCTCTCTCTCTCTCTCTCTCATGGCTTAACACTACTGAAAAAGGTGTAGTTAAGTCTGTGCAATAGCACTTCGCAAACTGGCTAGCCCAAACCTAACTCCTCCTGTTTTGGTGCTATCACATGCATTAAAGACGTTTTCGCATGCATTAATGGGGCTTTTCACATGCGAAAATGTCTTAGCGCATTTTGATAAATGAGGGGGTAAGTCATTTGGCTAACCCTGAATATTGGAGTTAGCTGGTTAACTTAGCTGGCTAACTAAACTCCTCCCAGTTATGCCCTTGGATTGCCCTAACTTAGCCGGCTGAATTCTAGTCATCTAACTTATTAGGCGACTAGAATTTAGCTGATATCTGCCCAAATATTCATTTAGCTGGCTAATCTGTGAGTTAGCTGGTTAAGTGCTTTTAAATAAGGATCTCCAGATGTATTAACAAAAGCTTTGTATTACAGACAGCATATTTGTCCATCCTTTGTTACAACTTTGGAGTGGAGACCTATGAACACAAGAACTATGAGCAGAGCACATTTTGGCTCAGGTGAGGGAAAGGTGCATAGAATTGCACAAGTACAGTTGGCAATTTTGAAAAAAGGTGAGAGAAAAAATGTATCTTCTTGCCCTGTGTGCTTGGTTGGGAGTGTAGCCTCATGATATATGAATGTAAGAACTGCCACATTGGGTCAGACCAAAGGTCCATCAAGCCTTGTATCCTGTTTCCAACAATGGCAATCCAGGTCACAAGTAACTGGCACAATCCCAAATAGTAGATAGATTCCATGCTACTTACATCCAGAGGTAAGCAGTGGCTTTCTCCTAGGACAAGCAGGATAGTAGTCCTCACATATGGGTTACATCAGAGGATGGAGCCGGCACAGAAAACTTATGTCAAAGTTTCTAGAACTTTGACTAGGCACACTGAGCTTGCCCAGCATGCCCTAAACAACGCATCCACACAGGGTTCGCCTTCATTCTCTTTTATCCACGGAGTTTTTACCTTGCAGTGAAGTGAGCTTGTGGCTTTTCTTCGGAAAATTGCTTGGAAAGATTTTCCACTGATTACTTTCAGGTTTCTCACGTTTTTCTTCAATGCAGGTCTCTCTCTTCTTTCCTCTAACCTCTTAGTCAGGTTTTTCGATAGTTCAGTAAGTTTACTTTTGCCTCCATTCCCTCCATGGCAGCGGTGCCTTGGTGCCTGCTGTCATCAGTTGCCCGCTGTCCTCACTTGTCTTTTTCCCCCCTCTGTTCGTATCGACATGGCTTCGTCTGGTTTCTGTCAATGGCCCCAGTGCCCGAGGACTATGTCCATTACGGACCCGCACGAGGTTTGTATCCTCTGCTTGGAGGCATCGAATGATGTCTGGGGTTGTCGCTTATGTGAGCAGATGACCCCAAAGGGGTGTTGCGCTTGACTCGACAATATGGAGAAGCTCTTCCTGTTGAGGAATTCCGAGCCATCGACGTCATTATCAATAGCTTCGGCACCGAAGGACCTGGGAGCTGAACCGATAGACACCGAGCTCTTGGCATCATTGATGCCGCAGGTGGATAGGGATGCTGGGGACTGGCCCATGTTGGCCTCTTTCAGGTCGAGGACACTGGGTTCATCGACTTCAGCACCAAGGAAAGACCGGGCTGAGCACTAAGGGAAGCCCAAGAAGCATCATCACTGGTCATCTTCGATGCTTGGTGCCGGGCTTGGGTCAGGGCTGGCGCAAGCCATTAGTCCCCGAAGCGACCCTGCAATAAGGAGTGCCCATCCTCCATCAATGCTGGGGATCTGTGATGCTCTCCATCGGTCCTGGTGTCAGTTGTTGATCCACCTCGATTATCCAAGGAAGATCTAGCCATCCTTCCTGTCTTCCAGTCAGTTTTGGCATTGGCAACTTTTGAGGTGGAGTTGGAGTGCAGAGTCCAGCTGGCTGTCGAGTGGGTCCTATGGGGCGTCGGGCTGGTAGCACGATGATGCTGATACCCACGCTCTACCTACTGGAACTGCTGCTGGAATGGCTCAGTGTGCTCATTAGTGTGTTACCAACCCAGTTGGTGCCTTTCCCAGGAAGCCATTGATGCCCGGTGGGACACTGATGCTTCCCCAACCAATCTGGTTCTCATTGCCGGTTCCTCCGAGGAGGAAGCTCCATCATAGCCAGCAGGGGCACCAAGACCTGCTGCCCCCATTCAGCTTTGCTGAGGCCGGTGCCACCAGTGCCAATGCCTCTGGACAAAGGCCGAGCACCTAGGGCCCAATCCCCTGTGGATTACAGTGCGAATGAAGCCCTGTATGACCCCTGAATCCTCCAAGGACACAAAGGGTCTCCTCTCAGAACCATCTCCTCCAGAGGAGTGAAGGAGGTCTCCACCAGAGGACCTGACCTTTGCAGGCTTTGTGCAGGTGATGACTGAGGCCATCCCTTTTCAGTTAATGATGGAGAAGAGTTCCAGGCACAAAATGCTGGAAATCCTCCAGTTCGTGGAGGCTCCTAAAGAGATGATGGCGATCCTGGTACACGAGATCTTTAAGGAGCTGTTGCTGAGGATCTGGGAGCATCCCCTTACAGTACTTCCCATAAACAGGAAGGTGAAGGGGGTTTTCCTCGTCCAACAGGCTACCGGACTCGAAAAGCATCAGCTGGTAAATCATTCGATGGTTGAATCTACTCTCAAGAGTTCCAAGTGCTTTTGGACCTATGCCTCGGTGCTCCCGGGGAAGGATCATAAAGCAATGGATGCTCTTGGAAGGAAGTTGTTTTAAGGGGCAATGCTTATTGCCTGCATTGCCTCCTACCAGCTCTACATGAACCAATACTTGTGCAACTTCTGGAAGCAGGTGCAGGAGGCGGCCGAGCAGCTGCTTCAACATTAAGACACCTTCTTATCACTGGTGCATCAGGACCTGGAATGTGGAAAACATGAGGTTCGGTCAACCTACAATGTTTTGCAGATGGCAGCGAGAGTCTCTGCAGCGGGAATCGGCGTCTGCAGAATGGCATGGATTTGGGCCTCGGATTTCTGACCGGAGGTACAGGAAAAACTCATAAGAACATGAGAACATGCCATTCTGGGTCAGACCAAGGGTCCATTAAACCCAGCATCCTGTTTCCAACAGTGGCCAATCCAGGCCATAAGAACCTGGCAAGTACCCAAAAACTAAGTCTATTCCATGTTACTGTTGCTAGTAATAGCAGTGGCTATTTTCTAAGTCAACTTAATTAATAGCAGGTAATGGACTTCTCCTCCAAGAACTTATCCAATCCTTTTTTGAACACAGCTGCACTAACTGCACTAACCACATCCTCTGGTAACAAATTCCAGAGTTTAATTGTGTGTTGAGTGACAGGAGATAATCTCTTCGGAAATAAGATGAGGAACATGGTGGCTCAGTTGTAGGATCACCATGAGACCTTCCAGTATTTCTCCGCCAGCACTTCAGACCTGCCCTCCTCAGCCAGGAGGAGTTATGGATTGGCTCCTGTAGAAGGAGGAGTTAGCAATGTGTTATGAATAGCTCCCGTGGAGGGAGGAGTTAACAAACTGTTAAGGTATAGATTGCGGAGTAGCAATCTGTTATCAATCTGTTGCTGAAGACTCCTGATGGGGAAGGAGTAGCAATCTGTTACCAGCAGAGTGCTTGGAGAGGGCACGCAACTGTAGAGGAAGGTAGATAGGTGGATCCTTGGGCCGATGGCAGATGACTGCACCCCCAGGAGGATATCCTGAGAGGGACCACCGGCTAGGCTTGGGTATGGAGACAGACACAGATAGTTCTTTTATTAGACAGGTTAGTAGAACCACCAGAGGTGGCAGTAGTGAGCTGATATGCCCGGCAGGGCTGAAGTCCCTCAGGTACTGGAACAGCGATCCCAGGGTTGCTGAGCTGTAGAAAAACTATAGATAGTGAGTAGACAGGGTATGCTATGTTCATAGCTAGAACTGGATGACAAAACTCACATAAGGTCTTAAGGAAGCTCAGTAGCTGGAAAGGGTTAGGCCCTCGAGGAGCGAGTATCTGGTTCCAGGGAAAGCTCTGAGAGAGCGATGGTAACTCACAAATGTCTGTATCTGCGATAGCTTCCAGGCAGTAGAGAATCTTCAGAGTGTTCAGGAATACTGGCCCTCGAGGAGCGATTACCGGTTCCTATCTGCAATCTGAAATAAAGAAAAGAGAGCGAGGCTCCCGAGGAGCGGGTACCCCTGGTAAGTCCGAGAAGGCATAGTAGCTTGGGAGAAAAGCCGAAGCAATCCCCAGCAATCCCCTTGCTAACTCGATTCGTTAGCGAATACTGAGACCTTTATATTGGAAGCGGATGACGTCATCCCAGGGGAACGCCCCTGAGGTTCGTGCCCTTGTAGGTACATCAATCGGAGCGCGCGCCCTACGTCATCAGGCAACATAGCAGATCTGCAGCGTCGTGCCGGTCCTGGGACGCCGGAGGGAGACGGCAAGAAGATGCCACGGCAGCTAACCGTCCATCAGACCAGGAGTTAGTTGCCACAGAGGTAAAGAGGGTGGAGTGAGGGCGTCGAGCAGCAACGGACGCAACAGGAGATCTGCAAGGCAGGGTCTGAGGAGGTCTTTCTACCACCAGAGGAAGTACTATCCTCTGGCCCCTCGCTCCCATTCGCAGAAAGCTCCCAAGCCCCAGCCAAACCTGGGATGAGGTTTTGACTGGATCATAGGGAGCATGAGCCACTCGCCCGCACCTGAGACACTGGTCCTCAGGTTGGGGTCAGGCTATGGTTCTTCGCTCAGCCCGACACCTCTATTGGAATTCATAGGAGTACTGTTGTTTCCTCCATGGCTATCATAAATCGCCTTCCTCTTTGCTTCTCAGGTAAAAGCTTTCGTGCTGCACTCCATGGCAGTCTCCTTGGTGTCCATAGTGGTAGTGATTCAAGAGAGCCAGCAGGTGTCAGCTCAGCACATGCTGAGGCTGTTGGGCCACATGGCCGTAATAGTCCATGTTACTTGCTTGGAATGCTTACCCTTGCATGGAGCCCAATGGATCCTGAGGTCACAGTGGCACCAGGCCACTCAGAACCTCCAGGCCCGCATCCAAATCTCTCCATTTCTCCATGTCTCTTTGTCTTGGTGGTGGGTTCTCTCAAATTTGAAATAGGGATTATCTTTCCAAATTCCCACTACTGCCCTAACCACAGATGCATACACCTTGGGGTGGGGAGCTCATGTAGAGGGGCTCCGCACCCAGGTCCTCTTGTCAGCTCAGGTGTCAAATTCCTGGAGCTTCGTGCGATTAGGCATGCGCTATGGGCTTTCAGAGATTGCCTGTTCAACAAAATTGTCCTGATCCAGACCAACAATCAAGTAGCCATGCTGTATGTCAAGAAGCAGGGAGGCACGCGATTGTGCCTCCTGTGTCAGGAAGCGGCCAGGATCTGATCGTGGCCCTGCCCCAAGGGATGAGCCATGTATCTGGCCAGAATGGAGAATGTGATAACGGACAAACTGAGCCAGGCCTTCAGATCCCACAAGTGGTCGCTGGACCAGGGAGTGGCAAATCGGATTTTCTACCTTTGGGGAAGCCCAGACTTAGACTTGTTTGCATCCCCCTGCGACAGGAAGATGACAAAGTTCTGCTCCCTTTAGATGTCAGACGACAAACCAGCCTCAGATGCCTTTGTTCACCATTGGTGTATCCTTCAATTTTTCTGATGACGAAGCCTCTCCTGAAGCTCCGATAGGACCGAGGGACTATGATCTTCATAGCCCCTCATTGACTAAGGCAGATCTGGTTTCTACTCCTTCAGGAGTTGTCCATCCAGAGAGCAATCAATCTGGGGACTTCTCCAGAACTCATCACGTAAGATCAAGGCAGGCTGCGGCTTCCCAACTGCCAGGCCCTGTTGTTCACAGCCTGGATGATGAGAGACTGATTCTGCAGCCGCTTGATCTTTCAGAAGATGTGTCTCGGGGCCTAGTGGCTTCTAGAAAGCCTTCTACTAAAAAGTCCTATGGACTGAAGTGGAGGAGGTTTTCTTTGAGGTGTGAGCAGAAGGCTCTAGATCTGTTCTTCTGCCCCACACAAAAACTGCTTGATTACCTTCTACACCTATCAGAGGCTGGCTTGAAAACCAACTCTGTTAGAATTCATCTAAGTGCAATTGGCATATACCACCAAGGTGTACACTTCATGTGGGCCCTGCTTCAATTGAAGTCTCCCCTTAAGGCCTCCCGCCTTGTCTTGGGTCCTCAACGTGGTGCTGGTTCAGGTGATGAAAGCTCCCTTTGAGTCACTGCACACCTGTGACCTGAAGTACCTGACCTGGAAGGTCATATTTTTGGTGGCGATCACTTAAGCTCCAGGCCTTAGTGACTTATCCACCTTATACTAAGTTTTGTCATGACAGGTTGGTCTGCCTAAGGTGGTATCGGATTTCCATCTTAACCAGTTAATCATTCTACCAATGTTCTTTCCCAGGCCCCAATCGCACCAAGGTGAACAAGTACTGCACAGTTTTGATTGCAAGAGAGCCTTAGCCTTCTATCTGGAGTGGACAGATGCCCACAGACAGTCCACCCAACTTGTCATTTCCTTTAACAGGAATAGACTGGGAGTTGTTGTTGCCAAACAGACACTATCCAATGGCCTAGCAAACTGCATCTCTTTTTGTTATGCCCAGGTGGGAGTGCATCTTGGGGGTCATGTCAAGGCTCATTCTGTCAGAGCGATGGCAAAGTTAGTGGCCCACTTGCAAGCAGTTCCCGTGGAGGAGATCTGCAAGGCTGCGATGTGGAATTCTTTCCACACATTCACATCTCACTGTTGCGACCGTCACTTCCCGATGGCTTCACTCTGCCTACCTTTCCTTTTCTACGGCTCCTCCTGCTCTTCATGGCTGCCTGGCCGCCGTGGCGTCCGCTTGCCGTCCTCTCGAGCGTCCCTGGACCAGCTTGGGCGCTGCCTCCTACCATGTCCTAAAGGTATCTTAGGGCGCGCACGCCACGCGGCCCTCATTCTTATTTCCTCATTGGCGCGTTCCTCAGGTGCATCCCCCTGTGATGATGTCACGCTGCCCGGATATTTAAGCCTACACTTTATTGCTAGCCGTCGAGTTAGCAAGGGGAATCTTACGGATGGGATTCGCTCTCCGTACCCAGCTACTCTGCCTCTCCAACTTCTATTGGACTCTTTCTGCTAACAGGGTACCCGCTCCTTAGGGGCATCTTTTGCTTCTTTCAGGTCGCTATCAGGTACTCGCTCCTCAAGGGCCCATATTCCCTGATCCGCTGCCTGCATCTATCTCCTCTTCTACTTGGAAGAATTCGCTACAGACACCATCAGTGAGTACTACTATCATCCACTCCTCAGAGCTGTCTCCCTGAAACCAGTTACTCGCTCCTCGAGGGCCTGCCTCCGTTCCAGCGCCAGTGCCATCTCCTACGTGGAACCGCTGTGTGAGTACTTTGCCAACGAGTCTCCCTGCTCCCAGGGATCTGGTACTCGCTTCTCGAGGGCCAGCTCTCCCTATCTCGGGGCTTCTCCATATTTGGTACTCTGTGAATGTTCTATTGTACTCATTCTCTCAGTTCTCTCCACTACAGCACTGCTACCAGAGGAACCGCTGTTTCAGCGCCTGGGGAATACTAGTCCAACTGGGCTACATCTTCTACTCACTACTGCCACCTCTGGTGGCTTCTCAAACTGTCTAAATAAAGATAAATCTGTGTTTGTGTGTCCAAGAGCTGAGCCTGATCTGTGACCCCTCACGGGACTTCCACCCGTGGGTGTGATCAGCTGCCACAGTGTCCAAGGGTCCACCCAAACCTCACTAATTATAACACTCACTACTGTCTGGATAAGGATGGCCAACATGACAATAGGTTCGGCCAGTCTGTCCTTCAGAATCTCTTTGAAGTGTTGAAACCAGCTCTCCCTGCCTAGGGCCCATTGTTTGAGTTCAGATTGACTTCCTCTCTGTTACTAACAGCACTGTTGTTTTTGTGCCTGTTGGCACCTCTTGGTGTCTATTGGTCCCCTTTTGTGTTGGGGAGCAGCCTGTAGCTAGGAATTCACCCATGTATGAGTACTACCATCCTGCTTCTCCTAGGAGAAAGCGGAATTGCTTACCTATAACAGGTGTTTTCCTAGGACAGCAGGATCATTAAGTCTAAACCCATATGCTTTAGAATGAAGACCACCCTCTGGACCGACTCCATCCTGTTTATATCATTTTGTAGGTATATTCTCCAGAATTGTATACACTATTCCAAGTTGTGATGAGCAGTGTGAGAGTGAACTCTTATTGCTGTGGTATTGTTGATGCAGCCTCATAGGTAAACCTATAAGGCCTACGACGACAGCTGATGAATGCGCCCTGAAGCAGAACAGACTGGACCTTTGCTTATACCAACGTCCTCCCCCGCAGGTTGAGCCCTTGGGTTCTGGTGGCCAACAAGACATAGGTGGTCATAAGGGTGGTAGAGAGAGCTAGAATCCAAGGGTACACCAGGATCATGAGAGCCAGCAGGCTGGAGATGTCAGAAACAGACCAAGGGTCAAGACAGTCAGCAGACAAGTGTAGCTAGGATACAATCTAAAATATCCGGTCCAGGTGGCAAGCAAGCATAGTCAGGTTCAATGCAAGAGGTCCAATCCAGGTGGCAGACAATCATGGTCAGGTCCATAGCAAGGGGTCAGGTCCAGGCGGCTGGCAAACATGGTCAGGTCCAAAGCAAGAGGTGAAGTCCAAGAGATCAGGCCAAGACACCCAAGAGACACTGGATGAGACAGCTGTGCAAGGCAAGGCTAGATGACACAAGTTGGAAAGGCAGGGCTGAAGCATGGGTACAACCAAGAATGTAGAGCATAACACACTGCTCTAAGCAGGGGACCATTGCTGAGGCATCTGATGCTCCTTTGAACAATCCTTAAGTAAGAAGTCACTGATGATATCATCTTAGGGTTCCGTGGCTCCTTTCCTGCCATGAGCCCTTTAAGACTGTGGTTTTTCGGTCATACACACGTCTAGAGGAAGTCGATGGGGTTGGTGGTGGCAGGACCACATGGTAGACGCACAGAGTGGCTTTAGCAGTTTGAAGCGGAGCTGTCCTGAAAGCCGCCAATTGTAACACAAGTGAGGTCTCACCAGGGGTCTATACAGGGGCAATATCACCTCCCCTTTTCTGCTGACCATTCCTCTACCTATGCAGGCAAGTATCTTTCTGGCTTTCACCAACACTTTATCTACCTGTTTGGCCACCTTAAGTTTATCAAATACAATTACCCTTAGATCCCACTCTTCCTTTGTGCTTAGAAGAATTTCGCTTCCAATACTGTACCTTTCCCTTGGATTTTTGCATCCTAAATGCATCACTCTGCATTTTTTAGTATTAAATCTTAGCTGCCAGATCTTAGACCAGTCCTCGAATTTCGCTAGCTCCCTCCTCATGTTTTCCATTCCTTCCTGGCTGTCCACCCTATTACAGATTTTGGTATGATTGGCAAAAAGACAAACCTTTCCTGTCAAACCTTCCATTATGTCACTCACAAAAATGTTGAAAAGAACCAGTCCAAGGACCAATCCCTGAGGCACACTGCTAGTAAGTATGTCCTTCTCAGAGAAACCTCCATTTGCCACTACCCTTTGCCACCTCCCACTCAGCTAGTTTCTGACCCCGTCAATCATTCTAGAATCCATATCAAGGGCACACAATTTATTAATACATCTTCTGTGTGGAACCGTGTTGAAGACCTTGCTGAAATCCAAGTACTCTACATCTATCACTCTCTCTTGATCCAACTCTCTGGTCATCCAATCAAAGAAATTGATTAGATTCATCTGACAAGTTTTACCTCTGGTAAACCATGCTACCTTGGATCTTCCAATCCATTGGATTCCAAAAATTGCGCTATCTTCTCTTTTAGCAGTGATTCCATTAGTTTGCTCACTACAGAGCTCTGACCTGTACTTTTACTTTTAGGAATAGGAACCACATCCACCTTTTTCCAATGCTCTGGAAATATTCCAGACTCCAAAGAAGCATTGAAAAGGTTAGCCAGCGGAGCTGCCAAGACATTTCTGTTTCCTTAGTACCCTTTGATGTATCCAATCCGACCTCATTACCTTATCTATTTTAAGTTTAGTTCACTCCTCTCGAATACATTGTTGAAAATCACAATCTTATTTGTGTTTATTTTATGTAGTCCTGCTCCAGGTCGTTCCACAGTGAACACCAAACAGATATATTTGTTAAGCAATTTAGCTTTTTTCTCAGCAACTTCTACATATTCTTCCCCTTCACATTTGAGTCTCACAATGCCACTTTTGCACTTCCTTCTAGCACTAACATATAAAAAAATAATCTTATCCGCGCCCCCCATTTTATCATATTTGCTATGTTTTCTTCTATTTGAATTTTGCATTTCTGACTACTTTCCTAGCTTCTCTTCATTTTTTCAGATATTGTCACCTATTTTACTCTCTGTGATCTCTTGTATTTTTTGAATGATAATCTTTTCGCCCTTACTTTTTCAGCTACTTCTTTAATAAACCATATCAACTGCTTTTTTCTCTTCTGTTTATTTACTTTACTAAGAAAAATATTAATTGCCCTTATAATCTCTTTTGTTACGCGTGCCGTCCACGGCAGACCCGTGGCATGGTCTCTTCACCTTTCTACAGTGACTCCAGCTCCTGGTTCCTCCTCGCTGGTGGCGGTGGGCCGTCAGCTCCGTCCTCAGGCCTCCCCTGGTGCCTCCGACTCAGCTGCAGTCCCCGGTGTTCCCGGTCCAGCCACCACGTCCATTGCTTCTCGTCGGGCCTCTCCGAGTGGCCCGCAGAGAGAAGCTCCTTCTCGGCGCCATGCCCTTTACTAGGCGCGTGCGCATCACCTGTTTAAGTAGGGACCACAGTGGGAACCTAGCCGTGGCCCTGGACGATGATGTCAGCAGAGCTTCTGTATTTAAGCGCAGGCTCCGCTCCCTAGCTTTGCAGCAGGTCTCCTCGCTGGTCGAGTACTTGTTGCCTCCTAGAGATTCATCTCACTCCTACGTTCCTGATCCTCGTTTGTTCCTGGTTCCTGTCTCCTTGTTCCTGTCTTGCTCCATACCTCGGATTGCCTACACGCCATTGACTTTGCTTTGCCTGACCACACCATTGACTCTCTCCAAGCCCGGACCTCTGCTTCGCCTGACCACGCCATTGACTCTCTCCAGACCCAGACCTCCGCTTCGCCTGACTACGCTATAACCTATCTCCAGACCCAGACCTCTGCTTCGCCTGACTACATTATTGCCTATCTCCAGACCCAAACCTTCGCATCGTTTGACTATGTTTGACTATCTCCGTGATCAGACCTCAGCCTTGCTTGCCACTGCCTCTGGATTGCCGCCAGCCGACTCAAGCCTGTTCTTCAACGCTTCTCCAGCTTACCTCCTGGGCTTGGTCTATTCAGGCTTCGGCCTGCTCTTGCTCGGGCGCCCCCTGTCTGCCTCCATTCCTTTGGCGCCTGAGTCTCCAGGACACTACCTTGTCCAGTTTAAGACTGTACCATCTCTCACCTGCTACCTCTGGGCTGAACTGATCTCTTCATCGACTACATACAGAGGCCCACCTAAGTTCAGCTGGCCCCGGCACCAGGTTTAAGTATATCCCAATCATGGTTTTCCATGTACCAGGTCTCTGTGACAGCTACTATATCTAAATCAGCTTCATCCATGACTGCCTGTAGATCTGGAACTTTATGCCGTATACTGTGAGCAATAGTGTACATAGCTTTCCAAATATTGCCTTTTCCCCCCATATTTCTCATTTCTATATGAATATTTATTGTTTTACTTATCTTAGGTTTTTCTTTATGTTGTGGGAGTGCTAGGGAGCGCTCCCAATTCCGGGGAGATGTGTGTCCTTGGACCACGACGCGACTGCAGAGAGGAGCTCCATGGAAGCTGCGGCATGCAAGAAGTGTCCAAGCATGGGAGGAGCAGCTGGTCACTGAGCCCTAACCTCTGCCGAACCTGCACGCACTGGTAGAGACCCAACAATGCAATGCTGGTCTCTGGGGTAGCCCTCCAGCCACTTGATAGCCCTTTCGGTGTTGTGTCCCGCGGCCGTGGCAGGCCACGACCGCGGTCCCCTACCTTGTCTCCTCAAGAGCGCCGGCGGCGTGCGAGAGAAGGACTTTGCTTTTATTGCGGCACGGCAGGCCATCGGATAGCCGCCTGTCCAGCACGACCAGAAAACTCTCGGGCCTAGGACCAGAAGGAGGTCTTGTCCTGGGCCGTACCGCACCCGCACCTCCGCTAACGTTGCCAGTGGCATTAACCTCGACTGATGGGGAGTTCCACATGCTAGCCCTAGTGAACTCCGGTGCTGGCGGACATTTTATTATGAAAGGCCTAGTGGATCATCTAAAGATTCCACAAGTTTGTCTTCCTACCCCGATGATCATTTCCTCGATTCAAGGGAAACCTCTTCCCGAACGGGTCACACACACCACAATTCCTGTCCAGCTGCGGGCTGGGGTCCTGCATCAAGAACAGATGTCATTCTATGTCCTGGAGTACTCCAGCCACCCGATTGTCTTAGGTCTCCCTTGGCTCCAGGAGCATGAGCCCCAGTTCGATTGGAAGACTTTGCAGCTAGCTCGTTGGGGCCTGAGCTTTCATGACAACTGCCTCCGCTCTGTGGTTCCAACATCCTGCCCCATTGCTTCCACCAGCCTTCCAAACCTGCCAGCCCCTTATGCTGCATACGCGGACGTTTTCTCGAAGAAAAGGGCAGAGGACCGGCTACAAGGGGCAAGGATCTTTTCCAAATTAGACCTCCAAGGGGCCTACAACCTCATCTGAATTAAAGAAGGTGATGAGTGGAAGACGGCCTTCAATACCCGAGACGGCCACTACGAATATTTAGTGATGCCGTTCGGGCTCTGTAATGCTCCCGCAGTGTTCCAGAACACCATGAACGAGATATTCCGTGATCTCCTGTACAAGTGCGTAGTAGTGTATTCTCGGATTCCCTGACGGCGCACCGTCAACACGTCATCCAGGTGCTACAACGTCTCCGAGAACATCAGCTATATGCAAAATTGGAAAAGTGCCTCTTTGAGAATGAGTCCCTTCCTTTCCTGGGATACATCATCTCCAACGAAGGCTTCCGTATGGACCCTCAGAAGCTGCAAGCCATTCGGGAATGGCCCCAGCTATCCGGACTGAAGGCGCTCCAACGATTCATGGGGTTCGCAAATTATTATCGCTCATTCATCCCCCACTATGCGACCTTAGTGGCCCTGATGACGGCCCTGACGTGGAAAGGCGCGGATCCCAAGAAGTGGCCTCCAGGAGCAGAGACCGCCTTTCATCGCCTCAAGGAGGCGTTCCTGCAGCAACTGTGCCTTCGACATCCAGATCCGCAATGGCCGTTCATCATTGAGGTAGATGCCTCATCGGAAGGCATAGGGGCCGTCTTGAATCAGACATCTGATACTCATAAACTTCGTCCGCATGCCTTCCTCTCGCGCCAGTTCTCCCCGGCAGAGAGAAATTACGCCATAGGCGATAAGGAGTTGTTGGCGATCAAGGTCGCCCTCGAGGAATGGCGTCCCTGGCTAGAGGAGGTACAACATCAATTCACCGTCTACACGGACCACAAGAATCTCGAATACCTGCACTGGGCACAACGACTCAACCCTCGGCAAGCACGCTGGGCTCTGTTTTTTACCCGGTTTAATTTTGTGCTCTGCTACAGACCGGCAGAGAAGAAAGCCAAGGCCGACGCCCTATCACGAGTATTTGAATCAGCGGAAGGTTCTGAAGAACCGCGATTCATCATCGACCCATCTCGTATCCTCTTGTCTGCTACCACTACCGTCCCTCCTGGTTCCGCCGGGCTTGCGGAAACAAGTATTGGCATGGGCTCACGACTCCCGTTGTTCCGGTCACCCAGGACAATCTCGGGCCCTACAAAACCTGCGCCGCTATTACTAGTGGCCAAAGGTCAACAAGGATGTCCGGGCGTACATGGAGTCCTGTCAGTCCTGCACCCGCCATAAGAGAATCTTCGGTTCAACCCCAGGCCTACTTCAGCCGTTACCTGCGCCTTCTGAACCATGGACCCATGTGGCTACCGACTTCGTAGTAGACCTGCCACCATCCAGCGGCAACACAGCAATTTGGGTGGTCATCGACTGTTTTAGTAAAATGGAGCACTTCGTGCCATTGCCAGGGTTGCTGTTTGCTCCAAAACTGGCTCAGCTGTTTGTCCAACACGTCTTCAGGCTACATGGCCTCCCTAAAAGCATCCTCTCAGATCGTGGACCACAATTCACTGCCAAGTTTTGGAGGGCCCTTTGTTTGAAGTTCGATGTCATGTTAGACTATACGTCCGGTTATCATCCTCAGACCAATGGCCTCGCTGAGAGAACTAACCAGACGTTAAAACAATTCCTCCGACTATATGTCAACGATAAACAAAATGACTGGGCTAGCCTGCTTCCCTGGGCCAAATTCGTGCTAAATTCCCATATCTCCGCGGCAACGGGATCCTCCCCATTTCAGATAGTTTATGGGAAACAGCCACGACCGCGGTCCCCTACCTCGTCCATTGCGGCGACCCGCCGCGGCATCCTCGGGGGAAACCCCTGAGCGGGTGCGCATTGTCCCGATGCGGTCCCTGGCCTGACCGCCGGGTGGAGAGCCGTGTCTGCTCTGTCCCCGTGCCGTTCCTGCAGCCTTTCCTCCGCGGAGGAAATTCAAGATGGCTGCCGCCATCCTTAGGCGTGAGGCCGCGCCCCCCTTCAGAGAGTTAAAGGGACCTGATCCCTTTAACAAGCCTCACCTGTCCTTAATCAGCCTGAGCAGGGGAAGTATAAAGGGAAGCTTCCTCTGCTCATTCCCTGACTTGGCAACGTCCTCCAGCGCTGTCTAGTCTGCTTGCCTCGGTGAGTTCTTGAGCTTCGGATCCCTCTTCCTGTTTCGTCTTGGTCTTCTCGGTTCCTGATTTTGGATTGGCTTTTGGTGTTTCTCTGGTGTGTGACTTGTATTGGCAAGCGGTGATTCTCTGGTGTGACCTCAGACTGGCAAGTGGTGATCCCTCGGTGTGTGACCTTGGCCTGGTAAGCGACGACTCTCTGGCACCTGATCTTGGACCCCCTCCTGGACTCCGTCTTCAAGGGCCTGCCTAAGTTCCAGCGGACTGGGTCCCTACGGGCTCCTCCTGGGGGGACCATGGACTTCCAGGGCGAAGCTCCAGTCAGCCCTTGCACCGGTACTGCAACTCCTTGGGGTCCACCTAAGTCCTAGCGGTCTGGGTCCCTATGGGCTCTTCCTGGGGGGACCACATACTTCCAGGGGTGAAGATTCAGCTCCTCTTCTAGCCTCTTCATCTGTCTGCAGTCATCTCTGCCTCCAGAGCCGAGGGTCAACTGCGCTCCTCTTCTGTTCTGCCTCGCCACCCGACGAGAGAACCTATGGAATCTCCGCAAGGTATACCATCCTCTCATCGGCCCAAGGGTCCACAAGCCTGAGCATAACATTCGGACCTGCTACTGGGGAGCAGCAGATGCGGCAGGATGTATGGAGGTCAAGGACAGGAGATGGTACTGGAATATGGAATAAGACGGGACCTCGGCCTTGGACAAGGCTTGAACAAGACGAGGAAGCTTGGAGGCTCAGATGAGACGAAGACATGTGGAGCTTGGGACTCAGCAGAGACGAGGACACTTGAAGACTCAGGCGAGAAGAGGATGCTTGGTACTTGGATGCTCGGACGAGACGAGGACATGTGAAGCTTGGGACTCAGATGAGACAAGGATGCTTGAAGACTCAGACGAGACGAGGAGGCTTGGTACTTGGAAACTCAGACGAGACGAGGACATGAGGAAATTTGGAACTCGGATGAGACGAGGACGTGAGGAAACTTGGACTCGAAACTTAAAACTCAGATGAGATGAGGACATAAGGTAGCTTGGAACTCAGACACAAGACGCTGAGACGTGGATGAAGATCAAAGGTGGATTCTAGAGAGTCAGGTGAGGATCCAGATACTCCGATAAGGACTTAGAACTTGGGAAGATTCAGACAAGGATAAGGACTCAGGATACTCGGAGACTTAGAGTGGTACTGCCCCTCAGGGCGCCCTACAAAGCTGACGTGGGCTGGTCTCGGACCACCCTGTCCCACTGCGCGCCCTACACAACCTGAAGAGGCTGGTTGCGGACCATGCGGAGAGCGGACATGCACAGGACTGAGGCTCAGGATGAAGGAAGAATCCGGGCATTGCTCGAAGACGGATACATCCAGAAGAGGGCTCCAGCCACCAATCTCAGACACAGGATCGATACGGATTTAATCTCAGGAAGGTCAGCTGAGATGAGGACCGGGGCAAGGCGATGCTGAACTTAGAGCTAGGGACTGACGGTACTTCAGGATCAGGATTCGAAACGTCAGGGCTGGAACGTGGGACATAGGACATGAAAGGACACTGGTACCTCGGGACATCAGGACATCTAGGCATCTGGACATCTATGGCAACTGGACATCAGGGACCTTTAGAGAGGAGGACCTCAGGGATGTCTGGAACATGACGGACGAAGACATCAGAGGACAGAGACGTCTGGACATCTGAAGATAAGGGTCATCAGGACTTCCAGAGATAGGAAGACATCTGGACATCCGGCGATAAGGAGACGTCTGGACACCTGGAGACAAGAGGACGTCTGGACATCTGGAGACAAGGGGATGTCTGGACATCTGGAGACAAGGGGACGGGATCCGTTGAGAGACCAGAACATAGAACGAAGACGAAGACGGAAGTTCAGGAACCATGGATGAAGACAAGGAGTACCAACGAGGAACAGAGTGCCTTGAAGAAGTGAAGAAGGATCATAGAAGACTCCTGGAACGAAGAGCTGGAACAGAGGATCCAGGAGCAGTCCGACTCCATGACCAACTCCTTGTGAAGGCAAAGACTGAGTGAAGGAAAGCCCTCTTTATAGGGCTGAAGTGGAAACACCTAGGGGATGTCAGCAGGAGGAGCCTAGGAAGACAACCCACTGATGGCCCTTTAAATGGACAGAAGAGGCACGGCCACGTTCCTAGGAAGAGGGCAGGACCATGGAGAGTGCCTTTCTGCCACACAGGAAGAAGGTCCGACGTCGGCGGCTCCCTGCCGAGAAGAAGACTGACAATGATGGCGGCTTCTGGGCCGCATGAAGAGGAGCTCCGGAGCGGCCTCCTGGCTGCGGAAGAGGACCCGGGTGATGGCGGCCTCTGGGTCGCGGAAGAGGAGCTTCAAGGTGGCCTCCGGGCTATGGAAGAGGAGAGCTGGCGGCGGCTTAGCCGCGAAGAGATGGCGGAGGTGGCGTCCAGGCCACGAAGAAGAGCAACTTTGGCGGCAGCCTCCTGGCCGCAAAGAGGGATGGCAGCAGTGTCCAGGCTGTGAAGAGACGGTGCCGGCGGCAACTCCCAGGATGCAGGGAGAGACAACTTCAGCGTCCTCCTGGCCGCGAAGAGGAACGAGGGTGGCGCTCGACGGCGGTCTCCTGCCGCAGGAAGTGGAGAAACTGGTGGTGGCCTCCAGGCCACGAGAAGGCAGGCGTCGGCAGCCTCTAGGCCGCATGGGGTCTTCAGCGGTGTCGGGAAGCTGGCAGAAGGTAAGAGGCTGCTCGCAGCTAAGTCCGCGGGCAGCATCGCAACACTTTACCCATCCCCGATGATTCTAGTTTAAAGGCCTCCTTAATGTTTGCCATTCTGTTGAAAGACACTGTGCCCCTTCTTCAACAAGTGGATCCCATCTCTGCTCAGCAATCCTTGAAGTATCATCCCATGATCCATGAAGCCAAAATACTTGTGTCAACATCATCTGATAAATCGGTATATAAACAACAATAAACTAAACTATGCAGCCATTCATTTATCTCCAGAATGCGAGCTTCCCTGCTTGGGTCTTTATCCTTAACTGTGCATCTATATACTTTACCCTTTCTTCCAGAGCCATGAAGTCACTTTTGATACTATCTGTATCATTCGAGCCAACATGGATGAGCAGAATCGGATAGTGGTCAGTAGGCTTGAGGATTTTTGTCAGTCTTTCCATAATGTCTTGGATTTTGGCATCTGGCAGAAAGTACATTTCCTGGGACAACATGTTTGCTTGGCAGATGGATGCCTCCATGCCCCTCAAAAGCGAATCATCAACATCTACTACCCTTCACCTCCTAAGTGCAGTAGTTGCTGTGCCTGCAGCTTTGGGGTTTGCATGTCCTGGTTCTTCCTCCTCATGGGATGACATCTCCTCCTCCTCTTCCAGGACTGCATACCGGTTCTTCAGTTCAGTTCAAGGGAAATTGGAGCCGTAGTGTAGGGTCTAGTATCTGTAGAAGCTGTCATCTTGTGGACCAGTTTCTCCTTCTGCTTGAGTTCTCCATCTTAGATGCCTTGCTAAGCATTTCATCAATGTAGTCCTCATTGTTCCAGATGCTTCTCAGACTTGCCACCTCCTCTTTGAGTTCTGCTACCTTTTACCTGAGGCAGTTGATCGGCAGACATCTTTCACACTGAACCAGTTCCTCACTGTGAATCAGGACATCTGTATGGACTGCAGTAGAACTGGTAACAACAGTGATAGGCTTGACAATACAATGTTTCACAGTCATCCTTCAGTTGCTGATAGTTTCTAGTACCTATTGAAAGAATTGAAAAAGAACTGCCAAAGAATCTACCTTTTCTTCACCTGTCCTGGAAGTAAAATTAGCTAGCCTGTGGCACCTAACTTACACCTCTACCTTCAGAGACTCTGCTTGCAGTCCCATTCAAATGCTCCCTTGATGTTTGGAAGTATTAAATGTTTTATCTTGTTCTTTCAGACTGCAATATATATTTATAAATGTATGAGGTATGTACAGTAGTTTTGGGTTGCTTCCTTTGTAGACTCCTGTTGCTGAAAGTATAAAAGTAAACCAGAGCAGCTAGAAATTATCATCATCACAGAATCTAATATGATGCTACCAATCAGCTCACAAGAAATTATTTAATTTGTTGCATTTACAGAAAACACAAAATGATCTAATTAACTTGTTTTCACTCCTCTTTCTGGTACCAGTATTTTTATCCCAGGACAAGCAGGATGCTAGTCCTCACATATGGGTGACATCAGTAATGGAGCCCTATGTACGGAAAACTTCTGTAAAAATTTTTATGAAACTTTTGACTGGCACCAGAGTGCCTACTGAGCATGCCCAGCATGCCATGATATTCCCTGCCACAGGGGTCTCCCTTCAGTCTTCTTTTTTCCACGAAGCAGTTAGCCTCGCGGTCTCTAGGAGTCCTGTGGAATTCTCCACAACTTTAACTTTGAGAAAAGTTAGAAAACTTCAAGCCGCAAAGGGTCTCCCCTTAGTTAACACCGATCGCGGTAAGTTTTTGATTCTCGCGGTTCCGTTCCGCTTTTTCAAAAAATTTTTGTCCTGAGTCATTGGCCGTCGACGGCTGTCCGGCCTCAAAATGGCTTCAGGCTTCAAAAAGTGTCCCAAATGCACCAGGAACATGTCCATTACGGACCCTCACCAGGACTGTGTCCTCTGTCTTGGTGAAGCCCATGATGTTAAAACTTGTCCCTTGTGTGCCACGATGACATCAAAGGGCCGTCGTCTCCGACTGGAAAAAATGGAGCAATTGTTTAAAATACAACTTGTTTCAGCTCCATCCACCTCAACTCAATCGTCTCCGGCTGGGTCGATTCGAAAAGTCGTGTTCCAAAAACGTCTACCAGGTGAGTCGGGAGATGCTCCCTTTTCCTCCCCCTCACCATCGTCCAGGGCGTCGACATCGGGCAGTGAAAAAGCCCGCGAAAAAGAAAAGCATCGCCATCGGCACCGTAGGCCGCATAAGGCTTCTGCGACCTCGATACCCGGCGAGCCATCGACAGAGGGCGGTACGCCTACTAAGAAACCTCGGCTCCAGGATCAGGCTTCAGAGCCATCGACTGGGCGATCCCCGCCGATTCCGGCGCAGGGAACCGTGCCTCCTCAGGGCCCTGAGGAGGTACCGGCATCGCCTTTACCGCCTCCCCCCATGGGTGCTCTGTTTTCACCATCCATGCGGGTGGAACTTGATGTGTATATACGTCAAGCGGTCAGAGATGCTTTCATCGAGGCGATGCCACGACCTCAGCCGTCTACGCCAGCGATGCCCTCGACACCGATCCCGATGACATCGCCGGTTCCAACACCGGTGCCCTCGATGCCGATTCCGCCAACATCATCACCGCAACCATCGATGCCGTCGATGCCGATACCGCCGGTTCCGGCGTATGTACCACCGATGCCGTCGATTCCCATTCGGCCACCGGCACCAATGCCACCATCGATGACAGGTCAGGAATCCTCCATTTTTCAACCATTAATGGATAAATTGGATTCCCTAATTCAAGCTTTTTCTACTTCACCTCAGGATTTTGATTCAGATCCACATCAAGAACCAGTGCCTGGTCCATCAGGAATTATTCCGCCTATCAGACCACATACACCAATGTCTGAGGTTCCCTTTAAACCTCATAGACCATCAGGACATCCACTAGATACTGGTACGGACTCAGAGAATGATATATCATCTGAAGAAGATATCCTATCTGAACCTTCACCACCAGAGGACAGAAGGAAATCACCACCAGAAGATCTTTCCTTCTCTAACTTCATAAAGGAGATGTCGGATACTATCCCATTCTCTCTCCTCTCGGAAATAGACACTAGGCAAAAGACCTTGGAGGTCCTTCAGTTCGTGGATCCTCCTAAAGAAATACTAGCTATTCCAGTGCACGAAGTCCTGCAAGAGCTAATGTACCGGATGTGGGAGCACCCTGGCTCTGTGGCAGCAGTTAATAAACGAGCTGATGCCACATATCTCGTTCAACCCATTCCAGGGTTTCAAAAATCTCAGTTGCCACACCAATCTGTAGTGGTTGAATCAGCCCAGAAAAAGGCTAAGAGACTGAAACAACATGCTTCCACACCTCCAGGCAAAGACAGTCGTTTCCTCGACAGTTTAGGAAGGAAGATCTACCAAGGAGCAATGCTGGTCTCACGGATAAACTCATATCAATTATTCATGAACCAGTATCAGCGTGACCTGTGGAAACAGGTTGAAGCTCTTTCCCAACACCTACCAGACCAGTTTCAAGAGGGTTTCCTCCGTCTCGTGCATAAGGGCCTAGAATCAGGCAAGCACAAGGTGAGAGCCACTTACGATTCATTCGAAACAGCCTCTCGTTTATCGGCCTCAGGCATCACAGCTCGAAGATGGGCCTGGTTAAAATCTTCTGAACTTAGGCCAGAAGTGCAGGAACGGTTAGCAGACCTACCTTGTCTAGGAGAAAACCTTTTTGGAGACAAGGTCAAAGAGGCAGTGGCAACCATTAAAGACCACACGGAAACCCTAAAACAATTGTCTCAACTTCCTCAAGACAAGCACCAACCTTCTAGGAGGCCTCCTAGAAGAGAAGTGAGGAAACCGTATTATTGCCCTCGACGATATTATCCTCCTGCTACCAGAGCCAGACAGCAACGCCCTACACAGCGTTCTCAAACTCGACAGAGGCCTGCTAGGCCTCAGCAGCCTGCGCCTACTGCATCCACATCAGGCTTTTGAAAAACAGCCAGAGAGCAGAAACCATTCTCGAAATCCTCTTCCACATTTACCAGTCGGAGGTCGAATAGCTTACTACCATCAAACTTGGACCTCCATCACAACAGACCAATGGGTACTCTCAATTACAGCTCGAGGGTACCACTTGGATTTCCTCACTGTACCAAACGAAAATCCTCCTCTTTCCTCTTGGACAGTGTCTCATCACTCCACAATCCTGCAAGCAGAATTATCCACCCTTCTGAAAGCCAGGGCCATAGAACCAGTTCCCAGGCCTCAGTGGGGCAGAGGATTCTACTCCCGATATTTCCTCATTCCAAAGAAAACTGGGGGCCTACGTCCTATCCTGGACCTCAGAAATCTCAACAAATTTCTAAAGAAAGAGAAATTCAGGATGGTATCCTTAGGCACCATGCTACCTCTTCTTCAAAAAGGAGATTGGCTCTGCTCTCTGGATCTTCAAGACGCTTACGCTCACATTCCCATTTTTCCTCCTCATCGACAGTACCTGCGATTTCTGGTCGAAAGACAACACTTCCAGTACCGAGTACTACCATTCGGCCTAGCCTCAGTCCAGAGGTCACCACAAGCGATCCAGGGATTGAATTCCACAGCCCCAGCTTCCAGAGGCCCTGCCCCCTTTGCAATAGAAGAAGACTGGACCCAGGTGGTGGAGAATAGAGAAAGGCCCTATGTACCTGGACGCAAAGCATGTGGAGGGTAGCTTTAAGCGGATGAAACGGGTACTGAGCCATACCATGTCTCCAGGTTGCAACTGCGGAGCTGCCCTGTGATGGGCATCGTAGAACTTTTTGGCTTGTAGTCTAGCCTTTTGAAGAAGGCCTGTAGTCTGTTCCCATAGCTGATGCAGTTCTTGCGCTGATGCCAGGGCTGCAGGAGAGGATACTGGTAAGGGTATTGGTAATGGAGGTAGAGGTCGACGTCCATAAACAATTTTAAAGGATGATGATCCTGTGGCAGCTGACTGATGGGAATTCAACGCAAATTCGGCCCAGGGCAGCAGCTCGGACCAATCGCTTTGTCTGGCATTGACATAGGCTTGGAGGAATTGTTTTAGTGTCCGATTAGTCCTCTCCGTCTGTCTTTGGCTTGCGGATGGTAAGCTGACGTAAGGTCCAGAGATATATCAAACTTTTTGCAGAGGGATCTCCAGAATTTTGCAGAGATCTGTACTCCTCTGTCAGAGAGGATGTGCTTGGACATGCCGTGCAGACGGAAGATATGTCGTATAAACATCTTATATCATAAAAAATGGAGGTAATCCAATAACTATTATACCATATTTAGATCCATTTGAATTAAACTCTTTATTAACCATTTACAGTGGACCTATGTTAACCATTTACAGTGGACCTATGTTAAGCCTTAATTTTATGGATATACAGAGTACGTTGTAGTATGGATGTGAGTATGGTAATGTGGGGGTAAAGCATGTATGTGTAATATGGAATGAATGTGTGAGAAGTAAAAGAGTTGTGTGCATGGGATGTGTTTTAATGAATATGCTTCACATAGGTCCACTGTAAATGGTTAATAAAGAGTTTAATTCAAATGGATCTAAATATGGTATAATAGTTATTGGATTACCTCCATTTTTTATGATATAATTTCCTGAGGTTTGGAGGATATGCACAATGTTTTTTGCCTGATGAGGTATAAACAACTTAGCTAGCTCTGGAGCAGAGGGTAGTCTGGGTAATGCCATAAAATGCCCCATTTTGGAAAAGTGATCTACTGTGACCCATATGGTGTGGTTGCCATTGGACACGGGCAGATCAATGATAAAGCCCGAGGCGATGTGCGTCCATGGTTCACTTGGAGCGGGTAACAGTTGGAGGAGTCCCCAGGGGTGACCGCAGGAGGTTTTTGCCTAGCGCAGGTAGGACAGGGCTCCACATAGGCCTGTACATCTTTTTTCATCGACGGCCACCAGTAATACCTCTGTAGAGTAGTTAAGGTCCTGGACTGTCTGGGATGACTCTCAAGCCGAGAGTTGTGAGCCCACTGGAGAATCTTTTTCTGAAGTGTCCGAGGTTCCACACTCTTTCCGGCGGGAACTGTATCTTGGTGGTATAGCGCGTTTTCTACACTTGGTTCTACACATCGCTCCTTGGTTTTGCAACACTACTGGAAAGCTCGAGAATTTTTTTATGACGTCACCCGAATCCTGATCTTCCAAGATTTCTCACCCAGAGTGACACTACAGAGGAAGGCGTTTAACGAACTGTGTTCGGAGCTGGTAAACAAGCGTATTCGTTTTGCCTTAATGTTCCCGGCCCATCTCCGGATCATGCATCAGGGCCAGGTGAAAAGCTTTGATTCAGCGGTGGAGGCACGGGCATATGTTCGGGACCTGCCGAGTCAGGAGTCCCCCTCACCAACGTGACTATATGAGAGGTTTGTGTTGGTGCCCGAAGGAAAAGACAATGAAAATGTTTTTTTTTCTCTTTCTCTTTTCTCTTCTCTTCGAGATGGTCATTTCATCACTCAAAACTGAATCTATTCGGTATTGCCTTTATACCACATTGTAATGTCTGCTCTGAGCTTATTTATTTATTTATTTTTCATTTTTATATACCGATGTTCCTGTATAGAATACATATCGTACCGGTTTACAGAGAACTGAACTGTCGCCTCAGAGGCGACAGTTCAGTTCTCTGTAACAAGGTTGAAACTGAAACTTACAGAGAACCAGTGGAATGCAATTCATAGAAACATAGAAATGACGGCAGAAGAAGACCAAACGGCCCATCTAGTCTGCCCAGCAAGCTACGCACTTTATCCATTTTTTTCCCCTTTTATTCTCTCCCACCTGTTACTATTGGCTTCCAGTACTCTCCAGCCCTAATTCCCCTCCAGCCCACCACCAATTTAGAGAGCAGCGCCGTATCTGCATCCAAGTGAACGTCCAGCTCAATTAGGGGGTAGCAACCGCTGTAACAAGCAGGCCACACCCTTACCCCATACTCTTACCCACCCCTGTTTTTATTTTTTTGTTTTTTTTTTGAGATAGCAGCCCTCCATCCTTCCGCTCTGTGAAGGTGGAACACCAACTACTGGCCACTGGCATCCCGCTCCGTGAATGCCTCTGTGGCTACTGCCGCTCCGTGCAGTGTTTTGCTGCCTCCTCTTTATTCATGCCCTCTAGACTTGATGGATCCACAGTGTTTATCCCACGCCCCTTTGAAGTCGTTCACAGTTTTAGACTTCACCACTTCCTCCGGAAGGGCATTCCAGGCATCCACCACTCTTTCCATGAAGAAATACTTCCTGACATTGGTTCTTAGTCTTCCTCCCTGGAGCCTCAACTCGTGACCTCTGGTTCTGCTGATTTTTTTCCGACGGAAAAGGTTTGTCGTTGTCTTTGGATCATTAAAGTTTTTCAAGTATCTGAAAGTCTGAATCATATCACCCCTGCTCCTCCTTTCCTCCAGGAAGTACATATTTAGATTGTTCAATCTCTCCTCGTATGTCATCCGATGAAGACCCTCCACCTTCCTGGTCGCCCTTCTCTGTACCGCTTCCATCTTGTCCTTGTCTCTTTGTAGATTCGGTCTCCAGAACTGAACACAATACTCCAGGTGAGGCCTCACCAAGGACCTGTACAAGGGGATAATCACTTCCCTTTTCTTACTCGATATTCCTCTCTCTATGCAGCCCAGCATTCTTCTGGCTTTTGCTATCGCCTTGTCGCATTGTTTCGCAGACTTCATATCATTAGACACTATCACCCCAAGGTCTCTCTCCTGCTCCGTGCACATCAGCCCTTCTCCCCCCATCGAATAACAGTTCATTGGATTTCTACTCCCCATATTCATGACTCTGCACTTCTTGGCATTGAATCTCAGCTGCCATATCTTCGACCACTCTTCCAGCTTCCTTAAATCCCGTCTAATTCTCTCCACTCCATCCGGCGTGTCCACTCTGTTGCAGATCTTAGTGTCATCCGCAAAAAGACAAACCTTACCTTCTATCCCGTCCGCAATGTCGCTCACAAATATATTGAACAGGACCGGTCCCAACACCGATCCTTGTGGTACACCACTTAAAACCTCCCTCTCTTCAGAGAGAGCTCCATTTACCATCACACATTGTCTTCTGTCTGTCAACCAGTTTGCAATCCAGGTCACCACCTCGGCGCTCACTCCTAAGCTTCTCTTTTTATTCACCAGTCTCCTGTGCGGGACCGTATCAAAAGCTTTGCTGAAATCCAAGTAGATGACATCGAGCGCTCTTCCTTGATCCAATTCCTTGGTTACCCAGTCAAAAAAGTCAATCAGATTTGTCTGACAGGATCTTCCCCTGGTGAATCCATGCTGCCTCTGGTCCAGCAATTCTCCCGACTGTAGATAGTTCACTATTCTCTCTTTCAACAGTGACTCCATTACTTTTCCCACCACCGAAGTGAGGCTAACCGGTCTGTAGTTACCAGCCTCCTCTCTGTTTCCACTCTTGTGAAACGGAACCACCACAGCTCTTCTCCAATCACTTGGCACCACTCCCGTTTCTAGGGATCTATTGAACAGGTCACACAGCGGACCCGCCAGCACATCTCTGAGCTCTCTCAGTATCCTGGGATGAACCTCATCACGTCCCATGGCTTTGTCTACTTTCAGTTTCCCCAGCTCATCCCATACATTTTCTTCTGTAAATGGAGTTACATCTACTCCACTCCCCTCCAGTATCTTGTTAACAGGTCCTTCTCCAGGGTCCTCCTTAGTGAACACAGAACAGAAGTATTCGTTTAATATTTCTGCTATTTCTTCGTCTCTCTCCACACATTGATCCTTTCCACCTTTTAATTTTACTATACTACTTTGAACTTTTCTCTTTTCACTGATGTATCTGAAAAATGTTTTGTCACCTCCCTTTACTTCCTTGGCAATCCTCTCTTCTGCTTGACTCTTTGCTGTCTTGATTAATTTCTTCATCTCCCTCAGTTCTACCAGATATTCTTCTTTGTGCTCCTCTCTTTGGGATCTTTTGTATTTCTTGAACGCTGTTCTTTTAGCCTTTATTTTGTCAGCCACCTCCTTTGAGAACCAGATAGGTTTCATTTTTCTTTTGCTTTTCTTTACTTTTCTAACATATAGATTAGTTGACTTGGCAATTGCTCCTTTTAGATTGGTCCACTGTTGATCCACATCTCTCACATTCTCCCAGCCTTTTAGTTCTTCCTCCAGGTTCTTCCCATTTCATCAAAGTTTGTGTTTTTGAACTGCAGAACTCGGGTTTTGTGCCTCTTTTCCGTATCTTTTTTGTGATATTAAACCATACCGTTTGATGATCACTGGTGCTGAGGTGGGCGCCCACCTGGACATCACAGATGTTATCTCCATTAGTGAGCAATAAGTCAAGTATTGCTCCTTCTCTTGTGGGTTCCAATACCATTTGTTTGAACACAGCTACTTGCAGGGCATCCACTATTTCTCTACTGTTATTAGATTCTGCAGATGGGATTCTCCAGTCTACATCTGGCATATTAAAGTCTCCAACGATCACCACTTCTCCCTTCTTTTCTATCCTGTGGATGTCATTAACCAGATCTCTGTCCAGCTCTTCTTTTTGGTTTGGAGGCCTGTAAACCACTCCAATAAAAATGGATGTCCCATCTTTTTTTAGGTTGGCCCATAGTGCTTCTTCATTGCCCCATCTTCCTTGCAGCTCCGATGCTTGGATATTGTTTCTGACATAAAGAGCCACTCCTCCCCCTTTCCTGTCCTCTCTGTCTTTCCTTAACAAGTTATAGCCCAGTATTGCCGTATCCCAGTCATGAGATTCCGTAAACCACAGTTCCGTGACAGCAACAATGTCCAAGTCCGCCTCCACCATTAGGGCTTGCAGATCTGGGATTTTATTTCCCAAACTACGAGCATTTGTGCTCATAGCTTTCCAGCTTTCTTCATTCAGGTTACTGCTGTTTCTGGATTCCTTTTGTGACCTCTTTAGTTGAGTTTTGCTATCCACTTTTCCCTTTGCCTTTGTGCACGGGAAAGGATTAGTGCCTCTGATAGCAGAGTCATCCATCACAGTGAGCTTTTTCCTTTGGTTTCTGATCTGGAATTTCTGTATGCATTGGGTTTTTTCTCTCTTTTCAGATAACATTTCAATCTTTTCCTCAAGAACTTCTTCAGTATTTAATACAGAGAAGGCATTTTGTACTTGTTGCACTTGATACAGTGTGTGTCTCCGGATCACAGGTCTAATTCTTCCCGAGCCCACTGTAATACTGTTTTTTAAGCTTCTCAATGCCTTGTGTGAGTGGGGGGGGGGGGGGGGGGGGGGGTAGAGTTGTGGGCTGCACAGCTGTCAATAATGGGTGTCTGTGGGTCACCGGTCTTATCCTACCTGAGCCCACAGTAAATCTCTTTTTCCTTGACTTTTGGTTATTCAGTGGTAATGGGAAATTAATTTCTGAATAATGTACCGTGGCTGAGACTTTCTTTATTGAAGCTAATTTAGCTTTACCTTCAGCCAGCTCCTTTTCCAAGGTAAAGAGTGGTGAACAAATGGGGCAAGCCTTAAGTTTCCATATGATTACCCTCAATATAAAGGCTCTACAACAGTTGCATTGGATAGACCTCATTTTGGTAATTTGTCTGATGCATAGCAATTATGGAAATACTAATTTACCTTGTTGCCATTTATGAATTTAGGCAGGTTATATAAGAAACACAAACCTAGGGGTGGGTGGGTAGACGGGCAGGGTGGGAGGGTGGGAGGGTGTCAAACAGGTAAAGCAGACTAACAGCACTCCCAACTTTCTATTTCAGTTGTGCTTCTTTTTAACAGACAGTGCACTAGTTTTGGCAAATATAAAGCCCTACTTCTAAGCACAGATAACAACCAAAAATGGACTTAACTTTAGCAGAAAAGGCCCTGGCTCATGAAGATCCCAGCTCCAAAGTGATTCAGTTCCCAAAGCACATGAGACTCTAGCAATCTTAATCCAATTACTGCCTCCCCCACAAACACTGGCTGAGGAGGAAGGGTCTGCTTTGAACTAATGGCTGGAACAGGTAAAGCAGACTAACAGCACTTCCAACTTTCTGTTTCAGTTGTGCTTCTTTTTAACAGACAGTGCACTAGTTTTAGCAAATATAATGCGCTACTTCTAAGCACAGATAACAACCAAAAATGGACTTAACTTTAGCAGAAAAGGCTCTGGCTCATGAAGATCCCAGCTCCAAAGTGATTCAGTTCCCAAAGCACATGAGACTCTAGCAATCTTAATCCAATTACTGCCTGCCCCACAAACACTGGCTGAGGAGGAAGGGTCTGCTTTGAACTAATGGCTGGAACAGGTAAAGCAGACTAACAGCACTTCCAACTTTCTGTTTCAGTTGTGCTTCTTTTTAACAGACAGTGCACTAGTTTTGGCAAATATAATGCCCTACTTCTAAGCACAGATAACAACCAAAAATGGACTTAACTTTAGCAGAAAAGGCTCTGGCTCATGAAGATCCCAGCTCCAAAGTGATTCAGTTCCCAAAGCACATGAGACTCTAGCAATCTTAATCCAATTACTGCCTCCCCCACAAACACTGGCTGAGGAGGAAGGGTCTGCTTTGAACTAATGGCTGAAACAGTTAAAGCAGACTAACAGCCCTCCCAAATATCTATTTCAGTTGTGCTTCTTTAACAGACAGTGCTTCTTTTTAACAGACAGTGCACTAGTTTTGGCAATATAATGCCCTACTTCTAAGCACAGATAACAACCAAAAATGGACTTAACTTTAGCAGAAAAGGCTCTGGCTCATGAAGATCCCAGCTCCAAAGTGATTCAGTTCCCAAAGCACATGAGACTCTAGCAATCTTAATCCAATTACTGCCTCCCCCACAAACACTGGCTGAGGAGGAAGGGTCTGCTTTGAACTAATGGCTGGAACAGGTAAAGCAGACTAACAGCACTTCCAACTTTCTGTTTCAGTTGTGCTTCTTTTTAACAGACAGTGCACTAGTTTTGGCAAATATAATGCCCTACGTCTAAGCACAGATAACAACCAAAAATGGACTTAACTTTAGCAGAAAAGGCTCTGGCTCATGAAGATCCCAGCTCCAAAGTGATTCAGTTCCCAAAGCACATGAGACTCTAGCAATCTTAATCCAATTACTGCCTCCCCCACAAACACTGGCTGAGGAGGAAGGGTCTGCTTTGAACTAATGGCTGGAACAGGTAAAGCAGACTAACAGCACTCCCAACTTTCTTTTTCAGTTGTGCTTCTTTTTTTAACAGACAGTGCACTTGTTTTGGCAAATATAATGCCCTACTTCTAAGCACAGATAACAACAAAAAATGGACTTAACTTTAGCAGAAAAGGCTCTGGCTCATGAAGATCCCAGCTCCAAAGTGATTCAGTTCCCAAAGCACATGAGACTCTAGCAATCTTAATCCAATTACTGCCTCCCCCACAAACACTGGCTGAGGAGGAAGGGTCTGCTGTGAACTAATGGCTGGAACAGGTAAAGCAGACTAACAGCACTTCCAACTTTCTGTTTCAGTTGTGCTTCTTTTTAACAGACAGTGCACTAGTTTTGGCAAATATAATGCCCTACTTCTAAGCACAGATAACAACCAAAAATGGACTTAACTTTTCAAAACATGATTAGCAAAATAAAGTACAATTCAAAACATATACAAATTCAAAACATATTTACAGTGGGATTGGTGGACCAGCATCTGTAAAGCTCGATTTTCATAGATGAATTTCATAGAACTCATCAATTTTGAATTTCATAGAACTCATCAATATGAATTTCATAGAACTCATCAATTTTCATAGATGAGTTCACCTGTACTTTGTTTGTCATGGGGATAACATGGTTTTTTTATTTTTTTGAGCTTTGCATAGGGATGTGGGGGATGGTAGCCGAGCGCATGTACTCCATCTACGTGTTCTCAATCCCAATTTGGGATATACTTCATTGAATAAGGGGCTGGGGATTAACACGGGTCGAATATGTATCCTTTGTGGTCTTTTGGTTTTTTTATTAGCTGTTTTCTTTTTTTGGTAGGGAGGGGGGGGGGGGGGGGGGGGGAACCACCTGTAGAGAATCTCTGCTGTCTTTGGATGTCTGTTTTTTCCTTCGATTGGGGGTTCAAGGAAGAGTTAATTGTGTGTCACGATTGCCCAGTTTAGATATTGAGACCTATTGTTTCCTGGGCCTTGGCTCCTATTGCCATTCTTCCTGTGACAAGTGTGGATGGACCAGGCTCAAGTCTAATCTGTGAGCTGTTTTGGCTTTAGAATTTGTAACCTGGAATGTAGTGGGCATGGGAACTCCTGTAAAACGAGAAAAAGTATTTGCCCGTTTGACTAAACTTAAGGCTAAAATTATATTTTTGCAGGAGACACACATGCTTCCCATTGAAATTCTCAAATTAAAGAAAAAATGGGTATCACAACTCTATTACGTGACAGGAATGTCCAAGAGCAGAGGAGTAGCCATTATGATTCATCAATCCACCTCTTTTCAACTGTTGGAGTCAGTGGCACATCCTCAGGGGCGGTATGTGCTAGTAAAGGGCATTCTCATGGGTTCTCCGATGCTCCTTGCCTCAATTTACGCACCTAATGTCTACGATCACACCTTTTATACTACCCTTCTTTCTTACTTAGCCAAAATGGGGGATTGTCCTATGGTATTGGGGGGTGATTTCAATTTTGTTATGGACCCCGACTTGGATAGATGCCCGGCCAGGGGAGGCCACCAAAGTAGTGTGCGAAGGGGACCCGGATTTTTATGCCAACACTTAGCAGTTATGGACCTGTGGCGGGTGCTTAATCCAGGGGTGCGTGATTTCACACATGTTGCAAAAGCTCACCCAACCAAGTCGCGGATTGACTATCTGCTTATCTCAGAATCCATCTTTTCCAGATTCACTAGGTCCTCTATTGAAGCATTGGTAGTCTCAGACCATTGCCCGGTGTCTGGGACGTATTCTCTGGGGGGGGGGGGGGGGAGTACTCCCTTGGGTCAGTGGCGTTTGCCAGCGGTGCTCGCCACCGGTCCAGGATTTCTTCCATTTTTAAAAAGTAAATGGAAAGAATTTATGGTTTTCAATGAGCAACACCTGGATCGTCCAGTACTCTTGTGGGAAACAGCAAAAAGTGTATTGCGAAGAGATATCATTAGTTATGTAAGCTTTAAGAAAAAGAAATTAGATAGAGACATTATCTCCTTGAAAAAAAGATTACAGGACCTTAAATGCAAAATTTATTCCACTCCAGACGCTCAGGTGACTGCCCAGTTCCGGGAGACACAGGTTGCTCTTAATGACTTGTTGCATACCAGAGCAGCGCATGTCCTCCGCCATAGACAATTTAACTTCTTCCAATATGGCAACAAGGCTGGTAAGCTTTTAGCCCGTCTGTTGAAGGCGCAAGAATCGTCCAAATACATTGCTAAGTCCAGTGACATAGCGGAAATTTTTTCAAATTATTATAAATCTTTATACTCAGCTGAGCCGGTTAATGAAGGGGCTATAGATGACTTTTTGAAGGGGATTCCTATGCCTGGTCTAACTGATGTCCAACGTCAGCGTTTACAACGCAATATTGAGTTGGATGAGGTCCTGGATGCTCTTAAGAACATAAGAACATAAGAAAATGCCATACTGGGTCAGACCAAGGGTCCATCAAGCCCAGCATCCTGTTTCCAACAGTGGCCAATCCAGGCCATAAGAACCTGGCAAGTACCCAAAAACTAAGTCTATTCCATGTAACCATTGCTAATGGCAGTGGCTATTCTCTAAGTGAACTTAATAGCAGGTAATGGACTTCTCCTCCAAGAACTTATCCAATCCTTTTTTAAACACAGCTATACTTACTGCACGAACCACATTCTCTGGCAACAAATTCCAGAGTTTAATTGTGCGTTGAGTAAAAAAGAACTTTCTCCGATTAGTTTTAAATGTGCCCCATGCTAACTTCATGGAGTGTCCCCTAGTCTTTCTACTATCCGAAAGAGTAAATAACCGATTCACATCTACCCGTTCTAGACCTCTCATGATTTTAAACACCTCTATCATATCCCCCCTCAGTCGTCTCTTCTTCAAGCTGAAAAGTCCTAACCTCTTTAGTCTTTCCTCATAGGGGAGTTGTTCCATTCCCCTTATCATTTTGGTAGCCCTTCTCTGTACCTTCTCCATCGCAATTATATCTTTTTTGAGATGCGGCGACCAGAATTGTACACAGTATTCAAGGTGCGGTCTCACCATGGAGCGATACAGAGGCATTATGACATTTTCCGTTTTATTCATCATTCCTTTTCTAATAATTCCCAACATTCTGTTTGCTTTTTTGACTGCCGCAGCACACTGAACCGACGATTTCAATGTGTTATCCACTATGACACCTAGATCTCTTTCTTGGGTTCAAGCGCTTCCTAATCAAAAAGCACCAGGCCCTGATGGAATGACCTCCACATTCTATAAAGGCCTGAAGGACGAGATAGCACCTTTAATGCAATCAGTTTATGAGGAGATGGTAGATCAGCAGGAAATGCCTCCTACCATGAGAGCTGCCACTATTGTAGTCCTTCCCAAAGCAGGCAGGGATCCCTTGCTCCCTTCATCTTACCGGCCGATTTCTTTGTTAAACCTAGATATCAAAATATATGCTAAGATTTTGGCCAACAGATTGAAATCTCTCATGCCCCTCCTGATCTCTCCAGACCAGGTGGGCTTTGTGGTGGGGAGACGGTCAACCGTAAACATCCATAAAGTGCTGGCTGCTTTGGAGCTCTGCGCTAAATCCCAAATCGTAGATCCATTGATGGTCACATGCGATGCGGAGAAGGCATTTGATAGAGTGGCATGGCCTTTTCTGCAGCAAGTGTTGATTAAAATGGGCTTCGTGGGAAGGATATATGATTATATTAATATATTTTACTCCAATCCTACGGCGAGGATTCTGGTGAATGGCGAATTATCTGGGGAGTTCTGCTTACAAAGGGGAACAAGACAAGGATGCCCTTTATCCCCTCTCCTATTTATTTTAACGGTAGAGCCCCTAATATGCAAATTGAAAGCATCGCCTAATGTCACGGGCATACCAGTAGGCACACATTGTTATCTCACTCTATTATTCGCGGATGATATTTTGCTTCTGTTGTCCCTGGCTCGGTCTGCTCTGCCAGCGGCCTTGGACATTTTTCACACCTATCAGTGGCTATCAGGCTTTAAGCTGAACCTTGATAAAACCGAGGCGTTGGACCTCTCGGGTTCTTTAAAGGCTACTTGGGACAACTTTCCGGTGAAATGGGCTCCCTCCACAATCAGATATTTGGGCATAACTATTCATTCAGATCCTCAACAATGGTACGCGCTAAATATTCCCCCTATGATCCAGAAAATGATCACTAAATTAAGAGGCTGGAAGTCTCTCCCTTTATCACTTCAGGGGCGTATTGCTGTTCTCAAAATGGTGATAGCACCTCAATTATTATACAAGCTGCTGATGTTGCCTTTTCTTATTCTCGCGAAAGACCGGCGTGTCTTGTATAGAGAGATACGCAGATTTCTTTGGCGGGACAGGGGGGCGCGCCTTTCTTTTAATACCCTGATGGCGCCTAAGTCCGATGGGGGTACAGGCTTCCAAATTTTTATTTTTATTCCTTAGCAGCTAATTGGCGATTTTTGGGGGATAGGATTTTTGGTACCTCAGAATATACAGACCCTCAATTGATCCGTACGCTCTGTTCCCTGCTAAATCCATGTTTGGTACTACACACTACTGCATTGGCTTTTCAGCAAATACCTACACGTTTCATATTAGTGAAGACTGTTAGGAAAGTATGGGGTATTCTCCGTAATATCTGAGACATTAATGTCTGAGACATTAAGGTTAAAACACCGTCTTTAAGTTTTTAACTTGTACTTTCTATGGTAAAATTTCTTTTACCGGCCTATCTTCCTTCCAGCTTGTTGCAAGCTTCCAAGTTCTCTCCCCTTGTTGATTGTAATTTTTGACTTATTCCTACTTATTGTTATCTTTCATTTACGTGAATTTGTTACTCTTGTTGTTTTCCCTTTGTTAAACTGTAAACTGATCCGATATGGTAATTTACTATGAAGGTCAGTATAAAAAAACTGTTAAATAAAATAAATAAAATAAAATAAATAATATGATGGGGCTATCTCCCTATGTATCTCCACACTACCCACTGCGAGACTTCTCTCATATATCAAGGTCCATACTTCCATCGAATCATCAATTTACATTGAGCACTCATTGGTTTCTGGGGGAGCTTCTGGATCCAAACACAGGGAAGATTTACTCCTTTGAACAGTGCCAAACATTATTGGCTTTTCACTCCCACCATTTCCTTCTTTATGGGTATTTACGAGCATTGGTGACAGACCTAATGAGTAATGTAATGGGGAAAGTGAACAATGACAAATATTCTGCTTTACTTACTTGTTTCCAGTCTCACAAAGGGTCTTTGTCTTGTTTATACACTTTTTCTCATGTGATACAGAAATATTTTATTTATCAAAAATTGCTTTCTAAATGGGTGCAGGACTGTCAAGAGGACCTGGAGGTGCATATGCTTAAGAACTCTTATTTGTTTATCAATCTTACCACCAACAATGTGGTACTTTGTGAACTGCAGCAAAGAATTTTCCATCGGATTGTCTACTCTCCAGCTAGGGCCCTGCGCATGGGTCTTGTGGACTCAGCAGCGTGTCTCAAATGTTCAATTCCAGTTGCCTCTCTTATACATTGTTTGTGGAGTGGCCACAGATCCAGAAGTTTTGGGTCTCCATTCGCCTAGGCCTGTCACAACTGCTATGTACTGATATTCAGTGGTCCTGTTCCTTTTGCATTCTCAATAATGATGCTGGGGACCAAAGTCTAAATGTTGACAATGTAGGTCTTTTAGCTAAGGCTTGCCTTATTGGTAAGAAATGTATTTTGCTAAAATGGCTGGATGCAGAACCCCCCACACAAGAGATGTGGTCCTCTATGTTGACGGAATTATACCAGTTGGAATATGGTTCCATGTATAAAAGGTTTTCTCCCCGAAAAAAGCAGATTTTTGAGGAGATTTGGGGTTGCTATTATAGATCTATTTCCCCAACTATCCGTCAGATTGCTCCTCTCGGGAGCGGATGAGGGATATTAGGGTATTTGTTAATCCATGTAGGATTCTAAATGTATAAGCCCAGCGATAGTGAAACGACACGAAACTGAAATGTATGTATAACCTCTTCTTATGGATGTAACACCCGACCCTTGGGCGAGCTGGAGATTCTCTATGGGGGGGGGGGGGGAGGGGAGGAAGGGGGGTTAACTTGTAAAACTCTATTTGGGTAATGCAATACTTGTAATAAATAGAACTCGGACTGTTTTGTATTATATATGTTTGTTTGCCCAATAAAATATATTGGGAAAAAAAAAAAAAGCACAAACACACTAAATAATATTCCCAAATAGTTAACTTTGCCCCAATACTTTAAAAAAAGACAATGTCCCAAGCAAAAACTTACTGATTCCTTTCAGCCACCAGCAGTGGCTCCCACCAGCAGTGGCTCCCACAAGCTCCCTCTCAGTGCTCCCACTAGAATGTGGGTTACTGAGCTCTTCCCTTGAATATATAATGTGCTTCTAAGGTAAATTAATGCAAAACAATCCCTTTGGAGATTTACACTTCAGTTAGTTTTCCTGAGTGACTCACTGCTGTTCTGATTAACAAAGAATGGTACCTAATCAAATAAAACACCCCAACCATAACACTTCCCTTGTAATATATAATGTGCTTCTAAGGTAAATTAGTGCAAAACAATCCCTTTGGAGATTTACACTTCAGTTAGTTTTCCTGACTGACTCACTGCTGTTCTGATTAACAAAGAATGGTAGCTAATCAAATAAAACACACAACCTTAACACTTAGTTAGACAGCCAGAGTGACTCACTGCTCTCTTGATTAACAAATGTTGGTACCTATTCAAACCAAATCATACTACCTCAACACCTTTCCAAGGTGAGTAACTGAACTGAACTTTTCAACCTTTTTACTTAGGTATACACTGCTCCTAGCTTATTTCTAGCTTCTGGCAACTTTTATTTTTTTTTGGGGGGGAGGGGGTGTTTTTTTTTTTTTTTTAAATACAAACACTCAGTTCTGCTTACTATCTGCCTTACAGACTTTTAAAAATAAACACTACCTACTGCTTACTAGCTGCCTTATTGACTGAGTCTAACTTGTTTATTCACTGCCTTACTGACTATTAAAAGCACAAACACACTAAATAATATTCCCAAATAGTTAACTTTGCCCCAATACTTTTAAAAAAGACAATGCCCCAAGCAAAAACTTACTGATTCTTTTCAGCCACCAGCAGTGGCTCCCACCAGCAGTGGCTCCCACAAGCTCCCTGTCAGTGCTCCCACTAGAATGTGGTAGAGATGTGAATCGTGTCCTCAATCGTCTTAACGATCGATTTCGGCTGGGAGGGGGAGGGAATCGTATTGTTGCTGTTTGGGTGTGTAAAGTATCGTGAAAATCGTTAAAATCGTGAGCCGGCACACTAAAACCCCCTAAAACCCACCCCCGACCCTTTAAATTAAATCCCCCACCCTCCCGAACCCCCCCAAATGCCTTAAATTACCTGGGGGTCCAGCGGCACACTAAAACACGGCACACTAAAACCCACCCCGACCCTTTAAATTAAATCCCCCCCCCTCCCGAACCCCCCCCCCAAATGCCTTAAATTACCTGGGGGTCCGTAGCCTTAAATTACCTCCGTAGCGGCGGTCCGTAGCTAAATCGGGGGAAGGGAGAGAGCAGGAAAAGCGGCACACTAAATCGTGTAGTCTTCAGCCGGCGCCATTTTGCAAAATGGACACCGCAAAATGGCGGCGGCCATAGACCAAAACGATTCGATGCAGGAGGTCGTTCCGGACCCCCGCTGGACTTTTGGCAAGTCTTGTGGGGGTCAGGAGGCCCCCCCCAAGCTGGCCAAAAGTTCCTGGGGGTCCAGCGGGGGTCCGTGAGCGATTTCCTGCCGCGAATCGTTTTCCGTACGGAAAATGGCGCCGGCAGGAGATCGACTGCAGGAGGTCGTTCAGCCGGGGTCCGGAACCCTCGCTGAACGACCTCCTGCAGTCGATCTCCTGCCGGCGCCATTTTCCGTACGGAAAACGATTCGCGGCAGGAAATCGCTCACGGACCCCCGCTGGACCCCCAGGAACTTTTGGCCAGCTTGGGGGGGCCTCCTGACCCCCACAAGACTTGCCAAAAGCCCAGCGGGGGTCCGGAATGACCTCCTGCGTCGAATCGTTTTGGTCTATGGCCGCCGCCATTTTGCGGCGGCCATTTTGCAAAATGGCGCCGGCTGAAGACTACACGATTTAGTGTGCCGCTTTTCCTGCTCTCCCCTTTCCCCCGATTTAGCTACGGACCGCCGCTACGGAGGTAATTTAAGGCTACGGACCCCCAGGTAATTTAAGGCATTGGGGGGGGGTTCGGGAGGGTGGGGGATTTAATTTAAAGGGTCAGGGTGGGTTTTAGGGGGTTTTAGTGTGCCGTGTTTTAGTGTGCCGCTGGACCCCCAGGTAATTTAAGGCATTTGGGGGGGGGGGTTCGGGAGGGTGGGGGATTTAATTTAAAGGGTCGGGGGTGGGTTTTAGGGTGTTTTAGTGTGCCGGTTTTCCTGCCCTCCCCCTTCCCCCGATTTACGATTTTTTGACGATAAATCAGGGGAATTGGTATTGTATCGTGGCCCTAACGATTTTTGACAATTTAAAATATATCGGACGATATTTTAAATCGTCAAAAAACGATTCACATCCCTAGAATGTGGGTTACTGAGCTCTTCCCTTGAATATATAATGTGCTTCTAAGGTAAATTAGTGCAAAACAATCCCTTTCGAGATTTACACTTCAGTTAGTTTTCCTGAGTGACTCACTGCTGTTCTGATTAACAAAGAATGGTAGCTAATCAAATAAAACACACAACCTTAACACTTATTTAGTCAGCCAGAGGAGTGGGTACCCAGATTAGAGAATACCCCAAAGGGCAGAGACCCGAAGGGCAGAGAGAGCTTCCAGCAGCAGCACGGAAGCGGCAGAGTAGTTTAGACCGGACGATTCCCATCCTTGCTAACTCAATGAGCTAACTAGCAAGCATAGGCTAAATATCCGGATGACGTCTCGTCACTCAAGGGGGACGCCCCCGAGGTTCCTGCCATGATGTGGATAAAGACGTGGGTGGCATGCGCACACACACCCTAGGAGGCCCTTAGGAGAAACATGGCATGAGGCTTTGCCGTAGCCATTCCGGGGATGCTGGAGAATGCGGCTTGCAGACGCGGTGCTAGCCATCTTCCCAAGGCTAGTGGGGAGAGCAGAGAAAAAGGTGAGGCACAAGGGTCGAAACCGTCTGAGACCGACGGACACAACATTGCACTGAGGACAAGTATCCCAGAGCTACTGCCAAGGAGGTAACGGTTAGACCGGCCATCATAGTTGGTGATTCAATTATTAGAAATGTAAATTGCAAGTGGCTGGTGGATGTGAGGACGCCTGGTAACTTGCCTGCCTGGTACAAAGGTGGAAGACCTCATGCGTCATCTAGATAGGATTATAGACAGTGCTGGGGAGGAGCCAGCTGTTGTGGTACATGTGGGCACCAACGAAATAGGAAAATGTGGGAGAGAGGTTCTGGAAGTCAAATTTAGGATTTTAGGTACAAAGCTGAAATAAAGAACCTCCAGGGTGGCATTCTCTGAAATGCTTCCTGTTCCACGTGCAGGTCCCCAGAGGCAGGCAGAGCTCCAAAGTTTCAATGCGTGGATGAGATGGTGCAGGGAAGCGGGTTTCAGTTTTGTAAGGAACTGGGGAAACTTTTGGAGAAGGAGAGACTTTTCTGAAAGGATGGGCTCCACCTTAACGAGAGTGGAACCAAGCAGCTGGCACTAACTTTGAAAAAGGAGATAGAGCAGCTTTTAAACTAGAGCAAGGGGGGAAGTCACTCAGCAGAGCATGGTTTGGAGAAATATATCCTTGAGGGATACTAATGAAACAGGAGAGTTAGGGAATCCAAACAGAAAGGTTCCAGTAAAAGCAAATATAGTCTATGTGCCTATATATAAAAAATCACCTGAGCTAAAGATTTCCAAATTATCCCTAAGAACTGAAAAGCAGGTTGTTAATACAAACAAAAAACACACTTTAAAATGTCTATATGCCAGTGCCAGAAGTCTAAGAAGTTAGTTGGGAGAGTTAGAGTGTACAGCAGTAATTGATGAGATTGACATAACTGGCATCACAGAGAACTGGTGGAAGGAGGATAACCAATTGAACAGTGCTATATCAGGGTACAAATTATATTGCAATGATAGGGAGGATCAACTTGGTGGGGGTGTGGCACTTTATATCTGGGAGGGTATAGAGTCCAACAGGATAAAGATCATACAAGAGACTAAATGCTCAGTAGAATCCATATGGATAGAAATCCCAGGTGTGTTGGGTAAGAGTATAGTGATAGGAGTATACTACCGTCCATCTGGATAAAATGGTCAGACAGATGATGAAATGCTAAGAGAAATCAGGGAAGCTAACCAATTTGGCAGTGCAATAATAATGGGAGATTTCAATTTCCCCGATATTGACTGGGTAAATGTAACATCAGGACTTGCTAGAGACATAAATTTCCTGGATGTAATAAATGACTACTTCATGGAGCAATTGGTTCAGGAACCAACAAGAGAGGGAGCTATTTTAGATTTAATTCTTAGTGGAACGCAGGATTTGGTGAGAGAGGTAACAGTGGTGGGGCCACTTGGCAATAGTGATCATAACATGATCAAATTTAAACTAATAACTGGAAGGGGGACAATAAGTAAATCTGCAGCTCTAACACTAAATTTTAAAAAGGGAAACTTTGATAAAATGAGAAAAATAGTTAGAAAAAAACTGAAAGGTGCAGCTGCAAAGGTTAAAAGTGTTCAACAAGCATAGACATTGTTTAAAAATACAATCCTAGTGGCGCAGTCCATATGTATTCCGCGCATTAAGAAAGGTGGAAGGAAGGAAAAACGATTACTGGCATGGATAAAAGGTGAGGTGAAAGAGGCTATTTTAGCCAAAAAATCAATCTTCAAAAATTGGAAGAAGGATCCATCTGAAGAAAATAGGATAAAGCATAAACATTGTCAAGTTAAGTGTAACACGAGAAAAAAGAACTTGTCTTAATTTCCACTTACTGAACACTAATCACCAAAAAGGAAATATCTATCAAAATAAACAATCAAAAAAGAATGCCATTCCCCCCCCCAAAAATTAAATTTTAAATATATAACCGCATCATCAAGCCTGACAGCGTGCTCCCTATATTTTCAAAGCAGGAGCCGCCCGGTCTTCTAATCACTTGCGGTCATATTTTTTTAATTTTTCTTTTTTTATCTAATTTTCTTTAAAGACAATCATTGCATGTATAGTCATTGTTTGCAATACTCACGTCAATGTTTTATATTCTTGAATCAGCTCATTCAAGAATATAAAACAGCTCATTGAATCAGCTCATTTAAGAAAATAAAACATTGACTTGAGTATTGCAAACAATGACTATACATGCAAAGATTGTGTTTAAAGAAAATTAGATAAAAAAAGAAAAATTAAAAAAATATGACCGCAAGTGAATAGAAGACTAGGCTGCTCCCGCTTTGAAAATATAGGGAGTATGCTGTCAGATTTGATGATGCGGTTATATATTTAAAATTTAATTTTTTGGGGGGAATGGCATTCTTTTTTGATTGTTCATTTTGATAGATATTTCCTTTTTGGTGACAAGTTAAGTATAAAACATTGATAAGACAGGAGAAGAGAGAATTTGAAAGGAAGTTGGCTGTAGAGGCAAAAACTCATAATAAAAAATTTTAAAAATATATCCGAAGCAAGAAACCTGTGAAGGAGTCGTTTGGACCGTTAGATGATGGAGGGGTTAAAGGGGCTCTTAGGGAAGATAAGGCCATTGCAGAAAGACTAAATGAATTCTTTGCTTCAGTGTTTACTAATGAGGATTTTGGGGAGATACCAGTTCCAGAGATGGTTTTCAAGGGTGATGAGTCAGACAAACTGAACCAAATCACTTTGAACCTGGAAGATGTAGTAGGCTAGATTGATAAACTAAAGAGTAGCAAATCACCTGGACCGGATGGTATGAATCCTAGGGTACTGTAGGAACTCAAAAATGAAATTTCTGATCTATTAGTTAAAATTTGCAACCTATCATTAAAATCATCCATTGTACCTGAGGACTGGAGAATGGCCATTATAACCCCAATATTTTAAAAGGGCTCCAAGGGCGATCTGGGAAACTATAGACCAGTGAGCCTGACTCCAGTGCTGGGAAAAATAGTGGAAACTATTCTAAAGATCAAAATCATAGAGCATATAGAATGACATTGTTTAATGGAACACAGTCAACATGGATTTACCCAAGGGAAGTCTTGCCTAAAAAAACTGCTTCATTTTTTTGAAGGGGTTAATAAACATGTGGATAAACATGAACTGGTAGATGTAGTGTATTTGGATTTTCAGAAGGCGTTTGACAAAGTCCCTCATGAGTGACTTCTAAGAAAACTAAAAAAATCATGGGATAGGAGGTAATGTCTTTTCGTGGATTACAAACTGGTTAAAAGACAGGAAACACAGAGTAGGATTAAATGTTCAATTTTCTCAGTGAAAAAGGATAAACAGTGGAGTGCCTCAGGTATCTGTACATGGACCGGTGCTTTTCAATATATTTATAAATGATCTGGAAAGGAATACGACGAGTGAGGTTATCAAATTTGTGGATGTTACAAAATTATTCAGAGTAGTTAAATCACAAGTAGATTGTGATACATTACAGGAGGACCTTGCAAGACTGGAAGATTGGGCATCCAAATGGTAGATGAAATTTAATGTGGACAAGTGCAAGGTGTTGCATATAGGGAAAAATAACCCTTGCTGTAGTTACTCGATGTTAGGTTTCATATTAGGAGCTACCAATCAGGAAAAAGATCTAGGCATCATAGTGGATAATACTTTTAAATCGTCAGCTCATTGCAGTGCAGCAGTCAAAAAAGCAAACAATGTTAGGAATTATTAGGAAGGGATTGGTTAATAAAACAGAAAATGTCGTAATGCTTCTGTATCGCTCCATGGTGAGACCACACCTTGAATACTGTTACAATTTTGGTCGCTGCATCTCAAATAAGATATAGTTGCAATAGAGAAGGTACAGAGAAGGGCAACCAAAATGATAAAGGGGATGGAACAGCTCCCCTATGAGGAAAGGCTGAAGTGGTTAGGGTTGTTCAGCTTGGAGAAGAGACGGCTGAGGGGGGATATGATAGAGGTCTTTAAGATCATGAGAGGTCTTGAACGAGTAGATGTGAATCAGTTATTTACACTTTCGAATAATAGAAGGAATAGGGGGAATTCCATGAAGTTAGCAAGTACCACATTTAAGACTAATCGGAGAAAAATCTTTTTCACTCAACGCACAATAAAGCTCTGGAATTTGTTGCCAGAGGATGTGGTTAGTGCAGTTAGTGTAGCTGGGTTCAAAAAAGGTTTGGATAAGTTCTTGGAGGAGAAGTCCTTTAGCAGCTATCAATCAAGTTTACTTAGGGAATAGCCTCTGCTATTAATTGCATCAGTAGCATGGGATCTTCTTAGTGTTTGGGTAATTGCCAGGTTCTTGTGGCCTGGTGTGGCCTCTGTTGGAAACAGGATGCTGGGCTTGATTGACCCTTGATCTGACACAGCATGGCAATTTCTTATGTTCTTATGTTATATAAGATTGAGATCTTTAAGATCATGAGAGGTCTTGAACGAGTAGATGTGAATCAGTTATTAACGTTAGCAGCCACCACTTGCTCAATTTGTATTGGCGTTCCTTTTTCGCCAACCCTCTTCCCCGTCTTGTTTTCACCCGTTTAACACATCCGTGATCGAAATAAACACGCTACAACTGTTATTTTGTATAAACAAAAGGCCGCAGCTTTATTCCTTATACATTTGAATACATTTGTCTGGTATACCCGAGCCGTTGTGCTTCCCCTAACTGCCCGCCGTACCTAGCCAGGCGTCTTTTAGCCAGGGCCGCTGGGGGTCCCGCCATGTGGTCTTTTGCGGCCCCACCGCCTTTTCCACGCCTCCCCTGGCACTGACGGCTATCACGCTGTCCGATGATGCCTCCGGCATCCCTTACCATATAGTCAACCGGCCCGGGTAACCGCCTTCCCTCAAGCTGCGACAATAACCCTGCCCTTTTATTCCTTGTTTATGAATTTGACTAACACCTAAATTATTTATTTAAACTTCTTGTAGGGTGGGTGGGTGGGCTTTCGCCTTGCTCTCGGCTCTCCTCCGAAAAGGGCGGTCGCTTTAAGGAGGCCGTTGCGTCATCAGCTGGCGCCGTGGGCGCCCGCTGATGACGCCCTATGCTCTCTCCCCCTCGTCCCGCCCTCCAGCTCCTTCGGACCGCTGCCCGACATGGGGTGGCATGTCCATTATTGTCGTGGGCTCGGCGATTCCGCCTGGGCCCACCTATTAACGTTAGCAGCCACCACTTGCTCAATTTGTATTGGCGTTCCTTTTTCGCCAACCCTCTTCCCCGTCTTGTTTTCACCCGTTTAACACACCCGTGATCGAAATAAACACGCTACAACTGTTATTTGGTATAAACAAAAGGCCGCAGCTTTATTCCTTATACATTTGAATAAATTTGTCTGGTATACCCGAGCCGTTGTGCTTCCCCTAACTGCCCGCCGTACCTAGCCAGGCGTCCTTTAGCCAGGGCCGCTGGGGGTCCTGCCATGTGGTCTTTTGTGGCCCCACCGCCTTTTCCACGCCTCCCCTGGCGCTGACGGCTATCACGCCGTCCGATGATGCCTCCGGCATCCCTTACCATATAGTCAACCGGCCCGGGTAACCGCCATAACGTGAGGTAGGTGTAACCTTGCCTCGCGTTCCCCATTTTATTACTTAGCTGCGGCCTTTTTCTAACTGTAAACCCACTGCTTCTATGGCCTCCTGTAACATATTATTAAATGTCATATCCTATGTCGGATAGGTGTATACCGTCCTTTCTGTACAAACCCTGACACCCGTCTTCTGCCCATTGATGCCTAATCTGATGCCAACCTTTTTTATGCGTCCATGTTTCCATCTGCTTGTTAACCTTCTTTCTGCCTCTGCTCCATAATTTAGAGTCCCTCCATTTTGGCCTCGGAATGATTTCTGACCAGACCAATGCGGTGTTCGGGAATATTTCCGATATTGAGACTAAGTCTCTCTGTACTATTTGTATCAAAGTTTTGCATGTCATTGAATTCAGGTCATTGCCCCCCAAGGGCAGGATTATCACGTCTGGAGCCGCCTTTTCTTCCTTTAGGCGCCGTAACCAGGGCAATAATTGCTTCCAATGCATGCCCGATTTTCCTAACCAAGTGATGTTCCACCCGTGTGTTGCCAAACCGAGATGTTGCCCGTACGGTCGTCCGATCGCTCTCTTGGCCGCCCATCTTACATATGAGTGGCCAATGATCCATGCTGACCGCTGTACCCGCTGTTGTTCTGCAAAATAGAATCAATAGTTTGGTTAATTCAGTGGGATGTAACCTTGTCCAGTCGTACGTAAATGTCGACGGCGTTCGATCTCCATGTTCCGATCCTTTTAATTGTTTCTTTGTCTAATCCGGCCTGCGCCGCACTTGTCGCCGCACCGATTCGGAACGAATGGGAGCTAAACTTCCTGGTGTCCCACTCCAATTTGCTTGCCACTGATTTAAGTACTGTTATCAGCTGGAATCTTGTCAGTGGTGATCCGTCGTGATGTATAAGTAGATGTTTTCCTCCTTCTGGGCGGGCGGCTAGATATTCTTGTGAGTTAAAGATTGGGCATGTCTTACAACCTGCTATTCTATTGAGATTTAATATAGCGCCTTTCCCTTGCTGATCTGTCTTTGATCTGTTTATAGTAATGCTGAGGGTCTCCGATGTGCACTGGACATTCTTCCGCAGCAACCCGTTCTCTCCCTCGTCTTTCTTGTTGCGGGCTACTAATTCGCTTATTCTGAGCGCTCCGAAGAATGCCAACGAGAAAGCGAGTCTGAATAACTTGATCTCGTAATTAGATGAGCAGATTTCCGCTAGCGCTACCCATAGCGCTTTCAGCATGTTGTGTGTAATAGGGTGCCTCCCATCTCTGTTTGGGCCGATCTTCCTTGCCCAACCCGTCAACATTTTTCTTATCAGGAATGATTTCGTGGGGTCGCCCCATCCGAAGGCTTTGAAAAAGAATGCTGTTCCGGCAAGGCACTTGATAACTGTGTTCCTGGATACGCCGTTGTCTTTTTCGGAGGTGATGAATTTAATGAGAAGCTCGTCTTTTGTTTAACGCCCCTGGCACGTGTTTAGCTCTTATGGTTATGTTGTATTTTAGTGCCTGCAACACTATTTCCCTCAGTAAGTTAACCACTATCGCGCATTTTGCTGATTGTGTGTTCAAGACGTGAACAACTGCCTGGTTGTCACACCAGAATATGATGTGTCGATTGCTTTGCTTTCTGCTCCACAGCACCAGCGTTACCCATAATGGGAAAAGCTCTAAGAATGTGATGTTTTTTGTTATGCCCTTCTCTTTCCATTCTTCCGGCCAAGGTTCCGCGCACCATTCCCCCTGACATAGGGCACCGAATCCCCAACCGCCCGATGCATCTGTTTGTATGCTCAGGTCCCGATTGGATAGAGGAGTGTCTTGAACGACTGACACCCCGTTGTAGCTGTCCAGGAAAGAGTTCCAAATTCTGAAGTCATCTCTAATTTCTTTTGAAACCCTCAGGTAATGATGCGGCTTCTTTATCCCTACGGTTGCTGCCGCTAGCCTTCTCATAAACGCTCTTCCCATAGGGATCACACGGCATGCGAAGTTCAGGGTTCCCAATATGGCTTGCGCATCGCATAGCGTTATTTTCTTTGCGGATCCCGATTGCCGGATCATGTCGCGCAGCTTCGCTACTTTTTCTACGGGTAGCCTCGCTATCATTCTCGTGGAATCTAATTCTATTCCTAAGAATGATATGGTTGTTGCTGGGCCTTCCGTCTTGTTGTGGGCTAATGGCACTCCTAATTCGGCAGCGATTAACTGAAAATGCGCTAGCAGGCTTCCGCATGAGTTGGAATCTTGGGGGCCAACGAATAGATAGTCGTCGAGGTAATGAATGATATTGCTTGATTCCGTTTTCTTTGCTACGACCCAATGTAGGAATGTGCTGAAAAGCTCGAAGTATGCGCATGAGATGGAGCACCCCATGGGCATACATTTGTCGAAATAAAATTGATTGTTGAAGGTGAAACCGAGCAGTGGGAAGCTATCTGGGTGAACTGGAAGCAGCCTGAAGGCGGACTCTATATCTGCCTTCGCCATCAGTGCTCCTTTACCGCATGTCTGCAGCAGGGCCAGTGCCGAATTGAAGGATGCGTATTGCACCGAACAATCCTCTTGCAACAGGTGGTCGTTTACTGACCTTCCCGGAGGGAATGATAAATTTAATATAAGGCGATACTTTCCTTTTTCCTTCTTCGGGATAACGGCTAATGGCGAAAGGAACATGAGGTGGAATGGTTGCTGCCTGAATGGACCTGCGATTCTTCCTAATTCTAATTCCGTTTGTAGCTTCTCCAGTACGATATCCTTGTGCTTTGTTGCCGAAGGAGAGTTGTTGGTGTTTTCTCCTTGTATTTGCCCCTGGAATGGAATAACGAATCCTTCTTTGAATCCTTGCCAGATTTTATTTGCCTTGTCCTTGTTTGGGTACAACTGGAGCCATGGTTTCAACGCTTCCAGTTGTATGGGTGAAGGTGCTTTCTCGAATTGTATCTTCTCATGCATTGGCCTTACTCCCCGGCGATGCTTTCTTGTTGCATTTTATCATGGGGTGTGGGGCGGTGCAAATTGAGCAAACATGCTTGAATTTGCATTCCTGAAATGTACATACCACTTTGTTATACTTCCAACATGTGTTGTCGTGGGCGTGTAACGGCTTCATTGCGAATCTGTACGGGGAAGTTCTTCTTGAGTTCCTGGGTCTCGCTCCTTGCTCTGTGGTTTTGCACGTCATATGCTGAATCCAAAGGCTGACGTCTTGAGTTCCCCAAGTCATATATCTGTTCTCCTCCATCTTATCCCGAAACTGTTCATCGTAATTTAGCCACGACCATCCGCCGTGCTGCTGATAGGCTCTGGTGATATTGACTGCGTACGCCAGCATCAGTCCGTATTGTGATGGATCCTTCCTACCGACTACGCTGGCCATGTATAGGAATGACGTGATCCAATTAACTATGGTCTTCGGTATTCTCCTTTCCTTTTCTTTGTTGTGCGTTGTTTTTGACTTTTTGTGCCCCTCGGCTTTCCGTCTCCCTAACAGTATGCTAAAGATATCAATGTATTTCTTCTTCTGTATCTTCTTTCTTAATCGCTTGGGCACATCCTCCCATAGCTCAGATAACGTCGTCAGCGTGGGTGGACCTCTTGAGTCTTTGCTGCTCCCTTTCTTGAGTTCTTGCTGGTCGCTGCTAGACTCGGAGGATGATGAGCTAGAAGAGCTAGAAGAGCTGGAGGAGCTGCTTGAGCTCGTGCTGTCCCTGCGCTTGCACTTTATTTTATGGCTCTTCTTCCCTGAACTGGAGCTATTCCGTGACCCTGTACACTCTGCCCCGTCTAGCAGAGCATTAAGCCGCGTATCCCCATCTTTGCTCAAACACTCACCCTCTCCTCCTTCCTGTAGTTTTGGTTGCCTTGCTCGACTTGTGGATGGTTGTTCGTCTTGGTCGCGTTCGCTGCCCTGCGACCCTCCTTGTTCGCCTTGCGGCGTTATACCTCCACTACTAGCGAGAGTCGCGGTCCTCAGGATCCTGTCGAACCCTTCCGGTGCTGTGCTGTACGTATTTGGTCCTGATCGCATGTCATGGAAAGTAGGTTGTGTGTACTGCCGAGATGTGCTTGGACCCCACTCTGAGTCCTGGTGTTGTGGTAATCGTCGGGGGGTTTGTGCCCGATTCCACTCGTCGGGGCGGTATTGTTGTTCGTACATGTTTCCTTGAAGTTGCTCGTAGGGTGGTCTCGTCGTGAGGTTCCTACTTGGGTAAATAATTTGATTTGTCCATGTTCGCCTACCTTCCCCCTTGTTCCAATTTGTCGCTCCTTCGTGGATCTCTCTTACGCTGTCTTGGTACGTCCAGGGATAATCATCCTGATAGTTGCGCTCGTATTGGTTGTGGGAATCGCGTTCATGGTAATAATTATATCCTGGCGTGGTACTCGGCCAGTCTTCGCCTGTCCATCTGTCGTAGTTCGGGGAGCGGGTACTCTGCCAGTCTTCACCTGTCCATCTGTCGTAGTTCGGGGAGCGGTCTCCATAACGCGGCTGAGTGATGTCCGGCTGTCTTGCCGCATCCTGCTCCGTGTTGTGAACGTTTGCGTTTTCGGATTCTTTCTCCACTGCCTCCACTGCTACCCCTTCGGTAGTTATGTCTATATCTGGTTCGACCATTGGGGGTGTCTCGATGATTGGGTCTCTGCCGTTGACTCTTCCGCTCCTTCCGCGCTCGCCTCTTGTTCTCTTCCTGCCACGGGTCTTCTGTTTCGTTGGCGGCTTGGTGGTATTCGTTCCTCCTGCGTTGACGCCCTTTTCTGCCGCCTTGGATCTCGTCACTCTTTGAGACTGGGCCGGGTTCTTGGGCCTCGATGACCGACCTGTATTTTTGCGGGGTGACATTCTTTGTCTACGAATGCTGTAAGAAATAGTGCTATTGTTAGTATTGATCTAGCAACCATTCATACCTGAGCCCGGCTCTACTTAATAGATTGCGAATACCACCCCCTTCTTTTTTTTTTTTTTTTTTATCGCCAGGGTTGACCCTTGCCTTCTTCCTCTACTGTCCTCCGCTCTACCGCCAGAGTTATCAGCGCTGCCCTTCTTGAACCCTCCTGTGCTTAAGGGCACTCGCGCGTCAAGTCCGCCCCTTTGCGGAGACCTTCGTAGTGCTCACATGGTTCTCCTGTCCCCCTTTTGCTGCTTTCCTGTCCCGCCCTGCTACCTATCTTCTGGAGTCGCTCCCTGTTACCCCGTTGGGCCTGCCTGCTGACTCTTATGCTCCCTTGAATACCAAGGAGCGGCCTCTGCTTGCGCCTGGTAGCATTGCTCTCTAGCTGGAGCGGAGCTCCTTTGCCACTCTCTGCCCCACTCTGCTCCTGAAGCAACTGCCTCCCTGCCTCCCCCCGTCACACTCCTAACGCCTCACATCCCCCTCATCGCTCCGTGTCCTTTTTCCCGGCGCGAGCGTGCGTCACTTACCTGCGCCCCCCTCATCCCTCTGGTCGTCCTGGTCCGTCTCGGTGGGGGGGGTGGCGGGGCGCCACCGGGCCGAATGTCATGATATGCAGGGTCACACAACGTTGCCATGCGAACACATCATAAAGTTATGTATATATATATATATTTTTTATTTATTTATTTATTTATTTATTTATACTAAGTCTTTCCGTGCTTTAATATATATTTTTTTTATTGATATTATATATATGCATATATATGTACATTATTTTCCTTGAACACAGTCACATTGGGTGTGGGCGCGGGGGGGGGGGGGTGCCTGACTGTTTGGACCCATTGTTGTCTATGGGTTGGCTGGTGGAGCCCCCCGGGGCCCACAAGGTGCTCGGCTGGGTAGGGGGTCAGGCACGGTCTCCGAGTATATATATATATTTTTTTTTTTGTATGTCCGGGAGCGGGGTGGACCGGGGGGGGGGGGGGGGGTAGGGGGCGTGCTAACGCCTCGACACGGGCTGGGGCCGGTGGTTGCAACGGCTGGGGAGCTGGGGCTCAGGACGGCTGGGAAACTGAAACCTGGGTAGGGGGGTCGGGCATTGCTGCCCCTCCTGCGAGGGGCACGGCCGTGTTCGACGCGGCTGAACGGCAACGGCGGGAGGCTGGGCCACGGGTCCCGCACTTCTGGGCTGGGTAGGTAGCATGCGGCCATGCCGCGTAGTGGGCACGGCCGTGTTCGACGCGGCTGAACGGCAACGGCGCTTCGGCGGGAGGCTGGGCCACGGGTCCCGCACTTCTGGGCTGGGTAGGTAGCATGCGGCCATGCTGCGTAGTGCCATCGGTTGCCCGGGGAAGTTGGCGGAAGTATGGCGGGGCCGCGTGGTCCCGGCGCATCCGTGTTGCGTTACTTTGCCAGCCTCGTGTGGTGGATTGAGGTGGCCAAGGGAGGGGGGCGACGGGGCGTGCACCTTCTAATGCAGAGGTGGTCGGGCGAAAGTGGCTGCGGGCTGTCGAGGAAGGACATGGCGATGGGAGCGCTTGGGAGGGGGCCAGCAGCTGCGGGCTGGCAAGGAAGAGCTTGGCGGTGTTCGCGCTTGGGGGGGGGGGGGGGGCCCGGCAGCCGTCGCGGCCGGCTTCGTGGAGCCGGCCTGCCTGCCATATCAGGGAGAGGTGCGGAATCGGGTTTTTTTTTTTTTGGAAGGCCTGGCCTCTGATAGCTGCCGGGGCTGTCGAGTCTTACCGTAAGGCTGCCGCCCTGTCCGCTCTTTCTTTTTGCTCGCTGCTCGCTGCTCGCTTGCTGTCGCCTTGCTCTCGGCTCTCCTCCGAAAAGGGCGGTCGCTGTTCAGCGATGACCCTTTAAGGAGGCCGTTGCGTCATCAGCGGGCGCCATGGGCGCCCGCTGATGACGCCCTATGCTCTCTCCCCCTCGCCCCGCCCTCCAGCTCCTTCGGACCGCTGCCCGACACGGGGTGGCGCGTCCGTTATTGTCGTGGGCTCGGCGATTCCGCCTGGGCCCACCTATTTACACTTTCGGATAATAGAAGGACCAGGGGGCATTCCATGAAGTTAGCAAGTGGCACATTTAAGACAAATCGGAGAAAATTATTTTTCAGTCAACACACAATTAAGCTCTGGAATTTGTTGCCAGAGTTTGTGGTTAGTGCAGTTAGTGTAGCTGGGTTCAAAAAAAGGTTTGGATAAGTTCTTGGAGGAGAAGTCCATTAACTGCTATTAATCAAGTTTACTTAGGGTATAGCCACTGCTATTAATTGCATCAGTAGCATGGGATCTTCTTGAAGTTTGGGTACTTGCCAGGTTCTTGTTACCTGGTTTGGCCTCTGTTGGAAACAGGATGCTGGTCTTGATGGACCCTTGATCTGATCCAGCATGGCAATTTCTTATGTTCTTATGTCTTCCCTTATCTGGATGTTTGGCTGGTCAAGAGCACCTATCAAGCAGGGGCCGTCAGGTCCATGTGCTTGACCATCCAGGTGTTGGAATCACTAGGGTTCGTCATCAACTATCTGAAGTCCCATCTCAGCTTGTCACCTCAATTGGACTTTATAGGAGCTCTGCTGGACATGATTCAGGCCAAGGCCTTCCTGCCTCGTCAAAGGGCCATCCACCTAAAGGCCATCGCAGCAGAAATTTAACAGAGCCATTAGGTATCAGCCTGGCACATGTTAAGGTTCATGGGCCACATGGCCACAACAGTTCAGGTCAGTCCCTTGGCACGCTTGTACATATGGAAAGCCAATGGACCATGAGTTCACAGATTTTTCAGGCCACGCAGAGCCTCCAGGACTGCATCTCAGTCAACCCACCTCTCTGGGACTTTTGTCCTGTTAGCAGGTAATTTCAAATCTGGCAAAAGTGATTTTATTTCAATGCCCTGCTATCTAACTTGTACTAACCATAGATGCCTCCACCTTGGGGTGTAGAGCTTATGTAGATGGGCTCAGCACTCAGGGTATCTGGTCTGCTCAAAAATGCTGTTGCCAAATCAATGTCCTGGAGCTTCAGGTGATCAGGTATGCGCTATGGGTTTTCAAACAAACCGACAACCAAGTAGGGATGTAGTATGTCAACAAGCAGGGAGGTATGGGATCCTTCCTTCTGTGTCAGGAAGCTGTCCATATATGGTCATGGGCCCTGTCCAACAAGATGGTGCTCAGGGCCATGTACCTGGCCGGAATGGAAAATGTGTTAGTAAAACAGACTGAGTCATGCCTTCAGACCCCACAAATGGTCTCTGGACCAAGGAGCTGCATATCGGATCTTCAACCTCTGGGGGTGCCCAGATGTGGAATTATTCGCAGCAACTTCCATTAGGACGGTTCCTCAGTTCTGTTCCCTGTACAGAACAAGTGGCAAATTAGCCTCCAAATTCCTCGCCTGATACTGGGGCGAGGTTTTTCTGTATACATATCCTCCTATTCCATTAGTAGCGAAGACTCTTTTGAGCTTTGCAAGGGCAAAGAGGCTATGATCCTTATAGCCCCTTATTGGCTGAGAGAGGTCTAGTTTCAACTTCTATGGGAGTTATCCATCCAGAGACTGATGAGACATCCCCAGATCTCATCACACAGAATCAAAGCAGGTTGCAACATTCCAACCTCCAGGCCCTGTTACTCACAGCTTGGAAGTTGAGAGGTTAATTCTGCAATCACTTAATCTTTCAGATGATGTGTCTCAGGTCCTTGTGGCTTCTAGGAAGCCTTTCACTAGAAAATCCTATGGACTAAGTGGAAGAGATTTTCCGTGTGGTGTGAGCAGAAGGACTTAGGTCCTTTCTCCTGCTCTACATAAAAACTGCTTGATTACCTTCTACACCTAATGGAGGCTGGCTTGAAAATAGAAACATAGAAATGACGGCAGAAGAAGACCAAACGGCCCATCCAGTCTGCCCAGCAATCTTTCACACTTGTTTTTTTCTCATACTTATCTGTTACTCTTGGTCCTTAGTAACCTTTTGGTTCTATTTACCTTCCACCCCCACCATTAATATAGAGAGCAGTGTTGGAACTGCATCTAAGTGAAATATCTAGCTTAATTAGTAAGGGGTAGTAACTACCACAATAAGCAAGCTACTCCCACGCTTATTTGTTTACCCAGCCTGTGCAATTCAGTCCTTGTTGGTTGTCTGAATATAAATCCGCTTTTCTTCATCCCCCCTGCTGTTGAAGCAGTGAAATGCATATGTATTTCAAGTGAAGTATAAGGCTTAATTGGTTCGGGGTGCTTGCCAGGTTCTTGTGGCCTGGATTGGCCACTGTTGGGGGCGGAATGCTGGGCTTGGTGGACCCTTGGTCTGACCCAGTATGGCATTTTCTTATGTTCTTATGAGTATCTTAGTCATTCAAGTTGATAGGCAACCTGAACCTCTCTTGATCAAATGTGCAATGCTTTGATCCTGCCAAAAGTATCAACTAAGTTTAATAAAAAGGAAAAGAATTTGTGAGATGAATTCCGAAGCCAAAAGTTGCAGAATTGCGGTTTTTACTGCACCTGCAATTTTTCATTTTTGCCCATCTAATTTCAGGTATTCAGTGTGGAACTCGAGCAAAATTAGTGTTCAGACTTCCATTCTAGCATAGTAAAGTGGAGAATCACTCTTCCTTAGGTACATGTTGGCAATGGCTAAGTGAGAGTTGGTATTCTAGACTTAATTTTCTTAGAATCAAGAATTCTAAAAGTTAGATTAATTGTGATAAATCTTCTAAAAATCTATTTCCCTGTCTTTTTAACTATATACATACTCCCATTTGTTTTCATTCTTGGGGGTGCTTTCTTTTTTAAGCAGAGATTTTATTTTATAGTGATACTTTAAAATTTGGTACTCAGCAGTTTTCATTGCTGTTCAGAACTGGTCTTGCTACATTCTGACCGCCTCTTCAGACACCGTTAAGCTTCATCCTCAGTTGCCAGGACTTTTTCCTGATATGTCCCGTCCTCCCTCCACCTTCATCCCCCACCCCGGTATCCTTTGGAGCAGTGTATTAGAATGCTGAATACTGGCTGGTAGGAGTGTCTGCAGCCTGATAGCTAGGGCTCTCTCCTTCTGACTGTAGATACTGACTTGCCAGCAGCCCCTTCCCTGGCCATTCCAAGTTGCTAAAACCAGGGCCACCCATGCACAATGCTGCCAGTATGCATCAGAAAATTCCCATATTGTGATCCATAGGCATATAGCGTTCTTATTTTGGACTTCGGCTACTCCCTTATGTTATAAATTGATTAGCAAAACCATGTTCTGTATGATATTTGTTAAAGTTTAAGGTGCCTCTGGTTAATATTAAGAATTGCTAGGCATATCAAAAAGGCGAGTCAGGTGCTCCTGTAAGAATAAGAAATTTTGTTTTTACAGTAAGCAATGGTAAGTTTTCATTGTTATGATATGTTCTGGAATGGTTTGAGTGACTAAGGAGAAGTATTCAAAAATGTATTTATTGTAGCACACAATCTGTTGTATAAATATAACTGTTTAAAGTGTTTGCCAGATGCTTTGGAGAGGGTTTCAAAATAGTAGCTATTGTTTCTGAACTTAAATTTTCATTTACTGCTTTTAAAATAGCTGTTTTTTTGAAACTTTTCTAGAATAATGCAGGGTTTATGTCAACACTTAAAGCACAACTATTGGTCACACAGTTTGGACTTTGCATGGTATGAACAATATATAAGCATTGTTTGCATCTTATGAAAAATAATTCAGATTTCCTGGGACAGTCCTGGTTTTAATTGGCTTATAAGATCCTGAGTGTTAGCATTTGAGGTTACTGATAACTCTGTGCACTTTTAGAATTGAAGGAAAGTACATTTTGAATAGAAAGTTTTGAATCTTCCCTGAAATTCATGCCCCTGGACACGGTTCACTTTGTCAGTTTGGTTACTCATTCATTGCTGGGATTCTTCATTTTCAGTTTAAATCAATTTTTCACCCATAAATGCCTTGATTTTTGCAAAGATGAAAATCAGCTTAAACCATTTTTTATCCTAATTCAGCAATTCTCAATGGTGTGCAATGGCACATTGATGTGCCACAGAGAAAAACCGGTGGCAGGTGAGTGCTACCACCACCCAGAGTAAAGCTAGCTTTTCCCTTATTTTTGCCCCTAAATCAGCCAGCTGCTGTCAGAGAGAAGAGGGGATGGGCCTGTATTGCAGCCCTCAGAAAAGGAGCATTCCTACTTTAACTATTCCAGCTAGTAGGCATCAACAAGCATCACTTCTTGCTTGCTGTTGTTGATTTCTCTTCGGGCTTCTCTCTGCAACTGGAACTGCAGGGCCTTATGGTCTCGTGAGACCCACTGGTGCCATATGGCTCTAACTGCAGAGGAAAGTCTGAAGAGGAGTCTGCAGCAGATAAGAAATGCTGTCTGCTGAACTCCATTGATTGCACATTGCACACCTCATGAGATTTCCTTCAAAGTTGGGGTAGAAGATCATGGGGAAGGAGGACAAATGATTGTGCCAGCAGATAAAGAATTTAAGGGTTAGTGAAGATGATTGTGCCAGAGAAGATGGAGGAGAAATATTGAAACTGTAAGTGGCCAAGGAGATGGTGAGAGATTATTGTGCCAGGGGAGTGTGTGTGTGTGGTGGTGGTGGTGGTGGGCAGGGGTAGGAAAGATGATTGCACAAAGGGGGAGAGGGAGATATGATTGCACCAGGAGAGTAGGTGAGAAATGATTAGGGCTGGAAAAAATGTGGGTACCCCTGTCGCTAAGTGTGCTGTGAGGGAGGGGGAAAGAGGGGGAGAGATTTGGAAGGAAAGGTATGAGTGCAAGAAGCAGGAGAAAATGGGGAGAGTGCCTGGAAGGGGAGAGGAGAGAAATAAGAGAAAAAATAAAGGACAAAGTCAAAGGGAAAAAACCAACAAAACAAGACAAAAACAAAGACCAAATTAAAAAAAACCAAAATAAATTTTATTATCTGGAAAAATGAGTCATTTTTCCATTTACTTTTTTTGTTCTTGTCATAATAAATCCTGTCATAATAATAATAAATCTTGTCATAATAAATCCTGTCATAATAATAATAATAATAAATCTTGTCATAATAGATCCCCTATGAGGAAAGACTAAAGAGGGTTAGGACTTTTCAGCTTGGAGAAGAGACGACTGAGGGGGGGTGGATATGTTAGAGGTGTTTAAAATCATGAGAGGTCTAGAACGGGTAGATGTGAATCGGTTATTGGAAAGTTAGTGGAAAGTGTGCTAAACATCAAAATCACAAAACATATAGAAAGACATGGGTTAATGGAACAAAGTCAGCATGGCTTTACCCAGGGCAAGACTTGCCTCACAAATCTGCTTCACTTTTTTGAAGGAGTTAATAAACATGTGGATAAAGGTGAACCGGTAGATATAGTATACTTGGATTTTCAGAAGGCGTTTGACAAAGTTCCTCATGAGAGGCTTCTAGGAAAAGTAAAAAGTAATGGGATAGGTGGCGATGTCCTTTCGTGGATTGCAAACTGGCTAAAAGACAGGAAACAGAGAGTAGGATTAAATGGGCAATTTTCTCAGTGGAAGGGAGTGGACCGTGGAGTGCCTCAGGGATCTGTATTGGGACCCTTACTTTTCAATATATTTATAAATGATCTGGAAAGAAATACGACGAGTGAGATAATCAAATTTGCAGATGACACAAAATTGTTCAGAGTAGTTAAATCACAAGCAGATTGTGATAAATTGCAGGAAGACCTTGTGAGACTGGAAAATTGGGCATCCAAATGGCAGATGAAATTTAATGTGGATAAGAGCAAGGTGATGCATATAGGGAAAAATAACCCATGCTATAATTACACAATGTTGGGTTCCATATTAGGTGCTACAACCCAAGAAAGAGATCTAGGTGTCATAGTGGATAACACATTGAAATTGTCGGTACAGTGTGCTGCAGCAGTCAAAAAAGCAAACAGAATGTTGGGAATTATTAGAAAGGGAATGGTGAATAAAACGGAAAATGTCATAATGCCTCTGTATCGCTCCATGGTGAGACCGCACCTTGAATACTGTATACAATTCTGGTCGCCACATCTCAAAAAAGATATAATTGCGATGGAGAAGGTACAGTGAAGGGCTACCAAAATGATAAGGGGAATGGAACAACTCCCCTATGAGGAAAGACTAAAGAGTTTAGGGCATTTCAGCTTGGAGAAGAGACGACTGAGGGGGGATATGATAGAGGTGTTTAAAATCATGAGAGGTCTAGAACGGGTAGATGTGAATCGGTTATTTACTCTTTCGGATAGTAGAAAGACTAGGGGGCACTCCATGAAGTTAGCATGGGGCACATTTAAAACTAATTGGAGAAAGTTCTTTTTTACTCAACGCACAATTAAACTCTGGAATTTGTTGCCAGAGGATGTGGTTAGTGCAGTTAATATAGCTGTGTTTAAAAAAGGATTGGATAAGTTCTTGGAGGAGAAGTCCATTACCTGCTATTAAGTTCACTTAGAGAATAGCCACTGCCATTAGCAATGGTTACATGGAATAGACTTAGTTTTTGGGTACTTGCCAGGTTCTTATGGCCTGGATTGGCCACTGTTGGAAACAGGATGCTGGGCTTGATGGACCCTTGGTCTGACCCAGTATGGCATTTTCTTATGTTCTTAACAAGCAAGCTATACCCATGCTTATTTGTTTACCCAGACTATGTAATTCAGTCCTTGTTGGCTGTTGTCTGTATATACATCCACTTTTCTTCATTCTCCCCTGCCATTGAAGCAGAGAGCTACACTGGATATGCTTTGAAAGTGAAGTATCAGGCTTATTTGGTTTGGGGTAGTAACCGCCGTAACAAGCAAGCTACTCCCCGCTTTTTTGTGAATGCAAATCCTTTTTTCCACATTTCCTCTTGCCGTTGAAGCTTAGAGCAATTTTGGAGTCACATTAACCGTGTGTATGTTTATTGAATAAGGGCATTATCTCCAGGAAGTAGCCGTCATTCCTGCGAACCACCCTCTTTTCATTCACATCCTCTAGACTTTATGGATCCACAGTGTTTATCCCTCGCCCCTTTGAAGTTATTCACAGTTCTGATCTTTACCACTTCCTCCGGAAGGGCATTCCAGGCATCCACCACTCTCTCCGTGAAGAAATACTTCCTGACATTGGTTCTGAGTCTTCCTCCCTGGAGCTTCAAATTGTGACCCCTGGTTCTGCTGATTTTTTTCCAGTGGAAAAGGTTTGTTGTTATCTTTGGTTCATTAAAACCTTTCAAGTATCTGAAAGTCGTATCATATCACCTCTGCTCCTCCTTTCCTCCAGGGTGTACATATTTAGATTCTTCAGTCTCTCCTCATAAGTCATTTGATGAAGACCACTCACCTTTTTGGTCGCCCTTCTCTGGAACACCTCCATCCTGTCTCTGTCCTTTTGGAGATACGGTCTCCAGAACTTAGCACAGTACTCCAGGTGAGGCCTCACCAAGGACCTGTACAAGGGAATAATCACTTCCCTTTTCTTACTTGATATTCCTCTCTTTATGCAGCCCAGCATTCTTCTGGCTTTAGCTATCACCTTGTCACATTGTTTCGTCGACTTCAGATCGTTAGACACTATCACCCCAAGGTCTCTTTCCTGCTCCTTGCACATCAGACCTTCACCCCCCCCCCCCCCCCCATCGAATACAGTTCTTTCGGATTTCTACACCCCATATGCATGACTCTGCACTTCTTGGCATTGAATCTCAGCTGCCATATCTTCGACCACTCTTCCAGCTTCCTTAAATCCCGTTTCATTCTCTCCACTCCTTCCGGCGTGTCCACTCTGTTGCAGCTCTTAGTATCATCCGCAAACAGACAAACCTTACTTCTATCTCGTCCACTATGTCGCTCACATAGATATTGAACAGGACCTGTCCCAACACTGATCCTTGCGGCACTCCGCTTAACACCGCTCTCTCTTCAGAGTAAGTTCCATTTACCATCACACATTGTTGTCTGTCCATCAACCAGTTTGCAATCCATGCCACCACCTTGGCACTCACTCCTAAGCTTCTTATTTTATTCACCAACCTCCTGTGCGGGACCGTATCAAAAGCTTTGCTGAAATCCAAGTAGATGACATCGAGCGCTCTTCCTCGTTCCAATTCCCTAGTCACCCAGTCAAAAATGTCAATCAGATTTGTCTGACAGGATCTTCCCCTGGTGATTCCATGCTGCCTCTGGTCTAGCAATTCTCCCGACTGTAGATAGTTCACTATTCTTTCTTTCAGCAGCGTCTCCATTACTTTTCCCACCACCGAGGTGAGGCTGACTGGCCTGTAGTTACCAGCCTCCTCTCTGCTCCCACTCTTGTGAAGCGGGACCACCACCGCTCTTCTCCAGTCACTTGGCACCACTCCCGTTTCTAGGGATCTATTAAACAGGTCACACAGCGGACCCGCCAGAACATCTTTGAGCTCCCTCAGTATCCTGGGATGAACCTCATCAGGCCCCATGGCTTTGTCCATTTTCAGTTTCCCCAGCTCTTCCCACACATTCTCCACTGTAAACGGAGTTACATCTACTCCAGTCCTCTCCAGTTTCTTGTTAGCTAGCGACGGTCCTTTTCCTGGGTCCTCTTTAGTGAACACCGAACTGAAGTATTCGTTTAATATTTCTGCCATTTCTTCATCTCTCTCTACACATTGATCCTTTTCACCTTTCAGTTTCACTATACCACTTTGAACTTTCCTTCTTTCTCTGATATATCTGAAAAATGTTTTGTCACCTCTCTTTACCTCTTTGGCAATCCTTAAATACCAACTCTGTTAGTGTTCATCTGAGTGCAATTAGTGCATACCACCATGGGGTAGATGGTATGCCCATCTCTGTGCAGGCTTTAGTTGTATGATTCATGAGGAGTCTGCTTCAGTTGAAGCCTCCCCTAAGGCCTCCTGCTGTGTCTTGAGAACTGAACGTGGTGTTAGCTCAGCTGATGAAAGCTCCTTTTGAACTGCTGTGCTCCTGTGACCTGAAGAACCTGACCTGGAAGGTCCTATTTATGGTGGTGGCCACTTCAGCGTGCAGAGTCAGTGAGTTTCAGGCCTTAGTGACTTAGCCACCTTACTCTACGTTTTTCTACCCTAACTTCCTGCCTAAAGTGGTGATGGACCTCCATCTTAACCAGTCTATCATCCTGCCAGCATTCTTTCCTAGGCCCCATTTGCTCCAAGACGAACAAGCGCTGTACAGTTTGGACTGCAAGAGAGTCTTAGCCTTCTATCTTGAGCTGATTGAACCCCAGAGACAATCTACCCAACTTTTTGGGGTTTTTTTAAATTGAAATAGGTTGGGCATTGCCATTGCCAAACAGATGCTATTGAATTAGCTAGCAGACAGCATCTCCTTCTGTTATGCCGAGGCGGGACTGCATCTTGGGGGCTATGTCATGACTCACTCTAGCAGTGTCATTTGCCCACTTGCGATCAGTTGCCATGGAGGAGATCTATAGAGCTGCGACATGGAGTTCTCTTCACACATTCACATCTCACTATTGCTCGGATAGTAGGGTTGGCCAGTCATTCCTTTGGAACTTGTTTGAGGTGTAGAACTCAACTCTTTCCTGCCTAAGGCTTATTGTTTGGGTTCAAGCTGTCTTCCTCTCTTGTTACCAACTCCATTGTTGTTGTACCTGTTGGCACCTACTTTGGGTATTTGTTGATCACCTTTTACGTTTGGGGAAAGCCTGTAGCTAGGGATTCACCCATGTGTGAGGACTACCATCCTGCTTGTCCTCGGAGAAAGCGGAGTTACTTACCTGTAACAGGTGTTCTCAGAGAACAGCAGGATGTTAGTCCTTATGAAACCCACCCACCACCCTGCTGAATTGGGTTTCTCCAGTTTTTTTTTCATATTCTGTGTTATAAAACTGAAGAGGGACTACATGTCGTTTAGGGCATGCCTGGCATGCTCAATGTGACCAAGTCAAAGTTCTAGAAACATTGACATAAGTTTTCCATGTCGGGGATCCATCTGATGATGTCACCCATGTGTGAGGACTAGCATCCTGCTGTCCTCAGAGAACACTTATTACAGGTAAGATTTATTACTCTTCTTTCTTCAGAATAGATTCTATTTACCACTACTCACTGAAGTCTGTCAGTCAGCCAATTTGTAATACACTGCCCAGGTGAAGGCTTTCCTACCTTAGGACAGGGCAGAGACCCTTGTAGCTCTCTCTTGAGTGGTCTCCACTTTCTCTCATGTCTCGGCACACCAGTTTCTCCATTTGTTGGGCCACATGGAGGAGACGGTGCATGTCACCCCCTTTGCTCTATTGTACATGTGTTGCGACCACGTTTGCATCCTGTTACGACCGCCTTCGCATCCTGTTGCAAACACGGGAGTGCAGTCGCTTGCTCTAGTGGGATGTGAGCTCTTGGGCCATGGCGTGGCTGAGGTAGGAGCCCCAAGGCACACACCATGGGAGGCGAGAGTGTCCAAGCATGGGCTGGAGCTGGAACAAGGCTGGACTAGGATCGAGATGTGGAACATCGAGGAACTGGAACAAGGCAGGCTCAGACCTCCACTGGACCTGCACGTACAGGTGAGACCCAGCAACACAATGCTGGTCTCAAGAGTAGCCCTCCGGCCACTCGGTAGCCTTTCCGGACCCGCTGCTTGGGAACGATGAGTGCGTGAGGCCAGACGGAGGCTGAGGGCAGGAACATGATGAGATATGGAACTGAGGAACTTGGAAGACTCAGACGAAGATTCGAGGAACTTGGAAGACTCAGACAAGGATTTGAGGAACTTGGCAAACTCGGACAAGGATTCAGGATTCATGCACTAGTACAGAGCCACCCATGCACTAGTACACAGCCGCCCATGGCTGGTCGCGGACCTCGCCATAAGCGAAGCAAACTCCAGACAAGGAGATCAAGGGGAGACGCTGAGATAAAGTCGCGGCGAAATCGGAGGGGCTACCTTTCGGCCTTGTCCTCCTTGCTACTAACCAGAGACTGTGATTTTATTGATTGGTGAAGCTTCTGCAAGCTATCTGGGATCTCCTAACACCCTTCCTGCGCTTCAGCGATCCAGCTCAGGCTGGACACGCCCCCAACTCGAAACGTCATCAAGGGGAGACGCTGAGATTAAGTCGCGGCGAAATTGGAGGCGTCGCGCACCGGGGCGTCGCGCGTCGAAGGAGCGAGTCAAAGGGGCCTGCCCCTTTGCGAGCCCCTTCGCGAGATCCGAGAGACACCGAGAAAGTACATCTTCACTATGGATATCCATACCATAACGGGACAGGGACGGTACAGTCCTTACATTAAGATTCTTAACCCTTACTATAAGTCAAAAAGTATTAATAGGCAATGTCTATGTCCTATTAGCCCGGCAATGGTAACATATTCTGTCCTTTTTACTGTTTTGACGATTATGTACTGTAATGCACATTCTATTAGACAAAAAAATTCCAATTTTTGCAGACATTGTTAAAGACAAGAAACCGGATTTCTTATTAATAACTGAATCCTGGCTAGCAGAATCAGATACGGTCCTATTAAATAGTCTATGTTCGAAAGATTATGTTATCTTCTCCCAGTCTAGAGTAAAACGTAAAGGAGGAGGAATTGTTGCCCTTATAAAAGCATCCCTTAAACCGAGTAAGAAAATAATCATAGATATAGACCCATTTGAAATGCTTATAATCACAACTTCTCTTCTAAATATAGTGATTACGTATTGTCCTCCTACTACCTTAGAAACTCAGTTATCTAAGTTTTTAGAACTTATCACTACAATGAATTTGAATTTTGAAAATACTATTTTAATAGGTGATTTTAATATGCATGTAAATGTGTTAAATAAGTCTATGTCTACCATTTCATTTTTGGAAGCTTTGAAAGGTTTAGGTTGGCTACAATTAATTTCTTCACCTACTCATAAAAAAGGTAATACATTAGACTTAGTATTTTACAATCCCACAGTTTTCACAATACCCTTAGTTAAGGTGAAGAATGAAGAAGTACCTTGGTCTGATCACCATTTAATCTCTTTCCCAGTAAATATATAGAATCAACATAAGGATAATAATACAAAAAAAATGGTTGAAGTTAGAAGAAAATTTACTAATGAGGAATTTCTTACTGAATTGGCTGACAGGTTAGATACAATAATGCAAAATGATATTGAAAATACTCTTGAATGTTGGAACAACACTATAAAAGATACACTAAATACAATAGCTCCTGCTAAAACTATTATGATACAAGAGAAGAGGAAAGTAAAGAACCCTTGGTTTACAGACTCATTACGTAAGCAAAAAATATTGTTAAGAAAAAAGGAGCGTCTATGGAGAAAACAAAAAATTCTCACACAAAAAATAGTTATCTTGCTCAGTTAAGAGTGTATAGATCTGAGATTAATGCAGAAAAAAAGAAATATTATGCACATAAAATTAACCTAGCAAATAAAAATCCTCACGTGTTATTTAACATTGTTAAATCCTTAGTCTCTTCCCCGAGTCATGAGTCTGCTGAAATTGATAATAGCTTCTGTGATAAAATAGCCATATTTTTTCAATCAAAAACTGAAAACATTATAATTGATTTTCAGAACCTGCCCTACCCTGTTTATCCAGATCAACCCTCTGTACATAATTGGAGTTCTTTTGATAAAATTTCTATAGAGACAGTACAAAGACTAATCAGTAAACATAAGCCATCTAACTCTCACCTAAACCCCTGTTCTGGTAACTTATTTAAAGATCTGGGGGCTCATTACCCAGAATTGATATGTTCAATTATAAATCAATCTTTAGAAAAGGGAATTTTCCCTCGTCACCTGAAGCAAGCCTCCATTACCCCTATTCAAAAGAAAAAAACTTCTTCTATGTTGGATCTTTCAAACCTTAGGCCCATTGCGGCATTGACATCTTTATCAAAAATCATCGAATCCTCGGTTTTGTATCAGTTAAGAGAATATTTATCAGATTATGACATCTTACACCCAAATCAACACGGGTTTAGAAAGGGTTACTCAACTGAGACCCTTCTTCTCTCTACATTTGATACCTATATAAGAGGATTCGATTCCAATATAGACTATCTGTTAGTGTTATTGGAAATATCTGCAGCGTTCGATATGCTTGATCATAGAATTCTCTTATCCAGACTTCAAAGTATAGGGTTACAAGGTACAGTATTAAACTGGTTTGAGAGCTATTTTTCAGATCGTTGCTGGCAAGTTAATTTTAAAGGTAAATCATCACAATTGTACACTCAAAAAACAGGGGTGCCTCAGGGGTCTTCTCTATCACCAGTGTTGTTTAATATATATCTTCTTCCACTGTGCCAGATACTGTCAGCCTTGGACGTTCAATTTAGAATTTATGCCGATGACATACAACTTTACGTCCCCTATAAAACATCTTGGACCGAGACCACCTCATTATGTAATTTGTACGTAAAGACAATTGAACAATGGCTAAGCCATAGTAGGCTTAAACTTAATTTAAAAAAAACAGAGTTACTCCTGTTAAGTGTGATTGAAAATCCCATCAACTGTCCACCTTCATCGGTCACACTAGGTACAGAGGTGATTGAGATAAAAAGAGTAGTTCACAATTTGGGAATACAATTAGACTCCAACTTGTCTTTAACTCATCACATTTCTCATCTGATTAAGACTTCTTTTTTTAAATTACAGACAATAAAAAGGCTAAAGCCTCTTTTATTTAAAGCAGATTTTCAAATGGTCATTCAATCTATTATTTTCTCAGGTCTAGATTACTGTAATAGTCTTTTTCTGGGTCTGTCGGATTCCACCTTAAGACCTTTGCAACAGATTCAGAATACTGCTGCCCGTCTGTTAACAGGAGTACCTATGAGATATCACATCACCCCCGTATTGTATGGGTTACATTGGCTACCCATTAAGTTTAGGGTGAAATACAAAATTTTGTCATTAATACACACACTAATTCATGATCCGGATTCTACCTGGCTCTGTACTTCATTGCGGTTATATAAGCCTATTAGAAATCTTAGGTCTACCTCTAAATATCTTCTCGATGTGCCTACTGTCAGACTGGCTAGACTAAACATAACTAGGGAGAGGGCTTTTTCTGTGGCGGGTCCCATTCTTTGGAACTCAATTCCAAATACCTTGAGATCTATTACGGATCACAAGGAATTTAAAAAGGTTTTGAAAACCTACTTATTCACGATAGCTTATGCCGGAATTGAGGAAACAAATATCCTTCCTCAAAGTTCCTCATAACGTCAGTACCAGGTTATGATATGCTCTTGGAGCCTAACAGCTTGCTTATTTCTAACCACATAATAATTTATGGCTTCTGGTTTCTTAACTTTTGTATATTTTCCGGCTTTTCTCTTGTTTTTTGTAATAATTTTAGTTAGGCTTTGTAATTGAGTCAGGGATTATATTTACACGATGTATTTTTTTTCAAATCTTTTACTATTTTTTATTTATTTTTTGTTTATTTTTATTTTTATTTATTTTTACTAATTTTTTATTATTTTTTGCCTTGTTATAAATTGAACTTGTGAACCGTTTTGGTCGGATACTCTCCGTGAAAATCGGTATATAAAAGTTTTTAAATAAATAATAAATAAATAAGATTCAGGAGAGGTCTTCACCGAGGCGAGCCATGGACAGCCACCTGTGGCTGGTTGCAGACCACGCTGAATTGGAGTAGGCTGTGGCTTGAGTCTAGGGCATGGACAGAAGCAGGAACAAGGAACTCCGAAGACCGGGAACAGGATTCAAGATTCAGGATTCAGGAAAGACCTTGGCGTTAAAAGCAAGGGCCTTCCAGAGACTTGCAATGCAGACATGAAGACAGGTCTAGTGCCACGAAGCGCCCTATACAGCCCTCCATGGGCTGGTCACAGACCATGATGGTGGCACGCCAGGAAAGGTGGACGAGAGGGAAACCTGGAAGCAGGACGAAGAGCCGGTGATAGGAACATCAGGACCAGGACTGGAACAGCAGGAACATGGAACATCAGGAACACGAACAGGCGACGAAGGAGCTCAGATGAGAAACAAGACCAGGATCATCAGGAACATCGAACGAAAAGCCATCTAAACACGAGGTCATGGCTCATCTGGTACGAGCTATGTCAGTCTCAGTGGCTCATTTGCGTGCAGTCCCCATTCATGAGATTTACAGTACGGCGACCTGGAGTTCCCTCCATACATTTGCCTCACATTATTGCCTGGATAAGGATGGTTGGCATTACAGTCGATTTGGTCAATTCGTCCTCCATAATCTCTTCCATCCATGAAAACCCAACTCTCCCTCAGTGGGCCCTGTCCTTGGGTGCAGGCCTGCTTGTGCGGTTGTTGCAGGTCTAGTAGTTGTGCACATTGGCACATGTTCGGAGCGGCTTGAAGCTACTTAATCACCCATTTGTGAGGACTAGCATCCTGTTTGTCCTTGGAGAAAGCAGAGTTGCTTTTTGCAAAAAATAAAATAACAAACCAAGAGAAAGACCCAATTCTGTGGGGTGGTGGGTGGGTTTTGTGAAGACTAACATCCTGCTGTCCTTGGAGAACACCTGTTACAGATAAACAACTCTGCTAAATCAACGGCTCAGTGTGCTGTAGTAGTCAAAAATCAAACAATGTTAGGAATTATTAGGAAGGGAATGGCAAATAAAACCGAATGTCATAATGCCTCTGTATCGTTCCATGGTTAGACCGCATCTTGAATGCTTTGTGCAGTTCTGGTTGTCACATATCAAAAGATATAATTGGACTTGAGAAAGCACAAAGAAGGGCAACCAAAATGATAAAGGGCATGGAACAGCGCCCCTATGAGGAAAGGCTAAAGAGCTTAGGGCTGTTCAGTTTGAAGAAGAGACAGCTGAGTGGGGGATATGATAGAGGTCTACAAAATCTTGAAAGGACTTGAATGGGTAAATATGAAATGGTTATTTACTCTTTCTGATAATACAAGGACAAGGGGCAATATATGAAGTTAGCAGGTAATACTTTTAAAACGAATCGGAGAAAATTATTTTCTCACAGGACAAGCAGGATGGTAGTACTCACATATGGGTGACATCATCAGGATGGAGCCCATCACGGAATACTTTTATCAAAGCTTCTAGAACTTTGACATGGCACACTGAGCATGCCCAGCATACCACCAACCCTGCATCCAGCAGGGGTCCTCCTTCAATCTTTTTTTTTCCATGCAGCAGTAGCCACGCGGTTTGAGGATATCTTTCTAATATTCCTGACAGGAATTTCCTCACAGAATGTTCTCTAAAAATTTTGACAATTTTCACTGATCCGGGGTCCCACTATCGACCATCGGTATCCGCTAATGTTAGGTAAGGCTTTACCTCGTTTTCGCGGTCGGTTTCCGAGGGTTCTACTTCAAGCCTAATGGCTACCGACTGCACCTCGGTTAAATTTTTCTTTAGAACCATGGCGACGGGCTTTCGTCAGTGCCCCGATTGTCCGAGGATGATGTCCATCATGGACCCGCATAAGGTATGTGTCTTATGCTTGGGGGCTGACCACGACATCGCAACATGTACCAATTGTGCCCAAATGACCCCTAAGGGAAGCAGGGCACACTTAGAGAAAATGGAGTTTCTTTTTCTGGCTAAGCAGCCTACTCCATCGAAGACCTCGACGTCATCAGCACCGTCGCCTTCAACCTCTCGACACCAGCCGTACACCGGTGGTTCTCGCCCGGCTGGATCCCTTTCAAAGTCGTCCACCTCTTCATCCTCGGCATTGGAGAAAGACCGGGCTGAGCACTGGGAGAAGCATCGGCATGGGAAGGCCTCAACGTCAGCATCAGCAGAGCCACTGAGGGGAAAAAAGCCCGCGCACAGGAGCCTCCATCCTCCTTCATGCCTGGGACAGCGAGGCTTTCCCCACCTTCAGTGGTGCCGGGAGCCGAGACTCCACTCTCACAGGTGGACCCTCCGGCAACGCCTGTGCAGCCTCCTATACCGGAACTGGTGTTACAAGCGCCAGCTTTCCGCGAGGAATTGAACCGGATGGTTCAAGAGGCAGTCATCCAAGCACTACAGGGTCTTCCGCCTCCCTCGACACCAGCACCGATTCTGATCTCAGACATTGATCCGATGCCCACAATGCTGGCTCCATTACTGATTGGATATGCTTATCGGGGCTTTTCCACCAGTGCCCCCGAAAATACCGGTATGTCCGACACCATTGAAACTGATTCCCCTGTCATCAGAGGATGAGGAATCGTCGATGCCAGAACCGATTCTGGGGCAATTGGGGGTTCTTCCACAGAGACTTCCATCGAAGTCGCCAATTCCTTCGGTGCCTCTCCCGTCTTCGGTGCCGCATCGACCCTTATCTGTGCCTCCTCCAATACCTTCAATGCCCCCTCCAATTCCATTGGTGCCATGACCTGATCCAGCTGGAATAGTCCTCTTCCTTCCATCAGGAGGCCCAACCATTGCTGGAGATCAGCTATAACAGCCCTGGTTTGATGATTCATCAGACACCCAGGATTCTGATGATATTCCCTCGGAGCCATCTCCTCCTGAAGAAAGATGTTCCCCTCCAGAGGATCTGTCCTTCATAAGCTTTATAAAGGAAATGTCAGAAGCCATTCCCTTTAAGCTTCAAACAGTGGAAGACTCCAGACACAAGATACTTGAGGTGCTCCAGTTTGTAGATGCCCCCAAGGAGGTTATGTCCATACCAGTTCACGAAGTCCTTCTTTAACTTCTCCAGCGTAACTGGGAACATCCAGATACTGTACCACCGGTGAACCGGAAAACAGATGCCACCTACTTGATTCAAACAGCTCTTGGGTTCCAGAAGACCCAGCTCTCTCACCATTCTGTAGTAGTGGAGTCCGCACAAAAGAAGGCAAGGAGATCTCGGCTTCATTCTGCTACACCTCCAGGGAAAGAACAAAGGTTTCTGGATGCTTTGGGACGTCGAGTGTTCCATGGCTCCATGCTTATTTCACGTATAGCAGCCTACCAGCTATATATGACACAGTACACAAGAAACTTTTTCAAGATGATACAAGACTTCTCTGATTCCCTTCCAGAGGAGTTTCAGGACCAGCTAAACCCCATGCTCAAGAAAGGCCTCGATGCTGGCAAGCTCGAGGTCCGAGCTACGTATGACTTCTTTGACACTGCTTCTAGAGTGTCTGCAGCGGGGATTAGTGCCAGGAGATGGGCCTGGCTGAAGTCTTCAAATTTACGGGCCGACCACTCACCACTTCTAGAGGAGGAACTAACAACCCTCCTCCGATCCAGGTCAATAGAACCAGTGCCTCCTCCACAATGAGGACAAGGGTTCTATTCTCGATATTTCCTAATACCAAAAAAATCAGGATGCATGGACCGTCGCCCGTATGACATAGTGAGGGCAAAGGTAGCGCCGGCGCCATTTTGAATATTGGCAATATGGCCCGCATGCAGGAGGTCGCTCCCGGACCCCCTGCTGGACTTTTGGCAAGTCTTGTGGGGGTCAGGAGGCCCCCCCAAGCTGGCCAAAAGTCCCTGGGGGTCCAGCGGGAATCCGGGAGCGATCTCCTGCACGCGTGACGTCGGGAGCCAGGAACCAAAATGGCGCCGGCGCTACCTTTGCCCTGTCACATGATAAGGGCAAAGGGCCACCGGCGCCATTTCTCTTAACGCAGCCGTGGCCAGAGAGCTGGAGATCGCGCCGGGACCCTCCCACTGGACCCCAGGTAATTTAAAATATTTTGGGGGGGTTCGGGAGGGTGGGGGATTTGTTTTAAAGGTTCGGGTGGGTTTTAGGGTTGTTTTGGTGTGCCGGTTTTCCCGCCCTCCCACGATTTACGATTTTTAACGATTTAAAAAAAAAACAAAACACGACAATCAGATTTCCCTCCCCCCCCAGCCAAAATCGATCGTTAAGACGATCGATCACACGATTCACACCCCTAGTTCTGAGCTCCTTACATCTAACCCTACAGCTACTACTATCACTCAGATTTCTAGTAAACTATCCAAAATTCAATCTGGTTCCTTCACAGATCCTCTCCTTCATTGGAGCGGACTTAAACACCATACAGGCAAAAGCTTTTCTCCCAAGGGATCATGCGCACACTATTGCAACCCTTGCGAACTAGTGCGGACTCGTCGATCCACAACGGCTCGTCATTTAATAACCTTGGGTCACATGGCATCCTCAGTTCATGTTACTCCAATGGCTCGTCTGGCCATGAGAGTAACACAATGGACCCTAAAGTCCCAGTGAGCTCAAGCCCACCATCCAATGTCCAGCATTGTTAACATCACCAGGCAGCTCCGTCTCTCGCTAGCTTGGTGGATTCAAGAGTCCAATCTTCTCAAGGGACTACCTTTTCAATCCCCAGGACCTCAAATCACACTGACAATGGATGCTTCCATCCTCAGTTGGGGAGCCCATGTCAACAGCCTGCAAACTTAGGGAACCTGGTCTGCGGCAGAATCATAACATCAGATACATTTTCAGGAGCTCAGGGCAATAAGGTATGCCCTGATGGCTTTTCGGGATTGCCTATCAAACAAGACAATCCTGGTCCAAACACACAACCAGGTAGCGATGTGGTACATCAACAAACAGGGTGGAACGAGCTCATACCTGCTATGTCAGGAGGCAGTGCAGATATGGGCCTGGGCTCTCTCCCACTCTATGTTCCTGAGAGCGACCTACCTTGCAGGCGTGGACAATGTACTTGCGGACAAGTTGAGTCGGACCTTTCATCCCCACGAATGGTCCCTAAACCCCACTGTAGCTGAGAAAATCTTCCAGCGCTGGGGTTATCCACACATAGATCTCTTTGCGTCAATTCACAACCGCAAAGTAGAGAACTTCTGCTCACTACATCGCAGCTACAGGACACCAGGAAGGGATGCTTTCACAGTCTCATGGTCAAAGGGTCTCCTATATGTGTACCCTCCACTTCCACTCATCAGCAAGACTCCTGTGAAGTTACGGCAGGACAAGGGCTTAATGATTCTCATAGCCCCTTACTGGCCATGTCAGGTTTGGTTTCCCATCCTATGCAACCTCTCAATCCATCCTCTTATTCGCCTGGGAGCAGATCCATTGCCGATAACGCAGAACAACAGACAGCTGTGTCATCCGAACCTCCAGGCCCTGTCGCTGACAGCCTGGATGTTGAAAGGCTAATATTACAAACACTAAATCTCTCAGACTCTGTAGCCCAAGTCCTCATAGCTTCACGAAAGCCTTCTACTAGGAAATCTTATCATTCCAAATGGAAAAGGTTTTCCTTATGGTGCCCATCAAAGGAGATAGATCCCTTTACCTGTCCCACAATGAAGTTCCTAGACTACCTCTGGCACCTGTCAGAGTCTGGTCTACAAATCTCCTCCATTAGAGTTCATGTCAGTGCGGTAACCGCTTTCCATAAAGGTATAAGGGAAGTCTCGATATCGTCACAACCCTTAGTGGTGCGCTTTATGAGGGGTTTACTACATCTAAAGCCTCCAATACGCCCTCCGGCCCCTGCTTGGGACCTCAATGTGGGATTAGCACAGCTAATGAAACCTCCTTTTGAGCCTCTCCACTCCTGCAAGCTGCGTTATCTCACTTGGAAAATGCTCTTTCTCCTAGCTATAACGTCAGCTCGCAGATTTAGTGAGCTACAGGCGTTGGTAACATACCCATTTTAAACTAAATTTCTCCATAACTGAGTGGTGCTTCACACTCATCCTAAATTTTTACCAAAAGTAGTATCTGAGTTTCACTGGAATCAATCCATTATACTACCTACTTTCTTTCCAAAACCCCACTCGCATCCAGGTGAGCGAGCGCTACATTCCTTGGACTGTAAATGTGCGCTAGCCTTTTATTTGGAACGCACGGCAGCCCAAAGGAAATCCACCCAGCTATTTGTCTCCTTCGATAAAATCAAACTGGGAATTCTGGTGGGCAAGCAGACCCTATCCTCCTGGCTAGCAGATTGTATTTCCTTCTGCTATCAACAAGCAGGCCTTCCGCTACAGGAACGTATGAAAGCGCACTCTATAAAAACCATGGCAACATCAGTAGCATACCTCCATTCGGTGCCTCTTACTGACATCTGTAGGGCTGCTACATGGAGCTCTCTCCATACCTTTGCAGTTCATTATTGTCTGGACAAGGCTGGCAGGCAAGATTCTATTTTTGGCCAGTATGTTTTGCGCAATCTATTCTCAGCTTAATTATCCAACTTCCTTCCAGTGGCCCACCCCTGATGGTGTGCCTGTTGCACGTCATTGGGTGCTTTTGGTACATTTACTCGGGCAGCCTCAGCTCGCTATTCACCCATATGTGAGGACTACCATCCTGCTTGTCCTGTGAGATAGCAGAGTTTCTTACCTGTAACAGGTGTTCTCACAGGACAGCAAGATGTTAGTCCTCACGAAACCTGCCTGCCACCCCGCGGAGTTGGGTTCGCTTACAATTTATTATTTTATTTTTCGCTCGTACTAACCCTACAAAGGAGACTAAAGGGGGACCCCTGCTGGATGCAGGGTTGGTAGCATGCTGGGCATGCTCAGTGTGCCAGTCAAAGTTCTAGAAACTTTGACAAAAGTATTCTGTGATGGGCTCCATCCTGATGATGTCACCCATATGTGAGGACTAACATCCTGCTGTCCTGTGAGAATACCTGTTACAGGTAAGCAACTCTGCTTTCTCTCAATGCACAATTAAGCTCTGGGATTTGTTGCCAGGGGTTGTGGTTAAGGGTCTTAGTATAGCTGGGTTTAAAAAAGGTTTGGAGAAGTTCCTGGAGGAGAATTCCATAAATTGCTATTAATCAATCGGGAATACTCATTGCTTGTTGCTGGTATTAGCATGAAATCTATTTAAAGTTTGGGAGCTTGCCAAGTACCATATTTTTCGCCAAAAGTGGGGAGGGGGGGGGGGAAATGTCTGTGCGTCTTATGGAGCGAATATAACAAAAAAAAACCCAAAATTAACTACAACCCCCCACCCTCCTGACCTCCCCAAGACTTGCCAAAAGTCCTTGGTGGTCCAGCAGGGCTCCCGTGAGCGATCTCCTGCTCTTGGGCCGTCGGCTGCCAGTAATCAAAATGGCGCCGGTGGCCCTTTGCCCTTACTATGTGACAGATGCTACCAGTGCCATTGGTCAACCCCTGTCCATTGCGCCTATCATGTGACAGGGGCCGACCAATGGCACCGGTAGCCCCTGTCACATAGTAAAGACAAAGGACCACCGGCACCCTTTTGATTACTGGCAGCCGATGGCCCAAGAGCAGGAGATCGCTCCCTGGACCACAATGGACTTTTGGCAAGTCTTGAGGGGTCAGGAGGGTTAGGGGTTGTAGTTAAATAAATTTGAAGGGTTGGGGTGGGGTTTTTTTTTTTCAATGAAAGAGAACGAGAAAAGTTTTCTGATCCGGGAAGTGGACCGAAATGGCCCTCGCCAGACTCGAAAACGAAACGGGGTGCGTCTTATGGAGTGAAAAATATGGTACTTGTGACTTGGATTGGTCACTTTTAGAGATTGGATACTAGGCTTGATGGACCCTTGGTCTGACCCAGTAGGGCATATCTTATGTTCTTTTTAAAACAACTCAGAGTGTTTCCTCCTTTCCCCATGCCCCCTGCATTTCAGTTGCTCAGATATTGTTTTTGACATATAAAGCTACTCCTCCCCCACTTTTGTCATTTCTGTCCTTTCTGAACTAGTCCGGTATGGCTATATCCCATTCATAAGACTCACTGAACAATGTTTCTATAATAGCAACAATATTAAAGTCCACGTCCACAATTAGGGCTCGTAGATCTGGAATTTTATTGCCCAGACTTTGAGCATTTGTGCTCACAGCTTTCCAGCTTTTCTCCCTGTTTTCTGTTCTTCCTGGATACCTTTTCTACCCTATTGAGCTGATTTTTTGTTAATTTCTCCACCCACGTCCTCTGTTTGTTGGGTGTGTTATTCTAACTTCCTTCTGCCTTCTCCATCCTCTTGTTTAATAGTTATTAGCAAATCAAACTTTCCTGACGTGCACTTTTTGGGAGCTTTTCTAATGCACTGTAAAGTTAGGTTTAAGTCTCCCCCACCTTACTTTTATACAGAGCTACAAAACAGTGTAGAATCCACAATTTTTTCTTAAAGCTGTTCTTCATGAAAAAAGGCACAGAATAAATGAAATATAGAGAATTTTTACTTGGCCCCCAGATATTTTAAAAAGTATCAGATTGTTCTTAGCTTGGAAGCCACTACTCACAGGAAAGACCTGCATACAATGACTCAGACAGACCCTTGCAAAACACTAGTCTTTGGAGTCAGCCCCTCCTTAGAGAATGAAGAATAGTGACAAAGCTAAGATTTTTTTGGCTTTCCCCCTTACTTTCATATATTGCTACAAAACAGTTTAGAATCCACACTTTTCTCTTAAACCTGCCCCCTCAAAAAAGCATACAATATAGCAAATATAGACAATTGTAATTTGGACCCCAATATTTTAAAAGCAACTTATTGTGCTTACCTTGGACACTTCTATTCACAGAAAAGACCTGCAAACAAATTATGATTTATCTTTCCTTTTGTAGTCAGAGCTATGAAATTGGCAAAATGGATAAGAAATATGCCACAGGTCCAGAAATGCAGGTAAGGAAGATTCAGGATAGTCTTAAACATTTGATAGAAGGACAGATTGATAACTATGCCTGAATTATTTTCATACTTTGAGGGTTATGTACTAAAGTGCACTTTTTGCTTGCACTATTTAGGTTTTATGTTCTATTTTTCTATCTATGCAAATAAGCCTAGTAGAAAAATAGCACATGATGTTTTGCTGTGCAAAATTTAGCAAACAATCATTTTTTTGAAGTGTAGTATTTTTTATGGGAGTGGAGGAACGTTCTACAAATCAAATTTTGCACATAGTTCGACTATGCATTATTTTCTGACCTTACTTGTGGTATCAGTGTACAGATAGCTAAAGTTTAATCAAGCTTTATATACAAAAACAGGCTTGCTTCTTAACTTTCATAACAGCAATTAGATAAACATAGAATTTATGTTAGGATGAAATGGAATAGGAGAAACTTGACTGTCTCTGAACTGTAGCAGCTGTAATGACTCTTTTTATTATATACTTCTACTAAATTATATATATATGAAACTCCCTAAGTCTGTAGCTCTGTATCTTTGTCTTGATTAGATTGTAAGCTCTATTGAAGAGGGACTGTCTTTATATGTTGTTTTTATACAGCACTGCATACGTCGAGTAACTATAGAAATGTTAAGTAGTAGTGGTAATAGTAAATTAAAAGGTAACATGAGCGGTCCCTCAGCACGGATGTGCGAGTGTCACTAACAACCGGATACCCAATGCATCCGTGCAGACAGCCGCCCCCACTGTGCCGAGCTTACTGGTCAGATGAGGGGGTCCCTTCCTCCCCCCACAATGGCGATGATGGCGTTGGCATCATGCAGCCGGCGCCCTGGGGTGGAGCTCCTTCTTGCAGCGGCTGCTTAGCTTTTTGACGCCTCTCCTCTCAGTTGGGCTGGAGGAACGGTGCGATGACATCATTGGAGGGAGGCGGCCAGCAGGAAATTTAAAACCCGCTGGCTTCCTTTGTTTGGTCTCTTTCTCCTTGGCCCATTACAACACGATTCAGGGTTACTTGCTGAAATTGCATGATTGTGCCGCCGATTTGAGCCCTGCCTTAATTATTCTGGTTAGTGCTAAAGTAGCACTTCCCCATTCCAAATCTTGAAATTAAATTTAAAAAAAAACTTTGACCTTGTCTAGGCAGCAGGCTCAATTTAATTTAGCTGCCTGGTTATTTTACCCCGTCTTCCCACGCCATTCTCGTTTCCCGAGACCTCCCTATTTCATGTTTTTCTGGCTCCTATATTAAAAAAAAATAATAATACATAAATAAAATAATTAATAATTTAGGATTTGGCCAATCTGAAACAGGCTTATGTCTATTTGAAGCAGATGTGCTGCCAACATTTGACACAGATATCCCTGAGGTCCAACTCCTCGGCTGTGGCTTGGCAGGCCCCAGCACAGTGCGCTATGGAGGTTCTTGGCACCCCTGTCATTGAGGTACTCATTGGGTCAGGACCTTCAGTTTCCAATCCTATGGCCCTCTTCCCACTGGCATTTCTGACCAGAGGGGGAACTAGAAGCTGATGGGGAGGGAGAGCAGATGACATCACCGAGCAAGATGGCCCTCTGAGCTCTGAGCTCTGTCTCCCTGATGCTGACATCCCCTAACATTGGCAAGCAAGCGCCTTCAAAAAATAAAAAAAAAAGCAAATCGGAGCCTGTAGCAGTGCAGGTATGACGTCTGTTAAAAAAAAAACAGATTTAAAGCGCTTTTCCGTCACCGTGGCAGTGGCGGAGCTTGAGTCTGGGGCAGGCGACAAAATGGCGATCGGGCCTGGCACACAGACGGGTGCAGAAGAGGCAAATTTTGATCCGGCAGAGCAAGGTGGGAATGAACCGCCCTCCCGATTGGAATTTCAGGCCTGGTTTGGGGCCATACGCAACGATGTGGCCCAGTATCACCAGGAAATGGGGGAAATGCTAACCGGGTTAAAAGCTGAGGTGCACGAGCTGGAACGCCATGTGAGTGAAGCGGAGGAGGGGCTGGAGGACCAACAACGGGCAGCTCAAGACTTAACAGAGGAGCACCAAACTTTTAAAGATCACCAGATAGAAATGTGTTTATAACTGGTGGACATGGAAAATAGGTTTAGGAGGTCAAACCTCCGTTTTAGGGGGATCCCTGAAGAGGCAGAATATGGAGACAGCTTTCTTGTAGTGCAAGACATATGCTTACAGCTACTTGCAGAATCTAATAGCCCAGAGGAGATAACATCAATTAATCTGGACAGAGCTCACAGAACTTTGGGAGCACCAAGTAATAAACAGGCAAGAGATATTGTTGCCTACTTTCATAATTTTTCAATAAAGGAAAAAGTGATGCGTGCTGCAAGAAAGCAAGGATCTGTGACCTGAAAAGGCAATAAGATTGAAATCTTCCAAGATCTGGCAGTAAACACCATTAAAAAAAGGCGCAAATTCCGAGAGGTGGTGCAAACACTGTGCACCCAAAACATATGCTACCGGTGGTTGTTCCCGTTTGGACTTAGTTTCACCATCAACAGTATCACCTCACAGGTTAAAAACATGGCGGAAGCTGAAGACATATTAAGAGCAGCGGGATTTCTGACAGAGGATAGTCAGTCTTCAACTACAGAATCTTCAGGGAACACAAGATCGTGGACAGCCGAAATGGCAAAGAGTGCCCAAAGGCGGGAAACGTCTGCGTCGCACTCCGGGGACTCATCTGCATCCAAAGATCCAGGCTGAGTAGCAGGGATGTCCCGAAAACATCAGTGAAAACATATGGACTACAGGTCTAATTTGAGGGCTAAAAGTTGGGAGGAGAGATATGTTATCTGTTCTCTAGTCTCTGTTATGTTTGCCAAATTGATAATTACATAAGCGACTTCAGAAATTTTCTCTATCCACACAGGTTGGCAGGAGATGGGGAGAGGGGGGAAGACGGGTGGAACTTGCTTAGTGATGTCATTGCTCAGTATGGAAGAGGCCCACAGGTGTATTAGTGGGTGTGGACGGGAGGGGAACAGGGGGGAGGGGGGGACTAAGAGCATATATTCTACCTCAACTACACATGCTAGATGGGTTGTGGAATTGACACATGTAGGGGGATCATGGCATATTGATTTTTTCAACGATAGAAGAGACGAGATAGGAGGGTGTGATGAGCGTGCACAGTACGTATTTTCTAGTCAGTAAACAATGGGTAGCCTAAAAATTGTATCTGTTAATACTAAAGGCTTAAATACCCCAATGAAATGGAAAACCTTTTCTCACAGGACAAGCAGGATGGTAGTTCTCACATATGGGTGACATCATCAGGATGGTAGTTCTCACATATGGGTGACATCATCTACCAGACCAATCAGAAACGCCTACAAAGGATCTCTATACGCACCTCCGATCAAAACCACTTTAAGAAAACGCGCCTTTTCTACAGCCGGGCCCACCCTTTGGAACTCGCTTCCTCCGGAGCTGAGACAAGAACCGTGTCTTCAAACATTCAAGAAACACCTCAAAACTTGGCTCTTCAGACAAGCCTTTCCGGAGGCTCGAGATCATTCGGACACTGGTCAAAGGACATAACAGGACATTAGGGAGACACTGGTCAATGGACTAAACTGAACCGTAGAGAGACTCAACCTCTCTAGCATATTCCCCGATCCTGATTTAATGCCACTCATCCCACCCCCTCCTCGCTCTTCCTCTCCACCATCCTTCAACCAGATCTTCTCAATCCATCTTTCAGCCTGAGCTTCTCAACCCTCTCCTTCCTCATGGCCACCCGATTCCTCTGGGCCCCACCACGCCCTTTCTATTCCGCTTACCTATAGCAATATTTATTTATTAGATGCCTTACTTTATCTATCACTTTCCACTGTTTATGCCGCCCCATTATACTTGTCATTCGTTTTTTTGACGACCTGTTTATTTATATTCAACTGTTATCTATAATGGTTTTATTTATAAATGCTTATTTATAATTATTTTTTTCTATATTTACCTGTTATTTAATGATTAGACGACTTGTTTCAATGTAACGCCACAGCTGCGACTGTTCTGTTTCAATGTAAACCGATTTGATTTGATATTTTTTATCAAGAATGTCGGTATATAAAAATGATAAATAAATAAATAAAATAATTAAATCATCAGGATGGAGCCCAATCACGGAAAACTTCTGTCAAAGTTTCCAGAACTTTGACTGGCCCCTACTGGGCATGCCCAGCATGGCTCTAACCCTGCAGCCAGCAGGGGTCCCCCTTAAGCCTTCTTTTTTCTGCGCAGCAGTAGCCTCGCGGTTTAGGAGCTCTGAACACATTCCTGACAGGAATTTTTCCTCACGGACTTATTTAAAATAACTTTGCCCCACAGGGGTCCCTCTTCTAACTTTCTCTGGCCGCGGTACTCCGGTAAGTTTTTTCGCCATTTTTCATCGATTACCGTCGAGTTTGGCCCTCGCGGCCTACTGGCCATCGACCGTACCGTGGCTCGATTTTTCTATGGCCATGGCGTCAGGGTTTCGTCGGTGCCCGGATTGTACTCGCACCATGTCGATAACAGACCCTCATAGAGTCTGTGTAATGTGCTTAGGCCGTGAGCATGATGTCCTGACTTGCACCAAATATGCCCTCATGACACCAAAAGGTCGCAAAGCCAGAATGGAGAAGATGGGACTCCTCTTCCGTGCTCACACCCCGATGTCGTCCATCGCATCCACATCATCGGAACCGGCACCATCGAAGTCGCACCAACATCGACAACCGTCCGGTGACGCCCGCCATCGACATCTTCACGGCCATCGACTACCGTTTCTCCCCCTCAAGATCGAGGGGATCGAAGGGAGAAATATCGCCATCGGCATCGTAAGTCTCGGACCGTCGAGGGAGCAAAATCATCGACCTTGCCACCGACTAAGCCACCATCGAAGAAGCCCCATCCAGGAACAGCACCGACCACTCCTGCGACCGGGACATCGAGGCCACCCTCACCCAATCGGGGTTTGGGAGTTGCGATTCCGCCTGTAAAGGTGGTCCCTCCGACTGTGCCTCAGCCTCCCTCTTCCGTCACGGAGCCGGAGCTGATTGCCCCAGGTCTCCGGGAAGAACTGGACTGGCTGGTCCAGGAGGCCATCGACAAGGCGATGCAACGGCTCCAGGTCCCTCCGGCACAGACATCGGTACCGAGAGTGGAACCGGTCACCGACCCAATTCCAGCAGCGCTGGCACCGCTGCTATCCCAGATGGAGGCGCTCATGACTGCCCTTCCACCGGTGATTCCCGAGTCTCCGATGGCTCCGGTGCGCTCCCCGATGACAGCCTCATCGAGAGGAGAAACACCGTTTCGCATCCCTCCTTCGGGAGTTCTGCCTCAGCATCGATGCCATGTCGTCCCTTGCCACCGATTCATTCATCGGGAGCGATACGCACATCGGCGCCATCGATGCCTTCGATACCGGCACCGATGCCTTTCAGGCCATCCACGGTACCCCCAGCAATTCCTTTGATTTTCTTGGAGCCTCAGCCGGAGCCTTCGGGTATCCAACCCCCTTCTCATCCTACAAGTCAGCCTACTGATCCTTATGACACCTGGGGCGATGATACTTCCTCAGACACCGATGACTTACCTTCACCTCCCTCTCCTACTGAAAGTAGAAAGCATTCTCCTCCAGAGGACCTCTCTTTTATTAATTTTGTGAAGGAAATGTCGGAATTGGTCCCTTTCCAGCTTCAGATGGGGCAAGATGATAGGCACCAGATGATGGAGCTTCTCCAATTCCTGGATGCCCCTAAGGTGATCACTTCTATTCCCATTCATCAAGTTCTTCTTGACCTCCTCAAAAAGAATTGGGAAAATCCTGGATCCATTGCCCCAGTACACAGAAAGGCTGACACTACTTATCTGGTACAGTCAGCCCCTGGCTTTCAAAAATCTCAGCTTGACCACCACTCAGTTGTGGTGGAATCAGCTCAAAAGAAAGCAAAAAGGACAAAACCACACTCTTCTATCCCTCCTGTCAAAGAACACAAGTTCCTCGACAATGTTGGTCGTCCAGTGTTCCAAGGGGCCATGCTTATCTCCAGGATTGCTTCTTACCAGCTGTATATGACCCAATACAATAGGATCATTTTCAAGCAAATACAGGACTTCTCTAAAACCCTGCCTGACCAATTACAAGAACATCTTCAAACCCTTGTTCATAAGGGGTTTGAAGCAGGTAAGCATGAGATAAGAACAGCTTACGATATCTTCGACACCTCCACTAGAGTGTCTGCAGCTGCCATTTCGGCAAGACGCTGGGCCTGGCTTAAGTCTTCTGACCTTCGTCCAGAAGTACAAGACAGGCTCTCTGACCTGCCCTGTATAGGAGATAATCTGTTCGGTGAACAGATTCAGCAAATAGTGGCTGAATTAAAGGACCATCGATACCTTCTGACTTCCCTTCTAGATAGCCCTTCAAGAAAGACTCTAAGAAGTCATTCTTCCGTCCAAGGAAGTACTATCCTCCACCAACAAGGTCCCGAGTTACGAGGCCTTATCAGAAATCTCAGCCCCGGCAGCAAAAGCCACAAACAGCTCCCCAGCCGGGGCCTGCTTCATCTGCCAGCCATACCAGTGGGAGGTCGATTGTACCATTTTCACAGCATGTGGAAATCAATCACAACTGACCAATGGGTGCTAGCAATCATTGCTCAGGGTTACCACCTGAACTTTCTTGCTCTTCCACCGGATTCACCAGCTCTACAAGCGTGGAGAGTAAATGACCACCCTCTCCCTCTGGAGCAGGAGGTTTCCCTTCTTCTCCAGTTAAGAGCAATAGAACCCGTCCCTCTTTCACAACAAGGCCTAGGTTTCTATTCTCGGTACTTTTTGATCCCCAAAAAATCCGGAGAACTTCGTCCAATTCTGGACCTACGTGCCCTCAACAAGTACCTCCCTCCCCATACCCTGCCCCCTGCCTATCCTCCCCCACCGCTCCCTCCCCCTTCCTCCCCCCGTTATCATTGCTCCTTTGGTTCTCTTTGTATTCTGATTTTTGGTTCTGTTATTAATGTGTTATTGTTATATTGTTATATTGTTTCATTGTATTTCCCGCCTGAGTTCTTTGTAAACCGGCATGATGTGCTCCACGAATGTCGGTAAATAAAAGTTAATAAATAAAATAAATAAAAATAAATAAATACCTCCAGCGGGAAAAGTTCAAGATGGTAACCTTGGGCTGGCTTCTACCTCTTCTACAAAGAGGAGACTGGCTCTGCTTTCTGGACCTCCAGGACGCGTACACCCACATTGCGATAGCTTCAGCTCATCGCAAGTATCTCAGGTTTTTAGTAGGCCCAAAGCACTATCAATACCGAGTGCTTCCATTTGGCCTAGCATCGGCACCACGAGTCTTTACCAAATGTCTTGTGGTTGTCGCAGCTTTTCTCAGGAAAGAAGGTGTTCACGTCTACCCCTATCTAGATGACTGGTTAATCAGGGCCCCAACCCAGCAAGCCGCTCGTTCGTCCCTGGATTTGACCCTACACACTCTAATTTCTCTAGGATTTCTCGTCAATTACGAGAAATCCTATTTAGTCCCATCTCAAACCTTATCGTTCAATGGAGCAGACTTGGACACCTTACTGGCAAAAGCCTTTCTACCTCAACAACGAGTGCAAACCCTCGTGTCCCTAGCTCATCAGTTGCAGTCTCAGTATACAGCAACAGCTCGGCAATTCCTTGTCCTTCTCAGACACATGGCGTCCTCAGTCCATCTTACACGAATGGCCCGCCTGGCCATGAGAGTCATGCATTGGACTCCGAGGTCACAATGGATTCAAGCGACTCAGCCTCTGTCAACCATTGTTCACATCACCGACGCACTCCGTCTGTTTCTCACCTGGTGGAAAGATCAGAACCATCTCCTCCAGGGACTGCCTTTTCATCTGCCAGATCCTCAACTCATTCTGACCACCGATGCTTCCAACCTCGGCTGGGGAGCTCATGTGAACGATCTGCAGTCACAAGGATTTTGGTCTCCAGAGGAAGCCAAACACCAGATAAATTTCCCGGAGCTTTGAGCGATGCAATATGCTCTCAGAACTTTTCAGGATTCTCTATCAAATCACATTATCCTGATTCAGACGGACAACCAGGTGGCCATGTGGTACATCAACAAGCAGGGAGGCACAGGCTCCTTCCTTCTGTGTCAGGAAGCTGCGCAGATTTGGGCGGAAGCGCTCTCCCGCTCGATGTACCTCAGGGCCACCTACTTTCCGGGAGTATACAATGTCTTGGCAGACAAACTGAGTCGTGTCTTCCAACCACTCGAGTGGTCGCTCAACCCCTTCTCTTTTCCAACAATGGGGTTATCCCCAACAATGGGGTTATCCCCAAATAGACCTCTTTGGACAATTACTGCTCCCTCATTCGGAGTGAGCGCTCTCAGCCCAGAGATGCATTCTCCCTCTCGTGGGCAACCGGTCTGCTTTATGCATTCCCTCCACTTCCTCTTCTCTCAAAGACTCTTGTGAAGCTCCGTCAGGACAAGGGAACCATGATCCTGATAGCACCTCACTGGCCACGCCAAGTGTAGTTTCCCATACTCCAGGATCTCTCCATCCGCAGGCACATTCCCTTGGAAATGCACCTGCTTCTGATCACTCAGAACGACGGATGTCTACGCCATCCCAATCTTCAGGCCTTGTCCCTGACGGCATGGATGTTGAAAGGTTAATCCTTCAACCACTTAACCTTTCAGATTCGGTTTCTCGTGTCATGATTACTTCATGGAAGCCTTCCACAAGAAAGTCTTATTCCTATAAATGGAAAAGGTATACATCATGGTGTTCTTCGCAATCCCTTGATCCTTTTTCCTGTCCAATCCCAAGGTTTTTGGACTGTCTCTGGCATTTATCGGAATCAGGTCTAAAGACCTCTTCCATCAGACTTCATGTCAGTGCAGTAGCCGCCTTCCATAAAGGTGTCGGGGATGTCCCTATATCGGTACAACCCCTTGTAACACGTTTCCTTAAAGGCTTGCTCCTTATCAAGCCACCTTTACGTCCTCCGGCCCCTTCTTGGGACTTTAATCTGGTTCTCGGGCGGCTCATGAAACCACCCCTCGAACCTCTTCACTCCTGTGACCTAAAATATCTCACATGGAAAGTGATTTTCCTTTTGGCTATCACTTCAGCTCGCAGGGTTAGTGAGTTACAGGCCCTAGTTACCTATCCGCCTTACACTAAACTCCTGCAGGACTGGGCAGTACTCTGCACTCACCCTAAGTTTTTGCCTAAGGTAGTTTCGGAGTTTCACATTAATCAATCCATCATACTACCTATCTTCTTTCCCAGGCCCTACTCCAACCCAGGGGAACAGGCTCTGCATACCCTTGACTGTAAACGGGCTCTAGCGTTCTACCTAGACCGTACAGTTGCCCACAGGAAGAGCACTCAGTTATTCGTCTCTTTCCATCCCAACAAACTAGGGCAAGCTGTGGGTAAGCAGACCCTCTCCTCCTGGTTGGCGGACTGCATATCTTTTTGCTATCAGCAAGCAGGCATTCCTTTACAAGACCGTGTTAAAGCACACTCTGTGAGGGCCATGGCAACTTCAGTAGCACACCTACGATCGGTGCCACTTCCTGACATTTGCAGGGCTGCCACCTGGAGTTCTCGCCACACTTTCGCAGCCCACTATTGCCTAGACAAAGCCGGAAGACAAGATTCCATCTTCAGCCAATCTGTCCTGCGGAACCTTTTTCCAACGTGACGTACCAACACCCTTCCGCCTGCCCGGTGGGGTTCAGGATGCCCTCTACCAAATTCCACCCCAGTTGTTGTGCCTGTTGCACGCTGTTGGGTACATTTGGTGCATGTTCGGACATCCTCAGCTCGGTACTCACCCATATGTGAGGACTACCATCCTGCTTGTCCTGTGAGAAAGCAAATGTTGCTTACCTGTAACAGGTGTTCTCACAGGACAGCAGGATGTTAGTCCTCACGAAACCCGCCCACCACCCTGCGGTGTTGGGTTCGTAATGTTTTATTTTTTCGGCACTGCCTGCAGCTATCAAATAAGACTGAAGGGGAACCCCCCTGGCTGCAGGGGTCCCCCTTCATGCCCAGTAGGGGCCAGTCAAAGGTCTGGAAACTTTGACATAAGTTTTCCGTGATTGGGCTCCATCCTGATGTGAGGATTAACATGCTGCTGTCCTGTGAGAACACCTGTTACAGGTAAGCAACATTTGCTTTTTCATGATACTTATTTTATTTATTTATTTATTATTTTTATATACCGACATTCATCTCAATTGAGATATCACACCGGTTTACATTCAGGTACTTTTCTATCCCCAGAGGGCTTACAATCTAAGTTTTTGTACCTGAGGCAATGTAGGGTAAAGTGACTTGCCCAAGGTCACAAGGAGTGACAGCGGGACTTGAACCCTGGTCTCCTGGTTCATAGTCCACTGCTCTAACCACTAGGCTATTCCCTCCTCCCCTGACAGAGCAGCATGCTGACAATGGAGGAGACACATCTGGCTAAGTGGCACGAGAGACTGCTTTCCTCCAAAGGCTATTCCTATTACCATGCAGCCGCTACACAAGGTGGGAAATACTGTGGGGTGGGTATATTGATATTCAATAGCATAATAGCAGATGTGGGCCCAGTTCTTAGAAATACCATTGGGAGATTTATCTTGATTAAGGTGAAAATACATAATGTTCTATATACATTGGTTAACTTATATACCCCTACTGGCGATGAAGCTGATCTTTTTCAAAAGGTCTCTCAGGTTCTCAGGGAATGGTCAGAAGGACATCTAATCATAGGAGGAGACTTCAATATCACAAGGAATCCACACATAGATAACACTGGTTCAGGAAACGGAGAGGTCTAGAACGGGTAGATGTGAATCGGTTATTTACTCTTTCGGATAGTAGAAAGACTAGGGGACACTCCATGAAGTTAGCATGGGGCACATTTAAAACTAATCGGAGAAAGTTCTTTTTTACTCAACGCACAATTAAACTCTGGAATTTGTTGCCAGAGAATGTGGTTCGTGCAGTTAGTATAGCTGTGTTTAAAAAAGGATTGGATAAGTTCTTGGAGGAGAAGTCCATTACCTGCTATTAAGTTCACTTAGAGAATAGCCACTGCCATTAGCAATGGTTACATGGAATAGACTTAGTTTTTGGGTACTTGCCAGGTTCTTATGGCCTGGATTGGCCACTGTTGGAAACAGGATGCTGGGCTTGATGGACCCTTGGTCTGACCTAGTATGGCATTTTCTTATGTTATGTTCTTATGTTAGGGAGGAGGGCATTGAAACATCTAATTGAAGACAGAGGTCTCACTGATATCTGGAGGTTATTGAACCCCACATCACGTAATTATACCTTCTTTTCACATCCGCATCAATCTTACTCAAGACTGGACTACTTTCTTATTGATAGGGCACTAGTCAGTCAAGTCATGGAAGTAGATATTGGAAGCATAACATGGTCTGACCATGCCCCAGTGTGGATCAGGTTCACGACAACCACCGCTTGTAGATAAGCAGGCCAAATAGGGAAGACCTACTTTTATGGTCTAAGTCCCTCAAGGACTTCAACGGTGTTTCAGCATAGCTTCCTATACCAGTCAGCAGCAATGACCTTCTGCTATACTCTGACGCATCAGGAGGCATTGTTTTTGGTGTCTATTTCCAGGGAACTTGGTGCACAGCACGTTGGCCAGACTACTGGACAGCGGGTGGCCTAACCAAGAACATCAGATTTCTCAAGCTTTTTCCCATTGTAGTTGCCGTACACATCTGGGGTGAGGCGCTTAGTTGTCAATGGGTGGTGTTATGGTGTGACCCTGCAATGGTAGTCCAGTCAATAAACAAACAGACTTCCAAATGCCTCCTGGTATCAGATTTGCTGAAGGAGTCCGTGATAATTCTGCATGCACTTGAACATTGTGGCGAGAGCGAAGCATATTCCTGGAATGTACAATGAGATAGCGGATTCTCTCTCTTGTTGCAAGTGGTCCCGATTCAAGCAGAGTTGATCAGCAGAGAGGTCCCAGAACAGCTATGGTCCTTTGGAACCGGACAGCTCCTGAGATGCTGTGAAGATTACTCACTCCATCCACTGGAAACGCTTACATTAGCCCCATAATGCACCCAGAAAGTTGCTGGACAAACAGCATCCAGAGCACAGGTTTGGACTCACGTACTTACATACTTGCAGACTGATTCAAAAGAATGGCTTGGTGCTCAGGATAGCTGCCTTTCTTGCCCACCCCATCTGAACCCTTGCCCTGAATGCAATTCTTATGTCCTATTGGTTTAAAGGTTACATATTAATTTAGAATAGGGGTGGCCAATCTTTTTTTTTTCTATTGATAAGGAGGCTGATTTAGCCATGATATGTGAGTGTCGTCATCCAGCGAACAGACTTGTCCCTCCAAGCTGGTAGAGCTTTGAGCTCTACTGATCATGTGTGAGAATTCATGTGCGGGTATTGCCTTGAGAGCCTCTTCAGTCTGCTTTTATCCAAGCATAGCCTGGAGAATGTACTCACTACTGTGTGAAGACATTTTTCCAGAAACTTTTAAAATTTTGTTTCTTTTTCTTGTTTCTTCATTTTTAGTTGCCTTGCTGCTCTGCAGCACCCACAACAGCACTTTTCAGAATTACAAAAATTAAAATTAAAAAAAGACTTGCTCCTCCTCAAAATGACTGACGAATGGCATCCATGGTAAAATGAAGTCCCTCACAGCATGCTTTGCTTCAGATAAAGCTGTGGACCTATCCACATTCTCAACATTACAAGGCCACACACATCGAGGAGCTACATAAGTCTTTCAAAAGTGGCAGTAGATCCTTTTCCTGCAGTACAATATCAACTGCCTCGCCAGGACATGAACTGATCAGGAGCATCTCATAGACTCCCCCATCAGCCTGAATCGAAGCCACAGGGTCAAGTGATATGATTGCTCTGCATCTATCCGGAGCCCACATGAAAGAAACATAAGATGCGGCACAGTTGGCACAAGACATATCGACATCCGACTCGCTGTGCACTGATGCATGGAGCAGCAAAGCTGATGCACGGAGTAACGATGCACTCAATACATGGTGCACCAATGCATAAGCAGTGTCTCTACAGAGGAACCATCAGTGCAGAGAAATCCTCGACTCAATTGGGGCAGAGGAAGCCCTCTATGCAGGGGAAACCTCAATGAACTCTGTGCAAGGGAATCCCCTATGCACTTGGGGCAAGAGAACCTTTGATGGAAGGGGAAGCACACAGGAAGTGTGCCAGAATTGTGCCAGTAGTGCGCAGTAAGAAACTAATTTAAAAACGAGCGCATGGGTGCCCATTTATTTAAACCAATTGATATGGGTGCACGAGCAGACATACACTGGAATTTTAAATCATGCATGCACTTGTGCGCAAATGATTTAAAATAGACCTACTGCGCATAAGTATGCTCCTAATTGTAAATGGTTACTTGAGCAAACATACATATCTTCCTTAAGAATTTTTTGGCTTTAACGTGCATAGGTAACAGATTTTAAAACATGCTCACACGGAGATCATTCCCAGTTTTCCAATTAGTCTACCAGTTTGCCTAGCCAATCTTGAGGTCATCCAGATCCCTCTGGTTATTCAGCCTGCTCTTTCTCAGTTGACTCAGACCCCTCACCCTGTTATGTTAAGCCTAAATTGTGATTTCTACAGACTTACTCCTTATCAGGAGCAGCAGTAAAGATATGTTGTTAACAAGCCAAGGAAGGCAAAACGATTACCAGCATAGTTAAAAGGGAGGTGAAAGAGGCTATTTTAGGCAAAAGATCTTCATTCAAAAATTGGAAGAAGGATCCATCAGAAGGAAATAGGATAATGCATAAACATTGGCAAGTTAAATGTTGTTATGGTTAAGCGGTGTTTGGATGGATTCTTGGGTATGCCCATGGGGAGGAGCCCCGTGAGGCGCCACAGTACTGGGCTAAACGCAGACTCCCAAACACAGTTAGTTCTTTTATTAAACAGCTTGAAGTGTACCAGAGGTGGCAGTAGTGAAGTAGTCTGGATGTAGCAGTCTCAGGACCCTCGGCAGAGGGAACCCTTCTCACTCTGTTGGTATAGGGGAATTCCGATACAGGTTTCCCAGCAAGGCAGCGCTGTGGATGAGATAGACTGAGCGTTAGATTACTCACTAGATGGTTGCTTTTAGTATGTGATTCCACCAGGATAGAAGACGTTGGTAGCAGCACTGAGGCAGGGAGAGCAGGCCCTCGAGGAGCGAGTACCTGATCCCTATAAGGCACCTGAAATAAAGCAGAGGGCCCCTGAGGAGTGGGTACCCAGGTTAGCAATACCCCGAAGGGCAGAGAGAGAGCTTCCAGCGGCAGCACGGAAGCAGCAGAGTAACTTAGACCGGCCGAAACCAATCCTTTGCTAACTTAACGAGCTAGCAACAAAGTACAGGCTATATACCCGGATGGCGTGACGTCAGTAGAGGGGAATGCCTCCGAGGTTCGCGCCAATGCTGGAATAAAGATGAGGGTGGTGTGCGCACGCGCACCCTAGTAGGCCCTTGGGAGGAGCAAGGCGGGAGGCAGCACTATAGCCATTCCGGGGACGCCGGAGAGGTCGGCTAGTAGACGCGGCGGTAGCCATTTTCCCAAGGTAAGCGGGAGGAGCCGTGAACAAGGTGAGGCAAACGGGGCGAAGCTGTCTAGCACCAATGGATGCAACAAATGTAAGACATTGATAAGACAGGCTAAGAAAAAATTTGAAAAGATATTGGCCATAAGGGTAAAAATTCACAATAAAGCTTTTTAAAATATGTCCAAAAAAGAAAGCCTGCAAAGGTGTCAGTTGGACCGTTGGATGATCCAAGGGATTAAAGGGGAACTTAGAGAAGATAAGGCCATCACGAAAAGATTAAACAATTTCTTTGCTTCAGTGTTTACTGAAGAGGATATTGGAGAGATACCCATTCCGGAGAAGGTTTTCATGGGTGATGATTCACATCAACTGAACAAAATTACAGTGATCCTGAAAGATGTGGTAGGCCTGATTGACAAACTGAAGAGCAGTAAATCACCTGGACTGGATGGTATAAAAATGAAATTTCAGACCTATTAGTAAAAATTTGTAACCTATCATTAAAATCATCCAATGTACCTGAAGATTGGAAGATGGCCAATGTAACCCCTATATTTAAAAAGGGATCCAGGGGTGATCGGGGAAACTATACACTGGTGAGCTTGACTTCAGTGCCGGGAAATATTGTGGGAACTGTTATAAAGAATAAAATAACAAAATACTTAGATAGATATAGCTTGATGGAACACAGCCAACATGGATTTACCCAAGGGAAGTCTTGCTTCAAAAATCTCCTAATTTTTTTTGAATGGGTGAATAAACATGTGGACAAATGTGAACTGGTAGATTTAGTGTATTTGGATATTCAGAAGGTGTTCGACAAAGTTCCGGATGAGAGGTTTCTAAGAAAACTAAAAAGTTATGGATAGGAGGTGATGTCCTTTTGTGAATTGCAAGTTGATTAAAAGACAGGAATCTTTGGAGAACTATTCTCGTAGATTAAATTTAAGAGTAATAAATTTCCCCAAAATTTTAGGATCTCCTATTTCTGTCATAGTGAGGAAATACTTTCTGGAAAATTTAAAAATACCACAGAAAAAAATTCCAGTTTTAACAAAAAGTATATTCCTTCCATTTCAAAAGAAACAAGGTTTAAAATCAATTTCTCCTAACTCTATGGAGTTGGATAATTTAACAGCTTTCCTAGAAACATCAACGGAAGAAGTTCTCAAGAGAGAGTAACTCTCCTCTTGACGTTTACTTCTTTTCAAGAATTAAACCTAGTAATTCGGTACTACTTCCAAAACTATAAAATTCCCTTTTATGGTGCTCAAGTTAGGATGTACCACGATTTTGCAAAAATGACGCAGGATCACCAAAAGGCTTTCCTAAATTTGAAAAAAGAAGTTTTGGAAAGTAGTGCAACATTCTTATTGCACTATAATTGTTGTGTGGTTAAAAAAGGTAATAGTACTTTCATTTTGTTCAATCCTGAACAACTGAGTACTTTTTTGGAAAGTCACAAAGACCCCTAAAGTTAAATGATAATGCCCGAGTTTCTTAAGCATATTTAAATTTAATTGGAGTAGTTTAACCAATATTTTCTTTGAAAATGTTTTTGCAAAACTCCTCATATTCTTAGATATCCCCTTGGTATAAAATATAGTTGTGTTTCCATTATAGAACATAAGAACATGCCATACTGGGTCAGACCAAGGGTCCATCAAGCCCAGCATCCTGCCTCCAACAGTGGCCAATCCAGGCCATAAGAACCTGGAAAGTACCCAAAAACTAAGTCTATTCCATGCTACTGTTGGTAGTAATAGCAGTGACTATTTTCTCAGTCAACTTAATCAATAGCAGGTAATGGACTTCTCCTCCAAGAACTTATCCAATCCTTTTTTAAACACAGCTATACTAAGTGCACTAACCACATTCCCTGGCAACAAATTCCAGAGTTTAATTGTGCGTTGAGTGAAAAAGAACTTTCCCTGATTAGTTTTAAATGTGCCACATGCTAACTTCATGGAGTGCCCCCTAGTCTTTCTATTATCCGAAAGAGTAAATAACGGATTCACATCTACCCATTCTAGATCTCTCATGATTTTAAACACCTCTATCATATCACCCCTCAGCCATCTCTTCTCCAAGCTGAAAAGTCCTAACCTCTTAAGTCTTTTCTCATAGGAGAGCTGTTCCATTCCCCTTCTCTGTACCTTCTCCATCGCAATTATATCTTTTTTGAGATGAGGCGACCAGAATTGTACACAGTATTCAAGGTGTGATCTCACCATGGAGAGATACAGAGGCATTATGACATTTTCCGTTTTATTCACCATTCCCTTTCTAATAATTCCCGACATTATCCCAGGAGAAGCAGGATGCTAGTCCTCACATATGGGTGACATCACTGATGGAACGCTATTGTGGGAAAACTTTCTGTCAAAGTTTCTAGAAACTTTTGACTGGCCCTGTGAGGCCACTGAGCATGCCCAGCGTGCCATGATATTCTCTGCCACAGGGGTCTCTCTCTAATCTTCGTTTTTCCATTGTAAGCATCACGGATCAAGGAGCCTTGTGAGTTTTCCTCACAATATTTCTGACTGAAAAGTCAACAATTTTCTCCCATAGGGGATCTCTCTCTCTCAGTTTTCTACCGGCCGGTGAGTAAACTCAGTCTCGTTTTTACTTTTAGTAAAAACTTTTTCTCATTTTCTTTTCCCATTTTTTCATCAACGGCTGTCGACAAAAAATGGCTTCCGGATTTAAAAAATGTCCTGTTTGTAACAGAACAATGTCCATAACAGATCCACCTAGAGTGTGTTATCTGTTTGGGAGACAAACACAACATTACATCCTATCATCAATGTGCAGAGATGACTCCTAAAGGAAGAAAACTTCGACAGGATAAGATGGAACATCTCTTTCACCTCCAGTTCCTTCCTTCTCCTTCAACATCAACAAAGTCATCCCCAGTGGGGATTACAAAGCGAATTTTATTGAAAAACGTCGTCTGCAGGGATCGGGAGATCATCCATCACCATCGACGTCGACGGCATCGATAAGGTCGGTAGTCGAACATCGACCAAAACATTGCCACCTACATCGACACACATCGACTCCAGCGATGCCCCTATCCCCGGAGGAACCGACCGCTAAACGGCAAAAACCTCAAGAAACTCCGCTAACTTCGGCGCCGGGGCCTATACCTGCATTGATCGAACCTCCACAAGGATCTGCAGACGTGATATCGACACCTACACTGCCACCGCATTCAACTGCTCTGCCTGCACCAGCTGTATCGCAGGAATTGTCAAATTTTATTAGACAAGCGGTGCTCCAGGCCCTGAAAGAACACACACCTACTCCGGTGCCGTCACTGATGCCGGTTATTGAACAGATGCCGGTGCCCTCACCGATACCAGTGATTGCACCGAGGCCGGTGACCATACCGATGCCAATGACCCCGTCGATGCCGGTGTCGATACCGATGCCGACGATTCCATTGATGCTGGTACCCACACCGATTCCAGTAAAGGTGCCGCCGGCACGATCTCCGAAGATACTGACACCATCACCATCGATGCTACTCCCTCCCGGGGACCCGGGGCATCCAGAACTCGCACTCTACCATCTTCTAATGAAGAGATTTGATGAGGTGGTCGGTGCTCTTCCTCCCAAACCTGGGAAAGAACACCTAGAGGAGTCACCCTTGGAAGATCCACAAACAGGTCCTTCACGGATTCCTAGACCGCCTAGAACATCCACAATTTCTCCACCTGAACAGGATCCATATGACACTTGGAGTGATACACACTCAGATACCTCATCTGAAGCCTTCATGTCAGATCCCTTACCACCGGATCCAAGGAAAAAAATCTCCACCGGAAGATTTCACATTCACAACCTTTGTCCAGGAAATGGCTGACACCATCCCATTCACCTTGGTCACAGAGCAGGACATCAGGCAGCAAACATTGGAGGTTCCTCAATTCGTGGACCCCCCAAAACAAGTGGTAGCTGTACCAGTCCATGATGTCCTTTTACAATTACAACATCGGATTTGGGAACATCCCTGCTCAGTGCCATCTGGTAACAAGAGAATGGACACTACATATTTGGTGCAGTCTGCTCCTGGCTACCAAAACTCACAGCTTCCTCACCAGTCAGTAGTGGTAGAATCTGCACAGAAGAAGTCCAAGAGAATTAGACCACATTCTTCAAATCTCCCAGGTAAAGATCACAGATTTTTAGATTCCCTGGGACGGACAGTCTTCCAAGGGGCCATGTTAAATTCCAGGATATCTTCGTATCAATTGTACATGACCCAGTACCAAAGAAATTTGTGGAAGCAAATGCAGGACTTTATTCCATCACTTCCATCACAGCATCAGGAAGCAGCCCAAATGATTATTCATAAAGGGCTAGAAGCAGACAAACACGAGGTCTGTGTGGCCTGTGATGGTTTCGAGACAGCTTCCAGAGTGGCTGCATCGGGTATAAGTGCCAGACGTTGGGCAGGGCTTAAAGCCTCAGACCTCAGGCCTGAAGTCCAGGACAAGTTAGTCGATCTCCCATGTCTTGATGATAATCTTTTCGGATGTAAGGTACAGGATGCAGTTGCTCAATTAAAAGAGCATACTGAAACCCTAAGGCAGCTTTCAGCGATCCCCCAGGATCCACCTACGCAGCCAATTCGTAGGCCTCAAAGGAAGGATTCTAGAAGACCTTTCTATAGACAGAGGCGGTATTACCTCCCTATATCTAGGAGCAGGTCTTCTAGGCCACAACAAAGGGCTCAGCCCAGACAGCCTAGACCGTCCAGGCCTCAACCTCCACCACAGACTGGTCCGACTGCTGGCTTTTGAGGTCATTTCCAGGGAACACAGCCATCTCTCCAATCCTCATCCAGAGCTTCCGGTAGGAGGTCGAGTATCCTCCTTTTACAAACATTGGGTTCGAATAACAACCGACCAATGGGTTCTGGCAATAATATCTTGAGGTTACCAACTCAATTTCCTCTCAATTCCAACAGATTCTCCTCCGAGACCTCTTTCGCTCAGCGAAAATCACATAATTCAATTACAAGTAGAATTATCCCAGGACAAGCAGGATGCTAGTCCTCACATATGGGTGACGTCACTGAACGGAGCCCAGCGCGGGAAACCTTTTTGTCAAAGTTTCTAGAAACTTTTGACTGGTCCTGAGAGGCCACTGAGCATGCCCAGCATGCCATGATATTCTCTGCCACAGGTGTCTCTCTTCAGTCTTCACTTTTCCTCGCTGCCGTTCGCATCGCGGGACGCAGCCCTCGCGTTTCGCAATTCTTGTGACTGATAAAGTCAATAGTTTTCTTGATATTCTCTCTCATAGGAGCTCTCAAGCTCGCTGGCTGGTGAGTAATATTTTCATTCTCATATTCTTTGGAATTGTTTTTCCTCACACTCGCATCCATCGACGGCCATCGGTTCCAAAATGGCGACGGCATTCAAAAAGTGCCCCGTTTGCAATAGAAACATGTCGATAACTGATCCGCATTTGAAGTGTGTACTTTGCCTCGGAGAAAAACACGATGTCAGTACATGCCCCAAATGTGCAGAAATGACAGTAAAAGGACGGAAAGCCAGACAAGAGAAGATGGAGCATCTGTTTTCTCTTCAGCTAATCCCTTCTCCCTCGAAATCATCGAGGTCGTCTCCGGCTGGAGCGACCAAAAGGGTTTTGCTTAAAAAACCGCGTCTGGATGGCTCCGGAGATCGCCCGTCCTCTCCATCCTCGGTACTATCGACAAAATCGGCAGAACACCAGAAATCCAAACATCGCCATCGACATCGTCATCCATCATCTTCTACATCGATGTCCCAGGATGAATCGATGCCAAAGCGGCCCAGACAGCAGGAAACACCAGCACCTTCGATGCCCGGGCCTTCGTCGTCACCGATTCCAACCACCTCGTCGATGGACACCTCAGTACCGCCACCGCGTACATCATCAGTGATTTCACCAATTGTACAGCCTGAATTGTCTACATTAATAAGACAAGCGGTTCTACAAGCTCTAAAAGAGCAAAATATTCCGACGATTCCGTCGATGCCGACATCCGTGTCGATGCCAACACTATCCGTGTCGATGCCGATGCCTCCAACATCGATGCCGATGCCTCCAGCATCGATGCCGATAACTTTTACATCGATTCCGATGCCCCCAGCGTCGATGCCGGTAATACCGATGCCGGTGGTACCACCGATGACGGCATCCTTCTTGCCACCCAGGATTTTGACTGGTTTTATAACCACTACACCAAGGCTCGGGACACAATCCACATCACTTTTTGCACATATTCCACCATCGGTACCATATCCACCAACGACGACATCGACAGCATCTCCGCTACCATCGGGCCAACCTGCACTGGAACCTCCAGAAGTTCAAGATGAGGCCTTTTATCGACGCCTTTTACAAAGGTACCAAAATGTGATCGATAATTTACCACCTGTTAGGCCTCATACTACGTCTGCAGATGTTTTCATCGATGACCCACAGCCTGGTCCTTCAGGACTCCAGCTCCCACCTAAACCAATGCCAAAATCACCTTACAGAGAAGATTCAGAAGACTCCTGGGATGATGAACCCTCTCAATTTTCTTCAGAGGAGTTCATGTCTAACCCTTCTTCTCCTGATCGAAGAAAGAAGTCACCCCCAGAACATCTTTCCTTCTCCTCATTCATACAAAGTATGTCTGACTCAATTCCATTTAAACTTACAGCAGAGGAAGACACAAGAGCACAAACCCTTGAGGTGCTACAGTTTGTAGATCCACCCAAACAAGTACTGGCGGTACCAGTACACGAGGTTTTACAAGATCTCCAAAAACGAATCTGGGAACACCCAGTTCTACCCCTACAATGAATAAACGTGTGGAGACGACTTACATAGTCCAACCAGCTCCAGGCTACCACAAACAGCAATTACCACACCAGTCTGTAGTGGTGGAATCAGCACAGAAAAAATCTAAACGTGTGCGCCCACACTCATCCATCCCACCAGGCAGGGAGCACAGATTCCTGGATACACTAGGTAAAAAGGTCTACCAGAGTTCCATGTTGAGCACCAAAATCTCTGCGTATCAACTCTACATTACTCAATACCAGAGGAACCTCTGGAAGCAGATGAAAGAGTTCATAATCTCTTTACCCACCCAGTTCCAAGAGCCTGCACAAGCTGTAATAACAAAGGGACTGGAAGCAGGTAAACATGAGGTAAGAGCAGTCTATGATAATTTTGAGACTGCTTCCAGAACAGCAGCAGCTGGGATCACTGCTCGCAGATGGGCCTGGCTCAAAGCATCTGACCTCAGAATCGAGGTACAAGACAAACTTGTGGACCTGCCCTGTCTTGGTGACAATCTGTTTGGGGACAAAATACAAGAAGCTGTACAACAGCTTAAGGACCACACTGAGACTCTACGTCAGCTGTCTCAAACCCCTCAAGAGCCTACGACTCAGTCTTCTCGTCGTCCTCCACGAAGAGATATGAGATGTTCCTATTACAGGCCACGAAGATACTACCCACACACTTCTAGGGGTAGATCCAGTAGACCTACACAACGCTCTCAAACCAGACAATCCAGGCCTGCTCGTCCACAACCTCCTGCACAAACAGGCCCTGCAACAGGCTTTTGAAACAAAGACCAGAGAACAGACCCAACCTTGCAATCCCAAGCCAAATCTACCAGTGGGAGGAAGAATATCTTATTTTTACACAAATTGGCAAAACATAACATCAGATCAATGGGTACTTTCCATAGTATCTCGAGGATACCAACTAAATTTCACCTCAATTCCTCCAGAATTTCCACCAAAATCCTGCCCACAACAAAATTCTCAACTTCAACAATTACAAGCAGAATTATCCACCCTTCTGAGATCCAGGGCCATACAACCAGTGCCCCGGACACAGCAGGGCAGAGGATTCTACTCCCGATACTTCCTCATTCCAAAGAAAACCGGAGGCCTACGTCCCATCCTAGACCTCAGAAATCTCAACAAATTTCTAAAGAAAGAAAAGTTCAGGATGGTTTCTCTAGGCACCATGCTTCCACTTCTTCAAGCAGGAGATTGGCTTTGTTCTCTGGATCTTCAAGAAGCTTACGCTCATATTCCAATATACCCTCCTCATCGCAAGTACCTGCGCTTCACGGTACACCATCAACATTACCAATATAGAGTTCTACCATTTGGACTGGCGTCTGCTCCCAGAGTCTTCACCAAATGTCTAGCGGTCATAGCAGGGCACTTGCACAAAGAAGGAGTTCATGTTTTCCCATATCTAGACGACTGGCTCATAAAGAGTCCATCTCAACAAGGAGCAATAACTTCTCTCACTCGAACAGTTGCTCTACTTCACTCCATGTGGTTTCTAATCAATTATCAAAAATCCCATCTCACTCCAACTCATCTGCTTCACTTCATAGGAGCAGAGTTGAACACAGATCTAGCAAAGGCTATTCTACCTATAGAACGTGCAGATACCCTAAGTCTACTAGCAAACTCCATTTCCTTACGGACACAAACCACAGCCCATCAGTTTCTGATACTGCTAGGTCACATGGCCTCCACAGTTCATGTTAAACCAATGGCAAGACTTGCCATGCGAGTTGCCCAATGGACTTTAAATTCACAATGGATTCAAGCCATTCAACCACTTCATCATCCAATTCAAGTGACCCACCAACTAAGATTATCTCTACTTTGGTGGACCAACAAAAACAACCTGTGCAAAGGCCTACCTTTCCAACAGCCAGTCCAAGAGATTACTTTAACTACAGATGCATCCACCTTGGGATGGGGAGCTCATGTAGACAATCTCCACACTCAAGGGACTTGGACAAAACTCGAAGCAACATATCAAATCAATTTTCTGGAACTTCGAACTATATGTTATGCACTGCATGCGTTCAAGGACTGCCTTTCACACAAGACTGTTCTAATCCAAACAGACAACACAGTAGCCATGTGGTACATCAACAAACAGGGAGGCACGGGTTCGTACCTCCTTTGCCAAGAAGCTGCACAGATTTGGGGATGGGCCCACAATCACTCAATGTTTCTTCGAGCCACTTATCTGGCAGGCATTCACAATGTAGTAGCGGATCGACTCAGTCGTCAATTCCAACCACACGAATGGTCCCTGGATCCTGCAGTAGCGACCAGGATATTTCAACGTTGGGGTCAACCAACAATAGACCTCTCTGTGTCACATCTGAATCACAAAGTGGACGAATTCTGTTCTCTACACAAACAGAAGAATCAGCCAGCCAAGGACGCCTTTGCACGCCCTTGGAACTCAGGCCTACTATATGCGTATCCTCCAATACCGCTCATAACCAAAACTCTAGTGAAACTACAACAGGATAAAGGGTCCATGATACTCATAGCCCCATATTGGCCTCGACAAGTATGGTTCCCCACACTGCTAGACCTCTCAGTCAGGGATCCAATTCATCTGGGAGTAGCTCCCAATCTCATAACTCAGGATCAGGGTCGGTTGCGCCATCCCAACCTTCAATCCCTATCCCTGACAGCATGGATGTTGAAAGCTTGATTCTACAACCACTCAATCTTTCAACTCATATATCTCAAGTGCTTATAGCTTCACGTAAACCTTCAACACGGAAGAACTATTCTTCAAAATGGAAAAGGTTTACTTTGTGGTGCATACAAAAGAGTATTGACCCTTTCTCCTGCCCCACAACTTCTCTACTAGACTACTTATGCCACTTTCAGACTCGGGTCTCCAGGCTTCATCTGTAAGATGGATGGTCCAAGAAAGCAAACCGGTAATCGATCCAAGATGGATGTCAGCAACATACATGAGTAGATGGATCGGTTGTAAACAAGATTTTATTGAAGCTAGTCCGACTCTGGCCGAGTTTCGCTCAAAGAGCTGCCTCAGGGGCTTTTTTAACAAGTGCTTTTAAAACCAAGTTTTAAAAGTATTGGTATTGCATACCGATACGCCACTCATCATGCGTTCACCCATGATGAGTGGCGTATCGGTATACAATACCAATACTTTTAAAACTTTGTTTTAAAAGCACTTGTTAAAAATATTTTTCGTCACAAGTCAGCTGTTTTATCTCTTCTGATTGTTCTGCGCGATGTTTTAAGCCAATCGAAGTTTCTTCAAAGCCCCTGAGGCAGCTCTTTGAGCGAAACTTGGCCAGAGTCGGGCAAGCTTCAATAAAATCTTGTTCATCTGTAAGAGTACATTTAAGTGCAATCTGAGCTTACCATAACAAGCTGGGAGATGCACCAATATCCATACAACCTCTTGTCAGCAGGTTTATGAGAGGTTTAACTCAACTTAAACCACCAATTCGGCCACCAGTCACAGAATGGGACCTGAATCTGGTCTTAACAAGACTCATGCGTTCTCCTTTCGAACCCATAAAGTCCTGTGATCTTAAATTTCTCACATGGAAGACTATCTTCCTCATAGCCATTACATCGGCTAGAAGGGTTAGTGCGTTACAAGCACTTGTCACGTACTGAGGCAGCCGAAGATCACAGCAGGTCGGATGTAGAAGGAGTTGGGATTAAACTGGAAACAAGTTCTTTAAGACAGATTGTCCGTAGGCTGAATCTTGTCCTCCCTGTTTATCCAAACAGTAATGAGCTGCAAAGATGTGAAGAGAACTCCATGTTGCTGCTTTACATATGTCAAGAATTGGCACTGAACAATAGTGTGCTACTGAGGTTGACATTGATCTTACTGAATGCGCTTTTACTCGCCATTGGAGAGGAAGGCCTGCTTTTTCATAGCAAAACTGTATGCAATCTGCTAGCCAATTGGATAGAGTATGTTTACCCACTGCTTTACCCGGTTTGTTTGGATCATAAGATACAAAGAGTTGAGTGAACTTCCTGTGGACTGCAGTGCGGTCTAAGTAAAATGCTAGCGCACGCTTACATTCCAAGGTATGTAAGGCTTGTTCTCCTTGGTGTGAATGAGGCCTTGGAAAGAATGGGGGTAAAACTATGGATTGATTCAAGTGGAATTCCGTAACGACCTTGGGGAGGAATTTTGGATGTGTACGGAGGACCACTCTGTCAATTAGGAATTTTATATAGAGTGAGTACTAGAGATGTGAATCGTGTGATCGATCGTCTTAACGATCGATTTCGGCTGGGGGGGGAGGGAATCTTATCGTCGCGGTTTTGTTTTTTAAAATATCGTGTAAATCGAAAATCGGGGGAGGGCGGGAAAACCGGCACACTAAAACATCCCTAAAACCCACCCCGACCCTTTAAAATAAATCCCCCACCCTCCCGAACCCCCCCAAAATGCCTTAAATTACCTGGGGTCCAGAGGGAGGGTCCCGGTGTGATCTTTTACTCTTGGACCTCCGGTGCGTTGTAGAAATGGCGCCAGCGCTACCTTTGCCCTGTCATATGACAGCAGGGCAAAGGTAGTGCCGGCGCCATTTTGTTTTTTTGTCCCCCGATGTCAGGAGCATAGGAGATCGCTCCCGGACCCCCGCTGGACCCCCAGGGACTTTTGGCCAGCTTGGGGGGGCCTCCTGACCCCCACAAGACTTGCCAAAAGTCCAGCGGGGGTCCGGGAACGACCTCCTAAACTCCTAAACGCGTGACGTCGGGAGCTAGGAATCAAAATGGCGCCGGCGCTACCTTTGCCCTGTCACATGATAAGGGCAAAGGGCCACCGGCGCCATTTCTCTTCACAGCAGCCGTGGGCAGAGAGCGGGACATCGCGCCGGGATCATCGCGCCGGGACCCCAGGTCATTTAAAACATTTTGGGGGGGTTCGGGAGGGTGGGGGTTTGTTTTAAAGGTTCGGGGTGGGTGTTAGGGTTTTTTTGGTGTGCCGGTTTTCCCACCCCCTATTTAACGATACAATACAAATGCCCCTGACGATAAATCGTGGGCATTTGTATTGTATCGTGCACTCTAACGATTTTGGATGATTTTAAAATTATCGGACGATAATTTTAATCGTTCAAAAACGATTCACATCCCTAGAGGCCGCCATATGGCCCAGCAAGCGGAGCAGAAGGTGAGTTGGCACCCTCCGGCTGTTCCGGTCAAGGGTGGCCAGTGAGGCAAGGGTGATCACCCTGTCTCGGGGGTAGAAAAGCTTTTGCCTGAATCGTGTCCAGTCTGGCACCTATGAAGTCCATCTGGGGAGACGGACAAAGGTGAGTCTTGGGGAAGTTTATGACAAACCCCACTGTCTGCAACGTTTTCACTGTCAAGGTCAGAGCATGCAAGGCTCCCGTGGGGGAGTCGCTCTTGACCAGCCAGTCGTCCAGGTAGGGGAACACGTGCACCGAGCGACACCTGAGGTAGGCGACCACCACCACTATGCATTTGGTAAAAACACGGGGGGCTGATGCTAGCCTAAAGAGCAGCACTTTGTACTGGTAATGTGTTTTCCACCACGAATTGGAGGTACTTGCGTGGCTGGGGACGATTGCAAAATGTGCGTAAGCCTCCTTGAGATCGAGGGAGCAAAGCCAGTCTCTTCCTCTGACGAGTGGGATCAGCATGCCAGAGAGACCATCTTAAACTTTTCTCGTATGAGAAACCTGTTTAGCGCCCTGAGGTCGAGGATGGGGCGCAATCCGCCATTCCTTTTCCGAATGAGGAATTACTTCGAATAGAACCCTCTGCCCTGTTGATGGTGAGGGACTGGTTCCACCATGCTCGCCACAAGGAGGGCAGTGAGTTCCGTCTGAAGTATGACCTGATGGGCAGACGAACCCCATGATGGACATGGGGGCGAGGTCTCTGGGAGCCAGCTGAAGTTTAGACGGTACTCCTGGCGAATGATAATAAGGACCCAGCGGTCCGACGTGATCTCTTCCTAGCGATGGGCGAAGCCAAGGAGTCTGCCTCCCACGGGGGGATCCAATGCCAGGGGTATGGCCAACTGACTTCCGCTTCCTCACTTTCAGTTAAAAGCTCATGGCCAGGGCCAGCTGGGATCTGGGGGCTTGCTGTTGGCGAGGACGGCCCCTGAACCCGGTGTGTGGCGTGCGAGCCCGGGAGCCTGGAGGATAATATTTCCTCTGCCGGTAAAAGGCTTCTGGGAACCCGGCCTGGAGGATTTCCTGGCTGAGGACAGGCCTTCAGAAGCACTAGCGGACAGCTATTGAAGGATATCATTTGGTCCTTCAATTGTGCTACCGCATCCCAGACCTTATCCCTAAAGAAGTTTTCACCTATGCAGGGGAGGTCGGCCAGTCTATCCTGCACCTCTGGCTGGAGGTCAGAGGCCCGAAGCCATGCCATTCGCCTGGTGCCAATGCCCACTGCTGCTATGCGGACCGCTGTCTCAAAACATTGTAGGTGGATCGCACCTCGTGCATTCCCACTTTGAGGCCCAGCAGGGCGACAACCGAGAGGGCCTCTTGTTGCTGTTGCGGCAGGCGTTCCACAAAGTCCTGGACTCGTTTCCAGAGATTGCAGTTATATTGGGTCATATAAAGCTGGTAGGCAGCAATGCAGGCCACCAGCATGGCACCCTGGAAGACCTACCGGTGCAGAGCATCGAGCTCCTTGTGTTTACGGCCCGGCGGGGTGGAGGCATGAGTGCAGGAGTGCCCTGCCTTCTTCAGGGCAGACTCCATGATCATCAACTGGTGGGGGAGGTGACACTTTTCAAATCCTATGGCCTGCTTTACCAAGTAGGTGGCATCGGCCTTTCTGTTAACAGGGGAGATAGAAATGGGGTGCTCCCACATGCGGAGGAGGAGGTCCTTAAAAATATCATGGATAGGAACTGCCACGATTTCCTTAGGAGTGTTGACGAACTGGAGCACTTCCAGCATCTTATGTCACCAGTCCTCCTCCATAAGCAGCTGAAAGGGAATGGCCTCAGCCATTGCCCTGACAGCCATAGCCTTGACAAGTCCTCGGGTGGTGACCTGCACCATTCCTCCAGTGGAGAAGGCTCCGAGAGGGGAGTCGTCTGAATAGTCCGAGGACGGGTCCGTGGAGTTGTCACCCCAGGGGTCGTAAGGCCCCTCCTCCTCACTCGCCTGCATGGGCGAGGTCCATGAGGGGTATTGACTCTGGGCTCCGATGGCATTGATGGTTCCCCTGGCATCGAGGGAACCAGAGGCCGCAGTAGGCTGGAGGGATCCGGTAAGCTCGGGGAACCATGGGCGAGGAAACACGGTACCGGCCATATCTTCCTTGCAGGGGACCCGAGAATTGGGATCGCTCCAGTGGAGGGCATCGGTGGCTGATGTTGAACCGAAAGCCCCTTGGGCACTGGCTGCGTCAGAAGGGTGTCCAGAAGGACGTCCAGACACTCCAGCAGTGGTGCTAACATCGATGGTGGAGGCTCAGGCACCGATATTAGGGCCGGTGGCACCGGCAGCTCAATGCACTGGAGTGCTTTGTGCAGTACGGACTGCACCCTGTGGTCCAACTCCTCCTGAATGTCTGAAGTAGCCAGGACTGATGGAGGGGGATGAGGCATCACCGGCTCTTCCTCAGGCCTCTGAGGTGGCACGGTGCCTAGCACTGGTGTCTGTGGGGAATGCCTAGGGCTACCGGGGGCATTTGAGGATGGAGCCTCCAATGGTTGCTGCCACTTCGATGGCGGCTCGGTAGTCACCAATGCTGCTCCGGAACCGGGATATTTTTCGGTGCCCAGCCCGGTCTTTCCCCGGCGCCGAGGAAGTTGATGATCCCAATGTCCTGGAGAGCAGAGAAATCATCGAGGACCTATCCCTGTCCCCTCGATCCTTGGAAGTACTGGCGAGAGGGACCGCTAGGAGAAGCATGTTGGACGGCTCCCTGCGATCTCTCAACGCAGGCATAGAAGGAGTAGACTTTGGGGCCCCAAAAAGTTTCTTCATCTTATCAAGGCATACCCAACGCCCTTTATGTGTCATCTGGTTGCACAGATGGCACCCGCGGACATCGTGTGAGGCCCCCAGGCAGAGGATACAAACTTCATATGGATCCATGATGGACATGGTCCGCGGGTACTGCGGGCACCGACGAAAACTTGTCGACACCATAAAAACACCCAGCGTGCGGTCAATGACCGGCAGTCACCACGAGGCAAGAAGTCGGGAATTGACCGCAAAGCTGGAAAAAGGGCAAGAAATGACCTACCGCACCAAGGAGGCACCAACCATGAAGGGGGGACCTGACGAGGAATTCGGAAAAAAAGTTGAAAAATATCGAGAAAACAAGGAAATTGAAATGCTCCACTAACTGCGAGGCAACTGCACCACGGAAAAGAAGCGACTGAAGGGGGACCTCGCATGGATGCGCGGATAGCGGCATGCTCTACATGCTCAGTGCGCTGGTCAAAGCTTCTAGAAACTTTGACAAAAGTTTTCCGTGCCGGGCTCCATCGGATGATATCACCCATATGTGAGGGCTACCATCCTGCTTGTCCTAGGAGAACAGCTTGTACCAGATGTAGATTAATACCATAAACAAAGAAATGGTCTAGTGGTTGAGTTCAAATCCCACATCCCCCACTGATGCTCCTTGTGACCTTGGGCAGATCATTTTATTTCCTTTGCCTCAAGAACCCACATAAATTATAAGTAATTGCGGCATAGATGAATTGTTCCTGAATGTTGTAAGCCGCCTTGAGCATTATTTGGAAATGTGGTTAAAATATTTTTAAAATTAAATAAAACTATAGACACCATAAAATAAACTGGTTCATCAAACTGAGTAAAAATGTCAGATGCTGATATAAACTGTATTCCAGGGATGCAAATGGGACTAATACGTCTAAGGATTCAACTTTGGATCCTGTCATCCAATAGACATTTAAGGAATCTGGGTAGAGGGCTATTAAGTATGTGCAGTGGATTTCATTTTGAAATTCCTGCATGGTTTGCCCTGCATACTTTGCACTTTGCAAAATATGCAAGCCAAACCCCCTGCCCCCACCAAGACACCAGGTACTGTAGGATTTTCAAAGAAGTTTGCCTTAGAAAATTGGCTTGCAAACACTGTGCAGTGACTGAAAATTTGCCTCCCCATATACAGTGAGATTAGGTAGGAATAAATGAATGAGGACTTGGATGCACCCTTCAATAATTCAAACTTTCAAAATTGATACAACCCCTGAACATATCTTACCCCATCCATAATCTAGGCAAGGAGCCATATGAAGTGGGATATTTTTATCCATGATGCAGACCTATTTCTATCTCTCTTTCTAGTAAATTTGGGAACTTGTAGTCCTGATTCTTGCAGTTGAGAAAACCAGTTCTAATTGCAGAACACATTGAAATTTTTGAGTTGGAAACAAAAGCTAGCCATATCTGTCTTAGAGACAGTTTTGTGTTTTGAAGAACAATGCATCCATTGATTAGATATTAATTCTCCAGTTCTGTATCTTATATTGAACTTCTGTATTTCAAAGTAATGACTGAGTAGAACACCTTGTGAATTTCTGTTTGGTTTTCATACCCACTGTTTCTCTATGTAATGTAGGCCAAAGTACTGCGTTTACTAGCAACGGTCTACCTGGACTGGGACTGCAAGGAGTATCAAGACAAAGCCCTTAGAGCCATATGCTTGGCTAATGAGGTACTCTTGTGATTGGTTAATGAGGTACTCTTGTCATCATGCTGTACTTTACAGACCTGATTGTCAAAAGGATTTATGTACAGAAACTCCAGTTTCTAAGTGTAAATCACCATTTGCAAATCATTTCAGGGTCTATGAGCATAAACGTAAGAGCAGAACACAATTTTAAGAGGAACCTTTATGTGCATAGTAAGAAGGCATTTGGTGGGAGGTTGAATCGAAAGTGTGAGTGTAAAACTACATACACTAAATTGCACCGGCTCTTGAGGTGGAATTTTGCATATGTATGTCGCACCTAGTTCTGCACATAAGAAAATAAGAAATTGCCATGCTGGGTCAGACCAAGGGTCCATCAAGCCCAGCATCCTGTTTCCAAAAGAGGCCAAACCAGGCCACAAGAACCTGGCAAGTACCCACACATCAAGAAGATCCCATGCTACTGATGCAATTAATAGCAGTGGCTATTCCCTAAGGGGTAGATTTTCAAACCGCGCGAATTGGCGTACTTTTGCTGGCGCATCAGGCGCAAGCAAAAGTACGCGGGATTTTAGTAGATACGCGCGTAGCCGCGCATAGCCGCTAAAATCCTGGATCGGCGCGCGCAAGGCTATCGATTCTGTATAGCTGGCGCGCGCCGAGCCGCGCAGCCTACCCCCGTTCCCTCCGAGGCCGCTCCGAAATCGGAGCGGCCTCGGAGGGAACTTTCTTTTGCCCTCCCCTCACCTTCCCCTCCCTTCCCCTACCTAACCCACCTGCCCGGCCCTGTCTAAACCCCCCCCTTACCTTTGTCGGGGGATTTACGCCTCCCGGAGGGAGACGTAAATCCCTGCGCGCCAGCGGGCCGCTAGCGCGCCGGGACGCAACCTGGGGGCGGGTACGGAGGGCGCGGCCATGCCCCCGGACCGCCCCGGGCCGTAACCACGCCCCCGGGCCCGCCCCCAAAACGCTGCCGACACGCCCCCAAAACGCCGCGCCGACCGGGCCCGCCCCCCGACACGCCCCCCTCGCGCCGGTAGGCCTATTGAACATAGGCGCACTGGCGCGCAGGGCCCTGCTCACCTAAATCCGCCCGGATTTAGGCGAGCAGGGCTCTGAAAATCCGCCCCTAAGTAAATTTGATTAATGGCAGTTAATGGACTTCTCCTCCAAGAACTTATCCAAACCTTTTTTGAACCTAGCTACACTAACTGCACTAACCACATCCTCTGGCAACAAATTCCAGAGTTTAATTATGTGTTGAAAAATAATTTTCTCCGATTAGTCTTAAATGTGCTACTTGCTAACTTCACATTTTTGCAGCTAAGAGAAACGGTTGGGAGGCATGGTGGTGAAAACTTTCGCCCTCTCCCCCTGTAACAGGAGACCTAGTCATACTCTCAGCCATGGACGGCTGAGCTCAGGTTAAAAAAAAAAGAAGGAAAACAAAACAAAATGAGCAGAAGGTAGAGAGTAGGAAGGTTTTATTTCCCCTATTCCTTTCCTTCCTCTGCGTGTGGTCAGCTTCTTTTCCTTCTTCCCTCTTACTTCTCTGGGGAGTTTAGTGAGTTGCGGTGGTGGCGCAGGTGCGGTGGGTTTAGCAGCCTCTGGCTAGGCCCCACTCCTAGGCTTGGTTCTTTGAGCCACATGCTTGCCATATGGCGGTGTGGTGACGTAGATGCGCATGTGCACACCTAGTTGTTTGCACAAGGTCGTGGCCTATATTTGCAGAGCGCTTATTTGAGACTGAGCGCCGACTTGCACATGTCCTGACTGCTGACTTGTCCGTGTGCTGAGTGCTGAATTGCGCACGCGTTAAAGCACCTATCTGAGCACATGCACTAAGTGCCTATTTGAGCGCGTGCTGGGCACCTACTTGAGCACGTCATTTACTTGGGCACAGAAGGAAAGCGAGGGAAAGGTATGGCGCTGATGACAAAGAAGTCTAAGTGCCTAGCGATCTATGCTACTTACCATATAAGGGCAATATAGCCAAGGATTTCTATGAGTCTATGCCAGCGCTGCCTGGACACTGGGCTATCCCCTCAGTCAGGAGGGGCTGGAGCTGAAGCTGAAGGCCCCTTCTTTAGTTGACCCCAAGCCGGAAACATTTTCAGAAGATGTTCGATCCTAGGATCCTATAGGGCCTGATGTGGGCCCATCCTCCTTTTCCTGACTGGGATTTTCCAGGAACTACAGATATTTCTGCAGGGGCACCCAGCAGAGACAGTGATACCTTCAAAGCAGGGTCGCATACTCAGGGTTCCTGATTGTTGTCACCACTTGCAAGCTCCGTGATACAGGGGTCCCTGATGATATGCAGGAGGATGTGAATACAGATGATTCTGACGAGGATTTGGGTTTCTCCCCTCTTGAGAAAGGGGAAATCCCACTGGATTTGGAGCCACATAGAACTCTACTCTGTTTCTTTCACAGTGATAAGTTACTGAGTCTGTTATCTCAGACTCTGAAGCCATTTGGTGTGACTGGAGGTGACTCCACGGGTGCACAAAAGACAGATCCTATTTTGGTCACTCTACGCAAGCAATTTGTTTCTTTCCCCTCCTGGATGCAGTTCAAGTTGATTGTATGGAATGCTCCAGAGGCAAACCTTAAATGGGTGCACACTTTGGTGGGTTGTATCCCTTGGAACTGGTAGTGAGAGAATAATTATGTTTTCTAGAGGTGGAAGCGCTGGTGAGTTCTGTATCAAAGCAGACCGTCATTCATGTAGAAGGAAGGGCAACTCTAAAAGATGCTCAGGATAGGAGAATTGAAGCTATCCTTAAGCAGGCCTTGAGACCATGGCAATGAATTTGCAGATTACCTCTTGGTGCTCCCTGGTGGCTCAGGCAAGTCTTTGCCTCTCTCAGGAGCCTGAGGGAACAGGGTCAAATAGTGGAGCGGTGTTAGAACCGAGCGTTGCTTTCTTAGTTGATGCGGGCTGTGACTTTGTTCGCTCTGCCGCAGAGGGTTGGCTTCCATGAAAGCGGCTAGGCATCAACTGTGGGGTCCCTTGTTTGTCAGAGGATAAGAAGCAGGCATTGCGTCCTTTTGGGCAAGAGGCCGAGCTAGAGGCTATAGGCGTTGTTGTCCTTATAAGGGAGCGACTACTCAGAATTCTCGACCTTTTGGTAAGTCTCAGTCCTTTCGATCCAGGAAGTCTTGGAAGAATGTGAGTTCCGGGAGTGGAGCAACTAGTCTGTCTCACTTTTATCTGAACTGGGTCCGAATCATATCGGTCCAGTGGGTACTGGAAGTGTTAAGAGAAGGCTATGCTCTGGAGTATTTTCACATTCCTCTGATGCCTTTGTGGTCTCTTCATGCAACTCCTACAGAACAGGGTGGAATTGGAGCCTTCCTTAAGGAGGCTTTGGACTTGAAGGCCGTAATTCCGGTTCCAGAATCACAAAAAAATATGGGCTGCTATTCCATTTCTTTCGTTGTACAAAAAAGAATGGTTCCTTTTGGCCCATCTTAGATTTCAAAGAAGTCAGTTGTCATTTGCAGATGACTCATTTCTGTATGGAAACTCTGTGCTCCCTAATAATGGCAGTCCAAGCAGGAGAATGCTCCCATCCCTAGATCTGACGGAGGCATTTCTACATTATTTATTTATTTATTTATTTTGATTTTTTTCTATACCGGCATTCGTGATAACATCACATCAAGCCGGTTTACAGTAAACAATGGGGTAATAACTGGAACATAGAACCAAATATGTAATATACATATTATAAATATAGTTACAATAAACAAGGATACGTACAACTAGGAGTAAGAAGAAGAAAAGATAGGAACTTTAACATGTTGTATTAACCTGTAGAATGGTAAAGTTTCCAGAGATGGAAGTGAATGATTTACAATGAATTGTTCAGTTCAAAAATGCAGTTTTTAACAATGAGGAAGAAAACATAAGTAATGAATATTAATACATATTCCCATTCACTGAGAACATCAATGGTTCCTGCTGTTTTCTGTTCTGCGATGTCATTATCAGTTTCAGGCCCTGCTCTTGCAGCTGGCCACTGCACCTAGGACCTTCTCTAAGGTCATGGGGATGATTGTGGCATCTTTCAGGAGGGATGGCATCTTGGTTCCCCGTATCTGGATGACTGGTTAATTTGGGCCAAAAGGGTGGGAGAGAGTCACCTGGCTTCTCGTGAGGTGGTCTCATTACTTCAAGATCTAGGCTGGGTGGTGAACTTGGCCAAGAGCAGCTTATAGCTGCCTCAGACACTGGAGTATCTTGGCATCCATGTCGTTTCCTAGCAGGACTGAGAGTTTTGGCCAGGGAGTCGCATTCAGAAGTTGATTGCTCCAGTTCAAACCATGAGAAGGTCTGTTCGCCCAACAGTGTGAATCTTATCTACAGATCCTGGGTTTGATGGCAGCCATGTTGGAGGTTTTCCTCTGGGCAAGGGCACACATGTAGTCTTCTCAGGAAGGGAATTTTCTTAGAGATGCCAGAATGGTAGTTCAAGGTCTCTGGAGTGCCGAACAGCATAAATTGATTGGAAGCACAGGCAATTCGGCTGGCGTTCTTGAGGTTCACCAAGCTTCTAGACGCTCGGTCAGGATAATGTTGGATAATGCATCCACGGTGGCTTACATTCTTCATCAGGCCAGAACCAAGAGCCCTCAGGTGTCAGAGCAAATAGACAACGTAAGGGCTTTCTTTCTTAGCGAATGGAGCTTGATCCCTGGAGAGTAGGAGTTGTCAGCCACTAATGGCTGCGCGCTGGGGTCACCCTTCTGGATTTGCTGGCGACCTCAGCCAATGTGAAGTTCCATGGTTTTACAGTTGCAGATGGGATCTGAAAGCTCTGCATATTGTTGCTCTTGTTTAAGTGGTGCCGCGGGGCATGGCTACTATTTGGTAGGGTTGTGCAAAAAATCGCAAGCCAAACAGAAACCGTGCTTCTGGTGGCTCTGGATTGGCCCAGAAGCTGTGGTATGCCAGTCTGTAAGGGCTGCTGGTGGGCAGTCCTCTCAAGCATCCGCCCTAGATGGATCTATTGTGCAGTAACCCATTCTTCATGATGATCTTGGTTGATTTTGTCCTTCAGTAATTGAAGCCTGGTTATTCTGCTGTAGTGATTCCACCTTGCTCTGGGCTGGAATATTTTCTACATCTCTGGCTTATTTTAGTGTTTGGAGTGTTTTCGAGGCCTGGTTAGAGGAGCAGCGTTCTCAGCCTCTCAAAGTAGAAATTCCATTAATTTTTGGACGTTTCAAGTGGCAGCTCTCACCTTTTGTAGGGGGCGAGTCAATAAAGGACCTTGGTCTTCCCCTCTGGATGTGTCTCTGTTTTTGAAGGGAGTTAAGAATCTTTGCCCTTCCTGGTGACTACTGGTGCCCTTGGGAACCTTAATCTGGTTGTGGATTCTTGGCAGGTCGACCACTACGTAACCTCTCTTTGAAGCTAATTTCCTTGAAGTCAGTTTTCTGTGTGTGACTCCAGGGATGGTGCTGCTACAGACTTTACCTTCTGTTGCCAAAAGTGGTTTTGGAGTTTCATTTGCATAGTTATATTTTTCCTACCCATGCTGGACAGGAATAGAGATGAGAGTGAATATTGTCTTTTGCATGCCTTGGATGTCGAGTGGCATCTGAGGTGATGTTTGAAGGCTGAGTAATGCGAATAAATTAACAGGCAATTAACTAAGGATAAAACAGGAAAAATGTACAATGAGTAAGGCACTGTTGTCACTGTCTAATGTGTGTTTTTCATTTAAGAATTTTTAACAGAAATTGTAACTGAATTTAAAATGAATTAGTAACATTGTTTTATTGATTTTAGTTGATGTATGTTATCAGTTGTAAATTAATGTGAATTGATGTAAACCGATATGACTGTTCTACCAAATACCGGCATAAAACTTTAAATAAATAAATAAATAAAATACTAAACATATCAGAAAGTCTTATCGATTGTTCCTGCTCCATAGTGGAGGTAATCAAGGGGATCTGACAATGCAGCAACTATAGGCCGTTGGAAAAAGGATGACATCACAGCCGCCTGTGTAGATGCCAAGATTCCTTTCTCTAAGCGACTTAGAATGCATTCCACTAGAGAGCTCAGGCACTATTTTGGGAAGAACTTTGGTTATCATCTCCGGCCGAATTTTCCTGGGCAGCAATGTGGTCTTCTTTGCAAACCTTCCCAAGCTTTTCTGCTTGGACATTCAGGTTCCACAGGGCGCAGTCTTCACACGTGTGGTGTTAACTGGACCGTGGGCAGCCTCCCACCCTGTTTGGGAGTAGTTTTGGTACATCTCACTTGTGGGGATTGGCCTGCCTGTGTGCAGAAGAAGGATAAATTACTACTTGCCTGATTATTTCCTTTCCTCTAATGAAGGCAGGGCAATCCCCAACTTGTCCTCGGCTGCCGATTTTTGCCTTTGGTTGTAGATGTTAAAGAATGTTGTTCCTGATATTCGTTGGAGGACTGGTAAATGTCTTAACTGGTTCCTTAGTTTAGTGAACGTTAAATATTTTGTCTGTACTCCGTGTTCTCTATTGCTTGGAAGCATAAGAACATAAGAAACTGCCATACTGGGTCAGACCAAGGGTCCATCAAACCCAGCATCCTGTTTCCAACAGTGACCAATCCAGGCTAGAAGTACCTGGCAAGTACCCAAAAACTAAGTATATCCCATGCTACTGATGGCAGTAATAATTCTACAACATACACCAATACAAGGGACACTTGTGCTATGGTGTTGCTCATGTACGGTGGCTCTATTAAAGGACAACCAATTGGTGGGTGTCCTTCTTTTTAGCCCCGTCTATTATTCTTTATTATCCAAGTTTTAATGCAAATTTTTCTGTTTTTCTCTTTCTTAAACTATTTTCTAAAAAATCCCCTTATCTCCCCGTTTTCTGAGGCGACCCGCTGCTTGTTTGTAAATACTTATCAAGGCATCCGTCTCAACTTCTTCTCACGGGATCACGTCTGCTTGCCCGACATGGGCCATGTTTCGGCACGTTCGTGCCTGCTTCAGGGGCTACGGGAGGGGTAGTGCTGTGTCCTAACCAGGTACACAGTATCTGTTATGTCGCCAACTATGAAGATAACACAATTAATTCTCATCTTTTTTCATTCCAACAAACCTTTTCTACATACCATATGCACGTTCTGAGATACTTACTTTTGTGTTGACCATGCTTCTGCTCGTGGACGGCGCCTACCTTCTGTGTCTGAGGCGCACTTGCCTATTCTGCTCTTTTTATACTCACCGCGGGTCCCCACCCTTTCGTTTCATCAGACCGAGACTAGCTGAGGTGTTTTTAATCTGGATAATTAGTGACCCTGGGAACGCCTCTGAGGACCTGATGGGAGACTGAACACTCCCACGTCCGCCCTCTGATATCAACCAGGGGGGTGTGTCCATTTTTTACTAAGCGGTGTGGTACCGCCTCAATTTATGCCGCTGCAGCCTCCATGGATAACCTATGTCTGTACTGATAATGTTCGTCTAGTCGAGTTCATTTTACGGCTTATCTGACTGTTGGGTTGGTCCTGTATTCATCCTTTCTGAGATCAAATCACTCCTTATTCTTCATTAAATTTGCTCTATATTTGTTGAACGCCTCTGAGGACCTGATGGGAGACTGAACACTCCCACGTCCGCCCTCTGATGTCAACCAGGGGGGTGTGTGCATTTTTTACTAAGCGGTGTGGTACCGCCTCAATTAATGCCGCTGCAGCCTCCGTGGATCATCTATGTCTGTACTGATAATGTTCGTCCAGTTGAGCTCATTTTACGGCTTATCCGACTGTTGAGCTGGCCCTGTGTTCATCCTTTCTGAGATCAAATCGCTCCTTATTCTTCATTGAATCTGCTCTATATCTGAGATCCCGGCTGTCATCGTGCGGTCCCTGAACTTGTTCATGGTGAATGGCTGTATGTGTGTTTGTCTGCTGTTGTGTATGAAATGAATTCCTTAATTATTATGTGTAGCCTAAACCATTTATTAATGAATTAGGGGTGTGGTGAGACCCTAGAATCTATGTTCCTGAACCATTTTATATTCTATTGTGTGTCTGATAGGTACTGAGATAAATTGTATGTTAATTAGCTTAATAATTTATGATGGCAGTAATAGCAGTGGCTATTTATGATGGCAGTAATAGCAGTGGCTATTTTCTAAGTCAACTTGATTAATAGCAGGTAATGGACTTCTCTTCCAAGAACGTATCCAAACCTTTTTTAAACCCAGCTACACCAACTGCACTAACTACATACCCTGGCAACAAATTCCAGACTTTAATTGTGCGCTGAGTGAAAAATAATTTTCTACGATTAGTTTTAAATGTGCTACATGCTAACTTTATGGAGTGCCCCCTAGTCCTTCTATTATCCAAAAGAGTAAATAATAGATTCACATTTACCCATTCTAGACCTCACATGATTTTAAAGACCTCTATCATATCCCCCCTCAGCTGTCCCTTCTCCAAGCTGAACAGCCCTAACCTCTTTAGTCTTTCCTCATAGGGGAGCTGTTCCATCCCCTTTATCATTGTGATTGCCCTTCTCTGTACCTTCTTCATCGCAAGTATATCATACTTGAGATGCGGCGACCAGAATTGTACACAGTATTCAAGGTGCGGTCTTACCATGGAGCGATACAGAAGCATTATGACATCCTCCGTTTTATTTACCATTCCCTTCCTAATAATTCCTAGCATTCTGTTTGCTTTTTTGACTGCCGCAGCACACTGAGCCGACAATTTCAATGTATTATCCACTATGACATCTAGATATCTTTCCTGGGTGGTAACTCCTAATATGGAACATAACATCGTGTAACTACTGCATGGGTTATTTTTCCCTATATGCATCACCTTGCACTTATCCACATTAAATTTTATCTGCCATTTGGATGCCCAATTTTCCAGTCTCACAAGGTCCTCTTTCAATTTATCACAATCTGCTTGTGATTTAACTACTCTGAATAATTTTGTATCATCTGTAAATTTGATTACCTCATTCGTCGTATTCCTTTCCAGATCATTTATAAATATATTGAAAAGCATGGATCCTAGTACAGATCCTTGAGGCACTCCACTGTATACCATTTTCCATTGAGAAAATTGTCTATTTAATCCTACTCTCTGTTTCTGTCTCTTAACCAGTTTGTAATCCACAAAAGGATATCGCCACCTATCCCATGACGTTTCACTTTTCTTAGAAGCCTCTCATGAGGAACTTTGTCAAATGCCTTCTGAAAATCCAAATACAGTACATACCGGTTCACCTTTATCTAAATGTTTATTAATCCCTTCAAAAATGTGAAGCAGATTTGTGAGGCAAATTTGCCTTGGGTAAAGCCATGCTGACTTTGTTCCATTAAACCATGTCTTTCTAAATGTTCTGTGATTTTGATCTTTAAAAAACTTTCCACTCTTTTTCCTGGCACTGAATTCAGGCTAACTGGTCTGTAGTTTGGGAAAACAAATAAGTGTGGGAGTAGCTTTCTTGTTGCGGCATTTACTACCCCGAACCAATACTTCACTTTGAATACATATACAGCGCAGCTCACTGCTTCAACGGCAGGGGGGAATGAAGAAAAGAGGATTTATATTAAGACAACCAACAAGGACTAAATTGTACAGGCTGAGTAAACAAATAAGCTTGGGACTAGCTTGCTTATTGCGGCGGTTACTACCCCGAACCAATTAGGATTGATACTTCACTTTTATGCAGCTCCAGCACTGCTCTCTACATCAGTGGCAGGGGTGGAAGGAAAATTAGAACCAAAAAGTTACCAATAAGGGCCCTGATCTCAGCGGTCAGAGAAACAGATAAGTATGAGAAAAATAACTGTGAAAGCTTGCTGGGCAGACTGGATGGGCCATATGGTCTTCTTCTGCCATCACTTCTATGTTTCTATGTTTCCCCAGATCGCCCTGGAGCCCTTTTTAAATATTGGGGTTAGATTAGCCACCCTGCAGTCTTCAGGTACAATGGATGATTTTAATGATAGGCTACAAATGTTAACTAAAAGATCTGAAATTTCATTTTTGAGTTCCTTCAGAACCCTGGGGTGTATACCATCCAGTCCAGGTGATTTACTAATCTTCAGTTTGTCAATCAGGCCTACCACATCTTCTAGATTCACCGCGATTTGGATCAGTTCATCTGAATCATTACCCATGAAAACCTTCTTCAGAACGGGTATCTCCCCAACATCCTTGTCAGTAAACACTGAAGAAAAGAACTCGTTTAATCTTTCCATGATGGCCTTATCTTCTCCAGGTGCCCCTTTAACCCCTCGATCATCTAAACAGTCCTACTGACTTCCTCACAGGCTGTGGTGGCCATGTTGGATTTTTCTCTTCCTGCTTCTCCTGTTGCAGGGGACTCGAATTTCGCTTTTTGTACCCGATTTGAGCCCGGTTCGCTCTCGGGGTGCTGGCTCTGACCCCCCCCCCCCCCATACCTTTTCAAACCCCCCACCCCCGCAAAAAGTTCGGCCCGGGCCCATTTTTCTTCGGATTTTGTACTTTTAATGCATGAATCATATCTGGCCAGTCTGCAAAGGGATATGGACCCCCCTCCTATTGTTCCCCCCCCCTCCAATTCCACCTAGGCCTTCCTCTGAGGATGTTTTGGACCCTCAGGGCCCTGTTAGGGTTCGCGTGGTCCCGGGGGCCCCCCCTCCCGCCGTGGACCCACCTCCCCCTCCTCCTTTGGACCCTCATGATGTTGGGGATGATGATGATTCTACTCCCCCTCCCCTAGAGGGTGATGATCCGTGTGATCTGCGTCTTTTTTAGGCGGGAAGAATTGGAGCCTCTTATTCCCTTCGTTCTTCAAGAACTGGGAATTGACCCCCCCCCCCCCCCCAGAGGATTCTGTGGCTGCAGCTATGACTCCAAACGCGGACACGGTCCTGGCGGGACTTAGGACCTTACCGCGTTCTTTCCCTTTTCATCCTATGCACCACTTGCTCCTCCTCAGGGAATGGGAGTCTCCTGAGTCTGGACTTCGTGTTGGGAGAGGATGAAAGAAAAGAAATAGATGCCTGTAGTCTTAAAACAATCCTTTATTGCAGTGGAGACACAAGGGTAGCCCGACTCTGGCCGAGTTTCGCCGTTTCAAAACGGCTGCCTCAGGGGCTAAAAACATAAATAAAAGCTTTGAGAATAAGAATAAAATAATATAAATGACATCATCAATAATTGTATAGTTATTTGAATCAATCAATCACATTTTAGTGAATCAGTCATTTAAAAGTTAGATAAAAAAGCCAAGGTGACATATAGAGGATAAATACACTAAAAAGATGGATTTGTAACAAACCAAGTGAATTTGTACATAGCCTCACGGTAGAATAAATTGCATAAAAACAAAATCCAGAATATTGATAAAAACATCAACATTACCTTACAATAATCTTCTTGAATTCATTAGTTATATATCGACTATGAATATAGTGTGATCATATAAAGAGCTGTATGATCTCTTATGTTGCGTCTGTAATGGTGCAGAAAAAAGATGACAATATCACATGATGTATTATACATTAAAGTTGAACATTAATCAAGATATTGTGAACATTAACTGTACATATCAATGTATCTTTGTTAATATAAATAAATATATCACTTAATGTTGTGTGTGGTTAAACTGTACTCTAATAAAATTATTGTTATAATATGTCTTACTGATGTATTTATATAAAATATTGAGCTTAAAAACTATAAAGGTGAAACAAATTAAGAAACTGTGGGAATAAAAATAATTGTTTAGAATCTCTGTGCTATGTGAAGATCTGTGATGTATGTGTATGTGGACATTATAAAATAGTGTATGATAAAAATATTAATTAAGACGAATATGGATGAAAAAAAGCAATACAAACTGGGGAGAACAACTCCTCATACATGTGTGGATACAACAAATGCACATCCCTATAATATAAAAACTTTTAAGACATGAGTGCTTTGCTGATGGAGTCTGATCATAAAAAAACATATGAAATGAATAATGAAATAAAACCATTACATTCCTTTTTTATAGACCCATAAAGAAAATTGTGATCTTAGTAAACAATGTTCAAAACATGCTAAATATAAGGGCTTAAAAATTCAGAAAAGTGAATGCATAAATAATGATGAGCGTGTCGATTTAAATTACTGACCAATGTGCATGAAAGGGGGTTGATGCATAAAGGTGTTAAGATTGCAGTCAGTGTTGACTATAATAATTTAGTATGCATCTCAAAATGAATATCCGTGAATTAATCCTTGCTCTAATATGTGTACCAAATATTCCTTAAACTATTTTAGAAAGTGGCAAAGAACTACTAAGGGCTCATGTAAGTGAATATACGTCGTGAATATTTCATTGTGTAGCCTTCCAAACGCTACAGTACCCAAAAAAAATTTTTTTTTAAAAGACCACACATATGCTAACATATATAGTTCATTAAATGTAGTGAAAGATACATTGTAAAACCTTTTAAAAAAACGCGGTGCTGTAAGTGTATTAGAAGCCATATAAAAGCAAGATGTCAAATATCAAACTGAACCACCGTGATGAGTAAAGGTATATATTGATATTACTTTCTTTCAAAACAGCTCTCCGATGAACAATATACATATGTGCACCAAATGAAATAACTAATAGAAAGTGTTGTGACTGATATCTTGAAATAGTTTGATATCATGTTGTGCAGATTGCAAACGGCAGGAGGGCTACTGATGTAGCGATCAGAGTGCAAAAGAAACAATGTTAGAAGTGCTCAGGAAAGTGTTTGATAAAGGAATGGAAACAAACAATGCTATTTAACATACTGAAAAGGTTAAACAGAGCAAACAGGACATCAAAGGAGTGAATTTACCTTGAAGCATTCGCGATAGCAGAACTCCACTAGCAAAGGCAAACATGGACGGCAGTGCTGTGCAGGAAATGTTTGTAATCAGATTTTTCTCTTCCTGCTTCTCCTGTTGCAGGGGACTCGAATCTTTCGCTTTTTGTACCCGATTTGAGCCCGGTTCGCTCTCGGGGTGCTGGCTCTGACCCCCCCCCCTTACCTTTTCAAACCCCCCACCCCCGCAAAAAGTTCGGCCCGGGCCCATTTTTCTTCGGATTTTGTACTTTTAATGCATGAATCATATCTGGCCAGTCTGCAAAGGGATATGGACCCCCCCTCCTATTGTTCCCCCCCCCCCCTCCAATTCCACCTAGGCCTTCCTCTGAGGAGGTTTTGGACCCTCAGGGCCCTGTTAGGGTTCGCGTGGTCCCGGGGGCCCCCCCCTCCCGCCGTGGACCCACCTCCCCCTCCTCCTTTGGACCCTCATGATGTTGGGGATGATGATGATTCTACTCCCCCTCCCCTAGAGGGTGATGATCCGTGTGATCTGCGTCTTTTTTAGGCGGGAAGAATTGGAGCCTCTTATTCCCTTCGTTCTTCAAGAACTGGGAATTGACCCCCCCCCCCCAGAGGATTCTGTGGCTGCAGCTATGACTCCAAACGCGGACACGGTCCTGGCGGGACTTAGGACCTTACCGCGTTCTTTCCCTTTTCATCCTATGCACCACTTGCTCCTCCTCAGGGAATGGGAGTCTCCTGAGTCTGGACTTCGTGTTGGGAGAGCCATGGATAAGCTATACCCTCTCCCTGAGGACTGCTTGAACATGTTAAAAATTCCCAAGGTGGATTCGTCTGTCACCGCTGTGACAAAGCGCACTACCATCCCAGTGATGGGTTCGACGGCTTTACGGGATATTCAAGACCGTAAGCTTGAATTTTATTTAAAGCGCATTTTTGAAGTCTTAGCTCTTGGTGTCCGGGCGACAATTTGCAGCAGTCTCATGCAGTGGGCAAGCCTTAGGTGGATGCAGCAATTACTCAGCACCCAGGACCTCCCGTCTGCACAGGCTGAGCAAGCTGAACGTTTGGAGGGTGCTATTGTTTATGGGGCGGATGCTCTGTATGATTTGCTTCGGGTCCAAGCTAAAGCTGTGGTTTCAGCGGTATCTGCCAGACGTCTTCTCTGGTTGCGCAATTGGTCTGCTGATGCTTCCTCTAAGGCTCGGTTGGGCAATCTTCCTTTTAAGGGCAAGTTGCTTTTTGGTGAGGACCTGGAGCAGCTTATTAAGTCCTTGGGTGAAAACAACGTCCATAAGCTGCCAGAGGACCGTCCCAAACAGTCGAGGTCTTTTGTCCCGTCTCGTTCTCGCTTCAGGGGCAATCGCCGTTATGTCAACAGAGCCCGTGGTTCTTTTCCCAGGGGAGGAGTATCCAAGTCCCAGTCTTGGTCCCATTCCTTTCGTGGACGTCGTGGTTTCCGAGATGGCCATCAGCAGTCCACTTCCTCTAAGTCAACCCCACAATGAAATTCAGCCGGTCCATTCCTCCGAACGAAACTTAGGTGGGCATCTTTCCATGTTTCTCGAGGAGTGGGCCAAAATCACTTCCGACCTCTGGGTCCTCGATGTGATAGAGCACGGCTACGCATTAGATTTTGCCAGACACCTGCTGGATCTCTACATCGTTTCCCCTTGCGGCTGTTCCAAGTGGCCTGCGGTTTGCCACACCTTGTTCAATCTTCAGGAATTGGGGGCAATCGTTCCGGTTCCAGTTCACGAAAGGGGTGCTGGCCAATATTCAATTTACTTCGTTGTTCCAAAAAAGGACGATTCGTTCCGTCCCATTCTGGATCTCAAAAGGGTAAATCAGGCCCTCAAGGTTCCCCGTTTCAAGATGGAAACCCTGCGGGTGGTGATAGCGGCGGTTCGTCCCGGGGAATTCCTCGCTTCTCTGGATCTGAAGGAGGCTTATTTCCACATCCCCATTCGTCAAGAACATCAGAAATTCCTTTGTTTTCAGATTCTAGGTCAGCACTTCCAGTTTCGGGCTCTCCCATTTGGTCTCGCCCCTGCTCCTCGCATCTTTACAAAGATCATGGTGGTCGTTGCAGCAGCTCTTCGCTGGGAAGGAATTCTGGTCCATCCTTACCTGGACGACTGGTTGATAAGGGCCAAGTCTGCCACTCTCTGCTCTCTTGCGGTAGACAGGGTTTTAGCCCTTCTCACGTCTCTCGGCTGGATAGTCAATTTCTCCAAAAGCACTCTTCGACCCTCTCAACAACTAGAATTCCTGGGCGCCTTTTTCAACACTCGGGTCGGGAAAGTTTTTCTTTCGGACTCACGAACACTCAACTTGATCAATCAGTTGAACACTGTCATCACTCTCCCGCTTCCCACGGCATGGGATTACCTCCAGGTTCTAGGAATCATGGCTTCCATGATCGATCTCGTTCCTTGGGCGTTTGCTCATATGCGTCCTTTACAAACAGCTTTGTTGTCTCGTTGGAAGCCGATATCCGAGGACTATCAGGAGATTCTCCCTCTTTCCGCATCTACCATCGCCAGCATACAATGGTGGTTTTCCCCGGCTCACCTTCTCAAGGGAATGCCTCTTTTGACTCCCTCTTGGGTCGTAGTAACGACGGACGCCAGCCTCTCCGGTTGGGGGGCTGTCTGTCAGTCTCAAACGACTCAAGGGTTCTAGTCCCCTTCCCAATCTCGATGGCACATCAATCGCTTAGAAGCCCGAGCGGTTCATCTGGCCCTCAAGTTTTTTCTTCCTCTGATTCGTCACAAAGCTGTCCGAGTACTATCAGACAATTCCACCACTGTAACTTACATAAACCGACAGGGCAGAACTCGGAGCCGTCTGATGGCGTTAGAGACCAGCAAGCTTTTTCTTTGGGCAGAGAGACACTTGGATCGTCTGGTGGCTTCCCACATAGCGGGGGGGGGGGGGGGGGAGAATGTTCAAGCCGACTTCCTCAGTCGTCAGCATCTCGATCCCGGCGAGTGGGAGTTATCGGACGTAGCGATGGCTCTAATTGTTCGCAGGTGAGGTCCCCCTCACCTAGACCTCATGGCAACGCTAGCCAACACAGAGGCTCCACGGTTCTTCAGCCGGTGGAGGGAGCACTGTTCAGAAGGGGTGGACGCGCTAGTTCTTCCCTGGCCCTCCGATGTTCTTCTCTACGTGTTCCCTCCGTGGCCATTGGTGGGGAAAGTCCTTCGGAGAATAGAGCTCCATTGCGCTCCGGTCATTCTCGTGGCTCCAGAATGGCCTCAAAGACCATGGTTTGCGGACCTGGTGAATCTCTCGGTGGACGGTCCTCTCCGTCTCGGTCATCTGCCCCATCTTCTGCGCCAGGGTCCCGTATTTTCCGATCAGGCGGATCACTTCTGTCTAGCGGCATGGCTTTTGAAAGGCGACATTTGAAATGCAGAGGATATAAAGATGAGGTTATTGCCACCCTTCTCAGGGCTCGTAAGCAATCAACTTCCATTACTTATGTTAGGATTTGGAAGGTTTTTGAAGATGTATGTGAAGAGTTGGGTGTTTCGGCTCGTTCGCCCTCTGTGGCTGTTTTACTTTCTTTCCTTCAGCGTGGCCTTTCCAAAGGTCTCTCGGTGAGCTCTCTGCGTGTTCAAGTTTCTGCTCTTGGTTCTCTTTTAGGCACCATCGAAGGTCGTCCGGTCGCCTCTCATCCTGATGTTGTTCGTTTTCTTAGAGGCGCTAAACATCTGAACCCGCCTGTTCGGTCTAGTTGTCCTTCATGGAATTTAAACTTGGTGCTTGGTGCTCTTTGTTCGGCTCCGTTCGAACCTCTTTGTCGTGCCACTCTTAAGGACTTGACTCTTAAGACTGTTTTTCTGGTTGCTATCTCTTCTGCCAGGAGAATTTCTGAGCTCCAAGCTCTATCCTGTAGGGATCCTTTTCTGCGTTTTTCAGATTCCGGTGTTTCTCTAAAGACTGTTCCTTCCTTTTTACCTAAGGTTGTTTCATCTTTTCATATTAATCAGTCTGTTGAACTTCCCGCTTTTTCACCGTAGGAGATCTCTGCCTCTGGTGGTAGCGATCTCTGTCGTCTCGATCTCAAAAGAATCTTGTTGCACTATCTTGAAGTTACCAATGACTTTCGTCTTTCTGATCATTTGTTTGTCCTGTGGAGTGGACCTAACAAAGGTAAGCAAGCTTCTAAAGCTACTATTGCTCGCTGGTTGAAGGAGGCGATTTCCTCAGCCTACATTTGCAAGAGCAGGCCAGTTCCTGAAGGTCTAAAAGCCCATTCTTTGCGTTCTCAGGCGACTTCTTGGGCGGAGTCTCAATCTGTGTCGTCTCAGGAAATTTGTAGGGCGCTACTTGGAAATCTCTTCATACTTTTGCTCGTCATTACCGCCTCGACATTCAGACTCCAGTTTTTGGTTCCTTTGGTCGACAGGTTCTTCGAGCGGGATTGTCTGGATCCCACCCTTTGTAGGGAAGCTTTGGGACATCCCATGGTCTGGACTGATCTGGGTACGTACAGGGAAAGGAATATTAGTTCTTACCTGATAATTTTCGTTCCTGTAGTACCACGGATCAGTCCAGACACCCATTCTTCTCTTATCCGCTCATTTTCATTCCTAGTTTTTTCCTTCTTACAGGAATTTTTTGTCTTTTTCTTGGTCTCCTGCATCGTATGTTTCTCAAATTTACTGTTAAGGCACCGGAAGCATCTTTTGATGATCAGGGGTAGTTGTACAAGAGCGCTTAGTTACACTGTTTTTTTGTTCCAATTGTTGGGTTGTTTGGATATTTATATTATATTTATTTCTTATTCTGGTACTTGCTTGATCTTATACCTTTCTGCTTTGACAATAGTTATACTAAGGGTTCCTGGGTAGGTTCTGTCCTTATATGGGCTAGCCTCAGAATTCTGGTCTGTCTCCACCTGCTGGAACGGGGGCTTAACCCATGGTCTGGACTGATCCGTGGTACTACAGGAACGAAAATTATCAGGTAAGAACTCATTTTCCTATTGGTGCTCTCTCCTGGACATGACCTTTATTTATATGGTACTGTCCATCTACACAACCCAGTCCTACATGATCTGTATAACTGCAAAGACCCTGCCTAAATTGCAATCTAAATATGAGTGCAGTAGGAAATTAAATTTCAGGTACAAAGTTCGGCAATCTATATGAGTCAGGGGCTGTTAACTCCCAAAGTATACACTGGGGAACCAGAAATGGGATGTCCTCTGGAGGAGGTCAGAGTACAAAGCTTAAATATTTGAAAACTTACATGTTTTGATAATTTTATTGAAGTCTTTGTTATTATTTGTGATAATTGTGGGTGGATCCTTGGGTCTGTGGCAGATGACCACGCCCACAGGGAAAGATCCCGAGAGGGACCACCGGTCAGGCTCAGAGTTGGGAGACAGACACATACTTAGTTCTTTTATTAAACTGTTTTTAGAGAACCACCAGAAGTGGCAGTAGTGAGCTGGAAAAGCCCGGCTGGGTTGTAGTCCCTCAGGCACTGGAACAGCGATCCCAGGATGGCTGAGCTGTAGAGAAACTGAGATAGTGAGTAGGCAGAGTTTGCAGAGTTCAGGAACAGAACCTTGATGTAAAACTCACACAATAGTCTCTTGGAACAGCCCAGGAGCTGGAATGAAGTAGGCCCTCGAGGAGCAAGTACCTGGTTCCAGGGAAAGCTCTGAGAGAGAGATGGTAACTCACTGGTGTTGTAGGCAGTGAGGACTTCCTGGCAGATGTTATATTCAGTAGCAGGTCTGGGAACATGGGCCCTCGAGGAGTAAGTACCGGTTCCAGACTGCGACCTGAAAAGCAAAAGAGAGAGTGAGGCTCCCGAGGAGTGGGTACCCCTGGTAAAGTCTGAGGAGGCAGAGTAGCAAGGTATGCGGAGAGCGAATCCCTTCCACAGTGATACCTGGAGGCAGCTAGGTAGGAAACCCTTTGCTAACTCGATCAGCTAGCAAAACAAGAGACCTTTAATATCTGGCGAAGATGACGTCATCTCAGGGGGACACCCCTGAGGTTCGCGCCACAGCTGGTACTTGAGTCGGGGCTGCACCACGTGCGCGCGCCTTTAGGCCTCAGGAGAACAAGGTGGAAGGCAGCATCTAGCTGGTCCGGGAACGCCGGAGGAGGTCAGCAAAATGACGCCACGGCAGCCAAACCTCCATCAACTAAAGAGGGAGTTGCCAAAGAGGTAAGGTGGGCGGAGTGGAGACATCGGGCAGCGACGGTCTCAACAGTCTTCCTGTGCTATTTCTGTATTTATGTTATGAATGTTTTAATTGTATATCGCTTAGTGCTTACACATATGTGATTTAATATATTTTAAATAAAAATAATACAATAGCAGTAATGTATCAAACGGGGAATGGTCCAAACTCTCCAGCATGCCGTATTCTGAGGGCATGAGTGGTGCTAACAATAGGAAGCTAACAAAAGGACTAGAAGAGTGTTGAGCATGTTGTAACTTAATTTTTTGAACAGAAGGCCATCGGCGACTGTCCAGCCTTCATTCTGGCCACGGGCTTCAAAAAATGCCCGAACTGCACTCGCACAATGTCGATTACCGACCCGCATGCCGAGTGTGTTTTGTGCCTAGGGCAGTCGCATGATGTTTCTTCCTGCCCGCAATGTGTAGAGATGACCGCCAAAGGCAGAAAGACCTGACAGGAAAAAATGGAACATCTTTTCCATATACAATTTATGCCTTCAACGTCGACGTCGATCCAATAGTCTCCGGTTGGAGCGTCAAAATGATTAATTATTCGTAAACATTGCACGGATGGCTCCGGAGACCGACTATCCCCGACTCCGTCTGCGGCATCAGTAAAATCGACATCCGGGCTTGAAAAAGCCACCGAACATCAACAAAAACATCGTCATCGACATCGACGTACTTTGACGCCAGAGGCCTTGCTATTGCCAAGAGAACGATCACCAAAAAGGCCTTGTCTACAAGAACTATCGATGCCTACTACTCTGAGGCATTCCCCACCTCCAAAGGTGCTGGGCATCGAGCCACCACAGGGCCTTGTGGAAGAGCCGATGATGCCTTCTCTGCCACCACCTATAGCTGCTCTGACTTCGCCAGCTATAAGGGAAGAGGAACTGGACGGATTTATCCACCAGGCAGTGAGAGAAGCTCTCAGAGACCTTCGTCCATCAACACCTCTGGAGCCGATGCCTGTACCGGTGCCTTCACCGAAGCCAGTGCCTACCCCGATGCCAATGCCGGCTCCGATGCCGATGCCATCTCCGATGCCGATACCGGATTTGTCAATATTCCAGCCACTGATGTCGAAGTTCGATGCCTTCATCGGAGCTCTTCCAGTGCAGCCCGACACTCCTATTCCAGTCGGTGACGATGATGCTTCCGGTACTTCTCTACCGTCTGAACCTCAGCCGGGACTCTTCGGACTCTCCCGACTGAGAATTCTAGCTTCTCCGTCGATGCCATTCTTTTCACCACAAAAACCATCGATGTCATCGAGACCTCCTCATGTTTCTCCTCCAAAGCATACTCCCTCGGAATCTTGGGAAGATAGAGACACCAGCACATCTTCAGAGGACTTCATGTTTAAAGTTTCAATCAAAATGTTATAAAGTTCAATGAAATATGTTATAAAGTTCAATGCAAAATGTTACAAAGTTCAATGTAAAATGTTACAAAGTTCAATCTTATATGTCACAATGTTCCAATGTAAAACAAGAAGTCTACGCTAATAGACTCCTCTGTTACACTGTAAACTGGTGTGATATGTCCAATGAACATTGGTATAAAAAAACAAATAAATAACTAAAAATAAATATGCCCTTTAAAGGCTCACTCTTGTTCGGAAGCAAGTTGGAGAAACTGGCCAGTAAGTGGGGCGAGTCTCCAGTGCCTCAGTTGCTGGAGGATAAGAAACAGTTACAGTGCCCCTTTCGTATGAGGGGTCGTTTCCGGGGTTCCAGGTACTTTCGTCCCTATAGAGAGACGAACTTTCAGCGGACTCGACTTTTCAGTAGGTCTCATGCCTTTTGTCCCCAGCAGCCCAAGAGAGGAGTGGGCTTGGGTGGTAGACCTTCCCAAGCTTCCCAATGAAGGTTTGCCGACCCACCTTCTGGAACAGGAAATAGGGGGATGTCCTCACTCTTTTATCGGAGATGGGTTGAGATAATGTCAGACCAGTGGGTCCTAGTGGTGATACACAAAGTGTATGCACTGGAATTTCGCAGTATTCCTCGGGACGTGTTCATGGTATCCCCTTGCCACTCCCCGCAGAAGAAGCATGCAGTGGAGTTCACGCTTCAAAAGCTCCACAGATTGAGGGCTGTGATTCCGGTGCCCACGTCTCAAGAAAGTATGGGGCGACATTCCATTTATTTTGTTGAGCCCAAGAAGGAGGGCACTTTTGGCCCATCTTGGATCTCAAGAGGGTCAACCGTCACTTGAAGGTGACTCATTTTTGAATGGAAATTATTCGCTCGGTAATAATGGCGGTGCAGTCAGGGGAATTTCTGACCTTTGATCTGTCAGAGGCTTACCTTCATATTCCCATCCGATTGGAACACCAGCGCTTTCTATGCTTTGTGATGTTGGGGCACCATTATCAGTTTCAGGCGCTGCCTTCTTGTCTAGCCATCACGCCTAGAACATTTTCCAAGATTATGGTGGTGGTAGCGGCAGCCTTGCGAAAAGAAGGAATCCTGGTGCACCCGTATTTGGACAACTGACTGATTCAAGCCAAGTCTCAGGAAGAGAGCTGCCTAGTGACACAGAAGGTGAACTCTTTATTGCAGGAGCTTGGTTGGGTGGTGAACCTGACCAAGAGCAATCTTCAACCATCCAAGACGTTGGAGTATTTGGGGGTCTGATTTGACCCAGGACAGGACAGAGTTTTTCTACCAGAAGTTCATATCTAGAGACTGATGTCTCAAATGTGTTATCTGATGAACACCATACACCCAGCGGTGTGATCCTACCTGGAGGTACTCAGCTTGATGGCAGCTACCCTGGAAGTGGTGCCATGGGCAAGGGCTCATATGCATCCTCTTCAGTGCTCTCTGCTATCTCATTGGAACCTGCAGTCTCAGGATTATGTGGTTCAGCTCCACTTGCCGATGGAAATCTTCTCCCAGCAGTGGTGGTTGAAGGAGGATCATCTGAGAAAGGGAGTTCCCTTGTCCTCTCTGGCCTGGTTGGTTCTCATGACAGATGCGAGTCTCCACAGTTCGGGGGCTCACTGTCTGGAGTTAATGGCCCAGGGGTGCTGGAATGCTGAAGAGTCCTGCTGGAACATCAGTCATCTGGAAGCCTGGGTGGTACAGCTGGCATGCTTTCAGTTCAGCCATAGGCTGCGGAATCAAGCAGTTTGCATGATGTCGGACAATGCGACGACAGTGGCCTATATCAATCGCCAGGTTGGATCCAAGAGCCAGCAAGTGCCACAGGAAATAGACCAGCTGATGGAATGAGAGAAAGGTCATCTGCAGATGATCTTGGCCTCTCACATTGCAGGAAAAGACAGTGTAAGAGTGGTTCTCACAGGACAAGCAGGATGGTTGTCCTCACAAATGGGTGACATCGAGGATGGAGCCCAACCACAGAAAACTTCTGTCAAAGTTTCAGGAACTTTGACTGGCCCCTACTGGGCATGCCCAGCACGGCACCAACCCTGCAGCCAGCAGGGGTCTCCCTTCAGTCTTCTTTTTTCCGCGCAGCAGTAGCCACGCGGTGAAAGAGCTCTTAACCACGTTCCTGACAGGAATTTAGAATTTGTTATTCTGAAGAAAATTTGCCCCTCAGGGGTCTCCCTTCGGTAAATTTTTTCGTCCGCGGAACTCCGGTAAGTTTTTGCCGTTGTTTCATAGACTTCCGTCGACTTTGGCCCTTGAGGCCCGCTGGCAGTCGACAGTCCTGCAGCTAAATTTTTGGCCTTCCGCCATGGCGTCGGGGTTCCGTCGGTGCCCGGACTGTACCCGAACTATGTCAATCACAGACCCTCATAGAGTCTGTATTTTGTGTCTAGGTAGTGAGCATGATGTTCTGACTTGCACCAAATGTGCCCTAATGACACCAAAAGGTCGCAAAGCCAGAATGGAGAAGATGGGGCTCCTCTTCCATGTTCGCACCCCAACGCCATCGATTGCATCAACGTCATCGGAACCGGCACCGTCGAAGTCTTACTACCATCGACAGCCCTCCGGTGACCGTCCACCATCGACGACTTCTCGGCCATCGACTCCTGTCCCTTCCCCTGATCATCGAGGAGATAGGAAGGAGAAACATCGCCATCGACGTCATAAGTCTCGGCCCGTCGAGGAATCGATGTGATCGACCTCTGTACCGACCGAGCCTCCGCAGAAAAAGCCTCGATCAGAGTTGGCACCGTCCACTTCTGTTTCGCAGGCACCGAGGCAACCCTCACCCTTTCCGGGTTTGGGAGTCGCGATCCCACCGGTGACGGTGGTCCCTCCGGCTCAGCCTCAGCCTCCCTCTCCAGTCGAGCCGGGTCTTGTTACCCCTGGTCTCCGGGCAGAACTGGACCGGCTGGTCCAGGAGGCCATCGATAAGGCGATGCAACGGTTCCCAGCCTCCTCTGGCACCGATTCCGGCACCGAGAGCGGAACCGGCCACCGAGCCGATTGCAGCGACACTGGCACCGCTGTTGCACCGGATGGAGGCGCTCATGACAGCCCTTCCACAGGTGATACCTGTGTCACCGACACCGGCAAGACCGCTGTCACCGACAGGTTTTTCATCAGGTGGAGAAACACCGTATCGAATTCCCCCTTCGGGAATTGTTCCACCAAGGTCAGGTCGTCCCTCGCCACCGATACTATCTTCTGGGGCGATACACACCTCTGCTCCACCGAGGTTTCCGATGCCGGCACCGATTCCATTCAGACCGGCACCGGTTCCCTCGGTGCCTACACCGGCACCGATATCGACACCGTTTCCATCGAGGATTTTCTCGATGCCCCCGATGACTCCAGCCAATATTTCAGAGCCTCAACCTGGGCCCTCAGGAGTTCAGCCCCCTAGAGGGCCTCCAGGTCATCAACCAGATCCCTATGATACTTGGGCTGATGATACATCTACTGACACCGATGATTTGCCTTCACCACCCTCTCCTGCGGAGAGCAGAAAGCGTTCTCCCCCTGAGGACCTCTCTTTCATAAACTTTGTGAAGGAAATGTCAGAGTTGGTTCCTTTCCAACTTCAATCTGAACAGGATGATAGGCACCAAATGATGGAATTGCTCCAATTTTTGGATGCCCCGAAAGTCATCACCTCTATTCCCATTCATCAGGTTTTTCTAGACCTTCTTAAAAAGAATTGGGAATCTCCTGGATCTGTGTCCCCAGTCAATAAAAAAGCTGATTCTACATATCTTGTACAATCAGCACTAGGTTTTCAAAAACCTCAGTTAGATCATCATTCTGTGGTCGTCGAATCAGCTCAGAAAAAAGCTAAACGACTAAAACCACACTCTTCCATGCCTCCTACTAAGGACAATAAATTCCTAGATAGTCTAGGTAGGAAGGTTTACCATGGAGCTATGCTAATTTCCAGAATAGCTTCTTACCAACTTTATATGACTCAATATAACAGAGTCATTTTAAAGCAAATGCAAGAATACGCTGACGCCTTGCCAGAGCAGTTCCAGCCCCAGATTCAGTCCCTTTTAAATAAAGGGTTTGAAGCTGGAAAGCATGAAATCCGAACCGCCTATGACATCTTCGATGCTTCTACTAGAATTTCTGCTACAGCCATTTCTGCTAGACGTTGGGCTTGGCTCAAATCATCTGACCTTCGCCCAGAAGTTCAGGACAGGCTTTCGGATTTGCCCTGCTTAGGGGATAATCTGTTTGGTGAGCAAATTCAGCAACTTGTTGCTGAATTAAAGGATCATCATGAGACATTAAAACAGCTCTCATCTATTCCTCCTGACTTGCCTTCCAAACAACCGTCCAGGAAGGACTCCAAAAAGTCTTTCTTTAGGCCACGAAAGTATTATCCCCCATCTACCAAGCCTCGGCCTGCACGGTCCTACCATAAGACTCAGCCTCGTCAGGCTCGTAAACAAAAGCCTGCAGCAGCTCCACCTCCTGGCCCTGCGGCGGGTTTTGACTTCCACTTAGAGAGCACATGCCAGACCCCTCTTCCAGCCATACCAGTAGGAGGTCGGCTATGCCACTTTCTAGAACAGTGGCATCGGATCACCACAGATCAGTGGGTGACAGCGATCATCGCACAGGGTTACCATCTCAACTTCCTGTCTCTCCCTCCAGACTCCCCACCCTTGCAGGCGTGGAGTCTTACCGATCATTCTCTTCTTTTAGAACAGGAAGCTTCTCTTCTCCTACAATCAAACGCTATAGAACCCGTTCCTCCCTTGCAACGAGGCCTAGGGTTCTATTCCAGGTACTTCCTGATCCCAAAAAAGTCAGGGGGACTTCGTCCCATCCTAGACCTGAGGGTCCTCAACAAATACCTTCACAAGGAGAAGTTCAAGATGGTAACCCTGGGCTCACTGCTCCCTCTGCTGCAAAGAGGAGACTGGTTATGCTCTCTAGACCTCAAAGACACATATACCCACATTGCGATAACACAATCTCATCGCAAATACCTGCGTTTTCTAGTAGGCCGAAATCACTACCAATATCGTGTGTTACCTTTCGGCCTAGCATCCGCACCACGAGTGTTCACCAAGTGCCTCGTAGTGGTTGCAGCGTTTCTAAGGAAAGCAGGAGTCCACGTCTACCCCTACTTAGACGATTGGTTGATCAGGGCCCCAACCCAGCAACTGGCTCGGTCCTCCCTGACCCTAACAATTCGAACTTTGCTTTCTCTAGGATTTCTGGTAAATTACGAGAAATCCTACTTAGTCCCATCTCAAACCTTATCCTTCATTGGGGCAGACTTGGACACCTTACAGGCAAAAGCCTTCCTTCCTCATCAATGAGTCCAAGCCCTAGTGTCCCTAGCTCGCCAGCTGCAGTCCCAACACACAGCTACAGCTCGCCACTTCCTCATTCTTCTGGGACACATGGCCTCCTCAGTTCATGTGACTCCCACAGCCCGCTTAGCCATGAGAGTCACACAGTGGACTCTGAGACTTCAGTGGACTCAAGCTCTTCAGCCTCTGTCCTCTATAATACGCGTCTCCAATGCACTTCGTCTGTCTCTTGCCTGGTGGACGAATCCTTTCAACCTCCTACAGGGTTTGCCTTTTCTCCCACCAGATCCTCAGGTCATCCTCACTACCGATGCTTCCAACATCGGTTGGGGAGCCCATGTAAAAGATTTACAAACTCAAGGGTTCTGGTCACTAGAGGAAGCCAAACACCAGATAAATTTCCTGGAGCTCCGAGCAATCCGCTATGCTCTCAGGACCTTTCAAGATTGCCTATCACACCATTCAATCTTAATCCAGACAGACAACCAGGTGGCCATGTGGTACATAAACAAGCAGGGAGGCACAGGCTCCTTTCTTCTGTGTCAGGAAGCTGTGCAAATTTGGGCAGAAGCCCTCTCCCACTCCATGTACCTCAGGGCCACCTACCTGCCGGGAGTAGACAATGTATTGGCAGACCAGCTGAGCCGTGTCTTCCAACCACACGAGTGGTCACTCAATCCTGTAGTAGCGGCATCTCTATTCCACAAGTGGGGTTACCCCCACATAGACCTCTTTGCGTCCCCTCAGAACCACAAAGTGGACAATTATTGCTCTCTCATTCGGAGCCAGCACTCTCGGCCGAGGGATGCATTCTCCCTCAAGTGGACGACCGGTCTGCTCTATGCATTCCCTCCACTTCCTCTTCTGTCGAGGACTCTCGTGAAGCTGCGCCAGGACAGGGGAACTATGATCCTGATAGCACCGCACTGGCCACGCCAAGTGTGGTTTCCCATACTTCAGGATCTCTCCATCCACAGGCACATTCCTCTGGGACAGGACTCGCATCTGCTCACTCAAAACGACGGATGCCTCCTTCATCCCAACCTCCAAGCCTTGTCCCTGACGGCATGGATGTTGAAAGGTTAGTCCTTCAGCCTTTTAACCTTTCAGATTCAGTTTCTCGTGTCCTGATAGCTTCACGAAAGCCCTCTACAAGAAAATCTTACTCATACAAATGGAAAAGGTACACATCATGGTGCACTTCTCAGTCCCTTGATCCCCTTTCCTGTCCAATCTCTAAGTTCTTGGACTATTTGTGGCATCTATCAGAATCCGGTCTCAAGACCTCTTCCATTAGAATGCATGTCAGTGCGGTAGCCACCTTCCATAAAGGTATTGGGGGTGTTCCTATTTCAGTACAACCCCTTGTAACACGCTTTCTTAAAGGCTTGCTCCATTTAAAGCCACCTTTACGTCCGCCGGCCCCATCTTGGGACCTTAATCTGGTTCTTGGTCGCCTTATGAAACCACCTTTCGAACCTCTGCACTCCTGTGAATTAAAATATCTCACATGGAAAGTGTTATTCCTTTTGGCTATCACTTCAGCTCGCAGGGTTAGTGAATTACAGGCCCTAGTTACCTATCCGCCTTACACTAAACTCCTGCAGGACCGGGCGGTACTCCGCACTCACCCTAAATTCTTACCTAAGGTAGTTTCGGAGTTTCATATTAATCAATCCATCATACTACCTATCTTTTTTCCCAGGCCCCACTCCAACTCCGGAGAACAGACTCTGCATTCCCTAGACTGTAAACGAGCTCTAGCTTTTTATCTAGACCAGTGATGGCCAACCTTTTGAGCTCAGTGTGTCAAAATTCATAAAAAAAACCGAGCATAACTCGGGTGGTGTGTCACTTCTAGAAAAATCCATAATTGTGATATTTGTAGCTCTAATTAATAACAAGTTATAATTTTAATATATGTACTGTATTTATTAATAAAGCAAAAACAAATAATTCTTTACCTTGCCTGCTTAGTGACTTTTTTGTTGCTGAATTTCGTCAGCTAAATCTTCAATTAAAACACTCTCTCCCCCTCCACCCCCCACCCCCCCTCCCACACAAACTCTTACTCCCCTGGATTTTCTCATACACACTCATGCTCTCACACTCACTGGCTCCCTCACATACACACAAACACACACACCCAGGCAGGCTCCCATTCATTTTCACACCACTCCCGCTCCATCCTCCAGGCAGGCACCAATTCATTCTCACACACACAGACCCCCAGGCAGGCACCAATTCATTCTCACACACACAGACCCCCAGGCAGGCACCTATGCATTCACACACACATACACCCCCAGGCAGAGTCCCATTCACACACTAAAGGCAGACCCCCCTCTCTTTTGCCAGCAACCTCGGAACCTCTCTCATTCCTCTGCTGCCACTGTCACTGCTGCCACATGACTATTGGGGATGTTACTATTCTTGCACATTCCCAAAGATTACATGTGCCAATCACTAAAAATATATATATATTTTTTTTAACCTTTGCTGTCTGATCTTAGTTTTCTAATTGATTGGTCACAGGCTTTTTTTTTTTTTCCACCTTCCCTTTCTTATTTTTTCCACCTTCCCTTTCTTTTTTTTTTTTTTTTTGCCAATTCCTTTTATATTGTCTTTTTTTCTGTTTCTTTTCTCTCCATCTTCTTCCCTCAAACACACAGTCAGGTTCTCATTCTCACATGCATTTCTCTCTCTCTCTCTCTCACACACACACACACACACACACACACACACACACACACACACACACAGTCTCTCACTGGCACATGCTGTCTGACTTTCACACACACAGGCTCTCTCTCACTCCCATATGCTGTCTTGCTCAAGCACATGCTGTCTCATGCTGTCTCTGCAAACATTCACTCTCAAACACAATCTCTCAACTCGTCTCATACACGCACACACACACACACCCTCTACAGACCCTCAGCCTCTCTCACCTCTGGGCCGCCTCGTCGCGGGTCGCCGCAGTATGGGCTCTGCAGCGGCCCTGATCTTCTCGGGCCGCGGCGGCCCTGCTACCGGGCTTCTTCCTCTTCTCAGGCCGCTGCGACTTGGGTGGGATTCGCGGCGGCCCGTAAGCTCAAGTGCTACTTCTCTTCTGCGCGTGCTGATGCTTCTCTCCTTCCTGCCCACGCGGCTCCGGCAACGTTTACTTCCGGGCCGCACAGGCAGGAAGGAGGAGGGGCATCAGCGCATTTAAATGCGATCCCTATCTGCCTGTCGTTGTGCCGCATGAGCCTCTCTGCACCCGGGGGCATGGGGGGGGGGGGGGAGAGATACTAAACTAATTTTAAAGGGTCGGCGCAGCCGCTAAAAAAAAAAAAATAAAGGATCGGCACAGCAGGAAAAAAAAAAAGGCTCAGCACAGCAAAAAAAAAAAAAAATCCCGATAGTCCATGAAATGCTGCGCGTGTCAGCAAACACGTCTCGGCGTGTCACCTCTGACACGCGTGTCATAGGTTAGCCATCACTGATCTAGACCGTACAGTTGCTCACAGGAAGAGCACTCAATTATTTGTCTCTTTCCATCCTAACAAGTTAGGACAACCTGTGGGTAAGCAGGCTCTCTCCTCTTGGTTGGCGGACTGCATTTCTTTTTGCTATCAGCAAGCTGGCATTCCTTTTCAAGACCGTGTCAAGGCTCACTCTGTGAGGGCCATGGTGACTTCAGTAGCACACCTTCGATCGGTGTCGCTTCCTGACATCTGCAGAGCTGCAACATGGAGTTCCCTCCATACCTTTGCAGCCCACTCTTGTTTGGATAAAGCTGGAAGACAAGATTCCATCTTCGGCCAATCTGACTTGCGTAACCTTTTTCCAACCTGATGTACCAACACCCTTCCACCTTCCCGGGAGGGTGCGGATGCCCTGTACCAGATTCCACCCCAGTTGTTGTGCCTGTTGCACGCCGTTGGGTGCATTTGGTACAAGTCAGGACATCCTCAGCTCGGTACTCACCCATTTGTGAGGACAACCATCCTGCTTGTCCTGTGAGAAAGCAAATGTTGCTTACCTGATGTAACAGGTGTTCTCACAGGACAGCAGGATGTTAGTCCTCACGAAACCCGCCCGCCACCCCGCGGTGTTGGGTTCGTTTCTTTTATTTTTCGGCACTGCCTGTAGCTATAAAAACAAGACTGAAGGGAGACCCCTGCTGGCTGCAGGGTTGGTGCCGTGCTGGGCATGCCCAGTAGGGGCCAGTCAAAGTTCCTGAAACTTTGACAGAAGTTTTCCGTGGTTGGGCTCCATCCTCGATGTCACCCATTTGTGAGGACTAACATCCTGCTGTCCTGTGAGAACACCTGTTACATCAGGTAAGCAACATTTGCTATTTCTCAGGAGGGAGAGTTTGGACTCAGGAGAGTCTGGACTCAGGAGAATCAGCTGAGGCGTTTCAGCTGATTGTGGTTCGCTGGGGTGTTCCATTCCTAGACCTGCTGGTGAGTTCTTGAAATGTGAAGGTTCCTCGCTTCTACAGTCACAGGAGAGATCTGTGGTCCCTGGGAATAGATGCTCTCATACAGGTCTGGCCGGAAGACAGATTGCTTCATGCCTTTCCTCTGGCCGTTGCTGGGCAGGATAATTTGCAAGCTTGAAGGCCACAGGGGGCTAGTACTCCTGGTAGCACTGGACTGGCCCAGGCAGCCGTGATATGCGGATTTGCGATGACTCCTGGTGGAAGCCCCCCTTAGTCTTCCACCACAAATGGATCTACTTGAGCAGGGACCGGTTCTTCACGAGGATCCGATGTTTCTGTTTTACAGTTTGGCCCTTGAGAGGGCTCGCCTGTTAAAGCGTAGTTATTCCTCTGCTGTGATTCCCACTTTATTCCATGCTCACAAGTTCTCCACTTCCTTGTTTTATGTGTGAGTTTGGAGAGTTTTTGAGGCCTGGTAAGAGGAGTGGGGTGTTCTTCCTCATTCAAGTTAAGATCCCTCTAATTTTGGATTTTTTGCAGGATGGATTGAATAAAGACTTGGCCCTTAATTCCTTGAAGCTGTAGAATATGGCTCTTGCCTATTTCAGAGGCCTTGTGAATGGTGTTGTCATAAGAACATAAGAAATTGCCATGCTGGGTCAGACCAAGGGTCCATCAAGCCCAGCATCCTGTTTCCAACAGAGGCCAAAAACCAGGCCACAAGAACCTGGCAATTACCCAAACACTAAGAAGAACCCAAGCTACTGATGCAATTAATAGCAGTGGCTATTCCCTAAGTATAATTGATTAATAGCCATTAATGGACTTCTCCTCCAAGAACTTATCCAAACCTTTTTTGAACCCAGCTACACTAACTGCACTAACCACATCCACTGGCAACAAATTCCAGAGCTTTATTGTGCGTTGAGTGAAAAAGAATTTTCTCCGATTAGTCTTAAATGTGCTACTTGCTAACTTCATGGAATGCCCCCTAGTCCTTCTATTATTCGAAAATGTAAATAACCGAGTCACATCTACTCGTTCAAGACCTCTCATGATCTTAAAGACCTCTATCATATCCCCCCTCAGCCGTCTCATCTCCAAGCTGAACAGCCTTAACCTCTTCAGCCTTTCCTCATAGGGGAGCTGTTCCATCCCCTTTATCATTTTGGTTGCCCTTCTCTGTACCTTCTCCATCGCAACTATATCTTTTTTGAGATGCGGCGACCAGAATTGTACACAGTATTCAAGGTGCGGTCTCACCATGGAGCGATACAGAGGCATTATGACATTTTCCGTTCTATTAACCATTCCCTTCCTAATAATTCCTAACATTCTATTTGCTTTTTTGACTGCTGCAGCACACTGAGCCGACGATTTTAAAGTATTATCCACTATGATGCCTAGATCTTTTTCCTGGGTGGTAGCTCCTAATATGGAACCTAACATCGTGTAACTACAGCAAGGGTTATTTTTCCCTATATGCAACACCTTGCACTTCTCCATATTAAATTACATCTGCCATTTGGATGCCCAATCTTCCAGTCTTGCAAGGTCCTCCTGTAATGTATCACAGTCTGCTTGTGATTTAACTACTCTGAATAATTTTGTATCATCCGCAAATTTGATAACCTCACTCGTCGTATTCTTTTCCAGATCATTTATATATATATTGAAAAGCACCGGTCCAAGTACAGATCCCTGAGGCACTCCATTTTTAAAGATGGCGCCGGCCATCCAGTGCTCCCTCCATGTGACAGGGGCCGACCAATGGCACGTATACCCTGTCACATGGTAAGGGCAAAGGGCCATCGGCACCATTTTGATTAGTGGCAGCCGACGGCCCGGGAGCGGGAGATCGCTCCCGGGACCCCCACTGGACCACCAGGTACCTGTAAAAAGTTTTTTGTGGGGTCGGGAGGGTGGGGGAAGCTAAGGGATTAGTTTTAAAGGGTCGGGGTGGGTTTAGGGGTTATTTTTGTGTGCCGTTTTTCCTGCCCTCCTCCAAAACGATAAGAGAACCCCCACGAACAATTTCGTGGGGTTTTCCTTTCGGTTTCGGGGAGCCCCCGATGTCTGACAATTTTGAAAATATCGTACGATATTTTCAGTCAGAAGCCCGATTCACATCCCTAATGTTTAATGCCATTTGGCATGCCTATGAAATGTGCATTTGTAAATATCATACTCTCTGTTATGGTAGAGGTTATGTTCCTGTTTAAAATGTTGCTAAGTTCTCCCTCCTACACTGTTGTGGATGTTTTCATGTGCGACAGCAGTAATGCTTTAACTTTTTCTCTTTTCAGACACATCGGCAGAGACAAAAACGGAGGAGGATGAAGCGGCAACACCGAGAGTGTCCCCTCAGCCCGCAATTGTGCCACCCGCCCCCATGATCAAGCTCCCCCCTGTTATCGAGCCACCCCCCGTGATAGATCCCCCTCCCCGTTATTTTTCTGCCCCAACTCTCTCCTGCCCCACCTGCCCCACCGGCCATGGGAGACGAGGAGGACATCGTCATTGACGATGTCAGCCCTGTCTCTCCTGAGCTTCCAGGGGCAGGTCATCAGCCGGAGGGTGGCACAGTGACCAGGGAAGGGCCCTCAGCCCTTGAGGTGCGCCTGGACACTATGCTGCTCCTCCTGGCGCAGATGACCCGTGGCCTGGCGACACAGGAGGGAATGGCAGTGTAGGCGGTGACCATCCTGCACGATCTGCACCGTGGCCAGCAGGAGATAATTGAGCTCCTGCAAACAATGGCAGGAGCTCAGTCCCTGCTCATCATGTCACGGGCTCCTGCAGGACGGGCACCACCTGAGGACCATCAATGAAGATGCTCCTCCTCCTCCCCAATGGCATGGTCCCCTCCCTTTTTTCCCCACGCCCCCCCTTATCAAAATGTCAAATTATTGCGAAACATATTTTTGTAAATAGTTTAAATTTCCAAATATATTTATTTTGCTTCAAAACGTTGGTTCGTGTCTCCTTTCCACAATTTATTGCATGTCACTTCTGTGGTGATACTGTGGCGATAATCAAGAACAGAATGACTGGCAAGGATGAGAAGCACATGCAGAGCATACAGGCAGAATACAAAGGGAAAATCTAACAGAAGAAGAGCACATGGAATACAAAGGGAAATCACCCAAACAGAAGAGGAGCACATGGAATACAAAGAGAAAATCAACCAAACAGAAGAGGAGCACATGGAATACAAAGGGAAAATCAACCAAACAGAAGAGGAGCACATGGAATACAAAGGGAATATCAAACCAACAGAAGAGGAGCACATGGAATACAAAGGGAAAATCTACAAAACAGAAGAGGAGCACATGGAATACAAAGGTAAAATCAACCAGGCAGACAGAAGCACAGACGTCCGTATAGGCAGCGGGGCATTTCAGTCATGGACGTCCAGAAAGAGGCAGAAACGTCCATGAACGGAAGCCGTGTCCTTGGACGCCCGGCCAGGCGCTGAAGGCAGTGGCCATGGACGTTGGAAGGCAGCGGGGCCTCCGATCATGGATGCCCGGATACAGGCCATGAACGGTAACCCCGACCTTGGACGTCCAGCCGGGCGCTCAAGGCAGCGGCCATGGACGTTGGAAGGCAGCAGGGTCTCCGATCATGGACGCCCGGATACAGGCGGGAAGGCGGAAGCCCCGACCTTGGACGTCCGGCCAGGCATCCGGACGTGGAGGGTTGGGGGTCGCCTCCGAACAAGAGGACGTCCAGATGCTCAGGGCAGTGGCCCCAGTGTCCATGCACGGTCTGTAGAAAAGAACCATCCACTTACCTGGTGGAATGACATTTCAAATGACATTTGAAATGACAGGTACCAGTGCACCCTGGATACTGTATAGGCGCTGTATACCGCTCTATACAGTAAAATGGATTGCGAACGCCTGCCGCTTCATTGATGCACTTTGGACGCTCGTTTGCCACCGCTTGGATTTGCGTCTAATTTGAATACTGAATCGAGCGGCTTGTGAACCAAAATGTGCGCGCGTCAAACGAGCGGGCGCTCGGCACTGCCACACATTTCTTATGAGTCCTTACTGTATCGGCCCGATGGAAAATCATATCCACCCATATCGGGAAGGCCCAGTCCCCCTTGTGACCAAGTTGCTTTCAGTCGCACTAAAGCAATTCTAGCTTTCTTATCCGCCCATAAAAAGCGCAAAAACATTTTATCTAAAGCACAAATATCTTTCCCCAGCAGGTGAAGAAGCAACATCTGTAAAACATAAAGCCACTTAGGGAACAAAATCATTTTGAAAAGATTTACCCGGCCACTCAGGGATAATGGCAAAGCGTGCCATGCCCTTAATTTATCTTTAGTAAGCGTGAGCAGTGGGGAAATGTTAAGAGTATATAATCAGTCCAAATTCAATGAAACAAAAATTCCTAAATAACGACAAGACCCCTCCGCCCATTTCAAGGGAAATTCTTCCACCCATTGTTCCTGAAGTGTGCTAGGATATGCCAATGCTTCAGACTTGTTTTTATTTAATTTAAATAAACAGGTAGGGATACAATATTTAAACCGAAATCTGGTGTCAGGTACTGTTTTAACTGGGTAATAACCATTTTATAGTTAAAACTCAAAAAAGAGACAAGTACTGCTTTGCTCTAATTAAAACAGCCACTTCAATTTTTTTTTCTTATGCAAATAAAATCTTTCTTTTTTCATATACAAATTTTCATCCATTCAGCAAAAACCTTCTTGGAGTACTTGTCATGAAATCACAACCCTCCTGATATGCATCTTAAACTTCTGGTTTTTTAGCAGCTCTATAGTGGTATATCATAAAACGTATCTTGCTCGCTAGCTTGTTTGCTTGCCATAGATGTTCTTCAGAAACCAACCTTCTTACAGGCCGATACAGTACATTGCGCTCCAGTGGAGCGCACTGTTAACCCGCCTTTGGACGCGCATTTTCGACGCAAATGCATGTTGATGCAAATGCATGTTGATGGCCCTATTAGTTACTCCCGCACGATTCACTAAGTAAAATTCACGATTCACTAAGTAAAATTCACTAAGTAAAATTCACGATTCACTAAGTAAAATGTGCAGCCAAGCCGCACATTTTACTTTCATAAATTAGCGCCTACCCAAAGGTAGGCGTTAATTTCTGCCGGCACTGGGAAAGTGTACAGAAAAGCAATTTTTACTGCTTTTCTGTACAACCTCCGACTTAATATCAATGCGATATTAAGTCAGAGGTCCCAAAGTAAAAAATAATTAAAAAACAAAAAGTAAAATCAACTCGCGGGTTGAAAACCAGATGCTCAATTTTGCGGCTTCCGGTTTCCGAACCTGTGGCTGTCAGCGGGTTTGAGAACCAATGCTGGCAAAATTGAGCATCGGCTGACAGCCGCCGCTCCTGTCAAAAAAGAGGCGCTAGGGATGCGCTAGTGCCCTAGCACCTCTTTTTACCGCAGGCCCTCATTTAAATACTGAATCGCGCTCACAGGAGAGTGGCCTGTGTGCGAGCTGGGAGAGTGGGCGCTCCCCTGTTCTCCCGCGACTTTTACTGAATCGGCCTGTTAATACACATGCCTGCCTGACACTTTTAGCAATAAGCAAAGGAAAATTAGTTTCTTACCTGATAATTTTTGTTCCTGTAGTACCACGGATCAGTCCAGACACCTGGGTTTTGCCTCTGCACCAGCAGATGGAGACAGAGCAAGATTTGACTGGCTCAGCCACTTATAGCAGGGTGCCACCCCCAGCCTCTCAGTCTTACGTAATGTCAAAGCAGCATGGAACACACAACCAAACTACCTAGCTATGCTTAACCCAAAACAAGGCCAAATTCAAACAAAACTCCCAGAACCAAAGGAGTGAATGATACAAAAACAACGAATATCCAGGAAGAAAGGAATCCACGAGCGGACTCTCCGTTACTTCAGAATTCACACACACACAGACACGGGCGGGTCCCTGGACTGATTCGTAGTACTACAGGAACGAAAATTATCAGGTAAGAAACTAATTTTCCTTTTCCTGTATGTACCCGGATCAGTCCAGACACCTGGGATGTACCAGAGCCAACTTACTTAGGGTGGGAACCAGAGAGTCCCGCTCGGAGCACTCCCTCACCAAAACCACCTGAAGCTGTGGCCTGAACATCTAAGCGGTAATGTCTTGCAAAAGTATGCAATGACTTCCAAGTAGCCGCCCTACAAATTTCCTGAGGCAAGACTTGCGAAGATTCCGCCCAAGAAGCGGCCTGCGATTGCGTCGAATGAGCTTGAAGGCCCACGGGAACCGGATGCCCCCGCAGCAAGTATGCAGAACCAATGGCCTCCTTGAGCCAGCGAGCGATCGTGGTTTTGGAAGCCGCACTCCTCTCTTGGGACCAGTACACAAGACAAATAGATGGTCAGAGACGCGAAAGGGATTCGTAACCTCAAGATATCGAATGAGAGCCCTGCGAACATCTAGCTTCCGTAAACCTCTCACCCCAGGATCCGTCTGCTCCCCTTCAGGAAAGGAGGGAAGTTCAATCGACCTATTCAAGTGAAAAGCCGATACCACCTTAGGCAGAAAGGAAGGAACCATCCACAAAGATACCACTGAATCCGAGATCCGTAAGAACGGCTCCCTGCATGACAGAGCTTGTAATTCAGATACTCACCTAGCCGAAGTAATCACGATGAGGAACACCACCTTTAGGGTGAGATCCTTGAGCGTCACCCGCTTAATAGGCTCAAAAGGCGACGAACATAAGGCCATAAGCACCCAATTGAGGTTCCAGGAAGGACAAGAGTGGCGTAACGGAGGATGTAAATGCTTAGCCCCCCGAAGAAAACGAGCGACATCTAGATGTAAAGCCAAGGACACCCCATGTACCTTACCTCTAAGACAACCAAGCACTGCCACCTGGACCCGAAGAGTACTACAAGAAAGACCTTTAAAAAGACCAGCCTGAAGGAAGGCTAGGACATCGGACACTGAAGCTCTCATAGGATCGACACGGCAAACCCTACACCAATCCTCAAACACCGACCAGACCCGGACGTAGGCTAGAGACGTAGACTGTTTCCTAGACCTTAACAACGTGGCTACCACCGGATCAGAATACCCTTTATTCTTCAAGCGTTGCCTTTCGAAAGCCATGCCGCGAGACAGAAGTGAACCGCTGCCTCCAAACAGGCAGGGCCTTGATGAAGGAGAGCCGTGGACTCCCGAAAACGAAGGGGCGGGTCAACCACCAGGTGGAGGAGATCCACGAACCACGGTCGCCGCAGCCATTCCGGCGTCACCAGAATCACGTCCGTCGGATGCTGTTCTATTCGTCAAAGTACCTTGCCTATCAGGGGCCAAGGAGGGAACACGTACAGTAACACGTTTGTGGGCCATGGAAGCACTAACGCATCGACCCCTTCGGCCCCCCTTTCTCTCCGCCGGCTGTAAAATCGCGGAGCTTTTGCGTTCTGAAAGGTGGCCATCAGGTCCATGTGAGGCGTGCCCCACCTTTCGCAGATGAGTTGAAATGCTTCCTCCGCTAGCTCCCATTCTCCGGAGTCTAGATGATGTCGACTGAGGAAGTCCGCCTGAACATTGTCTTCCCCGGCGATGTGAGACGCCGCAATGCTGCTGAGATTCCGCTCTGCCCAGCTCATCAAGCGGCGCGCCTCCGTCACCACTAGCTGACTCCTTGTCCCGCCCTGGCGATTGATGTACGCCACGGTAGTTGCATTGTCCGACAATACTCTGACCGCCTTCCCTCGAATCAGCGGAAGGAAGGATTGCAGCGCCAGAACCACCGCCCTGGTCTCCAAGCGATTGATGGACCACTGAGATTGTGCCCCTGACCACTGCCCCTGCACCGAACGTCCAAGACAGACCGCTCCCCAGCCAGAGAGACTGGCGTCCGTGGTGACCACCATCCAGTTGGGTGTGACCAGGGACACTCCACCCATCAAATGATCCGACACCAGCCACCAGTGGAGACTGGCTCTCGCCTGTTCCGTGAGCGGAAGCTGCAGATGGAATTGTTCTGACACCGGCTTCCAGCAGGACAGTAATGCTGATTGCAAAGGACGTAGATGAGCGAAAGCCCAGGGCACCAAAGCTAGCGTGGACACCATGGAGCCCAGGACCTGCAAGTAATCCCGCACCCAAGGCATCTGGAGGGACAATAGTCGCCTCACTTGACACTGTAGCTTGACCTCTCACTCCTTGGTGAGAAACACTTTGCCCTGCCGTGTGTTGAACAACGCTCCCAGAAATTCCAATGACTGAGTAGGGGTCAGACGACTCTTGGCAAGATTGACCACCCATCCAAGAGCGCGTAAGAGCTGAAGGACCCTGGTGACCGCCTGCTGACACTGAATCTCGGACTTCGCCAGAATCAACCAATCGTCCAGGTAGGGATGCACCAGGAACCCCTCTCTCAGGAGCTGTGCCGCCACCACCACCATTACCTTGGTGAAAGTGCGAGGAGCGGTGGCAAGGCCGAAAGGAAGAGCTCTGAATTGATAGTGCCTGCCCAGGATGCAGAACCTGAGAAACCTCTGATAGAACGGCTGAATGCCTATGTGTAGGTACGCTTCCGTGAGATCCAACAAGGTCAGGAATTCGCCTGGCCGAACTGAGGCGACCACCGACTGAATCGTCTCCATTTTGAAGTGCAGAATCCGTAGACACCTGTTGACCCTCCTCAAGTCCAATATTGGTCTGAATGTTCCCTCCTTCTTGGGTACAATGAAGTAAATGGAGTATAGGCCCTTGGGCTGTTGCCCGGGAGGCACGGGGGTGATTGCTCCCAAGTCCTCCAGGCGCTGTAGAGTGTCCTGCACCGCCCTTTGCTTTTCTGGGTGCTTGCAAGGTGAGACAAGAAACTTGCCTGTAGGAATCTGTACAAAATCTAAAGCGTAACCTTGACTTATCACGGTGAGGACCCACTGGTCCGACGTTATCTTGGCCCATTCCTTGACAAATAGCGCCAGTCTGGCTCCCACATTTGGCACCGGGAGAGAAATGTGTCGCGCGGAATGGACCAAACGATTTTCATTGGGAAGTCTTAGCCCCTGTTCCCAATGGGGGATCACCCTGCTTCCCAAATCTTCTGCCGCGAAAGGACTGAGGCCACGCCGGCTGACGCGATGAGCTTGTATGCTAAGACGCCGTTGGATGGGCCCTCCTGTTCCCCCGGAACCGGGTCCTGCTGGAGAAGGAACTCCGAGGCCTAGACCTGTCCTCAGGCAACTTAAAAGCCTTGCTCTCCCCGAGAGACTGCATCTGATCATCCAACTGTTTGCCAAACAACAACTTCCCCTTGAATGGAAGGGAGCCAAGGTAGGCCTTAGAAGAGCCATCCGCCACCCAATTCCGAAGCCAAAGGAGATGGCGCATGGAAACCACAGACACCATGGATTTGGCCGACGTGCCAGATCCATGCATCAGCGCTGTAAGCAATCACTGCCTCCAAACGATTCGCCTGAGCAGCTTCTTCTTCCGAGAGATCCTCATTGGCCTGAAGCTGCTGAGCCCAGCGCAGACCCGCTCTCAGGGCAAAGTTACTACATATTGCTGCGCGGGCACCCAGAGCAGAAACTTCAAAAACCTTCTTAAGTTGGAGCTCCAGCTTCCTATCCTGTACGTCCTTGAGGGCTGTGGTCCCCGTGACTGGAATCGTCAACCTCTTTGTCACGGCCGACATCGCTGCGTCCACTCTAGGGAGGCGAAGGAGCTCAAACGCGTCCTCTGGAAGCGGATAGAGTTTGTCCATGGCCTTACTCACCTTCAGACCCAATTCAGGGGTGTCCCATTCCTGGAACAGAATGTCCGTCACCGAATAGTGGAATGGAAAAGCTACTGTCGGGCCACTGAGGCCCAATAAAACCGGGTCCATTTTGGCCCCCGGTCGGGACTCCACTGGTGGGACCTCCAAGCTGAGCTCCTGAAGTATGGCCGGAATGAGCAGAGCCAATTCTTCCTTTTTAAAGAGTCGAATCACTTTCGGAACGTCACCTTCCACCGCAGGAGTTCCCTTACTGGTACCGGGCTGGGCCGGCGCCTCTCCATCCGCCTCATCGGCCCCCCCAGAGGTCTTGTGAGCAGATCCGTCTCATCCTGAGACGTGGACTCCGTGTCCGAGTCCTGAGGGACGTACCGTAATGGCCGCTTATCTTTTGGTGGGTCCGAGTCCCTCCAGGACCTCTCTCTTGTCCGCCTCTTCCGGGACTTCGGCTGCAGCCCTGGTCCCCCAGTAGGCAACTTCTTCCCTGCCTTCTTTTTCAAAACTTTGTGTTTTAGGACTTTTTTCAGCAGCAGCACAAAATCAGATGAAAGAGATGACTCCGCTGAGGAGGATGCCTCCCATGGCTATCCTCTGGTAAAAGAGAGGCAGCCCCCCCGGGGGTGCCCCCCCCTCCCGGGATGGTCGCTGCTGTGGAGAAAGCACGGGAGGCATTGGGCCATCCACCAATGCCACCTGCGTGGACTCCCGAAAGGATTCTAAAATGGCCACCATTCCCGCATTAAGCGGGAACGGCTCTGCACTGTCCGCGTCACTCTGCCCCTCGTGCGCCAGCTAACGCGGCCATCGAGAACGCCCCCCCCCGACCGGAATCAGACGGCCCCTTACCGCCAGGCACGCAATTAGAGCAGACACCATAGCACGATAAGCGCGCGCACGCCGAGCCGCACACGCGGCACGAAGACCCCCGAGGCATCTGCACCCTCCGCCGGTCAACCCCCAAACCAAACGAAAGTCTAGCAAAGTAGCGGAGAGTCGGCGCGCTAGTCTCAAAATAAACTGTAAATTAATTTTTTATTTTTTTTTTTACTTGTCGTCGCTGTCCCTGGTGCTGGGCTCCTGCTCCAGTAGGGGTGAGGGAACCGGGCTCCCCAGTGTCATCCCCGACGCTGCTAACCAGGTAGGCCTGATTGACAAACTGAAGAGTAGTAAATCACCTGGACCGGATGGTATACACCCCAGAGTTCTGAAGGAACTAAACAATGAAATTTCAGACCTATTAGTAAAAATTTATAACTTATCATTAAAATCATCCATTGTACCTGAAGACTGGAGGATAGCAAATGTAACCCCAATATTTAAAAAGGGCTCCAGAGCCGATCCGGGAAACTACAGACCGGTTAGCTTGACTTCAGTGCCAGGAAAAATAGTGGAAAGTGTTCTAAACATCAAAATCAAAATTCTAAACATCAAAATAGTGGAAAGTGTTCTAAACATCAAAAACATCAAAACTTCTCCACAGCAGGCCCTGTCCTCTGGAACAGACTTCCGACTGACCTAAGACTGGAACCTTGCCTTCATACCTTTCGAAGACAACTGAAGACGTGGCTTTTCCTCCAAGCCTTCCCCTAGTCAAAATGACACTTCGGACTCAGCTTAAGGAATGAGATAATTTCTAATCTCATAACCAGTTATATATTATTTATTTGTTGCTAATTTCCGCTCTACCTTTCTTCCTGGCTACTTTAGCCCCCAAGTTCTATGCCCTTGTTTTATGTAACTTTGCTTAATTCAGCCTTCTTGTTTTTTGGTTACTCTTGTTTTTTTTTTTTCCCCTAAGTTCCATGTAAACCGACCTGATGTGAATTCTATTCGTGAAGTCCGGTATACAAATATATATTAAATAAATAAATAAATAAAATCACAGAACATATAGAAAGACATGGTTTAATGGAACAAAGTCAGCATGGCTTTACCCAGGGCAAGTCTTGCCTCACAAATCTGCTTCACTTTTTTGAAGGAGTTAATAAACATGTGGATAAAGGCGAACCGGTAGATATAGTATACTTGGATTTTCAGAAGGTGTTTGACAAAGTTCCTCATGAGAGGCTTCTAGGAAAAGAAAAAAGTCATGGGATAGGTGGCGATGTCCTTTCGTGGATTGCAAACTGGCTAAAAGACAGGAAACGGAGAGTAGGATTAAATGGGCAATTTTCTCAGTGGAAGGGAGTGGACAGTGGAGTGACTCAGGGATCTGTATTGGGACCCTTACTGTTCAATATATTTATAAATGATCTGGAAAGAAATACAACGAGTGAGATAATCAAATTTGCAGATGACACAAAATTGTTCAGAGTAGTTAAATCACAAGCAGATTGTGATAAATTGCAGGAAGACCTTGTGAGACTGGAAAATTGGGCATCCAAATGGCAGATGAAATTTAATGTGGATAAGTGCAAGGTGATGCATATAGGGAAAAATAACCCATGCTATAATTACACAATGTTGGGTTCCATATTAGGTGCTACAACCCAAGAAAGAGATCTAGGTGTCATAGTGGATAACACATTGAAATCGTCGGTGCAGTGTGCTGCGGCAGTCAAAAAAGCAAACAGAATGTTGGGAATTATTAGAAAAGGAATGATGAATAAAACGGAAAATGTCATAATGCCTCTGTATCGCTCCATGGTGAGACCGCACCTTGAATACTGTGTACAATTCTGGTCGCCGCATCTCAAAAAAGATATAATTGCGATGGAGAAGGTACAGAGAAGGGCTACCAAAATGATAAGGGGAATGGAACAACTCCCCTATGAGGAAAGACTAAAGAGGTTAGGACTTTTCAGCTTGGAGAAGAGACGACTGAGGGGGAATATGATAGAGGTGTTTAAAATCATGAGAGGTCTAGAACGGGTAGATGTGAATCGGTTATTTACTCTTTCGGATAGTAGAAAGACTAGGGGGCACTCCATGAAGTTAGCATGGGGCACATTTAAAACTAATCGGAGAAAGTTCTTTTTTACTCAACACACAATTAAACTCTGGAATTTGTTGCCAGAGAATGTGGTTCGTGCAGTTAGTATAGCTGTGTTTAAAAAAGGATTGGATAAGTTCTTGGAGGAGAAGTCCATTACCTGCTATTAAGTTCACTTAGAGAATAGCCACTGCCATTAGCAATGGTTACATGGAATAGACTTAGTTTTTGGGTACTTGCCAGGTTCTTATGGCCTGGATTGGCCACTATTGGAAACAGGATGCTGGGCTTGATGGACCCTTGGTCTGACCCAGTATGGCATTTTCTTATGTTCTTAACCAGAGAGGCCTGGTCTTCGACCCTTAGCAGCGGCCTCGACCAGGGGGGATGGTCCCCTCAGAACCTTCCACCCTCCTGGGAGGCTCCCACAACGAGGGACTGTCTTCTCTTCGCTCTTTGATTTTTTTTTTTTTTTAAACTCAGGATCCTGACTAACTAACTTAAACAACCATACAAAATCCTTTTCACCCCCCCCCCCCCCCCCCCCCCGGGGATCCCAGAGGCTGTGGCTTTGCACCTGCACCATCTGCTGGAGACAGAGTAAGACTGAGAGGCTGGGGGTGGCACCCTACTATATGTGGCTGAGCCACATATAGTAGGGTGCCACCCCCAGCCTCTGTCTCCATCTACTGGTGCGGAGGCAAAACCCAGGTGTCTGGACTGATCCGGGTACATACAGGGAACTCCACTATAACTTGAAGAGATGCCTTTGGATCTCTATAGCAAAGTGCATGTTTTCCCAACACTACTTTTTTCTTTGCAGGAGAATTTGCATCCAGCTGGATTGTTTTTGAAAATGAAAATCCTGCTAAAAAGTGAAGCATCTGATGATGCCATCAGTGAAGGTACCCAAGTAATAACATTTCTTCAATAAAGCTGATAATATGCAAAGTTTGTTTTTAATAATTCATGTTATGCAATTACCATAAAGGGATTGATATTCAAAGAGTATGTCCAGCTAGCTCTGACCTCAGTGTAAAAAGGTACACTTCACTGTGCACACAGTTTTGTGTGTACAACTTATTCCTGATTTAACAAAGAGTTTAGCACACAATATATGTGTGTTCAAGTTTGAGTAAAACTGTGCACACAAATTTGCACTCTGCAAATCCTATATTAATCAATGCATTAGCTATTCCTTGCAAATGCAGAGAGGTGTGTAGCTTTAACTCGTGTTTTCTTAATGCTGGAAATTTAACTCCTGGGCATAGGTGGAATAAAGTTTCTGAGGTTTGTGTTAGTCTATGGGATTAAGCCTGGAGTTCTTGGTGTAAGGGTCCTGTATTTAGGACTTATGTGCATAACATGTTTAGTGCACAAATCAGGTTTTCTGCACAAAAAAATGGTTAATTAACAAAAATTGTGTTTTATGTACGTTAAGCATGTTTTTATGTGCTCATTTTTGTGTTAGCATTCTTTTTTAAGTTCCCAGTTATTAACATACCATTGTCTTACTACATTAGGAGTTAATGTGTAAGTAAAGAAATTGTTGCCTGAATAATATTTAGCTGGACAAAAGGAGGTGGCAATGGGGGAATTCTTGGGGTGCAGTTGAAATTTGGCCAGTCAGTGCTCATATTCATTGCTGACTGACCAATTTTACCTAGATAACTCTGATTGGCTAGATTGCAGGCCTAAAATTACCTGGACAAGTTAGTCCACTTAACTTTTCCCACACAGAGCCAGCTGAATGTCAGCTTTACTGTATTTGTTTTTAAAATGATTGTGGAATGGGTGTAGCAGTGGCAAAAGCATCATTCTGCTGAATCATCAATAAAATTGTATCTTACTTTTTAGCTATTGCAGAACTCAGTCATCATGAGGTCTCCTTAGATTTTTGCCTGAACACCTCTAAACTGCTCCTGGAACATGGCAGGTACAGGAAAAATATCAACATATCTTTTCTAATAAAGGATATGCAGTCAGCTGTAATTAAGAAGATGTGATGTACCTCATGCCTGTTTTGCTGTTCCCTGTACGTACCAGGATCAGTCCAGGACACCTGGGTTGTGACTCCGCACCAGTAGATGGAGACAGACTAAAACTTGTGGGCGGAGCCATATATGCCCCTGTGCCAGTCACAGCCCCTCTGTCTTACTCTGTCTCCAGTAGATGGTGCAGGTCCAGTCACAGCCCTGCCTGACCTGATTCTGGTGGTTAGTCAGGTTTGATTTTTGGGCTAGTTTTTGTTAGGCCTAGTTGTTTTATGTTAAATTGGGGTTTGTTTTAATCCTTAGTCCCGGGTGCCCTGCCTCCCAGGGGGGTTGAGAGGTCCTGAGGGGACTACCCTCCCCCGGTTGAGGCCGCTGCCAGGGTTGAGGACCCGGCTGAGCTAGTGGCAGCGTCAGGGGTGACACCAGGGAGCCTGGTTCACTCACCCCTGCAGGAAATAGGGCTTTCAGAACCAGGGACAGCGCGTTTTTTTGTGTAAAAAAAAAAAAAAAAGTTTTACTTTTATTTCTTGCGGCTCTCCGTTGCCTGGCGTTGCCGCTCCGTTTCGGTCGGTGGGGGGGCGTCGCCAGCAGGGGGGAGGTCGCCGAATCGCGCCGTTTAGTTATTTTAAATTTTTTTTTTCCCGTGTGGTGATTTTGTTCGGCGCGCCTCCGTTTTCCCGCGTTCGTCGGCATGCCTCGGGGTTCGCAGTGCAGGGCCTGCGGCTCGGTTCTCTCGCCCCGGTTGGACCGCCGGACCGCTGCGAGGGACAGCTCGGTTTAAAAAAAAAAAAAAAAGGTGCAGTTTTCTTTTCAGTGTGCCGGGGTCTTTGCTGCAGCGGTCGTTTCGGCGTTTTTCCCTCTCTCCCTCTCACCTTCTCTCCTTTTACTTGCCGTTTTCGTCGAAGCGTGGGGAGTGCTCTCTTCCGAGCAGGCCGCTTGGGTCGGCCTGCTCGACTTGCGGCTCCAGCGCCGCGCGCCTCTAGCGAGCGCGGTTTCCTCAGGCGGCGGTAAGGGGGGGCGCAGGATCGGCGGCCTGACTTCGGGGAGGTGCTTGGTCGGCGGCAGCCTCTCGCGGTTGCGGTCGGGGACCGTCCGGCAGCCTTCCCCAGGCAGTTCCTGTCTGCCGCGGGAAAAGATTAAAAAAAAAAAAAAAAAGACGCCGACCTCTCGCGCGAAATTGGTGGGAACGTCTGCCATCTTGGGGCCACCATCGAGCGCGACACCGAGCGCGGCAGGTCCCAGGGTTTCCCTTGTTTCCATTCCCCCCCCTCCTCCCCTTCCCCCCCCCCCAGCGGCCGACTCCGCGGTCTGTTTGCCATCGGAGGCGGTGGGGGGGAGGGCTGGGGGAGAAACACTCTTTGCCCTGGTTTTCTTGTGGCCTGGCTTAGGGCCTTGAAGGCACGCAGAGCCCACAAGTGACCTTCTGGCCAGGCGGGGGGGTCGGAGAGGCCTATCAGTTTGGACCGGACGCGTACTCGGCCGCGGATCGCGGCTGGCCGATTCATAGCCAAACGCCCGTTGGGGGCCCTACCGCCAAGGGGGGCCCTACCGCCTAGCTTGGGCACGGACCCTGCCTCTGTCTCGTCGGATCCGGTATTTCCTCGGTGCCTTCCCCTCCTCCGAGGGGGGCTGGGGGAGAGGTCTACATCGGAATCGTCGGGTCCGCAGATTTCCAAGGTGTCCTCCCCGCCTCCCAGGGGGGCTGAGGGGGATGGCACGCCGCCGCAGGGGGCGGCGGGGCAGACACTGCCTTCGGAAGGGGATTACTCGAGCTTAATCCGCCTCTTCATCAGGAAGGAGATGGCCCCTGATTCCCGCCATCCTGGAGGGGTGGGGCATCGCCACCCCGCTGGGGGTAGTCTCGGCTGGGCTTCATTCCTTTTCACCTCTCTGTGTCAGCCCTGCTCTATCGTGAATAGGATACTCCGGTTTTGCACCTCTAGGTCACGAACGCTATGGGTAAGCTCTCTCCCTTGCCGGAGATCGAATGATTTCCCGAGGCCCGAGGATAAATTCAGGGCGCGGTATTCGTTTTCGGCTAGGTCCCGCTTTCGTGATCCCAGGACGTCGCGTCCTCAACAGTCTCCTGGTCAGTCGTATAGGGCTTCTTCCTCCCAGGACCCGCCATGGCAGCAGCAGTCTTTTCGGGGGGAAACGAGGGAGCCCCGGCGAGCGCAGGAGTCCTAAGCTTCACAATAAAAGATGATCGGCCTCTCGCTCTCTCACCGCAGCCACAGCACGCCGTTCCCAACGTCGGGGCGCGGTTGATTTCGGTTGTAGAGAGATGGGCCGGTGTAACGTCAGACCAGTGGGTCCTCCGCGTGATCAGACTCGGCTGCCTCCTCCGTTCCGGTCAACCACACGGCAGGGGCCGTTACTCCATTTACTTCGTCGTCCCCAAGACAGGCGGCACGGACAGCTCTATTCTGGATCTTGGTGGAGTGAACCAATGCCTTCCCGTTTATCACTTCACAATGGAGTCGATTCGGTCGGTAATGGCTGCGGGGCGGCCCGGCGAGTTTCTGGTCTCCCTAGATCTCGTGGAGGCGTATCTTCACATAGGCATGCAGCCGTCGTTCCTGCACTTCGTCAGGTTCTGCGTTCTAGGACGGCATTGCCAGTTTCAAGCGCTCCCGGTTGGTCTCGCGACGGCCCCCGTACATTCACGAAGGTGATGGTCACGGTGGCGGCGCGGCTGTGCCAGTAAGGTCTCCTGGTCCATCCTTCCCTGGACGATTGGTGGATTCGGGCGAAGCCCGAGGATCAATGTCGGTTGTCAGTTGGCCAGGGTCCTACACCTTGGCAGTCCCTAGGATGGGTGGTCAACTTCAACAAGAGTCTTCGGACACCCTCGCAGACCTTGGAATATCTGGGAGCCGTTGTCGACACGTCGCAGGGCTTGGTGTTCCTGTCACATGAATGGAGATAAGAGCTGCCAGCTCAAGTAAGGCGCTTTTTGTCTCTCCGCCGGCCGCGGGTCTGCGACTGCCTTACGGTCCTGGGCTCTATGGCTTCCACACTTGCGCTGGTTTCCTGGGCGTTCGCTCATCTGCGGCCTTTACCGTCGTCTTTACTATCTTGCTGGGCGCCGGTTTCAGAGGAGTTCCATTTTACCGCTTCCACTAGGGGGACTCGCGAGGTCCAGCCTGCTCTGGTGGCTGGATTCCAGTCATCTGTCCTCTGGAATGTCTCTTCTGGTGCCCAATGGGACGGTGGTGACCACGGAGGCCAGTCTCTCCAGTGGGGGAGCGGTCTGCCTAGGGACCTCGGTCCAAGGCCTATGGTCAGTGTCGCTAGCCCAGTGGTCTATCAACAGACTAGAGACCAGAGCGGTCCGTCTGGCTCTGCAAGCCTTCCTACCGGTAGTGCGGGGAAGGGCGGTCCGAGTGTTGTCGGACAACGCGACCACCGTGGCCTACATCAACCGCCAGGGCGGGACAAGGAGCCCACAGGTGGCGGAGGAGGCTCAGCGCTTGATGGCCTGGTCAGGGCTACATCTCAGCAACATAGCAGCCTCTCACAGTGCAGGAGTCGACAACGTTCAGGCGGATTTTTTTCTCAGCCGGCATCGCCTGGATCCCGGAGAGTGGGAGCTGGCGGACGAAGCGTTTCTTCTCATTTGCGAAACATAGGGAGTGCCCCACATGGATCTGATGGACATGTGGCACAACGCGAAGGCTCCGCGATGTTTCAGTCGAAGTCGAGAAAGGGGGGCAGAAGGCGTCGATGCGTTGGCGCTCCCCGGGCTGACGGATGTTCTGCTGTATGTGGTTCCCCCGTGGCCGATCGGCAAGATTCTGCGGCGCATAGAGTTGCACCCAGCCAACGTGATCCTGGTGGCATCGGAGTGACCGCGCCGGCCATGGTTCGCAGACTTCGTCCAGCTCACAGTGGCGGCACCCCTTCAGCTCCAGGGAATGGCGGGTCTACTCCATCGGGGCCCCGTCTGTTTGGAGAATGCGGATCACTTCTGTCTCGCGGCATGGTTTTGCGAGGAATCGGCTGAAGAGAAAAGGTTACTCAGATGCGGTGGTAGCCACGTTGCTACGTTCCAGGAAACAGGTGACGTCCCTGGCTTATGTCCGTGTCTGGGTGGATTTTGAGGAATGGTGCGTGCAGCGTGGGGTGGTCCCTACTGCGGCTTCTGTCTCCGACATTCTGGCGTTCCTCCAGGCAGGTCTTGCCAAAGGTCTGGCTTGCAGTTCTCTACGGGTCCAAGTGGCGGCGATTGGTTGTTTGCGAGGTAAGGTCCGTGGTACTTTCCTGGCTCTTCACCCGGATATCTCCCGTTTCCTTCGGGGAGCTAAGCACCTTCGTCCTCCATTGCGTCTCCCCTGTCCGGCTTGGATCCTGCATTCGGTTCTCTCCGCTTTATGCGCGGCGCTGTTTGAACCCTTGAACCGCTTAAATATTCAGGTTCTCACGTTAAAGACGGTGTTCTTGGTGGCGATTGCTTCAGCACGGCGTGTTTCGGAGTTACAGGCTTTGTCCTGTAGGGAACCCTTCTTGCGTATTTCCGATTCCGGAGTTTATTTGCGGACGGTTCCTTCCTTCGTGCCGAAAGGGGTGTCGGCCTTCCATTGCGGACGGTTCCTTCCTTCCTGCCGAAAGGGGTGTCGGCCTTCCATGTTTTTCAATCGGTTGAGCTGTCCGCTTTCGCGGTCGGGGTGCCCTCTGATCCAGAAGCGTGGGAGTTACGGAAGTTTGACGTGCGGAGATCCCTCCTTCGCTGTCTGGAGGTCACTTATCCATTTCGGGTCACAGATCATCTCTTTGTTTTGTTTTCTGGTCCAAAAAAAGGAGTTGCAGCGTCCCGCACGACGATTGCCCGTTGGCTCAAGGAGGCCATTGGTTCGGCGTACTTGGTGCGGGGGTAAACCACTTCCCGTGGGTCTTCGGGCTCCCTCGACTCGCTCTCCAGCTGCGTCTTGGGCGGAAGCTTCTCAGGTGTAGCCTCAAGAGATTTGCAGGGCGGCTACCTGGAAGTCGTTGCATACCTTTATCCGGTATTACCGGTTGGATGTCCGGGCTACCGATTCCGGGAGATTTGGAGAGAGGGTACTCCGAGCGGGACTCTCTGCTTCCCACCCTCGGTAAGTTGGCTCTGGTACATCCCAGGTGTCCTGGACTGATCCTGGTACGTACAGGGAAAGGAAAATTAGTTTCTTACCTGATAATTTTCATTCCTGTAGTACCAAGGATCAGTCCAGGATCCCGCCCGCAGTGCTACGCTGAAGTAACGGAGAGTCCGCTCACTATTCTGGGTTAATCTTGCCCGCTTGTTTCGCTCTCTCGGTGGGAGAGTACGTTTCCTGAAGGGGTGTTTCTTTCCCCGTTCTATTAGCGGTTTATAGCTAGTTTTGGTTTTAGTTCTCTGGTTGTGTTTTCTACTTTGACATTACGTATGACTGAGGGGCTGTGACTGGCACAGGGGCATATATGGCTCCGCCCACAAGTTTTAGTCTGTCTCCATCTACTGGTGCGGAATCACAACCCAGGTGTCCTGGACTGATCCTTGGTACTACAGGAACGAAAATTATCAGGTAAGAAACTAATTTTCCTTTGCTTCAAAGTATTTTAAGAGACACATGATCTTATCATTTGTGCTATCCCACTTTGCTTTTTTTCTTCCTAGAATATTTGTGTTACATACTCCCATGTTAGAACAGTTCCTAACTGACAATCCAATGGCTAATGCTTTTACAAACTCTCATTATGCTAGGTAAATCCCTATTCCTCCATTCAATCTGTAATGGAAAGGTATTATAAACTCTATTTCTGGAAAGGCAATCTTATTTATCTGGAATGTGTAGCATGCAGCACTAATTGCAGGAATGAGTAATTGTCAGTTTATATGATTAGGGAATCTGAAGGGTTCCAGTTCCTGAAGACAGTCTGTGAACGTTTTGAGTCATCACCAGATGGGGGGAAGGCTGCAGTGCTGCACATTGAACTCTTGTTACAGCGAGGGAAGGAGCTTCTCGCCAAGCAGAAGATTGAGGGCCTCATTACAGGTCATATGTGGTGACTGCTTTCATCTGTTGACTATAACATAGTTCTTTAGTACTTAGTTACAGTGAGGTTTATATCTTCCTTCTCCTGAGGATGCTCTCACCTGGTTGAACTCAGATACCCTACTGCCTGAGAAATGAAAGAGATGCCCCTTCTAAGGCTTAACCTTTCATTACCTTCCATTACATTCTTCCAACAGTCAGTACTATTGAATTGCCTCAGTTTGGAGGAGCAAAATAAACCAAGATTTCCACTACAAAACAAAAAGCTTCAGCACCTCTGTTTCCTTCTTTCTCACAGGATAAGCAGGATGGTAGTCCTCACATATGGGTGACATCACAGGATGGAGTCCTGTACGGAAAACTTTTCTGTCAAAGTTTCTACAAAGCTTTGATTGACACTGGCACACTGAGTGCACTGGGCATGCTCAGCCTGCAACTATCCCTGTGAGCCACAGGTGTCTCCCTCAGTCTTCTTTTTCTGCTCTGCAGAAAGCATAGCGGTTAGGAGCTCTGTGAGAAATTCTAACACTTTTCCCTGCACGGGTCTCCCTTCGCATACGTTTATTCAACGCTCGGTGAGTACTATGCCCTGTTTTTTTGATCGGTTCCTGTCACCTACCTGGCCTGCCAATCGACTGCGGCCTTCCCTCTCCCTCTGTTTTTAGTTAGCCACACATAGCCTGCGACTGTCCCTCTGTGACACCCTGCCTAGTTATTAGCGCTAGTGGGACAGGGACTTCCACGGTTTCCGTTGCCGCCAGGGCCCCTGTCGATTCAGTCCTTCAATTTCCTCGGTACCCTCGCACAGTCGATGCCCCCATCGTTACCGTCGGTACCCCCTTCAGACCGTCCTGGACTCTTAGATGCCATTGGTACCCCTCCCCCCACAATACACTGATGCCATTGGTCCCTGCATCGTTTCTATCAGTGCCGTCCATGTTTTTCATCCATGGCACTGATTTTTCCTTGGGTTTCATCGGTGCCATCATTGCCCGGATGGATGCCATCGACGCATACCTTGTCTCGTTGGTGCCATCCATGCCCGGGTCGATGCCACCATCGCTCAGGGCACTTCCATCGATGCCAGGGTTATTTCCATCAATGCCATCCTTTATTTTATCCCAGGACAAGCAGGATGCTAGTCCTCACATATGGGTGATGTCACTGACGGAGCTCTATCACGGAAAACTTTCTGTCAAAGTTTCTAGAAACTTTTGACTGGCATCCTGAGCCCACTGAGCATGCCCAGCATGCCATGATCCCTCGAGCCACAGGGTCTCCCTTCAGTCTTCTTTTTTCCACAAAGCTGTTAGCCTCGCGGTTAAAGGAGTCCTGTGTGGTGAATTTTCACTACATAAAAAAGTTTAAAAAATTTGGAAAAACTTTAAAGCGCTGTAGGGGTCTCCCTTTTTTCCACCGTTGGTAAGTCTTTAAATTTTTCTGGTCGGTTCCATTATGGCTAAACCGAGTCATAAGGTCGTCGACGGCTGTCCGGCCTTTGCTATGGCTACGGGTTTTAAAAAGTGCCTGAATTGTTCCCGCACTATGTCCATCACGGACCCACACATTGAGTATGTACTTTGTCTCGGCGAGGGAAATGACGTTTCGACGTGTCCGAGATGCGCCGAGATGACGCCGAAAGGCAGAAGACTGTGCATGGAGAAAATGGAACATTTATTCCATCTTCAACTAATGCCGTCGGCCTCAACTTCCACACAGTCGTCTCCGGCTGGAGCGATTAGGAAAGTTGTCCTCAAAACAAAGCGTAGACCAGATGAAGCAAGTGATCGGCCTTCACCGACCCCTTCAAGATCATCGATAAAGTATACATCTATCATCGAAAAAGGCATCGAACATCGACAGAAACACCGTCATCGACACCGGAGGCCTCACGATCCTGAATTGGATCCGATAATCGGAGTTCCATCGACAAGTCTTGAATCAACTCTGAAGAAACCTCGGAGAGAGGACTCTCTATGTCCACCGAGGCCTTCGACTCCTAGGCGATCCCCACCGATATCGATGCCGGGAACCGTACCTCCACAGGGCCCTGCGGAGGTACTGGTATCACTTTCACTGCCTCCCCCCCGTAGCTGCTCTGGTTTCACCAGCTATTAGGGTGGAACTGGATGGCTACATCCACCAGGCAGTTCGAGACACACTCCGTGACATGCCTCTGATGCCAGCACCAATCACGGTTCCACCATCGATGCCAGCTCCATCGCCGGCACCGGTTCCACTCCCGTCACCGGTGCCCATTGCGATGCCGTCACAGAGTCCATCACCGGTTACAGTTCAACCGATGCCGGATATGTCCTTTTTCGCGCCAATTTTAGCGAAATTGGACACACTCATCGGTGCCATCCTGGTGCAATCACCCGATGTCCCAGCGCCAAGACTGATGGAAGATGAAATAGCGAAGGAAGTACCGATACCTGAACCTACTCCAGGTCCATCAGGAATCTCACGTCCTCGGCCATTGTTTTCACCACTATTTCCATTGAAACCACTGGAGAAACCCTCGATGCCGTTGATGCCATCTCTTCCTCTTCCATCGACTCCTCCTCGTCCATGCTCATCGGACACTTGGGAGGATCCAAATTCTGACTCTTCCTTGGAGGAAGACCTCTCAGAACCTTCTCCTCCAGAGGAAAGAAGGAAATCCCCTCCGGAGGACCTTTCTTTCTCAAATTTCATCAAAGACATGGATGATACTATCCCTTTTCAGCTGGAATCTGAAGAAGATACTAGACAGAAGATTCTGGAGGTATTACAATTCGTGGACCCACCTAAAGAAGTCCTGGCGATTCCAGTTCACGAAGTCCTAGTAGACTTAAAACACAGGCTATGGGAGCATCCCTGACCCATACCACCGGTGAATGAATGAACTGATGCTACCTACCTAGTCCAGCATATCCCAGGCTTCCAAAAAACTCAACTACCCCATCAATCGGTAGTAGTAGAATCAGCGCAAAAGAGGTAAAAAAGAATTAAATCTCATTCATCAAATCCTCCTGGGAAAGACAACAGGTTTTTGGACACCATCGGCAGAAAAATGTTTCAGGGATCCATGCTAGTATCCAGAATTGTGTCCTACCAACTCTATATGATGCAATATCAGCGTAATTTGTGGAAACAAATTCAGGAACTATTGGAATCTCTTTCTCAACAATTTCAAGATTCCTTCAATAGTATCATCCATAAGAGCTTGGAGGCTGGGAAATATGAAGTTCGTGCAGCTAATGATAGCTTCGAGACTTCATCTAGAATGTCTGCCACTGGCATAAGTGCCCGCAGATGGGCCTGGCTCAAGGCCTCCGACCTGAGACCAGAAATACAAGAGAAACTTGCTGATCTTCCTTGTGCAGGGGACAATCTCTTTGGAGATAAAGTGTGTGAGTCAGTTTCCTAGTTGAAGGAACATTCGCAAACTTTGCGGCAACTCTCCTCTGCTCCTCTGGAGTCCCAAACATCCTCATGAAGACTCCCAAGAAAGGATTCAAAATGGCCATATTCTAGACCACAGAGATACTATCCACCTCCTACCCATGGAAGGTCATCTAGGCCAGCACAAAGACCGTAGGCCCGACAACCAAGAGCACCTAGAGCTCAACTCCCTCCGCAAACAGGCCTGACTTCGGGTTTTTGAAATCTCACCAGGGAACAGAAGCCTACCTGCCAATCCGACCCCAAATTTGCCAGTAGGAGGTCAGATCACTTTCTTCCATCACAATTGATTGCACATCACTACAGACCAATGGGTACTCTCGATAACATCTCAAGGGTACCACCTGGACTTTCTCACTGTACCAAACGATACTCCACCACCTCGTCTTGGACAGTAAACAATCAATCCACACTCTTACAAAAAGAATTATCCACCCTTCTGAGAGCCAGGGCCGTGGAACCAGTTCCCCGGCCTCAGCAGGGCAGAGGATTCTGCTCCCATTACTTCCTCATTCCAAAGAAAACAGGAGGCCTACGTCCCATATTGGACCTCTGGAAACTCAACAAATACCTGAAAAAAGAAAAATTCAGGATGGTATCATTGGGCACCATGCTACCTCTACTTCAAAAAGGCGATTGGCTCTGTTCTCTGGATCTTCAAGACGCTTACGCTCACATTCCAATATTCCCTCCTCATCGCAAGTATCTGCGATTCCTAGTAGGAAGTCAATATTTCCAGTACAAGGTGCTACCATTCGGTCTTGCCTCAGCACCTCGAGTGTTCACAAAGTGCCTGGTAGTGGCAGCTGCCCACTTGCACAAGGAAGGCATGCACGTTTTTCCTTACCTGGACAATTGGCTCATCAGGAGCCAAACAAGACAAGGAGCTCTCAACTCTCTCAAGCTCACAATAAATCTACTCCATTCGTTGGGATTCCTCATCAGCTACCAGAAATCCCACTCCATACCATCTCACCTGTTGCAATTCATCGGAGCAGAATTAAACACCATAACGTCAAAAGCTTTCCTTCCAAAAGACTGTGCACAGACACTCGCCTCATTAGCAGGCTCTCTCCGCGCATGCACGCAAGTAACAGCTCATCAATGTCTCACTCTTTTGGGTCACATGGCTTCCACAGTTCACGTCACTCCTATGGCCAGATTAGCCATGAGAGTTACTCAATGGACACTCAGAAACCAATGGATACAAGCCATTCAACCACTGTCTTGTCCAGTTCAAGTAACTCAGCAACTACAGTCCTCGCTCCTATGGTGGACAAACATGGACAACTTCGTCACAGGCCTACCTTTCCAACAACTGATTTCACAAGTGACGTTAACTACAGATTCATCCACCTTTGGGTGGGGAGCACATATTGGACATCTGCAGACGCAAGGTACTTGGACAAAACTTGAAGCTACATTTCAGATAAATTTCTTAGAGCTTCAAGCTATACATTATGCACTGCATGCGTTCAAGGACTGCCTTTCCCACAAGACTATTCTCATACAAACAGACAACACAGTAGCCATGTGGTACATAAACAAGCAGGGAGGTACGAGCTCGTATCTCCTTTGTCAAGAAGCAGCACAGCTTTGGGGGAATCTAAGATGGCCGCCGCCTGAAGCAGAAGGTGAAGTCGCTCTCTCCTCGTTTCTTTGAAAGAAATTTCCTCAACGATGCCGCATTCAAAACGAAAGGCCAAACTCAGAGAGATTACCGCCACATCATCGCCGGTTGCTGAGAATGGCCAGACAAGGATTGAGACGTTCTTCGCTACCGCGGTAGCAAGAGAAACGCCGGTGGAGGAGGCCGCAGCAGAAGACGATATAGGGCGGATTTCGGCTCTGCAGGCCAACGAGATCACGCTTAGTCCCGGTGCTCCGATAACCCCTCCATCTCCAGTGCCACCCGACGCTGCGTCAACTAGGGTAAGTCCTCAAAGACTATATTCTTCTTTCGGGATTGAAGCTGATTTAAATACAATAAAAATGAGTGACTTACCCAAGAGCAGCGTGGAATTGGAAGTAAAATCTTTAGAGGAGGTGGTGAAAGGGAGCACAGCAGGAGGGGAAAAGCGGGCTCAGAAACTAATGCTGGAAAAGTTTGTACCAATGGAGAAGCCAAAGTTTATAACGATGGACTCCCTGTGGCAAGTTATGAAAGGATTGGAAAATGCAATACTGAATTTGACCATGATAACACTTGAATCAAACAACAAGTTTTTAAGTATAGAAAAAGAAATCAATATTCAAACTACTAAGATGCAACAGATGAAAAATCGAGTGAAGAAAATGGAGACTATTCAAACTGAGATTCTAAGGGTTGAAAATATCAACTTGAAAAAAATGGAAAATATTGAAAATCAAACAAAGTTCCTAAACTTACGTATACTGAATTTCCCCTTTATTAGGGAAATTTCAGCGTATGAAATGCTTAAAGACTACATGATAAAAATATTAAAAATCCCATCGGAAGGACTCCCAGTAATTTCTAGAGTCTATTATTTACCAGAAAAAGGAGGGAGGCGTAAAGACAATTTGGGCCAAGAGGAAGAGAATCAAGAAAATCAAGAAAACCAACTTAATTTGACTCAAATATTGGAATTATCTTTGGAATCTGTAGTTAAGAATAGAATGACATTATTTCTGTCATGTACTTTTCCCACTGATAGAGATATGATTATGAAGAGGATTATGCGTAATCGTTCAGTTATATTATGGAAATAAGATCTGGATATTTCCAGATATTTCTCGCATAACCCAAGAAAGGCGAAAGAAATTTCTGTCTTTAAGGACAGGAGTAATTGCGAGGGGGGCCAGTTTTAGCCTGAGGTACCCAAGTAAATGTATCATTAGACATCAGGATGCAAAGTACATTTTTATAGAACCAAATCAATTGCAGAAATTTCTAGAGCCTGCTAACCCATAGATATCTGTTGTGCATCAGAGCTAATAATGATTTTTGCTATATTCATGCGACGAACCATTAGTGCTTATTATATTGTTTTCTTGTAATAGTACCACCTATATAAGATTCCCCCAAGGATTTCTTGGAACAGTAGATAGCTTTAATTTACTTTGTATAAATGATTTATTTGCTTGAAATTGTTTATTGGTTCTACACACTGTATAATATTTACTTTGGTGTAAGTATTGAAAAATTGAATAAATAATAAATTTAAAAAAAAAAAAGAAGCAGCACAGATTTGAAACTGGGCCCTAACGCACTCAATGTTTCTTTGGGCCACTTATCTGGCAGGCATTCACAACGCAGTGGCGGATCGCCTCAGTCGTCAGTTCCAACCTCAACAGTGGTCTCTGGATCCAGTAGTAGCGACCAAGATCTTTCAGTGTTGGGGTCAACCAACAGTAGACCTCTTTGCATCACAACTGAATTACAAAGTGGACAACTTTTGCTCCCTGCACAAGCAGAGAAATCGCTTACCCAGGGACGCCTTTGCTCGCCACTGGAATTCAGGCCTTCTATATGCGTATCCCCCGATACCGCTAATAACCAAAACTCTAGTGAAGCTACAACAGGACAAAGGGTCCATGATACTCATAGCCCCATATTGGCCTCGACAAGTATGGTTTCCAATACTCCTTGATCTCTCAATCAGAGACCCAATTCGCCTGGGCACAGCGCCCACTCTCATAACTCAGGATCAGGGCAGGTTGCGTCAACCCAACCTTCAATCCCTATCCCTCACAGCATGGATGTTGAAAGCTTGATTCTACAACCTCTCAATCTTTCAACTAATGTCTCTCAAATGCTTGTAGCTTCACGTAAACCCTCCACACGAAAGAACTATCGTGCTAAATGGAAAAGGTTTACCATGTGGTGCACACAAAACTGTATTGACCCTTTTTCCTGTACTACATCATCTTTATTAGACTATCTATGGCATCTCTCAGACTCTGGTCTCCAGACCTCATCTGTTAGAGTACATTTAAGTGCAATCTCAGCTTATCAGAATACCGTCGGAGATGCACCAATATCAGTGCAACCCCTCGTTAGTAGATTTATGAGAGGTTTAATTCAACTTAAACCTCCACACCGACCACCAGTCACGGAATGAGACCTTAATGTAGTATTAACGAGGCTCATGCGTTCTCCTTTTGAACCCATGGATTCCTGTGAAGCTAAATTTCTCACTTGGAAGACTATCTTCTTAATAGCCATCACATCTGCAAGAAGGGTTAGCGAGTTACAAGCACTTGTTACATACTCCCCCTACACAAAATTCCTCCATGACCAGGTGGTACTCCGGACACACCCAAAATTTCCCCCAAGGTAGTTACGGAATTCCACTTGAATCAATCCATCATCTTGCCTACTTTCTTCCCAAAACTGCACTCTCACCAAGGAGCGAGGGCTTTACACACCTTAGACTGTAAGCGTGCGCTCGCATGCTACTTAGATCGCACTGCAGCCCATAGGAAATCCACCCAGCTCTTTCTGCTTTTGATAAAAACAAACCAGGAAAAGCGGTGGGCAAGCAAACTCTATCTAATTGGCTTGCAGATTGTATACAATTTTGTTATGAAAAAGCAGGCCTTCCTCTCCAGGGGCGAGAAAAGACTCACTCAGTAAGAGCGATATCAACCTCAGTAGCACACTATCGTTCAGTACCAATAACTGACATATGTAAAGCCGCAACATGGAGTTCTCTTCACACCTTTGCGGCTCACTACTGTCTCGACAAGGAAGGACGACAAGATTCAGCCTATGGACAATCTGTCTTAAAGAACTTGTTTCCAGCATGATCCAACTCCTTCCACATCCAACCTTTCGTGATTTCAAGCTGCCTCATTTTTCCCAACAGTACACCAGTTGTTGTGCCTGTTGCACAAGTTGTACACTGTTGGTCCAATACATAGATGACTCAGTCTGTAGCTTGCTAATCACCCATATGTGAGGACTAGCATCCTGCTTGTCCTGGGATAAAGCAAAATTGCTTACCTTGTAATAGGTGTTATCCCAGGACAGCAGGATGTAGTCCTCACAAAACCCACCCGCCACCGCACGGAGTTGGCTCTGATACATTTTATTTTAATTTTGGCTAACGCTCATTGCTACAAACGAGCCTGAAGGGAGACCCCTGTTGCTCAAGGGATCATGGCATGCTGGGCATTCTCAGTGGGCTCAGGATGCCAGTCAAAAGTTTCTAGAAACTTTGACAGAAAGTTTTCCATGATAGGGCTCCGTCAGTGACGTCTCCAAATGTGAGGATTAAATCCTGCTGTCCTGGGATAACACCTATTACAAGGTAAGCAATTTTGCTTTATTGATGCCATCGATACCCAGGACATTTCCATCGATGCCAGGTCAATTCCATCGATGGGCATCGATGCCAATGTTAATTCCATCGATGCCATCCATGCCAAAATGGATTCCATGGATGCCAATGTCAATTCCATTGATGGCATCCATGCCAACATCGATTCCATCGGTGCCCATGTCGGTGCCATCGGTGCCCATGTCGGTGGCATCGATGCCATGGACACCATTGATGCCTGAGTCGATCCAATCGATACCGTCGACGCTTGTGGCCATGCCGTCGATGCCCGTGGCCATGCCACCGATACTGTTGCCGCCCGCCTCCATATATCGATGCCCTCAATGCCCACGTCGTTTCCATCGGTGTATTTGATGTTCCTATCGATGCAGTCATCGACTCCGTTGATGCCGGTATCATTTTTCCTATGCCAACGATGTTTTTTTCAATTATTCGATGCCACATCGTTCTCATAGATACCGATGCCGTCAGTGCTTCTGTCTCTGTCATTATTGCTTTGGCCGAGTCATCAACGTTTTTTCATATATATTTTTGATGATACCCTCGAGGCCGCTTCGGCCGCCATCGACACCATCAATACTGACATAGCACTGTCACGTAATGCCCTCGCCTGAACACAGTGCTCCATGCTTTGGGTTCTTATTAAAGCCCCATATTAGCCTATGACACTACATAGTGCCAGGAGCAGTGCAGGCATGCTGACAGTCCGTCATCAGTTGCCATTCAAGACAGCGAGGGCAACCGTCTCGGCGCTGGGGAAAGACTGGGCCGAGCACCGTGGTTTGCATCGTCATCGACACGGTGACCGTCCGCCACCGACGCCATCCAGCGCATTGGTGATATCCTTCTTGATGCTGGACAAGGCTTGGGCCGAGCAACATCACCACTGCCATCGACACTGTTCCGCATAGTATTGGCAGTCCTCGGTGCTCCAGAAACACCGGAACAAGTTCCGAAGAATTCTGCACTGGCGTCACAAGACATCGAGCCGCTGCGATGAGGACCGGGTTCACGAGCTGTTAATCGGCTTTACTGTTCCCAAGGCGTGCCCCACCGACATCGGTGGGGGATTGTGGCCCTCCACAAAATACTACCGTGGTTGCGCCAGCCATGCTCAACCTGTCTCCTCTATACCTGCACCACCATATCAGGCATCAGAGTTGAGACGGGCGTCTACTCCCTCGATGACTCCTGAAATCCACGGAGCCAGCAATCTTCATCGGCTCGCCCTTCAGCAATCCATGTCGGATGGTAAATATCCACTTCTGCGGCATTCCCATTGAGATGTGTTCTCTAATTCGGGCCACATGGTTCGAAAAGTTCTAGCCAAACAAAAAAGGCACCTCTTATGTATTTACTAGTATCGCGGCTCAAAAAGGATGTATAATGGATACAATATACAAGAATACACCCAGCTGGTGTATAGGCACCGCATCAGCAAGCCTGCCGACGTGTTCAATCTAAAGGACCTGAACCGTCCAGTCTACACATCATTTGCGGCTTGATGGCTGTGATCAGTATTGAAAAACAAAATAAATTCCAAAATTTCAAAATAGCTCAAAAGAGCTTATCTCTTGTATCAATTCAATTATATCTTCCGACTAACCCGGCAGCCACCTGCTGGTTGTGGTTCAGTTCTCTCTGCGTCTGTCCCAGTTGTATAGTCGAGGGTGACCCGAACAATTTTTATGTGCATTCAGCTGTTTGAAATATTTAATGCAGCAATATTAGCCTGCTTGAGTCAACTGAAAATCATAAACACCCCGATGTACCAGTTTAGCCAACCCGACAGCAGCCGGTGTTTCGCTGAGGAACTGCAGCTTCATCAGGGGTCGAAATCTAAGGAACAACGTACGACTGTCAGAATACAAAGTGTCGGCTCGTCAACACAGATTTCAGTTAAGTACATCATTTTTATTTTGAAAAGTTTTTTGTATTCCGACAGTCATACGTTTGTTCCCTAGATTTCGACCCCTGATGGACTTTGAATACATGTTTATTGGACTCATGATATTCTGCTGATGTAAAAAATTGTTAGGATATCCATTACAATTTTGTATTTTAAAAAATTGCTGTGCCTATTTGGGGGTAGGTATGGGCATGTATTTTTTGGGGTATCTATGAATGGGGTAAAAGTATGTATGAATGGGGAATAGATGTGAATGGGATATGTTGGTATGAATGATAAATTAAGGGTTGTTTTTGGATGATTGTATTGCTGGTTGGAATCTTTATACGATAATATTTGTGTAATAAATAAAAGTTTTTACTTTCTCTAAAAAAGTTTATTCATTCTGATAAAAAGGTGATTAGTGAGCTGGGTGGCCTGTACAGGGTATTTATACTGAATTTACAATAGGCATTGGGCGGTTGTTTCTTATTGTTGAATAACCTGTTTGGTGACAAGGACAAGGAGGCGGGTGCACCGCTGAAGAACCTCCATGAAACCCTCCAGCAGTTGTCGACTGGTGCCTCGGCTTCGCTGGCGTCTACTAAGAGGTCTTCCTGGCCAAGGCCACACAGGTCATTCTACAGGCCATGGAGGTACTACCCTCCTGCCCCTCGCTCTTGTCCACAACAGGCCAGCGCCAGGGGCAGGTCTCGGCAACAGAGGGGCCCTAGGCCTTAGCCAGTGCCTCAGGCTAGCCCTGCTATGTAGTTTTGACTAGGGGCGAAGGAGTATAAGCCAGTCACCGCTTCAGGTACTTTAGGAGACGGGGGCAGACTCCGTTTCTTTGCGGACTGGTGGCCAGCCGTAACGTCAGATCAGTGGGTCTTGTCCATCATCCGACACAGTCTCAGGTTGAATCTCGTGGCTATTCCACCGGATTCTCCCCTGTACCCGCAGAGGGGTCCTGTCTCGCGCCCAGAAATGCTCCGAGGGGAGCTCTCAGCTCTTCTAGTGACTAGAGCAGTAGAACATGTCCCTCGGGAGTAGCAGGGATGGGGGTTTTACTCACGTTATTTTCTAATTCCAAAGAAAACAGGAGGCCTCTGTCCCATTCTTGATTTGCAAGCCTTGAACAGATTTCTCAACAAAGAAAGGTTCAAGATGGTATCCTTGGGCACCTTGATTCCCCTCTCACAAAGAGGAGACTGGCTTTGCTCCCTCGATCTCAAAGACGTGTATACCCACATTGAGATCCTCCCCAGTCACAGGAGGTATCTTCGCTTTATGGTAGGCCATCAACATTTTCAGTACTCTGTGCTCCCGTTCAGCCTGGCCTCCGCACCCCCGGGTCTTCCAAAGTGTTTGGCTGTGGTGGGTGCCTATCTGTACCAGCTGGGAATCCAGATCTTTCCATACTTGGACAACTGGCTGATCAAAAGCAGAATGCAAGCAGAGGCAGCACGGTCTCTATGCTGGACCATTCAGGTGTTGGAATACATGGGGTTTCTAATCAACTACCTGAAATGCAATCTCTATCTGTCATCACGGCTGGATTTCATAGGAGCCATGTTGGATGCGACACAGAAGAAAGCCTATTTGCCCCGTGTCCGGGCACATGCACTGCTAACCCTGGTGGAGGAGGTCTAGAATTACTGGCAGGTCTTTGCACAGTGTATGCTGCAGCTCCTGAGGCACATATCCACAACAGTCCATGTCACCCCATTTGCCTACCTGCATATGCATCGAGCCCAGTGGACTCTATGCTCCTAATGGTGGCAGGCCACCCAGGGCCTTCAGATCCACATCCAGGTTTCCCTGGCTTGGTGGAGGTTCCCAACCAATTTAGAGCAGGAGGTGCCTTTTCAGGCTCCCCCTCACCAGGTTGTGCTTTCCACAGATGCGTCCCACCTGGGCTGGGGTACCCATATAGAAGGCCTCCGCAACCAAATTCTGTGGACTGCTCAAGCAGCTCCGTGTCAGATAAACTTCTTGGAGCTAAGGACGATACGGTACACGCTTTGGGTCTTCCGAGATCAGCTGTCCAGCAAGGTGATCCTCATTCAGTCAGCCAGGTGGCAATGTGGTACGTAAACAAGCAGAGGGGCACCAGGTCCTTCCTCCTTTGTCAGGAAGCAGTGCAGATCTGGAGTTGGGCCCTGTCTTGGAGATGTCACTCCGGACAGCCTACATGGCCGGTGAGAAAACACTCTGGCAGACAGGCTCAGTCGTACTTTCCGACCTCTCTGGGGAACCCTGGACGTGGATCTGTTTGTCTCCCCCTGCAACAGAAATGTTCCTCGGTACCATTCTCTGTCCAGGCCAGAAGGCCTGCCTGCCAGCCATGGACACCTTTGCTCTCCATTGGGGAGAGGGCCTCTTGTATGCATACCCTCCACTTCTGTTGGTGATAAGAGGGCCTTGGCCTTCTATCTGGACCGGACATCAGGCCATAGGCAATTCGCCCAGATGTTTGTCTCTTATGTCTCCAACCGGCTGGGTAGGGCTGTTGCTAAACAGACTCTCTCCACCTGGCTAGCCAAATGCATCGCCTTCTGCTATGACCAGGTGGGATTGCAACTGGGGGGCCACGTCACGGCTTATTCTGTTAGGGCCACGGCTGCTATTGTAGCCCACCTGTATGCAGTTCCTCTTGGGGAGATCTGCAAGGCTGCTACATGGAGTTCTCTCCACACCTTCGCAGCTCATTATTGTCTGAACAAGGACAGCCATCGTAATAGCAGATTCGGCCAGTCTGTCCTCAGAAATCATTTTCAGCTGTGAATCCAACTCTTACTACCCATGGCCCTATTTTTGGTTCAGGCTGTTCCCAATGGTACGAATAGCATCTTTGGTGTCTGTTGGTCCCATTTTTCTCGGGTCCAGCCTTTAGCTAGGGATTCACCCACATGTGGGGACTACCATCCTGCTTGTCCTAGGAGACAGCGAAGTTGCTTACCTGTAACAGGTGTTCTAGAACAGCAGGATGTTAGTCCTCAGGAAACCCACCTGCCATCCTGCAGAGTTGGATTCTTCTGGTTTGGTTTTTTTCTTTTTTCGTGATCTTCTTAAGAAACTGAAGAGAGACCCTGTGTGGACACGTAGATAGTGGCATGCTGAGCCCCATTGGATGATATCACCCACATGTGAGGACTAACATCCTGCTGTCCTAGGAGAACACCTGTTACAGGTAAACAACTTCGCTTACCGCCACTTGCCTCCTGAGGTGACACCGTTCAGTCCCTCCCTCAGTAGATTGCCTTAGTTCAGTAGCCTTGTGTGGCATGGACTTAAATTTACTTAGTAGTTGCAGGCCAAGAAAGGCTCGGCGGTGAAGGCTTATGCCCTCTCCCCCTGCAGCCGGGATCTATTCCTGCTCTCAGCCAGGGAGGGCAGAGCTCAGATAAAAAATGTTTATTTTAGAAAGAAAAGCAGGAGAAAGTGGAGAGTGTTTCCTCCTGGGTCTGTTTTCTCAGTGTTCGGCCTTCCCATTTACATTTCTGGGGTGTTTTGTAAGGTATGGAGGTAGTTCAAGCATGGCAAGTTGAGCAAGCATTTGGCTAAGCCCTGCTTTCAGGCTGCTCCCTTTTTGGTGTGTGGTAGGCTGCAAGGGTGCTTTTGCGCACTTTTTGCTGTGCTCTGTCAGCACGCACCTGTGCATCCTTATTGTGCTTCTGTTGCTGGCTGTGCATCCAAAATTTGGGCATCTTAGCCTTTTGGACGCACACCTTGGGGCCTAACTTGGGCGTTCTTTGGGCATGCGTATATCTGGATGCCTGGCTTGGGCATCTAGTTTGCATAAGCGTACTATATGCGTGTACTTGGATGCACATTTTTTGTGTGTCCATTTTAGGCACGGCTTTTACAAGTGGGTACCTGACCAAATTTTTGGGCGTCTCATTGGGCATGTGGCTGTACCTGAATGAGTGCCTTATGACCATGGCACCCGTGGCGAATAAGTCTAGGCACTTATCTATTTCTGCTGCATGCTACATCAGGGCGATATAACCGGAGCTTTCTTTAAACCTGTGTCAGTGCTGCCTGGATGCTCATGGAGATTTACCTTCTTCTGATTTTCCCGATGAAGGTCTATCTCCTTGGTCTGAGGGGAATGGGACGAGGGTGACACGACGCTAATGTCCCCCCACCTTTGTTTGATCCACGGGCCGAGTCCTCAGGGAAAACTAGCTCTCAGGATGTCAGATTCAGACCTATGGACCCATCCTCCTTTTCCTGGGTGAAATTCTTCCAGGGATTACAGACATTTCTAGAGGGGTAGTCTTCTGAGTCAACTATATACTACTGGTTTAAGTCCTTGTGCTCAGAGTTCTTCAGTGCCGGCTGCCACAGTCAAGAGCTGTGGCATGGCCTGACAAGGTTCAAATGCAGGTATATCAAGATGACACTAATGATGATGGTGGTTCTCCTGTGGAGGAAGGGGAAATTCCCCCAGATTTGGAGCCACATAGAACTCTTCTCTGTCTCTTTCATAGAGACAAGTTGCCAAGCTTGATCTCTCAGACTTTGAAGACTCTCGGACTGGCTGGAGCTGACTCTTCGGATGTATAGAAGAAAGACCCCATTTTAGTCACTCTATGCAAGGCCTCATGTTTCTTTCACTTCCTGGAACTGGAGCCCCTCGATCTTCCTAATGAAGATTTGAGGGCTCACCTGTTGGTGCCTGTCTCATTTTTATCACAGGTGGCTCCAGATTACTTCAGAACAATGGGTTCTCAAACTGGTTCGGGACGGATATTCTCTGCAATTTCTTCATATTTCTCTGGATGCCTTTATAACATCTCCATGCAACTCTCCTCAGAAGAAGGTAGCAGTGGAAGCTACGTTAAAAAGGCTGTTGGACCTGAAAGCGGTGATATCTATTCCTGAATCGCAGCAAAATATGGGTCGTTATTCCATTTATTTTATGGTGCCCAAGAAAGAGGGGTCTTTTCGATCCATATTGAATCTTCAGGGCGACAACTGTCATTTATGAGTCATGCATTTCAGGATGGAAACAGTGTGCTCTGTCAAAATGGCAGTACAAACAGGGGAATGAATACCTCACATCTCTGGATCTAATGGAGGCATATTTGCATATTCCCATTCATCAGGAGATTCAACGGTTCCTTTGGTTTGCCATTCTGAATCATCATTACCAGTTTCAGGCCTTGCTCTTCGGGCTGGCCATGGTACCCAGGGCATTTTCCATGGCCATGGTGATAGCAGTGGCCCTACACAAAAACAGATTCTAGTTCACACCTATCTGGATGACTTATTAGTGTAGAAGAGAGTCTCTGTGCTTCTCGCAGAGTGGGTTTGTTGATACAGATCTAGGCTGTGTGGTGAATCTGGCCAAAAACAGTTTGTAGCTGCCTCAGACTTTGGAGTATCTTGGAGTTCACTTTGATATGAGGCAGAGCAGGGTATTTTTGCCGGAGACTCAAGTCCAAAGATGATGATCACTGCTCGCTGTTATGATTCCTGGCCACGGAGGCCTTGGGCCGGACCCCTTACCTGACAACACCAGATCCCGAGCTCGGTCCCGCCTTCTCTCGCAGCAGTAGGTAGCTGTCTTCGTGGCGGTGCCACTGCCGCACGTCCCAGGCCTTCTGGCTCGGTGAGGGATTCCCTTCTGCTGGCCCGCACTTTCTCTCCTCTTTCAGCGGCTGCCGCCATGCGGGCCACACCACTGCTGCTGTCCTTCTTGGCGTGCGTGCATGCGCCTCCTGCTGAGATTTATAGGGGCCACAACAGGAAAAGCTCCCGCAGCCCCTAGTGATAACATCAGCAAGCTCTAACAGTCAGAGCTTGCCTTGGCAACAGGTCACCTCGCTCGTTCCTGGTATTGTTCCTGTGTTGCTGCATTCCTGATCTTGAGTTCCAGTATTTGTTCCTGCTTTGTTCCTGATCCTGAGTTCCAGTTTTCATTCCTGCTTTGTTCTTGATCATGAGTTACAGTATTTATTCCTGCTTTAGTTCCTTCGCCCTGCTCTCAAGACTGACCTTGGCTCTTGACCCGGAATGTACCTGACTACAAATTTGCTGTCTGCCTCTGACCCCTGGACCAGATCCGACTACGAGTTTGCGCCTACCTCTGACCCGTGGACCGGACCTGACTTCTCTCTGTTACCTGCTGTGGCCTCTGTACTGGATCCTCACTTTTCCTCGTCACACCCCATGCTTGGCCGTCCCTGCGATCATCCATGCAGAGGCCCATGCAGAGTACCCAAGGGCTCAACCTGCAGGGAACATGGCTGGTATTGACGAAGTTCCTGCTTGCCTCTGCTTCCCGTCCGGTCTCACCTCTCGATGGTGGGGATGGAGGGCTTCACTCTCACAGGTAGCGCCAACTCCACCTCGGGCCAAGGGTCCACTTCCACAACACTCGGCCAAATGTGAGGTCTATCTGCAGGTCCCGAGGATGATTGCTGCCACATTGGAAGTAGTTCCCTGGGCAAGAGCCCATATGCCACCTCTTCAACGAAAGTTGCTTTCCCGCTGGAACCCGCAGTCGCAGAATTATACAGTGAGGCTGCTCTTATCATTGGACGTGAGGTCTCAGTTGAACTTGTGATTACAGGTGATCATCTTAGGAAGGGAGTTTCCCTGGAGATGCCGGATTGGTTGATACTCACGACAGACTCGAGCCTTCTGGGCTGGGGTATCACTGTCAGGAATTGATGGTGCAAGGTCGCTGGAATGTAGAGGAACAGCAGTGGAACATCAACTAACTGAAATCATCGGCAGTTCGATTAGCATGCTTGTGGTTCGCCAAGCATATAGAGGCTCTGGTGGTCTGGATAATGTCCGACAATGCAACGACAGTGGCTTACATCAATCAATAGGGTGGAACCAAGAGTCAACAGGTGTCGAGGGAGATAGATGTACTCATGATGTTGGTGGAGCAACATCATTTAGGAATATCTGCCTCTCACATTGCCGGAAAGGACAATATCAGAACCAACTTCTTCCACAGGAGAAGCTTGGACCAAGGAGAATGAGAGCTGATGGACGTAGTCTCCAGCTCCTTGGATCCGTTGGGGCCTACCGGATCTAGACTTGTTGGCGACCTTCAATAACATGAAGGTTCCGTGCGTTTTCAGTCGCAGACAAGACCCAAAAGCGCTGGGCATTGATGTGCTCTTCCAGGAGTGGCCACAAGGTGCCTTGCTGTATGTGTTCCTCCCTGGCCTCTAATAGGCAGGATTATACGGAAGATTGCAAGGCAAGCGAACACTGTCATTTCAGTGGCTATGGATTGGTTTTGGAGGCCATGGTATGCTGAGCTCCAGAGGCTGCTGGTGGGCAGTCTCTCAGGCTTCTGTCTCAGAAGGATCTGTTGCGACAGGGACCCATTCTACACAAGGATCCAGGTTGATTTTGTCATACAGTTTGGCCATTAAAAAGGCTGAGTTGTTGAAGCGGGGTTATTTGTCTGCTGTGATTTCCACCATTTTAGGCCAGGAAATTTTCTACTTCTCTAGCTTATATTAGAGTTTGGAGAGTTTTCGAAGTCTCTCAAGGTGGATATTCCTTTGATTTTGGAATTCTTACAGGATGGCTTGCATAAGGGCTTGTAGCTTAACACCTTGCTTAGTATTGGGGGGAGAGTCAATGGGAGGACCTTGTCTTCCCATCCTGCCCTATTTGTTGAAGTGAATTAAGCATCTTCACTCCCCTTTTTCGACTTCCAGTACATCTGTGGGACCTTAATCTGGTCCTGGAGTTCTTGGCGGGTTTGACCTTCTGGCCGCTATGTGCTCTTTCCTTGTGACTGCTCACCTTGAAGACAGTTATCTGATAGCAATTTGTTCGGCATGTCTGATCTCTGAATTGCAGGCTCTTTCTTGCCAGGAGCCTTTTCTGCATATGACTCCGGGAGCGGTACAGATTCAGAATATGCCCTCTTTTTTACCAAAGGTGGTTTCGGAGTTTCATTTGAATCATTCCATTTCCCTGCCAACCTTCTACAGGGACAGATGAGAGTGAGTACCATCTTTTGCGTTCCTTGGATGTCAAGCATCATGTGCTGTGGTATTTGCAGATGACTAAATCTGGAAGTCTCATCGCCTGTTTTTGCTCCATGGTGGTGGTAAGCAGGGAGCACCAGTGACATGAGCAATGATAGTCCGTTGGGTTAAGGAAGTCATAATTACAGCTGCCTATGTGGCTGCTGAGTTTGCTTTGCCAAAACAAATTAGACTGCATTCCATGAGGGTTCAGGGGGTATAATGGGCAGATCTTCATTTGATATTGCCTGCTGAGAATTGCCAGGTGGCGATGTGGTCATTTTTGTCTTCCTTTTCCAACATTATCACTTGGATGTTCAGGCTAGGCAGGACACCATGTTCATGTGGGCAGTTTTGATTGGATCGCTGGTAGCCTCCTGCCTTTTTCAGGATTGGCTTTCGTACATCCCACTGGTGGGGACTGACTTGCCAGAATGCAGAGGAAGAAGAAATAACTACCTGATAATTTCCTTTCCTCTTATTTTTTCTTTTTTTTAATTTATATTTTTTATTGAAATGAGCAAGCAAAAAACATTGCAGGTAACAAATCATGAAATTACATTATAACTAGTGCACAAAACAATGCAATGTCACTCAATCATTTACAGAACTTATTTTCAAGTCTTCCCCCTCTCTATCCCATCCCTCCCCTCCCCTTCCTTCCCCTTAGAAGAAAAAAAAAGAAAAGAAAAACAAAAACATCATCAACCAGTCTGAAAGCCAAATTATCAGTTTTAAAGCTAGGTCAGGGCACCAAGAAATAAGATACTCCGTTTGTCAGTTCTGTGGTACTGTTAAGCGGTATGTTCCATCCTCCCCTCCTTCTCCTGCCAGTCTCGAAATGGTTGCCATATCTTTGGATTCTGAGTCGAATTCCAGGGACGGGAATATCTCATCTTTTCATGCAGCTGGTTCAACTTTCTTAACCTAGAGTGCACCTTGCCTATTGATAAATGCCCAGCTGTTTTCCATTCGGAGGCTATTTCACACTTTGCTGCCGATATAATAAAGGAGATAAGTTTTCCCTGAACCATGGTAGCATCGCAAGGTAAATTTAATAAAGTCTGCTCCGGAGTTAATGTGATCTCTGTTGCTAATATTTCCCTAATAAATTGAGTAAGCAGTCTCCAAAATTGCTCTATAAAAGAGCATGTCCACCACATGTGAAAGAATGTTCCCTCCATTCCACACCCCTTCCAACACCTGGCATCATAGGTAGGATTAAATCTATGTATTTTAGTTGGTGTGCAGTATCATCATAACAAAACCTTATATCTGTTTTCTGCTAACTGTGCATAGGGAAGTCTCCGTTTAGAGTGGAAGAAAATTTGATCCCAAGATTCCTCCTTCAAAGAATGTCCCAAATCCCTCTCCCATGCCCGCATAAAGGCTGGTTTTAGCTTTGGGTCTTTGTTAAGATAATTATATACCTGGGAAATAGCTCTCTTCAAGGTATCCGCCTGATCGCACCAAGACTCAAATTGTGTTTTCCCTAAGACCAGTTCTCGACGCACCCCCTCGGTTTGAAAAAAATGGCAAACTTGTAGGTATGAATATATGTCTAGGCGTGGTAAATCATATTTAGCTTGCAGGGTGGGAAAGGGGATAAAGCTACCAGCCTCCCACAATTGTCCAAAACGACTAATTCCCTTCATTTGCCACTGGTGGAAGGTGCTGGAAGAAGTGCCCACAGGAAATAAACTGTTGGTCTGGATACAAGAGCTGTAATAATATCTCCTGTCGCCTGTCAATTACTTACGCCAGTGGTCCCACACCAATAAAGTGTTTTAGGTTGGAACTGGGGTGTGTCGTGAAGAAAGGTGCATGTTCTTAGGTTGCCATATGACAGAGGTGAGAGGGACTTTACCCCATAAAACTTGCTCAATGATCACCCACTGTTTCTGTTCTCCCTTTCTATTCCAGTCAAAAATGGCTCGGATTTGAGCCGCCACGTAATACCATTTCAAGTTAGGTACGCTTAAGCCACCTCTCTCCTTTGGGCGATACATGACCATTCTGGACACCCTCGGGGGTCGCCTCTTCCAGATATAGGAAAAGATACGTCTCTGCCATCTGATGAGCATGGCATTGGGTATGGGAATAGGCAATGCCTGGAACAGGTAACCCAATCGTGGCAACAGATTCATTTTTACCGTTGCAATTCTGCCAAACCATGACAGGTAGCGTTCAGACCATCTGTCTAAATCTTGAAAGATTTTATGTATAAGGGGCGGATAGTTAAGTTGATAGAGTTCTGTCAGGTCTTTGCTGATGTAGACCCCTAAGTACTTAATTTTGGTAGGAGCCCATCGAAACTGAAAATGTGTTTGTAAGGTCAGAAGCTCGGAAGCGGACAGGGTAACATTCAATAAATCAGATTTTTCTATGTTAAGTTTAAAACCTGATACCACACTAAAGCTACTTAGTTCCTCGAGAGCACCCCTCAGGGAGGTTGTAGGGTCAGTCAGGGTGAACAAAATGTCATCTGCAAACATAGACATCTTGTAATCGCTTTCACCTATTGTAACTCCCTTGACCATGCTATTGGCTTGCACCCTAATAGCCATAGGCTCGAGAAACAGTGCGAATAACAAAGGTGACAGAGGGCAGCCCTGTCTCATCCCCCTTTGGATATCAAAGGCCTCTGAGTACACCCCGTTGACCTTTACCCTTGCTGATGGCATAGTGTAAAGCTGTTGTAGCCAGGTTAAGAATCCACCCCCAAAGTTCATGGCCTTTAAAGTATGAAACAGAAAAGGCCAGTGCACCTCGAAGGCCTTCTCTGCGTCCACGTACAATAAAATCAATGGCAAGGATTCTTTACGGGCCCACCACATCAAATCAATAATTTTGCGGATGTTATCCGCCGCCATTCTGCCTAGAATAAACCCGGCCTGATCCCTGTGTTCATTCTGGTCGCCATTATTTTAGCAAGTAATTTGAGGTCGATATTTATGAGGGATATGGGCCTATAGGATACGCAAAGAGAAGGATCTCTTCCAGGTTTCCCCAATATTGTGATTCCTGCCACATTAGATCCTGTCAACGGCCTACCCTCCATCAGGGAATTAAATAACTCTCTCAAGGGTTCCAAGAGAGATGTCGAGAATTTTTTGTAAAACTGGGAGGTAAATCCGTCAAGACCCGGTGCTTTATTCGCCCTGAGTTCCCTAATTGCTTGCTGTATTTCTAAAATTGATATTTCCCTGTCTATTGCTTCCTTTTCCTGCACTGTAAGGGAGGGAAGTGGAATAGATTCTAGATAGCCCTGTATTTGATCGGGTGAAATATGAGAATCCGCTGTATATAAAGTACCATAAAATTCCTGAAATCTGCTACGAATCTCTGGAGGCGAAGTTATTAATTCCCCTGCTACTTTTCTAATTGATAAGATCTGGTTCTGTTTTTGCTTTCGTTTCAAAAATCTTGCCAGTACTTTCCCAGATCTATTGCCCCATTCATATTGTTCTACATTCAATAAAAATAGTTGGGCCGCTAGCTCATTTTCCATTAGTACCCGCAGGTCTTCCCTTGCTTTCTGCAGTTGGCTATAGGTTTTCGTAGACAGCGTACGTTTGTGCTCTCGCATTAAATGATGTATTTCCTCCATTATTTTTTGTTTATCTTTTTGCTGGGAACTCTTAACAAATGTTCCTCTTGAAATGAATATGCCCCTCAACACCGCTTTTAAACAATCCCACAGCAGGGTGTGTTCACCATCATTGAAACCCAGGTACTCCTGGATATCTTTGCTTACTTGTTGACAGAAAACAGCATCCTGTAATAGGGAGTCATTTAGTTTCCAGGATCGAAACCCTGTTCTATCTGGATTTGTTTGGACTTCCAACGTGATAGAGGCATGATCCGACCATGTGATGGAGTTAATGTCAGACCTACCTATCCTTGCCATTAGTGTCTTGTCTATCAGGTAGTAGTCTATACGAGAGTAAGTTTGGTGCGGGGCAGAAAAGAAAGTGTAATTTCTAGTTAAATGGTTCATCTGTCTCCACCTTCTGTGAGAATCCATTTAGACAACAAAGATTTTAAACACTTCCGGTGCGGTCTTGAACCCTCACGTTCTCCTTTAGAGTTGTCTATTTTGGGGTCTAATGTTAAGTTAAAATCCCCCACCATTATGAGATTGCCTTCTCCTTCTTTATCTAGTAGGTCATCCAGTTGCTGATAGAACTCCTTCTGATTATTATTGGGAGCATAGACATTCAGTAGTGTGTAGGTGGTTCCCTGATATTCAAAACAGACCAATAAATATCGTCCCCGAGGGTCTCCAACGTGTCTGTGGATTATATAGTCCTGCCCTTGTCGAAATAATGTGCATACCCCAGTATATTTATACGCCTGACTGGCAGCAGACAAGAATTTGGGCAAACATTGGCCAATTAAGCAGGTGTTCATACCGTTTCTTAAGGTGTGTTTCCTGCAGGCAAATCACCATTGCCCCTATGTCCTGTATATCTTGTCTAAGGAGGTGCCTCTAGCGTGGCGTATGTAACCCCTTAACGTTAAGGGAAAAAAATTGTAGTGCCATCATATTTGCATTTAAAGATGGTTACTGTTTGAGCATCGAGCTCTACCTGCGGGATTGTTATAATACTTCTCCACTGCCTTGATACTTACATTCCTATAAGCTAACCAGTACCCCTTAACAAATTGACCTTCGATGTTATAAACCCGTAACTTGGCTTTCTGAAACCGCTCTCCCGCACCCCCATAACCCTCCCACTCCCTCCCCCCACCCATCCCCTCCTCTTATGAGAGCAGGTCAATCCCATACCCACGCTAGGCTGCCAATGATGAATTTATGGTTGGTCTTTTCAGGGCGAACATTGCAGAGTGTGATTCCTACTCTTTGATGAAAACTGATAAGTGTTTTTTTCTAGCCCTTATTTTAGTGCATATGTTACTTCTTTTGTCTGAGCTCAGTGTTCCTGTTGGGTTGGAAGCATGACTGTTTAATTGTTAATGATAATGTTGAAGTATAATCAGTTTGTCCACAGTTTGGCTTTTCCAGAGAAAAGCTGTGGGTTGATGCCTGCTTGGGACTATATAGCCGTGACATCAGCTTTTGCTCCATCTCCATTTGCTGGCAGAAGTGCATAACCCACTGGTGGAGATTGACCTGCCCTCATTAGAGGAAAAGAAATTATCAGGTAAATAGTAATTTCTCCTTATTTATCTGTTCAGCCCCAATCATGATTGAATAAACTTACACTCAGTGGTCTCTTTTCCAAGCTGAAGAGCACTAGTCTGCTTAGCCTTTTTGTCATGCTCAGCAGGCTGTATTCAGGAATTCTCCTAGGATAAGCAGGATGGTAGACCTCACACATGGGTGACATCATCAGATGGAGCCCGGCATGGTAAATTTATGTCAAAGTTTCTAGAAATTCTGACTGGTACTCTGAACATGCCCAGCATGCCACTATCCACGCGACCAGCCAGGTCCCTCTCCATTCTCTTCTTTGCCATTGCGCTATCATCTCGCGGTTGTGGCGCTCATGCTCTGTTTCAGTTTTGGAAAGCTCTTCTCGGTCGATTCGTTGACTGTCTGCAACGGCTCCCTCTCCATTCCCCCGGCTTAGCTAGCTGGGTGGCGTGGTAAGTTTTTCTCCTTCTGTGCGGTCAATTCCCAACTGTGTTCCCTCAGTACTCGCTGGTCATTGACTGCTCGCTGGCTTTTTTCATTTGGCGGCATCAGGTTTTCGTCGGTGCCCACAGTGCCCTTGGACTATGTCCCTCATGGATCCACACGATGTGTGAATCCAATTCCTGGTGGCATCGCATGACATTCAGGGGTGTCGGTTCTGTGACCAGATGGACCCCCAAAGAGCAGCACGCCCGCCTGGTCAAGATGGAGAAGCTCTTCGGATGGAAGAAGTCAGAACCCTCGACTCTGGTGTCGGGGACATAGACCCCAAGAGGCTGGGAGGAGCCAAAGGACACCGATCCTTCACTGTCTTCTCCTCCACCAGGGCCCTCGATGGAGAGAGGGGACGGAGATCATCCGTCATCGGTGTCTTCCCATTCCAGGATGTTGGGATCATCTTCTTCCTCCTCAGTGCTGGGGGAAACTGGGCTGAGCACCATGGAAAGCCCAGGAAGCATCACCCCCAGTGTCCGTCTACACACAGTACTGGGCTCGGATCAACACTAGCATCTGCTGTGATGCCCCCGAAGTGACCCTTTGGAAAGGAGGCTCCATCCTCCAAACAACCCGGGAGTCCTAGGCATTTCCCACTGATACTTGTACTGGTATCGGGCACCAATCACCCTCAGAGCTCCAAGGGAAATCTGGTGATGCCTCTCCCTCCTCCATCTGTCCTATCTTTGGCAGGTTTTCAACAGGAGTTGGATCACAGGGTGCAACTGGCGGTTGTTTGAGCCCTGCTGGGCATAGAGCCAAGGGCCCCACCGGTGCTACCACCGATGCCAGATCCTGCACCTCAATGTTGGCACCGTTGTTGGAGCTCCTTGATGTCCTACTTGGCATCTTCCCTATGCAGCTGCTGCCGGTGCCCGGGGGTCCAACGATACTCTGGCAACCACCGTTGACTCCTCCGTCTGGTGCAGTTCCCATTGTGGGTTTCTCCGAGGAGGAAGGCCTGTCGCAGCCCACACCACCTTTGAGGCCTTTGGTGCCCGAGCCAGCATTACCCGGTCCAATTCTGGGTCCTTTGGGGACCTCAATGCCCTTGGTACCCTTGGTGCCCAAGCCAAGGGGCCTGGGCAGGGGCCCTCCACTGGTGTCTCTGGGTGATCTCAGTGAGGAGGACACCCTTTGACCAATGGGGGGATGAAACCTCTGAATCTTCTTTGGATGACTTGGGAGATCAGCCCTTGGACCCATCCCCTCGGGAGGAGTGGTGCTGGTCCCCACCTGAAGACCTCACTATTGTGGGGTTTGTCCGGGCAATGCCCACAAGCAAAAAATCTGGACCGCTTCCAGACGTCAAAAGGAGCTCACTTATAACAATCATCGGATACGGCTTACACAGGATTACTCTGCTCGAGTGTCCCAGCTCCGGCGGCAATACTCTACCCTGTGCTCTCATCTCGTGGAGACCGACAAAGGATTCGCCCTTCAATATCCTGCTACGTTAAAGGTCTGGCAGGACGGGAAGGTATTCACCTTCACCTCGCCAGAGGAAGCTAAGAAGTTTTTCCTGACACCTTCCCCTTAAGATTGAAGAGAAGCGTTGTGGGATAAAGAACTTTACCTCTATGCTACAGCTGTAGCCTTCTGAAGGAAACGCTGGCCCAGCCGGAGTGGGCTTAGCACACTTGAACTCTGGAGCCTAGCGCCCTCCCCTATGCAGGTACTATGGGGACCCACTCAGTATCTCACAGACTGACTATTTCAAGCACTGGTGACAAGGGGTTGGGGATGTTCCTACGAGGCACTATGCTACCGAACTAATCTACCAGCGACTAGCGCTCCAGTCGACAGTGGGGTCCTTTTCTACAAAGTGTGGGGAGCTCGTACATCCAAACACTGACCCCGGATCTCCCATCTGCGAGCAGTGGGAGAAAGACTTTGTGGTTGATGTCTGTTTGGGGGGGAATGTGCAAGGGATGGGTAAACTGGTCAAGGGATAGAGAATTGCACATAGTGGTAGGGGATGTACAGTTAGAGCCAGGGTGGCATGGTACAAAAACTGAGTCTTGGTATCTTGGAGGAGAGTGGAGGCTGGGCGCTCCCTCCAAACAGCTAAAGAATTCAGCAGGCTTAATATCTGAACAAGACAGAGGCATTACATGAATAAATTGGTGCCCTGGAATGTGCACGGACTGGGCACACCTATCAAACGTAAAAAGGTTCTGAACAACTTCAAGAAATTAGGCACGGAAATTGCATGCTTACAAGAAACCCACTTAAGTGCTGCAGAGAGTCTGAAGTTAAAGAAAGATTGGGTGGGGGAATGTGTGTTCGTGGCAGCGCAAGGGCGTAAAGCCGGAGTGGCTGTTTTGATTCACAAATCTGCTGATTTCACTGTAAAGCAATCCATAGCAGATCCAGAAGGGAGATATGTTTTGGTCACAGGTCTGTGGAAAGGCATGACTGTCACTATCTGTAACGTCTATGCACCAAGCTCAAATGCACCGAGTTTCTTTAGCAATCTGTTGAGCATTCTCTTAACACATATGGAAGGCTCCTTATTAGTGGCGGGGGATCTCAATTGTGTCCATGATCCGGCGATGGACAGGTCCCCTGCAGGGCAAGCCTACCGCCCTGGTGCCTTCAACGGCATCGAACTACTTTGCCAAAATCTGGATCTCATAGATGTGTGGAGAACCTAACATCCCAAAGACAGGGACTATTCTTTCTACTCGCCCCCGCATGGATCGCAGTCCAGAATTGATTACATACTTCTGGCTCGCCATCTATTTCCCAAAGCTCAAAAGGTGGAAGTGGAGGTCCCGGTTATATCTGACCACTTTCCGGTGACCCTGACCCTACGACAAGGAGAAAAACCAAGTGGCAACCTACCATGGCGATTCCCGGTGGGACTTGCCTCGGACGTGGATTTCCAAAATTATCTGAAAGAAAAATGGAGATTTTATCAACAGCATAACGAACAGCATAGATCTACTCCGCACTTATTTTGGGAAGCTGGCAAGGCGGTCATCAGGGGTGACATAATTGCGTATCTTAGTGCCAGAACGAAGAAAGTGGCGGCTGAGATACTAAATCTAGAAGCCAAGTTGAAAATCCTTAAAGACCAATGGCTCTCCTCGCCAACGGACATACACAAAAAAGCTTACTTCAGTACACTAAGCCAGTTAAATACAGTGCTGCATGTTTGCTCCTACCGGGAGTTGCAAGCTATGAACCATAATTTTTTCAAATTTGGGAACAAAATAGGCCGACCACTAGCAAACTTGGTACGAGGGGCTAGAAAGAGGTCTTTCATTCACAATATGAAAACGAAGGAAGGCAAGATGGTAACAAGCGTGAATGATATGGGAAATGTCTTCCGGACATTCTATGAAGCCCTCTATACAGATGACCTATCTCCATCACCGAGTCAAGAGCAAGAATTTTTCTCGGACATTCTTTTACCTAAGCTCACGGAGCTACAACTAGAGTTCCTCAACAAGCCTATCCAAATTCAGGAAGTGCTCCGAGTGATTAAAGGTGTGGCTAAAGGCAAGGTGCCTGGACCAGACAGCTTTTCATATGATTTCTACAAACTGCTACAGGACCTGGTGGCGACCCCCTTAACTGAATTTTACAAGGAAGGGCTGGCCAAACAAAAATTTCCGGAAGATTTTAACACCGCCATCATCACGGTCCTACCGAAAGAAGGAAAGGACCCCTGTCTCCCAGCCTCATATAGGCCGATTTCCCTCCTCAACTGTGATCTCAAAATATTAGCGAAAGTACTAGCAGACCGATTGAACACCATGTTACTATCACTCAACTCCGAACACCAAGTCGGATTTGTTCAGGGAAGAAGAGCTACAAGCCATGTACTTAAATTGCTCTCGGCTATGCGACTCTCACAACAAAATAACATCCCGTCAATGGCGGTAGGCTTTGACTAGGAGAAAGCCTTTGACAGAGTTTCCTGGACATATCTGTTCTCGGTCTTGCAAAAATTTGGCTTTACTGGCCCGTTTACGAATTATATTGCCCTCCTATATGACCATCCAACATCCAGGATTCTGATAAACGGACAGAAATCAGATGCATTCCTCCTTCACAGAGGAGTCCGACAGGGCTGCCCTTTGTCCCCACTCCTATATATCTTATCTATTGACCTGTTATTGCGCAAAATTAACCAACACCCCGACATCGAGGGCTTCGACCGAGGCAACAAGACCTTTAAAGTGGCTGCTTTTGCAGACGACGTCCTTGTCTTTCTGACACAACCTCTTACCTCTCTTCCAATATTACTAGTTACAAGCCCAGTTCGGTTCGTTTGCCGGCCTGAAAATTAATAGGGACAAGTCTGAAGCCCTGGATATATGCCAAGCGTCCCAACTGCAATGGCCTTCCCCTTAAAATGGGCAAACAAGCAGCTGAAATACCTAGGTGTGATTATTCCGTCGGATCTGGATACCATCTACCAACTTAATGTACAACCTAAACTTAAGAAAACGATAGACACGCTTGTCAAGTGGACATCATTACCATTATCGCTACGAGGTCGAGTCCATCTCTATCAAATGGTGGTTCTACCTAAATGGATGTATATCCTTCAGATGCTCCCTTTATGGCTCCAGCTACGGGATCTTCAAATGCTGAACAAGGCACTTTCTAATTTCCTTTGGGGCGGAAAGAAGGCTAGGATCTCACTCCGTACCTTGCAATTGCCGGAGACGAGAGGGGGGCTGGGATGTCCAAACCTTTTCCGATATAATGTATCGTGTAATCTCCGTTTTTTGCAGGACTGGTTGTTGGACTCATAGTTTTTCATCCCTGGCCCATTCCTTATGGCGTGGTATGGAGTCCCATCTCTCAACTATTTACTACATGCCCCACCAACCTTATTATCGAAGGAGCTCCATTCACATCTCCTGCTCCATACTTGCCGACGCACCTGGAAGTTTGTCTGTTCGAAATTAGGGTTTCCATACCAAATGACACCCTTGACTAGCATCGCTCATAACTTACAATTTATCCCAGGCCAGGGGCCCTCAGTTTTTCTCCAGTGGCGGAAGTTAGGCTTGAAATACTTATACCAAATGGCAAATAAAGATACAGGAGTCATTCATAGTTTTCAAGAACTTCAGACGCGATACCAGCTTCCCTCTTCTGAATTCTTCGCTTACCTGCAGCTACACCATTTTATTAGTTCCAGGGGAAGGGAAGGAGCACTTGGGATTCACAATCCGGCCCTCACCAACCTAATAACGGCAGGCACCAAATACGGTCCGAGTATTTCCCGCTTCTATGGGGAACTATCAGTTAGTCTAGATGGGGATGCGCTTACCTCTCTGTATCTATCTTGGAAAGCCTGGCCAGTTTTCAACCTTTCCCCCCCAAGAGTTTAAACTTACCTTTGCAAATGTACGGGGAATCTCCACTAACGAACAGTTACGAGAGACTCAATTCAAATTTTTATGGAAGGGTTATATCCCCCCCGCTACAGCCTTCAAATTCAAACTGTGCTCAACTCCCTCTTGCTTGAAATGCGAAGCACACATTGGCTCTTACATTCACTGTTTTTGGGAATGTCCTGCTATCTTAGCATTCTGGGAAGATATCGTTTCATTCTGCGAGAAATTATGGAATTGCCCTATCCCGGTCAACCCCAATATCTGGCTGTTTGGGGTGCCGAGGGATAATATGCCGGAAAGTGAACACCTGATGATGTTCCTGACCAAAGCTTCCACAGTAGGGAAAAAGGTTATCCTTACTGACTGGTTATCTCAACAGCCCCCACAGAAGGATCACTGGTTCCAGAGGATGCTAAGCCTTAGCACTCATGAGTTTCTCATAGCAAAAAACTCTACCACGAAAAGTAGGGAAAAAGTGCAAAGGATATGGGAGCCCTTTCATTCTTACCTAAGCCCTGCCGTTACCAAGATAGGGACCCAAAAAATCGGCCAGACGAAATCTCCTCAGTCATAGACCCTGCCTACTCACCACGTGCACCTTTTCGAATACGGACTCCATGCCTCTTGTTATGCAGCCTCGGATATCTTCAAAGATAGCAGATACCGGGTGCCAGCCCTGGCTATCAACACAATTCCATGCTACCTAATACAATTCCATTCCATCCAAGACACATCCATAACAATTCCACTTACGAACAACTGTACAAGCCCTTGAAAGCTAAGACTATCTCTTTTCCATCACCTATGACACACACCTGGGAGGGGAAGGGGGGGGGAAGGGTGAACTGAGATGGTTTAGGGTTAAGGTTTCAACAATTAGGGGGGGTAAGATAGGACCAAGAAATTGAAAATGTGAAGATACTTGGGTTTCTACTTTGCACAATTTACTTACCCTCAAATTTACTTTGTTAAAGTTAATGTTTGATCTTTTCTAAGCGGTTATTCATGGGGGAGACCATTGTTTGATGTCTTTTACTGTAAATGTTTCTCATGATTGTGCATGTACCGTAATGTACCTGTACCTTATTACTTCACAACAATAAAAATATATTACAAAAAAAAGAACATAAGAAAATGCCATACTGGGTCAGACCAAGGGTCCATCAAGCCCAGCATCCTGTTTCCAACAGTGGCCAATCCAGGCCATAAGAACGAGAACCTGGCAAGTACCTGAAAACTAAGTCTATTCCATGTTACCATTGCTAATGGCAGTGGCTATTCTCTAAGGGGTAGATTTTAAAAGAAGCGCGATCAGCCTACTTTTGCTTGCGCATCAGACTCAAGCAAAAGTACGCTGGATTTTAGTAGATACGCGCGGAGCCGCGCGTATCCACTAAAATCCTGGATCGGCGCGCGCAAGGCTATCGATTTTGTATAGCCTGCGCGCGCCGAGCCGCGCTGCCTCCCCCCGTTCCCTCCAAGGCCGCTCCGAAATCGGAGCGGCCTCGGAGGGAACTTTCCTTTGCCCTCCCCTCACCTTACCCTCCCTTCCCCTACCTAACCCACCCACCCGGCCCTGTCTACACCCCCCCCTTACCTTTGTCGGGGGATTTACGCCTCCCGGAGGGAGACGTAAATCCCCGCGCGCCAGCGGGCCTGCTGCGCGCCGGGCCGCGACCTGGGGGCGGGTACGGAGGGCGCGGCCACGCCCCCGGGCCGTAGCCACGCCCCGTACCCGCCCCCGCAACGCCGCGCGCTCCGGCCCCGCCCCCCGACATGCCCCCCTCTGAGAACCCCGGGACGTACGCGAGTCCCGGGCTCTGCGCGCGCCGGGAGGCCTATGTAAAATAGGCTTCCCGGCGCGCAGGGCCCTGCTCGCGTAAATCCGCCCGGTTTTGGGCGGATTTACGCGAGCAGGGCTCTGAAAATCCGCCCCTAAGTGAACTTAATAGCAGGTAATGGACTTCTCTTCCAAGAACTCATCCAATCCTTTTTTAAACACCGCTATACTAACTGCACTAACCACATCCTCTGGCAACAAATTCCAGAGTTTAATTGTGCGTTGAGTAAAAAAGAACTTTCTCCGATTAGTTTTAAATGTGTCCCATGCTAACTTCATGGAGTGCCCCTAGTCTTTCTACTAGGGATGTGAATCGTTTTTGAACGATTAAAATTATCGTCAGATAACTTTAAAATCGTCCAAAATCGTTAGAGTGCACAATACAATACAAATGCCCCCGATTTATCGTCAGGGGCATTTGTAGTGTATCCTTAAATAGGGCGTGGGAAAACCGGCACACCAAAACAACCCTAAAACCCACCCCGAACCTTTAAAACAATCCCCCACCCTCCCGAACCCCCCCAAAATGTTTTAAATTACCTGGGGTCCAGTGGAGGGGTAGCGCCGGCGCCATTTTGAAGATTGGCAATACGGCCCGCGTGCAGGAGGTCGCTCCCGGACCCCCGCTGGACTTTTGGCAAGTCTTGTGGGGGTCAGGAGGCCCCCCCCAAGCTGGCCAAAAGTCCCTGGGGGTCCAGCGGGGGTCCGGGAGCGATCTCCTGCACGCGTGACGTCGGGAGCCAGGAACCAAAATGGCGCCGGCGCTACCTTTGCCCTGTCACATAAGGGCAAAGGGCCACCGGCGCCATTTCTCAACGCAGCCGTGGCCAGAGAGCTGGAGATCGCGCCGGGACCCCCCCACTGGACCCCAGGTAATTTAAAACATTTTGGGGGGGTTCGGGAGGGTGGGGGATTGTTTTAAAGGTTCGGGGTGGGTTTTAGGGTTGTTTTGGTGTGCCGGTTTTCCCGCCCTCCCCCGATTTTTAACTATTTAAAAAAAAAAAAAAAAAAAAAACCACGACGATCAGATTTCCCTCCCCCCCAGCCAAAATCGATCGTTAAGACGATTGATCACACGATTCACACCCCTACTTTCTACTATCCAAAAGAGTAAATAACCGATTCACATCTACCCGTTCTAGACCTCTCATAATTTTAAACATCTCTTTTAAAACCCCATTAAGGATTCCCTCACAAAAACGCTAGCTTACTGGAACTCCTGCCTTCAAAAAATTCAACTCCTCCTCACCAACCTTAACCTAGTACTTAATTCCAGCAAAACTGAACTCCTGCTCATCACCTCTGAGAACAGCACCATCACCTCGACACAGCAAGGCACAGCAACAACAATTACACAAGTAAGAGACCTAGGAGTCTTAATTGACAATCACCTGAATTTCAAAGCCACTATCAACAAAACCACTAAAGACTGTTTCTACCAACTACAAGTACTGAAACGAATTAGACCTCTTTTCCATGCCCATGATTTCAGAACCATTCTGCAAGCTATCATATTTTCTAAATTAGACTATTGTAACACCATCCTACTTGGCCTTCCCGCTTCATACACCAAACCGCTCCAAATGGTACAAAATACAGCTGCTCGAATACTGACAAATTCTAGGAGAAGGGATCACATAACCCCCATCCTAAAAAGCCTCCATTGGCTACCCATACACTTTAGAATAATATACAAGGCCATTCTTACTACATACAAAAATATCCACCTACTGGCTCCCATCGACCTACAAATCCCTCTCCAACTACATAATTCGTCAAGACCGACAAGAGAGGCATACAAAGGATCGCTACAGGTACCACCACCTAAATCTACCAGACACAACACGCTAAGAAATCGGGCTTTCTCCACAGCCATTCCACCAATATGGAACTCCATCCCTACAAACCTCAGACTGGAAACATGCATCGCAACCTTCAAAAAAAGACTAAAGACATGGATATTCACACAAGCATTCCCGGACTCCAATTGATTTATCTCATCCACGCCTCCTTATCTCCGCCCACACTATAATCAATTACCTCCGTTTTTTACCGTTTTTTACATGTTTGAATTATAATCTGTCCTTTCTCTTCCTCCCCGCCAAGTTTTTAATTACCCTGTTATATGTAACTGCATTTTCCGCACCACTGTTCTAGTTTATGTTTCACGATGCACCCTTGTTTTATGTGAACCAGCATGATGGGACTGCGATCTCGAATGCCGGTATATAAAAACCTTAAATAAAATAAATAAATCTCTATCATATCCCCTATCAGTCGTCTCTTCTCCAAGCTGAAAAGTCCTAACCTCTTTAGTCTTTCCTCATAGGGGAGCTGTTCCATTCCCCTTATCATTTTGGTAGCCCTTCTCTGTTCCTTCTCCTTCGCAATTATATCTTTTATGAGATGCGGCGACCAGAATTGTACACAGTATTCAAGGTGCGGTCTCACCATGGAGCGATACAGAGGCATTATGACATTTTCCGTTTTATTCACCATTCCTTTTCTAATAATTCCCAACATTCTGTTTGCTTTTTTGACTGCCGCAGCACACTGAACCGACGATTTCAATGTGTTATCCACTATGACGCCTAAATCTCTTTCTTGGGTTGTAGCACCTAATATGGAACCCAACATTGTGTAATTATAGCATGGGTTATTTTTCCCTATATGCATCACCTTGCACTTATCCACATTAAATTTCATCTGCCATTTGGATGCCCAATTTTCCAGTCTCACAAAGTCTTCCTGCAATTTATCACAATCTGCTTGTGATTTAACTACTCTGAACAATTTTGTGTCATCTGCAAATTTGATTATCTCACTCGTCGTATTTATTTCCAGATCATTTATAAATATATTGAAAAGTAAGGGTCCCAATACAGATCCCTGAGGCACTCCACTGTCCACTCTCTTCCACTGAGAAAATTGTCCATTTAATCCTACTCTCTGTTTCCTGTCTTTTAGCCAGTTTGCAATCCATGAAAGGACATCGCCACCTATCCCATGACTTTTTACTTTTCCTAGAAGCCTCTCATGAGGAACTTTATCAAACGCCTTCTGAAAATCCAAGAATACTACATCTACCGGTTCACCTTTATCCACATGTTTATTAACTCCTTCAAAAAAGTGAAGCAGATTTGTGAGGCAAGACTTGCCCTGGGTAAAACCATGCTGACTTTGTTCCATTAAACCATGTCTTTCTATATGTTCTGTGATTTTGATGTTTAGAACACTTTCCACTATTTTTCCTGGCACTGAAGTCAGGCTAACCGGTCTTTAGTTTCCCGGATCGCCCCTGGAGCCCTTTTTAAATATTGGGGTTACATTTGCTATCCTCCAATCTTCAGGTACAATGGATGATTTTAATGATAGGTTACAAATTTTTACTAATAGGTCTGAAATTTCATTTTTTAATTCCTTCAGAACTCTGGGGTATATACCATCCAGTCCAGGTGATTTACTGCTCTTCATTTTATCAATCAGGCCTACCAAAGAACCATAGTCCTGAAGTCATTCACTTTTACCTCAGAGGTGGTGAAGTAGATTTGTGATATGTTCCCTTCCGGTTACAACAGGAAGGCCCAGCACAGAGCAGCCTTGCTCTTCAATATAAGCCTTGGCAAACAGAAGCATGGGTAAAGGGGTGTACTCATCATGAATATAGTTCCCAGTACACCTGAAGTTGCATCCATAACCAGTAGGACAGGTTCCTTGAATCCTTTTCTCAGCTTCCATAGGGCACAGCTGGCGTATTGCATGGACAGACTGGCTCTTGCTGTGGTCACAACGAGGTAGAGTCCTGTTAAAGCATGGAGAATGCTTATAGTCCACGCAGTATGAAGGATGCGCCCCGGGGAGAGCCGCCATCTTGTTGTAAACCTTATATAGGTGAGGAGTCATGTTTAGTTCATGGTCAAATCATTCATGCACAAAGTTCCATCGTGCGGACAGACAGACGATATTTCACCACACAATAGTAAACCTTTTGTAGGTGACGACCATCATATCGGTGCAGTTTGCCCAGAGAAGCAAAAGCAGGGTCATGTCCATTCCAGTAGCCTCGTGAGAGAGTTCTATGTCCCGGAGCTTCCTGCTGTTGTAGTACTGTAAGCCTTTTTACAGTGAGAAAGATGTACCCAAGTAGGGTGTCCTTCCAATTTTACTGCAGAATGTGAGGTTAAAAATACCTGATAAGGTCCTTTCCACCTGGGAGCCAAGGAGTTCTTTCGCTGAAAAATCTTCAAAAAAAACAAAGTCCCCTGGTTTTCACATTCTCAGTGTACACTCACTCTCAGTGTACACTGGAGGAAAAGATACTCGTACTTTCTGCCAGTGTGAAGTCAAAACTTTCTGCAACATAAACAAATAATGGTTAAGACATACCTCTTGTGAAAATATAAGAGCAGTGGAGGGTTTTAGCATTAGACCAATAGCCATTGGTCGTCCAGTGACTATCTCAAATGGGGTAAGCCCTGTCTTGGAATGGAGTAATGCCCACAAAGCCATTAGAGTTAAAGGGAGAGCTTGTAGCCAGGTTAAGTGTGCTGCAGCCATGATAATGCCCAGCTTAGTTTTTAGCCTGCCATTGAAGTTTTCTGTAAGGACAGAGGCTTGAGGTCTGTAAGGTGTGTGAAACCTTAGAGAGATTCCTAATGCATTACTTAATGATACAACGATGTCATTCACAAAGTGTTTCCCCTGAACACTATCAATTGATTCTGGGATTCCATATCTTGGAATAAATTCCCTTAGTAAAATCTTAGCTACAGAGATTGCATCTGCCTTTATTACTGGAAAAGCTTCCTCTTTATCCTGAGACGCTGCAAAACATTGTTAGTACATACTTGTAAGTTTGGCATTGGGGTAATTCAATAAAGTCAACCTGGATCTGCAAGAAAGGGCCCAGGGAGCGCATTTAGGTGTGCAGGAGTGACAATCAAGCCCCTGGAGGCCTTGTACAAGTTACATTGCATACACTGAGAACATATGGTATTAGCCAGAGGCCTGACTGCTGAAACTAATCCCCTCCAGTGGTGAAAGAACATGCCTATTAGTGCTGTAGGAGCTGCATGAGATGCCTGGTGAAGGGAGAGTAGGATATGGGGCAGTATGTGCCAGGGGGCCACTACTTCGCCATTCGCCATTTGGGCCGAACCATATTTGATCTTGTCCCTGATTGTGGACTGTGGCCCCTCCTTTTTTTCCCCACAATTTCCAGTCGTCTTTATCCTGTGCCTGCCACTGTATCAAATTTTTAATAGTAAAATCTTTGTTTTCCTTATGAGGAGTGGGCGTTAGTAAAAGGCATCTTGCAACTCCTACTGTACTGTTGGTCAGGGCTGTATGTTTGGCTGCTTTATCTTGTTGAGTTTTTTTCTCTTTTACTACTGCCAGCCCGAGAGGCAACAAGATAGCTTCCAGCAAAGCTTTTAACAAAGGACCACTCCCAATCATTCCCCCATCCACTGCCAAAAACTCTCTCACCTTCCACAATGCCCCACAAGTGAGACACAATCCCCCTCCCCTGGTGAGAGGTCCAGCCTCCAGCACCCCCCCCCCCCCCCCCCCCACCGGACACACACACACAGCACATTCAATCTGCAGGAGCCTGCACTATCATGGAAAGTAAACTGGGTCTGCATTAGAGAGAGGGATATCTTTTAAGCCTTCCCGGGGTTGTAATTCACATTCCATTAACATTGCACAATCATGGTCTGGAACATCTAAATCAATTATTTCTGGTAACAAGGTAGCAGGGGTGAGAGCAGAACAGAGATTATATTCCTTGATTGTAAAAGGAGTTCATACTTTATCATGCGTTCCAATGTGATTATCTGAGTCTTTGCATTATGTGAAACTGTTAAACAAAACATAATATCTTATTTTAATTGACACATTTGAAATTTACCTTTTAATACTTTAAGACCTAATGAATGCAGAAAACATTTTTGTACTCTGATATGACTTATGCAAAACTGGATGAGACAATACAAAAGAACATTAACAAACTAAGGTATCTTAACCTTCTGGGATAACTGTCAGTGCTATAAACTATAAGTTTGAAAGTCATGGTTAATTCCGAATCCTTATTTTTGTATGATTGACTCTAATTACAGACATTACATTACCATGCTATAGTTTATTCTTCTAATGCAACCTTAGTTAGAAGTTTATTAAATCATCACCTCCTTTACTCTTTTCTATAATGACAAATATTAAGAAACATTTTTAACCTGGTCACAAAGAAAAAGGTGTCTGTAAGTTTGGGACCCACATGCTGGTACATGGGTTGTGCACTACTTATATACAGCCCGATCCAGTAAAGTCCGTGGGAGAGCGGACGAACGCCCGCTCTCCCGGCGCGCGCACCGGCCCCTCGCCGGTGCGAGCGATCCAGTATTTAAATGAGGCGACGCGGTGCAAACGAGGAAAAGGAGGCGCTAGGGACACTAGCGCGTCCCTAGCGCCTCCTTTTGGCCTGGAGCGGCGGCTGTCAGCGGGTTTGACAGCCGACGCTCAATTTTGCCGGCGTCGGTTCTCAAGCCCGCTGACAGCCACGGGCTCGGAAACCGGACGCCGGCAAAATTGAGCGTCCGGTTTTCGGCCCGACAGCCACGGGCCGAATTCAAAAATTTTTTTTTTTTTTTTTTTTTACTTTTTTTTACTTTTGGGGACCTCCGACTTAATATCGCTATGATATTAAGTCGGAGGGTGCACAGAAAAGCAGTTTTTACTGCTTTTCTGTGCACTTTCCTGGCGCCGGAAGAAATTAGCGCCGACCTTTGGGCGGCGCTAATTTCTTAGAGTAAAATGTGCGGCTTGGCTGCACATTTTACTTACTGGATCGCTCGGGAATACCTAATAGGGCCATCAACATGCATTTGCATGTTGAGGGCGCTATTAGGTGCTGCGGGTGGGCCGCGTGTTTTCCTCCCCTTACTGAATAAGGGGTAAGGGAAAACACGCGTCCAGAGCAGGGTGACAGTGCGCTCCGACGGAGCACACTTTACTGGATCGACCTGATAGTGTTTATTAATAGATGAAAATATATGTATATATTGTGAAGGCTCACCGCCCGTGCTGCCCTGGGTGCCGCCCCGCTGCCTCCGGTTCAGGCCCCTCGCTAGTCCTGGGTATCCCTGGAGTCCCTCAGTCGCACAGGACTCCCTTGGTTCAGGTCTCCGCAGGCCCTGGTTTTGCTGGGCTTCTGAGTTCTCTTTGTTTGGAGTGGGGTTGAAGCAGTCCCCCAACCCCCAAAGATAACACAGAGAGAGAGAGAGGTTCCTCAAAGCAATTTTATAAAGCAGAGTAGCTGAGTCTGTTACATTGGCTCCGTCCCCTCAGGAGCTGAACAAATTACCCTGCCCCTGCTCTCCAGCAGTCTAACCCCTTAACACATGTGCTGGAGCAAAGGTACTGTTTGAGCCCCCCCGGCTCTCCAGTTCACCAGCAAACACCCCTGCCCTAACTTCCCTTAGGGTACAGGTTATCCGTTTCCCTTTTCTGGCTAGGCTGCACCCATGAGACAGCTGGAGGATTCCTCTCCCCCGGAACCTACCTCCATTTCCTTTCCTGTTGCTTCCTGGCACTGGCTTTTTCTGGCCACTGCCGCTACCTAGGCACGCCCTCTTCCTCTAGCTCCCTAGACTCACCTGTGTGACTCATTAGTGTCTAAGTCTGACACCTGCTCACCTCCAGGCTCTCCCTACAGGTCAGGTGGTGGTTCTAGGAACCTGGGACTTGTAGTTTCTCGCCCTCACCTGCGCCCCCTGCTGGCTGGACCATCTCATTAATTTCCTCCTCGCTACTGCCAAACAAGTTATCCATCAGTCCCGGCTGGTGGCACTGGACGGCGGTACACCATCAGCCTGCTGGACTACTTTCTGCGGTATTGTGAGGACTCGCCTGCAGATGGAATTCGGTTCTGCTGTAACGGCAGACAGAGTTCCGGAATTCATTTGGAAGTGGGCGTGTGAGGACGCCCTGTGCACGGTCACCCCTGGGCCTCAGCCTTCCTTAGAGCTCCACCTGTAGGCCGATAGGGGTTTTTCTTTTGGGGCAGTGGCGCATGCCCTCCTTCGGGAGCGCGTGCACGGGAAGTGTGAGGCGTTCCCGCCCTAGTTCTTGTCATGAGCCTTGGGGTCCCATGTGGGCAACTGGAAGCAACCCCACAGCCCCCCCGCCTGGGTTACGGCATCCCCTCCCACTCTTCCCTTCCGTTCCTCCCTCCCGGGCTTTGCAGCCGACTGCCCCATTATGCAGGTGACGCAGTGGTGCATTTTCCCTATCCCTCCTATCCTCCTCCTGCTCAAGGCTCATGGGTCTGCACCCTTCCAGCTGGTCACGGACTACCACCCCCTGCTGTTCAGCCTGGGTTACGGTAATCCCATCCCATCCCACCCCTCCCCTTCCGTCCTTCCTCCCGGGAGCTTATGAGCTCTGACTCCTTCGCAGCTGGTCACGATGACACCTTTTGTGACTTCATTTTCAGTCCTCTTTTGCGTACCCTGCGGGATGCAGGGGCGCACTTGTTGGTTTTCTTTGTTTTGATGGGGGGACGGCCACCTTGCCTTCCCCCCAGGTCTATTTCGCTTTTGGACTGAAATAGGCCCCCTGCTGGCTGGGCTGAGTTCGCCCATGCTGCGTCCACGGATACGGTGCCATTGTTCATCTGGCGTTGGGCGGTGGCTGACATCCTCTGCTCGGTTCGGGATGGACCCCAGCCTGCACTCACCGTCCACATTTAGGCCTTTTGTTTCGGGCAGTAGCGCACGCCCTTCAACAGAAGCGCGTGTACGGGAGCAGTGAGGCGTTCCCGCCCCTAGGTAGCTACGAGCCTCGGGGTCCCGCTTGGGCGACCGGGAGCAACCCCGAAGCCCCCCCGCCAGGGTTACGGTTTCCCTTCCCTCTTTCCCATCCGTGTCATTCTGAGCCTAACAGGTGCATGCCTGGCAGTGGCCCCCCCCTTCCACCCCCTTTCCCCCCCCTTCCCCCCAAGCCTCTGCGCATGGTACATCTTTAGCCAGCTGTGTCACGTTTTGTGATTTTGTTCAGACCTTTTCTTCTGTGTCCCCTGCGGGATGCAGGGCACAGTTATTTGTCTCGTATTTCGGTGGGAGAGTGGGCTGCTGCCCCCTCCCGGGCATTTTTCTGTACGGTCTGAAATAGGCCCCCTGCTGGCTGGCTCTAGCATTACTAGCAGCCCTATGGTATCTTATCCATTCCTGCCCCCCGGCAGCGCTGCACTACATCACAATATATATATATAATGTGAAGCAGTGAAAACTGTCAGGGGAACTAGAGCATCATTCATAAATTCTGCTCCCTGTGCAGATATTTGTGATGGTAGTGGTAGCAGCAAAGCAATCCTGGGTTTGATTTTGTACAGGATTCATCTGTAAATCAAAAACCTCTGCCTATTAGGGGTTAAAACAATTAAAATCCCTGGTACATGTGTTTACAATTCACAGATAGCAGCTACATATATCACAATCCTTAATTAATCATTTAAAAACCCAAACGTACCAGAGAAATGTTTTAGGGGTTAAATTGTTACACTTGAGAAGCAGCCACTGGCCATCCCATAAATCAATCTTATAACTTAAATCAACAAGAGCCAAACTAGATGCTTTCAATAGAAAATGCAATATACCTCCTATGTCTATTGTATGGTCTTTTTAAGTTTATTGTTTAGAAACTCAATAGCTTATTAACTTTTAACCACATGTTAGCCAGCCAGAGAAGGCTGATGAAACCAATCTTTCTGAAATAATTCTACTAAATTAAAGTACTTACTGTGACCTTTCAAGTGCTGGAATTGCCATAATAAATGTAATTTATTACAGCAGAAATCAGACATAAATAAAAAACCAGATTGCAAACTTCATTTTCCCTTTTTTATGTTCCTCTCTCATCCTGCCAGCAGGGCAAGGGTTTTAAACCATAGGCTAACTGGCACTCTTGTTAAATTTTCCTTGTATAGTTTTGTTTTTTTTTTTAGTACACATTTATTAACACAGATAAATAATTCACAATCACTTTTAATAAGTTCTCCTTAAGTAAAAATAGTCTGCAATAGACGTTTCCAAAGTAGATAAAAAGAGATAGTGCATTTGACCATAAAGAAATCTTTCAAACCAATCTATCATAGCAGGGATTTGAAGTTTGGCTAATAGGCAGCAACACTTGCATAACACTTTTCCTAATAGATATATAGGCAGTTCTTAAAAATAGCCGGCATCATAAGGCACTGTTTCCCTGTATGCAGGAGTTGTAGCTAATGCAGAGATTAAACAAACCATCTAATAGAAAAAAAACCCTCTAGGTTGTTACAGTGCTCGGTAAAAATGATTTGTAAGGGACCCTTGGTTCTGGTATTTATTTGCTGGGTAAATCTCTCATTTTTTTTTCTCAAGTAGCAATCCTTTGTCGGATTACAGACAGTCTTAGCAGGGACAGCTTCCTTCTTTGCCTTCGGAGCCACTGTGGAATAATACCAATTTTTGTTTTTAACCTTGGAGAATAAATTCAGTCAGCAGAAACTCTGAGCTACAAGGATATCTCTGCCCTCATTGCTGGAAAAAAAAACCTTTACTTCTGTGAAACAGCAAAACATTGTTTGCAAGAAAAAACCTAGGGAGTAAATGTACTGGTGTGAGTACTAAACCTTTGACCAACCCCCACTAGTGATTGAACGCCAAGGAATCTTCCTTTCTTTTAATTAACATACCACAATTCTATCTTTATTCACATACGCACACCATCAACTAACTTCCAATCATGTTCTATTTAAACAAACGAAACTTAATGTTTTCTTTCCCTTTGTCTTCTCTGGAAACAAAACTTTGTCTTCATTCACCCAGGCTAGCTCAACCTTTTTTTTTTTTCTTTCTTTCCTCTCTCTGGCTCGACCCCCTCCTCTCTTCGGTAATTATCTCTGCTGTTAACCCTTAATTGCCCTCAAGTTCCAAACGTCAACACCAGTAAGTGCATTCTCCAGCAATCAAATCTGTATTTTAACTTAACACTATAAATTAATTTGTTGTATAGTAACTATGCTAGAGTCCAGTCAAACATGTTATAATAATTCCAGAAAACAACCAACCATTAACTCTCCTGGGAATTCTTTTTGAGTATGGAACAAGGAAAAGCAATGTCTTACAATTCCATAGTACAGGGCAGAAAACAGGAACAATAAACAAACAAAGACAAATGGGAAAGAACTTTCTTATTGCAGAAGAAACTTTAGTATTTCTCATCTATTTAATTGGCAAAACACTTTCCTAATATAAACTCAGAAAGCTCAGAAAGTAGAAAAAGTAAAAAGAAATCACTCTCTCATCTCAGAACTCTGCAAACATCTGCTCTGTTCAAAGAGAAAGGCACGCAATCCTCTTGTATCACAAATATTCCATGTATGCAAGTGTTCCCAAGAAATCAAGGTTCTTTTTGCTATCCCCTTTTTCCACACTGGGTTTGTTTTTTTTCCCCCATAAGCAGGGGTGCACTTCCCATACTTATCCTTAGGCTGGAAATCTAGGGATTTTACTTCCCTATAGTTCACCGGGCCCGGTATTATTATCCAGAAGCCTAGCACCCTGTCTGTTAGCAGCTGGCTTGTCTTTTTCTTAAGTTGCCGGCTGGAGCCCTGCGCCCTTTTCCGTTAGGCAGCAGGCTGCCACTACCCAGTGCCCTATCAATTAAGCTACTGGCTTTTATCAGGTACCTTTGTAATACTGAATGCTTTGTTATTCATAGGAACACACAAGTCACTTAATAGTGCAAAAATAATGAGTAAACACATTTCCCTTAAAGGTCTCAATGTTAGTGCAATACAAATGGTACAGCACAAAAAAAACAAGGAAAAAAAGATTAAAAATACCTTCAGGGATCCTGTGTCCTGTATTCTGTTCAAATCAAGAGAGGGAATGGCTGTGCGTGTCCTGTCCTAGGCGTCCTCTTCCCTGGCTCAGGCCAGGCCAGCATTCCCTTCTTTGATTCCCGGAACAATGCACCATCTGCAATAAAAAAGTTTACCAAGGACACAGAGGACAAAATAGACAGTGTATTTCTTATGAATAATAGCCTTTATTTCTTACTTTCTATTTAATATATATATATATATATATCACTTATGCATAAGGAAGTCAGGTCTCGTAAGCCTAAGAGCCCGACTTAATTTGTGATCAAATTTGGTCATTCTTAAATATCTTTCTCCCCAGTAATTAAGACAACACTCCTTTGAATTAGAGTCTCGTGATTACAGGAAAACGTTTGTTTAGACATTTGATACTTCTAACATTTCACAGAGCCCTGGGAAACCAGCTAACCTTGAGGAGATCTACATTTTATAGCTTTTTTCCTGGGAGCATGCAACTTCAAAAGATACATCCTTTCTTTTATTTATTTAGAGAAAGAGAGATAGAAAAGCAGAATATCATAATTTACAAGTCAGCAGTGCCCCCTGGACCTCAGAATGTGCATCTGTATTGAACAGATGGCCCCAATATTTCTTTACTATCGCAGTTCCCTTCCAATTGCAGACCGAACAAGATGACAGGCATCAAATGATGGAGCTGTTGCAATTCCTGAATGCTCCCAAGGAAATAACTTCCATCCCTATTCACCAGGTTCTTCTGGACCTCCTCAAAAAGAACTAGGAACACCCTGGCTCTGTTGCTCCAGTCAACAGGAAGGCTGACACCACTTATTTGGTACAGTCAGCCCCAGGTTTTCAAAACCCTCAGTTGGATCACCAATCTGTGATTGTAGAATCAGCCCAAAAGAGGGCAAGGAGATCTAAACCCCACTCTTCCTTTCCCTCAGGCAAGGAGCAGAAATTCTAGATGCCATTGGTCGCCGTGTCTTCCAGGGCTCAATGCTCATCTCCCAAATTGCCTCTTATCAGCTCTATATGACCCAATACAACAGGGTCTTATTTAAACAGATACAAGAATTGACAGACTCCCTGCCTCAACAGTTCCAAGATCAACTTCAAACCCTAGTGAACAAGGGCTTTGAGGCAGGCAAGCATGAGACAAGATCATCTTACGATATCTTTGACACTGCTACCAGGGTATCTGCAGCTGCTATTTTGGCAAGAAGATGGGCCTGGCTCAAATCTTCGGACCTTCGCCCTGAAGTACAGGACAAATTATCCGAGCTGCCCTGTTCGGCGAGCAGATTCAATGGACGGTGGCGGAACTCAAGGACGATCATGAGACCCTGAGACAGCTCTCTCTGATGCTTTCTGAGTATTCCTCAAAACAGCCTCTCCGAAAGGACACTAAGAAGTCATTCTTCCGTCCGAAGAAATCCTACCCACCACCATCTAGAACTCGTTCTACGAGACCTTTCCAAAAAACTCAGTCTCGTCAACTACAAAAACAAAAACCACAAGCAGCTCCTCAGCCGGGCCCTGCTTCCGGTTTTTGACTCCTGCATAGGGAGCAGCAGCCAGCTTCCACTGCCACAGATACCAGTGGGAGGTCGATTGTGCCATTTCAATCACCTCAGACCAGTGGGTCCTGACGATAATTGCTCAAGGTTATCATCTGAACTTTCTCTCCATTCCACCGGACTCCCCACCTCTACCGACGTGGACAACATCCGACCACTCCATCCTCCTGGAACAGGAGGTCTCCCTCCTCCTCCAAGCCAAAGCAATAGAACCAGTACCCTGCTCTCAGCACGGCCTAGAGTTCTATTCCCGGTACTTTCTAGTCCCCAAAAAATTGGGAGGCGTTCATCCAGTTCTGGACCTACGTGCCCTCAACAAGTACCTCCATCGAGAAAAGTTCAAAATGGTAACCTTGGGTTCTCTTCTTCCTCTTTTGCAAAGAGGAGACTGGCTCTGCTCTCTAGATCTCCAGGACGCATAAACACATATTGCGATAACTCCATCTCATCTCAGATACCTGAGATTTCTGGTAGGGCCCAAGCACTATCAATACCGAGAGCTTCCATTCGACCTCGCCTCTGCACCACGAGTCTTCACAAAATGCCTTGTAGTAGTTGCAGCCATCCTCAAGACTCAAGGTGTTCACGTCTACCCCTATCTAGACGATTGGTTGATCAGGGCTCCCACTCAGCAAACTGCTCTGTCGTCCCTACATCTTACTCTACATACTCTGATTTTCCGCTAGGATTTCTCATCAACTATGACAAATCCTACTTAGTCCCATCTCAAACTTTATCATTCATAGGGGCAGACTTGGACACCTTGCAAGCAAAAGCTTTTCTGCGTCGACAGTGAGCTCTCACTCTCGTCTCTCTCACACACCAGCTACAGTCGCAACACCGCACGACTGCATGCCACTTCCTCATCCTGCTGGGACACATGGTATCCTCAGCACAGGTTACCCCAATGGCCTGCTTGGCCATGAGAGTCATGCAGTGGACTCTAAGGTCACAATGGACTCAATCCATTCAGCCCCTGTCGACCATTGTCCACATCACCTACTCACTCCGTCAGACTCTAGCTTGGTGGAAAAATCATATCAATCTCCGCCAAGGCTTGCCCTTCCAGGCTCCAGACCCTCAAATAATTCTCACCACCGATGCTTCCAACCTCGGCTGGGGAGCCCATGTGGCCGAACTGCAGACACAAGGATCTTGATCTCCAGAGGAAGCCAAACACCAAATACATTTCCTGGAGCTGCGAGCAGTCAGATACACTCTCAGGGTATTTCAGGATCGCCTGTCCAATCAAGTCATCCTGATTCAGACGGACAACCAGGTGGCCATGTGGTACATCAACAAACAGGGAGGGACGGGCTCCTACCTTCTGTGTCAGGAAGCTGCACAGATATGGGCGGAGGCCCTTTCCTACCTGATGTACCTCAGGGCCATCTACTTGCCGGGAGTGGACAATGTGTTGGCAGACTAGCTGAGTCGCACTTTTCAGCCGCACGAGTGGTCTCTCAACCCCTCAGTGGCGGACTCGATCTTCCAACAATGGGGTTACCCTCATATAGATCTTTTGCTCTCTCACTGGCAGCCAACACTCTCAGCCAAGAGATGCGTTCTCCCTCTCATGGGCGACCGGTCTCCAATATGCATTCCCTCCACTTCCACTTCTCTCAAAGACTCTTGTGAAGTTACGTCAGGACAAGGGAACCATGATTCTGATAGCACCTCACTGGCCACACCAAATGTGGTTTCCAAAACTTCAGGATCTCTCCATTCGCTGGCACATTCCCTTGGGAAAGGACCTGCTTCTGATCACTCAAAACGACGGGTGCCTACTCCACCCCAATCTTCAAGCCTTGTCCCTGATGGCCTGGATGTTGAAAGGTTAATTCTTCAGCCACTTAACCTTTCGGTTAAGTGGCTGATTGCTTCGTGGAAACCTTCCACGAGAAAATCCTATCTTTATAAATGGAACAGGTTTAAGTCATGGTGCTCTTCTCAATCCCTTGACTCCTTTACCTGTCCCACCACTAAGTTTCTAGACTATCTCTGGCACTTGTCAGAATCAGGTCTAACAACTTCCTCCATCAGAATGCATGTCAGTGCGATGGCCGCCTTCCATAAAGGTGTTGGGGACATTCCTATTTTGGTACAACCCCTCGTAACATGTTTTCTAAAGGGCTTCTCCACCTCAAGCCTCCACTGCGTCTCCCGGCCCCTTCTTGGGACCTCAACCTGGTTTTGGGTCGGCTCATGAAACCACCATTCGAGCCTCTCCATTTCTGTGATCTTCGCTATCTCATATGAAAAGTGATTTTCCTTTTGGTAATCACTTCTGCACGCAGAGTTAGTGAGTTACAGGCTCTAGTTACATATCCACCTTACACTAAACTTCTGCAGGACCGGGCAGTACTCTGCACTCACCCTAAGTTCTTACCTAAGGTAGTATCGGAGTTTCATCTCAATCAATCCATTATACTAGCTACCTTTTTTCCCAGGCCCCATTCCAATCCAGGAGAACAGGCTCTGCATACCCTTGACTGTAAACGGGCTCTAGCTTTCTATCTAGACCGTACAGCTGCCCACAGGAAAAGCACTCAATTGTTTGTCTCTTTCCATTCCATCAAATTGGGACAGCCTGTGGGTAAGCAGACTCTTTCCTCCTGGTTAGTGGATTGCATATCTTTTTGCTATCAGCAAGCGGGCATTCCACTTCAAGACCGTGTTAAAGCACACTCTGTGATACCACACTCTGTGGTACTACAGGAACGAAAATTAGCAGGTAAGAACCAATTTTTCTTTATTCCTTGTCTTGTCTTGTGGCACGTAGGCCTTCTGCCTTGTTTTGCCTTGTGGCCCTTCTGCCTTGTTTTGCATTGTGGCTCTTGGGCCTGCCCTGCCTTATGGCCCTTCTGCCTTGTTTTGCCTTGTGGCCCTTGGGCCTGCCCTGCCTTATGGCCCTTCTGCCTTGTTTTGCCTTGTGGCCCATGGGCCTGCCCTGCCTTGCTTTCTGTCTTGAGGCCTCTGGCCTGCCTTGAAGCCTTTGGGTCTACTCTACATCCTTACAGCCTTCGGGCTTCATTGTTTTTTTGTTCAGTGTTTTCTTTGCCTTGTCTGACTTCTGCTCCAGTCTGCCGTGTTTGGTCCTGTCCTGCTTGACCAGAGTCTTGTCTTGTTTTTCCAGTATCCTGTCCAGTCTTGCCTTTATTAGTTTAGTCCTTGCTTTGCCTGATCTGTGTTTGTCTGGTTCCAGGTCTAGTCTTGCATCTAGTTTTGCCTTGTCCTGTTTGCCAAGCCCTGCCTGCCTTGTCTGCCTTGTCCAGCCTGCCAAACTTTGCCTAGCTTGTCCAGCCTGACAAACTTTGCCTACCTTGTCTGCTTTGTTCCAGCCATGTCTCCAGCCTGCCTTGTTCCAGCCTTATATATGTGTACTCACCACTATGATGTACTGCTGCCGCAGAGACCTATTGGCTCCCAGACCCAAGGATCCAATCTGTGGGGGAGGGAGCTGGCTAGGTGGAAGGCCTGCCCTTGTCTTGTTCACAGCCCTGCCCTGCATGTACAGGAGAGAATCTCTTTGGACATAAAGTCAAGGAGGCAGTGGCCCAAATCCAGGTCGACCATGTGACCCTACAGCAGTTCTCCACTGGCATTCAGGACCCGCCTTCTTCAGCCGGAGATCATCGAGGTCTGGGCCTCGGAAGTCCATCATCCACCTGAGGAAGTGCTACCCTCAGCCCCCTTGTTCCTGTCAGCCACACCAGGGCTCTCGTGGCCATCCCAGGTAAGGAAGAGCCCCGAAGCTCCAGCCAGTGCCTCAGTCAACTCTATGGATGGGGCTTTGACTGGATCACTGGGAACATAGCCAAGTCACCCAAAACCAGAATGATGGACCTGCCGGTCGGGGGAAGGTTTCAATTCTTTGTGAACTGATGGCCCAGTGTAACCTCAGACCAGTGAGTTCTCTCCATCGTTCGCATGGGGTACAGATTGAATCTATAGGATACCCCACCAAATTGCCCCTTGAGCTCATTTTGCAGCCCAGTAGTGCATCAGGAAGTACTAGTAACAGAGCTCTCCTCTCTTTTTAGTCAAACCCATTCCACCAGGACAAAGAGTAAGGGGATTTTACGCCCGATACTTCTTGATACCAATGAAAACAGGGGGACTCTGTCCCATCCCAAACCTGAGAGCCTTGAAAAATTCCTCAAAAGAGAAAAATTCAAAATGGTTTTCCTGGTCATTTTGATCCCTGTCTTGTAAAAAGGGGACTTGTTTTGCTCCCTGGATCTCAAAACTGCATACACTCATATCAAGATCTTCCCAAGTCAACGGAAGTATCTCAGATTTCTGGTGGGAAAGCTGCTCTTCCACTCTTGCCTTATGCCATTTGGGGTCGCATCAGCCCCACATGTCTTTACAAAATGCCTAGCTGTGGTGGAGGCGCGCCTTCGCAGACTGGGAGTTCACATTTTCCCATATCTGGATGATTGGCTGGTTAAAGGAGCACCTCTCGGGCAGGGTCAGTGGTTCCATGCACTCTATCCCAAGTCCCATCTCAGCACATCATTGCAATTGGACTTCATTGGAACCCTGCTAGAAATGGCTCGGGCCAAGGCCTATCTGCCACAAAAAAGGGCCATCAACCCAATGTTCATCGCGGCAGCTATTCAACAGAGTCAGCAGGGGAAGCCTGGATGTGAATCTCTTCGCAGCGCCTTAGAACAGAAAGGTTCCTCAGTTCTGCTTCCTGTACAGGACATGCAGCAAACCAGTCTCAGATGCATTCGCCCACTATTGGGTCGAGAGTCTTTATGCATATCCTCCTACTCCAGAGGTAGCAAAGGCTCTCTTGAAGCTTCGTGAGGACAGAGGGATTATGATTCTCATGGTCACTCGTTGGCCGAGACAGGTATGGTTTCTACTCCTCAAAGAGATGTCCATCCAGAAACCTATCATGCTGGGGACTTGCCCAGATCTCATCACCCAGGATCGAGGCAGGTTGTACCATCCCAACCTACAGGCCATGTTGCTCACAGCCTGGATGTTGAGAGGTTAATATTGCAACTACTCATCTCTCAGAAGATGTGTCTTGAGTCCTAGTGGCTTCAAGAAAGTCTTCCACTAGAAAGTCCTATGGACTGATGTAGAGGAACTTTTCCATGTGGTGTGAGCAGAAGGCCCTAGATTCTTTTTCCTGCTCCACACAAAAACTGCTTGACTATCTTCTACACCTATCAAATATGGTTTGAAGACCAACTCCATTAGAGTTCATCTAAGTGTGATTGGCATCTATCACAGTGCTGTAGGTGATACTCCCATCTCTGTGCAGCTTATAGTTATATGTTTCATGTGGGGCCTGCTTCAGTTGAAGCCTTCCTTAAGGCCTCCCACTGTGTTTTTGGACCTCAACGCGGTGTTAGCTGATGAAAGTGCCCTTTGAGCTGCTGCGTTTCTGTGACCTGGAAGTTCAGATTTTTGGTAGCAGTCACTTCAGCATATAGAGACAGCGAACTCTGACCTTAGGGGGTCATTTATCAAAATGTGATAAGTGTTTTCGCATGCGATAGCTGCCGTGCAGTAAGGTTTCATTGCCATTTGCGATGTCTCCTGTTAGTCCTATTTGAGAGAGAGAGAGAGAGAGGCTGGCCATAATGTCATGGGCCATAGGTAGGTATTTGTATCCCTATGGTAGGCCCACCTAGTAACTCGAGGTGGGGTTTAGGTAAGAGTGTGACACCTACGAACAGAACAGTGGTCTCTTGTGAAGATTTGCTGGCCTTCGGAGTGAGGAAACTCACTCCAAGTGGAGATTTGGGCAAGGTTCTCTCCACCTAGCTTGATGTTACCCAGGTAGAGAGTCCAACAAGCTAGGTGGAGAGAACCTTGCCCAAATCTCCTCTTGGAGTGAGTTTCCTCACTCCGAAGGCCAGCAAATCTTCATAAGAGACATAAGAGACCACTGTTCTGTTCGTAGGTGTCACGTAGAATGTCAAAGTGACCCCTAACCCCCTACACTCTTACCTAAACCCCACCTCGAGTTACTAGGTGGGCCTACCATAGGGATACAAATACCTACCTATGGCCCATGACATTATGGCCAGTCTCTCTCTCTCTCTCTCTCTCACAACAATGATGGAAATACAACAGGTCTGGCACTTATTGCAGAATCTGAAATGGTATCACAATTTGTGCTAACTTAGCTCTTCACACAGGTAATTAGTGATAAATGCTATATTAGCATAAAACATGCCCCTTTTGCTATTGCATGCAGTACTTACCGCATTTTGATAAATCCACCCCTTAGTGACTTATCCACCTTAAGCTATGTTTTATCATAACTGGGTGATCTTACATACTCACCCTAAGTTCCTGCCTAAGGTGGTGTCAGACATCCATCTTAACCAGTTCATCATCCTGCCAACATTCTTTCCCAGGTCCCATTTGCACCAAGGCAAACAAGCCCTGCACAGTTTGGTCTGCAAAGGTTCCTTAGACTTCTATCTGGAGAGGACAGAAGCCTATAGACAATCCATCCAACTTTTTGTTTCTTTTGACAGGAATAAATTGGGCATCGCTGTTGCCATGCAGTCGCTTTCCAATTGGCTAGCAGACTTCATTTCCTTCTATTATGCCCAGGCGGGTCTGCATCTTGGGGATCATATCAAGGCTCACTTTGTTCGAGCCATGACAACAATGTTAGACTACTTGCGAGCAGTTCCCATGGAGGATATCTGCAGAGCTGTTAATGTGGAGTTTTCTCCCAGGACAAGCAGGATGGTAGTCCTCACATATGGGGATGGAGCCTAATCATGGAATACTTTTGTCAAAGTTTCTAGAACTTTGACTGGCACACTGAGCATGCCCAGCATGCCACTAACCCTGCATCCAGCAGGGGTCTCCCTTCAGTCTCTTTTTTTCCACACAGCAGTTGCCTTGCAGTTCTCAGGAGCTCTGTGAGAATTCCTCACGGAATTTTTTTCTAAAAATTTAAAAACTTTTTCCCCATCCTCGGGGTCCCACATCGACTACCGACCTCTGCCGACGCGGTAAGATTTACCTCGTTCTTTGTGGTTGGTTCCTGGCGGCGCTTCCATCGGTGACCACCAAACGTGCGCCGCCCTTCTTTTTGAAAAAATGGCAACCAGTTTTCAAAAGTGCCCCAAGTGTCCAAGGACTATGTCCATTACGGACCCTCATGACATTTGTGTCCTATGCTTGGGGCCTTCCCACAACGTCCTAGCTGTGCCCAGATGACTCCAAAAGGCCGCCTGGCCCACTTAGATAAGATGGAACACCTATTCACATTGAAGCGCGTGTCTCCGTCCGCTCCGGCCAAGAGTACACTGGGTCGAAAACCTTCGTCTTTGTCAACTCTGTCACCATCGACATCCCAACACCATCGAGACACCAGTGACCGGCCATCACCAGCATCTTCACGCTCGAAGGCATCGACATCTTCGTCCTTGGTACCAGAGAAGGACCGGACCGAGCATCGAGAAAAGCACCGTCATCGACACCGATGTGAGCTGGTACGACAAGCCATTGACATCAGCATTGACAGAGCCGCTGTCTAAGAAGTCCCCGGGAGAGGAGCCCCCATCCTCCTCTGGTCCAGGGTCACCGAGGTGTTCCCCACCTGCACCGGTGCCGGGAACCGAGACTCCACAGATTCATGTGGACCTCCGGAAACGCCTACTGAGCCTCCAGCCCCGGTCGCTGTGTTACCAACACCAGCCTTCCAGAAGGAATTTGACTGGATAGTCCAAGAGGCAGTACTTCAGGCGCTTCGAGGTTTCCAGTCACCACTGGCGCTGAATCCCATGCCCTCGGCTGATCCGGTGCCTACCATGCTGGCTCCACTCCTCGAGCGATTGGATACCCTGATCGGTGCACTTCCTTCGGTGCCTGTTCCTTCGATGCCATCGGCGCCACCGAAGCCACTGACACCGATCCTGATTCCCTTGTCCTCGGACGAGGAGCAATTTTTACTGATGCCGGAGCCGGTTCCAGGACCATCGGTTCCAGTACTACCCCGATGTCCATCGAAAATGCTGATGCCATCGGTGCCTTCACCATCCTCAATGCCGGTTCCTCCTGTTTCAGTGCCTCCATCCTTCTAATCGGTGCCATTTCCAGATCCGGCTGGATTTGAACCACTTCCTCCATCTGAAGGTGTTGCAACCGTCGCTGCCCAACGGCTTCACTCCGCCTACCTTTCTTTTTCTGTGACTCCTCCTGCTCCTTGTGGAGTCTGGCTGCCGCGGCGTCTGCCCGCCGTCCTCTCCAGTATCTCCAGACTGGCTTGGGCACTGCCTCCCGCCATGCTCCTCAGGTACCATAGGGCGTGCATGCCGCGCAGCCCTCATTCTTATTTCCTTTATGGCGCGAACCTCAGGGGCATCCCCCTGTGATGATGTCACGCTGCTCGGATATTTAAGCCTACTGTTTATTGCTAGCCGTTGAGTTAGCAAGGATTTTTCCTTACGGATGGGATTTGCTCTCCGTACCCAGCTACTCTGCCTCCAACTTCTATTGGTCTCTTTTCTGCTAACGGGGTACCTGCTCCTCGGGGGCCTCTCTGCTTCTTTCAGGTCACTATCAGGAACTGGTACTCGCTCCTCGAGGGCCCATGTTCCCTGACCCGCTGCCTGTGTCCATCTCCTCTTCTACTTGGAAGAATTTGCTACAGACAACATCTGTGAGGACTACTACCATCTACTCCTCAGAGCTGTTTCCCTGGAACCAGGTACTCACTCCTCGAGGTCCTGCCTCAGTTCCATCGTCAGTGCCATCTCCTATGTGGAACTGCTGCATGAGTACTTGTCAACGAGTCTCTGCTCCCAGGGATCTGGTACTCGCTCCTCAAGGGCCAGCTCTCCCTATCTCGGGGCTTCTCCATACTGGGGACTCTGATCCTCATAGCCCCTCACTGGCCACGGCAGGTTTGGTTTCCCATCCTAAGCGACTTCTCAGTCCAGCAACCAATTTGCCTGGGGACAGATCCAACTCTAATAACGCAGAATAACGGACTGTTGCGTCATCCGAACCTCCACTCCTTGTCTCTGACAGCATGGATGTTGAAAGGTTGATACTACAATCCCTTAACCTTTCTGACAATGTGTCCCAGGTCCTCGTAGCTTCACGAAAGCCTTCTACTGGGAAATCTTATCGTTCCAAATGGAAGACATTTTCCTTGTGGTGCACTACAAAAGAGAGAGATCACTTTTCCTGCCCCACAACAAGATTCCTGGACTACCTCTGGTACCTTTCGGAGTCTGGTCTACAAACTTCCTCCATCCGAGTGCATGTCAGCCCCATAACCACTTACCACAATGGTATAGGAGATGCCTCGATTTCGGCGCAACCCCTTCTAGGGCGCTTTATGAGAGGCTTGCTCCAACTGAAGCCTTCACTGTGTCCTCCGGTTCCGGCATGGGACCTCAATGTGGTACTAGCTCGGCTCATGCGACCTCCGTTCGAGCCTCTGCATTCCTGCGAGCTACGTCATCTCACTTGGAAAGTGCTCTTTCTTCTTGCTTTGACATCGGCTCGCAGAGTCAGTGAGCTACAGGCGCTGGTAACGTACCCACCTTACACAAAATTTCTCCACGATCGTGTGATGCTCCGCACTCACCCTAAATTTATGCCGAAGGTAGTATGTGATTTCCATTTAAATCAATCCATAATACTACCCATATTTTTTCCGAAACCTCACTCACACCCAGGTGAGCGGGCCCTGCATTCCTTGAACTGTAAATGTGCGCTCGCCTTTTATTTGGACCCCACTTCAGCCCATAGTAAGTCCACCCAACTGTTTGTCTCCTTTGATAAAAGCAAACTGGGAGTTCCGGTGGGCAAGCACAACCTGTCCACCTGGCTAGCGGACTGTATTATCTTCTGTTACCAGCAAGCAGGCCTTCCGCTACAGGGATGCGTAAAAGCGTGTTCAGTAAGAGCCATGGCAACGTCATTAACACACCTCCATTCTGTACCTCTTACTGACATCTGTAGAGCTGCCACATGGAGCTCTCTCCATACTTTCGTAGCTCGTTATTGTCTCGACAAGGCTGGCAGGCAGGATTCCATCTTTGGCCAGTCTGTCCTACGTAATTTGTTTCCAGTTTAATAACCCAATTTCCTTCCTGCAACCCACTGTGAAATTCAGGCTGCCCTCATACCCAAAACCACCCCTGTTGTGCCTGTTGCACGTCGTTGGTTGCTTTTGGTTCACTCTATTCAGGCATCCTGTAGCTCGCTATTCAGCCATATGTGAGGACTACCATCCTGCTTGTCTTGGGAGAAAGCAGAATTGCTTACCTGTAACAGGTGTTCTCCCAGGACAGCAGGATGTTAGTCCTCACGAAACCTGCCCGCCACCCCGCGGAGTTGGGTTCGCTTACATTTTCTTATTTTATTTTTCGCTTGTACTTTTTGCTACAAACAAGGCTGAAGGAGCACCCCTGCTGGATGCAGGGTTAGTGGCATGCTGGGCATGCTCAGTGTGCCAGTCAAAGTTCAAGAAACTTTGACAAAAGTATTCCGTGATTGGGCGCCATCCTGATGATGTCACCCATAAGCACATTAATGTTAAAATCAAACTGCCTAATTTGTTCTTAACAATCAGGTTTAACTTACACACCTAGTTTATTATTTTAAATTGTTACCGTACTATGATGGCATACGAGTAATTTGTAATCTATACCACCCATATTTCTCTTTATCGTGCCCTTCTGTAAACCGTTGTGATGGTATTTAACTTAACGATGGTATAGAAAAATTTCTAAATAAAGAAATAAAGAAATGTGAGGACTAACATCCTGCTGTCCTGGCAGAACACCTGTTGTAAAATAATTTTTATTATGGAAATGTTCCAACAATACATCGGGAGTTAGCGATATGTAGTTTCTTCTATATCCCAACTCCAAACCACAATAACAGTAACAGAAAATTCTGCAGGTTTCCCCATTACCCACCCCCCTTATGCAAGTCCCAGTTCATGTCCATAAATATCACAGTTAAGAACACACGAGTGATGACTTTCTTGTCTATTGGTCCATTCAGCAGTTAAGAATCAAACTTCGAGCTCGATGTGGTAATGCCTGTATATATCCATTCCAAATATGGAGAAAGCGTCTTCGTCTTTGCGGGTCCGTCTTGGAAGATAAGCTTTCTAGTTGCATTAGGAGATGGAGATGTATGCGCCACATCCAGAAAGAGGGAGTCGTAGTTTCTTTCCAATTAAGCAGAACAATTTTTTTTTCCTACTGCAAAGGCTTTGCGAAGAAACCATTTAAGTTCCTGGCCCTTAATCAAGGGTTGGGGGATACAATCAAATAAAATCATATATGGGGACACAGGCAAGTTTACATCCAACAACTCACTTAGATAGTGCACGATCTTCCCCCAATAAGAATGAGTTCCCGAACATTCCCAGAAAACATGGGATAAAGTCCCCTTAATACATGAACATTTTGGACAGGATGCATTCTGTACAAGGTGCGCATGAAAGGCGATTTGTGGTGTAATATATGCTCTATATAGCAGTTTGACTTGCATTTCTCTATAATACATATTACTGGTAATAGTTATAGACGTGCGCATCGACGCCTTAAAAACTCCAGGAGGCACCTGAAACAGTCCATCCCTATTCCAGCGCTCTGTCGCTTGAATACAAGCTTCAGGGGCAATATTTTTAGTAAGTACCTGATAATATTCTGAAAGTGAGGGGGCCATAGGATTTACCCAATTGAAAAAACCGCTCAAGAGCCTGAAGGTGGCCTAAAACTTTACAAGATGCAGGAAGTGAGTTAAAGTAATGACGGATTTGCAAATAACCAAATAAATGATTATCCCGCAAACCATATAACATTTGGAGGGTCTCAAAAGTTAAGAGAACCCCGGATTTGTCCGTAACATGACCCAACATGGTTATACCCTTTTGCTGCCATTCCCGGAACACTCTATTCTGAGACCCTGGAGTAAAATGTGGATTACCCCCAATAGGCATCAGAAACGCATTACATTCAGGAAGGCCGAGATATTTTGTCAGATGTTGCCAGGCTTGTCGGAGAGGTGCTATAAGGGGGTTCTGTTTAATATCGGCGGTCAGTTCCTTACCAGGACACATCAGTATAAATCGGATATCTATGGGATCTACCAACGTTTGTTCCGCCACGAGGTTAAGAAAGGTAGGAGAGAGGCGGAGAAGGCAAGCAGAGACTAACAACCTGAGGCTGGCCCGAGTTATCCGGAGGGAGCGGGAGCACCTGCAGACCCGACCCGACCATCAGCGCGACTGCCGACGTCAGGGGGCGGACCCGGCGAGAGGAAGCAGGAAGCAGTGAAAAGCTGGCTGCGGTGAGAGGACGCTGAGAGAGGCGGAGAAGGCAAGCAGAGACTAACAACCTGAGGCTGGCCCGAGTTATCCGGAGGGAGCGGGAGCACCTGCAGACCCGACCCGACCATCAGCGCGACTGCCGACGTCAGGGGGCGGACCCGGCGAGAGGAAGCAGGAAGCAGTGAAAAGCTGGCTGCGGTGAGAGGACGCTGAGAGAGGCGGAGAAGGCAAGCAGAGACTAACAACCTGAGGCTGGCCCGAGTTATCCGGAGGGAGCGGGAGCACCTGCAGACCCGACCCGACCATCAGCGCGACTGCCGACGTCAGGGGGCGGACCCGGCGAGAGGAAGCAGGAAGCAGTGAAAAGCTGGCTGCGGTGAGAGGACGCTGAGAGAGGCGGAGAAGGCAAGCAGAGACTAACAACCTGAGGCTGGCCCGAGTTATCCGGAGGGAGCGGGAGCACCTGCAGACCCGACCCGACCATCAGCGCGACTGCCGACGTCAGGGGGCGGACCCGGCGAGAGGAAGCAGGAAGCAGTGAAAAGCTGGCTGCGGTGAGAGGACGCTGAGAGAGGCGGAGAAGGCAAGCAGAGACTAACAACCTGAGGCTGGCCCGAGTTATCTGGAGGGAGCGGGAGCACCTGCAGACCCGACCCGACCATCAGCGCGACTGCCGACGTCAGGGGGCGGACCCGGCGAGAGGAAGCAGGAAGCAGTGAAAAGCTGGCTGCGGTGAGAGGACGCTGAGAGAGGCGGAGAAGGCAAGCAGAGACTAACAACCTGAGGCTGGCCCGAGTTATCTGGAGGGAGCGGGAGCACCTGCAGACCCGACCCGACCATCAGCGCGACTGCCGACGTCAGGGGGCGGACCCGGCGAGAGGAAGCAGGAAGCAGTGAAAAGCTGGCTGCGGTGAGAGGACGCTGAGAGAGGCGGAGAAGGCAAGCAGAGACTAACAACCTGAGGCTGGCCTGAGTTATCTGGAGGGAGCGGGAGCACCTGCAGACCCGACCCGACCATCAGCGCGACTGCCGACGTCAGGGGGCGGACCCGGCGAGAGGAAGCAGGAAGCAGTGAAAAGCTGGCTGCGGTGAGAGGACGCTGAGAGAGGCGGAGAAGGCAAGCAGAGACTAACAACCTGAGGCTGGCCCGAGTTATCTGGAGGGAGCGGGAGCACCTGCAGACCCGACCCGACCATCAGCGCGACTGCCGACGTCAGGGGGCGGACCCGGCGAGAGGAAGCAGGAAGCAGTGAAAAGCTGGCTGCGGTGAGAGGACGCTGAGAGAGGCGGAGAAGGCAAGCAGAGACTAACAACCTGAGGCTGGCCCGAGTTATCCGGAGGGAGCGGGAGCACCTGCAGACCCGACCCGACCATCAGCGCGACTGCCGACGTCAGGGGGCGGACCCGGCGAGAGGAAGCAGGAAGCAGTGAAAAGCTGGCTGCGGTGAGAGGACGCTGAGAGAGGCGGAGAAGGCAAGCAGAGACTAACAACCTGAGGCTGGCCCGAGTTATCTGGAGGGAGCGGGAGCACCTGCAGACCCGACCCGACCATCAGCGCGACTGCCGACGTCAGGGGGCGGACCCGGCGAGAGGAAGCAGGAAGCAGTGAAAAGCTGGCTGCGGTGAGAGGACGCTGAGAGAGGCGGAGAAGGCAAGCAGAGACTAACAACCTGAGGCTGGCCCGAGTTATCTGGAGGGAGCGGGAGCACCTGCAGACCCGACCCGACCATCAGCGCGACTGCCGACGTCAGGGGGCGGACCCGGCGAGAGGAAGCAGGAAGCAGTGAAAAGCTGGCTGCGGTGAGAGGACGCTGAGAGAGGCGGAGAAGGCAAGCAGAGACTAACAACCTGAGGCTGGCCCGAGTTATCTGGAGGGAGCGGGAGCACCTGCAGACCCGACCCGACCATCAGCGCGACTGCCGACGTCAGGGGGCGGACCCGGCGAGAGGAAGCAGGAAGCAGTGAAAAGCTGGCTGCGGTGAGAGGACGCTGAGAGAGGCGGAGAAGGCAAGCAGAGACTAACAACCTGAGGCTGGCCCGAGTTATCTGGAGGGAGCGGGAGCACCTGCAGACCCGACCCGACCATCAGCGCGACTGCCGACGTCAGGGGGCGGACCCGGCGAGAGGAAGCAGGAAGCAGTGAAAAGCTGGCTGCGGTGAGAGGACGCTGAGAGAGGCGGAGAAGGCAAGCAGAGACTAACAACCTGAGGCTGGCCCGAGTTATCTGGAGGGAGCGGGAGCACCTGCAGACCCGACCCGACCATCAGCGCGACTGCCGACGTCAGGGGGCGGACCCGGCGAGAGGAAGCAGGAAGCAGTGAAAAGCTGGCTGCGGTGAGAGGACGCTGAGAGAGGCGGAGAAGGCAAGCAGAGACTAACAACCTGAGGCTGGCCCGAGTTATCTGGAGGGAGCGGGAGCACCTGCAGACCCGACCCGACCATCAGCGCGACTGCCGACGTCAGGGGGCGGACCCGGCGAGAGGAAGCAGGAAGCAGTGAAAAGCTAACTGCGTGCGGCGCGCAGCAGAGCCGGCGCGCTGCCCAAGCCGCGCGCGCCTAAGGGGCGCGCGTAAGATCGGCTTTGCCCGGCTTCGCCCGGATTGCCTGGACGCCTGGGACTTTCTGTAACTGAAGCTGAGGTAAAATTCTTTTTCTCTCCTAAATTCTCCTACGGAACATCTGCTGGGAAATATAGGCAATATAAATTGCAGAAACGACTAAAAATATTTCCTTTATTACTTTTGTTAGTAATGCCTCCGAAAAGGAAAGGGAGGGTGAGAGTCTTTCCATCTCTCCCCTTACCCTCTCCAATTCAATTGGACATTAGTCGCTTCATGCTTACTACTGGGTTAAATAGGTCAGGTAGCGAAGAATCTGGTGTGCCTGCTAATCAGGGAGGATTAGCAGTGCCTGCAGAGGAGGCCTCCCTCAGTCCAAATGCTGGACTGCCACCGGCACGGAGAGAAGGGAACGGGACATTTGGAGAAGCCCTTGAAGGAGCTGTGGGTGTTGAGATGAATGTAGAGAGTAAATCAAATTCCTCCCCCCAAGTTGAGAGAGGTGTAGAGCTGACCAACAGGACACCCCCTGTCCTAGTGACCCGCCCTCCGGTGGTTACTTTAGATATGCTCTGGGACATGATGGCTGGAACTTTAAATAATATCCAAAGGTTGGAAAACAAAGTTGATGCAATGAATGCAGGATATCAAACAGATCTCCTTCAAATCCACAAACAGCTAAAAGATTCAACAGAAAAAATAAAGTCATTGGAGACAGATGGAAAGAAAAATGCAGACTTTCAAATAGCGGTGGTCAAAGACCGAGAAAATATATCTAAAAGACTGGAGAATCTTGAAAATAACGCCAAACGGCTAAATTTAAGATTCTTAAACTTCCCCAGGGTGGTGGGGGAAGTACCATTAATTTCCTTAAAAAAATTTTTGATTGAAGGTTTGGGGTTTTTATTAGAGAATTCTCCAGTGATTATTAACTGCTTTTTCCTACCAAAATCTAGAAACCAGATTCCTATAGAAGATCAAATGTTTCAAGGAGACCTTACAAATTTTTTAGAAGACTCTTTGGCTCAGGTAATTGATAGGGGAACATTAATGGCAACATTCTCATCTATAGAAGACGTAAATTTAATTATGAAAAAATTTTTCATTAAATTCCCAATCAATTACCTTGGCAAAGAAATGAAAGTGTTTCCTGACTTAGCTGCAACAACCCAACAAAGGCGTAAAGCCTTTCTTGCTTTTCGAACAGAAGTCATTGCTTTAGGTTATAAATTTGTTTTAAGATTTCCATGCAAGTGTTTAATTTCAAAGCAAGACGAAGCATTTATTTTCTTTTTACCCGACCAATTAAAGAATTTCATAGAACAGCGAAAATTAACAACCTCATCCCCACTGCCATAACTTAAGTAATAGAAAACAGGTATACCCAGTTAATATTGCCCTTTTTGTTAACTGTAGTGGAAATAATTATTCTCCCTTAATTTCTATTTCCCATGTTGCTCTCTCAACTTTGATCTATATAGAGACTGGTTTATGGACATGATGGAAATCATATTTGTTTATTGTTTGTTTATATAATTACTGTTATTAAGTAATTATTTGCTTTTGTCCAACCAATAGTTTGAAAAATTCGACATATGTTTAATATTGAAGTTATATTATGTTAACTTTAAATTGATAAATAAAGTATTAAAAAAAAAAAAAAAAAAAAAAAAAAGAAAGGTAGAGTCTCCGGAAATCCAATTTCGGACCAGGCGTGAATTTGCCGCCACCACATAACTGTTCAGATCCGGTACTCCCATACCACCCTCACCCCATTTCATTTTTAACCAACGCAGGGGGATACGGGCTTTCTTCCCCTTCCATATGAAGGTGCGAAGTAATTTGTCCAGGGTCCCCATATCTTTCCGGCTAAGGGAAAACGGGAGGTTCTGTATTACATAGAGCCATTTAGGTAGGATAATTAATTTAAATAAGTTAATGCGCCCTCCCAAAGATAAGGGAAGCCCCCTCCAATGACATAGTTTTTCTTTCGTCAAGTTCAATAATCGGGTAATATTAAGAGAGTAAATGGATCGCAAATCTGTAGAGAGATAAACTCCTAAGTATTTAAGCACAGAGTCGGACCAGTGCAATGGAAATGGATCCTGCCAACCGGCCTGTAAGGTGGCAGGAAAGCCTAACGCCGCCGACTTATCCCAATTAATGCTCAGGCCGGAAAACTCCCCAAAAGCTTTAAATAGCGCTAGTAGCGTCGGTAAAGAGCGGGCTGGGGATGTTAGAAAGACCAAGATGTCGTCTGCAAAAGCGGCATATTTAAAAATCTCTTTGGTTGCACCTGAGTAAAACTGCACGCCTCGTATCAAAGGAGTTTCCTGCAGTGCTATGAGCAACGGTTCTAGCGTCAGTAAAAATAAAAGGGGAGATAACGGACAACCTTGACGCGTTCCCTGTTGTACCTGGATAGGAGAAGACAAGCCGCCATTAACTAGCAATCTAGCTTGAGGGTCACAGTAGAGCAGCTGAATCGCCTCCAAGAAAAACCCTTGAAACCCCATTTCTGTGAGTACTTGGAACAAGTAGCCCCATTCCACCCGGTCAAACGCCTTTTCTGCGTCTAGGCTGACCAGTAAAAAGGGGATATCAGTTCGCTCACAAAGTGTCATTGCAGCCATGATTTTCCTAATATTGGTTAGGGCGTAACATTTTTGGACAAATCCCACCTGGCCATGTTGGATGAGGCGAGGTAAAATTGTACCCAGGCGATTTGCCAAAATTTTGGCCAAGAATTTATGATCCACATTCAGAAGTGAAATGGGGCGATACGCTGTTGGTTCCAACGGATCCTTGCCGGGTTTCGGGATTAGGGTCACGTGTGCCATGTTACCCAGCAGAGGAAAGGAACCTAATGTGATCCAACTCTGAAACACCAAGGGTAGAAGGCCCTTCATGGGTTCTATTAAACACTGGTAGAATTCCGCACTATAGCCATCCGGTCCAGGCGTCTTTAATTTTTTAGCGGTCCGAATGGCTTTACTAACCTCCTCCTCCCGAATCGGCTCATTTAACCATCTCTGCTGGGCCACAGTGATGGAAGGCAGCTTAACACGGGCCGAAAACGACTCCCATTTTGCAGGAGACCAACCCCCTGCCCTGTAAAGCTCAGTGTAATATTCTTGAAAGGCCTTTAAAATATCAGGGGTATCATTTACAATCTGCCCTTTATTTGTTCGCAACGCCGTAACATGGCGTGAGCCACCCACGGAGCGCACTAAATTCGCCATCATCCTCCCTGATTTGTTCCCAAATTGATATAATTTATATCGATAGTAATGAATACTTTTGATGGCCCTTTGGTGCAAAAGGGAATTAATCGTGGTTTGCAGAGCTAGATAGGCAGCGCGTCGAGATCCTGAGGGTTGCGCTACAAGGTCTCTTTTTACACCCGTTAACTGTGCACTAAGAAGGAGCAACCTCCGATCGGCGGATTTCCTCCAGTGAGCTATATAGGAAATTATATCGCCTCTCAATACCACCTTGGCGGTACTCCAGAAGAGAACTGGGTCTCCCAGATGCTGGGCATTCAGCATGGCAAATTCCTCCCATTTCCCTCTGATGTACTGCTGAAAAGCTAAATCCTCTGCAAGAAAATACGGGTACCTCCAGTGCCTCTCTTTTGGCGGAACTTGATTGGCTTTCAAATCAAGCCAGATGGGCGCATGGTCAGAAATGAGGACATCACCAATGTCCGCCTCAGTAACTTGGGAAAAGTAGGAGGTACTTACAAAAAAATAATCAATGCGAGATTGAGTTGCATGTGCTCGAGAGAAATGGGAGAAACTTTTCTCAAAAGGGTGCAGGGTCCGCCACGAGTCCGCTAAATGCAATGTTGCCTCTAGGGTCTGCAATTCCTTGCTAGGCCGTCCAGCCAGCGGACCAGCTGCCAATCTATCCCAGGCCGGGTCTTTTAAAGCATTAAAATCTCCCCCTATCACTAAATATTTATCCAGGTAAGGAAGGAGTGCCTGCTGGAGTCTGCGGTAAAACCCCGCTTGCTGAGAATTAGGAGCGTAAACACAGCACAGCACCATGGGAGTCTGCTGTAATTCGGCCTCCAAAATCAGAAACCGCCCCTCAGGATCCTTAATTTCTTTCAACACCCGCAAAGGGAAATTCTTTTTTATCAAAATCGCTACTCCCGCTGATCGGGAATTAGCTGACGCAAAGTGTACCTTCCCCACCCAGCCCTGGCGCAGTTTTAAATGTTCTAAATCGGATAAGTGAGTTTCCTGCAGGAACGCTAGGTCCGTGAAATTACGTTTTAGAGCCTGCAAAATCTTATATCTTTTAATCGGTGAATGGATGCCACAGACATTCCAGGATATTATCCTATGTCCCATTTTAACCATAATCAGACACCCAAAATCGAATTTTTCCATGTGTGTATGACCCATCAAAAACAAGAGAGGGCCGTCCCAGCAAGGACCCTCCCCTGAACCACCGTGTTAGTTCCACTCGTGTGACATCTAAGGTATCAGAACATGAACTCCTGTCGCTCCCGCCGGAGCACAAGTGTACTTCTTTGTGCCTTCCTTCCCCCTCCCCCCTCCCTCCAGCCCCCCCCTTACCATCCCCCCAACACCCCCCCTATTCCTGTCTATTCCTAAATCCCCGAACATTAACCTAATCAACCCCAATTCCAAGATCACGACGTAACACTTGCAACTCTCACCCCGTCACCAGCCCATCCGGATCAGAACACTCCCCAACAATGATATCATGTTCAGCTTTGTTTCCCCCAGCAAAACAGAGATGGGTATTGAGCAGTGCAAAACCTTTGTCTCCACCGATTACGTAATCGGGTGTCTGAGCTTTACCTGCCCTGCCATAGTATAGAATATGATAACTATAAAACATTTCTCCTATCTTATCTGTCCATTTCCCCAGTGGTATGTAGAGCTCAACCTTTCCTTAACCAGCCCACTCGACTCCCAAGCTTGACTCCCAAGCTTGTACAAGCTCTGTCTTTGCAAAATTCCTCCAGAAATTTTGATCCTTAGTAAGTCCACTTATGTTGAGAAACAGGAAACATGAAATTGGACGAACAACACACAAAAATTTCAGCAATAAAAACCATTTTGCAGTTTGAAGGTGGCTTCACCGGCTGCTTCATCGTCCGTGTGTGGGTATCCTTCCTCCCCGTAACCAGAGCCAGGGACCCAGTCTTTCCCCCAACACCACGCTCAGTCAGCTTAGAAACAGTCCCGCGATTGCAGTATACCTTATCGGCGTTAAAGAAGCTGAATCTGGCAGGCAGGATCGAAGCAAGTTCCAGCATGTACTGAGGTGCGAGTGGCTCATCTGCAGCCGTCCGTTTTCCACGAGCCCAACCAAGCCGCCCCTCGTTAGGCAATCCTCTAATTTGCTCGCAGGACTCAGGCAATCAAGAGGCACACCTCTGTATCAATTCAGTATTCGTCCGTCTGATTTGACTTTTTTTTTTTGTTGTTTTCATTATAGTTTCTCCTACCTGAACAGACTTCTGGCGTTCCGGGGGACAACAACAAGCCCAGGATCGTAGGCGGAACAGCTGGGTTGCAATTAAGAATGCTAAATGGGCTCCATTTCTTCTGTCATTTTTTTTTTTTTTTTAATTGCCAATTACCGTTTCATAAATTGACTCGAGGGAACGCCGGCGGCCATCTTGTCCACGTGGAGATCAGGGTCGGTGGTTGTCTGTTGTTTTCCTGGAGGCCCCCTCCGAAACGGTAAGTGTTTTGATAAAGTCCTGTAGGTCCCCGACAGTAGAGAACCAGCGGGGGCCGGTAGTTGTAGAGACTCGAACCCGTGCGGGATAGATAATCAGGGCTCGGTGACCGAGATTATGGAGCTGTGAACATAATGGTGCCAGGGTACGCCGTTGAGCTGAGAGGGCTGCTGAAAAATCCTGAAAAATAAGGATCTTCTGACCCTCATATCTTAGGTCCCCTGTACCCCTTGCTGCTCTCAAAATCTCTTCTTTGTGGGCATAATTTAAAATTTTTGCTATGACCACTCTAGGTCTGTCCTGCTGTGGTTTCTTAATTCCCAGCCGGTGGGCCCTTTCCACTCTCAGAGGCCCATGCTGCAAGTTTAAAGTAAGTTCTTTAGTGAGCCAGGCTTCCAGCCATGATGATAATTCCCTCTCAGGAAGTAGAGATGTGAATCGTGTCCTCGATCGTCTTAACGATCGATTTCGGCTGGGAGGGGGAGGGAATCGTATTGTTGCCGTTTGGGTGTGTAAAGTATCGTGAAAATCGTTAAAATCGTGAGCCGGCACACTAAAACCCCCTAAAACCCACCCCGACTCTTTAAATTAAATCCCCCACCCTCCCGAACCTCCCCCCCAAATGCCTTAAATTACCTGGGGGTCCAGCGGCACACTAAAACACGGCACACTAAAACCCCCTAAAACCCACCCCGACCCTTTAAATTAAATCCCCCACCCCCCAAATGCCTTAAATTACCTGGGGGTCCGTAGCCTTAAATTACCTCCGTAGCGGCGGTCCGTAGCTAAATCGGGGGAAGGGGGAGAGCAGGAAAAGAGGCACACTAAATCGTGTAGTCTTCAGCCGGCGCCATTTTGCAAAATGGCCGCCGCAAAATGGCGGCGGCCATAGACCAAAACGATTCGACGCAGGAGGTCGTTCCGGACCCCCGCTGGACTTTTGGCAAGTCTTGTGGGGGTCAGGAGGCCCCCCCAAGCTGGCCAAAAGTTCCTGGGGGTCCAGCGGGGGTCCAGGAGCGATTTCCTGCCGCGAATCGTTTTCCGTACGGAAAATGGCGCCGGCAGGAGATCGACTGCAGGAGGTTGTTCAGCGGGGGTCCAGAACCCTCGCTGAATATCGTCCGATATATTTTAAATCGTCAAAAATCGTTAGGGCCACGATACAATACCAATTCCCCCGATTTATCGTCAAAAAATCGTAAATCGGGGGAAGGGGGAGGGCAGGAAAACCGGCACACTAAAACACCCTAAAACCCACCCCCGACCCTTTAAATTAAATCCCCCACCCTCCCGAACCCCCCCCCAAATGCCTTAAATTACCTGGGGGTCCAGCGGCACACTAAAACACGGCACACTAAAACCCCCTAAAACCCACCCCGACCCTTTAAATTAAATCCCCCACCCTCCCGAAACCCCCCCAAATGCCTTAAATTACCTGGGGGTCCGTAGCCTTAAATTACCTCCGTAGCGGCGGTCCGTAGCTAAATCGGGGGAAGGGGGAGAGCAGGAAAAGCGGCACACTAAATCGTGTAGTCTTCAGCCGGCGCCATTTTGCAAAATGGCCGCCGCAAAATGGCGGCGGCCATAGACCAAAACGATTCGACGCAGGAGGTCGTTCCGGACCCCCGCTGGACTTTTGGCAAGTCTTGTGGGGGTCAGGAGGCCCCCCCAAGCTGGCCAAAAGTTCCTGGGGGTCCAGCGGGGGTCCGGGAGCGATTTCCTGCCGCGAATCGTTTTCCGTACGGAAAATGGCGCCGGCAGGAGATCGACTGCAGGAGGTCGTTCAGTGAGGGTTCTGGCCCCCCGCTGCGGAGGTAATTTAAGGCTACGGACCCCCAGGTAATTTAAGGCATTTGGGGGGGGGGGGTTCGGGAGGGTGGGGGATTTAATTTAAAGGGTCGGGGTGGGTTTTAGGGGGTTTTAGTGTGCCGTGTTTTAGTGTGCCGCTGGACCCCCAGGTAATTTAAGGCATTTGGGGGGGGGTTCGGGAGGGTGGGGGATTTAATTTAAAGGGTCGGGGGTGGGTTTTAGGGTGTTTTAGTGTGCCGGTTTTCCTGCCCTCCCCCTTCCCCCGATTTACGATTTTTTGACGATAAATCGGGGGAATTGGTATTGTATCGTGGCCCTAACGATTTTTGACGATTTAAAATATATCGGACGATATTTTAAATCGTCAAAAAACGATTCACATCCCTATCAGGAAGCGATTCTGGCAATCCCACAAATCTAAGATTGGAGCGTCTGGATCTATTTTCTAGGTCTTCAATTCGATCAGTTTGAGATGCCAGCGCTTTTTTGAGAGAAGCTAGCTCTGTCTGTGCAGTATGCAGGCCATCTTCAGTCTCAGAAACTCTGTTCTCTAACTCTCCGAATCGGGTTTCATAACCTGCAATAGAAGCCGTAAGGTCTCCAAGTTGGTGGGATAACTTCTTGAATTCTGGTTCTAATGCCTCCACCACAGCCGCTTTGATATCTGCCCAATTTGTGGGGACCGGGGATTCAGACAGCCCCAGCTCTTCATCAGACGCCATCTCAGTAGGCCTTCCCTTTTCCTTCTCTTTTTCTTTGTCTTTCCGTGCCATACGGGTGGACATTTTACTCTCAATTAATACAGAAAGAGCTCACCGTCGTAATCCCAAGGTTTGTTGGTATTGTAAGACTGTTAAATGTAAAGGATGGGACTGGATAGGCCGGGTGAGAGCCCGAGAAGGAGAATCACATCTGCTCTCCCTCACAGCGTCATGTGATCTCTGTTTGCTTTTTTGACTGCCGCCGGCAGAACACCTGTTACAGGTAAGCAACTCTCTTTCTCCACACATTCACATCGCATTATTGTTTGGATAGTAATGGTTGACGTGACAGCAGGTTTGGCCCATCTCTCTTTCAGAACTTGTTTGAGGTGTAGAAACCAACTTTTTTCCCGTCTAGGGCCTGTTGTTTTTTGTTCAGGCTGCCCCCCCCCCCCTGTTATCAACAAAACGGGTTATTGTTGTACCTATTGGTACTTATTTTGCTATTTTGTGTTTAGCGTATTCAAGCAGGCTGCAACCGCAGGATTAGTATCAGGGACAACACAAAACTTGACTAACTTAGTTCAGGTGCAATTATTTATTTATAGTGCATCACAACGGCACAAATCAAAGTAATAGCTCACCTTGCATCAGCACACATATTAGGTAGATATACAGCATATGGATATCCCATGAGGTCCTACCAGCTCCCCTGCGGTCTCTACTAGCTCTCTGAGCCTGGGTTCTTATGGTAGGGTGAAGAGAACCTCCTTTCACCTAGAATCCCTGGTGGCGTTCTGCCTTAAGGAGGACTGGGTTAGATACTCCAATTTGGCTTCTTAATGTAGAATGAGGGAGTTGGTACAGTCCATCACATTAGTCCCCTTTTACTTTGGGGGGGGGGGGGGCGGAGGGGCAGCCTGTAACCTGCTTATCTGTGACAGGTATACTCCGAGGATAGAAGAATGGCAGTCCTCACAAAAGCTGCCTATGACCCTGTGGAGTTGTTTCCACTATGTGGTTTTTTTTTAATTCCTTTATTATTTTATTCTCTCTTCAATTCTGTGATATAAGACTGAAGGAGACCCTGTGTGGACGCATGATATATTGTATGCATGAGCATGCTGAATGAGGCTCAGTCAAAGTTCTAGAAACTTTGACATAAGTTTTCCGTGCCGTACTCCGTCCGATGATGTCACCTATGTGTGAGGACTGACATACTGCTCTCCTCGGAGAACACCTGTTACAGGTAAGCAACTCTACTTTACCCATGTAAATGCCTTTGAATATTGCCCTTCCGAATTGCAGACTTAAGTTCAGATTCTAAATTTAGGAGCTCAGCTTTTTTTTCAGTTAGCCTCTATGTATCTTCATCATATGATCTTATTACAGCTTATCGTGTCTATGTTTTAAAATCTGTTCCTTTCTTCCAGGTCACTATGCAGGAAAGCAGCTGTCACCTGAACTGCTGAACTGGCTCCATATCATCTTTTGGGACCAAGCTGCCAAAAACTTTGAGGTTTTATTCAAGAATCTCTATTTATTGCTGGTTAATAATACAGATTTTAGGTGCATGTCATCACTCCAGCAAGAGTGCCTCTTGTGAAGGAATGTGTCTGTCTGTCAGTATGAATGTAGAAGGGACTTGAGTACATTTTCAAAAGGTTTTTGTGCCTAAAAACTTGTATGTGCGCACAAGCGAATTTCAAGACAGGCTAAGTATGTGTGTAGTTGCCTGTCCGTGTAGGAAATACACACAAACAAAGTGGACATGTTGGGGAGTGGTTTGGAAGTTTGTGTGTACTTTACTATTTTCTAAGAACCTACCTGCATACGTAGTCAAGAATGCGCAAACACTTTTACACAAGAAAATTATTCCTTACCTGCTAATTTTCGTTCCTGTAATACCATGGATCATTCCAGATGGTGGGTTATGTTCCATGTCCAGCAGATGGAGTCAGAACACAAAATTCCCAGGGAAGGACCCATATAACCACCCCTCCCCTGTAACAGCTCTCAGTAACTAGACTAACAAAGCCCAAAAGAGAGAGACTAAAAACAGAGGGATCAAGTAATCAAAGAAGGACTTGAAATAACCGCTGTCCAAATAAACAGCAACTAAATTCTGAACAGTGAACTTGCGAACAGCAGTGCGTGAACAAAAAAGACGCGCAATATTCGAAATACAGAGTAAAAGATTGTTAAGACAGGTAGGAAGGGATGTCCCACAAGCAAACTCTCAAACCAAGGGAGGATGTCTGGAATGATCCATGGTATTACAGGAATGAAAATTAGCAGGTAAGGAATAATTTTCTTTTCCCTGTACATACCTGGATCATTCCAGACGGTGGGATGTACCAAAGCTTTCCCATCATGGGTGGGCTGCAGACAGCCCTGCTCGTATTACCTTGTCTCCAAGCTGACCGCCCGACGGAGCACCGACGTCCAGGCGATAATGTCTCGCAAAAGTATGGATCGACTTCCAGGTGGCCGCCCTACAAATCTCCTGAGTGGAGACGGAGGAGCTCTCTGCCCAAGATGTCGCCTGGGCTCAAAGAGAATGAGCCTTGACAACCAGCGGAGGGGACTTACCTACGCCAAGGTACGCCGCTATGATCGCACCCTTCAACCACCGCGCTATAGATTGTTTGGAGGCCATGCAACCCTTCCGGGGTCCGGACCAGAGGATAAACAGATGATCGGAGAGCCGAAAATCATTAGTCACCTCCAGATAGCGTATCAGAGACCGCCGTACATCCAGTCTACGCAGGTCTCCAGACTCAGAAGAGGCAAAAGATGGTAATTCCACCGATTGGTTGAGGTGGAATGCTGAAACCACTTTAGGGAGAAAAGAAGGAACCGTCCTCAGCGAAACCCCTTCAAGCGTGAAACGAAGGTATGGTTCACGACAGGATAGGGCCTGCAGCTCGGAAATACGTCTTGCTGAACTGATTGCCATGAGAAAAATGGCCTTGAGAGTGACGTCCTTGATGGTAGCCGAGCTTAGAGGTTCGAACAGCAAACCACAGAGGACTCGGAGCACCATATTCAGATTCCACGACGGACAAGGTGGGCGAATCGGAGGCTTCAAGTGTTTCACTCCTTTAAGGAAACGGGAGACATCCGGATGCGAGGACAGAAACTCCTTATTTCCACTGTGAAGAAAAGCCCCCAAGGCTGCCACCTGAACCCGAAGAGAATTGTAAGCAAGACCTAAATCCAAACCTGCCTGCAAGAAGGAAAGGACTTGTGACACTGAGGCCTGCATGGGAAGAATGTCATTCGCTCCACACCAATCCTCAAAGACCTTCCAGACTCGAACATAGGTAACAGAGGTGGACATCTTATGTGCTTTCAGTAGCGTTGAAATAACCGGCTCCGGATAACCGCGCCTCCTCAACTGACGCCTCTCAAAGCCAGGCCGCAAGACAGAAGCGCTCTGCCTCCTTGAAAAATATTGGTCCCTGGCGTAGAAGACGTGGCAGCTGACCGAGACGAAGGGGACCCTCCACCGTCAAATTGCGCAGATCCGCGAACCACGGTCGTCGGGGCCACTCTGGCGCCACAAGGATCACCGGCCCTTGGTGTGCCTCTATCCTGCGGATGACCTTGCCCGCAAGGGGCCACGGTGGGAAAACATATAGGAGACAGTGGCGCAGCCAGGGCAGGACCAGTGCGTCCACGCCCTCGGCGCCGCGCTCCCACCTGCGGCTGAAGAAGCGGGCGACCTTTGCATTTCCGGCGGTTGCCATTAGGTCTACGTGCGGTGTCCCCCATGCCGTACTATTATCTGCATCGCCTGCTGCGAGAGCTCCCACTCTCCGGGATCCAAGTTTTGTCGGCTGAGAAAGTCCGCCTGTATGTTGTCCACTCCCGCTATATGCGAGGCCACTAGTCATTGGAGGTGAAGCTCTGCCCACACCATCAATTTGTTGGTTTCCAGAGAGACCAACCGACTTCTCGTGCCTCCCTGGCGATTGATGTACGCCACTGTAGTCGCATTGTCCGATAGCACCCTGACTGCTTGATGGCGTACTATGGGGAAGAAACCCTGTAATGCCAGACGGACCGCCCTGGTCTCCAAGCGGTTGATGGGCCACTTCGACTGTTCCTCCGTCCATCGACCCTGGATTGAGCTGTCCCGACAGACCGCTCCCCAGCCTGTGAGGCTGGTATCCGTGGTGATAATCACCCAATCCGGGTCCTCCAGCGACACCCCCTGAGCTAGGTGCCACGGTTCCAGCCACCAATGGAGACTGATGAAGGTTCCTCTCGGAATCGGAAGGATTGCCTGGAAATCTCTCAACACCGGCTGCCACCGGGAGAGTAGGGATCTCTGCAGAGGCCTCAGATGCGCGAATGCCCAAGGAACCAGATCGATGGTCGAGGCCATGGTCCCCAGTACCTGCAGGTAGTCCCAGGCAGTGGGCGTCTCGAGCGCCATAAATCCTTGAATCTGCTGACGCAGAGAATGAGCTCTGTCAGGATGCAGAAAAACCCTGGCATTCTTGGTGTCGAAGTGAGCTCCCAGAAAATCCAACGACTGGGACGGGACCAGGCTGCTCTTGGTGAAGTTGACAATCCATCCCAGAGATTGGAGAAGTTGTAGCACTCTGTCGACTGCGAGGATACACTGCGCTCGTGACTTTGCACGGATGAGCCAATCGTCTAGGTAAGGATGCACAAGGATGCCTTCCTTGCACAAGGTTGCCGCCACTACCACCATGATCTTTGTGAAAACCCGTGGAGCTGTGGCCAGGCCAAAGGGAAGAGCGCAAAATTGGAAGTGTTGACACAAAATTTTGAAGCGTAGGTAATGCTGATGAGCTTGACAAATTGGTATGTGGAGATACGCCTCCGTGAGATCCAACGAAGCCAAGAATTCTCCCGGATGAACTGCCGCTAACACTGAACGGAGTGTCTCCATGCGGAAACGAGGGACTCTGAGGGACCGGTTGACCTGCTTGAGGTCCAGGATAGGACGAAAAGTACCTTCCTTCTTGGGAACCACAAAGTAGATTGAATAATGCCCCCGGCCCAGTTCGGCGGCTGGCACCGGCACTATGGCCCCCAATTGAAGGAGACGATCGAGGGTCTGCCGCACGGCTCCCTGTTTGATTAAGGACCCGCAAGGGGAAAACAGGAATCGGTCCCGAGGAGCGCAAACAAAATCCAAAGCGTAACCGCTTCTTAGAATATCCAGAACCCATTGATCCGACGTGATTTGGACCCACTCTTCGTAGAAGAGAGCAAGGCGACCCCCCAGTTGAGGGACCACCTCGCGGGTCCTTCTGGCATCATTGGGTAGATTTAGCGGATGTACCAGCACCCTGCGCTTCCTTACCCTGGCGGCGCCCACGAAAGGGCCGGTTCCAGGAGTACGAACGAGAAGAGGGAGCCCGAGGTGGCTGTTGCCTCTGAGGACGCGCTCTCCGCTGGTTACGATAACGGTTTCTGGAGTAATTATAAGATCTTGACAAATGGGGTCGATCTTCGGGCAACTTGTGCACCGCGTTCTCATTAAGGGACTTGATGATCTGATCCAAGTCTTCGAAGAGGCATCAGCCGACCAATTGCGAAGCCAAAGGAGCCGACGCGCTGAGACCGCCGCCACCATGGTTCGGGCTAGGACCCTTAAAAGATCATATAAAGCATCCGCTCCATAGGCAACCACGGCTTCCAGTCTGTCCGCCTGGTGAGCCTCAGCGTCTGGTAAGGACTGGGAGGTGAGAAGCTGCTGCACCCACCGAAGACCCGCTCGCTGTGCGAGGGAACTGCAGATAGCCGCCCGCATCCCTAAGGCCGAGACCTCAAAGATACGCTTGAGGTAAACCTCCAGCTTCCGATCCTGCATATCCTTCAACGCCGTCCCTCCAGTGACAGGAATAGCGGTATGCTTTGTGACCGCTGATACCGCAGAATCTACGGCGGGAACTTTGAGAATTTCCAAAAAATCGGCCAGCAGAGGATACAATTTTTTCCATGGCTCTACCGACCCTAAGGTTGGCCTGCGGGGAATCCCATTCCCGAGTGATCAACTGCAAGATCTTGTGATGAGTGGGAAAAGACTTGGCTAGAAGCCGCAGTCCTGCTAGGAGGGGGTCCCCCTTCTTGAGAGCCCCCTTCTTGAGAGACGCAGTCCTGCTAGGAGGGGGTCCCCCTTCTTGAGAGCCGGGTCAGGTCCTGCTAGGAGGGAATCCCCCTTCTTGAGAGCCGGGTCAGGCCCCACTTCTCATGCCTCCCTGGCGATTGATGTACGCCACTGTAGTCGCATTGTCCGATAGCACTCTGACTGCTTGATGGCGTACTATGGGGAAGAAACCCTGTAACGCCAGATGGACCGCCCTGGTCTCCAAGCGGTCCGTCTGGTTCCGGAGGGGGATCAATATCCATTTCCTGGAGGATGTAGGGAATGAGGTCATCTAACTCCACCGCTTTGAAGATGCGGAGGACCCTAGGGTCGTCACCCTCCACCTGGGCCGCCAAGGTGGGATCGTCCACGTCAGGGTACTGGGATTGTCCTTCCCCCGAATAAGTCTGTATTATCGATGGTGTCCCGGTAGGGCCAAGAGATGTCCCCGTTCCCCCACCTACTAAAGGGGGGCGAGCCTGAGGGAGGGTCCCACCCAGGAGGGGGGCAGGACATGGTATCTTGGGGGGAGAGGGTCCCCAGGTCCCGAAGGTCGTGTCTCTGCTCTGAAGAAAAGCCCTGTGCATCAGGACTATGAATTCAGGGGGAAAGGCCTGGCATCCTGAGGGGTCACCCCCCGGGGGATCCCCCCCTCTGCCTATCAGGATTAGACTCGGAGTAAGGGTCCAAAACGGGCCTAGAAGTGGAGAACGGATTATCCGTGTCCTCCTCAGAAAGCGCGGCATCAGAATCTTGCAACAAAATGGCCGCCGTTCCCGCGTTGAGAGGGAACAGGGCCTGGCGCTTCCTTCCCACGCGGTCTGCAGCTCGAATGTCCTTGCTAGTAGCTGGCGCACATTCCCCCTCGGGGAAACAGCCTGAGCACAGACCCTCTTCAGAAAATAATCCGGCCCTGTCGGAGCCCTCACAAGGCGCCGCGGGACTGCATCGCCGCAGGGAGAGAGAGAGGGGAGGGAGGCTCTACAGGTGGCTCGCGCCTAAAATGAGCGCCGACCCGGCAACGGACGCTTGTCGCGGTCCCCCACCAACCTAAAGAAGAACTGACGGGGAATTAACCTCCCAACAGCAGGCGGCCCCGGGGAATGGTGCTTCGCGGGGCCGCAGGTCGGGACGTCGGTCGCTCCCCAAAAGGGAGGGGGGAAAACCTGGGTCAGGAGGGAGAGGCCGGCACTACCGACTTTCACCTCAGAGAGCAGAACGGAGTCCAAAAATTGCAGTCCTCTGCTGAAAAAGAAGATGAAACAAAAATACACTTACCCCAACTGAGCCCTCAGTGAGGAAAATGAGAAAAGAAAGAAAGAAAACAGGCAACAGCCTGTCAGCAAGTCACCAGGCTAGAGAGCGATGAGCCAGCACCAGCGGAGAGCTCTCTCCCTGCTGTAAGAGGAGCCTTAGCAAAGTGATCTAAGCTGTAAATTTGAAACTTCCTATTTTTTTTTTTTTTTTTTAAAACTTGATCCCCCTGAGGAGGTAGCCCTAAGCTAACAAGCTGGGGACCACAAGTCCCCTGCTCACATCTGCTGGAGTCAGAACGTTACTGAGAGCTGTTACAGGGGAGGCGTGGTTATATGGGTCCTCCCCTGGGAATTTTGTGTTCTGACTCCATCTGCTGGACATGGAACATAACCCACCGTCTGGAATGATCCTGGTATGTACAGGGAACTGCTATTTAACGTACCAGATTAAAACTTATGTTGTCTTTTTCAACCTGGTGTTTGGCATGCTCACTTCTTCCAGTGAGTGGACAGGGCAGCTTTCTAGGAAGAGAGGGAAATGGTGTGGAAAACTAACTGGGAAATCATTGTCCTTGCCCAGAATTGTGTTTGGCTCTATTATTATTTTGTCGGGGTTGTTGTCCTGTGTCATACTAGTTTTCCTAGCATGTGGATTATGCACCTCTACCAGCAGATGTAGATGGAGCAAATATAGTCCTGCAGTGCCATCAGCCTGCCAGTACTCTCCATCTTCAGCAGATGGTGGACGAGCATCTCCCTACTGGGGATTGCTACAGATTTTAGAAGGAGAATAAAAAAAAAAAGTTGAATTGATTGCCCCGCTCTCCTGCAGTGATACTAGTTGAGAATTCCTGAGGTGATTTCCGTGGTCCCTCAGATGTGTGCCTTGGTCCGGTAGCTGTTTTTTAGCTGGCGTGAATTTAGCTGATTGAACAGCTTAAAGGCAGCTGGTGCAGGAAGCCAAGCATAGCAGTGACAGCAAATGCCCTCTCCCCCCCAGCTGGAGACCTTTTCTGTACTTAGCCGGGAAGGGCAGAGCTCAGGAAAGTTTTAATTAAAAAAAAAAAAAAAGATACCTTACAGAGTCGGTGAAAGAGGGAAGGAGGATTGTTTAGGGTTTCCCGTTCCTGGCCTCCTAGCTCGGTGCGCCAATCCGACATTCATCCCGCTCTGAGGGAGGTTCAAGAATGGGGGCTAACCTGGCGGATTTAGCAGCCTCTTTTGACTAGGCCCCTTTCTGAGGCATTTCCAAAGCAAGCTGCATGGTAGGCCACGACGGTGATTTCAAGTGCTTTTGCCTACGCATTCAGCTGCCCTCTATAGGACGTCTGTTCAGTGGTGAGTCTCGGTGTGCATCCAGTTTTTGAACGCTTAGTTGAGTGTCGGCTTGGGTATCCAGGTTAAGCAGCATCGGGCTTGAATGCGCACATATCCTGTTCGTGCAAATTGGGCATAAGTTTGTGTGCGCTTAAGTTGAGACATATAGCCTTGCAATGCCTAGTTCTTGGACGCCTAAATTTTGGACGTATATAAAAATATACCTATATCTATATATATGATGGCGTCTATAGCTAAGAAACCTAAGTGCCCTGCCTTGTGCGCCGCCTGTCGAATTCGGATGTCTCAGCCTGGTGTGGCCTCTTAACTTCTGCCAGCGCTGTTTAGAGGCTCAGGAAGAATTATGTTTCCTCTGATTTTACTAAGTCTGGTTCTTCCCAGCCTGATAAGCTTAATGGTAAAGATGTGTGAGGAGAAACGCATGATATTGGAACTGAGCTGCTGTCGTCCTCAGCAGGCGACGGCAGCTCAGTGGGCCCAGCACAGGTGCCTATTGGTTTTGGCAGGGATCCTTCTGCCTTTTCTTGAGTAGAATTTTTTGAGGAATTGCAATCCTTCCTCAGGTGCAATCCTCAACCCCGTCCAACACTGTCAGGTCAATCCCTCAGGCAATGGTCTCTGCCTCTTCTTTAAGCAGCAAAGTACTCCTCGAGCTGCAGGTATTCCTGACAGGAATCAAAAGAGCACTGATGATGAGACAGATCCTGACTCCGTGGATGGGGAAATTCCTCGGGGTTTAGAATCATATAAGATATGTTTCGGATCTTTGATAGAGATGAATTGCCAGCTCTGATTTCCCAGACATTGAAAATGCTGGGAGTTCCTGGAGCAGATTCCATGTCTGAGCCAAAGAAAAATCCAATTTTGCGTAAAGCTTCATGTTTTCTCCTGGTTATGGAGGCCATTCAAAAATTGATTGATCATGAATGGAACGCCCAGGAGGCAAATTTTAAAGGGAGTCAGACCTTGGAAGGCCTGTACCCCCTGGATCCGGTGATGAGAAAGCATCTGTGTTTTCCAAAAGTGGATGTGCATGTCTGTGCCATCTCTAAACGGATGACTATCCCTGTGGAGGGAGGAGCAGCTGTGAAGGATGTGCATTATAAAAGAATTGAGGCCACCCTTAAACAAGCATTTGAAACAGTGACAATGACTTTGCAGATAGTTTCCTGTTGTTCTCTGGTGGCTTGCTCTTGTTTGCTTCTCTCTCAGGAGGTTGATAACAGGCAGTTATGGAATCTGCCACCACCTTTTTAGCAGATGAGGGCTACGATTTGTTCCGCACCTCGGCCAGAGGAGTGGCTTCGGTAATAGTGGCCACAAGCCAGTTTTGGCTGAGAAATTGGTCTGCCGGTGCAACCTCCAAAGCTAATCCTACAAAATTGCTCACTCTTGTTTGGGAGTGAGTTGGAGAAGCTGGCCAGTAAGTGGGGCAAATCTCTGGTTCCTCATTTGCCAGAGGATAAGAAGCAGTTACAGCGCCCCTTTGGTATGAGGGGTCGTCTCAGAGGTTCCAAATGTTTTCGTCCCTACAGAGGGACGAACTTTCAGAGGACTTGGCCTTTTGGCAGGTCTCAGTCCTTTCATCCCAGAAAGCCCAGGTGGAGCGGGGGCTTGGGTAGTGCTATCTCTCTCTCTTTTATCAGAGGTTGGTCGAGATCACATCGGATCAGTGGGTCCTGGAAGTGATAGGAGAAGGATATGCTCTGGAGTTTCACAATGTTCCTCGGGATGTGTTCATGGTGTCTCTCTCTCATTCCCCACAGAAGAAGCAGGCAGTGGAGTGTACACTGTCAAAGCTCCTCAGTCTGAGAGCTGTGGTTCCAGTACCCACATCTCAAGAAAATGCAGGTCGATATTCCATTTATTTCATTGTGCTCAAGAAGGAGGACTCCTTTTGTCCCATCCTGGATTTCAAAGGGGTCAACTGTCATTTGCAGGTGATCTTGCGGTCCCAGTCGCGGCAGTCGCGACTAGGCCCTTACCTCATTGGTCCCGGCCCGTCTCCGAGGGTCTGCAGCCTGTTTCGCGGCATCCCCGTGGGGGGGGGGGGGGGCCGCCGCCGAGAAGCTCTGCCTGGACGCCTTCTCCCTAGGCTTGTGCGTGCAAGCCGCGCTTATGAAGGCCGTTTCCCGCCACTGAACGCTCCGCCCTATCCGCGACGTCAGACGCCACGGCCTATGTAAGGCCGCCGCGGAGCCCATGACTTTCCCTTGCAATGGGGTTCCTTGCGGTTCTCTGTTGCGCCGTGCCCCGGAGTATGCTATTGCGTTAGCAACTCCGTCCCTGCCTGAGACTTGTTTCACTCTTTGCCCAAGTCTTGCTTCTGTCTGGCTTGCTTGCAGTAACCTGTTCTGCTTCAGTTCCAGCTTGGTTCCAGTAGCCAGTCCTGCTTCAGCTCCTGTCTGGTTCCAGTAGCCAGTCCTGCTTCAGCTCCTGTCTGGTTCCAGTAGCCAGTCCTGCTTCAGCTCCTGTCTGGTTCCAGTAGCCAGTCCTGCTTCAGCTCCTGTCTGGTTCTAGTAGCCAGTCCTGCTTCAGTTCCTGCTTGCTTCAATCCCTGCTTGCTTCAATCCCAGTCAAACCAGCTCCTGTCTGGTTCTAGTAGCCAGTCCTGCTTCAGTTCCTGCTTGCTTCAATCCCTGCTTGCTTCAATCCCAGTCAAACTCCTGTCTGGTTCCAGTAGCCAGTCCGGCTTCAGCTCTTGTCTGGTTCCAGTAGCCAGTCCTGCTTCAGCTCCTGTCTGGTTCTAGTAGCCAGTCCTGCTTCAGTTCCTGCCTGACTCCTGATCCCTGCCTGCCCACTATAGCTCCAGCTTCCGTGATCTCCTAAGTCCCAGCGGCCGGGCTCCTACGGGCTCCTCTTGGGGGAGTATTGGCTTCCAGGGTGAATCACCTAAGTCCCAGCGGGTGGGCTCCTACAGGCTCCTCCCGGGGGAGTACCAGCTTCCAGGGTGAAGCTCACATCCAGCTCCTGCCTGGTATCCGCCTCCCGACCTGTCACTCTCTAGACTATAGTACACCTCTCCCCAGTCTCTCACAGGTCGGCCCAAGGGTCCACTAAACAGCTCACTCACAACAAATTGCAAGGCCATGGACTCGGCCGAGGTACCAGGACCCCAGGATCTTCCTGGGTTGGCTCTGCAGCTACAACAGCAACAACAATACCTGGATGTCCTGGCCGGATCCGTTGGGCAACTGGCTGCTCGAATGGATGCCCACGATACTTGTTCTTTGCCTGCTGTGGGTTCGAGACCAGAGGATGCAGCCTCACCCGTGACCCAGCTGCCGCCGCCTGCTCGCTACACTGGAGATGCTAGGATCTGCCGTGGGTTCTTAAACCAGTGTTTCGTGTGCTTTTCTCTATTGCCCCGGCAGTTTCCCATGGATTCTGTCAAAGTAGCGTACATTCTCTCCCTGCTCGATGGAAAGGCCCTGGTGTGGGCCTCCTCCCTTTGGGAGCGTAACGACTCCTCCTTGGACGACTTGCAGCAGTTTGTCACCAACTTTCGCCAAGCCTTTGACAAACCAGCCCGCCAGGCCTCAGCCACGTCAGATTTGCTACAGCTTCGCCAAGGATCCCATTCCCTGGTGGACTAGGCAATGGACTTTAGAACTCTCTCTCAGGAAGTAGGTTGGCAGGGCGATAGCCTTAAAGCCATCTTCTTGGAAGGGTTGTCAGGGCGCATCAAGGACGAGATTGCTGCCCGGGATCTCCCGGAAGATCTTAATGCCCCTCATTGACATGGCTGCCCCACATCGATCACCGCCTGCAACAGCGAGCACGAGAGTTACGCACGACCAAGCACAGCCCTGCCCGCAGTTCTTCACGCCCGCTGCCTTCACCCAAGCCTGCCCGTCCTGATGTTTCTGCCTCTGAACCCATGCAGTTGGGACGAGCCCCGCTCTCCCCTGAGGAGAGACAACGCTGCCGCTCGATGGACTTGTGTCTTTACTGTGGTCAGAAAGGCCATTTCTTGGCACGCTGCCAGGAGCGTGCGGAAAACTCCAGAACCTAGGAGGTCGGGAGGAGCTCCTCCTAGGTTGTGCCACAGCTCCTCAGAGTATGATACCCATTACCTTGGAATTTCCCAGAGGGTCTTTGGAAACCCTCGCCTTCCTGGATTCCGGAGCCGGAGGTAATTTTATCCTGCAAGACTTGGTCTCTCAACTGCAGATTCCTACGCAGAAACGAGAGGTTCCACTTCAAATCACCTCCATTCAGGGAACGCTCCTTCCAGGTCGCATATTGACTGCCACGGCTCCCATCACAGTCCGCACCGGGGCGATCCACTCGGAGGAGATAGCCTTCCTGATTCTCGAAAAGGCTGTCCACTCTGGGACTGCCGTGGCTCCAGAAGCACTCGCCTGTGATCCAGTGGATACTCTGCAAATCACTAAGTGGAGTCCCTATTGCCTCTCTCATTGTATGAAGGTTCCCAAGCCTCCAGCACTCCTGCTTTTGCACTCCGCTCTTGGTCCTCCAGCTCCATACGAGGACTTTACTGATGTCTTCTCGAAGACGAAAGCAGAAATCCTTCCGCAGCACCGTCCATACGACTGAGCTATTGACTTGTTGCCCGGAACTATGCCACCTCGGGGTAGGGGGTACCCCTTGTCCCTGCCCGAGACACGGGCCATGTCCGAGTACATCACTGAGAATTTGGCGAAAGGATTCATTCGCCCATCAAAGTCGCCCGCCGGGGCAGGATTCTTTTTCGTCAGCAAGAAAGATGGCTCCCTGAGGCCCTGTATCGACTACCAAGGGCTCAACGCGATTACGAAACGGGACCACTACCCTCTCCCGTTGATCCCAGAGCTACTTGACCGGCTCCACGGTGCAAGAATCTTTACTAAGTTGGATCTACACGGGGCCTACAACTTAGTTAGAATCCGCCCCGGAGACGAATGGAAGACCGCGTTCAATACCCGGGATGAGCATTACGAATACCTCGTAATGCCCTTTGGCCTTTGTAACGCCCCAGCGGTCTTCCAGCACCTGATGAAGGAGGTGCTGCGGGATTTACTCAACATCTATGTGATCGTCTACCTCGACGACGTCCTGATCTACTCCCGTAACCTGCCTACACACCGCCAGCATGTTCGCCAGGCGCTCCAAATACTCAGAGAGCATAGCTTATATGCTAACCTTGAGAAATGCAGCTTTGAAAAAACTTCCTTGCCGTATCTGGGGTATATTGTTTTGGCTGACGGTTTCCAGATGGATCCGGAGAAAGTCGCTGCAATTAGGAACCGGCCGCGGCCGAGGGGCCTCAAGGCGTTACAACGTTTCCTCGGCTTTGCTAACTTTTATTGGCATTTCATCCCCGGCTATTCCCGCATAGTGGCTCCTCTGACTGCGCTCACCCGGAAGGGAGTCAATGTGGTGGACTGGCCTACCCAAGCCTGCCAAGCCTTCGAAGATCTGAAAAGATCCTTCCTACAAGACACATGCCTCCGCCATCCTGATCCCAGTCGGCCGTTCGTGGTTGAGGTTGATGCCTCGAACGTAGCTGTTGGAGCAGTGTTGAGCCAGCACTCCGACACTGGACAGCTTCTCCCGTGTTCCTATTACTCAAGGAGGTTTCTCCCCGGCTGAGAGTAATTACGGGGTTGGCGACAAGGAACTGCTCGCCGTGAAACTCGCCCTGGAAGAATGGAGACAGTGGTTGGAGGGAGCCAATCACCCCTTCACCATTTACACGGATCATAAGAATCTCTCTTTCCTATGCCAAGCCCAGCGTCTAAACCCGAGACAAGCCCAGTGGTCTTTGTTCTTTGACCGGTTTGACTTCACTCTGCGATATCGCCCTGGCTCAAAAAATGTGCAAGCAGATGCCCTGTCACAGTCCACCAAGGTTAAAGAGACTCCTGAGTCGCCCCAGCACATTTTAGATCCCCGGAAGGCGGGTCTTGCTGCCACCTCCGTGTCTTCCGAAGAAAAGAAAGTAGTCCCATGCCGCTCTTGAAGGGCCGTGCTGGCTTGGGCCCATGAATCCCTCACTGGAGGGCATGCGGGCCGTACCGGGATGCTAGACCTCCTCAACCGGTTCTATTGGTGGCCAACGGCAAGACAAGACGTTCGTCCCCTCGTCGACTCCTGCCCCCCCTGTGCATTGCAGAAACCGCTTGGCGGGAAACCTAGAGGATTGTTACATCCTTTGCCTATCCCGGTGGAGCCCTAGACGCACATCTCCACTGACTTTGTGGTGGATCTCCCAGCATCAGATGGGAACACGGTCATCTGGGTTGTTGTGACCGGTTCTCTAAAATGGCACATTTTGTTCCCCTGTCAAAATTGCCTTCAGCACCCGACTTGGCTAATTTGTTTGTTCAACATGTGTTCCTACTTCATGGTCTTCCCCAGGACATTGTTTCAGACCAAGGACCACAATTCACCGCCCGCTACTGGAAGGCCAGTTGAGTCTCTCTTCAGCCTTCCACCCTCAGAGTAACGGGCAGACCGAACGTACGAACCGGACTCCGAAGACCTTCCTGCGTTCCTTTGTAAACGAAAGACGACGATTGGGCCAAACTACTCCCTTGGGCGGAATTTTCATACAACAATCATACACACTCCGCTACAGGAAGCTCTCCCTTCCTAGCTGTCTATGGGAAGCAACTTTGGCCGCCCTTGCCCTCGCCTGAACCCAGCACACTGCCAGCAGTGCAACTCTCTGCCCGCCAGCTACTTGCCCTCTGGACATCTATCCAAAAGAAAATGCAAAGAGTTGCCCATGTGGCCAAAAAGTGGGCAGACAGCCACCGTCAGCCAGCACCAGTCTACCTCCCAGGGGACCGTGTTTGGCTGAGTACAAAGAATCTACAACTTCGGATTCCTTCCCGCAGACTCGCCCCCAGATTCTGCGGACCATTCCGCGTTGCCGACTGCGTAGATGCTGTTTCCTATCGCTTGCGCTTACCCTCCTCTATGCATGTGCACAATGTCTTCCATGTGTCGCTTTTGAAACCTCTCATCCTCTCCAGGTACCATCCCTGAGCTCCCGAATCTGCAGATCCTTCTGTGCCAGGAGATACCACCTACCAAGTTCGGGAGGTTCTAGATGTCAGATTTCATCAACGCCGTTGGGAGTACCTCATTGCCTGGGAAGGTTGTGGATCTGAGGACAACATATGGGAGCCAGCCCGCAACATCCTTGATAAAGACTTACTGAAAGCCTTCCATCAAGACCATCCAGGTAAACCCGGGCCTGCTAAGAGGGGGCGTAAGAGGGGATGTACTGTTGCGGTCCCAGTTGCGGCAGTCGCGACTAGGCCCTTACCTCCTTGGTCCCGGTCCATCTCCGAGGGTCTGAGGCCTGTTTTGCGGCATCCCCGCGGGGGGGACGCCGCCAAGAAGCTCTGCCTGGATGCCTTCTCCCTAGGCGCGCGAACGCAAGCCGCACTTATAAAGGCCGTTTCCCACCACTGAAAGCTCCGCCCTATCCGCGACGTCAGACGCCGCGGCCTATGTAAGGCTGCCGCGGAGCCCAGGACTTTGCCTTGCAACAGGGTTCCTTGCGGTTCTCTGTTGCGCAGTGCCCCGGAGTGTGCTATTGTGTTAGCAACTCCGTTCCTGCCTGAGACTTGTTTCACTCCGTGCCCAAGTCTTGCTTCTGTCTGGCTTGCTTGCAGTAACCTGTTCTGCTTCAGTTCCAGCTTGGTTCCAGTAGCCAGTCCTGATTCAGCTCCTGTCTGGTTCCAGAAGCCAGTCCTGCTTCAGCTCCTGTCTGGTTCCAGAAGCCAGTCCTGCTTCAGCTCCTGTCTGGTTCCAGAAGCCAGTCCTGCTTCAGCTCCTGTCTGGTTCCAGTAGCCAGTCCGGTTTCAGCTCCTGTCTGGTTCTAGTAACCAGTCCTGCTTCAGCTCCTGTCTGGTTCTAGTAGCCAGTCCTGCTTTAGTTCCTGCTTGCTTCAGTCCCAGTCAGCTTCAGTTCCTGCCTGACTTCTGATCCCTGCCTGCCCGCTCCAGCTCCAGCTTCCGTGATCTCCTAAGTCCCAGCGGCTGGGCTCCTATGGGCTCCTCCCGGGGGAGTACCGGCTTCCAGGGTGAATCACCTAAGTCCCAGCGGCTGGGCTCCTACGGGCTCCTCCCGGGGGAGTACCGGCTTCCAGGGTGAAGCTCACATCCAGCTCCTGCCTGGTATCCGCCTCCCGACCTGTCACTCTCTAGAGACTATAGTACACTTCTCCCCAGTCTCTCACAGGTCAGCCCTAGGGTCCACTAAACAGCTCACTCACAACAGGTGACTCATTTTTGCATGGAAATTTTGCACTCAGTGATAATGGCCGTGCAGTCAGGGGAATTCCTGACTTCCTTGGATCTGTCCGAGGCTTACCTCCATGTTCCTATCCAAGTGGAGCACCAATGGTTTCTGCATTTTGCGGTGTTGGGGTGCTGTTAACAGTTTTGGGCGCTGATCTTTGGTCTAGCCTCCCAGAACATTTTCCAAGATTATGTTGGTGGTAGTGGCAGAACCAAGAAAGGATGGGATACTAGTACACCCGTATTTAGACAACTGGTTGATTTGGACCAAGTCTCTGGAAGAGAGCTGTCTGGTGACCTTCAAGGTGATCTCCCTGTTACAGGAACTCAGTTGGGTAGTGAACCTAGCCAAGAGCAATATTCAACCATCTCAGTCATTGGAGAATCTGGGTGTGCGATTCAACACAACGCAGGACAAACGTTTTCTGCCAGAAGCTCGTATTCAAAAATTAGTGTCTCAGGTGTGTCTCTTGGTGCGCACTATACGCCCGACAGTGTGGTCCTATCTACAGGTATTCAGGTTGATGGCAGCTACCTTGGAAGTGGTGCCATGGGATAGGGTGCATAATGTGTCCACTTCAGTACTATTTGCTAGGGATGTGAATCGTTTTAGGACGATTAAAATTATCGTCCGATAATTTTAATATCGTCTTAAACCGTTATGGAACACAATACAATAGAGATTCTAACGATTTATCGTTATAAATCGTTAGAATCGTGAGCCGGCACACTAAAACCCCCTAAAACCCACCCCCGACCCTTTAAATTAAATCCCCCACCCTCCCGAACCCCCCCCAAATGAGTTAAATAACCAGCGGGTCCAGCGGCGGTCTGGAACGGCAGCGGTCCGGAACGGGCTCCTGCTCCTGAATCTTGTTGTCTTCAGCCGGCGCCATTTTGGAAAATGGCGCCGAAAAATGGCGGCGGCCATAGACGAACACGATTGGACGGCAGGAGGTCCTTCCGGACCCCCGCTGGACTTTTGGCAAGTCTCGTGGGGGTCAGGAGGCCCCCCACAAGCTGGCCAAAAGTTCCTGGAGGTCCAGCGGGGGTCAGGGAGCGATTTCCCGCCGCGAATCGTTTTCGTACGGAAAATGGCGCCGGCAGGAGATCGACTGCAGGAGGTTGTTCAGCGAGGCGCCGGAACCCTCGCTGAACGACCTCCTGCAGTCGATCTCCTGCCGGCGCCATTTTCCGTACGAAAACGATTCGCGGCGGGAAATCGCTCCCTGACCCCCGCTGGACCTCCAGGAACTTTTGGCCAGCTTGTGGGGGGCCTCCTGACCCCCACGAGACTTGCCAAAAGTCCAGCGGGGGTCCGGAAGGACCTCCTGCCGTCCAATCGTGTTCGTCTATGGCCGCCGCCATTTTTCGGCGCCATTTTGGAAAATGGCGCCGGCTGAAGACAACAAGATTCAGGAGCAGGAGCCCGTTCCGGACCGCTGCCATTCCGGACCGCCGCTGGACCCGCAGGTTATTTAACTCATTTGGGGGGGGTTCGGGAGGGTGGGGGATTTAATTTAAAGGGTCGGGGGTGGGTTTTAGGGGGTTTTAATGTGCCGGTTTTGCGATTTTTAGATTTTTCACGATTTTTCACGATATTTTACCCCCCCAAACGGCAACAATACGATTCCCTCCCCCTCCCAGCCGAAATCGATCGTTAAGACGATCGAGGACACGATTCACATCCCTACTATTTGCTGTCTCGTTGGAACCCGCAGTTTCAGGACTATTCAGTTCAGCTTCACCTGCCGATGGAAGTCTGCTCTCACCTCCAGTGGTGGTTGCAATTGGATCATTTGAGAAAGAGTTTCCCTGACATTGCCAGACTGGTTAGTACTCATGACAGATGTGAGCCTTGAAGGTTGGGGAGCTCACTGTCAGGAACTAATGACACAAGGGCGCTGGAATTCAGAGGAATCTCTCTGGAGCATAAATCACCTGAAAGCCCAGGCAGTCCGGCTGGTGTGTGTTGCGTCCGTCGGTTGCAGACGGCTGCGACCGCTCTGCCTCACCTCTTTTTTGCCTTTCTCTGCCTCCTTTGGTAAGATGGCTGCCTCCAGTGCTGAGTGCCGAAACCCTCGGCATCTCCAACTCAGCATGGGCGCCCCCATCCACCATGCTCCTTCCTGTGGCCTCCTAGGGCGTGCACGCGTGCACGCTGCCTAAGCATATCTACACGTCATGGCGGGAACTTCGAGGGCGAACCCACCGCATGACGTTCATACCTCCGGGTATTTAAGCTTCCACGCTACTCAGAACAAACGAGTTAGCAAGGACTTCGGTTTAGCTACTCTGACTGCTTCTAAGCTGCATGCTTAGACTCCTCGCTACCCTCCGGTGTATCTCGCTCCTGAAGAAGCTCTGGGCACCCACTCCTCGGGGGCCTCTCGCTTCCAACTACCCTTTGGGGTTTCTGCCACTAACTAGACAACCGCTCCTAGGGGGTCTTTCTTCTCTTTTCAGGATTCTGCGCTTCCAGGTACTCGCTCCTCGAGGGCCTATCCAGCTCAGAGTATCCTGCACCACGGACCTCAGGTCCCACCGTCACCATCCACCAGGGGGATTCCTGTTACGGCTATGGCTGCTGTGCAACCGCCTCACCACCAGGGGTCCTTCTAGACCAGGCTCTCCTGGCTGGCCCAATCCATCTGCTCTCTGTCCTGGATGTTCCTTTATAACCCTGCCTACCCTAGACTCCAGTGCTTCGGCATCGAGCTTGTTTGGGCTCCCTGCTCTAGCCTCCTCCTTGCTGTGTGTGGCCTTCGGGCCTTCTACATTGCCTTGCTGTGTGTGGCCTTCGGGCCTTCTGCCTTGCCTTGTTTTGCTGTGCGTGTGGCCTTTGGGCCTTTTGCCTTGCCTTGCCTTGCTGTGCGTGTGGCCTTCGGGCCTTCTGCCTTGCCTTGCCTTGTTGTGTGTGTGGCCTTCGGGCCTTCTGCCTTGCCTTGCTGTGTGTGTGGCCTTCGGGCCTTCTGCCTTGCCTTGCTGTGTGTGTGGCCTTCGGGCCTTCTGCCTTACCTTGCCTTGCCTTGCTGTGTGTGTGGCCTTCGGGCCTTCTGCCTTGCCTTGCCTTGCTGTGTGTGTGGGGCCTTCGGGCCTTCTGCCTTGCCTTGCTGTGTGTGTCTGTCCTTCGGGTCTTCTGCCTTGCTGTGAGTGTGTGGCCTTCGGGCCCTCTGCCTTGTCATGTGTGTGTGGCCTTCGGGCCTTCTGCCTTACCTTGCCTTGCCTTGTCATGTGTGTGTGGCCTTCGGGCCTTCTGCCTTACCTTGCCTTGCCTTGCTGTGTGGGTGGCCTTCGGGCCTTCTGCCTTGCCTTGCCTTGCTGTGTGTGTGTGGCCTTTGGGCCTTCTGCCTTGCCTTGCTGTGTGTGTGTGGCCTTAGGGTCTCCTGCCTTGCTGTGTGTGTGTGGCCTTCGAGCCCTCTGCCTTGTCATGTGTGTGTGGCCTTCGGGCCCTCTGCCTTGTCGTGTGTGTGTGTGTGTGACCTTCGGACTCTCTGTCTTGCTATAAGGTTCTGTTGACCCTGCCTGGACTTCGACACTGTTGCCTGCCACCTGCCTTGACCCTGCCTGGACGTTGACTCTGTTGCTTGCTGCCTGGCCTGACCCTGCCTGGACCTTGACCTTGGTTTGCCTGCCACCTGCCCTGACCCTGCATGGACTTTGACTTTGTTCCCAGCCAGTACTCTGCTACTCACATCAGCCATCGCCCAGTTCCATACACTCCTGCCTGCATCATTCCTTCTCAGCCATCATCGGAGATATTCCAGCTATCCCTGTCTCTCTCCACCTGGAGTCACTCCTGAAGGTGGTGTTCACAACACTGGACCACTGCCTAAACGTAACAGTATGCCGAAGCCACCCTCCAGAGAGAGAGATAGGATTTTTTGTCAAACCGGTGAGTCAATTTTTTTTTCCACAAACTACAATATGCCTCAGTCTCAAAGATTTTATAGCTGTTCATGCTGTCAAACCTTGAACTATTTAAGCTACCAAGACTGTCTGGCATGTCAACTCTCCGACCAAGAACATTGGGCATGCAGTAACTGCCATAAGAGAAATGTTTCTGTCTACCAGGAATGTTTGAACTGTTCCACTCCTAAGTCAGGATGGTGGAAATGTTCATGTATCCCAAGTCTATTACCTCCAGGCAAACCGTGCTCCTGTTGCTCAGCTAAAGGACCAGCTGCTTCATTAGGGAAAACAGTCAGTTCGACTACCCTGTGTTCAGCTTCTGGCCCAGTTAAAAACGTTATTACCTGTAGCAGCTTGTGGATAAAGAATTCCAGCCCTTCATTTCAGGACACTTTGAAGAGAACTTGTCACCAGGAAACAAGTAATAATTCTGAAAACCTTAGAACTCACCGGGTTAAGAAGGCTTCCATGACTTCCATGCTAGAGCCTCAGAGACAAGAGCAGAATGTACTAATTAACTCTAGCAGAGCCTTGCTTTCCACAGCTGCAGATCAGTTACAATTAACGACTAGGGTTCCAAGACGGCCCAGAGCTGCCTGTGCCTTCTCTAAGCTGCTAGTCCACACTTTTAAACCAGGGAAACATAATCGGGAGCTCCAGACTCAGTCTCGAGGTACCAAGTCCTCTGCAGTACAATCTTTATCCTCCCTTCACATCACAACAGACTTTGTTATGCTGCCGCCCCTGAACCGGCCCTGCTGCCGCCCCGGGAGGGGTCCGACCCGGCCCTGCTGCCGCCCCGGGAGGGGTCCGACCCGGCCCTGCTGCCGCTCCGGGAGGGGTCCGAACTGGTCCTGCTGCCGCCCCGGGAGGGGTCCGAACCTGCCGAACCGGTCCTACTACCGCCCCTGGAGGGGTCCAAACCGGTCCTGCTGCCGCCCCGGGATGGTCCGAACCGGTCCTGCTGACAGACTTTGTTACTCTGCCATCTGAGCCTGCTGAACCGGTCCTGCTGCCGCCCCAGGAGGGGTCCGAATCGGTCCTGCTGACAGATTTTATTACTCTGCCGTCTGAGCCTGCTGAACTGGTCCTGCTGCCGCCCCTGGAGGGGTCCGAACTGGTCCTGCTGGGAGACTTTGTTACTCTGCCGTCCGAGCCTGCTGAACCAGTTCTGCTGTCACCCCTGGAGGGGTCCGAGCCTGCTGCTCTGCTGTCGCCCCAGGAGGGGTTATGGACTGCTTTGCCGCCCCAGGAGGGATTTGTGACTGCCTTGCCACCCCAGGAGGGGTTGAAATTTATCATTCTGTACTCTCTGCAGAGTTGGGATCCAGGAGGAGGGGGAGGCCTTGGGGGGGGGGGGGGGTACTGTTACGGCTATGGCTGCTGTGCAACCGCCTCACCACCAGGGGTCCTTCTAGACCAGGCTCTCCTGGCTGGCCCAATCCATCTGCTCTCTGTCCTGGATGTTCCTTTATAACCCTGCCTACCCTAGACTCCAGTGCTTCGGCATCGAGCTCGTTTGGGCTCCCTGCTCTAGCCTCCTCCTTGCTATGTGTGGGCTTTGGGCCTTCTGCCTTGCCTTGCTGTGTGTGTGGCCTTCGGGCCTTCTGCCTTGCCTTGACTTGATGTGCGTGTGGCCTTCGGGCCTTCTGCCTTGCCTTGCTGTGCGTGTGGCCTTCGGGCCTTCTGCCTTGCCTTGCTTGCTGTGTGTGTGGCCTTCGGGCCTTCTGCCTTGCCTTGCCTTGCCTTGCTGTGCATGTGGCCTTCGGGCCTTCTGCCTTGCCTTGCTTTGCTATGCGTGTGGCCTTCGGGCCTTCTGCCTTGCCTAGCCTTGCTGTACGTGTGGCATTCGGGCCTTCTGCCTTGTCTTGCCTTGCTGTGTGTGTGTGGCCTTCGGGCCTTCTGCCTTGCCTTGCCTTGCTGTGTTTGTGTGGCCTTTGGGCCTTCTGCCTTGCGTTGCTGTGTGTGGGGGGCCTTCGGGCCTTCTGCCTTGCCTTGCTGTGTGTGTGGGGCCTTCAGGTCTCCTGCCTTATCATGTGTGTGTGGCCTTTGGGCCCTCTGCCTTGTCGTGTGTGTGTGTGGCCTTTGGGCCTTCTGCCTTACCTTGCCTTGCCTTGCTGTGTGGGTGGCCTTCGGGCCTTCTGCCTTGCCTTGCCTTGCTGTGTGTGTGTGGCCTTCAGGTCTCCTGCCTTATCATGTGTGTGTGGCCTTCGGGCCCTCTGCCTTGTCGTGTGTGTGTGTGTGGCCTTCGGGCCCTCTGCCTTGTCGTGTGTGTGTGGCCTTCGGGCCCTCTGTCTTGCTATAAGGTTCTATTGATTCTGCATGGACTTCGACACTGTTGCCTGCTGCCTGCCTTGACCCTGCCTGCACGTTGACTCTGTTGCTTGCTGCCTGGCCTGACCCTGCCTGGACCTTGACCTTGGTTTGCCTGCCGCCTGCCCTGACCCTGCATGGACTTTGACTTTGTTCCCAGCCAGTACTCTGCTACTCACATCAGCCATCGCCCAGTTCCATACACTCCTGCCTGCATCATTCCTTCTCAGCCATAATCGGAGACCTTCCAGCTATCCCTGTCTCTCTCCACCTGGAGTCACTCCTGAAGGTGGTGTTCACAACACCGGACCACTGCCTAAACGTAACAATTCCCGCACTAGTCTTCAGTGAGTACCTCTATGATCCAGCTCTCCAATTCTACCCACCAGGTTTGGCTTATCCCGCTCTGCAGAACACTACCAACCTTCTACATCTGGGTGAGACCTAGTCATCTGAGGCTGTCTGAACGTATTGGCACCTTTCTGGACTTCTGTGCCATATTCTCCTGCACCATTACCATCAATCTACAGCAGTACAATAAAGCTTTCCATCTCCAATGTCTGCTTTCTGAGTCTAGCCTATCGCTGTTGTTCCCCACGGGGCCCCTCCCCATGGGAGGAGTCATCACCACTGCGACTGAGTCCACACTATGCCTCAAACCCAACAGATTGCTAACTCCATGGACTCAGCTCAGCAGGCGGCCTTGCAGGCCATTCCTGGCCTAGCCCAGCGAATCACAGAGCAACAGAAGTTTCTGTAAAGCCTAGCTACTGCCTTCAATCAGTTGCACGCTCAACTGAATATTTCAGCAACTCCAGTGAAAGAATAGCTGTCTCCAGTGGTGACCATCAAGACCACTGTACCTTTATCCACACCTACCTACTTTACGGGCGAAGCTAAGATGTGTAGAGGGTTTGTTAATCAATGCAGCATGCATTTTTCTTTACAGCCTACCCTCTTTCCCACAGAAGCATCCAAGACCACTTACATCCTATCTTTCTAGAAGGACGAGCCTTGGCTTGGGCTTCACCTATATGGGAATGTTAGGACCCTATCCTGAATGACCTACCAGGATTTCTAAAACTCTTCAAGTCTATCTTTGACCCGGCTCGCAAGACCGTTGCTGGATCTGCTTTGCTTAATCTCCAGCAAGGTAATAAGCCACTCACAGATTATGTGATCGAATTCAAGACTTTAGCATCAGAACTACATTGGGACATTGGATGTTTATGTGCTATCTTCATGGAGGGCCTCAACTCTCGCTTAAAGTACAAATTGGTGGCTCGTGATTTGCCTGATACTCTTGAGTCTCTGATGGAACTGGCTGGGATAATTGACCGCCGTATTCGAGACCGAGCTCAGAAGGCTAAGAGCCCACGAAAGACCACTGCGGGGGCTAACCGACCTAAACCTGTGCCTATTGCTTCAAGCATACCGACTACAACCCTAGAAGAGGAAGAGCCTATGCAACTAGGCCGAAGCCATTTAACTTCCAAGGAGAGACGCTTTCGTAAGCGCATGGCATTATGCATTAGAGATGCGTATCGTGTGATTGATCGTCTTAACGATCGATTTCAGCTGGGGGGGAGGGAATCGGATCGTCGCGGTTTTGTTTTTTAAAATATCGTGTAAATCGTAAATCGGGGGAGGGAGGGAAAACCGGCACACTAAAACATCCCTAAAACCCACCCCGACCCTTTAAAATAAATCCCCCACCCTCCCGAACCCCCCCAAAATGTCTTAAATTACCTGGGGTCCAGTGGGGGGGGTCCCGTTTTGATCTTCCACTCTCGGGCCACGAGTGCGTTGATAGAAAATGGCGCCAGCGCTACCTTTGCCCTGTCATATGACAGGATACCCAATCTTGGCAATTTATTCTAATATCACAAACCAACTAACGACTAACACATATATTGTGACATCAATATAATTTCAATAATCTTTATTAGTGAAAATATAAAACACACTCACAAATTACCCATAATACCCCGCACAATAGATATTGTATTTCAATAAAACATCATACCATATTCAAACATCACCCATGTTTGAATATGGTATGATGTTTTATTGAAATACAATATCTATTGTGCGGGGTATTATGGGTAATTTGTGAGTGTGTTTTATATTTTCACTAATAAAGATTATTGAAATTATATTGATGTCACAATATATGTGTTAGCTGTCATATGACAGGGCAAAGGTAGCACCGGCGCCATTTTGGTTCCTGTCCCCGACGTCATGAGCATAGAAGATCGCTCCCGGACCCCCGCTGGACCCCCAGGGACTTTTGGCCAGCTTGGGGGGGTCCTGCACTCGAATCGTGTTGCCGTATGGCCGGCGCCATTTTGCCGTATGGCAATATGGCCATATGGCCATGGCGCCGGCCATATGGCCATATTGCCAATGGTTCCAAGATAGATCCCATCCCTGAAACAATCGGGCGGCCTGGGGGTTTTTCCAAACTCTTATGTATTTTAGGGAGGATATAAAAAACTGGAATAAGGGGAGAATCTACTGTCAAAAATGTGGTTTCACGTGTCATAATAAACTTCTGATCTAAAGTCACTTGTACCAACCCTTCAATTATAGATTTCAATTCCTCCGTGGGATCGGCCCTCAAGGGACAATAAAAAGAAATATCATTAAGTTGGTGCAACACCTCTGCTTCATAATCAACCCCATTAAGAATAACAATCCCTCCACCCTTATCAGCCGGTTTTATAATAATGCTGGAATAATTTGACAGGACTTTAATACACTCACTTTCAACTTTGGACAGATTATAGTGCACATATCTATTGTCCAACATTAGATCTTGAATATCCGACTGTATTAAATGTTCGAATGCTATTATCATGGGGTCCCTATTAAGAATGACAATCCCTCCACCCTTATCAGCTGTTTTTATAATAATGCTGGAATCATTTGACAGGACTTTAATACACTCACTTTCAACTTTGGACAGATTATAGTGCACATATCTATTATCCAACATTAGATCTTGAATATCCAACTGTATTAAACGTTCGAATGCTATTATCATGGGGTTCGCTGGACCAGGGGGGACCCATCTGGATTTATTATAGACCAATGAATTGTCCCTTGAGGGCCGATCCCACGGAGGAATTGAAATATATAATTGAAGGGTTGGTACAAGTGGCTTTAGATCGGAAGTTTATTACAACACGTGAAGCCACATTTTTGACAGTAGATTCTCCCCTTATTCCGGTTTTTTATATCCTCCTTAAAATACATAAGAGTTTGGAAAACCCCCCAGGTCGCCCGATTGTTTCAGGGATGGGATCTATCTTGGAACCATTGTCAAAATTCGTAGACATTTTTTTTAAACCATTTGTCTCGAAGAGCCAGTCTTACGTGCGTGACTCTACTCATTTAATTGAAATTCTAGAGGGTTTACCTGTTCCACCAACACCATTCTATTGTGTAGCCTTGGATATAGTTTCTCTGTATTCAAACATAATGCAGTCTGAGGCACTGAGGGTTATTGAGGACACTTTGAAGTTAAGATCTGACCCTATACGCGTTCCAATGGATTTCCTTATGCAACTGGCTGAATTAGCATTAACTAAGAATTATTTTCGGTTTGACAACAAATTTTACCAGCAGATTAAGGGCACTGCCATGGGGACAACCATGGCCCCCAGTCTGGCATGCCTCTATGTTTCTGACTTTGAAGTGACTTTTGTTTATCCGTCAGAGTGGTCTCAATTTGTTTACCTTTGGCTACGTTATATTGATGATGTTTTGTGGTCTCAATTTGTTTACCTTTGGCTACGTTATATTGATGATCTTTTTTTAATTTGGTTAGGTACAGATTTACAGTTTTTTATGTTTTTGGTCTGGCTGAACAATTGCAATACACACTTACAATTCAATTTTGACATTAACTCTAAAGAAATTTCCTTCCTGGATGTAGCCATAATGATTAATGAGAATAAGTTTTGTACCATGATATTTAGAAAAGAAACCGATCAGAACACTTTGTTAAATTTTGACAGCTGCCATCCGAGGATGTTAAAGAACAATATACCTACAGGTCAATTCCTCAGACTGCATCGGCTTTGTTACTCTAAAACAGATTTTCTAAATAAAACTAAGCAGATGTCACAGCAGTTCAGGGAAAGAGGGTACCCTTATAAAGTGGTAAAGAAAGCCCTTAAATGGGCTTCAAACGTAAATAGTGACTTGTTATTTTTACCTCGCATTTTACCTGTGGATATTGTGACTAATTGTATTTGCCTTTTTCCAATTTAAGTAGATCAGTGACAGACATTGTTCGTAGACATTGGAATGCTCTCTCTCTAAATAGGATTTTTCTGGGTCCTCTAAGGTTTACTTACCACAGGGAGAGGAATTTGAAAGATATGCTAATTCATTCAGACCTTTACTACAAAAGCCCTGACCAATCTTCAGTTGGTCTTCATAGACCATGTGGACAATGTACAGTTTGCTCGCACACTGATACCATATCTAGTTTTCAACACCCAACACAACATAAAAGCTACTATCTGAGAGGGCATTCTGACTGTACTACTCAAGGCGTTGTTTATGTCATTCGATGTCCCTGTCCAAGACTGTATGTAGGGAAGACATCTCGTATGGTAAAGACTAGGATCATAGAGCATCGTTCTAATATAAAACACTCTCGTGAGAATGTCCCCCTTGTGGAACATTGGACCCAATTTACATATTCTATCACAGATTTATTCTTTTTTGTTTTGGAAGTAGTTGACTGTTCAACCCAGGGTGGGGATTATTCTGAGTTTTTAATACAGAAGGAACAGAGGTGGATATACACTCTGGATACCATCTCTCCGAAAGGTCTTAATAAAGAATTGGAATGGCATTTATTTATCTAGTCCTTTTGATTGGTCCTTGATTCCTGTGTTCTGATTGGTGGAACAGGTTGGCGCCTTTTTCAATAACTTTAAAACCCTGGTACTCCATTTTACTATGCGCTCCCTGAAAAAAAGATCACTCAGAAGAATACGGGTATGTCTTGTCTTTAAATTTTACAAGGTTTTCTGTTGTCTGTCTGATTGCCTATTTTTACTTAGTCATTATTACATGTTTATTTACAGATGAGTTTTGAATTTCATGTCCCTCCCGACGCAGCTACAGCGATACATGGGTCCGTGTCGGGGGACCCGATGTGATGTAATTATAAACAGTGGAGTTGCCGCTTGAATATTAGTGATGTAAAGATATAATAAAGCATGAATTAGAAGATACTTGGACTAAGTTATACTTTTCTGCACTCGTTGTGTTTATATGATACTGTTGCTGAGTGCAGCATTTGCTCATATTATCTCTGGAATCAGCAGTACTACATAGCCACCCACCTGAAAGGAGTATGTGTGGTTATGTAGTACTGCTGTTCAAGGAGAAAACTGACACAGATTCATGTTGAAAATTCTGTTTGTCCCTTTCAAGTTTGAATCTGAGAAGTAGAAGTTAATGACTTTTAAATGTGCTCAAAATAGTTTCTTCAAATGAGTCCACAGGTATTTTCCGGGAATGCCCTTCTGGTAAATGCGGTGAGGATGAATACAGTAAACAAATTAAAAAATGCATGGGATAAACACTGTAGATGCCTAAATGAAAAATGTGCAAGGAGCAGCAGTTACTACCCTTAACCAATTAGCTTTCATGATTTTGATACAATTGCAATATTGCTCTCTGCTTCAACAGCGGGGATAAAAGAGGAATTGGATTTAGGCGATAACCAATGCTGGGACCTAACTTTTACTGTCCAGGATATTGATACTCAGACCTTAGCGAAAAAGCCCAGGACTGCTTCTACGGCCAAAACAATTTCAAGCAGCATTGTCTAAATTATCAAGTCTGCTCACCCCGTAATAATGTTACTAGCAGGAATTTTGTTTGGCTATCCTGGAAAAAAACCAAATAGGTTACAGAGACTGCAACATCAATTTCAAATACAGTTACTCTCTGTTAAGGTATTCCAGCATGTTAGATGACAGAACAAAGTGTTTTTTCCACCACAGCTCCAAATTTATGGAATGACTTACCCTTCGAGATTAGGGAGGAATAAGATCTGATGACATTTCATAATAAAGACTTGGATGATGATCAATAATGGGAACTGAAGAAAGCTGAGAGTCTAATCAGTCAATTCAGAAAACATATGATTATCAACAATATAGATTATTGATTTATTGTTTGTTTTATTGTATTGTGTTTTATTGCTCTAAACTGCTTTGGGCTATTTAATATAAATCAGGAAAGTGGTCTAGAAATGATATTAAATAATATTACTGCCCTTATCATTAGGCTTGGGGGTAACCTATACAGAGCAGCAGTTACTACATAAGAAACTTGCTGGGCAGACTAGTTGGACCATTTTGTCTTTTTCTGATGTCATTACTATGTTACCTTCTAGAAGTTGAAGTTGTTTATTCAATTATTGAGTTTATATATTTTAGAACATTTTTTTCTCTATCAAATCAACTATGAATTACTGAGCTAACTGCACTGGTAGCATGATCGCAGAAAATGCTGTGCATGCTCTGAAATCATTTCTAAAGCTTTCGGAAATAATCTAGAGAAATGGTCCTTGACAGTGCCATTGGATGATGTCACCCAGGATGTGTGGCTAAAAAGTACTGTCCACGGAGTATGCCTGTCATAGGTATGCAACTTTACTGATTTTTAGAGGTCCATATTCAGCTGCTGTGTGGCTCAGCTAGTTAGCCGGATGAACTTATCCTCCTAACTTAGTCTATATATTCAGTGGCGTGGCCGTGCCACTGAATATATCTGGCTATCTTAAAGTTAGCCGGATAAGTTTTTATCCGGCTAACTTTAGAACAAGTGTATGGGCCAACCAGAGTTAGCTGGATAAGGTATCTGGCTAACTCATCCAGCTTACTCAGCTCCTCTTAGTTACACGCCCAGAATACCCTGATTATCTGGCCAAAATTTAGCCGGATAACTTCTGAATTATCTGTCTAAATGCGTCTGAATATGGACCTCTAAAATACTATTTAGTTTAATGTGTTTTATAATCATTTTATGATTGTGTATTTATTAATTTTAGGTTTTATTTCTTTTAACAGCTAAATTTCTTCTTTTACTTTATATAATTTTAGCTGTTACTATTTATGACTATTGTATTTCCGGTTTTTACATTATGTAAACCGATGTGAAGGTTTGTCCGATGTGTCGGTATATAAAATTTAATAAACCATTAAACCATTAAACTATAGCAAATCTCCATGGACCCATGTATGCAAATGGGGCTGCATGGAAATGTTTGAAAGTTATCCTCCCTGTGTACTGAGAGGTGCGCATGCACAAGTTTTGTCAAGCAGCCATGCATGTAAGGCTGCACACAGTCCAGGAGCACAATGCAAGAGCAGCAGGTACCCATGCCATAGCCATGTCTTATCTATGGCGGTCACGAAAAGATTTTAAAACTGATGAGCCAGTGTACATTAGGAGAAGCAGTACAAATTCATGCTGCCACCCCCACTGCTCCTCCCTATCTTGTGCCTGCTCGGCAAGTATTTTTCATAGCTGCAAGCCAGTGGGAGAGGATGATTGAAAGAAAAGGCATGGGAGACACAGAAAGCACTTCTTTATGCCATCCTGTTACAGAAATTTTTCAGCTTGTTTATCTTTAGAAATTATGGTCACTTCAACTATTTTTCATTGCAGACAAAAATGTTCCCTGAAGCTCTTCATTGGTACAATTACTCTCTCAGTTTCTATTCTGCGGGTCAGATTGATCCAAACCTGGCCAAACTGCAAAGAAACCGGGCATCCTGTCACCTACATCTGAATCAGCTGCAGAAGGTAATTTTTCATGTCTCTTAAAGAAAGTGAGGCTTGTGCTAGATGCTTGCTAGATATAATGGACTACCAGGCAGACGTAAGAACAAGGTAAATAAGGAAGAGGAATAAATGGTAAACTGGCAGTAGCCATAACCTATCTGGGATTTGTAAGAAGTGGGACTGCTTCCTGCATCACTTGACTGCAAACATTGTTTGTTTCTGGAGTTAGACATGCCACTGATGCATCACGAGGTCAACTTGTTGGTTTCTGATGAATAAGGAGAAGTTTCTTAGTGTTCCGCTGTAAATCACTTTCTGAACTGGAAGATGTTTAGATAGCATAAATTCAGCAATTCTTACTGCAATCCTTGTGACCTTGAGCAAGTGACTTCACCCTCCATTGCCTCAGGTATAAACTTAGATCATGAGCCCTATGGGGACAGGGTAATACCTACAGTACCTAAATGTAATCCCCTTTGAAGTGGTTGAAAGGATGAATATACGCTTTGCTTCCCCCATTGCAATAACAACCAGAAATCTTATAGTAACATGCAATATACCATTTTAATCGGCTTTCAAAAAGTTGGTGTGCCCACTGTTAGCTTATGAACACAACAAATTTTGAAATAAATCTGTATCATTTTCCAAATGTAATAAGACCAAATGTAATAAGAAACTTTGCATCTACTGATGCAAAGTTTCAGTAGAATAACATCCCTTACTACTTTCTTTCAATATTATACTCTCCACCTCATCCTTAATAATACTATGTTTTCAGCAGCGTTCAAGTCTTGAGGGTTCCCTGGCCAAACGTGATTACCCCAAAAATTAATGCCATTTTCATTAAGCAGCTGTTGCATGATGTTGGCTCACATGAATGGCCCCTTATCATGGACAAAAGTAGCTTTGCCTGCTACCAAAATGTTTCACAAATCACTCAAAAATGGGATAACATTTTCAGCTAAAATCATTTCTCACAGGACAAGCAGGATGGTTGTCCTCACAAATGGGTGACATCGAGGATGGAGCCCACCACGGAAAACTTCTGTCAAAGTTTAAACAGAACTTTGACTGGCCCCTACTGGGCATGCCCAGCAAGGCACTGACCCTGCAGCCAGCAGGGGTCTCCCTTCAGTCTTCTTTTTTCCGCGCAGCAGTTGCCACGCGGTGAAAGGAGCTCCCTTACCACGTTCCTGACAGGAATTCGGTACTTTTCTTTCCGAAGAAAATTTGCCCCTCAGGGGTCTCCCTTCGACAAATTTTTGTCACCTTCGCGGAAACCGGTAAGTTTTTTGCCTTTTTTTCTCGACTACCGTCGAATTTGGCCCTCGAGGCCTGTTGGCACTTACCGAGCCCGCGACTAAATTTGGCCTTAAGCCATGGCGACGGGGTTCCGTCGATGTCCGGATTGTACCCGGACTATGTCAATCACAGACCCCCATAGGGTTTGTGTTTTGTGTTTGGGTAGTGAGCATGATGTCCTGACTTGCACCAAATGTGCCCTAATGACACCTAAGGGTCGCAAGGCCAGGATGGAGAAGATGGGGCTCCTCTTCCATGCACCCACCCCAACGCCATCGATAGCATCGACGTCATCGGAACCGGCACCGTCGAAGTTGCACCACCATCATCAACCCTCCGGTGACCGTCCACCATCGATGACTTCTCGGCCGTCGACTCCTGTCCCCTCCCCGGATGGGCGAGGAGACCGGAAGGACAAGCATCGCCATCGACGGCACAAGTCTCGGCCTGTCGAGGATCCACAGTCATCGACCTCTGAACAGGCCGAACCACCGACTAAGAGGCCTCGATCAGACTTGGCACCGTCCACGTCTCGTTTGCAGGCATCGAGGAAACCCTCACCCTCTCGGGGTGTGGGAGCCGTGATCCCACCGGTTACGGTGGTCCCTCCGGCTCTGCCTCAGCCTCCCTCTCCCGTCGAGCCGGGTATTGTTACCCCTGGTCTCCGGGCAGAACTGGACCGGCTGGTCCAGGAGGCCATCGAGAAAGCGATGCAAAGGTTCCAACCTCCACCGGCACCGTCTCCGGCACCGATTCCGGCACCACCACCGGCATCGACCCCGGCACCGACTCCGCCACCGAGGAAGGAACCGACCACCGAACCTTTGGTGGAAGCGCTGGCACCGCTACTACAACGTATGGAGGCAGTTGTACATGCCCTTCCATCGATGATTCCAGTAGCACTGACAGCGCCATCGTCTCCGACTGGATTTTCATCGGCGGGAGAAACACCGTTCCTGATTCCCCCTTCCGGGGTGGTCCCATCGGTGCCTTCTCGTATATCTCCACCGATTTATCCTTTGGCTCCATCGGTTCCAAGACCGGCACCGACTCCATCGGCAGCACCGAAACCCTCGATGCCGTTCCCAGTACCGATTGTACCACCGGTTCCTCCAAGGTTTCCTTCGATGCCTTCGGATCCTCAACCAGGTCCATCGGGGCTTCAACCCCCAAGTGATCCCTATGATACCTGGGGTGATGATACATCTTCTGACACAGATTTACCATCACCGCCTTCTCCTACAGAGAGTAGAAAAAGATCTCCTCCAGAGGATCTCTCCTTTATTAATTTTGTAAAGGAGATGTCCGAAATTGTACCTTTTCAGCTGCAATCTGAGACCGATGACAGACACCAGATGATGGAACTGCTTCAATTTTTGGACGCTCCAAAAATCATCGCTTCCATCTCCATTCACCAGGTGTTTCTCGATCTCTTAAAGAAAAACTGGGAATCTCCTTCATCTGTATCACCAGTTAACAAGAAGGCTGACTCCACATACCTCGTCCAGTCAGCACCAGGCTTTCAAAAGCCTCAACTGGATCATCGCTCTGTTGTGGTTGAGTCCGCACAAAGAAAGGCCAAGCGTCTAAAGCCACACTCCTCCACTCCGCCGGTCAAGGACAATAAATTCCTGGACAGTGTGGGACGGAAAGTGTACCATGGAGCTATGCTGATTTCTCGCATAGCCTCATATCAACTTTACATGACGCAGTATAACAGAGCCATCCTTAAACAGATGCAAGATTTTGCTGACACATTACCTGACCAATACCAGCCACAGCTTCAGGCCCTTCTTAACAAAGGGTTTGAAGCAGGGAAGCACGAGATCAGAACGGCTTATGACATCTTCGATGCCTCCACAAAGGTTTCAGCTACTGCCATTTCGGCCAGACGTTGGGCTTGGTTAAAGTCATCCAACCTTCGCCCAGAGGTCCAGGATCGTTTAGCAGATTTACCCTGCTTAGGGGACAATTTGTTTGGAGAACAAATTCAGCAAATTGTAGCTGAATTGAAAGATCACCACGAGACGTTAAAACAACTTTCTTCTGTTCCGTCTGAGGTTTCCTCCAAACAACCACTTAAGAAGGACTCTAAGAAGTCGTTCTTTCGGCCACGCCGTTACTACCCTCCATCGGCCAGGCCTCGTCCAGCTCGATCCTCTACTAGGCCTCAGCCGCGTCAGCCTAGGAAACAAAGGCCTACTGTAGCCCCTCCTCCTGGGCCTGCGGCTGGCCTTTGACTCCCCTGTAGAGAACACATGCCAAACCCCTCTTCCAGACATTCCTGTAGGAGGTCGACTGTACCATTTTCTACAACCTTGGTTGCAGATCACCTCAGATCAGTGGGTGCTCACAATTATAGCACAGGGTTACCACCTCAACTTCATAACTCTTCCGGCAGACTCCCCGCCTCTTCAAGCGTGGAGTCTATCCACCCATTTGGCTCAATTACAACAGGAAGTATCTCTTCTTCTGCAATCAAATGCTATAGAACCCGTTCCTCCCTCTCAACGAGGCAAGGGATTCTATTCCAGATACTTCCTAATACCAAAGAAATCAGGGGGACTACGTCCCATTTTGGACCTTCGAGCCCTCAACAAATACCTTCAAAAAGAGAAGTTCAAAATGGTAACCCTAGGCGCGCTGCTCCCTCTGCTACAAAGAGGGGATTGGCTGTGCTCTCTCGACCTCAAGGACGCTTATACCCACATTGCGATCACACAATCCCATCGCAAATATCTGCGGTTTCTAGTAGGCCACGACCATTATCAATACCGTGTCCTACCTTTCGGTCTGGCTTCTGCCCCACGAGTCTTTACCAAATGTCTCGTAGTGGTAGCAGCATTCCTAAGGAAGGAAGGTGTCCACGTCTACCCCTACCTGGATGATTGGCTAATCAGGGCCTCCACCCAACAGATAGCTCAATCCTCCCTAAAATTGACAATTCAAACACTCCTTTCCTTAGGGTTTCTTGTCAATTACGAGAAATCTTGCTTAGTCCCGTCTCAAACCTTATCCTTCATTGGGGCAGACTTGGACACCTTACAGGCAAAGGCTTACCTTCCTCTTCAGAGGGTCCACACCCTAATATCCCTGGCTCGCCAGCTCCAGTCTCAGAACACTGCCACGGCTCGCCAGTTCCTCATTCTCCTAGGACACATGGCATCCTCGGTTCAAGTCACTCCCATGACCCGACTAGCCATGAGAGTAACACAATGGACTCTACGACACCAATGGATTCAAGCTTTTCAGCCTCTGTCCTCCATAGTCACAGTCACACAAGCGCTGCGCCTATCCTTAACCTGGTGGACGACTCAGGTCAACCTCCTTCAGGGCTTACCTTTTCTTCCACCGGATCCGCAAGTAATCCTAACCACCGACACTTCTCACATCGGTTGGGGAGCCCATGTGGACGACTTCCAAACCCAAGGGTTATGGTCCAAAGAGGAAGCCGAACACCAGATCAATTTCCTGGAACTTCGAGCAATCCGCTATGCGCTCCGAACTTTCAAAGATCATCTATTTCATCAGATAATCTTAATCCAGACGGACAACCAAGTGGCCATGTGGTACATAAACAAGCAGGGAGGCACAGGCTCCTTCCTTCTGTGTCAGGAAGCTGCGCAGATCTGGGCGGAAGCCCTCTCCCACTCCATGTACCTCAGGGCCACTTACCTACCGGGAGTAGACAATGTATTGGCAGATCAGCTAAGCCGTGTCTTCCAACCACACGAGTGGTCACTCGATCCTCTGGTAGCGACCTCTCTGTTTCACAAGTGGGGTTCTCCCCGCATAGACCTCTTTGCGTCCCCTCAGAACCACAAAGTGGACGATTACTGCTCTCTCATTCGGAGCCAGCACTCTCGGCCGAGAGATGCATTCTCCCTCAAGTGGACAACCGGTCTGCTCTATGCATTCCCTCCACTCCCTCTTGTGTCAAAGACTCTCGTGAAGCTACGCCAGGACGGAGGAACCATGATCCTGATAGCACCTTACTGGCCACGCCAAGTATGGTTTCCAATACTCCAGGATCTCTCCATCCGCAGGCACATTCCTCTGGGAAAGGACCCGCATCTGCTCACTCAAAACGACGGATGCCTCCTCCATCCCAACCTCCAAGCCTTGTCCCTGATGGCATGGATGTTGAAAGGTTAGTCCTTCAACCATTTAACCTTTCAGATTCCGTTTCTCGGGTCCTGATAGCTTCACGAAAGCCTTCCACAAGAAAGTCTTACTCATACAAATGGAAAAGGTACACATCATGGTGCACTTCTCAGTCCCTTGATCCCCTTTCCTGTCCAATCTCCAAATTCTTGGACTATTTATGGCATCTCTCTGAATCAGGTCTTAAAACCTCTTCTATCAGAATGCATGTCAGTGCGGTAGCCGCCTTCCATAAGGGTATTGGGGGTAATCCTATTTCAGTGCAACCCCTAGTAACACGCTTTCTTAAGGGCTTACTCCATCTAAAGCCACCCTTGCGTCCTCCGGCCCCATCCTGGGACCTTAACCTGGTTCTTGGTCGTCTAATGAAACCTCCTTTCGAACCTCTGCACTCCTGTGACTTGAAATATCTCACTTGGAAAGTGTTATTCCTTTTGGCTGTTACTTCAGCTCGCAGGGTTAGTGAATTACAGGCCCTAGTTACCTATCCGCCTTACACTAAGCTCCTGCAGGACCGGGCGGTACTCCGCACTCACCCTAAATTTTTACCTAAGGTAGTTTCGGAGTTTCATATCAATCAATCCATCATACTACCTATCTTTTTTCCCAGGCCCCACTCCAACTCTGGAGAGCAGACCCTGCATACCCTAGACTGTAAACGGGCTCTAGCTTTTTACCTAGACCGTACAGTTTCTCACAGAAAGAGCACTCAATTATTCGTCTCTTTCCATCCTAACAAGTTAGGACAACCTGTGGGTAAGCAGGCTCTTTCTTCCTGGTTGGCGGACTGCATTTCTTTTTGCTATGAGCAAGCTGGCATTCCTTTTCAAGACCGTGTTAAAGCACACTCTGTGAGGGCCATGGCGACGTCAGTGGCACACCTTCGATCGGTGCCGCTTCCTGACATCTGCAAAGCTGCAACCTGGAGTTCTCTCCATACCTTTGCAGCCCACTATTGTTTGGACAAGGCTGGAAGACAAGACTCCATCTTCGGCCAATCTGTCTTGCGTAACCTTTTTCCAACCTGATGTACCAACACCCTTCCACCTACCCGGTAGGGTGCGGATGCCCTTTCCCATATTTCTCCTCAGTTGTTGTGCCTGTTGCACACCGTTGAGTACATTTGGTGCACGTCGGGACATCCTCAGCTCGGTACTCACCCATTTGTGAGGACAACCATCCTGCTTGTCCTGTGAGAAAGCAAATGTTGCTTACCTGATGTAACAGGTGTTCTCACAGGACAGCAGGATGTTAGTCCTCACGAAACCCGCCCGCCTCCCCGCGGTGTTGGGTTCGTTTTATTTTTACTTTCTAGGCACTGCCTGTAGCTTGAAAATCAGACTGAAGGGAGACCCCTGCTGGCTGCAGGGTCAGTGCCTTGCTGGGCATGCCCAGTAGGGGCCAGTCAAAGTTCTGTTTAAACTTTGACAGAAGTTTTCCGTGGTGGGCTCCATCCTCGATGTCACCCATTTGTGAGGACTAACATCCTGCTGTCCTGTGAGAACACCTGTTACATCAGGTAAGCAACATTTGCTATTCCAAAAATAGGCGCCAACCCAAGATTCCCCACATTTGCTTCACTGTGAACATGACAAAAAGACCAATGCAAGCAGGGTTTCTGACAATTTGGTGATAATGTCCCTTGTCACTAATTTCATTGAAAGTTTTTGACCAAACTCGATCATTTTGAAAATTTGGTTTTCAAATTAATCAAATGAAAAATTCATCAGAAAGCAATAAATGAAGGAAATCCTCTTCATCTCAAATTTGTAATCAGTTTGTCACACAGAGCCTTTCTTGGATATGGATTTCGACTTTCAATGGTTTCAAAATAATATGAAACGCCTAGATACCAGCCCTGACTTGATAATGATAAATGTGTTCCTCTATCATCTTTTTTCCTTCTCTCATCCAAAATAGTTCGTGCCACCTGGTGACAATTTTTTTACTGCTTATTTCTGGGTTTTTCAATAACTTTTTGGCAGTCTTGAGACAATTACTACATAAGAAACTTGCTGGGCAGACTAGTTGGACCATTTTGTCTTTTTCTGATGTCATTACTATGTTACCTTCTAGAAGTTGAAGTTGTTTATTCAATTATTGAGTTTATATATCTTAGAACATTTTTTCTCTATCAAATCAACTATGAATTACTGAGCTAACTGCACTGGTAGCTTGATCGCAGAAAATAACTACCTTATGCCTTTGTTAACAATTTTATTATAAATGTTCTCTGTATTTGACTATGGAAATATTTTTTCCTGCTTTTTCTGTTTTATGTAAACCGGTATGATTTGCATTTTAATGTAAGAATGTCGGTATATAAAAATTATAAATAAATAAATAAATAAAATGCTGTGCATGCTCTGAAATCATTTCTAAAACTTTCGGAACTAATCTAGAGAAATGGTCCTCGACAGTGCCATTGGATGATGTCACCCAGGATGTGTGGCTATAAAGTACTGTCCACGGTACTGTCAACCGTAACCAAATTCCACAATATGGGCAAGGTTTAGGCCTTCAAACTCACTTCCCTATCACCTCACCATAACCCCCCATTCCACCCCCACCTTATAAAAAAAAAAACCACACGAGAGATTTCAAACAAAATTTATGGACAGATTGTGGCCGCAGCATTAGTGCACTATATTAAGAGATAACAAAGCAATTACAATAGAACTAATACTTTGATTGCTTAGGTAAGCTGTTTTATATATTATCAGCTTTCCCTCCAGGTGACCAGCGCACAACCCAAAAAGCTAACAAGCTGTTGATAAGCTATAAAACCCGGCCATAGAAGCCAATTGCATTGATAGTCACTAGCAGGCTGAGGTCCTGCAGAGTCAGGGAGGAAAGAGGGATCTCCTGCCTGGAGTCCAGCCCTTCGTACCTCCTGCTTGACCAATCATACCGCCCTGGGTACCCCACTCCCAGCCCTGCTCCTCATCCCGCCCCCCCCTCTCCTCAACTTAACCGATATCTCCCTGCCTGCCAGCTCCCTTCAGCCTCTTCCACTCCTATTGTGCCCTGCTTTCTGAGGGCACTGTTGCAGGGTCTTAATGCAGTCTTGCCCAGGGTTCTCTGAGCCCAGCTTTCGCTAATTTTTCAGCAATCCATTTTTTTGTAATGAAGGTTGCTCTAGCATCATGTACCTCATGAAATGCAATACACTTAATATGATCAATCTGATAATTATTTTTCGCTATCGTATATTCTGGCCATATTATATTAGCCTGATAATCCAGTGGGGAGCTGGAGGGGAGTCAAAGGTTACACAAAACCTGGTAAATCTAAATAAATAAATAAACAGTGTTGATGTCCATATTGAGTAAGCCGGCAAGTTATCCAGGTAATTATAACTGGATATTCAGTGGAATTTACCCGGATTGGTGTTCTGTTGAATGTATCAGTTTATAATTATTCAGATAACTTTAGGACAAGTGTTTGTCTGACCAGACTTATCCAACTAACCCCCTCATTTATCAAAATGCTCTAAGGCGTTTTTGCATGTGATAGGCCCTTACCACATGCAAACACGTTTTTAACGCATGCGATAGCACCATATTGTATGGTGTGATGCAAATTTGAAAAACAGGAGGAGTTAGGGGCGGGGAGTGGGCAGGGTTAGCCAGTCTGTGAAGTGCTATCACACAGACTTAATGTTGATTTTAACTATACCTTTTTCATTAATGTTAAGCCATGTGATAGCTTGTGTTACAGGGTGGTAAGGTGTTATTGTGATGTCTCCTGAAAGGCCTGTTTTAGTAGATTTGAAGCTCCTGAAGCACCAACCTAGCCATTTGGGGGAGAGTGAGAGAGAGAGAGTGTGAGAGAGAGACTGGCCATAATGTCTTCTCCCTAGATAGGTATTTGTATCCCTATGGTAGGCCCACCTAGTAACTCGAGGTGAGGTTTAGGTATTAGTGTAGGGGGTTAGGGGCCACTTTGACATTCAACGTGAGACGTACGAACAGAACAGTGGTCTCTTGTGAAGATTTGATGGCCTACGGAGTGAGGTAATAAAACATATATCTGTAATGTTGTCATATTCCATAGATGGCAGCACCTTAGAAGTGCTTATGTACATAAATAGTTAATTAAACTGTGCATGCGCAGGGGCTGTGTACACAAGGAAAATGGCTGCCGTGTTGACAGATTGTACAGTCGAAGAACAACGTGCTGTTGTCCGATTTTTATGGGCTAAGGGCTTAGTAGCAAAAGACATTCATAAAGAAATGTATCCAGTATATGGAGAGAAATGTCTCTCGCATAAAGCAATTTATAACTGGACCGATAAATTTGCACAAGGACGTGCCAACGTGAACGACGAAACCAGACCTGGTCGACCTGTAGAGATTGCGACAGAGGCAACTGTGAAGCAGGTTGAAGAGATGGTTCGCGCTAACTGGAGGGTAACAATTGACGAAGTTGCCAAAGAAATTGGGTGTTCTCACAGATTAGCATCTGCATCATGCACTAAGATGGGTTCCCAAACAGCTGACCGAAGACAATAAGAACAACAGGATGGGTGTCTGTTTGGAAAATCTCTGCTGTTATGCAAACGAAGGTGAATCAATGATGGCATGTATTGTTACTGGTGACGAGTCGTGGGTGCACCACTATCAACCAGAAGCGAAATGCAATTCCATGCAGTGGAAGCATCCACTATCACCGACACTGAGAAAGTTCAAGCTTGTGCCTTCTGCAGGAAAGGTGATGTTGACTGTGTTTTGGGACCAAGATGGGATACTCTTAACCAGTTTTCAGAAGCGTGGTGAATCTGTTAATTCAGCTTCCTACTGTGCTACTCTATTAAAGCTTAAAGGAGCTATTCGTAGAAAACACCCAGATCTGAAAAAAAGAGGAGTGCTGATTCTTCACGATAATGCCAGACCACACACTTCGAATGAGACTCGTCAGACAATTGCGAACCTGCACTGGGAAGTTCTTGAACATCCATCATACAGTCCGGATTTGGCACCCAGCGATTTTCACTTGTTTGGCAAACTAAAAAAGCCATCTCGGTGGTAAACATTTCACCAGCGATGAAGAAGTGGAACAAGAGGTGAAGCGCTGGTTACGATGCCAGCCAAAAGACTTTTACGCAGAAGGTTTTGAAGGACTTTTCAAACCCTGGGACAAATGTATAAATGTTTGCGGCGATTATGTTGAAAAGTAGTTGGTTTTTCCAGAAAAACTGTTTGTGACTATATTCTGTATATTTCACAGTAAATAATTCATCTTTTGCATTTAAATACATTTCATGAATATTAATCCCATGTATGTTTGTGACTTACTTACTGACTTACCCTCGTAGAAGCTGCCTTCCTCCTGGAGACATAAGGGCCTCTTGAACACAGCTGAGCTTACCCTCTTATGCTCCCCAGCTGGTCCCTCCCTCAAGACTCTTCCTGCCACAGAGCTCTCTCTCTCTCTGTGGGATATAAGGTGGACCATACTCTATGCCTGGTCCTGCTCAGGTTTAAAGGGTGAAAAGAAGGGCCCTCTGTCACAGAAGGAATCCCCTCCTCAGGAACACGCAGCTTGTGATGTTCTTCCACAGATAGGTAGGGGAAGCAGAAATCTTCCTCTCTTTTTCACTGAACAGAGTCCAAAACCCTGGAAGCTCCTTGAATCAGGTTACTACCATTCTCACAGGACAAGCAGGATTGTAGTCCTCACATATGGGTGACATCAGTGGACGGAGCCCTGTTACGGAAAACATTTCTGTCAAAGTTTCTATAAAGCTTTGACTGACACTGGCACACTTGAGTGCACTGAGCATTCTGAGCCTGCAATTATCCCTGTGACCACAGGTGTCTCCCCTCAGTCTCGTCTTTTAGCAAAAAGCGCAAGCGAAACAAAAATAATAAAACGTATGTAGACCCAACTCCGTGTGGTGGTGGGTGGGTTTCGTGAGGACTAACATCCTGCTGTCCTGTGAGAACACCTGTTACAGGTAAGCAACATTTGCTTTCTCACAGGACAAGCAGGATAGTAGTCCTCACTTATGGGTGAGTACCAAGCTGAGGATGCCCGAAAGTGCACCAAATGCACCCAAAGATGTGCAAAAGGTGCAACGAGGGGGGGAATTTGGTAAGGAGGGCATCCTGAAACCCTTAATGGGTTGGTGGAAGGATGTTGGGTAGTTAAACCGAAAAGAAGATGAGTAGATGAACTGGCCAAACATGGAAGCATGCCGGCCAGTCTTATTTAAGCAATAATGGGCTCTGAAGGTATGGAGAAAGCTCCAGGTCGCAGCCTTATAGATATGTACAAGTGGCACTGTCCGAAGGTGAGCTATTGAAGCTGGTATGGCCCTAACAGAGTGTGGTTACACATAGGGATGTGAATCGTTTTTTGACGATTTAAAATATCGTCCGATATATTTTAAATCGACAAAAATCGTTAGGGCCACGATACAATACCAATTCCCCCGATTTATCGTTAAAAAATCGTAAATCGGGGGAAGGGGGAGGGCAGGAAAACCGGCACACTAAAACCCCCTAAAACCCACCCCCGACCCTTTAAATTAAATCCCCCACCCTCCCGAACCCCCCCCCCAAATGCTTTAAATTACCTGGGGATCCAGCGGTGGTCCAGAACGGCGGCGGTCCGGAACGGCCCCCTCAATTGAATCCTGTTGTCTTCAGCCGGCGCCATTTTGCAAAATGGCCACCGCAAAATGGCGGCGGCCATAGACAAAAACAATTCGACGCAGGAGGTCGTTCCGGACCCCCGCTGGACTTTTGGCAAGTCTTGTGGGGGTCAGGAGGCCTCCCCAAGCTGGCCAAAAGTTTCTGGGAGTCCAGCGGGGTTCAGGAAGCGATTTCTTGCCGCGAATCGTTTTCCGTACGGAAAATGGTGCCGGCAGGAGATAGACTGCAGGAGGTCATTCAGCGGGGGTTCCAGACCGCCGCTAAACGACCTCCTGCAGTCGATCTCCTGCCGGCGCCATTTTCCGTACGGAAAACGATTCGCGGCAAGAAATCGCTTCCTGAACCCCGCTGGACTCCCAGAAACTTTTGGCCAGCTTGGGGAGGCCTCCTGACCCCCACAAGACTTGCCAAAAGTCCAGCGGGGGTCCGGAACGACCTCCTGCGTCGAATCATTTTTGTCTATGGCCGCCGCCATTTTGCGGCGGCCATTTTGCAAAATGGCGCCGGCTGAAGACAACAGGATTCAATTGAGGGGGCCGTTCCGGACCGCCGCCGTTCTGGACCACCGCTGGATCCCCAGGTAATTTAAAGCATTTGGGGGGGGGGGTTCGGGAGGGTGGGGGATTTAATTTAAAGGGTCGGGGGTGGGTTTTAGGGGGTTTTGGTGTGTCGGCTCACGATTTTCACGATTTTCACGATAGTTTACACACCCAAACGGCAACAATACGATTCCCTCCCCCTCCCAGCCGAAATCGATCGTTAAGACGATCGAGGACACGATTCACATCTCTAGTTACACACGGTGTTATAGTGAAATGCTCTCTTCTTGGTAGGAAAAAGAGATACAGACCGTCAATTAGGAGGAAAAAGTCTGTTTGCCCACTGGAACTCGCAGCTTGGCTTGTGCCACAGAAGGAAAGAGTTAGGTGAATTCCTATGGAGTGTAGTGTGGTCTAGATAGAATGCAAGTGCACGTTTACAGTCCAAGGAGTGGAAAACCCGCTCGCCCTGGTGAGAGAGAGGTGTTGGGAAAAAGTGTGGGTTGAGCCTTTGGGTGCCAGGGCAAGCAGGACTTAGGTGGGCCTCAGTATGTAGTCAAGGTGAGAGTAGTTTCAGCCCAGAGACAGCACGTGAGAGATGGTACAGTCTTACTTTGGACAGGGTAGAGTCCTGGAAACTCGAGCGCCAATGGAACAGAGACAGACAGGGAGCGCTTGAGTAAGAGCAGGCCGAAGCCTGAGTAAACCACGTCCAGGGAGTAAGCTGGAGAGGTGTCGACGAGCAGGCTTGAGTCAGGGCTGGTGGCAATCCGAAGGCAGTGGCAAGCAAGGCTGAGGTCTGATCACGGAGATAGTCAATAATATAGTTAGGCGAAGCAGAGATCTAGGTCTGGAGATAGGCAATAGCGTAGTCAGGCGAGGCAGAGGTCTGGGTCTAGAAGTGCGTGACTACCCAGAGAATAATTTATATAGGTTGTCATGTCAACAACATGATAAGATCATCCCTAAGCTACCCTCAGTATTTCTCCAAGGTGGGGCCCATTTACCATCACTTTTTAGATAGTCCTTTGTTCTGTTAGAATCTTGCTGGTCAGGGCAATTATCATATCTTAGGCTGTATTTATAGATGCCCCTGGAAATGGTGCCTCTTATTGTGACAGTATAGCCTGATGTTTTCAACTGTTGCCTTCTCCTTTTATTACCCTAAAATTAGGCATCTTAATGTGGCGCCAGCTTCAACTGCCTGTCCAGGTGTCCTGGGAATTCCTGCAGGTCAGGCTCAATAAGTCACTTGGAGCCCACATAGCCTAAGACAGCAGAAGATTCTGGGTCAGCTGCCCTCTCCATGTTGGTTTTCAGGCTCAGGCACACACATATCATTTCCCTCTTGTGCCACTCACAAATGGCAAGAGTGGCACACCCACGTACCAGAGGGGAGGACAGAACCATAAGAAGTGATTATGGCAAATGGGCTAAAATGTGTAGGCTAACAACCTTTTATATGGATAGTGTTCCCTCTACATCTCCACTAAAGTAAATGAGACTCACAGATATGCATTCTCTAGTTAACATATAATAGTATTGTGACTAAGTTTCACTAGATATCCGTTAGCTCTATAGTTGAGCTGCAAGGATGGCTGCATTATAAAGAAAAGAAAACCTATAATAGCAAGACCACCTATGTTATCTTTCAGAGTCAGGTAATTATATAATAACGTTGTGACAAATATAAAGATAGGAAAAACAAAAAGAGACTAGTATGGAAGTATTATTTTTCTCGTATGATACTTTTTATACTGGGCGAGTTTCTGCAAGGAGTTCTGTCTCATATTGATAGGCAGAGACAGGAGTGGAAAGGTATAAAACAGAAGAAGAAGAAGTGCAAATATTTGAAAAAAAAGAAAAAGAGCATTGAATGAAAACAACAACCCAGGATAATATTCGCTAAAATGGCAAACAAGGATATAAGCAATGCACATAACCAGGAAAGTGAAGGAAGCCAAGAGTCAGCAGAAGGACTCACACTGTATTGTACATATATAATGTGGGATAAGTTATAAAAGTGTTGCAAAGCATCATAGGCAGACGTGGGCCTATAAGTAAACAGAAATGTCACACTACCAGAAAACATCTGAAAGAGGTTGTAAACAAACTCTAAGTAAATAACCTGATTGGTAGTGTTACAGAAAGAAATGCCCAAAAAGGTATACAGGGAACTCATAGTAGAAGGGGCTAACCAAATTCGGTATATTGGGTAAGGTTAGGAGCATGGGAAATAGAATATGAAAGACAAGCAATGTAGACTGCAGGAGAAGAAATAAAGAAAAATACTTGTGCTGCAGCAGCAATAGGGCAGAATTTAACTCAAGCGAATATTTGATTTATACCAAGACATATCACACTGGAAAGTGGCAAGCAATGGAAAAGGGTGATTGGTTAGTGTGATCAGACTAGCTTTCATAGATAAAAGTAAAAGAGAACATATCAAATAATCATCTAGCTGACTCAGCAAGTGAATGCATAAATCCATTATAAGGTATAGGACTGGAAAATGCTACAAAATGCTTGGACTGTAGGGATTGATAAAAACTGCATTAATTCAGAGTGTAGTAGTAACTTGAAAACCTAAATAGTGGCATCTTCAAATGGGTACATAACTAAAATATTGTCTAGGTGTATCAATACAATATTTTTGTTATGACAATCAGTTATCACATGTCAAATAAAGGTCCATATAATGAAGGGTGCAAGATGACTTCTGTGCAAAGGATGGGAGGATTTCTGAAATCAATGACACATGATGTATGCAGTTCTCTCAGTATGGTGGATATCTGACATCAGAGTATAGCCTCTTAACTCATTATTAGATGCATATGTGTTACGTCCGTCGGTTCCCGACGCCCTCCTCCTGCTCTTCTTACCTCGTTGGCGCCTCCCTCTTCGTCCTTGGGAGGACTAGCTGCTGCGAACCGCCATGGCTCCTGTGGACCTAAGGGCGCGCGCACGGCGCGGCCCCAACGGAAATACCGGTGATGGTGCGAACTTCGGGGGCGTCCCCTGAAGATGACGTCACCCGCAACTTAGATAAAAGGACTTGGCATTTACTAACATGTTGAGTTAGCAAAGGTTTACCTATGGACGGGTTTGCGACCTAGCTACTCTGCATCTGGACTTACTAGAGGTACCCGCTACTCGGGGGTCTCGCTCTCTCTCTTGTTTTGCAGGTTACTGTCGGAATCGGTACTCGCTTCACGAGGGCCCAGGTTCCTAGAATCCTTTACAAACTGTTTAGAAGAACCAGTGCTTGCCTACGGCTCCTGTTCCTGAATATATTGAAGATTCTCTGTGGCGTAGAGACCATTGCAGACATCTACTATTCTGAGTGTATCATCTTGTATCCAGTATACCCTGTCTACTCACTACTTCTAGTCTCTCTCTACAGCTCAGCGACCCAGAAATTATATTCCAGAATCAGAAGGACTTCAGCCCTGCCGGACACAGCAACTCACTACTGCCACCTCTGGTTGTTCAACTTCCAGTCTAATAAAGAACTATCTGTGTTTGTCTCATACTCCAGCCTAGCCGGTGGTCCCTCTCAGGATCTCCTCCTGGGGGCGCTGCCATCGGCCCAGGGATTCACCAGTTCTACTAGTGTTACTCCTTACATTATAGAGCAGTATTATCATCTGCCACTCTGCGGGAGCCACCCACTAAAGACCGTTAGATCCGCCTACGGAGTGTTATAAATTTCTAGCTCCTCCCCTTTGAGGAGCAGCATTGTACAATATGTTACAGATTAAAGCCTAATATAAGAGCAAAACAAATTCAAATTAATCAATGAGAAAAATCCATCATGGCCACAACTCCCTGCATCTAGTAATCCCTACATCTGCATAATATTCCCATTTTATTATTATGTAACATGCAATAGTCCGAACCACAAACAACTTAAGCGCTCAGACATTGCATAAAAACAGATATTTCACTGAACTGACACAAATTCATTCATTGCATTCTCACAGGACAAGCAGGATGGTAGTCCTCACATATGGGTGACATCATCAGGATGGAGCCCAATCACGGAAAACTTCTGTCAAAGTTTCCAGAACTTTGACTGTCCCCTACTGGGCATGCCCAGCATGGCATTAACCCTGCACCCAGCAGGGGTCCCCTTTCAGTTTTCTTTTTTCCGTGCAGCAGTAGCCTCGCGGTTTAGGAGCTCTGAACACATTCTTGACAGGAATTTTTTCCTCACGGATTTATTTAAAATATCTTGCCCCACAGTGGTCCCTCCTCTGACTTTCTCTGGCCACGGTACTCCGGTAAGTTCTTTTGCCATTTTTCGTTGGTTACCGTCGAGTTTGGCCCTCGCGGCCTACTGGCCGTCGACTGTACCGCGGCTCGATTTTTTCTATGGCCATGGCGTCGGGTTTTCGTCGGTGCCTGGATTTAACTTGCACCATGTCGATCACAGACCCTCATAGAGTCTGTGTAATGTGCTTAGGCCGTGAGCATGATGTCCTGACTTGCACCAAATGTGCCCGCATGACACCAAAAGGTCGCAAAGCCAGAATGGAGAAGATGGGACTCCTCTTCCGTGCTCACACCCCTACGCCGTCCATCGCATCGATGTCATCGGAACCGGCACTGTCAAAGTCGCACCAACATCGACAACCGTCCGGTGACCGCCCGCCATCGACATCTTCACGGCCATCGACTCCTGTTTCTCCCCCTCAAGATCGAGGGGATCGAAGGGAGAAACATCGACTGGCCCCTACTGTGCATGGCACTAACCCTGCAGCCAGCAGGGGTCCCCCTTCAGTCTTCTTTTTTCCGCGCAGCAGTAGCCTCGCGGTAAAGGAGCACTGCAGAGATTCCTTACAGGAATTTTCCTCACAGAATTACTAAAAGTTTATTTGCCTCACAGGGGTTCCTCCTTTAACTTTTTCAAGCCGCGGTACTCCGGTAAGTTTTTTACCCGTTTTCCGTTGATTACCGTCGAGTTTGGCCCTCGCGGCCTACTGGCTGTCGACCATACCGCGGCTCAATTTTTTCCATGGCCATGCATCGGGGTTCCGTCGGTGCCCGGACTGTAATCGCACCATGTCTATCACAGACCCCCATAAAGTCTGTGTAATGTGTCTTGGACGAGAGCACGATGTCCTAACCTGCACCAAATGTGCCTTAATGACACCAAAAGGTCGCAAGGCCAGAATGGAGAAGATGGAGCTTCTCTTCTGTGCTCACACCCCCGACTCCATCCATTGCATCGACATCGTCGGAACCAGCACCGTCAACTTCGCAACAGAATCGACCACGGGCCGGTGACCCTCCGGCATCGACGACATCTCAGCCTTCTACTCCCCCTCAGGACCGAGGGGATCTCAGAGAGAAACATCGACATCGTAATTCTCGAACCATTGAGGGAGTGAAGTCATCGACCTCGCCATCGTCCGATCCCCCGTTGAAAAACCCCCGTCCAGAAAAGGTCACCGAGGCAAGCCTCACCCGACAGGGGATCGGGAGCCACGACACCGCCTTTAACAGTGGTCCCTCCGGCTATGCCTCTGCCTCCTTCTTTTCCGGGCTGCTTGCTCCAGGTCTCCGAGAAGAACTGGACCGGATGGTTCAGGAGGCCATCAACAAGGCGATGCAATGACTCCAGGTTCCGCCAGCACCGACACCGGCACCGATTGTGGAACTGTCATCAACCGGATTCCGGCAGCGCTGGCACCGCTGCTATCCAGGATGGAGGCGCTGATGGCCGCCCTTCCACTGATGGATCCCGGGTCTCCAATGGCTCCGATGCCCTCCCCAATGACGGCTTCATCGGGAGGAGAAACACCATTCCACATTCCTCCATCGGGAGTTTTGCCTCAGCCATAGATGCCAATACGCCCCTCGCCACCGATTCATCTATCGGTGCCAATACGTCCATCGGTGCCATTGATGCCTGCACCGATGCCTTCCATGCCATCATCGGTGCCTCCGGCGATTCCTTAGATTTTTTCATAGCCTCGCCCCGGGCCTTCAGGTATCCAACCTCCTTCTCGTCCTACAGGACAGTCTGCTGATCCTTATGACACTTGGGGTGATGATACTTCAACAGACACCGATGACTTACCTTCACCACCTTCTCCTACTGAAAGTAGAAAGCGTTCTCCTCCAGAGGACCTCTCATTCATAAATTTTGTGAAGGAAATGTCTGAGTTGGTTCCTTTTCAACTTCAGACAGAACAGGATGACACACACCAGATGATAGAGTTACTCCAATTTCTGGATGCCCCCAAGGTAATCACCTCTATTCCCATTCATCAAGTCCTTCTTGATCTCCTCAAAAAGAACTGGGAAAATCCTGGATCAATTGCTCCAGTTCACAGGAAGGCTGACACTACTTACTTAGTTCAGTTAGCCCCAGGCTTTCAAAAATCCCAGCTCGACCACCACTCAGTTGTGGTAGAGTCGGCTCAAAAAAGGGCAAAAAGGAAAGAAACCTCACTCATCCACCCCATCTGCTAAGGAACAAAAGTTCCTAGACAACATTGGTCAACGAGTGTTTCAAGGAGCCATGCTCATCTCCCGAATTGCTGCCTACCAGCTTTATATGACCCAATATAATAGGGTCATCTTTAAACAGATACAGGACTTCTCAGAGTCCCTGCCTGAACAATTCCAAGACCAGCTACAAACCCTTGTAAACAAGGGATTTGAGGCGGGAAAACATGAGATTCGAACATCTTATGACATATTCGACACCTCTACCAGAGTGTCTGCAGCTGCCATTTCGGCAAGACGGTAGACCTGGCTCAAATCTTCTGACCTTCGCCCAGAAGTGCAAGACCGGTTGTCCAACCTTCCGTGTGTAGGAGATAATCTGTTCGGTGAACAGATCCAACGAATGGTGGCTGAATTAAAAGATCATCATGAGACCCTTAAACAGCTCTCTTTGATGTCTTCAGGCTTCTCCTCAAGACAACCCTTCAGGAAGGACTCTAAGAAGTTGTTCTACCATGCAAGGAAGGCCTATCCACCACTAGCAAGGTCCCGTACTACGAGACCTTATCAAAAGCCTCAACCTCACCAAGTCCGAAAGCAAAAACCACAAGCAGCTCCCCAGCCAGGACCTGCTTCAGGTTTTTGACTTCCGCTTGGAGAGCAGCAGCCAGATTCCTCTGCCAAGCATACCAGTGAGAGGTCAATTGTGCCTCCCACTGGCATGTGGCAGTCAATCACAACCGACCAATGGTTATTGGCAATCATTGCTCAGGGCTACCATCTAAACTTTCTCGCCCTACCGCTGGACTCCCCACCTCTGCAGGCGTGGGGAATGTCCGACCACTCCAGAAGAGGTCTCCCTTCTCCTGCAGTCAAGAACAATAGAACCCATTCCGCACTCGCAGCAAGGCCTAGGGTTGTATTCCCGGTACTTTCTGATCCCCCAAAATCGGGGGGTGTTAGTCCAATCCTGGACTTACGTGCTCTCAACAAGTACCTCCAGCGGGAGAAGTTCAAGATGGTAACCTTGGGATCGCTTCTACCTCTTCTACAAAGAGGAGACTGGCTCTGCTCTCTGGACCTCCAAGACACTTGTACACACATTGCAATAACTCCAACTCATCGCAAATACCTGAGGTTTTTAGTAGGCCCCAATCATTATCAATACCGAGTGTTTCCGTTCGGACTGGCATCTGCACCACGAGTCTTTACCAAATGTCTCGTAGTTGTCGTAGCTTTCCTCAGAAAAGAAGGTGTTCACGTCTAGCCCTATCTAGACGACTGGTTAATCAGGGCTCCTTCCCAGCAGCGGCTCGGTTGTCCCTCGATTTGACTCTACACACTCTAATTTCACTAGGATTTCTCGTCAATTACGAAAAATCCTATTTAGTCCCATCTCAAACCTTGTCGTTCATTGGGGCAGACTTGTACACCTTGCAGGCAAAAGCTTTTCTACCTCAACAATGAGCGTTAACTCTCGTGTCTCTCTCTCACCACTTGCAGTCTCAGAATTCTGCGACTGCACGCCAATTTCTCGTCCTCCTGGGACACATGGAGTCCTCAGTCCATGTCACACCAATGGACCGCTTGGCCATGAAAATCATGCATTTGACTCTGAGGTAACAATGGATTCAAGCTGTTCAGCCTCTGTCGACCATTGTCCACATCACCGACTCACTCCGTCTGTCACTCGCTTGGTGGAAGAATCAGAACAATCTCCTCCAGGGACTGCCCTTTCATGTGCCAGATGCTCAAGTCATTCTCACCACCAACGCTTCCAACCTTGGGTGGGGAGCCCATGTGGCTGATCTGCAGACACAAGGATCTTGGTCTTCAGAGGAAGCCAAACACCAGTTAATTTCCTGGAGCTTCGAGCAATGCGATATGCTCTCAGGGCTTTTCAAGATCACCTATCACATCAAGTCATCCTGATTCAGACGGACAACCAGGTGGCCATGTGGTACATCAACAAGCAGGGAGGCACATGCTCCTTCCTTCTTTGTCAGGAAGCTGCGCAGATTTGGGTGGAAGCTCTCTCCCACTTGATGTACCTCAGGGCTGAGTCGCGTCTTCCAACCGCACAAGTGGTCTCTCAACCCCTTGGTAGCGAACTCCATTTTCCGACACTGGCGATATCCTCAGACAGAACTGTTTGTGTTCCCTCAGAACCACAAAGTGGACAATTACTGCTCCCTCATTCGCAGCAAACACTCTCAGCCCAGAGATGCATTCTCGCTCTCTTGGGCAACCGGTCTGCTTTACGCATTCCCTCCACTTCCTCTTCTCTCGAAGGCTCTCGTGAAGCTACGTCAGGACAAGGGAACCATGATCCTGATAGCGCCTCACTGGCCACGCCAAGTGTGGTTTCCCATACTCCAGGATCTCTCCATCCGCAGGCACATTCCCTTGGGAAAGGACCCGCTCCTGATCACTCAAAACGACGGGTGCCTTCGCCATCCCAATCTTCAATCCTTGTCCCTGACGGCATGGATTTTGAAAGGTTAATCCTTCAATCACTTAACCTTTCAGATTCCGTTTCCCATGTCTTGATTGCTTCACGGAAGCCTTCCATGAGAAAATCTTACTCCTATGAATGGAAAAGGTACACTTCATGGTGCACCTCTCAGTCCCTTGATCCCTTTTCCTGTCCAATCCCAAGGTTTTTGGACTATCTGTGGTATCTGTCAGAGTCAGGTCTCAAAACATCTTCCATCAGAATGCATGTCAGTGCGGTAGCCGCCTTCCATAAAAATGTCGGGGATGTCCCTATATCCGTACAACCCCTTGTAACACGTTTTCTGAAGGACTTGCTCCACATCAAGCCTCCTTATGTCCTCCGGCCCCTTCTTGGGACCTCAATCTGGTTCTCGGTCGGCTCATGAAACCACCATTTGAGCCTCTTCATTCCTATGACCTTAAATATCTCACATGGAAAGTGATTTTCCTTTTGGGTATCACTTCAGCTCGCAGGGTTAGTGAGTTACAGGCCCTAGTTACCTATCCGCCTTACACTAAACACCTGCAGGACCAGGCGGTACTCCGCACTCACCCCAAGTTTTTACCTAAGTTAGTTTCGGAGTTTCACATTAATCAATCCATCATACTACCTACCTTCTTTCCCAGGCCCCATTCCAATCCAGGGGAACAGGCTCTGCATACCCTTGACTACATCTTGTGAGAAAAAGACACAAAAAAATAGTAAAAATGAACTGAGATGTTAAAAGAGAAAATCAGCGATGTGAAGACTTGCCCCCCCCCCCCCCCCCACGTCATGATGACCAGCCAGCGGTGACCCGATTAACGGCACAATTACACCAGGCGTCGCGTGCCGGGTGTGCTCCCCTTCATGCTAACCTTTGTGCTCCTTCTAATATAATTATGTTTATGTTAATAATTTAACTTTTATTAATGTTATTTAGCTTTTTGCTTTGTTTAAAATTATTTCATTATTGATGTTTAAATGTATTAGACTAAGGAATTTTACTTCCTGCTCATTCTGTTTCATTGTAAACCGGTTTGATATGCATTTTATGCAGGAAAATCGGTATAAAAAAACTTAAAATAAATAAATAAATAAATAAATGGGCTCTAGCTTTCTATCTAGACCGTACAGTTGCCCATAGGAAGAGCACTCAGTTATTCGTCTCTTTCCATCCCAACAAATTAGGGCAACCTGTGGGTAAGCAGACTCTCTCCTCCTGGTTGGCGGACTGCATATCTTTTTGCTATCAGCAAGCAGGCATTCCTTTTCAAGACCATGTTAAAGCACACTCTGCGAAGGCCATGGCGACTTCAGTAGCACACCTACGACTGGTGCCGCTTCCTGACATTTGCAGGGCTGCCACCTGGAGTTCTCTTCATACTTTTGCAGCCCACTATTGCTTTAGCCCTTGAAGAGCATCTACACAGTGGCCTCAGATTCACTTTCCATAGAGGCACCAATATACGTGACAAATTGGTACATTCTACACTTTCCACCTTAAACACTGTGCCCCATACAGGAATACATAGACTGTGTGGTCACTGCTCGGCATGTGAACACACCTCTACTATCACTGAATTTGAACATCCGAGCACTAAAAAATCTTTAAACTGTATGGCGACACGGATTGTGACTCATCCGGGGTGATATACGTGATCAGCTGCCCCTGCAAGAAATTGTATGTGAAAAAGCCATCCCGTAAGATTAAAACCCGCATAACTGAACATAAGTCGAGCATCAAAATGGGAAAAGAAAAAGCTCCCTTAGTGTCTCATTGGACTCAACTATCCTATACATTATCAGATTTACAGTTTATTGTCATTGATGTAGTCACTTCCCCAATGAGAGGAGGTGATCTCTCGGCTATTCTGATCAAACGAGAACAAAAATGCATTCATACCCTTGATACCATCTCCCCAAAGGGTTTAAATGCTGCACTCGAATGGAGTTATTTTATTTAACATCTCTGATGTCATCAGCTCTTGCTGTATTATGATTGGTTAATGTGCCCCCGGCAGCCATCAGGGCCAACATTCGCGCCAAAACGATAGGGTTTAAAACTCCTTTACTGATGTGGTTCCGATGCGCTCCCGAATAAATGTAAGACTGACTTTGAAACAGGTATGCTTCATGTAAAACTTTGTATGCATATATCTGCTTCGTTCCCAGTAGTATATGTGGTCTATTTGTATCCTTTCTTGTGTTACAGATGGTTGTGTGTTAAAATTACCTCCCCGAGGCAGCCGGACTGGCGAAACACGGTCCGTGTTGGGGGAATTGCTGCATAACATTGTGTTGAAATAAGAGGAGTAGCCACTTTGAAAATAAAGACTTTATATGAACGTTGACCAGAAAGGATTTGTTTGCACTTCTAATTTATTTACTAATTCAACAAATTGTGCCATTTTAGAGAAACGGTCGACTGTAACCCATATGGTGTTATTGCCTTTGGATGATGGCAGATCCACTACGAAATCGGTAGCGATATGGGTCCATGGTTCATTCGGTGTTGGTAGAGACTGTAATAGGCCCCAAGGACGCCCAGGTGGTGGCTTTTGCTTGGCACAGACAGTGCAGGAACCCACGTATGCTTGTAAGTCCTTCTTCATAGTTGGCCACCAATAATATCTTTGCAACATTGTTAAGGTACGGCTCTGTCCTGGATGGCCTGCCAGATTGGAATCATGTGCCCATTTCAACAGTCTTTTTCTTAAACGTCTGGCCACCACCGCCTTCCCGGCAGGTACCATGTAGGTGGCTGTGAGAACCACTTTCTAGGGATCGATGATATGATGGGGTTCTTCCGGCAAATCCTGAGTTGAGAAGGAGCGTGATAGGGCATCAGCTCGGGTGTTCTTCTCTCCAGGACGGTATTTGAGAAGGAAATCGAATCTGTTGAAAAACAGAGACCATCTTGCTTGACAGTGGTTGAGTCGTTGAGCATGTCGAAGGTACTCTAGATTCTTGTGATCAGTATAACTACTATTTGGTGTTGTGCGCCTTCTAGCCAGGGACGCCACTCCTCAAAAGCCAGCTTGATAGCGAGGAGCTACTTGTCTCCTATCCCATAGTTTCTCTCAGCTAGCGAGAATCGCCTAGAAAAGAAGGAGCAAGGATGGAGCACATTGGATTCGCTGTACTGACTTAGAACCTCCCCCACACCAATGTCGGATGCGTCGACCTCCACAATGAAAGGACGGTGTGGGTCAGGGTGGCGGAGACACGGCTTATTTTGAAAAGCCTCTTTGAGCGCCAGGAAGGCTAAGATGGCTTCAGGAGACCAATTGGCAGGGTTGGCTCCCTTCTTGGTCATAGCAGTTAGAGGGACTGTCAATGATTTTTAGTTTTTAATAAATGATCTGTAGTAATTGGTGAATCCTAAGAAGTGACGCAATGCCTACAGGCCTGTGGGTTGAGACCAGTCCCAGATACTCTCAAATTTCTTGGGGTCCATTTGAAAACCATTCTTAGAAACATTGTATCCCAGGAAGGGTACAGCTTTTTTGTGAAATTCACACTTCTCAACTTTGTGTAAGGCGGTACTCACGCAGGCGTCTTAGGACTTTCTTAACATCCTCATGATGACTTTGTAGATCCTGAGAAAAGATCAGTATATCATCGAGATACACTACTACGCATTGATACAGTAAGTCCCTTAAGATGTCGTTCATCATATTTTGAAAGACTGTAGGTGTGTTACTTAAACCGAAGGGCATGACGAGGTATTCAAAGTGTCCATCACGGGTGTTAAAAGCAGTCTTCCAGTCATCTCCTTCTCGAATATGCACCAAGTTGTAAGCTCCTTTTAGGTCCAATTTGGAGAATATTTTGGCCCCTTGGAGCCTATCAAACAGTTCAGATATTAAGGGCAAGGGATACCTGTCCTTGATGGTAATCTCATTCAGACCCCTGTAGTCTGTGCAGGGGCGTAATGTGCCATCCTTTTTCCCTACAAAAAAGAAGCCTGCACCAGCAGGGGATTTGGAAGATCTGATAAATCCCTTTTGTAGATTTTCTTGTATGTAGGCAGACATAGCTTTGGTTTCAGCTACAGAAAGAGGGTAGCCCCTTCCTTTGGGAGGTTCTGAATTTGGCTTCAGATTTATGGCACAATTGAACTCTCGGTGTGGTGGAAGAACATCAGCTGCTTGCTTAGAAAAAATATCCTGGAAGGAGGCGTATTGTGGAGGTAAGCCAGGTAATGATGGGGTAGTGGGCATGCAGATGAGCGGTGAAACTTCAGCACGACACCGACCATGACAGTCTGGTCCCCACCGGGACAGTTCCAAGGTAGCCCAATTAAATTGTGGCATATGGTCTTGAAGCCACGGCAGACCCAATACCACTGGATGCATGGCTTTTTCCAAACTAGAAAATAAATTAATTCTGAGTGTAGAGCTCCAGTGCACAGGCCGATGGCCTAGGTGGTCAATGAAACTTCTCCAGGAAGTGGTTCTCCATGGATGGATGACAATAGCAGAGGCTTAGCTATTGGTGTGGTAGGAATCCGTAGATGTTCAACCAAGCGCTTCAGAATAAAATTACCTCCGGCACCGGAGTCAATGAGAGCGAGAGTTTGAAATTTGAGACCTCTACAGAGCAGAGATACAGGTAGTGATAATAGAGGAGTAGGAGAGGTGAGGCCCAGGAGAAGTCCTCCTGCAGATCCCAGGCCCGTCAGTTTCCCGGACAAATGGGACAGGTTTGGACTGCTTGACCCGATTGGCCATAGTACATGCACAACCCAATGCGCTTGCGATAACATCTCTCCTTATAGGTCAAATGGCTTCGGCATAGTTGCATAGGCTCTTCCTCCTCTAGGGGTGTAGACGGTAAGATGAAAGCAATAGGCACAGGTTTAGAACGGTTAGCCCCCACTGTAGACTTTCGTGGACTCTTAGCCTCTTGAGTACGATCGCGGATACGGCAGTCAATTCTCCCTGCTGGTTCCATCAGGGACTCAAGGGAATCAGGCAAATCGCGAACCACTAATTTGTCCTTTATGCGAGAGTTGAGACCCTCCATGAATATGGCACGTAAACATCCAGTGTCCCAATGTAGTTCGGATGCTAGAGTTTTAAATTCAATAGCAAAGGCTGTAAGTGGCTTGTTACCTTGCTGAAGGGTGAGCAAGTCAGATCCAGTGATAGTCTGGCAAGCCGGGTCATCAAACACAGACTTCAATGTTGTAGAAATCCTGGTGGGTCATTCAGGACAGGATCTTCACGTTCCCATAACGGTGAAGCCCAGGCCAGGGTTCGACCTTCAAGGAACGACAGGATGTAGATGGTCTTTGAAACTTCAGTGGGAAAGAGGGTAGGCTGTAATGAAAAATGCATGCTGCATTGATTAATGAACCCTCTGCAATCTTGGCTTCACCCGTAAAGCAGGTAGGTGTGGATAAAGGTACAGTGGTCTTAAGGGTTACCACTGGCGACAGCAATTCCTTCACAGGAGGAGCTGAAGAGTTCAGTTGAGCGTGTAACTGATTGAAGGCAGTAGCTAGGCTCTCCAAAGACTTGTTGTTCTATGATCCGCTGGGCTAGTCCAGGGAAGGCCTGCAGGGCTGTGAGCTGAGCCGAGTCCATGGAGTTAGCAATCTGTTGTGTTTGTGGCATTGTGGACCCTTGGTCGCAATGGAGATGACTCCACCCACTAGGAGGAACCCCGTGGGGAACCACTGCGATTGGCTGACACAGATAGCAGACACAGTATGGATAGAGTCTTTATTGTACTGCTGTAGATAGATGGTGAAAGCAGGAAGGTAACGCACTGATCCATGAGGTGCCAGTATGCTCAACAAGCTCAGAAGTATAGGCTCACCCAGATGTTCATGATAGGCGGGAGCCTGCAGTGCGGGTAACGCCGCGGCTGGTGGGTGGAGTTGGAGCACCGGATCGTAGAGGTACTCACAGAATGAATGCGTCTTCCTGATGGTAGAATGGTGGGACCGAAGAAAGCAAAAAGTCAGGCAGAGGAAAGGATTGCCAAGGAGATAAAGTGAGGTAACAAAACATTTTTCAGATATATAACAGGAAGGAGAAAGGTACATAGTGGTATAGTGAAATTGAAAGGGGATAAGGAACAATGGGTGAAGAGAGATGATGAATTAGCAGAAATATTAAACAAATACTTCAGTTCAGTGTTCACTAAAGAAGACCCTGGAGAAGGACCGCCACTTGTTACCAAGACTGTAGAAGGGGGTGGAGTAGATGAAACTCCATTTACGGAAGATAATGTATGGAAGAGCTAAGAAAACTGAAAGAGGGCAAAGCCATGGGGCCTGATGACGTTCACCCCAGAATACTGAGGGAACTCAGAGATGTGCTGGTGGGTCCACTGTGTGACCTGTTCAATAGATCCCTGGAAAAGGGTGTAGTGCCTAGTGACTGGAGAAGAGCGGTGGTGGTCCCACTTCACAAGTGTGGGAGCAGAGAAGAGACTGGAAACTGCCGGCCAGTTAGCATCACCTCAGTGGTGGGAAAATTATTGGAGGCTCTGCTGAAGAAAAGGATAGTGAACTATCTACAATCCGGTTGGTTGCTTGATCAGAAGCAGCATGGATTCACCAGGGGAAGGTCCTTTCAGATGAATCTAATTGATTTCTTTGATTGGGTGACTAGAGAACTGGATCAGGGAAGAACGCTCAATGTAATTTACTTGGATTTTAGTAAAGCTATGATACGGTCCCACATAGACGACTCATCAACAAAATGAGAAGCTTGGGAGACAGCTCCAAGGTGTTGGCGTGGATTACAAACTGGTTGACGGATAAAAGACAACGGGTGATGGTAAATGGAACCTACTCTGAAGAGAGAATGGTGTTAATTGGAGTGCCACAGGGATCATGTTGGAACCGGTTCTGTTCAACATCTTCGTGAGCGACATTGCAGAAGGAATAGAAGGTAAAATTTGTCTATTTGCGGATGATACTAAGATCTGCAACAGAGTGGACACGCAGGAAGGAGTACACAGAATGAGACAGGATTTAAGGTAGCTGGAAGAGTGGTTGAAGATAAGACAGCTGGGATTCAATGCCAAGAAATGCAGAGTCATGCATCTGGGGTATGGTAATCCAAAAGAACTGTATGCGTTGGGGGGTGAAAGGCTGATGTCGGGGCAGGGCTATATGTCAGTGAGTTAGTTTTCTCCGTCTCCATCTGCTGGTAGGAATGCATAACTACCGGTATGGATTGGCCTGCCTTCCTTGGAGAAAAGGAAATTATCAGGAATAATTTCACCTTTTTTATTAGTATTTATTATTATTTATAAGTCACCTACATCAAAGGCACTAAGTGGTGTACATGTTAACATACACTTTCAAGTTAGGATGGAGGTGAAATACTGTTCTCACAGGACAAGCAGGATGGTAGTCTTCACATATGGGTGACAACACAGGATGGAGCCCAATCACGGAATATTTTTGTCAAAGTTTCTAGAACTTTGACTGGCACTTACTGGGCATGCCCAGGATGGCACTAACCAGCAGGGGTCCCCCTTCAGTCTTCTTTTTTCTGCACAGCAGTAGCCACACGGTTTAAGGAGCTCTACAGAGATTCCTGACATGAATTTTCCTCACGGAATTACTTCATAATTCGATACCCCACAGGGGTCCCCCTATTCAATTTTTTGCTTCCGAGGTGGTCCGGTAAGTTTTTACCCGATTCTCGTCGAGTTCAGCCCTCGCGGCCTAATGGCCGTCGACTGCACCGCGGCTAAATTTTTTGAGAGGCCATGGCGTCGGGGTTCCGTCGATGCCCCGACTGCACTCGCACAATGTCCATTACTGACCCTCACAAGGTCTGTGTAATGTGTTTAGGGAGCGAGCATGATGTCCTTACTTGCACCAAATGTGCCGTTATGACACATTTGGTGCAAAGTAAAGAATGGAGAAGATGGAACTTCTCTTTCGGTCACAAACTCCGACACCGTCCATAGCCTCGACATCATCCAAGCCAACACCGTCTACGTCGCGCCAGTATTGTGCACCAACAACTCTGCGGCCATCGACGCAGAGTCTGTATCATATCACCCCTACTCCTCCTTTCCTCCAGGGTGTACATATTTAGATTCTTCAATCTCTCCTCATAAGTCATTCGATGAAGACCCTCCACCTTTTTTTGTCACCCTTCTTTGGACCGCCTCTATCCTGTCTCTGTCCCTTCGGAGATACGGTCTCCAGAACTGAACACAGTACTCCAGGTGAGGCCTCACCAAGGACCTGTACAATGGGATAATCACTTCCCTTTTCTTACTCATATTCCTCTCTCTATGAAGCCCAGCATTCTTCTGGCTTTAGCTATCGCCTTATCACACTGTTTCGCCGACTTCAGATCATTAGACACTATCACCCCAAGGTCTCTCTCCTGCCCCGTGCACATCAGCCCTTCTCCCCCCATCGAATACAGTTCTTCCGGATTTCCACATCCCATATGCATGACTCTGCACTTCTTGGCATTGAATCTCGGCTGCCATATCTTCGACCACTCTTCCAGTTTCCTTAAATCCCGCCTCATTCTCTCCACTCCTTCCGGCGTGTCCACTCTGTTGCAGATCTTAGTGTCATCCGCAAAAAGACAAACCTTACCTTCTATCCCATCCGCAATGTCGCTCACAAAGATATTAAACAGGACCGGTCCCAACACCGACCCTTGCGGCACTCCGCTCAACACCGCTCTCTCTTCAGAGTAAGTTCCATTTACCATCACACATTGTCTTCTGTCCGTCAACCAGTTTGCAATCCAGGTCATCACCTTGGCACTCACTCCTAAGCTTCTTATTTTATTCACCAGTCTCCTGTGCGGAACCGTATCAAAAACTTTGCTGAAGTCCAAGTAGATGACATTGAGCGCTCTTCCTTGATCCAATTCCTTGGTTACCCAGTCAAAAAATTATATCAGATTTGTCTGACAGGATCTTCCCCTGGTGAATCCATGCTGCCTCTGGTCCAGCAATTCTTCCGACTGTACATAGCTCACTATTCCTTCTTTTAACAGCGACTCCATTACTTTTCCCACCACTGAGGTGAGGCTAACCGGTCTGTAATTACTAGCCTCTTCTCTGTTTCCGCTCTTGTGAAGCGGGATCACCACCGCTCTTCTCCAGTCACTCGGCACCACTCCCGTTTCTAAAGATCTATTGAACAGATCACACAGCAGACCCGCCAGCACATCTCTGAGCTCCCTCAGTATCCTGGCATGAACCTCATCAGGCCCCATGGCTTTGTCCACTTTCAGTTTCCTCAGCTCTTCCCATACATTCTCTACTGTAAATGGAGTTACATCTACTCCATTCCCCTCTAGTTTGTTAACTAGCAATGGTCCTTCTCCAGGGTCTTCTTTAGTGAACACAGAACTGAAGTATTTGTTTAATATTTCTGCCATTTCTTCGTCTCTCTCCACACATTGATCCTTTTCACTTTCAGTTTCACTATACCACTTTGAACTTTTCTCTTTTCACTGATGTATCTGAAAAATGTTTTGTCACCTCTCTTAATCTCTTTGGCAATACTTTCTTCTGCTTGACTTTTTGCCGTCTTGATTACTTTCTTTGTCTCCCTCAGTGCTACCAGATATTCTTCTTTGTGCTCCTCCTTTTGGGATCCTTTATATTTCTTGAATGCTGTTCTTTTAGCCTTTATTTTGTCAGCCACCTCCTTGGAGAACCAGATAGGTTTCATTTTTCTTTTGTTTTTTTTACTTTTCTAACATATAGATTAGTTGCCTTGGTAATTGCTCCTTTTAGTTTGGTCCACTGTTGTTCCACATCTCCCTCGTTCTCCCAGCCTACCAGTTCTTCCTCTAGGTACTTCCCCATTTCATCAAAGTCCGTGTTTTTGAACTGCAAAACTCGGGTTCGTGTGTTTCTTCTCCATATCCTTTTTGTGATATTAAACCATACCGTTTGATGATCACTGGTGCTGAGATGGGTGCCCCATCTCAGCACCCATGGGTGCACATCAGAGACATTATCTGCATTAGTGAGCACTAAATCGAGTATAGCTCCCTCTCTTGTGGGTTCCATTACCATTTGTTTAAACAAAGCTCCTTGCAGAGCATCCACTATTTCTCTACTATTATTAGATTCTGCAGATGGGATTCTCCAGTCTACATCCAGCAAATTAAAGTCTCCAACAATCACCACTTCTCCCTTCTTTCCCATCTTTTGGATGTCTTCAACCAGATCTCTACCCAGCTCTTCCTTTTGGTTTGGAGGCCTGTAAACCACTCCAATAAAAATGGATGTCCCATCTTTTTTTAGGTTGGCCCATAGTGCTTCTTCATTGCCCCATCTTCCTTGCAACTCAGATGCTTGGATATTGTTTCTGATGTAAAGAGCCACTCCTCCCCCTTTCCTATCCAATCTGTCCTTCCTTAACAAGTTATAGCCCGGTATTGCCATATCCCAATCATGAGATTCCGTGAACCATGTCTCCGTGACAGCAACAATGTCTAAGTCCGCCTCCACCATTAGGGCTTGCAGATCTGGGATTTTATTGCCCAAACTACAAGCATTTGAGCTCAAAGGGCCGGATTTTAAATGCCCTGCACGCGTAAATCCGGCCGGATTTACGCGTGCAGGGCCCTCGCGCACCGGCGCGCCTATTTTGCATAGGCCGCCGGCGCGCGCAGAGCCCCGGGACGTGTGTAAAAGGGGCGTGTCGGGGGCATTCCGGGAATGACGTGGCGTTTCGGGGGCATGACGTGGCTTTTCAGGGGCGGGCCCGGGGGTGTGGTGCTGGCCCGGGGGCATGGTCAAGGCCTCCGGACCAGCCCCCGGGTCAGGTGATGGCGCGCCAGCAGCCCGCTGGCGCGCGCAGATGTACATCTGCTTTCAGCAGGCGTAAATCTGCCAACAAAGGTAAGGAGGGGGGTTTAGGTAGGGCTGGGGGGGGGGGGTGGGTTAGGTAGGGGAAGGGAAGGGAAGGTGGGGGGGGGCGAAGGAAAGTTCCCTCCGAGACTGCTCCGAAATCGGAGCAGCCTCGGAGGGAACAGGCAGCACACGCTGGGCTCGGGGCGCGCAGGTTGCACAAATGTGCACCCCCTTGTGCGCGCTGACCCCAGATTTTATAAGATACGCGCGGCTACGCGCGTATCTTATAAAATCCAGCATACTTTTGTTCGCGCCTGGTGCGCGAACAAAAGTACGCGCTCGCGCAAAATTATAAAATCCATCCCATAGCTTTCCAGCTTTCCACGTTCAGGTTACTGCTGTTCCTGGACTCCTTTTGTGACTTTACTTGCATTTTGTTATCCACCTTTCCCTTTGCATTTGTGCAAGAGGAAAGATAGTGCCTTTGGTGACAGATTCATCAAGCACAATTAGCTTTTTCCTTTGGTTATTGATCTGGAATTCCTGTATGCATTGGGGTTCTTCTCTCTTTTCAGATAACACTTCAATCTTTTTTTCTAGAGCTTCTTCAGTATTTAATACAGAGAAGGCTTTTTGTACTTGTTGCACTTGATACAGTGTGTGTCTCTGCATCAGAGGTTCAATTCTACCAGAGCCCTCTGTGATCTTGTTGTTTATTGAGTTCTTTAATGCCCTGTGTGAATGTGGGGTTAGACTAGTGGGTTGCACAGCTGTTAAGAATGGGTGCCTGTGGGTCACAGGTCTTATCCTGCCTGAGCCCACTGTAAATCTCTTTATCCTTGACTTTTGGTTTTTCTGTGATAATGGGGAATTAGTTTCCGAAAATTGTAAAGAGGATGAGCCTTTCTTCATTGAAGCTAATTAAGCTTTAACTTCAGCGAGCTCCTTTTTCAAGGAAGCGAGCTGTGAACAAATGGGGCAAGCCATCAGTTTCCAGATGATCTCCCTCTGAATAGTTGCATTGGATAGTCCTCATGTTGGTAATTTGATGGTTAACACCTAAGGAATATCAATTTACTAATGTATCCTGTTGTCAATTATGTATTTAGGTAGACTATATGAGAAAAGCAAACCTAGGGGTGCGTGGGCAGAGGGGTAGGGTGGGAAGGAGTTAAACAGTTAACCCTTGGTCACGGCTGTTCTCAGGACTCTGTATCTGCAATGGATTTTAATAAGACCCTCCTCCTAATTGGCTTAGTAAGTTTAACTAAGTTAAACCTTTACTTAGCTGGACACAAGAATATTTAGTGCTCCCTGGCTCCACCCTGTGCACTGGCCACAATGGTTCTCCTGCTTCTCTAAGTTTACCTCCCCCAAGTTCTGAGACACACCCAATCCAGTTGGATCAGGTCACTTCTAGAAGTTTGTCTGTCCTTTTTTGTCAATTTTTTTAAAACAGTCTTTATGCCCCAATATTAAGATTTAAACAGATTATTTGTGCCAGTTAACTCCAAATGAGAAATAGATTTTATCAGATTAAAAGCTGGAGTGTTTTTTGGTTTTTTTTTAATCTTAACTCTATAGCAGAGCAACCAAACAGCAAATTAATTTACTAGAATAATATCTTACTATAAAGAAATGAAAACTCGATGTACCTCAAGGCCACCAACTTGCTGGGAGTGGACAATGTATTGTCAGTCAAGCTGAGTCACACCTTTCAGCCGCAGGAGTGGTCCCTCACCCCCTCAGTAGCGGACTCACTATTCCAACGTTGGGGTTACCCTCACATAGACCTCTTTGCGTCATCTCAAAAACGCAAAGTAGAGAACGTTTGCTCTCTCAATCACAGCCAACACTCACTACCAAGAGATGCATTCTCCCTCTCATGGACAACCGGACTCCTATATGCATTCCCTCTACTTCCACTTCTCTCAAAGCTCTTGTGAAGTTACATCAGGACAAAGGAAGTATGATCCTGATAGCCGCTCACTGGCCACGCCAAGTGTAGTTTCCGATTCTTCAGGACCTCTCCATTCGCAGGCACATTCCCCTGGGGAAGGACCCACTTCTGATCACTCAAAACGAAGGGAGCCTTTGCCACCCCAATCTTCAGGCCTTGTCCCTGACTGCCTGGATGTTGAAAGGTTAATTCTTCAGCCACTTAACCTTTCCAAACCAGTTTCCTGTGTCCTGATTGCTTCACGAAAGCCTTCCACGAGAAAATCTTATTATTACAAATGGAACAGGTTTAAGTCATGGTGTTCCTCACTGTTCCTTGATCCTTTCACTTGTTCCACCATGAAGTTTCTAGACTATCTCTGGCACTTTTCAGAATCATGTCTAAAAACTTCTTCCATCAGGATGCATGTCAGTGCGGTAACTGCCTTCCATAAAGGTGTTGGGGATGTTCCCATTTCAGTACAACCCCTTGTAACACGTTTTCTGAAGGATTTGCTCCACCTCAAAACTCCACTGCACCCTCCAGCCCCTTTTTGGGACCTCAACCTGGTTTTGGGTCAGCTCATGAAACCACCATTCAAGCCTCTCCAATCTTGGGATCTTCGCTATCTCAAATGGAAAGTGATTTTTCTTTTGGCAATCACATCCGCTCGCAGAGTTAGTGAGTTACAGGCCTTAGTCACCAATCCACCTTATATTAAACTTCTGCATGATAGGTAGTGCTCCGCACTCACCCTACGTTTTTGCCTAAAGTAGTATTGGAGTTTCACATTAATCAATCCAATATACTATCCACCTTCTTTCCCAGGACCCATTCCAATCCAGGAGAACAGGCTCTGCATTCCCTTGACTGTAAACAGGCTCTAGCATTCTATCTAGACCGTACAGCTACCCACAGAAAATCCACCCAACTGTTTGTTTCTTTTCATCCCATCAGATTGGGTCAACCTGTGGGTAAGCAGACTCTCTCCTCCTGGTTAGCGGATTGCATATCTTTTTGCTATCAGTAAGCAGGCATTCCACTTCAAGACCGTGTTAAAGCACACTCTGTCAGGGCCATGGCAACTTCAATAGCGCACCTATGCTCGGTACCGCTTCCTGATATTTGTAGGGCTGCTACCTGGAGTTCTCTCCATACCTTTGCAGCCCAATATTGTTTAGACAATGCTGGAAGATAAGATTCCATCTTCGGCAAGTCTGTGTTGTGCACCTATTTGCAAATTGATGTACCAACACCCTTCTGCCTGCCCATTAGGGTTCAGGATGCCCTCTACCAAATTCCGCCCCAGTCCTTGTGCCTATTGCACATCTTGGGTACATTTGGTGCATTTCTCGGACATCCTCAGCTCGGTACTCACCCATATGTGAGGACTACCATCCTGCTTCTCCTGTGAGAAAGCAGAAGTTGCTTACCTGTAATAGGTGTTCTCACAGGACAGCAGGTTGTTAATCCTCATGAAACCCGCCCGCCACCTGCGGTGTTGGGTTTGTTACGTTTTCTTATTTTATTTTTTGGCACTTACCATAGCTTTTAAACAAGACTCAAGGGGGACGGACCCCTGCTGGTTGCAGGGTTAGTGCCATCCTGGGCTTGCCCAGTAGGTGCCAGTCAAAGTTCTAGAAACTTTGACAAAAGTGTTCCATGATTGGGCTCCATCCTGTGATGTCATCCATATGTGAGGACTAACATCCTGCTGTCCTGTGAGAACACCTGTTACAGGTAAGCAACTTCTGCTGTATGCATGAAATGGGAGAGAACTTGGGGTGATCTCAATGGTGTCAAACAATGCCACACAGCAGTGGTGAGAGCCAGAGGAATATTAGGGTGTATAGGGAGAGCTTTAATCAGCAGAAAAAAAATAAGTGAAATATATCTGTACAAGTTATTCGTGAGACTTCATGTGGTTTATTGTACCCGGTTCTGGAATCCATATCTCCAGAATGATCTAGGCAGATTTGAGGCAGTCCAAAGAAGGTCTACCAAAATAGTGTAGGGTCTGTATCATAAACTTTTGAGATACAATTTTTAAAAATAAAATATACCTATCTGGAGTTGTAGGGAAAAGGAGGGTATATGACACAGACATTCAGATACCTCAAAGGCATATTTATGGGACAATTACCTATGGGTGTGGAAGCTGATTTTAGGGAAAGTTTCTCATGAAATTTCCCTTTGAAAATTGGACTAGTGGGAAGAAAGTGGGTACTTTGAACCCAAGTACTTTGCATTTGTAAAACTTTAGTTGGTCAATGCTGATATTCAATGCTGTTCAACTATAGTTATGCTGGTAAATCTGGTCAGGGAAAAAGGCTGTCTTAAAGTTATCTGACAGACTTACCCAGCTTTCTAGCTCTTTGAATATGGTCTTCACAGTTTGAATAATAATCTTATACACACATATTTTTGAACGTTTTCTCCAACAGCTGATGCTTTGCCTTTGATTTTTAGTATTTATGTGAGAATGTTATTCTGTTTATTTCATTATAAATCTCTGACTCTTAAATATAACAGCCTGTAGTAATGACATCTTTATTCATTTAGTACTGTTCAGCATTACCATTTCATACATTTTTGTACAGGCTAAAGAAGCCGTGGAAGAAGCTGAGAGATGTGATCCAAGAAGTATTTTCACTCAATTTAGTGTGTATAAGATTGCAACCTTGGAAAACAACATCGAGAAAGGTAATATGCCCAGCCCAGAAGCCCCAATTCCATGGGCTATATAGGGATGTCATTATTTAGATTAAAATTCATGATTCTCCTGAAGAAGGGCATTGCCAAGACCCTTAATAGAAGAAACCTTATAGAGTAGTATTTTGACATAGACATTAACGAGTAGATTTAAAAAAAATACGTGCACGCATCCATGTGCATGTGCTACCCGGCACATGCAAATGGTCGCGAGATTTTATAGCATGCGCACGCCAGCGCGCACATGTTATAAAATCCAGGCCGGTGCACACAAGGGGGATAGATTTTCCTAGTTTATGCGCGGCGACGAGATCGAGTCTCTGCCAGTTCCCTCCCAGTCCGCTCCAATTAAGGAGCAGACTGGGAGGGAACTTTCCTCCCCCACTACCTACCCTCCCTCCCTCTTCCCCTCTCCTCCCCGACCCCTTTGAAGGCCCTACTTTTTGTAAATCTTTTCATTTCGGAAATTACGCCAGTTGCCGGTGCACTATCTCCCGGCACAGCGGCCTCCAGCTCGGCCCCACTCCACCCTCGGGACCGCCTCTCCCTGCCCATAGGACCGCCCCTTGATAGAGGCCTGGCTCTTGTGCACGTAACAGGGGTTATGCACGTGGCTGGGTCTCTTCTAAAATGCGCGCAGCACGCGCTAGGTCCGGCCACACACTAACCCCCATTTTTTATGTGCAGGGGGGGTTTAAAATCAGGCCTTATGCTTGGAGTTTTCCAACAAACACAGTTCAATAAATGAAATCCATGAGATCTTTGTTAAATCTGTACATTAGTATGTAATTCAATATTCTTAGATCTGTATATTATGTATGTAATTCCATATTACATACATATTATTAGGAATATAATTCCATATTCTCAGTACCTGTATATACAGTAAGAAAGGAAAGATAAAGGAAATCAGCAAATCTCTATTTTTTAAATTATGTATTTATTATTTTGCAAAATATACAACAAAATTATCTTACATGGAAAAGCAGAACTTAATCAGCAAAAAAAATGAGAAAACATTTTCTCCTGTCCAAACATAACCATAGTTAAGAGTGCTACAATCAATATGGAGGATCCAGTTTCATATTTAAAAGGAAATCATAAAAGAAAATGTCAGGGCATTGGTGCAAAACAAATATAAAAGCATCACAATCAAGATATTTCAGAGATGGTAGATAGTGGCTTATCACAGAGAAAAATAGATACCTGAGAAAGTTAAAAAATATATATCACACTCCCTGATAATTTATATCACAGGTTGGTCAGGCAGGCAGGGCTGGGATTTCCCCCAGCAGGGCTAAGGCCAGACTTGATGGCAGGGCTGGACTGGGTCTTCTGCCTATACCAGCCACCTCCACCACAGGTTGAGCCCTTGGGTACTGGTGGCCAGCAGGACTTATCCAGGAGCATGGTGGTGCTGGAACATGTCACAGGCCGGGAGGTGGAACATGGTACAGGCTGGGAGCTGGAACAAATCACAAGCTGTGAGCTGGAATCAAGGACAAGGCCTGGGTGAATCATAGCTTCAAATAACTTTTGAAGTGCCTCAGGAATTTTCAAGTGAAGAGTTTTATAAAATTGAGCAGTTAATCCACCTGGACCTGGGGACTTTAATAAAGAGAGTTCCACTATTGCCTTCAGTATTTCTAAGGCGTGGGAGACAGACAATCTAGGCATCCCAACACTTCCTAGAAATTGGTTCATATTACCTATATTACTCTCTTCAGTAGCATAGAAATTGCGGTAATAATCCACAAATGCTCTACATATCTCCTGGGAAGATGTAACAGATATCCTTCTACTGTCCCTAATATGGGCTACAAAAGAGGACTGATGTTTGGATTTTACTTAAGAGAAACATGAGGATAACCTGCACAGAGCAGCAGTTACTACCCTTAAAAGAAACATGGGGGTAACCTGCACGAAGCGGCAGTTACTACCTTGGGAAGCTTGCTGGGCAGACTAGATGGACCATTTTGGTCTTTTTCTGCCGTCATTACTATGTTTACTAAATTTGCAAATATTCTTCCGGGCCGTTCTACCAGGACGGTCCGAAACACGGCCGTGTCGGGACGCTGATAAGATGAGTAAGCGAGCTGAGAAATCAGGAGCAGGTAGGAGGACTGAACAGATAAGGGGCGAAGGAGGACCTAAAGGTGGGAGTGAGGGAAGGGGGAGAGGGTAGGTGGGGATGAGAGGGGAAAGTGGGGAAATTAGGTGTATGCCTTGGTAAAGAGCCAGGTCTTCAGCTTCCGTTTGAATGTTTTTGTGCATTCTTCTTGTCGTAGTTCGACAGGCATTGTGTTCCAAAGGGTAGGCCCGGCGATAGAGAGCGCTCGGGCTCTCGTGGAGGTAAGTTTGTAATGTTTGGGAGAGGGTGTAGGCATGAAGGCGAGATGTTGGTGTCTGTTGGGCCTGTTGGATTGGTGAAGGCGGAAGGATTCATTGAACCAGTTCAGTTCAGGATTGTATAAAGCCTTGTGGACAAGGGAGAGAGCCTTATATTGGATGCGTGATGCAATTGGGAGCCAGTGTAAGTTTTTTAATACCGGTGTGATATGGTCATTTTCTGCGTGAGTTGGTCAAGATCCGGGCTGTTGTGTTTTGTAATTTTTGAATGGGTTGGATGGCGTTGTTCGGTAGACCAAGGAGGAGAGCATTACAATAGTCAGTTTTGGCAAAGATGGTGGTTTGTAGAACTGTGCGGAAGTCGGGGGGATGTAGTAGGGGTTTTAGTTTTTTTAGGGAGTGCAGTTTAAAAAATCCATCTTTTAGTATATTACTGATGAATTTCTTAAGCGAGAGATGGTCGTCAAGGATGACACCCAGATCACGGACTTGCTGGGCAAATGGTGTATGGATAGGGGGGGGGGGGGGTTAGGATGATTCATTAGAATGTTTTCTCTGCCTCCGTCTGCTGGATTGGTGACATCACATAACCCAGGGTCTGGACTGATCCAGGTACGTACAGGGAACATGCCATCCTTGGTCAGACCAAGGGTCCATCAAACCAAAGCACACTGTCTCCAACAGTGGCCAATCCAGGCCATAAGAACCTGGCAAGTTCCCAAAAACTAAATCTATCCCATGATACTGTTTCTAGTAATAGCAGTGTCTATTTTCTAAGTCATCTTAATTAATAGCAGGAAATGGACTTCTCCTTCAAGAACTTATCCAATCCTTTTTTAAACCCAGCTACACTAAATGCACTAATCACATCCTCTGGCAACAAATTCCAGAGTTTAATTGTGCATTGACTGAAAAAGAACTTTCTCCGATTAGTTTTAAACGTGCCACATGCTAACTTCATGGAGTGCCCCCTAGTCCTTCTATTATCCGAAAGAATAAATAACTGATTCACGTTTACCCGTTCTAGACCTCTCATGATTTTAAACACCTCTATCATATCACCCCCTCAGCCGTCTCTTCTCCAAGCTGAAAAGTCCTAACCTCTTTAATCTTTCCTCATAGGGAGCTGTTCCATCCCCTTTATCATTTTGGTCACCCTTCTCTGTACCTTTTCCATCGCAACTAAATCTTTTTTGAGATGCGGCGACCAGAATTGTACACAGTATTCAAGGTGCGGTTGAGGCATTATGACATTTTCCGTTTTATTCACCATTCCGTTTCTAATAATTCCCAACATTGTTTGCTGTTTTGACTGCCGCAGCACACTGAACTGAAGATTTCAATGTGTTATCCACTATGACGCCTAGATCTCTTTCTTGGGTGGTAGCTCCTAATATGGAACCTAACATTGTGTTACTATAGCATGGGTTATTTTTCCCTATATGCATCACCTTGAACTTATCCACATTAAATTTCATCTGTCATTTGGATGCCCAATTTTTCAGTCTCACAAGGTCTTCCTGCAATTTATCACAATCTGCTTGTGATTTAACTACTCTCTTATGTGAAATAATTAACAATGCACACATAACACAGAATTAAATACAGAAACTTATTTTTTAAAGTATGTGCATGTACCAGTCTGAAAATACTTGTGTGTATACTTAAGAATCATGTTCATGAATACCTCCATCAGTTCACTCAAACCCTCTAGCACTTCATCCCAAAACCTTACTAGTTCACCCAGGCACAAGACAAGTCCAATTTCAATTACACGAGTCAATTAACAGGTGTAAAAGTATTCAGAGATTGGGTCAGACCAAGGGTCCATCAAACCCAGTTCCCTGTTTCCAACAGTGATCAATCCAGGTCACAAGTAGCTGGCAGGATTCCAAGTGGTAGATTCATTCCATGCTGCTTACACCCAGGGATACTTAGTGGCTTTCCCCAAGTTTACCTGGTTAATAACTGTTTATAAACTTTTCCTCCAGGAATCTGCTCTAAACATTTTTCCATGAGGTTTTTATTAATAAATTATCAAAGTGTTCAAAACTACACAAAAGAACAATGTAAATGTTAACCAAGTAAACAATCAAATTACTTTCCACCCCTCAACTGACCGTGAACTTTCTATACACATTTTGCAGGAACTGTACATTTGAACTACCCTCCTCCCTCCCCCCCTTCTTTTAATCATACTATTAGATGTATGGGGAAAGGACAACCATTGGTCAAATACCAACATAAAGAATGAAACAAGGACTCCATATCAGACATTAATAGCCATTATGAAAGGATTACTAACAACTACTGTTTCTCTTGGCCTACGACATTACCCAGATCAGCAGGTAGAGACCGAATAAAAGGTGACCACATATCAAGAAAAAACCTCATATAAGAGACAGGTTTTAGTTTAATGGACGAGACTCCAAACACAATAAGTCTACCAATTTCTTATGTCATAGGGCTATCGATGGCGAAGAAGATCCTAGCCATCACAAAAGGTTGCATTGCTTCCCAACTAAACAACATTTATAGAAAAAAAAATATCTTGCTTTGTTCAAGGGGGTATTTCGGGAGGTTTACCCAATATGCACACCTCTGCAGAAATCGTTATCATTATGGACTGCCATTGTCCAATGAGCCTAAACATTTCCCCCTAGAACACCTGGATGAAAGGACAGTCCCATAATACATGACTTAACGTTGCATCCAGATGTCCACATTTAAGGCACTTGCTGTGTCCAGTAATCCTGACCCTGAAAGCTTGATATGGAGAGTACAAGATTCGGTTCAAAATTCTAAATTGCAGCTCTCTAAACACCACCCCCACTGATACCCAATATAATGCGTTCACACAGAGAAAAATATCATCATCTATATCAACACTTAGCTCTAAACTCCACACTTTAACCAAAGATGTCATAAGGTTATATGTGGACTCAGAGTGTAAGAATTTATATAGCCCCGACAAATTATGTTTAGCGCCTTGGCACATCGCACAAAACCTTTGGAATGCACCAAATGTTTATTGAACTGTCTGAAGCTGACATTGAGATGAGATATAACTCTCTTCGTCCCTCAAGCTAAAACGTCTCTAAGGAATAGGGCCTTTTCTACCGCAGGTCCCACTCAATGGAACACTCTCCCACCAGACCTCCGACAGGACCCCTGCCCAATCTCCTTCAAGAAAAAACTAAAAACATGGTTATTCAACCTTGCGTTTCCAGAACCCGCATTTTAGCTAACGCACTCTCTCCATTTTCGCAACACATCCCTGCTCATTTCTCTTCACAAGTATGGTTTGTTAGAAGTTCTCTCTCAAATTTTGCTTTTATTTTCTCTAACTCGTGTTCTCTTGAAGAGGCCCATAGATACCCTTTGGTCTTATTCTCCTTGTCTTTCCTCTATTCCCAGCCCGCTACACATCATCTTAATTCCTCCATCCTAAGGGATCCAAGCACAATTAATTGGATCGATCGCTTATTGTTACCTTTATTACTATGTAATTCAAATTGTTTAACTGGTTAGTTAACTTTCTGACTATGTTACCCAGAGTTTTCTTAGATGTTCATGGTTCCATTTTTCGCCTACAGGCAAATTTTTGTTCATTGTAAACCGGTTTGATTTGTATGTAATGCAAGAAGATCGGTATATAAAAACTATAAATAAATAAATAAATAAATACTGATACAGTTGAAACCCCAGACTAGAGATGCAATAGGAAAATGGGCAAATCCACTTCATTTTCAAATCAATAAATGGTAAAATCAACGCTCCTCATTTGCTTTCAAGATCCATATAAAATGCCAAATCATCCCCAGAAGGGAACTGAGGATTGCCCTTGAGAGGCAGTAGCAACGATATTTCCCAGGGAAGTGACAGATGGCTTCTTAAGGATCTCCAAGCAGCTCGCACAGCCCAAATCCAAACAGAGTTGGCTAAATGTGATGGAAGGGGTGCTCAGGAAGCATGAAGAACATATACCAATGAGAGAGGGGTGGCTAAGGTTCTTTCTAACTCTAAATCTGAATATAGGCTTGTGTTTCTCAGCCAATCTCTTACCTGTCTTAGATTGCAGGTGATAATATAAAAGCGAATATTAGGGAACCCACCCCCACCATCCTTCTTCAGCCTCATAAGTTTTGCATGGGATAACCTCGGTGTCCTCCCTCTCCAAACAAACTTCAACCAAATGCGGGAGATCAGTAATACCTCTCTACGGGATAAAAGAAGTGGAATCATCTGAAGAAGGAGTAATAATTTAGGCAGCAACATAATTTTTATAAGGGCTATCCGTTCCATAATCGAAACTGGAAAATACATCCAGGGATCACAAGCCTTCTGAAAGCCAGAGATGAGAGAAGCCATATTCAAAGAGTACCACATGTTAGGATCCCTATGGATGTAAATACCTAAATATTTTAAATTGTCTGCTGCCTATCGCAAGGGAAAATTGGGTCAAGAAGAATGTAAGGTCCCTAGAAGGTCCAATACCTCCGATTTATCCAAACTGAACTTCAATCCCAAAAAACTCCCTTATACAGAAAATAGCTCCAGTATATGAGGCAAATATTCTCTGGCCTGAGGCAAAAAAAGCAACACATCATCTGCGAAAAGGAAAACTTTAGAAAAGGGAGATTGCACATGGACTTCCACTTCTGCAATTAACTTAAGTAGTGATGCTACTAGAGGCTCAAGAGTTAATATGAATAACAGCGGTGAGAACGGGCAGCCTTGTCTTGTCCCTCTATATAGCGAGGAAGGCGGGGAGAAAGTATTATTTACCCAAACCCTTGCCTCTGGATTTGAATACAAAACTTGAATAGCCTGTAAAATATGGCCCTCAAATCCAAATAATGGCAATATTTTATGCAAAAAAGGCCAAGAGACCCTATCAAAGGCCTTTTCCGCGTCAAAACTAATGAATACAGGATCCTGAATTCAGAGTCGTTCCCAATTTTCCAAAAGCATGTTCGATGTAAAACGCCATCCCAGGCGCCTGTTTCAGTTACACTGTAAACCGATGTGATATCCCTGATGAACGTCGGTATATAAAAATTATAAATAAATAAATAAATAAATAAATAAATAATGACTCTGATGTATACCCTGGAGCACCACCTGCAGCCAATCAGTATTTCTCTGTCTCCCAGCAGAGGTGGACGTTCCTAACCCCTGCAGTCTGTGGTAGTTTGTTAGTTTTTAGTCAGGTAGTTTAGGAGTTAATTTTTTGCAGACTTTCTTTTTCTTTTGAAGAGAGCCTGTTCTTTTCATTTAAGTTATTTAAAAAAAAAAAAAAAAAAGGTTTTATTTTTCTTCACAGCCATTTCACTGCCTCCCGGGAGGTTGCCAAGTCCTGGGAGGACTATCCCTCCTGGTTTTTGAGGCTGCCGGAGTTGGGGAGGTTTTGAACCCAGCAACCACTCCTGGCAGGGGTGATACCAGGGGGCCCGGCTCACTCACCCTACTTGGAGCAGCTCCTGGAGGCCGTGGCGTTCCGGTCAGGTAAAAAATAAAAATAAAAATAATTCTTCACAGCTGAATCGTTGTTTACTTACCTTTTGGTGTTCGGTGGGCCCGTGCCTTTGTTTTTCGCCGCGGTTTCTTTTAGTTTTTTAGTTTATTTCATACTTTTTATTTCGCGCCGTTTTTTCTTTATAATGCCGCGAGATGCGGCCTGCCGTGCTTGTGGAGATGCGCGCGTACGTCTCTCCAGGGAGAGTCTCTGTTCATTGTGTCTCCCCGGGGGGGAAGGCTCATCAAGTTTGCTGATAACAAAAGGGACTCGGCCACTTCACGCGGCCCCAAAACCTCTGCCCAGCTGTTCTCCTGCCCCGGACTCATTTCGCTGCAGTGCTGGAACTGAGGCACTCCTGTCTACTCTGAGAGTGGCGACACAACAAGCTATTCAGGGTGCTTCTGACCCGCCTCTGCTGTCGCCGCAGCCGGCGGTCCCTGGGGGGGACAAGCCGCGCGAAACAGGGCCATATTTATCGGCTGAAAGCCTGGAGGAGATTTCAGATTCTTCTTCCTCTTCTCCTGCCTTTTCAGGGGATTTTCTTCGTTTTCTTCGCAAAGCTTACAAATCTAAGAAATTTCATAAGAGACATAAGAGTCTCTCATCTGAACAGAGGTTAGAGCCACGTTCCTCTAAAAGGGCTAGTTCTACGGATTTTGGAGTGGGGTCAGCTCCGAAGCATCCCCTTCATCCAGGTCCGGATCAGACAATTTTTTCTTCTTCAGATGATTCTGAGCATGGCTCTTTACCTATCCCGGACAAGTCCTTGCTGGAGGGGGATTTAAATGAAGACCCTGCTTTGAGTATTAGTTCAGACCCTCATGTTGCGGATGGGGATGACCCCAAAGTAGTCTGCCTGTTTAGAAGAGAGGAACTTAGTCCCTTAATTCCAGCAATTTTACTGGAATTGGGTCTCGAGGCTCCAGTGAAGGATTCTCAGATGGGTGGCGTTGACCCAGTGTTGCTTGGCCTTAAAGGTCCCACGACATCATTTCCTTTTCATCTTTCTCTCACTGACCTTATATATCGGGAGTGGGATACTCCTGAGTTGGGGCTTAAGGTAGCACGAGCCATGGAAAAATTGTATCCATTACCTGAGGAAGCTTTGGAAATTTGAAAATTTCCTAAGGTGGATGCCGCTGTTTCAGCCGTCACTATGAAAACAACTATTCCAGTAACTGGGGCTACGGCTCTTAAAGATCTCCAAGATTGTAAGCTGGATGTTCAGCTTAAGTGAATTTTTGAGGTTTCTGCTCTTGGTGTGCGGGCGGCCATGTGTAGTAGCTTGGCTTTGCGAGCTGGACTAAGATGGGTCCAGGCTTTACAAAACAATTCTTCCCTCTCTGAAGAGGAAGTTGCTCAGGCTGGTAGACTGGAAGCTACAGTTGCTTATAGTGCAGATGCTTTATATGATCTCATTATTTTATTTTATTTATTTATTTACTTTTATATACCGGTGTTCGATTTTACATATCACATCGGTTTACATTTAAACAAAATTTGCAGGAACTTATGCGTTACCTTTGTCAAATACATTAAACATTTAAATATGGGGATTGTTAACAAGGGATATAAAAGAACATGGGGAATGGCTAACACTACGGGATGCACGAAGGGAAGCACAAAGGGGAGTGTCCCTTCAGCGCGTGACGCCTGGTGTTATGGCGCAGTTTAACGTCCGTCACAGTCCTCAGTGACATCAGGGGGGGGGCGGGTCTCCCAATCAAGGATCACACACCGCTCCTCCCCTCTCAGTTCCAGATGGATTCTTTCACCTTTTTTCCTTTCTTTCTGTCTTTATCATCACTGTTAGTTATTTCAGGGAGCCCGGTGGTGATGGTGTGTGGCATCCCTGTGCACAGGCACCTGGTGTTCTGGCGCCGTTTAATGTCTGTCACAGTCCTCAGTGACATCAGAGGGGGGGCGGGTCTCTCAATCGAGGATCACACACTGCCCCTCCCCTCTCAGTTCCAGATGGATTCTTTCACCTTTTTTTCTTTCTTTCTGTCTTTATCATCACTGTTAGTTATTTCAGGGAGCCCGGTGGTGATGGTGTGTGGCATCCCTGTGCGCAGGCACCCGGTGTTGATCATTAGGATCTCGGCTCGCTCTATCGTTGCTTCTGTATCGGCTCGCAGACTTCTCTGGTTGAGGAATTGGTCCACAGATGCATCCTCTAAAGCTCAATTAGGGGCTTTACCCTTTAAGGGAAAATTATTATTTGGTAAGGAATTGGAAGATTTAATTTTGTCCCTAGGGGAAAATAAGATTCACAAATTGCCAGAGGACCGTCCTAGACCTAGAAGCTCTTTTTCATCTCGCTCTCGTTTTCGTTCTAACAGAAGATTTCGTTCTTCTCATCTGTTGGCTCCTCCAGCTAAACAGTCTTCAGGTAGACAACAGAATTGGTCTCAGTCCTTTCGTGGCCACCGCTTTGGTAGACCTGGAACTTCCCAAGTCTCAGGAGGCACAAAGTCTGTCCAATGAGATAAGGCCGGTCTTTTCTCCGGTTCCCGTCATAGGGGGCAGGCTGTCTCTGTTTTACGGAGAATGGGCCAGATGTACATCGGATCAATGGGTTCTATCCAAGACTCGCTACAGCGTTTAAGCGACCTAGGAGCTATAGTTCCAGTTCCAACATCGGAAAGGTCATTATTCAATATTCTTCGTCGTTCCCAAAAAGGAAGGAACCTTTCGTCCCATTCTCGATCTCAAAAGGGTCAACCATTGTCTAAGGATTCCATAGTTCCGGATGGAGACTCTTCAGTCTGTCATAGTTTCGTTTCACAGAGGAGAATTTCTAGCATCTCTCGACCTCACCGAAGCTTATCTTCATATCGGCATTCAATCCGATCATCAGAAGTTTCTCAGGTTTTGCATTCTAGGGCAATATTATCAATTCAGGGCTCTCCCGTTCGGATTAGCGACAGCTCCCAGAACATTTACCAAGATAATGGTTGTGGTGGCCGCTCAACTCAGGAAAGAAGGCCTGTTGGTACATCCGTACCTGGACGACTGGTTGATTCGAGCGAAGTCGGAATCTCTTTGTTATTATACAATCAACAGGGTAATCAGCTTTTTGCAGTCTCTAGGCTGGGTGATCAACGAAGACAAGAGTCACCTATTACCTTCCCAATCTCTGGAGTTTTTGGGTGCACGGTTCGACACTCTCTTCAAGGGATAGTGTTCCTTCCGGAGCATCGCCTTCTCAAGTTCAATCACAAATTTGAGACTTACAGTCTATTCCTATTCCTTGTGTGCGGGATTACTTGATAGTTTTAGGTTCAATGACCTCTACTCTGGAGTTGGTTCCCTGGGCCTTTGCGCACATGAGACCACTTCAGTCTGCATTGCTTTCATGGTGGAATCCAGTTTTGGAACTATACCACCTTCCCCTTCCTCTTACAGAGACGGCTCGTTCCAGCCTAGATTGGTGGTTACAGACAGTGAATCTGCAGCAGTGTGTACCGCTAGAGATTCCAGAATGGACTGTGGTCACTACCGATGCCAGTCTTTCAGGCTGGGGAGCGGTATGTCAGAATACATCTGTTCAGGGTCAGTGGTCCGAAGAGGAAGCGCAGTAGTCGATCAATCTTTTAGAGACCAGAACGGTTCGTTTAGCCTTAATCGTTCTTCAACCTCTCCTTTGCGGGAAGTCAGTACGGGTTCTTTCCAACAATGCGACCACGGTAGTGTACATGAACCGTCAGTGAGGAACCCGAAGCTTCCTGGTAGCTCAGGAAGCACAACAGCTGCTCAGCATCTGCAACATCTGCTCAGCATCGCAGCCTCACACATTGCCGGGGTGGACAACATTCAAGCCGACTTTCTCAGTCGGCATCATCTTGACCCAGGCGAGTGGGAACTGTGCGAGGAAGCCTATTAAATGATATGCAACAGATGGTCCATTCCGGCAATGGATCTCATGGCCACATTTCAGAATGCCAAAGCCTCTCGGTTCTTCAGCTGCAGGAGGGAAAGAGGAGCAGAAGGAGTAGATGCTCTGGTACTTCCTTGGCCAAGGGATGTTCTTCTCTACGTGTTCCCTCCCTGGCCTCTGATCGGCAAGGTTCTGCGTCAGATAGAAGTTCAACAAGTCGACGTTGTCTTAGTTGCTCCGGAGTGGCCACCCCATCCGTGGTTCGCGGACCTGGTCAGACTAGCACTGGACAGTCCCCTTCGATTTCGAGATCTTCCGTGCCTTCTGTCTCAGGGTCCGGTTTGTTTGGAAGAGGTTGAACGTTTCTCTCTAGCACCATGGCTTTTGAGAGGCGTCTGTTAAAGAATAAAAGTTATTCAGAAGCTGTAGTGACTACTTTATTGCGTTCTAGAAAACCTTCTACATCTTTGGCTTATGCAAGGGTGTGGAAGGTTTTTGAATCTTGGTGTAATGAGCATCAAGTAGATCCAGTTTACTCTTCTGTATCCAATATTTTATCTTTTTTACAAGATGGATTTGCCAAGGGTTTGTCCTGTAGTTCCTTACGGGTACAAGTGGCAGCGCTTGGATGTTTTCGTGGTAAGGTTCAGGGATTATCCTTGGCTGCGCATCCGGATATAGCGCGTTTTCTCAAAGGTGCGCCACATCTACGTCCTCCATTTCAGAATCCTTGTCCTGCTTGGAGTTTGAATTTGGTTCTTAGGGCTCTGTGTTCAGCTCACTTTGAACCCCTTAATCATGCAACTTTGAAGGATCTCACATTAAAGGTGATGTTTCTTGTGGTCATTTCTTCAGCTCGTAGAATTTGAGTTGCAGGCCTGGTCTTGCAGAGAGCCTTTTCTTAGAATTTCTGATACAGGAATTTCATTACAGACTGTACCATCTTTTTTACCTAAGGTAGTATCTTCTTTCCATTTAAATCAGTCCATAGAGCTTCCGGCTTTTCCATGTTTAGATCGTTTGGATCCTTCCTCTAGGGATCTTAAAAAAATTGGATGTACGACGAGCTCTGTTGCGTTATCTTGAAGTTACAATTTTTGATTGTCTGATCATTTGTTTGTTTTGTGGAGTGGCCCTCGCAAAGGTCATAAGGTTTCGAAGGCTACGATTGCTCGTTGGTTAAAAGAGACAATTTGTTCAGCTTATCTTCTAGCTCGTTGTGACCTTCCTGAAGGGTTGAGAGCTCATTCTACTAGGTCACAGGCTACCTCTTGGGCAGAATGACAGTTAGTTTCTCCTCAGGAGATTTGTAAAGCAGTGACTTGGAAGTCGTTGCACACTTTTGCTCGTCATTACCGCTTGGATGTTCACGCTCCAAATTCGGCAGCCTTCGGAGAGAGTGTTCTCCGAGCGGGACTCTCTGGGCCCCACCCTAATTGAATCAGCTCTGGTACATCCCAGGGTCTGGACTGATCCAGGTAAGTACAGGGAAAGGAAAATTGGTTCTTACCTTCTAATTTTCGTTCCTGTAGTGCCATGGATCAGTCCAGATGCCCACCCTTTATGTCTGTGTATTATATTTATCTTTTCAGAGAGTCCGCTTGTTCACTGGTTGGGTGATTAAACCGCCTTTTCATGCTGTCTATTTTTCTTAATATTTTCTTGTTTATTCCCAAGATTTTTTGGGGGGGATTCTGCTTCCATTTAGGATTTGTGAGTTGGAAATTCGTTCTCCTGTTTAGATAGCTAGTTAATATGTTAGTAGTTAAATTTCTGCTTTGATACTGGTCAATACTGATTGGCTGCAGGTAGTGCTCCAGGGAATACGTCAGAGTCATTAGAATGTTTGCTCTGCCTCCCTCTGCTGGATTGGTGACATAACCCAGGGTCTGGACTGATCCATGGAATTACAGGAACGAAAATTAGCAGGTAAGAACCAATTTTCCTTTCTTATATATGCACAAAATTTTTAAAATGGGTAGAGAACGTGTGCTACAGTTTATTGGGATTCAAGTCCAGTTGGGGGGGGGGGGGGGGTGGGGAGCTAACTTCCTGGGTCCCTAACATGGTCAATCTGGTGTAAATCCCAAGGTCTACACTTCAGCTGGATAATGCTCACCCAGTGTAGGAGAACCCAGAATAAGACCAAATAAGAGACTAATAGCAAAAACTCCAATAGCCATCAACCCATTCACCATCCATTCAGTGAGAGCAAGGTAGAAAAAATTAACCAAAGAGAATCCAATTGGGGTTCAAAATAGTTTATTTCAGTTTAAAGATGAGTATCCAGGCCAAAATAGTAAAAATTAGAAACAGCATAAAGAAAATCAAAGTAAGAAAAATCATGGTTCCTTGTCCATTCTGTATCTCCTTACTGGTTTCCTCTCTTCTGCACCACCATTTATGTTAAGCAACCCCTCCTTTTGAAAGGTAGAGTAACTGGAGTGTACTGCCAGCATACACTGGTCTAAAGATGGAAAGATTCAAGCCAAAAAATTCTCAAAGTCCAATGTCAAAAATCTCAATTTGTAAGTCAGATTCTCAAAAGCCTTCATCTTTCTTGAGGCCTCTTCTCAAGAGTCAACAATTCTCTTCACTCTTGCTGTTGTTGGTTGCTTGGGCAAAACGATCTTTGATGCAGCCCTTCATAATTCCAGGGGGATGTCCTTCCCTTTAGATTGATCAATCTCCAAAAATTCTCCTCAAAAGTAAATCTCACTTCTTATCTTCCTTCAAGTCTCAAAACCCCCAGGGATGAGGCAAGGACCATCTAGAACTCCAACTCCTTCTCCTTTCTCCAACTCACTAATTCTTCCCACTAATTCATTGAACATGCTCCAGTGGATTTTATACTTCAATGAAGACTTCTCAAAAAGGTGGAATTTCAACCAGGGGAGGATTCTCAAAAACCAAGATCCCCTCCCACTGCCCATGATGGAGAACTGGGGAAGAATATTAGTGACAGGCAAAGCTAGGTTACAAAAGTATACCTGTTCCTGCATTAAAAATGTATGTGCATAATAGAACATGTGCACATACTTTTGGGGCAGGAATACATCATATTTTAGAAACTTTACAGCTCCCGCCACACAGTTTATAAAATACTAGCATAAATCTCTGCACGTCCACTTATGCATGCGAATGATGTGGACAGTTTTAAAAACTGGACTGTGTATATCTAGATCTTTAGAAATTAATAATAGTAGTAGAAATAATAGTAGTATGGATTACACATTTATTTATTTATTTATTTATAGATTTTTCTATACCGGGGTACGTAAATAACATCACCTCGGTTTACATTCAAACAGTAATTCAGCATTGCGCTTTACAATATAACATGGTAACTGAACGAATACAATACAGTATATAACTTTGTATTAATAGAATATAAGCAATATATGATAGATTGTGGAAGTTAGGAAGAGTAGTTGAGGATTCAGATCATTGATAGTAGGCTTTTTTAAATAGCCAGGTTTTAAGGTTTTGTTTAAATTTTTTGTGACAGAGTTCCTGGCGTAATTCAGAGGGCATGGTGTTCCATATTGTTGATCCAGCAATGATGAAAGATCGTTCTTTTGTACTAGAGAGTTTAGTCAGATTGGGTGCTGGGATATTTAGTTTGGCTAAATTCTGGAATCTCGTTGGGCGGGAAGACATTTTGAATTGTAGTTGATCTGTGAACCAGTGCATTTCTCTGTTTTGAATGGCTTTGTGTATCAGCGACATAGATTTATAAATTATCCTGTAAGCCACGGGTAGCCAGTGCAAAGACTGAAGAGCTGGAGTGATGTGATCATGGCGGCTTGTGTCGGTGATAATGCGGGCAGCTGCATTTTGCAGCATTTGCAAAGGTTGAATGGTGGCTTTAGGTAGACCCAGTAACAGAGCATTGCAGTAATCAATCTTTGATAAAATAGTTGCTTGTAATACTGTGCGGAAATCATATTGGTATAATAGAGATTTAATACGTTTAAGCGTGTATAGCTTAAAAGAAACCGTTTTTTACTGTATCCGCGATGAATTTTTTAAACGTGAGATTGCTGTCAATGATGATACCAAGGCTGCGTACTTGTTGTGAAAAAGTGGAGTTGTTTTGAGAAATATCAGAGTTGATCAGTATTGTATTTTTTGGAGGTGAAATTATGATAAGTTCAGTTTTATTGTTATTTATAGCCAATTGGTTGTCTGTGAGGATTGTTTTAATTTCTAATAAAGCTACCTTCCAGGTACTCAGTGCATTTGTGATTGTGCTGGTTATAGGTATGAGTATTTGAACATCATCTGCGTAGATGAAGTGTTGAAGACCCAATTTAGAGAGTAACCGGCATAGCGGTGTAAGGTAAACATTGAACAATGTGGAGGAGAGAGAAGATCCTTGGGGGACTCCTTGAGAGAGGTTTCTTGGCTTGGATTCACTTCGTCCACATCTAACGCTGTATGTTCTATTGCTCAGGAATGACTGAAACCATAGTAAAGCCGATCCCGAGATACCTATTTCAGATAGACGGGTAATAAGGGTGTTGTGGTTTACTGTGTTGAAAGCAGCTGATATATCAAGAAGGGCGATGAGGTATGATTTGCCAGCATCTAAAGCTTTTAGTAGCACCTCAGAAAGTGATATCAAAAGTGTTTCCGTGCTGTGGTATTTTCTGAACCCATATTGGGATGGGAAGAGTATTTGATGATCATCTAAATAATCAGTTAGTTGTTTGTTGATGACTCTTTCCATAATCTTTGAAAGGAATGGTAGGTTTGATACTGGTCGAAAGTTTGCTGGATCAGATGAATCTAGGTTAGATTTTTTTATCATTGGAGTAATGATAGCATGTTTAAGTATAGAAGGAACTATGCCTGTGGTGATGGATTTGTTAAGAATCATTGCAATAGGTTTTGCTATTGTAGAACGTATTGAAAGAAGAGTCTTTGTAGGTAAGATGTCTGTGGGGTGGAAAGCTGGTTTCATTTTCTTTAGAATTGACTCAACTTCAATACCAGTAGTAATCTCAAGATTAGATAGCTTTGTTTCAAATTTATCTTGAGCGGCTGATGTAGCTTGGTTGGTGTGTAAAGGAGCAGGAAATGAATTAAATCGCGTTAAAATAGAATGTATTTTGTTATAAAAGAACGTAGCTAGTTCCTCACATTTTGAATCATCATTGTTGTTTAGATTGTTGTGAGCTGGAGCAATAACAAGGCTTTTGACATATTGGAAAAGTGCTTGAGGGTTGAATTGATATTGGTGAATTCTGGAAGCATAGAAATCTTTTTTTGTTTTATCGGTGGCTTGGCGATATTTGTGTAGTAGTGATTTGAATTTTAATAAATGTCTTAACAGGGGATCATGGCTCTAAATAGTTTGGTTTAAAGGTTCTATAAGCTAGATTTAGGCTTTTAGGTAAAAAGTTGAAATACAGAAACTCCAGGGTAGCATTCTCTGAAATGATTCCTGTTCCACGCGCAGGACCCCAGAGGCAGGAAGAGCTCTAGAGTCTCTATGTCTGGATGAGACAAGGGTGCAGAGAAGAGGGCTTTAGTTTAGTTAGGAAATGGGCAATATTTTGGGGACTGGGAAGTTTTTATTCTGAAAGGATGGGCTCCACCTTCATCAGGGTAGAACCAGGCTGCTGGCACTAACCTTTAAAAAGGAGATAGAGCAGCTTTTAAACTAGAACATGGGGGAAAACCGAGAGTAGCTCAGCAGTGCATCAGGAGCACATTTTTTTTTTTTGCATTGGGAAATAGCTAATAGCCTCAACAATATGAATTTACATATAGTGAGCTCTATTGGACACGCGTTTTGGATGCGCTAATCCCCGTTTTGCATCAGGGGTTATGGATGCACGTCCAAAATGCACATCCAATCGCATGTTGAGCCGTGCACTGCAGCCAGTACATGAATTGCATCAGACTGAAGGTGTATGTTCCCTTAATTTTGGAATTCTTACAGGATGGATTGCGTAAAGGAATGGCCCTTAACACCCTGAAGGTTCAAGTGGCAGACCTTGCTTATTATAGGGGTGAGTCAATGGTGGCTTTTGTCTTCCCATCCCAATGTGTGCCGATTCTTGAAGGGAGTTAAGCAACTTCATCCTCCTTTGCGGCTTTTGGTGCCTCTCTAGAACCTTAATCTGGTTCTGGAGTTCTTGGCAGGTCCGACCTTATGGCCATTGTGTGGTCTTTCCTTGTGAGTGCTTACCTTGAAGACAGTTTTTATAGTGGAAATTTGTTATGCAGATTGGGTTTACAAATTGCAGAACCTTTCATGCCATGAGCCTTTTCTGCATATGACTCCGGGAATGGTATAGCTTTGGACTGTGCCTTCATTTTTGCCAAAAGTAGTTTTGGAGTTTCATTTGAATCAGTCCATTTTTCCTGCCTATGTTGGACAGGGACAGGGATGAGAGTGTGTATCGTCTTTTGCGTACCTTGGACATCAAGTGACATTTGCTGCGGTACTTGGAGGTTACAAAATCTGTCCGGAAGTCAGATTGCTTGTTTGTACTCCATGTTGGCGGTAAACAGGGTGCCCCAGGAATGCAAGTGACTATAGCCTGCTGGATTAAGGAAGTCATTATGGTCACCTATGTGGCTGCTGAAATTCCTATGCCAAAACAGATTAGACTGCATTCCATGAGAGCTCAGGTGATGATATGGGCGGAACTTCGATTAGTGTCACCTTTCAAGATTTGCCGAATGGTGGCATGGCCATCTTTGTGCAGCATTTCCAAGCATTACTGCTTGGATATGTGGACTTGTGAGGATACTATGTTCGCACGGGCGGTGTTGACTGGACCGCTAGCAGCCTCCCACCCTATTCAGGAGTAGTTTTGGTACATCCCACTGATGGGGATTGGCCTGCCTGAATGCAGAGAAAGGAGACTTTGCTACTTACCTGATAATTTCCTTTCCTCTAATGAGGGCAGGCAAATCCCCGACCCGCCCTCGGCTGCTGTATTTTTGCCTTTTTTCTCCTTTTCGGTGCAGACATTGCAGAGTGTTGTTCCTGCTATTCATTTGAAGACTGGTAAATGGCTTAATCAGCCCCTCAGTTTAGTGAATAAGTTTATATATTTTGGCTGAGCTCAGTGTTACCTATTAGTTGGAAGCATGAGTGGTTGATTGTTAATAGGTTAATAGGTGTAGCAGGTGTAGCAGGAAAGGATCCTGTAGCAAGGACCTGCTCTCTAGGTGATGCATTGTCCTTTCGCACTGAGGATATTTCCTCAAGGCCTACTGCCCAGGAGGGAAGGGTTAGGTCGGCCGTCATAGTTGGTGATTCGATTATTAGGAATGTAGATAGCTGGGTGGCGGGTGGGCGTGAGGATCGCCTGGTAACATGCCTACCTGGTGCGAAGGTGGCGGACCTCACGCGTCACCTAGATAGGATTTTAGACAGTGCTGGGGAGGAGCCGGCTGTCGTGGTACACGTGGGCACCAACGACATAGGAAAATGTGGGAGGGAGGTTCTGGAAGCCAAATTTAGGCTCTTAGGTAGAAAGATTAAATCCAGAACCTCCAGGGTAGCATTCTCTGAAATGATCCCTGTTCCACGCGCAGGTCACCAGAGGCAGGCAGAGCTCCGGAGTCTCAATGCGTGGATGAGACGATGGTGCAAGGAAGAGGGATTCAGTTTTGTTAGGAACTGGGGAACCTTTTGGGGAAGGTGGAGTCTCTTCCGAAGGGATGGGCTCCACCTTAACCAGGGTGGAACCAGACTGCTGGCGCTAACCTTTAAAAAGGAAATAGAGCAGCTTTTAAACTAGAACAAAGGGGAAAGCCGACAGTCGCTCAGCAGCGCATGGTTCGGAGAGATGTATCTTTAAAGGATACTAATGATGCATTAGAATTAGGGCATCCCGACAGTGAGGTTCCAATAATTAGAAAAGTAGTCCAAGTGCCTGTAACTAAAAACTCACCTGAGCTAAAAAATTCTAACTTATCCCTATCAATTAAAAAGCAGAATAAAAATACAAACAAAAAACAAACTTTGAAATGTTTGTATGCTAATGCCAGAAGTCTAAGAAGTAAGATGGGAGAATTAGAATGTATAGCAGTAAATGATGACATAGACTTAATTGGCATCTCAGAGACATGGTGGAAAGAGGATAACCAATGGGACAGTGCTATACCGGGGAAAAAATTATATCGCAATGACAGAGAGGAGCAGTCGGGAGGAGGTGTGGCGCTTTATGTCCGGGATGGCATAGAGTCCAACAGGATAAACATCCTGCATGAGACTAAATACAAAATTGAATCTTTATGGGTAGAAATCCCTTGTGTATCAGGGAAGACTACAGTGATAGGGGTATACTACCGTCCACCTGGTCAAGATGGTGAGATGGACAGTGAAATGCTAAGAGAAATTAGGGAAGCTAACCAAATTGGTAGTGCAGTAATAATGGGAGACTTCAATTACCCCAATATAGACTGGGTAAATGTATCATCGGGTCATGCTAGAGAGATAACGTTCCTGGATGGAATAAATGATAGCTTTATGGAGCAATTGGTTCAGGAACCGACGAGAGAGGGAGCAATTTTAGATCTAATTCTCAGTGGAGCACAGGACTTGGTGAGAGAGGTAACGGTGGTGGGGCCGCTTGGCAATAGTGATCATAATATGATCAAATTTGATTTAATGACTGGAAAAGGAACAGTGTGCAAATCCAAGGCTCTCGTGCTAAACTTTCAAAAGGGAAACTTTGATAAAATGAGAAAAATTGTTAGAAAAAAACTGAAAGGAGCAGCTACAAAAGTAAAAAATGTCCAAGAGGCGTGGTCATTGTTAAAAAATACCATTCTAGAAGCACAGTCCAGATGTATTCCACACATTAAGAAAGGTGGAAAGAAGGCAAAACGATTACCGGCATGGTTAAAAGGGGAGGTGAAAGAAGCTATTTTAACCAAAAGATCTTCATTCAAAAATTGGAAGAAGGATCCAACAGAAGAAAATAGGATAAAGCATAAACATTGGCAAGTTAAATGTAAGACATTGATAAGACAGGCTAAGAGAGAATTTGAAAAGAAGTTGGCTGTAGAGGCAAAAACTCACAGTAAAAACTTTTTTAAATATATCCGCAGCAGAAAGCCTGTGAGGGAGTCAGTTGGACCGTTAGATGATCGAGGGGTTAAAGGGGCACTTAGAGAAGATAAGGCCATCGCGGAAAGATTAAATGATTTCTTTGCTTCGGTGTTTACTGAAGAGGATGTTGGGGAGGTACCCGTAATGGAGAAGGTTTTCATGGGTAATGATTCAGATGGACTGAATCAAATCACGGTGAACCTAGAAGATGTGGTAGGCCTGATTGACAAACTGAAGAGTAGTAAATCACCTGGACCGGATGGTATACACCCCAGAGTTCTGAAGGAACTAAAAAATGAAATTTCAGACCTATTAGTAAAAATTTGTAACTTATCATTAAAATCATCCATTGTACCTGAAGACTGGAGGATAGCAAATGTAACCCCAATATTTAAAAAGGGCTCCAGGGGCGATCCGGGAAACTACAGACCGGTTAGCCTGACTTCAGTGCCAGGAAAAATAGTGGAAAGTGTTCTAAACATCAAAATCACAGAACATATAGAAAGACATGGTTTAATGGAACAAAGTCAGCATGGCTTTACCCAGGGCAAGTCTTGCCTCACAAATCTGCTTCACTTTTTTGAAGGAGTTAATAAACATGTGGATAAAGGTGAACCGGTAGATATAGTATACTTGGATTTTCAGAAGGCGTTTGACAAAGTTCCTCATGAGAGGCTTCTAGGAAAAGTAAAAAGTCATGGGATAGGTGGCGATGTCCTTTCGTGGATTGCAAACTGGCTAAAAGACAGGAAACAGAGAGTAGGATTAAATGGGCAATTTTCTCAGTGGAAGGGAGTGGACAGTGGAGTGCCTCAGGGATCTGTATTGGGACCCTTACTGTTCAATATATTTATAAATGAACTGGAAAGAAATACGACGAGTGAGATAATCAAATTTGCAGATGACACAAAATTGTTCAGAGTAGTTAAATCACAAGCAGATTGTGATAAATTGCAGGAAGACCTTGTGAGACTGGAAAATTGGGCATCCAAATGGCAGATGAAATTTAATGTGGATAAGTGCAAGGTGATGCATATAGGGAAAAATAACCCATGCTATAATTACATGATGTTGGGTTCCATATTAGGTGCTACAACCCAAGAAAGAGATCTAGGTGTCATAGTGGATAACACATTGAAATCATCGGTTCAGTGTGCTGCGGCAGTCAAAAAAGCAAACAGAATGTTGGGAATTATTAGAAAAGGAATGATGAATAAAACGGAAAACGTCATAATGCCTCTGTATCGCTCCATGGTGAGACCGCACCTTGAATGCTGTGTACAATTCTGGTCGCCGCATCTCAAAAAAGATATAATTGCGATGGAGAAGGTACAGAGAAGGGCTACCAAAATGATAAGGGAAATGGAACAACTCCCCTATGAGGAAAGACTAAAGAGGTTAGGACTTTTCAGCTTGGAGAAGAGACGACTGAGGGGGGATATGATAGAGGTGTTTAAAATCATGAGAGGTCTAGAACGGGTAGATGTGAATCGGTTATTTACTCTTTCGGATAGTAGAAAGACTAGGGGACACTCCATGAAGTTAGCATGGGGCACATTTAAAACTAATCGGAGAAAGTTCTTTTTTACTCAACGCACAATTAAACTCTGGAATTTGTTGCCAGAGAATGTGGTTCGTGCATTTAGTATAGCTGTGTTTAAAAAAGGATTGGATAAGTTCTTGGAGGAGAAGTCCATTACCTGCTATTAAGTTCACTTAGAGAATAGCCACTGCCATTAGCAATGGTTACATGGAATAGACTTAGTTTTTGGGTACTTGCCAGGTTCTTATGGCCTGGATTGGCCACTGTTGGAAACAGGATGCTGGGCTTGATGGACCCTTGGTCTGACCCAGTATGGCATTTTCTTATGTTCTTATGTTCTAATAATCATTTTTGAGTTTGATCAGTTTGTTCACAGTTTGGCTTTTCCAGAGGATACTGGCAGGCTGATGTTGGAGCAGGACTATATATCCGTGATGTCAACTTCTTACTCCATCTCCATCTGCTGTCAAAGATGCATAACCCACTGATGGGGGTTGGCCTGCCCTCATTAGAGGAAAGGAAATTATCAGGTAAGTAGTAATTTCTCCTTATAGCAACCCAATAAAGGGGTTATTTACCTACAAGTAAAGGACAGACTGAGTTAATAAATTCCAAATTATCCCTGTTAACAGCTAGGAATGTTGTATATATAAATACAATGCATATCTTGAAATGTCTGTATGCTAATGGCATAAGTCTAAAAAATAAGATGAGAGGGTTAGAATGTATAGCATTGCATGAAGAGGTAGACATAACTGGTATCTCAGAGATCTGGTGGATGGAGGATAACCAATGGAACAGTGTTAATCCAGGGTACAAATTATATCGCGATGTTAGGGTGATCAACATGGGCAAGGTGTTAAATTTTTACTGGGCCCATCATGGCCTTGAAATCCCTACCCCCACCAATCAGCCCAAAGTGAAAGGGCTGGTTAGCACTTGAGAAGCCCTTCTCCCTCCAAATCTGCTGAGTTGAAAGTAGCTCCCTCCCAAACACCCCATTGGAGCATCATTCCCCTCCTTGACACTGAACACCCTCTACTTAAAAGAGGCATTCTTCCTGCTCCTTAGCAGCATCTTCCCCTCTGAGAAGTATCTCGCCTTAGAAGCCCCTACTCTTTCCTGTATAGAAGAATCCTCCATGCCATGTAGGCTATTTAAAAATTACCCTCTAAATGATTACATTTAGTAGAGTTATTTGTGAGTGGAAAGGGCTATATTGGATTGGACATGATAAATCGGAATGTATTACTTGACACATTAACTCCCCCCTTTGTCTCTTGGGTGGGGGAGTTAATAGTTTAAAATACATATTTAGGTTCCTAATGGACTTCATTTATCTAAATAAACAATGGCACTGGTAAGATCCTGTATTCACTGACCTTTTTTTATTGCCCATTTTTATTTTTTGGCCCAACAGATTCCTCATCCTCCTTTGGGTTTCAGCTACGTCAGAACTAACCTTTCTTGGGTTATATAGCAATATGAGCCTTCTTTCATGACTACCTGGGGTATTTCTCAATTTTATAAACCTCATTCCTTCCAACTTTTGCTGCAACAGTCTGTGGTCAGGAGCTACAGAATACAGTTTCTTACAGACCTGGTACACATGCACCTCAAGTCTGGCTGCTAGTTGCTGCCATTGTGCAATGGTTGGGACTCTGTTCCCCTACGGGCTGTGAATGCCCCATCAGCACAAGGAGAAGTAATCAAACCCAGGAAACTTGCATGGCAGGCCCTCTATTTCAGTTTTTCTATTTAAAAATTGTTTGCAGGTACTTCCTAAACCAACTAAGGATTTAATGTATCTAATGTATCCCACCATTGTATTGTGTCTGTATTTCAGCGTCAGATGCACTTGCAGCTATGGAAAAACTAATGGAAAGCACTGAGCATAATGAAGAACTACTGTTAGAAAATGGGAGTACCAAAACCAGCCTGCTGAGTCTGGCAGCCCAAATTGCTCTGGAGGTAATGGAGATTGAGGAAGAAGAAGATTTGATCCACTGGCATAGTCCTTAGAGCTCTGATGGGCTGACATGAAGGTTTTTTGAAGACATTAAACTGTGATGGGTTGGGTTTACATGTCATTGGACTATTCTTTCATTTTAATATTTATATGAAGGGGTGGCCAATATTCAATGTATATAGCACTGTAATGGAATTTAATCATTCCTGGGTCAGATATGAAGGGTGGTAGTAAGGACAGAATTTAAGGTTTGAGAAAAAGACTTTGAGGAGCTGATGTTGGTTTAAGTATGGGAGTTTATATGATCATCTACCCAAAGTTGCAGAAATTCACTGCTTATCCCTGGGATAAGCAGCTTGGAATCTGTCTGCCCCTTGTGATCCTGCCAGGTACTTGTGACCTGGTTTGGCCACTGTTAGAAATAGGATACTGGGCTTGATGGACCTTGGTCTGACCCAGTATGGCAAGTCTTATATTCTTCTAATTGATAGAGAAGAAGACAATGGGGAAGACTAGATGGCACATTGGTCTTTATCTACCATAATTAACAATGTTAAAAACTAAGGGTGTTCTCAATTCAAAACCTAGTAACATGAAATGTATCATTAAATTGTGCTGGATTCAGGCACAATATGTAATGAATATATACTGCAATTGAAAAGCACAGGCAAAAGTGATTGCACCTGATTTAAAAACCTTATCTGAACGGATTTGTTTTAAAAAGGAAATTTATGAGTCTTAACAGACAACTCATTTTCAAAGCCATATTCAAAAGCAAAATGCTGCTCTGCTCAAGGAAATAGGCTGTTAGAAAACTGCCTGCCTGAAATGTGGATCAAAGTGCACAAAGGGCCTCTGTGGTGTACTTTTACTGCAGTGATAAGAAGTGCTCCTGTGGGCAAGGCAGGGTGGGGAGGGGCTGCACTTAGGCAAATATTTTCAAAAGTATGTACATATTTTCCTCAGAAAAACTACCCACAGAAATTAGCAGGAGTAAATGTGCTCAGGTAGTTTTTCTGGGATGATTTTGAAAGGGAAAGTACCAGTGTACTTTATCTATGGACAAGCCAAATGTATCCAGTCACACAAGTGGGTGACATCACTGCTTGGTACTGATTTGGAGCATACTCTCGGAGTATCTGGGCTGCAACCACCATGCGAGCCCCCTGTTGTAGGTTTAGACCAAAAGACTGAACTGCAAATTCAATGCTCACTGCAGCTACAGTGGGACTTACCCAGGGCTTATGTGTGACTCTGAGAGGGCTTAGGCTTACCCAGCTGTTTCACCATGAGAGTTACCCTTGACTATGACAGGGCTAACTGGGACTTACTCTACAAGCATACACACACAAAGTCAGGACACTTTGGTTCCAGATGTGTAGTAGCAGGTTTATTATGAGTATACACTAATCATAAAAGTGATAATAATAGCAGTTCCCTGTACGTACAGGATCAGTCCAGACGGTGGGTTATGTCCCCCGTCCAGCAGATGGAGTCAGAGTAAAACTTCGAGGGTGCTGGTATATAAACTGGTGCACCCTCCTAGATCCTCAGTATCTCTCTGACTCCAGCAGATGTGAGGAGGGGATCTCGTTGTTTCCCCAAATTTAGGGTTTATTACTCTATATATATATTATTCTTTCTTTTGTTGATGGATCAAGTTCTTTGAAAAAAAAAAAAAAAAGTATTTTGTCTCGGTCAGCAGGGAGCCAGGGTTTCTGGGCTCCCCTGATCAGCCTGCCATCAGGACTGCCTCTTACCTCGTTTATTCTTCTCTTCTTGGGATCTGCAGGGGTAAGCTTGGGGGTAGTTTTTTATTGTCTTGTGTTCCTTTTTCTTTCAGCGCAGGTTTGGGCGCGTTTTGAGGTGGATGCTGGTAGGGCCAGCCTCTCCCCTCCTTACCGTTGCGGCGTCTCACCTCCCCCGCGGCCCTGCGACGCTTCATTCCCCAGGGCCGCAGACGGCACGGAGGTCCCATTCCCTTGCCGTCCCCGGGGTTGAGGGTGTTTGGGCGGGTGTGGGCAGGCACGGCAAGCCCGCTCTTCCCGCGCCGCGATCTCAGGCTTTCCCGGGGGGGGGCTTCTCCCGGCGTGCGGCACTCGGAGGCGTCCCTTCGGCGCGATGCAACGCGCGCGCTGTCCGTCCTGCGGCGGCCCGGGTCAGGGCGCCTCGAGGGACGGGCCATGCGGTCGTTGTCTCCCCGGGGGGGAGACGAGCGGCGCCCCGCCGACAGTTTCGCCGCCGCGCCAGGAGCGCCGCGGGCCTCGAGGACTAGCCCCGCCCCCGTCTTTGGCGGGAGCGGCGGCCATCTTGGACCTAGAATGCAGCGCGGACTCGGACATGGAGGAGCCCGCTGAAGATTTTTTTGCCGTCCGCCCCCCCGACCTCGGATTCGGGGCCTCTGCCTTCCACATCTGGACTCCCCAGGGACCCGCTGCCCTCTCCCTCGACGGGCCCGCTCAGTTTTTCAGCGGACTTTGTGGTGCTTATGCACCAGGCGTATTTGCAGAGCCTGAGCCCTCAGGGGGGGACAGCTTTCTCTCCTCCTCCCGCCAAGGTCCCCAGGCCCTCGGGTGTTGCGGCTTCGCTACCGGGGACCGGAGGGGGCGGCACCAGGTTGCTCCTGAGTATACCACTCTCCCTGGGGGGCCCGTCACCCGCCCCGAACCTGGGGGGCGATCCAGTGTCACAAGTGGATGACGATTTGGCCCTAGCAGCGCACCTGGAATGCGATGATCCGCGGGTCCTTCGCATCTTTCGCAAGGAAGAATTGGCGGAGCTCATTCCCCACGTTCTCAAGGAGTTGGACCTCGACCCTCCCGTGGAACCCCCGGGACCCCCGGCTCCCTCCGTAGCCTCAGCTACCTCCAAGGGTGACCCTGTCTTAGCAGGTCTGCGTCCCGTAGCGAAGACCTTTCCCATTCATGATTCGTTTCTCCATCTTCTGGTGCGGGAGTGGGATAACCCGGAGGCGTCCCTTCGGGTTGGCAGGGCGATGGACAAGCTCTACCCTCTTCCGGGGGACTTTCTGGACCTACTCAGGGTCCCCAAGGTTGATTCAGCGGTGTCCGCCGTCACCAAGAGAACTACCATCCCGGTCACAGGGGGCACCGCGCTGCGAGATATTTCGGATAGAAAGCTGGAGGTCGCCCTCAAGAAGATCTTCGAAGTCTCGGCGCTGGGGGTCCGGGCGGCTATCTGCGGTTTGCTGACTCAGAGAGCCGGGCTTAGATGGGTTCAACAGCTCCTCACCTCTCAACAGTTACCGCCCGAGGAGGCAGCCCAGGCTGACCGCCTGGAGGCGGTCATTGCTTACGGGGCGGATTCTCTGCACGACCTGCTGAGGGTCCTGGCAAGGACCATGGCATCAGCCGTCTCTGCCAGAAGACTCCTGTGGCTCAGGAATTGGGCGGCGGACACCTCCTCTAAGGCGAGTCTGGGAGCTCTGCCCTTCAAGGGCAGGTTTCTCTTTGGTGAAGACCTTGATCAGATCATCAAGACCCTGGGGGAAAATTCGGTCCACAGGTTGCCTGAGGACCGGCAGCGTGGTTTTCGTTCGTACACTGGAACTTCCAGGAACCGCTACTGCCCCCAGAGGCGTTACCGAGGCTCCAGAACACAGAGCCCTAGGACACCTTCCACCAGGTCGCAAACGTGGACGCGGCCCTTTCGAGGTCGCAGACCGGCCAGGGACTCCTCGGCTCAGGGAGCCTCAGGCAAGCCTTCCCAATGATGTCAGGCCAGTCCACTCCTCGCTGCCCCGGATTGGAGGTCGCATCGCTTTGTTTCGCGAGGAATGGACCAACATCACCACGGACGAATGGGTCCTGGATATTGTAAGAGAAGGTTACGCGTTGGAATTTGTGCGGGCCCCCAGGGATCGGTTCGTCTTCTCCCCCTGCAGGTCAAGTATCAAGAGACAGGGGGTGCAGCACACTCTGGACAGGCTGCTGACCCTGGGAGCCATCTCGCCCGTCCCCTTCGGAGAGGTGGGCTCGGGGCATTATTCGATTTACTTCGTGGTCCCCAAGAAGGACGGAGCCTTTCGTCCCATTCTGGACCTCAAGGAAATCAACAAGGTGCTCCGTGTCTCCAAGTTTCGCATGGAAACACTCCGCTCGGTCATTGCGGCGGTTCATCAAGGGGAGTTCTTAGCTTCCCTCGACCTCACGGAAGCATATCTACATATCCCTATTCATCCGGCCCATCACAGATTCCTTCGTTTCAAAATCTTGGGTCAACATTTTCAGTTTCAGGCGCTGCCTTTCGGCCTGGCGACCGCGCCCAGAACCTTCACGAAGATTATGGTGGTGGTAGCGGCCGCGCTCCGGAAAGAAGGCGTCCTGGTTCACCCGTACTTGGACGACTGGCTCATTCGTGCGAAGTCTCTGTCGCAGGGACGGGCGGCAGTCGACAGGGTGGTGTCTTTCCTTCAGTCCCTTGGCTGGGTGGTGAACTTCAGCAAGAGCAGCCTGAAGCCAGCCCAACAGTTGGATTTTCTGGGAGCGCGGTTCGACACGGCTCTGGGCAAGGTATTCCTGCGTCCGGACAAGGCTCAAGCGCTGCGGGATCTAATCGTCCGGTTTGCGTCTCTTCAGACACACACGGCGTGGGACTATCTCCAAGTTCTGGGTTCCATGGCGTTTGCGATCAGCTTGGTGCCCTGGGCCTTTGCACACCTGCGGCCTCTGCAAATGTCCTTGCTATCGAGATGGAAACCAGTTTCCCAGGACTACCAGGCGATTCTCCCTCTTCCCCCGGCCGCCCGGTCCAGTCTGAGGTGGTGGCTGGACCCCAGGAACCTAGCTCAAGGATGTTCCCTGGAAACGCCGGACTGGGTAGTGGTCACTACCGATGCAAGCTTGTCCGGTTGGAGGGCAGTGTGTCTCCGGAGCTCGGCTCAGGGCAGGTGGACGGTGGAGCAGTCTACCTGGTCAATCAACCGCCTGGAGACAAGGGCGGTTCGGCTAGCCCTGGTACAGTTCCTGCCTCTGATCAGGGGGCGAGCGGTTCGGGTCCTCTCGGACAATGCGACGACGGTGGCATACATCAACCGGCAGGGGGGCACCAGGAGTCGTCTTGTCGCAGGGGAGGCCGCGCGCCTGATGGCGTGGGCGGAACGTTTCCTGGACCAGCTGGCGGCATCCCACATTGCTGGGGTGGACAACATTCAAGCAGACTTTCTGAGTCGTCAAGCGTTGGATCCGGGGGAGTGGTCTCTCTCCGACGAGGCGATGTCGCTGATCTCCCGCAGGTGGGGGACGCCGGCGATGGATCTCATGGCGTCCGCCGCCAACGCAAAAGCTCCTCGGTTCTTCTAAAATAGATTGAATGCCTGACACAATTGGGCGTCCTGGGGGTGAAGTTAATGATTCGTGGATTTTAGGTACTGTATAAAAACAGGAATGGATGGATGCAATTCAAACAAAAAGTCTCTTTCTTTCTGAGTAATCAGCCTCTGTTGTACAGCCGTCTCCAAAATCTCAGCTATACACATTTGTAAATACGTCGAGTGAGGTTATCAAATTTGCAGATGATACAAACTTATTCAGAGTAGTTAAATCACAAGCAGACTGTGATACATTGCAGGAGGACCTTGCAAGACTTGAAGATTGGGCATCCAAATGGCAGATGAAATTTAATGTGGACAAGTGCAAGGTGTTGCATATAGGGAAAAATAACCGTTGCTGTAGTTACACGATGTTAGGTTCCATATTAGGAGCTACTACCCAGGAAAAAGATCTAGGCATCATAGTGGATAATACTTTAAAATTGTCAGCTCAGCATGCTGCAGCAGTCAAAAAAGCAAATAGAATGTTAGGAATTATTAGGAAGGGAATGGTTAATAGAACGGAAAATGTCATAATGCCTCTATATCGCTCCATGGTGAGACCACACCTTGAATACTGTGTACAATTCTGGTCGCCGCATCTCAAAAAAGATATAGTTGCGATGGAGAAGGTACAGAGAAGGGCAACCAAAATGATAAAGGGGATGGAACAGCTTCCCTATGAGGAAAGGCTGAAGAGGTTAGGGCTGTTCAGCTTGGAGAAGAGACGGCTGAGGGGGGATATGATAGAGGTCTTTAAGATCATGACAGGTCTTGAACGAGTAGATGTGATTCGGTTATATTCACTTTCGAATAATAGAAGGACTAGGGGGCATTCCATGAAGTTAGCAAGTAGCACATTTAAGACTAATCGGAGAAAATTCTTTTTCACTCAACGCACAATAAAGCTCTGGAATTTGTTGCCAGAGGATGTGGTTAGTGCAGTTAGTGTAGCTGGGTTCAAAAAAGGTTTGGATAAGTTTCACGGAGCGGGATGCCAGTGGTTTGTGTTCCACCTTCACGGAGCGGAAGGTTGGAGGGCTGCCATCTCCAAAAAAACAAAAAACAAAAAAACCAAAACAAAAAAAACAAAAACAAACAAACAAAACAGAGGTGGGTAAGAGTATGGGGCAGGGGTGTGGCCGTTTATTGCGGCAGTTGCTACCCCTGATTGAGCTGGATGTTCATTGGGATGCGGATACGGCACTGCTCTCTGCATTGGTGGAGGGGTGGAAGGGAATTGGGGCCGGAGGGTGCTGGAAGCCAATAGTGACGGGGGAGGGGGAGAAAAAAAGGGGCGGGGGGGAAGATAAAAAAAAAAATGGATAAACTGCCTAGCTTGCTGGGCAGACTGGATGGGCCGTTTGGTCTTCTTCTGCCGTCATTTCTATGTTTCTATATGTTTCTATGTTTCTTGGAGGAGAAGTCCATTAATGGCTATTAATCAATTTTACTTAGGGAATAGCCACTGCTATTAATTGCATCAGTAGCATGGGATCTTCTTAGTGTTTGGGTAATTGCCAGGTTCTTGTGGCCTGGTTTTGGCCTCTGTTGGAAACAGGATGTTGGGCTTGATGGACCCTTGGTCTGACCCAGCGTGGCAATTTCTTATGTTCTTATGTTCTTAGGGGGGTCACCCTCTAAAAGCCTTTATAATTGTCTATCAGACAGCTGTCAATCCACCTCCTGACTATAGGCTTCTGTATCTAAGACTACTATCCCCCCTCTTTTATCTGCTGGGCGAATCGTAATCGATCTATCCTGTTGTAACTTCACACAAGAGTCACGTTCATCTGAGGTTAAATTATCCCGATAGTGAATGGGACTCCATTCTAACTGATCCAGATCTCGCAAAACTAGATTCTTAAAAACCACAATACTGGGATCTACCAGTCCCGGAGGTACCCACTTCGACGGCCTGTACAGACCTTGTGTGTTTTGTATAGAACCTCCAAAAAACTGAGTAATACGAAGTTTGCGAATGAACTTGTGAAAGCAACCCTCACTACCAGCAAGCAGGCATTCCTTTTCAAGACCGTGTTAAAGCAGACTCTGTGAGGGCCATGGCGACTTCAGTAGCACACCTATGATCGGTGCCGCTTCCTGACATTTGCAGGGCTGCCACCTGGAGCTCTCTCCATACCTTCGCAGCCCACTATTGCTTGGACAAAGCCGGAAGACAAGATTCCATCTTCGGCCTGTCTGTCCTGCGTAACCTATTTCCAACGTGACGTACCAACACCTTTCCGCCTGCCCTCTACCAAATTCCACCCCAGTTGTTGTGCCTGTTGCACGCCTTTGGGTACATTTGGTGCATGTTCGGACATCCTCAGCTCGGTACTCACCCATATGTGAGGACTACCATACTGCTTGTCCTGTGAGAAAGGAAGTGTTGCTTACCTGTAACAGGTGTTCTCACAGGTCAGCAGGATGCTAGTCCTCACGAAACCCGCCCGCCGCCCCGCGGTGTTAGATTCGTAACGTTTGTTGTTTTATTTTTTCGGCATTGCCTGTAGCTATCAAATAAGACTGAAGGGGGACCCCTGCTGGCTGCAGGGTTAGTGCCATGCTGGGCATGTCCAGTAGGGGCCAGTCAAAGTTCTGGAAACTTTGATAGAAGTTTTCCGTGATTGGGCTCCATCCTGATGATGTCACCCATATGTGAGGACTAACATGCTGCTGTCCTGTGAGAACACCTGTTACAGGTAAGCAACACTTGCTTTCTCTGTCCTTGAAAGATTTGGGTTTTGGGGTAACATTCTTTCTTATTTCTCTTTACTATATGCTAAGCGTATATCTCGGATAGTGGTTAATGGGTGTATCTCAGGTGATATTCAAATCTGGAGAGGGGTACGACAAGGCTGTCCACTATTCCCCATCTTATCCATTGATCCCCTGCTAAGGAAAATAGAACAGGATCCTGCAATTATTTATTTATTTAGAATTTTTATATACCGACAGTCAAATGAATATCACATCAGTTTACATACAACTGGGGTAAAAACAACAGAAAGAAAGGAAAATAATAGTTACATCTAATAGGGATATTGTGAGGAATGAGGGAGAGAGAAAAGAAGGTCAGGGAGACCTAGAGAGAGAAGGTGGAATGTAGGAAGGAGGATACAGTAATTATATAACGAATTAGTTAACAGTACTTATATTACAAGTTATATAACAAATTAGTTAACAGTAATTATATTACATTATATTATCTTACAATTATGTTACAAGGCTAAGTAGTCAGGGGTATAGTAGAATTAAGTAAATGCTTGTTTGAACAGCCAGGTTTTCACCTTTTTTTTTTTTTGAAGGTTGTTGTACAGTGTTCTAGGCGTAGGTCAGGTAGCATTGAGTTCCATAAAGTTGGACCTGCTATGGACAGGGCTCGTTTTCGGGTGGAGGTGAGCTGGGTGAGTTTGTGCGAAGGGGTTGACAGGGTATCTAAGTAGGTGGATCTGGTTGGTCTGCTGGAGGTATGATACTGGAGAGAATCATTGAACCAATGAATCTCTTTATTGTGTAGGGTTTTGTGGATAATTGTTAGGCTTTTATGAAGGATTCTAGTTGGGATTGGTAGCCAGTGGAGATCTCCAAGGATTGGGGTAATGTGGTCCGATCTGCATGAGCTGGTGAGGATTCTAGTTGCTGCATTTTGCAGCATTTGCAGCGGTTTGGTTGTGATTGAGGGCAGACCCAAAAGTAGGGCATTGCAGTAGTCGATCTTTGTGAATAGGGTGGCTTGGAGGACTGTTCGGAAGTTGCTGTGGTGTAGGAGGGGTCTTAATTTCTTTAGTATATGTAGTTTGTAGAAGCAGTCCTTTGCTATGTTAGTTATGTGTTTTTGGAGGTTAAGGTGGTTATCCAGGGTGACCCCTAGATCTCTGACATGTAGTGAGAAGGAGTGGGGGGGATGAGGAGAGGGGGGGATCTGGTGGGCTGGGGAGATAAAGAGTAGTTCTGTTTTTGAGGTGTTTAGGGCGAGGTTGAGGTTGGTGAGAAGACTGTTAATTGAGGTGAGGTATTTATCCTAGGTTTTGAGGACATTAGTCACAGAGTCAGTGACAGGGATGAGTATCTGAATGTCATCCGCATAAACATAGTGTGTAGGTCCAAGGTCTGCAAGAAGTCGGCATAGCGGTAGAAGGTAAATATTGAAGAGGGTTGGAGAGAGGGAAGAGCCTTGGGGGACCCCATGTGATAATTTAACTGGGTTTGATTCGTGGTTGCCAATTTTGACTTTGTAGTGGCAGTTGTCAAGGAAGGATGTAAACCAACTCAGAGCTGAGCCTGAGATACCGATGTCAGAAAGACGGTTGATTAGAATATTATGGCTGACGGTATTGAAAGCCGCAGAGATGTCTAGCATGGCCAGAATGCATGTTTGGCCCTTATCTAGCCCTTTGAGAATGGTATCAGTAAGAGAGATTAACAAGGTTTCCGTATTGAAGAATTTTCGGAAACCGAATTGTGAGGGGAATAACAGGCTGTGATTTTCAAGGTGATCTATGAGCTGAGCATTCCATGAGTTTTGCTATGAATGATAAGTTGGATATTGGTCTGAAGTTGACAGGAACTGCGGAGTCTAGATTAGGTTTCTTTAAAATGGGTTTGAGAGTGGCTTGTTTCAGTTCAGAGGGGACCAGACCAAGGGTGAGGGATCGGTTAATAATTTCTGATATGGGTTTGGCTATGATGTCAGGGATAGCTAGAAGAGATTTTGTAGGGATGGAGTCTTCTGGGTGGGTGCAGGGCTTCATTTTCTTTAGGAGTCTTGTTATCTCTGAAGCAGAGGTGGGTTCGAAGGAGTTGAGAGTGGTATTGGGGCTCTTTTGGATGGCAAAAGGGAGAGGGGAGGAAGAGGGGAATTTAGAGATAAGGTTGGTGATTTTGGTGTGGAAAAAGTTAGCTACTTCATTACATTTGTTTTTGGCATCAGTATCTGTGATGGGAGGAGGAGCCGAATTTGTGAGGGATGATACATAAGCAAAGAGGGCTTTAGAATCGTATTGGTAATTGTGGATTTTCTGAGCATACTAATCTCTTTTAGTTTTCAAAATGGAAGTTATGTAGGTGTGAAGGGTGTGTTTGTAGGATACCTGAAGGGCAGGAGTAGGATTCTTACGCCATTTCTTTTCTTTGGCTAGTAATTGATGTTTAAGAGCCTTATGTTTGGTAGTGAACCATGGCTTTTTTGGATTGGATGGCGTTATTTCTTTGGTGATACTAGGGCAGATTTCATCAGCGATGTGTTTTGTAATGTGTTTCCAGGCCATATCTTCATTGGTGAGGTCTAGATTCTGCAGGTCCTTCGAAAGGGATAGGGTCAGTTCTTCTAAAGAGCAAGATTTCCTGTAGTGTATGGTGTTGTTTTGTTTATTGTTAGAACCCGCTCTCCCAGCGCGTGCACAGTCCACTCTCCTGTGCACGCGATTTAGTAAATTAATTTATTTAAATTAGGGCTCGTGGTAAAAGGAGGCGCTAGGGACACTAGCGCGTCCCTAGCGCCTCCTTTTTGACAGGAGCGGCAGCTGTCAGCGGGTTTGACAGTCGACGCTCAATTTTGCCTGCGTCGGTTCTCAAAGCCGCTGACAGCCACGGGTTCGGAAACCGGACACCGGCAAAATTGAGAGTCCAGTTTTCAAGCCGTGGGCCCATTTTAAATTTTTTTTTTTTTTAATTTTTAACTATTTGGAACTTTTGGGACCTCTGACTTAATATATGTTCACTTTCCCGGTACTGAGAGAAATTAACGCCTACCTTTGGGTAGGTGCTAATTTCTGAAAGTAAAATGCACGGCTTGGCTGCACATTTTACTTTCTGAATCGCGCGGGCATAACTAATAGAGCCATCAACATGCATTTCCATGTTGCGAGCGCTATTAGTTTCAGGGGGGGGGGGGGGGGGGGGGTTGGACACGTGTTTTCGGCGCGCTATTACCCCTTACTGAATAAGGGGTAAAGCTAGCGCGTCCAAATACATTGGCCAGTAAGAGAAACAATGTGACACTCTTTATATATTCTACTGTAAGAGGGGCATTTTCAACTCAGGGTGGGTTTTAGGAGTGGTGGTGTTATAAGGGTCTACAGACCCTTGTGCCCTAGGCCGACCATTGTAACACCGCCCCCCCCCCCCCCCCCACCCCAAATCCACCTTAAGTTGAAAGTGCCCTCTTATAGTGGGAGATTATATATAATGTTATATTCTCTCTCCCCGTACCATGATCAGCCTTTGCAAAATTTAGGGTTACGCGTGTAAGACTTGGTTCCACCTGGGAACGCTTTGCCCCTTTTCCACCTCCTTATTCTTGATGCATGCACAGGTACGTACATGCATACTTCTTGGCTTCTTAAAATTCGCATTGCTTGTGCACGGCCCACATACGCATGAGCAATGCTTTTAAAATCTACCTATAAGCTAGCAACATGGCAAGCTACCTAAGATGTTTTGTCTTTATGTATTAGCTCCATTAAGTCATGGTTATCCCACCACAGTTTTTCCGGCGATAAGCAGGGCATTTAGCCATGCATAATGGGTGGCGTCGTCCATGACGTCACGGGGTGGAGCATCTCTCTCAGAGCTCGAAGAGCTTTGAAGTGCGCATGAGCACCACTTCCCGCGCTCCTCGAGCCTGCCTCAGTCTTCGTTTTCCGCGGCACTACACGGCTGTGTGGTGCACTCTCTCCCTCTCGCCTCACAACGAAGATGTTTCTTCAATCAAAAAAAAAAAAAAATGCCAAAAACCCCCGGATTCAAGTACTGCTCCTGCGGGAAAATTATGTCTGTGACCGATGGGCATAACTATTGCTATTTATGCCTCGGTCCAGATCATAACCAGTCGGCCTGTGCGGATTGTGGACGGATGTCCCCTCGTGCTAGGAGACAGCGTGCCGAGAAAATGGAGAGGCTCAGAACCACTCCTGACCCCTCCACAAAGACTTCAGGATCAGTAAAATCCTCTCAAGGTACGGGGAAACATCGACCGGAGTCCCACTCGGCCTCAGTAAGCCGTACTCCGGTTACTGCATCGTTACCCACGCAGTTATCAGCCAGCGTCGCGTCGCATGCGCTGCATACTTCTAAGAAAACGACGCATTCGACTCATTCCTCCAAGACTGCGTCGGGGTCGAAGCACACGACGCATGCTTCAAAACCTGCGTCACATTCGAAGCATACGAAGCACAGCGACGCACGCACGACTCGTACCGATGCCACGAAGCAATCCACGACTCAAATTTCTACGACTCATAACAAGACTTCATCAGAAAGTAGGAACAACACTCCTGCTCTTCCATCCAAGCCAAGGAAGTCAACTTCCAAGACTAAACATATCACTTCCTCAGAAGATTTGCCGGAGCCCACTGAACTGCCTATATCTGTTCGCTCCCCGGGCTCAGCTGATTCAGATGTGATGGTGGATTCGCCGCTAGGAGCCTGGACTTCGTCTCCAGAGCTACCTCGCTCTCCTGCTAGGAAAAGATCTTTAACTCCTTTACCGCAGGTACACCCAAAGCGTCTCAAGACTACATCGGATCCTCCAGGGCTCCCTCCTCATCCATCAGCCAAGGAGACAATGTCTCATATATCTTCGTTGATTCACTCATTCTTACAGGGTTTGCCTCCAGATCCAAACAGTCTTCCACACAACCTTCAAAGCCCAAAGTCTCAAGGGCATTCTCTGTCACCACTCCAGCCATCTCCACTGAATGTTGGCTCTCCTGCATCGTCTTCACATTCTTTGCCAGACTCTATTCACACATCTCCTGGGAGTTCGACAGGAATTCCGTGAGACCCTCCTCAGTTGCTGCCTCAACCAACATCTCCTCCGGAAGATCTCACTTATGCTAAATTTTTGGAAAAGGTAGCTACAGCATTGGACATTGAGATTCGTAAAATTCCGGATCCCAGATCCCAGACTTTGGGACTGCTACAGATGTTTGACATTCCTGCGGAACCTACGGCGCTTCCTCCGCAGCCCATTTTAGAAGGTCTCATGGACAAAGCATGGGACACCCCATTGCTTCTACCTGCAATTTCTAGGAAGCTAGACTTGAAGTACAGGATGCAAAAGACGCCATATTATTCCATGGTACAACTTCCACACAATTCAGTTGTAGTGGAGTCAGCATTAAAAAGAGCAAAGAAGAATAGACTCTTCTCAAATATACCACCGGGCCGAGAAAACAAATCGTTGGATGATTTTGCTAAAAAGATTTATCAGAATTCAATGTTAAATTCCCGCATACATCACCATCAGTTTTACATAATACAATATTTATTTAACTGTACGCAGAAGTTACAACCATTGCTTTCTGCAGCTCATGGTGATTCTTCTTTGCCTTCCCCTTTCAAGGACTTACAGGAAGGTCTGAGACATCTTTTACGAACCTCCTACGAAGCCTTTGATACTTCTGCAAGATCATCGGCTACATCGGTTGCAGCTCGGCGCATGGCATGGCTACGGGCTAGTAGCATACATGATGATGTTCATGAGCGCTTGGCTAATTTACCTTGCAGACCGGATAACCTGTTTGGTGAAAAGTTGCAGGAGACGGTTTCTTTAATAAAAGAACAAAACATTGCTGTCCAATCTTTAGCAATGCCTACAGAAACTCCATCAACTTCTAAGCGTTACCCCTTCCAGAACAGAAGAGGCTACTACTACCGCAGACCGTACAGGTACTATCAACATTACCAAACGCCCTACAGGCAACCTTATCAACAGCAGCAACGTTTCCAACCTCAATCTCAGGGACAAAGACCTCGGCAAAGATCTCAAAGACCACAAAAGCAACAACCGGCGCAACAACAGTCTAAACAGTCTTTTTAATTACACCAGCCACAACAGCAGTGGCCATAGGAGGAAGGCTAACTCACTACTATACCCAGTGGTCTCACATCACCACAGATCAGTGGGTTCTCACTATCATACAACAGGGATATCGTCTTCGCTTCAAATCCACTCCGATGCTCCCTCACTCCATTTATTCCAAGACACCTATGATTCAGATTCCATCTCTTCTCAAGGAAGTTTCCCTGCTTCTTCAACAAGGAGCGATCCGGCTCATTCCTTCACAGTTTCAGGAGCACGGCTTTTATTCCCAATACTTCCTCATTCCCAAGAAATCAGGAGGTTTTCGCCCTATTTTAGATCTTCGACAGCTCAACAAGTACTTGGTACAAGAAAAATTCAAGATGACTTCTCTCAAGACGATTCTCCCCTTTCTTCAGTCAAACGACTGGTTGTGTTCACTCGATCTAAAGGATGCTTACACACATATCCCAATCCACAACAGTTGCTGGCGATACCTTTGTTTTCAAGTAGCAGATCATCATTACCAATATCAAGTTCTTCCCTTTGGCCTTTCCTCGGCCCCCAGAGTCTTCACAAAATGTCTGGCTGTTGTTGTGGCTCACTTACGCAAACAGGGCATAACCATATTTCCATATCTAGACGATTGGTTAATGGTATCTCACGATCCTCACTTGTTGAGATCTCACATAGAAACTACGCTCCGCTGTCTCAACAACCTAGGATGGATAGTAAATTACGAAAAATCTCAACTTTATCCTTCGCAACGCATCCAATTTATAGGTGCCATACTCAACACCACCTTATCCAGGGCCTTCCTGCCTCCAGAACGGGTCCAAACATTACAAACCCTAGCTCTATCTCTACTTCGTCAAAACACGGCTCCAGCCCGACAGATCATGGTTCTCCTGGGCCATATGGCGGCAGCGATACATGTCGTTTGCAATACTCGTCTCCACATGAGGCGGCTTCAATGGGGACTCAAGTCCCAATGGAATCAACTCACTCAGCCAATGTCTCGCAGAGTACAAGTCACGAATTCCATGAAAACAGATATACGTTGGTGGCTTCAACCACTTGTCTTACAAGAAGGAAGCCCCTTCCAGATTCTTCCTCATCAATTGATTCTCACAACGGATGCTTCAACAAAGGGCTGGGGAGCACATCTCCTCCACTTGCAGACTCAAGGTCTTTGGAACTCGATGGAACAACTCTTGCAAATCAACCTGCTCGAACTCCGGGCAATAAAGAACTCTCTTCTTGCATTTCAAACATGGATACAAAATTGCTCCCTGATGATTCATACAGACAATCAAGTAGCGATGTTTTACATCAACAAACAGGGAGGATCAGGATCCCGGATTTTATGCAAGGAAGCAGTACAGATCTGGGAGTGGGCGGAACGCAAACCAAGTTTTCCTTCAGGCCTCATATCTCCCAGGACTCGCAAATATAAAAGCGGACAAATTAAGCAGAGTCTTTCACCCACACGAGTGGTCGCTCAGTCTTCCCGAAGTGCAAAAAATTTTCCACCGCTGGGGAAAACCGGACATAGATCTCTTTGCAACGGAAGAGAATCGGAAGGTGGACAAATTCTGTTCCCTTCTTCCGAGCAACTACAGGTTGGCACAAGACGCATTTTTGATCCCGTGGCACAACGGTCTTCTCTATGCCTTTCCACCGATTCCACTGATATCTCGAACGATCCACAAGTGCATAGCAGACGCAGCGAATTTAATCCTCATAGCGCCAGCATGGCCCAGACAACCATGGTACACATACCTGCTACGTCTCTCCATTCAGACGCCGATTCTTCTACCAAACTTTCCAACCCTCCTCTCCCAGAACGAGGGAACCTTAATTCACCCAATGCAAGCATCCCTGCATTTAACAGCTTGGAGATTGAACGGGAGGTATTAGCCCCTTTCAACCTCCCTACAAACATTCTAGATGTCCTGGTGGCTTCCCGTAAACCTTCCACCAGACGCAACTATGCATTCAAGTGGAAACGTTATTCTTCCTGGTGTACTCTTCATAATTTAAACCCTTTCTCTGCTTCACCAGAATCCATTTTATCTTACTTGCACCAATTGTCGCTCTCTGGTTTAGCGACAACATCTGTTCGGGTTCATCTCAGTGCCATTGCGGCTTATCACCAGTTACACCAAAATGTCTCTATCTCTTCTCATCCCTTGATTACCAAATTTATGAAGGGATTACTCCGTTTGCACCCTCCTTTCAAGAAACCTATAATTCCTTGGGATATCAACTTGGTCCTAGAAGCATTGATGAATCCGCCATTTGAACCTATGGCGGAGTCTACTTTAAAATTTTTGACCTGGAAAGTATTGTTCCTGGTCTCTATAACTTCAGCCAGGAGGGTCAGTGAACTCCAAGCACTAGTAGTCAATTTTCCTTACCTGCAATTTCACCAGCATAAAGTGATGCTACGAACTCACCCTTCTTTCTTGCCGAAGGTGGTATCTGCGTTTCACTTGAATCAAGTTATTACCTTGCCAGTTTTCTGTCCTGAGCCTCACACAGATGCTAGACAAAAACTCCTTCATACCCTCGATTGTAAGAGAGCTCTAGCCTATTACAAGGAGGCGACTGAACAGCTTAGACATTCTTCTCAATTATTCGTTTCCTTCAATCCGAATAATCCAGGACAGCCGGTATCCAAACGAACATTATCCAATTGGCTCACAGCGTGTATTCATTTTTGCTATACATCAAAAAAGTTGCCACTAGAGGGCTCTATACATGCTCACCAAATCAGGGCAACAGCTACTTCCATTGCCCACATTTGTGGAGTTTCAATTGAAGACATCTGTAAGGCTGCTACCTGGTCTTCTCCTCACACCTTTGTGTCCCACTACTGTCTGGACCAACAGTCAGCGACGGACTCATCATTGGGGTCCGCTATTCTAAAACAGTTTTCTGACTCATATTAGCTGTCCACCCTTTACTGGTTGCAAAAAGAAAAAAAAAAAAAGAAAAATGTTGTCATTTGCTTCATGTTGATAGTAAAAAAGAGAGACAAAAGCTGCAACCACGTGGTGAGTTGAAACGCTCCCACCCCCACCCCAGCCGGCCTCTCCCCGCTCGGATTTAAAAGTAACGGAGCGCCCTGGTGCCTCCCTCTTCCCTGCGATCCGTCTCCCCTCAGCTCTGCAGGGGCTCGCGCGGTCGGCGCTGCCCAATCGGGGCAAGAGCCCGCTCACCCCAGCAGTGAGCCAGCAGCAGCAGATTTAAGGCAGAGGAAAAACAGTGAAAGAGGGCTCCAAAACCAATAAATTAAAGAAAGCTGAAAAAAAAGAGAGACAAAAGCTGCAACCACGTGGTGAGTTGAAACGCTCCCACCCCCACCCCAGCCGGCCTATCCCCGCTCGGATTTGGCCCTTTAAAGGTAACGGAGCGCCCTGGGGCGTCACGCACCGGGCGTCACACACCCGAAGGAGCGCGACCTAAGGAGCCTGCTCCTTAGTGCGCTCCTTTGTGAGCCTCTTTGGGTGTCTCTTCTATGGACCCTAACGTATGGGAGATCACTTAACTTGTGCTCTCCTCAAGAACCCCATTACCACCTAACTCCCACCAAAAAAGGCTGGCCACGGTCCTCCGCTGAACTGTCCAGGACCAATGAGGATCACTTTACTCCTCATACAGACTATAACTATTATCTTCACAACTCAGATCTTATCCACCTAGTCCCTTGGACCCGGTCGGATCCAACAACAACCGGTGCACCACCGCAGGGTAAGGGCCTACCCTTCCCCCCCGAGCCGGCACTCAAATGCCCGCAAGGCCCACCTGCTAGCTTGCATCTATTGTACTGTACCATCAGTGCTTAGCCCTGTATCTCGCACGGATTCTCATACTTGTAATGTATCCACCTGCATACTGAAAATTCTTCACCTGCATTCTGTATTATACTCTGTTTTATATTATATTATATTCTGTATGATATTCTGTATTATACTTGCACTCCACCTGCATTCTGTATTATACCTACACTCTGCACATGTATTGCATCCACCTGCATCTATTGTATTGTATCCACCTGCATATATTGTATTTTATCCGCCTGCATCCACCTGTTTTCTGCACATGTATTGTATCCACATGATAACTTAAATAACATTACTGCACCTCGCATGTATAACCTAAGTAAAGCCTTTCTAAACAGTCACGCTATTTACCTCAAAGGACAGATACACCGCCAGCAACCGGTCAGACAACTCCATTCACAACTACGGAGGAGAGAGCACTCCTCCAGCCGAACCAACAAACTTACAAACACTCTCAACAATCTTCCCAACCTCTCTTCAATCAGACAGACACCTTCTTTCAACCATTCTTCGCAGACTAAACCTCCTCCAGAATTACACGCATCATGCACATTTACAACATCCCAATCATCCACAACCAAAGGAGAATACCTTCAACTTATTCCACTAACGTCATACAAAAAAGAATTATCCCTATCATGACATCTCCATTGAACCAACTTCTAGGCCTCACGCTTTTATCAGTCACCCTCTTCAATGCGCAATCCTTAACTAAGAAGACACATATCCTCAATGATTACCTTTTGGATTCCAACCCAGACATCTGTGCCATCACAGAAACCTGGTTAAAAAACTCGGACATAGCCTTAACCAACCAACTACCCATCCAGACGTATGACATATTCACCTTCCATAGACACAAAAAAAGAGGAGGTGGACTCCTCCTAGCCTCCAAGAAAGAACTCAGACTGACCGCACTCTCAATCAAGACAAAGTCCAAATTGGAAATGGGTCTAGTCAAGTCAAAACATCTACAAATACTCTTAGTCTACGCTCCCCCGGGAGTTCTAGAAACGGACCCGTCACCCCTCATAGAATCCATCGTGAAACATATTAACTCAGACCTTCCAACAATGATCATGGGGGATTTCAACCTCCATACAAACGCAACACCTCTTTCTGCAAACTGCGAAGCCCTCCTCACCACCCTCAGCGCTATCGGATTTACTCAGACCATCAACAGCCCCATACATAAAGCTGGTCACACTTTGGATCAAATATTCATCAACTCCAATTTCACATGCACTATAGAACCTTCTTGTACCCCGATCCCTTGGTCAGATCATTTCCTGATAGAATCTTCCTTCTCCACACACAAACAGACACACACCGCCCCACTCCTTTCCACCATTCAATTTAGGAAAGCATGTCCATCGGATACTCTCAGCGATCAGCTCTCCAAAGAACTTTCTAACTTAGACCTAGCTAACCCCGACTCAGCCCTATCCTCCTGGCAAAAGATTACAGAAGCGGTCGCAAACAAATGATGCCCTTTAGTCTCCAAATCAATCAACCCAACAAAAAAGGGAAATCAACCCTGGTTCAGCGCTGAACTTAAACAAATGAAACAGACCTTACGCCATAAGGAAAACAGATGGCGAAAAACCCCTAACACTTCTACCCTTTCTACATACAAGGGATTCTTACATCACTACAGGACCGCCATTCTACAGAAAAAAAAGGAATACTATGCAAACAAAATACACCATTTCCAATATGATGCCCAGGCCCTATTCGCCTACGTGACACAAATCACCAAATCTACCCCCCCACCTATTCCAGACGAACAAGCTCTTTCCAAGGCTAATGAGCTTGCTACATTCTTCCAACAGAAGATCTTAAATACACTCGCCCTCCTGCCTTCAAATACTACACCTCCCAAGCCAGGTGAGAATCTCCAGTCTCTTACTAGACCCAAATTTGACAGTTTCGAGTCAATCTCCACTAAAGAGATTGAATCCCTTTTAAAAAGGCAGAAACCATCAAGTCATCCGGCTGATAACATCCCATCGAGACTCCTGCTTCTCATCCCAAATGTGATCTCAGGACCTCTGACCGGCATCATAAACAGCCTTCTAATGCAAGGAAGCTACCCAGACAGTCTAAAAACCGCCTCACTCAAGCCCCTCCTCAAGAAACACAACTTAGATCCTAATGTACCAGCTAATTTCAGACCCATCTCTAACCTCCCATTTGTTGCCAAACTAACGGAGAAACTGGTAAACACCCAGCTTTCTGAATATCTTGAAGACCACAAGATCCTATTCCCATCACAATATGGGTTCCGTAAATCACGTAACACGGAAACCCTTCTCATTTCACTTACTGACCATATTATCATGGGGTTGGACAAAGGACACTCCTTTCTGTTGGTCCTGTTAGACATCTCGGCGGCATTTGACACCGTCAACCATACCATCCTGCTGGATCGCCTAACAGACATCGGCATCTCCGGATCTGCCCACAACTGGTTCAAGTCCTTCCTCAGCAATAGGACTTTCAAAGTCAAAATCAACAATAAAGAGTCACCCCTAACTAAATCAACTCTTGGCGTACCTCAGGGTTCCTCCTTATCTCCTACCCTCTTTAATATTTACCTCCTCCCCCTCTGCCAATTGTTAACAGACCTCAACCTAATTCACTATTTGTACGCAGACGACGTGCAGATTCTAATACCAATAACAGAATCAATCTCAAAAGCGCTCACCCATTGGAACAACTGCCTTCTATCCATCACTAATCTACTCAACAGTTTAAACCTGGTTCTTAATGCCTCCAAGACAGAGCTGCTCCACATATCCTCAAACGAAATCAATATCTCCCCACCATCTCCACACATCTCTCACATTACTTGCAAGCAGGTTAGAGACCTTGGGGTAATACTAGACAATCGTCTAAACCTTAAGAAAATGGTCAACACAACCTCCAAAGACTGTTTCTTCAGATTACAGATTCTAAAACGACTTAAACCACTCTTATTCTTCCACGACTTCAGGACAATCCTCCAAGCGCTACTGTTCGCCAAAATAGACTACTGCAGTGCCCTTTTCCTAGGCCTTCCCAAATCCACTACCAAACCACTGCAGATGTTACAAAATGCGGCTGCGAGATTGCTGACCAGTACCAGCCGCAGCGAACACATCTCTCCCATCCTCAGGAACCTACACTGGTTACCAGTTAATTTCAGAATTCTATACAAATCAATCACCGTAATTCATAAAACTATCCATCATCATCTTCAACTCGACCTGGAAATCCCATTCAAACTCCACTCCTCTAACAGACCAACTAGAGATACTCTCAAAGGCACCCTGAAATTTCCCCCTACTAAAGCTTCACGCCTCTCGATGACCAAAGACAGAGCTTTTTCGATAGCTGGCCCATCTATCTGGAATAGCATCCCTTCAAGTCTCAGAGTGGAGCCTTGCCTGTTAACTTTTAGAAAAAGACTTAAGACCTGGCTCTTTCACCAAGCCTTCACCGACCCACCAGACAATCACTAGTTGTCCTTCACGCTTACCCGTTATGATGATTATACTCACGAATGGACTCTGACTCTCCCAGGTTAAGGCACCATTAATGCTTTAACCCGTACGCCCTATGGCATCACTTCATATTTATTTCCCGCCTTATCTTCTTTCCAGCTTGTTGCAAGCTTCCAAGTTCTCTTCCCTGTTGATTGTAACCTTTGACTCATTCCTACTTACTGTTTATCTTTCGTTTACTTGAATAGTTACCCCAGTTTTTTATTCTTGTTAATTGTAAACCGATCCGATATGGTTATTTACTATGAAGGTCGGTATATAAAACTGTTAATTAAATAAATAAATAAATAAATAAATAAATAAACACACTTTCTTTACTATGGTGTTGCTTCATTATTTTTCAGTTTTGCAACCTCTCTGCTTGGGACTCCCATTATGCATGGCTAAATGCCCTGCTTATCGCCGGAAAAAAGCAAGTTTGCTTACCGTAAACGGTGTTTTCCGTAGATAGCAGGGAATTTAGCCATGCAATCCCTCCCACCTCCCTGGACAGCTCCAACAGTTTCACACATCCTACTCCATTAGCTTGGAAAACAGACTGAGGCAGGCTTGAGGAGCGCGGGAAGTGGTGCTCATGCGCACTTCAAAGCTCTTCGAGCTCTGAGAGAGATGCTCCGCCCCGTGACGTCATGGACGACGCCACCCATTATGCATGGCTAAATTCCCTGCTATCTACGGAAAACACCGTTTACGGTAAGCAAACTTGCTTTTACTACTAAATCTCAATAAGACCGAGCTTATTTTATTTTGTCATGTACCTTTGGTTGATCTTCCATTAAGTTTTAAGGTTAGTAGTACAGTGATTCAGATTTCTTCCAAAGTTTAAAATTTCAAGGTGATTTTAGACAGTGAGCTCTCAATGAAGCCACAGATAAAAGCTGTCAACAAATATTGTTTTCTAAAATCAGAATGTTGTGGAACTTTAAATCACTTTTGCATGCTGATGATTTTCTTCCAGTTTTAACTATCATTGATTACTGTAATTCTTTATTGCAGAGTTTGCCCACATTTTCTTTTAAGCCTTACAGATTACAGATTCTGCAAAATTCTGTAGCCTAATTACTCACTGGTACTTCACAATTTCAGCATATTACCCCTATTTTGAAGGCTCTGCATTGACTTCCGGTAGAATGAAGTGAAAATATAAAATGTAAATGTTGATACACAAACTCATGAAGAATAATGAGATTGCTCCATGATTTAGCACCATTTTGCGGACCTATAGAAACATAAAAACATGACAGCAGAAAAAGATCATATAACCCATCCAGTTTGCCCATCCGTCTAATTAATTTAGCAATATAATTCTCATTGCTCCTTTAGAGATCCCCTGTTTATATCCCATGCTTTCTTGAATTCAGATACTATTTTAATTTTCACCATCTTCTCTATAAAGAAATATTTCCTAAGATTACTTATGAGTCTACCCCTTTTCAACCTCATCCCATTTTAAAGGGAATGGGCCCTGCCACTGTGGTTGCACATTTCCACACTCATCTATAGCTTCGGACTTATCTTAATTAATTTTAAGGCCTGCAAACTGCCCAAACTGTACTTGAAGATTGAGCAGATCCCCAGGGAGTGATCGGGACTGGAAAGAAAAATTAGGACATCATCTGCAAATGCAGCGATTTTGAACAGAGGCAGGCTGCTCGGCTCGGTGTGCGCAGATTGCACAATTGTGCACCTCCCTGCGCGCGCCGACCCTGGATTTTATAACATGCCCGCGGCAGCACACACATGTTATAAAATCGGGTGTAGATTTGTTCGCGCCGGGTTGTGCAAACAAATCTACGCCCTTGCATAAATTTAAAAATCTTCCCCACTAAGCATAGCTAGAAGAGTACATAGGGGGGCCAAATAAATATTAAAAATCGTGGCCAATAAGGTAATCGCATGCCAAGACAAATGCACAGAAGAAATGGAAATACACTGAGCTCTATTAGACAGATAAGAAGGAAACTAATCCAGCAAAGACCTGACGAGAATAGAGTGATTTAAGGTGTCAAATGCTGCTGAAATATGTAGCAACACCAACACCACACATTTTTCCAAATTCCAGTTTTTTCTAATAAAATCTATACTAGTGAGTAATAAAATCTCAGTGCTGTATAATCTTCTAAAATCAAATTGATACTGGTCTAAAAAGCAATGTCCTCAAAATCATTAGCTGCTTCAAAACTATACTTTCAGCTGTTTTGGCCATGAAGGGCATAGATGAAATAGGCCTGTAGTTGTCGAATATTGCAGGTTCGAGAGTAGGTTTCTTTAAATGAAGCCTAAAAGTTGCTTTTTCTACTCAGGGGGTACAACACCCTCTCAGAGAGAAAAATGCATAATCTTTCCAATATAAGGACTGAACTCATGACATAAAAGTTAGTAATGTAAACTGTCAGTTATTTAGAGGACAGAAAGCTGGGTCATTTTGGCAATATGTTTGAGATTTCAATAATGACACTGATTCAAATGACTCAGATAAGATTGCTACATGATCTTTAGATGACAAATTAAAGCTAATAGTAGTGAACTTGAATGACGATAAACTGTTGCTTACTTTAAGAGTTTTATTTTCAAAAAAGCGGCAATCTTCACACTTAGAATCAATAGCTAAACTAGACTCATTCCCTTAACCTTTGGATAAGGTCAAACACTAAAAAATAGAAAACAGAATTCTAAGATTCTCATTAGCTTCTGCAGTTTTTCCAGAATAAAAGGATTTTATAACAGAATAAACAAGAGCCTGGATGTTAATTAAAGCGGTATTATACAACTGGGGAAAAGTCTCTTCTGGGTTCTTTCTCCAGGCTCGCTCAATTCTGCGCAGATTTTGCTTTGCAGAATGTAAAAACAAATTAAACCATGGAGCAATTTTATTATGTAGGTGTGAAAAAATGTTTTCTCAAGAGCAATTTCATCCACGGTCACATCCATTATATTGTTAGTCTCTTGCTAAGGCTGTAGAATCCGTATTAAAGTCAACAAGTTTAGATAAAACTGAATCTTTAAATAACTGAGGATCAATGTACTTGTGCTGAGTTAACATTTAAAACTAATAAGAGAAAATATTTTTTTACTCAACACTTAGGGGTAGATTTTCAAAGGGTTACGCGCGTAACCCCCAAAAACCTACCCCAAACCCCCCCGCGCACGCCGAGCCTATCTTGCATAGGCTCGGCGGCGCACGCAAGCCCCGGGACGCGCGTAAGTCCCAGGGCTTTCCTGGGGGGGGCGTGTTGCGGCCAGCGCGTCATCGGGGGCGTGTCGGGGCTTATCGCAGCCGGCACATCATCGGGGGCGTGGTCGCGGCCTCTGGACCAACCCCCGGACCGGACCATGGCACGCCGGCAGCCAGCCCGGCGCGTGTAAGTTACGCCAGCCTCGGGCAGGCGTAACTTTCGTGATAAAGGTAGGGGGGGAATTAGTTAGGGCCGGGGGGCGGGTTAGTTAGGGGAAGGTGCGGGGGGCTAGAAGGAAAGTTCCCTCCAAGGCCGCTCCAATTTCGGAGCGGCCTCGGAGGGAACGGAGGTAGGATGCGTGGCTCGGCCCGCGCGTATCTTTTAAAATCCAGCGTACTTTTGTTTGCGCCTGGTACGCGAACAAAAGTATGTGCGGGCGTATTTTTATAAAATCTATCTCATAATTAAGCTCTGGAATTTGTTGCCAGAGGGATATGTGAAAGCTATTAGTATAGCTGTGTTTATAAAAGGTTTGACAAGTTCCTGAAGGAAAAGTCCATAAACCATTATTAAGGTGGAGTTGCAGAAATCCACTACTTATCTCTGGAGCATGGAATATGTCTACCCCTTGGGATTCTGCCAGGTACTTGTGTGGATTGGCTACAGTTGGAAACAGAATACTGGGCTTGATGGACCTTTGGTCTGACCCAGTATGGCAAGTCTTATGTTCTTATGATCTATAGCAGCTTAGCTCTTCTGTTGTATTGGTGTTTTAGGGCCTGGTATAATATTTGCAGTGTTGCCTTTTCATAGATAGGGTTATTGCTGTTTTTGGTGTGGGCGATTAGTGCTGTTTTGGCATGGAAGATGTACTATTTTGTAATTGTAATTCAGTTTATTTAATGCTTTCTGAGGGTCAAGTCCATATCCAATACACATTACAAAAGGTCTAATACCATATGGTTTCCAAGTGTCTTTTTTTTCAGGGTTTTCTGGTTGGCACCACAACACCACATTGAAATATAATATACATGTTATAAGTGATATTTTGCCTCAGAACACTGTACTTTGAATGTCATTTTTCTTGTAAAATCTGTTAGTAATGCATAATTTTTAAACTGTATCTGGGGAGGATACAAGGTCATAAGTTTAATCTAGAGCACCTAATATCCTTGCACCAGCCCTAAACTCACACAGTAAGCATCGATTGCAATCAAATACTAAAATGCTCAAATAGCAAAATAATCATATGCAACCCTTAGCTTGGGAGTTTCTGCTTGTGTGACTGACTTTATCCTGTTTATCCACAGAGAAAACTATCTAAATTTCTCACCTGTAATGGGTGGTCTCCTTAGACAGTAGGATAAATTGGCCACACAGTCCTTCCTGCCTCCCCTTTAAAGATGAAGCTTACTTGTAAGGACTGACTCACATGAAGGCCCAAACAAGCTCAGAAAAACCTTCTTTGTTTTTCCGAACCCTGAGAAAGCTTTTCTGACTTGATGCTGTCAGGTAATGTCACCAATTTGTATGAAGAGTTGTCAATTGGCTCAGGACAGGTTGATCCAGTCCTGGTTTTACCCCATTGCATGCTAGGGCTTATTTTATTTAGATTTTTTTTTTATATTCCATTTTTCACAAAGCAGATTACAATCAGGTACTATAGGTATTTCGCTATCCCGAGAGGGCTTACAATCTAAGGAGGTCATTTTCTATTGATATCGCATGCGAAAAGTCCCTTTTGGTGTGCAATACCTAGGTCAGGGCAGCGTCAGCACCGGAAGAGGAGGAGTTGGGGTGGCATCGGGGTGGACGCCGTGGAAACTTTGCTGACAGCAAAAAGGTAAGGCCCTTATCGCCGCCAGTAGGACCACCTTTTATGAAGACGCTATGGGGTGCAAAAGCCAGCAGCAATGGCACCGTGGAGGTGCCATCGCTGCCGGCTTTCGCAGGCCTGTCCTCCCCCCGTTAGTGCCGGGATTCAGGAAGCTGTGGTAGTTTAGAAAATCTGGCCCTAAGTTTGTACCTGAGGCAATGGAGGATAAAGTTACTTGCCCAAGATCACAAGAAGCCTTGGTCTCCTGGTTTGTAGCCCACTGCTCTAACCACTAGGCTCTACTCCCTATTGCATTCCCTAAGAAAACTATAAGTATCTGCATGCAGTGGAGTAAAATCAGGCATGGATCAACCTGTCCTGAATATCTGGAGTCAATTGGCAACCTTACTTATATGACTGATTTATCCTGCTGTCTAAGGAGCACACATGTTATAGGTATTAGCTTTATTTATACTGTTTGCAGATTTGTTGATGCTGCTATATTAACGGGTGAATTTTAAAAGCCCTACATATGCCAGAACCAAAAGCTATGTGTATGTATCAGCCCAGCTAGCGCCGTGAGTATTTTTAGAAGCACCTAGGTACACAAGTTAAATTTTTTCATATAAGGGGAGGGACGCGGGTGGGGCATGGGCATTCCAGGAAATATGAATGAAACCAGCGCATAAGTATTTACGCATAACAGGGGGTCCCTATCCGCTTAACTTTACATCTCTTATGAACGGCATGTAAGTCATGAAACAAAAAAAACTAGGCTTGTCAGCGGGGTTTTAAGGGTCAGGGCTAACAGGGTAAAAGGGAGGCAAGTTAGCTAGGGGGTTTAAGAAGTCCTCTCCTTTACTGGGGCGAACTGGGAATGAACTGGGGAAACAGGTAATTGTGACAGTGCACGTATCTACTGAAATCCCCCTACTTACGCAATTGAAGCGGCATTTGTGTGCACGTCAGTGTAAAATTGTGTGCACATGTATGCACATATAGCTGATTTTATAACAGGTATGCATATATATGGGTATGTTATAAAATTGCTGCGTCCATATGCGTGAACCGGCAAACATGCGCACATATGCTCCCGTGTCAGGTCTTAAAGTTCACCTTTAAGAATGTAAATAAACAGTAATTGACTTATACAATAAAAAAGGTTAAAGCCAGCTGTTTCAAGCTCCACACACTAAAAAATCTAAAGCCCCTACTACACCTCAACGACTTCAGATCAGTACCACAGTCTCTCATCCTCTCTAAAATAGACTACTCAAATGTCCTACTCCTAGGCCTTCCCAAAAACACTATCGCCCCCCACCCCTACAATTGCTACAAAATGCTACTGCACGCGTCCTGACTAGCACCCGCAAAAAAGAGCATATAACCCCCATTCTTAAACAACTCCACTGGCTTCCAATATCCGCCAGGATCCACTTCAAGACACTTTCTCTCATACACAAAGTATCCACAACCCAAGTATGCACTGGTTTAACACTTCCTTTCAGTTTCGCTCCTCCACTAGACCCACCAGAACACCGTATCTAGCAACACTACACACACCTTCCCCTAAACTCACTCAGCTCACTTCCACTAAGGAACGCACCCTATCCATAGCAGGACCGGCACTATGGAACTCCATGCCTACCAATTTACGCCAAGAACTTTGTCTAAAAAAATGTAAGCAAAAATGTAAAACTTGGTTGTTTAAGCAAGCCTACCCTTGAAATCCTTATATTCCCACTTCCCACTCCCATCATACCCAGATTCCTCTGCTAATCTCCCCATTTCTCTTGAACAACCCCTCCCCCCCCTTTATTGCCCTCCTCATTCTCATACATTTCCCCACTGTTCCATGCAAAGCTCTGAACGTTTCTGATCTATTTGCAAAATGTAAACTCTCTTGCTTGTTAATTCATTATTATTTTTTCTAACACATTTATCCTGCCTCTTACCAGGATTATTTATATCCCGCGCCATATTAGTACCATACATCTATTATTCGTACTTATCCTTATTACAATAATTGTATATAGCCCTTGTCTCCCCCCATGTATGTTCAGCGTAGTCATTTAAACCACTCCTTCTCTTCCCCCCTCCCTCTGTTCTTAGCTTCCGTTCCTCCCCCCCTCCCTTCCATCCCTATATCTCCCCTCTCCCCCTCCCCCCTCCTAGTTTCTTTTACATTTTATCTCCCCTCCCCCCAGTTCTAAATCTGTTTTATTGTAAAGCCTTTATTCTGTTTTATTGTAAAGCCTTTATGCCTGCATTTTTGTTTCATGGAAACCGATGTGATGTTATTAACGAATGTCGGTATACAAAAAACGTTAAATAAATAAAATAAAAATAAATAATGCTAGGAAATCAAAACATTTACTTAAAAAATTCTAAATGAAACACATATTGCAGTATATGAAAGACTTTAGACTTGAAAAATGTACACAAACAATATACTATAGAGGAAATGAGAGGTGATACTGAGCATTGCTTATATAGGAGTTGTCTAATTGTATGGCTGTCAGAAATGAGGCACTTGGTTTGTAAACAACTCATTTGTAAATGTTCCAGTGTATGATTTTTTTTTTTTTATATGACAACTTTTCCAGAATGAACAGCAGGATATAGCTATCAAGGCCTTAGAGACCTTAGTTCAGCAGTCTCAGGATCTTGAGCAAGTATTTACATCTCTCAGGTACAGTTTAAGTCTTCCTAACATTGAATAGAAATGGTTTTCTGCTTTCAAATAAGTTATTTATTAATATCATACAATTGAAACTCTTCAGACAGAACAGAAGATAAATAATATACAGTTGTGTGCAAAAGTTTAGGCACCCCTGTCAAAGTGTATGTTTCAATGAATTTGTTAGTGAACAGAAACTGACAACCTCTGCATGGTACAAAGTTAAATATATGAAATAGTGATTTTTAAGAGGCAAAAAGTGAGGAAATCAATAAGCATACATAAAATAGAATTTATCACTCAACTCTTTCAAGCAAATAGATATGAAGCAAAAATGTATTAAATTAAATTAAGACTATCAGAATTTAGCCAAAGACTGCAGATATATGGGGCCAGATTTTTAAAGGGTTACGCGCATATGGTACGTGCGTAACCGTTTAAAAAAACCCCTGCGCGCGCCGAGCCTATTTTGCATAGGCTCGGTGGCGCACGCAAGCCCCGGAACGCGCGTAAGTCCCGGGGCTTCGCTAGGGGGGGCGTGTTGGGTGGGCAGCGCGACGATCGGGTTGTTCCCGGGGGCGTGTCGGGGGGCGTGGTGCCAGTCCGGGGGCGTGGCTGAGGCCTCCGGAACAGCCCCCGGGTCGAGAGATGGCGTGCCAGTAGCCCGCTGGCGTGTGCGAGTTACGCTTGCCGGAGGCAGGCGTAACTTTTAGAATAAAGGTGGGGGGGGTTAGATAGGGCCGGGGTGGGGGGGTGGATTAGGTAGGGGAAGGGAGGGGAAGGTGCGGGTGGGTGGAAGGAAAATAATTAAAAAAAATTTTTTAAATCGGCCCACAGCTCGCGGGTTGAAAACCGGACGCTCAATTTTGCCGGCATTCGTGGCTGTCAGCGGGTGTGAGAACCGACGCCAGCAAAATTGAGCGTCAGCTGTCAAACTCGCTGACAGCCGCCACTCCTGTCAAAAAAGAGGCGCACACAGGAGAGTGGCCTGTGCGTGCGCCGCGCTCGCCTGCTCTCCTGCAACTTTTACTGAATAGGCCTGTATGTTTGCTCATCGTTCCACACAAATCGGAGCGGCCTCGGAGGGAACGGGCAGCGTGCGCAGGGCTCGGCGCGCGCAAGGTGCACAAATGTGCACCCCCTTCTGCTCGCCGACCCTGGATTTTATAAGATACACGCGGCTACGCGCGTATCTTATAAAATCCAGAATATTTTTGTTCACGCCTGGTGCGCGAACAAAAGTACGCGTGCGCGCTGTTTCTTAAAATGTACCCCTTTGTGTATTTTGTGTCTCACTTATGGCTTGTATCTGTAATCACCTTTTCCAATAAGTACCCAGATCCGCCCAGACGAGTGGTATATCCAGAAATGAATTTTTGGCTGGGCCCAAGGTTAACATGGGTGGGCAATAAACCAAGTCTGAGCCATGGAATTTATATTCTTATTGATAAATACTTTCACATACACCTGACAATAGATTTCTAAATAATCTGCTACAGCTGTCATACTTTTAATATTTTAAACTCAATGGGGTAGATCTTAAAAAAATACGCGATTGCATACTTTTGTTTGCGCACCAGGCGCGAACAAAAGTACGCTGGATTTTATAAGATACGCGCGTAGCCGCACGTATCTTATAAAATCCGGGGTCGGCGCATGCAAGGGGGTGCACATTTGTGCAACCTGCACGCGCCGAGCCCAGCGCGCGCTGCCTGTTCCCTCCGATTTCAGAGCGGCCTTGGAGAGAACTTTCCTTCGCCCTCCCCCCACCTTCCCCTCCCTTCCCCTACCTAACCCCCCCCCCCCCCCCCCCGGCCCTATCTAACCCCCCCCCCCCTAACTTTGCACGCGCCGGCTGGCAGCCCCGCTTCGTGTTCCGGTCCCAGGGGCTGGTCCGGAGGCCTCGACCACGCCCCCGGGCTGGCGCCACGCCCCCGGACCCGCCCCCGAAACGACGCGGCACGCCCCCAAAACGCCGCGTCATTTCGGGAACGCCCCCGACACGCCCCATTCCCTCCCCTTTTCCAAAGCCCCGGGACTTACGCGCGTCCTGGGGCTTTACGCGCGCCGGCGGCCTATGCAAAATCGGTGCGCCGGCGGCCTATGCAAAATAGGCGCGCCGGCGCGCAGGCCTTTTAAAATCCGCCCCAATGACTTCAAGCAGCTTCCAATGCCAAACCTTATGGAAGCATTTCAATTATATTTAAAGTTGTCTTAAGTGGCAGTATTAAACGCACAATGAAGTGTGGAACGATGAGCAAACATACAGGCCGATTCAGTAAAAGTTGCAGGAGAGCGGGCGAGCACGGGGTGCGCACAGGCCACTCTCCTGTGTGCGCCTCTTTTTTGACAGGAGTGGCGGCTGTCAGCGAGTTTGACAGCCGACGCTCAATTTTGCCGGCGTCGGTTCTCAAACCCACTGACAGCCACGGATGCCGGCAAAATTGAGCGTCCGGTTTTCAACCCGCGAGTCGCGGGCCGATTTAAAATTTTTTTTTAATTATTTTTTCTGTACAGTTTCCCGGTGCCGGCAGAAATTAACGCCTACATTGGGGTAGGCGCTAATTTCTGAAAGTAAAATGTGCGGCTTGGCTGCACATTTTACTTAGTGAATCACGCGGGAATAACTAATAGGCCCATCAACATGCATTTGCATGTTGCGGGCACTATTAGTTTCGGGGGGGGGGGGGGGGGGGTGTTGGTCGCACGTTTTCGACGCACTATTACCCCTTACTGAATAAGGGGTAAAGCTAGCGCGTCGAAAATGCGCGTCCAAACGTGGGTTAACAGTGCGCTCCACCGGAGCACACTGTACTGTATCGGCCTGATACTAGTATGAACCAATCCAACAGGTGTGTTGCAAAATCAATTGCAAAAGTCCATGTAGAACAAACTGGGAAAAACAATTAAACAATAATTCCAAAATGCCAAATCTTTATTGAAATGTCATTTTCCCAACACAGACTGTGTTTCGCAAGGGCTGCACAGGGAAGGACCAATTACATGTGGTAAAATAAAGCAATATCAATGGCATTGCATTCTTGAGAACTGTGTCCTATTAAATACATCAAAGGGAATTTAGAGACTCATAAACCCCTCAAGAATAATATGGAAAAATACTCATCTGAATTCTTCAGCAGCAGATTCCATTGCTAGAAAAGTCCCTTCATCTGAATTGTTCAGCAGTGAATTCCGTTACAAAAAGTGTCCCAACACGATCGTGTTTCGGACCACACCGGGTTCTGCTTCAGGGGCAAACGGCTCATCAAGGAGAATTCTTCGTTCCCATCAGTGTAAAACTTCAATTTGACTGCAGTGCCAGCCCTATCATGGTTCTCTCCAATTTCATTTATGGGGTTTATGAGTCTCTAAAGATAGAGTCTCTAAAAATAGATTTGAAGAGTTTCTAAAAACAGAATATTTGTACCAGTACACTTCGGCTTGTTTCAGTCTATGGATGCATTGCTGCATAACTTTTATTAAAAATGACCTTGGTTGGGTCTAAAAAATGAGATAATCAAAAATAGGTATTTGACTAATAAAGTAACTGGACCATTTCACCCAAGTATGAGTTTGAACGATCGACAAACTCATCGAGTTTAGAGGTCCTACAAAATAAGTTTTTGAGACAGCTTATAAGGTTCATGTTTGGTATTGGACATAAAATTGCACCAGTTACCGTTGGATTTGATGTGTTTACAGTTTGGAGGTTTCTGGAATATTGTTTGGGCTTATTTTGGTGTGATTGAAATCGTACCAAAATATTTACCATAATTGAGCAAATGCCATATTAATCTGTATCAATAAAACAGGTAAATACCTTTGAAGACTTCTTTTCCTTTCCTATGGCTCAACTATTTTGTTTCTTAGTCTGCCTCTGATACTGACATTTGCTGAATCAAGTCCAGGGGCTCCTGACATTCATCCCCTTTTCTTTACAAAGGAAGAATACAAAAAAGACTGTCCCGGATAAAGAGATGTCTTGAAGGTGGTCACACCCTTTGGCTGGCTGCTGGAATGTATCCTTAGCAGTGTGGATAGTATAACTAGGTAGATTGGTTGGGCTGGATGGATTTTTTTCTGTTGTCATTTTCTAAGCTACTATCTTCACTAAACAACAGAGATGTCTTTTGCTGTTGAGTATAGCAATAATGTTGCCCTCAAATTATACCACCCTTTCCCTGTACGTACCAGGATCAGTCCAGACCACTGGGTTGTGTCTCCCTTCCAGCAGAGGGAATCAGAGAAAAAAAACTGAAAAGGCACCCCTCTTAACCTGGTGTGCCACTTGCGATCCCTCAGTATTTTTTCTGACTCTCAGCAGAAGGGTTGACAGAACCTTGGTCCTGATTTTTCAATTTCTTTAAATTTAGTTACATCTTTTTTTTACAGAGTTCTAAGGCTCTGGATGATTTAGTTAACACCTTTGGCTACAGCAAGTTGATTGTATAAAAAAAAAAAAAAAAGCTCAGTGTGATTTTATTTTCCCAGGCTTTTTACTCAGCAGCGGTAGAGGTAAGGCAGGGGCTGGCAGCTCTAAAAGCCTTGTTCCCGGAGGGCCGTCTATCTCTGGAGGGGGATTAACCGGTGGGCTGGTCCCTCCCCTCGGCACCCCGAGACGAGTTTCCTCGGGTGCTGCAGCGTTCCCAGAGCTCTGGAAGGCCGCGAGTTGGCAGGAATTTTAAGTTCTTCTTTTTTCTTTCCTACCACGCTGTTTAGAAACCCTCCCCCCCCCCCCCCCCTAGATGCCACGAGGGCTATCGTGCTCAGCATGTGGGGAGGCGGGGTTGTGCCTCTCGTGGGACAGGATTTACGCCCGCTACCTCCCCGGAGGGGAGGGCTCGTCCGGGGGTGATTTTGGGCCCATTTTGCCTCAAGGTGCGGAACGGCGATCCGATTTCTCCTCCCAGTCTGAGTCCCATTTTGCCGGCGTCGGTTCTCAAACCCACTCAAAACCTAGATGGGAGTGTTGATGAGTCCGCTCCAGTAGAGTGGGACGACCCCCGGGTTTCTCAGCTGTTTCGCCGGGAGGAGTTGGATCCCTTGATCCAATATGTCCTGGAGGAACTGGAAGTGGAGGCAACAGTCCCCAGTTTGGAGCCAGTTAAGGGAAAACCAGTACTCTCGGGGCTGCGTGCCCTGCCCCAAACTTTTCCTTTCCACCCAATGCTTAAGCAGTTGGTCACTCGGGAGTGGGAATCTCCGGATGAGACCCTGCAGGTGGGACGGGCGATGGACAAACTCTACCCTTTACCCGAGGAAGCGTTGGATATCCTCAGGATTCCCAAGGTGGATGCGTCGGTTACTGCGGTGACCAATCGGACCACCATTCCTGTTACGGGAGCGACGGTTCTTAAGGACTTACAGGATAGGCGGCTAGAAGTCCTCCTCAAGCGCATTTTTGAGGTGTCAGCGCTCTGTGTTAGAGCGGCGGTCTGCAGTAGCCTCATGCAGCGAGCGACCCTCGGATGGGTCCAGCAAATGCTCACATCACAGGTGTTGCTGCCAGAAGAAGCAGATCAGGCGAATAGGATGGAGTCCACAGTAGCTTACACAGCAGATGCATTATATGATCTGTTGCGGGCATCTTCACGCAATATGGCCACTGGAGTTTCAGCTAGACGGCTTCTCTGGCTCCGGAATTGGTCCGTGGATGTTTCTTCCAAAACTCAGTTGGGCAATCTTCCTTTTAAGGGAAAATTGTTGTTTGGGGAGGAACTTGATGCTCTTTTTAAGTCTCTTGGGGAGAATAAGGTGTATAAATTGCCAGAAGACAAGCCTAAGTCTTCCAGGCCCTTTGGGGCAGCTCGTTACCATTACCGAGGACAGCGCAGATTTCGGCAGTCGCAGCCACCTGCTTTTCCCGCCCGACAACAGACTCAGGGGGCTCAGTCTTGGCCTACTTCCTTTCGTGGTCGGAGGCCATTTCGGGAGGGAGGCTCTCAAGGGGCCACCAGAGGTAAGCAGTCCCAATGAAGGTGTTCCGACCCTCTCCCCGGTTCCAGTGGTGGGAGGTCATCTCTCCCTGTTTCTCGAGGAGTGGGTCAGGATCACATCGGACCAGTGGGTCCTCAATATCATCGCCACGGTTAAGAACATAAGAAAATGCCATACTGGGTCAGACCAAGGGTCCATCAAGCCCAGCATCCTGTTTCCAACAGTGGCCAATCCAGGCCATAAGAACCTGGCAAGTACCCAAAAACTAAGTCTATTCCATGTTACCATTGCTAATGGCAGTGGCTATTCTCTAAGGGGTAGATTTTATAGTTTTGCGTGAGCGTGTACTTTTGTTCGCGCACCAGGCGCGAACAAATGTACGCTGGATTTTATAAGATATGTGCTTAGCCGCACGTATCTTATAAAATCTGGGGTCGGCGCGCGCAAGGGGGTGCACATTTGTGCAACCTGCGCGCGCCGAGCCCAGCGCGCGCTGCTTGTTTCCTCCGAGGCCGCTCCGATTTCGGAGCGGCCTCGGAGGGAACTTTCCTTCACCCTCCCCCCACGTTCCCCTCCCTTCCCCTACCTAACCCATCCCCCCCGGCCCTTTCTAAACCCCCCCCCCCTTACCTTTGTTGGCAGATTTACGCCTGCTAAAAGCAGGCGTAAATCTGCGCGTGCCAGCGGGCTGCTGGCACGTCATCACCCTACCCAAGGACTGGTCCGGAGGCCTCGACCACGCCCCCGGGCTGGTGCCACGCTCCCGGTCCTGCCCCCGAAACGCCGCATCACGCCCACGAAACGCCGCGTCATTTTCAGAACGCCCCGACACGCCCCTTTTACGAAGCCCCGGGACTTGCGCTCGTCCCGGGGCTCTGCGCACGCCGGCTGCCTATGCAAAATAGGCGCGCCGGTGCACGAGGGCCCTGCGCGCATAAATCCAGCCGGATTTACGCGCAGGGCATTTAAAATCCGGCCGTAAGTGAACTTAATAGCAGGTAATGGACTTCTCCTCCAAGAACTCATCCAATCCTTTTTTAAACACCGCTATACTAACTGCACTAACCACATCCTCTGGCAACAAATTCCAGAGTTTCATTGTGCGTTGAGTAAAAAAGAACTTTCTCTGATTAGTTTTAAATGTGCCCCATGCTAACTTCATGGAGTGCCCCCTAGTCTTTCTACTATCCGAAAGAGTAAATAACCGATTCACATCTACCCATTCTAGACCTCTCATGATTTTAAACACCTCTATCATATCCCCCCTCAGCCGTCTCTTCTCCAAGCTGAAAAGTCCTAACCTCTTTAGTCTTTCCTCATAGGGGAGCTGTTCCATTCCCCTTATCATTTTGGTAGCCCTTCTCTGTACCTTCTCCATCGCAATTATATCTTTTTTGAGATGCTGCGGCCAGAATTGTACACAGTATTCAAGGTGCGGTCTCACCATGGAGCGATACAGAGGCATTATGACATTTTCCGTTTTATTCACCATTCCCTTTCTAATAATTCCCAACATTCTGTTTGCTTTTTTGACTGCCGCAGCACACTGAACCGACAATTTCAATGTGTTATCCACTATGACGCCTAGATCTCTTTCTTGGGTTGTAGCACTTAATATGGAACCCAACATTGTGTAATTATAGCATGGGTTATTTTTCCCTATATGCATCACCTTGCACTTATCCACATTAAATTTCATCTGCCATTTGGATGCCCAATTTTCCAGTCTCACAAGGTCTTCCTGCAATTTATCACAATCTGCTTGTGATTTAACTACTCTGAATAATTTTGTGTCATCTGCAAATTTGATTATCTCACTCATCGTATTTCTTTCCAGATCATTTATAAATATATTGAAAAGTAAGGGTCCCAAAACAGATCCCTGAGGCACTCCACTGTCCACTCCCTTTCACTGAGAAAATTGTCCATTTAATCCTACTCTCTGTTTCCTGTCTTTTAGACAGTTTGCAATCCACGAAAGGACATCGCCACCTATCCCATGACTTTTTACTTATCCTAGAAGCCTCTCATGAGGAACTTTGTCAAACGCCTTCTGAAAATCCAAGTATACTACATCTACCGGTTCACCTTTATCCACGTGTTTATTAACTCCTTCAAAAAAGTAAAGCAGATTTGTAATGCAAGACTTGCCCTGGGTAAAGCCATGCTAACTTTGTTCCATTAAACCATGTCTTTCTATATGTTCTGTGATTTTGATGTTTAGAACACTTTCCACTATTTTTCCTGGCACTGAAGTCAGGGTAACCGATCTGTAGTTTCCCGGATCACCCCTGGAGCCCTTTTTAAATATTGGGGTTACATTTGCTATCCTCCAGTCTTCAGGTACACTGGATGATTTTAATGATAGGTTACACATTTTTACTAATAGGTCTGAAATTTCATTTTTTAGTTCCTTCAGAACTCTGGGGTGTATACCATCCAGTCCAGGTGATTTACTACTCTTCAGTTTGTCAATCAGGCCTACCACATCTTCTAGGTTCACCGTGATTTGATTCAGTCCATGAATCATTACCCATGAAAACCTTCTCCATTACTGGTACCTCCCCAACATCCTCTTCAGTAAACACCGAAGCAAAGAAATCATTTAATCTTTCTGCAATGGCCTTATCTTCTCAAAGTGCCCCTTTAACCCCTCAATCATCTAACGGTCCAACTGACTCCCTCACAGGCTTCCTGCTTCGGATATATTTTAAAAAGTTTTTACTGCGAGTTTTTACCTCTACAGCCAACTTCTTTTCAAATTCTCTCTTAGCCTGTCTTATCAATGTCTTACATTTAACTTGCCAACGTTTATGCTTTATCCTATTTTCTTCTGTTGGATCCTTCTTCCAATTTTTGAATGAAGATCTTTTGGCTAAAATAGCTTCTTTCACCTCCCCTTTTAACCATGCCGGTAATCGTTTTGCCTTCTTTCCACCTTTCTTAATGTGTGGAATACATCTGGACTGTGCTTCTAGAATGGTATTTTTTAACAATGACCACGCCTCTTGGACATTTTTTACTTTTGTAGCTGCTCCTTTCAGTTTTTTTCTAACAATTTTTCTCATTTTATCAAAGTTTCCCTTTTGAAAGTTTAGCACAAGAGCCTTGGATTAGCACACTATTCCTTTTCCAGTCATTAAATCAAATTTGATCATATTATGATCACTATTGCCAACCTGTCTGGACTGATCCGTGGTACTACAGGAATGAAAATTAACAGGTAAGAACTAATTTTCCTTTCATAATTATTCCCTGGTCACGCTCATTAAAGATATTAACAGCGTTGTTCTCTCTGCTATCTCATAATCAGAGGACTCAAGAAAACCTGTTAAGTTTTCCATTACATTTTGTGGCATTTGTTGTTGTTTTAATTGTGCTTTCCAAACTGACAGAAAATAAACTTTTTTTAGGGGTGGAGTCTTCTCCGGACTAATTTCTAATACTTTGTGGAAATATCGTTTCAAGGTAATTTTAGGAATTTCTCCAATTACCCTAGGAAAGTTTATTATCCTTAAGTTTAAATGCCTCAGTGAATTTTCTATATTCTCGATTCTTCTATTAGCAGCTCCACAGTCCTAATTATATTTACTTGGACTTCCTTGATTTTTTTTCACTTCATTTTCCAAACTTAGAAATGTTTCTATTGTCTCCGTTTTATGCCCCTCAAAGTTCTGACATCATGGATTTAATATCACTGCCTACTAGGGATTTCAATTAAAAGAATTATTTCTTTATTGGTGAGTGAACACCTCTGTCCCAATATATGTGAGTCTACAAAACTGCCCACAGACGCAGTGCAGTGCAGTGCACTGCAACTGACACCACTGTATGTGCACGCACCAAACTTGTAACTACAAAAGAGGCCTTCTGGGGTTTTGGCTTAAAAGAGCAATGCTGTCCCAATATATGTGAGTCTGCAAAACTGCCCACAGACGCACAATGCAGTGCCTTGATATATTCTATAACTGAGACTGCTCTTTGTGCACAAAAAAATGAAACAGCAGAGAAAAGACTTGACTGGAAGCCTGAGCAAGCACAATTCCTAGTGATGTGCTTCTTGTTTGAAAATACCAACTCACACTATCTCCCACCCACACCACCCAAACCCTGCCTGTGCCTGCACCAACCTACCCCAGGGTGGTAAGATCAGCAGAAAAATGCCACTGCTGGCAGCTTGTTTCAGTGGGAGAGACAGAGAGACAGTCTGAGTTCAATAAAAAAAAGTGCAGTCAAAAAAAGCCTGGCTGGTACAGCAGCAAAAACGAACAAATATCTTTTTCAATGGAAAATTCCATCAAAGTAGCTAGCAATTGAATACAGATTTCAGACACTCAGACTAGCTCTGAGAAAGCCACCTCCCCGGACAACCCCTGCAAAGAAAGAGCGTGGCACGTCACGTGTTGTGTTCGTGGACCCTTGGGCCGGCTAGTGTGAGAGATGTAGCTACTGCAGGAAGGCCTGCAGTGATGCTCGTAGCTGGGAGGTGGATCAAGACCAGGAGACCTGACAGGGCCTTCACCTATACCAGCCCTCGTTCCCCACGGGTTGAGCCCTTAGGTACTGAGAGGGCCGGCAGGACTTAGGAGGTCTCTTGGAGACAAGAGCAGTAGTGAGCAGTCCAAGTCGTGACAGGCAGAAGACAAGAAACAGTCCAGAGATTCAAGGCAGGCGGCAGACAAGAAGGAAGTCAGGAGACGAAGCTGAGATCAAACCGAGGAATCAAGCCAAGGATCGGATACAGGATCAGGAGCAGGAACAAGACATGGAGCAGGAACAAGGCATGGAGCAGGAACAGCAACTGAACTTTCAGGAGAGACAACCTGTTGCTAAAGCTGCTCTCCACAGCAGCTACCAGGTTTACATACTCCATCCTTTATGAGATCATCCTCTGTCGCGTCACTGCCCTTAAAGGGGCGGAGTTTCCCACACGTGTCAAGCAGGAGCCCTTGCTGAGGGAAGCAGGACAGCGTCGGCGGCCTTGCGGCAGGCTCTGGGAGGCCTTCCGCGGTGCGGAGCTTGAAGAGGAGCATCAGAGCCGATAGGGGTATCCCATCGGGGTCTGCCACCATGGGCGTGGCTCACGGGTGCTGCGCCCACGAACTGTAACAGTACCCCCCCTCCTTCGACCCCTCCGAGAAGGGCCAGGCTTTCCAGGGTGTGTCTGATGAAAGTGCTGGAGCAATGCCTTGTCAAGAATGTTGGTGGATGGTTCCCATGAGTTCTCTTCAGCATCAAAGCCTTCCCACGCAATCAGATATTCCCAGCGTCTATGGTGCCGGTGGACATCAAGAATTTCCCGAACCTGATAAACAGAGTCATCATCAGACACCGCGGCAGACGGTTCCGATGGGGCCGCATGGAAGGGAGAGAGTACTAACGGTTTTAAAAGGGATACATGGAAGGAATTAGGTATCCGGAGACTTGTGGGAAGCTGCAAGCAATAGGTTACCGGTCCCAGGCGATCAATAATAAAGAAAGGTCCAATGTACCTGGGAGCGAGCCTCATCGAGGGAACCCTCAGGCGGATGTGGCGGGTACTGAGCCAAACACGGACCCTGTGTTGAACAGTGGGGCTGGGCTGGTCGACGGTGCCTATTTATTTATTTATTTATTTATTTACGTTCTTTTAATATACTGATGCTCAAGACAAGTCTTATCGAACCGGTTTACAATGAACAAGGGGAGAACCAATTAACAGAGCAGGCGTAGAAAAGTTACAATAAACAGGGAATGAATAACTTGGTCATTAGAAAAGAGGGATAGATTAAACAGTAAATAATGAGTAGAGAACTGTTGATTAGATAATAAAGCTTGTACATACATTTCAGTGGTTCAGATATCAAAAGTTAATTGAGTGATCAGTTACTGGCATAATAAGATAATTGTAAAAACAGATTTCTTGGCCGAACGGTTCCATATTTAGGGGGACTGAGGGTGAGACTGGGAGGTCAGGTGGGCGGGAAGGGGTGGGGGCAAGGAAGGGACGCACGAGGGAGAGGGGAAATAGACGGTGCTGGAAGAAGACAGTATCTTCAGCGGTATGCTTGAGTGAATAGCCAGGTTTTCAGTTTTTTTCTGAAGGAGAACTGGCATTTTTCCTGGCCGTACGTTTGGCAGCGTTGGCAGCCCGGAGTAAGCCATAGGGCGTGTAGTTGTTCGGCCGTAATTTCAGCCGCTGGGGAAGTTACAGAAAGTGGCAGTGTCAGTGGCGGTCTCGGAAGTTTGCCATATATGATTTGGAAGGGGGAATTCCCAGTAGTGGAGTGTATGTGGGAGTTATGTAAAAATTCCGCCCAAGGCAAGAGTGTGGCCCAATTGTCCTGTTGGCAGTTCACAAATGAGCAGATGAACATCTTCAAACCCCTGTTGACACGTTCTGCTTATCCATTTCCCTGAGAATGGAATGCTGTGGTAAAGTCCAATTGTATTCCGAATTTTTTACACAGTGCCCCCCAATATTTGGCTGTGAATTGAGGACCTCGGTCTGATGTTATGTGTAACGGGAGGCCGTGCAACTGGAACACGTGTAGGTTGAACAAACGTGCCAGCTCAGGAGTTGATGGAAGCTTGGGCAACGGAATGAAGTGTGCCATTTTGGAAAGCCTGTTGACCACGACTGATATTACTTGATTCCCTGAAGGCGTGGGCAGGTCCACCCCAAAATCAGTAGATATATGAGTCCAAGGTTCTCGTGGTGGTGACAGAGGTTGAAGAAGTCCCCAAGGTCGGCCGGGTAGTGGTTTTTGTTGGGCACAAGTCGGGCAGGAGCTAACGTAGGCACGAACATCTTGCATCATATGAGGCCCCCAGTAGTAGCAGGATAAGAGTTCTAATGTTCGCGCTCTCCCTGGGTGCCTCGCGGAGAGGGAGTCGTGCGCCTAAGAAAGTACTTTGGCACGAAGGCGGAGTGGAACCACCGTCTTCCCTGGCGGTATGGTATCCGTGTTGGCTAGTAGAATTTTAGCTGGATACAGGACATAACTAGGTGGGTCTTGTGAGTCTTCGGATTCATACAGTCTGGAGAGAGCATCTGCTCGCACATTTTTCACCGCCGGGTGGTAACGTAGTATGAAATCAAAACGGCTAAAGAACAAGGACCAGCGGGTTTGTTGTGGGTTCAGTCGCTGTGCTTTGCTGAGATATTCTAAGTTTTTGTGGTCGGTGTAAACCGTAAAGGTGTGCTGCGCCCTCTTCAGCCACTGCCACTATTCCTCAGATCCATCTTTATCGCTAGCAATTCTTTATCGGCAATTCCATAGTTCTTTTCTTCTGATGAAAACTTACGAGAGAAATAGGAGCAGGGAAGTAGAGTCCCCTGGTTAGAATGTTGACTAAGGACTGCCCCCACAGCAAGGTCAGAGGTGTTCACCTCCACAATGAATGGTCGGGCTGGATCCGGATGATGGAGACAGGGTTCTTGCAGGAAGGCGGCCTTGAGTTCCTTGAATGCTTGAACGGCCTCACTGGGCCAGTGTCTAGGATCCGCACCCTTCTTGGTCAGGGCCGTAATTGGCACTACAGTGTGATAGTAGCGAGGGATGAAGTTTCTGTAGAAGTTGGCGAAACCAAGAAAGCGTTGCACTGAGCGAAGCCCCACCGGTTGCGGCCACTCCCGGATGCTGACTATCTGGGTCCATTTGGAAGCCAGTGGTGGAGAAAATGTAGCCCAAGAAGGGTAAAGACTCTTGCTCAAAAAGACACTTCTCGAGTTTCGCAAATAGACGGTTCTCTCTGAGATGTTGGAGAACCCGACGGACATCAGAGTAATGGGTGGCTAGATCCCTGGAATAGATTAGGATGTCGTCCAAATAAACAATAACTCCCTTGTGTAGAATATCCCGAAATATTTCATTCATCAGTTTCTGAAAGACCGCGAGCGCATTGCAAGGTCCGAATGGCATCACAAGTTACTCGTAGTGACCGTTGTGCGTGTTAAACGTGGTTTTCCACTTGTCCCCTGGCTTGATCCAGACCAAGTTGTATGCGCCCCACAAGTCCACCTTGGTGAATACTCGGGCTCCATGAAGACGGTCCAAGAGCTTGAGAATTAAAGGGAGAGGATAGTAGAGATGTGAATCGGAACCGGAATCTGATCGGTTCCGGTTCCGATCCAAATCTTAAACTTTTTATCGCCCGGCCCGATTGGATTTTTGATTATCGGCTGCGCCCAATCCGATAATCAAAAAACCCTCCCCCACCCTCCCGAACCCCCCAAAAAGGTTTTAAAATTACCTGGTGGTCCAGTGGGTGTGCGGGGAGCGATCTCCCGCTCTCGGGCCATCAGCTGTGTTAATAAAAATGGCACCAATGGCCCTTTGCCCTTACCATGTGACAGGGTAGCAGTGCCATTGGCCGGCCCCTGTCACATGGTAGGAGCACTGGATGGCCGGCGCCCCCACTGGACCACCAGGTAATTTTAAAAGGTTTTTTGGGGGGGGGGGGTCGGGAGGGTGGGGGAGGCTAAGGGGGTCAGTTTAAAGGGTCGGGTGGGTTTTTTTTTATCGGGCCATCGGCGCCATTTTTATTAGTGGCAGCCAAAATGGCGCCGATGGCCTGAGAGCGGGAGATCACGCCGGGACCCCCCCCCCCCCACCACTGGACCACCAGGTAATTTAAAACATTTTGGGGGGGTTCGGGAGGGTGGGGGAGGGTAAGTGTTATGCTCAGTGAAGTGGACCCTTAGTCCAACGATGACTGATTAGGCCACCGTCGGTAGGCGAAGCCGATCCTCGGAGTTGCAGGTAGGAATGAAGAAGATCTGGATGCAGGCGCCTCCTGCTGGTCGTGTAATCCAGATGCTGGCGCCTCCAGCGGGTCGAGGAGCAAACCCCGAGGATCTCGTAAAGAAGTTCAGTCCAGTAGTTGTGAGCCAGCGATGTCCGCAGCCAGTCCAGGGGTCGAGAGCCAGAGGTGTCCGCAGCCAGTCCAAGGGTCGAGAGCCAGAGGTGTCCGCAGCCAGTCCAAGAATCGAGAGCCAGAGAAGGTACGTCGCCAAGCCAGGGATCGAGGAACCAGAAGAGACGTCAGCCGGACCAGGAATCAACACAGAAGGACAACCAGGAACCAGGAACTGAACAAACTCAGGAGCCAAGAAGTCAAGGCAAGGTCTGAGGGCACAGACCTTGCTTAAATAGTCCCAGCCAATCAGGATGCCGCAGGAAGAAGCTAACTCACATCCTGTGAGTATCTCTTTAAATCAGAGCCAGAGCCGCCCGCGCAGCCCTAGCAGCTAGTCAGGGGGCGGAGCTAAGCCGCGCGGAGAAGACGCCGAGGCCATGTTGAGGAAGCTGCCGCTGAGGATCCCGTCAGCGCCGATGCTCTGTCCGGCCCCAGGGGACAGCGGTAGGTCCCGGTCGCGGCTTGCCGCGGCCGGTATTCATAACAGTAAAGGATTCGTTTTAAAGGGTCGGGGTGGGTTTAGGGGTTGTTTTGGTGTGACGGTTTTCCCACCCTCCCCCTCCCCTGATTTACGATTTTTCATGATAAATCGGGGGAATTTCTATTGTATCGCGACTCTATCGATTTTTGACGATTTAAAAGATATCTGATGATTTTTTTAAATCGTCAAAAAACGATTCACATCCCTAGAGGATAGCAATCCTTACGGGTGATGGCGTTGAGTTCCCAGTTAGTCTATGCAGGGTCTTAATGACCTATCCTTTTTGGATACAAAGAAAAACCCGGCACCAGCTGGGGACGAAGAAGGATGAATGAACCCCCGGTCAAGGTTCTCTTTTAAGTATTTGGACATAGCTTGAGTCTCTGGCAAGGATAGCGGGTATACCCGTTCTCGGGGTAGAACTGTATCAGGTAGCAAGTCGATTGCACAGTCAAAGGGACAATGCGCCGGAAGGGAGACCCTCCTTGGAAAAGACGTCTGAAAAGTCGGCATATTGTGGTGGTAGTTGGAGGGTAGTAGTAGTAGCAATTTGAACCCGTGGTTGCGGCTTCTGGTGCAGGCAGGTAGTGAAACACTCGGAACCCCAAGCCGTGATTTGAAGAGTTTTCTAGTCAATAGTAGTAGGCGCGTGTTTCTGTAACCAAGGGAGACTCAATACAACTGGGTGGACTGCCTTTTCTAGGATGAAGAAGGAAATTTCCTCCTTATGGAGGACTCCAGTAAGGAGGGTCACAGGGGCTGTGTAGGAGGTAACTCAACCTGGGAGTGGCTTCCCTTGAATGGATGAGATGATCAACGGTGGGCTGCGGCGGAGCACTAGAAATTGCAGCTGGCATACTAATTCCGCCAGGATGAAGTTTCCTCCAGCTCCAGAATCAATGAAAGCCAACGTCGTGAACGAACCCCTGGGGAACTGAAGAGAGACAGGACCAGTACATTGGGGAGCAGGGTTGATGCAGCCTAGGGCCAGCCCCCCAGAGACACCTAGACCCGGGAGTTTCCCGGACGCTCGGATCACTGGGCCAACAGATGCCCCTTTACCACTGCAGTAAAGGCATAGGCCCAACATTCTTCGCAGCTTTTCTTCTGCAGGGAGATGACTGCGCCCCAGTTGCATGGGCTCCTCCCTGTGTTCCAGTGCACCCGTGGATGTCGCTTGATAAGCCATCGGGCGTGTGAAGGAGGAAGCCAGGGGAACCGGGCGACGAGCAGGCTTAAGTTCTCTTGCACGTTGCTGCAACCGTCGATCGATCTTGCCAGCCAGGTCAATGAGAGACTCAAGTCCATCCGGGAGGTCTCGGGTAGCCAGTTCATCCTTGATACGGGGAGACAACCCCTCGAGGAAAATACCGCGTAGGCTGTCCTCACCCAGTTTGGACACCAAAGTGCGGAATTTTACTGCAAATTCGGCCAGCGGGCATGACCCTTGGCGGAGATGACGCAGTTCGGAGGTGGCAGTGGATAAACGACCTGGCTCATCAAAAACCTGATGGAAGGTCTGGATAAAGCGAGACAGATCTCCGAGAATGGGATCTCCGCGCTCCCACAGCGGGGAAGCCCAGGCCAGGGCCTTGCCATCCAACAAGGACAGGATGAAGGAGTTTTTACCTTGATCCATTGGAAACTGCTGGGCCTGGAGCAAGAATCGGATAAAGCAGTGGTTCAAAAACCCCCGGCACTGCTTTGGATCTCCGGTAATCCTAGGTGGGACCAGCATATGAGTCAGAGGAGAGGGAGCAACTGGAACCACGGAACTGCCCCCAGCCCTGGAGCGGATTCCAGATGACTGACCAAGCGCTCCACCGTGGCGGATAAAGTCTCCAGACATTGTTGCTACTGCTGTTGTATTCGTTGGGCCATACCTGGGATAGCGTGGAGGCCGGGCAAATCCACCGGGTCCATGGCCTTAGCAAACTGCTGTGTTCATGGACCCTTGGGCCGGCTAGAGTGAGAGATTTAGCTACTGCAGGAAGGCCTGCAACGATGCTCGTAGCCGGGAGGTGGCTCAAGACCCAGAGACCTGACAGGGCCTTCACCTATACCAGCCCTCGTTCCCCGCGGGTTGAGCCCCTAGGTACTGAGAGGACCGGCAGGACTTAGGAGGTCTCTTGGAGACAAGAGCAGTAGTGAGCAGTCCAAGTTGTGACAGGCGGAAGACAAGAAGAGTCAATAACAGTCCAGAGGTTCAAGGCAGGCGGCAGACAAGAAGGAAGTCAGGAGACTTAGGAGGTCTCTTGAAGACGAGAGCAGTAGTGAGCAGTCCAAGTCGTGACAGGCAGAAGACAAGAAGAGTCAATGACAGTCCAGAGGTTCAAGGCAGGCAGCAGACAAGAAGGGAGTCAGGAGACAAAGCTGAGGTCAAACTGAGGAATCAAGCCAAGGATCGGATACAGGAGCAGGAACAAGGCATGGAGCAGGAACAGCAACTGAACTTTCAGGAGAGACAACCTGTTGCTAAGGCAGCTCTCCACAGCAACTATTTATTTATATTTATTTATTTATTTTTAATTTTTATATACCGAAGTTCTTGTAGGGGCTACAAATCACTCCGGTTTACATAAAACGAAGAATTGCTCAACAGAGAGCGGAGCTTTACATGGAACCGTATAACATATGGAACAGTATAACTGGTTGACAATTTAACATAGTACTAATTAAAGTAATATTTTAACTGGTAATAAATAAAGAAAGAAATATAATATTTTAAATAAGAAGTATGACTATTTAACGTTGCAATAAATAAATATAAAAATACGCAATGCCAAATAAATATATATGAAATAAAGTGAATTTTTGAGCTCAAAGATAATTGTCCAGTTTCAGATTCTTAAAAGTATATTGTGTCCATAGTTAAGGGATATCTGGTAATTAGGAAGTCTGTCAGTCAGGGTAAGATAAAGCGTCTGGGAAAGCTTGTTGGAAGAGAAAAGTCTTCAGTCTTTTTTTGAATTCTTGATGACTGGGTTCTAGTCTAAGATCTGGGGGAAGCGTGTTCCACTGGTGTGGGCCTGCTGAAGATAGCGCTCGTTTGCTCAGTGATGATTTTATTTGCGGAGCATGCAGTGTTCCTCTGTATGCGCTTCTGATTGGTCTGGAGGAAGTGTGCGGTTGGAGTTGAGAGCTTAATGTAATGGGGGCTAGATTGTTTGTCGCTTTGTGGATGATAGTGAGTACCTTATAGAGTATCCTTTGTTTAATGGGGAGCCAATGTAAGTTCCGAAGGATTGGGGTGATATGATCTTTTTTGTTAGTGCTGGTTAGAATTCTAGCCGCTGAATTCTGCACCATCTGTAATGGTTTGATAGTGTTGGCAGGAATACCTAGTAGCAGGGAGTTGCAGTAGTCGAGCTTGGAAAGAATGATGGATTGTAGTACTAGCCTGAAGTCGGAGAAGTGAAGGAGGGGTTTAAGTTTTTTGAGGACTTGCAATTTGTAAAAGCAGTCCTTTGTGGTATTGTTTACGAACTTTTTCAGGTTTAGATGATTATCAAGCCATGCTCAAGCCAACTACCAGGTTTACATACTCCTTCCTTTATGAGATCATCCTCTGTCGCGTCACTGCCCCTTAAAGGGGCAGAGTTTCCCGCGCGTGTCAAAGAGGAGCCTTTGCTGAGGGAAGCAGGACAGCGTCGGAGGCCTTCCGCGGTGCGGAGCGTGAAGAGGAGTGTCGGAGCCGGTAGGGGGGGCTCCCATCAGGGTCTGCTGCCACAGGCGCGGCTTGCAGGCGCTGCGCCCGCAAACCGTAACGCCGCATGCTTAAGGTATAAATAGTACAGCATCATCAGGAACAGCGTCACAGAGCACTGAGTGAGAGCAGCGATTGGCTGCATTAGAAAAATGCTTAGCTCTGATAGGTTGCATTCTCGTCTCCTTGCCATCCTGTCTAACCCACTCTATGATAGGGCTATGAGGTCACTTATGACTCACAGGAAAGGGCTGTTTTTCTTATGGATACTCCCACATGGCCTTCTCCTATTTCAAACGGTCGCTAAGAAATCACTGCGAACCAAAAGAATTAAACTAATATGATATGTTTTATTCATGGGGCATAGCCATGCATTTCGCGAACCCACGATTCAAATGAACAGGGACTTATGTGTTGCGGATTGTACATTCGTTGAAAATGAATGCATATCCCTATCCTGCAGCGCAGGGTAAGGTGTAGCGAATCCTTCTGGTGAGAATACGGTAGTTGCCCGAGGCACGGGGTATACCGCGGGGAATTCCAGCAAGGCTTGACAGAGATGAAGCAAAGTGATACTCACAAGGAATGGTTCCCAGAGATCAAGGCAGGAAGGCCCTTCAAGGAGCGAATAGCCTAGGAATGCGGAAGAGCCCCCGAGGAGCGGGTACTCAGAGCGTTCAACCACCGAGACAGGAACAGGAACTGGAAGTCCAAGGAGAACGGATTCAGCAACGAGAAGAACTCCATGCTAACTCGTAGGAGCATTGGGCCAGTCTGTTTAAATACAGGTAGCGAGATGACATCATACGGAGGGGACGCCCCCGAGATTCCCGCCATGACGTGTACATAGGTGGCCCATGCGTGCGTGCCTAAGTGACTCCAGAAGCAAGATGGCAGTCGCCAGCGCCCACGCCATCCAGGAATGCCAGGGAGGTCGGCGGTGACCGCCATCCTTCCAAGAATTGATGGTGCAGCGAAAAAAGAGGTGAGCATGAGAGGTCGCAGCCATCTGCGACCGACGGGCGCAACACAGATAATGCTGTGGCCTTTCCTGCCACCATCTTCCTTGAGTCCTGTGCTACACAACCCCCTCCTGAATAGTGAAATATTTTAAGTTCTTGGTTTTCCTCCTCACAAACAAGGAGAAATTATAAATTCAAGTCACTGAACAGCTTTTGGTGTTCATTGGATTAGCAGGCTCTTACTTTCAACTCATCAAGTAGCTTACCCCTTAGGTGGCCATCATGCGTGATAATGTCACTTCCATTATAAATTCCATTTTTTAATAATGTTTCTGACAGTTGAAATGGCTATCTGGAAGCATTTAGGGATTTTTTTTTTAACTAACCTTCCCCTGCTTTGTAAGAATGAATAATTTTCATTTTCAAATGCTCCGACAACTGCTGCTTAGAGAAGCCCATGGATGTTGAATACACATAACAATTGCTACCTTAGAAATTAGAAGGGTCAGAGTATTTATTCAACTATGGGATTGTTGTCATCTAAATGAAAGACATAAAGAATCAATCAACTTTTTGGGCCTTATTAACTTGCCCATTTAAAAAAAGTAGTAATGAATCAATTGAAAAGGTATTCAAACTTTTACACATGCCATATTCAATAGGGATATGCAGCTAATAATTTTGTTTGTTTCATTTTTGTTATTTATTTCTTGTTTTGTTTTGGCTTTAGTGTGCATTAAATCAAGTTAGTATTGTTGTGGAGCGCTAGGAGAGCGATCCCACTCCTGGGTGATGTGTGTCCTTGGGCCACGGCTCGACCCCAGAGGGGTCTGAAGAGGTGCCGCGGGAGGCGTGGCATGCCCGAGCATGGGCTGGATGGGAGCAGGGCTGGAGAGACATGGAAGACAGGCCCTCCTCCGGACCTGCACGCTTCGGAAGACCCAACAACGCAATGTTGGTCTTGTGAACAGTCCTCCGACCGTTCCCAGCCCTTTCGGACCTGCCGCAGGGTACGGCACGAAGCGGCAGGCCAGTTGGAGGCCAGGGCAGCGAAGACTGGAACATGGATTCAGACGAGACTCAGGAATGACGTAGACTCAGGCATAGACGTGGACTCAGGAATGAGGTGCAGGATGCATAGACGTGGACTCGGGCACAGACGTGGACTCAGGACGAGGTGCAGAATGCATAGATGTGGACTCAGGCACAGACGTGGACTCAGGACGAGGTGCAGGATGCATAGACGTGGACAGGCACAGACGTGTACTCAGGACGAGGTACTGGATGCACAGAGGTGGAGTCAGGAACGAAGGCTGAAGGAAGACATGGGCACTGTCCCTCAGGGCGCCCTACTCAGACCACCCGCGGGACTGAGTCGCGGACCACCCTTTCTCATGCGCGCCCTACTCAGCCCTGGAAGGCTGGTCGCAGACCACGCAGAGAGCGGGAGAGCACAGGAAAGAGTAAGCAGGTTGCTGCACTCCTGGCAGCTCAAGGCAAGGATACGCTGCACTCCTGGCAGCTCAAGGCAGGTTAAAGCATCAGGATCAGGAACAAGGATTAAGACAGACCTCAGTGCTGGAACAAGGACATCTGGAACAGCAGGAACACGGATACTGGAACAGGAGACACACCTCAGGGCTGGAACATGGACATCTGAAACAGCAGGAACATCAGGACTGGAACACAAGTATTGGATCAAAAGACAGACCTTGGGACTGGAACGGCAAGCAGACATCAGGACTGGACGAGGAGCTCCGACAGGTAACACGAAACACTGGACCTTGCAGAAGTGCTGGAACACGGACGACTTCCTGGAGCGAAGGATCTCAGGAGTGACCAACTCCTTGCGAAGGCAAAGACAGACTGGACGCTGAATCCCTTTGTAGAGCTGAGGTGGACAACGCCCAGGGAGGAGTCAGGAGGGGGCCACACCTGGCTGGCCCTTGAAGAGGAGCAGAGAGGCGCGCGCCCGCGCCCTAGGGAGCTGGAGAGGAGAGCTGGAAGCTGGTGGCGTCCTCAGCCACGTGGAAGGCCCAGGGAAGCAGTGGAGCAGCCCTGGGCTGGAGCTGGGTGAAGGCAGGTCAGTGGAGCAGCTCCCAGCTGTAAGGACTGAAGCAGGAAGAAGCAGAGAGAGGTAAGGCTGGCTGCAGGCACCGGCAGAGAGAACAGAGAGCTGCAAAGACTGAAGCAGGAGAAGGGCTGACTGCAGGAACGGCTCCATGCCGTGAAGACAGCCCCAGGAGGAGAGGTAAGACTGCAGGCAGAGTAGAGAGCTGTAGCAGGCTGCAGGCACAGTAGAGAGCTGCAGGCACCGGCAGGGACGGCTCCCTACCGGGTGAGGACCCGGGCTGAAGCAGGCACTGGGAGAGACGGCCTGCTGGCTGAAGGTCCCGGGATCGCAGCAGCACGTCGGGGAAAGGCAGAAACAGGAGCTGACCGCATGGCAACAGCTGCGGGGACGGCCCCAGCTGATTCAGGGAGAAAGAAGCAGCAGCGTCAGCAGCCCGACTGGTTGTGAAGGTAAGAGCCTGCTCACGCTCCTCGCGGGCAGGATCACAACAAGTATACACTAAATTGCACTAATTCGATTTAATGCACACTAAAACATTTAATGTGTACTAAAAACAAAAACAAAAAAACAAATGCACCTTCCTAATATTCAATAAGTTAAAAAAAATCAGAAAATAGTCATTTTGAATTAAATTGCAAAAAAAGTCATGTTTAATTTTTATTATGTAGAGATTGTCGGCTTCTGTTCAACTAAGATTTAATGTCTCTATTGTAAATTTCAAAAAACAGCAAATCAAGCAGACCTTGACATCAGAAATTCATGATAGATAATACAAATTCCATTTAATTGATGTGCCATTGAAACATGCAATTTGACCAGGCGTGCCAAAACGTTTGCATACCACTGTAGTACCAGGGAAATGCTAGCAGGGTCCTGGATTACTCTAGTATCCTAACTTAAATTTATTTTATACACTGTTTGAGTAGAGAAAGGAAAAGAATAAGCTCTACAGAGGATATGAGAAAGCCCTGAAATTGGGCTTCAAGGGAGACAGAATTTTTAAACAACATCTTGAATATTTCTGTTCCTTTTAGGTGCTTGATCCGTCTGATACTCTCAGATTTCGGGAAAGAATCTGAAGAGAAGAGGTTAGTCTATCATTGTAATATAGAACTCTAGCACTATATACAGCTCCCAACCATCATTCACAGCTCTCTGTTACCAGGTACAACTCTAAGAGGCAGATCTTTAAACCTGCGCGCGGGCATAGATTTGTTCACGCAACCCGGCGCAAACAAATCTATGCCCGATTTTATAACATGCGCACGCTGCCGCGCGCATGTTATAAAATCCAGGGTCAGCGCGCGCAAGGGGGTCCACAATTGTGCAACTTGTGCGTGCCGAGCCGCGCAGCTTTCCTCTGTTCCCTCTGAGGCCGCTCCGAAAGCAAGATAGCAGTCGCCAGCGCCCACGCCATCCGGGAATGCCAGGGAGGTTGGCGGTGACTGGCGGAGGCCGTCATTCTTCGAAGATTTGATGGTGCAGCGAAAAAAGAGGTGAGCATGAGAGGTCGCAGCCATCTGCAGGAGGTGACCAAGCAGCTGCCTTTGCAGCAGCAGGATACCCTCATGTAGCTGGTGCATAAGGGTTGGGCATACAGAAAACATGAGTTCTACGTGACCTATGATGTTTTTGAAACAGCATCGAGGGTCTCTGCAGTGGGAATCGGCACCCACAAAATGGCATGGCCATGGGCCTTGGATCTCCAACCAGAAGTACAGAAAAGACTCACTGATGTGCTGTGTAATGGGGAGAATCTCTTCAGAGATAGGGGGAAGGATATGATGGCCTAGCTCCAGGACCACCATAAAACCCTCCAACAACTCTCCACCAGCAGCCCATACCTGTCCTCCTCTGCTAGGAGATTGGCAAGATCAGGGCAGAAGAAATCTTTCTTTCACCAGAGGACGTACTATCTTTCGCCCTCTCAATACTGTCAGCAGCATCAGAGTTCCCGCAGCCATCCCACTCAGCAGAGAACTCCTAAAACCCAGCCAGCATCTCAGTCAACTCCAGGGATGCAGTTTTGACCGGGTCATAAGGAGCCTAGTCCAGTTAACCTGTGTCCGGGGCGATGGATCTGCAGGTCAGGGAAAAGCTGCATTTCTTTGCAAACCAGTGGCCCAGTATAACCTCAGACCAAGAGGTACTACTAATTGAGCTCTCCTCCCTCTTAACAGCCAGGGTGGTCAAGCCTGTTCCATCAGGGCAAAGAGGGTATAGATTTTACTCCAGGTACTTCCTGATTCCAAAGGGAACACGAGGATTCCAAAGGGAACAGGAGGATTTTGTCCCATCCTAGTCCTAAGGGCCTTGAACAGATTTATTAAAAAGAAAAAGTTCAAGATGGTTTTCCTGAGCACCTTGTTTCCCCTTTGCTCCCTCGATCTGAAGAACGTGTATACTCATATCGAGATCTTCCCAAGTCACCGGAAGCATCTCTGATTCATGGTGGGAAAGCAGCATTTCCAGTATTGGGTATTGCTGTTTGGGCTTGCGTCAGCCTCACGTATCTTTACAAAATGCTTGGTCGTGGTGGTGGCGCACCTCCACAGGTTGGGAGTGTATGTTTTCCCTTATCTGGATGATTGGCTGGTCAAGAGCAGCCCTCAGGCAGGGGCTGCAGAGTTCATACACTTGATTATCTGGGTATTGGAGTTACTAGAATTCATCATCAACTACCTGAAGTCCCATCTCAGCCCATCACCTCAATTGGACTTCATAGGAGCCCTGATAGACATGGCTCAGGCCAAGGCTTTCCTGCCTTGTCAAAGGGCCATCACTCTGATGACCATCGTGGCAGAGATTCAGCAGAGCCAGCAGGTGTCCACCTGGCATATGTTGAGGTTGTTGGGCCATATGGCTGCAACCATTCATGTCACTCCCTTGGCATAAGTGTACATGCACAGCGCCAAATGGACCCTGTGGTTGCAGTGGTGCCAGGCCACACAGAACTTCCAGGATCTCCTCCAAGTCACCTCGCCCTTCCAGGACTTCTTGCTCTGGTAGCGGGTACTTTCGAATCTGGAATGGGGGATCTCTTTCCAAAATCTTCTTACCCAAATTGTCCTAACCACAGATGTGTCCACCGTGGGCTGGGGAGCTCATGTAGATGGGCTCAGTACCTAGGGTCTGTGGTCTGCCCAGAAGCACTGCTGCCAAATCAGTTTCCTGGAGTTCTAGGTGATCAAGTATGCACTATGGGCTTTCAGAGATTGGCTGTCCAACAAAGTTGTCCTGATTCAAACCGATTAACCAAGTGATGATGTGGTATGTCAACAAGCAGGGAGGTACGAGGTCATACATCGTGTGTCAGGAAGTGGTCCAGATCTGGTCAAGGGCTCTATCCCACAGGATGGTGCTCAGGATGATGTAGCTGGCCAGAGCAGAGAACGGGTTAGCAGTCAGACTGAGTCATGCCTTCAGACCTCACGAGTAGTCTCTGAACCAAGGAATTGCGAATTGGATCTTCCACCACTGGGGGAGCCCAGACGTGGATCACTTTGCATCTCCTAGAAACAGGAAGGTATCTCTGTTCTGCTCCCTATACAGGAAAGATGGCAAACCAGACTGAGACATCCTTGTTCAGCATTGGGGCAAGGGTCTTCTGTAAGTGTATCCTCTGATTCCCTTAGTAGCGAAGACTTTGTGTGGACAAAGGGACTATAATTCTCATAGCCCCTTACTGGCCAAGACATATCTGGTTTCCACACCTGCGGGAGTTGTCCATCCGGAGGCCGATTAGTCTGGGGACTTCCCCAGATCTCATCACACATAATGAAGGCAGGTTGAGACATCCTAACTTCCATGTCTTGTTGCTCACAGCCTGGATGATGCAACTGCTCCATCTTTCAGTTGATATGTCTCGGGTCTTGGTGGCTTCTAGAAAGCCTTGCACTTTAAAGTCTTATGGACTGAAGTGGAGGAGGTTATCCATGTGGTATGAGTAGAAAGCGCTAGATCCATTCTCCTGTCCCACACAAAAACTGCTTGTCTACCTTCTACACCTATTGGAAGCTAGATTGAAGACCAACTCCATTAGAGTTCATCTGAGTGCAACTGGCGATACCACCATGGTATATATAGTACACCCATCTCTGTACAGCCTATAGCTGTATGTTTCATGTGGGGCCTGCTTCAATTGAACATCACTTAAGGCTTCCTGCTGTGTCTTGGGACCTCAACGTGGTGTTAGCTGATAAAAGCCCCTTTTGAGCTGCTCCCCACCTGTGACCTGAGGTAGCTGACCTGGAAGGTTATATTTTTGGTGGCAGTCACCTCAGCACGCAGGGTCAGAGTGCTCCAGGCCTTAGTAACTTATCCACCTTATACTAAGTTTTATCATGACAGGGTGGTCTTGCGTACGCAACCTAAGTTCTTGCCTAAGGTGGTGACGAACATGCATCTTAACCAGTCCATCATCCTGCCAACGTTCTTTCCCAGGCTCCATTCGCACCAAGGCGAACAAGCACTGCACAGTTTATACTGCAAACGAATCTTAGACCTCTGTCTGGGGCAGACAGAAGTCCATAGACAGTTTACCAACTTTTTGTTTCTTTTAATAGAAATAGGTTGGGCATGTCATTGCCAAATAGACACTATCAAATTGTCTAGCAGATTGCATCTTCTTCTGTTATGCTCAGGTGGGTCTGCATCTTGGAGGCCAAGTCAAGGCTATTTCTGTTCAAGCCATGGCAGCATCAGTGGCCCACTTGTGAGCAATTCCTGTAGAGGAAATCTGCAAGTCTCCAAATTGGAGTTCTCTCCACACATTCACATCTTTCTATTGCTTGGATAGGGATGCGATAGTAGGTTTGGCCAATCTGTCCTTCGGAATCTGTTTGAGGAGTAGAACACAACTTTCTCATGCCTAGGGCCCATTGTTTGTGTTCAGGCTGTCTCCCTCTCTATTACCAACACAGTTGTAGTTATGCCCATTGGCATCTTTATGGAGTGTTTGTTTGTCCCCTTTTATGATAGCAGGCAGCCTGTAGCTAGGGAATCACCAATTTGTGAGAACTACCATCCTGCTTGTCCTAGGAGAAAGCAGAAATGCTTACCTATAACAGGTGTTCTCCATGGACAGCAGGATGTTAATACTCACAAAACCTGCCTGCCGCCCTGTAGAGTTGGGTTTCTCCTGTTTTTTTATTTATTCTAATTCTACATTATAAGACTGGAGAGGGACCTTGCATGGACGCATGGTGTAGGGCATACTTTGACATAGGTTTCCATGTTGGGACTCCATCTAATGATGTCACCCATGTGTGAGGACTAACATCCTGCTGTCCTCAGAGAATACCTGTTAGAGGTAAGCATTTCTGCTTTCTCCTAGGACAAGCAGGATGGTAGTTCTCACACATTGGTGATTCCATTGTTGCTCTGCATATAGAGACTGGCTTGTTCTGGGTTTCAGTTTAGTTCTTCTCTGCATGTTTCTATTTATACTTTCTGTTCTCTTTATTCTGTATTTGGTCAGGGTCTTTCTGTGTTCTGCATATTGTGACCAAGATGAGGTATTTTGCTGGCATGTAATTTGTATATATGGATCTGGCTTGGTCAGTTTTTCTAATAGAGGTGTTTCTCACAGGACAAACAGGATGGTAGTCCTCACATATGGGTGACATCACAGGATGGAGCCCAATCACGGAAAACTTCTGTCAAAATTTCCAGAACTTTGACTTGCCCCTACTGGGCATGCCCAGCATGGCATTAACTCTGCAGCCAGCAGGGGTCCCCCTTCAGTCTTCTTTTTTCCACGCAGCAGTAGCCTCGCGGTAAAGGAGCTCTGAAGAGATTCCTGACAGGAATTTTCCTCAGGGAATTACTAAAAGTTAAATTGCCCCACAGGGGTCCCTCCTCTAACTTTTCTCAGTCCGCAGTACTCAGGTAAGTTTTTACCCATTTTCCGTCGATTACCGTCGAGTTTGGCCCTCGCGGCCTACTGGCTGTCAACCGTACCGTGGCTCGATTTTTTTACATGGCCATGGCGTTGGGGTTTCGTTGGTGCCCGGACTGTACCCGCACCATTTCTATCACAGACCCCCATAAAGTCTGTGTAATGTGTCTAGGACGCAAGCACCAAGTCTTGACTTGCACCAAATGTGCTCTAATGATACCGAAGGGTCACAAGGCCAGAATGGAGAAGATGGAACTTCTCTTCCATGCTCAAACCCAGACTCGGTCCATTGCATCGACGTCGTCAAAACCGGCACTGTCAACTTCGCGCCAGCATCGACCACTGACCGGTGACAGACTGGCATCGACGACTTCTCGGCCATCGACACCCTCTACTCCCCCTCAGGATCGAGGGGATCGCAGGGAGAAACTTCGCCATCGACACCATAAGACTCAGACCATCGAGAGAGCGAAATCATCGACCTTGCCATCGTCCGAGCCGCTGTCGAAAAAACCCCATCCAGGAAAGGCACCGACCATTCCTGCGACCAGATCACCGAGGCAACCCTCACCCGATTGGGGATCGGGAGCCGCGACTCCGCCTTTAACGGTGGTCCCTCCGGCTATTCCTCTGCCTCCTTCTTCTGTTCCGAAGCCGGGGCTGCTTGCTCCCGGTCTCCGAGAAGAACTGGACTGGATGGTTCAGGAGGCCATCGACAAGGTGATGCAACGTCTTCAGGTTCCTCCGGCACCGACACCGGCACCGCCTCTGGAACTGGTCATCGAACCGATTCCGGCAGCGCTGGCACCGCTGCTATCCAGGATGAAAGTGCTTATGGCCGCTTTTCCACCGATGGATCCTGGGTCTCCGATGGCTCCAATGCCCTCCCCACTGACAGCATCATTGGGAGGAGAAACACCATTTTGCATCCCTCCATCGGGAGTTCTGCCTCAGCCATCGATGCCAATACTTCCCTCGCCATCGACCCATCCATCGGTGCCACCGAGTCATCCATCGATGCCTTTGATGCCTGCACCAGTGCCTTCGATGCCATCATCGGTGCCTCCTATAATTCCTCCGATTCCTTCGGAGCCTAGACTGGGTCCTTCAGGTATCCAACCACCCTGTCCCCCTCTAGTTCCTAGAGGGATGGGTGTGGATCCTTATGATACATGGGGTATCGATACCTCAACAGACACTGATGATTTACCTTCACCACCTTCACCTACTGAGAGTAGAAAGCATTCTCCCCTAGAGGACCTTTCCTTCATAAATTTTGTGAAGGAAATGTCTGAATTGATTCCCTTCCAATTACAGATGGAACAGGATGATAGGCACCAGATGATGGAGTTGCTCCAATTCCTGGATGCCCCTAAGGTAATCACCTCTATTCCCATTCTTCAGGTCCTTCTCGATCTCCTCAAGAAGAACTGGGAACATCCTGGATCAATTGCTCCAGTACACAGGAAAGCTGACACTACCTATTTGGTACAGTCAGCACCAGGTTTTCAAAAATCACAGTTTGATCACCACTCGGTTGTGGTAGAGTCTGCACAAAAGAGGGCAAAAAGGTCAAAGCCACACTCATCTGTTCCTCCTGGAAAGGAACAGAAGTTCCTAGATAACATTGGTCGCCGAGTATTCCAAGGAGCCATGCTCATCTCCCGAATTGCCGCCTATCAGCTTTATATGACCCAATATAACAGGGACATTTTCAAGCTGATACAGGATTTCTCAGACTCCCTGCCTCAGCAATTTCAAGAACAATTACAAACCCTAGTATACAAGAGTTTTGAGGCAGGCAAGCATGAGATTAGAACATCTTATGACATTTTTGACACCTCTACCAGAGTGTCTGCAGCTGCTATTTCGGCGAGACGGTGGGCCTGGCTCAAGTCTTCTGACCTACGCCCAGAAGTACAAGACCGGTTATCTGACCTGCCTTGTGTCGGAGATAATCTGTTTGGTGGACAGATTCAACGGACAGTGGCAGAATTAAAGGATCATCATGAGAACCTAAGACAGCTCTCTTTGATGCCTTCTGACTTCTCCTCAAAACAGCCCTTTAGAAAGGACTCTAAGAAGTCTTTCTTCCGCCCAAAGAAGTCTTACCCGCCACCAACCAGATCCCGTGCCACGAGACCTTATCAAAACCACAGTCTCGTCAAGCCCGTAAACAAAAACCACAGGCAGCTCCTCAGCCAGGACCTGCTTCCGGTTTTTGACTTCCACATAGACAGCAGCAGCCAGATTCCTCTGTTGCACATACCAGTGGGAGGTCGATTGTGCCACTTCCATAACATGTGGCATTCAATCACATCCAACCAATGGGTATTGGCAGTCATTGCTCAGGGTTACCATCTCAACTTTCTTGCCCTGCCACCGGACTCCCCACCTCTACAGATGTGGAGAACATCTGAACACTCCATTCTTCTGGATCAAGAGGTTTCCCTTCTTATCCAGTCAAGAGCAATAGAACCCATACCATACTCTCAGCAAGGCCTAGGGTTCTATTCCCAGTACTTCCTAATCCCCAAAAAATCGGGAGGCGTCCATCCTATTCTGGACCTACGGGCCCTCAACAAGTACCTCCAGCGAGAAAAGTTCAAGATGGTCACCTTGGGATTGCTTCTACCTCTTCTACAAAGAGGAGACTGGCTCTGCTCTCTGGACCTCCAGGATGCATACACCCACATTGCGATAAGTCCTGCTCATCGCAAGTACCTGAGGTTCCTAGTAGGCCCCAAGCACTATCAATACCGAGTGCTTCCATTCGGCCTAGCGTCTGCACCACGAGTCTTTACAAAATGCCTCATAGTCGTCGCAGCTTTCCTCAGGACACAAGGTGTTCACGTCTACCCCTATCTGGATGAAGGGTTAATCAGGGCTCCCACTCAGCAAACTGCTCTGTCGTCCCTCAATCTAACCTTACACACGCTAATTTCGTTAGGATTTCTCGTCAATTATGACAAATCCTACTTAGTCCCATCTCATACCTTGTCGTTCTTTGGGGCAGATTTAGATACCTTACAGGCAAAGGCTTTCCTACCTGAACAACGAGCACTGACTCTTGTATCTCTTGCTCACCAGCTGCAGTCTCATCACTCTGCGACTGCACGCCAATTTCTGGTCCTCCTGGGACACATGGCATCCTCGGTCCATGTCACACCAGTGGCCTACTTGGCCATGAGACTCATGCAATGGACTTTGAGGTCTCAATGGACTCAAGCTATTCAGCCTCTTTAGACCGTTGTCCACGTCACCGACTCACTCCATCTGTCTCTCGCCTGGTGGAAAAATCAGACCAATCTCCTCCAGGGATTGCCCTTCCAGGTTCCAAATCCTCAAATCACTCTCACCACCGATGCTTCCAACCTCAGTTGGGGAGCCCACGTGGCCAATCTGCAGACACAAGGACCTTGGTCTCCAGAGGAAGCCAAACACCAAATAAATTTCCTGGAACTTCCTGACACAGAAGAGCCCACTTACAGTCAAAGGTATGCCCCACAGGGGTCCCTCCTCTAACTTTTCTCAGTCCGCGGTACTCAGCTAAGTTTTTACCCATTTTCCGTTGATTATCGTTGAGTTTGGCCCTTGCGGCCTACTGGCCGTCAACCGTACCGTGGCTCGATTTTTTTACATGGCCATGGCATTGGGGTTTCGTCGGTGCCTGGACTGTTCCCGCACCATTTCTATCACAGACCCCCATAAAGTCTGTGTAATGTGTCTAGGACGCGAGCACAATGTCTTGACTTGCACCAAATGTGCTCTAATGACACCGAAGGGTCGCAAGGCCAGAATGGAGAAGATGGAACTTCTCTTCCATGCACAAATCTAGACTCCGTCCATTGCTTCGACGTCGTCAGAACCGGCACCGTCAACTTCGTGCCAGCATCGACCACCGACCGGTGACAGACTGGCATCGACGACTTCTCGCCCATCGAGCAATCAGATATGCTCTCAGGACTTTTCAGGATCGCTTCTCAAATCAAGTCATCCTGATTCAGACGGACAACCAGGTGGCAATGTGGTACATCAACAAGCAGGGAGGCACAGGCTCCTTCCTTCTGTGTCAGGAAGCTGTGCAGATTTGGGAGGAAGCTCTCTCCCATTCGATATACCTCAGGGCCACCTGGTTGCCGGGAGTGGACAATGTGCTGACAGACAAGCTGAGTCGTGTCTTTCAATCGCACGAGTGGTCTCTCAACCCCTCTGTAGCGAACTCCATCTTTCAACAATGGGGATATCCTCGGATAGACCTCTTTGCGTCCCCACAAAACCGCAAAGTGGAGAACTACTGCTCTCTCATTTGCAGCAAACTCTCTCAACCCAGAGACGCATTCTCCCTCTCATGGGCAACCGGTCTGCTCTACGCATTCCCTTTACTTCCTCTTCTCTCGAAGACTCTCGTGAAGTTACGTCAGGACAAGGGAACCATGATACTGATAGCACCTCACTGGCTGCGCCAAGTGTGGTTTCCAATACTTCAGGATCTCTCCATCCGCAGACACATTCCCTTGGGAAAGGACCCACTTCTGATCACTCAGAACGACGAGAGCCTACGCCATCCCAATCTTCACGCCTTATCCCTGACGGCATGGATGTTGAATGGTTAATCCTTCAACCACTTAACCTTTCTGAACCAGTTTCCCGTGTCTTGATTGCTTCACGGAAGCTTTCCATGAGAAAAGCTTACTCTTACAAATGGAACAGATTTAAGTCATGGTGCTCTTCTCAGTTCCTTGACCCCTTTACCTGTCCAGTTACCAAGTTTTTAGACTATCTCTGGCACTTATCAGGGTCAGGTCTAAAATCTTCTTCCATCAGAATGCATGTCAGTGCAGTAGCCACCTTCCATAAAGGTGTCGGGGATGTCCCTATTTCAGTACAACCCCTTGTAACACGCTTTTTGAAGGGCTTGCTCCATATCAAGCCTCCACTACGTCCTCCGGCCCCTTCTTGGGACCTTAATCTGGTTCTGGGTCGGCTCATGAAACCACCATTCGAGCCTCTTCTCTCTTGTGAACTTCGATATCTCACATGGAAAATGATTTTCCTTTTGGCAATCACTTCAGCTCGCAGAGTTAGTGAATTGCAGGCTCTAGTTACCTATCCGCCTTACACTAAACTTCTGCAGGATCGGGCGGTACTCTGCACTCACCCGAAATCAATCCATCATACTACCTACCTTTTTTCCCAGGCCCCGTGCCAACCCAGGAGAACAGGCTCTGCATACCTTTGACTGTAAGCGGGCTCTAGCGTTTTACCTAGACCATACAGCTGCCCACAGGGAAAGCACTCAATTGTTCATCTCTCTCCACCCTAACAAGTTAGGGAAGCCTGTGGGTAAACAGACTCTCTCCTCCTGGTTGGCGGACTGCATATCCTTCTGCTATCAGCAAGCGGGCATTCCATTCCAAGACCGTGTTAACACACACTCTGTGAGGGACATAGCGACTTCAGTAGCACACCTATGATTGGTGCCGCTTCCTGACATTTGCAGGGCTGCTACCTGGAGTTCTCTCCACACATTTGCAGTCCACTATTGCTTGGACAAAGCCGGAAGACAAGATTCCATCTTCGGCCTATCTGTCATTCGTAACCTATTTACAACGTGACGTACCAACACCCTTCTGCCTGCCCAGTGGGGTTCAGGATGCCCTCTATCAAATTCCACCCCAGTTGTGCCTGTTGCACACCTTTTGGGTACATTTGGTGCATGTTCGGACATCCTCAGCTCGGTACTCACCCATATGAAAGAAATAGGACTCACTAATAAAACAATAAAATGGTTCGAGTCATACTTAAACAATAGATGTTTCCAGGTACAAATAAAAAATGCACTTTCAGACAAAGTCACACTGCTAACTGGTGTCCCACAGGGATCAGCCCTATCTGCACACTCTTTAACATTTACCTCCTCCAGTATGTCATTTACTAGCAGGACTAGGAATCATACACTACATTTATGCAGATGATATACAGTTACTGTTACCCATTCCAACCACCATTGAAGAAACAATGAAACTAGCCAATATGTATCTAGCAATAATCAAACAGCTCCTAAACCAGATGGAACTGGTAATAAACATTGACAAAACTGAATTCTTACACTTGAATGTTTAAAAACACACACCACACACAACCAACATTCACAATCAAAAATATTCAAACCGCTGAGTTAGCAATAAAAGTTAGGAATCTAGGAGTAATAATTGACCCTGAGCTAAACATGAAACAACTCATCTCACAGAAAATAAAAGAAGGTTGGGGGATGGAGAGAGAACGGGTCCGGAGAGGTGAGGAGAGTCTCCTTCCCAGAACCGGTTGAAAAGTTCTTCAAAAAAGAATTACCTGCCACTTGAATTTCCTTGAACGGAGGCTCCTGGACTGATCCTGTTCCCGCCCACCCGCGTCTGACGTCATCAAAGGGGAGGGAACGGTAGTGCTAAAACCGGACCCCCCTGCGGAGAGAAGTTCGGGGACAGAGAGAGAACGGGTCTGGAGAGGTGAGGAGACTCTCCTTCCCAGAACCGGTTGAAAATTTCTTCAAAAAAGAATTACCTGCCACTTGAATTTCCTTGAACGGAGGCTCCTGGACTGATCCTGTTCCCACCCACCCGCGTCTGACGTCATCAAAGGGGAGGGACCGGTAGTGCTAAAACCGGCCCCCCCCTGCGGTGCGCAGTCGTCGCCGGCGCGCTGCCAAAGCCGCGCGCGCCAAAGGGGCGCGCGGCTTTGTTTGAGATCTTGGATACTGATAAGTTTGGAAAAGGTATAAGAAACAGGAACTTAAACTGATCTTCAAAAGTAAGTTATATTCTTCTTGTGTGCCCGGCTCTCTCCCTCCCTCAATGAAGGTCCCAAGATTATTAATGGTGTTTTGAGAAAGTGTAATTCTTTTTTTTGGCCTTCTGAAATTATGCCACTTACAAAACGGAAGGGAAGGTTGCGTCCAGAGACCCCGACTTTTCTCAACCCAATCCCTTCACAGCCGTTAATAGAGAACTTTCTCAAAGTTTTAAGTGAAACATCTCCGGGCAGTTCCGAACTAGGGACAGAGAAGGAGCAATCTCTGATCCCTCAGGAACATTTTCAAACCTCCTTAAGTCCTGGAGCGCCTTTGACTCCTGACCCGCCTAAACCTCCACAAAATATGAATCCGGAGGGGATAAGTCTCACTGAAATTGTGGTCTTAATGCCCAACCTCGGGGGAGGAAACATATTGAGTGAAGGTACTGGAAGGAGTGCCATAGATGAACCAATATTGGTGATGGAGAAGGGAGTTAGAGAAAAATCTTCACCTATGGACCCCTCAACTTCAACACCGAAGCGCGGAGAAGGAGGGGTAGGACCTTCAGGAATGAAGGTTATTAACTACCCGCAGGAGACTGGGAACAGTGTTAACAAAAAAAATCTTTCAATTTGGGGTTACGCTTGAAAACATATGGGAAGTATTAATGGATTTAAAATCTTCAATGAATAATCTAGAAAATAAAATGTCTGAGGTACAAATACAAGGAAAAGAAATAGAAGACAAAGTGAAAAAGAACTCCCAGAATTGTGAGAATTTAGAGAAACAGCTAATTAAGGTCCAAGAGATACAGGTAGGATTGATTAAGGGAGAAACAGCGAATTCGAGAAGACTTGAGGTCTTAGAAAATAACTTTCACTATAAAAATGTTAGAATTTTGAATTTTCCCTCAGTAAAATTAATATCGCATTTAGAACAATTTAAAAGATTTCTAAATCAAAATTTATTAATTGTCCCTGAAGATATTCCTTCTATAGAGAAAATCTTTTACATAGTAACAAAGAATCAGGAAGAGCATAAGGTTTTAAAACAATCCCAACCATTGGATAATCTCACAGATTTTCTGGAAAGCTCAATGGAAGATCAAGTTGAGTCTAGGGGAACCTTATGTGTGAGGTTTATGAAAACTGAGGATAGAGATAACATCTTAAAATTATTCTAAAGGAATCGAGAAAAATGATATCTCACGGAAAAAATTTGGATGTACCCTGACATAACGAGAAATACACAAATTAGAAGAAAAAATTTTCTTCAGATGGGCTCAGAAGTTAAAAAACTAGGAGCTCAGATGATAGTTTACTTTCCATGTAAATGTATTGTAAAATACTTAAATGAACGTTATGTTTTCTTAGAGCCATTGGAACTTAAAAAGTTTTTGGAATCAAGAGTAAAAATTAACACCCCTCCCACTTAACTGGTCACTGGTTTATAGGATTATGTCACTTAAATTACACCTATTCCTAAGAGAGTAATAATTTCCTTTATTTTGCTCCAGTTTAGTAGAAACTTTGACCTTCTATTTCCTTATAAAAAAAAGGGTATATGTATATAAGATTTGATTAATTTTTCTTATTAACTTTGTTAAAAATTGATTAAGGATTTATAATCAATATATGTATCCTTTCAATGACAAGTTGATTATTGTCTAAAAATGTTTAAACTTAATAAATAAATAATTAAAAAAATAAAAGAAGGTTACGTTAAACTGATGATCCTGAGAAGACTAAAACCTGTACTAACGATTAACAATTTTCGCACAGTTCTACAAGCAATGATATTCGCAAGCACAATTTATTGTAGCTCCCTGCTTTTAGGACTACCTCAATCTACAATTCGGCCTCTGCAAATATTGCAAAATTCCACTGCCAGAGTATTGACAGGCAAAAAAAAGAGTGACCACATTACAGGAACACTTGCTGAACTCCACTGGCTTCCACTTGAACAAAGAATACAATATAAGGCACTTTGTATAATCCATAAATTAATCCACGATGAAAAAGCCAACTGGCTTAACACATTACTGCGCATGCACGTACCACAAATAAACCTGAGATCTGCAAATAAAGCTCTACCAACTGTCCCCTCTGTCAAATCAGCACATCTCATGCAAGTAAGGGAAAGAGTACTGTCACTGGCTGGTCCCGTACTATGGAACACCATGCCACTCGAAATAAGACTACAGAGAAATCTGAAATTATTCAAAACTAATCTGAAAACCTGGTTTTTTAAACAAGCATTTTATAAAGATAAAGAGAAGGAGAAAAATAGTTGATAGATAAGGATGCACCAAGCTAGAAGTTATTAGTAACCTACCAAAGCATATTAATGTTAAAATCAAACCACCTAATTTGTTCCTAACAATCAGGATTAATTTACACACTTAGTTTATTATTTTTAATTGTTACCATACTATGATGGTACATGAGTAATTTGTAATCTATACCACCCATATTTCTATTTATCGTGCCCTTCTCTAAACCGTTGTGATGGTTATTTAACTTAACGACGGTATAGAAAAGTTTTTAAATACATAAATAAATAAATATGTGAGGACTACCATCCTGCTTGTCCTGTGAGAAAGCAAATGTTGCTTACCTGTAACAGGTGTTCTCACAGGACAGCAGGATGTTAGTCCTCACGAAACCCGCCTGCCGCCCCCGCGGTGTTGGGTTCATAACATTTTGTTATTTTATTTTTCGGCACTGCCTGTAGCTTTCAAATAAGACTGAAGGGGGACCTCTGCTGGCTGCAGGGTTAGTGCCATGCTGGGCATGCCCAGTAGGGGCCAGTCAAAGTTCTGGAAACTTTGACAGAAGTTTTCCGTGATTGGGCTCCATCCTGTGATGTCACCCATATGTGAGGACTAACATCCTGCCTTCCTGTGAGAACACCTGTTACAGGTAAGCAACATTTGCTATTGGTGTTGTAGGGCCTGGTGTAATATGTTCACTGGTGCCTTTTCATAGAAAAGTTTTTTACTGTTTGTGTGCTAGCAGTTAGGATTGTTTTGGTTTGGGAGGTTTACTGTATAGTAATGGTAATTCATTTTATTCATGGCTTTCTGAGGGCCAAGCCCACACCCAACACACATTATAAAACGTCTAATTCTATAGGAGTTCCAAGTGTCTTTTTTTTTTTTTTTTGAAGTTTTCTGGTTGGTACCACAGCAGTGCATTGAAATATAATATACACTTCCGGCGATGCCATAGAAGCGGCGGAAGCAGGGGGAAAGAGCTCCACGGCCCCTCTCCCAAATACCTCAAATTAAACCGGTTTTCGCCACTCGCTGACACCACTCTTACCCCCGGTTGGCTGCTGGATGTGCTATAGACCCTGCCGCTAAGTGCAGTTACGTGGGAGATTGGCAAAACCGGCACCCGTGGCAAATCAGAGCGCCGACCACATCGCCCGCGAGCCGCCAAAATGGCGGCGATGGCCCCTTCTGCGGAATCCGTGCTGGCTGCCGTAACAGAGGAGGCGCTACAAAAAATCTCCCAGAGTGTCACCGATGCCCTGGATAGCCGATTAATTCGGCTGCAAACTGCAATGGACAACATAAAATCTGCAGTTGAGGGGCACTCCAAACGCCTTGACACAGCTGAAGGTACTATTTCTGATCTGGGGGACCATTTAGCAGCCTCAGAACCCCACGTGGCAGATCTGCAGGGCCGTCAGAGGGAGTTAATGGCCAAAATGGAGGAGCAAGAGGATCGGGGCCAGAGAAATAATTTAAAAATTATTGACCTGCCCGAGGAAGTGAAGGAGGGAGAGATCAAAGATCTGGTGGAGAATTGACTCCCATGGCAGGTTGGGCTGGAGCTGGCTGCAGGGAGCCTTCAGTGCGAGCGATACACCGGGTGGGCCCGCTGTGCGACGGCCAGGGGTGGCCGCGTTCTGTTATGGCTCAGATTTTAAACTGGGATTACAAAACCCAGCTCCTCTGGGCTTATTGGCAGAAGGAAGTGCTGGAACATAAAGGCCGTCGGTTGTTGCTGTTCAATGATTTCTTTGCTGGGACAGTGGCACAACGGAAATTAATGGCACCGGCCTGCACGGCGCTACATAAACGGGGCATCAAGTTTGCCTTGCTATACCCAGAAAAACTAAGAGTCCATCATGGAAATCAAACTTTGTTTTTTACTTCAAAAGAGGAAGCGGACAGATTCCTTGCAACTCTACCGCATGCTGGAGTGGATTGAAAAGACCAGTGCTTCCAGGGGGAGAGGTTGCTATCCCATCTGCTTAGTTTACCTGTTTCAGTATTTCTAGTTGTTTTATTTATTTATTTATTTATTTGTTTATTTGTTTATTTTAAATCTTTTCTATACCGTCGTTAAGATAGGTATCATCACAACGGTTAACAATAAGGCACATAAATTAATGTTACTAAATATATTAAATTATATCCATTAAACAGGTGCCATAAAGGTTCGGTAACAGTTTTATAAAAATTATAATTTGGTAAATGAGATGAATTATGTCCACTTCTATCTGTAGGACCCAAAAAGCAAATCGGAAGCCGATCAATAATGCTGGAAGGCAGAACAAACGATAGTGATCGGTGTATCAAGGGATTCTTTATTGGTATTTGCCCGACTCTGGCCGAGTTTCGCTCTCACAGGAGCTGCCTCAGGGGCTACTACAAGAACAATATTGATTAAAATTACACATAGCAGACATACATATACATTAAATAAAAGGACATAGATGTATGTCAATACATAAAAATGTCAAACAACTTAAAGAAAAACAAATATGTATGTATTCGAAATGACACAGTTATGTGCACATACTGTAATAATGTGTGAAAAATAATATTAATATTCAATACATGTCCTTCTTAAACATGTAGCCATGACGTGCAATATGTATGTGTATATGCATGTCTTAGAACAGAGGGTGTGGATTCAACAGGAAAACTCATCAGTAAAAAAAGAAGACTTATATTGTAACAGTAAATACCTGTACCAATGGTTACTTGTCTTATGTCACACTTTGATGTGAAATCATTACAACATATTAATTGAGAATTCTAAAAAGAGGGGAAGAACATGGTGTTATATGGAAAATGTACACACTCACAAATATGAACAATGAATTGAATAAAGGTAATATAACATGGTATAAAAATAAAAGAAGAATATTTAAAAAATAAAGAAAAATGAAAGAAAAAAGTAAAAAGTGTAAACTACAGGCATTAAGATCAAAAATAAAAAATACTATATAAAAAGAATACTTTAAAATGTTAGTAACAGTAATTAAAAAATGCTAAACGGTGACAAAGTGCTAGGAATGATAACAATTACTGATGAATGATAAAAAATTACCTTTGGGCCTTATTTTCTAAGGCCTTTTCGCACACGATACGGCTGTATCACGTGCGAAAAGTTTGCAAACCACGCTAACAGCAGTCATTGCGGTTTGCGAATGCAAATTTTGAATTAAGTATTCAGGGGCTGAGTTGGGGCGGGACGAATGTAAAGTAGGGAGGACTTATCGCGAACCACGAAATGGCTGCATTGTTAGCGCGGCTCCTAACGCGGCCAATAACTACACCTCTTTCAATTGCAATAGACTGTATCGCTGCGTATAGCGCGCACTGCGATATTATCGCATTGAACGAAAATGTAGAAAACCAATCCCCACAGACCTACAAAGGTTGTGCTACCCAATAAAAAGGCCTGTTCTTAGAAGGTCTATCTTCCCAACACCATGTACACATTCACAGTGTATGGGGCAGGCGCACTCCATGGCTGAGCAGGCCCTACGCAGACGCCAGGACGTTGGTCGACGTCGCCGCAGGTACAGGCAGCGGATCTATCTTCCACGAACCTCATTGCTGGGTATGCCAGAGGATGTTGTGGTGAGCAGGTATCGCCTCAGCTCTCGTGCCATCCTGAAAATATATGAAGACATACTAGGTGCCCTTGAGCCTCGAACCCGAAAGAGCCGTGCTGTCCCCGGCCTGACCAAACACTTGGCCACCCTGCACTTCACAGCAAGTGGTTCCTTCCAATCCACAGTAGCTGTTGTGCGTGGGATGTCCCAGAGCACCTTTTCACGATGTCTGCACCTGGTCACTGAAGCAGTTATGGCCCACATGCCTCGATATATAGCTTTTCCGTGTGACAGACAGGACCTGATGGACCTCAAGTGTGGCTTTTATGCCATTGCCCGCTTTCGGAATGCCATTAGAGCTAATGACTGCACTCATGTGGCCATCATTCCACCCCGTCAGATGGAGGCAGCCTACTGCAACAGAAAGCAGTTCAACTCCCTCAACGTGCAAGTGGTGTGTGATGCTGGAATGTGGATCCTCTCAGTGATGTCTAGCTTTCCAGGATCAGCGCACGATTCCTTCATACTCAGGAAATCATCTCTGTTTCGCAAATTCGAAGCTGGCCTGTATGGCGATGGTTGGCCTGTAGGTAAGATATACGTTTCCATACATCTAACATATTTGCAATGTTCATCTGTGTTATGGCACACAAATGTGATGTATACGCCTGTCCGGATGGAGTCATATGTCCCCATCACAACAGCCCTCAGTGGCTCATAGTGTTACCTTAAGTGGTGGAATGGCTTATGCACCCAACCAGTCGCTATGGGCTGCCAAGCACAAGGTACACAGCAGCCCCAGTATGGTCTGTATATGGCATAGCTTGTTCACCTCACTGCACTAGTGGACAGCCTACACTTATTTGGTCTAGCCATGGGTAATGGCATTGTCCAAGGTGATTCTAGAATTGTGATGTAGGGGCAGCTCACATCCACAGGTGTTCCTGAGGTCCTGATGTTCATGATACTTTGCATGATCACGTCTAGTCAGTTGTGCACATTCAGGGAGGGCAGTTTACACCATGTCTGTTATTGGGAATGCATACCTACATAAAAGGTCAGGTTGAGCAGATATGTCTGTACACAATGATTAGAGTGCATGATGCATATGATCCGAGCACAGGGATGTAATCTCTAAGGACAGTGATGTTACTGACCTACCACATACACACTGCTGACATAAATCTCACTGTCTAGCGGCCCTTCACGTGCTATACCTCCTAATAGCAGCACACCTGCTGTGGCACAAAGCAATCATGGAGCCCCACACATATGGGCGGATTTTCAAAGCCCTGCTCGCCGGCGCGCCTATTTTCCATAGGCCGCCAGCGCGCGCAGAGCCCCGGGACGCGCGTAGGTCCCGGGGTTTGTCGAAGGGGCGTGTCGGGGGCGGGACCCGATGATGCGGCGTTTCGGGGCGGGGCGTTTCGGGGGTGGGACCGGGGGCGTGGTGCCAGCCCGGGGGCGTGGTCCAGCCCTTCGGACCAGTCCCTGGGTCGGAGCACGGCACGCCAGCACTCCGCTGGCGCGCGTAGATTTACGTCAGCTTCTCGCAGGCGTAAATCTACGGACAAAGGTAAGGGGGGGGTTTAGATAGGGCTCGATCCAGGATTTAGAAGATACGCGCGACTACGCGCGTATCTTATAAAATCCAGCGTACTTTTGTTTGCACCTGGTGCGCAAACAAAAGTACGCGAACGCACTTTTTTTAAAAATCTACCCCACAGGGTGTTAGGAAACAGGAATGGCCTGCCTTGTGCCATCCGGTCCTACTGCATGTACGGGCGGATTTTAAAAGCCCTGCTCATGTAAATCTGCCCGGATTTACGCGAGCAGGGCCTTGTGCGCCGGCGCGCCTATTTTCCATAGGCCGCCGGCACACGCAGAACCCCGGGACTTGCGTAAGTCCTGGGGTATCTGAACAGGGGCGTGTCGGGGGCGTCGCTGAGTGATGCTGCGTTTGGGGGGCATGGCACGGCATTTGGGAGGTGGGCCCGGGGCGTGGCACCGGCCCGGGGGCGTGGCCGCGCCCTCCGGGACCGCCCCCGGGTCGGGTCTCGGCACGCCAGCAGCCCGCTGGCGCGCGTGGATTTACGTCTCCCTCCGGGAGGCGTAAATCCATGGATAAAGGTAGGGGGAGGGTTTAGATAGGGCCGGGGGGGTGGGTTAGGTAGAGGAAGGGAGGGGAAGGTGAGGGGAGGGCGAAAGAGAGTTCCCTCCGAGGCCGCTCCGATTTCGGAGCAGCCTCGAAGGGAATGGAGGCAGGCTGCGCGGCTCGGCGCACGCCGGCTGCCCAAAATCGGCAGCCTTGCGCGCGCCGATCCAGGATTTTAGAAGATACGCACGGCTACGCGTGTATCTTATAAAATCCAGCGTACTTTTGTTTGCGCCTGCTGCGCTAGGTGCCCCGTAGTGAGCACCTTCACGCATGTGACACCAACATCAGTATTTGTAATGGCTTGCCTATTTCATTGCTACAGGGGACTCAGCCTATGGATGCAGGCCCTGGCTTATGACCCCAATCCTCCAGCCTGCCACGGCGCGACAGATGGCCTATAATGAGGCAACACACTCAGTCATCGAACTTACCTTTGGCCTTCTGAAGAGCCACTTCCGATGTTTTGACAAGACTGGGTGAGCGTTACTGTATGCTCCCCCCAAGGTTGCAAGGATAATCCTGCTTTGCTGTGTGTTCCATAATGTGGCTCTTCAGCATGGAATACCTATGACTATAGATCCAGACCTCAGACCTGATCCCCCATGTGCATGTGCACGACTGCATGAAAACACAGTCAGTGGCAGGCAGCTTCGCCAACACCTTATACAGGCACAATTTTAAGGTAGGCATGGGACAGAACCATGCCCCAGCAGGGCAGTTTGGCCACCGATGTTTTAGGACATAGTTTAATGTGCAGACCGGTTTTTCAGTCTGCTACGTGCCTCACCTGCTAAGTCTGTCCAACCAACAATTGTTTGGGGATGGTTCCCTACATCTGAGGGTATAGCCCATAATAGGGTGGCTAAGGGCTGGCTCAAGGCACTGCTGAGGTGCTCTATGTGTGCTACTTATTCAGTGCCATTGGATTAAGCACTTGCTACATACTGACATCCCACCAAGGATGATGGTACTGTACACACTTGTCCCCATGAGACACAACACACTCACACGCTTCCCCAGATTTGCTAACACTTTACAACAATTGTACCTGTAATGGCCCACACCTCTGTCAGTCCCTAATGTTATCACAGTGGCATGCATAATCGGTGCGTCATTGACGCCCATTAGGACTAATGAACCCTACCTACGTCACTCTTACCTTATTTCCCAAACCTCAATATTATTGTCATGTGCGTCTTGCAGCAACACTAACGACCCTTCAGTATGCAAGTGGTATCAGTGAGGGCCTAGGCAGCAGAGCCTCAATACACAGCAGGGAACACATATGAGCCCTACAACCTCTTGATGTCTCATGAATGGTTGCGTGAGAAAAAAGCACATCTGGCGCTGCACAGACTTATTTGAAGGTCCCTTATCACTGTAGCATCCAACATCAACACACCTCTGGGGTCATTGCAGCTGGCCGAAAGGAGAACCAGCTATCTTGTTGCATGCACATGGTTGTGGCGGCTGTATGCTGCTACAAGGAATTGCTGCGAAGGAAAGGAGATGCATGTAAGTTCGCCCCCACACACAGCTATGGCAGTATGTAGGCCACAGTGCTGTCATGGGCCCACTAATACTGTGTAAGATCCTCCATAAACACATGTAGTACAGACATGAAACATCGGTCACGGTTTATACAGTGCCAGCTCCCATGAGTCGGTGGTTCTGTTTCACACACACCCTCCACTGGGCTCCCTGTAACTGACTATGCATGTACATGTGTTCTGGCCTACATATCCATGCAGTACCACTTGAAAACTATGGCTGCTCACATCATGTATCTGGCTGTGACTGTGAAACCAGTAATGTGGGGCTCAATGGGCAGCCTGGCATAGCTGTCACAACCGGGCAGTTGTGGCTGCAAAGGGTGCAGCCACCGTGTATCTTGTGTAGGAATGTCAATCCTGAGGTGCTCATGTGCACATTGTGTATCGTACATGTATATGGTCTGTGAATATTTGTTCAGTATGTAACGCCTTGCCCATCATGTCCCCAGTAACAGTCTGAACTGTTTAGTCACAGTACAACTACTGATGGAATAGCAGCAGAGCTCAGGGCTGGTGTCCAGTGCACACCTGCCATCCATGGCGTACCATACACCTGTGTCATGCCAGATATGGCACACATTACCTGATGAAGTTAGTGATCAACACAGTGCGCATGAGAAGCAAGGAAATAGCAACCTGGCCATGCATGGTCATGGAACGAGCACATACACAGGCCGTCAGACTCTTCATGATATAGATGTCCCCTGTTGGGACACACAGCCACCATTTAATGCAGGCCGTAAATGCTCCTGTCATAACATGTCACTTGTAGAAAGTATCAGCAGTGCTGTCTGCACTGAGCTGCCACATGGGGGTACCCACCCACATGTCACATATTCCGCCACAAAGGTGATGGCCTGACTGTTGGCAGCCACCTCGCAGACAGGCTGTCACCAGCAGCACAGCTGATCGGCCAGGCTGGCAAAGGGAGGATGCATGCATGTGTACACTGCTCTATTGAGTGATAGATGGCCATTACTGAGGAGTGAGCCCTCACAAGAGGACTGACACGTGGATGTGACAGTGATGCAGTCCCCCTCAATGTGGTGTCAGGTGCCCTTCAAATGTCTATAAGGTGCAGAAAGTAGCTGGCTGCAATGTATTCAAACATGGAGATCTGTACAAATTGCCAATGAGGCTCTCAGGACTGTAACAGAGTATCTCTTTGCCCAGGGCCTCAACAGATGGGCTGTGCAACCGCCCACAAATGGGTCAGTGCGGCACAAGGCACATATCTGGGTGTGGCTGGTGCCACGTAACCCCCTGCAGTTGGTTCAATAGCACAGAAGGCATGCTGTGTACTGTGGAAGCACCTCCGACCAGGCATTTGTACCCCTACAGCACGCTCCTGGTGAGCAGACACACAGTCATTGACGCTCGTGCAAACAGAGCCCATCATAACCGTGTTGGCTCTACCAACACCCTCATCATAGCAGCCTTACTGCTGCGTATGATGACTAACGTCGCTATTGACAGATGATCACACAGCCCTCCAGCACAGGTCCTGATATCCAAATAAAGGACTTCAATACTCATATGTGAATGTGTCCCTAGAGCCTAAGGCTTTGGCTGATCCCGCATTACCCATGTGTCGGCCATATGGAGGTGGCAGAATACAAAAGGAGGCTGCACAGGGTGGAATGTATGCATGAAAGGGGCCAGATATATGGCTAGTCAGGTGATGAGGTATATTGATGTACAGCCCACTCCCCTTTCCTAACATGTGTACTACCTCTGTGCGGCAACAAACCAGGGGTGGTATAGGAAGAATCGGTGATCAATGAGCGGGAACAATGAATGGGTGCTAAGTGTCCGGATAGAGTTGACCAGCCTTTCAGCACACAATCTATGGACACCATATTCCAGAGCTGTTTGGAACACCTGCACGTGCATGGGTGTGAGTGATAATCCACTAGCTGACACACATTACTGTACAGCAACAGCTGTTTCCATGCTTGCTACTTGCAGTGATGAGGATGACAGGGGTTCAGACAGGGTGACAAACTAATGTCTCGCTCTATCACAATATTGGAAACATTTGTGGGTGATAAGGTATGTAGGATTCACTGCACTGTTGCCCTCATACTGTACAGTACAATGGTAGGCTGGCCAGGAAGGTGAACAGTGGGATGATGTTAGGTCTGCACTCTGACCACAACCCTATCTCCACCCAGTCCGCCCACAATATATGGAAGCCCATCCCACCCAGCTTGTGTAAATGCCATGGGTCGGTGTGTCTCAGCCATTATGACAACGATGTTGCTGGCCACAGCACCAGCCCATACCAGGATGGCATCTTGGGGTACAGGTGGTACCTAGCCTCTGCATAACACACCCTTCCTCTGCACCAACCGCTCTCAGGTTTGCCCCTCAACCATGATACCATGCAGATTTACACATAGAGCCTCCATGTACTGTACATTATAAGGGTGCACCCTTCTGGCAGCACGCCACATGGCTGCATCCGGAGATGTCCTCCACAAGGGGATATCAGGAGGGCCAACGTAGCCATGAGCCCCTGCCATTCCCGGCTACAGTGTGGTAATATCTGACACTTGGCCAAGCACATGTGCATCCTTAATAATTGTGCTCCATGCAGCACCACAGTTCTGTGGTCCAGGAGCTCCATTAGCTGGATGCGCAGACGTTAAACAGGCTGAACGCTACATGCTGTATCCTCAGACATGGCAACCTGTCCTTCATGAGGTGGAATGTGCCAGGGAAGCAAGATGTGCCTAAGGGCACTGACAAACAGCATTGCAGTGTTCCTGTTGCACCTGGCCTGTGAAGCACTACATACACAGGACACACTGGGCTGGACATCTAGGCAACACCTTACACCATGTATGGCAAGAGGTAGACAGCTCAGAGCTTCCGGATGTCCACTTACAGTGGCAGACCATCTGTCAGGGATTGTGTCCTCCATGGCCACTCAAACCTACTCATAATTGAGTACAGAAGTGTGTGACACCCGGTGACACATATAGCCTCACATGTTGGGACTATAGCAATGCCTGACAGCCTATATGTGGAGAAGACCCCTTTAGCTCGCTGGCCAACTATGTATTCCACTGGAGCTGGCGGACAGTGGTTTTCCCAGTCACTGCTAACTGAGCTGTGTGCAACAATAGAGGGAATATGGGCCAGATATGGGACTACATGTCCCTCCGATTGACATAGATGCACCCATATCGCTCCGTTGGGAGGGTATACGTCCCATTCACATGATGTCCCTCAAGAAAGGCTTGCCGGTACAGGAGCTTCAAGACAGAGTATGTAGAAGAACAGGGGTGAGGTGGGTATATTACATGATGGTGACACAGGTCATACAGTATGTGGAAACACTAATATTCTGCTGATAATGATGTGTGAGCAACATTGGTTTCCTGTAACCTTCTGAACAGCACACCTGTAGGGAGCAAAGTCCACTGGGGGTCTGCAGCATGTAAATGATTGTTGTTCTGTTAATAGTCAGTAAAATATACCAAATATTTGTCAACACTGACAGATACCTGTCAGTGGACTGTACTGGTTGTCCAAACAACATGCGCTATCAACAATGACAGTTAACCTTGGAGAGTGGCTTGTATATGTGTGTATGGCGAGGTGAAATATGTGAAGACACTGTAGGACTGTGCACCACACAGTGTTGGCTGTCAGACAGTGTTCACATGGTGGACATGGCCAACATTATAAAGGGTCCATGCACACCCCACAGCTGGGAGACAGCACCGGAGGGATGTGTGTCACAACGGATGGTGACCACTTCTTGCAACCCTTGCCCTTTTCTGGCCATCAAATTAATATACTGGTGGTTAACACTGACTGCACACCAGCAGTCACCACATCTTTGTGCACATGGTCACCAGATCAACACACTTAAGGCCTGTTGAGCATGCCTTACACCGATTGCACCATGTAAACGGGTATGACACATTAGCATTAATATATTCACCTCTCCGTACGACTAGCAACAGCCTAGTTATCTGGTCACTGAAAGTCTGTGCAACTCCTTTAATACACGGCAAGCAGATAGCAACATAACCCTTCCCATGCCTCACCTTTCAGTGGCCCACAACCTTAAGGCTAAGACAGTAACTATAGGAAACCTTCCCTGCCACACAAGGAATCCATGGACATGCTGCCATGGTGGGGATGTACACTGTTATATCAGTATGCACAGGGTACATGCTTAGCATGTGCAGATGAGGATGGCTACACACTATTGTATGCCAATGGCGCCTGGAAATTAAGCGTATGCATGAGCCACCACTATAATGGATGTCCTGCATGGCACCAGAGGTTGGCAACCTGTCTGTCAGTCACCCAGCGTTGGTGGAAGGCATCTTCCGTTTACCAGCACATGTGAGAGACCAATCTAGGAAGCAAACGTGGTTAGTTCCTTAGCATCGATTAGGCTCACATACGTGGTGTTTGTCAGGCAGAGATAGCTATAATACTGAACACTGGTAAGAAATACGTGTCTGGACTCATCACCGCCAACAGTGCCTGACATGAGCACTGCAATCGCAATAGACTGCTGCCCACCCCTTCCCCTTTCCAAACAGATCATGAAAGCAGGCATACATCAGAATGCTCCCTTACTGTGCATTCCCTGTACTGAGGAACAGTACCTCTTCTACTGTGAGGGACATTTCATGTACTCCCCTAATGTTTACTCTGCAGGGTCCCCCTTAGCACCCTCCTAGTACATGAAGCTAACTATACGGTATGTCAATGGCAGGTGCAGATGTTGCTATACTGAACCTCAGACAGGGGGCAGTTGGGAAACTCTGCATTGGTCCAACATGTGATGCAGCATGCAAGGTGTGGCGGGTGTACACCAAGGGCACATTAGGAACATAAAGAGGACACAAAAGGTGGCAGGTTAAACTGGATATTTATTCCTGACAACATTGTGCAGGGTATAGTGAAGTATTAGATCAGCAGTTTAAGCATACATTAGACGTTCCTAGGTAGTCATTATCTGCAAGTACTAGATAGCTAATAGATCCAATGTGGTCCAATTCCGTGCTACATCACTGCACCATAAGCAGTATATACACATATGCAGGTAGTGGGTGTTATCAGTACTGGCAAAGCATGATTACCTAGGAACAGAGAAACAGGAAGTGGCACCCCAATAGCTTGGATACTGCAATACATAGATTACTGCTGGTCAGTATACAATGTGTACACAGGCATAGGCCCCAGGCGGTCCATGTTGAAAGAGTGCACCAAAAGGGGAGTGCCTGAGAGGGCCGCCAGCAGAGTGAAAGTCCGGGCCCCAGTCGGTCCATGTTGAAAGAGTGCACTGAAAGGGGAGTGCCTGAGAGGGCCGCCAGCAGAGGGAAAGTCTGGGCCCCAGGCGGTCCATGTTGAAAGAGTGCACTGAAAGGGGAGTGCCTGAGAGGCCCGCCAGCAGAGGGAAAGTCCGGGCCCCAGGTGGTCCCTGTTGAAAGAGTGCACTGAAAGGGAAGTGCCTGAGAGGCCCGCCAGCAGAGTGAAAGTCCAGCCAGCAGAAAAGATATCCTGCAGTGCAGCATGTAGGCAGCAGGGGAACACATGAAGGGTGTGGCAACAGCAGTGAAGGCTCAGGACGACACAGCAGCAGTATGGCAACAGCAGTGAAGGCTCAGGATGACACAGCAGCGGCATGGCAGCAGGAGGAGGCCCAGGACGACACAGCCCAAGTGCCATTTGGAGCCATGAGGCACAGAACGTACCCCACAACCAGCATTGACAGCCCTTGAGCACACAAGTCATCCCACAGCACACAGGCAGAAGTTGCAGCCCTTGAGAACAGAAAGCACCCCACAGCAGAGTGGCGCAGTGGATGTAGGTGGCACACAGCAGAGTGGCGCAGTGGATGCAGGTGGCACACAGCAGAGTGGTGCAGCAGATGCAGGTGGCACACAGCAGAGTGGCATAGCAGATGCAGGTGGGCCAGCTGACCAGGTGGGTGGGAGGTGGCGCCTCATCTGCTTTGCATGATGCATCCTCTTCCATCTGGGTGGCACTGCAAGTCTGCGGGGAGCAGGCAGTGATGCATCCTCTTCCATCTCAGCGGCACTGCAAGTCTGCGGGGAGCAGGCAGTGATGCATCCTCTTCCATCTCGGCGGCACTGCAACTCTGCGGGATGGCCATCCCAGTGGTGGGTGTGAGTGAGTGACCTACCCAGTTTCAGGTGTATGATGGTCCCCTCAGGGCCCCTTGCCACGTCGTGCTGGTCCTGTGGGAGGTGGCATGTTCTTGGGGGGACGCCCCCTGTGTCCTCAGGACCCTGAAGGTCTTGGTTGGGGTGTGGAGGTTGTGGACAATGACGCCGCTGGTCCGTCATCCACTGCAGGATTTGGAGCAATATTGTGTTTTGTGTGCCAATCGCTGCTGTCAGGCTGTTGGATGCCTGGGTGGTCGATGCAGTGTGGAGCTGGAAATGGCGGGTCAGCTGTGTAATGGCTCTCTTCAGCCCACGCAGTTCCATCCGGATTTGCTCTGCCTGTGTGTCTGTGATTGGGTCCTCGGTCGGTAGGAAGGGTGGGGCTCCTGTAACTGGTTGTGGTGCTGGTGGTGGGGCTACTGGTGCTGGGAGATGTGCAATTGCAGGCACAGCTCCAGGTGCAGGGCTGCATGGAGACATGACTGGGGTATCCTCAGTGGATGGGGTTCTCTCGAATGGGAGTGGGCTGCTTGCACCCAGAGCGGTGGGGGAGACCCCCCACTCCAGACCTTAAAGGGCCTCGGTCAGGTTGAGGGGGCTGCCTTTGCCTGCTGCTGTGGGGCCCAGCTCTTCCTCCTCCTCATCCGACCACTGCGTCATGGCATCAATGACGAAGGGCCTGGTTACCATGGGTGGCCGCCTTGTCCCAGGTGGGTCACTGCTGGTGCCTGGGCCTTCCCAGCTGGCATCCGACCTCTGCTTCCTGGGACCTGTAGAAGACGGGGGACAAAAGGATAGACAGCATCAGTACCACAGCCTTTGGTTGAATGACAGTATCATGAAACAGGGGCGCATAATCATGTGAGTCAGCTTATAAGGTTATGTTGTATCTCTGTACCTCATGGCCTGGGGAATGGGGAATGAGGTATGGGGGCTCCGCAAGGGCCTCTGCAGAGCACATGAGGGAGGAGAACACATTCACAGTTCTAAGCATTTCCTGAACACCTCATCCTGCTAGGCACAGTGTGGGGGAGGGGGGCCCAACCCTGGGCTGTGCAGAGCAGATGGGGGAGGAGAACACATTCACAGTTCTAAGCATTTCCTGAACACCTCATACTGATAGGCACAGTGTGGGAGAGGGGGGGAGGGCCAACACTGTTCTGGAGAACACATGGGGAACCTCAACCGAATACAGGACTAAACATTGTGTATGACCCTTGAACAGGACAGCAAAGGACCTGGTGGGGGGTACAGGCCAACTTACCATCTTCGAGGTGGGATGTATCCAGTCGTGGGTCCAACTGTAATAGGGTACAAACAGCAGGTACAAACAGAACACTACCTGCACTGTCAAGTTGACTGTACAAACACTGCAATTGCCGCAGGGTCTATGGCCTAAATGGGTTTTACAGTAGAGTGAAATGAGTCCCAAACAATATCAGAGTAGTTGTACAATTAACGTTTTATTGGCAGCAACTCCATTGCTTTGAAGAGGCACAATTTTAGACAGGGTCCCCCAACACGGACCCGTGTTTCGCCAAACACGGCTGCATCGGGAGGGACGTATTTAAAGCGGAGTTCATAAGCTTGACAGCATTGCGTTTGTAAATATTATGATTATGATGTGGTGCACCCGAGGGAGGTACTGACGTCAGTAGCGGGTATTAAGGACGGGTGAGGCATCCACCAGACTGCCCCTGCCAAAATAGTAGCTCAGTTTATAGAGTACTATACTCAGCTGTATGGAGTAAAGCCTTTGAATACAGAGGTGGTTGAGGCATTGTTCAAAGGGCTCTTGTGGCCCCGTATGCAGACTGATGATCTTACAGCCTTAAATCACCCCATTACTACCCACGGGCTTGAAGCTTGGTAAGGTCGCTGGGCAGGTTGGGTTTGATTCGGAATACTACAAAATACTGCGGTTCCCTATTCTCACGCCCCTGCAAACCTACTTTGGGAGTCTATTGGGTACTAACTCCCTTTCCAAGGCCGCCAACCAATCCGTTATTGTGGTCCTTCCCAAACCGGGCAAAGACCCTTTGGAGATAGGATCTTATTGCCCCATTTCGCTGCTTAAAGTCGATATTAAGATTCTTGCTTCAGTACTCTCAGCCAGGTTAAATGTTATTTTACCTGCTCTAATACACGAGGATCAAACTGAGTTTGTGGCTGGCTGCCAGGGAGTATGCAATATATGGTGTCTTTTGGCCGCACTTAGCTATCAAACCGAAGCGGAAGCACTGATCCTGAGTTTAGATGCCGAGGAAGAATTGATTGCCTTAGCTACTCAGATTGATTGTCGGCTCTGAGATAAGGTGAAGGAACTCCGGCCCAAGGTGTTAACTGGGTTGAAACAGGCCAGTACCCCTGCACCTCGGATGGGTCCAGCAATTCCTGCTGTAGATAAAGAGGAACCAATGCAAATTGGTCATGGTCACTTGACCTCAAAAGAGAGAAGATTTCGGAAGAAACACGGCCTGTGCATGTACTGCGGTCAGCCCGACCATGATGTCTCTGCATACCCCATCTTGTCCGGAAACAGACGGGCCTAAGTCCCATGGGAGGACTGTTCTTGGGCCTTACCGCATCCTCTCCTCCGCTCTCTCTTCCAGTCTTCCTGACCTATGGACCAGTCACGGTTCAGACTCCTGCCCTGGTGGACTCAGGGGCAGGAGGCAACTTCATTACTAGACGTTTAATGGAATACTTGAGGATCCCTGTCATCAAATTAAAAAATCCATTACTGTTGTCGTCCATTCATGGGGAGCCCTTGCCGGGCGACGTGACTTACGAGACCGTATCAGTTATGCTTCGCACCGGAGCACTCCATACGGAAATAATTTCTTTCTTTGTACTAGAAAAGGCCATGCACCCTATCATCCTGGGGTTACCCTGGCTACAAGTGCACCAACCCCAATTTGACTGGGCATTCCTGGATCTCTCACGTTGGGACCCAGACTGTCATAGGAAATGCCTCAAGGAGGTCTCTCCTATTATTTGCATGTCTACTACCCCAGCGGGGCCAGA